>NC_142035.1:31442247-33842247 GCF_982192425.1 Myodes glareolus | reverse complement strand
TGCACTAAACAAGCAGAGAGGAGAGAAGCCCCAGAGCACTCGGTATCAGCACTCATGGGTACTGTGCTCACAGACCCACAGCGCTTTGCTTTCTCTTTGACGTGGCTCTCCTGTCTTTCTATATGAGCCCGTGTACAGTACCATGTTTTCCTTTCTCTTTCTTCCTTCTCAATAGTTCCGAGGAGGAAAGGGAAGGGAGGGGTAGGCGGTGAAGAGGAAGCAGGAAGTGGGAAGATCCATCTGCTTGAAAGAAGAAAGGGAGGGAAAGAAAGGGGAAGGAGAAAGAGAGGGAAGAAAGAAAAGGGAAGGAAAATAGTCCATCTGCTTCTTTACCCTGAGACGTGAATTCCACCTCCTGGATGCATTGGACCCAGTTTTCCGAGAAAAGGCTTCAATTTATTAATTTGGTTCACAGTGTTCTCACAGAGAACTTTATTTGGTGGCCTGGAGCCATGTGGGATTGGGTTATTTTAAGATAAGTAATGTAAGAGAATCAGCATTGCATGGTTGGCAGAAACATGACTGCCTATTGCTTAAAGAATTATCACATGTGATTTAAAAGCTTGGCTCATGGTGGTAGCGGGGACAGGGTTAGGGTGAAGTTCAGATCTACTTCTCTACATTTGTGTGCTGTGGGACAAGGCCTTTGTGTCAGAGCCACATCCGACGGGTGCTGCTTGGAGCTGTGATGCCCTTGAGCAGTCCCGGTCCCCTGGGATCCTGCCTCTCTCTTAGGGCCTGCTATCCAGGGCAGCAGAGGAGGAAGCAAAAGGCACAGCAAGCCTCATGTGGGAGCTGACTCTACAGCGGGCACCACAGTATTCATTCTTGGCATTTGTAATAGTCACGTTTCCTGTATGCTACCTCTAAAAAGGAGAAACAAAACTGAGAGGGATTCTTGTCATCTGAAGCAAATATCATATTTTCAATACTTGTCTTGGATCACATCTGTGATCATCCATTTATGTGGGTATCTACCTACACATATTGCATACAGGAGTATAATACACCAAAAGGCAGATTAACATAGTGTATGTACTGCAGAACCCTGACTTCCAGATTTTTAGGTTTTATGAACCAGAAACACAGAAAATAAAAAGAAATTGGGAATTCAATATGTATTGTCAACTTATGTTTACCAAAATATTATTATTATTGTCATCATTACTATTTTTTCCTTATTTATTTATTTAAAGAATTTCCACTTCCTCCCCTCCTCCCAATACCCTCCCGCTCCCCCAACTCCCTCTCCTCCTCCCTCACCATTCCCAAGAGCAATCAGGGTTTCCTGCCCTGTGGGAAATCCAAGTTCCTTCCCCCTCCCTCCAGGTCCAGGAAGGTGAACATCCAAACAGACCAGGATCCCAAAAAGCCAGTCCATGCAGATGAAACCAGACTCAGTGCCATTGTCAATGGCTTCTCAGTCAGCCCCCATGTCAGCCACATTCAGAGAATCCGGTTTGATCACATGCTTGTTCAGTCCCAGTCCAGCTGGCCTTGGTGAGCTCTCATTCGATCAGTCCCCTTGTATCAGTGGGTGAACGCACCCTTCGCGGTTATGACTTCCTTTTTCATGTTCTCCTTCCTTCTGCTCTTCATTTGGACCTTGGGGGCTCAGTCCAGTGCTCCAATGTGGGTCTCCGTCTCTATCTCCATCCATCGTCGGATGAAGGTTCCCTCTGGTTCTGCTTTTCCTTGCTCACGATCTCCCTCCCTCTGCTTCTCATTTGGACCTAGGGAGTTAAGTACAGTGTTCCAATATGTGTCTCTGTCTCTATCTCCATCTATCGCCAGATGAAGGTTCTGTGGTGACATGCAAAATATTCATCAGTATGGTTATGGGCCAAGGCCAGTTCAGGCACCCTCTCCTCTGCTGCCCAGGGAACAATCTGGGGGACCTCTCCTTGGGCCTGGGAACCCCTCCAGAATTAAGTCTCTTGCAAACCCTAAAATGGCTTCCTTAGTTGAGATACAAACTTCCCTGCTCCCATAACCATCCTTCCTCCCTCCCCCCTCCCATTCCCCCAAGCCATCCCCAATCCTCCCCCTCTCCCTAACCATCTCCCCTTACTTCCACCCCCCCGTGCACCCAAGTTTGCCTGGCAATCTTGCCTACTTCTAATATCCAGGAGGATAACTATATGATTTTCTTCAGGTTCACCTTCTTATTTAGCTTCTCTAGGATCACGAATTATAGACTCAAAGACCTTTAACTATGGCTAGAATCCACTTATGAGTGAGTACATACCATATTCCTCTTTCTGGGTCTGGGCATTGCTATTTTTTTTTTTGAAAAAGTTTCTTTGTATTGCCCTGGAACTCACTCTGTAGCCCAGCCTGGCCTTGAACTCAGAAATCTGTGCTCCTCTGACTCCAAAGTGCTGGGATTAAAGGTGTGTACCACCACTGCCCAGCATACCAAAATTATTTTTAATTAAACATTATTTTATGGGTATGGGTGTTTTGCCTGAATGTATCTCTGTATGCCTAGTGCCCACAGAGGCCAGAAGAGGTTTGCATACCCTGGAACTGGAGCTTCTGTGTGGGTTCTGGGAATGGAACAGGGTCCTCTACAAGACCAGTAAGTGCTCTTAATCACTGAGCCATTTCTCCAGCCCCTGCAATTATTGTAAAATTTTAGCAATACACATATGAAGATTGCCATCTTAACCATTTTTAGTATGTATTTCTGCAGCACGAGGCATATTTACAAGTTAAGATGGTTTTTTTAAAAAAGAGTAAGACAGAGGGATCCATGCCTGACCTGAGGTCTCAGCAGGAGGGGAACAAAAGCACGAGTGTAACAATTCTTTCTCTCCTACTGTCGGTTTATAAAGGGAATATTTGCTCATGGAAAGTAATGCTGTAATGAAAATGCGGCCATTCTGGTTGCCATTTCCTAGATTTAAAATGCTGAAATGTTGTCACCTTTTCTTCTGACCATTCCTATTTGAAGGACAGGGACACATGCTGTTTGTTACCAGGCCATGGTCAGACAGTGAGTGTTGGGCAGCATGAGGTCAGCCACACACCTAGAACATAGTGTAGTAGGTGTAACCTTCCCTGGGTGGCTGTCGATGAAGGAAGCTCTGGACTGATGTACACTCTTTCATCTGTGGTCCAACTGTCATGCACAAACAGCTCATGGCCTGGCCCTAGTCAGAAGCTAAACTCTAGGTCTGGTTTTGTTCTTAAAGAAATGAAAGTTGACAGTTATAGTCGAAGCCTGTGTCTATTCATTCCACCACATTTCCCCCTCTCTTCTCCAGTACACTGGAGCTAATGCCTGCCTTCCCATCCATTTACGTGAACTTTCCACAGTGTGTAGTGGGTAAATCCATTACAGTGTGTATGTGTGAGCTCATCACGGTGTGCAGGGTGGGTGCTCATTACAGTGTGTAGTCTGTGAGCTCATCACGGTGTGCAGTGTGGGCGCTTATTACAGTGTGTAGTCTGTGAGCTCATTGCGGTGTGTAGTGCACAAGCTTGTCATGGTGTGTAGTGCGCGAGCTCATCACAGTGTGTAGTGCATGAGCTCATCATGGTGTGTAGTTCTGTCTCTGAAACTTTGTTTTTGCACAAGATAATTTTAAAGATTCTTCTATTTTTGTAATTGCAGATTTGCCTTCCTACGATATTCTTGTCAGTTTAGCATGTTATTTTTATCTGTCCTATTAATGGATATTTCCATGGTTTCTAGGTTTTTTGCTAATATAACACTATACATTCTTATGAGCTTCCCTGTGTGCTGGGGGTTGAATCTTTAAAAAAATATTTTTACTAATTTTTTGAGGATTTCATACAGTGTATTTTGATTATACTCATTCTCTTCCCCAAATTCTCCCAGATCCACTTCATCTTCTCACCCACCCAACTGTTTTGTTGGGTGCTGTTTACTTTCTTTCTCTCTCTCTCTCTCTCTCTCTCTCTCTCTCTCTCTCTCTCTCTCAATGATTGTTTGACTGGGTGGTGGTGGCACATGTGCTTGGGAGGCAGAGGCAGGTGATTCTGCGTTTGAGGCCAGCCTAGTTTACAAAGTGAGTTCCAGGATGGCCAGAGCTACACAGAGAAACCCTATCTCAACAGCCAAACAAACAAACAGAAACAAAGCAAAACAACAACAACAACAAACACCCAACCAAAACCAAACCAAACCATTGATTCATCTAATTTTGTCTCTGCAAATACTCTTGGCTGTGGGGTCTGCCCCGGAGAGTGATTGGCCTATTAAGACTCACACCTTTAAAGAAAACATACCATTCCTCTTCTGGAAGCTCTCAATGGCCAATAGCTCCTCAGCAAGGGGTGAGACTTCCTGTGCCCCTCCCACTGTTCCATGCTGGGACTTTGACCTGGGCTGACACAGGTCTTGTGCATGCTGACACAATCCCTTAGTCTATGTCCACCTGCCCTGCTGTGTCTGGAAGACACCATTGCCTTGTAGTCATCCACCACCTCTGGCTCTTACCATCCTTCAGGGTGGAATCTTGTAAGGGGAGTTACCTGGGAAGAAAGTCTCTGAGTTGTAGCATATCAACCAACCTGGTTGTTTGCTCTAACTTTTCAGGTTAATGGAAATTGGGAAAGATAATACTGTAAGCCAGTCGTTAATAAATTTGATTTCTTAGACCAGATTGAAGGCTACTGATTGTTCATTAATAAAAGGTTGAGTTCTAATCTGTGTATAATAGAAGCAGTGCTCTGGCAGGCTGTGTGGAGTGGGCAGAGGCCAGTAGGGAGAGGCTAGCCCTTCGCTGAATTTCTTTCCTTGTGATGGAGAAAATGCCTGAAGACTTGGTCTGGGAAGCAGATGGAGCTGGGTGTTGCTGTCTCTTAGGGTTTGGTACAGATGCCTTTCTTGGTCCAAGAAAATCTCATGAACCAAAACTTGGCTAGTATTCTCAGCAAACCTTTTTTGGAGTGACTGTACTGTTGCTCAGTGTGAGATGACCTAAGTTTCTTCTAACTGTCTAGTCTGTGGTTACTTTGAAACTCTTGGGGAGATATCAAGGGAAGAAATGGGCCCAGGTCACATCAGAGCATGTGTGCCACCCCCCGCCCCTGGAAAGTTGGAGGATGCTCCAGTGGCTGGTGACTCGTCTGTAACTACTATTAGCATAATAGGAGCACGTGTCTTGGGTGAGTCAGGCTTTAGGCTCAGGAATGTAACTGAGACACTGTATTTTATTTCACAGTCTTCTCTGTTACCTTCAGCAAATACTGGAATGCTTTGAACACTCTTTAAAAAATAGAGGGGAGACAATGGTGAGAAAAGCTACAAGGCCATCAAAGAAAATGGTAACAAGTTAAAAAAGGCCTTTGTCATTTAAGATGTTCTTCTGAGCTGGTGTAAGAAGCTTGGTGCATGGCTATCTTCACATCCCAGATGCTGGGTTTGAGAGGTCAGAGTGGCATTACAGGTAGTGGGCAGAGAATCTGTGTCAAGGATTCAGGTGCTGTTTGATCAGTGTTGTTCATTGTTGATCTCTGAGCAGCTGTGAAAAACCAGGCACCAGGAAGAAGCTTTCCCTGTGGCTTCCATGCGGGAAGTTCTCATGCGTTGGCTACCTAGTCACATCTTCACCGCTTCAAAATATTTTCTTTCTTAATCAGCTATCAAAGCTGGAGAAGCAGCAGCAGAGAAAAGAAAAGACCAGAGCCAAGGGGCCGTCTGAGTCAAGCAAAGAACGGAGTGCACCCCGGAAAGAGGATCGCAGCGCCAGCAGCGGGGCAGAGGGCGATGTGTCTTCAGAGCGGGAGCCATAGATGCAGAAGCGGGAGCTCAGGTAGGAGGTTTTCACCTGTGCAGCTCTGTCTCCCATGCTGTAGGGGAGCAGAAATGAATCAAGGTGAGATGGCTGCGAAGGTAGCATTCCTCTTGAATCTTCTTCAGTCATGACATCCATGAATGTGCTACTTTCCTGCATGGTGAAGGTCGCTGCAGTAAGGCTGTGCTGTAGTCAGCACAATGTGTACAGGAGACTGTCTGTAGGCTGCAGGGTGCACCTAGTGAGTGTGTCCCTCCTGCATTGTCTGTGCCAGCCACACTGCCTGGCCTTGACTGGCATCTGTCTGGCCCCATCTCTGTCTAACTCCACCACCCTGTCTGCCGCTGCTGCTCTCACTGTCCACACCCAGGGCTGCCGTGCCCTCTGCAGCAGTCTCTCTCACCACCGCCTGCTTCGTGCTTTCCATCGTCCTTCCACGTTGCATGGCACCGCCATTCATTTGTTTATTAGATCAAGAGGGCATTCTGCTGTGTAGTTTTGATTGACTTCAAACTCAGCTATGTAGACTAGACTGTTTCCATACTCACTGTTATCATTTATAAATGCGGGTGACCTGAGGTCAGTCCCCCAAGGGGTGGAAGCAGGTCACCGAGGCCTTAGTGAGTCTCCTGAGGCCGCACAGGAGACAGACAGATACGCCATGCAGAGAGAGCTTGGGTGTAGAGCTTAGTTAGTGGGCACTGGGAATGGTATAAGAGTAAGGGGTTATGGAGTGGGTGGGGAGAAGGGGAGAGAGAGAAGGGGGTTCAGAGAAAGAGGAAAGAGACAGGAGAGATGGGGAAGGGGAAGGCAGTAGTTACCTCTTCAGGAGAGAGGGCATGAGGTCCGCTTGCCTTGGCCAAAGGGGGAGAGTGGAGTTTGTCTCTTAAAGGGACAGGGTACCCAGGTGACAGGCCAGGCCAGCAGATTATGACATTCCTGCCTTTGTCTTATAATAAAATGGTGGGGAGTTGGGTGTGGTAGGTTGAGGGGATTGGGACGGCGGGTTCTCAAGACTGCTTCCTGCTTATTTGTGGGCACCGAAGTCTTTCTTAGGGGGCCTGAGAAAGGTGGGTGCTGGTAACATTCTGGGCTAGTTGGTTGCTTTACTCCTGTCAAGGATTTGTGGTGTGGAACTGTCCGGTGTCTCTTGGACTGAGCACGGTATTGGCAGAGCAGAGGACAAAGATATGCAATGTAGAGAGAGCTTGGGTGTTGGGACCAATTGGAGTCCTGGCCTTCTGATGCTCTTCACTGCTAGAGCCTTCTAATTGAAGTTATTAAAAGCTCTGCTTTGCCTAGAGGATCAGAGAATGGGATTTTCACCTGTTGGGTTTTTAAGCCTCCATGGTGCTATTAAAGAAGGGCATTTTCCAGCTTATAAGAGCAGTTGGATTTCTTGTGGGATTTGCATGTGGTTAGTTGCTCTTTTTTCTAATTATATATATAAAAAGGGGGTGAGATGTTGGGAGCAGTGAACCCCCAGATCCTGAATTTCTTGTAAACAACTTGTTTTCCCCTGATCTGAGTGCCTACAGCTGCTCTGAGCATCAGACCCTCAGGAGTTCCTGATGGCAGGAGAGTGGTTTCTGGTGTGTTTGACCGGGACGTGGCTATCCCTATATAAACTGCCCCTGAACACAATAAAGGGGGCATTCTTGGGGCATTCTGGCTTCAAGGATGACCCGTGTCTCTGTCTGTCTGTCTGTGCATTTCAATCTCTAGCTCCTTGCCCGGTTCACGAATGGTATGGCGGTTCATGGAGCGCAGACGGGCATCGTGCGCTGCACTTGGGTATAGAGTTTATTTAATGGGTAAGGGGATTATGGGGAAAAGAGATAAATAGAGATAGAGAGATGCGGGGGGAGAATTGGGAAGAGGCAGTAACTACCTCTTCAGAAGCAGGATGGAGATAGATAGATAGATAGATAGATAGCAGGCTGGAGGAGGCAGGAGATCCACTTGCCTCCACCGGGAAAGGGGTGGATTGGTAGTGTGTGAGGCTTGTCTATTAAAGGGACAGGGTACCCAAGTAACAGGCCAGGCCAGTAGATTACAACAGCTATAACTAACAAAACATCTGCTTTTGAAAAGACTTATTTTGGCTCACAGTTTTGGAGGTTTCAGCCAGTGATTTAGTGACCCTGTTGATTTTTGATCATTTGGAAAAGTCAAAATACCATTGTGGGTGCATATGGCCAGGATGCACAAAGAGGAGAGAGGGGAGGAAGAGAAGGCTGAGATCCATGGTCTCCTTTAGGAACATTCCTGAAATAACCTGAAAACGTCCTCCCAGGCTTCATGTCTGAAAAATTTCACTGCCTCCTGGTACTACCATGGTGCAGACAGAGCAAGCCTTGACTATATAAGTCTGTGGAGGATATTTCAGATCCATTCTATAGCAAGGTGTCAGCATTATTTCATTGGAAAAAATGAAAATAACAAAGATAAATAGCTTTGGAAAAGAGAAAGTGAAAATTAATTGAAGAGTTGGGTACCAGTGGGAGGTCATTCAGGATGTGGTTTATAACTCCCAGGAATATGGACTTCATCCTGGGGTAATGATAAATCTCTGAAAAGTTTTAGTATGCACGTGACATAGACAGGCAAACATGAAAACATCCTCCAGCTCTGTCACCAGAGATTGGAAGTAGACAGGGCAGTTTGGAGGACCTGCAGAAATCCAAAGAAATAGTGGAATTCGAGGAGAGAGGTGGGGCTGGAAGATGTAAAGGATCAGCTTGGTTAATCACTGTGAGTCTTGGGGGCATCTAGAATGATGTAGGGGCAGGGTGAACTCATAAATAGGAGGGAATACTAATATCAGTTTTGGTGACAGTCTTGTGTCTGTGGGGATGGGCTGAGAAGAGGTCTTAGGCATGCATTTGTGAGCCTTCAGCTTCTACACCAATTAAACCATGTCTGAAGACAGGATCATTCTGAAGATAGCAAACTACAAGAGGAGTTGCTGCCAGCAAGGCATTCTCTTCCCTTCTGAAGGCAGTGACTATAAGATGTCTATGGCTTTGAGGATGTTCATGTACAGATATTAAATACTTTAGTAATAGTTGGGTGCAGTAGTACACACTCCCAACAGATAAAGGAATGAATAGAGAGCTCAGAAAGGATGGGCCCCTGATAGTTTTGGGAGTTGCTCTCACTTCCTTTATACCCTCCCTATAGCTCTATGCTTTCTTCCAGTGTCCTGTGGGAAGATGGTGGTGCTCTAGTAGCTGGTCGTGATTGACTTAACCTCACACATTCATGGATGAGTGAAGTCTGAGTCAGAGAAAGGTCCCATCACATTGGACTTTGTTGGTCATAACCACCAACTCACCACTTTTTCATTTTGATGCGCAGGCCTAAAGTCATTAGCTTACGATCTTGAACTGAAAAAATGTAATGTGGGTTAGTTATATATAAAATGTGATATTTGGTTTCTAATAATGTTAAGTATACATGAATATGTTATAACATTTTGTGTGACACGCATATTATATAAAACATCCTTCTTCTAAAACTTCATGTCTTTCTTTCCTGCCAGTAGTCAGTCTTTTTGTCATACAAATACTGCTAATGTTACTGGTTAATAATCTGTTTAGAGGTGGGAATTGTGATGCATGCAGACAGGGCACAAAGGGCAGGGATGAAGAAGAATGATGGAGAGGAGGCCTCTGCCTGGCTGAGGGCAGAAAGCATTCAGAGTATTGGGTAGCCAGTGGAAAGAACAGAGGGGCCAGCCAAATGGAGAGGAAACCAGAGTCCAACCTCATGTTCAAATAGAAAGGGCAGCAAGAAGACAGGGTTAGACTTAAGACACTCAACAAGAGGGAAATCATGCCTGGTACTAGAAACCTAGCCAGCTACTCAGTGCTAGTGAGGTCATGTTTACTGGAGAAGAATCTACAACCCCTAATGTATTAAACCTGCATAGTCCATAACAAGAATCTAGAAACCTTTGTTCTTGTACCCACAGATAGCTGTAGTCTTAATCGCCTATCAAGGAAACTTCTCTTTGCAACAGATAGAGACCTTTACAGAAAACCACAACAAATCAAAATGCAGAGTTGTGGAGTCCAGTCTCAACGGTGACATCCACAAAAGACTCCCTCACCTAAGGCTCAAGGAACATTGTAGAAGAGGGAATGGAAAGAGGCAGAGAATCAAGGAGTTTGCTGTGAGATGGTGCTTGCTAGTAACATTAGAAGCTGCACCTATGAAGTCTCATGAACATGATTGCCCAAACATGAACTCAACAAGGATGACACCGATGGACTTGCCAAAGTGGACAGCGAGTGGCGGTGGAGCCTGCAAGGCACAGCCCTACGGAGAGAACTCTAGGAAACTGAGAAGAACTGGGAGCAGGAAAGGTGGTCTTTCCCCGGGAAGATCACACTAACTGGTTATCCAGTGCCAAACGGTCAGTCCTGGAAACGCACATACAGATACCGGCTTATGACCCCACAGGTTATATTTAGGAATGTATATGTATAGATATATGCATGTAATAACAATTAGTGAAAAAAAATAGGCCATGAATATGAAGGAGAAAGGGGAGGGGTATATGGGAAGGTTTGGAGGAAGGAAAGGGAAGGGAGATGTAATTGTATTATAATCTCAAACAAACAAACAAACTAAATAGAAGGCATGGTTAGGCCTCAGGTCTGTCGTGCCAGTTAGAAGCAGGTATTAACTCAGTGCTGGGTCTCATCCAGACTTTCTCTCATCCTGCTGGTGGCTTTCTAGGTCTTTATGTAATTTCTGCCTCCTTGGTGTTTTTTCCCTTAAAACAATCAAGTCCACTTCCTGCAGCTGATTCTGATCAAGGACAGGTGGAGTGATGGTGTCAGACTGCATGCAGCGGTCTGTGCAGGAAGGAGACACTGGATTAAACCTCAGCATCTGTGCATAGTCCTTTAGGTCCCACAGAAGCATTGGGAAGATGGACTCCTCTGTACCCACCAACAAAGGTCAGAAGGAGCCAGTCTGTCAGGCTCAGTTGTGCTGGGGAAGCCCTTCACTTGGTTCAGAAGTAGAGACTAGATTGGGCCTCCAGCCATGGATCCCAGGACTGTGGGCAGCCTCCCACATTCTCTTTACACTTGTGGGCACTGTCTTTTTCTCTTGACTTTTGTTAGGCTATAAGCTATAGTCTTTTTTCTGGAGAATTAGGACTTCAGCTACACGTTTAATGCAAAATTAAATGTTTAAACTACCATGCAAAAATGACGGGAGAGGGATTAAAACATTAGCACTCATCTTAAAGAACCAAACCCAGATTATCAATCTAAACACACATGCTGTGTGCACATATGTCTATACACATGCTGTTCACGCAAGCATATATATACATGCTTGTGCACACATCTTTACACATGCTGTGAACACAAACATATATACACATGCTGTGTATACATGTCTATACACATGAACATATATACACATGCTATACACAGAAATGTCTAGACACATGCCTGTGCACACAAACATGTATACATATACCGTACACACCAATGTGTAGACACATGTCTGTGCACACAAACATGTATACACATGCTGTACACACCAATGTGTAGACATATGCCTGTGCACACAAATGTATACACATGCCTGTCCATACATTAGAATATGTTTTATGCTTTCAAACATCTTGAACAATTATAATACCAGCTAACTGATTACTCTGCTTTATATTATTGACATATTAGCATATTTTACAAATGGAATGTCTTGAGTTTTACTTTTAACTATCAGAAAATCTTGGTTTTACTTTTGAGGTATAAAAAATTTGGTTAATTTAGTTTGTTTTTGTTTTTTGAGACAGGGTTTCTCTGTAGCTTTGAAGTCTGTCCTGGAACTAGCTCTTGTAGACCAGGCTGGCCTCAAACTCACAGAGATCCACCTGCTTCTGCCTCCCAAGTGCTGGGATTAAAGGCATGTGCCACCACCACATGACAAGAATTTGGTTACTTTTTAAATTATCACAAAACAGAACAATCTGACAGCTTCTTTTTGCTTTGGATTTGGCCTCAAAATAATTATAAAAAATTTTTTTGGAAAACTTTCTATGTGAGCAGTGTGTCCTTGTCAGTCTCACCCTCTTCCTATCTCCAACTCCCGTGTCTCCTCTTTCCTAAACTCACAGTCTCATCTTTAGTTATTACTGTTACATACATATACATACATAAGTCACCAAATCCATTTAGTGTGGCTTGCATGTACACGTCCAGGATCGGTCATTTGGGACTGGGTAACCTATGTTATCCTTGGAGGACACTAATTCTTCTTCTTTTAGCATCCATTGGCCACCTGTAGCTCTTCATCTAGGGGTTGGAACATACGAAATTTCTCTTGTCCACATTGGTATGTCAACTGATACTGTCATTATATGACTAATTGTTTAGGCAAACATATTGTTGATATTTCATGGTGAAATGTATGTCATGCTTAGGGATGCTATCTAGCAGCAAGTGTCTTAGGGTTTCTGATTCTTACAATCTTTCCTCTCCCTTGTCCCTGATTTTCCCTGAGTCTTAAGTATAGGGGTTGCCTTAGAGTGTAAACGGAGATTGTGCTTTAGTTTCCTGACTACCCAGGAAACAAATAATCACTGAGAAACTAGATTAATTACAACACTGTTTAACCAATAACTTAGGCATATTCCTAGCTAGCTCTTACATCTTAAATTAACCCATTTCTATTAATCTGTGTATCACCACAATTAATGTGGCCTACCCATAAGGTTCTGGTGTCTTTCTCCTTTGGCAGCTACCTGGCATTTGCCTCACTCTGCCTTTTTTCTCCATGCATTCACTTTAGTTTTCCCCACCTAACTCTATTCCACCCTGCCATAAGCCAAAGCAGCTTCTTTATTAGCTAATGGTAATAAAACGTATTCATAGCATACAGAGGGGAATCCCACATCATTAGAGATCTATTAGTTGGGGTTAGATAGCCCATAGTCACTTGTTCTCTGGATTTTGATCAATTGTGGATATTGGTAGTAGACTCCATCTGTTGCAAAAGAAGCTTCTTTGATGAGGGGTGAGAGCTAGACTTGCCTTTGGGTATAAGAATACGTATTTTGAATATAGTTAGGAATTTTAAGTATTTAGAACTTCGTATTTAGAATACAGTTAGAATTGGTTCAGGAAAGTGGCTGTAGTAGATTCTTCTCTAGGGTGAACGATCTCTCCAGCCATGGGTAGTTGGCTAGGTTTACAGAACCAGGAATGAATTCTCTCCTTAAGTCCAACTAGACAGCTTCTGGTTACCCCCAAGATGAAATGCCACCATTGCACCACCATGGGTACATTGCCAGTTTAGTCATTGTGGTTCATAGGCTTTCCTGCAGGGTAGGACTGCTGCTTGCTTTTCCCCTTGACTGTGTGTATGTGCATGTGCGTATATGTGTGCATGCGTGTGTATGTGTGTGTGATCTTCCAATGCTTTGAGAACTAGTCTTTGGGGAGGCGGTTTTCAGGTCAGTACCAACTCTATTCCTCCAGGTTTGTGTCTGAAGTGTGTGATGTCTTTAGCAATAGGATCTTACCTTCAAATTCTTGAAGATAAGCAAGGGCAATGGAGTAACCCCTATTGTTTGGGGAGACTCTCATATTCCAGTTGTAATCTAGGCGAGAGAGCTTCAACAGAGCCTGGCAGGGGTCGTCCCTCTGAGCCAGTGTGCTGTTGGCCTCTGAGCCACCATTCAGCCGAGAACCAGTGAAGGGCTGGGGTGTACCCTTCTCTGAGAATTTAGCCACATTTCTGGATTTGAAGACTTTGAAGGGGGCCAGACTAAAGGACAGGAGCTACAACAATTGCACGTTTAAGTTTTGTGTTGTCACCTTGAAGAAATTTGTCATCTCAATAGGCACAAAATCACCCTCAGACATTTTAGATACTGGTGAGAACTGAAGAAGAGTGGCAGATGGTGACCTTGGTTTATTTTGTTGCGTGGAACAGCCAGTCCAGACGGGAGCTGCAGTTTTCTTTTGCTTTTCTTTAAAAGGAGAAAGAGCCCTGGGGAGCCCGTGGGGCCTGGGGAGCTGCTTTGAATTTTCAGGGCTTGAGAGGCAAAAGGGAAAGGCAAAGAAATTATAATGAGAAACTCATACCATTGGCTCTATTTTTCTTTGAAAATGATTAAATACCCTTCATGGTTGGGAGGATATTCCCAGGGTAGGGGCATTTCTTTGTCAAATTGCAAATTCCTTTTTATTTCATCAAACAGGCATAAAAATGCTAAAATTAACGTTTGTTCTGTACTTGGTCTCATTTCTTCAGGTTTCTCACCTCGCTCCTCGGGATGAGAGGATTTGCGGTGAGACTGTGACTCAGTTATTTTCCTGTTAACAGGCGGGTGTTAGGGCAGCCTGGGCTGGAAGACTGTTCTTTGCTTAGGGGTCACCTCTCACTACATTTGAGTATTTACTTGACTGCTGTAAGTAGGGTGTGAGAAGAGCTCCTGAAGAGCACCCCACATTTCATCCTCAAATGTCAACAAAACAAGGGAATGTTTTGGGAGTTGCCATCTGCTTGCTTTTCCAGGTTGACCTTTGTTGGAATAGTAAGATGCAACCTTCTTGGTAGAGTGTTCTTCTTCCTAATGAGCAGAGTAGTTGAGTAGTCTGTGCACATGTGTATGCATGTGTGTGTGTGTGTGTGTGCATTTGCTCTAGAGTTTACAATTTTAAATGTCTCTGGTTCCACTTTTAAACAGCATCATGTTAAGTTACCTGCACAATGCTGTCTTCCCAGTTTTTCCTTCCTGTGATGTTACTGCCATGGCCCCAGCTGACACGTGGGATGGTCACTGGTGCACTGTTTTCATCCTTTCCTGAGTGGTTATTTTAAAGATGAATCAAGGTTAGGAAGAGGTTGTTTGCCTTCGTTTCTCTGATTTATGGCTTTTCCTTTCATGCTGCGAACACAGGTTTTTCAAACTATTTCATGTTCCTTCTGTCTGAAGAATTGCTTTCCATATTTTTTGAAGCACATATTTGAGGAAATCTTTAGTTTTCTCTTTTATTTTTGGAGGTTAATTTTGCTGGTCTAGAATTCTAATTGGTAGTTTTTGTATTTTCAATATTTAAATGTTTTATTTCTCTCTTATTCTCATTTTTCAAATGTATTTTTAATTTTAAATGACATATAGTGGCTGTAAATATTTATGGTATGTAGTGTTACCTTTTGGTGTATGTATACATGTATCAGATATATGTGCCACCAAAGACACTTATTGTTTTGTTTTTGCTTAGAACATTCAAAATCTTCTGCACTAGCTATCAGGAAACATTCTGTTATTTTTATCAATTGTAACTATCCTACTGTAGGTGTGGGAGCCGATTGTAGTCATCCTACTGTAGGTGTGGGAGCCGATTGTAGTCATCCTACTGTATTCCTATCCAACTGCACCCCTGTGCCCATTTCCCAACTGCTAGTTTAGAAGAAGGAGAAGGGAAAGGGGCTCTAGAGAAAAGCACCTGGTAGAATTATCATTCACACAAGAGATTTATTAATGCCACAGGCAAGGCCTGAAGTAAGGAGCTTCAGTTCCATAGAGTGCTATATCTACTTATCAATGTTTCTGAGGAAGGGGGTGGTACTGCACTTCAAGGAAGCAGGCTTAGTTAATATGTAACCCGTGTTACCTGACCATAGTCAGGCTGTCTCTGGATGCCCCAGCAGCATGAAATTTATCTCTAATGAGAACTGTGTGGCCTGTCAGCTCTTTGCTGCAGATGTGAGCAGTGGGGCAGGTCTGTGAGGCTCTTCACACTAGCATCTGGGGGGCTGGTGCTAACACTGTCCCTTTGCATCCTGTCCCCAACACTCTTCTCAGGATCTGGTCTCATTAGGTCTATTCTCTACCTCTCTGAGATCTACTTTGTCTTCTCCATGTAAGTGAGAATATACAACATTCGTCCTTTTACGTGACTCAGTTTTCTGTTGTTGTTTCATGTCTGTTGCTGCTCTTCATGTTGTTGCAAATGAAGCCATTTCATTCTTTTTTAAATGGATGTCAGACATTCTATTGTGTATGTAAAATACATTCTTAAAATCCGTTTATCTGTTGATAGTCACCTAGGTCGCTTTCATTTCCTGGCTATTGTGAATAGTGTGTTAATAAACATGAATGTAGCTGTACCTTTGGGCTACTAATCACAATTCTTGCAGATATATTCCTGGTAGTGGGATTGCTAGGTCATATGATGATTTTATTTCTATTTTTCCGAGAAATTTTTATACTGTTTCCTATAATAGATATTCTAATTTACATTCCCATCGAAAGAATATCAGGTTTCCTGTTCCTCTACATCGTCACAAGCATTAGTTATTTTTTTCTTTTACAACAGTCATTCTAACTGGGGTAGAATGACATCTCGTTGTGGTTCTTATTTACATTTCTCTGATGGTTGGTTATGATGAGTTTTTCATATGCTTATTAGATATTTAGATGTGTTGGTTTTTGGAAAATATCTATTCAGGTAGCTTGCCATTTGAAAATCACAGTGTTATTTTCTTAAGTGGTTTGTTTGACTTTCTTATATATTCTAAAAATCATTTCTTGTCTTATAGTTTGCAAATATCTCCCCCCTTTTCTAGATTGTCTCTTCACTCTGTTGAATGCTTTGCTCTACATAAAGCTTTTAGTTTGATGTGATCTTATTTATCATTTTCTGTTTTTGATTCATACGCTTTTGCAATCATCCAAATATTTACCTCATGATGTTTTGAAGTTTTTCTTCTCATAATTCTATAGTTTTAGGACTTACATTTATGTCTTTGATTAATATTGAGTTGATTTTTTTTATAGTAAGACTTGGGAATTTAATTCTTCTCTGTATGGACAGTCTACTTTGCCCAGTACTATTTATCAAAGGATTTCCTTTCTTCAATGTATGTCTTCACTGTCAAAGAAATGTGTTTATAAAAGTATGTTTTTTAACTCTTGGTTCTCTAGTTTGTTCCTTTGGTTTATTTAATGTGCATGTGAGGTCAGGTATTATAACAGCATCAGCTTTGTTCTTTTTACTTAGAATTGCTTTGGTTATTTCATTCCATACAGTTTTTGGAAGTTTGTTTTTTTGTATATTTATGAAGGATGTTTTTTAAGTTCCACATATCTTTAAAAAATTGCAGTGGCACATGCCTTTAATCCCAGCACTTGGGAGGCAGAGATAAGTAAATCTCTGTGAGTTCAAAGCCAGCCTGGTCTACAGAGCAAGTTCAGGATAGCTAGGACTGTTACGCTGAGAAACCTTGTCTTGAAAAAAAAATCAAACACTTTAAAAGTTCCAAGTTTCTTTAAAATATTCAATCTCTTAATTGTGGGCTCTCATCAAATAATACTACTAATGATGATGATGATAATAACAACCATTTTAAATACATGAAATACATTTATACTCGAAAATGGAATAAAACAGGGCATGCAAACAATTATATTTAAACAAAACAAAATTCCAACATTGTAACAAGCCCAGTGTTTGACATCTGGGACTCACTCATCATCTTCTGGGCTCTAGAGGACTTTGGGTACTCTCCTTTATAAGGTCTGCCATCTACAACATATACAATTTTCTCATGTGCTCATCTGCTCTTGTCATCCGTCCCATGGTGGGCAGCTCATGGTCCTAGCATCTCAAAAATGCTGGAGTCTCCACTGAGGCTGCACCTTCACTAATGGCCTCTGCTCAGGGACTCTAACCCTGCTACATGATGCCCCAGTTTCTCTATATGACCTCTCCAATTCTGGGACCTCCACTGCAATTTGGGGTACATTTTCACTATTATGGCACTCTATTAGTAGTGTGTTGGATTTCTCCATGACAGACTCCCATTGCTATTATTGTGCTTATTAGAAAATAAGTTGCCAGAGTAGCTAGTGCTGTGACTCTTGGACCTCGGATGTCAAGATTCCTTAGATCCTAACAGCAGCTATTGATACAGCTTGTAGATGTAGAATGTCTGAAACTCTTGGTTCTCAACGCCTGGCTGATCTTTGGAATTCATCATTTTCTCTTCTCTGGATCTTCACAGTTTTCTACCCTTCTCCAGTCTCAGCTCATTGGACTCTTCTACATTCTCTTTATTTCTAGTTTCTCCTGTTATTGTCATAGCTGCTTTCTATAACCTTTGAACTACCTGTCTTTGCTATGGCTGCTGCTCCTGGGCCATAGCTGCCCTTTAGTTTTGCTGTTTCCACCGTTTCTGTTGCTACAATATAGACGTCACAGCTTTTGCTGTCTCCACTGCAGCTGTCTCCACTATAGTTCTGCTGCTGCCTTTCTCGTTGTTATTCTTGTAGTCCCTCTCATTCTGCTGTCACTATAATTTTCATGTTACTAGTTGAGTCTACTCAACTGACGATTATTAAAAGTAGGCTAGAAAAGACCACTCAAGGGAATGAGCATTAGATGATGCCTAGAGACAGTAAGAGAAAATTGTCAAGGAATACAGACCACTGAGTACTTGTTACTTGGTCCAACTTGAGGAGTCTGATTTATTGTTTCAGTTGACATCAGAAAATGAAAAGTAATATGGCACACAGGAAAATATGCAAAAAGGAAATGTTTCCCTGAGGAGATATTACTCTGCTTACAATAGATTGACTATTAATTTTTAAGAATATGTTCTTATGCTGACAACATGGAATCCCCAAGAAAAATACAGAAGGAGAAAGATACCTGACCAGAAGAGGTCCTGGAAATCCCTATCTCCTAGAAGAAGCCCAGGACCAGCAGTGACCCAGGTCCACTTGGGATGAACCTATTACAAAGGGAGGAAAGATGAACTGGATCCTCTCATCACTCTTCCTGGGGGAGTGGCCCTTCCTCCCTCACAGCTCAGGATGATGCAGGAACAGAGTATCGATAATACCAGCTTAGCATACCAGGGGATGAACAGAGAAGCCCTAAGGGAGATGATCAATGGTGAGGCCACCAGAAATTCAATATCTCCAAGGTGTTTTATTATCCAAGAGCTTCTTGAAGAAAAGACAGTTTGAGGGCGAGGACTGGTGTCCAGATCTGTTCTGTAAGCATGAAATGCTTCTTGGCTTACCACCCGAGCTTATGCAACTTTAGTAGCAGTTACTAGCTCAGAAGGCCCACAAATTGGAGAATAAATTCTCTGAGACTAATTTTTTAATTTTCAGAAAGGATATTAAAGAAATGGTAAATGAATTTGTCGGAATACGTCAAATTTTGTTACACATCTTATTCAGCAAGATATAACATGAAATTCTATGCATAGAGGTGCTCACTTTGCTCCTGGGAAGACCTGCAGGTGATAGTGTTGAAGTAGCATTGGTTTGCTCAAAGAATGCAGCCTCACATGAACACAAATGTCACCAGGAGAAATCAACGCTAGTTCTGAATTCCTTCAAAACATCCTACACGAGTCTGAAATTGACAGAGGATGTCAGCATATGATTGAAGTTTTCTATACAGAAAGATGGAATGGAGGACCACCTGTTACTCTAGGACTTGACTCAGTTTACCTCACATGCTCACTTTGGAGGGTGAGTATAATCCAGAAGATATTTTTTTGCCATGGTGGGTAAGGAACCTTTATTAAAGCCCTCTATGATATTAGAGGAATTTCATTAAAATGGTATGACCAAGAAATTATTGTTGCCTTTAAAAAAGTACAAGTGGCAAAAAAATTAAATATACTTAAAGGGCCATTTTCACAAATACAAAATTTACATCTAAGGATCCCAGCGACAGACACCTCTGAAGTCCTTGCACATGCCTGCTACAAAGCAGACCTGCTGCTTAGGATGAGAGCAGCTCTCCAGGCTGAGTCTGTGTTCTACAAGTTATTAAACTGTTTTCCAGACACCCAAGCTGCTTGGTCAGTTGGAGCTGCTGCACCTGTGTTCAGATCAGATCCACTCTCCTGCACCAGTGCAGGTTTCTGGTTTCTCTGAAGCTTCTTTCCTCCCGGCTTCTTTGCCTGTCTGCAATGCTTTGTGTTGCCCTGGTGAAACCAGCCTAAACACTCAGCACGTCACCCCTGCCTCGTATTTCCCTCTGTACCCATACCACAAATATACTTCTAGTCAAACGGAAACCATTACACCACTGTCGGCAGTATCTAGTTAAAGGGTATTTACAGGCAGGACTGATCCTGAAGATTTCTCACCAAAACAAGACCCACGACGTCATGTGACTGTGGCTCTGACAAAAAGAAACCTGTTAAAAGGTCATCTGCTGGGATATGGCTGACACTAGCATGCATCCAGCAGCTCCATCAGGAGGTTGCAGGCAGATACTCCACATTAAGCCAACACTTGAAGCGTGAGCACTGATTGCTATGCCCACTGTGCAATATTTGACATGATACTTGGTCTTTTCTTCTGGCCATAGGGAGCAAACTGCAAACACACACAATCTGGGTACTTTCAGACACTGGCCCAAGTCCAACATGGAAGTTGGATATACAAGGCACAGACTAGCCCAATGTAGTATCTGTCCATGGTGGGGCTCGGAGCCCTGGGGAGAACAGTACAGCTCAATGAGAGATCCTGGAGATGAGAGGGGACTGGTCTGGCACAGGTGGGGAGCCCAAACTGCTGAAAGGACTTTGGAAGTGGCTGTCAAAGGAGCTTGGGGTAAGGCCAATCACTGCATCGCTCTGGGGCACTTTACCTTTCAAAAAGTCGTCATCTTTGTCTTCTACTAGTTCCTTTTTAGTGGGTTTCTTACATTCTTGTAGCTCCAGAAGAAATTCTTAATGTTTTTAAGATATTCCAATCTTGTGGGGAATGAAGAAAGTTAAAGCTATTAAGAAGGAAATTTTGTTTTTATTTCTTATCAAAATATTTTATTTTAGGATATCACTCAAAAAAGACTGCACTTTGGAGAGACACCCCCAACAATACCCTTGGCATTTTTTGTGGTCTTTTTTTCTTCTCTTTTTTTTTATAAACTAAAACAATTTTATGCTTAAAAGACAAGGAATATTTCTCAATTAGACTTTAGGAAGTGTGTGTGTGTATCTTTGTGTGTCTCTCTGTGTGTATACACACATATATAATCAGCTGGCACACACACATGTGCAAGTGTACACACACACACACACACACACACACACACACACACACACACAGTGAGCTTAGCATACCAGAGTCCCTGAAGAAAATGATCCATGGTGAAGCCACCAACATTGTCAACATCTCCAATGGCAGTTTTATTATCTAATATGTACATTTATATATTATGTAATATATATAATATATTTATGTATAAATATATTTTAATATATTAATATAGATTTCTGATTGGGGGAAGGAGAGGAAAGGATGGAGCTGCCTGTAGTTCAGGAAGTGTTCAACTATTCTGTTCCTAGCAAGGAGGCTCTCTACTAAGGAAAATTATCCATGGAGGAGACCGTGATGCAAACAAAGACCAAGAGCCGACAGTAGTAAAAGGAAAGAAGATGATGAAGGACAAAAGTGACTTCTTGTGGCAAAATTGCATTCATCTAGTCTCATTTTATCATCTGACTTGTTAGTCAAGTTTAGAGTTTGAAGAAGGCCCTCACAAATTGCTGATAAAGGAAGTTTCCTAAAAGTCCAAACAAGAACTCTGCAACATGATGCCTGATGACTGTGCTGACAGAGGGCTCAGAGAGCCTTTTTAGGCTCCTTATCTGGGTGATTTTGCATGCGGATCGAGGAATGCATTAAATCATTTGAAAGAATATTCAAAGAACAAGATGATACCACATGTCACTTTGAAACAAATTGAGAAGTGTTGCTAAGATGTTTGCTCACCTTTTACGTGTTGCTTAGTTTCTATGGAGTGTTCTGGAATGTATGAAAGTGAAGAAACCACTATGTCACCTTGTGGAATTGTTGTCAAAATATTTTTCCAGGAACTGTGTAAACTTAATTCGAGATTAAAAGATGAGATCCCATAGCCATTCTTTGAAGGATTATTACCTCAAGACAATCCAAGAAACACTTGCTTGACAATCAACTTTCAAGCTTCCACAGTCCTTAGAACAGTAGTTCTCAACCTTCCTAATTCTGTGACGCTTTAATACAGTTGCTCATGTCGTGGTGACCCCCAAATAATTTTAAAGCATAAAATTATTTAATTGCTACTTCAAAACTGAAACTTTGCTACTATTGTGAATTGTAATGTAAATATCTGATATGCAGGATATCTGATATGTGACCCCAAAAGGGGTTATGACCCCAAAACTGAGAGCTTCTGCTTTAAAGGTTTAATGGAGGGATTATGTGAGCATCTGGAAATACACCAACATCATCAAAGCACAGAAACTAGATGCTGAGCAGGAGAAACCCTTCCCTGCCCTCTTGTGCTGTGTTGTCCCCTGACTCCCCTGACTTCAGTTCTGACAGTGTGGGGTGGGGTGTCAGTCACACTGTGGACACAGACTTTCCTGTGGTCTGGGCTGGGCTTGAGTCTGTGTGGACAGGTGCCCATTGTTCACTGGACCTGCCTTTACTGTCAGCTTCCTTTCTTTGTGTACCAGGGGCTTCTGCTGTCCACACTTAGCTTTGTGGTGTGGTTCTCTCACTGCCATTTCTCAAGTAATATCCCCTAGGCTGTTCTAGCTGAAGGATCAGGAGTCTCCCAAGCACACTGGGATTTATGGGAAGCACCCACATCACTGAAATCTGTACAGGAAAAGGACCTAGCTTAGTTCCTTCAGGACCTCCTGATATTAATCACGGTTCTGGAAAGATGCAGCTGTGGCCATCAGGTACACTGTTGGAACTTCAGCGTTCTCAATGAGTGGTGACTCTAAGGCTTGACCCCACCCACTGGCCTCAGGCTCATGGCTGTCAAAGTCCAGCTCTCTGTTGATGAGTGCCGATTCCACCTGTTGGTGGTGGAGTTGTGAGCCAAGTCTTGGAAGCCTCTGCTGTCCAGCTTCTCAGTCCTGCTGTCCTGCTGTCCTCCTGTCCTGCTGTCCTGCTGTCCTGCTATCCACATATGTCCCCCATAACTGTCTTTCCTCTGGGACTGTGTCTGGTTAAATTGAGATTCCCTGACTTGTGGGTTGTTTGCTGTTCCCAGGCCCCCAGTATGGATCAGTTTTAAACAACAGGTCACCTCCCGCCATGATGGTGGCCAGTCCTTTTTGTTTCTCGAGTCGTGTAGACTGCTAAAATGAACTCCTATTCATTCCTGACCTATGAGTGAGAGGAATCTCTGTCACCAAACCACTGCTATATGTATGGAGAGCTTGTTTCGAGGGTAGGGCTGCCTGTCTCTTTACATGGGACCCCTAGACTAGCTCTGAGTTGAGGACTCTATTTCCTCTCACCCCACTGTACAGCTGTGTATCAGGAGCAGTGTTCAGCTTTGGCTCTTTGGGAGGGGCACTGCCCAACTCCGTTAGCCATTCTCTCACTGCCTCTGTGAGTTTCCAGACCGCTTCACTCTTCTCTCTTTGCAATAGGTAGTTCTTTCTTAAATGAAGATTTCACCTCAAGTGGGTCACAAGGAGAGGTAGCTTCTAATCTGCCATCCTACCCAGAAGTTAGGTATTGGGTCCTAGCCCTTGGCTTTTTTTGAAACAGTGTCTTACTATGTAGATCAGGCTGGCCTTGAACTCTCACCCAGTCTGGACTTGAATTTATGATTCTCTGGCTGTTTCAGAAGGGCTGAGATTGTACTAGTGCACCACCGCTCCTTGCTAAATTTCCACTCTTTGTTTGTTTGGAAGACCTGAGACCTCTTGGCAGTTTATTGGAGGGACTCACTGGAACCTCTAACAGTATTAACTGGTAATGTCAGGTTTCCCAGAAACTCTGAGTTTTTGCAAAGAACAGTCTACTTTCTAGGTAAATGATGCCAATGAGATTCCCAACTGAGACATGAAATTCGTAAATAAGTAGAACCTTGGGTTTTGTTTGGAACAATGAGTTGGAGAACACCTGTTGTATCCTGTATCTTGCATCTTGTAGTTACACAGATGGACTGAAGCTGGAAACTGGTCAGATAAAAGTCAACAAATAGGAACATCTTGTGGTTCTTTTTTTCCCCTTTTTTCTTTTTTTAAAGAGGGCACCATTCTTTAATCCAAGATAGCCTGAAACTTACTATGTAGCCCAGGCTGCCCTCAAACCCAGGGCAATCCTCCATCCTCAGCCTCCCAAGTACTAGGAGTACAGATCTGAGCCACCACATCTGGCTGAGAATTTTAGCTTTTGAACTGGCTGTTGAAGGATTCATAGCTTCCTGTCCTGTACTGGCCTCACCGAGGATGTTTCTCACTCATTGGTATTTGAAAGCAGTAGAAAGAGCCACTGGCACAGCTGGAGGAAGCTGGTAGTCGGAAAGGCTGCTGGTTGTGGTGGGCTGGTGTTACAGCCTTCCAATGTATAACATCACCATCTCCAGCCACCCTTGGTGATGCCTAGCAACCAGTTCCTGAGCTTTTCTACAGCTGGGTCAAGAGAAAAGAAGTGGGATAGTCTAACAAACAGGTTAGAAACAGAGCAGCATCCATTGGCAGTCCCATGGTGGTGGCAGAGACTTACAGCTGGGATAGTACTTGCTGCTTGCTAGAGGCTCTGGGCTTTGTTGAGAGAATGTCACTCATGGTATTAATGTTGACATATGATTGGGCCCATTGGGATCTCCAGTTGTTGCAAGGTTGATTCTGAAGGCACACTTAGTTCCTAGTCCTTTAAGACAGATGCTTTGTGGAGTCCTTCTGCCTTAAAACATATCCAAAAGCTTGGAGAACTCTTGGACTCCACTCTCCAAGATTCCTTCTGGTTCTATGTTTCTTTTAGTAGAGAATCAGAATTCATAAATAAGTTTTCTCCTTTAGAACCTATTTTGAAATAAAATTTTATTACAAAAATTTACACTTCACATTTCAGAAATGCCAAATTGCTCAAAGAAGAAACGAAAAAACAATCTGCCAGCTTGTCATTCCAATACAGCTGTCCCTGGCCTGACTCCTTTGCAGCATTTCCCCAAGCAGATCATTCCGTGTCTTTTTCATCTCATTTCAAGAGCTCAGGACTACTCAGTACACAGTGTCAGCTGCTTTATTTCCCTTGAAAGGGTGTCATGAATGCTTCAGTCATTTATTCTTCTAAAGTAAACTTTATATTTTCCACCTGTATGTCATACATTTGAATCATAAAATTATCTTCAAGATTTTAAAATATTATAGAGTACTTAAAGTTAATCTGGAAAGGAAAGGAACATTTATTTAACCAGAATCTTAAAACTCAAGTTCCAAAAAACCGAAGTGTAGTTTCAGTGTGTGTCAGGAGGATGGGCTTCTCTGAGGTCAGCAAGGGAGAGTTTCAGACTTTCGTTTGTTGTTGCAGCTGAGGAAGAGACCTTCCGAGACTCCGGTCCCTGCGTTTGGGGCATCACCTTCAGGATTGTGCAAAAAGAAGTGGGTTATTTTCTTTTGTTGACTAAAACCCGGAAACAGTGAGGTCCTGAGAATGACATGGTGGGTTTCCACTGCTGGACTTTCAGCTATTTGTTCAGGGGTGCAGGGCTGTAAAGGGGGGTACCTTAGAGTGTGAGTGAGGCCTGAGGGGAGAAGTCAATTCTTGTCATGTTTCCAGACAGAACCAAAGAGCATAGACTAGCTGTGTTTCTAGCTAGCTTTTCTTTTCACTTTCTTTTTATTTATTCTATGTGTCTTTTACAGCATGTATCTTGATCCCATTCATTACCCTATCCCTTCGTATCTGACCTCTGCCCCTGCACCCCTCCCAAAATAAAACAAATTTAATAGAAAAAAGGAAAATTTTAACAATCTCATCATAGAAGCTGCAGTGTGACACAGCAAGTCACTCAGTAAACCCCTTTGTCCATGTATTATTACTTGCAAGTGTTCATGGCAAAAAGTCACTGGTCTGGTTTCAGGCCTCTGGTGTCTACTACACTGTTGATGCTGGCTCTCACTGGGACTCTGCTTGGATAGCCTGTTGTTGCCCTGTGTTGTGGAGATCCTGCAACTTTCGGTCTGTGGGTCAGGTTCCTTCGTGTGCTCCAGCAGATCATAGATGCGGTGGATAACCCCGGGTCTGGGCCTGGGCAACTGCAGGGTCGGTCCACCCACCAACTCTCCCCTGTTCTCATCACCTAGGTGAGCTCTCCAGCCTTTCCCTGGCTGATTCACCTCTTGGCAGCAATGAACGGTGTTGGGGGGAGCCCATTCTCCTACTTCCATGCCCTCAGGGTTGGCTCTCCCATGCTTACGCTCTCAGGGCCAGTTCTTTTGAGGTACGGGGCCATTCTCCCAAGAGCTGCATCTGGAGAGGGACAGCCCTCCTGCTCTTTTGACTCAATGGCCAGCTCCCCCCTTGTCTCAGGTTGTTAATGGGTGGGAGGTGGGGGGAAGGGCACCTCTCCTTCCCCATACTACCATGTGCCAAACGAGTAATGGGGACAGTTCTCCCTTGCTTGCAGCATTAGGGCTGGGTCACCCTCACCTCTGACCGCTGGGCAGCTCTGCTGTGCTGTCTAGGTGCAGAGAAGGGCCCGCTTTCCTGAGGACTGCAGCTGGTAAGGGGGAGGGTCAGCTTTCTCATCTGTTGCAGACAGTAAGGGTGAGGGGTAGCGAGGACACCTTTATCCTCACCACTGCATGAAAGACAAGTATGGTGACAGCTCTCCCTCGCTTACAGCTTTTAGACTGAACTGGCTCACCTCCAACTCCACCAGCAGGGTTGGCCTGGTTGTGATACCCAGTGAGGTGCAGGGTGTGCTGTCCCAAGGGTTGCCACTGGTAGGAGACAGGGACAGCTCTCCTGCTCTGTGACCTCAAGGCCAGCTCTCCCACCTGCCTCAGGCATTAATAGGTGCTGGGGGGTGTGAGGGACATCTTTCCCTAGTCCTTGCCTCCGTATGGCAGGTGAGAGATGGAGCTAGGTCTCCTCCACTCACTGCTTTGGGGCTGGCTCACCCACACTTTTGCCAACAGGGTTGACTCTATTGTTGCCCAGGTGAGGTGCAGGGCCTGGTCTCCTGAGTGTTGCCATTGGTACGGATCAAGCACAGCTCTCCCTCCCACATTTATGACCACAGGGCTAGCTCTCACATTTGCTCAGGCATTAATGGGGGCATCTTTCGTTGCCCATGCTGCCACAGGACAGATGAGAAATGGGGACAGCCCTCCCATGTTCACAACTTTGGGGCTGCCTCACCCAGACCTCCTCTGACAGTGTTGCCTCTCTTGAGCTGCCCTGGAGAAGTGCATGGCCTCTCTTCCTGGGACAGCTCTCCTGCTGTTATGACCACAGGGGCAGCTCTCCCACCTGCCTCAGGTGTTGATGGCTTGTCTTATGTGCGCTCAGGGGCCTCCATAGCAAACTGTTAACTCCTTGAGGCGTCTGTCATGGTCGGTATTGAAAATATCAGAAGGCACACCCACAGAGTAGTGTTACCTCATAGGGTTGCTGTTAGATGTGAGGGAATAAAGTCCTAATGTCCGTCCAGGTAGCTTTTAGATGTGAGGGAATAGAAAGTGCTCTGTTGAGCTTTGGAATTTAGTTGAACATTTGGATGAGAAATCCTCCAACCATGAAGCTTGGCAGCTTGGCAGCTGGGTTTTATTGTGGCCTCAAAATCACAAAGGGAAACGTGAGACACTTGTTTGTGTGTTTTTTTAAACTTTATTTATTTATTTATTTATTTATTTATTTATTTATTTATTTATTTTTATGGGGTCACAGTGTATAGCTCAGGCCGGCTCGGAACTCACTATGTGGCCAGGGTTGACCTCTCAAACCTCTAGAATGCCCATGGAGAGCCCTCTGGGTTGCTCTCTCCTGCCTTGCATGCTGGGGCTATGGACGTGAGCCAGCACAGCTGCTTTAGGATTAGCTGAGAATTCCATAGCTAATTAAAACTTTTTTCTCATGTAATTCACATTATTGTCTTACAATTTAAAGCTCACTTGGACATTTTATATCAAAAGACAGCCATCTTTCGAGTGGGATTAAACATTATCCCAAGAACAAGTGCTCAGTTTATTCCTTCCTTTTATTGCTTTCTTTAGGTCCCCAGCTCCACAAACCCCATTGTATTAAAAAGCATTTATACCCGTTTTTCAAAGAATTTATCCCACATGTTATGTAAGCATGAAATTGTGATATATAGATTTTATTTTATTTATATTTAATCTAATTAACTTCTTTCAGACAAGAGTCTAAACAGCCCAGGCTGTTCACAAATGCATGCTTCTCCTGCCTCAGCCTCCCAAGTGCTGATCTCACAGATGTGTGCTGCCACACCTGCCTCCTTATTGGTTTAGTTTTTTCTTGTCTATAGGGTCCGCTCTGACACTTCCATTTTTACCCCTTATATAATGAGGTTAACCCAATTAAATTTTTTGTTTAGTTGATTTACAGTTCAAACACCCTGAAGTGACATCTCAATTGTTGATATATTTACTTCCAGATTATTATATTGTCTATTACTTATATTCTATTTAGTTTTCTGTCAGTTTGACAGAGGTTAGAACAGTGGTTAGAACACGTATTTCCAATGGTCTTAGGAATCCCCAACCATGACTGCTACTTCATTACTGTAATTTTGCTACCGAGTGAGTTCTCAGTTCCTAAGACCCTCAGAAATATGTGTTTTCTGATGGTCATGTCCCCCAGGTTGAAAACTGCTGGTCTAGAGTTATTTAAGAGGTGGGAACCTCAGTTGAGAAAATGTCTCCATAAGGCCAGGCTGCAGGCAAGCCTGTAGAGCATTTTCTTAGTGATTGGTGTGGGCAAGCCCAGTCTACTGTGGGAGGTGGGTCCGGAAGTTGAGAAAGCTAGTAAGCAGCAGTCCTGCACGTTTTATTACAGCAGTAGTAACCCTGACTAAGAGGTTTTGCCGTCAGTTTTTTTTAACATAATATTTTCACTAATTCTTTGAGAATTTCACTCATGCATACAATGTATTTTAATTCTATTCAACCTTAACTCCTCCCCTAACTTCTCCCAGCTTCAGTCTCTCTCTCTCTCTCTCTCTCTCTCTCTCTCTCTCTCTCTCTTTCTTAAAATAACCCTGAGTCAACTTTGTGCTACTTTGTACTCACAAGTTTGGGGCCATCCACTGAAGTGTGACCAACCTACTAAGGGCCAAACCCTTAAAGAAAAATAGACTCTCTCCAGAAGCAGCCAGGTGTTGGTAGCTCTTCCATGAGGAGTGGGGCTCCCAGGCTCGTCCTCTGTGCTGGGGATGACTGGCTTGCTCTTCTGCAGAAACCACAGATGCTGTGAGCTCATGCATGCTCTAGTTCTGTCATGTCTAGAAGACACTGTCTCCCTCTGCTCTTCCCCAGCCTGACTTTTTAGAGTCTTTGTGCCTTCTCTTCCACAATGGTCCGTGAGTCTTGTGGAGAGAGGGCATAACATAGATGCCCCATCTGTGGCTGAGTACTCCATGCTCACCCATTCTTTACACTTTGACCAGTTGTTTCTGCATCATTCCACAGAGAAACTTCCCTGATAAGATCTGAGACCTGTGATAATCTATGGGTATAGAAATATGAGTTTAAAAAACAGTTTGGTGCTTTGTCCATTTAACAAAATGACAGTAGTAGGTTCATTTCTGGGGCTTATGAGTTCCCAAACCAGGACTTGTTGGACAGATTCATAGTACCGGGTATGTGTTCCACCTATGGAGTGAGCCTTAAGAAAACAGAGCCTGGCTGCTTATTCCCATCTTGTCTGTGTTGCAAGCATGGGCATATTTTGCCACACTGGTGGTTATTGTAGATCACAGGGTCACAGTGGGGAGTAGGTTAGTGGCCTTTTCCTTTGTCTGCATGACACCTTCCAGGACTGTGAAAGCTAGCCATCTGGGAGGAAGCTTGTTAGTTGGTGCCAGCTTGCTTTCTCCATGCCCTGTGGCCAAAGTGTGTGGTGTCTTCAGCAACAGTGTCTTATAATCGAGTTCTGGTACGTGACTAAAAGCAATGGTTCATATTGTTTTGTGATTTCTTGTATGCCCCTGTATGTTTTTGTGATTTCTTGTATGCTTCTTGAGGGAAGGTATCCTATACCTAGTACTCAGATGGGAAGGCAGGACAGAGGAGTGTGTTAGGGAGGGGTAAAAATTCTAAGTTTGTTTGAAAATCCATATAGAAACCTATTATTTTACACTATTCATGCATACATACATATATTACATACACACACTGTGTGTATGTGTGTGTGTCTTCATATCAAAGAGTTTAATTGGAATTAACCTTACATCAGGGATAATGCTCCTCCCGTAAGCCATAGGTTGTCAAATAAAAACCCCAATGCTAGGTATATTGGTTTTATTGATATTTTTATTTATTTTTCTGTCATTTTCTATTGAAATTTCATAGGTTTCTGTCTCTCTTTGTTATTCTCTTGATTAAATTTGTTTTGAGGATTATTCTGCTTTTATCATTTTTCTTTCTAAAGGTAGAAACTCAGATTATGGATTTGACAGTTTTCCCCCCTAGTATAAATGCTAAACGCTATGGAGTTCCTCCTAATGTGACTATTACAGTTGTTTTGGTATGTTGTATTTTCATTTTCATTTACTTCAAAATACACTCCAATTTTCCTTGAGAGTTTTCTTTGATGCTAAGGCCATTTAGAAGTATATTCAGATCTGGGCATGGTAGTTTAAACCTGTAATCCTAGGAGATTGAGGCAGGAAAATTACTGCAAGCTCAGGGTCAGCCTCAGATTACATGGTGAGTTCTAGGTCAGCCTGTGCTATAGGATGTGATCCTGTCTCAAAAAATGAAGACAAAACAAAATAAAACAAAACCCCCAAACTAACCAAAGAATTGTGTTTGGTAATTTGATTTAGTAGCTTTTAGAGCTCAAATATTGAGGTTATTGTGGAGATACTTTGGTGAGAAGGTTCGCATATCACAAGTTGCTAGATTTTTCATATTAAGCGAGGCACTGTGATCCGTGTCTTTGTGTGAGTTTGAAGTGATTCCTTCAGCTAATTCTTAATGCTTCTGGGCCTAGAGATAGTTTTGAAAGCAGGTTTTGCAGTTTGTCTTAGCAATGTCTTCTCTTTGTTCCTTTTTAGCAAATTACCATTGGGCAGAACCGGATCCTGAAAAATTCAAGATGCTAAGCCCCTACACTGCTTTAAGAATTCAGGACTCAAATGTGAAAAGAAAATCAAAAATAAGACACTGGGAACCTGAATACTCCTGCAGAAAAACACCAAAGGACCATCCCATTTCCTGTAATGCTGTGGTCTGATGGGGTAGAGGGTGTTATGGGATGGGGAATGCTCATGGTTGGTACACACCTATGCCTCCCCTGTGGAGAGAGGTCCATGTTTCCTCACTTCCTATCATGTCTTGGCTTGCTGTTGGAACAGGCTGACCCAGCATCATCCGTCCTCAAGTCTACTGTGGTGTAGTCTCTGTGTCCATGATCAGTCTCCAGCACATCCCTGCTGTCCATGTTGTCTCCATCTCTGAGTCACAAGGCAGGGCTGGTGTTTGGCAACCATCAATAACATATTGTATGAGACTTTGCATCTTGTAAATTTCTCTTTTTTCTAAAAATAAATACTAATAAAACCATAAATCACAATGAACTACTTTATTATTAGGCAGATTCTGCTGTGTTGGTTTAACCGTGTTGTGTGTAGAGATGTGATGTGTCTGAACCCACCGTACGCATCAATGCTTCATTTCAGACAGCCTTGCAAGAGCTCTCCCACGAGTGGGTCACGCAGCCTCTGGTTTCGGAGTGAGAGGCTGTTTGAGCTAATTTGTGACTGATGGCATTCAACTTGGAAAAGTAGTTGCGGGAAAAGAAACACAGACGGGCTGAGGATCCATCTTCAGGACGGCCAGAACATTCTGATTCTACCTGGGAAGTAGGATCAGGCCTCCCACGATGGCAGCACAGAAGCCCTGTCCATCAGCTGCTCTGTTGTGTGTGCATCCGAACTTGTCCACCGAGTCACTCTGTGCAAGGAGTTAGCTGACCAGTGACACATCTATGGCAGTCTTTTTTTTTTTTAACATTATACAATGTTGAGAAATATTGCTTACGGTAAATAGTGTTAGCTCTTAAAATATTTCTCGGCTCATTATAGAGAAGACACCCCTTTTTGGCATTTTGGTAATGCTGACACTGTCTACCCATGACCTTTTTAATGACTTGAGTCCCTCTGATCTGACCAACTTGTCTACTTCAAATGAAAACATTAAGAAGTATGGGGGGAAAACCCTCAAATGGCATTAAAAACCCACCTTCAAGGTACTTAGAATATAGTTAGGAAAGAATTTGCTCCCTAGTGAAATCTGAACCAGTACAGGCATCCAACAAAATGTATGACATTTTAACATCCACATTTGAGGTTGAAAACATTGCACCCCAGTGCAGATCAGGTCAGTTTTCCCAGCTCATGGGCAGCGAGGACCAAGAAGCTCCGCTCCCCCTCCACTCTATCTGATTTACCAAAGCAGGGTTTGACATGAATAAATTTACTGAAATCCCCTTTTGACACGCGTCACCGAGCAGATTTGTCATGTATTTTCCTGCCACCACAGTTTATCAGCACCAATTAGTGCTCGCCGAACAGCTGCAGCCTGTCCTTGGAGTCGGGGAGAGGAGGGCTGAATGGTAATAGCGAATAGCTGCATGTTTGCACAGCGGTAAAGCGCCACACTCGCACCGTCCACAGCTTTGTTTCTGGACCCCATTTGAAAGGGGCACAGGCCAGCTGGAGTGTGAGCAGCAGAGTCTGGCCAAATGGCTGAAGTGGCTGACAATCACGAGGAAGAGAGCTGAAAGATCTGAGACTCTGTAGCCTGGGGGAGAACATTTGTGAGAATTGGAAAGATGTAGGGGAGACCTTGGGTCAAAAATAATGACAGGAACAGTGGGTGCAAGTTGCATTAACCAGAGGCTGGCTTTCTAACAAAATAATTCCAAAGTGGATTGTAATATTGGGAGCTTTTATCATCTGAGCAGAAAACCCAAACCTACTTACATGGAGGGAGACCTGCTGTTTCAAATAATTGGCTTAAAAATCCCTCTTTACAAAATGCAGGGACTATGATGACTATCAGGAACATGTAGCATTGGATGCAAGGAAGCATTTCACCATCATGAAGATCTTCTTCAGCTCCTGGGATCAGAGGAGCCGCAGACATACTCCAGAGTGGCTTGGGAAGGTCCGATCTAACAGGCAAATATGATGAGAGACAATGTGAGGTCAAGGAGAAACTCCAGAACAGGCAAGGATCCATCAAAAGCAAAGCACCGATTTCCACCCACTAACCCTCCTTTGAAAGAAAGGTGATTTCCAAGTCTGCCTGTGGGAGGAAAGGCTAAAATTAGATTTGGGGCACAGTTCTGCTTGCATAGGGTAAAACTCCTCCATCTTTACGTCCTTGCTAGCATCTCTGCTTACTTACAAAGCTTGCTGTTTACTGTCTGTTAAAACATCTTTTGTGTGGGGATGGGAGAGGAGAGTCATACCATGTATGGCTTTTTTGAGACGCCTTGGCAGGTCTCAGGCCCAGCACTTTAAACAGCAGTGTGCCGGCAGTGCCGGGAAGCAAGATCCGTTTAATCTTGCCTTTTGCGGTTTACTTTATAGCAGGACAAGCCCTTGTGGCTACACAAAACCTAGACCAAATAAAGGCATCCTCTGAGGCTGGATGCTCCACAGCCTGTCGTCATGGTTGGTGGTCCTGGGGAAGAAGGCAGGGCAGCTCCTCTACCATGCTGCATTGAGACGATGGATGGAGCTGTGCTGATGGATGGGTATAGACGAAAATTGATTTCCACTGATTTGATCATAAGGAACAAACACACCACACCATCACTCCACTTCTCTTGACCCACTGTCATTTTAATAACTCAAAAACCAGAGAGATGACCTCTGCTGTTAATTAACCATTACCTGCCCTGGTCACCTAGGCACTTCCAGAATTCTTTGTAGATGCATTGCTGTTTGGAGTTCTTTTAAGACAGAGCAGGAGAACCTTGTATCACAAACTGGGCAAAAGATTCGAGTCAGGCCTCTCTCGACTGTATTAGGAAAGACGGGGGAGCCTGCCATTTGAGGGAGTCAGCCTTCTTAAGTGCTTCCGTGTTTTCATTCTCTCCTGAGGTCCAGACAGCAGTGCATTTAATTTTGGAGCTCCTAAAAACCAGCCCTAAATGCCCATTAAGAAATCATTTGCTACTGTGATGCTTTCGACTGCTGAATCTAAATTAATAGATTACTTTGGGATAATGTATTTGATATTTATAGGGGCTTCACAACCTGTTTTGATTCTTTACCGGGGTGAGTGATCTTCAAGGCTCCAATTGATCAGAAAGTCCATTGGGGTGGTTCCCTAAGGAGCTGCAGCTGACAGCCCTTCTGTAGGAGGAAGGTGGCTCAGGCTTAGATGCCAAAGGGTCTCTTCCCAGGGTGGGAGAGATCCGTAGGAAGAGGTAGATGGCCTCACAACCACAGTGGGTGACGGAGGAGGTTAAATGGCAAGTCTCAAAGTGGCAGGGAGGATGTTCAGACAACTGCCAGCAGGTTGGTAATAGTGGGTGTGGGGAAAGGGAGATACACAGAAGGCTAAGGACAGAGCTAGACCTTAGACTAGCAGGGCCTGCTCATTCTTAGTTATGCTGTCCATGTCCACATAGCTGTCTCCTGGTCTTTCCCAGACTGGTGTGTTCTGGTTCATAAGCAATGTTTCCTATAACTGTGAATTTACACAAACTTAAAAATTTGTTTGCAGCTCTGTTATTGTGTGCCCAAGGCACCTTGATGTGAACATGTGCATGTTGGTCTCAACAGGCCAAGGCATGGCTTAGACCAGGGAAACCTTGGGATTAGTTACCATTCCAGCCGCTGGGGGCTTTTCTCCCTCCTCTGTCGGGCGGAGGCAGCACTTCCCTTTGCAGCATGGTTGTAAGACTAAAGAACAGGATGCTCAAAGTCAGAGCAGCATCCCATGGGTGAGCAGACACTGGGTGTATCTGCATCCTATTCTTGGCTAACCTGGAGCCTACAGGTAAGTGAAATCCCTGAATTATTTCCACACAATCACTGCAATCCTACTGGACACAGCCTGTGGTCTGTTGAACGTTCTACAGTCGTGTTGGTCCTTCCTCCCAGCCTCATGTCATCTTCAGACCTGCCCATAGTGCCCATTCCTGCTGAATCCAAGCTGTCTTCCATTTTACAGCATTTTGGTGGTTAACCCAACGGTCTTGTCAAACAATACAGTGTAGCACAAGCTATTACTTTACAAACTCATCCTGCCTCCCAACTTGCTGACTTCTTTCTCACAGTCTCTCAAACCGTCAGTATAATCATCTATTCTAGAATGTTCTAGAAGCTCACATTCTACTGGGGTGTTTGTAGTATCTGCCATCCATTCTTGGAAACTGAGTTTTTTTGACATGTTTGGCTTTTTGTTTTTTCGTTTCAGCATTAATCTCTTAAAGCTACTCCATGGTAATTCCAGTCTCTACTACACCTTTAAAATGGTCTCAAAGCCTTTTTGAAACTTGATTTCATTCCAGTTTATAATCATCTCCTCACCTACCTTGCTTGCCTTGAAGGCCACTTTTATGATGCTTATTTTTTCCTTTCTGAGTTTCCAATGTTTGTTTAGAGAAGTAGATAAAGTAATTAATTTGAGCACTTACCCATGGCCAAAAGCTAGCTTCCGCCCTTTGCAGGCATGAGCTAATCACCACAGCGCTTCTGTTTTTTTTTCCAGTGGTGAAACAGACTTAGAGAGGGGAGTGACATCAGGAGCCGGGAAGGGTGTAACATTTGACCTGATTGACCAGCAGCCAGTTAGCCTGCTGCAGTATTGGGGGGTGTGATATTTGCTGGCAGAACACAGGGGACACCAAGCCAGGACAGGGCTGAACATCACTATAGTAACTGCAGGGTCAATATTTGTGTCATATCCATAAAGCATCATAAAGCAGGTGACACTGAGGGCCCGGTTGTCTGTACTGCCTGATCTTTGCTTTGAGGAAACACTCTCCTGTGGGCTGTGTACAAACTGGGAGTGGAGTCTCAGAGCCAATCTAGTTGAAGAAACACCAGAGAGAACTGTCTCTCAGCAGCTGTATTTGTTACTTTTATCATTACTGTGAGCAGATATCTGGTAGAAAAACAACTTAAAGGGTTCAGATAATGATCTCTTGACCCTGTGTGTGTGGTGGGCAGAATGTCATAGTAGCAGGAGCATGTGGCAAATGCATGCATGCACGCACACGCGCGCGCGCGCGCACACACACACACACACACACACACACATGTAAGGAAGGCTAGAAGGATGGAGAGAATAGCTCTCAGGGAAGGGATGAGATTCCTTCAACATCCTATTCCTAGTGACCTACTTCGGCCAGCCAAGTTCTGCTTCCTAAAATGCTAATACTTGCTAGGGATCAAGCATTCAAAACATGATCCTATGAGGGGTTCCACAATCATACCCTAATACAAACCTCCAATAGGTGTTAGAGCTCCAGAATTTGAAACTATGTGAAGGATCCCACTCTTCTGGCCCATGTGACCACCGAGTGCATGAAAATAGCACTGAGGTATGGTGCCACGTCTCACTGGTCACCTGTTCCTTGTGTATGACTCCTGCAGTCATGATCAGGACACTGTCGCACTTACCCCTTCTGCGCACTCTTTTTCCGTCTGATGGCTTCTTGTGCAGTTGCAGTGCAAGCTGTGCCTTGTCCTTGCCTGGGAGTCTGGCCTACATCCTTGCTGCTGCTTAGGTTTGGCCACGGAGATTGCTGGTGGGCAGAACAGTTCCAACTGAGGGAGTGAGGGTAGCGCGGCTGTGTCTTCCACAAAGGCCATAGCAGCTGCTGACAGTCCTCCTTCTCCTGCAGAGTTTTCCAAGATTCATCCTCAGGTGCAGGCGTGCTGACAGCCTTCATGGCTACCTGCTCGAGGTTGTGTTGCTTCTCTAGCCTTGTGGACTTCTGTTAGCCTTCCTCCGTCAGCTTTGCCATCACCTATGCCACTGGCGTTTTGAAATCCTCGTATGTGCCTGGTGGTCTTGTCCCAGCGGTTTCTTTCCTCCTGAAATGAACCTTCCCTCTACCACTTTGTTCTTTGGACTTGAAGTCATGCACAGTGACACCGTTTCTCTCTCTGTACATTTTTTGGAACATTATGGGGACTTTCCTACTCTTTTAAAAATGCTTTATTGCTCTCTCAGAGTCATGCAAGCTGCCCCTGTGGCTAGCTGGAAGCGCTTTCTGAGTACCCAGCCCCCTTTTACTTTAAAGCCTGGTTTGAGGTCCTGAACTTTCTGCTGGCTGGGTGAGTGCCCTGTGTGTACACATTGCATTATGCTACAGGTCAGACAAGGGCATGTATTTCTCCTTTACTTGAAAGAAGGGATGAAAGTACTTCATGGGTCTAAAAGTCTCTGGATTTCTACCATACCATGCAATGTAGTAACCACCTAGCTACATTATGTCTAAACTCATTTTAAAAAATTAAAAGACATCAGCAGATCTGTGTTGGAACTTGCTGCAAAAGCCACACAGTTTTTAATTTCCTCTTCAGGGGAGTTAGAAGTCTTGTCTCTCTTCAAACAGGACTTCTGGACTTTGGAAACAAAGTCTAGAGAGTCTGCCCTGGTCTCTAAAACAGACAAGCGTACCTTCCTAAACCAGCGAGAACACCAGTGTATTTGACAGCAAATGGGTAAGCAAAACAAATGACAGCCATGTCACAAGGCCCAGGAGGGAGGAGTTGAGAATGGCCTTTACAGGGTACCTACACTATGGGTGAAGTGGTAGGAAGCTATTTGAAGGAGACCCAGATGAGTTTAAAATGTATTTTCTAAGCTCTATGGCAATAACTATCTGCTTTCTATAAGAAACCTCTGTATTTGTTTATTCTGTGGCACTGGGATCATACCCAGGGCCTTGGACATGCTGGGCAAGTGCTTTACCACGAAACTGCACTCTAGAACCCCCAAGCCCACTTAAGTATGAAGGCTGGTAGCTTGAAAGTAAAAAGATGAGAAAATATATACCATGGTAACAGTAATTGAAAGAGAGTTGAAGTACTGATGTTAGTAGCAGTCATCGGAGCAAAGTTGTCATGAAAAGAGAAGGGTGCTGTGATATGGTAGAGGCGCCGACTCTGAGAGGACACAGCCTTACATGTGCCCAACAACACAGTGTCAAAACACAGGAGGCAGAACTCTGAGAACCAAAAGGAGAAATAGACCCCAGCATCTTCCAGAAGTCAGAAAAGCAATAAAGATGGAGTTGACCTCAGTAGCACTATTTGTCAGCTTGATCTAATTGACTTCCATAAAATACTCCTTTCACAGAGAGCAGAATACATGGTTTGGCTCAGGCTTGCATGGAACATTCACCAGGAGAGATCGCATTCTGACTCATTAAATATGCCTTAAACATTTAAAATAACAGCAGTCATTCAAAGTCAGTTCGCAGACCACAGTGGAATTACGTTAGAAGTTAATGAAGGGCTCGTGTTTTGATACATGCCATAAATCCCAGCACTCAGCAGACAGAGGCAGGTAGATCTCCATGAGTTTGAGGCCAGCCTGGTCTGTATAGTGAGTTCAGGACAGTCAGGGCTATGCAGAGAGACCCTGTTTCAAACAAAACCGAAACCAAAACCCAAACAAATGAACAGCAACGAAAAGAAATTAACGAAGGCAGACTCTTTTGGAGAAATCGTCAACTATTTGAGGGTTCAATGACTTACTTTTTATTTTATTTTAATTTTTCATGCAATATATCTTCATCATATTTTCTCCGCCTCCAACTCCACAGGCCAAAAAGGAGTTCTTGACAGAATTGTAACATATTTAGAAAGAAATGAAAATGAAAACAACTTATTAAAATGTGCAAATGGAATGAGTAGTGCTTAGGGGGAAATTCATAGCATTCAATAATCAGGAGAAAAAAAGGAAGAGATAAGATCAGTAAATGTCCTAAAATGTCTGTCTTAGGAAACTGAAGATGGAGACACAAAAAAAATTAAAGATGTATATAGTTTTTTTTTTCCCCCTAAAAGGTACAAGAAAGAGATACCGCTCCTGGGGCAGATGTCTGCTGGAATTGCATCAGCACCAGGGATGATGGTGATGGCACGGGCATTTCTTCCACAGCGCTCGGTAGGTGCTGCTGTAAGCAGCCTCCCGCACTCACATTAATGCTTACAATAGCACCGTGAGGAGAGCGCCCCTTTCCTCCTCCCACAGGTGAGACACGGAGGTACAGAGCCACGGAGCCACTTCCCTAGGGGCGCACAGCTGCTGAGCGAAGCAGCCAGTATGGAATGTCTGGCCCAAATCTGGCCCCAGAAGAGGCAGAAGCACTCAGTTCCCTTTTTCTCCTATTTTCCCCAGGAGAATGCTGGGCTGGCCCCTAGAATGATTTGTGGGAACCAGAAGAAAGAATGGCAGGAGGGGGCCTGAGATGCCATCACCGAATGCGCTAGAAATACAGATGCTCTTATGACCCTGGAGCAGCTGTGATGGATGTTGGGGGAAATCGTGAAGATAGGGTGCTGCCAGGATATTTGTGGCAGATAAATGCCTCGCAGGAATTTGCTGGGGGAATGCCATGGGACTCTTCTCCAGACAGAACATTTATCAACGACTTGGATGCAATTGAGCCCATGGAGTGCGCTGGTGCTGCCGGGGTGAGAGGAGGGCCGGAGCAATCACAGCCTCGGCAGCCTGGATCTCTCAATATATGCAATGAAATGAAACGATCTGGATTAAATGGAAACTGTAAAGTGCAGTCCGGGGAGGACCTAGGAAAGGAGTCGGTGATAATGAACTTGGGGTTTAAGGAACCACAGGCTAGAAATGAATTACAAATGAGAGGAGGCTGTCAGGACTTCTGGTCCTGGCTCCAGCCACAGTGAAAGGGGTCTGGTGTTCATGGGAGAAGCTCTTAACCTGGACACCTCCTCAGGAGCCTTTAAACATTTAAATCCCCCAGAGACGCTGACTTGATGGTCTGGCCTGAGATGAGCGGCTGACGATGTCTGAAATCCTCTGCGCTGTTTTGAAAGACACAGAGATGGAAAACTAAGGGTCTCATGGGCAGTTGTCCCAGAGAGAAAGGCAAGCTGCTTTGCGCAGTCAAGTGGAGGACACATAGAACCCACCCTTTCAGGATCAGCCTGCTACATACCAGAGGCCGGAAGCCAAGCAAGCATTAACTGTTCTGTTCAAAGATGCCTCTTGCAACTGCTGTTCTCAGTCTAGTCTTGGGCCTTCAAGACCTCCTGGCCTTGGCTAACTCCACAGGCTGGAGGGATCGTTTGCCGCAGCCACCTTCCCAGCTGTCCTTAGACAATATGGTGAATAATTGTGGTAGACAGAAAATGTCTTGAGTGACTGTCAGGTCCTTCTCTTGGGAGATGGCGGGTCCTTTTCCTTGGTGTCAAGGTATGTGGCATGTACTGTGGCCATACACTTTTCAGATGTCTCTTAACGTCTGCCACCTCCTTGTCTTTATCTCCCACAAGCTTTTATTTCATTGAATCAGGGCCGATCTCTGGTAATAAAAGGAACACAGCAAAATTAATCGCCTGAGGACGTTAGAGGCCCCCACAGAAAGCGTTGCTTCACCCTTGTTTCTTGAACAGCTTGTTCCATGCTCTAGGAGCACAAAACAGTGCCACGAGGAAAGCAACCGACTGTTGTCCCACTTGTCAATCATGGGAGTGGGCTGCACAGGAAATGGATCCAGCTCCTCTTGAGCCTTCCGACGGTGGCAGCACCAACCAGCATCTTAACTGTCACAGCTGCCCGCTTCAGGTCTTTTTGTTACAGGCGGGAAAATAAATCACAGATTTGTCTAAGGCAGGGGTTGGCAAACTCTGTCCCATGGACTGGCTTCCTGGTTTTGGAAATAAAGTTTTATGAAAATCGTTCATTTGCTTCCTTGCCATAAGCTGCCTCTGAGGAGCATACCCAGAGTACCGGAGCTGCTCATCCATCATTCGCTCTGCAACTCGCCTTTCCTGTTACCAGTGCTGTTTATTAAACCACTCCAAAGCACAGCCACTAACGCAGCCATTTTGCTCTGCTTAATGGACACAGTAGGTTAGTTTGGACAATATAGGGGCCATGTGTGTCTGATCCCCAGTTTCTAGGGTCTTATTGGGAAGAATTCAGGGATAGGATGGCTCAACAGTCTTGTCCAGTGCTTGAGGTAGAAAAAGCTGAAGGAGATCAGAGCAGCAGTGTGGCTTCTCCAAGCATCTGGGCTTCCTTACGATGTGGGGACTGCTGCAAAGTGTGTCTCCCCCTTAAAGTTTATTCACTATTTTAAAGGTTTATTTTTATTTTATGTGTAATGATGTATACATCAGGTATACATCTGTATACATCTGCATTGATGTATATGTCTGTATATTTGTATACTATCTGTAATGATATATACATCTGTATACATGTATATGTCTGTATACATCATGTATTCCTGATACCCAAGGAGACCAGAGGAGGGGGTTGGACCCCTTGACTCTGGAGGTATATATGGTTGTCAGCTGCAGTATGGGTGCTGGGAATTGAATCCTGATCTTCTGGAAGAGCAGCCAGTGGTCCTAACCACTGAGACATCTCTCCAGACCCTGGAGTTTCTTCTAAGGAACCTTAGACTAAGTTTTTTGTTAAAATTTATTTTAGCGATTATCAAAATACTCTGACAAATTTTTGGTCAAGTAATGTTTACTAAAAAGTACTAAATATAATAATTTGCAAATTGAAATTTACATATGCAACTAACAGGTCGACAACATATTCCCCTTCTCTTCTGAATGTGTTAAATACATCACCATCATTGCCTGTATCTTGCCATTAATCTCAAGTGGCCTACTGAGCCTCAGTTCTGAGAGCGCTCTTCTCTTACTGATTGGGACTGAGATGGCAGCTGTTGGGGACACTCTTCATCCAGCCCTCTGAGCCTTCACCAGCTCCCTCGTCGTCTTCTCTGTGTTTTCCTAACATCCACAATAACTCAGCAAGCGTGAGAATGCTAATCTCTACTCAGCCCAGAGGAATGATACCTGTCTCACCATCTTAAGCCATGCTTACATGCCATGAGCCAGTCTTGTTCCTCCCCATACGATAGAGCTATGTGCGGCTTGAAAATGAACGGTAAAATGACACATACAAGGGCTTTCAAAGAACAGATCAATAGTGGGAGAAAGGCTGGTTTTCAAGGGCTTAGTGCCATCTTCCAGTTTCTTCCAAGAATGGCAGCCATCTTTTCTTCTTTCACTCAATAAACTTAGAGCAATGTCACTCAGGTGGGAGTCCAGAACAGAAACATGGGTAATGCTGCTCTGGACTCCACGAGCAGGATGGTCGTCTGAGCACGAACGCCAGTCGCTCTCCTTGCTGCTCACTTATCCTGTCACCAACCAGTGCCACAATAAACATCTGTGGCAAACCGAGTCTTGACTCGAAGTCCATGCTGAATCCATGGAGAACTTTATTCAAAGCGCTGTGCTGCATTTTCACCCACTTCAGTTGTGACATTGACTGAAGTGTGAGGAGGCTAATCTCCACTCAGGCCAGTGCTAATCTCCACTCAGGCCATAGGGACAGTACCTGGCCCATCGATTCAAGTCATGCTTAAATGCCATGTGCCAAAATTGTTCTTCTGCAGAATGGCTGAGCTGTGTGTGGCTTGAGAACACTTTCTGCTTCTGCCCTACAGGCCACTCTAATTACTACCCCAATTATAGTAGATACTTGGAAGGGAAGACAGATAGGGCCTTGACAATTAGGCAAAAATCAATGGAGACCTGGATTCTGGAGCATCACACGGGGTGTCTCCATTGGCATGTTCACACTTTGGGGAGGTTTCTATTTCTTCAACCAAAGGATATTGGTGGTTGGCTCCAGTGTGCTGTCCCTAAAAAGACATTGGCACAATGCTATCATGTTAGGATTGGATCCAATTTCCTATTACAGATGCTGGTTTGCTTAACAATATCCTTGTGTCTCTTCTGGTTATCGGGTCATTCAGTGGGATTAATTTTCTTGTTTAACATCCAGTATATAAGTAGGCGTGGTCTTGGGTTTGCTTCAGATTCACTACCAGCAGGGGTCATCAGGCTAGCCCGTGATCACGTTTCCCCAGAAAGTCTCCTTCTTCTGATTTACCAGTGACGGTTGCTGTCCTACCTGGTCTCGAATTTCAGAAGGGTGACACCCTGTTTGATCATTGGCAATGTCACCTTTATACTTGGCTATTAACATATCATCCAAGATGCAGCAATACCCGAGGGAGGTCCTTCCCACCTCATCAGCATGCCTCTCAAGCTTTGCTGGTTCTCCTGTCAATCTGCTTACACGAGAGTGGATTCTGGTGTCTGTAATTAAGCGCACCACTTAATATAAACATTTCCTTGTTCCTGACATTCTGTAAATGTTTAACAGTGTGTGCGTGTGTCCTGCTACATTTTGCGTCTCTACCAGAAAGTGATGAGAGTTCAGACCACTTTGTAGTCTTACCACCACGTGCTTTACCTTCACTTTACTGATATTGGTAAAAGGCGTTCCAATGTCACAGTAACATAGACACACACACACACACACACACACACACACACAATCTTTTCAGTAGCTTGCTTGAGTTCAGCTCCTCACTTATTATTTTTTTAACCCACATATCATAGACAAAGGATTTGAGGGGCCTTTCCCTTGAGGCATTGCTTGATTTAAAGTAGGAAAACCTTGAATATGTAGGCTTAAGGTCCCAAGATAATTTCTGTTCTTCCATTAGGGGACTGTGGGTAGCGGGTGACTTTCCATGCGTTCCTGATTGCTCCGTGGATGGGGGAGGAGACTGGGAATGAAGCAATCCAGGGATGGATAGATGCTTAGTCGCAGGCCTTCCCTGTAATTAGGCTGTCATATTCATGTTGGATTAAGAAGCACATTGAAAGACAAGTGGCATCTGGCTAACAGCTGATTAACGACCTTGTGGAATTCTCCTTAATTCAGAAGACTGTCCTGCTTTGAAACCACGGCCCTTTGCGAGTGTGCTGTGCTTGGTCTCTCTCTTCTCTGGCTCCCAGAGTGCTGCAGAGAGAGAGAGATGAAAACTTCAGCTTGCACACCAGCCCAGAGACACACCTTGCTATTGCCGGAACCCCAGCTCAGGCCGGGACTTTACCTCTCCTCTACAGGGAACTTTCTTCTTTACCTTCTCAAGCGTATTCTCAGATCTCCATCCCACCTCAGGAGGTGTCCAGGGTCTCCAATAGCAGCACTTCCCAGAACACCGAAGATGAGGTAATGAAGGTCACGTGGGAGGGCAAGGCAGAGAGCGGAGTAGGGCAGGGAGGAAAAAGGCGGTGAGTTCATTTCACTTGAAGGAAGCAAATATTTCTTTTTCCTTCTCCCTAGCCCTGATGACTAGGACTGTATTGGGTCAGGTGACCAGAGCAGGGCTCACATATGCTAAATGGCTCTGGCTCAAGCTGAGAGCCTCCCACCTTCTTTGTAAGTAAGCACCTGAATTCTCTCTCTCTCCTCTCCCTCCTTTGCCTCCTCTCTTTGACAGAGCTTCATTCTGCACTCTCAGGGTGTCCTCCAAGACACAGCAGTCCTCCTGCCTCAGTTTCCCAAGGCCTTCCTTCACTATCACATTTTGCTATGTTCCTTTCCCCTTATAGAGACTGCTTTTGTGACCCAGAACCGGCTCTGACAAATGAGGGGTTTAGCAGAAGGATTTAGTTTGAATTCATAGCTGTAGCAGTTTCTAAGGCCGAACACTAGATGAACCTCTGGCTCCCTGGGTGCTACACAAGTACTTTACCACTTAACTGTATCACAAACTCTCAGACTAGAACACAAACCCCCCACAAAGAAGTAAATGAATAAACTAAGACAAACTTTGTCTCAGGATGGTGGTGTACACCTTTAATCCCAGAATTTGAGTGGTAGAGGCAGGTATATCTCTATGAATTCAAGCAAGCTTGGCCTACATGGAGAGTTCCAGGTCAGCCAGGGTTACATAGTTAGATCTTGTCTCAAAAAAAAAAAAAAAAGACCTCTTTTTGAGACAGGCTTTTCCTAAAGTGGCTTAAACTGGCTTGTAACTTGTGATTTTCCTGCCTAGGCTTCATACGTAGATGGGACTACAGACATGGGATTTTTGCTTTGAGAACCACAGTGGACCAAATTCCTTCCCTTAGAAATAAGGACTCAACAGAAACAGCACACCCAGGGGGCAGACAGAGAACATTTTCTTTTAAAATGGCACTCATCCTAGATCGGTTTTAATGAACACTCCTAATTAGAAGCATGGGCAGAGCGCACCCCAAAGTTCACCGGTGCTTTTCTAGCGTGTATTTTCCAGTTCCGGTGTGACCCCTCCCCAAGCTAGGCTTGGATGACTTTTTGTCCATCTTTGCCTTCTCTATCTAGGGTGAACAGGGATGTCCGTACATCTCAGGAAAACTAACCAACATTACGTAAAATGTTACTCTAAACCTAGAGGCTTATAGTAACACAGAGTTTTAGAATAGACGTACATCTCTAGGTAAGTTTTAGGTTCATAGGAAAATGGAGCAGAAAGTCCAGAACATTCCCATTTGATCCCGGACCCCTTGGCTCCTGCTCAGCCTCCCCACTATCAATACCATATCCTGCACCAGAGTGTGTGCCCATTAGAACCATGAGCCTGCACTGACACACCATCACCCGAAGTCTGTAGTTTACATTAGGGCCCACTCTGGATGTTGTACAGTCTATGAGTCTTGATAAATGTAGAAAGACATGTACCCATTGGGAGAGTATCATCCAGAACATTTATTCCCCAAGACTGTGTTCTGCCTATTTTGTCTTCTCCTCTTAACCTCTGGAAACACTGATGTTCTTCAACTTCGTGTTTTTCCTTTTCTAGAACTCCTTAGAGATAGTCTAGTATACGACGTGCATGCTATTCCCTGTAGCTGAACAGTTCATTGGATTTTGATGCTGGATAGTAGTTTATCGTCTGGATTCACCATGCTGTATTTGTCTGTTCACCTACCCAGACGCCTCTGGTTGTTTCTAAGTTTCATCAGCTAAGAATAAAGCTGCTACAAAACAGTGTTCAGTCTTTTCAACCTGTTTTGGTGAATGCCAGTAAGCATGATTGCTTGGTATATAGTAAAACTGTGTCTATTTTTTTCCTGTTTTGTTTTTGAGACAGAATCTTTTTATATAGTCCAGGCTGAACTTGAACTTGAACATGCAACTCTCCTGCTTCAGTCTCTTAAGGGCTAGAATTACATTTACTTATTTGCAGGACTGGGGATTGAACCCAGGTCCTTGTGCATGCCAGACAAGTACTAAACCACTGAGCTACAGCTCCACCTTTTGGTTTAATTGGAGGAATTGCCAACTTGTCTTCAACAAGACAGTGCCAATTTGTCCCTCACTCTCAATGGATGAAGGTTCCCTTTGTTTATACTGTGGCCAGCATTTGGCGTCATCTGAGTTTTGCTGTTCTAAAGTATGTAGTAGTAACGTATTTTTGTTTTCATGATTCTGTGGGATTTGTAGGTGGCTGCACACAGTGTTCTTGGATGATGTTAATTTATCTGGAGTGTTGGCTATAATGGCTCTGACTTGCTCAGCTTTCAAATGGCTATCCTAGACTTCATCACATGGTGATGAAAAGTTTGCAATAGCAAGAAAGGAGATGTCCTAATACACAGCTCTTCCCAACCCTCTATTTGTCTTATGTTTACCACATGAAGATAGCAAGTCATAAATCTAGGTCCATGTTAAGGAAAATGATACAGAATGTTCTAGTTATATTTTCTGATCTACAACAATTGATGGCTATGGTACCTAATGATCCAGAGAGTATTTGACATGTACAAGAGGGCATTACGCAAATGCTACAACATGTTATATGCTTTAAGCTACATACTGGTTGTAAAAAAAGATATGCCTCTGTCTTCTCAGAATTGCTAACACAGGGACCCTGGTACTTGATTGCCAGCCCTGATACCTGTTTCCTCCTCTTCTTCATTGCTGACCCGCTGAGACTGACCAGAGGCCTTCTAGTAGGAGAAGAAGAAGCATGCTCATACAGAAAGTGTGGGAAAGGATACTGCCAGTTGGAAGAAAATAATATTGAGATTCCAAAGACTTAAATAGCTTCTCCTCAACAAACCATCTCGGCTTAAAAGGAAATACTGACGCATTGAAAGAAACAAAACCATCAAGCCAAGGCTTCAGAAGTGGACAATGTCAGTGTCTCTGGTGACACAGATAGCCGCGGTGACACTCCTCTGAAGCTCCTTCCTGATTTTAATGTAAGAGGACAGTGGGGAGGGGGTTGGGGGAAGAAGCCCCTGTGTGGAAGGAGAGGCAAGGATTTGAGTAAGTTTCAAATCCCATAAACAAAATGTCTGCAAAGCAACTTGTCTCTCTTGCCTAGGATTCATCTTTCCTCCTTAGCTTGACAGCTGTAAACGTTTGGTTCCATTTTGTTCAACAGCTCCCCAAAGAAGCCCTGTTCACGGGAAGGTCTTATGCTTTGGAACACTGCAGTCAGTAATCAAGCATGAGTCAAGATAAACCTTTCACTGCAAAAGAATAAGAAAAAAAGATTTAGAGCACAGCGTGTTTTGCTCCCGCTATTTAAAAATGGCAAAATTATTCAAGTGAGGAACATATGCTAGATTATTTTTGTTGATTGAGAGAAGGTCTCACCTCTTAGGCCATTTGGGGAAGTGCTTTTCTCACTGAACCATCTTGTCAGCTCAACAAACACTTTCAGATAAATTGATATATGATGGCAGAGCTAGAAAATTGGAATCAAAGATGCTTTTATACCGACTTGAAAAGACTTTTTTCTTCTGCAGTGTTAGATGATGATTATAAATATTCCTAGTCCAGCAAGGGGCTCCTCTCTGAAAAGGCCTTCCTTGAGAGGTTGCTGAGTCCACACAGGGACTTTCTATCTCCACAACCCAGTTTCTACCCTCACCTCATCCCTCCACCCCACCACCCTCAAAGCACTCCTCATAGTAAGAGCCCCAGGAGAAAATGTTATGCACTAACCACTCTGAATTCTTTCTAGTATTACAGTTGATTGAGCTCTGTCTGAAAAACATGTCCACAGAGGGAGAAAATAAGTTTCCCTATGATTGAAAAGAAATAATCTTTATGAAACTTCCAAGCGACTGGGGGATAGCTCACCAGTAAAGTCAGCACCATGCAAGCATGAGCACCTGAACTTGATTACCAATATTCACATAAAAAGGCAGTCATGGTCCTGTGTGTTTGTAATCCCAGTGCACGGGAGGCAGAGACAGTAGGATCCTTCATAGTCACTGGGCAACCAACCGGTCTGGGCAAACTGGTAAGCTCCAGGTTCTGCAAGAGAGCCTGTCTCTAGAAAAAAGCTGATGGAGGGAGATACCTGACGTCTGGCCCACACACACAAAGACACACACACATACACACACTCACACACACACACAGACACACATTAACAGAGACACACAGACACTCAGACACACTCAAATACACACACAGACACACACACTCAAATACACACACACACACACACACAGACATTCTCAAATATACATACACAGACACTGAGACAGACAGACAGACACACACACAGAGACAAACACACTCAAATACACACCTAGAGATACACATAGAGACAGACACAGACATATACACACAGAGACACAGATACGGATACACACAGGTACCCACATAGTCACACTCATGTACACCCAGGTACACACAGACATATACACACAGACGTACACACATTCAGACACACACACACACACACACACACAGACAATAAGACACATTCACACAGAGATACATACAGACACATAAGACATATATACACAGAGATACAGACATACAGCCAGACATGCAGACACACATACACACAAGAGTTCTAGTTTGGTTTCTTGTTACTGTGATAAACACCATGACCAAAAGCAACTTGGGAAAGAAAGGACAAGGGAAGCCAGGTCAGTAACAACACTGCTTCTGTCCCACTCCTCATGATTGTATGATCATCCAGCTTTTCATGTTTTTGTTTTGTTTTCGGTTTATTTGAGAAAGGGTTTCTCTGTGTCACAGTCCTAGCTGTCCTGGAACTAGTTCTTGTAGATCAGGCTGGCCTCGGACTCACAGAGATCAGCCTGCCTCTGCCTCCCGAGTGCTAGGATTAAAGGCGTGTGCTACCACTGCCCAGTTTATCTCCTCTACAACCCAGGACCATCTGCCAGGGATGACACTGACCACAGTGAGCTGGGTCCACCTACCTCAGTTATGAAAATAAAAGCCCCACAGACATGACCACAGGCCAACCCGAGGAAAGCAATTCCTCATTTAAGGTCTCCTCTTCCAGATCTGTCAATTTAACAACCAAGATTACCCATCACACACACGCACGCATGCATGCACGTCCACATGCATGCACGTCATTTAAAAGATGTATCAATTTTACCCCTTTACTGTATTTGTTAGGTATGAGCAGGAGATTTAGATTTAGAGTCTAACTTTAAAAACTGGAGATGATCCCCAAATCTCAGTTCTGTTGGGGCAGGGACTGTTTCTGCAGACAAGATGTTCCCTTCACAGAAACGGTGATAAAGCACCAATTAGTGACTGCGGCAACGAAGTGGGAGTGTTTAACCTTTCAGGCGTGCCAACAATGTGCTCCTTAATTTGAAAATAGGGTACACAGCGTTTGCGAGTGGAGAACAGCACCGGTTCATCACTCAACTTGACATGCCTTCTTTGCGGCAGTAGCGAGGGAAGGGATCCTCTCTGCTCCGTGCGTTTCTGCCTTCTGCCTAAATTCGCAGAGAGAGAGCGGCTGCTCTAATTGGGGGTACCAGACGCTGAAAATATCTGGCACCTGGGGAGAACGTGCTGACAGGTTCTCCTCGAGAAGCCAGCCTTCCTCTGGAGCACCTCGAAGCACCTTGCGTGCATCGCCAGCCGCAAGCCTTATTATCCCCTTTTCGCAGATGGTAGAAAAGTGCGGCAGGAGATTTAAAAGGCTCACTTGAGGCTACGGGGGAAGCCAAATGCTCCTCTCAAAATAGAAACGGAGAGCTCTGGGAAGCTTGGTGAGCTCGAGAGGGTCCTTTAATCCCTGGACCCTTCTCTGTCGTTTTAGACACTTCTTTACCTCATGAAAGGACTGCCAAGGCTTCTTCCAGGATGTCGTAAAAAGGTGACATTTAGAGAAGGAAACTGAAACTCTAATTGACTTCTCCTGAAGCAGGAAAATAAGTGCCCTGTATTCCTTCCCTTAGCCAGATGTTTGTAATTCTCCCTTGGGATTCTACCCTGAGGGGAGCTGAAGAAGCAAACCAGAATGGGCCACTTGAGTTGGTCTGCTTATGCACCCAAGATTTGATTCTTCTTTTACCTCATACTGGGAGCTATGGGCAGTCCGTTCAAGACAGACAGAGGAAAAGGGTTTCCATCTCACTCCCTGAACTCTGGGATAAAAGAACCCTTGGGTGTCTTGCGATGATAAATATGGAGTTTGAGATGAACCCTCCATTTCCAGGTCTGGGTATATAAGTACCTGTGATTATTTTTATTTACTTTGGATCATATAACTTTCGCACAGATGGTGGAGCACTTTTGAGATGCACAAATGCAGAATGTGCTGTTCTCATTGGTAGTCATCATCATAAAAAGAGCACGGCCCAGGCTGCCTGCTGGTCCCAGGAAGAGACACATGTAGCCTGGACCACAAACCGACTGAGCCCAAGCACCCTGGCCACACTGTGCAAACATATGCAGGGCAGCATTGCTTACTCTCGTGTGACTGGGCTTGTGATGGTTTGCGATGCAGCAGACCACATTGCAGCTGACGGATACAGAGCCATTGAAAGAGGATGGTGAAAGATTCTTAATGGGATGTGAACAATGCTTGCAGAAGTGTCCAATTAAGGTAATGACATATATTTAGCAAGTTTAAACTCAACCACGTTTATATTTGATGTATTATAACAGAATGGCCATGACTAGTGTTCTGAGTATCTGGCCTGCCCATTGATATCTTCCTTGTAGGTGACAATAACTTTTATGTCCTTTTTCTAACCTTTTTTTTTCCCTAACAATTTCTTTACCCTTTTATTGCCCTGTCAGCATTTGGCATTTATCCAAGATTTAATTCTAAGCTGAACTAATACCTGCATTATACAATTATACATCTTGATATTTTTTTGCACATTGCTGCCTATTCACCCCAACTCATGTCAATTCTAAAATCTATAGTTATTATTATTGTGTGTGTATGACATGTATAACATATTTGTGACATAGCACACGTATGTAGAACAGAGAAAACCCTGTGGAATTGTATCTCTCTCTTTTTTTTTTTACACTTACGTGATTTCTTGGAATTCAACTTAGGTTGTTAAACTTATGTGGCAAGTGCATTTAGCCGCTGAGCCTGCCCACTTCCCCCTCTCTCCATTTCATTTTATGATGTAGTTCAAAATAAGTTGCAGGTGTCAGTATGCCTCACCAACAAATGCGCAAACTCACCACGCCCCAAGGTATCCTTAGACCCCATCCTGGTCCCATTTTACCCCTCTGCCCGAAGGCACACACTCTTCTTATTTCTTTTCACAGTTTACATTAGTTTGGCCTGCTTTTGAACTTCATATAAACAGAACTATGCACTGTGTAGCCCGCCTATGTCCAGTTTCTCTCTCTGGGTGTAACCCTTCTTCATTTTAGTGAGTAAAACATCTTCATTAGGATCTACATATTAGATTTTTACATGGAAATTGAACACAGAGCTGCAAAAGACTTGGGGAGTCTTCTGAGGAGCCCTGTGTCATTACCTGTCCCCTCCTCCCGCCCAATGCCACTAAGCAGACGAAGATTAGGCGTTTCAGACTACTTAAGGAAAGATTCACAATGACAAAGAGTTAACATCGTCTGCTCAAGACTCTCTCATGTTGCCCTCATTCTCAAATGAATAATTCAGACAGTATCTTTGAAGACTGCGCTTAACTTTAAAACTCGGTGCTTCTGTGATGTGTACCCAGCTCCAGTAATCAACTTTAAATAGCACACTGAGCTAAATAGCCTGTGAAGCAGGCATCCCTACTTCCTTGTGTGCTGTTATCTTTCCTGACCCCTCTCCCTGCTTAGGGTTGCTCGGTCTTCCCAAACCACAGAGCAGTGTTGGTATTTGTCTCTTGGGCACAGGGCTTTTGATTTAGTGAGATCAGTAAGATGTAAGGGCTGACCAAGCTCTTAGGGTTAATTAAACTGGACTTTCTCCTGGGGTGCTGCCTGCAGTACGTACCTCAGGGATCCCACCATAGTGTAAGAAAGCTGAATTAGTGGGAGAAGTTGAACTTGGCCAGTTGTCTTCTTCATTGCATATGGGCTGGGGGACAGGGAATTAAAGTTAAAGTGTGACAGATTCTTTCAGAATGGCCAAGTTCCAGGGCTTAGTCTGTTGAACTGCTCTATTCCTTACATTTAAATTGAGGTTTTAAGTTAGACACTCTTTGGATGCCACTATCTTAATTTCCCAGAATCCCTCTTTCTGGGGACTTCCAGTATCAGCAGGGACCAGGTGATTTGTTCTAAGGAGCAGGGAGCTGTTTTGTGTTCATGTCTAAAAGGACAGGGGCAGGGGCCAGGCCTTATCACCATTAGCAGAACTGCCATTCTTCTTGGTCATCTTGAGGCCATGGAGTTTTGTCTATTGATAGAATGGAAAGGGTAGATTATTGAATCTACTCTAGAAAGAAAAAAGGGAGACTATAGATATGATAAAATGAAAAGGTAAATTATTGAATCTACTTTTAACAAGCAACACTAGTTTTGAATATTTTACATTGGATTGAATTTTTACATATTGTATATAAATTTTGTATATTGATAGAAAGTAGAGATTAATTTTGTTAAAACATACTGTACATATGTTTCTAATCTTGCTCAAGGTATTTTATCTATACAGTTCATTTAACAATATAATGCAAATTTCTAGTTATTGAAAGTTATTATTACCAACTGTTTAATAAGGAAATTCAGTTAGTAATTAGTTACCTATTACAATCAGACTTGTAGTAACATTAGGTATGTTTTCAATGTCAAATAGAAATGTATTTTAAATAGATATGTCATCTTCAAAACACTTCAGAGATCTACATGTTATGGCTTTTAAGATGTTTGAATAATATAGCTTCTTTTTTATGACAATGAGACATGTCTGCTTCTGGTAATACCAATCTACTTCAGAGAAGATTATGGGCATCAAAGAAACTCCACATGGAGTTTAGTTTCCTTGTTGCAAAAGTAAGCCATTGAGCAAGAAAATGCCCTTGCCTCGACCTCTAACAGTATGCTGTCCTAATTGGACAAGCAGGACACAAAATAGAGTGACTGCCAAACATTGTCAAGACAAGGTGAGACAGCACTTCAGAATATCCTGCTTCACAGAAAAGTCTGTTGAATATTCTAGGCTTGTAGGCCAAAGTTGGATGCCCCAATGTTGCAGAGGTAACTGTTCAGACAGTCAACTGTTTCTGTGATTTCTCACTTTTTTTTTGAAATTGCTTGCTTGTACTTCCTGCTTACTCAGTTAATATTATTTACTTCTTGAATATCTGAGGTAGCTGAAGACTAGAAAGTTATAGTTTACCTTGTTTATCAGACTCAGAAAAGAAACTCACTAAAGAGGTATAAAGTGTAAAATGTTGAGAGATATGTAGAGATAATTTGATAATGCAAATTAGAATATAAAGTAGATTAGATTCAACCCTTTGAACTCATCAAGATATGGAGGATAGATATGGAGTATTTTCTCTGAATTTGTGAAGTGCAAATGGACTAGACATTGTTGATGTATTTATTGCATGTATCTAGTTATTATACTTATTGTATATAGTTTTTTTTATATTAGTTATAGCCTTCTTTTTATTTTAGACAAAAGGTGAAATATAGCAGGTATATTATTTGTGTTTTAATAAAAAAATTTGCCTGAAGATCAGAATGCAAAACAGCCATATTAGTCAGCCATACAGGCCAGGGAGTGGTGGTACATGCCTTTAATCTCAGCAGCCACACTAGTTAGCCATAGAGACCAGGGCTGGTGACACAAGCCTTTAATCCCAGCACTAGACAGCAATATAAAATGGCAGGAGAGTTGCCTCAGTCCCAGTCTGAGGATTCATGGAGGCAGGATGGCCCATTTTGTTCTGAGATAGAGGTAAGATCCAGTGGCTGGCCACTTTGCTTTTCTTATCTTCAGCTTGAACCCCAATAACTGTCTCTGGGTTTTTATTATTCGTGTTACAGAGAGTCTTAGGGTGGTGGTTCTCAACCTTCTTAATGCTGTGACCATTTAATACAGTTCTTCATGCTGTGGTGACCCCCAACCATAAATTACTTTGTTGTTACTTCATAACTGTAATTTTGCTACTGTCACAAATTGTAAATTAAATATCTGATATGCAGGACCCACAGGTTGAGAAACCCTGCCTTATAGTATCTTCACCCCTACCAGGCCTTTGCAGAAGCAGCTGCCCATAAACTCTCAGTCATCTCTTTTTCTCTCTGATATTCTAGTTTGCTTCTGAGGCACATATTACTGGAACATACTCAGGGCTTCTGGGAAATCTGCCCTGCCTCGAAAGCAACTCTCAGTGAACATGAGCCACTGTGGAGAAACAAGTCACATGACCCAATCATGCCAGTTTGTATAGTTAATAGGGAATTACCATACATATGCTCCAGAGAACAGGATAAGCACCAAACTGACCACAGACTAAACTGCTGACTTTTTCACACATGAGATAATAAATGCATACTGTTTTAAGTCTGTTAGTTTGGGCATGACTTGTTACATGGTATTTTGGGGGTCATTGATAGCTAAGACCTACTTAAGCTACCCACCAAGGACAATGTGCTCTTGGTAGTTAGAAGAAGTTGAATTGCAGCCTCATAATGAAATTATAATCAATAAATTACATTGTATTTATTATATAATTATATTATAATTAAATTACACCTTCTATAATTTGACATACTACTCAGGAATCACACACTTGGGCACACATACATCCTATTCAGAGATAAATGCAGCAATACTAATATAATTATGATTGTTTTGGCTGGTAATAATGACACCAAGTGAGATTGCCTTCACCTCTCTTGGGAGTTGGTCTCTATTCTGCATGTGTACTAATTTCAAATGAGTTACTGGGAGTTTTAAACACAGAGTTTTACATGCGTTTTGGTGTAACTCAGTGACTTAGAAGTAGACAAGCATCCACCAGACATTCACATAACTTCCTTGCCAGGGTGTTTCCTAACGTGCTGATGACAAATCCCACATGACTACATTTCAATGAATTGTAATAAAATAGTTCCTCAGTCACAATCTCTGTACATCAAGTGCCCAGGATCTATGTATGGCCACTAGTCACTGGCCAGGAGACTGATATAGACTTCTCCGGAGTCCCAGCAAATGCTACTGGGCAATGCTAACCTAACACTTGTGCTATAATTTCTTTAGGAAGTTTTTCTGTCTAAATGTCTGGTTTCTGTGGACCAGTTGGTTCTAACAGCTCCTCACTCTGTGCCCATGAGAAAAGTGAGCCATTGCTTCCTAGGATATATTTGTTGAACTTAGGCTTCCCTGGTTTGATACCTACAGTATTGACTGTTCTCTTAGCTTGCAGGTCAAAAGCTAGCCATTAAAAAACAGTCTTTTTTTTTTGTTTTTGTTTTTTTCTAGTGTACTTATAGAGGTATTGTGACTCTTTCAGGACAGAGTCAGGCTGTGGGAGAGATTGAGAACTTTAGGGAGAAGCTTTACTGTGACTTGTAAAGCCCTAGTCAAACCTCAGGGGAAGTAAGAGAAGAAAATGAGACATAAAACAGATGTATTGAGCAAAATCAAGAAATGTCCATGTTCTACTGGGCAAAATTTTCCTGCGTCCACCCTTCATCCCATTCCAGCTTGAATTTAGATTCACTAAAGGGAGGGGATGTGGGCATTCTCTGGTTTCCTCAAGGAAAACCTCTCAAAGAAATTCTTTAAACCACCCTTGACTCCCTTCTATCCATCGACTCACTTACTCTGCCCCTTTTGAGTGATGACTAAACTAGGAATTTAAATCAAGTTCCTACACATCTAGAACTTTTCCTGAGTGTTAACATCTCCAACTTTCCTGCAGAGGTCTCCAAGTGATAAAAGGAATTAAGACAGGGACCCCAAAGTAGCAGTTCTAAGAATGTCCATGTTGAAGGCCAGGGGAGCCAAGAAAAGAGTGCCAGTTCCTGGTTCCATGTCACCTCTTACCTCTGTGTGGAAGCTGTATGTGAACACATGGGTAAAATTGAGAGGAGACATCTTGACACCTCATGGTTGGGTCTCTTGGACTACCAGTCCACTCCTCCCCATGCTTTTACCCCTGTTTCTACTAAATCCTATAAAATTCCCAAACTCTCAACTCATTGTTGCCGTATTTCTTGAACTATTCCTACTATTCAGGAGCTCTGCCCCATTTCTTGCTCTCTCTTAAGATCCCAACCATGCACTTAAAATAAAAATAAACTTCCTAAATTTTGTAGGCTGTGAATTTCACTCTTTGAATTTACAAGTAAAGGTCCTCTCCCCATCGCAAGTTTAATGTCACAAGCTATAGCCAATTACCTGAGAGTAGGAAACCACAACTGAGAAATTTCCTCCATATGGTTGGGCTGTAGACAAACCTTTAGGGCATTTTCTTAATTAGTGATGCCAGAGGGCCCAGCCCATTGCCAGTGGGTCCATACTTGAACTTTTGGTGTGCAGGCTGAGCAAGTCACAAGGAGCAAGTCAGTAAGCAGCACTCCTCCATGGCCTTTGCATCAGCTCCTCCCTCCAGGTTCATGCTCTGCTTGAGTTCCTGCCTTGACTTCCTTTGACAATGAACCCTGATATGGAAGAGTGAGTGAAATAAACCCTTTTTGCCCCAACTTGCCTTTAATTATGTGTTTCATCACATACCTAATTAAGACAAACCCCCAAAGCCACTGGTGTGAGGAACAGTTGTGCTGGCCTTCGTATTTTCAGAGACCTAGACCCTGAGATGAGGTCACTAAGAGCCAAGAAAATCTCTATCAGTCTCAAAGACACCCCCAAATTTCTCATATGTATGGACATGGCTGACTCTAATTGGTACTGTGAGGTTTCACTGGCAGCCCAGTAAGTCCTCACATTGTTTTTCTTCAGCTATGCTTCTATCAGTGATGAAAGTACAGGGCTAACACAAAGGTGGCTGGATTACTAAAAGCCCACCCCAGCATGAATGACAGCTCACAAAACCTGGAAATTTAGAGTTCATTGGGCAACCTGCAGGCAGAGTGACAGGTTACAAAGTGACTCAGACAACTTGGCTGGTCTTTCAGCAGTTCATATTGCTTATCTAAACATAGAGAGGGAGTGGTCTAGTGTATCTAGTTCATTTCAGGGATTTCCTGAGATTTCTGAATTATTTCCCAATTTTTAACAGGGTCCCTTTAGTATTGATGAACTTCCCTCTAAGATGGAATGCATTATCTCAGAGGAAATTTGCTATACAACATATGAACATTTCATGCTGTATTGTGTTCTGCAGTGTTGCCTGAGCCTTGGGGGAAGGGAGAGGATGTTAATGTCCTGTTTCTTGCTGACCATTCAGTTACCTCTTGTTTTTATCACTTTGACCAGCCCAAGTCTCTGAAGTAACCACTGCTCTTTCCAAAAAAGCATTTTATGACCAAAACTGATAGTAATCATCTTTTGTCTTATGCAGTGGGCACATCGTGTCCAGTTAGCAAAACAATGACAGCACTCCTCCTCCACTGGGGCATTCGACATCCCTACCCATGGGTTTTTGACTGCATTTACAGAACCAGATGACTCTCATCTGGGTAGCAGGCCTCAAATTCAATTAGAGAGTCATTGGTTACCCCTGTAACAGACTTGCCATGATTACACCAATGAGTGCATTTTAACTGACCCACTGGTTGTATTGTAAACAGGATCCACAGCTAGGTAAGACTGTTGATGGCAAATCCCCCACCAGCAACCTCATAGTCCCCCCTGGCACTGTGAAGATGATGTGCGCTTCCTCTTAAAGGGAGAGGTAATGAACAATGTGTGGATGTATTTAAAAACTCACTGGGGGCTAGGCTGGTTAGGGGCTTTCCCTGAGGATCTGAGGTATGGAGAGCTAATTTAGTTCTTTGTCTAAAATCAGGCACATGCATGCCAAGGCCAGTAATGTCTTGGGGGAGCTGCAGGTTTAGATCCTGGAAACCGGACATTTCTCCCACTCAAGGGGTTATGATGATCACTGTCAAGGTCACTGAGTGCTTGGTCTGTGAAATACTTGAGATTTCTTGTTTTCCTTTGGGCAATTTTGCTAATCTTCCTGCTGACTTCATTCTACTGTATGGTAGCTTTCTGTTGACTCTGACCTGTTTTCCCACTACAACTGTATATAAGATACTGTACATCTTAATAAACTTGTCTGGCATAATATGCAGTTTGTGCAAGACTTCCTGACCCCAACTTTCCTATTTTTATTATTTCTGATCTTCTAGTTCTGCCTCTCAGAAACTTGCTACCTGCTGATCTAGTAAAAAGATATTATATATGTCTTTTTCATGGTAATTATAATTTGCTTTATATATGTGTTTATTTTATATGAGGCTGTATATCTGTTTTATAGATACATTTATCTCTTCTTATATTTTTTTTCTTAAGACAAATACATGCAATCTAACTTTATGAATGTAGCTATTTTAAATGTACAGTTCAATGATGTTAGTGGAATTAAGTACATTCACAGTACCTACTTATAATAATTCTCAGTCAAGAGAAGGACAGAGAAAACATTGCCTTCACAGTACCTACTTATAATAATTCTCAGTCTGCTAAAAGATATCGATAGAAGATTCTCCCGTAGGGAATGTTAAATATACCCATCCTGTGTCAATATTTTGTAAGTCAGTCATTGAAAATGATACATAAGCAATTTCCCGAATCTATAGTTTATCATTACATGAATGACATTTTGCTATCTGATTCAAATGTAGATACTTTAGAAAGAATGTTTGAAGAAGTAAAGAAAGTTTTGCCTAGTTGGGGATTACAAATTGCTTCTGAAAACAATACAAAGAAGAAAGTCTCTCAGTTATCTAGGTTATAAAATAAATTTACAGAAAATTAGAACGCAAAAGGTGCAAATTAGGAGAGATTGATTGCAGACTCCTAATGACTCTCAAAGATTTCTAGGAGACATTTCTAATCTATGGCCAACTGCTGGGATAAAACCTGATCAAATAATTCATTTAAACAATACCTTAATTCATTTAAACAAAACACTTAAATAGTCCCAAGTAATTATCAGATGAAGCTGAGAGAGAACTTATTTTGACTAAAGAGAAATTACAGGAGGCACATGTGGATCATGTGGATCCAAATCTTAACTGCATTCTGATCATATTACCCTCCAAATATTCCTCTACAGGAATTTTAATGCAAAGACAAGATTATCTTAGAATGAATCCTTTTATAACATAAATTGAGTCAAAAATTAAAATCTTATGTGTAAAAAGTCTCTGAATTAATTATAGAAGAAAAATTGAGACTTTGTCAATTAGCAGGAATAGACCCAGCAGAATTTACACTTTTTACTGATGATGAAATTAACAAATTATGGGAAGACAGTGAACCATGGCAAAGGACTTGCACTAATTTTTTTGGAGAGATTAACAACTATCCAAAAAGTGAAAGAATTTGACTTATAATGAGAGCTAATTGGATCCTTTCTCACATTGTATGGGACACACCGGTAACTGAAGCCCCACTTCTCTACTGATGCAAATCAATCATGAAGGGCAGGTTACAAATCAGAAGATTTAAGTAAAGTGGAACAGAGCCCTTATGGTTCTGTCCAAAAGTCAGAATTATATGCTATTCTCATGGTACTAAGTGATTTTAAAGAACCTCTCAACATAATGATTTGCAATATACAGAAAGAGTTGTTTTGCATATTGAAACCACTGAATTTATACCAGATGATACATAATTGACTTCATTATTTGTTTAGGTTCAATATATAATCAGGAATAAGCTTTATCCCATATACATAACACACATCCAGTCCCATACGGGTCTGCTAGGTCCTCTAGCACACGGTAATGAATCAATTATTGATTGGAAATGTGCTGAAGACCTCAGAATTTCATGAAAACATCATGTAAATTGCAAAAGTTTGAAAAAAGGACTTTTCTCTTACATAGCAACAAGTCAAGGAGATTATAAGGGGATGTCCTACATGTTCTTTATACAACCAAACATTACTACCTGCAGGAAGTAACTTAAAGGGTACTCAAAGTAATGAAATCTGGCAGATGGATGTGTTCCACTTTGTAGAATTTGGACAACTAAAATATGTACACCATACCACTAATACCTATTCAGGTTTTCAATGGGCAACTGCCTTGAGTTCAAAGAAGGTTGATTGGTAATCATACATTTACTACAAGTTATGATCATCATGCACAAATAAAGACAGACAATGCCCCAGCATATGCCTATACGAAAATGAAACAGGTTTTTTGCTTATTATAATATAAAGCATATTACAGGCATACCACACAATCCTACAGTCAGGCAGTTATAGAAAGATCAAATCAAACTATAAAGGATATGTTAAAGAAACAGAAAGGGATGAAAAAGACCCCCAAAAAATGATTGCATAATTCTTTATTAACCTTAAATTTTCTTAATGCTAATGAAAATGGAGAAATGGCTGCAGAGAGATACTGGATAATAGAAAAAAACTTGTGGATTAAATCAGTCGGTGTACTTCAGGGATGTGTTGACCTCAGAATGGAAACCAAGAGATGTGCTATGTTGGGGATGGGGTTTACTCCTGTTTCCACAGGAGAAGAAAAGTTATTGATACCATCAAAATTAATCAAGATTCAGTTTGAAAAGGATAAACCTCTTGATAAAGAGAAATGACAACTTATCCACATAAATGACAATCCTGCAGGTTATAAGGAAATCTCATAAGTGTTGGGGAAGGGTTCTGTTCTTGTCTTTGCAGGAAAATATCCATCTTCAAAAAGTCAAGAGACCTTGAACATTTAGATGCCTAAAGATAGATAGCTATCCAGAAAGAATCACCAAGCAAAGAGAAATATGACTTATGGTACCAATATCCTCTGCAGAACAAAATCTCACTACCTACACACAACACACACACACACACACACACACACACACACACACACACACACACCTCCCTACTTCTCAGTGTAATAGTAGTTGCAACTCTCTTAAAAACCAAAGCTGGCTTTGGAGTTGGATGTAATTCTCCTCTAAATTCAAGCATGTTATTAAAAGAAAAATTCAGAGTTTTTGTCTCATATCAGGAGCCACCTGGTGTGGGACAGAAAGAAGATAAAATTTAGGGACTACTATCATTAAAACTCTGCTTTCAAAAATTCTACTTGTTCTCATACCTATTTTGTCTCTATAGTATCTTTCTTTGAATATATGTCTATTAAAATTCAAACTTTTTGTTTTGATATGAATAATGTCTAAGTTTTCTACAGTGAACAATAAATTTTCCTACAGTATCCTTGAAGTCTCCAAGAAGATGATGGGGCCCCACAGCAACGATTTCTCCTGGTTCATATGATGCCATTCAGTTGATGGCACCACTTAAAGATTGTCTTTGGACTACAAGCTGCTCTGAACAATTTAGAGGTAGCTAACTGAGATGATCCAGCCAGACTACTCTAGCCATGACTTGAGATAAGCTCCGCACTTTCCTATGATGCATAGACTGAATGATACAGCTACCTCTCCCAGGACTTGACAATTAACCCAAATTTTTCCTTCAGGATCCCCTAAAGATACCATCACCCCCAGACAGCAGGAAGTAAATTTAAGGTTATGATGCCCACATTCCCAAGAGGTGGAGTGGGTGGTTTTATGTTGTTCAATGAATTATGGATATTATATATATGACAAGATAAAGGGGTAGATTATTGAATCTACTTTTAAGAAGCAACTCTTAGTTTTAAATGTTTTACATTGGATTGGACTTTTGTATATTATATACAAATTTTATATATTGATACAAATTTGAGATTAATTTTGTTAAAACATATTGTACATACATTTCTAATCTTGTTCAAGGTATTGTACCTGTACAGCTCATTTAACAATGAATGCGAATTTCTAGTCCTTGAAAATTATTATTACCAACTGTGTAGGATAATAAGGAAATATAGGTTAGTAATTAGTCATCTATTATAATTGAACTTGTAGTTACACTACGTATGTTTTCAGGTCAAACAAAGATATATTTTAGATAGACAAGCCATCTTCAAATATTTCAGAGATTTACAGAATATGGCATTTAAGATGTTTTATAACCTAGTTTTTTTTTTAATGACAATGAGACATGTCTGCTCCTGGTAGCACCAATCTACTTCAGAGAAGATAACGAGCATCAAAGAAACTCCACACGGAGTTTACTTTCTTGTGTCAAAAGTAAGCCATTGGGCAAGAAAACGCCCCTGCCTAGACAGCTGACAGTATGCTGTCCTAATTAGACAAGCAGGACACAAAATATCCTGCTTCACAGTAATGTCTGTCATATATGCTAGGCCTGTAGGCTCAAGATGGATCTCCTCAACTTTGCAGAGGAACTTTGGGTGACTGTCCAGGCAGCCAGCAGTTTCTGTCATTTCTCACATTTTTTGGAAGTCACTTTCTTGCACTTCCTGCTTTCTCAGTTAATATTATCTCCTTCTTGAATCTCTGAGGGAGTTGAAGACTAGATAGTTATAGTTATTATTTTCCTTGTTTACCTGATGCCAAAAACAAGTTATGATAGAAAGTAAATTAGGTACAAGACTTTGAGCTCACCAAAATAGGATAAATATGGAGTATTTTTTCTGAATTTGTCATATGCAAATGGACTAGACATTGTTGATGTATTTATTATCTGTATATATTGTATATAGTTATTGTATTTATTGTATATAGTTTTTCTTTTTTTACTTATTTGTTTATTTATTAAAAATTTCCACCTCCTCCCTGCCTCCTTTTTCCCTCCCCCTCCTCACATCACCCCTCCCTCTCTAGTCCTAAGAGTAGTCAGGGTTCCCTGCCCCGTGGGAAGTCCAAGGTCCTCCCCCCTCCATCCAGGTCTATAAAGGTGAGCATCCAAACAAATCAGGCTCCCACAAGGTTAGTCCATGCAGTAGAATCAAAACCTAGTGCCATTGTCCTTGGCTTCTGAGTCAGCCACATTTAGAGTGTCCAGTTTGATCACAAGCTCCATCACTCCCAGTCCAGCTGGCCTTGGTGAGCTCCCATTAGATCAGGCCCACCGTCTCAGTGGGTGGATGCACCACTCGTGGTCCTGACTTCCTTGCTCATGTTCTCCCTCCTTCTGCTCCTCATTTGGACCTTGGGAGCTCAGTCCAGTGCTCCAATGTGGGTCTCTGTCTCTATCTCCATCCATTGCCAGATGAAGGTTCTATGGAGATATGCAAGATATTCATCAGTGTGGCTATGGGACAAGGCCAGTTCAGGCACCCTTTCCTCTGCTGCCCAAGGAACAATCTGGGGACCTCTCCTTGGATCTGGGAACCCCTCTAGAGTCAAGTCTCTTGCAAACCCTAAAATGGCTCCCTTAATTAAGATATTTACTTCCCTGCTTCCATATCCACCCATCCTCCATCCCACTCATCCCATTCCCCCAAGCTCTCCCGAATCCTCCCCTTCTCCTACCTCAGGACCCAGAAATTCCACTCTTGGGAATATACTCAAGAGATGCCCTACCATACTACAAAAGCATTTGTTCAATTATGTTCATAGCAGCACTATTTGTAATAGCCAGAACCTGGAAACAACCTAGGTGTCCCTCAATAGAAGAATGGTTAAAGAAGGTGTGGAACATATACACATTAGAGTTTTACTCAGCAGTAAAAAACAATGACATCTTGAATTTTGCATGCAAATGGATGGAAATAGAAAATGCTTTACTGAATGAGGTAACCCAGACCTAAAAAGAGGAATATGGTATGCTCTCACTCATAAGTGGATTCTAGCCATAATTAAAGGACATTGAGCCTATAATTCATGACTCTAGAGAAGCTAAATAAGAAGGTGAGCCCAAAGAAAATCATATAGTTATCCTCCTGGATATTGGAAGTAGACAAGGTTGCCAGACAAAAGTTGGGTGCATGAGGGTGGGTGGGTGGATGTAAGGGGAGATGGGTAGTTTTTCTTATTTATAGTTTTCTTTTTCATTTTAGACAAAAAGGGGAAAGGAGTATTTCCCTTGTATTTTAGTAAATAAGGCTTGCCTGGGAATTGGGAAAATAAAACAGCCACAATGGACAGCCTTATAGACCAGGCAGCAATGTCACATACCTTTAATCCCAGTAGCCATACTAGTTGCCATAGAAACTGGTGCATGCCTTTAATCCCAGTGGTGTATGCCTTTAATCCCAGCCCTAGAGAGAATTAGAAAATGGGAGGAGATACCTCTCAAACTTAGTCTTATTCTGAGATTCCTGGAGGCAGGATCGCCATTTCAGACTGAGGCCAAGGTAAGAGCCAGTAGCTAGCTGCTTTGCTTTTTCAGATCTTCAGGTTGAACCCAATTTCTCTCTCTGAGTTTTTATGAATTGTGCATCACTATGTAGCTCAGGCAAGTGCAATTATACAGTGTTTGTCCTCTTGTGTCTGGCTAGTTTCACTTAATGAAACATACTCAAGTTTTATCTACATCCTAACACAATCAAAATGTCATGCCTAGGACACACAACATCACAGCAAACTCCCTGTTATCTGGTGGTACAATATTTCTGCCCTCTTTTCTGCAATGATTCCTGAGTTTTAGGTATACACATTGTATTGTAGTGGTAGTCATTGGGACTGGTTTCCACAAATCTGAGTTTTCATTGGTTGTGGTTTTCTGTAATGGTTTTTATCTGTTGCAAAAAGAAGTCTTCTTGATAAGGGGTAGGGACCACACTTGTCTGTGGGTATAAGGACAAACATTTAGAATGTAGGTCGTTATTATACTAGTTCAGTAAGTGGCAGCTGTAGATTGTAACATGAGGGGCCAGCTTGTTGGGGTATCCCTCCCGCCCAGTACTCCACAGCCGGCAAGTCCCAGAGAATCAATCACACAGAGATCTCTATAAGTTATAAAGCTGATTGACCCATTAGGTCAGGCTTCTTGTTAACTCCTTTAATTTATGTTACCTTTAAGATTATCCTTATCTATATTAGTCATATGGCTCCGTACCTTTCTCAGCTGGGCAGGTTACATCCTGTCTCTTCGGTGGTCTGAGCAGGAGTGACTGAGGGAGCTTTCTCCTCCCTAGCCTTATCCTATTCTCATTGCCCCGCCTCTACTTCCTGTCTGGTTGACCCGCCTATACTTCCTGCCTGGCCAATCAGCGTTTTATTAAAATACATGATTGACAGAATACAGATAATTCTCCCGCACCATTTCCCTCTTTTTTTTTTTTAAACAAAGGAAAATACCCATAGTCCATTTGTTGGGAATGTGGGCGTAGTATTTTAGGATACTTCCTGCTGCTTGGGGGTGCTGATAATCTTATGGGGACCTAAAGAAAATTTAGAGTTATAATCAAGTCCTAACTGAAGTATCCTGTGAGTCTTGATCATCTCAGGCAGCAGTCTTGAACCTGTTCTGAATGAAGAACTCAGACATCTGGGCCATCTATTCCTGTCGGCAGGACCTGTGTATCCTGGGAGGTGTGAAGGTTATGGTTGAGGGAGGGCTCCTGCCAAGCCGAGCTGGCCAAGCCGAGCTAGCGGCAGGTAGCCAAGCCAGAGGCCGAGCTGGGGGTGGGGGGGGGTGGGGCGGTTCTTAAACCAGATGCTGGGCGCCAAATATCGGCGAATCAATCCCACATCAGTTATGTTTTAAGGGGTTATTTATTTTGGGGGGTAAAATTACATACACCATAAACCGTCAGGAAGGGAGCCTAGTCCTGGAGCAGGAGCCAGGAGCAAGCGCCAGAACCAAGAGGGCCTGATCCGGGATCTGTGTCTCTTTTTAAAAGAGAACTATACCACGCCCCAGTGGTCTGGTATTTCAGCGGCTATTTGCTGACGGAGCAGAAGGCGCTCCCCGCCGCACTGTGGGCTCGTGCTTCAGCGACTATTGGCTGAGGCAGCGGAAGATACTCCCGCAGCAGTAGATTCTCCTCTTAAGATTCATGACTTCACTAGCCCTGGATAGCTGGCTGGGTTTCCAGTACCAGGTATGGGTTCTCTCTTGTTGAATGGGTCTTATGCTCAATTAGAGAGCTGTTGGTTATTGCTAAGATAGGCACGCCACAACTGTACCCTTTCAGTTCTCAAGTCATGATGGTCATTCTGGGTCATTGGCTTCATAGCTGTGTAGAGTTTTGGTTGCTTCTTTCCTTTGGAGACTTGCTAGGAATTTCAGAAAGTATCACTAGCATGACTAACTAAACATGAACTAAATAAGAACAGTTACATCAGGTACACTAATATGATGGGGCAAGGCAATGCGGCTTCGACCCTACACAAAGAGCTATAGGCAAGGAAAGGACGCTGATAGTGGGAGAAATAGACTTCTCCAGAAAAGAACAACTGGTTATCCAATAACGAATGATCAGCCCTGAAAGCATACATAAAAGTAACATTATACAGACTGAACAGGTTTTTGTTATGTATCTAGTAATGGGTGGATTTGGAGGGAAGAGAGGGAAATGCAAATGATGTAATTATATTATAATCTCAAAAATAAAAGCAATTGAATAAGAAGATGCCATGCCTATAAAAAGCCGAATGGTATCACACTACTTGTTATATTTGTGTAACCATTTATCCATTGATGGAATATCTGAGGTTTTTTTTAACTACTATGAAAAATACTTCTGTGAACATGGGTACTCAGTTTGAGATCCTACTTTCAAGTCTTTAAAAAGTAGGAACAGTAGTGATCTTGTGGTTATTCTTCATGTGTATTCTCTCTCTCTCTCTCTCTCTCTCTCTCTCTCTCTCTCTCTCTGTGTGTGTGTGTGTATGTGTGTGTGTGTGTGTGTGTGTGTGTGAGAGAGAGAGAGAGAGAGAGAGAGAGACCAGGCATGCATATGCTATAGTGTTAATATGGAGGCAGATGACATCCATTGTGGGTAGATCCTCTCCTTTCCACGTAGTGACAAGGTTTCTTCACCGCTGTGGAAGCTGAACTAGCTGGTCTGCAGGCTCCTGGAGGGTCTCCCATCTCCACCTCCTCCTTCTCTGTAAGCATGCAGGGTTTCCAGATGCTTGTGCTTTATCATGGGTTCCAATGGTCCTAGTTCAAATTGTCAGGCTGGTGTGGCCAGTGCTTTTAGCCACTGAGCCAGCTCTGCAGCTCCCACTGCGTGAGTTTCGAGGACCTGTGGTATTGTTTTCCAGGAGGCTAGAGATTTTGTATTGCCACCAGCAATGCACGAGAGCTCCAAGTTGTCCACATCCTCTCAGACACTCGTTTTCTGCTATTGTGTGTATGTGTGTTCCATGGTGCTTGCCCACAGGTGGCTGGGCGATGCTACCACACAAAAGTGCTCAATGAATATTTATTGAATGATGGCTATAATGGGGCATTTATAACTCACATTGTCCTCATACAGAATTCGTGATGAAACTAGGTGGAGAGAGCACAGGAATCCTGGGACATTCCTTCAGATCACTTGACTTTTGAAAAGGTCGTGAGACTCGGGCAGGTGGTGACAGTGAGATTTGGGAGTAAGGACTCCACCTGCCGGAAGTGAGCAACCTCTCTTTTTTCAGTGTTGGCTAATTATGGTCAGCTGGGGGTGCAGGTTGGCTGTGATGGCTCTTTCAGTGCCAAAAGCTAAAAGAGAAATTTTAACTAGTGACAGTCTACTCTCTTTGACAGTCCATAGCAGCAGTGGACTATGTCAGGGTCCCCGTTTTTCTTTTCTCCTCATCCCTTGCCCTGTTGCCTCATGGTGGCTGGACTGTATTTACCCAGCCTTTGCTTTTGCCTTGGCTCTCAGCTTTGTTTTCCCACTTGTCCATGGTGGGAGTGACCGTGAGCGGCTGTGTCTCTGCGATTCTTCTGCTCTCCTACCACCACCACAGGAAGAAATACCTGGTTGATACACTAGCCCCCCATAGAAATGCCTTGCTGCTCTCAGCCCAGCCGGCTGACCACAGCTTCCTGACAAGCCACAGCGAACTAAAGCGGCTAATGCTCACTGCTGCAAGTCTGTGGTTATTGTTTCCGTGCATACGGCCGCAGGAATGAACTGATGCATGAAGTAATTGTGAAGTTAGAGCTGTGAGCTGTGCATCTCAGTGCCAAGAGGACCAGGGGTACAGATAGAGAAACTGATCTTTAAAACATCCAGTATTCAAGACCCGGCTTGTCATCTCTGCTTGAGAAGTTACTCCCATCTCACATCTGTAGCAATACAAGTATGCCTCCTACACACCTGTTTGGTTTAAAAGTCTGGTGTGGGGCCTGGGGAGAGAGCTCGGTGGGTAAAGTGCTTGTACAAACATGAGGACCTGAGTTCTGATCCCCAGCACCCGTGCAAAGTGCTGGGGATGGTGGCTAGATTGGCACTAGGAGAGTGGAGGCAGGAAGATCCTGGGGGTAATGGGTCACTTAGGCCTGCGAAGCCAGTCAGCTCCAGGTTCAGTCAAGACCTTGTCCTGAAAAGCAAGGACTGAAAATGGTTGTGGCAGGCCTGCGGAGCCAGCTTCTTACCTTCATGCATTCAAGCACCCGTATGCTTCTGCACCTGCATGCATGCATGTGCACACAGAGACACATGCTCCAACTGGATTTCCTCTGTAGATATTTAACCACTCCCAGAATCAAGAAGCCGAGACCCATCACCCACCTTCTAGAAAGCACCTCTGCACCTTTTTGTTTGTAGATCAACCAACCTTCTTTCTACCCCCAACTTCTGCAAACTGCTAATTAGGCACATTTTTGTATAGTTTATTATTTTGCAGTTTTGAAGTTTATTATTATGTAGTCATATAGGATGCTGACTTTGAATCTGACTTTTTTCACTTAGCACTTACAGGTAAGGTTCATCTGTGTCCCTGAGGGGATCATAGCACGTGCGTCTTAACTGCTGTGTAGTTTTCTACTCTGTGATGCTCCCCCAGTCTGTTTATCCAACTCTTGGTGAATAGAAGATGAAGAGCTCCAGGCTTTGCTTTGGTTGGTGCTGCTGAGAATATTTGGGGCTTGTTTGTTGAACACACATTTTATTTGTCTTGCCTAAATACCTAGGAGTGGACCACGGATTATAGAGTAGTTGTAGGTTTGACTTTCTATGATACGACCAGGCAGTCTGTTAGAGCAACAGTACTATTGAACTCTTGGCATTGGTGTGTATGGATCCAGCCATTCCATATCCCAATACCTGTCATTGGTAGCCTTCAAGTCTAGCCATTCTAATACAGGGAAGATATATCTCATTGGAGAGTTGTCCATCAGCATCCTTGATGGATTGGCTCCAGAATCCCCAACAGACATACAGCTTTACATATGCTCAAGTCCCTTTTATAAAATGTTGTATTTACAATAAGCTACATACATTTGCCTATACATTAAAGAGCCTCTATATTCTTACAATGCCTAACACAATGTAAAACATTGCATAAGTAGTGACTATTCTGTATTATATTGTATTTTTCAGGAAACAATCACAAGATTGTGCATACCCAATATGATACAATTAAAAATATTTGTTTCCTCATCCACCATGTGTGTTCTTTGTAACCCAGCCTATAACTTGTGGCAGTTTCTCACCTTTGACTCCTGAACGCTGGCATTACAGGCACAGGCCACCACTCACAACTAAAAAGAGTGGATGTCTTCTTAAGTTGAATTGTAGGATTATGAGATCGGAGGATGTGGAAGTCTGGCTGGAGTTTTAATTCACATTTCTCCAATGATTAAAGATGTTGGATACTTTTCAGTATGCCTAGTGGCTATTTGTTTTGGGATTCCATTAAGGGTGAAGATACCCACTTAGTAAAGATAGACGTTCATGAAGGCAACAAAGTTGTGTTTATGTAAAGTTTATTATGTGTATTTATTTGACATTTTGTTTAGCTTGCATCTCTCTTAGTGTACACTTGTCTGTGTGCATGTGTGTGTTATGGTGATCATGTAGAGGTCAGATGACTACTGTCGGGGCTCTCTCCTTCTTCCAAGGACGTCCCAGGGAGTGAACTCAGTTCATCAGCCTTGGTAGCAATCACCTTTACCCACTAAGATATTTCCCTGGTCCCTGTTACTTTAGAAAGAAATAAAAATTTCAGATATTAATTCATAATGACAATTCATCAGAAAACATTATTGCAAAAGGATCAGACAAAACAAAAACCACTTGCCAAGCAGGGTTGGCACATGCCTTTAATCCTAGCACTGGGAGGCAGGAGCAGGTAGATCTCTGTGAGTTCAAGGCCAGCCTGGTCTAAAGAGCGAGTTCCAGGACAGTCAGGGCTGTACAAAGAAACCCTGTCTCAAAGAAAATAAACCATAACAAAAACAAAAACAAAAATTATTATTTTGATATTTCTAAATCCATAAACCCCTAAATCCAAAGTTATCAGCTATGTGCTTTTGGACAAGTTACCTAGCCTCCCAGTTCCATACTTGTAAAATGAAAGTAAGATTTGTGGCTACCTCAGAACATATGCGGATTTATTGCAGAGGTTGGAGGATTGCGACTATTCAGTAAACAACAGCGACAACTGCGAAAGGACATAAACTAATGTCCACACAGGATTTTACATGTCAATAGTTTGGGCCAAAATTATCTCAGGCCTATACCCCAAGGCATGTAGGACAGAGAAAAGCCTGAGTGGGGATGAGACAGCAAAATCTAGGTAGCCGCCCCTCCAGCCAGAGGGAGGGCGTGGCTGTCTCTCATTGGCTGGAGGTACTCTGACATCACATCAGCCCCTATGATGTCACTTAACCTTTATAAGCTGATGCTCAGAGAAATAAACTGAGATCCTGCTTTGACTTGATTTCCTATCGTATCTGATTGTCCTCATCATGGGGCTGCAGAATGGTCGGATAGCGCATTCCCCTTTCCCTGGGGACTAAGGCTAAGGAGGCCTGATCAATAGCGCCTTTGTTCATAAATGACAAACTTGGTATCAAAATATCCTTCAGGGTGAAACAGACAAGCATAGGAAAGAGCTTCGCAGGCCGGGACATTCCTTGACTTGGGCTATACACATATCATTCTGAAAACTTATTAGCAACCTAGGACCCATTCCTGAATAAATCCATGGACACAAATCACTGAAATAAGTTATCCCTTTAGCAGCATTTCATAGCATCATTTCTTTCTTTAAATGATATTTTTGTTGATTTTTTGAGAATTTTGTACAGTTCACTTTGAACATATTTATCTCTATCAACTCCTCCTAGCTCCTCCCATAACTACCCTCTTCCTCTCCATGCCTTCCCACCCTACTCTGAAAGTACTTTTTCTCCCCCATTAAGCCCAGTTTGCATTGTCCAACTAATCTTGAGAATGGGCCTGCCCGGATGTGCGGTCAGCTTACTAGGGTCATGCCATTAAAGAAAATGGACTCTCCCTGCCCCATCAACTATCGGGTGCCAATAGTTCCGCAGCTGATTATGGGGTTTTATGCCTATCTTCCATGCTCCCCCCTTCAGATTGGATTTTGTCTAACCAAAGCTTACACAGATCTTGCACGGTCTCTGTGAGTTTCTATGTGCAACTGCCCTGTTGTGCCTGGAAAAACACTGTTTCCTTGTTTTGAACTTCAGAAAAGAAAGTCACAAACAGTAACCCGGGTCCTTGGGTCTCCTTACTCTCATGGCCTGCTATTATTCTTGACAGTTTATCTGACATGTTTTAGCACTTTACTTCGAATAAAGGTTTCTTACATTTCAATCTGTGTGGGCTTTAATTTCACTCTTGAATAAGAGCCAAGAACCTGGAAATACCTGGTCTAAACCACTGGTAAAAAGGGGATGAGTAAACTATCATGGTAACATGATTGAAGATTATTTAGTAACAATAGAAAAAGCTATAAAAATGTGAAAAGAGGTGGAGAATTCTTTTAAAGTTTTATTGTCAAACGATAAGTGTGATGTGTATGTCTGTGTGTGTGCATGGGAATACAGTATATTTTTCAAAACAACCCCTGTCTTCTTCCCCTCCCCCCTGTATACTTGTGAAGACCAGAAGAGGACCTTCTAACAGGTTGATGTGAGCCCCCTGATGGAGGTGCTAAGAACCAAACTTTGATCTTCTAAAAGAGTGGCAAGCTTTCTTAGCTGCTGAGTCATTTCTCTAGCCACAGGAGACATCATGTTTTTATAAGGAAAAAAAGGCAGCCTGAAAGACTTCCTATTGTATGTTTACAACTATATGGGATTCTAGAAGGGGCAAAACTATTCATAATAGAAAGATAAGTGGTACTCATAGGTTATGGTGAGGGGTGGATAGATAAGGGGTAGTGACAGTATCCTGCATGACCCTGCAAGGGTAAGTACAGGGCATTATGCATTTGGTAAAATCCCATGGAATGTATGAAACTGAGAGAAATCTACTTTGAACTATGAATCTTAATTAATAATAGTATATGAAAATTGATTCAGTCATTGTAACAAACGCACCACATTAATGCAAGGTGTAAATAGCAGGATCTTGTGTTAAGAGGAAGAGGGGATACTTGAGAACTTTCTATGCTATATGAAGCAAAAACTGTCTTAAAGACAAAACAGTCTGAGAAGTCCGAGGCAGGAGGATTGAAATTCAAGACTTACCCAGGCTACAGAGTAAGTTTGAGTATAAAGTTGAAGAAGAAGGCTGGGACAAAGCTTATTGGTAGGGTACTTGTGTGTGGCCCTGGGTTCAATTCCTGGTACAGAAACTGAACAACAACAACAAAAGTACAAACCCTGCTGACAAATGTTGAAATTAAATGCTTTCTTAGTTTATATTACATTATTCCCTAACTATGTGTTTGCTATTTGTAAACATTAACCCCAGGACACGTTATGAAATTGCTATTATTTTCAAACCAGTGGGGTTGTAGCAGGTGTGTGAGTGGGCATTTGGATCCTCCCATGCCAAGTTTTAACAAGCTGTGGAATCTTTAGGGATCTTGTTAAAGCAGACATTGCTGTAGCGGATCTCAGATGGGGCCAGAGATTTTGTATTTCTGAGCAGCTCCCAGAGATGCCACTGCTGCTGGTCAACAAATCACATTTCCCAGAGCAGCTGTGTAAACAGAAACACCTAGGTTTGTTGCCTGGCTCAGGTTAAGACCTTTCTATTGTCTCAGGCAAGTTCCAGCTCTGCAGAAAGATCACAGGCTGCCATTGCCCAAGACATGTCTGTTTCCAGGCTGAAGATCCTGGCCCCATGGCCTGTTGGCAGCTTCAACAGCTTATGTTTTAAGCACACAGGTCAGCTAGAACCTCAGTAATGCCAAATAACAAACAACTCCAAAGCTCAGAGACTTCAAATGACTCAAATTTATTCCGCAGGCAAACAGGGAGATTATTGTTTGGTGAATCAAAGCTGGGCTCTGTTGGATTCGGGCTCGGCCAGTTCCGTGTATCTCTTCCCTGTACTCACAGTTGCCCAGGAAATAATATTCTAATGGTCACGGCAAAAACGTAAGGGTTGTCATCAGGGTACAAATCCAGTTACTTTGATACATTTCAAGCCTCTGCTCGTTCAATGTCACGAGTGTCCCACTACCCACAGCAGGTCTCATGGCCATGTCCAGCTCCAAAGTGGTGGGGCTATGCCCCCCACCCCCAGTGAAAGACATTGCAAGGCTGAGGCTGAACGGCTCTTTTAGCAATGTGCAAAGTTGAGACCGGTAATTTGCTCTGGCACATTCTTTCTACAGAGTGGGAGAATTCTGCCCATCTATGACATGCAATCTTGTCATTCCCTAAAGCCATACCTAGCAAAGAAAAGTTATTCCCCATACGTCTGAATAGGCATCCTCTCACAGTTGTCTGCCTTAGAATTAAAAGATATGTGGGCTACATAAATATTAGACTAGCTAAAACAAATGAATCAACTCCCCACCCCCCACCAAGCAAGATGTGAATGTGGCATATGTTTGCTTTCTTGGGCTGTTGTAATAAAATGCCATAGTTTTGATAGCCTAAGAAATGGGATATGTCACCACAGTCGCTGCGCTGAGCCTTGGCAATGAATTCTAAACATTCCACATGCTTTAGCACATTTAATTTTCATCACAGCCTCTGAGGTAGGTACCCTTTTATCCCAGTTTAATGGATAAACTGGTGGGAATCAGTAGATAGAAAGGTAAGCAAGTTAGTAAGTAGTGTGACCAGGTTTGAACAGAGGTAAAGACTCTAAATCCTACGCAAAAATAATGCCTACAGATCCCACATCCAGCTTCCTCCAATGTTAGCATCTCATAAAACTACAGCATGAGGATCCAGTCTAAGAAATTAACATTGAGAACTTCTTGACGTTGCTAATTAAACTTGAGCCAATATGCAAATTTTGCCTATTGGCTCACTAATACCCATATTTTGATCCAGAGTCCAGATTTTGGCCCAAGATTTCATATTGATTTTGGTTGTATATTTCCGTAGTACTTTGAAATCTGTAACAATTCTTCAGTCTTGTGGTCATGACCTTAATGCTTTGGAGAAGTACCTGCCAGTTTTCCCACACAGTATCTTTTGCTTGAGACCTAATGCTTTCCCATGTTGAGTGTATACATGTTTTTTGGTTATGCACTTTTAATACATGGGTGATCTTGTGTCCTCCCCAGGGCAACAGATCAGATGTACATGATGTGAGGTCTTTTTTTCAGGACTTTGACTACTCGGTTAAAATTATTTCTGTTAGAGTTGCTGGGTGGTTGCTGCTGCTGCTGGTGGTGGTGGTGATGTGTGTGTGTGTGAGAGAGAGAGAGAGAGAGAGAGAGAGAGAGATTCTCATGAGTGTGAAGGTGCAGCACCTGTGAGCACATGCAGAACTCACAGGATGACACTGGGTGTCTTTATCATTCTCCACCCTATTGTCTTGAGACAAGTTCTCTCACTGTTCCAAAATCTTACCCCTTCAGCTAGGCTGGCTGGTCACGGAGTACTTGGGACCTGCCTGTCTCTGCCCTGCAATGAGGGGGCTACAGACATATGAAGCTTATGTTTTGATTATGTCTTACGTGTTGGAGAGTTAAATTCAGGCCCAATGCGTTCTCAGCAAGTGGTTTGACTGATGAAGCCATCTCCCCATCCCCTGTTTTTTATTGTTGTTGTTTTTTTCTCTTTGTAAACAGTACATGTAAATAGCAATCTGAGATGTTTCAAATGTCCCGTTTGCCCGTTCCTCTTTGCCCACACTTGCACCTGCACGATGGTGCCGAGCCGTCATTTGATGTGTCCTTTATTCTCATCACTTTTCTGAGGCCTGATAATTGGATTTCTGCTGTGGGGAGGAGCTGCTTCTTTCTCTGTCATTTGTTCAATTGCTTATCTCTTTATTGTCCTGCCAGGGTACAGGGAGCATCTCAGGAATATCTTTGCTTCTCCCTTGTTTTTTTTCTTCTATTTTTTCCCTCTCCTAGTGACCTGATAAAACCAAATCTACTTCCAGCATTTGTGACTTAAGAATTATGTACTTTTTAAAAAAAAGTTTGAATTTTTGTGTTACTTCATTTTTTTTAAAGAAAACAGTTTTTTTTTTTCTCATTTTACACACCAATCCCAGTTCCCACTCCCTTCCCTCTTCCAATTCCCTCCACCTTTCCCCACTCTCCCACCTCCACCCACCCCATCCACTCTTCAGAGAGGTTAAGGCATATTGCTTTGAGGAACATCCAAGGCCCTCCATTCTATATCTAGGCTGAGCAAGGTATCATCCAAAGAGAATAGGTTCCCAAAAAACCAGTACAAGCAGTAGGGATAAATCCTGGCGCCACTGCCAGTCGCCCTACAGTCTGCCCCAGCCATACAACTGTCAACCACATTAAGAAGGACTAGTTTGGACCTATGCTGGCTTCTTCCCAGTCCGACTGTAGTTGAGCTTCCATTAGCTCAGGTAAACTGTTTCAGTGGGGTCTCCATCATGGTCTTGATGTCTCACTCAAAGTCTCACTCCTCCCACTCTTCAGCTGGACTTTGGGAGCTCAACCCAGTGCTCCAATGTGGGTCTCTGCCTCTGTTTCCATCAGTTGCTGGATGAAGGTTCTATGGTGACATTTAGGATGGAATTATATACTTTTAAAGGAATCAAAATAATTGTCTTCTCAATCAAGGTTGAAACACGGGAGAAGACTGCATTGAAAAGATACAGTTGTTCATGTCGCTAGAGATCAGTCTGGGGCCAGGTATCCTGACCCCCACCAGAGTTCAGACCTTTGGCCTCATGGCCCCAGAGGTGCTAATTGTTCAGGTGTGGTGGTGGTGGTAGGGTGTGTGGGAGGAGGATGTGGTATATTTCTGCCTCACAATTACTTGTCTGAACCCCTACCCTATGTCATATTTTAGGATTTGTTTGGCCAATAAGATTGCAGCACACACACCAGCCTCAGACCCCGCTGGAGCCTTGCCTTTGATGTCACAATCTGACCTTCAAGCATTAACCTGGCCACAGCCACTCATAGGCCAGATGGCAAGGTAAAGAGGACCACAGTAAGATGTGGAAGAGAACTGGTCCTCAAGCCAAGATCAAAGCAGGAGATAGGCCCCAGACTTGCCATTCTCTGGCTCTGGGGTCGGCCACACAGCCAGCATTGCCACACCCTCTAGAGCTGTCAGACTTTCAGGGCTTCTCCGTGTTTGAGGACATTAGCCATCACATCAAAGAAGTAGGAGCCCAACTGGTAAAGAAAGTGAACGCCATCTTTCAGCTGGACATCACCAAAGGTGGGAAGACCGTTCTGCAATGGACCATTGACCTCAAGAATGGTTCTGGGGACACGTACCTGGGATCTGCCCGGCTTCCGGCAGACACTGTCTTCATCATTCCCGACTCTGTATTCATGGAGTTAGTTGTGGGTAAGATGAACCCACAGAAGGCTTTCCTGGCGGGAAAGTTCAAAGTGAAAGGCAAAGTTTTCCTTAGCCAGAAGCTGGAGAAGATCTTCAGAGACTGGGGCAAATTTTAAGCATGCGGGAAACCCAGACAAGATCAAGACTTCTGGTTTATAGTGTTGAGTGGCAGTCATGCTTAAACTGAAGATTAAAGGGAAAAATAGCCAATATTTTTACTCAAATTCTTCCTATTCAAGTTCGATTGATTTCCTGCTGATGTCTACATTTGCTGGGTTCTGGGGCAGTAAAAAGTGTTGGAGTGCAACACCTAAAACCTTGTCCTTTCGTTTTCTTAGCTGGGCTTATCCTCTGCTATGTCAATGTGAGGCCACATGAAGCTGAACAGGTCATTCTGTTTGGATTTTAAAGCTGATGATCTTCTAAGATATGAGCATATCTTAGTATATATACTATATATATATCTTAGAAAAATATATAGCCTTTTTAGTAGTTTGGAGCTTTAGGGGAAATAAGTGAGTATGTGGGCACTATGCATGGTGATTTTGTTCCAGAAGGAGAGCTTACTGCAGGTCTCAAGGCCCTGAGAGGGTGATCCCTATAGCTCTGTGCATGGAACCTGGCAATAGTGAGATGTTGTTCCTGGCATAGTGTATCCTTTGATGGATTCAAGCCAGGAAAGTTGAAGGGCCTGAAAGATATTCAAGGTGGTTCTTCGGCCAGATCATATAGCAGAACTGTCCAGAAGCATAGTTTGAGTCTGTATGATGGGAATCTCAGTTTTGGCTCAGTTGGTCTGACCTGGGCAGAACTTGCCTTTCAGCCATGTTTCAATGTCAGTGGGGCCACCTTTGAAGAGCTTTTGCCCTCCTTTGCTTTGTGGGAAGGTTATGGTATTGACCATTATTCTATGCAAGACCAGTGAGATGCTGTCATTATTTAAAGACAGACTACATAGTTCTCTCTGATCCATTTCTAAAGAATTCATGTTATTGGGAGTTTGTGCATTGGCATTTTAATAATCAAGTTCATGCAATGGGTTTTCCTCTTTCTGGTAGCTTTTCTCACATGTTTTCTTGGACGGGTATGAAGCCAACTGCAGCTGATTTGGTCTCCTTGCGAGTGAGTATGCGCGTCATTGGGTCACATGTGGTCTGGGCATATCTTTAAATATGTGCAACATAGACATTCTGAGACTCATATGAAAGTTATGTCAGAACTTTGATGATCAACACAGGTTTGTCTTCTTAGTCTATTTTACGCTGCTATAATACAATACCTGAGATTGAGTACTTTATACAGAAGAGAGGTTTATTTGACTTATGATCTCAAAGGCTAGGGATTCTTGGAGCATGGTGCTGGAATACTATTACCATCTAAGAGGGCTTTTATGTTGTGTTGTGAAATGGAAAAGGGCAACACACTGTGAGTGGTTTGTTAGGTCAGGTGGATTTTGTCTCTTATAAAGCTACTAGCAGCATCCATCATGATGGTCCCATACTTATGACTTCATCTCAACCCAAACATCTCCCAAACATTCATCCTCTAGATACCAGTAACATAAACTTAGGGAGTTAGTTTCCAGGGCATGAATTTTTGGGAACACATTAAAACCATGGTACCTACCCAATGTCATTTCATTTTAAAGTAATATCTTAAGGCAAACATATATGTACAAGTACAAGAACTTGCATGAAAGCCAATGAGATGGCTCAGTGAGTAAGGGAAACTACTACTGAGACCGAGAACCTGGGTTTGATTTCTGGAACTCACACGGTGGAAGGAGAGAAGCAAGAAGCCAGCATACTCCTAGAAATTGTCCTGTCATCCCTACACACAAATACATATAACCATTTTTAAAAGTTAAAAAACACTGCTTAAATGCAGAGAATAAGTGATTGTGGGGTCTCCAGCCCCAACTGGTACATCTGCAATGCAATCTTCATAGGGAGCATTGCCAAAGGGATGTGTGTGGAAAAACTGTTATGGGCCAGGGGACCGGGACTCCTGCCGTAAGATAGGAGTCTTGTATATATGATGTGACAGTTGCACCCATGAAACTTCAGCCATGTGGCCACCTAAACAAGACCTGCATAATGACAAATACTAATTGACAAGGCCATGTGGATGGAGAAAACTTCATAAGGTCCTACACCTAAATGAAGAGCTACAGGCTACTAATGGCTACTGAGAGAGGAAAATTCAGCCGCCTTCAGGGATCAGCCCTCTGAATTAGGTTACCCAAACCCATGTGGTCTGCCCTAACTAGACACAGGTATGTATAAATAACAGTAAATGAACTCAGTTATACCTACTCAGTGTATGCACACACACGCCACAATAATTACGAGGAGGTCTTGAGTTTGAGAATAAGTGGGGGGGCATTGGAAGAGTTGGAGGGGAAGGGGAGGGGTGAAATGATATAAATACAGTATTCATGTATGAAATTCAGCAAAAATTAAAAGTGCAGATAAAAAAGGAAAATATCAAAGAAACATAAAAGCCTGGTTCAAACATTAACTATAGCTACGCTGGCAATTATTTAAAATTGAAAGTGAAGCAAATGTCTATCAATGGGAGAAGGGATGAACAAATTGTGGACCGTCGTACCATAGAATACTACTTAGCAATAAAAAGGAATGAATTATAGTTGCACACCGAGCACAGCAGATGGAAAGAAGAAAATACTTATGTTGATGAGAAGATGCCAGAGAGAACTGCGTAGATGCTATAGTATTATGAAATCCTGGAAAAGGTGAGGGAAAGACCATTAGGGAATGTAAAGTGTCGTGACAGGATGATCAGTTTGCCAGGAGATGAGAATGGGGTGCGGGAAGGATGGGGGGGTGCTATAAATGATCATGGGGAAACTTAGGCTGATGGATGTAGTCATTATCTCTGTGCGGTGATGGGTTACAGATGATACATAGATCAATACACCCAATTTTACACTTTACTAACGTACATGGTCTTGTGTTGTCCATGTCTCAGTGCAAGTGATAAAGCTGCCCTAAAGGCAGCCTTTGTTCCCAGAAAGGACATTTCTGAAGAGGACTTGTGGTTAACCCTGTCTCAGGGAAATAAGCCCTCTGACCTGTCACTGGCCTGGTTTCCCACCCTTGGCTGATTTGGATGGCCCTGAGATTATCTGTGGAGGAGAAGGCAAAGCAATGGCTGTTGTTCCCAGAGCATCTCTTCTTTGGGGAAGGGAAAGGCTGTTTGTCCAACTGACGCTCTGTTGAGTGAGTCCACTCCATGGGAAGAGATTGCTAAGGGTCTGGGTGGTCACCTGACATGGGTCTTGGTTTCTTTTCTCCCTGGGGCCATGAAAAACGATAACCACATGGTGGTGTTCCTGCTGCGTCCTGCTTTCAGGACATCTGTGGAGGCTTCACTCGGAGTTATTTGTTCAGAAAGACCAGGCTTCCTCCAACTAGACCACAAGAGGGTAGGCAAATGTACAGGACACTATATGTTTACATTCCATTTTGAGGGAAATGGCAAGTCCAAGTTCAGGTATCCAGAGAGCCTTGCTCAGGCTGTGAGTTGGCATTCGTCTCCACTGATTGACCTTGAGTCAAGTACTGCATTGGACAACCAAAGGAGAATCTAGCTCATGCTTGGAGCAGCATCTGACCTATGGTCCACTCTAACTTAAGGGGGAAAAAAACCCAAATGAACCTGACTCAGGTTCTTTCCTTGAGAATCTTGGATTGAGAAAATGATAGACTGAGCTACGAGCAAGCAGTGAGAACAGATCTGGAAGGTGGGGCTATCAGAGGAGCCAGCAAACCCACGGGAGACAGACTAACTCTCACGGCAGAAGCTGAAGAGAGGAGTGCACAGGAGCCTTGAGTAAGCAGAGGAAGCTGGTCAGGACTTGGGAAACATTGCAGGAAGCCCTTAGGAATTAACAAGAAACAGTGCCATGTCATATCTGTGTCACTGACGGTTACTGAACCACTCCTTGTCCCAGACGCCTCATCTGGAAGCAGTAGTCCAGGTACTGTCAGGACAGTGTGCCAGGGAGCTACAATCAGGACCTACCTGCCGCTCACCAAGCTGCATTTTCCATAAGTGTGACTTCCCTTCTCTTCTGAATGAGAATCAAGGTGGGTGAGTGGGGGCTCTCAGTGGCTCCTTTTCCTCTCTAAAAAGGGCCATGCTTGGGGTTTCTCATGCTGTGCTCCGGGACTTCTCTGCCTTTTGTTTTATACTCAGATGGTGCTCTCAGAAGGTCACATCTGGCTCAAGTACACATCTGTGTTTGGTTTGGTCAGCACAAACTTGGCCTGGGCAGTGTTTTTTAAGACTGAGTTAAGACATAAAAATGAGACTCCTGGATTCTCCTGAAAAATTAGAATTTTGTCCACACTGAGCCCATGTTTCTGCTAGGCAACAACTCAGGAGTGGTGTGTGTGTGTGTGTGTGTGTGTGTGTGTGTGTGTGTGTGAAGGGTAATAGTCCTCCAGAAAGACCCAGGTCCTACTCTGCTTGCTGCATCATTGGCACTGAGGCTGTGTTAGTGGTCTGACATTACAATGTTCACATGGTCGTTTTCCCAAACTGGGCCTGCTTCCTGGAATCTGAATAGCATTTACTTATGGAATGGAACACAATGGGATTGTATCTTGGGGAGTGCTAAACCAAAAAAAAAGGCCTGGCCAAAATAGAAGGGTGAAGACAGATTTGCCGCCTGCAGCAGGTCTAGAGAGCCTGGGAGTCAGTCAAAGCAATGCCATCCTTCAGTAGAGGAAACTGGAGATCTTATTCTGTGGGCGCTGAGCGTATTCACATGCAGCTGGGGCCCATTCCTCAGCATGCTCAGTTTAAGGTAATACTTTTGTAAAAAGCCTTATTTTTTAATTTAAATTTTACATGTGTGTGTTGTGCTTGTGTGTGTGTGTGTGTGTGTGCGTGTGCGCGCGTGCACGCAGTATAGCGTAATTACACAACTGTATGAGTATTCACACCTGAGTGCAGGCAGACGGAGGCCAGAGAAGGATGAGTGTCTTTCTCTGCTCCTCATCTTATTGCTTTGAGATAGGATTCTCACTGATACAGAAGTTCATTTTGGCCAGCCAGTGACCTCTCAGGATTTATTTATCTCTGTCTCCCAGTTTGGGGTTACAGGTGCTTACATACATGCCTGACATTTTACATGGACGCTAGGGATTCAAACTCAGGTTCTCATACTTGCTCAGCAAGTGTTCTTACTCACTTGGTTACCTCTCCACCCTTACTTTTGAATTTTTAAAAATAAATGTGTGTATGCGGGTCTGTGTCTGTGTTTGTGAACATGAGTGCCAGACTTATGGAGCCAACAGCGTGTTAGGCACCTAGAAACTGGAGTTAGGGGTGGTTATGCACTGCCCGGCATGGGTTCTGGGAACTGAACCACCTCTCCAGCTGCTTAAGGAAAAAAAGAAACCCAAACCCCAAAAAAGGCGATACATTTTGGGGCACGCTTAACTCAATGCCCTGGGACACATTTAAGGTTAATATGGCGGACAGCCCTGTGTGTTGGGTCATGCTCAATTTACACCATAAAAATTTAGCTAAAGATAAAGGAGATGGCCCTTTAAAAAGGCATTAATATAGTGAGTCTGTCCTCGTAGGTACCTGTCTTGCTCAGTTGCTAACACAGTTCCATACAGTAAGGTGCTTTATTTTTTCCTTTAACTGAGACACTCTGCTTGGTTTTTTTCCATGACCATATAACAAATACTGCAAATTTAATGACTCAAAACAATGTCCATGCATTAAGTCACAATTCTTGCTGACTAGAAGTCCAGGTGGGCTCAGCTCCCAACGATGACATCAGGGAATTGGCTAGGCTGTGCCTTGTGTGAGGATCCATAGAAAAATTAACACTGCCCTCACTGAGATTAGGATAGGATCAGCTTTGGAGGGTCCTCATCTGCAGAATGAGAAGCGCTATGTGGAGCCCTCATGCTCCGAACTTCTCTGTGCCCTCCCACCTCAGTCTTCTTTGTCTACTTTATGGGGCTCCCGTGGTTATACCGTGCCGTTGTGGTTCCAGGATAATCTCCCTTTCTTAATCTCCACTGAAAAGTCAGTTATATCCTTAGAATCCCTTTGGCCTCTAATAACACCCATCCAGACTCTCTCCATTTCATGGGAAGCATATGTTTGGGGTTATGGTTCAAGGATAGAGCACTAGCCTAGCATGCCAAGGTGCTGGATTGGAGTCACGGCACCATGGAAAGAGATCCTATATCAAAGTACCAACCCTGGGAGGGGAATGAATGTTGAGTGGTCTCTGGGGTGAGTCGCCGATATGAGGTAAGTGTTCTTGTGAGAAGCAGGGAGAACAGCTTCCAGAACTTTGAAGAGAGACGGCTATTGCTTAAGCCATCCAGTCTACATATCTTTGTATACACCTTGTAACCCGTGAACCTCACCATGGCCACATCCCTCAGGATTGAGACACAGACCGTTCATGGGGCCCACAGTTCTATAATTCCACTTCCTCTGACTCCACCATCTAAACTGCACTCAAGCCTTCGTGAAACGCTCCCTCATTCAGTTATCCTGTTCTTCCACACTGCATGTGTTCCTTTAACCCCAGCCCCGTGTTCTGAGTTTCTGTGGCTCTTCTCATCTGGAACAAACACATGCCCTGGCTTTGCCAGCACAGCACTGGGTCACACTGTCATCTTGCCATTCAGCCAGCAGTTTCTCCTTCCTCAGAGAAGCCTCAGTTTGTCAGGTCACGAGGCCCCCTCTGCACTATTAGAGTGGGAGGTCTGGGGAGCAGAGCCAAGCAGGTCCCTTTCCTGAGTCCACTTAGTCTCGTTCTTGGGAGCCTGACATACACTATAGACTTCACAACTGTTTGCTGAGTGAGTGCAAAAAACTGTTCAACATTAAAAAAGTCCACAAAAATTCCAAATAGGGGCTGGCCCAGTGGCTCAGGATGCTTGCTGCTCTTCCAGAGAGACGGAGTATGGGTCCCAGATCCCATGGAAGGTGACTCACAACCAACTGTACTTCTGTCCTCCACAGACACTGTACTCAGGTGCACAAACCCACATACATAAAGAACAAGCATAAATAAAACTTATAAAAGTGTTGTGGAAGAATTTTTTTGTACAGTGTGAAGAAGTGTCACTCTGATTGGTTTAATAAACAGCTGAATGACCAATTACTAGGCAGGATTTCTAGGCACAGAGGATGCTAGGAAGAAGAAGGGTGGAGACCATGAGACATGCAGAGACTCAGAACAAACAGAACGAACACTATGAGGATGAGATAATAAAGCCGTGAGGCAGGAAGTAAATGAATAAAAATGGGTTCATTTAAGTTATTAGAGATAGTTAGAAACAAGCCTAGGCTATTGGCTGAGCTTTCATGATTAATAATAAATCTCCACATCATTATTGGAGAATGTTTGACTACATTAAAAACTATTGTCTTAGGGTTTCTACTATTGTGAGGAGACCCCATGACCATGGCAACTCTTATAAAGGAAAACATTTAATGGGGGCTGGCTTACAGTTTCAGAGATTTAGCCCAGTATTATCATGGCAGGACACATGATGGCGTGAAGAACACATGGTGCTGGGAAAGGAGCTGAGAGTCCTATGTCTTGATCCATAGACAGCAGGAGACTGTAAGTCACACTACATGTGGTTTCACATAAGAGACCTCAAACCAAACCCTATGTCTACAGTGACACTTCCTCCAACAAGGCCTTACCTCCTAATAGTGCCACTCCCTATGGGGTCAAGTACTCAAATACATGAGTCTGCCGGGGCATTCCTATCCTAATCACCACAAGCATTTAGGGGAAATTTAGTTCTTTTTAACCTCATCTCTTCCTCCTTGCCCTTCTCCACAAAGCATCTTGTCTCTGCTTCTAGATATATCCCACAAGAGCCAACACGCAGATTAGGTATGTCCAGCCCTCCTTTTGTTGTTTTTGTTTTGTTTTTCCATCAGAATAAAGGCCGATCATGGATGCTATTTCCTACCTTGTGTTTTGACTTATTTCATAGAGTACCACACACATCTCTTCCTTTAAAAATGCTCCCCTTGAGGGTCAAGGGTGAGTGGCTTGACCATTTGGGAACTTCTTCCTGTTTGCTGATGTGCTGTTGGAAATTTGCCATGAAGTATGGCTTCCAAACTCAAGAAACAAGATCAGTTCTTTTGCTTGGGGTTGGCATTTATTTTCTCTCATTATGTTCTCTGCATCATCTGTATTCTGTGATACAGGGTGTGAAGAGGATGCCTGCCAAGGGATAGAAAAAGGGTGGAATCCCTTGTCGGTGCCTGGGACAATGCTGTCTTTGATCCTTCTCTTGCGGGGTTCCCCTCTGTCCACAGGCCAACAGAAAGTGTCGTGGTCAGGTAGGCTTCAGGTGAGGGTGGTGGAAAGCTCCTGTCAGTCATTGGTCCACCCTTCTGGTGCCCTCAGAGTATTCTTGTGTCTGAGTAGGAGCCCAGGTTGCAGGCATGAGCTAGCAGGTGAAACTAAACAATCGATTAGATTTGCCCTGTGAGGAAATGTGCGAGGAGCAACGAAGTCTGCAGTTGGTTCTTAGATTTATTCACGGAATCCAGGATTTCCCCGGGCCAGGAATATTCTGTTTATTTGCCCAAAGCAGGAAAGAAAAAGAATTTTATTCTGATGAAGGATTTTTGTCACCCTGTCAAAGGCACAGGGTGCTCCTTGGGAGACACCTCCTCCCCCATCTGCCCAGTTTGCTGGTAATGAGATTTGCAGTTGGCAGTTTTTCTCTTTTCTTCTGCTGAGAGGTGGTGGGAGTGAAATTTGACTTGTGTGATTACCCTGTGCGAAATAGGAGGCTTAGAAGTGTGTGTATGTGTGTGTGTGTGTGTGTGTGTTGTGCACCAGCTTATCTGGTTGTGCATCATTGGAAAACAGCTCCTGATCAACTGTTTTTAGCTTGTACTAATTTCTTTTCTGTTGCTGTGATAATATTCCCCAGCAACAGCACCAACTTAAAGAAAAAAAAGGTTTATTTTGGCTTACAGTTCTGGGGGAATAGAGCCCATCACGGTGGGGAAGACATGGCAACAGGCATGGTAGTAGGGACAAGAAGCCATTTAGTCACAGTGCACCTGCATACAAGAAGCAGAAAGCCAACAGCAAGTAGGGTCACGTTATAAAACCTCAACACTCTCTTTCAGTTAGGGACTTCCTTCAGTGAAGCTCCACCACCCAAAGGCTCCGTAATCTTTCCAAATAGTGCCACTAGCTGGGTGTTTTATATTGAGATCCCTATACAGTTCCTTTATGCCTTCCACAGACCACGCACCATCAATTCAATGAATAGAACAATAGGACATGGGAAGCGTTTTTGGAGGATGAGGTCTGGACACTGCAAGAACCTAATCCAATCTACAATCGAACTGTCATCATTTTATTGATCAGATCAATCATTTAGCAAATACTGATGAATCCTCCAGTGCCAGGTTTGTGTTGGCAGCAGGATGTGATGGTGCTGAAATCCCTTTCTTCTCACCCAAGGTGGCAGCGTAGCCCTGAAAGGAAAGGGGAAGCCAAGGCTCAGAGAGGCTAAAGGTTCATGTGAACTATGAGTTAAGAGCAGAACTTAGACTACTTCGCTAGAGACGCTACTTCCTTCCTCCACAACTATGGATCATGTAGTGAGACCCTGCCTCATATGTATGTATGTATGTATGTATGTATGTATGTATCATACAATATAAAATCAATGGGACCTTATAAGGTGACTGGGTCTCTGCTCATGACTAGTGGGGTATCCAAGGAGTGACTTGTTTAGCTCGTTCTGCAAAGTCCTCATCAACAAGAAGGAATTCACTAGAGGTGACCTTACCTCAGACTTCCCAGCATCTAAAACTGTGAACTGATTAAAACTCCATTACTCAGTCTATGGTTTTCAGTTATGGTGGTAAATGAATGTTTCAAGACCAGGAGCTCCTCGGATTTGATGATCTGGAAACTGGTACCTGGGCCAGCAGTTGATCTGGAAGGTGTTTCCAGAGGTACTTGTTCAGGAGTTGGCCTGAGAGGGGGTGAAGGCAGGTGACACAGGGCTCTTTGCTGAACGGGGCCACTGGGACTCTGCCCCATAACAGGACCTGACATGAAGACACCTCTGGATTTTTTTCACCAAGCTAAAAGAAAGACGCAGAATTTTGAAGCCAGATCTCACAAGTCTTCAGCTGGGAGCTTCTGGGACAGTTGCTGATTGACAGGTTTTGGGGGATCTGCCACATAGCAGAGTGGGCTTCAAGCCCCAGGGAAAGCCCAGGAAGGTAGAAGAGGACTGGGGAAGACAGAGACGGTGAAGTCCAAAGAACAAAACAAGGGGGCACTAGGGCCAAACCTTGGCAGAGCTCTGAAATGCAGGTTCTCTAGTGTAAGAGCTTAGACTCTGGGCTAGGGCTGCAGGCTGGATCTTTCTCTGACCACTTCCTAGCTATGGGACTTGGGCAAGCTATGCATGTGTGTGTTCATTCATCCATCTACCTACCTACTCATCTGTCTTTGTTATTTTGGTCTTTTAAAACAAGGTCTTATCATGTAGCCTTGGCTAGTTTTGAACTCACAGTCCTATCTCCAACTCCTGAGTGCTGAGATTTCAGGCATGCACCACTGCACCCAGTTTCCCTCCGTCCGTCCTTTCATCCCTCCTTCCCTTCCCCCATTCCTCCGTTTCTTTCTTTCTTTTCTTTCTTTTGTGTATTTATTTGCTTATCGGATTTCTGAAGGGGCGTAAGTGGGACTTTGTGGAGCACTGGCCATGTCCTAATTTTTAGAACCTGTCACGTGAGTGTGTGCTGAGATGTACAGCGAACTTGTACTTTGTGGATATTAACCTTCAACAAAAAGTCAAAATAAACAGAAGTAGAAATGGTGGCCCACACCTCCAACATCAGCACTTAGGCCACTGAGACGGGAGGAATGCTGCACGTTCAGGTCAGCCTAGGCTACAGTGAGGTTTTGGCCAGCCTGGGCTGCAGAGGGAGACTTGGCAGCAAATTCTCTAGACACAGAGGGCCACATGCTGACCTGTGTCAGGATGTGCCCGTGAGTGACTGCTTAAGATTCTCATTTACTTTTTGTTGGTGGAAAAAAAAAATTCTTGCAGACCTGTGACTTGGTTAATCACACAAAACATCTGTGACCACCTAAAAATATGTTTTGTACCATTTTCTGGAGCACAATATTTATATAGTTTAGCAGTGTAATTAAAGTGATGTTTGGTTAACTCTTGAAAACAGCTGGAGGCTCCCAAAGGCCAGATGAGATTTATAGGCGTCCCAGGCAATGGGCTGGAAGGGGGCTCTGGTGAGTCATTCCCACAGGCTCATGGTTGGAGCAGCTTCAGAGACCATGCCAAGCCGAGGAAAAGACCAGGCTGGAGGGCTGCTTGGCCGCCTCCAGGGTGGATGGACGAATGATGGTTATTTCTGTGTTTTTACCTATAACCATGTTCCCTAAGAAGAAAAGGCTAGACGAATCTCACCTCAAAGTGCCTCTTTTGTTGATGTTTTTTTTCTGAGGAGGCTAAAGAAATGGACACTGGAGATGGTCCCAGGCCTTCAGATGAGTTCTATGCACTGATAGAAGTTCGAGCCGGTGGTGTTAGGGCAGGTATGCTGGCCCTTGCTATCACCAGTAAAGTGGTTTTTAACTTAGAGGAGTGGCATAGCTTCTCAGCTGAGAGAGTTGCTCATCTGAGCACCCAGTAGTCTGCAAATCATGATTGGAGTCTGCTGTGGGCACACTGAGGATGGGATCTCCACTGAAGCTTGGGACTCTGGGGAGAGACACTGGAGTTCTTGTAGGGCCGTCAAACATGAGCCCAGAGAGGGTGGGATTCAGGGGTGCTCTCTGGGAAGACTAAGTAACCTGGAGTTAGGAGAGAAGTCCAGGAACAGTCATGTTCCTTTTGGGCACCATTTTCCTTTGAGATCTTACCTTTCGCTTGAGGAAAAGGGACAAGTCACTGATGCCCGCCAGCTCCTCACCACCGAGTCACCTGCTCATCCATGTGTTCTGTGATCATTATTGAGCACATCCTACTTAATGTATCTGTCCTTTGCCATGTCTAAGGGTATAGTAGTGGGCAAAAGGAACATTTCCCCCTCTCAGGGAACTTTCTCTGCAGCTCCTGGCTACATATGGTGATGAGGGTTCAGAATGAATAGGTCAGTCCATTTCCGAGTCCAGGAGGGAATCAGGTCAGATTTCCTAGAGGGCAGGGTCCTAGAAAAGACAGGGAGATAACCCAAGGTGGGGCAAATACGACAAGATTACAGGCAGAGGAGACAGAATGCAGAATCGTCTTGTGGTTCACGGCAATGGGTAAGTTCTGGGAACTAAGAAAAGGCCACTGGGGCTGGAGAATAGAGACATGATGGCTGAGCGTCACTGTCAGTTTAATAAGGCTGAGATGCCTGGGAGATTAGTGAAGAGCTGAGCGTGTCTGTGATGGTATTTCTGAGACAAGAAGATCACAAGAGCTAATGAATAATCAATCCCTTTATTGATTCACAATATGGAAACATTATTAGGAGGCGGTGAGAGGTTGGAGGTGGGGTCATGGAGGGCATGTCCTGGGGAGTCACAGCTTGCAATGGCTCTTTCCTGTATTCCCTCTCTGGTTGCATCCTGCTTGGTAAGATGAAGATACTCCTGTCACAGTTCTTCCCATTGCCCTGATGTTCTACCCAAGCCCGTGGTGTCAAAGCCACTGTGGACTGAACCTACAAAACCATAGGCCAAAACAAAATTTCCTCTCTTAAGAGTCTGTTGAGTATTTTGTCATTGTATCAGGAATGGTACTGGAGGCAACAGACAGAAGAAACAGAAGGCCGGGGAGGTGTAAGAGCCAGCCACGCGTGGGCTCTCAGCGTGGGGAAATATCCTCTTACGTCCCGGGCTAGGAAGCACCATTGAAGCTCTGAACCTCACCCCAATTTTGTATTCTGGAGGAGACCATGGGAGTAAGGAGAGGAGAGCAGCTTCGTTCTTTCTGTTCACATCCCTGTGATCCTCGACTCCCCCAAGCCCTGGGGATCAGTGTCATGATGGAAAGGAGTCTGTGCCTTCACTGAAGGGACAGTGATAAAGGAGGCAACCTTGAGACTGTGCTCTGGGCAACCAAGGGCCACATTTGAGGGTCTGTCCAGGCAGCAGCCCAAAGGCTCTGAAATGGAGAATCACAAGTCATCACTTGGTAAGAGATAGAGCATGTATGTATAAACCAATCTAGGGTCTCACCTGCTTTTTGTAAAACAACCAGTACGTAATTACAAAGGCTTCGCTCTAGTGAGTTTATTTAATCGGAATTACCTCCTGAAGACCTCATCGCTAATTCCCATAGTTATATTACATTATGTTTCAGCCCTCTTAATAATGCACCAGGTTTTCTAAGAAATGAACACGAGATTTGAAGGAGATAGACCATATCCTTTTTTTTTTTTTGAGACCATGCCCCTTGCTTACCTTAGGGTCAAGGCCCCCCACTCTTGGGGATTTAGTTAAGATGGTTTGGTAAACACTCTTACTCCGCTAAGCCAGTGGTTCTCAACCTTCCCAACGCTGTGACCCTTTAATACAGTTCCTCATGTTGGGGTAACCCCCAACCATAAAATTATGTCATTGCTACTTCAAAATTAAAATTTTTCTACTATTATAAATCATAATGTAAATCTCTGATATACAGGAATATGATATGTAACCTCCAAAAGGATCATGACCTACAGGTTGAGAACTAGTTTTCTAAGCTTTAAAGTTCTTTAATTCTATTCGAATCTATTGGGGGTCGCTTTTCCTTGTCCTTGGAGAGGAAGTTGGGTGGTGGTTGGTGAGGCAGGCTCCATATAAAATAAATTGCTGTAAAAGACCATGAATCTAGAGACAAAATCTATTTATTTATTTATTTTACATCCTCATCACAGTTCCCCTCCTTTTTCTTCTCCCAGTCCCTCCCTCCTCTTTCCTTTCTGTAACCTGCACCCCCCCCCCCAGTACCACCATCCACTCTTCCTCAGTTTCTATTGAGAAAATGGCAGGTCTCCTATGGATATCAACGAAACATGGTATTTCAAGTTGTACTAAGACTAAGAACACCGCACCCCCCGAGACTGGGTAAGACAACCCAGTATGAGGAGTAGGGTCCCCAAAGCTGGTAAGGAGTCAGAGAGGCCCTGCTCCCACAGTTAGGAGTCCCACAAGAAGACAAAGCTACACAACTGTCACATACATGCAGAAGGTCTAGGTAAGTCCTATGCAGGCTCCTTGGTTGTTGGTTCAGACTCTGTGAACTCCTATGAGCCTAGATTAGTTTGAGTCTGTGGGTTTTCTTGTGATGTCCTTGATCCCTCTGGCTTCTACAATCCTTCCTCTCTCTCTTCAGCACAATTTCCCAAGCTCGGCCTAATGTTTGGCTGTGTATCTCTGCAGCTGTTTCCACCAGTTCCTGGATGAAGCCTCTCTAATGACTCAGCCTTATAGACCAGGCAGTGGTGACACACACCTTTAAACCCAGGAGCCACACTAGTTGGCCATAGAAATCAGGCAGTAGTGGTGCACGCCTTAAATCCCAGCCCTATGGAAGAAATATTTTAAAGGAAATACCTGATCTCAGGATTTGAGACAACCAATGTACAATGGATTTAATTTTCTCACCACAAAGAATCATTCACAGATGCGTCCCTACTTTTACACACACAGCATGCACAGCCCAGCACACACCTGGATATAGCTGTGCCAACCTCCTCTGGGATTCAGTTATCACAGAGAGCTGACACACCAGTGAACTGTTCCAATAACCAACCCTGGCCAGGACTTGGCAAGGGATTTGGTGCAAGTCTCTTTGGAAAAGTCCACATGTTAGGGTTCACAGTTACAAAACTTTGGAAGACTTTTTGAGATATTATTTACCAGCTTGATTTGCATATCAATTTGTTTCCCTATTTTTATTTTCTTCATTTTGAGTAATTATTGCATATATTATTTCATAGGGTCTTCTTACATCTCCCAAATACTATTTCTAATGATCAAATGACTTTTGAATGCCAGTGCAGGCACACATACGACAAAGCACTTCATAACAAACGCTCTCTCCAAATGATGTGGCTTAACACTGCTTTGTCTTCATGAGTTCTAAACCGACTGTGGGTCTGCTATTGCAGGCTGGCCTGCCTATGATGACTTAGCTTTGTTCTTCAAGGTCTTGTTTCTTCTTATTTCTGTCCATTCGTTTCCATTGCTATGACGAAATACTTGAGTATGAATTGCTTTAAAATGTGCTGTTGAATCATTTCTCTGAATTGAAGATTTTAATTCTGGAGGGAAGAATGTGGTTCACAAGACTCAGAAAAAAAAAAAAACCAACGACAGAACTTCATAAGGATTGGGAAGCCTCTAGCCGGGATGGATACAAGTTGTTTATATATTCCCAGGAAAACTCACACAACTTGATGGTGCCCGAGAAACGACCTACAGAACCAAGGAAGAGTTGGAGGAGAGCAGTTGCCCTTGTGATGAGGGAGGAGAAGTTCAATTGTGATTGATCTGTCATAGGGTGGACGACCCATGGGATCAGTCCTGAAATGGCTACCTCTCCCAGTGTGGTGTGGGATGGTGTGAATATTTGCAGTAGTGGCAGCTGCCTGCTGGAATGGGCGGTGGGGCAGCTAATCAAGGCCAAACCATTGGACAGCGCAGCATCTTTGGGAAGAATCTATGTGACACTGGATGACATGCCTCCTTGGTGAGGCCGATGAAAGTAGCATGTGTGTGAGACAGGATCACAAGTAGGCTGTGGTGACAGTTGTGCAACCTTTGTTTTAGTAGGGAAGGCATACAACTGAGGTTCAGGTGATGCCTAGAAAGAGCTTATGGGTTCAAAGGAGAAATTACAGTTTACAAAAGACATATGGGATTTATCCTTTGCAGTAACCTCTGATTTAGAGTGAGATGGAGGTGTTGGCTTTTCATTTCTTACAACAGAAGGGAGTGAGTGTCATATCTGTGCTACAGAGTGCTTCCCGGCACCCCCCAAACTGGAAACCCCTGGGAAGAATCAGACGCTGAAAATGGAATGAAGTAGAAATGATAGAAGATCCCTCAGGTTGACCTTCAGTACGAAGGAAGATAAAATGCATGCTGCAGACAGAGGCCTTAATAATTGCTCGGTACAGAAAACTATCATAATCAGGGAATATTCAACATGTGAATTGCTTGAATTATAACAATACTTCATGTTCATGTTTAGAAGGTTGTAGTATATGGGAGCAGATGGTATCAGCCTAAGTGTCATAAAAACAGAAGAGTTAGCAATAGAACTGTCCATCCCTATTGGAGACAAAGGCTCCACACTTGAGGAAAATCATTTCCTGATGGACTGGCTTATATGAGCCCTAGAGACAACTGTTTATTTCTGGCTGAGGTACTACTGGCTCTCAGAAATTAGGAAACAATAAAGGAATGACAGGCATTATGGAGAGGATTGGGCTTGGGAGAGGCAGCTTTGGATGTCCTTCTCATCAAGCCAGACAGAACAATCTTTTCGGGAGGTTGATTCAATAGGGACCTTGGGACTGGTATGAGGAGTGGGTAGTTCTGCTGACCCAAAGGTAGACTGTGGATTTATGAGACTCTGGAAGGTCTGAATGATTTATGTCAGCATACAAATTAAGTAGAGATGATAAAGGATTCAGAACAAGGAGGAGGACGGGGAGGAGGAGGGGGAGGGTTATAGATGAGCACGGGGAGAACACAAAAGGGGAAGTCCAGGTTACTTGGAAGCAAACGTGGCAAGACTTGTGACAAGTGGAATTCCTAGGGAGAATAAAATGAACCAAATGCCACATTCTATGCTAGTGAGCTTCTAGAAGGCTTTGTTTGTTTGTTTGCTTCCTTGCTTGTTTGCTTGCTTGTTTATTTTCAAAAGAGGGTTACTCTGTGTAACAGCCCAAGCTGTCCTGAAACTCACTTTGTAGATCAGGCTAGCCTTGAACTCACAGAGATCCACCTGCTTCTGCCTCCCAAGTGCTGGAATGAAAGGTGTGCGCCACCAGTGGCTGGCTCTGGAAGGTTTTACATCCTGAAAGGCAGTTTGAAAGAACTTAAAGTATAGGAGAGTACAGGTATAAAAGATTCGTTCTAGAAGTAGCTTTCCCTGTGTGTGCTTGTCCGCTGCAGAAACATATACCAGAGGTAGAGCTCGTTCTCTCAGCCCTTTCAGCAGGTGTGGCCGACAGAAAGCAGACAGAATTCATGGAAAGGGGGGGAGGTGTGAAAGTGAACATTCTGGCACAATCACTGTTAGCTGTACTGTTATATTTCACTAGCTGTGGCAATTTGACATCTGCACAAATTCTTTGATACTTCTCTCTTTAAAATGTGGGTCCTCCTCTTTTGGAACTTGAGGGGTGTCTTTGCCTAGATAAGTAGAATGTAGCAGAAGGGAGTCTGCAGGACTTCCCAGGATTCTTCTATGTTCTCATAGATACAGACTCGTCTCCATGGGGGGAGACCTCATGGAGGGAACACACTGATGTTCAGGGATGTCAAGACTACCAGTGAGGAGGCCTCAAAGACAGCCACAGACTCTCAATTCTACACATGCCTAGAATACCCTAGGCAAGGACCACATAGTGGTGCCCTTATTCCCAGGTTCATAAGCAAAGCAGATGATCCTTGGAAAGATGCTGTTTTGGGATTGTTTATTATGTAATATCTCCAAACTGGAAGACCAAGGCTATAGTTTCTTTTTCTATTTTCAGTTAAAAATGTTTTTATGCAGTGTGTTTTGATGATGTTTCTGCCCCTCCATAACTCTTCTTAGATCCCCCACCTCCCTGCCCGCCCTACTTTATGTTTCTCTCTCTCCCTCTCTATTCTCTCTTTTATAGAGTTCAGTTAGTGTTCCCTGCATGCATGTGTGTGTAGGGCTGCACATTGTAGCATGGACAATCTACCAGGGGCTCTACCCCTACACAGGACTTTCCTTAGCAGACGTCAACTGCCTGTGGCTTCTCACCTAGGAGCGGGGCCTTGTGAACTCCCCAATTGTTGGAACTGTTGGAATGGTGACTAGATGGGTCATGTGCAGGTCTTGAGTAGCAACTACAGCTGTTGAGCTCATGAGAAAACTTTCCCGTCACATACAGAAGGCACGGAGCTGCAACAATCCTCGGGGACCTCGGGCTCTTACAGTCTTTTCCTCCTCTCCGCTGACATGTTCTCTGGGCCTTTGTGGGAGGAGTCGGGATGCAGGCATCTCCTTGGGGATTGAGCTCTCCGCTGACACTTATTCTCTGCACTTTGATGGTTTGTGTTTCTCTACATTAACCTCTTCCTATTGCAAAGCGAAGCTTCTGCGAGGAGGAAGAGAGCGCTTCGCTCATCAGCAGTGCCCATCCATGCTCTTGAGGCAGCATTCCCTCTTTCAGGGCGGTTGGGCAGGCACTGTGAGAACGAGCAGGCTCCAACGACCTGCCACCAGACAGGTTAGTTAGGCTGGGGAATTCCTTTGTGGCCAACTAAAGGTGGGGGAATACTAAAGCTTGAATGACTGTTTTTAGGAGGAAGCTATAAAGAGGAAGTTGAGGAAACCCAATAAACATGTACCATAATCTCACAACCACAGTTTGTTCCCTCTGCCTTAGGTAGGTATTTGATACACTTGCTTCCCATTTATGGATCTCCTCAATTTGGGGTTTACCTTTGTCCCAAATGCCTAGAGCATATGCTTGAGACGTAAGGGAAAGAAGAAAAGTTCTTTTGTAAGTCCTAATTCATTCTCCGTGGGTCTTTCCTGGATAGTCCAGGTTTCTGCTGATGTAGCCTACAGGTTCCTAGAGTTGTGAGTGGAGAACAGTCTCTCTCTCCTACCCTAGCTTCCAGGGCTTGAAATTCCATCCTCAGAATTCACTTTCACATCATCTGTTAAAGTGATTCCCACTCCCTTCTTCATTTGTGGTAGCTCTAAATTTCCATCCACACTACTGGTACCGACCCGTCAGGATTTGTTGCTGGTATTTTGATATTCAAGCATATATAGGCAACAGAAACTAAGGAACATTTGCTGATAATAGGAAGCTCAAGTTCAAAGCTGTTGGTATGGGAGAAGAGCATGTTTCAGAATCAGTGCAAGACCATGCCTGCTAGGCATATTCCCTATCACTTAAAGACATTCTTATTCCTAGGTGAGTTTATAGACTTCGACTATAACCTCAATGGGCTTAGGGTTACACTTTTCAATAACACAATCTGTCTCAGCACCAGAGCCTTCAGAAGCTCATGTCTTGACACATGAAGTAGTCTATGTTTAAACACTTGAATTTCTTCCATCTTTATGAAACCCTTGTATGTAAATGGATGCCTTGATCTATTCCCCACTCCCCTTGCAAGTAAAGCATGCAACATGACTAGGTTTTGTTTTATTTAACCTAGAAAAAAAAAAAGAGAACTGTATCCGCATTCAGACTCAAGATAACTGTGGACATGTTCCCTGTCCGTAAGTCACAAGCCCACTCAACTTCAGACAGGCCCTGGAAAGGGGAAACTCTAGGCTGCCGTTGTCTCTATTCCTCGTCTTCGGCACACTTATTCTTTAGAACCTGTACCGCAGTTCTTGATTGACGAGGACTGAGCCTGAAAGAGGAGCAAGGTTCAATTTCCTCCATCCACCCATGGATAAATTTAGCTCTGGGGGACAAGATGGAAGATCTTCATTGCCCCTCCATTAAAGGGATGCCCCCAGAGAGCTCTCTAAAATGGATTTGTTTTGTTTTCTCAACAAGAGGATCATTCTGAAGGAGGCACAGAAAATACCCCAGGGGACTTTATTTTTAATAACACGGGCACCTGAATGTTCTATATTAATCTTTCTGAATGCAGAGTTTAGATCAGGGCTGTGCTGGCTAGTTTTATGTCAGCCTGATACAAGTTGTAGTCCTATGGGTGGAGGGAACTTAAACTGAGAAAATGCCTTCATGAAATCGGGCTGTAGGGAAGCCAGGGGGTGCTTTCTTATTAGTAATTGATGTGGGGGGCCCAGCCCATTGTGGGTGGGGCTACTCCTAGGCTGATTGTCTTGGGTCCTATAAGAAAGCAAGCTAAGTAAGTGCTGATGAGCAAACCAGGAAGCAGCAAGCCTCCCAAGGCCTCTGCATCAGCTCTTGCCTCCTAAATCCTGCCCTATTTGAATTCCTGCCTTGACTTCCCTTCCCTTGAACTGTGATATATAAACAAAATAAACCCTTTCTTCCCCAAGTTGCTTTGGTCATCGTGTTTCATTGCAACAAAACATGGCTACAGTCTTGGCTGAGACTATGTCTTACAATGTGACTTCTCCCAGCAATAAAGAGGTGGGGTGCTGTCTCTATCTACCTCCCTGAGTCTGGATATTGAGTCCAGGCTTATGCCTCCTGTGCCAGCGCATGCCTCACCTTTAGGACTCTGCCTCTACCATGTCAGTGTGCCAGGCTAGCCTTTGGAAGGATGGCAGACTAGTTTGTCAGAGACAGGGACCTTATCTTAATTTTCTCTTCGTGACTGTGATGAAATACCCTAACACAATAAACTTAAGTGAGAATGGGGTTATTTCAATTCACAGTTCTGAGTTATAGCCCATCATTGCTGGGCACTCATCCAAAGTTTGAGACAGCTGGTCACGTTGCATCCATAGTCAAGAAACAGAGGGCAAAGATGCATACATGATCACGGTGCTCAGCTCATCATCCTTCCCTTTAATCTAGGACCCAGTTCTTGACTGGTGCCGCTCACGCTGAGGATGCTCTTCCCATCTCAGTGAACCCAGTCTCTACCCGGCACACCGACAGGCTAACCTAATCCAGATAATTCCTCATCGAGGTTCTTTTCCACTGTGTCAAGTAACTAATCATTGCATCCTTGTTGAGACCTAGACATGAGAAACACAGTAAAACCAACTTGAAGACACATGGACTAATCAATAAAGATGAAAAGGAAAATATCCCTGTGAGCATAGCCTGAACTCTTGATTCATAGCTAGGTAAGCTGTGATTGTTTTAGAGGAATATGTGTATTCATCAGTTTTTTGTTACTGTGGCAAGGCAATAGCGTCAACTTAAAGGTAAAACAAGAGCTGGGTGGTGGTGGCGCACACCTTTAATCCCAGCACTCAGGAGGCAGAGGCAGGTGGATCTCTGTGAGTCCGAGGCCAGCCTGGTCTACAAGAGCTAGTTCTAGGATAGGCTCCAAAGCTACAGAGAAACTCTGTTTCAAAAACAAAACAAAACAAAACAAACAAACACAAAAAACAGCAACAAAGAGAAGGAAACCAAAAGCTTTGCCTCATGGTTTTGGAGGTTTCAGCAGCCTGGGGTTGCTTGGCCCTCTTACCTTTGGAGCAGTGGGGAGGCTGCATATTATGTCAGGGAATGTATGATAGAGCAATATTGTTCTCATCATGGCCAGGATGCAGGAAGGTGGAAGAGGCAAGAGTCCCAATAGTCCCTTCAAAGGCTTTCTACTTACTCCTCTGAAAGGCTCCATCATTTCCCAACCATGCCACAGCCTAGAAACAATCCTCTAGCAAGTAGGTGTCTACAGGACTCTTATCCGAACCATAGCACAGAGCTGTACAGAAGTGACACAGCCATTTGGGCAGGAGCAATTTATTCCAAAGGCATAGTGGATGGGTGGTCGTGGTAGCCACACCAGGCTATTCACAAACCTCTGTCACTAACCTGATTTCTTACAGGAGGCAAAAATGAAAAAGCTTAAGAGAAAGAGGAAAGGAGGAAAGGAGCCCGTCTGCCTGCCAGTCTGTCTCTGAGCTGAGAGCCCACACCAGTGCCTTGACTTGGCACTCCTCCCTCAACTGTATTTTCCTCCATTCCGACTCCCACCTTTTGCATTTTTTTAATGGAAGCATCTGCTCCTCTGCTTTGGGTGCCTGTATTTCAAAGCTGATACTGTTGCACAAAAGGCAGATTCTAGAAGTGGAGTATTCGCATGTCTTAGCTTCTCAGCTGGCTTCTGAGCCATTCAGGAAGCAGTGGAAACCTGCCTCCATGTTGCTCTAAATGAGAAATTAGCAAACACAATGCAATGAAATTGCCCTGAATTGGAAGGATTAATGTAAGGATGCGAGATGGACGGGAGCAAAAACCGTAATCAGGGACAATGGCAGGTGATGAATGGAGGGAAATGAGAGCTTCTTGGGCGACACCCAGAACTGCTTCTGTATTGCTGTTCCCTCCCTGCCGTCCTCTCCTCTGGGCTCCTAAGCTGATTGTGTTTATCAAATACTTGTCACTGGCTGTCTTGCTCCCCATTCCCAGACATAGAATTGACTGAACTCATGGAGCCTTCAGATCCACCTGCTTTGAACTTCACAGGCCTTTGATTTCAATACCGGGATGGTGCTGATCTTGGTTGACCCCCAAATGGCCTGTCATCATCTCCCAAGCTCATGATTGTTGGCGGAGGCTGCTCGTTCAATCCCTGGTGGCTCAGAACCAAATAGTCACACAGAAACTATGTTATCTGCAATACTGTTTGGCCAATAGCTTAAACGTATTCTAGCTAGCTCATGTATCCTAAACTAACCCATCTCCATTAATCTGTGCATCACCACAAGGTCATGGCCTACCAGCATTGTTCCAGCATCTGTCTCTTCTGGTGGCTACATGGCTTCTTTCTGACTCTTCCTACTCTCTCTATATATCTCTTTCACCCTGGCTTTACTCTGTTAAGCCATTGGCCAATAGCAGCTTTATTCATTAACCAATAAAAGCAGCATAGATACCGAAGGACTTCCCACACCACCTGTGTCTGCAGAGCATTCTTCTGTGAATGCAAGAACCAGGGCGGTGAGAAAGGCTGCTGTTTCTCAGGGAGGACATAATGTCCACTAGACCATTAGTATGCAAATCTATTTCAACCTCAGTCCTAAAATGGGGGCGGTGGTGGTGGTGCAACCACAGTTACCACAGAAAGAAGTGGGCTTTGGACACTACCTAGGAAAGAGGTGTCTTTTTTTGGTGAGTTTTGGTGTCTGGGGAGTCCCGAACTTCATGACTTTTCAAATTTAGAATTAAATTCCTTAGATGATAATTATGAACAGGAATTTAGAGGTGAGACCCAACACAGGAGTTTTATCTGAGTTGCCCTGGGATGAAACGAGGAACCATTGTGCAGTCAATGAATTGATTAGGCTTTTGACCTGACTCAGCTTGCTCTTCAGAAAAATGGACCAAGTCTTGTCCTCATAGGTGTGCCCAAGTGTGTTCATTTTCTCACCTCTGTCTCAGCACCTGGAGTTACATGGACATGACTATTGAAAGCTGCATGCCACATTAGTTCACTTTCTTGCTTACCAGAAATAGTTAACAGGCTAAATTGGCTATCTGTGTTTGGAGTTTGTGGGTTGCTCATTTGTTCTTTTTGTCTTTGGGGGTTTTAAAAGTTGAGTTTTCAACATCTGTATGTTGTAGCTGTTGTTTTTATGTTCTTGGATATATCCAAATATCTATATTAATTACTAGGACATTGGTCAGTTCAATTGTCCTTGAAAATAAAACATAGTGACTATTTTCCCTATAAGTTGTATATAGTTTTCCCTGGATTGAACTTGTCTTTTAATTTTGAGGCTATTACAGCACTTTTCCCATTGAAAAACTTTAAAATTTGATACTATTAAACATTATTATAAGATTTTTCTTTTCTCAGTGCATAGAGCAATTATTTTTCCACCCGTGATTTTGTGAATCTGCTCTCATTTCATTTTGGTTTTGTTGATGAAATCCAACGCTTTGCGGCGGCTGCAGTTTTTTGGGGGGCTTACTGTAAGGCAGACACCGAACTTTAATTTTAGGAAGTAGCATTTAGATTCTTTGATAGGGACATGGTTTCAAAAAGAAAGAAATGAGCTCGGTTGGTGAACTGAGGATTAGCTCTGTGCTAAATTGAGCCAAAACATCCTTTATGATAGAAGTTGGGTGGGTATCTAACTAGTAACTAACAAAAGGATCATTCTAGCAGGCCAGGATCTCAGAGAACAGACAGAGTAACCATAAATTTATGAACTACGCTGGACAACTTGAGGGTAAATGGGTGCCCTTCTTGGATTGTCACTCTACCTTCAGAAGACTGACTTGCCAACCTCCTAAGACTGGGGACTGACGTCTCAGACAGTGAGTGTCTCTTGAAAGCACCAGTCCTGGGTGAGCAGAAGATGGTTTAGACTTTCAATAAGTTCTGTCTCTCTTTGGAGTGGAGACAGAAATAGGGAAGAACTAAAGAAGACGCAACATTATTCCCCTTGAGATGTGCGTGGTTCCCTAGAGAAAAATGTGCTAATCAGTTTTTCCTCCTGTAATAAAACGACCCAGATAATCAACTTATAAAGATTTTAGCTCATGGTTTCAGTCCGTGGTCACTTGGAGGGAGGGAACAAGAAAATGGAATTCCAATATCCTCTTCAAGGCCAAACTCCCAAAGACCTAATTTTCTCCCACTAGTCTCCTACCTCCTGGAGCTTTTTACCAACTCTCTATAGTGCCATTGGCTAATGACCAAACCTTACAGATGGGTAATATTTCAACTTGCAACTGTAGCAATAGAGCTTTGAAATCAGGACACATTTGGAAGGCGCCAGTGTGGGACTCGTTACTTACGGTATCTATGTGCATTTTAAGGAGCCAGTTTGCACACACATAGATCTCTGATACTTTTGAGCACACCATTTGATTTCCCAGAATGCAGTAGTCACAGTTGAAAAAGAAGTCAATTAGATCAGTGTGCATATGCTTGCGTGTGGGCGTGTGTGTGTGTGTGTGTGTGTGTGTGTGTAGGTGTTCATGTGGGTGTACTTGTATGGTGCTCTGTGTGTATGTTAAGGCCAGAAGTCTACTTCAGGTATTCCTCGGGAGCAATCTACCTTGTCTTTTGACAGTCTCTCACTGGTCTGGATTCACTGATTACATCAGGCTGGCTGCCAGCAAGACCCAGGGACCCACCTGTCTCTGCCTCCCCCGAGCCAGGGTTACAAGACTGACTCCTCCCTGATCGTCCACGTGGACTGTGGGGATGGGATTCAGGATCTCAGACTCTCACAGCCAGTGTCATCCTGACTGAGTTTCTTCAGCCCCGGACTGCCTTTGAAAGTGGTGATTGCTATGAAGATGCTCCCATGTCTCCTTCCCTTTCAGGTCTGGAGCCCAGAAACCACATCACAGATATTGTGGACAATATAAACATGGCCATCAGCTTTGGGTCGACAGGCTGCCCAGCACAGAAGTATTGCCGCCGAGCTCTCAGTGGGCATGCCGCTGTGTCCCCACTGCTTCAGTGGGTGAGGATGACAAGGGGTGGGGATGACAGCATCATGATTGGAGTATAAACCAAAGGTTTATGCGTTTAAAGTCAACTTACTTATCAGAGTAAGGTTGTAAGATTGTTTTGATGGATGACAGCTTTCCACCCATTTTCCCCATGTGATGGACATGGAAGCTCACTTCACTGCCCCATGGCACAGTAACTTTTTGCTTTGAAGGATTAATTGTAAAATGAATACCACACAAGGAGGTAGAGTCTCCATGAAGAACCAAGAGTTTTACAAAATATTTATTTTTATTTTGTGCATATGGCATTTTGCCTGAATGTATGTAAGTGAACCAAGTGTGTTCTTGTATCCCATGGAGGCAGAAGAGGATACTGAACCCCCTGGAACTGGAGTTATAGGTGGCTGTGTATACCTGGTGCATGCTGGGAACTAAACCTGGGTTCTCTGCAAGACCCACAAGTGCTTTTAACCTCTGAGCTCTCTCTCTAACCCTCAAAGCAAAGGGCTTTGTTGGATTTCCTAGACAACTGTGATGACTTAAATACCATAAATGTATCTTCTAAGAATTCTGGAGGTCAGGAGTCTAATACCAGTCAGGGCAGGGTCTTCCTAGTGGCAAGAAAGAAACTTTCAGGAAAATTGGTAAATTCTGTCCCAGTTGGTATGGTATTCTCTCTTCTATTCTATCTGCTCCCACCTGCTCCATATGCCTAAATATATTCTTGACGTTTCTGGTCATCTTGGTAGACTTCCAACAGTAGTTTAGCATATGTCACCAGGACACTATTTCCTACATGCATGGTGCTACATGTGGTGTGTAGCATGTAGGACGTAAAATGCCCCCCCCAAAGGCTTCATGTATTGAAGGCTGGGAAGTGATTGGATCAGAAAATCTCTGACCTCACTAGTGGATCCCGGCATTGATAGAATCACAATCTGAGGCCGTATCAGGATGTGGTGGAAACCAGGCGATGGGGCTTAGCTGGAGGGAATGGGTCACTAAGGGAATGCCCTGGGAGGGCACAACTTATCCCCGACTTTTTCCTCTGGGGCACTATCTGATGAAGCATGGTTTGAGCAGTTTTGCAGCATCGTGCTCTCTCTTCTCCTTGCCTTGGGCACAAAAATGATGAAACCAGCTGACCCTGGACTCTAACCTCTGAAATCTTGAGTTCAAGTTCTCCTTTAAATTGTTCCTTGCCAATATTTTGTCACAGTGACAAAAATTGAATAATACATCCATAATTCCAGTCAGTATCCGAGAAACTGAGGCAGAAGGATTATGAGGGGAGAAGATGGGGTGATCATTCACCAACTCTCCTCTCTTCTTGATTGAGGTTATTTGGCACCACGTACTTCTGAATACCCATAGCTGTCTTATGCTTGGGTTGAACAAAGTTCCCTGGTTCTAGAGAAAGTTTTTAATGAACTTGTAAGATGAAGATGCTTTGGGTGTGTGTTGTGGGAGGGTGCTCTCATTGTACCTGGGAGCTCTTCAGGATGATTGCTAGTAAACTGAAGAGGTTAGTTGAGGGTGCAACAGGGACAACAGTGGACTATGCTACAGAATTCGGCAGCTTCTCTACATACTATGAGCACACTTACGTACAGTGTGCACAGACATAACGATTAATTTTAAAGCTAACTTGGGAAAGACTATTTAGACCCATTTCACCTTTAAACCAGTGCAGGGCAGACTTTGCATGTGGATTCACTAGGCATATTGGTGCCTGGTAACACCATTTCCCCTTGTCACCATGCCATAACTTGTGCAGGGCAGCTTGAACTTTATTTTTCTGTAGAAAGTGGCTCAAGACAGGTCAGGCTGGGCCTGAGGATGGGGAGGTGATTGTTCTAAGGGGAACATCAACAATGGCCCAATGGTGAAGGGTTTTCAGGGCTGAGCAGGACAGAAGTGTTGTACTGTGGCTTTTCACATGTCCAGATCTGCTGGCTCATATACTTAGTCTTTTCCATCAATACTCCCTAAATTGCCTAGGGAAGGAGCTAGCAAGAATTATTCAGGGCTCTAGCACAGCCCTTGTTACAATTGAACTGAAGTACCAAAGGGAAAACTGAGGTTAAAGTACAGCTGCCTATAGCTGTGGAAACAAACCTAGGGGAAGGTCAGTGAATATTACGATGCTGAGTTTCCTCTAAGTAGGACTTTCCAGGTCTGCCATATGTCCATGTAGAAGGCAAGTTGAGGTGCGCTGAGTATAATGATGAGTAACTCAGGGGTGACAGATTCTAGCTATCTAGAGTTAGTGGTCCCCAAATGGAATCACCTGAGGACTTTGGTTTTTATAGATGGAAAACAAAAGAAGGAGTTGACAGGAAACTAGTTGTTGCAATTTCATTGGTTAGCAACAGACTAGTTGTTGCAATTGCATTGGTTAACAACAGACTAGTTGCTGCAGTTGCATTAGTTAATAGAAAACTAATTGTTGTAACTGTATTGATTAACAAGAAACTAGTTGTTGCAATTGCATTGGTGGGTAAGACCAACTTAGGACACTGATGGCTAGCCAGTTGTTAATGTTCAATTCAAGGGTAGAATTTAAGCAGTAGGGAAGGCATTTTTTTTTTGTGTGTGTGTATGCTTGTCTTTGTTTTATGTTTGTCTATATCTCCCTTTTTAAGTAATAAATGTCTAGCTTTATGTATAGCCTTATGTCCATTTACTCTGCCGTTCACCGTATCCAGCCGCTTGACTCTGCCGCTCGCCCAGGGACCCTGTACTGCTCCGGCGGCAGCTTCTGCCTGGCTTGCAGGCCGCCTGGGCCATCCTATCATCATATTCTTTTAAAAAGAACAATAAAAACAAGGGTATTTTATTCAAAACTTAACAATGTTATTGTGACGACAGCAGCACTGGGAATCCAAGTGTGGGCTCTTTTGCTTATGGAACCCAGGGTGACCGTATGTAGCACCTGTCCATTGCTGAAGGTAGCCCTCCTGTCAGCTGACTATATGACTGACATGGTGCAGTGTGTCCTGTCTTGCATCCCACATCTGTGGCGTGTTGGGTCCTGTTCTCTAATGTCTCAGGAGGTAGCTCAAGCTATACTTAAGTGTTGCCACTAGTATGGGCCTGTCAGACTACCAGGGGAATCTTTAGGCAGCGCAGGACAGTACTGAAGTCGGCTTTATGCAGGTTTTAGGGGATCTCTTGTGATACTGACTTGCAGTTGTGTACAGATATATGATTTGCTCTGTGAAATGCATGTTATCAGCTTTCCCTTTTTCTCTGCTTCACTTCCTTCTTTTATCCAGTCTTCATAGGATTCCCAAAGTAAGTCATCTGCCTCGGGGATGTCCAGCATCTAAAGGATGCCCAACAATGAGAATGTATGCCACTGACTAAGAAGGCAGACAGGATCCCCTTTGGAGCCGAAGTTTAAACAACACCTTCATTTCTCCTAGCATGAATGTTTGTTGGTTATCAATTAATCAGTAATCAATTCTTTTAGTTCCCTGGTCCATTTCAAGAGAACATTAGTGATCTTTGCAAGCATTATCAGCTTCTTAATTCTCTGGCCCATGGTCAGTCAGAGACACCAACTCTGGAGTGAGTTTTCCATAGAACCATGCATCTTCTTTGGGTTTGTTTGCCATTTGGGCCAGAGGCAAGGAGAGACCCTTGTTGAGAAAGTTTATGGCTTTTTGTCCACTTCGGCTTCCCTCCCTTCCTTCCACAAACTCTGTCCCAAAGAACACCTTCTGGAAAGTCTCCCACAAACTAATCTTAATTCCTGGCTATGCTTCATATGGGACCCAGCACTGCAGGTAAGATAACAATGTGTATTAGCAGCATAGCACAGCTGGTGGACTCCTGCTGCATAAAATGCCTAGGTTTGAAGACCAGAGTTTTCTATGAAATAGCCCCTAAGTGATGACCTCACAAAGTTTCAGAGTGATGCCAGCTCTCATTTCCCAGTGGCACCTCTGTTCAGCAGGTGAGAGTTTTTGTTTCCCTTTGCATTGGTGTATAATTTACACAGAGTAGCGCACACAGATTTTAACATGAGTTTTGACAAATATATAGGCTTGTGTGAACACCCTCATCATGATAGGAAATATCCCCTCACTTCAGAAGAGTTTTTTTTTTTCTCTTTTATTCCTTGGGTAATCGCATATGTTCCCTTGGGGGAAATCCCTGTTCTGATTTCCATCCCCACAGCTTTGCATGGTCTCTTCTATGATCACATATGAACAGAATCCTGTCACATGTATTCCAGTGTTTCTGGCTTCTCTTATTTAGCATGGCTTCAAGCTTCATCCAAGTTGCTGTGTGTACTTTTAGCTCTACCTCCTTATGATTGAGGATTATTCCATTATTAGAAGCACTGTGCTTTTCCTGTTGCTGGACATTTGGATTATTTTTATCTTACATCTATCACAAGTGTCCAAGTATAACCAGATGTATGGATGCTTGAAGAGGTTTGTACGTATGGATAGTAAAAACACACCATTTGCTTTAGTCCAGAAGTAGTTACTTGACCATAGGTAAACATATTAAACTTTATAAGAGGCTACACAGCAGGCTTCCAAAGAGATTTTATTTATTATCTTTCCCAGGGTGAGAGTTTGATCCTCCATCCTTCTCCCCCTCCTCCCTCCCTTCTCTCTGAAACAGGAAATCATTGTATAGACCAGTCTGATTTGAACTCATAGTCCTTCTGACTCAACTTCTCAAATTCTGCAAACTGAAGATTGGCAGCAATTACTTGATTGCCTCCTAACTGTACCACCCAGTTCTGCATCCCCCTTCTCCATACGGGTCGCACGCCTCTGTACCTAACGCGAGTTTGGGCAAAGGCCTGGAGATTGAACAAAAGACACAGCACAAAGAGACCTGGGTCATTCGACAAGAGATCACCGAATGCCCCTTTATTTAGCTTAATGCCAAGCTAATATACCTTGGCCCCAGTAAAGGAATTCCCTCCCAGCCAAAGGGGAAACTGACGCCAAAGGGAAACTGGCACCACAGGGATTCCTCCCCAGGCAGGGGGCGGAGAGCAGCGACATCAGCGAGAGAGACCTTGGTGCTGTGTAATTCTCCCAGGCAGGTGGGAAATTACCATACCAGAGGTGGACTGTGCCCTGCAGCTAAATCTCCCAGGCAGGTGGGAAATTACCATAACAGAGGTGGACTGTGCCCTGCAGCTAAATCACCAGGCTAATAGAGTGAGCACAGGGACTAGCAGGAAGCTTTAGCTGGCTGACCAGAACTGTCCTCAGAGATGCACCCCAGGGAGTAAGGGGGAGACAGGGCCCAACACTAACCAAGTAAACATTAGAGCAGGTGGTACTTTTGGACTTTCTCACTCTTTCCTATTAATTTTCTCCAGTTCCAGGAAGAATAAGAATAAGAATAAGAATAAGAATAAGAATAAGAAGAAGAAGAAGAAGAAGAAGAAGAAGAAGAAGAAGAAAAGGAGAAGGAGGAGGAGGAGGAGGAGGAGGAAGAAGAAGAAGAAGATGAAGAAGAAAAAGAAATTGGGAATAGAGAGTGAATTGAAGTAGCTAACTGAATGAAGTCTCACTGTTTATCCCAGAGGTTCAAGGAAACTTCTTCATGGTATTTGATATTCAAAACAAAGTCTGGAAGTTAAATTGAAGTTCATAAAGATTCTCTGCCTGTCCCCCAAGGCAATGAGGTCTATTCCTCTTGTTTAGATACTTCAGGCTGTGTCTCTAAGGGACTTCAACTGTCCCCAAGAAGCTCAGATCTAGTCATAGGCCTTGTTGAGAATCCAGCTCAGGTATAGTGTCAATAAGGTCACAATAACAGTCAGTAACTAGAACCTGATTTTCTTAAGCAGCAGCCAAGAAAATTGAAATTACACAGAGCAGGGAGCCTGGGTCACCTGCCCCATGGTGATGAGAGTGACCAAATGCACTCTTCTATGCTAAGGGGAGTTTGGTGTGGGAGGTTCTTTTGTCTATGTGTTGATTGTATGGTTAATGAATAAAGAAACTGCCTTGTCCTGTTGATAGGGCAGAACTTAGGTAGGCGGGGAAAACTGGACTGAATGCTGAGAGAAGGAAGGCGGAAAGAGAGATGCCATGAAGCTGCAACCAGGGTCAGACATGTTAAACACTTTGCTGGTAAGTCACTGCCACATGGCAATACACAGATTAATGGAGATGGGTTAAATTAAAATGTAAGAGCTAGCCAATAAGAAGTTAGAGCTAACAGGCCAAGCAGTGTTTTAAATAATATAGTTTCTGTGTGATTATTTCGGGTCTAAACTAGCTGGGCAGCCCCCCTGCAATAGGAGTTTTGAAATGTTTTGGGCCTCCACTATGTGTCCCTTTTCACAGATGAAGCAGTAGCTGGCCATTCCTCAGATGGAAGCAGGAAGTTTCCAGGAAAATACTTCACCTTTCAATTCAAGCAGTTGCAAGAGATGAGCACACACACCACATTCCCACGAATACAACTGTTCACATGACAAAGAGGGTACTAGCAAGTGCTGTCAGGATTAGAAACATTAGCATCAACCTGTAGGAGACTGTCCAGCAGCAGCAGTTCCTCCAACCCCAGACAAAGATTAGCACGAAAGGGTTGACAAGATAATGAAGAAGCAGGGAGTCATTTGGCTTTGTATCATAGCCATTGGCAGAGGGAGCCTTTTGTCCTTTTATTTATTTTTTTGGTGAGAGGTTAACAAGGGGCTACCCAGGCCCGTCCCTCAGACACTTTCACAGCCCCAGAGCTGCCCACTGGGCTCTACTGGGTAGGAGCTGTGAGCTGGCCTGCAGGAGTTTGCCTGACATCTGTCTTCAGAAGGTCCAAGCAGCAGAGGGTGGATGCAAAATTGCGGAAAGATACTGCACAAAATAATAATGGGGAGGATGCAGACCCTGGGGGGGACGCTCTTGCTGTTGCTTTGTTAACTTCTCATGCTGTCAAATTCCCCTCTCAATATCTGTGAGCATATTCATATATTAGTGTTTCTTTCGGTCTTGGCCAGAGAAGCTTATTTTGCAGCGGGCAGTGATGAACGTAGAGACCCATAACTAATTGAAGGACTAATATATCTCAAGCAATCAGACATCCAGATAATAGTGGGGTTCATTCTCTGATAGAGGCACACAAAGAGGAACGGAAGTAAAGTGGACTGGATTTGCTAGGAACTTACATAGCTCAGCATGGGTCTAAGGGGCTCTCATGAATGCAGCAAACCCTTCACTAAGCTCTGGGTCATGAGTAGAATTTAAATGAAGTAGGAGGGGCAAGAGTTGGATTAGCCTGTGGATCAAAAACTGACAGCTGAGTTTTCTTACATGACTCACAGTTGTACAGTTGCCCCATTGTGTTCTCAGGCTTCAGATTGGACTCAGCCAACTTCAGCTTGAAGAATAAATGACAGCTGGGTATTGGGAGGCAAGCTTGTAAGTTCAGCTACTTGGTAGGCTATGGCGGGGCAATTTCCTGTCTAGGGTATAGGGTGAGTTCAAGGGTAGCCTGATCAACATTGTGAGACTGTTTCAGGACAAAAAGTAAGAACAGGACTTGGGGCATAGGTTAGCAGTAGAGTGATGCTTAGTACATAACATGTAGTAAATGTACATGCTTAGTACATTTAGGGTCAATCCTTAATACCCTGAAAAGAAAAGAAAAAACTAGAAAGGAAAAAACAAAAGCCCCCAAACCAAACAAAAGGGATAAAAACAGTGAAGTATGGCAGTTATCTGTCTACTAGTTACCTAGTGTTTGCATTAGTTTTTAGATATTATAAAGAATGTAGAGATGATTTAAAGGATAGGCAAAGCTGTGTACAGAAGGCTATCACAAATACCATATATGCTATTTTATATGCAGATTGTACAATTTGTAGGGTCCCATAGTCACTCCTTTGTGGGTCCAGAGGGACCCCTGTATTTTATTGGGTTTTCTCAGTGTTTTCAGACATTTACACTAGTCACTAAAATTTTAAGATGCTGGGATGCCTTGCTCACCCTTGGTGCAGGGGGGCAGGAGGGGAGCCTTGTCCTGCTTCAACTTGATATGCCAGGCTTTGTTGACTCCCTTGGGAGGCCTTACCCTTTCTGAGGAGTGGATGGGGGTGGTAGAAAAGAGGTGGTGGAGGGAACAGGAGGAGAGGAGGAAGGGAAAACTGTGGTTGATATGTAAAATAAATGAAAAAACTTAATGAAAAAAATCTTTCCAATTTCAATTTCCATTTATAGAAAAATTGTGAAACCAGGTGATTCCCCAATCACAGGTGCCCTTTCAGAAAGGTATGTACTGTCTGGTTCTTTCTAGTCTCCTGGTAGGGTATTTTCTTAATTAGTGATTGATAGGAGAGGACCCAGCTCACTGTGAATGGGACCACCCTTGTACTGAGAGTCAGCAGGCTGAGCAAACCATGAAGGAGCAAGCCAGTAAGCCGCTCCCCTCCATGGCCTCTGCATCAGCTCCTGCTTCCAGGTTCCTGCCCTGTTTGAGTTCCTGTCCTCACTTCCTTCATTGATGATGACCTGTGATAAGAACGAGTAAGTAAAATAAACTTAGCCTCTCAAGCTGGTTTTCATCATGGTGTTTTGTCACATCTATAATAACCCCAGTTAAGGCAGAAATTGGTACCAGGATCCTGGGGTATTGCTGTGACAGACCCGAGCGTGTTGTTTTGGCGAGGACTGGAAGGACTTTGGAACTTGGGCTGGAAAAGCCCTTGAATATTCAGCGTTGAATGACTTCAGAAGACAAATCTGAGAGCAGAGCAGACAATGGAGGCCTGACTTGGGAATTTTCAGACGGAGGCAACTATTCTACTGGGATAGGTTGTATAATATTTTGTGTTCAGAATCTGTGGTATCTGGTCAGCTAGAGCAGAAGAATCAGGTGTGATTAACAAGAGATAGAACCACCGAAATAAAACTTGTGCTTTGCTGGGGCAATGGGTGCTGGTCAGCTGGGGCTGGAGAATCTCTGTGATTAAGATGAGACCCGTATCAGCGAGGAAGACTCTGCTGGGAAGTGTTTGTTTCCTCAGGGTTAGCGCCCAGAAGGCGCCAGAGGTAGCCGAGGTTGTGCCTCCTGCGGGCAGCCAAACTTGGTAGTGTACAAACCAGGTGGTACTGGTTTTGAAAGCACGAAGGGATCATGGGGAGCAGCTGAGGCTTGGTACTGTGTGGCAGGGCTGGAGTCTCTGAGTTGAGTTCAGGAGAGGCTATTGGCGAAAGTGCAGCCCCGTTGCAGGAGAAGACCCCAGCATTTTGCAGTAGCCAGGACCGTGGGACGAATGCCTAGAAGAGCAGCAGCTGCGGTCTGGAGCAGGCCTGAGCCTCGGAGACCAGCTGTGTGGGCTGAAGGGGGTGGAGCCAGAGATGCTACCCAAGTCCCTGGGATAGGCCAATAAAATTATGAATGAATCTTAGGCATTGGACACTGGGTTGTTTACACTGTTAAAATTTGGTTTCGCTTTGCTTTGGTTATGACTGTGCCCTGCTTCTTTCCTCTTGGAATTAGGAAGTATTTAATTTATTTTTTAATTTACAGGAGCCCACGGTTAAGAGACTGAACTTCTAATGTGTCCGAAATTTTAGGTAGTAGAACTTTTAAAGTTTGTAATATGTTTTATGTTGGGATATTATTATTGATACTAAAATTGATATGAGAGTTTGGGAACAACAGAAATAAAAAGGTTATGTTTTAGTAAGTACTGTGTTTCTATGTCAAGTTGAAGGGGGGTCAACAGTACTGGCTGTTTTTTATGTCAACTTTACACAAGCTAAAGCCATCTGAGAGGAGTGTGACCTCAGCTGAGAAAATGACTCTGTAAGATCTGATTGGAGATAAACCTGTGAGGCACTTTCTTAATTAATGACTCATGTGGGAAGGTCACATCTCTTTGTGGGTGGGCACCCACCCCTGGCCTGGTGGTCCTGGATTCTATAAGAAAGCTGGCTGATCAAACCATGAGAAGCAACTCCTTCATGGCCTCTGCATCAGCTCCTGCCTCCAGGTTCCTGTCTTGGCTACCTTTAGTGATTGACTATGATGTGAAAGAGTAGGGAAAATAAATCCTTTCCTTCCAGTGTTGGGAGGTCATGGCATTTTATGACAGCAATAGAAACCCTAAGACATCTAGGTAGCTTGCCTACTGTGGTGCTGTGTCTATAGAGGCCCATTAAGTACTCAAGTGGCTGATAGATCCTAAAGGATGGCAGGCTCCTAAGTCTCACCCTATCCCTGTTCTGGTCTTTCTGAAGACTGTCCTGTAGAGAGAAAGATAGTCTCGTCTTCTGTATAATTGATACTGTAATGCTTCTCCATAGTGCTTTACAGATTCATGGGTCAGTTCTCCATCTTGCCTGTGCATTGCGGGGTGTTGGTAAGAAAGGGAGAAAGAGAAATGGAGAGAAGCAATTTTAAGGAACTGGCTTATGCAACTGTGTAAAGTCTAAGCAAGACAAAAGTCTGGAAATTCAGGTAGGAGTTGAGATTAACCTCATGAACCCAAATCTCAGAGAACAAGGCACCGGGCTGGAACTTCAGCTAGGACCTTCTGTGCTGCTGACGTCACGTCAAAGTTCTGCTCCTTGGGAAACTTCAGTGTATGTTGAAGGCATTCAGCTTATTGGACTAGGCCCTCTCCTTCGTGAAAGAAAATTTCCTCTGTTTAGAATCTATTTCTCCAAAGGTTAATGATATCTAAAATATGCTTTTAGAGCAAATAGCATTTAGATTAGTGTTTTAATAAACAAGGGAGCATCACCAGTCCAGTGGTGTTGATGCTTAGCTTTATCCTTTACCATTGGGGACCCCCTAAAATGTGGAACTGGAGCCAGATATGAGCCAATCATTTCGGGAATGTAGCCATCTTTTTGTTATTGGGTTTCAGTTCGAGCTTGTTGTGATTTGAGAGAAGATAAATGATTTATATTTTCTTAAATGTGTCAAAGTTTTTTTTTTATAGCCCAAAATGTGATCCACATCCCATGTGAGCTAGCGAATGTGTTTCTGTTCTTGTTGGATGGACTGCTCCACAGATGTCAATTGCATCCAGCTGATTGATGGTGCTGTTGAGTTCAATTATGTCCCTACTGATTTTCTGCCGGCTGGATCTGGGCACTTCTGCAAAGAGGAGTGTCGACTTCTCCAGCGAAGCAGTGGATTCTTCTGTTTTTCCTTGCAGTGCTATCAGCTTCTGCCTCATGTTGTGATATTCTATTGTTAGGCACACACATGTTAAGGATTATTATATATTCTTGGCTCATCGACTTCTTTATCATTATACAATGTTTCTCATAACTCTTATAATTTTCTTTTCACTAAAGTCTTCTTTTTTTGAAATTAATATAGTTATTTCATCTTTCTTTTAATCAGTGTTAGCATGATAATGTTCTCAGTTTATATACTTATAAATACAGATAGTTATATACTTATACCTGGAGTGGGATTTTTGTAGACAGCATGCAGATGGGTCTTTACTTTTGATCCATTTTGTCCTTTAATTAACATACTTAGATCACATGGACATTCAAGGTAATTACCAACAGAAATAGATTAGAATCTACCATGTTTGCATTCTATTAGTCTAATTTTGAATTTTATATAAAATGGACATTTTTCTAAAGATATTTGAAGAACATTTTAATTAATACAAAATCTGTATTTATGGAGTACAGTGGGCATTTCAGTGCATGGATACAATGCATGATGATCAGGGTAATTAGCATATTTATTACTTCAATCATTGATTACTTCTTTTTGGGAAGACACTAAAATCCTCTCTACAAGCTATTTTGAAACATACAATTTATTGCCAAGCCATAGTCACAGTTATCCCACCATGCTATAGGACATTAGATGTTCTTCCGGTTACACTCCGTACCCATTAACTATTCCCTCTCCAAACTCTCTCTTCACTTCCCAGCCGCAGGTAAGCCCTGTCCTACTGTAGAAAATGTTTTGTGTTTAGTATCTTTTTCTCATCCTGGTATTTTTTTTAGAGTCCTGTGTTATTGTGTGCTTTCTTGATTAGCTTTCTATACTGATGGTTATTATTTAATTGTGTTCTCAAGTATACCACTCCTTACCCTTCTTTAGTTATTTCCGGATTTGCCCTACTGTGAGGCAGTGTACTCTGCACAGCCTGCTGCTTATCTTTGGTGAGCATGCTGTGCTACCTAATTTGATGAGAGCCATTTTGAAAGAGGGAACCTCAATTGAAAAAGTGCCCCCACTCGACCGGCCTGTGAACAAAGCCCTGGTGCATTTTATGGACTGGTGATTAATGGGGGAGCGCCCGGCTCACCATTGGCAACACTACCCCTTGACTGGTGATCCTGGATACCATAAGGTAGCAGGTGAGCAAGTCACTGGGAGAAGGGCAGTAAGCAGTGTTCCTCTGTGGCCTCCATACCATCTGCTTCCCAGGTTCTTGCCATGCTTGTGTTCCTGCCCTGATTTCCTGGCCGATGAACTGTGATGTGGAAGTATAAGAGAAATAACTTTTTCTTCCAGAGTTATTTATGGTTTTTGATGCTTTATCACAGTGATAGGCACACTAAGACTCCTATTTTTTCTGTAGGAACAGACTTGCTAGGGCCAAGTGACAGTTAATCCTCATGATACACGATTTTATATGTTTGAATTTACCCATTTGCTGACACAGGTTTGCAGCCCTTCCATCAGTGCCTGTGGCATTTTTGTGGTCATTTGTGGACATGTGCAGAGGGGTGGAAATTTTGAGTTCCTTGAACTTCCTCAGCTGCAGTTGATCGAGGCTGCCCTTTGTCACGCTCCAGCACTCGGATTGTAAGCGGGGTCCCTTCCAGTGCAGTTCCTGACACCTGTGCCATTTTCTGATGACTCTGCAGTTTAGAAGGTCCCCACATGCAGTTTCTATTAAGACCCTGAGCGGTGTTTCCACCAGCAAGAAGACTGGGATAGTACTGCAGAGAAAATGTATGTTAAGCTAGATAAGTTCTATCCAGGCATGAATTGCAAAAACATAAACGAGACGGTTATTTATGACTGGTTGACCAAAATATTACTGCTAGAAGCTAGAAGGAACCAAAACCCATGCTTCCCGAAGGAACAGTGGTTCAGTATTTTCAAATTCATTATTCAAAGTGGCTTTACAGAACACAAGCACCATGAATAATAAGAATCAGCTATAAATTCAGCAGTTTGCTCAGGCCATGGTGCCATCCCAGGAGCTCTTAAATTCGCCTTTATTTTTAAGCCATACCCACATCAAGGAAATCACCCTTGCTGGTAGATGGATGCCTTGGAACTTCTTGTGTGGCCATAAACCACAACTCGTTACCACTGGTGAAAATCCAGAGACAGGATAGGATATTAGTAGCCAGGAATCTATGTGTGTATACTGCTGTCACTCAGCAAATACCAATTTGTCTCCACTGTGCTCTCGTCTCTGTATATTCAGTTTCACTCTATGTAGGATCCATGCTTATAAAACACCACCAGCTGGACAGCATTCTCTTTCCTGGAGTAAAAATGGCAGGGACCAAGTAGGAACGCATTCGCAGGCCAGACTTGGCAAAACAAAAACAAAAACAAAAACCTAAATGAGAGGTTCGGAACTTAGCAAGCACACACGAATTTCTCATCACCTGTGATCTTGAGCAAAGACGAGGAGAAAACTCTGCAGCAATGAGAAACTCACACAGGGAAACACATACGGGGATTGATAGCCAGGTGCAGACGAACAGCCCTTTGTCATCGGCAACTCAGCGTCTCCTGCTCACAGATACAGCAGGGCCAGTGTCCACGGCCGTCTGCACAAACTTAGCCAAGGAAACAACTTCCCGTCTCTTAAGACTTTTTGGTTGTTGCAATGACTATAACCACTCAAGTTAAGCAGTGAGTTTTTCAGAGCCACCTCCCATTCACCACGATGTGCCTGCACTCTCCACGTTTCCTGACCTTCAAACGTCTCTTGAAAACATCTGTGTATGTGTCAAGCATCTCTGATGTAGACAGGTTTTTCTTTGGGCTGCCAGCCCACAAATAATGACATGGAGACTTCTTATTAATTAGCTTAGGCTTGTTCCCAACTAGCTCTGATAAATTAACCCATACCTTTTAATTTACATTCTTTTACGTGTCTCTGTTACCTTGACTCTGTACTCCACATCCCGCTTCCTCTGCGCATGGCTGGTGATGACACCTTTCTTCTTCCCAGAGTCCTCTCTCTGCCTAGAGGTCGCACCTATACTTACTGCCTGCCATTCAGCTTTGCTGATACCAATCACAGCACTACATCTAAACACAGTGTACAAACAGCCCACAACACTCCAAGCTCTAGTACTCAGTCTAGAATTGGAGATGGCCATAGTGGAAGGTCTGTAATGCCCAGTGATTCTCAAAGCAAAGAACCTGGGCCAGCAGCATCTAGCAGCTCCTCGGACCACTCAGGTCAGATGACATACAGGATGCTCAGTGAAATTCAGCTGCACACGAACAAGGATTTTTCAGTATAAGAACGTCCTATGAAATGTTTATGGCTAAATACAGAATGCTAAAAATTTTGCCTGTTCAGATGAAATTAAAACTTCCTATATGCTTAGAAATATGATAACAATATACCATACAGAGATATAGAATTAGAGCCCCTTGAGATGATGTTTAAGAAAAACTGTTGTTTTTTTTTTTAAATTTTGCTTTAATTAATTAATTTTATTTGTATGAGGGTTTTTCCTGCATGTATGCACATTGTGTTTGTGCATGGTGTCTGGAGAAGTCTGGAGAGGGCATTGGATCCTCTGGAACTACAGTTCCAGAGAGCTGTGAGTCACCATGTGGGTTCTGGGAACTGAAACTGAGTCCTTTGCAAGAGAAGCCAGCGCTCTTAGTGGGAAGTTAAGCTGCATTTCAACGAGCCTTCTAGGTGATTCTGATACATGCTAAGGGTTGAGACCTGAAATTCTGTATTTATCTTCATACCTTGTCTAGGTGATATAAGAAAGAGTTAATTCTGTTGTGGTCTCATCTAGAGATGTTGTGATTGAGTTTAAAAAAAATGACATTGGTCAAACTATTTAAAAAAATACTCAAATCAAAACCAAATAACTCATTATATAGTTTATTTCTAATTACTGTTTGGCGGATCCCCAATTATGGAATCTTAAGAACTGTCCTTTGTACAGATACAAATGAGTGCCCTGGTTTGTAGTGACTCTGCATGCCTTTTGTAGCTCACTGCTGCCTCCAGGGACGTCACCCCACAGACATGATGAGGCCCTCTGTTGGCGACTCATGGTGAGCTTGAAGTATCAATCTTGGTGTTTACCATGGCTATACAGCAGTGCCTATTGATTTCTCTTAGCAGTAAGAGTCTGCCCAAGTCTTCTGCCAAACAGATAAAGTGATAGTTAAATGGTCTGCCCCAGACCATTCTTTGTAGCAGGATGCCTCCTTTTCCAAAATTTTAAAATCATGAGACTATAATATAATTACATTTCTCCCTTTCTTTTCCTCCCTCTAGATCTCCTCATATACCTCTCCTTGCCCTTTTTCAGATTTATGAGTTCTTTTTTATTAATTGTTATTGCATGCATATATTTGTATGTATCCACACAAGAGCGTGCAGGCATGCAAGCACACATACACATTCCTACATATGAACTGCTCACTCTATATAATGCTAATTACACATATCTTTTCAGGCTGACCATTTGGAACTGTTTGACCAGTTGGTGTACTCTTTCTTCTGTTATTTCTTCCACTCTCAGCATTCCTTAGTCACTGGTGGTTCTTCGTGTAGGACTGAGGCCTCGTGGTCTTTCCCCTGTGCACTTTGGCATGTCTGTTGATGTTGTCCTCGTTTTACTCCTGTTTGAGCATTCATGTTGGTGAGATTTTATAGATAAACCTTCTGGCGTTCCTTGGAGACTCAGTTTTACAACAAGCTCTCTTATCCTCTGGATCTTACAATTTTACCCCTCTTCCACAATGTTCCCCAAGCCTCATGTATGGGAGTGTTTTGTAGATGGATCTGATGGACCTGGGGGTCTATAACTCTGCATTTTGATTGGCTATGGTTTCCTGTAGTATTCTACATCTGTTGCAAAGAGAAGTTTCCTTGATAGAGGGTGAAGGACACACTTATCTTCGTGTACAAGGATAAATGTTTAGGCTATCATTAGCGATTATGCTGGCTTAATCAAGCAGTGGTTGTGGGTTCTCATCCAACATCCATGACCTCACTAGCACCGGGTATGCAGGATCAGATATGGTTTTCCTCTGCTGAGAGGGTTTTAGGTCTAGTGAGAGAGTGGATTGCTGCCAAGGTATGCATGCCACTCCTGCACCCTTAGGGTGACTGTGCTATGCTGGTCAAAGGTGTGATTCATAGGAGTCATAGCTAGGTAGGGTTCTTGGTTGCCTCCCTCTTTGAAAGCTTGCATGGCACCTTCTGGTACCACAAAAGCTAGTCCTTAGGAAAGAGACATTCATGTCAGTTCCATTGTAGGGGTATCTGGCATCTTTTTCTATAGTGCATGATGTCTTCAGCAATAGGAACTTATTTTCACTTCTGCTGGGCAACCAAGGGCAATAGCAATAGGCTGCATGTTTGGGAGTCTCTTGGACAGCCTTGGTGAACAACTCAAAGAGGACTTCTCATATCTGGTATTTGGGTTTCTATTAGGCAGTCTTTGGCTTTTGAAGGGAGCATTATCAGCCTAGATGAGAAAGGTTCATTAAAATAGCATATGTATATTAATATACAGAATTGCATCTATTATAGTTTTTTAAAGGTAAATAGTTAATAGCACGATTCCTTATGGTTCTTCATCCTTAATATAATCTTATCCCTTGTTCTCCTCCTTTATTTGTCCTCCCTCCCCTTCCCTAAACAGCCCCCCTCCATCATTTCCCTGATTGGATCACTTACACCCTATTTTTCTCCTCTCCTTTGCTTTCCAACTCCTGTATCCTGGCAGTGGTCCAGTTTTCCTTCCCTGGTTATTCCAGCCTGTGTACTCACAGCTGAAGATCCGGCAATGAGAGAAATGTTTTCTCGATGAGAGAAAACATGTGATGTTTTCTTTCGGGGTCTGGGTTATCTCACTCAATATGCTCTTTTCTAGTTCCATCTATTTACCTGAAAAATTCATGATTTCATTTTTTGTTACAGCTGAATAGTATCCCATAGTGTATGTGTACCATATTTTCATTATCCAGACATTGAAGGGCAACTGAGGGTGCTTGCAGCCATTGCGAATAGAGCAGCAGCGAACTTGGCTGAACGGGTATCTGTGGAGTAGGACCTTTGGACAAGGCTATGGAGTGGTGTAGCTGTGTCATATGGTAGATTTGTTTTTAGCCTTTTGAGAATTCTCCACACTTACGGCCATGGCTGCACCAGTTTACCATCCCAACAAGAGTGAATGAGGGTTCCCTTTCCCTGCGTGCCCTCCGGCATTTGCTGTCAGTTGTCTTACTTTGCTGGTCTATTGGGATGAGATGAAATATTAGTGTTGTTTTGATTCTTCATTTCTCCAATTTCTAGGGACAGTTAACACATTTTTGACATATTTTCTGGCCATTTTTTTCTATTCTGTTGAGCACTCTCTGTTTGGGTTTCATGCCCATTTTTTTTGATGGGTCCTATTTTTGTCTTTTTGTTTTTTGAGTTCTTTGTATATTCTGGAAATTAATCCTGTGGGTAAGTGTATAGCGGGACAAGAGTCCTCTCATTCTGTGGACTTTCTCTGTGCTTGGTTGATTGTTTCTGAAGCTGTGCAGAAACCTTTTGGTTTTATGAAATCCCACCTGCCAATTGTTGGCCTTAATTCTTGGACAAATGGAGTCCGGTTGGGCAAGTCCTTTCCTACACCCGTACTGTCTGTGCTTTTCCCTACCAGTTTCAGATTTGACTTGTAGGTCTTTGATTCATCTGGAGCTAGTTTTTGTGCAAAGCGATAGATGCAGGTCTAATTTCAGTACTCTGTATGCGAACATCCAGTTTGCCCCGCATAATTAATTGAAGATGATTTCTTTTCTACAGTTTATGTTTTTGGCATCTTTTTCAAATACCAAGTGGCTAAATTTATGAGTACTCATGTACTCATGGGTCTTCAATTTCATTCCATTAGTCTACATGTTTGTTTCTGCGCTCGTATCATATTGCTTTTATTATGATCCTGTAATATATATATTTTTTTAAAAAAGAATTTCCCTCTTTTATTGAAAATAGACTTTTCTCATTCTCATAGACTATATTGTGATTACAGTTTTTCCTCCCTCTACTCCTTCCAATTCCTCCCCTCCTCCTCTCCCATCCAGAACCATTCTCATAGAAAAGAACAGGCTTCTAATCTCCTTGGGTTAGAGTGTTCCTCCTAGCACTTTCTGTAGGACTGGATTTGTAGATAAATATTGCTTAAATCTGGTCTTACCATAGAATGTCTATTTTATCCATCTACGGTGATTGAAAGATTTGCTGGGTATAGCAGTCTGGACTGACATCTGTGGTCTCTCAGAGTCTATAGCACATCTGTCCAGGCCCTTCTGGCTTTTCCAGTATCCATTGAGAAGTCATATGTACTTATAATAATTCTGCCTTCATATGTTACTTGAAGTGCTCTTTTTCCCTTGAATCTTCTAATATTGTTTCTTTATTCTGTATATTTTGTGTTTTGATTATTATGAGTTGCAGGAACTTTCTTTTCAGGCCCAACCTATTTGGTGTTCTGTATGGTTCTTGTGTCTTTATAGGCATCTCCATCTTTAGGTTAGGAAATTTGTTCAATGATTTTGTTGAAAGTATTTACTGGGCCTTTGAGCTGGGTTTCTTCTTCTTCTATTACTATTATTCTTAGATTTGATCTTAACACAGTGTCCCAGATTTCCTGAAAGGGTTGTGTCAGGAGACTTTTAGATTTAACATCTTATTTGACCAATATATCCCTTTCTTCTATTTTACCCTCGGTGTCTGAGATTCTCTCTTCTATGTCTTGAATTCTGTTGGTGAAGCTTGTAGTTCCTGTTTGCATTTCTAAGTTTTCATTTCCAGAATTCCCTCAGTTTGAGTTTTCTTCATTGATTCTATTTCCATTTTCAAGTCTTAAACAGTTTTATTCATTCCTTCCCATTGTTTGTTTGTGTTTTCCTGGATTGCCTTAAGTGATTTATTCCTTTCCTCTTTAAGGACCCGCATTTCTTCATACAGGCTGTTTTCAGGTATTTTTCTTCTACTTCAGCAATGTTGGAATGTTCAGGGCCTGCTGTAGTTGGGTTTTTGGGCTCTGGTTCCCTGGCTGGAATCTGTAATATATCTTCAGATCTGGAACTGTAATCCTTCTAGCATTAATCTTTTGGCTCAGAATCATTTTGGCTATCCAGGGTCTTTTGTGGTTCTCTATACATTTTAGAATATATATGTGTGTGTGTGTGTGTGTGTGTGTGTGTGTGTATGTATATGTATATGTATATATATATAATATTCAGCATAGAGTGAGATGGGGATATTGGTTTGTATTGCGTTGGATATGTAAATAACTTTTGGTAAATTTGGGGATGTTAATCCAACCAAACCATGGGATTTCTTTTCATTTTCTAGTGTCTCTATCTCTTTCTTCAGAGATGTGAAGTTTTCATTGTATATGTATTTCATTTCCTTGCTTACATTTATTTCTAGATATTTTATTTTCTTTGAGACTATTGTGAATGGGAATGTGTCCACGATTGATCTTCTCTGTATATTTGTTGGTGCTATGTAGAGAAACCATCGATTTGTGCCAGTTGATTCTGCTTCCTGCTGTGTTGCTGAAGTCATAGGCATATCAGTCTGTGTAATAGTAATAACGGTAATTATAATCATCAGCATTATCGAGCACTTACTAATACCAACCATTGAATAGCATTTTTTCTGTATTTTGAATATATTTTCAGCAAGCATGTAGAGTTTAACACCTGATGCAACAATGTTAAGAGGGTGGAAATTTAATATGTGATTAGGTCAAGAGTTTTGGCCTCATGAGAAGCTTAATGCTAAAAACAAATGGAGCTGATGCTCTACTTTGCTGCTTTTGTCTTGCCTTTGTGGCATCTTCCCCTATGTTATGATAGAGAAAGAGGTTGTCATCAGATGCTGTGTGAGAAGTACGCTTATTTTCTGTGTTAATGGCCCAGTCTCTGGAATTCCACTATCACGTCTCAAAATGGACTAAAGCAGCCTCATTCTCCAAGAATTCAAGAATTCTTCAGGACATCCCTGTGGGTTCAGGACATTTCCCCTCATGATGAAGCAATAAGCTAAGACTTGTCAAAGGCTTATACTTTGTCCACTGCCATTCAACTAGCCAATGGAAGGGCTAAGCCTTGAATTCTTCTATTTGGCCAACTCCACAACAGTGCTGACCACAGTACCAGTTGATTTGCCTTTGGCAGAAAGTTGTATGAAAATCGGTGCTGCACTGAAGCATTGTGACAAACCGAAGGAGGATCAGGAACAATGCAAGGTTGTCCTACTGGGCAGTAATAAGACAAGCATGTTATTCTTTCATACACTCATTTCAGCATATTAGAAATCCAAGTGTATGTGATAAGATAAGAAAGAAAAATCAGAAGGATCCAGACTGGAAGAAAGAAACAAAACTACCATTGATCATGAATAAGTGATTCTCTATAATCAGTAAAAGATAGCAAGAAAAACACCCTGAACTAATATTATAGCAAGGTTGAAGGAGACATGGTTAGCACCCCTGCTTTAATCAAGTTGCAATAATGAAGGAAAATTTAAAATGAAACACATATTATCATTATTATATCAGTAACTTTTTAAATGAAACACTTAGTTTTTAAAAATTATGGAATTTATTTGGAAAACACTTGATTTTCTATTTTGCATTGATATCATGTTAAAAAGAAAAGATAAAGACTCTGCCCTTAAAATGAGACTAAAATATGGAAGACAGGGGAAAGCGGTAATGCAGAAATGCACAGTTCACGCAGATGTCGTGGAAAGATGAGCTTTCTGGAGCTGGCCATCTCTCCTCAGTACCCACACCCCCTGCCTCTTCCAGAACCTGTGTAATGCAGTAAGAAGCAATGTCATCCACACACTTGTCTGCCTTCAGCCAACCAGTGGATAGACCTATGCTTAAGCCAACTGTAATACTCTTTTGTCTTCTATACATAAAGTCATCTCATGTGTTTACTGTACTACTTGTCTGGGGGTAGATTGTAATAAGTGTGATTATTTGCAGTGAAATGACCTCATAAATAGTAAAATGACCTAAGACAAAGGACAGGAAGATGGATTTTTAAAAACAAACAAATGGTGCTGGAACTACAGGACAAGCCCATGTTAAAAAATTATTTAGGAAACCCTTATGCAAGAAATTTGTTTGTTTTTCTGATTAGAATGAGTTGTAGACACGATACCTGTTGTAGACTCCCCAGAATTTATGGTTTTAAATCCTAGTCCTCGTGTGATGGTATTGGGAGATGGGGCTCTTAAGAGGTGGGTAGATCAGGAGGATCAGGTCCTGTGAATGCTGTTAGTGGCCCTGATGGCCCTGTCCCTTGTAAATTAACTTCATGAGATTAAAAAAGTGAGCAATCCTGATAGGAGAGCCGAGCAGGCAGCAGCGCTTCTAGCACCTTGATCTTGGACTTGCAATTTCTAGAAGCGAGAGGGGCATGTTGTTTACAAATCACTTCAACTATGGCGTTCGAACAGTAACCACTGCAAAGACAAAACCCCCATCCGTTCTTCTTCCCTGTTTTGTTTTTTAACATAAGCCTCCTTTTATAATTACTGTATAGCTATAAAAACCAGGGAGTGGGATATTTATAGAATATTATTTTATAACCCACAGACATTAGTTAGATGTTGGTTCTTTGTGACCAGACTGGAAACAAAGCAAAACCCCAAGCGGGTCTTGGCTCACACACTGTGTTTAGCTGTCACATCTTCTTAAGTCTCCTACAATCAGAAACTGCACCTCAGACTTTGTCTTTCATCACCTTGACACTTCTTGAGGTGTTCAGGCCAATTACGTTGCAGACTGTCTCTTTATTTGACTTTGTCTGATGTCTCCCTGTGATTAGATTCAGTTGTGCAATTTTGGCAGGAATAGATGGAAAGGCCCCGTCTTCTCTGCGCATCACGCGAGCAAGCACGGTCTATTGATTTACGATGTTATAGAGGGAATAGCTTTGATTGCTTGCTCAGGTGGCACTTCCCAGGTCTCCCCCTCACCATGTCACTGTTCATCACATCTGAAGAGGGAGGGATTTTGAGACAAAACAAACATCCTATTGCTCAAACTTTCACCACGATTGCGAGTTTTACCTCACATTTCCTAGAGACGTGGATGCTCTGAGAAGTGGAACAGCTTGTCTGCTCATGACGACAGTGAAACTCAAGATGGCAATTCTTCACTCCAGACCACACCCAGTCAGTCTTCTTCCCTCAGCAGTGGGAGCTCTGAAAAGCCTTGCTTCATGGGTTAGATCTGCCCGCGCCTCATTCGTACACCTTCAGCCCTTCCGGGCCAACATCTGACAACCTGGATGACTGCCGCTACCCGATCTGTCACTCGGTGGCCATAATAAAGCACAGCAGAGGCACCCCTCAGGGCAGAAGCCCGCATTGCCTTCTATCCCTTCTAAATAAAGTGTTCGAATCACTGATTCATACCAAGCTTTCTTAAAAAGTTGTGTATTTTCTCTCAGTTCTGGTTCCTCATCTCAGCTGATCTTAGATCCATCTACCAAACAGATTGCTATAGACATTCCTCAGCAACTTTGCTCTGTAGGAGGGAAGCTCTTGTATGTGTTCCACACCCTCAGGAGGGCCCCATAGGATGCACTACACCTAGCAGTGACCTGCTCAGTATCCTGCCCTCATTGACTTCTATCACATCCATTCTAAATAAAGTATTTGAGTCAATGATTCATACTACAGTTTCTTAAAAAAAAAATTTTGTGTTCCCATTAGATCAGTCCCAAGACCAGCTGTACTGGGCCTGATGGAGCATGTGATCAAACCGGACTCTCTGAACGTGGCTGTCAATGAAGGCTGACTGAGAAGCCAAGGACAATGGCACTGGGTTTTTATTCTACTGCATGGACTGGCTTTGTGGGAGCCTGGTTTGTTTGGATGCTCACTTTTCTAGACCTGGATGGAGCGGGGAGGACCTGGGAGTTCCCATGGGGCAGGGAACCCTGACTGCTCTTAGGACTGGAGAGGGAGGGGGTGGGAGGAGGGGAGGGAAAAGGGAGGTGGGGAGGAGGTGGAAATTTTTAATAAATAAATAAATTTAAAAAAAGAAACAAAAAAGTTTTGTGTTTTCTCTCAATTCTTATTTCTTCTCTGTGTGTCAACCACTGTCCCCCCTCAGATGAACAGAGTGTGCAGCTTGAGTCTGATCAGGCTAGAACAGAACCCGAGTTCTCAGAGAGTACCCAGAGCCATATATATAATATGTATATATTCACTAAGTTCCAAGGAGCAGGGCTGAGACTGGACCTTTGGATATACATGACAAACCACATTGAGAACATGAGTATGTATCAGAACAGGAACTATGAAATGTCTGAAGTCAATATGGTGGATCTGCAGGAGAAGTAATTAATTGGATGTAGAATATAAATCTGGCTTTAAGTCATGACGTTGGGGTGCACATATCCTTTGAGGCAACATCTCAAGTAGGGCTCCTGGGAAGCAGAACGTCAGATGAAAATCTGTGTGCTTGTTTTATTAATGTATGTCTCAAGAGAGAATGGAGAAGGAGTAAAGAGACATAGTGGAGAGCGCAGCCAGGGTAGGACTTCTGGTCAAGTTCCAATCTCAGCTTAGACCATGAAACGTTACAACGTTGACTCACACCGTGGTCTTGTACCATCTCATGTTAGGAAGTGGGGTTTTCAGCTCTGTAGTAGACAAGGGCAGGTCCACAAATGTCCAGGTGTTTCTCAATTTCTTTTCACCAGGTAGTGCATCTTGGAGTACATGGGCACTGAAATGGGTTGCAGGTTTGAGCAGCATCAGTGAGAAGAGGTATTGATATCCAGAAACAGCGTATCAATTTGATTGGGTTGCCATGGCAAAATAACATAGTTTAGGAGGTTGAAACAGCATAATTTATTGCTCACAGTTCAGAAGGATGCAAGTATGAGAGCAAGGTTCCAGCAGGAGTGGTTTGGTGAGCGCTCTTTCCAAGTTACAAATGACTGCATCCCATAGCATCCTCATTTGACACCCCCCCTTCTGAGCACACATCTTCTTTGTGTCTTTCCCGCTCATAAAGATGCTGATCAAAACGGATGGGGGACCCATTCTAACAGCCTCATTGAACATTTATCAGATGTTTAAAGGCTGAGTTTGACCCTCCACTCACAGATTTTTAGAAAGACACAATTTTTATATAAACATAAAAGATTTAAAAAGACATGAGGCCATTTGGATAGAAGTCTAACAGTGTCAGAATAAACACATGCTGGGCTCCTGGTAGTGGCTCCACTGATCCATCTATAGTGACCACTTCACACTGTGACCTCACAGTGAGGGTTCCCTGTGTCTGATCTGTGCTTGCACATGTTGTCATGGCCGGGTTTTCAGTCTTTAGCCATTCTCTTGGATTGGGGACTCTATTACAGTTGAAGGGGCTGCTGAAAGGGCTTTGCCCCTAACTTCACAGATGGGGAAAACTGAGGCTGCTGCAGATAAAATACCTCTGTGGAAATCAGGTTCTTCATGGTAGAGCTGGGCTTCCAGCTCGGCAGGGGCAATGCTATGTCTTTCTTTTGATGTCTCTTCTTTTTGGCCTGAAAGTGTCTGTAGCTGTTTTCTCCCGCTGGATTTAAGAATTCCCCCTCTGACTGCTGAGAATGCAGCCTTTTTCTTGGGGTTAATGGTATTTACAGCAGCCTAAGACACCCACAGGAACTTGAGACTCAGCCGTTGTAATTAAGTAGCTCCATAAGCAAAGCCTGTGGAACTTTCTTGACTGGTTGAATATTTATGAGCAGGCTTATCTTAATTAAGATTGCTGAGTGGCTGAGCTGGAACAGGTTTTCTTCTTTGGTGCACTTATTTTGAGCTGGGAGGTAATAGTTAGGTTTCTGGGGTGATAGGTAGGAGGCTTTTGATCGGAAGGGCCGCCTTCTAAGGATGGGAAGGGGCAGTTGCTCACTTGCATACAGCCCCAAGAGGACTCTTGAGAAGTGGTTTTACTTGACCCGACGGCTCTTGCTTAGCCATGAGCTTGTCTCAGCTTTCCTCCTGAAGGAGGCATCTTGTGTGGATAGTTGTGGCTCTGGGTCCTCCCTTGGTCCCCTGGGGATAGAGCCTTCTGCTCAGCAGAATCAGCTTTTCTCCCTCCATCCTGATGATCACAGTAAAATCCTTGTGAGAAGGTCTTAAGCAGGGCAACCGGCTCATTCATCCTAGCCTGCCTAGGAGTTCTTGTTCCTAATTTTAAAATAAATTCCTTTATTCTAGAAGTTCCTTTGGCTCTGTTTGACCACTCTATATTTAAGCCAAGAGAATAAGACTCTATATTGGGGAGTCTCCAGTGCCTGCTCCAAAAGGGAAGCTGATGCATAGTGTTTACTTGTATTTATAGGGTACATTGTGATGTCTTGATATACGTACATATTTTGGAATGATTAAACCAAGCTCATCGATGTATTCATAACCTCCACATTGAATTCTATGATCTCATGTGGGATTGAAGGCCATGATTTAAGAAACTCTAGAGAACCCTGACCAGTACCGATCTTTAGTTTTAGTTGATGACCTAAGTCTGAGTGAATTCTAGACTTCAAAAAACCAGGGCACTAAGGTTCGTAGTGTCTGAGCAGGGAAAGGGTTTTTTTTTTCACACCTTTCAAGGGTTGAAAGCAAAGAACTAAGCAGCAAAAAGACAAATCCCTCATGGCTTCTTTCAGATGTGGGTCCTAGCTTCTAATTTTTAGATTTGTGTGTTTGACTTGGAGTACATACTAAGAAACTAGAAAAGTGCTACTGGGGTGTGTGTTCAGATGGTTTTGGTAGAACATGAGTGATCTTGAAGCAGAGAGGGGTAATACTGAGACTAGTGATGTTTACTCGGGTGTGGGGGTAGGGAAATGGAGGAGTTGGGAAGGAGAATTGTATTTAAAACTCATATGGAAAATTACTGATTCATAAACCAATTTTAAAAAAAAGGAAGCTAACGAAAGTTTTAGAAGAGAGCTATCATGCATAACTGGGTTAAGTTCTTAAAACCCAATGATTAGTAAACAAAAATCCTAGGACCAGTTGTGGGGTACTTCTAACTGTTGTTCAGGAAAGCCCCAGAGAGCCCCCAAAGAATGATTCTTGCAATTCCTCTTGATTGCCCTTGTCTTGTTGATAAGACTCTGCTGTTTCTGGAAATACACCAAACTCTACAAGGCAGACACACTTGGACTGAGCCATAAGGAAGCCTTCTCCTTGAGGGCTAACTTTCAGTGTTCTGGAAGGCAATATGTATAGGCTGGTAGGGGAGAAAAGGCATCAACAGTCTCAGCCAGTTGTGAACCCTATGAACTGCAATGCCAAAGTGGCAGACAAGATTTACCCATTAGTGCAATAGTGGCACAGCTGTTATGGGGGCTAGCCAACCAGTCTCTGATTAGATTTGAGACCTGTATCATAGGAGGGAATTTATGCCTAGTACGGTAAACCTTGTCAAAAGCCCATGGACGAGGAGGTTTTAGCCCATAATGGGAATGTACTATTGTGTAACTAAATTGATATGACCCCAAACTGCCTATTAAATATTTTTATTTATGCCTGCAGACAAATGGTACTCTCAGCCTTAGTCAGAGAAGTTACTCCTTCAAATGAATGGCAGTGAATGCAGAAACTCATTGTTGCTAAAGCTTCAAAGAATAAATGATTGAGTGTGAGCCCTATACCACTTAATCTAGGTCTCAGGTAACACTGCAGAAGAGAGGATGGAAAGAATGCAAGAGCCAGAAGACAGAGAATGGTTGCAAAGTACTGCCTTCTGGACATGATACAACCATTGCAGTCTTAATACTATAACAGCTGAGCCCTTACAAGACTGATTCTGCCACTAGTCAGTCATTGATGAAGGAAGGGCTCATGGAACCCTACTCTTTCATGTCAAGCTATTGGGTACTGGTGGATTTTGGGTAAGGGACAATCATTGTCTTCAGTAATGTCCCCATGGGTGAGTCCATCAGGTGCCAATTCCAAACATATGGTCAATCAGACAACTTAAAATCAGTTGGTCACGAAACAAAAGGCATGAATGTGAGAAAGGGACTTACAGAGAAAAGGGAATGAGGACAGAGATATGAGGGAGCTAGGAGAGGATGCGGTAAGGGGATAACAAGAATGCATTATATGTATGTATGCAATTGTCATATTGTAGGGTATCTGCCAGAAAAGACTAAGACACTAGTTTAAGCCAACAGAGAGTCTTTGTTAATTTGCCAGTGACTATACTGGGTGTTTGGAACCCCAGGCCTTTCTCAATGTGAGTTTTTAAGGAAAAAGTACATCCTGGGTTGACACACTTCAGTTAGCAAGAACAGTTAGCTAGAAGCAGAATTACAGAAGCCAAAAAGCACTGTTAGTACATTTAGGAACTTTCCCAGAACTATGGACTTTGATACATTAGGTCTTTGTTCTCATTTTGGCAGGTGATGCTGTCTATATGCTAGATTCTAAGGCCTAAATGGTCCTTCCATCATGTTGTCAGCTGTGCTAAGTAAGGCTTGGGGCCAGTTATAAAGAATAAATTTAATACAAAATATGCATCTTTAAAGAAATAAAGCAGATTACATACACTACAGATGTCACTAGCTGTAAATAGTTTCCATGGACTCCTTTCCATATATATATATATATATATATATATATATATATATATATATATATATATCTGTGTAATTATTCCAAGAGCCTTCCTCCCTCAGCCTTCTCAGGAGTGTAGACCCCTCATTTTCTCCTGGGGTTATAAGAGTTGGGCTGGTCATCAGGGTAGTGATGGCAATAGGCCTTGTAGTATAATCCTAATTAGTCTTATAAAATAAAAATTTGGAGTCAAATATTAGGGGGTGAAAACTGAAAGATCAGAGAAGCAGAGTAGTTGGTCACTGGAGTTCTTACCTCTCCGAACGCTCAGACTGAAGTGGCCAGATCCTGGCTCCATGAATCTTCAGACTGAATGAATGTCCTGAGCTCCTGTCTCCTCTCATCTATATTCCTCTCTCTGCCATATCCCTTCCTGTCTCCACCTCCCTAGTGATCGGATTAAAGGCGCCACCACTGCCTGGCCTCTATGGCTAACTAGTGGCTAGCTCTGCCCTCTGATTGTCAGGCAAGCTTATTTGTCAAAGCACAAATAAAATACCACCACAAGGCCCATCTGACCTTGGAGATTTGATTCTAGGAGACAGAGTCAGCCTTTGACATTACAGCATTCGTTTCTTCTACATGTGTCCACTAAACATAGTTGTGACAGTGATAAAGCCGCCAATTATTGCTGCCTCCCCCACTGGGAAGTATGTCTGTGCTTGCTCCCCCTTGAACTTGGGTCCTGTGACTGCAGAGAAGATATGGTGTCCACTGCACCCTGTGTCTCAGGATGCTCTCTATTGGACTACATCTATCATGCAGTGAGGAAGCCCACTTAGCCCATGACAGGAGACATCAAAGTTACAGGTCACAGCTGGCCTCAATTCCTTTCTGACAGGTAGTCCAATGGGAGCAAAGGGCCGAGTCATATGTCATTATATCCTTTGTCCCCAGGGAACGGATCCCACAGAGTAAGAGATGAGCTGGGCATGGCCAGCCCAGGCCACAGATTTGTAAGTAAAATAACTGCCTGGGGTGGCCTTATGTCACCAATGCTTACTGCAGGGTGTTTGTTCAGCACCAGTCAGTAACTGGGGGTTCTAGAAGGAAAAAAGAGCAACATCTTTCTTCATAGTGGCTCACATGTCTGAAGCCCTTCGAGGTTTAGGGTGTCTGGAATGTAAGGAACTTGAGGCGATGGGAGGAAACACAAAACATGCCCTGCAGCGGCTGGATGGGAGGACCCCTTTGAGAACATTCTCACACACTTTACAGTTTCCTGCTTGATTCAGGGCTGCTTTCGCCAAGGGTAGAGGACTGAAAGGCAAGTATAGAGGACATTGTTACACAGTAACGGAAATCTGACACCTAGAAATGTGCAGTTCTAGATGGAAACCATTACTTCTGTGGCCACCAAGAGTCCAAGAGTTTGGATTGCTTCCCTCTTGTAAATGTGCCGTGTAATGGCTGTTTGCTGACTTTTCCTCTTAGAACTCAGGGCTTTGCAGCGTGTCCTCTCACACTCCAGTGCTTTGTTTGTTAGTTTGTTTGTTTGTCCTAAGGTGGTTCCTTATGTATTCCTTGGGAGGTACATAAGAGATACATTACAGTTCAGGAAGATTCCCCTAAACTCATCTTCCTTACCCACAGGGGTTAGCTGCAACTTGTTTGCAGAATGGGATCCCGCCTTTCTGGTTGTGTTTAGCTGGACTGTAGGAAAGAGAGTTGATATTGAACTTGAAGGCAGCCTTTGTCTCAGGGTAGAGTACCCCAGAGAGGACCAGAAAGCTGGAAGGACATGCAGAGCAGGGGCCTGGGACTAGGAGAGCATCCTTTACCTCCGGCCCTTCCTGGGTTCTGTCTGCTGTTCTTGTTGAGGTCTTTCTAGAGACTAAGAATGGGATTCTGTGTTATATAAGGCATCTGATTGTGTCCTTGTTATTTTCCAACACATTGTAGTTTGCAGAATTGCTGGCTTGATGAATCTTACCTCCTGATTTATAAATGTAAAATAGGCAGTAAGAGGATACCTGAGCCTACCCTCCCATGTTTCTGCTAGTCCTCAGGTAGGCTCTAAGGAGACAGAATAATGCTGTGAGTGTGCCTCATCTGTCCAAGCCCCAGTAGTCTACAGAGAACTGCATCATGGGAGGATCTCTGTCTCCTCACAAGGTACCATGGCAACCATGGATCCCAGCTCCCCTGTGTACTAAGCTTCAACACTTTTAGTTCCAAATAAGGAAGGAAAAGAAATCTACCCAAATTTATTTTCTCTCTTCAAAGGTCATTTTTTATTGGAGAAAAAAATAATAACAAAGACACACAATTCTGTTATAAGCAGATTTGAAGGCATAGTGACTTTTAAAGCAAGTTGGAGAGACCCAAATAAAAAGAGAAACATGTGAGTCTAAGAGGAAACTTAAGGACACAATCTTAGATACAGTAACTAGTAATGCTTTACCAGCGCTAAGGATGACCTCTGAGTGGGGGAATTAATTAATTCACTAGACAGACAAGTGATTATCAAGTACATAGTATGTGTCCTGGGCAATAGCCAGTCAAGTAAGTGCCACATATTAGAGAGGAGTTTCTCCTAGATGTATCCATAGAATCCCATTTCCCTCCAGAAGCATCAACACAACCATGTATGCCTGCCTTCCATCTTCCTGAAGCACTGAAAGGCAAACGGAAGTGTGAGGTGGTATCCATGCTCACACTGGGCTAGGAACGTGTCCATAAAACAGTATGTCCTAGCAAAAGTGGCATAGCCACAGTCCTGTGGGTGGTACTGATAAAGTCTGCCTGTGGCTCCGAAGAGAGAAAGCGCTCTAGCTGGAGTCTAAGGAAAGGCTTCATGAAGGAGATAATTCTGGACTTCTCTCTTCAATGAGAAATTATTTCCAAACAGAAAGATACAGGCAGAGTGTTCTAAGGTGAGGGTAGCTGGTCCAGCATGTGCAGAGATGGGCCCTGTGTATGCATGGCCATGAAAGCACACAGCTATTACTTTCTTAGTGACTGAATTGGCTACACCCCTGGACCAACCAGGAATGCAGGCTGGATTGTGGAAACTTAAAAGATTATGCGGGCTTCATGTCACTCTTCCTACAAAATAAAGCCACATGAAAATTTGAAGTTTGGAGGGATGCGTGCAAAATATTGTTCCATAAAAGTTCAAGAGGAATTCATAGAACACTAGAGACAAAGTTATAGAAATAAAAGAATAGAGGGACTGGCTGTGGAAGCTACAGATTAGAGAGTGAACCTAGCTTGAACAAATTCTTGCTCAGATAAAAACAGAGTCCAAAAAATTATATTGAGCTGTATCTATCCAAGGGAAAAGAAAAGAAGATATACAAACAAGATGACTCACAAAAATCTCCCATCACATCTCCAAATAGAGAAAGGACAGGGCTGCACATGGTGGTGGTGTCCTATACAAGTGTCCCGGGCACACAGATCATGCCAAGCGTTTCCTGCTACAAATACTTCAGTGTTCTACCTGAGGACACTCTTTGGTCTGTTGGGTTGCAGTTAGACAGGCTAGTTATGATTTATGGAATTTGGTGGAGAAATATGCTCAGCTCTTTGCTCACGCCCCAAGGTGGGAACAACCCTGAACTGTGTTATGCACTGTCTCCTGGTGTCTCCAGTATGGCTGATCCTTGGAGCTCCCTAATGGCTAACACAACTGATCCCAACCCTCTCTTCCCTCACTGCTCACACTCCCACAACTCTCAAGGCACTTCTGGGTGTCACTTCTTCCATACACTCTTCAACTTCTATCCAGTCTTTTTTTTTTTTGAGCGCCATAATTGTGCTGCTTGGTTTTTGCCAAATCTGATACAAGCTGGAGTCATTTGAAGAGGGAACTGCAACTGAGCAAATGTCTCCATCCGATTTGTCTATAGGAAAAGTCACCGTGGTATTTTCTTGGTTAATGGTTGATATGGGAGGGCCCAACCCACTGCACAGATGCCCCTGAGTGGCATAAGAAAGTAAACTGAGCAGGTTATGGAGAGCAAGTCAGTAAGCAGCATGCCACCATCTCCTCAGCCTCAGTCCTTGCCTCAGTTCATAACAGACGGTTAAGTTTCTGCCCTGCCTTCCCTTCGGGAGGGACTGTAAGATGTAAGATGAAATAGGCCCTTTTCTTCACAGTTTGCTTTAGGCTATGGTGTTTATCAAGCAATAGGAAGCAGACTATGACACTGACTCTCTGTGATTCTATATCCAGACAGTCTCTTTTAGCACAGACCAAGTTTACATTACGGCTCTTTAGACCAGGAACTTCTCTCCTCTGCCATTTGGGCAGGGGGCTCTCTGAGTCTATGGAGCACAGCCGACATATTGTCTGCTGTTTCCTAGTTCCATGCATGTCTTGGCTCACTACTCACCTTTGAATATTGTCATGGGTTCTGCATCCCATCCACCAGAAGATGCAGGGATGTACTCATAAGAGTCAGATTTACACACTTAATGCTCAGTGGCTAGACACAGCTGCTTTTTTGGCATTTGGAAGTGGTGCCAGGTTTAAGGGTGCAGGGGAGGTGGCAGCAGAATCCTGATCATATCTGTGGAACTATAGACTCCTGACTTCATTGTTGGAAGTGAATCTCAGCCCCTTCCTCTGGAGATTTGAATTTTTTTTCGAGCCATGGCTGTTTTCCAACTAGCCAGTGTCTCCACCATTGAATCTGTTCCTTCTGTTGTTACGTTGCTTCTGAAACCACGTTCACAGGTTTGAACACTTAAAGCTGACAGATGCCTCAGAAGTATCAGAAATCCTCCTGTGGGCACAATTCAGAGAAGTTATTTAAAAACATTTTTGTTAATTATTTGAGAATTTTGTGTAATCGATCTTGGTCATATTTAACTCATAGTCCTTACATTGGCTCCTCCCAGATCCACCGCCATCCACCCCAACACTCTCCCAACTATGAATCTCTTTAAAAAAATCCACTAATTTGTACTGACAATATGCTCCTAGGTGTGGGGCCATCCACGGGAGTGTAGGTGACAACCAGGGCCACACCCTGAAAGGAAACTACAGATAGCAATTATTTTTAGCGCATGTCTGTAAAGGTAACTGTAACTCTTTTCTTGACTATCTGAACCTCACCTGACTGGGGTCCCCTGGAGTTGGAGGCTGATATGACTGAAATGGTTTCTAATAAATGATCTTTGTAACTCTGCTCAGACCACAGGGGTAATCACACACCTAATAAGACATCAAAATGTCAAGCAGGATATAATTATGGATTTTGAATTACGAAAAGAAGTTCTAAATAACTGAAGATGTACTATTCTTGCCCTTCGGGTAGCACCGTTGACTGGTAAGAGGCCAGTGGGAGCAGTTTTCTTAGGCAATTTCAGTCCCAGCCATGTTCGGAAGCTTCTTTGTCAGGCTACTGTGAAGCTCAAATCTCAGCTTGCATGGGTGTAAAGTGGACCTTTGTGACCACAGCCATCAGAGGGGAATCTTCACTGTTTCTTTTCATGTTTTCTCTGAAGCAGTGCATATTGAGTAGGTGACTTCGAGAGCCAAGGACAGCTACAGCATAAGTAACAAGCCATCTGTGATGAGCTTTCATAGTGATCACATGAGTCTTGACAGCTTTTACCATCCCAGAGATCTGAAGGGACCCAGAGAAGGCGCTCCACTCCAGTAGCCATGGTTAACATCAGAGATGAGAGAGTCCCTCTGTGGATTGGTTAAACCCTTTGATCGAGTGATGGAAAGGGGAAAGGAAAGGGACTGGATAAAGATGTCAGATTGAGCTGTCCTGCAAACACATCTTCCTTTAGAGTGTTCTGTGAAGTTTCTATGTAAGCAAGACAAGACATTTTTATTGTAGTTCTTGAAAATGGGAACTTTCTTTGAGATAAAAACGATGGTGTGAAAGCCAGAGGGAGATGAAATCAAGGTAAAAGTAGAACCCACCAATCACAACATGTGTAGGCAAGATATTCAGAAGGCGGGATGGGGCAGTGGATGTGGCAAATGAGGGGGCAGCTTGGTCTCTCTTGTCCACATTGATGACATACTGTCAGAGGGTGTGCCATCATCTCATGCTGAATAACAGCCAGCAGAGACATTTTAGGTGGGAAAAATAAGCAGAATTACTTGGGAAAGAGGTAGAGCTACCGGGTATACCAGTTAGCTGCCGAGCTACGGGGTATACCAGTTAGCTGTCAACATAGGGGTTTGATTAGCTACTGATACATCTAAGGTAACATCTGGGTACCAACTTGCTAACAAACACAACAGAATCTCCCTCCAGTCTGCTGACAAGGTGAAGGCAGCACACTGCTATTGCTACTTAACATTGTATTGCTACTTATCATTGTAACCAATGGGTGACAAAGTGACTAGTTAGGAAAAGCTAAGCTAACCAAGAGACAAGTGATTAGAATTTAGACTTCTAAAAGAGATCTGATAGAAAATCCACCAGTAAAAGTCAAAAGATTTCTCAAACATCAGCAATCATGGGTGAGAAAAAATGTAATATACAATAGGATCCCTTAGCCATAGAAGTCTAAAATGCTTGACAACAAGTATAACAGCTGATGTTTAAGGTGTGTAGGAAACGAAGACGAATCCTCCTAAATGCAGAGTTCCTAGCCAGTGAAGAGCTGAGTTGTGCTTCTAAACAATGTAACTCTTAATTTTTACTAAATCAATCCATAAAATGTCAGTGGTATTTTTATAAAGCACATCATAAGCAGAATAAATTGACCAATTTCTTTTTAAAGATGAGCAACGTAGAATTCTTGTCTTAACAGGTCTAAAGGTGAACCATGAGGTCATATACAACTGTACAGCACATGAACAGATATGCACAGTCTTACTATAAAGCAGGAGAGTAGGTACACATTGATAATCCTGGGGGAGGGAGTTTTTCTTTGTAAAATACAACATACAGAAGGCATATCTGACAATTTTTTGACAGGTTTATATCAAAACGATGTCTTCTATATAACACATGGTAGTATAAAAATCATTGTAATACAAATAACCAGAACATATTTTATGAAAATATTCATTACATTAAAAAAAATGGGACTCTTGCTGGACTTCACAGCTGAGTTGGCAACACACTTTGTCATCACTTAAGGCTTAGCTTGACAGCCTGCTGTTTACTCAGCCTGTTTGGTTAACACGCATTTAAGAGAACATTGTAACAACCTCCCTGATTTGCCTTGGCCTTCCCATGTAATCAACTTTTAAGTCCTAAGCTAATACACACTTGTAATATTAAATTCTGAACTCTCCCATGCCCCCTACTCAGGGTGATGCACGTGTGTATGTTGTGGTACTCATTTCCCAAAAGCAGCCGACAGGTCAGAAGCAACCTTATACAACAAATATCCAATATAAATGTTAAATAGCAATATGGATATATGAAGAACTGTCTGATATCTGGGTCAGTTGGGGTCAGTAACTTCTGCTGTAAAACTCCATTAAATGTTTCTGTAAAGAATTCTTCATTCCTTTCCTATGTGATGTTTGGTGGTCAATAAACACAGAGAAAAGCCTTTTGTTGGGGACAAAGGGATAGCCATATAGCAATAGGAACATAGTCAGGTCAAATCTACAACAGATAGATTATAGACAGGCCAATAACCAAGCCACTGGCAGATAGAAGAAGACATGGTAGGTAGGAAGAGTGTACAATTCACACTACGGCTAACTGTTGGTCAAACTAATCTAAGAGGAAGAGCTATGTTTTCATTACTTAAAGTGACATGGACACACTTTGGTGCCTCTGAAATTACCTTTAATGTGTTTAACTGAGCACGGATAATTGTAACATATGTCTTAGTTAGGGTTTCTATTGCTGTGAAGAGACACCATGACCATGGAAACTCTTATAAAGAAAACATGTAATCGTGGTGTTTCCAGTTTCAGAGGTTTAGTCCCTTATCATCATGGTGGAACATGGTGGCGTGCAGGCAGACATGGTGCTGGAGAAGGAGCTGAGGGTTCTACATCTTCATCCGCAGGCAACAGGAAGTGAACCGTGTCACTGGGTGTAGTTTGAGTAAAGTAAACCTCAAAGCCCACCCCCACAGAGACACACTTCCTCTAAAAGGCCACACCTACTCCGTAAAGCCACACCTTCTAATAGTGCCACTCCCTATAGGAGCCATTTTCTTTCAGACTGTCACAGTGAGTTTAGGGGCTGTAAAAATGAACATGTCTGAATCATAACGTTGCTAAGTACAACTGAAATATCTGTTTGTTTCCCTTCTTTTGATTGCCTCTCCTAGGCATCTAGCAGTCTCTCTCCTCTAGTGAGCTTACTGTGGTGCACTATGGTAAGCAGTTTCTTTAGGTTAATTCTCTCCTTAGTGTTGCTTTATACTTCTCTGAGATGCAACTAGGGGTGGGGAGAGGCTGTGGCATGTGTGGGCTGTGATGGACAGGTAGAGGGTTGATTGGTTGTTTTTCATATTTGTTTGGGGATTGTTGGTGCCCAGACCACCAGTCTATTGTAGTTGGCATCTATGGCCTATATTAATGTCATTGGTTCTGGTCTCCCTTATGGTGACTGTTTCTGTCTGACGCAGCTTCACTGACGCCCTCACCATGGCTTCATCTTGTTCCCCAAGTTGTTCATTTTGCATCCATCATCAATGGGACCATTTGGAAAATTCCATGTCTGCTTCCTAACGGGCTGCAGAGAATTCTAGGTTCTGTCACTTTGGATGGGTGGCAGATAAAAATACAGAGTGTTCAGGTAAATTGCAACTTGGGTTAGACATAACTTTTTTAGTTCAAGAACTTCCTAATTGCTGCATGTCTCAGATACTGTGATATGATTACACTATTCCCATTCTACTTTTTGAGCCATAGATCCTGTAGTTTTATTTGCTCAAATCCACCAACACTAGATAGGCAGGATTCAAAGACGTCTTTGGAGTGTTTAATTCGAAGTCCTCCTTTATTCCTATGCCTAGGTATCCTGCATATGGAATTGACTCACATGGACCCACCTCAGCTGGGGCAGAGGGCTGAGCAAAAAGTTAAAAAAAAAAGCTTCGTTGGGAAGCGAGACCGGGGCTCTGCTGTCTTTTCTTTGCTCTCACTTTATCCACTGCTTTTAACTCCTTCAACCCAGAGCAATTAAGCTAAGACACACATCAATGATGGGTACAGGAACTCTGCCCTTCTTCCCTGTCAGGCTGGCCTTGCCTTAGCTCTTCCGGAATCTTTAAAAGACAAGAGAGAGAAGAATTTAGAAAATCTTCTATCTTCAAAGACTAGATTGAGAGCCCATTATCTTACTGTGAGTTCAATCCCTACTTTGAACGTCAGAAGCTGAGCATTAATTCTTGGAATCACTGCTCCAGATAATTTTAAACTCCCGTCCTTGTCTCCCCCTCCAAGGGTATTTGAATTCCTCTGGTCAATTAGGAAAAGACTGAGAAGTTATTGTTCTCAAGAAGTCAGAAAGTGGCTTGTTCCATAAAATTAAAGTGAAGAAGCATCAAAGATTTTGTTTAGCTTATTAATTATTGAAGGAGCCAGCCCATTGTTGAAAGAGAGTCAAACCAGAATTTGGGTTACAGGGAGTTGTATTATCCAAGGGAAAGCATTTATATTGTTATTAGTTGTTTGTCTTCAAAATAACAGACACCCCAGTACGTATAACAAACATATCCTCATTAATAAAATGTTAGTTAAAAACACATACACACACATACATGGAAGCAAGTGCACCCCCACTGTACACATCTGTAAAATTAGATAATTCCTTCAGCGTGCCCTCTGTCACCCCGTGCTCATCACTCTGCTAAAGGAATATCCAGGCATTTTTTCTCCTGGTCTTCCACATTTTATTCTGACAAGGTATGACCTCAAAGATTAATGTAGCCTGTTATAATACTAAAAGGTAATTCCAAGAGCTGTGCGTGACCAATAAATAAAAAATAACGCTCAACTTCATAAGCACATGGATGGAAAATGTTGAAACAGTATTGGAGCCTTTAACAATAAACTGGTTAGTATGCTGCATGGGGAGATAGAGATTCCTGTGTATCAATGTTGAAATGATAAATTGGTGACACCTTTTGGAATATGACTCCTGTGTCTACAGAAACTTTAAGTGTTTGTGCGTTTGAACTAGGAAAACATTTACAGGCATACCCTCCAGAGAAAGAGACACAAGTATGTCAATGAGCAAGTGTGAAGGTGTGGAGGAGGATCACAAGTTCAAGGCTGGACTCAGCTTCCTAGACAGTGGGATTATGGATGTGGACCACCAAACCTGGATTCACTTCACTTTTGGACTATGCAAACTACTTCATTGAAGTATAACAAAATTTGAAAATTGCCTCGAAACATAAAGTCAAGTGTCATCTTTACTCAGTGTAGTCAACTATTATTGAGAGATAATCTTTGTTTGTATGTTAGTCTATTTTCTTCCATCCTCCCTTCTCTCCATACGAATGTTAGTAAAGAATTGCTCTGACATGGTAACAATGAGGATGAAGACTTTACCCATGGCTATTATTATGGTTGTCAAGGATATTGACAATCATAGCCAGGGACAAAGAACAGATCAACTGATAGTACAAGGCCAAGGGGGAGTTCTTAGAAAAGAACAGATTGAGGGAGTCAGTAGATGAAAAATTACTGGGAAGACATCAAAGGTAGCAGGATGCTGTAGTTTGGACTTGTGTCCTCTAAAAGTGCATGCCATGGAGTCTTGGGCTCCAGGTGGTGCTATTGGTAGGTAATGGGAATCTTTTAAAGAAGGGTGTCCTACTGGGGGGGTCTTTGGACCATTGAGAGGGTGGTACTTTGGTTTAGTTCTACTTCCCTTTGCTTCTTGTTTGCATGACGTTTGTGGTTTACTCCATGACGTGTTCCCTCCTTGTTCCCATCAGTAACCCACTAGAGTTCCAAAAATAATGGGTCTGCCTGATTATGGAGCTGTGAGTCAACCAGAAACTTTTTGTGTTTATAATTTAATTGCCTCAGCTATTTCATGATAGTAATGGGAAACTGACTAACACATAATTCTTGATGAACTGACGTAGGATCTTGTTAAAAGGAGGCTAGGGGAAATCAGATATGAGGAGTATTTCTAAACTGCTTTTTATATGTGAATGTTGTATTGTGCAGATCTGGTATAGAGGAGGACTCAGAGGAATCTGCCTACAGTTTATCCAATCTTTGATCATAGTAATAGAAACAAACTATATTTATTCATGAAAGACCATCACCCTTTGACCTATCTCTCTATTTAATATTATAGTATGATATTATACAAAGAAAAATAGGAAATACAAATTAAAATAACAAGAAATAGCAAGCCATTTTTAAAAAAGTGACACGGTCTTTCTATAGCGTAGGTTGACTTTAGATTCATGATTCTCCTGCCTTAGCATCCCAAGAGCTGGGATTACAGGTGTATACCACCATGCCCAATTAAGCTATCTTAAGGAAGGTAAAATAAAAATTGAGTATAAGGAAAATCTTTTCCTTGAGAGAAAAAGAAAACATTGTGTTGGAAGAAAGGTTGATAATAGGAATATTAGATACATAATTCTCTCATGGTTCTGCTCACAATACAGTGGTTCTCAACCTGTGGGTTGGGACTTCTTTTGGTCACATATCAGATATCCTGCACATCAGATATTTACATTAGGATTCATAGCAGTAGCAAATTTACAGTTATGAAGTAGCAATGATTTTTATAGTTGGGAGTCACCACAACATGAGGAGCTGTATTAAAGGGTCACAGCATTAGGAAGATTGAGAACCATACTACCTCTTGATAAAAAAAGGGAGAAAATAACTTATTTCCTTCCTGACCAACATACAAACAACCGGGCTAGCAAGAAAAAGGCATAGGAGGTTTCAGAACTGACGCTCACAGGGGAAACTGTGCTTCTACATCTGAGCATTGAAAAGTGGGCAACAGCCGTCAGAAACCTGAGCAGACAGAGGTGACGAGTGGATAAACAGGAGTGGTGAGAAGCAAGGCCTGTCTGTTCAGAATCTTCTTGTCATGCCCGTGTCTGGCTCCTTTCTTCCCCAGAGAAACCCCTTCTGACCCACTTGGGAGGAAAGCCAGCAAGCTCTTTAATGGCCCACTTCAGGGAGCTTGTGGGAACGGGGTCGAGAACAACCTCCTTTGGTCAATTCTTAAATGCCAAGGTGTTGTGTTGGGGTGATGTGCCACCATTCCTGTCAGGGTACAGTATTAAATATTGGGATTAGGTTTTTCAGGTTCCCCAAAGAAGTTTTACATTTTGCAATTGATAACATAAAAAGCCTATACTCCAAAAGAAGGCTGCCTTTAAATTATTAAGACACAGGAAAGGAACTTGGTGCTAGATTTAGTATATTGTTCTGAACTGATTAGTCAGATAGCCTTGAACAAGCCACTCTCATGTCTGGACTTCACTTACTCCTCAGTGTGATAAATGAAAGTGTGGCATTGTCCTATTCACAAGCACCTTTGGGCTTATGTCAAATCAAATCAATCAATCAAATTTATGCCCTGGCAATACTGAAGCATGCACGGGCAGCCCGTATATGGCGATGCTGTTGGACTTGTCCATATTGGGTTTCATGGTCTAGGTTGATGAGGACGACTGACCAGGTGTTTTCCTTAAGAGGGCACTAGATCTCTTTACAGATGGTTATGAACCACCAGGTGGCTGCTGGGAATTGAACTCAGGACCTTTGGAAGAGCAGACAGTGCTCTTAACCATTGAGCCATCTCTCCATTAGACTGACTTTCCTCTGGTCTTGGGCAGTCTTAACACTATTGCGGCTGGGTCACAGTGTATGTGTCTTTCTATTCATCCAAGAGGAAGGCTGTCTTTTTGGCATCCCTTCACTCAGTTCTATCTGGTAGAATTCTTCCTGTTGTCCTATAACTCCAACCCTGGGCTCCTAAGTTGGTAGGTGCTGGTGTCTACCTGTATGAAGTACGGTGGTCAGAAGGTTTTGAATGTGAAAGGATTAACCTGAGGAAAGGAGCATTGTGATGAATTAGTGTGGGCAGTGTGATAAGCTGTGTGCAGATAGATAGGACTTAATGGCGGTGGTCCCTCCTCCCTCTCTTTTCCTCACCTTCTCCCCCTGGTCAGCTTCCCCACCAAAACAGTGCAGTTTAATTGTCTTTGCTAATAAAGACAGATGACAGTCATTCGGCTCCATAGTGAGCAAAAGGAGAAATTGCCGGTGAGTCATCCACAGACTTCTTCTCAACCTCCCCGGAAGCTAAGCCATGGTTTTATGACTCCTGTGTTCTGCAGAGACTAATTTCCCCCACTGGCGACCATCACAGTGCTTTATATAGCACAGTGAAACAACACAGCACATTAACCTTTGCGGATGACACAGTCAGACCATGCCTACGCAAGCAGCAGGCTCTGATGCAAATGTGCGACAATGGGACACTGTTTGAGCAATGATGTCTTTGTATAGCTCCTTCCCTGTGACCTGAGGGACGCTTTGGAAGAATCATCGACAATAGTACCAGCTTTGTGTTATTCTCACGGAGGTGGTGACGGGTCATCACACACAGACAACAGAGGGTATAGCAGGATGCCAGCAGCTCATCTGGAAGCCTCCTCTGCAGCCATCTTGCTAACCCATTATTTCTCCCTGGGGTTAAACTTGGTTCCCTGTGCCAACTTTGGATCTGTGTATTTCCAATTCATCAGCCAGTGGGACCCTTTGAAATCAAAGTCAGATCATGTCACTGTCCCCATGTACTCAGAGAAGGAGACAAAGTCTTTCCAGTGCCAAGGGGGCTCAAGCTGGCTTCCTCCACTTTTTCTCTCCCTTCTCCTGGTCCATGCTTCTTCAAAGGACCTTGGCACTATAGAGAACATTCTTTAGGAGCTTTCTGCAGGAATCCCCCCACCCCGCCACCTTTAGGTTGTAGAATTTTCCTTCACTGTAACCAAAATACAGCCAGAAAAAACTGAAGGGAAGAAAGGCACGGTGATGGCAGGGGCTGTGTAGGCCTTGGCAGAACACGAAGTAGAGACTTGTTCCATGAAGCAGAGAGGATTAGAGAAATCAGGCAGGAAAGGAGGCAGGTATAGCCCTCAAAGACCCACCTAGCTAGGCTAAGCCTTCCGAAAGGCCCCACAGGTTAATCACAGTACCCACAAGCTGAAGACAGATTTGACAAGAGGAATCTGTGGGAGACACTTCAGATGCGAACACCAAAGCCTTCCTTCAAATGTTGCCTTACCAGTGCAACATTGTCGGTGTTCCCCGAGTAAACCTATCCCTCACTCCTTGCCTCTTTGCACCCCTACCTACATCTCATATGCTAATTCTTAAGCAGAAAGAACCAATGCACTGGTTGCTGTTGGAATCGCCAGTTTTACCTCTACCACCTTTAATCAGTCTTGCTAGTGTTACACATGCCTTCGCTTTTGAAAGTGGAGAATGCTGTCCATTTTCTCCTTTGCTCTTTGGAGTATGTTCTTTAGCTCAGCATTTCTCAGACTTGATTGTGCCCAGGAATCAGCTGGGGATCTTTTAACAGTCTGTCTTAATAGAAGGAAATAATGAATTTCGATACCACCCTCCCACACATGTACACAGTGTACTTCGAGTGCTTCTGTGCCCTCTAATTGTACACCCTCTGTCCTCTCTCCTTTCTTGTTTATACCCACAGTGTCTTCTTTTTGATTTCATAACCTTTCCTTCCTCTTAATTCTAGACACAAGAAAAAATATGTAATTCGTGATTTTACGAGACTGACTTATCTCAACACAATGATGCCATTTCACACAATTTCCTACAAATTCTTATTTTATTTTATTTTAACAATTTTATTCTTGTTTACGGCCGAGGGAAATTCTACTCTGTATGCAATGAAATGTGTGTGTGCGTGCACATGTGTGCATGTGTGTGTGTGTGTGTGTGTATCATGTTTTCTTCATCCATTCATCCACTGATGGGCACTTGTAGGTTGATTGTATAGGTTGGCTACTTCAAACAATGCCTTGAGAAGCGGCAAGAGCTCTCTAGAGTGAGTGAACTTGGATGTGAATGGGAGTTTTAAGCTTGTTAAGCTTTGGGATGGGACCTGAGACTCTGCACCTTTAGCAAGTGATGCTGGTGTAGTTGGTCCATGTCCTATACCTAAAATCGAAAGGCTGGAGACCATGTGAATTTGCATGGATAGGTTAGTCAATTGTTTTCTTTACAAAGCCAATTCAAAACCTCAGGGCTGAGCCATCAATGAACCAGAGACAGATTCTTGGGCATCCACCTCGTGAGTTGTACTTTAGTAGATCAGAAATGGTCACCAGGAGCTTTGCTTCTAATAAAACCTGTCCATTGATTCAAACAAGTGGTCAGGTTGAGTAACAACTGATAGCGAGAAATTAAAATTTTCTTGTGTGTACAAATATGAGTCTGATTTTGCCAAATTATTACTTAGCAAGCTCAAAATAAAGCTGACATCTCAATCAAAAATAAAAAATTCTCATTGATGTCATTTGCTTGACTTCCAAAAATGTAATGATTTCAACAAAGAAAAAAGGGAAAATATGTATATTCGCTTCAAAATTCTCATTTGCCTCTTCAAATTTCTCTTTAGTATTAAGGAAACAATGCTAGCACAGGGCAAGCAATCCACAGAACGAGGTGTGTGGCGGCAAGAGCGTTTTCCTTCCACACTGGATGTGCAGTCTCACTCCCTGGGGACACTGCCAACTCTGTCCTGTGAACGTTTTCAGAAAACTTTCACATACCCACCATACATATCTTCATAAAAATAAACATGTTCAAAACTCTCTCCCCATCTTTTCTTATCATGGTGGCCTTGGTTAGTTATGCTTGCAAGTTGTATTTTGACCTTGGCATCTGCAATGCCACCTGATTCGACCCCTTTCCACTGGGTGGTGGGAGTTACAGTCCTTTCCCTTCAGTCTAGGTGGCCTTGTGATAATATTGGGAGTGACACAGTAGGTATTGTGAGGCTTGATCATAAAGTTGTGTAAGCTTTCAGCTGGTTCTTTGCTCATGAAACCCAGTCTATGCTGTAAGAAAGCAGACTACACAAAGATGCTCTATTTAGGGTTTTATCCAACAGCCCTAGCTGAGTTGCACCTAACCGCCAGCATCATTTTCTAGAAATTCCAGGAAGTGAACTTTGGGTGATTTCAGCCTTCATCATTCAGGCTGCTCCGACAGGAAGCAGAGATGAGCCACTGTTGGGTCTCACAAACAATGCCCCAAACGATGGTGCCATCACATGATAAGTACTGGTACATTAGAGGAGCTGAGGAAGACCTTTGAAGCTGTGTTAGAAGCAAGGGCTTCCTGACCTTCTCTTGTTTCCCCAACCTAAGTGCTGGGAGGGATTGCCTTTGAAGTTCCCTTATCTGACTTAGGAAACGTCTTCTAAGAGAAATGCAATTGTTTTAAACTCCTTCCAGGAAAGATTATCCACAGAAGAGACAGAAAGTCTCCACGTCCAGACAGACTTTTCATCTGTTCTTCTGAGACAGCTTTGTGAGCTCACCCCTGGGATATTCCATATGCATATGCATGATATTCACCTTTCTCTATCTCTCCCAAGACCTAAAACAGCTTTGTCCCCAGCTATTGACTGGTCTCTGGCTCTTTCACAAACCATTTATTGTCTATCAAGATTGATTGTACCCCTCCTCATTTTCTTCTCCTCTATGAAGAAAGGTCTATAAGTTTCTGAATCTCATTGGACTATTGGATAATGGATTTTTTTGGATGCTGTTAATAAATCTGTATATATTTTCTTCTTTTGAATCTGTCTGGTATCCCTTAATTTCAGCGAACTTCTGGAGCTTTTCCTTTTTTTATACGCAATGAAACTGGTGACAGAATTTTCTGTTTTAATCTGAGGATAGGAGAAGGGGTTAATGGAAGGATGGAGTTCTTGAACCTGTTACTTTGTATTAGACTAGTCTGTGCAGTGCTATAGTAGCAAACAGATATTCACAACATGCAGCCACATCGTTCATCTTTATTTCTTACATTATTGTTCAACAAAGGTCAAGAGATTTCCCTCCAAACTGTGACTCTGGATGCAGTTTCCTTCCATGTGATGACTGTCTTTATCTTTGAGGGTTCTCTGAGTCTTTTTCTGCATTTCTATAGTTTAGCTGATCTCTGTGATAAAAATGAATTCCGAGGCTTGATCATAAAATATAGAAGTTGTACACACAACTTCTAGGTGGTTCTTTGGGAGATGTTTGTTCATAAAACCCAGACTATACTGTAAGAAAATAGATTGCACAGAGATGCCATAGTTAGAGTTCTGTCCAACAGTCCTAGCTGAGTTGTACCCAGCTAGGATGAACAGAGGATAGAGGAACTGAAAAGAATTTGTGTGGCATGGTTTCAAGTGAGCTACATCACTTTTGCACAATCCACTAACTAAGGCTCAAATTTAGAGCCTTTTTCAAACTGCAGGGAAGTCTGGGAAGTGTAGTCTACATCGGTACCTAAGGAGAGGAAACCAGATTGATTAGCAACTAGCCAGTCTCTGTCACCCAATGTCTCAGTTTCTTTGCTGTGGACAGAGACAACAATACCAGCCTCCTTAGGTTGTTCTATGAATTAAAATAGAAGAAATTCTCTCATCTTTAAAGGTTTTGAAAGGACTATAAAGTTTTAGGTACAATCCTACAACACATAGAGAAATGCCAGGCAACAATGTACCACAGCTACCACAGTCCCATTAGATTCATAATGGATCTGAAAATTCTACTGATGTAATATTTTTCCTGTATGTTTAGGTACACAAATGCTACTGTGTTGCAGTTGCCTACAATAGACAATACAGAAACATGTACGTGTTTATAGCCTAGAAGCAACAGATTGTATTCTATATCCAGGTGTTTGGCAGTAGCCTGTAACATCTATTCAAGTAATTATGTTCTAAGATGTTGACAAAATCTTGTAAGGATGCATTTCTTAGGTATGTTCTGGCCATCTAAGCTCTTCAGCTGTATCATGATTTCTCCTATCAGAGATAAAACCTAAGGGGATGGAACTCTTTATAATCAGTCAGGGTCTCCATAGATAGTGATGATGATATGCCGCTGGCCCACACCTGGGCAAATTTGGGAACCGCCATAGGTGGCATTAACCCACAACTGTTTCTCACTCAGGAGGCAGAAACAGCGAACTGCCCAAACCAGCTTCCGCCTGATGTTATTCAAGCTCTCAGGAAAGTCTCCGGAACACAGCTGGTCCCTCACCAGGCAATGCTCAAGTGGGACATTAGGCAGTGATCACTTCTTTCTCTCTGGTTTCCTATGATAATGGTTTCCATAGCAGCCTGTGTGCTTCATGTAAACAAGAGCAAGAGAAAAATACCAGCTAAAGGAACTGGAAGCATAATAATGAGTCTTTCAGCTCTAGTAGCCATGGTGGCTTCAGGTTCATGCCCTCCCTAAAGAACCTACTCTCTGAGGAACCATGGCTTCAGGTCCATGCCCTCTCTAAAGTACTTGCTCTCTGAGGAACCGTGGCCTTTTTCCTAGTAAAATAGTCATAATGCTGTTAGCGTGGCCCCACGGAAGCCATGTGGGCTTCGGGTGAGGAAGTACTCTTGAGGGACTCTCTCAGCTGTCTAAATCGTGAAGTGAGGACGGATGTGTGTCTCCTGTGACTGCCTGAGAAGCAACAAGCTATGGTCTCATCATTGGGCCCCTTCAAAAATTTCAAAGCCACTTTCTCTGAAGGTGACATTTCTAAGTAAAATTTTAAAATATGAGAAAGAATATTTATGCCTTCTAATTTTGAGAATAATTTCTATGTCAAACTTACTTACCTTTTAGGGATGGGGGGGGAGACTGGATAAGATACCCAAGTAAGCTTTCCAAAGCTAAAGTTGTTTATAGTACTTAAAAGCTCTGCCTGCTGAGCAAGTGTCTCTGCAGGTTCATTGGACATATTTTCAGGGACTTTAACATGTCAACTTTCTTTGACCTTATAAATCTCCTGATGTGGGAGTCCCCTCTGTGTGCTGTGATTATCATTAATGAATAAAGAAACTGCCTTGGCCTGTTGATAGGGCAGAACTTAGGTAGGTAGGTAGGTGGGGAAGACAGAACTGAATGCTGGAAGGAAGAAGGCAGAGTCAGCGAGAAGCCATGGAGCCGCCAGAGTCAGACATGCCAAATCTCTGCCAGTAAGCCACTGTCAATTGGCAATATACAGATTAATAGAAATGGGTTAAATTAATATAAGAGTTATCCAATAAGAAGCTAGAGCTAATGGGCCAAGCAGTGTTTTAATTAATATAGTTTCTGTGTGGTTATTTTGGTTCTGGGTGGCAGGAACGAACAAGCGACCCCTCTTTGCAACAACCTCCTAGGACTCTCTCCTAAAGATGGAACTCTTGACTGGGGTATAGTTCAGTGGTATGATACCTGCCCCAGTATGCATGAAGCCCAGGGTTTTATCTCCAGGATATAAAAAAATATAATCCTAAACAGAGTCTAGATTTATGACCTACTAGCTAAAGGCTGTTTCAAAGTTACTTATACAGGCAAAGAGTTGAAAATTTAAATATAAGCCTTTATAGGTAAATAAATCACACAGCATTCATATAGAGGAATATTTTGTGATAAGTAAGAATAATATTTATGTTGTATTTTTAATGACACAGAAAAATTCCTTCATAAAAGCACGCAGAATAAGGAATGGCATCTATGATTTTACCTCAGCTGGGTTCAAGTACACAAAATAATGATGAGAAAGGTATAATACCAAACAAAGTGTGTTGTATCTGGGAGGCAGAGTGTGAGAAACTCCTTTTCTATCCATTTATGCATGTCTAAGAGTAATATGGAGACAGATAAGAAAAACAACTTCTTGGTTCCTAACCTGAAGTGGGGAAGAAGCCCTCTCCTGAGTAGTGTGACTGAGAAAAGACAGATATTCAAAACTTACCCAAAGCTATCTGGAGTTTAAGATGGAAATATATTCTGAAAATACCATGAATTAATCAGATTTTAAGGCAAAAGCTGCTTTTTGTTAAACTTGTTCTTTCAGTTAGGAGTTTCGCTGGTGCAGTAAAGGGGCAGTAGTAGATTCTCCTTGAAGATCCTTGATCTCACCAGCCTCCGATGGTTGATTAGATTTCTAGTACTAGGCATGATTTCCCTCCTATTGAACTTAAGTCCAATTAGACTTGGCTACTGCCTAGATAGGAGTGCCACAATTTCACCTTAGGGATATCCTGTCATATTGATCATTGGTGTGATTCATAGGTGTCACAGCTAGATAGGGCTATTGATTGCTTCCCTCCTTGGGCAACTTTCATAGTGCCTTCTGGTACTAAGAGAGCTAGACCACAGGAAGGGAGCTTTCAGGTTAGATTCGGCTTGTGAGTCCCATGTCTAAATTGTTTAATGTCTTCCACAATTCCTGAGAGGTAGCCAGAGACAACAACAATAGCCTAGATTGTCTCAGGAGTCACTTGGACTACCCTGAGCAAAAACTCGGAGATGTCACATGCTTTGTATTGGAGTTTTTGTTAGATAATCTATGACTCTTGTGGGAAGCATTGTTGGCCCAAGTGACATAACTTCATTTATCTTTATGCCCACAAATAAGCGAAGCTATCACTCTATATCAAAGCACGTCCTTTTCACAGCAAAGATCAGTACAGAAAACCAAAGCTGGTCAAAAGGTAGAGATCAATTGATTGTGGGGTACTCAGCCCCAATAGATACATATATCCACCATACAACTTCTGCACCAAAGACTCGGGGAATGTCATGGGACAGGGGCAGAAAGATTGTAAGAGCCAGACAACTTGTAAGTCTTCTATGAAATTATGTACCCTGTAAATGACAGGGAAGCTACAAAATGAACAATATGGCTGTCTGAACAAGACCTGAACAATGACAATAGCAATGCATAGGCTAACAAAGAAGGGGAAATAATCTCATGGGGTCCTACCCCTAGACAAAGAACTACAGACCACGAGTTCGCTGAGAGAGGGAAAGCTAGTCTATCCCAAAGATGACCCCTCTGCTTGGTTATCCAATACAAATTGTTCAACTCAGAAATCATATACACACAAACAACACTAAATGGATTCAGCAGATTGTGCGTGTGTTACATATATGTAACACTAATGAAGAAAAGGGGGCATCAATCTGAGAAAGAATGAGGATGGACATTGAAGAGCTTAAAGGAAGGAAAGTGATAGCAATATAATTATATTTTAACTAAACTTTGAAAAAGAAAAATATTCTTTATGTGGGATATTGTGTAGAGAATCCTCCTGCCTTAGTCCCTGGATTGCTGTTATAGCAAACTGTGGATGGATGCTGGGATATTATGTAGATAGATATTACCAGGATCCATGGAGCTCCAAAATTGTAAATCAGTGTCTCCATGCATATGCATTTACTGGGACTGGAAACCATAGCTTTTATGTGATTGTATAACATACCTTTGTATCTCCTAAAGTACTGGAGGCTCTGTAAGTGAGTTTCATGCATATGGGCACTTAAGTTCTTCAAAGCCAAGTGATTACATTTAGGAGACAGAGGACAGAAGCTCTCTCTAGCTCCTGTCTTTGGATGACTGACCCCAGGGATGACTCCCTAATTCAAACGAACCAAATTTCAATGAGAACAAACTCATGTTTAGCTGAAATACAGGTGATTCCACAGTTTTCGAGACTGTATTTTACCACAAAGTCAACCTCTCCTGGACTCTGGAAAAGTTTACTTGTAACCGTGTTCTTCATTGTAAGTAGTAAGAGAACAGAGCAAGAGAAAAACTTCCCCAGGGAAAAGCCCCCTAAATGATCACCCCTGAAATCATACATATGCAGTAATATTATATGGACTGAGCAGGTTGTATTTATATATTTAGGAATATATAATATATATGTAATGAGTTTAAATTAATAAACAATTTTGTTAAAAACTCTCATAGCTTTTCTTCCTGCACCTCAGTTAAACAGATTTTAGCTGAACAAATTTTGCCTTTATAGCCACTCGGTGGGGAAAACTTTTAATTTGTTTTATGTTTGCAGAAGGTTAGGGCAATTAATATTGTGGAAACAGTGCCATATATAGTTCAGGAATAGCTGTGAATATAAGACAATACATTAGCTTAATTCTCCCCAGAGAATGGCTTATCACCCATGCCAGCAGATGTGGGTTGTGGTGTTCAGGACAGATGCTTTGCTAAAGAATCCACAGTGGGTTATGAGAGGTTAGTGACTAGCTCTGGCTTGATGGACCCATATTGACAGTAACTTATGGATAGTTGTAGACCAAAGTGATAGCTTTACTATTCATTTAATACAGTTTGACTTTATCCCTCAGAAGGTCATACTTGGAAAACTTAATTCTCATATTAATATGTTAATGTATCTGGAAGCCCTTTAGGAAGCATTTCTGATTGGATGAATTCATGGGGTGGCCCCCTGTGATGGCTTTATAAGATCAAGGGCACTGAACTAGCATACTTGCTGTGGCATGCCTGTCATTTGATCCCCCACTGTGTTATGATGTAGGAAGATTGTCCTCACCCCATACCAACCAGACCCAAGCACCATGCTCTTGGACTTCCTGACTCCATAAGTGAAAACCAAACCAACTTCTGTTTCAGAAAATGTATGATCTCATATCAAATATCTGAAATCAGGCTAAGATACCACATGAAAAGAATACTACTCAGAATGGAGAGGCCAGAGTTTTGGGGGCTGTGCTGGGCACCAAGGATGTGTGCAAACTGAGATAAACTACCATGTCTATCAGCATAACTGTCTGGGTTCTTGTCTATAGAAAAGAACTCTGAAATTTGCTTTGATTTCCCTGACTCTATTAACTACAGACGTTTGAGTGACTCTGAAGAAGCCTTGGAGAGGTTTGGAGGCAAGCCAAAAGTCCTAAGACAGGAAAATACTATTTTTTTATAAATAGTTCTACATTGTGGCTAGAGTAACAAAACACATGAAAAGATCTTTGAAGCATTGAAGCACCTCCATGTCTTCACACCACAGTTTTCTTACTTTTTATTAGATAACTTATGGTTTGCAAAATCCAAAGCAGATTTACCACAGTGGCAATCTGGAAAAAAGTTGCTGTCTCCTTCAGTTGTTTACCAGAAAATTTTGCTTTGAGCAACAGAGAGTTCTTGGAGGATGAATTATACAGCATTCCCATAAACCATGACCCAAGATAAGACACTATTTATAAACATTTCTCAGAGCAGCAAAGAAGAGAGGACAATAGAGGAAGGGAAGGGGATGTATTGGTAAAATAATGAAGCTCACTAATCTTAATTTTTCATTATTGAAGGTTTTGTTGAGTCCAAGCCAATGGTCCTTGGCACTATTGACTAGAAATAGGATATTTCACAGTGTTTCTGTGATGTGGGATTCCCCGTTGTATGTTTGAACGTGTTTTATTATCATTGGTTAATAAAGAAGCTGCTTTAGGCCTATTGCAGTGCAGAATAGAGCAAGCTAGGAATTCTAAGTAGAGATAGAGCAGAAAAGAAGGCAGAGTCAGAGAGACGCCATGTAGACACCAAAAGATAAAGATGCTGGACAGAACCTTAGCAGTAAACTATGAGCCCCGTGGTAAAATACAAAATAATAGAAATGAGCTAATTTAAGATGTAAGAGTTATTTAACAAGAAGCCTGAGCTAATAGGCTGAGCAGTGTTTTAATTAATGCAGTTTCTGTGCGATTATTTCAGGTCTAGGTGGTTGGGAAATGAATGAGCAGCCTCTGCATACAGAATGGTGCTACATGTGAGCTGACTACATACACATAAAGCGTGAGAGAGCTTGGGAAGAAATTCTAGACTAAAAAGAACAGAGTTAAGCATAGCTTCTTGGTAGCTACATGTTTTCAGATAGGTTCTGTTTGCTGGTGGCAAGCAGGGGTGCCTCAGCTCCTTTAAGAAGTCTTCCTGACTCAGCAGTAGCAATAAAAACTTTGCAGCTCCTTTAAAAAGGCTTCCTGGTTTGTGCTAGTGGCACGAACAGCTCTTGACTCTTTCGGGAAACCAAGCACTTACATGGTGTTTGTGAGCAGAGTGCTACAAGTTGCTTAATGACAACATAGACTCATTGTGAGCCTAAAAATGGGGCTGTGAGTATGGTTTGCAGAGCTGGTGCTGAATGAACCTCCGCCATATTGGACTGGGTGGAGCCAAAAGATGAAGGAATCTTAGTCCTAGCCATGCTGTTTAGCATTTTAAGAAGTGGTCTTGGTCAGAAAAGGATAGCAGATGCACAATAAAGACAAATTCAGATGGAAAAGAACTCTAAATGGGTCACAGTGTTAGATAAATGTACATAGGCTTGGGAGAGAGAAGAAAAAGAATGTAGACAGTATAAAAGGAAGTAAATGTTTTAAAAAATAAAACAAAGTCTTTAAAGAGACAGAATACAAACAGTCATAGGTTAAAGGAGTAAGTACTAGAAAGCCTAACTAACATAACTATAAGCTTGATTTTATAGATTATATTATATCTATATAATAAATATATTATATCTATTAACCCATATTTTAAATTATGCATTACATTTTTAAATGAGCTGCACAAACACAATATCTTAATCAAGAGAATATATCATAAAATTGACCTCAAATTTGTATCAATAAACCAAGATCCATGCCAATGTAAATCTCTGTAGCATATCCCCCTTTAAATGTAAACAAACATTTATAAACAATATTTGAGAATTTGGGCATAGTTCTCTTCAAACTTCTTCCTGCTTTTTGTTGGGTGAAGTAATTTTGGAGGGTGTTCACAGCCAACTTTGAGGGAAGTTTTGGTCCATCAAACCACATTAGTCTGGAAGGAATCCATAGGTTCTCATCCTCTGTGGAAACAAAAGAAGAGCCTCTTTTCCAAAGCAACAAATCCTTAGGCCCAAATTTTGAAGTCAAGATACCTTTAAAATATGTATGTTGATTTAGCTTAGCAGCCCATACAATGAAATGTCTCTTGGTACTTGGCTCATTCACAGTCAAAAAATTCAAATTTAACACAATAATATGCATAATACAGACTTTCTGCATATTTTCCATCTTTATGTGGCTTACTTTCTTATTCTATTACTTTTTCTATAAGTTTACTCTATTTAAAGACTTTGTTCTATTTTTTTAAAAAGCCATTTACTGCTTTTTATAACTCTCTATATTCTTTCTTCTCTCTCTCAAGCCTACACACATTTTAAAAACACACTGTGACCCATTTAGAGGTATTTTTCATCTGAATTTGTCTTTGTTGTATATCTGTAATCCCTGTCTGTTCAGGATGGCTTTTTCAAATGCTACGTGGTGTAACCAGGACTAAGACTGCTTTGCCTTTTGGCTCCGCCCAGTCCAATGTGGCAGAGGTCTGTTCACTGCCTTTGTGAGCCATACATACCACCCTAGTTCCAGGTATGCAGCAGATCTATGTCACACCATTAAGCAGTTTGTAATATGCTACTCAAAACCCCAATTAAATGCTCTGTATCAGGACCTCCTGAAAGAATCAGAGTTGTTTGTGCAACTAGAATGAACCAGGAAGAGTTTTTAAAGGAGTCACACAGTTTTTGCTGCCACTGCTGAGTCAGGAAGCCTTCTCTTAAAAGAATTGTGCCTCTGCTTTCTTCTAGCAAACACAGCCCACCTGAGAAAATGCTGCTACCAATAAACCATGTTCAGTTCTGTTCTTTTGTGTCTAGAATTTCTTTTTAAGCTTTTCCATGGATATAGTTGATCATGTTGGGCACCAATCTGTTGGCAGAGGCTGCTCATTCATTCCTGACAGCTCAGATTCGAAATAACCACACAGAAACTATATTATTTGCAATACTGTTTGGCCAATAGCTTAAGCATATTCCTAGCTAGCTCTGACATCTTAAATTAACACATCTCTATTATTTTATATTTTACCACAAGACTTGTGGCCTCCTGGCAAGGTTCTGGCTGTCGCTGGCATCTTTATCTTCTGGCGGCTACGTGGCATCTCATTGACTCTGCCTACTTTCTCCCATATCCAATTTAATTTTCCTGCCTAGCTCTATTCTGCCCTATAATATGCCAAAGCAGCTTCTTTATTCATTAATCAATAAAAGCAACACATTTACAGAAGGACTTCCCACACCAATCACCCAACACAAGTATTGCGTTAATCATAACAAAAGTTTGAAGAGTTTTGGGGCTGGTAGAGGTCTCTAGTGGTCGGTCAGGAGGCTCTCAGGAGACTCATATGAACACTGGACAATCTTTCAAAAATTTGAGATAATTATTAAAAAATCTGTTTTTAAAAAAAGCTCTGTGAGACATTAAAAGAGATGCTAAAATTGGTCATGTCCTGGCTTTAGTTGCTGTTGCTGTGATTAAAATACCTTGACAAAGGCAACTTTAAGGGGAAATAATTTGTGTCACAGTTTCAGGTTATAGCCCGTCATAGCAGGTAATCACAATGGTAATGGTGTCAGAGAACCGATCACATTATATTCATAGTCAAAAGCAGAGAGTAAAAAAATAACACGTGCATTCCTGGGCTCTGTCACTTTCTCCACTCTTACACAATTCAGGATCTCCTGCTGAGGAACCAGTGACACCTTCTTTTATGTGGCGGTGTCTCTCCTCAGCCTGGACACCACAGAATAGGCAAGGTTGACTGGCCAGCTAGCCCTAAGCATCCACCTGTCTCTGTCTCCCTAGTGTTGGGATTCCATGCACTTGACACTTCTCTTGGATATTTTTTTTAATGTGGAATTAAGCCCCTATGCTTACAAAACTCTCATGCTCACAAGACAAGAACTTTTGGATGACCAAACTCTCTCCCCCGTTCTATGAGTTCATTTTTAATTGAAATAAAAAGCTGTAGGAACTATATCTTAAAATGACAGCCCTTGGCAAAGGACAAGCATTTTAGAACACATTCAAATACTAATCTATAGCATCAGTGGGATACAGGCCCACTCAGATACGACCATTATAACAAAAATGGCACAATTATTTCTGGAACTCAGCAAGGCAATAAATAGCAAATACTTTACAGCTTAAAACCTCTTTGCGCCCTAGCCGTCATTTGCCCAGTAATTTATATCTAACAAATTACTAAAGGCTTAGTTCCAAGGTTATCACTGAGATATCTCTTAAAAATATAAAATGTGATAGAAATGCGACACAAAATGAGTTCCATAAATAACTTCTGTGAAAGTCATACACAACAAAATGTTGTAAAAAAGGTAATTTTAGCTTTAGGAAGATGAAGTGTTAACAGAGACCCACACATACACAAAGAACTACAGGCAGCTAGTGACTGCTGAGAGAGGGAGAATTAGCTTCTCCCAGGGATGGGTACACCAGTTTGTTACCAAATAAGCATCAAATGGATTCAGCAGGTTGTATTTGTGTGTGTGTGTGTGTGTGTGTGAACAATTATAAATAAAAAGAAGTCATTAATGAGAGGGAGATGGGGTTGGGGAGACCATGGGGAGAGTAGAGACAGGAAAGGGGAGGAAGAAAATTACAGAACTATATTTTAATTAAAAGCAAATTGAATAAAAATAAGAGTTTAAATGATAGTTGGCTGCATGGTGTACAATGCTTTTCTAAGAGACTATAGGTTATTAAATGAAATACCAAGTGCCAGATCCATAACTTCCTATGAGTTGTTCTGTAAGATTTTCAGAAATCCCAAGAACAATGCAGGCTATGGCTGTTCTTCTTGGCTGTCAACCAGAACTATGATGCCAGTGACCTATTTCTGATGACACCACACAGTTTGGTTACATAACACACAGAAATCCAGCTGAAATTGAGCAATAGGCTTCTTGCATGGTCACTGGCTTTCATAGCACCAGAAGATGCTGTGCAGGCTGCTGAGTGAGAAAAACCATCAACAATCTTATTAGGCTGTGATGCCTTCATACACAATAGCAACCTGCCAGGCAGGACGTGCCCACAAGTTAAAAAGAAAAAAGAAAAAGGTGGGGTGTTGAGATACTATGAAAAAGTAGTATATTAATCAGAAAGTGCAGGGTGACCTCACTTTGTAGTATAAGCAACTTGACAGTGGGTAGAGATGGGAGAAAGGTGTTAGACTCGGGCCTAGGGTGGTCACATGACATGGAGACATATCCAGAATGCAGTTCTCCAAACACCAGGACTTTTTTATCCTTCCCTTTCATGCATTCCAGTTTACCCCCCTCCCCGTTCCATTATTCTCATTTAAGTCTTTATAACATGGAGTTCTTTTCCTCTCTCATGTAAGCCCTAATACAGGGTTACTACTTCCCTGATATCTACATGGCTTATAAACATACATAAATACTTGAAGATTCAGAGCTAACAGTCACAGATGAGAGGAGTGTGATGTCTGTCTTCCTGAGTCTGCGTTACCTCACTCAGAATGTTTGTTCCAAGCCCTATTCATTTACCTGGGATTTTCATAATTTTTTTCTTAACAACTGAATATTATTCCATTTTGTAAATACATCACATTTAATTATCCATTCATCAGTTGATAAATATCTAGGCTGTTTCCATTTACCAGTTGTGTACTGTGTTACCATGGGTAAAGGGGTAATTTATAATCTACTATTGTATAACAAATTGTCCTTAGGCTTGCAACGTTGGTTATCTCACATAGTTTCTGAGAGTTAGCAGTTTGGCAGAAATTTACCTTGGCCTTGATAGCTCAGAGTCTCTTATGTTGCCCAAGCTTGGTTGGGGGGAGGTCTGCTTCCAAGCTCACATGCTGCTATGAGTGGAGCATTAGGTTCTCTCCTTGTGATGCTCGTAATGAAGCTTCTTAATGCATATCTCATAGCCCTGACTATAGAAGAAAAGAGGGAACGAGGGAACACGAGAATCACACACACACACACACACACACACACACACACACACACACACACACACTTGAGAGAGAGAGAGAGAGATCTCAAGACCAAAATCGTGGTGTTTTGTAAAGCAACCTCAGAAGTAGCAAGCTATTTTTCTGCCATATGCTATAGGATATACATATTAATCCTGGAGCAATATCGGAGAGAACTTCTCAAAGATGTAGTTCTTAGAGGCACAAAGTCAAGGGTCATCTTGGAAGCTGTGGAGAAGAGAGAATTGGACATGGTGAGGAAAGGAGGGAACCATGATGCTGTGAGAATAGAAATTTGGAGATATCATGGACTAAATATTGGTCTCAACAGCGCTTGAAATTTCAGTTTGGAGGTGAGCTTATTTATAACTTTGAGGGTCACCTGAGCTAGATTACCACATAGAAAGGACATGGGATTAGACTAAACATCTTGCTGCCCATTAGAGAAAACTGGGCTGTTAGATTAAACTGATTTAGTAATGGTCACTTTATAAAACATGTAGCCTGGTGTCTAGCTTTACTATTTTAAAGGGGAAATATCAGTGCTTGTCAAAATTCAGAAAATTACTAATCTGGCTCACCTGCCCTAAAGAAACTCTATTTTTTCTTTAAGTTGCCTTTGTTAGGTACTTTTTTTTTTGTCATAGCAATGGCAATGAGAAAAGTAACCAACAAAGGTTTTTTTTTTTCTTTTTTTTTTTTTTTAATGTTGCTGTGCCTCATAATATTCGGAAAGAAACAAAGTCAAACAGCATCAAAAAGTAGGAGACAGAAGATGTAAAACAGGATGTAAATTCTAAAGTATTTTGTAGGAATAATTAAAATGGAGAATATTTTGGATAAGAAGTAAATTTGTGTGATAAAGTAAGATTTTTGTCCTATGGTGAAATGACTGGATTTTTCTTTTCTGAAGTAAAGAAAGAAAAGATAAAGACAAAATCAGAAGGCTTAAGGAGACCTCAGAAGGTCTGTGCAGGTCACAGAAGGCCATAGAGTATGAAACTTAAAGGTTATCCAAGGTCAGAATTCAATACACTAGAATCTAGAATCTCACCCTCTGTTTAGAACAATGTTATTTTATTAAGATATTGTCTTGTTCTTGGTAACATGAGAACTGACTTAAGAAATTTTGTATTGTGTTGAGATAATTTCTTGTTTTCTGCTGAAATTGTTAGACTTTTAATTACTTGGTAGAGTAGTTGAAATAAAGATTTATTTAAAATAAATTTGCTTTTGTCTGAACTTCATCTAAATGTTACGTAATAGTTAAAATTAAAATCCATTGCTTATTCTTCAAAACTAGTAAAACTGTCCTTCTGGGTGTCCAAAATGCAGAGGCCAAGACTAAAGAGGACAATGGAAATAAAATAGCAGCCAATATCTTGGCTGTTTCCTTTCTGAGCCATCCAAGATTCAGGACATGTGAGACCTCTTCTAAGGTGGTCATACAACCAGCTCTCTTGATCTGAGAGACCATAAAAAACCTAGAATTTGGGAAAGTCACATGGTCAACAAGACCCTGAATCATACAAACAGGTGATAGACCATGTGGAGGGGAAAAAAAGAGCCAAGAGGCTTCCTATGAGTCCCTAACAATCCTACAGGCTCCCTGAAGAAACTTTGGATGACATTAGTAGTATAAAGAAATAAATTAATTTGGGGCCATCTATTAATGGTTAAATGGTTTTTAACCAGTTTAAATGGTTTTAAAACTTCTGTTAGAAAAGTATAATTACAAAACTAAATTTGACCATCACCTCCCAACCAGAATTCTTATCCTGACCTAGTTCAGCTAGGGAACCCAGTGTCAAGCTTTACGATTTTAAAGGGGCTGTACTAGTGCTTGTCACAATTTGGAGAATTACTCATTCTAGGATAAAAGATAAAGTCACATTTTCTTCTTCTTCTTCTTCTTCTTCTTCTTCTTCTTCTTCTTCTTCTTCTTCTTCTTCTTCTTCTTCTTCTTCTTCTTCTTCTCCTTCTTCTTCATCATCATCATCATCATCATCATCATCATCATCATCATCATCATCATCATCATTATTATTTTAGAAAGCACTCAAGAGAGCCCTGCTGGAGCAATAAACCACTTGAGGTTTCTCTTCAAAACATATCCTAAGGGTCAACTTCAGATAAACAACTCTATGGACACAGACTACATGGCTCTTGCTTTAACACTGACCTCATAGAAGGAGCCCTGAGAGCACAGTCACCCTCACTTGTGCTTTAAAGTAAAACCTCTGTTGACTGTCATAAAACCTTTCAAGGTGCTCTATTCTTCCATCAGGACTCATTCATCTGACTCTTGAGTAATTAAAAACCCAACTCTCCTCTAGTGAGCCCTCTATTATTACTGGAAATATCTCCATCATTGATGGGCCTGTCATAGGCACCTTTGGACTTGACTTCCATTTTAATCTTAATCTTCAAAACAGTTCCCTTAATTTTTCCTATTATTATCACATCTCAAGTGAATCTTAGGGTATCACCAAGCAAGTTATTTACACTAATTGCTAATATCTAAGTTTGCCTTCTAGCAAGACCACCTTCTGTCTCAATGGAGGCTTCCAAACAACAACAAACAACTCACTTCGCACAATGGTACAACAGGTTCTTACCTTCTTACTGTTTTCCTTCATGGGTAGGACACTTATTTCATGACAGGTCTGCTGCTGTTTTCAGTCCCTTCAATAGTTAATAATATTTGATTCTTCTAGAATTCAAAATTTCAGATTCAAATAGCTATCAGTAAAGATAAATCACCATCTCTCTTGGACAAGATCTTGAGACATCACTGGATCCATAAAACAAAATTTCTCTGGGCCTTTTGGTTAACGTCACTTATTTATGCCAATAGGCACCCATCCTCAATCTAACCAGCTTTGGTTATCCCATCAATATAATCTCTCTCTTTCTCCCTTCTCCCTCACTCTCTCATAACACACACACACACACACACACACACACACACTAAAATTCAAACAGACATATGTGTGTATATATATATACATACATACATACACACACACATATATATATATATATATAAATAACATATGGGTTATTTTAATATCATATAATTGACATAAAATCCATGGCTATATTTAAAGAAAAAAATCTATAAAACTAGAGAATTAAAAAATAAATGTTTTTCAATTTTTGCAACAATGTGGTTAAATTTACCATTGGTGCGGGACAATTGTCTATATTCTGTCAATTATGTTTTAAATAAATGCTGATTGGCCCAGAAGATATAGGCAGGACAACCAGACAGGAAGTAGAGGCGGGTCAATGAGAACAAGAGAATTCTGGGAAGGAGGAAGCACATTCCTCTCCAGTCCTGTCCCAATCACAGAAGAAGGAAGATGTGATTGCCCTGCTGAAAAAGGTACTGAGCCATGTGGCTAACATAGATAAGAATAATGGGTTAATATAAGTTATGAGTTAATAAGAAGCTTGAGTTAATAGGCCAATCAGTTTATCATTAATATAGACCTCTGTGATTTCTTTGGGGCTAAAAACTGTGGACCTGGTGGGAGGACAGAAAACCCTGACAACATACCGTGGTATTACATCTCCTTTGACTTATCATAAATGGAAACTATCCTAAGTAGAAAACACATTTAACCCAGCAAATACATTGGCCATCGGAGTTTAGCAACATATATACCATAGGGTGTAGACTTTGAGGTCTCAGAAGCTCAAGCCAGTTCACTTGAACTAGAACTCTCAGTTCCTTCTCCAGCATCATGTCTGTCTGTGTGCCTCCAAGCTTCCCACGATGGTGACAATGGACTAAACCTCTGAACTGTAAGTCAGCCCCAATTAAACGTTTTCCTTTTTAAGAGTTGTCATGATCACGGTGTCTCTTCACAGCAATAAAACTCTAACTAAGAAACTATATCTTTCCACTTTCTTTTTTTTCTCTTTTTAAAATAAAAAAAACCTTAAAATATAATTACATAATTTCTCCTTCCTTTTCTCCTTCCAATCCCTAGTAGGTACTGCCTTCTTTGCTCCTTTTTAAAACCCTGGTCTAATTTTCTTTAATTGTTACATATTGCCAAGAGACATTTCTTTGATGATGGGTGAGAGGTACTCTTATCTGTGGGTCTAAGGTTAAATATTTAGAATTCTGTTAGGGGTTAAACTGTTGGTGAAGTGATAGTGACAGGTTCTTCTCTGTGATCTATAACTTCAGTAGGTTTCCAACACCAGACATAACTTTCCTTTTATTGAATGGGGCTTAAGTCTATGGACACCATGGAGCTGGTAAAAGTCTCCAAATGTCAAAGGTAAATGGAAGAGGAGGTCAGGAATTTCCTGAGCTATATCAGATCACATTGCAGGATTCTTTGGTGGCCCTGCTGGCCTCTCTCCTCTTATATTCCTTGCACTTTGGTATGATTCAGGGCAGACTATCACCAAAAATGCCACTGGCAGGTTCTCTTGTTCTTCTTTCACTTGGGTCCATCTCTTCCTCTCTCCTGTTTTCCCCTTCCGCTTACCTTTGACATTTGGAGACTGTCGCTGGAGTTCCAGTGGTTTTAATGTTTGATTCTGGAGGGCCTCCTTCTAATGAAAGGCTCGGAGAACATTCAAGGATATTAAAAGATCAATGCTTTAAAAACCCAATTTAATACATGGACGAGCAGGTACTTGCCTGTCTTTCTGCTTGAAAAGAGGTGAGTCATTGTGCTCCCCAGCAGTCAATTTCCTGAGAGATTATCTTGCAGGGACAGATCAATCAGCTTCTGAGGACACACCAGGATTCAGGACCATTTCCCAGTTCCAAGGAGTCCTGGGGATTGTTTGATTTTTTTTTCCTTACTGTAGCCCAAAGCTTATCTGTGAATGTCCATGCCATCGGTTCTGAAGAAAAGCTTATTAATTCTAGGTAGCCTATGATTGTAGAGATGTTTCCAGATGTAGTTTGAGATGTAACCATCCAGGATAAGTCTAAGCATGCTCACTGTGAGAAAAGGCTGTTCTGGAGGGGGACAATGCTTTTGCATCCTCTCAGCAACCCCACCCTATGCCCACCCTGTCCCCACCCCCATGCCATTCACTTCTATAGTGTATCTGCTTTCATACAGTCCTGGGAAGGTCTGAGAAAATTCCTGGGTTCTCCTTTGTGTCCCAACTCCCCAGACATGCCCTGATTGGTATTCTGGCCTTAGTTTACAGTCTGCAGTGCCAGGAGCAGTCCCTGGTGGGAGAAGGAAGGCTGTCATGATGAAAGTCTAGGTTGGTTCTGTCCAGCAGCTGTCCCACAGTGGCATCCCTTAGATGCCCTCACTACTAGATCTAAGCAGAAGAGTAAATAGGCTGTAATGAGTATGCCCCATTGAGATAGGGCCATGTCCAGCTGAGGCTTGGAGCTCTTTGTTATAAATGGGTGAAAGGGGGGCTTCGGGATTTCAAATATTTTCTCGCAGACTCTTCCTACTGTGGAGACTTTTAAGACTTAAGAGGTTTTTAAAGCCTTGTTTTGAAATGATGGAGCCCACACCATGAGACCAGACACACAGTCTACATGAACATTCTAAGCAGTTAATTTAAATTATGACTCTATGCAGGAATGTACACAGATTTTCACGAGGTCCCAGAAGAATGAATGCTTCTTGTCACACTTGTAAAAAGATTAAATACAACTAAAATGGAGAGTGGACACTAGGGAGATGTCAGTGGGAAGGACACTCACTCTGCAAGCATGAGGCCCTGAGTTAAAACCCCCAGATCTGTTTTTCTCTGAATATGATTGTAAACCAAGCACTGGGGAGCAGGGACAGGCGGATCTTGAGAAATGTGACCGAAAAGGTATATTTCTGGCTCAAGTCAGAGACCTTATCTCAAGGCAGTAAGATGGAGAATCATAGAGAAAGATATTTTCTGTCTTTTTCTGACCTCTACATGTATGTATATGGGCATGTATCCCACCCCACATTAATGTATTCCTTCCACACTCAGCAGACATGTAACACACACACACACACATACACAAACACACTCTATCTAAATAATCAGCTAGATTAAAATAATATATTTTTAGAAATAATTATGAGTTAAAATTACATGTAACATGAGAAAGTAACTGGTAGCTGGGTGGTGATGGCGCACGCCTTTAATCCCAGCACTCGGGAGGCAGATGTAGGCGGGTCTCTGTGAGTTTGAGGCCAGCCTGGTCTACAAGAGCTAGTTCTAGGACAGCTAGGGCTATTATACAGAGAAATCTTGTCTCATAAAAAAAAGAAAGAAAAGAAAAAAAAATAATTGTTTTCTCTCACATGTGGAGTCTAAGAATAAAATACATATGAATATGGAAGTGAAGGTAGAGCAAGAATGTGTGAGCGTGGAAGGGTGAATAACATGGGGTAATGGGAAAAAAGAAGGAAAAATATAATATATTTATGATATATTTTCTCTCCTACTCAGAATACAGATTGAGCTCTATACACACATGCGCCCACATAACCCCTCCATCCCACACACAGGACATGAGGTTATCAAAGAATACAGACATATTAAAATAATACTAGTTATAGATATTAAAATATGTAGGCAATCACAAAACTGAGTGATTGATCTTGTTAGCATTTATATATCAGGAAACACAATAAATATTATCAACTTACTGTCTTCTTAAATGACTGTATAAAGTGGGATTGTCATTTCCATTTTCATTGTGAATGGGGATCCAGAGCATCCAATATCTATCTTAGCATTACCTGACTGAGCTGTTCATCTGAAATCCTGTTCTCCAAATCACAGTGCAATAGATAATCCTCTCCTGTGAACATGAGGTCTACAAAGAAAGAGAAGTTTACTCATGGGGCAGGCATCTATAGGACATAAGATAAAGTGCGCAGGGAAAGAGTCATCTGGGAATGAGACAGGAAGTTACATTTAGGATGCTGTGAGTTACTCTAGCTAGTCTATTAGGCATGGTACATGCACTTTAGCAATGTCTTTACATAAAGATTCTAATAGTGGGGAATTTGGAATGACTGTTGACTGAATGAGCTTCCCAGCTGCCTTCACACTGCAGCTGTGAACTGTCTGTTGTTAGATGGAGTTCATTCATCTCTATTTTGCCCCAAGATTTATGGTCTATTGGTCACATATTGACTTCTTGAATTAAACTATAATGTCTTCTGGAATAGAAGCCAATAATGTATCTGGTGACGAAATGTAGAGAGGAAGTCTATCCATCAGTAGGTAGACCAATCACAAAAGGTTCCTCTCCTTTTAAGGCACAGCTTCTCAGAGAGTGGTCTCTGGAAGCAGAACCAATGCTCTTGGAGATTTTGAAAACCTTACTTCTGTCCCATGAAATCCAGAGCTGGGAGAACGGGCAGACAGTGGTGTGCCGGTGAGCGCTCAACAACTGAATCTCTGGAAAATTCATAGGTTAATGTAGACATTTGTGTATTTTTTGCTGGTATCTAGGATGTATCGTTCACAACTTAGAAACAACAGTAAAAAGTTTAACAGTCTCTGCTACAAGTTTCATGTAGTCGGTTGGTTTTCACAGATTGTTTTCATCGCCCATTGCAAAACTCTTCCATCAGAAGCAACTTGTGGGTGAACCGATAAATGCGTCGGTTTCCAGCATGAGCGTGAGTTGATATTTGTGGTTATATTAACATGAAAGCAAAGCCAGAGAGAGATAAGTGGCAGAATGAATGTCCCCGGCTTATGGATAGGGAGCATCTTCTTTGCTGAAATCCCGAAAGCTGCCTGACCTGGTGGTAGCAAGTTATTGTCCAAATCGTGAAAGATGGCTTCCTTAACTTCTTTTCTAAAACCATTTCTTTCTATTTATACCATGGTAGCTACGAATAAACACACTTCAGGTTTAATCTGTACTATTAATATTTTCATCTCATCATTGCTTAAGTCTAGACAGGTGACAAGCCCAGATGGGTAGAACTTGCCTATTTCTAAATACTTCCAACTTGGCAAATTTCAGCCACAGCATCACACTGTGAGAGAGATGGGAAGAAGACCTACACCATGGGGCTATGGTGCAAGCCCTGCAGAAAGGAATAGCCCCAAGATGACAGCAATGCAACTGTATGCTAAAACGATTAGGAAATGCTTTTATTGTAACTTTATTTTGCATACACATGGGTGATGTTCATGCATATATGCATGTTTATGTGCCTATCAGTGCATATGTATGTGATGGCCTGAGGTTGATGTCAGGGGTCTTTCTTAATGCCTCTTCACCTCATACATTGAGACAGGGTCTCTTGTTGAACCTAGGGACTGCTGTATTAACTAGTCTAACTAGTCAGTTTGCTCCAGGAATCTCCTGTCTGTGCCTATCTAGAGCTGGGATTGCAGGGTGAAGCTGTGTCCACCGGGCCTTTATTTGGGTTCTGGGGATCTAAGATTCAGGCTTGAGTGACAAGTTCTCTGTCTACAGAACCATTTTCATAGCCCTATAGCTTATTTTAAGGCAAATTATTTGGTCATGAATTTCATAATTAAACTATGATTGTATTTCATAAAAGGCTTGCAAATTCCTACAAATTTTGACAGTTGGTTTATGAGCTGATATAAATCTCTCCAGGGCACCCGTGAAGCTCAGAAATCTCTGTTCTCACAAGCCTTGCAGCTAGTTATCATGATGTGTAATCGGGTTTTCTCACTTCGTCTTTGATAGGCTTTTATTCAAATAAGTAGTCTCTGACCTTTATGGGACAAACAGATTCTAATGGTTATGAGGAAGCCTTCTTTCCTTCTAGCTGTTGGGTTTTAGTAGCTCCAGGCTTCCTGCCCTCAAAGGCTTCTTAGTCTTCTTAAGACCCCCGCCTCCCCGCTGCTTTCTTTTCTTACTCCCTACAGGTTTCTTGCCTGCAGCCCCTGCTCATCTGATTTGGTTACCCTGGCAGCTGCAGCCATGATGCTTTGGTCAGCCTGGTTCTCTGACTGCTGACCAGGTCAAGAAACTCTCCCCAGAACATGAGCATTGCAGGTAGGTCTGGCTTTAACAGGACTGCCAGGTTCTTCTGTGAATTCTTCTGCAGGACTTGGAGATGAATCTACTCGTATGGTGCGTGGTGGTGTCTTAATCACTGTTCTATTGCCAGGAAGAGACACTATGGTCAATGTAACTATTTTTCCCTTTTTCTTTATTCTTCTTTCATACAATACAACCTGACCATAGCCTCCCCTCCGTCCACTCCCCTCCGTCCACTCCCCTCCTTCCCTCCCATCCACCTTTCTTCTCTAGGTCCACTGCTCCTCTGTTTCCCTTCAGAGGAGAACAGTTCTCCCAGGGATATCAACCAGACACAGTATAACAAGATGCAATAAGACCAGGCAAAACCCTCATACCAAGGCAAGAGGAGGCAACTCAGTAGGGGTAAGGGTCCCAGGAACAGGCAGAAGAGTCAGAGACACTTCACTCCCACCGCTAGGAGTCCCACAAGAACACCCCAAGCTAAACAACCAGCATGAAGGTAGAGGATCTAGAGTATCCCCATGCAGGCTCTGTGACTTTTGCTTTAACCTCTGTGAGCCCTGCTTGCTTACTTGATTCTGTGGGTTGTGTTCTCCTGGTATCCTTGACTGCTCTGGTTCCTACAATCCTTCCTTGCCCTCTGTGTAGAGTTCCCGAACTCTGCCTAATGTTTGGGTGTGAGTCTCTGTATCTGCTCCATGAGACACCAGAAGAAGCATTTCTGATGGTGACTGAACTAAGGTATGAGCATAGCAAACTAGCATTAGGAATCATTTCATTGATTTTTTTCCTTTTTTCTTACTCCACAACACTCAGTCAGACATGTCTGGTTCTACCCTAGGTCTCTGAACCATCCAGCTTCCAGTTCCTGGAAGATCTGAGTGTGATTTTTCTCTGGGACTAAACAGCTGGGGGGGGGCAGGCAGGACAGAAATACAAACAAGCAGGCCCTCTCATGTTACAAAAAATGTATGGAGTACATTAACCTGGTCCTGCATCCTCTGGGTCTGGCTCATCGCACACCAGAGTCAAGCACTGAAGAAAACATGGAGTTTTCTCTTAAAGTAAATAAGATTGTATCTAAAAGGGAACAGAGGAGTGAGACGAGATTTTACTTTTGATTTTTAATTTTATTTTTCTATCAGATCTGACCTGGTTTGATAAACTATTTTTTTGAAATATCTTTTTGAAAATTTTATGTGTATGAGTGTTTTGCCTACATGTATTTTTGTGTAGCATGTGTGTGCCTGGTACCCTAAGGCCAGAAGAGGGTATCGAGTACTCTGGAACTGGAGTTACAGATGGCTGTGATCTGCTGTGTGGAATGTGAGAGTCAGACCTGGATCCTCTGGGAGGACAGTCAGTGAGTGCTCTTAAGCACAGAGCTATTGCTCCAGACTCCTGATAAACTATTAATAGATAGCCAAATGGGCCTTGCATGAAATCATCGCTCAGTTTGTTCTCTTGAGACAAACTGGCAGCCAAGGCACCTGCTTAAATGGTGTGTTTTCCAAAGATTGGCTGATTTACTCAGAACCTATTAAGCTTGTTCCTAACACCACTGTAGCTATTGGTGACACGGCACTGAACGAGACAGGTGGGGAACTGTCCCAAGGTTCTGAGAGGAAGAACTAGTTATAAACAAAACAAGGCAAAACAAAACCAGCTAAATAAAAGAGATGTCTATGAGTAAGACACGGGTCCTGGTAAACACTACAAGGTAAATAGAAGGGAACTAGATAGCAGAGATTTTGGGGCAGTGATTAGATCAAGCCATTTTGAGGAGATAATGACAAAGGAATGCTGAGTCTTGCTATACAATTACTTGGAAAAGGACATTTAGTAGCAGGGAGAGCAATCTTCTCGAGGTGAGAACAGGACTAGCATGGGGGCCAGAGTATCTGGATGAATATGAACAAGGCAAGTGAGACGTGTAGAGAGGTAGGAAGACAGGACTAGGTAAGACAGGGCCTTTTCCCTATCGCTCAAGACAACACTTAAGTTGTCAAATGCAGAGAAGTCAAACTGGCGCCTAACAAGAAACTTCACCCCTAACAGTCATGGTACTTGAAAGTACCCGCCACACTACTGGAAAGGAAATGTGATCAATATCACCCAGCTACAAACCTTGTGACCGACAACTGTCATCAGCCTGTAAGATACACTGTTGCAATAATTGCACAAATGTTATGAGAGTAACCAACTATTTTACTGGATTTAAGGCCTACTACATGAGATCAAACCCATAACTAAACCTGCTGAAGTGGCCAAGAAACTGAGACTATATAGATCATGGGCCAAGGGATAAACCTGATTATTATTCTGCTAAAGGAACATATCAATAAAATGACTGCTAATGACATACCTGTAGATTGCCTCCCTCAACCCTCATCACAGAGAACCTTCTTCTTGTGGTAGATGGTAATTAACAAAGAGACCCCTATCTAGACAATGTGCAGAGATTGGAGACTTTGGCGCATTCAGTCCTCAATGGGATGTTCTCATCAAACTCTGTGATGACTCTTCTTGGTTGTCAGCTTGACTACATCTGGGATGAACTATAATCTAAAAATGGGGGGCACGCCTGTGAGAATTTTTGCTTGGTTCAAAGCGGGTGGATCCACTTCTAGTATGGACCTTTGAGGTAGGAAGACACATGACTTTAATCCAATTCTTGAGGCAGTAAGACATATCTTTGCTCTGGGTCACCCTTCTGTTGCCATCCTATATAAGGACATGAAAGAAGAAACCTTTTGCTTTTTCTTTGCTAGCTGTTGCCTTCTTAGAGAATCCATCCCCTCACCAACATTAGAACCTACTTCTTTGAGATTCCTGCATCTGCTGAAGTTCAGCCGAGACATTCAGTCTCATGGACTGAGAAACTTCTGAATCCTCGGACTTTCTGTTCATGCCCAGCTATTGTTTGACAGAGCCTGTAAATCATCCTAATAAATCCTCTTTCTTTACACATAAGAAGAGAAATTCACTCCACAACTTCTGCTGCTCCAGAGAATCCTGACTAATACAAACCCTTTCCCGCAAAGCCGAGAGATCGATGCAGAAGAGGAATAAAAAGAGTCAGATGGGATGGACAGCACCATGGAAAACAGTGTCTTCCAGACACAAGAGGACTGGTGTGCATATGAACCCACAGAGACTGTGGCAGCATGCACAGGGCCTGAACAGGTTCGCGCCCAACAGGGTCCCACTGAGCAGGGAAGTGGACATGGGCTCCTACCCCAAACAAGAGAAATTGCTTATAGCTGATAACCTTCAGGATAAAGGAAAATCAGTTTTCTCCAATGGAATGTCTTCTGGTGTATCTACCACACTCCATATCCAGGAGTATTTGGCCAAAGCAAAATGAACTCAGTGGTATTTTTATGCACTTTTTGTTTTGCTTTATTTTGACATTTTTTAAATCTTTATCTTATTGGTCTTTTCCCCTATTTGTTTTGTTTTTTGCAGGGTTCTTTTTGTTTGTTGTTTTTGGTCTTTCTTCTTTTTTTACAGTCAGAGAGAATATAAAGGTGGGTGGGTAGGGAGGTTGGGAGTATCAGGGAAGAATTGGGAGAGGGGAAACATAATAATATATATTGTAAGAAAATTTTACTAAAAAACATCAGCATCTTGATGTTAAGTGATACATATTCTTTGAGAATATACAGATTAGAAGCAATGACAGTGGGATTGTTATTCTGAACTATATGTTTTTATTATTAATTAAAATTGTTTATTGATAATATATATTTCATTACGGTTACTTTAACACTTCACTTTCTCTATCCCTTTCCCTCTTCTGTCAATCACCCTTCTCCAGACAAATTTGTTTCCAACATTCCTGTCTGTTTTGTTTGGTTTCAAAATCCACTGTATCTAATTGGAGGCATCTATGTGTCTATGGCTTGGGAACTATTCATGAAGCATGGTAGACTCACCATTGTGTATGTCACTAAGCATATGTAACTACAGACATTAATGCTTCCTCTTCCAGAATCTATCTGCATCTATCAGTTAAACAGTAAGGGGTAGGGCTCTATAAGCTGCCCCTCTCATTCCTAAGTAACTCTTGGCAATTAAGTCTTATATGGGCTTAGCTGCTGAGAGTTCATGATTTCGATGGCTATGTTATACCCAGAAAATGGCATTCTATAGCTCTTCTCCCTGTCTTTTGTCTCTTACATTATTTTTGATTTCTCTTTTACCATGTTCTCTGAGCCTTAGAGACAGAGGTATATATGCCTTATTGTGTCATGTCTTATTTGTACCTTGAATGGTCATGAGTTTATGTATTGACTGCCATTCACTGCAAAGAGAAGCTTCTCTGATTGAGGTTGAGAATAGCATTTGCATGTTATATTATATATATATTATATTAAATAATATATTATATTATATTACATTATATAATAATATATTATATAATATAACATGTAATATATATAATATATAATATGTTATATTATATTATAGCACATACTTGCAAGGCAAGTTTATGTTATGTTATTTTTTGCTAGATAACATTAGGAAATTTCTTTCTGGGGTCTATACCTTTCCCAGTCATAAGTTTTTGACTGGGTCTACATTACTAGATACAAATTCCCTCGTGTTCAACAGCCCTCAAATCCATTTAGAGAACATTGGTTATTCCCATAATAGTCAAGTCACTATTATGCAAATGGGCATGTCTTAGATGAGGATTATAATTACTATGGTTCACACCTAGATAAAGCCATTGATGCTTTTTCTTTCTCAGCAGCCTGCACAACATCCCTGGCACTATAAATGATAGCCAGCATGAAGAAAGTTTCCAGCTCATTCTTAGCTTAGTTTCACTATATCTTACAACCAAGGTGTCTGGTGTTTTCAGCAATGGGCTCTTGCCTGGTTCTGGTAGGAACCAAAGGAAAGGGCCTATATTGTTCTGGAGTTTTCTGAGGTCTTCCTTGAGGTATCTTATCCAGTTCTGGGATTTTTGTACAGGTACTTGTGACTTTTAGGAAAAACATTACCAAGTCATATAGAGTCTCTAACGTCTGTATCTTTGCTCTTTTCTATAACATTCATTATGACTAACCCTCTCCCCATCCCTTTGTCTAAAACATTTTGCATCCAAGTATTCCCCTTCTTTCATTTTGTCTATCTTCTGCTTTCTTCCATCACTTCAAGCCTGCACACAAAACTCAAGATGTGATAGGATTGGCATATGAGAAAGAATATGTGGTATTTGTCTTTTGGGGCCTAGCTTACCTTACTCAGTATATTTTTTCCCCTGTTCTATCCACTTATCCAAAAACTTTAAACTTGATTTTTCTCTATAGGCAAATAAAATTCCATTGTGTATGTATACTATATTTCTGTTATCTGCTCATCAGTTGATGGACATCCAAGCTGGTTCAGGTTTCAGCTGTTGTGACTAGAACAATAATGAACGTGAATGTGCAAACATCTCTGTAGTAGGATACAAAGTCTTTTGGCATATGTCCAGGAGTGATAGAGATTTGGCAAATGTACCTGTTAATCCAGTGTTGCTAAAGCATCCATCTCTAAGAACTGGATCCCCTTTGTGAGAGGCTCCCTTACCGGCAGAAGGCGTGGCTTCCTCCTTCGCTGTACTGACTAGCTTTGTTTCTGAGCCTGGGGTTCCAGACGGAAGTCTGGATGCACTGTCTTGAAACCATCAGAGACAAAAACAAAGGCATCCCACAACTTAATGAGGACTTGCATTCTCGTTTATTTTGAATAATCTGTAGTGATAAGTCTCAATGGAAAAAAAAGTACTTGAATTAATACAAAATGTATGTTTCTCTTTGAAAATGCTTAGTTTAATAATGAATGAACGAATGTATAAAATTATAAAGACTTTTTAAGGAAGTACTTATCCCTGAAATGATGACAAGATTGTACCTCAAAAGACCTCCACCTAGGCAGGGCAGCATTGCCCCAATGCTTCAGCTAGTGCCTGTCCATACTCACAGCTGCAATTCCAATGCCAGTGTCCCCAGAGGACCACCTCTGGGCTTCAGTTTGGCTTTTGTTGTTTTCATACTATGAGCAAAGCTTCCTGCAGACAGCATTTCCAATAGCTACCCCACTTTAAATATTTGCTAACTTTATGTATATGTTAGATTTGGTGTAGAAAACACTTCAAAAGATGCCTTGCCTCTAACAGCAGAGCATTCTTAAGCCCCACCACTAAGGGTAACAAGATCTGCAGCTAATATTCCCCTCTTCCAACCCTCTCATTTGCAAGCAATGGCGGCAGGCCATTGAACCCTTTGGGACCTAGCGAGTATTTTCTTGGCCTGTGCACACAATACTTTGATATAAAATATTTTGGAAACTATACTGGGGCATGCTAGTTAATTCACAGAGTGTTTAAGTGGCTAACCACAGTCTAACCATTAATTACAAGAAATGGGAATTTTAGGGTGCACTGTAGGAAAATCTGGAGTAATGGTGTGTTTATACTATGTATGATCCGCAGGCCTGACTCATGTTGACACCCAGGGCATTTCTAGTTGTCATGGGAATAGTGTACATTGGGAGGTGCCATGTGCTTTCTGAAACTTCTGGGTGTCATCTGAAACTTTCTCCTCGTGATTCATTTCCCCAGCTGGAACACCAGAAGTTGAAGCTGTCATATAGGGGTTGATCATGTTATATTACAGCCATTGACATCCAATAAGACTATAAAGGACCTGAAAAACTGATACCTTGGATTGTAATCTGTCAAATTAGGCCCCCTTCCCCCATTGGATGGATCCCTGAGGGGTAACTCAACCCTAAGAGCAGCTGCAAGCCCCCAATGCTCCTCTTCTTTCCTCTGTCTTGTTACAAATGCCTGAAATAAGGGGTGGGGCTATCCTGGATTGAAGAATAAATGCTTAACAAAGTGAACGGATTGAAGTTGTTTTTGCTTTCCAGAGATAGAAAACAGGAGCAGTTCTACTCTGTAGGCCCGCCTTCATCAGACAGTGAAGGCTAGTCCCATTCTCACAGTCAAAGCAGACTCGTTCCGTGATGGCTCATGACCATCATTAGAAATATCAACGGCTGCTTCATCCTCTAAAGTATTGAACCAAATTGTTGTGAAAGTTTCTCCATTGTCCCTTTTTTTTCTCTTTGGAGAATGAGGCCCTCTGTAGAGCATTTTATACAATTAGCAGCTAACAATTAGCTTCCCGGGGGGGGGGGGGGGGGAAGCACAAGTGGGAAGGGACCATACTTAAAAGCCACTGCTGATTATTAGAAAATAGACATTCTCAAGGAGATAGTTCTTATGTGAGAGGTGCTGCCTAGTTATCTAGCCACCTATCTGGTGCTAATAGAAGTTGAAATCTCCAGAAGGCAGGCCCTTGTGTCCTTGTTTGTCTATCCGTTGGGACAGCATAGAACATATGTACTTCATACCCATTTGAATATTACTCAGCCATATAAATACATGTTATACGAACCGTTTGTCCCGATTCATCTCAAGCATCCTTTCTAGCTTGGAATAAAGAGCATCATTAGTAAGATAATATTAGATATGTTTCTTGGATGGCAAGAAAACAAAAGGAGGGAATTGACTTGAGCAGACCTGGAATCCCCAGCTCATGGAACCATATCAGCGAAACCTGTACCTCCAATCCCCATTGGTGAAGCCTTTACTCTGGCAGCATTCCAGTAATTAACGAGTGGAAGCTAACTAGGTTCTGAGTCGAGTGCACAGCTGCAGCACACTGCAAGCTCTACAACTGGTTTGTGCACTAAGAAGAGCCTGACTTTAGGGGAAGTTACGTCACGGAATGTTCTGGAGGCCCTTGTACCCTGTTGTGATGCATAATAGACGCGTTGCTCCAGAATTTATGACAGGGAGCATCTGTTGCAGACATTTACACTAAACTATAAATGATGTCTTCCTTCCAGTCCTGGCAATCAAAGACTGTTTTGACTGTTCCATGGTATTGCCTGTATCTTCAGCAGTCTTTGAGCCTAAACAGAAAGTTTTCACAAATACAGATGCATTTCTCTTGACAGTCTGGATACCAAAGCGTAGGTGGGAAGTTCAAGCCTGCCCTTTGAAGTGACAGAAGAAAAATGACAAGAACATGCCCATATTTTGTCTGCTGTTTGCTCCTTCCTTTATGAACACAGGCAATGATGTTCCATCTATTTAGACACAGATAGATGCACATCGCTTTTCCTTCTTCCCCTTTTTAAGAGAATGTTCTAAGGTTGTCATTTTCCATGGCACATCATACTAAGATGGTTCTGGTCCCTCCCTCAACTTCTGTGCTCATTGGCTCCCTGAGTTATAACACACCAGATGTGCACTACATAGAACAGGTGCATCTGGGTCAGTCTGAATATGCCTCTTCCAGAATGGAGACCAGCAAAGGCCTGCCTTGGGCTGTTGGCTCTGGCTTGAATAGAAACCCACTGCTGAAAGAATTTCCATTGCTGTTTGTCATATAGACCCCTGGAGCAGACCCTGTCCCAGTCAAGCAAAGTCTTGGGTTGTGTATATCATCAAACTGGATTCTGCCATCACTGACAAAGCTTTTAGACCTCTATGACCTCTTGCTTATTAATAGTCGGGGCACAGGGTACTTAATATCCTGGGGGCCGTCCTTCAAGGGACTAGCAATTTGGTTAGAAAAATCACTTAAATCTAAAAGCAAAACATGGGTTAAGCAAAGACAAAGTTCTTCTCAAGTGACAAAGTAGCCCGTCACCCAACCAAAATACAAACCAAAGCCAACCCTGAGCCAACCACTATTCTAACGTTTCTCTCCCCTTCTTCCTGTAATATAACCAGTTTCTTCCATTCATTTGTGCAGGATGAGGATGGGGACTTTTGGATTCCTTGAGCTGGAGATTATTAGCACAATATGACATATGCAGAAGACCCCCCTGTAGGTGCAGGGCCATTTTCACAAACCACAGCACACAGTGAAGGTTTTACAACCAGCTTTCTCAACGCCGCATTTCCTCCATGGAAGGGGAAAATGCTTGTATTTAACTTCTGCCTCCTAATCTTAGGTTGACAGAAACCAGGAAGCTGCTCAATTTCATGTGTTTACTTCTAAATGCTCCATCTTAGCCAAGTGTCTGGCTGTTCCATTCTGTAAAAGCAAAGTTTCACCATCGGGCCTCATATTTCTTTTCTCTCTCACTGTGTTGGCTGATGTTCATGTGCAAAATGCAGGCTGTCGACAAATTGCATTCTGATTGACTGACCTGGATTTCTGCTGGGGAGCTGAACAGAAAAGCCAAAGGAATTCAACCAAACTCAATTTCCTGGGCTCTTCTAGTATTTTTCAGAAGTAGCCTAGACCTGTTTTATTAGAGAAGAAGAATATTATTTGAGAAAAATGGTACAAGCCAAAATTACAGTAAAGGTTTTGGAATTGGATGGGATCTCAGCTTATTTACTCTAAACTTTTTTTTTTCTAAATTCAATTCATGATCATCTTCAGACAGTGTCTACTGAGGGCAAGCTATTAAGTTAAAGAAAAAAAATCACAGACTTTTAAATGACTTGACCTAGTCTTCTGACTTTCTCTTCAGTCTGGTATTTGATAGTTTGTATCTCTCCAGAGTTCATATGAAGATCTACTGTTGTATTGGGGTTGGAAAGATGGCTCAGCAGTTAAGAGCACTTCCAGGGGTCCTGGTTCAATTTCCAGTACCCATAGGGCAGCTCACAACCATCTGTAACTCTAGTTCCAGGGGATCTGATGCCCTTTTCTAGTCATCATGGGTACCAGTCATCTACATACATGCAGACAAACATGTACACAAAATACCCATATACATAAACAATAATAAATTAGAAAATCTAATGCCTTACTAACAGGCAGGACCTTTAAAAGGTGGTGTAGGAGGTTCTTCTGTTCATGTGTTGCTTTCATTGGTTAATGAATAAAGAAACTGCTTTGGGCCTGATAGGGCAGAACTTAGGTAGGTGGAGAAGACAGAACTGAATGCTGGGAAGGAGAGCAGAGAGAGAGAGAGAGAGAGAGAGACGCCATGGATCTTCTGCCTGAGATGAACACTGGTTAGAATCTTTCCAGTAAGCCACAGTCATGTGGCTAAACACAGATTAATAGAAATGGGTTAAATTAAGATGTAAGAATTAGCTAATAAGAAACTAGAGCTAATGGGTCTAGCATTGTTTTAATGAATACAGTTTCTGTGTGATTATTTTGGGTGTAAGCTAGCTAGGTGCTGGGACAAACAATGAGGCCCTTTCTCTACAACAAAGAGGGGATGAGGTCATGAGAACTTTATCTTCATGAGTGGATTAATGCTGTAATTGTGGAGTGGGTTAGGTGCTATGAAAATGTGTTTCCTTTAAGAGCATACTTCTCTTGCCCCATCTCTCTTGAAAGTGCTTGCTTGACCTCCTGCTAAATTATGATGCAGAATGAACACCCTTGCTGGATGCCAGCACCATGTTGTTGAACAACCTAGCTTTCAGAACCTTGGGCAAAATGCACTCCCATTGTTTATATTACTCAGTCTCTGGTGTCCTTTTATAGCAAAAGACAATAGACTAAGGCATCTTGTAAATTAGGATCCTAGTAGCCAAGGTGAGTTCTATAGACTTCATACTGATTCTTGGCAGAGCCGTGGTAATACAGTTTTACCAAAGTGAGGAATTGGCAGACACAGAGCTTTGTAATCTTCTGGCTGTTTGAGTGGACCCTGTTCTTGGCCATCACCATTTCAGTCTCCCTGACCACGCTGGTTTCTTAAGGTTTTATACCCAAGCAATCCGATAGTAATGTTTTCCTTGGGAATCTTGTAAACCGAGACTGCTCATTTGTTTCCCAGCCACCCAGACCTGAATAATCATATACAACTATATTAATTACATCACTGTTTGGCCTATTAGCTAAGTAACTCTTACATTTTAAATGAACTGATTTCTATTAATCTGTGTATTGCCACGAGGCTGTGACCTAGCAGTAAGTTTCCAGTGTGTCCTTCTCCTTTGGCAGCTACATGGCGTTTCCCTGACTCTGCCTACTCTCTTACTATATCTCTTCCAGCCTGGCTATATTCTGCCCTGCCATAGGCTAAAACAGCTGCTTTATTAACCAATGGTTATAAAACATATTCACAGCATACAGAGGGGAATCCCACATCAGACTCTTAACAGTGTTTCCCCTGAAATCAATTCTTTAATACCCTCTTTATTTTTGAAATAATCTTTTTATTTTATAATTACTTAAATTTGAATGAGAAATATGAATATGTGATTGTGTCCTAAACCCAGTCTCCCCTTGTATTAATACTCAATAGCAGTGTGGGCTACTTGCCACAATAACAAGTCAATACTTACACAGTATTTATAAAGTCTATACCTTATTGAGGTTTTCACCAAAAATCTTTTATTTTTCTGTTCAAGGATCTCACACAGGACACCGCAGCACACTTAGCACCCACTTCTACCTATTTTCTCTTTCCTATGACAGTTTCTAGGGCTGCCCTTGCTTTTGATACTCTTGACAATTCTGAAGGGTATTGATGGGAATTTTAATGGGATTCTTCCTCTATTGTTATTGTCTGGCTTCTTGTCCTCAGGACTAGATGGAAGTGGCGTGTTCTCAGGAGGAACACAACAGAGGTAACACAATAGATGTTGACTTCATATTATATCAAGGGTACATACTCTCAAAATTACCTCTCATTGTTGATGTGAACCATTATCAGCTGACCAAGTGATTATTTGTTGAGCTTCTTCATCCTGTTAGTCTTTTTTTCCCTTCTCCACTCCTATGGAAGGAAGCCACCATGATCCAGCTTAGCAAGTGGGAAGGTAGGCTTCATGTCCTTGAATTTGGAGTAGCTCCATAAACTATTTGAGTTTATTTTTTTAACACAGATATTTTACTTTAATTATTCAGACATTTATTTATAATCCTGTGAACTCATATATATTTATTTTTTATGTTTAGCTTTAATTCAATACTGGTTTCCATGGTGGCTCAGATTGTTTCAGCTTTGACCATTGGGTACTTTAGCTGACTCATGTGTCTCATTGAACACATTGTCGCTGTGGCATATGGTACTACCCTACCAGCTCATTTTGCATGTCTCCTTCTTTACCTCTTGAATCAGCCATTTTTCTAAGGCTCCCATCTCCCTGTGTGTTTTCTAAGACACATAGAAGAGTACCCTTTCTTTCCAATTGCTTCACTGTGGTCATTTCACAGCTTTCTAATACAGTTAGATACTTTCATCATGGTATACATTTCATGCTGTCTCCTCCTGACATCTGAGTTTTGAAATTTGCATCACATCTCAACATTTATGTGTGTGCGCTCAGATTCTCTGGACTTTGTTTATAACAAAGCTGTGCATTCATCAAGCAGGGTGGTCTGCTGAATAACAGCCCTGCCTCCTAAAGATGCTCACATCTTTATCTCTGGAACCTATAAGCAGATTATTGTATATATGAATAAATTAAGGGTCTTGAGATAGGAGTATTATTCTGGACTATATGAATGAATCCAACGTAATTGTAAGATCTCTTGTAGAAAGAGCCAGACTCAGCCCCTGGTGTGTGACTATAGACTGCCTCTAGCAGCTGAGAAGGCAGGAGAATTGAGTCTACCCTGAAAATGCCTGAGAGAAGCCTGTGCATGTGGCTCTGTCACCATGTTAATTTTAGTCTTGTAACTCTAAGAATCAAAAGGGAGTAAATGTGTGTTCTTCTAAGCCACTAAGTTTGTGATCATTCAGCGTAGAAAACTGGCAATTAATATAGATTTGTAGAACTTTAAAATTAGAAGTTGCTCATGGATTGGTCACTAAGCCAGCACCGTCCAACAGAACGTTTTTGTGATTCTGTGTTGTATAACATGGTTACCGAGAGCCACATATGGCTTTGGAGTCCTCAAAATGTTGCTAATGCAACATAGGAAAACTAAATTTTCAATCTTAGTCACACACAGCTAGGGATTGCCATATTGTATGGAGCATTTCTAGTTTCTGCTCTCATGATTTTAATCTTATTGCTAGCCTTGGACCATTTCCTCTAGCTAATCCCAGCCCAAGTCAACCACAATTAGTCCAAATGCAAGTGTAGGAATGAGAAATACATTCTTACTAATCAAGCCAGTGTGATTTTTCAGAGCAATATTCAGTTCCATATGACTAATACACATTCTGATTGAATCTTCCCACTGCCAAATTCCCTGTTGTGAAATACGCATCGTGAAATCTATTGCTCTATGGCATCTGATTCATCCTGCAGAACACAGCTCCGAATATTTATCCTGAGCATGAGCCCGGCCTTGCCAGCCTCCGTCTCTCACTCCCATCTCATTCTACCGTGCCTCGGACTCATTTGACGTCCAGAGCACTTAAAGGTGCAAAGTCCGCTTTGTCTGCTCTTTCCCTCTAACTGAACTCTCATCCGATGCCCACTTCTTGCTTTGTTGATTTCTGCTTATTCTTTAGAGGCAGTTCAGATGGTCCTACCATGCTTCATTGTCCCCAGAGCGGCCCATTTGTGTCCCCCAGGCTTCACAGATGATGCTGTCAGCGTACTGGCCTCATCACACTGGATCGGGTCGTTTCCGTAACCTGGCTCAGGATGATGCACTATGTTATTCATGCTTATGTCACGTATGTGGATGTCATCCTCATTTCCTGGCTCAGAGCTGTGTAGCCTCACAACAGGTATGCTGAATAATTCAAAGGGGGCCATCTGGAAAGCTGCCCTCCCAGGCAGTACAATAAGCTTGCGGAGATGAGATCGACTTCTAAGCTGTGCTGCTGAGATTCTCAGAGCAGCTTTGCCAAAGAGGGGCTTCATGTCTGGCAGACTCTGTGCTGAAGACTTTGCCCTGCTGCTGAGCAGCTGGATGGCTGATAGAGTCACAGCTAGAGCAGGGGGCTGAGAGTCAAGGGAGCTAACTCCAGGCATGCCCTGGTTTTCCCCTTTACTCTTCGAGTTTCATGTTTTTTTGTTTGTTCATTTATTTTGTTTTTGTGTAACGGTTTGTACAATGCATCTCTTGGGGTTTAAAGGTCTTCTCAGCCTCTGCCACCAATGGTTTCAATAAATGCATTCTGTAGGCATCTTTCTAGAATCCTTCAGACCCCTCTGGGGGAAGTGAGAAGCCATGAAGTAAAGACTGGTGGGTTAGAAGAGTCAGTTCCTTACTGAGAACACAGGGCTAGGTTCTCACTAGTTTCTTTTAAGCATGTGCTCTTATTATTACTAGATTAAAAATTATACACCAAACATGATTGCTTTGATTGCTTATAACAGTAATAATATATGATTGTTCCTATGCTTTGATGGGTTGGCTGGTGTTTTATGGGCAAGCTTGCCTCAGGGTCTCTTGTACAGGTATAGCCAGATGGTGGCTAGGCTGAATGTCTAATGTGCTTTCTTTATAAGGCTACTGGGTAATGTAGGAAGCTGGCTGAGACTTGCACCAAAGACTTCTATGTGGCTTCTCCATAGGGCTTGGGTCTGTAACTACACAGTGACTGGATTCTGAGAGGGCGTATCCCAAGAAGAGAGTCACCCAGACGCTGGGTGACTTCTTATGCCCACGTCTCAGAAGTTTCAGGATCTCATTTGTGTTTTACTCTTGAACAAACCAGTCATTAGGGCTAGCCCACCCTTAAAGGACGAGGTTCAGACCTCATCTCCTGGTAAGAGGAATAGTGAAGCCTGTGTACACACCTTTCATCTGCTCCAGGATGGCAATGCACAGATACATAAAGATTTGCACTTGAGAAATCTTTTAAGACTTAGAAAGGTCTAGGTAAATATATTTAAATATTTTGAGCTATCATGGGATAATCCCAAGGGCAGAGAGGGTGAGGGTCAACACGTAACGCCATCTTTAATCAGTACATATTATGAGACTTACCTTCAGATATTACAAAGAAAAATCAAAGTGTCCTGGGGTTTATAAGGGCAGCATTGAGCCTGGCACTGGTGAGGTGTGGGTTACACATCTACTACAAACAAACGTATGCTAAGCAAGTGGCTCCCTGAGTCACCTAGGCCAGCCTAGGTGAAGACACAGTGGTAGTCTCAACCTGACCTTATAGTAGGAGGTACTTACTTAGTTGCAGATGGCGCCGGAGCACAGGCAGATGTCTTAGTCTGTTTTCTGTTGCTATGATAGAATATCAGAGACTGAGTAATTGATAAAAGAAAGTTTATTTGGCTCCCAGTTCAAGTTTGACGAAAGGCTAACTTTGGTCAACTATATCTGGTTGCCCTCTAGTGTATGTTTTGTAGCAGAGGGCGAGCAGACTGGTTGGGAAGGAAACAGAGGGGTTGAATTCGCACAGCGGCTAAGGACTCATACTTGCAAGGCAGGCATTAGTCAGTGTTTACCCTCCTGACTCAAACACCACTTAATACATCCCATCTCCCTATCTGGTTACATTAAAGAATTAAACACCAATGAGTTCTCATGGGAAAACAAGCAAACAAACCATATTTCAGATACAACCCTATAAGCTGGAGATGAATGGAGGCAGCTGTCTTTGCAAACAGAATAAAACCCCAATCAACAAACAAACCCATAGCTAAGACCGTTGTTGGATCTCCACTGTTCTTTATGCTCCTCTCTGTCTCGTTAGCTTAGTTTTCCACTTGGAACTGATCTGCGGGCACAGCAGTAGCTATGATCTCTCATCCGCCCTCTGGAGTAACAGGACCTCAAAAGATGCTATCAGGGAGCCCTTTGTAAAAGGCCAAGAGTGCTAACTTCCTATGATGTTCGTAATCATTCACCCATTTGACTGTGAACTCGCCGAGGCTAGGGCTGGATTTCCCTCACCCCCGAGTCCTACCTGGTGTTGCCTATGCCTACAGGAGACTCAATAAGAGGTGAAGGAAGTGGAAAGTTCCAAGTTGTCCTGTTGATAATTTCCTTGGAAAGGCTCCTTTCCTCTGAACAGCTCCGAAGTCAGTGCTTTGAAGATGTTTTGTTCCTAAAAGGGAGAGGATGTCTCTTTTCCTTTGATGGATTGGTGGCCATGCTGGGAGGGGTGACTCACTGCAGAGGTCAGGATGAGCAGGGAGGGGAGGAAGCCTTGGCGGGCTGAGTGCTTGGGGCACCGCTCCAAGGCTGGACTTGTTGCGCTCCTTGCCTGCTTTCAGTCATGGGGTCATTAAGTCAGGGCACGTGGCCCCAGCTCTCACCCCTAAAAATTATGTGAAGGACTGTCAGGGACAGTCCAGGTACAAAATATGTCTTAAATTTGTCATGATTCAATTTCCATTTTTAGGTACTCTCTGCCTATGTATATTTTATGTGTCTGAAGGAGGCCTGGGAATTAGATAACCTGAGGACTGTTGGCTGGCTGACCACATGCTCTTGGCCCTTCAGTGTTAAAGTCAGTGGAAAAAATGCAAAAGCAATAACCGGTCCCCAGGATGACAGTCTTCACCCGGTCTCTTTATCTTCCTGCAGTTAGTGGCTTGTTTCCCTTTTAAGAATGACCAAATCAAAGGTTTGGGTAGCTTAGAAGTAGCCTACTTACTTACTGTGCACAAGGCCCTGATTTTAACTGCCCCGAATGACCAACTTGATAGTTCGATCTGGTGTGGTGACTATTCTCTGATGGAGGATCAGGGACAAGAATAATGGCTATTTCTGCCCTGGCAGGAAGTTCTGAGATCTCGAGTCTAGTTTGAGACCAAGACAAAAGACGTGATGTACAGGGCGTTTTCTCGGAGGTGAAACTTGCAGGCAGTCATGAGGAACACACAAGATAAGAGAATAAAATTGAGACTGTGTTATGAGAAGCAAGGCTTGGCTTGCTCAGATTTCTGAGAAGCAGAAAGATGGGGAGGCTGCCATGCTTACCATTTGGTCCCCTGTTTATTGTGGTCGCCTCAGGCAGGACACTAACCTTCTGGCTAACTCGCGGCTCTTGGGTATGGCTAAGAAGGTCCCTGTGTTCCCAAAGACCTCCCTTTGGGAAAGCGAAGCTCAGGTGCCGGTGCTTGAGGTGATAAAAGGCAGAGTGAGGGAGTTCGCGCCCAAGGGCCTGTCCACCTAGCTGTCGGGTCAGAGGTGAATTGAGCAGATCTTAGCGTGAAGAATTTTTTACTTTCTGACATTCTGATTAACTATGAGATATAAAGGTGTTTTGCTTAGGTGCCAGGATTGCACAATTCTACAGTATTTAGGCTAGAATTGTAATCAGATGACTCAACTTCTGTTTATCTTCCATATGTTCTAATTTGATTATATTTAGATTTCTGAGGCCAAACATTACCCACAGTCAAATAAGAGACTCGGCAGGTCGTCCTTGTTCTTTCTCTCATCTTCCCCCACTACCTCCTCTCTCCCCTCCCACCTCTCCTCTTCTTCCCCCCTACCTCCTCTCTCCCCTCCCACCTCTCCTCTTCTTCCCCCCTACCTCCTCTCTCCCCTCCCACCTCTCCTCTTTTTTTTTAATTTTTACTTTACCCATTTCTCCTTTTTTCCTCCATCTATCTATTTTTTGCAAGTTATTGTTTATCCAATATCCAAATATGTAGAGAATCTCAAGATTTCCTTTAGCTATTGCTGTCTAGTTAATTTCCATTGTTAGAGTATATATATATTTTATGTAGAGCACAAAATTCTTATGCATTGAATTATCTTACATGCTCTTGTTTATGACCCAGAATGTGTTCTTTTTGGTAAATATTTTATGCATGCATATAAATAATACATATTTTTGCTACTGTTGGAAGTTCCGCAAAGTTCGATTAGCTTAGGTTCACCTGCATGTTCTTCAGGTCGTCCATACTCTCAGCTGCTCTCATACCTACCTGTGTTTATTACTGAGGCAGGATGATAATGTATTGATGTATAATTGGGATTGGTCTATTCTTCCGAAGTCTTATTTATTTTTTTTTCGGTTTGGTATATTTTGACTTTGTGTTCTTAGGTAAATCCATAATCATGATTGTTTTGTCTTATCAATAAATTGTTCTTGTCATTGTATAACAATTCTCTTGATTATTGACAATAGCCCTGCTCCTTGTTTAACAGCAACATAGCAGCCTCACTTTTTAATTTCTTGGTCAGGGTTTTGCTTTGCTCTAGAATTTTTTATTAGTTTTTTTTTGAGAGTTTTGTCTGTGTTTTTTGAGATAGCATAAATTTTAATTATTGGGAATTAAATAACATGACTTTAGTGCAGAGAGATATAAAGAGCAATGACCTCAAGTAGAGAACCCTGTGGAACAAGGTATACATTGAAACCTGATACCTGTATGTGTTTTAATTATATTCTCTCCCCTCGCCCGCTCAAAACTCCCCAGACCCACTCCTCTCCCCTCCCCACCTAACTTTGTGTCCTTTTAAAAATTAAACTCTTCAAGACCAATTTGGGTTCTGCAAATGTTCTCAGGTGTTCACTCTTCCACTGGCACATAGTCAGCTTATCAGAGGCTAAACTCTTAGAAAAAAAAAAACTGTCTCTTCCCCTCCCAGCAGCTAAAACTTACCAGTAGCTGTAGGGCCAGGGGTAGTATTGTCTGCCCAGCCCTGTTCTTCATGCTAACATTTTGACTGACTTTGGCTTGCAGAGACTTTGTGCATGCTGGTGCCACCACTGTGAATTCATATGTGCAGACACCCTGGTGTATTCTGAAGATAATATTGCCTTCTCGTCATTTGCTTCCTCTAGCTCTTACTTACACCCCTTTTGCTCCCCTTTCCACAAGAATCCCTGACTCTTAAGTATACAGATTATTTTCAGGTCTAAGCATTCTGAAGTCTCTTAATCTCTATACTGTGACCAATTGTAAATCTCTGTGTTAATTACTATCTACTGCAAATAGAAGCTTTTCAGATGAGGGTAGAAAGATGCACTCATTAGGGGTCAGTTTCACACTGTGTCCTTAGAGCAGCATAGTAGTCGTAGGCCCTCCTCTAGGTCCTGTGATGTGTCTAGCCATTGGTTTTGGGCACAAAAATGGTGATAGGCACAGTACTCCATCTTGTGGAGCAGGGCTCAAATTTATTAAGAGAGTGCTAGGTTACTGCCATAATATTCATGCCACTGTTGCACCAGTGGGCATGGCATGTCTTGATAGGTCAATTGCTATTAGAGCTCACAGGATATGCAGCTACGCATTTATTGATGAACAGTTTTCTCCTCCAATAGTCTACATAACACCTTCTTCCAGTGTAATAGTATTCAATTCTCCACTGGGCCTAGGACCTGTCGAGCCATAGGTTCCTTCCCTTTAGCTGCCTTTTTGGGGATTTATTTAGTAGTTATATGATTCCACTGTATCTATTAGCATTTTATATTTCTTCTTAGATGCTCTAATTTTTATATATCCTTACTTTATTACAATCTATTTGATGTAATACCAATTCAAGTATAAATCAAAAGATAATTTACTTCCTGTATTCTCTTGTTTTACTTCTGTATTTATTTTATAAAATTCAAAATACCATTAATAATTTTACAGTGATATTTAAAGATATTATAAATATCGTCCTTCATATTTATCCTTTGTGTTTAGCATTTTAATTCCTTGTTTATTTAAGGAAATCCAAATTCCCATGTTCTAGCATAATTTTTAGCTTCAAGAATTTCTCTTGAACATTTACTGCAATGACAGAATAGACAGAATCCTGATGATGAGTTTTTCATCACTGATAAGCTGGTGTCATCAACTGATAAGTTGACTATGCTCCAGTGGGAGACCACAATAAATGGTCTGGGAATTTAATAATAAGCTGGGAATAGTTGTACAACAAAAATTGGGCCCTAGGCATTTTAAACAGGACACCAAGCTGGATGGGTAGAGGAGAAGAGTGGATCTGGGAATAGCTGAGGGAGGGGATTCATGTCTGAAAGTACTGATATTCTTTCTTTAGTTCTTCAATGCTGTCACCCACTACTTTCCTCCTCGTGTGGTTTTTGATGAAAGTTATAATTATCTTTATTTCTTCTTTGCTCCTTTTGTCTGCCTTTGCAGTATCGTTTTTTAATCTTCACAGTTTTCTCTGCTTGTACATGTATGTGTGGGTATGTTGTCATGTGTGTGTTCTGTTACTTTGATCAGGGTATATAGAGCCTGTGGCAGTCATGGTCTCTGGCCCTTCATTATGTTTTCGAATGTTCATCATCATTTTCTGTCTGTATTTTTTCATCTTTTCTCTTTTTGGAACTTCGGTTCCATCCATGTTAGACTACTTGACATCACCCTGGAGATTGACATGCTTTGCTCGTGTTCTCATTCTTTCATTCTCATGTAGGCTTGTGGAAATTTAACTGATTCCTCTTCAATTCATTGATTCCTTGCTTAGATGGGTCCAGTTTACAATAAGACCACAGAAGGAATTAATCATTGAAATCTTGTCTTAAATTGCCAGCATTTATAGTTGGTTCTAAAAACTCTGGTAAAATTTCCTATTTCCTCTTGCATGCTGATCACTTTGATAGTTTTATTAAAATAATCATAGTCAATTGAAAGTCTGTGTCTGATAGTTCCAACAGCTAAGTCATCTGTACATTGTGTTTTGTATTCTTCCTTAGTATTGAATGTATAATGTGTCAGATATGGGTTGCATAGAAGCAGCAGAGATTGAAGTAGATAGAATTTGTGTGAGAAATGGACTTGTCTCTCTGTTGGGCTCTTGGCATGAGTGGTTGACTCATCTACTCAGTGACATAGTTTGGACTTTAACTTGTTGAGTTGCCTTCATAGATTTCAAATTTCATCACTGTACTGTTGTGATCTTGGGTTTAATGTGGGGGTTGGAGTTCTCAAGAGGTTGTTTCAGTGTTGGTTTTCCCATGAAGCTTTCAACAGTTCCTGTGGCATTCATCTTTTAGACTTTGAACTTCTCCTAGTAACATTCTTTGTTGGTTTTCACTTAGTATTCATTGTGTGTGTGTGTGTGTGTGTGTGTGTTGGAAATCAGATGTATCTTACTTTTCCATCTCTTGGTTTAGACAGAGGCATAGGCTTTGCACCTGAGTCTGAGGGATAGATTTTATTTTCAGTGATTCATCCCATGGAAATTTATCTGTATGTAGTTTACATCTGAATTGAGCCTTGGCTGAGAGAGAATTTCCTGTCTCAGATCCTCAATAACATCCTCTGCTTTGGATTGGTGAGGGACCGTGAGCTTAAGAGCATTTTAGTCTCTGATATGGCAACTGAGAAGTATTGTATCATATGAAAGAATGGTCAGGGAAGTGGGCACTGTCTTGTTGTATATGCCGTGGCAGGAGTGTGATACCCATGTACCCGTGTCATTCTGGGGAGCACATTCCATTTTCTCTTGTCACTTATTTTCTCATGAGATTATGGTAAAAGTCCACGGCAAGGAACTTGGAACTCAGCCCACCCTGTGCCTGGAAATTCTAGCAGCTCAAATGGGTGTGTTAGGATCCCTAAACTTTTAGCTGATTCCGTCTTACCTAATTTTGTGGTCACCTCCTCTTCTTCCTGTGCCCTGACAAAGGTGAAAGAGTTTGTGTCTTACCGCTCTTCAAAGCATCTTCTCACCCTTTGGAATTGAGATCACTCGCCTGTCATTGGACCTTGGCACTGGCAGATTCAAACAAAGGTATGGTTTTGTAGATTTTTGCATTATCCATATTGTTAGACAAGGGACAATTTCTCTGGTGGCTTTCAACATCTTAAATGGAAATGGGGAAACTGTTAAGTTAATGTCAATTACAAGCAGAAAGTGTGTCAGGGGACACATGACTTTTCTCCTTAGTTGGGCCATACTGGTCTCCTTAGTTGGACAGCTTTGGGCATGTTTTTGGTGTTGTTTTTATTTTTTACTTTTGCTTTGTTCTATTTTTTTTCACTTTTGTACAAAAACACTTCCAGGGCTTAGCTTTTAACTCTAAGTATAAACGCTCACTGAGAAAGCAAGGTGGCATTCCAGTTCTGTACTCAACTTCCCAGGGTACTGCCACCCTGTCTTCAGTCCACAACTTTTCCCTGAGGAAGCAGAGGGTGTGTGTAATTCTTCTGCCTCCTATTAACGAGGTTGAATGGAGATGCTCAAGTGTGTGCCCTACTTGCTATCTCCTTGATGGTGTCAATAAGGTCAAATACACCTTTTCACTCAGGGTTGACCATGCCTTCTAATAGTGTGACTTGAAGCAGGTCTTTCCAATTCTGGGTCCCAATTTCTTGACCGTAAGTCAATAACTCCCAGGATTTGGAATCTCTAGGCACATGTGCGTTTTCTCCTACAAAAGGCAATTTAAAAACGTCAATTCCTATCATGTGACTTATGAAAAGTGTTTGATGTTGAGAGTTCTGCACAGACCTGAAAAGAATGAAACTACCACTGAGGTTTCGTCGTTTTCAAGTGGGCCCACAAGCCTTGTGACGGCTCAGACTTCACACAGATCATTCTGGGGGCTTTCCCTAAGAGGAAGTTAAAGGGAGAGTTCTCAGGGAAAATTCATCCAGGAATCAGAGCTGTGGGAGAAACCTAGTGGGAGCCTGTCTCGAAATAAATAATAAAAGCGCTGGGGATTTCTTTCAGTGGTAGAGTGTTTGTCTCATAAGTGTGAAGGCTTAGGTTCAATCCCCAGTACAAGAAAAAGAAAAGAAGAAGAAGAAATAGGGCATAAATCAGGGCCATGATTGCCTGGCTTTCAGTGGCTTTCAGGGGTTTAAGTTGGTGAGAGCTTTTGTGTAGCGACAAAGGGGTTCTACATCTTGATTGTGGTAGTTGTAACTTGTGTGTACACATATGTTAAAACTCATTGAACTGAATTTGAAAACGAGTTAAATGTGGGGAGGAATAATGAGCACTAAAGATCCTTTGAAAAAGTGATATTTAAACCCATTATTGTACAAACTTCCTAAAATATAGACGTATACATGTATACAAATGTGTAAATGAAGTTACACTATAATGCAATAACAGGATAAGAAATAAAAACCCGAGTGCCAGTAATGAGTTGCTTCTTTGGAGTTGCTAGCCAGTGAGATCTCATAGACCCCTCAAACTTTATAAGCTATTGGTTACTCTTCAGAATTGATGAAAACATCCTGCTGCTTAAGACATCATCCACTTGAGTAATAAAATGTGGAGAAATCAAGCTGGTACCTAAGTAACCTGGAAGCTTCATCCACACTTACTAGCTATCAGCATGCTAGACGGTGCTATGTATTCTATCCAAGGGGAAAACCAATCATCAGTTTCATCCAGCTTGTGCAAGTTACAAGAATGACTGATATATCAAGATACGGTCACTGATGCAATAGTTGTTCGAACATCATAGGAGTAACCAACCACTTTCTGATCAGATTGAAAATGATATGGAGGCTTGCCACCACTGTTGGGTCAAGAATCTGTGGCTAGACTGATCACAGGCCCTAGAGGGGAAGCTACCAGCATTATTCTGCTAAATGGACAGAGTATTAAATTGATTCCTCAATAATTTACTGTTGTACTCATAGATTATTATGCTTTTCAATCTTCCCTCTGAAAAGCTTCTATTTGCAGTGAGTGGAATTAACACAGAGACCCACAACTGGCTAAGGTGCAGAAAGTAAGAGGCTATAGCATGCTCAGTCCTGAATGTGACATCTGTCCTATCCCCTTCTCCCAAGGCTCAGGGACTAAGAACCAGAGAAGGTGAATGAATATAGGGGGTCGCTGGCATTAACAGCCGCAGGGAGAAAGTCAGTTTTCTTTAAGAGTGCTGCCTCTGGTAGGTCGGTAGTGTGCTAGTGGGAGACCACACATCTATGAGTACATGAGCAGCGCAAACGGAGCGTCTATATTATACTTCTTCTAGGCTTGGGAATCATCACTGAAGATGGAGTGAACAATTGGTAGAGACAGGTGGTGGAAAAAGAGGACACAAAATTAGATGATTGGGGGAGCGGTGTGGTTACAGGAACACTTGTGGGAGGAGTGAATATGGCCAAGTCACATGGTATAAAATGTTCAAGGAACTAATCAAAAATGAAACAAAATTTCTCAAAGAATTAATTAAAATATTTTTTAAAAAACTCACTTTTTAAAAAAACCTTCCACCTAAATATGACAATGAATGTACTGTCTTATTGATCTGAATGATGATCTTCCAAGTCTTGGTGATTGCCTTTTACTTTTGAGAAGTCCAGAATGAGTGACAAGGGAGAGCTTTTAGGGGAGTGGGAGGGGTGGGAGATGCTATAAGTGAATCATGTGTAAAAGTGTGGTGGGAATCTTGGGAATTTTAGCCATGAATGGCTAGTGTTGTATAAGAAAGCACACTTAGCAAGTCATGGGGAGAAAGCCAGCAGGTACCACCCTCTGTGGTTTCTGCATCAGCTCCTGCCTCCAGGTTCCTGCCCTGCTTGAGTTTTTGCCCTCACTGCTTTTGATGCTGACCTGGCCTATGGAAGCGGGAGTGAAATAAACCCTTTCCTCCCCGAGTGGTTCTTGGTTATGATCTTTCTTCACAGCGGTAGTAACCCTAACCAAGACAGCAAATCATGTAAATCCACTGACTCTGGTGAAAGATGGACTGGTAGACGGTGGGACAGGCAGACATTATAAAGAATAATTAAGACAGAATAGTTGGTGCAGATGGATTGAGTGTCTGAACTTATCTTCGAAGGCATTTTTTCTGAAGGTAATTAGCAACAAGCTCTCCATGAACTGTGAAAACAATGAGGGCAGTGAGGTAATGTGTCATGTGTAAATTCTGTTTCAATAGAGTTGATTTCAGAATTGAAGGCTATTGTCACAGAGCAGAAATTCCCAAATCTTTAGATATTCGTGTGCTTTTTGATTAGATTAAAACCTCACAACATTCTTTAGTTGCTCAAAAAATTTTAAAATAAATTAAGCGAGTGAGAGCTCATCAAATCCCCAGCAGTTCCAGAACACACAGTCTTCCATTTGGAGGCCAGAATCATAAAATAAGTGCCTGGTTTTTAATTAGTTAGAACTTGTACTATCTCTTCTTCTTTTTATGTGTGTGTGTGTGTGTGTGCGTGCACATGTGTGTGTGCACATGTGTGTGTATGTGTACATGTGTGTGCACGTGTGCATGTTTGTGTGAGTGCATGTGTGTGTGCATGTGTGTGCACGCTTGTGTGTACATGTTTATGTGGGTGTGTGCATGTGTGTATGAGCATGTGTGTGTGTGAGCGTGTATGTGTGTCTGTTTTCAAGATAAAATATTGTTGATACAGGTGGTGCTTTCTCTGGCTACCAATATTTCATCTTCGTCTTGTTTATTGGCTCACTCTATATTCTCTTCGTTTCTATTTTCTCTTCTTTACTTTTTGCCCTAGAGGAAGGTTTGGTGAATAACTTATTTCGCTTCATTATCTCTCTCTCTCTCTCTCCGACATAACTCTCATCTCTAATAAAAACATATGTTGTCATTTTGAATTTTCATTGGTGAATTTATATTGACAATTTTTAAAATTTATTTAACTTTGAATGTGCTGTTTTCAGCCAGCATCATATTTTTTATGCATTTTTGAGATTGTAATATAATTACCTTTATCCATTTTGGCAAGTCTGTTGTGTTGTCCTTGTTTTATTCATGATTAGGATATCATGTTGGTGAGATTTTATGGATATAACTTCTGATATCACTAGGAGACGTAATCTCAAGCAAACTCCCTGATCCTCTGGCTTTTAGCATCTTTCCGACCCATTTTTCACAATGTTCCTTGAGCCCGAGGTTCAGGAATATTCTCATGCCCACAGATAAGTGTAGTTGTCACCCTTTATGAAGAAAACTTCTCTTTGCAACAGATGGATACCACTACAGAAAACCAAACCAATCAAAATGCAGAGTTATGGAATTCAGTCCCCGTAGACACATGTACAAATTGTGTATTTGTATGTTGATATCTATTTATGTTTAGGCAGTTTTTCATATTATTGTCTTAATTCTTATCCTACTAATATGCTACAAATTAATTTTGACTTTCTATTTTGCTACTGTTTCATGAGATCTGGTCACAGACATCTTCATAAATGTTTCAAGGTTTCTCTTATTTAAGGTTGTAACTAAAGGTCCTGGATCATTGGACCAGATTGTGTGTTTTCAGTCACCAAAGTATATCCGAATGGCTACTCAAAGATTCTGATGTTCACATCTTCCCTTCTGTTATTTTGGTTCCATTAAGAGTCTTTGGTCTGGAATAGAGGTTGACAATGGTTTTCTAAGCAAGGTCTTGAGCAAATATTTCAGGTTTTACTTGCCAAGGAGCAAAGGAATGCGTATTATCCAGGTGCTTATTTGTCCATTTAAAATGTAACCATTCAAATGTGTGGAAATAAATGATTTTGATCCATTTTTTCTGTCCCTATAACTGAATACCACAGGCTGAATAATTAATGATGATCAGGAGTAGCTTGGACTTGGGGTACTAAAGCTTAGAATGTCCAAGATGATGGCACTGGGTCTCTTCGACGTCTGGTGAGGGCCTGCTTGTTGCATTATAGCATCGCAGAGGATATGACAGGTGAGGCAGAGCAAGGAGGTTGGATGAGGCCTCTCCTTTCTTAGAAAGCCGCCATTGCTATCATGGGAGACTCTCACAGTCTCATCTAATCTAATTGATTTTCCAAAGACTTCACCGATCATATGCCACTGACATACTGAGTTCCTCTAATTGAACTTTGGGGGCATATTCAAACCTTATCCCCATTATTAGCTTGCTCAGAGTGTAAAGGTAGAAGCTGGATAGATTTGGCCTGTGTGCTGTAGTTTGCTACCCTTCTTCTAATGCAAATTTAATATTTAATAGCTAAAATCAATGCACATACTGATGCACCCACACAGGGACCTTGGCAACGTGGGAAATTGGGTTGTTAGATATATTTTTGGCATAGCTAGACTAAGGGACATCATGGTCCACTTCTTACAAGGTTGCTGTGGCACTGAGTGCTAGCAGCAGCAGAGATGAGACTCAAGCCAATTCCTGGCTAAGGCAGTCTACACCTCTTTTCCCACTAAAATAGTGGGTGCTGTGGTCCTTCTTTGGTGAATGGACATGTGGCTGTTATATCTCCATCAGGTATTTGCAGTCCTGTTTCCCACACTTCTCTATAATGTAGCCTTTCAATGATGTGAATGATGTGATACCTGCATTGGATAAGCTCTAGGAGTCTCAAGGACAGAGGCTAGGAGGTATTTGGAGAAACAATGGAAGATGGAAACACAAAAAATGGGCAGTTTATGTTCGGACAACATAAAATAGGGGTTGTCAAGGATTTGACTTCATCTTTCTAAAGATGAGGTCAGTGTGAGCTATAGGCAAAGCTAATATGGCAGAAAGAACCCATGCCATGCAGATTTCTAAGACAACAGGGAGTGTTAGGGTTGCTAAACTTGATGGAATAAGTTAGACTAGGGAAAAGCAATTTCCCACCATGGTCCCAGGCATGATTTGGTCCAGCCAGTTCCCACCATTTCAATGAACTCTAGTCATACTCTCCATGACAGTTCGATCTTCACTGTTTCTGGGTGATTCTAGAATTCATTTCTCCAGTCACCCACAAGGTGCCTGCTGGGAGGTGGCTATTTTGGAAGATTATAATTCTTTCACGGGTATGAGGAAACTGTTTAAGTGATGGTTGGTTACAATGAGGACAAAGTGTATGTGTGTCCCCTCTCTCTGTATATGTGTGTGTGCCTCTTTCTGTCTTTCTGTGTCTCTCCCTCCCTCCCTCTCTCTCCATGACTTGATTTGCCAAGGGAATAGATCTACTCTCTCTCTCTCTCTCTCTCTCTCTCTCTCTCTCTCTCTCTCTCTCTTTCACACACACACACACACACACACTTTGAGCAGCAATGTCATGTTAATTTGTTGATAGTATTAAGCATATCACTAAGAAAATAAAAACATCATGAACATCTAAATAAAAAAATCCACAAACCTAATGACTTAAAACAGCCATTTATTTAGCTCAAAATTTTCTGGTTCAGTTGGGGGATTCTGCCCTGGGCATGCTCAATTAGGGACTGCTGTCAGCTCTTAGCGTGGCCAAATTCTGGCTTGTCTAGGGCTACATCTTTTCCATACTGATGGTTATCAGGTTATTGGCTGGAATGACACGTAACAGACAGGGCCACATGTTTCACCCATGGCCAACTTAGTCTCAGTAACATGGAGTCTCAGAGGACCAGTACTTCATCAGTCTCTGTGTGTGACACTTGCTGATACCCTGTGGGTCAAAGCAGTCACATGGGTCAGCCCTGGGAAATGTGAGGTACTGCCACCCAAGGGTGTGGATACAGAGAGCAATGAACAAGTTTGTCCTCGCTTATTGCCTTTCTGCCTGGCCCATGGAAGCAAAAGCTCCATGGACTTTTGTCTATTTCTGCAATTCCAGTCATCTGTTGAGTAAAGCAGCTGTGCACGGCTGCAGAGATAACTGAGAAACCTCTGGTTTTAATGACTTCCCAGATTAATTCTCACCTTGCTGCTGCAGAGCACAGGCAACGCTGCCATGCGGTAGACACTCAAAAGCCCACAAAGCCAGCGAGTTTCCGTAAAGGCACGGAGCAGAGCTGGAAAATGAGATGGAATGCTTGGAAGGAGATCAGCCTCCCTTTTCTCAAAGTATTTCTAGTTCATTCTCTTTGGGTAATAACAAAACTATTGACTGTGTAAGGGGCTGAGGAAACAATTGAATGCTGGAACACTTGACCATGAGACTATAAGTTTAAACTCCAGTACCACAGAACAAAGCCCTTGTGGACTGGCTAAGTTATAATGAAAAGAGGCTCTGTCTCTGTCTGTCTGTCTGTCTGTCTGTGTCTCTCTCTCTCTTTCTTCTCTCTCTCTCTCTCTCTCTCTCTCTCTCTTTCTGTGTGTGTGTGTGTGTGTGTGTGTGTGTGTGTGTGTGTGTTGCATTTGGGTGGGTGTGAAAGCCAAAAGTCAATGGGGTTCTCTTCTTCAATTACTTCTGCCTCCCCAGAGCTAGGATTATAAACACACTGCTGTGCCCAGTTTTTTCTATGGGCACTGGGATCTAAACCAAGGTTTCTACGCTTGTACAACAAGTACTTTGCTAACTGGGCTGTGTCCTGTCTGAAAGAGATTTATTTTGACTCATTTTTGTGGCTCAGAGTCAAAGGGCCGCACTAGTGATGGTAGAGATAGAATTCAGAGGTGGTAGAGAGCATTCCATGTCAAGAATCAAAAACTACGCATCACCCCCGTGTGTGTGTGTGTGTGTGTGAGTGTGTGTGTGTGTGTGTGTGTGTGTGTGTGTGTGAGAGAGAGAGAGAGAGAGAGAGAGAGAGAGAGAGAGAGAGAGAGAGAATCTTTTTTATTAAGTTAGCAGTAGTCATTCATAGGGTCTCCATCCTGATGATTTTATTTCATCATAATCATCTTTTAAAAGTCTCATCTCTTAACACCATAGTTATACTAAGTTTCTTCCTTCTTAATTTCTTACCATGACAAGTAAATGCCGAAATGATTTCTCTTAGGGGATAATTCTTGTTCAAATCTTATTCCCACCTTGACTATGGCCCGCCCTCATGTCTCTGCTGGAACAATTACTAAGACTATGGAAGAAGAACAGTCTTCACTCCAGGCTCTCTAACCACCGATGCTAATACAGGGCAACCTGGACTTGCGAGGTTCCCTTCCTTCCAGCTCTGACATCAGCTGCACTAGCATCTTCTCTGTCTCCTCCACTTCATTACTGTATGTTTCTTTCTTTCCACTGGTCACCATCTGATGCAGGTTGTCCTTGCTTATTGCTTTTTCTGTCTGGCCCATGAAAACAAAAGTTCCATGGACTTTTGTCTATTTCTGCAATTCTAGTCACCTGTTGAGCACTTAATAAATATTTATTCAGTGAATGACAATCTCTATCATATTTTCTTGATTATTGATGTCAATGTGGTGCAAAGAATGGCATCAACATGGTCTCCAGCATCTCTCTCAGCTTCCTGTGGTTTCTCTATGGCCAGACGCTATGTTGATAGAATGGAACTTCCTCCCATGAATGACTATCTTTCTCCTACTCTATTCACATTACTAGAATTTTCTCTTGGGCAATCTCAAAGGTGAACAAAATTTTCTCATCTGGGGGAAGCCAGAAGATAGGAATCTAGCACTAAAGTCTAGGAAGGTTTGGGGAGACCTTTGTTCAAGGACCCCTACCCAGCTGAATCTATAACATGAATTATTGAGAGTAGAAAGACACTTGCTTTGGTCCATGACAGATTAGAGATGAAAGCTGTGTGTGGCCAGTGTGAGGTAGGCAGCTTAGCACATCAGAGGAGGCCTTAACTGAGAGTATTTCAATTTGATCCTCACAGGTTACAGGTAAGGAGCTAGAGCCCCAGAGAACTCTGCTCTGTGTCAAGGAGCTAGCTTGTATCCCCACTTTCTCCATTCCCAGCCAGTTGAGGTACCACGAGGTACCATCAAACCTCCCTATGCTGTTCTCATCTCACAGGCATGAGAAAACATTTATTTACTAAGCAAAAGAGTAACTTAACAACTTTGAAATATAATACACGCAAGTACCAAACCACCTAGAAAAAAAGAGGAAAGGATTTAAAAGTTATAAAAACATCAAACATTAAATTCAAGGAAGACTTTAATTTCTTTCTTTATTTCTTCCTTGAGCCAGGGGTGATTTAATAGTTGACTGTTCAACTTCCATGAGTTTGTTGGCTTCCTGGGGGTAGCATTGTTGTTGAATTCTAACTTTAATCCATGATGATCTGACAAGACACAGGTGGTTACTATTATTTTTTTGTATCTGTGAAAGTTTGCTTTGTTACTGAGTATATGGTCAATTTTTGAGAAGGTTCCATGGGCTGCAGAGAAGAAGGTGTATTCTTTCCTATTTGGGTGGAATGTTCTATAGATATCTGTTAAGTCCATTTGATTCAATACTTCCAATAATTCTCTTATTTTTCTGTTAGGTTTCTGTCTGATTGACCTGTCCATTGGTGAGAGAGGTGTGTTGAAGTCTCCTACTATTAGTGTGTGTGGTTTGATGACTGCCTTGAGTTCTAGAAGTGTTTCTTTTACATAAGTGGGTGCCTTTATATTAGGGGAATAGATATTCAGGATTGAGACTTCCTCCTGATGAATTGTTCCTGTTATGAGTATGAAATGTCCATATCCATCTCTTCTGATTGATTTTAGTTTGAAGTCAATTTTCTTAGATATTAGAATGGCCACACCTGCTTGTTTCTTAGGTCCGTTTGCTTGGAAAACCTTTTCTCAACCCTTTACAAGATGTCTGTCTTTGTGGTTGAGGTGTGTTTCTTGTAAACAGCAGAATGTTGGATCATGTTTTCGTATCCAATCTCTAAGTCTGTGCCTTTTTATAGGTGAATTGAGTCCATTGATATTAAGTGATATTAATGACCAGTGGTTGTCGACTCCGGTTATTTTTTTGGGGGGGGTAGTAGAGTGTATGTGTTTCCCTTCTTTGAGTTGTGCTTGTGAAGGGTCGCTAGATGTCTGACTTATGGTTGGCGGTGTTGGGAATGTTGGATTTCTTGGGTTGTGATTTTCCTTCTAATACTTTCTGTAAGGCTGGATTTGTAGCTATGTATTGTTTAAATTTGTTTTTATCCTGGAATATATTGTTTTCTCCGTTGATAGTGAATGATAGCTTGGCTGGGTATAGTAGTCTGGGCTTGCATCCATGGTCTCTTAGTTTCTCCAGTACCTCTATCCAGGACCTTCTGGCTTTCATGGTTTCCATAGAGAAGTCCGGTGTAAGTCTGATGGTTTACCTTTATAAGTTACTTGAACTTTTTCCTTTACAACTCTTAATATTCTTTCTTTAATCTGAATGTTTTGTGTTTTGATTATTATATGGCAAGGGGATTTTTTTTTGATCCAGTCTATTCGGTGTTCCGTATGCTTCTTGAACCTTCATAGGGATATCGTTCTTTAGGTTGGGGAAGTTTTCTTCTATAATTTTGTTGAATATATTTTCTGGACCTTTGATCTGCAATTCTTCTCCTTCTTCTACCCCTATTATTCTTAGATTTGTTTTTTTTTTATTGTGTTCCACATTTCCTGAATGTTTTGTGATGAGAATTTGTTGGATTTGCTGTTTTCTTTGGTCAGAGCGTTTATTTTCTCTATGGTGTCTTCAGAGTCTGAGATTCTTTCTTCTATCTCTTGTATTCTGTTGGTTATGCTTGTTTCTGAAGTCTCTGTTCGTTTACCTAGATTTTCTATATCCAGTCGGCCCTCAGTTTGTGTTTTCTTCATTGCCTCCATTTCAGTTTTCAAATCTTGAACTGTTTCCATTACCTGTTTGATTGCTTTTTCTTGGTTTCCCAGAATTTCATTTATGGATTTACTCATTTCTTCAAACTTTTGGTTATAATTCTCTTCCATTTCTTTACTCATTTTCTCAATCTTTTTGTTATACTTATCTTCCAGTTCTTTACGGCAGATTTTCACCTCCTGTTTAAGTTCCTCTATTATTTTCATAAAGATCCGCTTAGAGTCGATTTCTTCTATTTCTTCTGGAGTAGGGTGTTCAATTCTTATAGTTTTGTGATCCCTGGATTCGGGTGATGTCATGTTGCCTTTCATGTTGTTGGAGGAACTCTTGCATTGGCGCCTGCCCATCTCCTCCTCTCTGGATGAAACTCCTCAGCACTTTCTGGATAGAACTCCTCAGCACTGAAACAGGGACAGCTGGTATTCCAAGGACCTAGGAGACAAAAGGGCGGCCACAGTGGGGGCAGGGAGGAGTCCCGTGGAGTGAGGGGAACACTTATCCATTATTGGTGGGAATGCAAACTTGTACAGCCACTGTGGAAACCAGTGTGGCGGTTTCTCAGGAAACTGGGAGTCAACCTCCCTCAGGACTCAGCAATTCCACTCTTGGGAATATACCCAAGAGATTCCCTATCATACTACAAAAGCATTTGTTCAACTATGTTCATAGCAGCACTATTTGTAATAGCCAGAACATGGAAACAACCTAGGTGCCCCTCAATAGAAGAATGGTTAAAAAAGGTGTGGAACATATACACATTAGAGTTTTACTCAGCAGTAAAAAACAATGACATCTTGAATTTTGCATGCAAATAGATGGAAATAGAAAACGCTTTACTGAGTGAGGTAACCCAGACCCAAAAAGAGGAATATGGTATGTACTCACTCATAAGTGGATTCTAGCCATAGTTAAAGGTCTTTGAGCCTATAATTTGTGATCCTAGAGAAGCTAAATAAGAAGGTGAACGTGAACCTGAAGAAAATCATATAGTTATCCTCCTGGATATTGGAAGTAGACAAGATTGCCAGGCAAACTTGGGTGCACGGGGGGGGGGGGATGGGGAGGTGGAAGTAGGGGGAGATGGTTAGGAAGAAGGGAAAAGAGGAGGATTGGGGATGGCTTGGGGGAATGACATGGGGGTGAGGAAGGATGGATATGGGAGCAGGGAAGTATATATCTCAACTAAGGGAGCCATTTTAGGGTTTGCAAGAGACTTGATTCTGGAGGGGTTCTCAGGCCCAAGGAGAGGTCCCCAGATTGTTCCCTGGGCAGCAGAGGAGAGGGTGGCTGAACTGGCCTTGGTCCATAACCATACTGATGAATATTTTGCATATCACCATAGAACCTTCATCTGGCAATGGATGGAGATAGAGACAGAGACCCACATTGGAGCACTGGACTGAGCCCCCAAGGTCCAAATGAGGAGCACAAGGAGGGAGGACATGAAAAAGGAAATCAGGACCGCGAGGGGTGCGTTCACCCACTGATACAAGGGGACTGATTGAATGACAGCTCACCAATGTCAGCTGGACTGGGACTGAACGAGCATGTGATCAAACCAGATTCTCTGAATGTGGCTGACATGGGGGTTGACTGAGAAGCCATTTACAATGGCACTGGGTCTTGTTTTGTCTGCATGTACTGGCTTTTTGGGATCCTAGTCTGTTTGGATGCTCACCTTCCTAGACCTGGAGGGAGAGGGGAGGAACTTGAACTTCACACAGGGCAGGAAACCCTGACTGCTCTTAGGACTGGAGAGGGAGGAGGAGAGGGAGTGGGGGGGGGGAGGGGGAGTGGGGGGAATGGGAGGCTATGGGAGGAGGGGAGGAAGTGGAAATTTTTATAAACAAATAAATAAATATAAAACAAACAAACAAACCAATAAAAGTTACTGGGAGATTAGGGTTCAAATTGTTCCCTAGTGTGAGGTTCCTAGATATCCTCTTGATAAGCCAGCTTAAAATATAGACCAGGGGGACATGATGCCTGGACCCAATAACCCCAGTCAGAGAAGAAATAAAATTGAGCATGTGCTGGATCTCATGTATGGACCTTGTTGGGGGTAGGGTAGTGATAATTCTGTAGCTTGCTTTTAGTTCAACAAACCCACCCAACTGCTTGTTTTCCATCTCTCTAGAGGAAGGTAGGAGCAGCCCAGGCTGTTTCATCATGGTTTACAGACTGGAGATATAGAATGTCTTCAAGGGCCAAACGTTTGAGGGGCAGACTGTGTTCCTGTTCAGAAACCCCGGGGCTTTTTGGATGAGGGTATTTCTCATAAAACACCAATTGAGTTCGAGAACTCAATTCTCAGAGAAGTTACACACTTAGGTTCTTTCTTGATATGCCTCAAAACTCATCCAGATGGCTGAGAATGGTACATGGCTTTCTTAGGCTAGGAGGTTAGTCTGGTTAACCCTCCAGTGTCCTTCTAGGGATGGTGGTGTGCCACCACTGCGGCTGTATCTCCATAGGGTCCTAATCAAAGAAGATGTTTCAGCCTTCGTCTGTGGGAAGATGAGTCTCCCATCCCAGATCTCTCCTTGGGACCTAGCAGGGGGTAAGGCTCACCCTATCTGCTATAGCATCTGGGCATGTGACAAGATCTTCAGACTGGGCTCTGTGTTGCCTAAGGACACTGTTCAACTTACTGTCATCAAAAGGCCTTGATTCAAAGTGTCTGAGACCAGACATGACTGTGTTTCTCAGGAGGCACTCACTGGAAACAAAGGTGTTTTCCCAGGTACCTCTCAGACAATCATCCAGGGGGTAGCTACGAAGGAAGGAGGGTGAGGAGAAGGAAACAAGGAAAAAGGCTGAGGAGAAGGGAATGTAAGCAAGGGTGAGGTGGTAGTGTGACCAGAAGCTTAGCCTTGAGTACTGGAAGCTGATCATCATGGAAATGTTCCACTTCTGAAGACAATCTGCTGAACTATCCAAAGAACAATGCTGGGGGACATATGCTGGTTTAGCTTAACAGCCTGTACAAGGAAATGTTTCACTGTACTTAGCTCCTTCACAATCAAAATATTCAAAGAAAACACACTGTCATCTCTGGTGCATAGTGTTATCTGGTCAGCACGGCAGCTAAACCACTTCACTTAGAAGCACGGGTGGGATTGCTTGTTTGGCCACTACTATGCAATGGCTTCTTGTTTTGTTCAGGGTAACATCCAAGTCCTGACTTAGAGGGCTTTGTTACCGTAAGTCTGCTACCTTGTCTCATCCCGCAACCTGCTTTGAGATTTCCTGCCTCAGTACCTTTAATGTTTGATGTGTATTCTGTGGCTGCTAACTCTCCCAGAACAGGAATGCAGTAGTTCTTACCTGCCTCATGAGGGCAGAGACCTTGGAGCTTTGCTCAGCCTCATGGGGCCCAGGCGGATACTATTGGTTCTTGTTTGTAACTCTTTAGTCGTTACTTTTTTTTTATCACTTTTTTATGGATTTTCAGTGCAAACCCCTGAAACTCATGAATGATATGATTATAGCTTTCAAGAAATATGCCAGGTGGAACTTGGAAGTATTTGTAGAGTCTTGTCCCACATATGGAGTTCTAGTTGACCACAGTGTTAACTGACTTAATAACAAAGCGTATTTACACTCTTTCTGTTTCCACTTACACTTCTCTTCTGTCCTGTGTATTTACTGGGGGTTGGAGAAGAGTTGCCTTCCAAATAAATTACTTGCTCTAAAATCCTCATTTGTATTGACTTCTAGAGTGTTAAGTGCCGTTGATAATGTCTTCAAGTCTCTCTGTGAGGGTGTGACTACCCGGTCTCTAGTTGGTGAGACCCTGTCATTTGGTGGCCAGAAGCACAACATGCAAAATCCCTCTTTCCCAGAGAGACTATTTCTCTTGGGTCCTGAATGGGCAAATAACTCTGGTAAGTTTTGAAGGTGAACATGGACACTTCCTGCAGACCATGTGATTACTTTCTCTCTATTTCTCATTTGCTTCCAGCGGACCATCCTCCTTGGAGTTAAAGACTTATGTGTTCATCATTCCGTGAAGGGAAAGTTGCTCCTCATTCTCAAAGAAACTTGGGACCTCAGAGCCCAAACTTTGAATATAATGCTTATAACTGTGGCTGTCGTGAATCATCTTAAGTTTAGTGGCTTGAAACAATGGCTTTCCCTTTGTTCGTGAATCAGTGATCTGGGCAGGGCTGGCTCATTTTATGTCCAGTTGATTAACGCAAGTCAGAGTCATCTGGGAAGAGGGAACTTCAGTTTAGAAAATACTCCTGCTAGACTGACCCGTGGGCAAGCCCACAGTGCATTTCCTTGATTGATGATTGATGTGGAAGGGCCCAGCTTGAGTTCCTGCCCTGGCTTCCTTTGATGATAGACTGTGATGTGGAAGTGAAGGCCAAATAAACCCATCCCCTCCCCATGCTTTTGGTCATGGTGATTCAATACGGTAATAGAAACCTCACGGCACGGGGACAATGCATGTCTGTTCCCAAGGCTTCAACTGAAACAAGCACTTCACAACTTGAGAGTTGGATTCCTTCCTCAGTCCCATGACCAGGAGCAAATGCTGGGAAGACTTGAGGAGCTGGGGCCGGGACATCAGATCCCTCATGTATCTTTTAGTCTTCCTATGTAGTATCATCAGCGTGAGGACTTGATGGTAATCAGACACCTTACACGGCAGCTCAAAAGGCTTGTCTGTTGAGAAAATAAAACCCAAGCAAATGGAAAAACTCACAGCACAAAGATAATGGAAGAGTCTTGGCTGGTTCAGAGCTGAAACCTACCTTTCTCTGCCAGGAGTTTGGGCCACTTCTTAAGCCTTATGTTTGAATGAGCTTTCATATAAGCCTTGATATATTAATGTTGCTGAAGAGAAAGAACTGCTGAAGTTTGGTCCCACATGATAAAGGTGGGATTCTCCGGCCTATAGTGCTATTGAGGTATACTCGAACATTTAGGAGGCAGGGCCTACTGGAAGGAAATGACATCATTGGTGGTATGTACTTGAAGGATATATTGTAACCCCAGTCTGTCTTCTCTCTTTCTGTTCCCTGAGAAGCTTTCTTGTCTCTTGGCATCATGTCTCTACACAGTCTCCAAAGCAACAGGGCCAAGAAAGAGAATGAGCTACTCAGACTGTGAGACAAACTTTTCCTCATTTTAAGTTAAATTACTTCAGGTATCTCATTTTAGAAATAAGAAGTTGACTTATATAAGAAGATTTGGGGTAGTAAGAAGAAGGAAGGAGGGATGAGGGAGGGTTGGCTTCAAGCTGGCTCCCTGACTGGCCTCTAAGACCATTTGGAATATCTATCTAGAGATCCAGAGACAAAGGTAAAAGAATTTGTTTTCCCAAGAATGTTGCGTAAGAGGCTGAGCACAAACCATAACATTTCAGGCTCCCAGCAATTGAAAAACCACCTATGGAAGCATGGTATCTTGTCTGCTCTGGGACCTTATAAACTAGGTTTGGGCATCTTTGGGAGGAGGGACATGCAGGAGCTATGGGAAGAAGACCATACCTAAGAATGGTGGTCAGGGAGTGTTGTAGCGGGGATACAACGGAGGGATGGGGCTGTCCATTTTGGCCTGCAAAATACTGTTTGTGACCTCACCAACATTATAGAATGAGATGGGTAGGGGATTAGGCATCCCTGAATTGCCAGGGCTAAGGCCAAATCTAGAAGGGCCAGCAATGTGTAGACCTCATTATGTTCTGTCATGGGTGCTCAGGAAGGGGATGCTAAAAATGCAGTTACAGTGTAGCCATGTTTGGTAATCATGTTGACAGAGGTGTATGTGCGTGCATGCTTGCGCACTCGTGTGTGTGTGTTTGTGTGTACCTATGTGCCTGCATGCATAAGTGAGTGTGTGATTAAAAAAGTGGAAGATAAAAACTGAGCAAGTAAGATGGACATTCTTACTATGAACCTGCATCCTTTTAAAGTAGATTATCTAGCACACAACGTACCCTAATAAGGGAGACAGGGAGACTCGCATGGCATGATCATTACATCAGAAGCCTGCCATCTCTGTGACTGCTGTGGAAGTCTCAATAGGAGAGGAGATGAAAATCTGGGTGTGTAAAAAAAAGTTAAATGGCTTTGTCATTTCCTTAGGAAGATGCATGGCTTTGGAGATATCCTGGAGACATTGCACCAGTCCTGGGACTCTCTAGAAGCCAGGCACTTACCGTTTTGCAGCCCTGACAGTAGAATTTGTAATTCTTCTGGGGGAAATTATCAGATTCTTAAAGTGCTACTGTGTCTGATATATTTTTATCATTAAGTGTGCATTTTTCTGAAGGCTGGAGATGTGGCTCAGTGACAGATCATTTATCTAGAATGTATGAGGCCATGGGTTCAGTCCATCCGCCCACTCAGTACCAGAATCAAGAACAAATGAACAAATTACATACATACTTTTGGCTATCAATGAAGAAAACTGGCTGAGCAATAAGATCAAATCTCTCTAGATCCTAACACTCAGATGTATCTAATATATCAGGGTATAGTAGAGATAGATCACCATGTCCAATCCCAAGTGCTTGCATTTCCTTCCTCTTTCTGTGAAGGAACATTACCCTTTTGTGTCGAAAAGAAGCGTGGACAAACTGAGAGCAATCAAGACGATGTGTGTAAGAAACGGTGAGGGATACTTCTCTATGAAGCGAAGAAGAAAGGGGAGAGCTCGTGAGGAGAGGAGAGAGTGTGAAGTGAGGCAGAAAAGGAGGAAGAAAGATTCCAGTGTTAGAGAACCCGGGTGAGGGGAGAGACGGGAAAGAACACAAGGGTTTCCAAGAACCTGTACCATGGAGTAGAATTTTGTAGAAAGGAAAGAACAGTAACAGGTGATTGTGAAAAAGTATTTCTTAGCCCCAAAGTGTCAGAAAATTGTGAAAACATACATCCAATTCTGGCTTGATGCTAAGAGCAATTTGACAGCCCCAAGAGGACTTGATTTTATTTGGGATATCCCTATCACCTTCAGAACCCAGCATTACTGTAAAACCAAAGCAGATCTTATTGTCTATGTTGTTTTATGACCTGATTTTTTTCAATTAACAATACATGTAGAGCATGACCTTTAATGATCATGTGACACCCTAGTGTATGAATGAATCATAATTTACTAAGTTGTTTCTCACTGGGTTTTTTTTTTACATAATTGTCAGAATTAATGTCACGAGCATGACTATACTACCAAGGTTAACCTAGAGTCTCAGTGGAAGGCCATCCAAATTTTGAGGTCATACATCACGGTACTAGAAAAATTCATTGAAAATTTAATGTAGAACCACAGGAAGACGACTCCCAAGAATAAACTATTCTAATAAATGAGAATGAATAGCTCACAAGTACATATTGTACAAATTTACAGTTGTTTAAGCATACAACAGTTTTGTTCAGATACACTTAAACTTACTTAAACACGTGTGTCTGTTTGTCTGTATGTGCACCACGTGCACACAGTGCTTATGGAGGCCAGAAGAGGATGTTCGAGTCCCTGGAGCTGGACTTACGGATGATTGTGAGTCACTTGATGTGGCTCCTAGGAATTAAACCTAGGTCCTCTGCAAGAGCCGGGTGTACTCCTCATGACTGAGTCATCGCTTCAGCTCCCACTTAGATTTCTTGAGAGAAAATTACTGAGTCAAATAAGGATAGCATCTATATCTATATCTATATCTCTATATCTATCTATCTCTCTCTATATATATATATTTGGACTTGCAGAACTCTTGACTAGATATAGTCCTCTTGTTCACTCTTGTAAATCTAGACTATTGATTCCAAATTATCATCTCTTATTCTGTTTGTTATGTTCTTGCAGCTTGAATGTATGCCCCAAAAGCTTCAACCATCACTGATTTTGTATAGCATAGATCCTAACACATGACAGGAAGTCAGTGTGGCTCAATAATAAATGATCAAATTGTATTTGAATGAATGGATGGTTAGTACATGGGTGATAGGTAGGTGAATAACAAGGTTTCTACATATGTATAGCCCTCTAAGGCTGGCATACTGCCAAATACAGGACCAGCCCCTGATGCTAACTATCCTAAAGAGGTGTCTGTCCATCAGGACTATGACAGTACTAGAAGTTAGTAATTCCCTGAGAATCAAGAAATTATTAAGATTTTTTTTTTCACCGGGGAAATATCTGCTCCTACTATTTTGTGAGTGGTGATTCTACCTGGAGAACTGGTTCCCAGAGTTCTGCACACCGCTCATCCTGAGCTAAGTTTCTCTTGAAGGAGAGAGAGCCAGCACAAATAAAGATTTATCTTCTTTGATAGTGAATCAGGTAATCTTTTGAACCTCCCTTTCCCATTCTTTGCTGTGAAAATTGAGGTAAAGAGTATGTGGGAGGCATCAAGCCTGGCCCCTGGTGTAGAGCTGACCCTCAAATTGGTGGGCACTGTTGAGACTGAGTCCATTACTTCTCAGTACCACCTTGGTCTGTCGCTGTTCAGAAAAGTGATAAATAACTAGCATTTTGTTAGGTTTTGAGTTTAGTATTCTCTGTGCGGTTATGATTTGGACAGATACTGTTCCATCTTACATAGGAAACAGGACCAGAGAGGCAAGGTAATGCTCCTGACATCTCACCATTCTGAGGGGTCTACCTGGTTGGGGAGAGGATGCCTGCAGCGACAATTCCTGACATTGTCATTCTACCTGAGTGTCACAGCCTTTCTGTCCAGCCAGCAGAGCTGAAGCACAGAAATTCTGTCTCGTAGGCAATATCAACTGCCTGGACGTTTGTGACATTTCTTGTAAAGGTGGGATTCATTTCATCAGAGTTCTGATGACATCTAGGCTGGGAGAGGCCAACTGGGCTTAAGAAATTCCTCCAAGGTCAGCTAGACAAAGCGTGTTACCTCTGTCAGACACTTCATAAAATTTTATGGAACTAGTTCATAAAAATTCTCTTACCCCCATGAGGACAGAGTCTTACTGAAGAAGAGTCAGTGGGGTATAGGTAACACTGAAAGCGAATGCAGGAGGACTGGTGGAAAGTCGCAGGGGTGGGTATCTAAACAGGAGCGACAGGGGGGAGGGTAGACCAAGGGTCCCCTTGAAATAGCCAATCCGAGAGGACAGTTTGCAGATTCCCAACCTTACAGGGCCTCCTCTCATCCCAAGTGACTCAAAGCTGTTATTTTTGTTTTCTCCGAGGCTTAGCCTTCTCTTTCCTGGCTGTCCAAATCTTTGTTTGTCCCAGGGAATGAGTCTAGCAATCCCATAGACAACCATCAGCACCCCTGGTTCTATAGTGAAGCAAGGACAGTGACAAGTGACCAAGGTAGAAAATCAGGTTGATAGTTGGTGTAAGCTCTTATATTGAAAAGCTGCCCATCTATCCCCACTTAGTCTGGGCAGCCCTGGAATCTGAAGGAAGCTCTAAAAGCTTGTTTTCTGTGTTAGCCAAAGAAGATAAAAGGTTTATGTGCTGGCTCTCCTCCAAGAGAAACTTATCAACTGTGGTCCTTCGAATGGATGAGTGGTGTGCTGAACACCGGGAGCCAATTCTCTGGGAAGTATAACCCAGTCTCAGGACAGTAAATCTAGATCAGGGACTTCCAAGTGAGCAACACCTTTCTTGGATGCTATGTGTGGATGCAATGCTTTATTTCACTTGACTTTGCATAAACAGCTATCCCCCCTGTTTCCAGGAGTACTTGGCTTCAAGACCCTCTGACACCAAACTTAACAAAATGCTCACGCTTGTATTAAATAATGAAGTATTTGCGTACAATACGTAGATCCCTCCAATACTTTAAAACATCTCTAGATTACTTAATATCCTCAATACAACACAGATGCTATGAACATAGCAATATATGCTATTATGTAGAGAACATTGATAAGAAATATCTGTACCTAGCAGCAGGCTTTTCAAAAGTATAGTGGTGTGTGTGTGTGTGTGTGTGTGTGTGTGTGTGTGTGTGTGTGTGTGTGTGTTAAAACATTAGATTAATTTGTTGATGTTGGCTGAATCTGTGGATGTGGAAACCAAAGATCTGGGGTATCACTCCTGATCCAAAGAAATGGAACAAGTTCCCCAAGCCAGACACAAACATTCATTCTGTCCTTTTAAACCCCTTCGGCCTGATTCTCTTCCATTTTCCCCAGCTATGCTGGCAGTGAAGAAAAGTGAATTTGCTCAAGTTGATTGGTTTTTCCGTTGAACACAGAGCTTTTGCTCTTCGGCTCTTCCCTGTGATCCAGACCTCAAGTCTAAAGAGCAGTTGCATGCAGCCTGGTGTGACGGAGAGCTGGTAGCATTTAGGGAGAGGGTTTTTATTTTCTGAGAGACTGTGCCTATTGCCAGTGGCTTACCTGGAGGACCACAAGGTACACAGAGCTTGAAGGAGCTGTGGCAGGCACACATGCGAGCCTGCAGACCTCAAGTGCACACACCAAGAGAGCAGTTCTTCACAACCCTTCAAACAGTTTCTGTGGGAGTCTCAATAGAGGCTTGAAAAACATCTGTGTGGCAGACACCATGTTTGCAGTCTCTGCAAGAGCATGACAGAATGCCTGATCTTTGACCAGACATGTGACATTGAGTGAGTCACTTAACCACAAAGAACTTCATTATCTGCTGCACAAAATGGAGACCCAAGGTAACCTAGGTTATGTTAGCATGGCCTCCATGTCCAGCACTTACCGGGCATGCGGTAACTTTCCTATCCCGCATTCTTTACCGCCACTTTCTTTGCCTTTGCTCTGGGTTATCGACATGGATGACTATTAGGCAGCCATTTTGTAAGGACTGACTTTGCAATTTGTGCTGGTTTGAACTGTTGCCCTTCTGCTAGGGCATCCAAGGTCATCTTCCTCGGAAGTCTGAGAGACAAACCTCAGACAAATGTGTTCATTCTTTTCCAGATGGAAAATGGAAAAACGTGGCCGAGCAGCCAAGTTTTGGTCTATAAAACACTCACAACAGTCAGATGCTTGGTGTTGCAAGAGCAAGGTGCCATCTAAGCATGTGGGTGTCACCAAATCAACCGACCTTGGGGTCTTTGGTTTCAACCCCAGTAACTGAGAAGTCACTCAAGAATTGTTGTTTAATCTATTTCTTCTCTTTCACGGAAACATTTGAATTTTATTCTCATTGTAAAAGATTAAAAAAGAAGAATTTTTGAAGTTAGTTGATTTGCAGTGGCTAGATGAGATTCTTAGAAGCTTTATAAAGATTCAAATTTTGAGACTGTCTTCTTAGTTAGACCAAACATGGTCCCAAGGGAACCATGATTCAGAACCTATTTAAGGGGAAATAATTAGTTATTTTTTTTCAAGATAACGCTTTTTTTTAAAGTTACACCTTTTATTTACCTGTTAGCTAAAACATTATCTTCCTTAGAACGTGTGCTTTCAATGCTGTGCACAGTCAGAAGCCAGAATGTTAACTTCCCTCCCGTAAAACCCCCTTATCCTTCCTCCATAGAGGGAGAAAGTGACTTCAGCATATGAGAGGCACCTGACAGCCTTGCACCTATCTGAGCGCTGGCAGGGTTTCTGCCCACCGCTTGACTCCTGCCTCATCCATGGGACTTACTTTGATCAATGGGGTGCTAACACAGACGATGAGTGACTCATAAATGTAACAATGCTTATACATTGTAGCTTGTCTTTTTTTCTACTCTCTCAGTAAACACAAGGACTTGCCTGGGCTAGCCAGCTGGAGTGTTACACTGGAAATGGATTTGCATCATCCTTGACACCAACCAAGACTGACAGACACAAAGCCTGTCCATCTAGAGTAGACCAGCTTCATGGACAGACAGGACAAAGTTCAGCATCAAAGTTCAGCTGACCTACAACCCCAGAAACAACAATAGCTAAATTTGGACGTATTTTGTTCTGGGCACAAGGGTAGCAACTGATACATGTGAACCTTCTTCTGGCTGTGTGGCAAGGTGCATGCTACTTAGTCCTCTAGAACACAATTTTTCTCATCTGAAGTGTGGAGAAAGTCATTCTTGTGCAGCAGGATAGCTGAATAATTTGATACAGATTACTACCAGCTAGTTCATAAAAAGTTCCTTTGATAGTGTTCTACCATCTTTATCTATAGAAATGGGAAGAGTCAGGTAGCTGATACCTTATTAGACCCATGTGACTTTTACAGAGACTTTTGTTTAAGATCCTTGAACCTCAGAGATCTTTCCACAGATAACCCTGGGATGATGCCTTGCCTGGAAACATGTAATCAGTAAGCCAGGGAAATGTTTTTGATGATCTTTATCTATATCTATATATCTTTAGGTGAAAATAAATCAATAACCAAAGACATCTAGAGATTGCTCTATACCAAGTTAGCTTTTCTAATCCAAAACTTCATATAGCCAGGCAAAATCACCGATAATATCTTAGTAAAACATTGGAAAAGGGCATGCTCCATAATCCAGGATTATAACCCTCCCCTGCTTCATTGGATCAGTTGAAGTAGATACAAGAAATAGGTTGTGCTTAGTTGATGGAATTGTGGAACTCTCCTTTTGGATCAAAGTTGTATATTTAAGTGCTAAGAGCTCTAGTCAGTGAGAAGTCAGCTCATGTCTACACTGTGTCTGTGATCCCACGCTGAGACATCTTTATGCAAAGATCTTCAAAAGAAGTCTCATCCTCTTATCCAGTGTTAGATCATGGCTGAATACATAAATCAATTAAGCAGATGAATAAATGAATGGATGAATGATTTACACTTGCTACTTGATGGTACTTTTCCTCAAAATAGACTGGATGGTACAGGCTTAGACATGGACAACTTGCAGAACTGCCTTGTGATTTCTCTCATTAAAAATGTCTTGACAAGATAAAGTGGATTGACCACACAGGCAGTAACGTGCTCAGGTGTTATGGCCTGAATGTGAAATGTCCCCCACAGGCTCATGTGTTCAAACACTCTGCTCCCAGCTACTGGCATAGTTTTGAAAGATTATAGAACCTTTAGAAGGTGGAACTTCACTGGAAGAGATATGTCGCTGGAGACAGGCTTTGAACTTATATAAGATGGCTCCACTTCCTGTCAGTTCTCCCCTTCCTGACTGGACACAACATGACCAGAAGCCTTGTGTTCTTGACGCAATGTCTTCTCTGCCATGATGGACTGGCTCTCTTAAACCATGAGCTAAATGAAAGCTTCCTTCCTTCACTGTTTTCCTCAGGAATTCTGTCACCCCAAGAACAGTTGCGTACAAAGTGGGAATCTAGCTAGCTATTATAGCTGTTGTGCCAACATTCTTTGCATTCTGGCCTGCTGCTCCCCCACCAAATATTCCCTTCCTATACACCAAGTTGTAACTCATGGCCAAAGTAGTGTGTGACACTGGTCCCACGTCCCCTACATTTTAAGTACATTTTTCCTTTGGAAAGTTCAAGTTTTCTCTAAAGTCCAAAATTTCATAATTATACACGGGCATATATTCATAGATATGTATATTTATATTAAGTGATGTAAAATGGGTAGATGCGTAATATACAACCACCTCCTAAGATAACTTTCTAGACAGTGAATTAGGCCCTGTCCATCCCACTGAGACTGTATTGTTTCCATGGTAACTAATGTGCTGCAAAGAGGAAAGCGAAAAGAAAACTTTTTCAAGCCCAGACACTATATTCAATCATAAAAAGGATGTGCCACGGGGTGCAGTATGGGAAGGATCATAACAATTTTAATTGACACTTGCTTAAGAAAACCTGTATGTTTGCTTTGCAGCATCCCCAGGCAGCAGAATATTCTCTGAAGGGACAGAATGGTCCAAAAATCAATGGGTACCTGCTACTGGCAGATGTTGAACTGGTATGATTAGGTTTTCAATGTTCTATCTATCTGGAAAGAGTTCAAAGACTACAGGGAAATTTCAGCTTTGTACCTCTGGTAACTGCATGCTACTTCAGTTATGCAAACGAGGCCCCACCCACTTGCCTGGGGTTGCTCCACCCTCTTGCCTGGGGCTCATTCCAGAGCTAGCTAGACTAGCAGAGAACTGAGCTATAGAGGACTGTAGCTCGAGATTCTTACTCCTCTCATTTTCTCTTCCCTTGCTCTTCTTCCCCTTTGCTCTCCCATTCTTTTCCTTTGCTTCTCTCTCATGCTTTGATTCCCCCTTCCCTGTTGTCACTGATGTTTCTAGCATTCAATTTCCTGAGGACCCCCCTCCCTTTTTAGTGTAGATTATCCACATAACTCGTTCTTCTCAGTAGTTTGTTGCTGCAGACACTAGCTTTACCGTCATTGCCACATCCTAACGTTCCAGAAGATGGAGAGTATCTGAGTCACTGTCCAGCTCCCGGCACAGTGGGAAATGCATGCCGGATTAATCAGCATCAGTCAGGAAACTTGGCATTAGCTAGAGACCAACAATTGGCATTTCTAAGTACCCAGGTGATGCTGATGTGGTTGGACCAGAGGCCACACTTGTAGACCACTGACCTTCGTTAAGTGTGGATCGCTGATGAAATGGCATGTGTTATTTATTCCTCTAGCACACCTTGCTCAGTCTCTTTGTCCCAGTCCCCATCCCCCATCTACCTTCTAGGCACACCAGCATCATGCTGCACACACAGGTTTGCCTTCTGTTGGCTTAACCTACCCTCAAGAACATATCCCAGTGGCGGTCGTTCTCTAGTTTTGAAGGGCAACTTTTTTGTTTTTTGAAGACAGTGTTGAAGGGGGAAAGCATTTCTTACTTCCTCTGAATGAAGTGGAAATGAATCTGAGCATTCTGCCTGGAAAAGCTGTGTTTGTCTTCAGCGGGTCCCACGAACCTCTCAGAAATGACCACGATAAGGAAGGCACAGCACAGCTGTCCTTGTGGGCTTGCCCATTGCTGACTTTTGTAATTCCCTTCTTGTCTCCTTCTCTCTATCTCACACCCCTGCCCCCCTACTTCTTCGGAATTTTCCTCTTGAAGAAATGGCCCACACTCAAGTCTTTCTTTTGAGGCAGCCCTCTCTAAGTGATGCGATATGATCCTTTTGCTGTTCTCTTCTGAGTAGTCACAACCCACAACAACACATTCTATGAAGCCATCATTAGCTCTCCAGAGAAATCTCTGAACATTGTAAAAATCACAGAGTAGCAGAGAAAGTCACCTAATGTGAGAACAATGTATTGAACTGGGCTTTATGGAAGACTACATTCTAAGCAAGGGCTCAAGGATTTTGGTTGGAATGGGCTGGGGAAGAGTGTGCAGAAGATCTAACATCAATCATGGAAGTTCACTACCTAGTGGAGGCATGGGACTTTTAGGTAAGTAAATTTAAAATATGATTCTGTTGCTAAGAAGGTTTCAAAACTACTGGGTTAGGATCTAATGCCTTTCCCCAAAGGAAGCGTGAACGATACATCCTTCCACACACATGCACTATGTTTGTCTTTATCTTGGCAAGAGGAAGTGGGCTACATTGTCCTTGGCATAGAGGTGGGACATTGAGGCCCTCAGCTTCAAGACATCTGCCTCTCTTCTCTGATGGGGTTGGAGGGCGCTCAGGCCCAGTGATGGCATTGCATGGAGCCAGCCAGTCCTATTGGGTGAAGCCAGAAAAGAACCATCATTGCGTTCTCTGATCTAAAGGTGGTGTAAGTAACTTTGAGAGGAAACACAGAAGGGAGACAGGAATCGGGGAGGAGACCTTGTTGTCTAACTTGGACCTAGGCAAAGTCTGCCTGAGTAAGTAGCAGAATGGTTAGGTTTTTCCATGATACATGTTTGTTTGTGTTTTGTTCTGTTTATTAAACACACACACACACACAATACACACACACACACACACTTACACACTGATAGTTATGTAGAAAATATGGATGAAATTTAAAAGGACTCTCTGTGAGTCAGAGTTCAATGCCTTGTCATTTTTAGGTGCTAAGTTCCTTTGGGGCACTGATTCTCAGTGATGGGGAAAGATTTCTAGGTCACAATCGTAAGAATCTACCTCTAGAGAATCTAATTCAATATATTCAGGGTAAGTCCTGGCATCTGGATGCTTTTTTATGTTATCCTTAGGTTACTTTGTTTGGATGGTATTCCCATGCTAGCATACATTGGCCTGCACGGCAGGGCACTCCCAGCAGAAGTCACTGTGGCTAATTCTGGCATACTGAATAAAGAACAACCAGCAAAGTGCACCTGAATCCCTCTGGGGTTGTAGACACAACAACCCACATGCTTGTAAAATGGAGAAAGGACCAGAAATCTCTAATGTGAACTCCCCTTGGTGGGGACAGAAGAGCCAGCAAAAGCCCAGTTGGGCTGAAATAGCTGTAAAGACCTTGCCTGCAGCTCTTTCATATGGACTTGAAATGCTCCAGGTTCTAAAGTTTCCCAGGGGAGTAATCAAGGTGACCGTTCTCTTTTCTTCCTTAAAGCCATTTATCATCCCTCCGCCCCGATGAGATGTTCAAGGACACCCCTGCTCTTAGCCCTATTTCATCTTGAAAAAATAGAAACAGAGACCAAGGAAGGCTTTACTCAAAATAGAGGTAAGGTCCCAGGACAGGAAGAACTTGGAAGAAAGAGGGAAAGAGGGGAGAAGGTGCAGCCGGGGGAAAGACGAGTGTGGAAGAATGAAAGGGAGGGAGGAATGGAGAGACACAAAGGGATCAGAGGGCGAGTGAGGGATGGGAAGGCTCTTGTGACTTACTCAGAGTTCCCACCAGCAGCTCCTAGCAAAGCAGAGCTCTTCTCCTATTAGCCTACAAGTGGTGATTCTAGCAGACACTAGCAGATCTGCTGCTAACATCTCCCTGACTACATTGCTACCTGTGCCACCTTTGGTGGAAACTTTCCTTTTCCTGGCCGTTGGTTCATTTCACATCAATGAACACTTTGCTTGGGATTAGCCTTGGCACCCACATTCATCTCTGTGTCATAAACTGCTGACCCTCTGCGTGTTCCTCCTTGCCCACAGTGTCATCTACAGATGACTCACCAAGGTCCATGTGCTATTTCTGTTCATTCATTCCCTTGTATGTGTACTTATTTCACAACCAGCACACACAGAATCAACAGGAGTGGTCCATACAGTACTGCTCTTTTGTATCTTATGACCTTGTCTATCATTTTGGAAAACTATCTGCATGATAGAGTCACTTCAACATACCCTCATCTAGGTTCTCTGCCAAATTACATCAGAATCTCGGAACAAAATCATGATCCAGGCGATACGGGGGGCTCATCCTGGCTTGAGAACTGAGCAAGGTCACCTTCTATGCGCTGCTATTGTTTGGATCTTTATAATCCCACCCTGCTCTGCAATGGAGGCAGGGAACATACCTGAATTTCCGTTTCTGCCCTGGTAGCATGCCCTTGCTAGCTCTGACAGCTGCTGGACAGCTCCTCCCAGGGCTACAGATGTTCACTCCAGCCGCAGGTCTAAGGTTTGCGCCTGTAGTAGCATCGTTTTCCCCCTTTGCACTTTCGTCACTGCAGGTGGGGTGGCCTCACGTTGTCACTGTGCTGGCTGACTTTTGTCATCTGGACACAAATGAGGCTTAGCTGGGAAGAGGGAACCTCAGTTCAGGGATTTCCTTCATCAGACTGGCATGTAGGCGTGTCTGTGGGGGCATTTTCATGGCTAGTGATTCTGTGGAAGGGTTCAGACCCTTGTGGGTAGTGTTACACCTGGGCAGGTATAAAGGAGCACACTGAAAATCAAACCATCTTTGAGGTTTCATCTTACCCCAGCCAGAATGGCAAGGATCAAAACAACAAATGCTGGAGTTGGGTGTGGGAAAAGGGAATCCTTTTGCTGTGGGATGCAAACTTGTACCTCCACTCTGGAAATCAACTACTCTACTCTATGGCATATGCCCAAAGGACTCGATATCTCGTTCCACAGATACTTGTTCAGCCGTGTTCACTGATGCTCTATTCGGAATATGTAAGCAATGGAAATAGCCTAAATGTCCTTCAGTTGATAAGTGGAGAATGAAAATGCAGTACATAGACAGTATGGAATACTATCCAGAGGTAAAGAAAACGAGGTCAGGAACATTGCATGTAAATGGATAAAACTAGAAAAGATCGTATTGAATGATATAACCCAGATCCAGAAAAACAAACCTCTCATGTTCTTTCTCATTGAAGGTTTCTAGCTTCAAATCTTCAGATGTGAGTACATATTATACAGTAACTATGGAAACCAGAAACATTAACTGGGACAATGACAGGATAGCAGGGTTGGGAAGCAACAGGGGACTAGCAGGGTACAAGTTGTCTGTTCTGGGAAAGGGGAAATGGGGTCTATAATTAGGGAAAGTGGATGGAGGTAATACAGAAGGAGAGGGGAGGGCAAAACATCAGTATAGGGGTCTGAAAACGTCATAAGGAATCATACTATTAACTATCTACGAAAAATAGCCTATAAAATGCACACACACACACACACACACACACACACACACACACACTGTTTAAATGAAGTTTTCTCATCTGGGCTGGCAAAGATTCCTCTAAGAGCCAATGACCAACTAACAAAATTCAAACATGAGAGGCCGTATTTTGAGTTGTTGGTCAGGGTCATCTAAGAGACTTCCAAAACACACAGACTATTGCTATTGTCTTTAGTAGCCCAAAGGCAACCAAACGAGGTTGAAGGTAAGTCCCCATTTCTAAAGATACTATACACTTCAGAAGCTGAGCCCAGAGGACCTTGGATTGGAACTAACCTCAATGCTTCCTCCCTGAGGGCTAGCTTTCATGGTACCAGAAGACTCCATGAAAACTTTCAAAGAAGGGAGGTGACCAACTCTTCTACTCTGCTAGGACACCTATGAAACACTATAATGACCTGTATGACGCTATTACTCTAAGGGTGCAGTTTGGGCACATATCCTTGGTGACAACCAACAGCTCTCTAAATGAACTTCAGAATGGCTCAACAAGAGGGAAATCATACTCAATATTAGAAATATAGCCAACCACCTAGCTCTAGTGAAGTCATGGATCTTGGAAGTGAACCTACAACTACTAATTTGCTAAATAAACATAATCTATAACCACACTCCATATATTTGTTCTTGTACCCACAAATTCGCCCTTATCCCTCAACAAGAAAGTTCTCTTGGCAACACACAAAGATACAAACCACAGCCAATCAAAATGCAGAGTTGTAGAGCCCAGTCCCAATGGATACATCTACAAACAACTCCTGCATCTAAGTCTCCGGAACATTCTGGAAGAGGGGACAGAAAGGTTGTAAGAGTCAGAGGACCAGGGAGTTCATTGTGAGACTATATTTCCTAGAAATGTCATAAGTTATACACATGCATCACCAACATGCCTGCCCAACACAAGTTGAACAGGGACACCAACAGACTGCCAAAGTGGATGGGGAAAGCCCATGAGGCCTCAAACCTGCATCCAAAGGACTACAGGCAACTGAGCAGTGCTGAAAGCAGGAGAAGTCATCTTCCCCAGAGAAGAACACGCCAATCGGTTATCTAATATCAAAAGGAAAGCCCTGAAAACACACAAATAACTTTATACAGATTGAGTTGGTTGTATTTATGTATTTAGGAATATAAACATCTATACATATATCTATGTAACAACAGTTAGTGGTAAAAGAGGCCATGAATTTGAAAGAGAGCGAGGAACGGCTTAAGGAGTTGCAAGAAGGAAACAGAAGCAGAAAATGATGCGATTATATTATAGCCTCTGAAAAACAAAATAAGAGAAGGAGGAAAAGTTAGATCTTTTGTGGCTTATCCTTTTATTTTTCCCAACTTTTATCTTAAAAGAAAACCCACAAGTTCTTTAGGTATAAGTACAAAATTGTCAAACAATAAAAACAAAACCAACAATGTTCTTAAGTTAAAAACAAACAAACAAAAAAACAAGCTGCGGAAGCCACGGGGAGCAAGCCAATAAGCAGCACTCCTCCATGGCTCCTGCCTTGGTTCCAGTCTACAGGTCCCTGACTTGGCTTCTTTGCCCAGGCTTCCCTCAAGGATAGACTGGGATCAGGACATGTCAGCCAAGTTAACCTTTTCCCTCACTAAGTTCCTTTGGGCCGTGGAGTATCTTAGACTTGTATTTCTGTGATGAACACCATGATCAAAAGCAGCTTCCAGACGACAGGGTTGATTTCATCTTACAACTCTCAGGTCACACCCCATCCCCAGGGAGGTCAGGGCAGGGACTCGGGTAAAGAATCTGGAGGTAGGAACTGAAGCAGAGGCCATGGAGGGTTGCTACTTACTGATCTGTTACCCTGGCAGACTTAGCCTGCTTTCTTAGACAACTCAGGACCACCTGCCTAGGGAATGGCACCACCTCCAGTGGGCAGGACCTTCCCACGTCAGTCATTAATTAAGAAAATGCCCTACAGATGTGCCTACGGGCAATCTGGTGGAGGTATTTTCTCAGTTGAGGGTCATCTTTCTAGATAACTCTAGCTTGTATCAGGTTGACAAGAAGAAAAATACCACCCCATTCCACACACACACCCGTAAAACCCAGGACATGGGGTTTATCACAACAAAGGTCAGGAACTAAGACAGTCACTAACCTTTATGTGGCCTTCTCAGCTGTCCACCACCTGTGACCAGCCCCCTGTAATGAATTCCCTCTGTGAGAAATAAGGTACTTGTGGTGGTTCCCATTTTCCAGAGACTCACCTGGCAGAGTCCGCTGTAATGAATGATACCAGTAACATAGCAACTCCCCCTCCCTCGTGAGGTGGTACACAAAGTATACAGGGGGGGGGCAGCACTTGAGGGTGCTGGAAGATATGGGAAACTTCCAGAACAGTACTGTTAACAGGTAGTCCTTACTTGCACCCACACCACCTGTGAAGGGACTCCTGGCTGCCACTTTTTACCTGCTGATTGAATTTTCTGGCTCAGAAACTGTAAATGTAAAGAAATTCTCCCAAAGCTCCACTTTTATCCGACCTTGTATAACCATGTAGCTATAGATTTATCAATGGCACCGACCATACAGAGGACTGAGTGGACTTCCTGTGGGTTCAATTACAGCTCCTCCTCTAAGACATGATTTAAAGAAAAGTGGAACTATCCTCTCACCACATGGGAAAGCTCCAGGAGGAACAATCTGCCCTTTGGAAAAGCACCAACTTATATTTACTGACGTCAAAAGTCATAGTAGCTTTGGAATTATGACATAAGTCAGTGAACGAAGCACTGGCTTGTCAGAGAGTGGAGGGTATGGACCTTTGGCTTTCAGAACCAGGATTTTTTTTAGGATCCACACTTAGGAAGTATGGTTCAATACTTAACCTCCAAGTTATGTAGCATTTTGCTGTAGAAAGCAAATGAAATGGAAGCTGTCTCAGGCACAGCACATAGAAGGCAATCAAATCAGAACGTTCAGCTGACCCAGCACATAGTAGGCACTCAAAAGCTGAATGTTCAGCAGAACCCTTTCCTCTTTCTTCCTTTCCTTCTCCATGGTGAGATAGGATTCCAGCAGAGGAAACAGAATCAAGACCTATGTGGGTTTCCAAGTAGCTTTGTGTTTCTTTATCCCTTTCCTTTCACACTGAGCCAAGGATCTGGTTGCTGGTTGTGGGTATTTCCTTTCTGCAAACTCTGACAGTGTACAGTCTTTACCATCTTTCCTTTACATATTCACTGTTCTGCAGCAAACTCTTTGAGGATAGGGACGCCCCTTTCCAATACTTCTAAGCTCCTTCTGATCCCATAATAGATGAGCAATAAATGTGGATTTATCTCAAAATTTCCAGTGATAACCCTAACTTTTGAATATGTGCCAGCTTTCCAAGGTGGAGATTCTCTCAGGTCCTTTGCCTGCAATTGAGATCCTGGCCATTAGATGGCAGTAGGATACTGGGAAATGCTGTTGGAATTATTTCCAGCCTCATCAGTCACAAGGGTCTGATGTCACATCATTTACTTGATCTGGAATAGGGGAAAAGGACCCTTTATCAAAACTACATTGTATAAACATCAGAGTAATCCTCAACAGCATAACCTGTGATCCTTCTGCCTAGCACTTAGTATCCCTCCCTCCCCCCCCCCCTTCCTTCCTTCCTACCTGGGAAGACAGAGCAAGCAGTAGAATATTTTTCTGTGTTGCTAGGTTACCCAGACTGGCCTTAAACTCCTGGACTTAAGCAATCCTCCTGCTTTAGCCTCCTGAGTAGGTAGGAGTACAGGTGAGTGCTCCTACACCTGGCTTAGAATCAATTCTTTCTCTCCCTCTTTCCTCTCAGTCCTCTATTTCTGTCTCCATTGTTGGGGATAGAACCAAGGGCTTTGTGTATGCTAGACAAATGCTAATCTTGCTCACCCAGAGTTTGTACGTGTGTGTGTGTGTGTGTGTGTGTGTGTGGTGTATGTTTTGGAGACAGGGTTTCTCTACATTACCCAAGCTAGCCTTGAAGCCTTAAACTTAAATTTGCTCCTGTCTCAACCTTCTCAGCTCTGGAATTACAGACATGCACCACTGCTCCTACTGCGTTTGATATTTTAAATTAATTCTTTACACTTTCTTCTTCATTTTTATGCCATTCACATTTACAAACATCCTTCGCTATCCTATGACCCTTAACCTTTGCTTGGGATGCCTACTTGAATCCATTTACTTTAATTCTGTGGGTCATTTAGTAAGATTTTGCTTTCTGTGGATTCTTTAATCAATTAATATAAAGTTCTTTAACTTGCCTCAAAAAAATCTCTAGAATTTGCTGCTCTGCAAATTTTGGCTGTCCCATCTCCAGAAATTGAATCCTTTCATATGATTGGAAATGTGCAAAATGGAGGATGAAAAGAGGAGGAGAATAAGGACACACACACAGGGAGAGAGAGAGAGAGAGAGAGAGAGAGAGAGAGAGAGAGAGAGAGAGAGAGAGAGAGAGAGAAAGCGCTCACTGTGATTGTTTTTCTGAGTAACCCAGGATTGTGCTTACCTGTGAAAGCGCTCTGCCTTTCTGAGAGCAGTCTGCTAACCCTGGGGTCTGAAAAGGTAAGACTGGTGGGAAAGAGCGACCACACCAGCCAATGTCTGCTGACAGCCTTTCGTTCATTGTGGTGTCCTCAGATTTTGAAGTTGCAGCCCCTCAGCATCTTCTTCCTTGGGACATCATCACCAAGAAGAGTGGTAGACCCTGCTCCTTACAAATGAGAGCTGCGTCTTTGAAGTGGTCCCTAGTGAAAGGAGACAAGATTAGTTAAAAAAAATAAAATTATAAATTAACAATGAATAATAAGATGTGATGCCATCCTATGGCAGATGGCCGGGGGGTGTTCTATGCACTATGGTCAGGCTCTCAAATCATCATCTACTGCTATGTAGCAAATCATTCTAAAACTTAGCACCTGAAAGTTGCACTCATTGTATATCTCATGACTTTGCGGGTCAGTGGAGACTAAGCTCAGCTTGGCTAATCTTTTGATGCACGCTCACCATTCAGACTGCTTAGTTGTATTTAGTTGATGGGTAGGCTGGTCCAGTTCTTGTGGCTTGACACTATTTGTTGAGCTTTGGCAGAGATGGCTGGAAGATGGGGCTCAGCAGATGGCAAAGCAGAGATCTCCACGTGGTCTCCCCAACGTGGCAGAATCGAGAACTCAGACTTACCACACAGGACTTTGAGGGTTTCCTGAAAGGCTGTTCTGAGAACTTCAGAAAGAAGGCGCCAGTCTCCTGGGCCTGCCTTGGGCTCCCAGAACATCACCCTGCTGCTCTAAGGAGAGCCTGTGACAAGGGCAGAGGACTTAGGTCCTGCCTCTCGCTGAGAGGAGTGGGAAAGGGGCATTGTGGCCACCTTCCCTCTTCTCCACCTGCTTTATAGCTGACCTTTAGCATCACGTCCTCTCCCTATTAGCTCATTTACATACTTGATTTTCTGCAGACCTTTCCACACCTGAACTGAATTCCATGAGAGCACGGAGCATTGTGTTCCTCGTGAAAGGACCTGCTAAGCCCATAGAAATCATGAGTGAAACATTGTAAGCACCCAGCTGACCATTGCTGAATGCTTTATCTTGCTAAATCCTTACTACTTTTTGAAGAGCTTCTACTCTCTCATTTTCACAGATGAGACAATGAGGCAGGAAGAGGTCAATGGATTTGCCCAATCACAGAGTTATTGAGGAACAGAGCTACTGTTTGAACCCAGGTCTTTCTAATGTATTTTCAAGGCCATGAACAAGTTTGATACCAGAAGAAAACTTAGTGACAAGAGGGCCTACCAAGAATGGTCTATGTGACCTTTCCTAGGATCTTAATCCAAAGCAGAGCTTGGCCGTGGGAATAAAAGCTTCTTGCAATGGACTTATCTTACAGTCAGCTCTGCTATTTTTCTCCCTACGAAGATCTATTTTGAGAAAATACATGTGAAGTGGAAAATCTGAGGGGTGACAGTGTTGCCTCTGTGTTTGTGCTGCTGGCTCTCGGAAGTCAGTGCAGGACTCTGGCACATGAGAAAGCCTCTTCCCTGGACTCTGGGATCAGCCAGGTTGAACAGTGATGGGCGGCGAAGCAGCCATCTAACAACTGTTGAATAATTCCAGCTAATCTCCTCCTGGCTATATTTAGACATGATCCACGCTTCCTGTGTTTGCTGAGTGGGTGACACACCTGGAGGGACAATGCCCCAAGCGGGCAGAGCATTGCGTCTGTAATCATACCTTTTCTGTCCCTTCTGTCTCTTCTCCATTCTAAATGTCAAGCTCCCTGGACACATTTATCCTGTCATCCCTGCAAATTCGTCAGCGGTATGACATCATGTGACCTTGTCAAATTTGATGAACTCTTTCCTCTGCCTTTGGGCGCATGTGTTTTTCCTCAGGGTGGAGAATCAGGACTCCGGCAGCTGTAGAAGTTCTCTGCAGACTGTCATTGGCGCCTCCTTTCCCACTGTCCCCCTCCCCCACAGTGCAAGGCTGCATAGAGAAATGGCCTGAAGTTATTGCTGGTGATTGTTGATGCTGGAGTCCTGAGTGGGGAGGCCTGGGAGAGCAGAGGTGGGGGACAGGAGGTGGCAGACAGAAGCTGTTTCTCACTGTTTTCAGAGAGGAAGGATTATTCTGGCTCTGTAGTTCAGGTATGGCGGGCATAGTTGTGGGACCACGTCTTGTCTGTGCTGGGGGAGTGTGAGACTGCTTTCTCACATATCTGCAGACCAGGAAGCAAAGAGTTCAGATAGGCTGGGATATCGCCCATAAGGCCTGTCTCCCGGTGATTCCATGTCCTCCTACCCGGAAGAGCCATCAGCTTGGATCAAGTGTTGAAACACATGAGCCCAAGGAAGATATTTCATGTCTAGGCCATAACACGAGCTGTGTCTCACCAGGGCTGCGCTGTGGTGGCAGTAAGCTATTCTGAGGCAGAGGAAGCAAAATTCAAAAAAGCAAGGATGGGGAACAGAATGAGGTTTGACCGGAAGATTAAAACACATTAGGCTGAGTTGAGGCCACGGGGAAGAGCCTCATTTCTTAAGACCCTTTCTTTCAGCGAGTATTTACTAAATGCCTATTGTACATGCCTGACTCTGGACTAGCACTGAGAAAGAAAAGCGAGGAGAACGTCAATGATTTCCTCATGCGCTGGAACCATAGTTAACAAGCCGACAAGCATGTGATCACAGTGTGCTGTGTGGTGAGAGGAGGAGTTGACAGGCATGACTTGGGAGGGGGGACTTCTGATAGGGGTGAAATAAGACTGAGTAAGGGGCGGAGCTCCAAGCAGACAGAGGGCTATCAGAAGGCAGAGAGCGTTGATGTGTTTAAGGACTGGGTGAAGGCTTCTAGAGGAGGGAAATACTGCAGGGACACATGTGGCCTCTTAATGCAGGGACATCTCAGCAGGGTCTTGCTGTCCTTACTGAATTTCATGCTTCTGGAAGCTTCTTCCAGGAAGACTGTCTGGATTCCTCTACTGGAACCAGCCATACTATGTACTGTGTATACAACACCAGTAACCACCATTTGTGTGTGACATGACAGCGTTCATGACCTCAGGACTCTACCATAAAAGACAGGCTTGCTTTTCCTTAATCTTTATACTCCCAATGCCCAGAATAGGGCCAGGCACAGAAAAGGGCTAGAGCAATATGCAGTTATGACCAGAGACTGGAAAGAAGGCCCAATAGTCCAGAGTACTTGATTCTCTGGCAGAGGACTCAGATTTGGTTCCCAGAACTCACACTGGGCAGCTAACTGCCTTCTGTAACTCTAGCACCAATCCGATGCCTCTGGCCTCAGCAGGTATCTATTCTCCTGTGTACATATTACCATATAACATACATGCATACATATAATTTAAAATAAAATAAATCTTTAAAAAATAGTTATGACTAAAGTGAATTTCAGAGTCCATTGCTTCATTTGGTAGCTTTTATCACGCTCACTCATTGTGGTGCTTGAGAATTTAGACAGGCCATAGTGAAAATGACTTATCTACCACATGGTGGTCACTAGCTGGGAAGAATTTACATCTAAGTGAACCAAAATCTTGTGTCTGAACTCATTCAAAGCCATGAATTTCCAGCCATTGGAAGGGCTCTCAGCTAAAGCCACCAACCACAATATCTACATGTGGCCTGTCCTTATAGCTTGGGCTTCCTCATAACACAGTGGCCTCACACCACTCAAGCTTCAGAGTTAAGGGTCCTTGCAGTGTATTGTTGGGAGCTGTGAACTCCCAGATCCTGAATTTCTTGTAAATAACTTGTTTTCCCCTGATCTGAGTGCCTACAGCTGCTCTGAGCACGAGTTCCTGATGGCAGGGGAGTGGTTTCTGGTGGGTTTGGCTGGGGTGTGCCTATCAGTTAAGGATCCCTATATAAACTGCCCCTAGACGCAATAAAGGGGGCATTCTTGTCTCAAAGATGACCCGTGTCTCTGTCTGTATATCTTTGTGTGTTTCGATCTCCAGCCCCTTGCCCGGTTCACAAGCTGTATGGTAGCGCATAGAGCGCAGACAGGTGTAGTGCGCTACAGTATAATCATGGAAGTTGTGTGGGCTATTCTCAGTGCATCCTGAGAATTGCCCTATGTAACCACTACTGGATGCTCTTAGATCTAATTGAGCCACCACACCAGTCCATCCAGATATAAATACCACTTATCCAAAAAGGAGTAGGGTTTCTATGGGTCTGGCATCCCTGGTGATTGGTTGTAGTAGATTGGTTCTGGGTTCTGCTGTGTCCATACTGTGTTCTGTGGATACTGCTGTGGTCCTTTCTTGGAGGAGTGCTTACAGCATCAGGCCAGCAGGAGGAAGGAAGGCTCAAACATCTGTGCAATGGGCGCATAGGCACAGAGGACAAGGGATCTTTCAGGGCTCCATTGTCCTTGAGGGGGGGAAGCAGCTTGGGGTCCAGGTGCAGCATGGAAGGAGGGAGTTTCCTAAAGTGATGACATTTTTATAACCAGAAAAGACGGCGCTAAGAAGTCAGCTCACTTTCCATTACCTTGGGGGATTTAGAGTTGAATCCACTCCTGCAGCTGGCAGGACCCTAGGGACTGGAGCCCATGTGTTTTCTGCACAGTTGGGCTGGAGAAGGAGAGAGCCCTTTGTGCCTGGAGTTTAGGCAAGGCTGCTCACATCCTGGCCTTGAACAACAGCAGTGACCTGATTGTGTCTGAGTCAATCAGAGAAAGGCAGCATCTGGCCATGGAGTCTGGAGAGGTCAGCCACGCTGTTCCACATCAGCCCTGCATCACGGCTAGAGATTCTGAGGTGTCGGTCCAAGTAAAGGTCTGGGCTTTCTCTAGAGTAAATGTTTACCTTGGTTGTGCAGACTCTCAGAGCCTAGACCCGAGGTACAGTCTTCCGTCATTAAGGTTCCTAGCAACCCACCTTTCTTTTATGGATGTAACATTCATGTAACGTGAAATTCACTCTCAATATAACAACCATCTAATTTCATACAGGAGCACTGTTCCAAATATATTCACGCCTATCCTTCACCAAGCAGCCTTAGGCTATTCTGGATGTTTCCTATAGGTGGAGCCATACAATATACAGGAACCACTTTCCATAACTCTATGAGAGAAGTTGGGGAGGTGATCAGCTGTTAGGTGCTCAACATGCCAGGGCCAGCCCTTGAGCAGTGGGAGCCCAGGCTAGGAATGACTTTCCATCTTTCTTATTTCACACAAGTCCTTTAACAGGCCCTTGGGCAAAGAGCTAGCTACTCTCAGAAGTGACCAGCCCATAATTCATCATCTTCTTAGTTCCACCAACCCTATTCTGTGAGAACCTTCTTCTAGTCCCAGATGAAAGCAAGCATATTAACAATACAACTTACCGCAAATACTGTCTCCCCTCTCAGACTGTCTGCCAGTAAAACGCTTGGGAAGGGCTCTGTAGCCTTTGCAGTTTGGTGGCTGGGGCAGGCTTGCCATGGGAGAGGGACAAAAGATCTTAGGATCTGGATTTTACTTTGAACTTAGCTCTGCCTCTCAGTGACTTTCCTAAGCTATTCTTTTTGCCCCTTAGTCTTCTTATTAATAGACTGGGGATAATGCCAGGGGACACTTACAAGGACACTGGGAAATTCAGTGGGTACATGGCAGTGCTGGATTGAGGATCAGGATGAAGTCAGGGTCATGTGATCCTAATAAATGAACCCCAAAGGTTTCACCAAAGGGGTTTCTGGATACTTTCTTGTCGGCCTTTCTCATTCTTAATACTCCAGATTCATGCTATCAGTGTGGCAGCCACTCTGGCTCCATGTGACTCTTCCTAATAAATATTTTTGTTAATGCTTTATGTTTTGATGATATTCATCCCAACTCCTTTCTCTAACTCTTCCAAGATGCACCCCTCCCTCTCCACCTCTCTGCTTCTTGTCTTTTTCTGTTGTTATTAATAACCTATTGACTCCAATTTGTGTTGTCCCTATACAGCAGAGTGTGGTTGGCTGACCATGGTCCACATCCTTAAAGAAAACTGACCACTCCTCCCGCCGAAGCCATCAACTGTCAATAGTTCCTCAGTTGGGGTGGGAGCTGGTCAGCCACTTCCCTCTCCATGTTGACAGGCTTGACCTTATTCTGGTCTTGTGCGGGCAACCACAGCCGCTGTGAGTTCATGGACATAGTGGTCCTGTCATGACCAACTGTTTTTGCTCTGGTCCTTCCCAACCGCAGACTTTTACAATCCTTCTGCCTCCTCTTTCCCAAGGGTCTCTGAGCCATGGGGCATGATTGAGGTCCCATTTGTGGCTGAGGATTCCACAGACACTCTCTATACTTTGAGTCATGGGGACTTGATAGATGTCCTATTTGTGGCTGAGGACTCTACTGACACTCTCTATACTTGGACCAGTTGTGAATTTCTGCACTAACCATGATCCACTGTCTAAAGAGGCTTTTTTGATAAGGTCTGAAAGCGGTATTAATCTACCATGGAGATATAAGGGCAGATAGATACTTTGTTTATTAAGTAAGACAATAGTGGTGGGTTCACCCCTGGGTCCTGTGAGCTCTCCTACCACAGATTCTTTGCTAGATTTCCAGTGCCAGGCATGTGCTTCCTCCTGTGGAGCGGGCCTTAATTCTGGGTAATAGCCCTGCTCCTGCTGCTCTGAGATCCCATTGCTCTTTGGATATTTGCTATCCTTTCCCACCCTTGCCTTTGTTTATGGCCTTATATCTGAGTTCATCATTCCATGGTTGCTTCCATTCTTCAGAGCTTACCCATTCCTTGGGAAGGGAATGTACCATCCCAGGCTCTGAATCCCCCTCCCTCTGGCTTCCTGTGCCTCACACTGTTAATGTGTCTGTCTATAGACTCAGCTCTACTCTGAGGGTCTGGCTGCATTCGACTCCCTTATATTTGCCTGTATGTGAATCCACTCCACCTGGATTACTCTAGATGGCTGCTAGGTACTAGGAGATGCCTGGATGGTTCTCCTCATCGTGAAGGCTGTGAACAAGCGCGTGTTTCTGCTTTAGCCCCTTGACCACCTCAAGGCACACAGTGGCGTCCAAATCCAGAGGTAGAGGGGAATCATCTCTACATTAGTGTGAGAGACCAGAATTTGGCAAGGCCAGGGCATGAGTGCCAGGAAGGATGGTCTTGAAGTCAGTAACTGGCTGCATCCCTGATCAGGAAGTTCACCTTTCTGCTCTCAGTTACCTTTTCGTTTATTCCCTGGTGGTAAGGCTGACAGTCTCCTGTTTTTTCATAGTTAACTGTGTTCCACAAGGGACTCTTCATGACTTATCCTGTACTCTATACTTCCTGTGAACACCGCCAATCCAAGTTCAGTTTTGAGGACTGTGCCACCTGAAGTCTCAGTAACATATCAGAGCCCCACTTCTTCTGAGCAGTTTCTCCTCCTTCAGAGCAGTGAATCTTCAATGCTGTTGTTTGGGACAGTGTGGGACCTACATTTGGAGCTCATCCACCCTTGTTTATGTCCACAAATGGAAGCTGACTAGTAATGTTTCCTGTGTGAGTCATGGAATAAACCTGCCGAGAAGGAGCCCTGCTAGGGCTCTACGCTACAAGTCAGGAGGTCTGGGAGTAGAGTATTTCATGGGTCCCCTTTGTAGAAGTTCTTTCTCACTGTTTCTGGGCCTCTCTGTGTTCTCCGATTCAGGGTAGATAGTCAGATTTATGGTTTCTGTGACCCTGGCTGGCTCTGAGACAGTATAGTCCCACATCATCACTGTCCCTGCTCAAAGCAGCAGTTGGTGCTGTTATCTGGTCACTATCTCTGTCTCTAAAATCTTTCCAAACTCCAACCCTGGTAATCCGCCAATATAACTGATGTACACTTTCTGAGGAAGAAGGTCTACTTTAGAGGCCTCTCCTTTTTCTAGAAAGTGTATCTATGGAAACCTACACATGGACTCAGGTGTGGAATCCTAGAACATCAATACCATGTTGTAAATGCAAGTCAAACTCAATCAGATATCAGGGATATTGCCAGAACGAATTTAGGATTACCTCAAAGGTACAGGGCTTTGGCAATTTTAAAGGCTCTGGTATTGTTTCCCAGGGCCCATGCCCAACTCATCTACACCCACATGAGTATCAGAACAATGTGGACTTTAATTTTCTGCCGAGAAACCATGTGTTTTTCTCCCCCAGGAAGCAAATTGACTAGCATTTACCCAGAATGATTTGCTGCAGTTTTAGCAGCCCCTGTTTGAAGATAAGGATGTTTCTGAAAGAGGCCCAGAAATAGCTGGAGAAAACAATCTGTTTGGTTGCTTGCCTGCAACAACAATAGAAGCAGGTGGAGTGATTCATAGCTTGCGGGGAGACTGCTCCCCGTGGGATCCTGCCTGGGCAGCTCTACTCGGAAAGCGTTTTCCAGGTCAGGGTATCTGAGAAAAAGTCTGGGAATTAGGTGGGAGACTAGTCGGAAAGGAGGGTCGTGAAACGTGGTTGGGGGTGGTGAGGGCTGCAGGTGTACTGGCCAAACAGGTGGGCAACAGGGTGGCTGATGGTTTTCAAACAAATACTTGAGTTTGGGGAAGGCCTACTACGATGAGACAGCTCTCAGGGCTAGGGTTCTTACAAATGAGCCAGTCTACAGGCCGTTACTGAGGTCTGCCTTTTTAGATTCCATGCCTGATGAACCCTACTTTGAATCAGGTACAATGAGAGACTCTAGGCATCTGGAATGAATATGTCATTCTGGTTGACTTTTTTTTTGTCAGCTTGATATAAGCTAAAGTATTTTGGACAGAGGACTCTTAATTGGGGAAATATCTCCCTCAGATTGCTATAGGCAAGTCTGTGGGATCATTTTCTTGACTGATGATTGATGTGGGAGGGCCCAGCTCATTGTGTATGGTGCTGTACTGAAGCAGGTAGTCTTGGGCTGTATAGAAAGGAGGCTGAGAAAGTGATGAGGAGCAAGCCAGTAAGCAGCATTCTTGCCTGCATTAGGGTTTTATTGCTGTGAAGAAACACTATGGCCATGGCAGCTCTTTTAAAGCAAAAACATTTAATTGGGGCTGGTTTACAGTTTCAGAGGTTTAGTCCATTATTGTCATGGCAAGAAACATGGCGACATGCAGGCAGACGTGCTGGAGAAGGAGCTGAGAGTCCTACTTCTTGATCCTCAGACAGCAGAGGGAGACTGCGACACGAGGCCTAGCTTGAGCGTGTTAGACCTCAAAGCGCACTTCCACAGTGACACACTTCCTCTAGCAAGGCCATACCTACCCCAACGAGGCCACCTCTCTGAATAGTGTCATTTCCTATGGGCTAAACATTCAAACACACGAGTCTATAGGGGGGTCACACCTGTTCAAACCACCGCACCTCTCCAAGCTGCTTGTTTTCCTGGTGTTTTATCACAACAATAGAAACCTAAATGAGGTATTACCTTTCCAGTTGGGATTCCAGGACTTCTGGGTATGACTATCCACAACCCACTGCCTCCCTCCTGCCTATTATCTCTTTAAACAATGGGTCACATTAGAATTCCTGACGTGCACCGATGCCTAGATGAAAATCGCACAGAGGATTCTCTGATTGTCTAGAACTGGCCTGGGTCTGGATGCTGGGAATCCTTGCTCAGAGTCCAGTTGCTCTAATTTCCCCTCATGCAGCATCAATCTTAGGGGTTCAGAATTCAACAGTCAGGACCCTAGTGGGAAGTCCAGAAATTGGTGTAACAAGTGTTCCAGATGATTCTGATATGACTTTGACAGCCACTTGTATAAGATGGAGAAGTGCCTGGCACCTTGCTTGTCTCCTCTTGACCACAACTGCACAGGTGGAGAGATGAAAAATGACTGTCATTTCTCAGGTATACCTAAGTAAAGCAGGTATATTTAAAGAAGTCCCACAAAACAGAAGTGTCATAGAGTCCATGAACTCTCCCACTTCAGGGCTGGCTGCTCTAATGGCTTCCTTGGGCTACCTTCCAGACCCCGATGTACCCATTGGCTATTTAAAATCGCTAATGCATATTCCTTTGCCATTATGTGGTGTGTTCAGACTTCCCTTCAGAGTCTTTTTAGGTGCTAGGGCCATGTCACTTGACTTATCTAGGACTGTCTGGTGCCCATTTTCCTGGGACAGGTTTCTTATTGCTATCTTCCTATGTCCCAACTGCAGCCTAATTGTGTAGGAGTTGGAAGGGACCTGAATTTCCCCCACTCTCGCAGTGAATTGCCAATAGTATACGTGGTACTCACAACCCTCTTTCCTCCTGATAGTATATGGCCAGAGACAGCAAGCCAGACACCCAGGATCACACAGCTGGTTCATACAGCTTGAGTACTTTGAATCAGTACTCAATTCTCATAAACATATCTTTGGTCCCAGTGGACTGATGGTACTGCATTACATCTCAGGCAAGGCCTCTTAGCTTGTCCTACACAAGCCATCAGGCTGCTATCTTCAGGATTGTTCTGGATTCCAGGCTAAGGATTGATCACTGCTGGGGTTATCTACTATTTAAGACCTGCGAAGTGAAGTTTATAAATGTGTCTTCAGAAACTGAGGTCATGGGATCCAGCAGCTTTCCCTGTCATAGGCAGGCTCCTAGCTGTGACGGACATATTGTTTCCTCTTCAGATCCAATAAGAAACAACCCCAGGCAGATGGTCAACTTCCCAGCCACCCCTAGAGAAGGACTGCTCGTTTGCATAACCATCATCTTCAGACTGTACTGGGGACACAGCTCTGGAAAGGAGGGAAGTGTTCTTCCAGGATAGCGCCTGCCGGGGATGGACTTGGAAAGACGGATATGTTGATCTTGTTGAAGTCCTTGAAGGTCTTGGCCAATTGCCTGGGGGTTCTGGGTCATCTAGATAGAAGTCAAAGGGCTGGGCTTTGTTTCATGCTTTCCGCTCAACGAGGTTGGTGGTGGTAGAGCAGGGCAGAGAGCAGCATACAGCAGGAGTTTTTGGAGGCTCTGAGGCCACAGGCAATGCATGCCTTGACCTGAGGGTAATTTGGACTGGCGCCTGGTAGGCACCGTAGGCATACATCGGTGTATCAGGTCTGCTAAGGGTAGGAACTGACTGAGGAACTGTGCTGCGGTACAGCCATTAAGATCAAGGCAGGAACGTGCCCAGGCTCCAGTCTTGGTTGCTACGTGTGAGCTGTGGGAAGTTGGGAAGCTGTATTGTTGCTTGAAGACTGTTTCTTCAACAGTAAAATGGAAATACTAATATTCTGTTATGATGAGTAAATTAACTACTGGATACAAAAGATTTAGTTCAGCGTTTGGCAAAGAACTCAGTAAGCTCACTAAATTCTAGATAAGGATGTGATGGGGTGTGGATCTTCCCTAAAGAGAATGCCAAGGGACACGGCAGGTGTGGACTTTTGGGGTGGGCTGTTCATGATGAACACCCCCCCCCCAGCATATACTCAGCTCCTAGGGGAGGCAGTGTGGTGGCGGAAAGAGTCATAGGAATTAACGTTCAGATCTGAGTTTTTAATCAAACCTTTGATGCCTAGGAGAAGCATGGGAACCCAAGGGCAGGTGAGAGTCAGCCCTGCAAGAGAAACTTACTTAATGCTTCAGGCTCTTGAAGATGTTCTAAGTAGAGGTCACTAGTGTTCTTTCTAATTGTGTCCAATTTCTCTGTTCACAAAATCCTGAAAGTGTTTCATGTCATGGCTCTGCAGAGCAAAAGCAAGTGATTAACTAGCCCTCAAGGAAGTCATATTGGATAACTTCTCAAATCACTGTCTTCTGTTTGTTTGCTTCTCGGTTATTAATAATACTCAGTGTAGCTCCTTGTGGGAAAGCACACCATTCTAGACAGGGTGTGAAGATGTGTCATTTCTAGTCCTTGAAGATATTGAAGAATGTGGTTCACAAGATGCAGGATCTTGATGCCAATTAAGAGAGCAGTGGGAGATTGGAATTAGAGTGTCTATGGATGCTAACAGAAAGCTGTTCCTACTACTGGGGTACCACTTTCTAACTCAGGTACCCACACTCTGTGCCTCCTTCATAGCCCAACTAAGTCTCTGATGACTCACGTCCTTCTCTGAATGCAAAATTCTTCGTGGCTATGTCCTCAGCTCTGAATATTACCTCAGTCATATTACAGAGTTTTGCATTCATTTCTTATGTGCATGAATGTGTATAAATAAGCTTATATATGTGTGTGCATATACCCACACATGTGTGTATACTTCTGTACCCAGGACACAGCACCATTGCTTCGATTTAGTAATAATTTACTTTCTCTTTATTAAGAATATTTGAGTGTATCCCTTTCCTCCCCTGTTGCATGCTTGATAATAAGGTCACAGTATTTATAAACCTTGCAGTGCCAAGAATACCTCACAAATACTGGTTGGCTTGATATGCGACATTTGTGTTTAGACCCTTGGCACCCATAAACATTGACTAGGGACCCTATGTGATTACTGAGCTCTTATGCATATCTGTGGAGGACACGGAGATGCATCCAGGCCTTGGCCCTCAATGTGAGGGGTGTGACCAACAGGTGGCCATAAGCTCTCAGTCTGTCAGAGTTCACTTCAGCTTCAGAGACTCACCTTTCTGGGCATGGCCTGTGTCAACCAGCCATGGGACAGTTCTACAAGCACCATTTATTCCAGAGATCCCTGCCAGACTCTCAGACTTTACTGGGCCTGCCTTGGCATTTGATTTTTTGTGTACAGCCTGCATCTTTGCCTTTTCTTTTATGGAAGTAGTCCTCAGTAAGAATGGAACTGTAGAAATTCCATGGCACTGACTATCTCCTCTGTAAAATCAAGCCTAGGAAATTCCCATAGAGGAAAGCTGAAGAAAACTAACTCTCAAATTTATGTTTGAGAAAATATTGTCAGGATATACACAGCTTATAGGTAATAGTGGTTCTTAGATAAGGGTATAGCCATCAAGAGAAACCCCTGTTCAGTTCTGTCCTTCTCTCTCTCTCTCTCTAAAAAAAAAAGGGAAACCTATAAAAACTAGTCAGTGTGTCTCCTTTCTGGGATCTCTCTCTCTCTCTCTCTCTCTCTCTCTCTCTCTCTCTCTCTCTCTCTCTCTCTTTCTCTCCTAAGGGCTTATCTCTTCTTGATAGTTCCCCATGTATCTGTAAGCTATAGGTGAGAAACAAGTCATGCCAAGTAACAAGTCCTTTGGATATGAGCCTCCAGGCCTCACACATTTATCTATCTTCTGCAGCTTGGATAGATGGTGCATATGACCCTAGCTGAGTATTCCCACTTGCTTGGTGTGGTCTTGAGTATGAAGTATCCTAGGCAGACATACAGGCAGAATGTCTTATCCTTAGTTATTGGCACCATTTTGGGAAGTTCTAGGAGATGGGATATTGTTGGAGGAAGTGAGTCAATAGGGGTATGTTTTGAGGATTACACCCGGTTTCCAGTATCTTGTTTGCTTTTTGCTCCTTGTTCACCATAAGGTGGTATAGGAGGGCCTTCTGTATGTGTTGCTTTCATTGGTTAATGAATAAAAAAACTGTCTTGGTCTTTTGATAGGGCAGAATTTAGGTAGGTGGGGAAGACATAACTGAATGCTGGGAGAAAGAAAGGCAGAGTAGGGGGAGAGACACCATGGAGCCACCAAAGACAGACCTGCCAAATCTTTCCCGGTAAGCCACTGCTACGTGGCAATACACAAATTAATAGAAATGGGTTAAATTAAGATGTAAGAATTAGCCAGTAAGAAACTAGAACTAATGGGCCAAGCAGTGATTTAATTAATACAGTTTCTGTGTGGTTATTTCAGGGCTAAGCTAGCTGGGTGATAGGGAAGAATAAGCTGGCCCGCTCTCTGCAACAACAAGGTAAAGATCCTCCTCTACCACACACTTTCACTGCTGTGATGGCCTGCCCCAGCGTTTGCTCCCAAACAACCACAAAACAAAACTCCAAAACTATGGGCCACAATAGTCTTTCCTTCTTTAGGTTGTTATCTCTACAATGTCAGTCACAACTACATGAAAGTCACCCACTCAGGATCAGCTGCTGCCTGCTGATCTAGCACAGTGTTGAGCAGTCTGTATTATCATTCATCTAATCCAATGGGAAGCTGTTCCAAGCTTGTGGCAGGATTCAAGAAATAATGGAAGCTCTATAGCTACCCCTATGCTACCAATGAGCACGCCAACATGGAAAATAACATTCACAATAACTAGCATCCCCAAAGTGAAAATATTTATGAATAAATGAAGTCAATTAACTCAATATACTCACTCGTTAAGAATAAAAATGACCCACAATCCCTCATGCTCATCCTTTCCAACTTAGGCCCGGCAGCATAGTTCCCAGAATGAAGGCTGGCAAGAAGAAGGACAGGTCTTCTATCAGCAATGTGGTGACCCCGAGAATACACCATCGACATTTATATGTGCACCCATGGAGTGAGGTTCAAGATGCATGCCTCTTGGGCACTCAGATGTGTGTATCAATACCAGGCTCAATAAAGTCATCTGGGACAAAGGAATAAGGAATGTTCCATATCGTATCTGTGTATGTCTGCCAACAATGTAATGAGAATGAGGAGCCACCAAACAAGCTCTAGCCATTGGTAGCTTAGCTGCATCAGTTGCTTAACAATGTGCTGTTTAATTTGAACTTAGTTACAAATTGGGTAGTTTTCCTCCTTGTTCTCAATGTCTCACTGCATTGTGGTAAGAGAAGAAATACTGAATAATTCTAAGTTCTAAAATGCATTCAGTTTTGTTTTGTGATCTAATAGAAGATCTACTTTTGAGATTGTCCCAAGATAATTTTAGGAGACAGTATATTCTGCTGTTTCATGCGTACCATTCTGAATAGGTACTCAGAAGTTGTTTCCAGATTGACTCTTGGTGTGGTTCTGCTCATTGTTAAGGGTAAGATGTTGAAGATGTTAATTTTTAATAACAGCCATTCTTCTTTCAACCCTGCTAATTTTGTCTCAATGCTTGTGCTTAAATGTCTGTATATTAATAATTGCCACTATCTTCTATTATAACTTATATGTATATAAATTGTATATTAATGTCTTACTAATATATAATTTTTTTCTTCGACTCTTATGCTAATATTTGATTTAAAGTCTGTTTTTCTGGTGTTAATATACCCACTTCTGCTCTTTTGGTTCTTTATACAGTGTATCTTTCCCATCCTAATATCTTTAACATATCTGAGAGTCTCTTTTTCTTTTTTAATTTTATTCATGCCTCTATATTTTTTTATCTATTAAAAATTTCCACCTCCTCCCCGCCTCCCTTTTCCCTCCCCCTCCCCACCTTCCCCTCCCCCCCTCCCCCTCTCTGGTCCTAAGTGCAGTCAGGGTTCCCTGCCCCGTGGGAAGTCCACGTGGGAAGACCTCCATCCAGGTCTATAAAGGTGAGCATCCAAACAAACAAGGCTCCCACAAAGTCAGTCCATGCAGTATAATAAAAATCCAGTGCCATTGTCTTTGGCTTCTCAGTCAGCCTTCATTGCCAGCCACGTTCAGAGTGTCCATTTTGATCACATGCTCCAACACTCCCAGTCCTGCTGGCCTTGGTGAGCTCCCATTAGATCAGTCCCACTGTCTCAGTGGGTGGAAGCACCCCTCGTGATCCTGACTTCCTTCATGTTCTCCCTCCTTCTGCTCCTCATTTGAACCTTGGGAGCTAAGTCCAGTGCTCCAATGTGGGTCTCTGTCTCTATCTCCATCCATCGCCAGATGAAGGTTCTATAGTGATATGCAAAATGTTCATCAGTGTGGCTATGGGACAAGGCCAGTTCAGGCACCCTCTCCTCTGCTGCCCAAGGAACAATCTGGGGACCTCTCCTTGAACCTGGGAACCCCTCTAGAGAGAAGTCCCTAGAAAACCCTAAAATGGCTCCCTTAATTAAGATATTTACTTCCCTGATCCCATATCCACCCTTCCTCCATCCCACCCATCCCATTCCCCCAAGCTTTCCCCAATCCTCCCCTTCTCCCCTCTCTCTACCCATCTCCCCTTACATCCACCCCCACCACCCCACCCCCGTGCAACCAAGTTTTGCCTGAAAATCTTGTCTACTTCCAATCTCCAGGAGGATAACTATATGATTTTCTTTAGGTTCACTTTCTTATTTAGCTTCTCTAGAATCACGAATTATAGGCTTGAAGTCCTTAAATTATGGCTAAGATCCACTTATGAGTGAGTACATACTATATTCCTCTTTTTGGGTCTGGGATACCTCACTTAGTAAAGCGTTTTCTATTTCCATCCATTTGCATGCAAAATTCAAGATGTCATTGTTTTTTACCACTGAGTAAAACTCTAATGTGTATATGTTCCACACCTTCTTTAACCATTCTTCTATTGAGGGGCACCTAGGTTGTTTCCAGGTACTGGCTATTACAAATAGCGCTGGTATGAACATAGTTGAACAAATGCTTTTGTAGTATGATAGGGCATCTCTTGGTATATTCCCAAGAGTGGAATTGCTGGATCCTGAGGTAGGTTGACTCCCAGTTTCCTGAGAAACCGCCACACTGGTTTCCACAGTGGCTGCACAAGTTTGCATTCCCACCAACAATGGATGAGTGCTCCCCTCACTCCACATCCTCTCCAGCATAGGCTATCATTGGTGTTTTTGAGTTTAGTTATTCTGACAGGTGTAAGATGGTATCTCAAAGTTGTTTTGATTTGCATTTCCCTGATTGCTAAGGAGGTTGAGCATGATCTTAAGTGTCTTTTGGCCATTCGAACTTCTTCTGTTGAGAATTCTCTGTTCAGTCAGTACCCCATTTTTAAATTGGGTTAATTAGAGTTTTAGTGTCTAGTTTCTTGAGTCTTTGTATATTTTGGAGATCAGACCTTTGTCTGATGAGGGGTTGGTGAAGATCTTTTCCCAATCAGTAGGTTGCCTTTTGGTCTTAATGTCTGTGTCCTTTGCTGTACAGAAGCTTCTCAGTTTCAGGAGGTCCCACTTATTCATTGTTGCTCTTATTGTCTGTGCTACTGGGGTTCTACCTAGGAAGTGCTCTCCTGTGCCCATGTCTTGTAGACTACTTCTCACTTTCTCTACTATCATGTTCAATGTGGTCAGATTAATGTTGAGGTCTTTAATCCATTTGGACTTGAGTTTTGTGCATGGTGATAGATATGGATCTATTTTCATTCTTCTACAGGTTGACATCCAGTTGTGCCAGCACCATTTGTTAAAGATGCTTTCTTTCTTTCATTGTATAGTTTTAGCTCCTTTGTTGAAAATCAGGTGTTCATAGGTTTGTGGATTAAGATCTGGGTCTTCGATTCGATTCCATTGGTCAACATCTCTGTTTTTGTGCCAATACCAAGCAGTTTTCATTACTGTAGCTCTGTAATAGAGTTTGAAGTCAGGGATGGTAATGCCTCCGGAAGTACTTTTATTGTATAGGATTATTTTGGCTATCCTGGGTTTTTTGTTTTGCCATATAAACTTGATTACTATCCTCTCAAGGTCTGTGAAGAATTTCGCTGGGATTTTGTTGGGGATTGCATTGAATCTATAGACTGCGTTTGGTAAAATTGCCATTTTTACTCTGTTGATCTTCCCAATCCAAGAGCATGGGAGATTTTTCCATTTACTGGTATCCTCTTCAGTTTCTTTCTTCAAAACCTTAAAGTTCTTGTCAAATAGGTCTTTCACTTCCTTGGTTAGAGTTACCCCAAGATACTTTATGCTATTTGTGGCTATTGTGAAATGTGATGTTTCTCTGATTTCCCTCTCTGTATCTTTGTTCTTTGTGTATAGGAGGGCAACTGATTTTTTGGAGTTGATCTTGTATCCTACCAAGTACTAAAGGTGTTTATCAGCTGTAGGAGTTCTTTGATAGAGTTTTTGGGGTCGCCTATGTACACTATCATATCATCTGCAAATAATGAAAGTTTGACTTCTTCCTTTCCAAATCGAATCCCCTTGATCCCCTTATGTTGTCTTATTGCTATTACTAGAACTTCAAGCACTGTATTGAAGAGGTATGGAGAGAGTGGACAGCCTTGTCTTGTTCCAGATTTTAGTGGGATGACTTTGAGTTTCTCTCCATTTAATTTAATGTTAGCTGTCAGCTTGCTATATATTGTCTTTATTATATTTAGGAATGAACATTGTATCCTTGATCTCTCCAAGACCTTTATCATAAAGGGGTGTTGAATTTTGTCAAATGCTTTTTCAGCATCTAATGAAATGATCATATGTTTTTTTTCCTTCAGTTTATTTATATGATGGATTACATTGATAGATTTGCGTATGTTGAACCAGTCCTGCCTCTCTGGGATGAAGCCTACTTGATCATAATGTATAATTTTTTGAATGTGTTCTTGGGTTCTGTTTGCAAGTATTTTATTGAGAATTTTTGCATCAATGTTCATGAGTGAGATTGGTCTGTAATCCTCTTTCTTAGTTAAGTCTTTGTGTGGTTTGGGTATCAGGGTGACTGTAGCTTCACAAAAGGAGTTAGGCAATGACTCTTCTGTTTCTATTTTGTGAAACACATTAAGGAGTATAAGTATTAACTCTACTTGAAAGATCTGATAGAATTCTGCGTTGAAACCATCTGGGCCGGGGCTTTTCTTGGTAGGGAGGTTTCTGATGTCAGCTTCTATTTTCTCACGACTTACAGGTCTGTTTAAACTGCTCACCTGGTCTTACTTAATTTTTGTAAATTGTATTTATCTAAAAAAGTGCCCATTTTTTATATACACTTGGGTTGTAGTTTTAAAATCTGTTCTGTAACATGAGGGCCTGCTTATTGGGGTTTCTGTCCTGCCTGGTTCCCACAGTCGTTAGATCCCAAAGAATCATACAGAAGGTTTACATAAGTTATAAAACTGATTGACCCATTAGCTCAGGTTTCTTATTAACTCTTATAATTTATATTAACCCATTATTCTTATTTATGTTAGCCACATGGCTTGGTACCTTTTTCGGCAGGGCAGGTCACATCTTCCTTCTTCCATGTTTGGGCAGGACTGTGGGGGAATGGACTTCCTCCTTCCCAGAATTTTCCTGTTCTCATTAACCTGCTTTTACTTCCTGTCTGATTGTCCCACCTATACTTCCAGCTGGGCTACTGGCCAATTAGTGTTTATTTAAAACATAATTGACAGAATATAGACAATTGTACCGCAGCGCTGTTCTGCCAGTTTTGTGTTTTAACTGAATAGTTTCAGGCTCTTACTGACCAGAAAGGAACTTTTTCATTGCATTTTGCAATTGTTCTTTCCATATCTTATTCCTGTTTAAAAATGGCTGTTGTTTTATTTTTTATTAAATTTGTTCTTTGATAATTTCATACATATGCACAATGCATTCTTATTGTTCTCAGGTCCACCCTTTCTCATCTTCCACCCCTCTGAATACTCTCTTCCATCTCTATTAATCTCAGTCCTACATTCATGCCTTTTGTTGGTTTTCTTCTGGTTTAGACAAGGGCCATCTATGTGGTATGACATTATACAATGGACTATGAGTACACCAGTGGTTATATAACTGAAGGCAGTGGCCTCCATCTTCCAGAGTGTGTCAGTGGCCTGCAATTCAGCTTTTAAGGGTAGGGTACCATGAACTCCTCCCCCATTAACGACTAACTGTTGAGAGAACCTGCCCTTTACAGATCCAGTGTAAGTAACTGCAGATACTCAGAGTTCATGATTACATGGGTATATTATGTTTACAGTAGGATTTCATTGCCCTTCCTCCTGTCTTCTTTCAATATATTTATATATTGTATTACCTTGTCCAAATATCTTCTTGAAACTTTTGAGCAGCATCCTCCAACTCCCCAAGGCTTTCTTCATTTTTAGTTTCTTGTTTCTCATTATTTTCTTCTTTGTACTTGACTTTTAAAATATAATTTTTATTTGTCTGTTTTCAAGGTCATTAGCTCTTTTGCCATCTCTTTTTGACTACATATATCTCATGCGGTGAGGTTTTAAATTGGTTATTTTATTTTCCAGTTATAAAATTCACATCTAGTTCTTTTGTTTATTTACCGAGATTTCCTGCCTTCCCATTCATTTCAGCAGTGTTCACGCTTTTTTGAAGAGTTGAACAATGACTCCACTGTGTATGTGGTCCCCATTATTATTATCCAGAATTGCTGATGAATAATGCAGCAACAAACATGTATATGCAAGAGTCTCTATGATAATATACAGAGTCCTTTGGGTATGCGCCCAGCAGTGCTATAGCTGTGTTGCATGGTAGCTCTATCATTTGATTTTCTAAAGAACCTGAGTCCTTATTTCCATAATGGCTATATTACTTTACAGTAAATTAGGGCTCCTTTCCCACCACATTGTCAGCGTTTTTTTTGTCATTCCCTTTCTTCTTTCTTTTTTTTTAACCTTTTAATTTTTAAAATGATGTTCTTATTTGGTCTTTGATGATTTCATATAATATATTTTGCCCATACTCATTCTCTTCCCCCACCAGTCCTTCCACATCCTTGCCCGTCTCCATCCCTTGTTCTCTTGATTATACTCATTTTAACGTTGGTGAGATCAAATCTTCAAGTAGTTTCAATTTTCATTTCCCCTATGGTGAAGGATATTGAGCACTTAAAAGAATATTTATTGGCCATTTGCATTTCTTCTTTTGAGAATCGTCTGTTCATTTCCTTGGACTGTTTATTGACTGGCAGGCTTTGATTTTGTGTGTTTAAATTTTGTAGTTCTTTAAGAATTCTAGACATCAACCCCCACCTGAGATTTCTTTCCTCATCCCAATTGCTACTGCTCTTTCTGCCCTCACTTTCTTTTGCTCTGTTGAAATTGCTAAATTTCATGGAGTCCCATTTGCTGAGTCCTAAGACTGTTTCCTTTAATATTGGGATTGTGTTCCAAAAGTGACTACCTAAACCTAGAACCTGGTTGTATTTCCGTGTTTCTTTCAACAGTTTCAGCATTTCAAGTTTTAAGGTCAGGTCATTTGGATTTAGCTTTATTGTGTACACAAGCTTAATATTTATTTTACTAGGAAATCAATCTTCTGAGGCTAAGCGATCTATCTCTAGATATCAATGTCTATTACATTTTAAGATCCTTGTGTCTGTCCCATGTCTAACTTTCCATTTGTTGGTCGTCTGATTAGCAGTCCATCCCATAGTGTAATTGTCCAAGTTCAAGGAGTACTAGTAGGGTTAACCTGTGCATGGCAGCTTGTGACTGAGCCCAAGAGTTAAAAGTACCTAATGTGGTTGTTCTTATGAACTCTGCCCTTTCTGTGACCTCCTTAGTATTTCCTGATGACTGGGAGACTGGCTTTTTAATTCTAGTCCCCTGCCTCCAAATCCACCCCAATTCTACCCCTGGTACTGTTTTTTTTTGTTGTTGTTGTTGTTTTTCTCTGCTGTTACCTCCTCCTAAAAGAACCCCTATCTAGAGACAAGTAGATTAGAAGGAGAAAGGTATAGTGAGGGCCGGCTTGTTGGGGTTTCTGTTCCCGCCCAGTACCCCACAGCCGGCAAGTCCCAGAGAAAATCAATCACACAGAGATCTCTATAAGTTATAAAGCTGATTGGCCCATTAGGTCAGGCTACTTATTAGCTCTTATAACTTATGTTACCCCATTATCCTTATCTACATTAGCCACATGGCTCCATACCTTTCTCAGCGGGGCAAGTTACATGCTGCCTCTTCGGTGGTCTGCGCAGGAATGGCTGAGGAAGTTTCCTCCTCCCTAGCCTTCTCCTATTCTCATTGCCCTGCCTCCACTTCCTGTCTGGTTGACCCACCTATACTTCCTGCCTGGCCAATCAGCGTTTTATTAAAATACATGGTTGACAGAATACAGACAATTCTCCCACACCAGAAAGGGAGAGAAGAGAAGGGAAAATAGAAACAAATAGACCAACAGGGTTAGCTTCCCTATCCTGGGACTTCAGTTCTTAAAACTGGTAAGGAAGTTCTTTGACTAGGAAGGACTTCCAGGCTCCTGGAAGGTCTCTGTTTCCACTGGTGCTACTGTTAGCATTTGGCTACTCTGAAGCTGGTAGAAGGCCCCCTTTTCTAGAGAGCTTCTCCTAGAGTGAGCCATGCCCTGTTGGTTTGAATGAGAAATGACCCTTATAGGCCCATGTATTTGAACACTTGGTCCCCAGTAGCTCACACTATTTGGGGAGGTGTTGGAAACTTTAGGGGATGGAGACTTGCTGAAGGAAGCACATTACTGGGGATGGGATTTCCTGTGATTCCTATCTTTCTGCTTTCTACTTCCTGTTCTCCCTTTCTTCTTCCTCTTTGCTTCTTACCTAGAACTGACATGACCTCTCAGCTTCTTGCTGCTGCCACCATACCATGGCTTTCCCACCACGATGGACTCTTTCTGCCTGTGGAGCCATTACTCAAAATAAACTCTTTGTTCTTTAAGTTGTTTTTGGTCATTTTTTTTTATCACAGAAGCAGAAAAGTAATTAATACACATGCCATTTTGTGCATTCAGACTTTGGGATGCTAGAGTTCAGTTCAAGAAATACTGGCAGAAAAGAAGGTAGAACTGCCAGTTTGATGGCACACTTGAATTCCAGTCCTCTTCCCCAGTCTGCCCATAACTGTTTGCTTTGAAATCCCTAAGCACTTGCTCCATTCATTCTGTACATCAAACACCTGCTTTCAGTACAGACTGCACTTTCTCCATTTTATACCTACCTGGGACCTGTCCTGGACCTTTTATGCCTTTCAAGGGTGATGTTCAGTCATACCCCTCTTCTTTAAAAAGATGCTTTGGTCTTTTCATCTGATCCAAACCATCATCCAACAACTACTAAATTCCAGTAGAGAATGGAATGTAGTGAAGGTCAACAAAAGCATGACGAGCCACAGACTCTCTTCTGCTCAGGGTAGGACAGGATCTCCAGGTCCTTCCCCTGTGACTGTCAGGCAAGGCCCAGAGCCTAACATCTCCTCAGCAAGATTTATATAGTCAGTATGATACCACATATATAAATATAAGAAATTAGAGGCTCTGTTGGTGACTGAGGATTTTCTAACTCTTTAGAGGGATGATAGAAACAAACTAAGGGCAATGATGAAATGCAGTTGTGATAAACTGCCCAATTAGTGAGGTAAAGAGAATTATTCAAGCAGAACTTGTTTAAATAATTGTAGTACATATTGATATTACATTTTAGGAAATGAATTTGGAAGGGGAAAAGCACCAAAGAAATACTAAAGTAGTCATACTTATTTGGAGATTTATGCTAAGACAATAACTTTAAAAATGAAGTCTTATGCTCAAAGGGATTTCTTAAAGGATCATTTCTAGCCATCAGATATTAGACATCAAGTGCCATGTTCCCTCACCGAGGAACATTTTATTAAATTAAGGCTCATAAATATTGTATTATGGGTTGCAGCAACTTAAAATGAATATTCAAGCGTGTGAAGGGATGTGAGCATATTTGCAACACCTTAATGGGTCAATACTCTATTACCGTACAGCTTTCATGTTTCTCTGTATTAGAACAGATGCTGCCCAAATAAAGTACACAGGAAGGAGAGTTTTAACAGAGTACTAACAAAGCTCACAATTACATAAAAATAAAAATGCTTCATGTTTGTATTCCACTCAGTCTCCATTAATAACATATGTTTATCGTTTACATTGCTACATTATGTAGTAGTCTTGAACAGAGTTTTTTTTTCTTTCCTTTCCTTTCCCTTCTTTTTATTTTTTTTCTTTATTTAGGTACTATCTTACTATATAGTCCCAGCTGGCCTTGAACTTCCTATGGAATCCAGTCTTGTCTTCAACTCATGGTCCTCTCTAAGCTCTGGCATGCTAGGATTACAAATGTATGTACACCAGGCCCAAATTATTTGAGATTTTAAAGTACAAGTATAAATCTGAAATTAAATTAATTTTTCCCTTCCCCATTGAGGTGCTGGAAGCAAACTCAAGCTCAGGCGCCTACATACACTGGGAAAATGCTCTATGACTTAGCAACGCCCCCACCACTCACTTCTTCATTTTTATGCTCGGTTTCCCCACCTTAGGAGAGTTCCAGAAGGGACTCGAACAGTATCAGTAGAAGACGAGTTTTTCCTGCTCCAGGATCTTGAGCACAGCTTCTTACATGAACACTGTAAAGGAGAAAATGGGGTGCTCATCCCTTACCACGTTTAGCAAATGCTGCAAAGGCAGCTTCTATACTTCGACACTTAGCCCTGTAAAGGGTCTGAGGATTGCTGGACTAAGAGGGAATAAATGCGATGAAAGGAAAAACATTTCTCTGGAACTTCTGAAAGACATCCTCATTTTAATGTCGCTACAGACATATCCCAACAATGCTTTTTACATGATGATGTATGGTGACAATACAGTATGTTACATATTAAATATAATTATCTATTAAATCACAACATACAGTTGACAATTCAACAAATTTAGTTCAGGAATTATTGTATTGAGTTGACGCTCCTTAGTATGTTTCTTTATATGTATTTCTTAAAGTTTCTCTGTTGGTGCCCTGTCTGAAACTTTTTTTTGTGAATTTTTTTTGTTTATTTATTTTGCATGTGTGAATGGTCATGGTATAAATGTGAAAGGCCAAGGACAGCGTTGTGGGGTCTTTCTTGCCTTCCACTTTGTGATTTCTGGGGTTGGAACTCGGATCCAGCAGGCACCGGTAGCCACTGAACCGTATAACTGGCTTTATGGTTGCTGGTTTGTTAGTTTGGTTTTTTTGCCAGATAAAATTGATTAGCAAATTTGCTTACCTATGAAGAAAATTACTAACTTGCAGAGTTAGTGACATGTGTTCCTGAAGAGAAATGAGTTGTGTATAATTTAAATTTGGCATATAGTTAAGAAAGCTACAAAATGAGACCTATCTTGGCTCCACCGACTTGACGTCTTACCAAAGGCAGGTTCTCTGTAAGGATAATGGTATTTTAGTTTCTACTGCATCCCATGGTTCATGCTGATTACAATGGGAATGAAGTACAGAGGGCTCAGCTTTTTTTTTTTTTTGTTAATGGTCAGGAGTTTATTTGGATATAAGCTGGACACAGACATCTCCTGTGGAGATATTGCATAAGGAGGATATTGCATAAGGAGACACAAGAATCTGAGTTGAAGTAGGGCTGTCAAAGCTGCATATAAATTAAGGGGTTATCAGCAAATGAGTGATTTGGAAAGCATGAGTAATAATATTTTCTTTTTTGAATAACCCTAGATTTTGATGATTTTTTTTTAAAAAGTGCCCTTCTTCCTCTGAGTTTCCATTGCACCTTCCTAAAGTATTGATTCACCAAGTTTGTGTCAATCTATCTGAAGATTCACTCTGTTCTGCTGTATTAATCGCTGTAGTTTTTGAAAAGTGACTCAGCCATGTGAGCTGCTATATTCATGTAATCCTCTCACTTGGGAGACCAAAACAGAAGAATCAGAAATTCCAGACCACCATGATCTACATAGCAAGACTCTGGCTAAAGAAACAAAATGAAAAGTGAGACTAATTGTCAGAAAGTCTGTAAAGTTTCTATACTTTGTGCTTCATTAGAAAAATCACATTAACTGTTTCAGTTCCTTTGGCTTCTGTATATAAAGACTGAAATTTGACTGTACTTCCCAAAATTATTTGAGAAAACCTCATGAATTATAACCGTCAAAATGTATTCATCTTGGAATCTTTTGATACAGCCTTTTGATAAAATTTTCCAGGTCATATAATGCGATCCTCTTAATATACTTGTGCGTTCCATTTATCTTTTAAAACTATTTTTAAACATACTTATGGATATATAAGCTTAGAGTAGTATCTTTTATTCTCAACTTTAGTTTTTTTCTTTTTCTTTTTCTTTTTGTGTAATCTTATACACAGGTTTCCCAGTTATAGTTAAACTAGCTTCATGAGGCAGATTTGAAAGGCTTCCATCATTTCCCATGGTCTGAGATAGTTTAATACAGGAGTTATCTGTATGTTTCTACAGACTGAGTCTCTGCATGTCTAAAAATATCTTTCTTTTGCCTTGAAAGGTGATGGATATTGTGTCTGGGCTGGTAGTCTTGGAATGCTGCCTCAATCAATCATCTGTAAGTGGTTTTTACAATCTTACCTCAAAGTATCCAAGGCTAGCTCCTTGTTTTCCCATTGCAGCATCTCTCTCTCTCTCTCTCTCTCTCTCTCTCTCTCTCTCTGTAATATTTTCTTTTTAATATTTAGAATTCAGGAATTTCATCAGGAAATGTCATGAGGGAGTCTAGTTTTTTTAAACACATGATTAATTCTACTTGGATTCCACTACTTTTTAAACCTGGAAACAACAAACTTCTTCCTGCTAAGAAAACTTTTTTTCCCATGATTTCCTTACTTATGACTTCTCTGTGTGTCCCCTTCTCCCCACTTACCAAAAATTGATTTCTAACACTCAGATGATACTCTGGATCTTTCTTCTCAGTCTCTTTTCTCAATTCCACACCATTTGTTGGGTAGTCTTTCCACCTGACCTTCAAATAGTCACTGGGTCCTTAGCAAGGAATTTTCTCTTTACACCGAAATCTTTTGAATTTGTAATTTAAGAAATAAGTCTCTCGGTTCTAGAAAAAGCCTTTGTTCTGTGTTTAATTAAGTGCCCTTCGGGAGTTCTCATTTGTTTTTCACGTAAGTTCGTCTGTCCCTTCCATTAACTCCACTTTAATAAGTTGTCTGCAAGCCCTGCGAGCCCACATCTCTCCTCTAGCTTGCTGAATTTCCCTAATTTAGAGCCTCTCAACCCTGACCACACAAGAACAACCCACTAGGGGAGGGGGGCCTTATGGTCTCAGTGCCTCTGACACAGTACAACTAATTAATAAGGAATTTCTCATAGTAGAACTTGGCCACTGGTAGATTTGAAAACTCCCCAGATGGTTCCAGCAAAGCAGTGGCAGGTATGCATTGCTCTCTTAAAGGGGTCTCATTTCATTTGCCCATTCACGAGTGTGAATTATCACCTGCAGAAGCGTGAGCAAGGAAAGTCAGAGAGCTCTTCCTAGGCAATTGTGCCTTTCAAGTTGTGGAGTTGTTCCAGACGGAGAGGAGGGAGGGGGGACGTCAGTAGACAAGTGTGCAAAGCAGCCGTACAAAATCCCAGAGTCCCCTCTGAGACTCCACTTGGCAACTGAAGACTTGGTCAGAAGTTAAGCTTTGCAGGGATCTGATCACCAGTATCAATGTGAATCGTTCATAGTCATAAATCAAGTGCATGGAGAATCTGACTGACATCGATACACCAGCAAATGTGGGTGATTCGCAAATGTAAAATAGTAAGTAAAAGTAGCCGGTCTCAGAAGACCGTCTGCAATATAATTCCATTTATATGTCATTCTGGAAAATATATACGATGGGGACAGAAAACAGATTTGTGGTCACCAAGGCTTAAAGTCAGAGGGAGGGATTGGCCACAGAGGGGTACTGGAGAAAATTGGGTGATATGAAATTCTATATCTTGATTGTGGTAGTGGTTATACATTAGATGCATCTGTCAAAATTCATAGAACTGTGTATTAAAGATGGCATATCTTGCTACATGTGAATTATACCTTTAACTCTATTGGGAAAGAAAGTGAAACTCATGCACTTCCTCTGTTTACCATACCCGACAGTCTCTAAAGCCTTTTGGGTTTCTCAGCTTTTGTCCACTGCCTGGGCTATACCAAGAAATTTGCCTTTAACAGTTGTGCTTTCGACTGGATACCACCTCTCCTCGGAAGCCGTTTCCTTAGAGAAGTCTCCCATGTTTCTCTTGACACAACAGTTCGGGTTCTCCCACTCCTCCTAATGCAACTCTGAGGTGCTTGTCTCTTTGTTGGATTGCCTGTTTAGAACTTCAAATCCTATTTACCTATCCACCAGGAAATATAGCCTCAGAAATTTTCCTGAAAGTCCCTTTAAAACAATCAACAAACAAGCCAGTGATGTCACTCAATAGTGAAACATTTGCCTAATATGCCCAAGACCCTGAGCTTGGTCTCCAAAGAAACACACATTCTCTGTCTCTCTGTCTCTCTCTCACGTCCATACACAAACACATCAAATCATGAAGTGGTCTTGGTACTAATTGTAAAACCCTCACACTAGATAGCATTAGAACGTGTGTGCTTCCTGGCTTACAAAGCAGATGGACACGGCATTGAGTTTACAAACCCATGTGGTGGACACCTAGAGGGAGATATTTAGAGAAGACGGAAGTCTATGGTCTATAGCACTGCATCCATTTTTATAGGTCCAATCAACCAGAAGAGTCGCTTCCTTTCCTTTCTTTGCTTGACAACATAATTTCAGAGACTGATGAAAAATGTCCTCGGCTCTAGAATCAATACTTCTGATTATGGCTGCCTTTGTGCTCCTCTCTCCCCAGTGGAAACCCTGCCAGGAAAGATGGGAAGATGTATGGGAGCCTCCTGTCTCCTGGTATTTTAGCTCTTGAAAAATCTGTCTGTTCTAATCAAAAGCTGCATTTTTCCTCAAGGCCTTGAAGGCAGGAGTGTGGGATAAGAAGAGAGTGATGATAATTTTTAGGCATTTTCTCTGAAGCTCTTCTGAACAAATAAGGAGCCGTCACCTCTCTCTATTTCACAATCACATCTCTTTCCCTTCATTGACAAGGCCAAGGTACCTATATGAGCACTCAGTACACTCAGTATATCTAGGAAGTGTCCATTTCCTTTTAATGTGTACACCTCTCAAAGAATTTGCCTTCAAGATTAAAGATGGGCCACCTCCTCTAGGAAGAAGGGCTTTTATCACTCCTGGAAATCATTAAAATGTTGCCACCCTGGTCGCACCTTCAACCTGCAGGAAGTCACGTCTTCTGTTTTTACACTGATTTTCTTTTGTCTTTTAAAAACTTAATTTATTTTACATCTCAGCCACAATTTCCCCTCTGTCCTCTCCTTACAGCCACTTTCCCCTCTGCTTTGCCTGCCACTCACTCCTCCTGCTTTCTATTCATAAAAGGGCAGCAGCCCTCCTGTGGATATCAACAATACATACCATATCAAGTTGCAGTAAGACTAAGCACTTCTCCTTGTTTTGAGGCTGGGCAAGGAGACCCAGTATGAAGAATAGGGCCTCCCAAATCAGCAAGAGTCAGAGACAGCCCTTGCTTCTACTGTTAGGAATACCACAAGAAGACCAATCTACACAGCTGTAACATATATGCAGAGGTCAGTCCTGTGCAGGCTCCCTGGTTGTAGGTTCAGTCTCTGTGAACTCCTATGAGCCTACGTTAGTTGATTCTGTGATGTTTCTTGTGACATTCTTGACCCCTCTGGCCGCTACAATCCTTCCTTCCCCTATTCCCCAGGACTCCCCAAGCTCAGCCTAATGTTTAGCTATGAGTCCTTGAATCTGAGTTGCTGGATGAAGCCTCTTTGATGACAATTGGGCTAGGCACCAATCTATAAGAGTAGCAGAATATTATTAGGCACCATTACATTGATATTTTTTTTCCAGTTGTGCTTGGTTCTCTCCTAGGTCTCTGGGCCACCCAACCTCTGGACCCTGGCACTCTAGGCAGTGTCAGGGGTGAGCTCACTCTTGTGGCATGGGTCTCAGGCTGGACCAGTCAATGGTTGGCCACTCCCACAATCTCTGTGTCACCTTTATTCCAACACATCCCGTAGGCAGCTCAGACTATAGGTGGAAGGATTTTGTTTTATTCCGATGGAAAAGTGGAAGCATGTTATTGTTTCAGAATTTCTCTTCATTTTCTTTTTTTCAGAGTTGCACCTAAGTTCTGAGAAGCTTCAAAGGACCAAGTTCAAAGGTTGAGGAATGAAAGTGTATCTCAGGCTGAATAAGGATCTTAGATCTGGGTCATTCACTCAGGCAGATTATTGCCTCTCTTATTTCACCGTTACATTTTTCTTCAATCCAGTCAATCGATCCCCTCTGTCTGCCACTCAGAAACATTTTTTTTTGGCTCTTTCTGTCTTTATACTTGCAATCTCTGAGACTGACTTAACCTATCCTTTTAGAAGCCCTCTGAGGCATCTTTTCTATCTTAGATCTCTGAGGTATGGGATAGTTCTGGGTAGCTCTGGGTCATCAGAAATTGAAGCATTCAGTTCTTGGCTCCCTGGAGGTCCAGGTACTGCCTTGAATGTCTAATCTAGCCAAATGGAAATGGAAAAATTTGGGGCCTTAAATCCCTTCCTTAGAGCAGTCATGAAAGTCTATGTCACTACCTGTGACATGGTGACATGTGATTTGACTGCCAGTATGATTGGGTGAAGAAATGCGTAGCAATTCAGTTAACCATGCCTCTGGGTGTGTCACTGGTGGTGTTCCCAGAGATAATCAGACTCTGAGGGCTTTGACACAATCAATTGATTAATCCCTTGATAAGATCATAGTATAGCATGGTGTGGTGGTAAAGGATGGAGCCTAGTAGGAGGATACAGGCTGCTAGGATGTGATTTTTGGTCAATCTCCTGCCCTGGCCTTTCCTGTGTAACTCTCTCTTAGCTTTCTGCTGTCAGACGCAGTACGTAGGGGGCAAGTGACCACAGACTGGACCTGCTGCAACCATGTGTCAAATGAAGCTTTCCTCCCTTAAATAGTCTGTGCCAGTCATTTTGGCCACTGTTAAAAACATAATGTCAAAGTTGAACCATACTAAATCATCATTGTTTTTGGTTAAAATGGGTTTATTAGTTTATAATAAATTGGCATGAGTGTGTGCATGTGTGTGTGTATATATATGTGAGCGAGCATGTGTGTGTGTGTGTGTGTGTGTGTGTGGTAGTAGTAGTAGACCATACTATCAAACCATAAAACCTAACAACTTTGCAAAGTTTGTTGAATTGTTTTTAGAAAAGTCACCATTCCTTCCTGATGCTGTGTAGTTGGTTTTACAAAGTACTCAAAAGACCTTGCATTTGAATATTGCAGAGCAATTGTTGCTAAACCATTGGAATCCTTATTTGCAAGATTGTTCAACATCAGGAACATGCTCCCCAATTTTACCATACAACACACATTTATAGGTAACACACTCAGTCCGGGAGGACAAATCCACACACACTGGGAACATCTCCTTTGGAAATGCCCTCTTCAGGTGGCAGGTGTTCCTAAGTGGTGGAGTGCTTTCTTAACATGCAGATACCCCCAGTTCCATCTCAATCACTAAAAAATAAGCTGTTTTCATAGAATGCATTAACATTTTTTCATTTTATTTTATGTGCATGGGTATTTTGCTTGCATGTGTGTCTATGCCCCACGTGTATGCAGTCTTCACAAAATCTAAAAGAGGGTGTTGGATCGACTGGGCCTGGAGTTAAGAACAGTTGTGAAACACCGTGTACGTGCTAGGAATTGAACCCAGATCCTCTAGAAAAGCAGCCAGTGCTCTTAGTCATGGAGCATCTCTCTAGCCCCAGGTGTGCCTTTTTGAAACAACAGTTTGTTTTTTCACTTTTGTTTAAAATGTCATCTTTACCATGAATAGGCAGGTAAGACACTTTTCAAAAGAAAATATTTGTTAAATGGCAAAATCATGACAGACACTTATCATTACATGAAGGGAGAGAAAATCTGGTATACTCGTCTTTTTAAAAAGCAATATTATTAATCTTTTGAGAATTTCATGTGATATTATAGGAAATCATGCAAATAATTTAAGATCAGACATATATTTTAAGTACTTTGCTGTGAGCAAAGCTACAATCTTTATATAACACACAAAAAAGCTTCCTGGGCAGTCTTCTTTGATTATGAGATACATTACAAATTCTATTTGATCTCAAGGTCATTCATCGGTAAATTTTCCACACTGTTGACATCTTCTAGTCCTTGGTGCATTTTGAGAAGCAAGGTATTGTCACAATCCTTTGCCTATGAGCAATGCTATGTGTGTTTTCTATCAAATACTCTCTTGGTAGCTTTACCCCAGAATTCCTGCTTAATCTCATAAGACTGTGTATTTAACTAAGACATCAGTTGTTAAGATTATCTTTCCATGTGCATCTTTATTGTAGTGACTCACCCAAAGTGTCTCTTTGTGGATTTCATTATTGAAAGCAATCTGGAAAATCTCATAAGCTAGAACTTGTTAGAAACATCTGTACTTGATCTGCTTATAATCTCCCACACAGAACAGCGGTTCAGATGCTCCCCTCTTCCGCAGTCTTTCTGTAAATAGTCCAGTGGTATTTGCTGACCGAAGGAGACACGCTCGTCGGTTGCCATGTTGTCTTACGTATATTCTCCTTAGCCACTTTTCCTTTGTCAAGAAAGACAAAGTTATTCTAAGCTGGGTTACACTTTGTTCTGGCACTGGTATGTTTTTAATTTGTGAAGCACTGGATGGAGATTTTAAACACCACAAGAAACAAAATCTTCATGTTCACTCCTTGGTTTTGATTTTTTTCTTCAACACTGTCTTGTTAAACACAATGGTTCTGTCTAGCTATTCTCAACAGTGTGGTCCTACGGAAAGTATCTTGAATATTTCCCTTGTATTTCTAAGGGAAATGAATTCATGGGGAGAAGATAGTACATTAAATCCACTGGATGGTTTTTAGGTCATTAGGGCTTAATATCCTGGCATTCTAATTAAGAGGGTGTTTATGGAAAGAAGTCACTGTCAAACCCATTGCATTACAGGGTTTGTAGTCTTCCTTCATTTACCTGGACAATATAATTAGCTTACGCATTCATTGTAACCCTGTGCCATTCCCTTTATTAACTGTAAAAAGACTGCTGTGGGATAATGCTCTTGTACCCTGTAAAGATTTGTTACATGTATTGGTTTAATAAAATGCTGTAGTTGAGTGTGATTGAATCCAACAGAGTTATTGCTGGCTTTAGTAAGTGACTATGAATTTTTCATTAGCTTCAGGTACCACAGAGCTCTCTTATCCTAAGTCCTGTGCAGAGTTAAGAACATGGACAGTTGGATACACTTGAACATTTTCAAACCAATTCTGTCCCAAATTACCTGATTGTGACTTTGTTCCCCAAATATGTTGGTATGAAACAATCCTCACATTCTATGAACCAGTCCTCAAATACACCACTCTTTTTCTTCTACAATTTTGGGGTGGAAAATGAATACATGTGAAGTTGATCAGAGAACAAAGCTACAAAATACATGATGGAAATAAAGAGATTCATATAGGAATTGAGGCTTCCATGAGTGTGGAAGGAAATGGAAGACCAGTCTTTTGAAATTGGCACTTCAGGATGGAAGAAGCAGTCATAACTTAGAATGAAAAGGCTAGAATTCATGAGGGTGCCTATAAAGCCTAGGATCTAGCATGTGAGATCCAGACAAAGTTTGCCAAGCACTCATATTTGATAACACTGTTACAGACACTTTCCCAGGAATTCTAACCTCATTTTTACTGCTGCCTCCCCACCGTATTCTTCTCATGGCCTTGAGAGTTTCCCATGCAATCTGAAGGCTATCTGGGAAGTGCTCAGAAATGAGGATCTATATTGTAGGTAGAACTGTTGGTGGTGCAAGCAGATAGCAGATGGTCCCTGCAGTATTCTGTGCTCACTCCACCAGCACCAACCCAAGGCTTTGTGGACCTAGTTTGGTTCATTAAGGTTCCTGGATCTACTCAGATGTTAGCTGGTTGTGACAAAGAGGATGTCCAGAGCCCCATCAAGCTCACAGTGAACCATGGAATTTCCTCCTCAACATGTGGTGCCATGATAGTTCTCACATCTGTCTCCTCCATTTGTCTCCAGATTTCCTGGTGATGTGGGGGGGGGGGAGGCTCTCTTTTATCTATCTTTGCCTCTTCAAAGCCTAGGATTTTTGTGTAATTTAGTATACCATCTGTACATAGAAAGAATTTAATATTTTTTTAAAATTGACTTGTTTTGATTTGGAAAGAAGAAGAGGGGGTTGGGAAGGTCTTTACTAAATTACACTAAAACCATAAATGCAATCCCCCTCCCCCCTGGCATTTAGGTCATGCATATTTTGCATCAGGGATTCTTGTAATTCTCATCAAAGCTGTTTCCTTGAGAGGCATGGGTCTGGTTTGTCTCCTCAACTCCAGGCAGGGCTTCACTCCAACCAGATGGAAGATCATCTTTCACTACTTATTTATTTAAATTAAAAAAATTCACTCTTGACCCTTGAATTTGCTTGAGGATATAAAGAGAAGAGATAGTGGTCCAACGTTGTGGCAGTGGTCTAATCTCCAATCCACACAACTTCCCTGTGATCTGGTGGAATATTTGCATTTAAGAGAAGCCCTCTTGGGCTGGTTGCTGGAATTTGCTTTTACTCGCAACCCGTCCAATCTGTCTCTCCCTGCTTCTAAAAATACACTCTTATTTTTGCTCTCCTTTCAACTTGAAACGGACACGGAACGCAGACATCTCGCACTATTTACACTCCCAGAAAGCTGTCAGCAGAGGCACTGGGGAGACGGTGCTTCATCTTGAGAAGAAAATAGAATGTATACACTCCCAGCCGAGTGAAATATTTTACCGTTGGCCTTGACTCTGCCCTATGTGTGGTAGCAGCTACCATGGCAAGTCTATGAATCCCCACTGTTGTCACAGAGTTCTGCCATCTGAGACAATTGCTAAGGTTTTCCTGCTCCACAGTCTCTGGGCCCAGGCAACCCTCCAAATCATCATTAGCCTGGGCTTCTGGATCAGTCCCATTTGCTGACTCCACTATTGAGGGTACCTATTTCCTTCAGCCTTCCTTTCTTGGTCCCTTGTCTCTGTTAGCCTAATGTGGCAGTTTAGCGTGAGTTATGCGGCATCGTGGACAATGGTACCTCCCCAAAACCTCGTGGATGTAGCTGGGCATTTGCTTCAAGTATTTGTCACAGAGTCATTGGCAATCTTGATGGCAGGGGGCATTTTGTTATGGGCTTGGATGTGGGAGCAGTTACTATAGCAGGATAGTCCCAGCAAAGTCAGACAATTTATCCCTCCTCCAGGTGTATGACTCAGGGCAAGAAGAGCCTGTGGCAGTGAGCATCCAACATTGTAGAGCAGAATGACCCTAGTAGCTGTATTCATGGCCTCTGTGCTTTAGTTTAGATCTTGACTATCCCCAAACCCATATTTTGAAGAGTTGGCACCTCTGCTCCATGGTGCTGTTGTGAACAATGGGATTTTTATGAGACAGGGCTCAGTGAAAGGAACTGGGTCATTGGAAGCATTCCTTGAAGGGGAAATTGGGACCCTCAGCTCCTTCTCTTTCTCTCTGTTTCCTGGCTGCCCTGAATAACCTCTTCTGCTTATTCTTCCTATGGCTTTGTTACAGGTCCAATGGCAATGGAGCTCATTGGCATGGATTAAAGCCTCCCAAACTGTGAGCTGTAGCCAAAGGCTTTTCCTTGGCTGTTTTGTTACAATAAAGGAAAGCTGACTAATACATGCCCCATCTGGAAGTAGTATAAATATTCATCATCAGCAGACTTGACCGATTATCCGAGTTGTTAGTAATGTACCCCAGAGATGCTGAATGAAACTTAGCTACATGTCCCAACAGGAAAGACTCTAAAACCATTCTGCCGAACTTGGAACCCAGGCATACAAGCTCCATCCGTGTATTTCTGTGATTGAGTCCATCATGAGATGTTTGAGAGAAGAAACAGTATGTGCTGTTTGTAAGGTAGGGTGGGGGTGGTTGGAGCAGGAGCAGCTCAGAGGAGGAGTATGACAATGTCCTTTTGTCCTGATGGCAGCCACACTTGCGTGTCTGTTTTATGTAAATCCATTCTCACTTGTGTACAAGCCTGTGAAAATGTTACACTTCACTAACAAAACAGTATAAACAATAAAAACACAAAGCCTATGACAGCCCAGCTTACTTTCCTGCCCCCCTTCTTTTTCACAGATTGTCTTTTAACTGACAACAGGAAATGCTGACAAGCGCTCCACTTGCTCTTGGTGTCTGACAAGATCTTCCAGCTAGTGAGTTTCACTCCCCCACACATACCAGTCCTTAATCTTCAAGCCAAACTCCACACCCTCTCTGTCTTTCTAATCCCACCATTGTAATTCCCACTTTAATTCCCCTGCTGAATGCTTTTCCCGCTTCAGATCCATTGCTCTGACTGCTATCCACTGCACACTGAAGCCTCAACAGGACTGGCCATGCATCTCTGCAGCATTTGGTTCCTACCAGGCCTCTAAACAAAAGTAGCTCATCTTCTTCTTTGGTACCCGAGATCTCTAGCTTGCTTAGTACTTTTAGGTGATTGCATTGAACATTCCTATCAATGTTAAAATTGAAGTGGCAGGCAAGTACTACTTGTAATCCATCCATCAAGCGGACCTTTTATTAAGGTCTCCTGTGGGCCACAGAAACTTCACCCAGTGTCCCCTTGGGAGTAGTCTTCAGACTTGACCTTCAACTTTTGAAGAATGGGTTAAACATTTTGTTTTTCTTTGTGGTTTAATAATCATACTCCATCATTTCTTGACACAAAATCATGAAACAAGACACTTATTTAGTTCCATGGTTTTTCAAACTTAAAATAATTCTCCGCAAACCCTACTGTCTAAATTAAAAGAATAAACACTTAAGAGAGATTGGTTGCTGGGCAATGGGGACAGGAGACTTGTGAGGCTCTCTCAGTGGCCGCCTAACAGTTCCTTTGATGAGGATGAGGTGCTGAGGAGCTCATGTTCGGAAACCAGGGGTTTTATCTTCTCCTCTTCTGGTCATGATTCAGGCTCACCCCGGTTATAACTGGCAGAGGCTGACTAACACTCTCCCTGCCAGACAAGAGTCCTTTCCTCTCTGGTATGGGAGGCATTCTGGTTTTCATTTCTCCTCAGCATTTGCAAAACACACCTCTTTCTCTGTCTCAAACTCTAGGAGAATACTGTAGTTGCCTGCATTCTCAATTAGTTGCATGAACCTGGTGAATTATGCAGACATCACTGGATATGTGAGCATTTTTGTTGAATGGAGAAGGGAGTGCTTTCTCTGTCCCAGTTGCCCGGCTAGCTTACATCCGAAATAACCACACAGATACAGTGTTGTATTAATTAAAACACTGCTTGGCCCATTAGCTCTAGCTTCTTATTGGATAATTCTTACATCTTAATTTAACCCATTTCTATTAATCTGTGTATTGCCACATGACTATGACTTACTGGCAAGATTCTAACCAGCATCCATCTCAAGCCAAAGATCCATGGCGTCTCTCACTCTGCTCTTCTTCTCAGCATTCAGTTCTGTCTTCTCCACCTACCTAAGTTCTGCCCTATCAGGCCCAAAGCCGTTTCTTTACTCATTAACCAATGAAAGCAACACATGAACAGAAGAACCTCTTACACCACATTTTCAATCTGGGGCTGGTTGAGCAGGTATCAAGTTGGGAGGTTGAGGCAAAAAAAAATGCAGGTTTAAGGCCTTTCTGACCTACAGAATGAGTTCAAGTCCAGTCACGGAATATTTAACGAGCCTCCCATTTTATTTATCAAATAAAAATGATAAAAGAGTTGAGGATGTAATTCAGTGGTGGCATACTAACATGTGTAAAGTCCTGTGTAAGATATGGCACAAGTGAGCCTGGCATGTCCCACTGAGAGTGGGGGACTGCAGTGGGTAAGGGACAGACAAATATGCCATGCAGAGAGAACTCGGGTATGGAGAGTTTATTTAGTGGGTATTGGAAGGGTACGGGAAGGTAGGGGAGTATGGGGAGAAGAGAGAAAGAGAAGAAATAGAGGAACAGAGATAGGGAAGAGGAGAGAAGAAGGGATGGCAGAGAGAGACAAAAAACTACCTCTACAGAAGAATGACAAGGAGAGAGAGAGAGAAAGGGGCCAAGGAAAGCTTACCTCAGTGGGGAGAGATAGAGAGAGAGAGAGAGAGAGAGAGAGAGAGAGAGAGAGAGAGACTGGGTGGAGCTTGTCTCTTAAAGGGACAGGGTACTGTCTGGATTTATCCTGCCAGGTGATAGGGCAGGCCAAAAACTTATAACATTCCTGTCTTTCTCTTATCATAAAAGGTAAGGAGTTAGGTATGGCAGGATGGCAGGTTAAAGGGATGAGGGCATCGAGTTCTCAAGGCTGCCTCCTGCTGATTTGTGGGGGTCAGAATCTTGGGGGCCCTGCGAAAGCTGTGGTGCTGGTCACATCCTGGCATAGCTGGTTGCTTTACTGTTTACCAGGCTTTTAGCTGTGAAACTGTCCAGTGTCTCTTGGACTAATTTAAAATATTTGAGACTTATTGATTTTGATTTTGTCTGGAAGGAGATACAATGAACAGAGCTTATTAGGACTGCTTAAAATATTTTTTAAGCAGCAAGTACATGTACATATACACATAGTTGAATATAAGTTGTATAGACATATACATACACACATATAGAGCAGATGTGAAAGGTCATGTAGCTAGCTGCTCTGGCTGTGGGGTCAGCAGTGCCAGCACCGTTTGGCTAGGGGCAGAACCTCTTGAGTCTGCACCAATGGAAAATACAATGAGGGCGACCCTGGCAGGTCCCACTGTGGGTGGGGGACTGTGACGGGTAAGGGACAGACAAATATGCCATGCAGAGAGAGCTTGGGTATGAAGAGTTTATTTAGCGTATTGGGAAGGTAGGGGAGTATGAAGGGAAGACAGAAAGAGAGAGAAATGAAGGGCTAGAGATAGAGGGAAGAGGAGAGAGAGACGGAAAGCTGCCTCCAGAAGAATGGCAGGGAGAGAGAGAGAGAGAGAGAGAGAGAGAGAGAGAGAGAGAGAGAGAGAGAGAGAGACCAAGGTGAGCTTGCCTCATAGGGCAGAGAGAGGGAGAATGGGAGTAAGTGGAGCTTGTCTCTTAAAGGGACAGGGTACTGCCTGAATTTATCCTGCCAGGTGAAAGGGTAGGCGATCAAAATCTTAACACCCTGGTCCAATCCTTACTATCATAGAAGTATGTGTGTGTATGTGCATGTGAGTGTGCATGCACATGTGCATTGTGTACATACATGCGTTTGTGTGTGTGTGTGTGTGTGTGTGTGTGTGTGTGTGTTTTGAAGTTTGAAGGCCTCACCAGTCAAAACCTCCAGAATTACACTTGGAGTAAAACAAGATTAGACAACTTCTTTTGCATTGACAAGAAAATCAGGTGTCTCAGAAAAAGGACTCAGGCATCCTCTTAGAGAAAGTGTGCTTTTCGAGTTCAGATAACTTGACTGCTTTAGAGCCACCATGGAAACACGCCTCTGAATTGGGTGAATGAGAATAATTTCAGAAAGGCTTAAATGAGGAGAGAAGACTCATCTTGAATATAAGTGATACTATCACTGGGCTGGGGTACCTAATTGAGTGAGAATGAGGAAGTGGGAGTCAACAAATGGCGTAGCAGGTGAAGGTGCTTGCCGCACAAGTCTGGAGAAGGCAGTTCAATCCCTGGACCCCGTAAAGGTGGAAGAAGAGAGCTGATGCCTGAAAAGAGTCCTATAGCCTACATGCATACATGCCATATACACTCAAAATACATCCTTTCATGTACACACAGAATAATACTGATCTTTGAAACAAAAAGAAGAAAAAAAAAAGAGAAAATGAACTGAGCGCCAGCATTGCTCTCTCTGCTCCCTAGCGCTCTTACTGACATGTCTTCTCTGCTAGAACAGATAAACCCTTCCTGCCTTCATTCCAAGTGTTTTTGTTGGATATTTTGCACAGAGATAAGGGAAGTGATTCATATACAGGGCTTGAGGATGCTGAGGTTAACATTGGGTTGAGTGTTATCGGGAAGTAGGAACAATTCTGATGTTGAAGGTATCTGGGCAGTTGTTACCTAGGCAACATGAGGTTTGAAATGGGACTTATCTCTAATAAAAGGAACAGAAGATGCTTATTGGCTAATTTTGTGGTCCCTGGATGTCCTTATCTCTAATTAACTTTACATATAATTATCGAAGGCTCTTGTATTTCACCCTGGTCATCCAGAAGCATACTCTGAGTGCTATTTATCGCTTGTGAAACTTGCTCGTCCTCAACTGGAAGCATCACAATTCACTTGCTGTGAAAGACCCGGATAAATTCAGACCCCTCTAGCAGAAAGAGTAGAGCCAAAAAAATCTAGCAGGGAGAGAAGAACCAAAAATCTAGGTTAGCCAGTTCAGTGACTCTGTTCCAGGAACTAGCTGACCATAAAGTTATATTATGATCTTGGGAGTAATCTTGAGAAACAGGGAGTTACCCCCCTGTGATTATCACTGGTATTTTCGGAATTTTCCAATGACACCCTCCCTATCCCCTTTGGGTTATTGGGTTATGGTTTCTTCCCTTAAATACCCCTTCTCCCAGCTATTCTGGGTCAAACTCTACCCCTGCGTGGGAAATGAGTTTCGGTCGCAGTGCACTGGTTTCTGTCTTGTCAATAAATCTCGTGTGATTACAGCAAGGACGGTCTCTTGTGAGTTTCTGGGGGGTCGTGATAATCCCGAGACTTGAGTGAGAGTCTCCATGCTCCAGGGATCTATCAGCTGTTCGGTGTCAACTAGAGTAGTCATTAAAAAATGTATTAGTTCTTTGAAAATTTCCTACAAGGTGTTTTGATTATATTCATCCCCTCATCTCTTCCCAGGTCCACCCTCCTTCCATACCTATCCAGTTTTCTGTCTTTTCTTTCACCCTTTTATCCCATAAAGACCCAGTTGGTACTACCCAAATATTCTTGATGTGTGGTGTTCCACTGAAGCATGGTCAGCTTACCAGGGCTAATACTCTTGGACAAAGCTGGCTCTCACTCTCCCAGAAGCTAACAATTATCAATAGCTTCCTGACTAGGGGTGGAATTTCCTGCCTAACTCCTAACTCCCTTTTTCAGGCTTGGGGTTGGTCTGTCTTTGAGTTCGCACAGGCCTTATGCATGTCATCCCAAATGTAGTGAGTTCATATGCAAACCGATATTTCAGAAGCCATAATTTCCTTGTAGTCATCCACTGCCTCTTTCACCACTCCTCCCCCTTCCACAAAGATTCTGGAGCCTTTGGAGAAGTTGGTGTGGCATAGATTCCATTTAGGGCTGAGGTGTTCTGCTGTCTCTTATTGTCTGTATCTTGGTTAGTCATGGGTCACTGCAGAATCAATCACCATCTACTGCAAACAGAAGTTTCTCTGCTGGGGGGTTGAGAAACGCTTTAATCTGCGAGTAGAATGATAGGTCATCAGGAACCAGTTTAACACCAACTCCACTTAGCAGCATAGCAGCAGTGGGTTCTCCCCTGGGGCCCATGACCTTTCTTAGCCTGGCAATAGCTATGGATTTTATCTTTGGAACTAGGCCAAATCAGAAAGGGGTTGGATGCTCTCTTGATGTTTGAGCCACTGTTGTACCAGCGAGCACGTCTTGCCAGGCCAGTTACTACTGTAACTCCGAGTTCACAGCCGGGTGTAACAGATGATTACATCCCCCTTCCAGCTGCATGGATAGCACCTTCCAGCACTGTGAGAGCTGAAAGGGATAAAGCTTCCCAGATGAGTACCAGCTTCATATCATCATGTTTGGTGACTCATGTGTTGTCTACAGCAATAGGAACGCACCATTAAATTCTGGAGGGTAGACAAGAGTATTGGCAATGGCATGAATTCTCTGAGAGTCTGTGAGCTCTCTGGCCAATAATTTCAGAAGAAGTAACCTATAGGGCTTTTATTATCTCATTATAGGTTAATGAATGGCCATTTTTAAACTTCCACCCATATTCTGCTGTATTCATGTTCTCTCTCTCTCTCTCTCTCTCTCTCTCTCTCTCTCTCTCTCTCTTTCTCTGTGTCATGGTTGTTGTCTTAGCATGTAAGCTCTTACCTACCACTTCTATGCCATGCCTGCCTGCTGCCAGGCTCCTCTACATGACAGTCATAGAACTATAAGCAAACCCTCAATAAACTCTCCTAGAAGTTGCCTTGGTCATGGTGTCTCTTTACAACAGTATAAAAGTAAATAAGATACTGGATAAAGCTACACTGTGATTTGAATGAGAATGATCCCTATAGCCTCATATGTTTAAATGCTTGGCCCCAGTTAGTGGAACTGTTTGGAAAGGATTGAAGGTGTTACTGGGGGTGGGACTGGGGCTTCAAAAGTCATTGCCAGGCCCTAGTGTATCTTTCTCTCTACCTGACACCTGTGGATCAGGATGTAACACTCTTAGCTCTGCTCCAGTGCCATGCCTGTCTTCTTCCTGCCATGATGATTGTGAACTAACCCTCTGAAACTGTAAGCCAATCCCCAGTTAAATTCTTTCTTTTGTAAGAGTTGCCTTGGTCATGATGTCTCTTCACAGCAATAGAGTAATAACTAAGGAAAGCACTTTTAAAAGTCACAGTTTTTTCTCCCTGGAGTGGTGGCTTAGGGGGCAGGGTCTGAAATAATCTGTCATGACCCAAGCATCTTTTCCATGGCTTCTTATCTCTGTTTATATAGGTACGAGAAGAATGTATTCATTTCTATGGTCAATTTTAAATGTTATTTTTTTCAACTGGAGCACAGGTTCTGGGAAACCTGTGAGGATACCAGGCCTTCAGGCTTATGGTTGAACATAGGAGTTCTACTTTTAGTCTAAGTGAAGCCCGGTGGGATCTCTGTCTGTGGGTGAACCAACTCTAAGAGGAGAAGAAATCCATGAGAAAGCTGTGATTATGGGTGCCCATAGAGCACAGTCTCACTCAGCTTTCAGTTACTGGAAGACATTTTGCAAAGCTCTTCCCCATTAGCCCATGCTGTGTCCCTGGGTCTCCACAGCTAAGAAACAGATGCAGAAAGAAGTGGAGTTTATTAGGTTTGGTGACAGCCAATTTCTAGATGATTTTGAAAACCCATGGATTAATTGATGGTAAAAAACTCATTTTTACTTTTTCATGCAAAGTTTCTTTTTGTTTTGGGTTTATTTATTTATTAAACTTCATTTATTAGTGTATATGCATTGTACAAAGTGACAAGTTTCATAATGTCATTTTTTGGTTTTTGTTTTTGTTGTTGTTTTTTATTCATTTTTTTTGAGACAGTGTTTCTCTGTGTAACAGTCCTAGCTGTCCTGGAACTAGTTCTTGTAGACCAGGCTGGCCTAAAACTCGCAGAGATCTGCCTGTCTCTGCCTCTTGAGTGCTGGGATTAAAGACATGCACTACCTCCATCTGGCTCATGATGTCATTTTGACCACGCATATGCCACTTTGCTCTCTTCTGTGTCTTCTTCTCCCATTTCCTCCTTCCTCCCCCTTCTTCTTTATGTCCTACAAATGCATGTCTATGCACATGCACATATATGTATATATAAAGTAATCTATATTCCACATATGAGAAAAGACATAAAATACTTGTCTCTCTGAGTCTAGCTTATTTTGCCAATATGATAGTTTTCAAATCAATCCATTTTCTGTCAAATGACATTTTTCTTACTTATGGATGAATAAAACTCCAGGTGCTTATACACCACATTTTCTTTATCCATTAATCTGTTGATGGACACCCATGCTGATTCCCTAACTTGGTTATGGTGAATGGTGCCAGAAGCAATAGATGTCCCTATACTATACTAAGTTCCCTAGCTTCTGTAAGGTTTCCACAAAGTGACTCAGACATGTACTCACTCTCTGATTAGCCTAGTGTTCTTCTCTGGCTTTTAGAAACTACAATTAAACTAAATATTCATCACCGTTTTTCTGCCTAAAATTCCTTTTTGGTTAAATATAGTAAAAGCATCCAGCACCTTTATCTTATAGAAAAACAAAACAAACACACAAAACACAAGGTAAACCACTAAATATCCTTAGTTTGAAGTCAGAGTGTCATGTTATTATATGCTTTATTTGTGTGTGTGTGTGTGTGTGTGTGTGTGTGTGCGTGTTCCCAAGTGTAGGTACCTTCAGAGGTCAGAGATATCTGGAGCTGCCACAAAAGGGTTCCAGGAAAAGAATTCAGATCCTCTACAAAAGCAGTTTGAATTTTCAACTGCTGAACCTTCTTTGCAGCTCCAGCCACTTTGATTTTTTGAAAGACATTTGTTTAGTGTGTTTGTGAAAACTTTAATATTGCCATTTATACTAGCACCAAGCTGAATAAAAACAAAAACTTAACCTTAATGCTCACAAAATATATTCAGGAACTATACACAGAAAATGCAGATCACCACAGACTTTTAAAAAAATCTAACACTGATAATGGAGAAATGTACTGTATCTATACATTATAAAACTTACTATAAAGAAGTACATTTTTCTTCAATGTTGAAATTGTGTTGAATCTACATTGATCTGCAGAGTCAATGTAATCACAATGAAAATTTCAGAAAGCTATTTTTTTTTGTAGATGTTGACAAACTGATTCTAAATTTGCTTGGAAAATTACAACAAACCAACAAACCTGCCAACATACAGCAAAATAGCCAACACAATGATGAGGAAGAAGAAAGATGGGGGACTACTGTTACCTAACAATAAAACTACAACTAACGAGAAAATGTGATGCTGGTTAAAGAGAAGGCATAGATCAAAGCAGTGGGGTAAGAAGCCCAGAAATACTCTATAAATGCAGTAGAAGTAGGGCAAAGTTAGTCTGTTTGGTACAGGAACAATCAGAAGCTTGGATATGAAAAATAAGATAGTAAATACACACACACACGCGTGAGAGAGAGAGAGATAGAGAGAGAGTTGAAGACAGAGACATAGAGACAGAGAAACAGAGAGAGATCCACACACACAGAAGTTAATATATACACAGATCTTAAGTAGTTCCCAAATTAACTCAGAACAAATCATAGTCCTAAATGTAAATCACAGAACTAAAAGTTCTGAAGAATAAAATGAGAACCAAAAATTGTTTTTATGATAAAAACAAAAACATATTAATACATTAAAGGAAATACCAATAAATTGGACTTTGTTGAAATAAAAAATTTGTTGCATAAAAGACCTTGCTGATAGAGTATAAGACAGGGAGAAAAACCTTTGCAGTGGAAATATTTGACTAAAAACTTGTTTCTAAACTGTGAAAGGACTCAAGGCTTGCCCATGTAAATGAAAAAAAACTCATTTAAAATTAACAAAAGACCTGAACAGATGCCTCACCAAAGAAGATAATGGATGGCAAATAAGTCTGTGGAAAGAAGCTTAGTAATATGTATTATTACAGAGCTTAAAGTCAAAATATCAATGATGTGTCATGGTGTATCTATTAGAATGCTTATAATCCAAAATCAGACACATGGGACAGCGTGAATTATTGTTGGTGGGACTGAAAAATGATACAACTGCTTTAAGACAGTTTGTCCACTTATTGAAAGCTAAAGGTTGTTTTTTTATAGGATCCATCAATTATGATTATTGAAATATACCTGAGTATATTGAAAAGTGTCCACAAAAATCTTGATCCTGAATACTTACAGCAACTTTATCCTTAGTGACCAACATTTAGAAGTAACTGGACCTCCTTCAGGTGCTTCAGAGATAAGAAGTCATGGTGCATTTCTCCAAAGAGTGAAAAGTCTCATTCATTCAAAAAGAATCTGCAGCTGGGCAGTGGTTGTGCACACCTTTATTCCCAGTACTGGGAGGCAGAGGCAGGTGGATCTCTGTGAGTTTGAGGCCAGCTTGGTCTACAGAATGAGTTCCAGGACAGCCAGGTAAAGAATCTGGGAAGCCTTAAATGCACACTAGTAAGTAGAAGAAGACAGTCTGAAAGGTTACATATGACTGTAACTATACATCATTCTGGAAAAGGCAAAGCAATGAGAACATGGTGGTCACCAAGGGATCAGGCAGAGGGTGTAGGGTGAATAGGTCAAACACAGCAAAAACATTAGTGTAAGTATGATGGTGGTGATGCAATATACCTGACATTGACATCATGTATCGGTTTACATGGATAGACTTTTACAGCATAAACCATGAACCTTGATATAACTTTACCCCGTGTGTGTGTGTGTGTGTGTGTGTGTGTGTGTCTGTGTGTCTGTGTGTCTGTGTGTCTGTGTGTCTGTGTGTGTCTGTGTGTCTGTGTATTTTGAGATAGGCTCTTACTATATTGTCTTGGTTGGTCTGGAACAAGCTAGGTAGATCATGCTGATCTTGAACTCATGGAGATGCCTGCCTCTGCCTCCAGAGTGCTGGGATTAAAGGTGTGCGCCATCATTCACAGCTCTCCCCCACCTTTTAAGTAGAGTACCAACACCTCTCTTAAGTCCCCTGTTGGAGTGTTTTAGGTTAGTTATATAAAAGATTATTCTCTCGGCTGTTTTTAATACGGCTTCTCTGCCATTGTCCTTCCTTCTGAGAGCATCAAGTGCTATCTGTCATAAACTCACCAGGCCTGGCAATGAGTTGCCAACCCTGCTTTTCAGTCTATTGATCTAAGTTGGAACAGCAGGCCCAGCTGGTTGGTCCTTTTCATATCAAGTGTGGTCAGAGGAGCATCACTGGATCTCAGGAGCTGTAAATTGAAGCTGGGGAACCACCGGGGTTATGGCTTTCATTATTCAACAGTCCCAGTGAGCAGTGCTATTGGTTGTTCAGCATAGAACTGCTGGGAGCTCTAGTGGGTGAGGTCTTTCCTATCATAATGCATATGTAAATAATGATCGAAAACTGTGCTGTGCTCATGCATCACACAGGTAGAACCCTTGAAGGTGGAAGACCTCCCTGACATTGCATAGACACTGCACTGTCCCATGCTGTCCTTGTGGCTGTGTAGAAAGCAGCTGGTTGTTGTGAGAAAGGCAGGCCTCTCCACAGGGGGTTTGGGGGCTACAAAGTTTCATCAAACAGAAATAGCTCTTCTTATTTGATTAGGGCGAGAACCAAGGAGTGGAGAGAAAAAAAAATTTGAAGAAGTCTTAGTTTGTGTTTGTTGAGCATTTATGAATCAAGGTCTTTGGGGGAATAAGACACTCAGCCAAAGGGGACTGACTTTGACCCTGTCTGCCTCTTTGCTAGGGTCTAAATGTGTCCCAGAATTCATGTGGTAGACATGTGACAGTGTTGGGAGATGAGGCCTTATGGAAAACGATTAGGTCATGAGGACTTGGATCTCATAAAGAATTGATGCCTTATAGAAAGGGCTTGTGTGGATTGGCATATTCTCCTATTCTTTTCTACCACACAAGGATGCAAAGTTTGCTCCTCTCTTGCCACGTCTTCCACTGTATGCGGATTCAGCAAGAAGCCCTTCACCAGATATCAGCAACTTAATCTCCAACATCGAACACTCCAGAACCATCAGGAAATAAAGTTCTGGTCTCACAAATTGCTTAGCTTGTGGTAGTTTGTTAGAGCAGTACAAAATGAACGGAGGCGCTGCTATAGTTCAGCCTCCTCCTACAGTGAGAGCCTCCAGGACGGGGTCCTAAAAGGTCTCCACTGAACACAGGCTGCCTCAGGGCAGACAAGGGGCTCTGGGCGCACTGAGGGTGCAGCTTTAGCTCTCCAGTCTGAAAATAGTGAGAACTGGAGTAGAGGCTGATGGAGGCAAATCTTTCCCATGTCACTCTGAAAACAAAATTCCTACACCTACCATGAACCATTCTTTCAGTTATTGAGTTCTTTGTGGTTTTTCTAAAGTTTTGCTTACATGTTTTCTTAAGTTAATTAAAATTGGTTTCCTTTCAATCTTAGAGTTAATTAGAGTGCTGTATTTTCTTTTGGACCAACCTACCCCAAGTAGCATATTTGGAGTTAAAGTTTCGATATTAGAATTTTGATGAGACACAAATATTCCATTCAAAGCACTGGTTCATAGTGGCAAAACTAAAAATGTGGAAGATATGAATGTTATACTTTAAATAAAGTGTATTCAATTATTTTTATGAATTGATAGTCCTTGACTGAACTATTTTTTTAGAAATTAGAAAGTTTACAATCTTAGGGCAATTCTACAATTTATTTCATTTTCCGTTTCTCTACAGCATCCATCATTCTAAGAAGGGTGCTGGGGAAGAGTGTAAGAAAGAGACCAGGGTAGGAAAGACCCTAAGAGCAGTGTAGGGTCCAGGGATTAGAAAGTCAGGGCATTATACCAGCCTTTGGCTTGAGAGGCACAGAGAAGAGCAGCTTCCGGAAACTGGAAGAGAAGGGCTGTGCAGAGAGGTACCCTAAGAGAAGCCATGTCCTTCTGTGGGAAGACATGCCAGCTCGAGAAGGAAGGCTTTGATACTCCTTCCCCATAAGATCTTGCTGAGTTTCTTTGATGATCAAATGCAATAACACAGGACAGATGGTTTGGTGGCACATGCCTGTAATCACAGCACTCTGGAGTCCCAGGCAGGAGAATAGCAAGTTTGAAGATATCCTGGGATACATTGTAAGTTTGAAGTCAGTTTGAACTGTATAGTGACCCTGTCTCACTGTTCAACACATGCCTGTAGGACAAGAGAATCAGTAGATTTAATCCAAAGAGGTCCATCTCCTAGAACAGAGATCTGGAGGCAATGTGCCAATTGACTATACGCCCCCGCCAAATTTATGTTCAATGCTAACATTTAATTTCATACTATTGGGAACTTGGGCCTCTAGGAAGCAATTAGGTCAGGACACTGAAGGTCTTAAAAATGAAACTATGGGTCCCCAAAGCACTTTCTTGACTTTTTCTGTCATGAGAAGACAACCTAGTATGGTACCACATATGAACTAGAAAAAGGTTCTCCTCAGCACAAAATGTGCTAGCTTCTTACTCTTACACATCTCGCTTCCAGAACTATGGAAAGAAATGCTTGTAGTTTAAGCCATAAACCTGATACTTTGGTTGTATCAGCCCAAGGACTAAGACAAGGCCAGCAGAGAGAATCTAGAGAAGCGAGCAGAAGGCATTTGACAAAGGCACTCTTTTGTCTCTTAACACACATTCTCTTCTGTCATCTGGGTGAAGTGTTCAAAGACTATACAGCATCTACTGCCAATTACATTATATGAGGTGACATTCATTTGGCTACATGCCCAGTTGAAATCCTAAATGTTAGTCACTTGCTTGTATCTGTTTTCAATTCAGCAGGACCATGATGCATTTCTGAAGAAATCGTTCCTCCTTTGGTGCTTCTAAATCCAGAAAGACTGTGAACATGGTGCTAATAAGCACAAGTTTTTCAAGTGGGTTGTGAAGAGGATCAGTGAGATGGGACGGTTTTTTTCCCATTATGGCTGGGATAGAGGGAATACATTTAGATGTTTTAAATAAGATCATGGAAACATTACTACAATTTCATATAATGTAGGCTCCTGACCGGTGGTACACATGAACATCATTTCAACACATAGCAAGCTGACATCCAGGTGATGGGACAGGTAGAGAAACCATGGAATCCTGTGTGTGTAGCCCTTCGCACCTCTGCAATGAAATTTGAATTCTAAGTACAAATAACACTGTGTAGGAACCCATGGCATTGACAACAGATTTCCTAAGTCTGGGAACTGGAAGATACATCGCCAGAAAAGAAGGAAGATGCTTGCCTGCCTTAAGGACATGTTCCCATGAGAACAGAGCACTGTTCCCACCGTTAGGGGACAGTTCCATGTGATCAAGTTGTCTCCAAGTAGTTGCCATATCTATCACTAGCTGAAGCCAACTGGACCCAAGGAGTAAAGGAGTATTACTGCTCTCCATACACAGCAGCCTTCTAGTTGGGAGCCATTTGAAGAAGGGAGGAGAATTGAACATTGGACGTCAATTCACAAACCAAGGGCTCCCTGCTCTCACACCACTGAGATACATACACCTGTGATATTTCTATAGTTTTAGACTCTTCTGGCTGGTTCTGCTGCCAAAACTGAAAGTTCTTGGGATACATTTCATCTCATTGAGAATATGGAAGATCCTTTGTCTTTTCTGAGTGTGTTTGCATTCAACAAGTGTTTTTTTTTTTTTGCTGTATGTAGAATTTCTTTTTTGATCATTTGGAAGATGGGAGATAGCATACTTATGCACCAACTCCTGGGATAAATGGGGATAGTTGGGGTGCAGCCATCCTCTTAGGTGGGTGAAGGAGGAAAGATACTAACATTTTCGTAGCAAATGAGAAAGAAAGCTTAAGAAAGCAGAAGAGTACTAGAGAGTCTATTCCAGAAGGCCCAGCACCAAGTGGGGCATTGCAGCAACTCCACAGGAGAGGCCCAAGGCCCAAGTAAAGTCTCAGGAAAATAGTCATTGTATTATCAGTACCAGCAAATTTAGAGACCAGAACAGGGTGAAGAAAGAAGGGAGGGAGGGAGGGAAAGAAGGAGGGGGAAAGAAGAGAGGGAGGAAGAAGAGAAGAAGGGAGGGAGAGAGGGGGGAGGGAAAACAGGATGGAGAGAGAGAAAAAAAAATAGAGAAGGGATGCAACAGACAGAATCTTTGAGTAGCAATGAGGGATAGAAACCAGAAAGAGAAAACACAATGAATGCTAGATTTATCACTGAGCATAATTGCATGGACACCAAAACTTCTCCACATGTATACACACAGAGAAACACATACAGCACACACACACACACACACACACACACACACACACACCACATAGACCAGTGATCTCGTGTAAATGACTTGATGACACAACTCACATTTTAGAAAACTATAAGCAATCCAAAACTCAAATCAATACATGAGAAGAAATAATAAAGATTAGGGCAGGAGCTGATGAAACAAATATAATAATGATAATAATAATACCAAAACAGAATCAGAGAAATAAAAGATTCCTTTTTTGAAAAGATAAACAAGATTCACAATCCTTCACCAAACTAGATACAACCAGAAAGAAATGAGATTGAAGATATAATAGTAGGTACCAGTGGAATGCAGAGTGTTATTAGGGAAGGTTTGAAAAACTTTCTTCTAATAAATTATAAAACCTAGACTAAATGGGTAACTTTCTAGATACTTATGACCCAGCAAAAGTAAACGAAAGGAATATAAAAACCTAAACAAATCTGTTACGAGTAATGACATTAAAACAGTAATAAAATGTCTCCCAACTGAAAAATGTCCAGTCACAGATGGACTCACAGTTGGATTTTACCAGACCTTTAAAGAAAAACATTGATGTTCTTCAGACTGTTCCATGAATCAGAAAGAGAGAGAATACCACTGAGCTCCTTTTACAGAGTCAGGATTACCCTTAACCAATACTGGGTCAGGCCACATCAAAGGAAGAAAATCAGGCCAATCTACTGGATGAATGTACATGCAAAAATTCTCAATAAAAGACTTGCAAATTGAAGTCAGCAACACATTAAAAAGATCATTCACAATGACCAAATTGGCTTCAGTCTAGGGATGTAAGGATGGTTCCATGCATGCAAATCTGTAAATACAATACAGCATATAAATAGGACCAAGAACAGAAATTACAGGATCATTTCAACATATGCAGAAAAAGCCTTTGACAAAGTCTAAAATCCTCCCATGATAAAAATCCCCCCAAAAAACCTGAAATAGAAGGAGCATACATCAGCTTAATAGAGACCATATTTGACAAGCTTCTAGTCAATGTGATATTACATGAGAAAGAAAGCACCTCCTCAGATCTGGAAGAAGACTGGGGTGCCCTTTTTCCCCATTCTTACTCACCATAGTTCTTGAATTCTTGCCTAGAGCAGAATGAAATGAAAAGGTGCAGATAACAAAAGTAGATGTGAAATTATCTCTATGTGCAGACTCTGAGAACTTCCAGCAAAGCAGCAGGACACAAAAATCAACATATAAAACCAGTAGGTTTCTTATATACCAATAACGAACCTGCCAAGAAAGAAATAATAGAAGCAATTCCATTTTCAATAGCTTCAAAACACCCATAATAAACAATGTAAACCATTGCAGCCAAGTCTTGACTTCCAGATATAGACACAGACAAAGGTATTCTAAAAAAAGATTCCAATACCATGAAACAATTGCAAGACTTGACAGACAGGAATGCATACAGTTAACAGCTCCGGCACAGCAAGGGAAACAATTGAGCAAAGAGACAGCTCACAGAATGAAGATCTTTAATAGCCATATATCTGACATATGGTATTTAGCTTTTAGGTTTACAAAGAAGTAAGAGGACTAAATAACAAATGATCCAACCAATATATGGACAGGTGATAGCAGTAGTCAGTTCTCAAAAGAGGAAATACAAATGGCCAATGATGATATGAAATATGTTTAACATAATTAAACTGCAGAGCCCTTCTCGCCACAGTCCGACTGGCAATCATTGCACACTGCTAGGGACAGTATAAACCAACTCAGCCACTATGGCAGTCAGTATGGGGGTTCTCCAAACAATCGAAAATAGAACTGTCGTATGGTCGACCCAAGCCACTCCTAGGAACTGTCTAAGCTAGTGTTCTGCAGAGATTTCTGAACATACCTGCTTATTATGGCACTATTTACAATAATAAAGTTACTGAGAAGGCAAATAAAAAAATATGGCATTAAGGTAGATACTGGGATGTTTAGTAGTGGGACAAAGGAGAAGGAGAAAGGAGTATGGGGTGTGAAAGTGGTTTAAGTACATGACAAAGATTTATGGAAATAACTTTTTGTAACCCACCACTGTGTATAATGATTGTGCACACCAATTAAAATCAAAAGCAAATAACAGTTGCCCTATGTCTGTCTGACTCATTCCTTTGGCCATAAAGGTAGTCACTAAAGCACTGAGTGTTATTTAATTTGGGTTCTTTTCTCTTAAAATTTCTATCTCAAGTATCTTGTCATAGAGATACTTGAGGGAGACTGAATTGCAGACATTGTCAACTAATTTCTATAAAATGAGCAATGGAGAAATATCAGGCCTCTGGGATCAGGAAACACAGTGTTCAAAGTTAGAGTGTCCTAGCTCCCAGAAGGTATGATTTGGGAAAACCTGCAGATTGGCAGGATCCAACTTTCTTCTCCTATAATCTAGGGAAAAGAATGACTGTCCCCTAGGATTTAGGAAGTTAAGTGTGGTTGCAAGTGAATGGTAACAGTCCCTGTGGTCCCTAGCTTGCCCTCTTGTGATTACTGTGCCATTTCTTGTCCCTTGACTGACCTAGAGTTAATATTTATGTGTTTTGTTAAAGGTATCCACGGTCCAAGCCTCAGAGGGGAGGCTGAACATTAAAACGCAGAGATGTTAGATAAAGCTGTGACTTTTATCAGTGAAGCCCACCGCATCACTCTGAAGATGTGGTTCATTATCCTCAGGATGCTATAATTAGTCTTAATGCTCTGATGGGAACTTCTGAGCCACGAAACCTAATAAAACTCCCAGGACTAAGGTCAAAACCATGGCTTGGGCTGTTCATCTTGCTCTCAAGATCATCCATGTGTATCTAGTCTACATATGCGATTCTCAAATCCATCTTAAGGGTACTTATGGAGTGATTTTCTATTATGAACAGCCTTGCTTGTAGCTGAGAACTAGGCTTGCCTCATTCCACAAGAAAAATGGGCAAAGGAGGAGAGGAGATCAAAGCTGATATCTCTCAAGATGCATGGATGGACCAATGGTCTATGATAGCTTGAACTGAATGAGAGATCTTTATGCTTCTCTTATATAGTTTAATCAGTTACCCAGAGAATTCATGTGAGGTCCCAGCTGAGTCATTTTGTAATGGTACACATGGCTTTTACGTGAACCTTTCTCTGACCAGCACACCCTCATGAAGAACTCTCTATTCTGAATTATCTTAATACTCACTGTAGTTCCGCAATTGCTCATGTGTCTGCTACAGCCACACAATGACCTTCTTCTCGATGGCGTAGGGATGACAGAGCGTGCCCTGAAAAGGCCAGTTACTATTTTCTCAGACATCCTTTCTGCTAAGACTTGAGCATACAACTGATCTTGACTTTTGGAATCAGGGATGGGATTGGGGAGTCATCTGAGAGCTTTAGAAATTCTCTGTGATTTTAAAAGCTGGACACCCCATGCTTGCATTTGCATAGGATATATGAAGGTGCGGTACCATCAGTCTCATGGCCAATGGGATAAAGAACATAACCACAGAGAAGCCAGAACAGTCCCTAGGACAAAGTTTCAGTCACTGATGGCCTTTTGTGTAATTATGATACCCTAAACTTACAGCAGTGGTTTTAGCATCACCTACGGATGTCACAGTTATCACACAGAACACCACCCACATGTTTGTGGTGATGAAAGTGAGAACAAATCTGTGCTACTGGTTGTACAGAAGAAAGAAATTTCTGTAATTCAATTATTTATAGTGTATTATACTTCAGAATAGTAGTTAACTATTTTCCTAGTTTATGTATCTAGTACACTATATATTTTGTTATTATTTTGGAATATATATCTACTTATTTAAGAAGCAAGGGGAAGATGGGGAAATGGGAGAATAGCATTAACTGGTGATGGGAGAGGCAGGGTGATATAAAGGAAGAGAGAGATAGGGAGTATATGATACTAAGATAAAATAATGTGGTTTTCCTATGGATTTTTTTTGAAAATAATACCCAAAACTGCTATTCATGCTACCTAGGGAGAAAAGCAGACAATTATCCTATCTACCTGTAAAGCCTATAGTAATAATAATGACTAACCCTCTGAAGTACCTTCAGTGATGCTTCTATCTTGGGGGTAAGCAACAGTTGTCTAATTGGACATAAGGCCTGCTTTGTGGGGAATTCACGCCTGTTACTGTACACCAAGGCAACTACCCATGACTGGTGAGGTCATAGAACCTAGAAGAGAACCTACAATTGCCACATTACTAAACCAACATGACTTCTAATTCCATTCTAAAAACTTACCCTCATACCCACAGATAAATGTAGCTCTCAGCCTTCATCAGAGAAGCTTCCTGCCGCAGATGGGGACTATTGCTGTAATCTTTAATGGGTCAAAATGCAGAGAGCAAGAAACTATGTGGGGGCATTCGCCCCCAGTTGATGCATCTACAACACAGCCCTATCCCCAAGGCACAGAAAACTTGTGGAAGGGGCGTGGAAAGACTGCAAGAGGACCAGTGTATCTGCTGAGGGATAGTTAATGTCTTCTAGATATTATAGGAAGTCTGTACCTAAGAGATAAAATGTCTGCTAAACAATACAAGCATAAGGACAAGACCCCTTGAGAAGTTATCCAATCCCAAGTGCTCAGCTCTAAGCACATACACATAGAAACACATTTAATGGACTCAGTAGCTTCTCTACCCCACCCTCTCTTGTGTGTTTAAAGAAGAAACGGTCATGAATTTGAAGTACAGGAGAACTTGAGGGTGGAGAGAGAAGGAAGGGAAGGGTGTAACTACAGTATGAATGTAGGAAATTCTTACAAAAATATAAAAATGAAAGGATGAGAATTAAAAGAAGTTTATAGCTAGATTCTACTTACGTGTATTCATTACTGTGATAATGTGCCTGAGAGAGGCAGCTTAAGGAATGAGGAGTGCATTTTGGCTCAGTAGACTGAAGGTCTCCTAGTGTCCTCTTTGTTGCAGTGATAAACACCATTACCAAAATCAGCTTGGGGAGGAAAGGGCTTATTTCATCTTCTGCTTCCAGTTAACAGTTTGTCAGTGAGGGAAGTTAGAGAAGGAGCTAGAAGCAGGAACCAGGAAGCAGGAGCTGAAATAGAAACCGTGGAGGAATGCTGCTTACTGGCCTGCTCTCCATGGTTTGCTCAGCCTGCTTTCTTACATCACCCAGGACCGCCTGCCCAGGAGTAGCACCACTCACACTGGGCTAGGCCCTCCCCCATCAGACATAGTTAAGGAAGTCACCCACAGATATGGCTACAGGCTGGTCTGGTGGAGACAATTCTTTAGATTCCTTTTTCCTGGGTGACTGTAGTTTGTGTCAAGTGGAAAGGAAACAACTCCCACAGAGAGTACCATTCACCATGAGGATCGGGAAGATATGGCAGCAGGAACACAAGACAGCTGGTCACATTGCAGATGCTGACAGGAAGCTGAGAGAAATGGATGCTAGCTCAGCTCAGTTGCCTTTCATTTAGTCAGGGCTTCGATCTCTAGGATAGTGCAGCCCTCATTTAGAACAGCTCATTCTACTTTCTTCCTTCCTTCCTTCCTTCCTTCCTTCCTTCCTTCCTTCCTTCTTTCTTTCTTTCTTTCTTTTTTTTTCTTGTTTTTTTGAGACACGGTTTGTCTGTAGCTTTGAAGCCTATCCTGGAACTCACTCTGTAGACCAGGCTGGCCTAGAAGTCACAGAGATCCACCTGTCTCTGCCTCCTTTGTGCTGGGATTAAAGGCGTGTGCAACCACTGCCCAGCTTCCCATTTCAATTAGCTCAGTCTCTACATTCCCTAGCAGGCACTCCCACTGATGACTTTAGATCCTGTCAAGTTTACAGTAATAGCAACCATCACAGTAAGTATACTCCTTCTACTTAATAAAAGCAATGTGTCCCATTACGTTGGCAATGGCCTCAAACACCTGCTATTTACTCTATTCCTTGATCACATCAAGTGTTCACATTGTTGTAAACCTATACCATCTAGATTTCTGTAAGTACACTGTATAATGTTCGTACAGCCATACAGTCACCTAAAGAAATGCTTCTCAGAATGTATCCCTATTAACAAAAGAGCTAAGACTATAGTTTAGTTGGTCAACTAACCAGTCCTGGCATCGCCTCCCTCCAACCTTATGGTGATGCACAGAAATCAGTGCCCTTAGTTGTAGTCACTTTTGATTGTTGCCAGCATTTGATAATAATAATTTCAAATCACTCCTCCTCATTCCTTTTAAAAAGAACAAAAATCTGCACATTGAGAAGGAGACCCTCTGTCCTTGGGAAGGTGAGTCAGGCCTCCATGCTAAGCAGGATGGGTAAGCTGAGCTATACAATGGGGTAGAAAGTGAGGCCTGTTGGTGGGCTGTGGGAAGGTTCTTCCTCCCTCGGAAGGGAGGGGCGCACTAACACAGAGGCTCTTCCCCAGGCTTCCTCATGGAAACCATGCACAGGGTGTGTTGCAGAGGAGGGAAGGACCCTCAAAGCAACTGTGGAGGGGACATCTTTGGGTTTCTGAACTGCATCCCGAACTGCCTGCGTTTAAAGTCTTATCAAGAGCCGTTTATAGCCATTTGATTTGGAGCCATCAGTTGGGATGTCCCTGCTAAAGAGACTTTTAAAGAGCTCCGGCCTTGTCTAGGGCTCTAGCAGGTGGTAGGGGGCAGGCAGGTTTTCGCAAGGATACAGATCAGTTTTCCCCATTAAACAAAGGGAATGCACACCATGTTGTTAGAGTGATGGGAAAATTCAATGAACTAAAATGCCCAACCAAGTGAGAGAACTAAGTGAGCCCCTCGACTGGGACAACTTGAAACTCTGGTCAGGCCACGATGTGGCACAAAATAAAAACATCCTAGCGGATCATGGGAGTTAATGAGGGCAGGAGAAGAGTGACTTCACCTTAGCCAAAGACAGCCTACACCATGAGTGGCAGGAGAGGGGAGATGGCTGGTACCCCTAAGAGGATGGACAGGACCACCTTGGAAAATAGACAGGGAACCAGCAGAGATTGATTCTGGTGATTTGCTGGTGAAGCATACCAGTGACTTCTTTATCACCATGCTCATGAGATATACCGGCTTGGGAAAAAAATGGCGTATGATTGTCACCAGTGCCTCTCTAACCAACTTGTCTGCCCCTGTTAGGAACTGTCTTACATTTATCTGGTCTCCATGTTTAGGCAACAAATACGGTGTTTAAAATGGAATTGGGCAGATAATCATTGAGTCTGTATTCTGCCCCAGGTATGGTGGTAGGTATTGGAGGATTAGCAATAGCCTTGCTGAAAGGCCGCTTACCTGAATCAGGGCAAGCAGCAGATAACTCTTGGCCAGTCATTGAGGCTCTACCCAAAGAGGCGTAATGCTGATCTGTGTAAACCACTAGAGGGCAGAAGAGGAGACACTTGCCAGCTGCTGTACAAACCATAGAGGCATCTTTCTGGGGTTGGAGACCAGGCCCTGGGGAAGTGAGACCTAAGAGGAGGCTGGGATGATACTAGGACTCCTTGGAACTGTTTCTGAGTGCGGTTACTCCTCTTGGTGTCCTTCCCAGGGCATTTCATAAACTGGAGAAAATCACCTCCCTCAAATTACCCCTGCGTCTGACTTCTGAGAAACACAAACTTTTAAGCTGTAAAATAGCAATGAACCACTTCTATACAATCCCTAACGTACCCACAGGTTCCCGGGAAAATGGAATAGCGGGCTTCTCATAGTAACCCCTTTTCCTTGCCCCTGATTTGATTCAGAGTAATTGTGAAATGGTAGATTTGCCCCAGTTGATGGAGAGAGAGGTGCAAATCCGATTAGGATGCAGCATTTCAGCTACATCAGCTTCTCAGTCCTCAGGGAGCCATAGTTGAGTAACTAATTAAATGGCTCTGTGCATTGGGAGACAGCCTCATGCCTTTCTCTTACACTGAGCTTTCTCTTTTATGTTTGCTAACCTTTGAGCATGGTCACTCCACAATAAACAGAAAGTCTCAAAACAGGAAATTGCTTCCTCTTGTGGGGCTTGAAGCGATTTCCATCCTCAGCAGAGAACCCAAGTGTGTCACCAGGTTCTACTGGGGAAAGGTGTCCAGGGTACCAGCATCCTGTAGAGGACTCAGCGTGTGGGAGAGCAAAGAGCAGAACTCCAAGGCATGCAAAATCTTACAGTCCTGTTTATATGGAGCCTCGCAAGCAATGTGCTGCTCATAAAGCCCGTGGAATGGCTTGCATGAATAACTGGTTATGTTATTGTCTATGCAGTTTATAAAGATGCCAGAGGGATGAACGTGGTTGAAAACTGCTTATCTCCAAGTATTAGTTGCCCAGTGACCAAGTCCTAAACATTCACTGTTTAGATCCTGGGAGAAGCAGGTATTAGCTGGTTAGGAGTAAGGGACTGCGAAGTTATGTTACCTGGTCACACATCTATGCAGGGTGTAGGGACATGGGAGCGAGTGATTAAAATCTTGGGTTCATTTCTGCAATCAGAGATGTGGTTTGAAGTTGGAAATCTCTTCGTATTCTTAGGGGAAGGGAAAGGCATGTGGAAAGTGTAGATAGAAACTTTTGCGATGATTACTGAAGAATTTTTCCTGAAAAGCCATTTCAAGAAGTAAGTGGTGTTATGTGTTCAGGTTGGAACAAGAAAATGAAATCTTCCACTGGCTAAGATTAAAAAAAAAATCAACCTATGGAGAACAAAGGAGGATTACATGTATTTGTGACTTATCAGGATTGCAGTTCTGGGGTAACAAAATTCAGGCCATCTTGAAAATGTGTTTTGGGTTTTACAAAACAATATCTGTGTTTATACCTCAAATTGCATGAGGGCTGTTTATTACATCTATTGTCTGTCAAGAATGGGGATTACTGCTGCAAAGGTCAAGCTGTCTGGTAGAGAAAGGGCTGGGCATGGTCTCAGTAATGGGCAGTGCAGGAGACAGGGTTGGGGAGGTTGGGGGTTGGAGGTTTAGGGAGTTGTGTGGGGGGGTGATACTTTGTACAAAAGCTGTGAGTTTTGTATTGACCTAACAAGACAGTAACAAGGCCAGGAGGCAGTTTCTGTCCTGCTCAGATGGTGGCCAAGGGTTGGGCCTTTGAGTCTGTGGCTTGAACAGCTTGCCTTTGCCAACAGCAGCAATGTCCAAATAGCAAGAATGATTACGGTGTGATTAGAAACCCTGAAGCTTTTTCCAAAGCCTGAACCACTTACACAGACGGCAGATTCAATGCGAGAGCTGAAGGCAAAAATATGCAATAGTAGGTATTGTATCACTGTTTTAACCACAAAACCTGACTAAAACCCAATAGCCAATAGTAGTAGGGGGTGGTGGTGAATTCTAGCAAGTACAGACCTGAAAATGTTTATTTCAAACAGTTTTTCGTGACAACGTAAAGTGTTCACAATACAGTGTTGATGCAAACTTACACAAACTGTTGAATTCTACCCCTAGTTTTAAAGCTTTCCTTTGTAGATAAAAGAGATTGGAGTGAAATATGCCAAATATAATATTTTGGGGTGGTGTGATTATGAATGATTCTAATATTCTTTTTATCCTCACTGCATTTTCCCAAAGCAATTTTCCTTCCTTGATCAGAAGAGAAGTAGAGCTTTGTTGAAGCCTAGGTGAGAGACAACGCCTTGTTCTCTCTGAGCTCCAAAATGTTCTCCCCAAAGATTGAAATACGTTCAGTGGTGGGTCCCTTTAGCACAGACGCAAGCAGTAGGACCGGTTTAGCATGGACAAGCATCTCTAAATCTGGGGGCCAAAATGAACCTATCCCTTTTGCAAGTTAATCATCTCAGATCTTTTGCTTCAAGAGCAGGAATCTGAGCACATCCCTAGTGATGATTTGGAATCTCTTGAAGTTAAACTGCCCTTTGCTCCTCATAGTCCCCATTACATTCTACTGTCAGCCTCCTCTAGCCAGATTCATCCTGATGGTTGGAATTGGGTTTCTCCCTGGCAGAGCCCAAGCCCTGGTCCTCTTTGATCCCTGTAATGCCCTGTCTTGGACATATGTGATATCTTACACCTATTTACAGAACTGGATTGTAAATACAAGACTTGGGTATGTCATTAGGGACCACAGGAAGAAAAGTGAAGAGAAAAAAAAAAAACCTAGTAAATCATGATTTTCTGGCAGATTATAAGAGTTTTTGTTTGTTTGTTTGCTTTTTGCTTTCCTTGGTCATCTATGGGGTGAAAATAAAGATGGCACCCTCTTCATGACATAGAGCTTTCAGTGGATTAGCAGAAGCAGAGCGTGTGGGATGGCTTTGGATGTGGAGAAGCCACTTATGGCTGGTGCTCTCCCTCAATCCCTGCCACTCTGGAATCTTTACCAGTCCCACTGTAAGAACCATCTCCGTAAGGGTGAACTGAGACATTTTAGGTCATTAGATTATCTGATCCCCTTCCCATGGTCTACCTTCCATCTACTTGTTGCAAATTTCTTTACTGTCTGGGATCATAAACCCCCTGAGCTGGGCGATTTATTAAAGTCTGTATTCCCTTCGATGCACTGCCTTTGGCAGGTACTAAATAAAACATGTTTAATGAACTTTAATTTCCCTTCCCAGATAGCCTATTTTTTTTTCTCCTTTTAATCACAACAGTTCCTGAACTCCAATGCAAATGCTTCCTGGTTACTCTAAAACCAGGTCCTGGGGGTTGGCATCTGGAAGGTTAAACCAGGACAGGACTTTGGAGACAGGCAGAGGCTTTCTGTGAGTGAGTGGGGGAGGGAGGATAAAGAGATGCTGGCCTTGGGACCATCGACTGTTGGGCAAGGGTCAGCTGGTCTTCAGTGCTGAAAAGAGGGTGTTAAGTGTATCCCTCACTTGGAGTCACTCACAGAGATACACCCTTGTATGTGCGCAGCTCCTGGCCCCCATAAAATGTTGAGATATTTATTTACCATAAAATTCACCCACATATCCAAGCCACTTGGTTGTTCTCACCTAAGATTTGTAGCAGATATAGAGAGAAGGAACAGAAGCCAAGTTTTAAGTTCTTCCTAGTCCTGGTGGGGTTCAAGGACACTTTCAGAATAATAGTGTTGGCGTTTTCTATGCTACATTCAGAGCCTGAGAGAAACATGATTTATTCTCCTGATCCTGGAACTAAACCCTAGCTAATAGTGCACAATGAAGCAAACAAAACCCATTCAGTGGGAGCTCATGAATTCTGAACCAGCCCAGAATTTCAGGTTTGTCTGTCTGTGTCCCTGGTCATGTAGAGGTGTAGCATTAGGCAACCACACTAACTTGTTAGTGATCATTGTCCTCCTGTCTGGGAAATAAGTCAGAGGCTTGTGACCTTGGTCTCCTTCTGGAGCAAGGTGAGAATTTGTGCTTCTATGTAAATCAATCCTTGTGTTTTTCTAGCATAAATGCTAATTGGTAATAACCAGTTGATAAGCCTGCTGATTTAGAAGCCTCTGGAGAAAGCTCCCTTTTTAATCTGCAAATAGAGCATTTTGCATTTGATGGTGGGGTCGCTTGTCATCTCATAGTGGTGTTGGACCCTGTGTCTTGCTGGAGCATGACTCACAGGATGCCTTTGCCTGCCACCGGATGTCACAAATAATGCTGCTATTTAAATGAGGAGGGATGCTAGAAGCAGGACTCAGGGTGATTTTTTTTTTTCTAAATTGAAAACCTTATTTATGTGTCCTCTAGAATATTCCAAGCCCCCTCCAGGAGAATATACAGTGTTCTCTGTTTAGCTGGTGAGGCCGAGGCAACAACAACAAAAAAAACCCATTATGTGTAATACCTCTGAAGCCAAATTACAATATTTACCTCTGCATGTGAACTTGACATGCATAATTATCTCTGCTTAGAACAGAAAATGGAAAAAAAAGGTTCAATGAAGAGCCACGTGTGCGCGTTGAATAATGTTGCTCCAACAGAAGCAAAGTTGTGTGGGAGGACTGGAGAGGAGGAGGGAGGGGAGGAGGGAGGAAGCACAGCACGGGGGTGGGGGGGAGGCTATCCTGAGGAGAGGAAAGATCAGGAGGGAGTCTCTGGGCATGGGAGCAAGACCAGCGATGCATGGCCTGGAGAAAAAGGCTCTCTCTTGCTCCTTCAGTGGCAATGGGATGTCCTTCTACAGTCACCCGGCTTTCCCCCTCCAAACCATCCAGTGTCCCCACCATACTTCTATCAAAATCAGTGTGAAGTGAGAGCAAGGCAGCCAGGCAAGCCCAAAGCAGTGCAGGCCCTACTGCAGATTTAGAGAGAATTTTCCCTCAGACTCTCTATGGCCACCACAGGTACCTTGGACTGGGCAGGCCTCTGTGGCATAGGAAAGAGCGCTTCAAACACGCCTGTCCGAGTGGACTGCCCCTCAGCCAGCTCTGGCCTCCCCACTTCCCAGACTACCCCGAAAGGGTCAAAAGCATGTAGAATCTAAAGATCTCTCCAGTTTTTCTCCTGGCTGGCCACACAGGGGAAGGGATCTAGGGTAAAGGAGGAAATTCACAATGGCTCAGTTTTCAGAACAGACTCTGTCTTGGTCTCTTACACAGCTACAAGCAGATACCCAAAGAGTGATAGCTTGACACAGAGCCGCAGCAATCCGATCTCCACACCAAAGCAACAGGAGCATTTATCCCTGAAAGAGGAAAGCTTGGCGATCCAGGTTTTTAACTAGTGTGTAATTGACTGATGGGTAATGCTGGTTTAAGTATGGATTTTTAATTAGCTCTCACTTCAAGACACTGCCATCCAGATAGCATCCCCAGAGAATTATGAAGTTTGGCTCTTACTTCATCCATCACCGTATCCCTGAAAGAAAAGCTCCGGGGATAGAAGCTAGAACATTCGAACACAATCTAGAAATAAGCTCAGCTTTCTCAGCTTGGAGGTTGCTTGCTTCGAGAGCCGAAAAGGACACCCTCTGGAGACACGGACTCTTGACGGCAAGCCAAGGCTCCAGTTCCCAGCTAATGCTTGCTGGGCCTCAGACCCTAATAGCTTTCAGGTGCTACCTTGAGCGCTAAGATGCTGTGGTTTACTTGCTGACCTGGCTTCTTCTGTTTCGCGTTCACAGCCTGGCCCGACCTCTTCGGTGCTTGAGAAACCAACTCCCCGTGACCTGGTTGTTGAACATAAGTTTCACGGCTGGAACAGACATGGAGCAGACAGTGAGAGCCAGCTGGTTAATACTCAGGACTTGAAGGCAGCTGTTACATGCTGTCATCATCATAAATTAAATTATGTTAAGTTGGAAGTAAAGGCATCACGTGTAAAACACTGGAAGGGGAACAGGAGGAAGACAGACTGCGTTGCCTGAATGATGGCACCAGAAAAACCAGAGGTTTTCACCATGGGAGTTTTTTAAGGAGCTTGGTGTGGTTGCATCATCTCCAAGGACGTGTTGGCATCAACTCATTTATCAACTTCCAGGATGCTCCCCACCCCCAAGCCAAAGGTTCAAGGCAAGCAGTCAGGCAGGCCAGGGAATAGAACATCCAGAAGAAGATAATATCTCCCTGTACACTGTGAAGTAGGTAAGCCCACACTACCTGCAGAAAGAACCTGCTTCCTGCATACTTGGGGTCATCCGTTCCTGGAAATGCACAAATGCAATCTAAACCGGCAATGCTGATGTCATTGCTTGTGTATACATTTGGAACCCTCTTTCTGTGGTGAGCACTGCAGTAAGGGAGCACTATGGGAGAATGTGGGTTCCTGGCTTAGCAGCTCACCCCCAGCTTTTCCATGTATCCCACGTATACAGTTTCAGTAAACGGTATACCTCGCCTGTTGCTTTAGTCTCTTGACAACCTACCCCTCTGCCCTGTGGATGCTCAGACATGTATAGCTCAACCGTTATCAGTCAGTTGGCTGAGGTCGTTTGGATATGCCTGGAAAGAGATCACGGGTAGGTGAGGAGAAGCTGGTAATCCCTGGGCCAGCAGACTCAGAGGCGCAGTGCTCAAAACTCTGAGAACTAAGCGCCTGTTCTTACGAGGCTTTAGATATCAAAGATTTAGGTTCTAGAAACTCAGGTTGAGGCTGATGACTCTGGGCTCTAGCCAGCAGCAGTTCTGGTGCCGGTCCAATATTATAATTCTCAGTTTCCAATAGCAGGAAGTATTGGTAAGAGCCACTGTAGTGGGATTTCATTCATATTTTAATAAATAAAATTCACCTGAAGATCAGAGAGTAAAACAGCCCCACTGGTCAGCCATATGGACCAGGCAGTGGTAACACACACGTTTAATCCCAGTAGCCACACGAGTTTGCCATAGAAACCAGGCGGTGCATGTCTTTAATCCCAGTGGTGCATGCCTTTAATCCCAGTTCTAGAGAGGATTATAAACTGGAAGGAGACAGCTCTCAGTCTCAGTCTCATTCTGAGATCATGAGAGGCAAGTTCGTCTTTTCATACTGAGGTTGAGGTAAGAGCCAGTGACTGGCTGTTTTGCTTTTCGGATCTTCAGGTTGAACCCCAATAATTCTCTCTGAGTTTTCATTAATGTACTCTAAGCCACAACAAGTAACAGTGGAAAATGTCTTCTGATGCTGCCTACCTCAGATAGATGGTAAGTGCTGGGATCTCCTGCTTGACAGTGACATGTTTTATATGTCTGAGTGTCTGAGACCCTTGACCCTTAAACTTTGGTGCATTCCTTAAACGCTTCCGGTGACCAGGACATGCATCTGCACTTCCCTGGCTCCCCACAGCCTTCTATACTCATTCTTTTTATTCTCTACCCTGTCTTTCTGTTTCTCCATTTCTACTATCCTTCATCTTTGCCACCTTTCTACCCCTTATCATTTTGGTCCTAGCCACTTTCTCATTGCCACTACTAGGGTGGCAGCCACTGCCACTGTGTTTGCCTCTTCCACTCTGCTGCTGCTTCTGCTGCTTCTGCTGCTGCCCACCAGATCAGCCTGTTCTACTAAGGATGGTGATGATCAAAACTAGGCAAGAAAAAGTCATTCACAAGAACTCTTTTGACTGGTCAGCCTGATGTTGGCTACCAGGCGAAGCACTGGAGGGGTTGAAAAGTGAACCAAACCGCATGCTTACATCGTCAGAAGGGTGGCAGAGTGGCAAGGTTTTCTTCAAGCAAAGCAGAACCTCATGCAAATAAAGGGTTACCAAACATGCCATCATCCCTCTTGCAAATGGAAGACTTTACACACACCAGTCACAGGTCTTGTGCTGGGCATAAGAAACTGTTGTTCCAATAGTTTGGGCAAATGGCCGCAGAATCCTGCAGAATTCACTGCAATTTGAATGGCAAAAAAAAAAAAAAGTGCAGTGCAAGTCGTTCAAATCAGTCGTAGTTGGCAGAGTGCCTTCCAGCACTATACATTAGCAGCAAGCAGCTGTGCTTGCCACATGCTTTCCTCAAGGTGTCCGTGGAATGTTCAAAGCAGCTGATGTGCTAGTACAGCAGTCTGACTGACTGGTTTTAGCCTTTTGGTTAAAGTGGTTGGAATGCAACCATCAGATTTTCTCAAATCTGGTGGAGCACAGAGCCCTCTGGGATGCCTGGCATATCCTAAGACACCGAGTGCTTGCAGGAGTGCCTTAGTGAACTCTGACTGGATAAAATACCTGTCTCGGCATCACAGGGTGGAGTAGCAGACTTCTGCCTCTCTTCCTCCTGGTGTCCCTGCTGGTGTTCAACTCCAGCCGGTATCCTGGTGGTGCTGGCATCTCCCTCGCCTAGCGATACCAGTGCAGATGCTTCATCCTTCACAGGGGCAAGTGTGTGCTGGTCACCATGTAGGGAGCTTAGCCAAGGACTTTTCACAGGCAGGAAGTCAAAAACACCGAGTCAACAATGTGGCACACCTATGCTGTAAGCGTAGGTGTTTGAGTTGGCATACAGAGCTTTGTGAGGCTTTCCTTATTGTGCTACTGTAACTTATCAGTCTTTGTTCTTGTGGATAATTCTTGTTTGTGTCTTTGAGTCTTCCAAAGGCAAGAAGTCAAAACCAGTTCACATGTTCTGTGAAAGAGAGGGAGCTGATTCTCATTCACACCACTTATGTCCAACAGAGTTGCTGGAAACACTAAATTAGTACCAAGCCTTCGTTCCTGGAGAAAATAGAACTGGGCTCCATCAGTTGTGGTCACCAGTTAGAAGCCTCCAGCCCTAGTGATGGAGTGAGGGCTTCAGGGCTCTGAGCTCTGGCAATGTGGGTGGTCCAATCTTTATCTACCTTTGAATATTTAAATTTTAAGCCAGCAAGCCAGATTGAATCACCTTTATGATTGTCATTTTCATGCAAATGAGCCCTGATTAGCTTATCCATTTAGTGAAGATGCATTTTTGCTATATTGCAGAAGGAAAATGCAACTGATGCTACTTTATGTTCATTAACAGGAAACTCTCCATTTTACAAAAAAATAATGCTTTTATGAAAGCAGCTTTCCTGATAGTCAGGCAGAAGCATGTATTGAGCACCAACTGTATCCTAGGAACTAGAACAAGCTTTGAAACTTATAAAACGAATACCCTCCAAGGCTTTATGGCCCAAGATAACTTCAAATTTTTAAAGGTTGTTCTTTGAGACATGGGAACGTAATTTTATTGTTAATGTTTGGTGTGCTTAGCAATCATTACAGTAAAACTGTGTTTGCTTAAAGGAATTAAAAAGCCTGGTGACATGAAATAGCAATTTGTACACAGGCTGGGGGTGGTCCTGAAGGTCTCAGTTGATCGCACTCTTGTGTCTAGGGTGTACTCAGGTTCGGCTGGTCTGGAGTAGCTGGGGCCTGGTAATTGGACTACTTCCTTTGTGCATCCAGGTTGGCTAGGGTAGTTCAACTTCAGGCTACAGTGGCTGGGTCTCTGGTCTGCATCATCTGTTTTAGCTTAGGCCAGTGGGCTAGCTAAGCCTGTCCTTCTCTTATTTCTTATTCCAGCAGAAATACAGCATGGGAAGGGGAACTAGTTGAGGTCGCCAAAGGTTACTTCCGCCTTCATCTAACAGTTGAAATAAATCCCATGGGTAATGTTGAAGTCAAGGGGGCAGGAACTTGGTAGCTCTTTAGTGGAAGACGTTACAAAGCACATGGATACAGCGGAGGCAAAGAGCTGAAGCTAAGGATAATCTGCTGTCTGTTTCTCTTAGGTCTCCTAGAAATCCAGCTGAATGTGGCTGGAAATCACTCGAGTGTCCACTCCTTTGGTTGCTTAGCTGATCTTGTCATTCTTGCCATGACTTTCTTCTCTCTGGACCTTGCTTCTCTCAAATAGGGTGCATGGCAGGCACGATCCGTCTGTGATGGGTGCTGGAAAGCTGGAGCTGGTAATGGGCTCTTATCGTAAGTTCTCCGGGGGCACAACTTACATCCTTCCAAGTTGCACTCTGCAAATTGCTAAGTTCCAGCAGTGAATATTAATGGAAATGCATTAGGCACGAGGTTGTCTTGAAGTTGAACACTTGTTCCCAAAACCACCCCGAGAAACTGTTTGCACGAAGCTGATTTTGTTCATTCTTTTGGTAGGAGGACATTCTAGTAATAGGATTGGACAGGCTACATTATTTCCTTTAATGCCCTGCTGGAGAGAGATTGATTTTTCTTGATGTAGAGTACTGATGCATCTCTTCCATTAAACAAATTAAACTGCTTAGGTCAGGAAGGCTACAAGGAGGAGCAGTGGTGTGTTGATAAATGTTTAACAACTAGCTCTCTGCAAGAAAATGCCTCCGTTTGTAGGGTTTGCCAATTCCCATGTCATATATCTGTTCACCGTGGCTGATGCAAGGCTGCCAGCCTTCGGGTGGCTCTGGCTGGAGACTGAGGAGTAGATGGATCTGTTTGAGTCGGCTCCACCCTCACTGCCTCTGATGCTGGGAAAAGAGTGGACGCTCTTGTTGGCCAGTTGAGGGGTGAAACATACTATAGGGCTCTGTGGAGACTTTTTTGAAGATGTGCTTACCAGTGGACAACCATTTAAACTATCTCACCTGGACAGTGTGTTCTAGTTGGCTGTCTATCACTGCGATAAACACCATGGTGAAAAGTAACTTGGGTGAGGAAAGAATCCATTGCTCTTTCATGTCACTGTACGGCATGGAGAGAAGTCATGGTGGGATCTCAAAGCAGGAGCCTAGGAGCAGGAGCTATCACCCAGGCCACGGAGGAACCCTGCTCATTGGCTTGCTCCTTCTCACTTGCTCAGCCTACTTAGATAACCCAGGACTACCTGCCCAATGGTGGCATGACACACAGTGATCTGGATCTTTCTATATCAAAATTTATCAATCAAGAAAATGCTCCACAGGCCTGTATGAGGGGGACAGTTTCTTAATTTAGGTTCCTTATCTTAGCTTGTGTCAAGTTGACAAAAAACTAACCAACATACAGTGAAAGATCGGGTCTTCATTTATTCATACCACGTTTTGAATGCAGCAACATCAGAGAGACGGAGGCGGAAGGGCGTGCATTGTTTCTGCAATGCACCAACAGCTAATAAGAGATGCCATTGTAATAGGTGTCAGCTAGGACCAGGTAGCTGAAGCTGAAGTTGCAGTGTTTTTAGATTCAGATATATGGACAAGCTGAGCCAAATTAGCATTTCTCAAATGTGTGATCATTCAGAAACATTTAGTGAGCTCTTCATATTATAACCTAAAATGAACAAACCCTTGCCTGAAACTCAGTGTTCCCATCTGTATGACAGGATTGCAGATACCTGTGTGACACAAAAGTTTTGAGCAAGCAAGTGACAACTCCATTTAGCAATGTAAACGTGAAACTCTTCAAATACTGTGTGGATGCTGAGGGCTCATGGCTCTGTTCTGTAAGCGTCACTCTACAGCATGCAAGTTAGCTGGGCAAACTTTGTAATCATACAGGCAAGGCTGGAAAATCTCAGATGTGGGACAGTTGCTATTTCTGAGCCTTCGTTTTTATATCAAGCATCCACACACAGCCCCTCTAAGAACAATAGTGATGGAAAGGCCTACCGCACAGTTGAAACTGCAGCGGCCTCACTCCATGTAAGGCAGACCTCCACATACCAGGGTACGGCTTGGACAGAATCAAAACTATAGTGATTTTTTTGCTTTGTTTTTGTTTCTTTAACCATACATCATGATCCTTTCTCACCCACCCACTAGATGAGAATATTTGTACTGAAAAGACTGGACCAAATTTTTCTGATGTAGAAGGACACTGTTCTCTCGTTCCCGGTTGCCTGGACCTAAATAATCACACAGAAACTATATTAATTACAACACTGTTTGACTGATGGCTTCGGCATATTTCTAGCTAGCTCTAACATCTCAAATTAACTCATTTCTTTTAATCTATGTATCACCACAAATATTGGTCTACCAGTAAGTTTCCAGAATCTCCTTTGGCAGCTACATGGCATCTCCTTGTGACTCTGCCTACTCTCTCTGTATATCTCTGTTCGGGTTTCCTGCCTGGCTTGTTCTGCCCTGCCATAGGCCAAATCACTTTCTTTATTCACCAACGGTAATGAAACATATCCACAGCATACAGAGGGAATCACACATCATGTTGAAATGTACTTAGCAGGATGTTGGGATGTTAAATGCAACACTGGTCTCAGCAGCAGCAGAAGCAGAGGTGTGTGTGTCTGTGTGTGTGTGTGTGTGTCTATGTGTTGTGTTATGTTTCACTGTGCCATGTACTAGAAAAGGTTATTTCAAATTCTGTTGAGTAGGGCTATAGTACATGTCTGGTGATTCACTACATTGCTCTCAAAGACTCACACATTCAGATCTGGGAGATTTTCTTTGTCCTTGTGTGAAAGAGCTGGGCTGACTCAGCACTTTTAATTTTAATTGGCCTTCCACAGCAGGGCAAATATGCCTCAACCATTTGAGTGTGTGATAGAGCTCTATACACAGCTTTCACGAGTGTGATAGGTGTTCAGCCCCCTGCCTGCCATTGATCAGCTCCTACAGTGTCAGCTGCCACATCCCGAACGTGCATCTCATTCTCAGGTTCATTATTTTAGGGAGATGATTCTGTTACAAGTTTTAAGGCACAATCTGCAACCCCAGGGTGTTGAGAAACCTGAACAGGGAATCCCAAGTATTTTAGCTCAGAAATAATAAAACTTTGGGTGCTAAAAATACTCCACAGTGTAAATACTTGGAATTTTAATTGGCCTTCCAGCATGTCACAAATATATCACAGCAATTTTAATCTGCTGCGGGGTGCCATGCATAACCTCTGAGCCTCCTGGGAATTGGAGAACTTGAGTTTTGGTTATGACAATGATGCACTCATTGCCCAGAAGTCCATGAGAAAGGCAATGTAGATCTCTGCATCTGGTTAAAAGAAATGCCTTTCAAAAGTCCATTGACAATATCTTAAGTTTTAGGTTTTAAAATTAAATAAGTACAAGATAATTTTCACAATAAGAATGACAGATGGATGAGACCCTACTGTTACCACCTAGCTTAAGAATTAGAGTTCTGTGGATCTTTCAGAAGCCCTGTGGATCCTGTTCTGATGCAGCTTCCGTCCATTCCTGCAGGATAGTCACTACCTTGAACTTTGTGCTTATAGCTACCCTGCTATCCCTAAACTGGATATTTTAAAACACATTGCCTTTTGTAATGCTTGGCTTGACCCATATTTCCCTCATGTTTGTCCACTCCTCTTTTGTATATTTCCCACCTTCTTGCTGGAATTTTTTTTGTCTAATGTATGTCCCTTGGTATTTTTTTCTTCTTGAATCTAATTATTTTTATTTTATGTGTGTGGGTATTTTGCCTGTATGTCTGTCTGTGTAGCAGCTGCACAGTTCAGTGTCAGCAAAGACCAGAATAGAGGGTTGGATCCCCTGAAACTGGAGTTACAGACAATTACAAGCTTCCATATGGGTGCTGAGAAGCAAACTCCAGTCCTCTGCATAAGTAGCCAGTGCCTTTAACCACAGAGGTATTTCCAGCCTCATATCCTTTTGAATATTATTTTGTAAATCTTTATCCATGTGTCTGCAACTATGTTTATTCTGCATTCTTGAAATAAGTTTCACTATACTTATAATCCTAGACTATCTTTTCCTTAGCATGTTGAAAATGTTTCGGTCCTATTTATATTATTTATATTACACAGTTGCTGATGGGACCTGAAATACAAGCTAAAGATCTTTGTGGGTCTCTTGGGCATATACCCAAAGGATGCACACTCATATCATAAGGACATTTCCTCAACCATGTTCATAGCAACACTATTCCTAATAGCCAGAACCTGGAAACAACCTAGGTGCCCCTCAACTGAAGAATGGATAAAGAAAATGTGACACATTTATATAATGGAGTATTACTCAGTGGTTTAAAAAATCACATCTGGACTGGAGAGATGGCTCAGTGGTTAAGAGCATTGCCTGCTCTTCCAAGGTCCTGAGTTCAATTCCCGGCAACCACATGGTGGCTCACAACCATCTGTAATGAGATCTGGTACCCTCTTCTGGTGTGCAAGCATATACACAGACAGAATATTGTATACATAATAAATAAATAAAAATAAATGATTAAAAATAAAAAAAATTTAAAAAATCACATCTTAAAATTTGCAAGCAAATGGATGTACAACCACTTTGAAAATCAATATGGTGGTTTCTCAGAATATTGGGAATCAACCTACCTCAGGATCCAGCAATACCACTCTTGGGCATATACCCAAAAGGTGTTCAATCATACTACCAAAGCATTTGTTCAACTATGTTCATAGCAGCATTATTTGTAATAGCCAGAACCTGAAAACAACCTAGATGCTCCTCAACTAAAGAATGGATAAAGAAAATGTGGCACATTTACACATTGGAGTACTACTCAGTGGTAAAAAACGACATTTTGAATTTTGCATGCAAATGGATGGAACTAGAAAATACTATCCTGAATGAAATAGTTCACACCCAAAATGATAAATATGATATGTACTCACTTATATGTGAATATTATCCATAAAGAAAGGACATTGAGCCTATAGTTCATGATCCTATAGAAACTCAATAATTCTCTTAAATTGGGTTGCGAGGTAATAGGTTTTCATACTTTTTGTTCCTATACCCTACAGTTAATCCTCCCTTCTCTTCCCATCATTTTCTACATTGCTCCAACTCTCCTTGCTAAACTTCCTCACCCTCAGTATTCCCCTTCTTGATTTGTTTAATCTGTATTCTACTTTCCTGCATAGTATCCTGGTTACCACATGTACTCCAAGCCAAATTCACAAAGATTCAAAACTAGGATCCACATAAGGGAAAGATCATGTGGTATTTGTTTTTTGACCAAGAGCCTCAATAGCCTCCAAAACAAAACAGGCTATTACCATAGCTCTTAGCTGCCCATCATAACTAGATGGCAAACCCCTATTTCTGAAAGCATCACACATTTTTGCTGAAAGACATAGAAACATTAATCTTGAAGTGACCTGGAAACTTCCTTGCTGCTGACTAGAACTCACAGTAACAAATGCTAAGCAGGTCACTGTGGAGAAAAGGCAACAGTGGTCTTATACAGAGCTGGGTCTTCTATACTACAGTATGGAAGGAACTTCAATTGCAAAATGTGCCCATTGGTACAACACTGGCATGACTGTTATGAGGGTAATCAGTTGCTTGTTTTTTATTGGATCCGAGTCCTGCTCTGTAGGAAGCAATAATTCCCCAGTGCTGTAAATGGAGCCAAACAACTAGGGGACACTTACTGCTGTTAATTTTTCAAATGGTCATGTTACCAAACTGCTTTCTAAATATTTATATTTATACCAATAAATCCGTTCCACTCTCAACTTATTCAGAGAAGCTTCTTTTTGCAGTAGGTAGTGTTAATTCAGAAACTCATAACCAGTCAAAATGATGACAATAAGAATTTGTAGGTGTTGTACAATGCACCCACTGCAATGAACTGGTTCACTTTTTGATTGACTGTTAAGTAAGTATGTGATGAATGGGCCTTGTGTTTAATGTCTTTTCTCTGGTTCTCGGTCTTGTCAAGAGACATAACACCAAACAGCTAGTCCAGGCTTTATAGCTCACATGCTGAAATATGGAGGAAGATGCTGAAATGGAATGAAGATGGTTAGATTTTCACACTTTGGTGTAAACAAAGGATTTATACTAAAAGTTAAAGGAACAGTTCCAGGCTAGCACTGTTGTGGGATAATACTCTTATACACTGTAAAGATTTGACCCTCGTATTGGTTTAATAAAATGTTGATTGACCAGGCAGGGAAGTATAGCCGAGGTGACCAGACCAGAAGAATTCTGGGAAGAGGAAAGGCAGAGACACAGTTACCAGCCAGATGTAGATAAAGCAAGCTGAGAATGCCTTACTGAGAAAAGGTACCAAGTCATGTGGCTAAACATAGATAAGAATTATGGGTTAATTTAAGTTGTAAGAGCTAGTTAGTAATAATTCTGAACAATAGGCTAAACAGTTTATAATTAATATAAGCCTCTATGTGGGACTGAACAACTGTGGGACCAGGTGAGACAGAAACTTCTGTCTCCATTACTGAGCCACATCCCTACCCCTAAAGGCATTTTCTCATTTGAGTAAAAACCAGTCCTAACTGACCTGGCTTAACTAATGGGCATATTCAAGGTGGTGTAGCTATAGACCCAAATGACATTTTAAGAGAAAATTCAAAAATTGAGATGATCTACCCTCTACTTCATCTTCTTTTCTGCAGGTTTTATTTGACTGCCAAATGTCTGGTGTAACTGGAGTTCCCTGGGGGCAGATCTTGAGATAGTTGCCAGGTTGCATCTTCTTCAGCTTCACTCCTTGATGGGAAGCAAAGACAGCCTTGAGAACTGCTTGATTGGAAATGTGATCCCATAGGCTCATATTCCCACAGTATCTCCTGTGTGGCCTGAAAATAGTCTCCATCTATGTATATGCACATGTGATACTTTTAACCATGCATGGTATGTGTGATGTGGAATTCATGTACAGTGTGTGTGTGTGTGTGTGTGTGTGTGTGTGTGTGTGTCAGGGAGGAAGGGAGAAAGGCAACTTCGAACAGATGTTCCTGAGACCTTTCATTTTAAGTCTTCAGGGATGGTGAAACAAAATTAAACTATTAGGCTTCTTGGCACTTGCTTCTGTGAGAATTCCTTCCATATTGGACAGTCATGTGAACCACAGCTTATATACAGCCCCGTCCTATGACTTTTTTTTAAAAAAAAAAAAACGGTCGTTTATACATGTATTATAGATGACTAGAATTTTCTTGAGCTAGGGGGTGGTCCATAAATTTATAACTAACATAGGAAGAAATCTCCGCCAGTCATATGATTAAGGTTATCTCTTTTAATCTTTATTTTTCAGGTTGAGATATTGACATTTTGCAAGATACTTTGGTTGTGTTAAATATTTACATGATGGCCAACAAGATAGCTCAACATATAAAGACACTTATACTAAGACTAATAACCTGGGTTCAATTCTCAGAACCCACACAGTGGAACCAACACCCACAAGTTCTCTTCTATCTCTACACACATACTGACACATATGAGACTGTACACACACACACACACACACACACACATGCACACGTGCACATGAGCGCACACACACATACACACACATGCACACGTGCACATGAGCACGCACACACATACACACACATGCACACGTGCACATGAGCGCGCGCGCACACACACACACACACACAGGCACTAAATAAGTGCAGCAAAAAATCAATAAGGCAACTGCAGTGGAAAATGAGTGTGTTACTATACAGAAGAGATATCAGACAATGACTTAATGTTTGCCACTGGAGACAGACCAATTTTAGATAAACCGTTATGAGTCCTGGTCAAGTTTACCTATCCTATTGCTTCAATAGCTCAAGTTAATATATCTTCCAGACAAGTCCCACAGTCTAGGTTTTATATGATTGGTTTAAAGCAAAGAAACAGCAGCCATTGCCAAGCATAGCTTTAGAGAGCTTCTACACTGTTATCCTTTGGAAAGTCAATTATATCCCCTAAGAATGGGATTGCAAGCCTAAACCATCACCGTGTGCTCCAAGAGACAGCTATGGTTCATCTTCCACCCTCTTCCTTTGTCCTTTGGGCAAGCTGATAAGACACGAGTGTTCTCCCTAAGAGTGAGAACAGGTCTTTCTGTCTCATTAGTCCACTCCTCTTACAACGTTCAGGGTTGCATTTCCTCAGTAAAATGTTACATTGAAAAAACCTCCATGCCTTATCAAATGCTGTGGAGACGAGGCTCATTTAACTATTTAGATTCATAGAAAATCAAAACAGCTGCCAACACCCAGTGGCTACCATGCCAGACAGCAGGGCTAGAGAATGTTCTTTATCACGTGACGTTCTAAGGGACAGCACAACTTTCCATTACACACAATACTTTTGCCATTGTCAATGACTAGAAAGAAGTTCTTGAAGTTCTGGCTTTGGGCTCTTACTAATCCTCTTCTAACAAATCTATATTTTTGTGGATTGTGAACTTTCTTACTTGGCTCTTCTACCTTTTATTCCCTTTGGCTCTATAACACAATGGTCCCCTGAAGCTTCATTGTGGCTTTGGCACCTTCATTGCTTTAGCAAGAGTCATAATTTTAGCATCCCTGTTTCCATTTTGTCATAGAATACGCCCTACAGCCAGTGCTGATGTGTTGGATGAATCTGCATGGCCTGGTGTTTGGGTTTATATAAATGACCATAGTAAGCCTTGCCAATTGGCTGTGGATATCCAGGGCTGGCAATAGGTACCAAGCAGGTGCAGTTTTTAACTGGGATTGGATATGCAATGAGTGTGGAAGGAGAGCCAAGGCCTGGATTTGCTGATAGAAATAGCTGAGTCTGGACCTGGTTTTTCTGAGTCACTTGACTGCTTTTATCATATGAGGAGATCAGAAGCCAGGGCAGAGATCTCTGAAAATGATTTGTAGTGATTTTGGAAAATAAAGTGTTTCTTAATTCTTTGCCACTGCTTCTACTAGGAGATATCGGCCCATCTCTTCTTGGAGCTCGTGGATTCCCATACTTTTATTGCTATGTAATAAGTTTCCATCAATTTAGCCTTGTAAAACCATACTTGTTTTTTCACTCTGTCGGTCAGAAGTCCAGCACTGCCCCCTGCGTTCTCTGAGTGCATCATAAGGTTAAACCCTAACATTGGCCAGCAAGGCTTATTGTCTGGAGACTGCTCTCAAGATTCTTCAGACTGTTGGCAGAATTCAGTTCTTTGTGACTGTAGGACTGAGTCCCTGTTTCCTCATAGACTGAACTAAGGGCTCCCCCTGCTACTAGAGGCTACCTACACACCTTTCCTGAGGCTCCTGCCACTTTTAAGAATCAGAGGTACACTGGGATCCCCTCATTCTTCATATTTCCAAATTCTCTCTCTCTCTTCCATCAGCTGGAACATTATTTCAAACCCATTTGGACAATATCACCATCTTAAGATCAACTATGGTGGAAAACAGGGCAGAAGCATACTTCTGGCTTTGGTTAAGGTGGGAAAGCGTTGGGACGTCATCTGAGAAGCTCTACCACAGTTTGACAGCTGACTGACGGAATCTGGCAGGAGTGAACCAGTGTGGTTTCTAAACCTACATCATAACAGATGCTGCATCTATTTCTGAACTCACCAGTATGTGTATCTGTGGCCTGCTGTACATGAAGTCAACTGTTCCATGAAGCAAGGAAGCAATACACATACATACGACATCCTGACTGCTCTCAGTGGTGACTTGGCTCAGATTAGGTTCCAGGCCCAAGAGTGACCTCTTTTAGATAAATCTGTCTCCCACCCAGAGACATTCCCAGTCGTGGTCCTAGACAGGAGAGGAGAAGGAGGAAATTCCTGCTATACTCTCCCCTAGTCAGCCTGATACATCAGTAGAGAACCATGATAATATGATTGTTTCTGTCTCTACATTAGGCTGTTGTTTGTTATGTGACAATAATAAACAGGGCAAGTGGATGGAGAATGAAATCACTGTTTTCTCACTACCTCTTTATGGAATGAAAAGTAGGTGTAGAGAGTACCTTGTTAACTGCTCTCACCACTGCAGCAGAAATAACCAAAGGAAGAATGCTTTCTTTCGGCTTATGCGTTGAGAGGGTTCGGTCTGTCATCTCTTGGCTCTGTGTTTCTAAGTTAGTGTTGAGGAAGAACATTTTTGTATGTTCAGAGATCATTGACTTCATAGAAGGCAGGAGGTAGAGCCAAACCATAGCAGAGAGAAGCCAGGGCAAGATACATCTCCAAAGGCATGCCCTACATGACTGATTTTCTCTAAGTAGGTCCCACTGTCCACAGCCCACCACCTCCCAACAGTCAGGCTTGAATCCATCATTAAGCTAAATGATGAGCCCTTCATTAAACCAGAGCCCTTGTAATCTAATTATCACTGGGAATGCCCTCACAAATACAAAGAGATATGATTGCTAGTAGTCTGCGAATTTCTCAATTCAGTGAAGACAACCAAAATTATTCTCCTTGGGTGTGATAGGACTTCTAATCATAAGTCTTATTTAAAAATATTTATCATTTATAGTTAGCTTCCAGATGCTGGGCAGGTGAAGGGGACTTGGTGCTATACGGAACCTCATCTCCTTTATGGAGGTTGGAGACCAGTGAATGGACGATTCAAACATACAAATATTCAAGATAGCTGTAGATAACAGGAACTCTAGTCTGGAAACCAGAAGGGCTGGAGATGTGGCTCAGTGACAGAGTGCTTGCCTCACAGGCACAAGACCACGAGTTGGATCCCAGTACTAAAAACTAAGACAAGACAAAACAATCAAAATAGAACATGGGGGTGTGCTGGGGCCTGTGCCGTAGAGAAATGACCATGTTTAACAGGACAGCAAGCCAAGGTCCTTTGGAAGAGGCAGCATCTGAAGCCTGAGCTACACTCAGGGTCACTGCTGGACTCGTTTTGAAACTATGGATTTACCTATGGGATTGCTTTATTCAGAAACAAGTTCTGTATTTGCTTATGTGGATCTCACCTGCAAAAGCACGTGGTAAACATGGAAGATGACACACAGAGAACTAGGTGCTTAGACACACACAAAAGGCCTTTAAAACCTAGCCACCTCCATCACCGCCCAGGAGGTGTGAGAGGCATACATGCCCATCCAGGTCTCAGAGCAGAACAAGGCAAGTCCCAGGCATGGCGGTTTGCCAGGCACAGCTCTCGATGTGTCTCTACAAGCAAACTTCAGGCTATTTTCAGACTCAACACCTGACTTGTCATGTGTATTTCTTCCCTGACTAAAATTCTGCTACCGTTTTTAAAACTAAATTTATTTTTGGTTATTTTGTGATTTTGAGATTATAATTATATTATTTCCTCCTTCCCTTCCCTCCTCGAAAACCTTCCTGTATACCCTCCTTATCTTTCCCAAATTCATGACTTCTTCTTTCATTAATTGTTGTCACATACAGTTAATGCACACGTATATACATGTGCGCATACACATAATTTCCATCTTATACAGTCAAGTGTAGCCTCGAAAGATATATAAATATATATATGAATATATACATATAAAAAGATATATACACATATATAAAGACACACATATATGCACATATAAAGATGTGTGTGTGTGTGTGTGTGTGTGTGTGTGTGTTGTACTTAAACTTCTGGCTTAGCCTCCTCAATTCTGTGAAGATAGGTTTGTATCACCATACCTGGCTTCTCTGCCATTTTTTTGGCTTTTAATTTACTACAAGGGTGTCACTGATAGTGCTAATGCTTTCGAATGCTGTACCCCTACCGAAACTTTTGTTGAAGTCCCATGGGTTTTGCTTTGCAAGATTCTGCACAGCAGGGCAATTTTTAGGAACAAAGAGTCCATGCTATAGAAGAAGTGACTTTAAGATCCTGGGAGATCTTAGAGCCATAGGTCCACTGTCTTGGAGGAAGAAACAAGCCTGTTGTCTCTATTGTCTGAGGAACAGTGACACCTGGACATAGGAAAAAGGACAGAAAAGAGATAAGGAGAGCCACAGCCCTGAGGTCTGGACCATAGGAGCCTTAGAGTTTGATAGAACTCAGTGGAAGAACTGACTGGCACCTCATGCATTAATATAGAAGCCACTGGAGAGGAGAAAGAGAAGGGAGGGAGACCATGACCAGCGCCGTTCTCACCGTGCTTTCTCCTGAGGGTGAGTGACTGCAGGTCCTCCCGGGAACAAGGAGAATATGGAACTGGGTTTCTTCAACAATTTTAATTCACTCTTTTTTGTATTACCTCAGATCCCAGTAGAGTGCTCGGGGGTTGATTAGGGATGTCTTGGTGGGGTGGATTAGGGATGTCTCAGTGGGGTTGATTAGGGATGTCTCGGGGTTAACCCTGAGAACTTCTCACCCTCTCACTTCTACCTCTATCCTGAGGGAAGAGGATTGTGTGTGTTCTGCTGTGCTGAAATGTTGTATGACATTAGGTTGATCATGGCAAAGCAAAATGAGAAACCATGTCTAATTTTTGATTGATTGCTTGGCAATGGATGAAGGCATACATCTTCAATTTCGGAGGGAGTGATGCTTACATTTCTAGATACTTAATGATACCCACATTGAAGGGATTTAAAGAAATCATCCCTTTTCCCCTAACAATGCCTGCTCGTGAGCCTTACAAATTCTCATGCCTGCATGTTGGGAATTTTCCACTGTGGCATTGTTGTCCCTCAGAAAGTTTTGAGTCCTTGGCTTGCCAGTCTTTCGAGGACAAAGTGGAGCTTCCCTCTTTGATCTCCTTTGATCCCTCGGCAATTCTGGGACATCTTTTCTTGGCACTGGGGTGAAGTTTTAGCAGTGCTGACAGGGAAGCAGTGGGGGAGCTTCACTTGGCTCATGGATGGTCAAAGGGAAGCGACATTGCTCTGTTCAGGGGGTGGGGAAACTGAGGCAAATGGGGAAGGAGTGAGTGATAGCAGCAGAGTTCCAACATTCTCATATGTTCAGAAATTGTACTTCACGTCTCTAGCTGTTTTCATGTATAAGGAGAGCAGCTCCGCACAGGCCTCATAGTCAGCCCTGGGAGACTGTTGGCATACTGTCGTCATACTGATGGTATACTGATGGTATATTGTAGATATACTGATGGTGTATTGATGATGTATTGTTGGTATACTGATGGAATACTGTTGGCATACTGTCGGGATACTGACGGACTTCTCCTTAAGACTTTCATGTTCTCATTTTCTGTGACTGCTATTTAGGGGTTATGTGGTGAAAAGGAAATCCCCCTAGTCTTCTTAGAGTTTTATTTCCCCAACCATCACTATTTCTTTCTCTTGGGATAGAAATATGGTACAGAAACTGAGAGGAATCTTCTCTCAGACATGCCAAGCTTGATCCAACATCTTCTCACCACTCTCATTCAACTTCCAGGCATCTTCTAAGATCTGGATACTTCTGGTCTCATTTTACTGAATCTTTAGTAACATTGGCTATTCTACATGTTTGGTTTGGATGTGCTGGATATTCTACATGTTTCGTTTGGATGTGAAGTGTCCCCCATGCTCATGTGTTTGAGCATGTATTCCTCAGCTAGTGGTGCTGTATGGGGAGGGTATGAAACCATTGGGAGGTACAGACTAGCTGGAGGATGTGGATCTCTGGATCCATCAAGATGTGAGTGAAGAGCTTCATTTTCACGTTCTTACAGATAATCTGTGAGATATTCACCTTCTCCACCACATGCATTCCCCACCATATGCTTTCCCCACTGTAATGGACTCAAACTCCAAGTCAAAATGAATCCACCTTCTGTAGACTGTTTCAATAGAATGCTTTGTCACAGTGAAGAGAAAAGCAACTAATCACCCTGTCACTATATTTTCATAGCCTTTACGTTTATTTATAAAGAGAAATAGATTTTCACTGTCATATGAATGCATATAAAGAAAAAGGAAGTGAGGAGGGTAGAATAAGAGAAATGTATTTAAGAATAAGAAAGGACTCAAAAGGGCTGAAGAGCTAGGCTTCTAAGAATGGGGCTGGTACAACTTGCGTATCCACCTAGCTCTCTGGTTCTCACTGTTTCTCTTCATCCTCCTCATCTTCATCTTCCTCTTTCTCTTCTTCACCGTCTCCTCCCCCTTTTCTTTTCCTTCTTCCCTGTTATTTCTATTCAGTAATTATTTTCCAAGTAGCATTCTCCAGGGTTTACTTACTCATAATTCTGTATGTAAAGTGGTCCCAGTGGGGATGCCCCCTCTTCAATTCACAATGCCCATTGGCCCATACAACTGATCAAATACTTACTTCTTAGTCCTGGGGCAAGAATTTTTTTTTGAAAAAGGTTTTATGAAACAGTTACAAAACCCTTAAGTTGGTATCCACCAAGGGTCAATCAACTGTAACACAAAATATTGATAAAGTGTGATGCCCATCCTTCTTTGGTCCGTAAAAAAATGTGTTCAGGGTGGAGAAGAGATTGGTCTTTTAAATACAACTTATGTTCAGGTCTACAGAGCTCAAATTTAATCGTCCTATGTCTGGATCTCCTCTCTGGTCTGAGATGGGTCCCTGTCAGTCCATCTGTTAAACAGTTCCTGTTTGATTTGCCTTCTCCAACAATGTCTCATTGAGGAGATCAAAGGGATCAATGTCTATGGTGTTGCCTTAAATATGACATGTCAATCTGAACGTTTCAAGAAAGAGCATTTGATTCAGTTAAATCATGCCAGAGCTGTGCAAAGGAATATCATCCCACCAATAAAGTGTGGTTTCAGTAAAATATTTATGTGACAAGATATTTAAAACATTGTTAAATGGAAATGCGAATTCTAAATGGTTCACACATTATTATTTATTATTCCTGTGAGTGCACACATACATGTAAAAATACACACACACGCACACACACACACACACACACACACACACACACACACGCACACACAGAGTCTTCATATTTGGGAAGATGCTCACTAAAATATCACCAATAGTACAATGTAGGTACTAAGATTATCATTATTTTGTCTGTGTGGTGTACATGTGTGTATGTATTCTTTCATGTGGGTATATGAGTGTACACATGCACGTGGAAAACATATTGCTGTAGGGTGTCTTTCTGGATCACTCTCCATTTTATTTACTGAATCAGGGTCTCTCAACGAACCCAGAGTTATAGCTCTCCAGCTTGCTGGGGTCACCTGTATTCAGCTCCCAAAAGCTGAGATTACAGACTGCCTGCCACACCTGCCCAGCTTTTGCATGGTTTCTAGAGATCCTGACTTATAGGACAAATATTTTATCCACTGATCTGCCACCCCAACTTCAGGCAATAAGATTATTGATGACAAAACTTTTATTCTGTTTACTGAGCTTTGATTCTTTTTTTAATGTGGAAGCTTTAATTTGTATTTAGTTCAACATATTTTCTTTTTTATTGATTTTATTGAGCTATACATTTGGAAGCAGAGACAGGATGATCAAGAGTTTGAGCTTTAATTCTTATATTTTCAACAATAAGCATCAGATAAAAGACTGAAATTTCTTTAAGAATAACCTACATTTTTCAAAGAGTCTGCCACAATAAGTATGTACAAGAGGCCCAGGAAATAATTGTGGGTTCCCTTAAATCCCATGTGGAGTGTTTTAGGTAAGTCCACAGGCACCTGTGTCTGTGTCTGTGAGCATGAGTGAAGGGATTGCATTGCTCTGAAGGGCATTCTTGTGTTCAACCCTTTGTTAGGTAGTAGCAGTTTATTTGAGAAGTGGTTTCAGAAAAGGGAAAAGGGAAATAAGACAGATAATAGAAGGCCGCCATCAATATGTTTGCTGTTTACCATACTTTGGGACAACTGAGACTTCCCCATAGGGGCATCCAGAGTGCGGGAGCTGGGGTATTTGTCAGTTTCCTTCTACTGTTGGTTTAAGGCTGTTCCAAAGGGGTGTTGACTCCAGAGCCCTTCCAGTCTCTCTGAGCCCAGGCAGACACGGCCTTTGTTCTGGCAAAGACCCACAACACTTGCAGCTGGAAAGCACTGAGTGAATCGGTATACACAGGAATTATGAATTTTGAGATGATAAGGTCAAGTTCTACCAACATGCACCGCCATTGTGTTCTGCCTCTTCTCTTCCTCAATTTTCCAGTCCAACTATGTACCCAAGGTTGGTTTGGAACTCACTATCCTCCTTCATGAGTCTTCTATAATTGCAGGTGGACACCGCCATGCCTGAGCATTCTATTTGCTCCGCCTCCACCTTACCTCTGAGACAGGGTCTTCCTATTTAGTTATAAATGTCCTCGAACCCATCCAATACACCAGGCTAGCCTCAAACTTATACAGTTGTGCTGCTTCTTATCTCTTGAGTGCTGGGATTACAGCCGCACACCACCACTCCCAACAGTATTCTGCCTTCTTAATAAGATCTTCCCACTGAGTTTTACCCACAGTTTTTCTTTATAGGCATACAACTGAGGCTATTGAGTTTTACTTGTAATGGTCCATGTGATATTGTTATTGACAACCACTTACGCCAATTAAAAGTTTTAAAGTTCCCTTTTATTGATGGCCAAACCAAGAGTGAGTTTGTGCCTCCAAATGTGTTTTGGTGCCCTAGTTGAGGATACAGAGTTTTAAAAGGCAGAACCCACAAAGACCACAATCTATATCAAAGTTATATGAGGGTCAGAGTAACTTAGAAATGCTCATTCCTGTCTGAGCGTAATTCTTATTTTGGACATAACTTGCCAATTATTTTGGTTACATCTGGCCTGTGGGAAAGGCTATGGAAATTTCGGATGTGTGGCTAAGACAGATGTGACCATCGATGGGAGGGAGGCAGAGGGCTGAGACCTGTCTAAGCAAACACAAAATGGAGTCAGAACATGATGATGTTCCCTTAGGCATTTCTTCCTGACAGACTGTGGGTGAAGGGTTGCTTACAGAAGTGTGGATGGCCCCCAAACTTCCATATTTTCAAGTCTTCCCTCTTCACATAGTCACGTAGGAGGAGGTCATAACTCTATCCAACCTTTGCCAGTTTATATACTTCAACACCTCCAGAGACCCTGAGGACACCTAGTGTTAGGTCAGATGGCCTGCAAATGCCTGGAATCCCAGGAGAGGGTTCAGCGATCCTCTCTATCCCTTCCTTCTTGGAGGCATTCAATTGTCAATAGGCCAGCTTGTGACTCTCTCTTGCAAGTAGCTGGCCTGAAGATGGTGGAGACCGTTTTGCTCAGAGAAACCAGATATACAGTAACTGAGCATGGTACAACACAATTGTTGCTGACTTAACCGACTACCCCTGATGATTCTGGGAATCTCCAAAGCAAAGGTGTGAAATCTGGGCCAGTGAAATTGAAAAACTGCGCCATGAACAGATGCTAGCAGAGCTGAGAGCTGTTTATTTATGCATTTGGCAAGGTCTTTTTATTTTTATGGAGCATTTGAACTCTTCGACATATAAGGCAGGATTTTATCAGGCCAACAAGTCTATAAAACCCTTCACAACTCATTTTATGGTGTGTTTGAAAGACTTCAGGCTGAGTTATTTGTTGATAATTTGTCTTTTCTTTTTGATGTCTCAGTCAGAGATTATCTTCCCCAAAATAGGATTACTAACTTCTTGGAGACCTGTGACCATGGTTTGTTAGCAGGGCACATAAATATTTATTTATTGGTGCCAAGCCAGTAGCAACAGAGGCCTGTGTCTTAGGTTTAGTAAAAGCAAACCGCTTCAGAAGGAGAATTCCAAGTTTTTACCTTACAATTCAGAAGGTAGCCCTGCCATCCATCTAGCTCAGGGTAAAACTCCCCCGTGTCATCCTATGAAGTAGCCTCTGTGAATGGTGACTGGTGTCCTGCCCTGGTTGGATGGCAAATGACTCAGTGATTCTTGTTAAGCATTGGCTCAGTCTCCTGTGGTTAGAATTCCATGGAAACTCTTTCATTGGCCACAGAGTGACTGGAGGGGGTCTCAACCTCTATAGCTTTCCTGGGCCTTTTAAGTTTATTGGATTTTTTCCAGTAAAGTAAGGACAATTAATTACTTAAAGACAATGCCAATTAGCAAATCGTTATGGGCTCCTAAAATAAAGTTTTGCTGTGTCATGGAGCCAGCTCTCCACAGGCCGTTCCCGTTCTCCAGCCAGACTCTCTGCCTAGTCTATGAGAGCAAATTTTGGAGATAAATTAAATGATATGTGTTATGAAACCACTCTGTGTTTAGGTTTAATTTTTAAGGAATTGGAAGCTCAGAGAAAGAAAGGGCAACTGGCCATTTTGAGGATTCATGAAGAACGTTAACTGAGGCATATCCACAACATGCTAGGGCTGCGTGCTGGGCAAGAAAGGCAAGCTTTAGCAATAGAGTCTTAAGACAAAGCCATGTGCTCAGAAGAGCTATATAAAAGCGTCTTGTACGTGCCTGGTTTATTTAAGACAGAAAAGCATGCTGAAGGCATGGGTGCCCTCTATTTTCTACTGGTGTATGCATGTGTTCCTTTGTTTAAGGAAGTCGGGCAGAAGGTGGAAAAAAAAAGAGGACATTCTCCTGCTTGCTGATGTAACTCCTGAAACGCAAGTGGAGAGAAGCCAGCGGTCTTTATTATTATGGCATTAGTATGTCACGTTCTCTCCCACACTGACTCCCTTGTTGTATATCGGTTACCGGCCCCAACTCAAGCTCTGTACTTCTGCCTGCTTGCCATCATACATGCACCATGGGGCAGATGAGCATGGGGGTGGATGCCTTCAAAAGAAGTGGAAACTGAAATCATCCTCTAGCCAGGAAGGCCCTTTGTCCCCCGTGCCGTAGCCTGCTACTACAGTGTTAGGATGTCACACACACATGTGAACGATGATATGCACCTGGGCTTGGACACAATGTCCCCTTTACAATGTGTGAGACTACAGCCAGGCACAAAAACAGCTTCATAGCAAAGCCAACCGTAGTCTTCTCTGTAGGGCTGTGCAGCCTCTCAGCCCATGGAACGTTCATTGAGCAAGAAGGGGTTTGGGAGGTGAACCAATGCACTTTCCATTTCCTGACTACATGGATTAAAACTACCGTTAGTTTGAAGTTCCAATAGTGAGCTCAATCTTCAATCCACTTTATGATATTTAGTATTTGACTAATAGTTCACCAACCACAGTGGCTAAAAACTTTCACTGGGTCAGACACGATAGAGCCCAGCCTTCATAGGGTACTCAGGAAGACGTGGTAGTCTGAAACACACAACAGTCTGCAGTAGAATGTGTCTTTTTAATTAGCCTGGGACCATCCCACCTGGATCTCCCCCGTGTTGAGTGTGCATCAAGAACTGTATAAAACTTGAGGTGGAGATGCAAGACGGCTATTTTTTTTAAAAAATTTTTATTTTATTAACATTTTCATTTATTTTACATACTGACCACAGCTTCCCCTCCCTCTTCTCCCGTTCTTTCCTCCAACTCCCATCTATCCCCTCCCCATCCCCTCTTCCATCTCCATTCAGAAAGGGGCAGGTTTAAACTACACTTACAGATATGTGAACATGTGTGTGCATGTGTATGTTGCTTGTCTCCAAATGAACTTCACATTTTAGTTGAGGTCTATGCCAAGCATAAAAGCGTAAATTGCTATTGGCTTACAGTTGTAAATTTTTGTCTTTTACGTTTTCAGGCATCTTGTTTAGTTTATCCCTTCCCTATTTCCTTCTTCACTTCTTCTCCCTTCTCTTCCCCTCCCCTCTCCTTATTCTTCTTTTCTCTTTTCTTTTTTCTTCCCATCCTTCTTTTTATTGCCCATTAAGGATTTCTGTCTCCAAAAATCAACCTTAATACCATAACTTCTAGATTATCTGCCGTCTGGTAAGTGCTTTGTATCAATGGGCAGACTTTTAATAGCAGTCTATAGAGTAAGTGCTGGTGCCAGTTGATATTTGAGATAGAAATGAAAGCAGAGACTATTATTAGCATCTTTCCAGGGTCTCATAACAACACAGAGTCACACCCAGTGTGTGTTTTCAACAGTTACTACCTCACTAATCCAGTGGAAGACTACCCTTGGGCCTTTGGACAGTTCTATCTCTATGCCAAGATCTAAGTACTCGAGAGTGTGTTTTAGTTTTAATGAAGCTAACAACAAACAGGAAGATTTGACAAGCCAGTGTGCCGAGAAGCCAAATTTTGAATAGAATTTTGCTTCCTTCCAACTTAGATTTTAATATATTGAGACATCTTTTGTATTCAGTTAAACATAGAGAGCTTGAGTCTTGACAAATGTGTGCTTCATACCCCCATGAAGATAGTGAGCATCTCCATCATCAGGAGCGTGTCCTTGTACCCATTTCCATCTAATTGTAACCTCTCTAGGACCACAGACAGCTGCTCTTTAGTTACATTAACACTGTGGACATTTCCCTGCTCTAGAACGCCATGAAACTGACGTCATTTATCTCCTCTGTGCCTTTACTATTTCCTTCAGTGTTATGTTTGGAAAACTCTGCCACACCTTCCTTGATAGTGATAATCAGCATTCTTGTTGTAGAGAAGCATTTTATTGCACCAACAGACTTCAGCTTCTACATGCTTCCTTCTGTTGATGGACACTGGAGTCATATACAGTTTGGAGATTTTATGGATAAAGTTGTTATGAGCATTCATGTCTGAGTCTTTCTATAGACCACAATGCTCTATGTAGTTTTCCTTCCTCCCTGCCCTACTGCATTTAAACACCTATTTCATGTTGGGTTGGAAGAGAAGAGGACTTTATTCCTCTTTCAGTATCTCCTGTATAAGATCTCTCAGACGCAGACTTCAGAAAAGGGCCACTCATAAAGCCACCCTCTCCCCCACACCCCACCTCTTCCTTCAGTCAATCACACAATCCTGGCATCCTATGTCCTTCTCTCGGGAGATTGCAGCTCTTCCTCTCCCACCGGTTTGCCAGCATCATTGTGCAAAGTGTTAATTGGCATTTTATTTCTTCACTACTGGGAATGGAACCCAGGGCCTCACAAATGCTCTCTCTGCCATTCAACCATATCTCCAGTGCGCTCTGTCTTTTGAGCCTCACACACGTCAGCCTGACTTTACACCTGCGACTGTGGTCCCCTTTCACCCAGGTGGAAGCCCTAGGCTCAGCCAGGTTCCTTTCTCTTCTGCTTAGCTTGTTTCCCCAGCCCGTTGTTCATAGCCTGCAAACCTGAGACCTACAGAAGGTAAATGACCATCCAAGGTCACAAACCTAAGAGTGGAGCCAGAGTACGAATGCAGGGATGCCTTGCTCCAGAGGCCTTTTGGTTTTTACCCTCATGTTGTAGACAATGTTATAAATGTGCACCTTGGGGGTAAGGAGCAAGAAACTGCAGACCAGAAATCTCGGACTCTGTACGTTTTATTATAATTACAATGAAAAGCAGACATCTTCACGACACAAGCAGCCTTTGTGGGAGGAGCTATAAATGACAGAACCTAGATTCACACGGGGACTGCGTCTATAGTGGGCAGTGCAGAAGAACATCCATCTGAGGCCAGTCTGCCAGAGTGTTCCAGAGTGATCTACAGGTGCAATGGCCAGGCAGATGAATGGGGAAGTATTTTGTTCTGTCTTATTCTTATGAAAAAAAACTTTAATACAGCCTGGGTAAGTAGAACATAGGCCAAACAGAGAGAGTTGGAAGTTCAGAATTACTGAGGGTTGGCATTCTTTTCTGTACCGCCCCATGGCTAAATGGAAGAGACTGTAGCAAAGCATCTGGCTGATGTAACTATAGTCACAAAACACCAGTCTTTAGAGCCTGGAGAAGTCCCAGGCTTTAGAAACACCTAGACGATGCACAGAAAACTCCAATGCAGTCTTCTGCAGTTGCCCTGGTTAGCTGGATTAACCGTTGTACTGTGGCCATGCCTGGCCTGACTACCTCTGGGCTTTGTGCAAGCCTTTCGGAGGACGGGAGCAGGTGGAGACGGCCCAGCTGCTGAGGAAGGCAGGACCACCTGCATCATCCACATCCACCTCTCCTACAGCAGTGTGCAGTTGAGAGGGGTAGCAAATGAGTTAGAGGTGAGTGACTGCTGATGGAGTCTTGCTAGGGCATGCTAAATTGCCAAAATGCAATACTGGGGATACACCGTCTGTCCGTGTTATAAGATGATTACAGTTTTTTTTTTCATCCAAGAATCAATGTAGCCTAAATACTTCTGAAGGAGTGTGTTGAAAATTAAAACACCTCTGTTTTTAACTTTTCATTTCTATCCCCCCAATCTTTCCAAGTAGCCATCTTTCAAAACTAACCAGCTGAAGAAAGAGATGGAAATGGAACTTCAGAAAGTGGGTTAAAGGCAAGTCCCAGCAGACAGAGACAGGTGTAAAGACCCCATAGGATTAAGGAAGGAGAAGGATGAATGATGGGGGATGTGTTGGCTGTGCATCCTGGTCTTCCTGGCTCTGGTAGGGAAAACATAGAGGCAGAGGGACACTGACCACGTGTTCCACTTTAAGTTTTAGTTGTTCTGGTTGAGAAAAAAGGGAGAAGAGAATGTAAGTTTTCTCTCCTGTAGTCTCCCTGTTCCTGGGTAGCTCGATTATGATACAGATGGACTCTTTGTACTTAAAGGATGGCGAGTCAGTGAGAAGGTCCTGGAAGATGATAGAATTTCCATATTAAATCACAGCGACGTGTAGTTGACAGTTAGAGAGAAAGCTATCCAACCTCTTGGGACTGACTCAGGACTCCAGTCCCAAGTGGACTTCTGTGCCAGGGAGTATTGGGTTGAGAGGTCAAAACAAGGAAAGGAGACTCCAGGCTCTAAGGTGTTCAGGTAAATGGACCATGGGTTCACCATCCACTGCAGCCACCAATGGAAATAGATTACTTGAGAACAGATGGACTAAAAGTTTCCCCAGAGAGACCAGGAGAGACACAGCAGTCCTCACGTTACCAGGGCTTGGGGTGTGAGCTGGGTCTTTACAGGTTATTGACCTCTTATTTAAAAATAAATGAGAAAAAAGTCCATATAAAGAGATAGAATAGGCCGGACTGCAGGAGAGCAGCAGGCCACAAAGTGAAGATGCTCGTGGGCCCCCAGTGGGCCTTTTTATGGGTATAAAAGAAGGGAGGCTGGTAACTAAGATTCTCTAATTTGAATGATAGATTAGATCATCTAGCTGTTTTTCTATTGCCCATATCCCTTCCCATAATGCATTTAATTTTAAACACGCACACTGGAGTATGCACTGGCACAAGATAGCTAGTGGGGATTTACTTTAAAAGCTTGCTTGAGTACCAAGTTATGCTTTACTGTAACTGCACCCAAAACTAGTTTAGACTGCACTGGCCTTTATTTTCTCCTACTCGGACAGAAGCAAAGTACAGTTGAATAGATTCTGTTGAAGGTTTCTAAGGAAAGAGAGTATTCATTTCCTTGTTAGAGAGGAGCGCATATGTAGCCTGATTTAAGTGCAAAAAGCTTGCTGCCACGTACATTGTTCAGTGTGTGTGTGTGTGTGTGTGTGTGTGTGTGTGTGTGTGTGTGCAGTACATGCAGGCAAGGGATTAAGGCTTCCAAGTACACCACAATTAGCAGGTAGAGGTGCATATAGTCTAAGCCAAGTGAGGTCCCAGATTGATAAAATATTCCCTATGCTCAACTGCTTCACCTGGATCTGGGTGCATGGATTTGAGATGCTCTCTCTTCCATCAGCAAGGAGCTCCCAGCTTAAATGTGAAACATTGAAACAGATCAGTAAAGCAGAAGAATAAGCATCCATTTGGAGTACACTGAATCAACTAAGAAGTTTTTAGTGGGTAAACAAGTGATGAGATGTGGGTATCCTGACCTATGTTCTCCGGCTCCGGTTCTTGGGTAGGCTGAAGGCAAGGCCTAAGGTGGAGAGGCACTAATCCATTTCTCTTGGGAAAGATGGGAGGGATCTGAGTCATAGGAAGCATCTGGGTCAACATCAAAGACATTTAAACAGATTTAGACCAAAAAGAGAGTTCAGGTCTGTCTCCTAGGTTCTCCTCTTCTTCCTTGTGGCACTGAAGTGAAGGCAAAGCTCGTGGAAGCTAATGGCAGCGAAGAGTTGACTGTGGAAGTCGCTGCGGCAGGAGGTTGAGAGTCAGTTCCATAAGAGGCAAACATCATTATGTCCAAAACTTTTAGATCAGAACTAGTCACAGATCTGGATTTAAAGAGTGCTTGGAAATGCAGGCTTTGCTGAAGGCAAACGGAATGGTTACAGAATACCTGGCAAGGTCGTAGCTGACGATCTTAGTCGTAGGGAAAGTAGTTGCCTCTTTTAAGGCGGAGACTTAGAGATGCTCAGTTTATGAATGAGTTGTGTATGTGGATGCTGAGTTACAGACCCAAGGATCTTGTATGGAACCAGCGTGAGCTGACATGGAGTCGGGCGGCACGGAAACCCTTCAGGTCCTAGAAATTCAGCAAATGCAGATGTAAGCCAAGATGTCACCTGGAGATACTTTTTTATCTGAAAGGACAAAATCCAATAATAAAACATGGAGATATATGTATATATAGAAATATCAGTAAAGGCGTATACAGGAATATTGGAGTTAGGCCCATTACTTTATATAGCTAATGCACATTAACAACTATAATTAAAAATAAACTAAAGGAGAACACTGAAGGCCAAATAAATAGAATGCTCATTTTCAAGAATGTTTCTCATTTATCTCTCGGAGTGAGTCCCTAAGGAGGTTAAATTTGCTATTATTGATATGAAAGATATACTTCCTTTACCTGGTCAATCATGAAGTGAGCTGAATCATGAGGTGAGCTGAAAATCCCTAAGAACGAGGTCTTGGGATTCCTCTTGATGGGCCTGTGATGTACACCCATTGAGCTGCTCTTGTCTGGAGTTCTGATATGGTGACTTCAGGACACAGGACCCCTTTATATCTGTGCCTTGTTGGGAGTCATAAATTGTATTCTGTTTGGAGGTGGGAGGGCCATATGGCTTCTAGTTTCCTGAATCTATGTTTGATAGCAGCTTGCCTTTAAGAGAAAAGGAGTGGTGATCAATATTAATTTAGCTGAAAAACCTACATGGAACTAACACACAGGTAGATGGTGTGCACTGGCTGAATGGGACATCAGGGCCTTATGGTGACTGTGAAAACTGAAAGGCACGTGTCCAACAGGGACATTTGAACATTTTCTTTTAAAGTGACTGGAGAGATAACTCAGTTGGTAAAGAGCTTGCCATGCCAATACAGAGATCTGGGTTAGATTCCCCATTCACATAAAAAGTCAGGTGTGGCTTGTAATTTCAGAACAGGGGAGACAGAAAGTCAGATCCCACCGTCCACTAGCGAGTCAGCCTGGATTAACTGTCACGCTCCAGAGACTAGTGACTAGTCTCAAAAAGACAAGGTGAGCAACCTCTGGAGAAAGACACAAGAAACTTGACTTCTAAATTCTATACACATACACACACACTTATAAAGATACACAACACACACCCATGCACCAAGGATGAAAGGAGGAAGGGAAGGAGCCTGGCAGGCAGACCAGCAGGCAGGCACTGTCCTCAGCAAACAGAAATGCCAGGAAGCAAGCTTGCAGTTTGCAGCCTCACTTTAACAGATAACTCTTTGAAATTTTAAACATACATTATGTAAAAATAATTTTAAAAATTTCTGTTGGAGAATGACTTTTTTTCCGTTTTCTTCTCCTGAGCCACTCTTAAGTTCCAAGGGGACTCAGCAACCTCCAGGACCTCAGGTTACCTTGGAAAAGAATCAGTTAACTATTCAAAGTTTTGTCAAAGGAGAAGTGAGTTCACAGTCGTGCATTTCAGTCCAGCAATTTTTTTTTTCACCAGGAGACATGTATAGCAAGATTTTTTTTTCCACAGGTATTAGATTATTGTATTCCTCACTGGTCCCTGAATTCGGTAAAAAGCAGAAAGAGAGTTGCCAAGAAAAACATTAAAATTTTATATAAAAGGTTTTCAAGATCAAAGTGGCTTCTTGGCACATGTCACGACTCTGCCTCCCTCCCCAAGTATTTTTGTGCAATGTGGCCTAGCCTATCAGGGTTCTGGTTTTAAATCTCTCAGAGAGGGGCACAATGATGCTTTGGGCTCGGGGCTCCTTTTTTTTGAAGGGGGTCATGTTGGAGTCTGGCAGTAGCTTTCAAGGTGTATTTAGAGCCCTGAGTCCAAGCGTGGGATGTGTAGGAGGACTGGTGCAGATGTTAGATGGAGACGAGGTGGGCTGTTCTAGTTACAGCTGCTGTCTCCCACTCTTCTGTACTCAGCTGTGTGGATGGGACCTGGCATCATGACCGCCCCACCGGCTGCTCTCTGGTCCTCTCCGTCAGTGGCATGAGCAGGAAACACAGTGTTGGGAGAGAAGGGTCTGTTTTTTCCTGTTTGCTTCTTGCTCTGGCCTTGCATCTCCATGCTGGCAGAACTGTTTGTTCCTATAGCAACAGCTGGGTGTATTTTGCAGCTTTCCCAACAGTCATAAAATCACCCCAGGCCGCAACCCCAGCCGGTGTGTGGCTCTCTTCAGAGTCCATCGTCCAGCACCAGGGTGATCCCTTCCGAGCTCAGAGGCACCAACACTGACTTCCAATGCTCCCCCACCCGTGCAACAGTAAGGATGTCCTTCTTTAAGCATCTGTGTTTCTGTCATTCCATGTTCCTATGGTCCCAATGGCGTTGTCTCTGCTTTCTGATGCTCCACTTCATAACGTGACACCTTGGTGTCTTATTTGTGTCCCTCTGCATCTTCAGTATGTGATTAATCATTCTTTATATTTCGTTGTTTTTGTGAAGGGAACGAGTTTGTGTTTTGTCTCCTGACTGAACAATGACTGATAAAATGAACATTCAGAGGGACAGAGAAGGATACACTTACAAAATTGCCCCCCCCACCCGTGTTTGTGCCTAGACACATCCAGCTCAGGCATGTGTCCATCTTTTGGGTGTTCTGATGGGAGTTTCCCAGTCTTGTTTCCCATCTGCTATCATTTAAGGGGCCAGCTCATTTCTCCATAATAAGAATGGACTTTAATCTTACTGACATTTGGTTACAGTCACAAGATCCCAGAAAGGAAAACATTCTTCCATCAATCCCAGTATAAGGTCCATCTTCACAGATAATGAATTTCATCAAATGTAAATCTCTTTTTAGGAGTTTAGTCTGTGAGAACTTTCCAGATAAAACAGCAACTCTGCCTGAGGGAGTATGAACTACTTCCTGCACCCCACAGACACTTCCAGTTGGAGAAAGGAGACTTATCTCCAGACACTTGCTCATCCTTTATAACATTAAGCAATGGACAGGCTACCCAGGATATGTTTGTTTTCCTGAACCACTTAATTTTCATTTCTTCCCTCAGTGTGAGATACAAAGAGGCTGTATTGGTACTTTCCTCTTTAATGCAACAAAATATCCGTGAAAAGCAACTTAAGGAAGAAAGGGGTCGTTTGGGTTGACAGTCCAGGGAAGTCTATCATGGTGGGAAGATGCTGGCCGCTGCAGAAGGTGGTTGGTTGCATTGCGTTCACAGTCAGGAAGCAGAGAATAATAAACGTGTGTGCTTAGAGTTTTTTATTTATTTAATCTGGGACCACAGCCTATGAAACAGTTTAGGATGAGTCTTCTCACCTCAATGATCTAATCTAGATAACCTCTCACAGACGTGCCCAGAGATTTGTCTCTAAAGTGATACTAGATACTCTCAAATTAACAATCAATTTAAATCATCACACATCTTTGTCTCCACGACAAATCCCCCTTGCCTGCCCAGAGGAAGCCATATACAATTCTGTAAGCACAAACAATAGGAGGCAAATTAAATCCATACAGAGAATCATACATTCCTTTTATTTAAGTAATGGGACTTATAAGCAAAACTTGCTGGAACATATCAAACTAGCCATGATGGTGCCTATCTGTAATCCTGGCACAAGGAAGGCTAACAGAAAAGGATTATGTGTGCAAAATCAGTTTACTCTACTTAGCAAGACCTTGGAACAAAACAAAAACAAAATGAAGCAATATATGAAGCAGAAAAATGAAGCAGAAAAAATAAGTAAACTTTATACACGTGAAAGAATGTTTGACAGCTCACTTCCAACATCCACAATCAAGTTAACAGTAATACTGCTGAAGAACACTGACTTATTTATACCCAATTTATATCAAGTTTTCCTCTGAGTAAAATCAAGAGTGTTTCATGTAAGTTTTAGTGCCCATGAGAACTTTGCATCACCTTTTTGGGGTTCCTTGGAAAAGAAAGGTGGTGTTCCTAAGTCTTGCTGTAATTTAAGCAAGTTGGCTTAGGATAAAGGCAGAATTCTTTGAGAGAATCATGCCATAATTTACTTCAATAATCCCAATGGGTAGTTTGTCTGTAGAAAATAATATCTCCCTAAAATTCAGGTTCACTCAGAACCTCAAAACATGACCTTATTTGGAAGTGGGGCTTGCAGAAGTTATGAATGATGAGTTCATATTGGCTAGGTTGAGCTGTGATCTGCTGGAACAGCGATCGCAAAGATATCCTTTGTCCCTGTTTTGTTTTTCTGTTTTTTTTTTTTTAATGAGACCACATCAAAAACCTTGAGCTTGCTAGATGAGCACTCCACCACTGAGTTAGTTCCCCAAGCCTCGATGTCATTGTAAGAAGCAGAAATAAAGAGAGAGAGGAAAGAACAGCTTCTAATAATGGGGACAAAGAATGGGGTGAGGGTCACACTAATCAAGGGATGACCCTGGTAGCTTGTAACACTTTATTAAGTAAATTATAGATAACTGGAAGAGTTTGAAAGTTCTCCACACAAACAACTGATAACTGTCTAAGCGGATGGAAACGCTAGTCACCTGGTACGATCTTCACATTGTGCACAAGTCAAATTACCACTCAACCCCTTCCGCATGCTCAAAAAAACAAAAACTTTTTTAACAAGAAAGAGCATATATAACACTCTTACCCTGAAGACTACAAACACTGGTGTCAATAAGAGGAGAGATGTACCATGGAGTTTAAAAGTTTAATAAAGTAAAAACACAAATTCTGCCTAAACTTACCCACTGAAAAGCAAAACACAAGAATGCCATGAGCTTAATCTCCCTTTCATTGTTTTGATGTTGACCATGTTAACGGGAGGCAATCTTTGTTCATTCCCTACAAAAGCCCTGCTCCCCTGCCCTGCCTTCCTCTTTCCCTCATCTCTCTCCCTGTCTCCCACTGTCCTCTTTTCTCTTCTCTCTGGTTGGTCTTTCCAGAGGCTTGAAAATTTTGTCAGTCTGGTTTTAAAAACCTATTTCGGGCCCAACTGATTGTCTTGACTATGCCTCTGCTTAAAAATTTATGCATTTTCATTCTTTCATACTTATTTCTATCTCATTTAATATTATGTTCTTTTAATGAGCTTTTAAAGCGGAACGTTTTGCTCATTTTTTTTCAATATGGTCACTTATAAAACAATCACTTAACATATTTTATTGCTGCTTATTTAGGTCTATCCACATTACATTTCTTTTTGGTACTCTGTTATTTTGTTATGTGTTAGTCAAGTCTGTCTCTTTTAAATCTTCTCATCAGTGACTCATTACTTAGTGCAACAGTTATAGAAAAGGTGTACTAAAACTGGACAGTTTGGGAATGAATAATAGCTAAAATGTGAAAGCTGAGGTTATGGTATGTTTTAGATTATTACATTTCATTTTAAACTTTTTTTTCTGAAAGCAGTATAATATATCTAACTGATTGTGAGCCTACTGGAAACAACAAATTTCACTAGAATAATAATTAAATAAATGAATCAGAAAGACTCTAAACATTATAAAATCAACAAATGGCAAAAATTAAGGCATACCTTCCACAAAAACCTTCTTTTTTGTCTTTATCTGTACAGACACCAGATAAAGGCAAAAAAATGAAATTATAAGGCAAAAATATAACTATATCAATAATCAGGACATGTGAACACACTAAATTTACTAATTAAAATAGGTTGGTTTAAAAATCAAAATCCAAATATGCATTGTCTCCCAGAAACCATATTTAAATATGAAGATTCATAAGCGCTAAAATAAAGGGATAGAAAAAAAGATAATTCATATTGACACAGTCAAGGAAACAAAGTTAATTGTTAATTTCAAACATATTTTTATTTAGGGCAAGAAAATTTTTTGATATTGTAAAGACATTTCAAAATGATAAGAGGATAAGTTCTCTAAGAATTAAATTTGTATTCACCTAACAAAAAGATTCCCATTGAGATCTATTGTATGAGACAATAAATTAAAAAATAGGTAAAACTTTTAGGGCTACAAAATGAAATATAGAAAATCACAGAGTACACAGAAAAACAGACAGGATCTGACTGATCTTAATAGGGCCGTCAATAAGCTTGATATCCATAGAAGATTCCACCGAATACAAGCAGAATATACATTTTTTTACTCTGGTTCATATGACATTTTTACCACACTGACCATAAAATATTCCTTAGTAAACAAAAAGAAATAGAAATTACCTAAAATATGCTTAGGGATCAAGTTAGAAATCAGTTACAGAAAGATTTCTACAAAGCTGTAAAAGTATTCAGTACATAAATTAAGATTATTTAAAAATGATATTACATTTCTGGCTACTTTCTAAGTCTCTGGTACGTGTGTGTACGCGCGTGCGTGCATGCATGCGTGTGTGTGTGTGTGTGTGTACAAACACAGGGGATCAACCCCAAAGTTTTATGTATGATTCATAAGCACCGTACCACTGAGCTACAGCCTCAATCCGAATTGATTTAACACAAAGTGTTGGCACAAAATTTCAGGGTTCATTAGATTTCAGCTTTTGCCTCAAGTGTATTCTGACCTAGCTTTGCTGGGTCTCAGTCTGGAAATGCAGTCCATCCACTGTCTTGTCACTCTGTTTTGCAGCTCAGTAACCAGTTTACTACAATCATATGATTATATGAGCAACCCTTATATCCCACTGGAAACAATGACAGCAATGAGAAAAAAGCAGATTGTTAAAACTTCTTCTTGGTATCTGAATTTCTATTTCCAAATACAGATACACATGCTATTGATAACTTAGGGTAAAAAGTATGTACATGATGAAATTCCATTAAAGTATGAATGCATGTTAATTATTATGGCAGTAAGTTGTTGCAGTTAACTATTATGATTTTTATTGTTTATTAGCATATATTTATATTAATTATACACAATAATGAGTTCTGTGCTATTTTTGTGAGTGTTTATAATGTATTTTGGTCATAGTCTCATCCCTCTATTAGTCCACTCTTGCCCCCTCCCACTCTTGCTAATGACTTTGTTCTTCAAGGAGCTTGACCTCTACTTTCATATGAGCCATTGTGTGTGTGTGTGTGTGTGTGTGTGTGTGTGTGTGTGTGTGAGAGAGAGACCAATTGACAGGAGTTTGAGCCTTTTGCCAGAAGCTACACCACTGAGGAAAATGTCTCCCACCCCACCTGTTAACTAGATATAGATCCTCAGGGTAGAGTAAATCTGATTTTTCAAAGCGGATGTTTGTTAGAACTGGGAACCCTCAGGCCACTCTGGCCAGGGAAGCAGGTGGGCTTCGTGTCTCATCAACACGCCAGATTCTAGGTACATCTTCCAGTTCTGGGTTCAAAAATTAATACAGCAGAGGACAATGGAGGGAAATTACTGGCCAGAAGGAGTAGAGCTATAGTCAGCATTCTTTTTTGGGGTGGGGAGGCAGATGTTTACTTAAGCTTAAAGTTTATAGTCTGTTACTTAGGGACACCAAGTGGCTGTCTGGATGTCAAGGCAGAAATCTGAAGGCAGGACCTGAAGCAGTGGACCGTGGTGAAATGCCGCTTACTGGCTTGCTTTACATTGCTTGCTAAGTTGTCTTCTTTCTTTCTTTCTGTCTGTCGGTCTGTCTGTCTGTCTGTCTGTCTGTCTGTCTTTCTGTCTGTCTTTCTGTCTTTCTGTCTTTCTTCCTTCCTTCCTTCCTTCTTTCCTTCCTTCCTTCCTTCCTTCTTTCCTTCCTCCCTCCCTCCCTCCTTCTCCCTGCCTCCCTCCCTCCCTTTCTCTCTTTCCCTCCCTCCCTCCCTTCCTTCTTTCCTTCTTTCTTCTCTTTCCTTCCTTCCTACTTTCTTTTTAATTAATTTATTCTCTCATATATTACATCCCAACCACAATTTCCCCTCCTTCCTCTTCTCTCAGTCTCCCCTTCCCCTTCCAACTCCCTATCCACTCCTCCTCTGTTTCCCTTCAGAAGAGGGCAGGCCTCCCACAGATAACAACCAAACATGCCATATCAAGTCACCTCACAGAAGAAGGTGAAGAAGGATTGGAGGAGCCAAAAGGGTTAAGGACACCACAAACCCCAGCCCTGAATCAACAAATCTGGATTCACAGGGACTCACTGAGATTGAACCGACAACCTGGGAGTCTGCACTGGTCTAACCTAGGCCCTCTGCATATATGTCATGGTGGTGTAGCTTGGTGTCTTGTGGAACTCCTAACAGAGGGAGCATGGGCTGTTTCTGACACTTTTACCGGCTTTGGGGACCCCTTTCCTCCAACTGGTTGTCTCGCCCAGCCTTAATATAGACAGCATTCTTTAGCCTCCCGCAGACTACAAGATACACAAGAGGTTCAAGGAGGGCCTTGCAGATGCTGCCCAGAGACGTTTGCCTGAGCAGCCATGGCATGCTTCAAAGGCTGCTTGGAAAGAAACTAAACGGCAGCCAAAGCCCTCCCTGTTTGAACCCTGCGCTTTGCTGTGTGTTAGTGGATGGAATCCGTGAAAGTCCTGGTTACTTTCAGAGAAAATTGTTGGAAGTTGCTAGAAAAGGACCAAATGGTATACCTTAAAATGTAAATTTCTCTAGAAGTTCAAGGGATGTGCTCAGGTCGAGGAAGCTAATGGAAATTCAGAGATAACTTTGTGCTGTAGGAAGCCAGTTGTGTCTCCCCTACTGTTTCCATAGTCATGATGGAGAAAGACTTTTCCTAGTATTTTTACAATACAGAAGCTTCATGTAGAACCAGCTCTGATGTGTATTCTTCCACCTTTGCCTGTATCTGCATAAATAGCATCATCTTACCTGTCTCTGAAAATGTTTACTCTCTTTAAAGCAGATAAAGGTTTAAGTTTGTTAGATTGCTTTGATAACTGGGCTAAATAAATAAATAATATTATTATGTAATATAAATGATTTATATTGTTTTTAAAATTATACAAATGTCTTTACAATATCAAATAATGTTTGGAAATAACAATTACCTTTGTTTCCTTGATTGTGTTAATATGACTTATCTATCCCTTTATTTTTAACCTCTGTGAGTCTTCATATTTAAAGATGGTTTCCCAAAATGAATAAATTAGTTAATTAACCTGGTGGAGATGTCACAGGTATTACCAGGTCCAGCCAGGTGTTTGTACTTATCAATTAATAGAGGAAATCTGTTTGCTATCACTCTGCGCAGTATAATGAAAGAATAAACTGACAGATGACAGCCCATCAGGATTCCATCCAACTTTTAAAGTGTGGTATCAAAATGCTAACCAATACACTTATACTGAAGACTGAATTTTTTCGGTCAGTGTTTCTGGTTTATTCGTCTGTGACAGAAGTTCATTTAAAATTCTGTAATCTTTGTTTGCCTTGATTGCAAAGACTGATTTAGCATCTCATCCTATTGAATTTGGCCACATGAAATGTTTGATGTCCTCCCTCCAATACACCTTGAGAGGACGAGAAAATAAGTGAGGAGATAAAATGAACCTTGACTATCATCATCATCATCATCATCATCATCACCATCACCATCACCATCACCATCACCATCATCATCATCACCATCATCATCATCATCATCATCACCATCACCATCATCATCACCATCACCATCATCATCACCATCATCATCATCATCACCATCATCATCATCATCATCAATATCAATATCAGTGGGGGTTTGGGTTCAGCTGGAACAGGAGGAATCATTTTTATACAAAAATGTAAAAACAATGCATGACAGACAAAACTGCTTAAAACTAAAACCGCCCTAGAAGCACCCCGCACCTCTGAGAATTACTATTTGCTTATGTCCACCCATCCCACTAAGTTATCAGTTTTACAGGTTCCTGGGTGATTGCTTCATGTTTCTGAGCTCCTAAGAGTTGGGAAATTTCACATCCAGTGAAATTCAATGGCTAAGCGAAACTACAGACCTAGTGAAATATACATGCTCGTTAGAGGCTAAGGGAAGCAGTGGTGGGAATAGACGGGAGTGTCCACGAGACTGTTGACAAATGAAGACCTGGCAGAGCATGTCAGCTGGGGATGAGAAAACAGCCAGCCAGACAGCAGGAGACACACCTTGGTAAAGAATGGTCTCGGTCTCATGGGAAGGTAAACGGCTCTCAGAAAACTGATGAAGCTATGATGCATGTTTATTAAAATCTCTTCTTATTAGAATATAAACATTTCATAAATACAATTACTAATAATGGAGACTATGTATTAGATATTAATCATGTGGCTGACACTGCTTTAAGTACTTCTAGGCATTACTTTAACGTTGCTCTCAGCTCTCTGCAGTAGGGACTCTACTGTTCTCATCTCATACATGAGTGAACTCAGCTGCAGGAAGGCTTAAGCCGCTCTCCCGAAGGCACACAGCTAGCGAGGGATCGTATTGGTCAATTAAAGATATTATAGCAGAATTCAATTTAAAATTTACAGCCCAGTGATCAATATGTCCATTATCTATTTTAAGAACTGTGTGTTAGGCGGGCAGTGATGGCACAGGCCTTTAATCCTAGCACTCGGGAGGCAGAGGTAGGTGGATCTCTGTGAGTTTGAGGCCAGCCTGGTCTACAAAGCGAGTTCAAGGACAGCCAGGACAGTTTCACAGGGAAACCCAGTCTCAAAAAACAAAAGAAAACAACAAAAAAGAACTGTGTGTCATTATAATTAACTTAAATGTTCTAATACTTTTATACTATTTTTGTGTGTGTGTGTGTGTGTGTGTGTAGAGAGAGAGAGAGAGAGAGGGTTTGAGTGAGGTGTGTGTGTGTGTGTTTGTGTGTGTGAAAGAGAGAGAGAGGCATGGTCTGAGCGCAGGTGTGTGTGTGTGTGTGTGTGTGTGTGTGTGTACATGTAGAGGCTAGATGTCTGTATCAGGTGTCCTCTGTCCTTCTCCACCTTATTTTTTGAGATGAAATCTTCAGTGAACCCAGGTCTCATAGATTCAGGAGGGTTGGCAGGCCAGTGAGTTCCAGGTATTCTCCTGTCTCTTTCTCCCTAGCTAGGATTGCAGGTGCATGCCGCTATGCCTGCTTTTTTATGATGGTGCTGGGAGCTCCGTGGATTCTGTTGTCTCCTCTCCAGCCGGGATTGCAGGTGTGTGCCACTACGTCTGCCTTTTTATGAGGATTCTGTGAGTACGAACTTATGTCCCCATGTGTCAGGCTCAGTTAGAAATAGCTCATGTATTTTATTTAAATTTTACAACTCCACCAGTAGATGATATTATTGTCTCATTATTCAGACATGGAAAATGCTGGTTTCTGAATGTCAAAGATTTGCTTAGCGTTTTGCAAGTAGATATGGAGTGGAGTTGTGGTCTGGCAGTGTCTTAGTTAGGATTCCTTTTGCTGTGAAGAGACACCATGGCCATGGCAACTCTTATAAAGGAAAACATTTAATTGGGTGGTTACAGCTTTAGAGGTTTAGTCCATTATCATCAGGGCAGAACATGACAACATCCAGGCAGACATGGTGCTGGAGAAGGAGCTAAGAACAGAGAAGGACCTATATCTTGACTTGCAAGCAACAGGAAGTGGTCTGAGATTCTAGGCATGGATTGAGCACATATGAAACCTCAAATTACATTCATACAATGACATACTTCCTCCAACAAGGCCATACAAACTCCAACAAAGCCCTACCTCCTAATAGTACCACTCCCTGTGAGCTTATGGGGGCCAGTTACATTCAAACTATCACATTCTACGCCCTGCCCCCATCAGTTTATAACAATATCATAATGAAAAAATGCATTTAGTCCAACTTTAAAAGTCCCCATAGTCTGTTACAGTCTCAACAATGTTTTAAAGTTCAAAGTCTTTTCTGAGACTCATGTAGTCTCTTAACCATGATCCCCTATAAAAACAACCAAACCAAACCAAAACAAAACAGATCACAATCTTCTAACATATAATGACACAGTATATACATTATCATTTCAAAACATAGGGAAGGGAACATGGTAAGGAAATACTGGACCACAACAAGACTATGTCAAAATGCTCTTCAGATCTCCAACTCCTTTCATCTTTGTTGGTTAGAGCATAGGTCTTTATCTTGGACGGGTTCCACTCCCTGTTAGCAGCTTTCTTGACCAGGTATCCTATGGTTCTGACATCTCCAACACCTCAGACTCTCCAAGGCAATCCAGGCTTCACCTTAACAGGTTCACACAGGTTCATGCAATGGTCTCTCTAGACCTCCATTCAGGGATACCCCTGACACATGCCTGGCTTTCCTTAGTCACAAATTTTATAACCCCTTTCTTCTACACTTAACTCTAAAGCCAGAACCACATGGCTGAAGCTGCCAAGTTCTCCTGCTTACTGGCACTGGAACATGGCTCCCCTGTTCAATTGCCTCTTCACCAGCTTTCTGTTTTCAATGGTTTACTTCACTGTTGAAGCTTGGCTGCCCTGTAACTGGTTCCGTAGGCCAGACTGGTCTCAGACTTAGAGATCTGCCAGCCTCTTCCTTGGTAGTGCTGGGATTAAAGCTGTGAACCATACCTGGCTCTAAGTTTTACTTTAATTCCTTTTCACAAATTGGAAACTTAGCTGGGGGGGGGCGCGGAGGGGATCTTCCCCTGAGGCCATCACTCCCTTCATTCTATTTTTAATCTTTTTATCTCGTTGAACACAGGATTTAGCTCCATTACACTTCCTGGTGCCCCTTTTGTCCTCAGTCTGTACATTTTATATTTCTACCTGCTCAACTTGCTCCTTTTCATTATAAATCTGTGTAAGAGTGACCAGTAGTAACCACACAACAGAGTCAATACTAGACGGTTACAAGATTTCCTCTGCCAATGGAGTTCATCCAAATCTCTTCACTTTAGCCCCAGGCAGACTCTTTGGGCAAGAGCAAAAAGCAGCCAATTCTTCCAAACATCAAGAATGATCTCTAGGCCACATACTAATATTCTTCCCTGGAACCTCTTGAACCAACCCCCCACCCCCCCACACACACAGTTCAAATCCTTCTTAGCATCACCGTCTTCTTTGCTCCTACTCATATGTCCCAACTTTCTGTGACGGTAGATTTTTGATGTGGAAGCCTAAGCCGGATTAACTCTTTCCTCTCCAGGTTGCTTCTGGTCTGAGCGTTTCATCACAGCAATAGAAAAGTAACTAACACGGGTGTGACCTAAGAAATCATTAGTCTAAAAGACTTGTAATTATAAGTTTTCTAAGAGTTCTATCTTCTTAGCTTTGTTTGTAAAGCATGATTGATTTTGAGTTAGTTACTGCATCTGATGGGAAGTTCGGCTCCTGGCACCCACATTCCGTAGACAACCACTCCAGCATCATCTGTTACAAAGGCCCCTTTTTAGTCACTGGGTAGTTGATACTTTCAACAAAATCAACTCATTCTTAAATGTGTGAATTTATTTGTAGACTTTTAATGATTTCACATTGTTATATTTACAGATTCATCAGTGCCACAGTGTTGGTTACCGCAGCTTTGTAGTAAGTTTTTAAATGGAGAAGCCTGGGTTCTCCAATCTTTTATTTTTTCAAGTTGGTTTTGACAAGTTCAGTCCTTCCCACAACCACACAATTTAAAAATATTAAGCCTTGCTTTATTTTTATTAATTAAAAAGTTAAAGTATATTTAAATCACTTTCTTCCCTTTTCTCCCTCTAATGTTTTCTATTTACCTTCCCCTTGCTCACTCTCAAAACCCTGGCCTCTTTTTCTTTAATTGTTGTATAAATATAACAATTTATGTTGTTATAAATTGTTGGTCTGCTTAGTGCTATTTGTATGTATATGATTTTAGGGCAGGCCATTTGGTATTGGATAACTAATGAGGAGACTCATCTCTGGAGAAGACTATGTCTTCTCCTCTCAGCATTCCTTAGCAGTTCCTTGTCTGTGAGTGGGGACCTGTGAGATTTCCCCCTTCCATGTTAGCAGGTCAATTGACATTATACTTCTTTGAGACCTTAATTTTCAGAGCTGTTTAGGTTGGAGAAAAATAGAGAAGGCGAAGAGAGTCTTCATATAGCATCTTTCCTATGATATGTGAATCTTCCCTCAGGTAGAAGTCTTATCAAGAGTACATTTGCTGCATTTGATGAACCTACACTGACACCTCATAACGCGGCCTCGTGCTTATTATATTTGGCTTCTCTCTTGGTGCTGTACAGCCCATGGACTTGGACAAATGTGTAATGACACAAATCACCACTATTGCATCAAGCAAAGTAGATCCTCTGCCCTAAAACTCTTCCGTGCTCCACTGGCTACTGCTGACAGCTACTGATCTTCTTACTGTCTATGTAGTTTTGCCTTTTTAAGGGTGTCATGTGTGGCTTCTTCTGACTGTCTGCTTTCCCTTGGGAACATATTTAAGTTTTCCTTTACGTCTTCTCACTCTTTGATCATTCAGTTTATTTATATACCGAGTAATGTTCCACTGTCTGGATGTGCAACGGCTTATGTAGTCACTTCGCTGGGACAGAAGACTCCATGGTTGCTTCCAAGTTTGGACAGTTTTGGGTAGAGCTGCCATCAAACCTTCTGAGCAGGTCTGGTGTGGGCATCAGCGTTTGACTCACCTAGGTAGACACTAAGGAGTGGTTGTGGTTTGAATGTGAAATACACCCATGGGCTGGTGGTTCTGTTCGGGAAGGCTGCAGAACCACTGGGACATGGGGCCTTACTGGTGCATGCAGGCCACCGGGGCGGCCTTTGAAGGTTGCACACACCAGCTCTAGTACAGCTTTTTCTCTACCATGGTCAGCAGGGATGTGAGAAGCGGTGGCTGCACATGCCTGCTGTCATGCGCCTGCTCTGCCATGCCTGTCCTACAATGACACATTGTGCTTTCTGAATATATGAGCCAAAATTAGCCCTTGTCTTCCATAAGCTGTTTCTGCCAGGTGTTTGTGTTACAGTGACAGATAACTAATAAGAATTACAATTTCTGATTGATATGGAATGGAAATGTTCAGCTTTGTTTACAGTTGCTCAGCACTCTCCACAGGGCCACACGTTTTGCATTCACACCGTTGTTGGATGAGACCTAAGGCTCCCCTCCTCCTTGGGGTTTCGTATTGACTTTGGGATTTTTTTATCTGAGCCATTCTAACAGCTTAGAGTTGCATCCCATTGTTTTATTTGCAATTTTATGATGACAAATGATAGTCAACACATTTTCTGTGCGTAATTTATATCTGCGTCTCTTTGGTGAGGGGCCTGTTCAGGTTTATTGCCCATTTTAAAGAATACTGTTTTTTTGTTGTTGAGTTTTAAGAGTTTGTGTATTTGGACAGCAGTTCTCTCCCTCCTCCTCCTCCTCCTGTTCCATTTCTCCTCTTTTTGTTTCTCCTTTTCCCCCTTTCCCCTTTATAGCTTTGTCCTTTTTCTCTTTTTCTTTTTCTTTTGGTTTGCTATGTGGCCCCAGTTTGCCTCAAACTCATGATCCTCAGTTTGAATGCTGCAATTAAATATGTGTACCACAACATGGGCAAGATTTCACTTCGTTATCAGGTATGACCCCCTCAATGTGGCTATCTGTCTCATTCTATTGACAGTGTCACTCACAGAGCAGAAGTTTTCCATTTTGATATAGTTCAACTTATCAACCATTCCTTTCCTGAGTCATACTTTTGACATTATATGTGAGCAATGGTCACTATTCCCTGGCTCACACAGACTTTCTCCTGTGTTACCTTCCAAACATTTATAGTTATATATTTTGCATTTAAGGCATTGCCCTCCTTTGGATATCCTTCTAAAATTCACACTGAAATTTCATTGCCCTCCTACTGGGACTAAGATGCTGAATAAGTGTTAACCTTGTCCTGAGCCCTAATGAATGGATCCTGCTGCCAGTGGGAGGGGCTTCCAGATAAGAGCTGCTCCCCTTCCCTCTCACTTGGTCCCTGTCAAGGCTGACTCAGCACAAAGACCCTCCACAGATCACAGTGACCTGCTCTCAGGCTTCTCAGCTTCCAGAACAGCACACTAAAGACATGCCCATGGTTTATAATGTATTTTAGTCTGTGCTATTCAGAGCGGCAGAAAAATGCTAATGGCCATGTTGGACTTAATTTTTAGGAGAAGACTGAGGCCTTTGTTCGATTCACCTATTTTCACTCTGATATCCTGCTTTTTAAATATCATTTGTTGAAAACAATAACCTTTCTCCACTGGCCTGCCTTTGCCCTTTTCTCAGAGATCAGAGAATTGGGTATATTTACGTGGATCTATTTATGGTTTCCTTCTTACAGTCCCTTGATTTCTCTATTCTTTTGCCAGTGCCATGTTGTGAGGATTCTTGTCTGATTATTTGTACTCTTCAAGTCAGGTACTGTGGGGTCCCCGACTTTGTACCCTTCAGTATTTGGCTGGTTATTCTGGACCTTTACCTTTCAAAATAGTTTGAAAATTAGCCACAAAATAACCATCTAGATTTAAATTGAACTTGACTTGTAAAATTAAGTCAAGTCCTTAGAGCTGGCTTTCTGGCCATAGTTTTTTTTCTGGTCATAGTTTTTTGTGTGTGACAAGAGCTGCTGAAGTTTCCTTCCTAATGAAATACTGAACACACCACATGTGTGCAGAATCTGGCCATCAGGAGTTGCTATATTTGTGATCCCTACACATCTCCCCACTTCCTTTCTGCCTTTCATCTCTGGCAAGCATTCTTTAATTTTATATCTCTATGCTTTACACCTTGGTTTTGAAATTCTGCATACAAACATATATTAAGAGCATACGTTTTTTCCCCTTTGGTGTCTGCCTTCTTTTATTCTGCATAATATCCTTCAAGTCCAACATTATTACAAATAGAAGGAAATCCTGCCAAGTAATATTCATATATATGTACATACATATATGTATGTATTTCTCTCCCCTCATCAGTAAAGTGTATAATCTAATCCCATCTTTAGTATCTGAAACCACAGTAGTGCTGAGCACTATGCATAATAATTCATAATATGTCATAGGCTATATGTATACACTGTATAGCTGTTGTGTGCAGGACTCTGTACTGGTGGTGGAGATGGACACCACGTGACTAAAAGGAAGATAGTGTGCACTGTGTAGACATTTTAGACAGCACGGTGAGTTGTCTTTGCTGCTAGACAGAGAAATGTTTTAAAATTCCAGCATCTGCTTAGTATAGCACACAATTCAGAAAGCTATAAATTTTTTCTAAACATTTCCATTCAATATTTTTAGAGTGGTTAATTATATAATCTGCACAAAGGGAAACCAAATATAAAAAGAGACTATTGTTTAACATTCTATTTATTCATTTATCCGTTTATAGACAGTAGGATTGTTTACAAATCTTGGTTCTTGTGGATAAAGCCACAGTGACACCAGACCTAACCATATGGACATACAGATGTCTTTTTGAGGAGGTGAGTTCATCTTCTATGAGTGTGGAGTAAGGAAACCGATAGCTGATTCATCGCTCATTCTATTATTTCTGTAGGAAACTCTGTACTGGTGTCTATAATGGATACAACTATTTACAGTCTCACCAACTGCCTGCTAGGATTCAGTTTTCTGTTCAGTTCATTATCTCATTTGTATATTTTGAGATTATAATATGATTACATAATCTCTCCCTCCGAACCCTCCCATGCACTCCCACTTGGTACTAAGAGCAGGAGAAATAATATTTTCCAGGGAACAGCACACTGATTGGCTATCGTATAATACCAAATGGTCAGGTCTGAAAATACATACATATATGTAACATTATATGATCTGAGCAGGTTATATTTATACGCTGAGTCACACACACACACACACACACACACACACACACACACGTAACAACAGTTCATTATCACTTATCTTTGCTAACAGTCACCGTCCTAACTATGTGGTTTAGCTTAACATTGCCATAATATGCATAAGAATGAGGCATGGTATCATAGTTCATAATGTTTTGAGGTGTATTTTCTTGATGATTAATAATGTTGAATCTATCCTAAAAGTACTTAAAATAAACCTACCAACCAATTTTTTGTCTATTTTGTAAAAAAAAGTTCAGAAATCACCTAAAAAAAACTTCCATGACAAATTATCAAGTTTGTTTTAAGTAGAAATTTTGTATATAAGCCCATTATTGCCTATGTGGCTTATAAATATTTCTCCCAGTTAGGGGGTTGTCTACTTATATTGTTTCCTTATATGAAGATGCTTTTAATTTCATGCAGTTTTTTTTCTTTTTGCTTATATAGACTGAAGTTTTTGGTGGAAATCAAAAGTATTCTCTAGGTTAAATCTATAAAAGTGAGAGTAAACTAATTTTTGAATTTACCTTTTAGCTAGGTTGTTGTTTGGATATAAAAAAATGCTATGATTTTTGTAGGTTGTTTTATGTCCTACACATCTACCTGGTTCATTTACTAGTTGTAACTAGGTAGGAATGGATGGATGTGCATGTGTGTGTACACATGTGTGTGCATATGTGTGCATGAGTTCTTGTATGTGTGTATGTCTGTGTTTATGTTTGGAGATTTCTTTGCATAGGATTCTACCATCTGCACATACAGACGATTTCCATTTTTCCTTTTCAGTTTGGATGCCTCTTGCTTCTTTTTTTTTTTCTGCCTGATTAGGTGTTATTTGCAGACTGTTAGTAGACACTTCTTCACTTCTTTTAGTAGACTCGCTTCCTCATGTTGATTGAACTCTCTGTTGGCTGCTTTTTCTCTCTTCACTGAGGTAGTCATATGGTTTTTAAATAATTCTGCTAGTATAACGCATTTATATTTACTGATTTGCCTATGTTAGGGAGCCACACATGGCCAAGAGAAGTCCAATCTAGTAATGTGTGTATTTCAATAAAAATCACTTTATTGTGAAGAACTTGCAAAAAAAAGAAAAAAAAGACAACTAGATATCACAGCCCACACCCGAAGCTTGGGTAAATCAATAAACTTATACACAGTTAGAATAACCATTCGGAAGCCATGGACTTCGCTCTGGATTTTATGCTCCCTTTATCAATTCCATTTTATGCACTTATTTACCACAAAAAGGGAAAAGTTCTTTTACATACTTAAAACCAGAAAGAGTTAGTTTTCTATCTTTTTGTTCACAATTCATGTGTCCTCCACCTACATCCTGTCTGTCCTCACCACTATTTCTCATTCTTGTTTCAACATGCTATTTTATCCCTGGTCATACATCTGATTACATATGTACATGAATACCTTATAGGCTGCGGTCTGTTTATGAGGGAGACCATGCGGGTTATTTCTCTTATAATTGAGTGATCTCACTAAATATGATGCATTTCTAAGTCCATCCATTTTCTTGCAAATATTGTGAGCTGAGTCGTATCCATTTTATATGCATACCAGATTCTCATTACCCATTCTCCTGTTGATGGCCAAGTAGTTTGGTTCCATTTCCTTGCAGCCACAGACATGGAGCTTCAAATGTCTCTGTGATAGGGTGTGGAGTTCTCTGGATGTATGTCCAAAAATAGCTGGGTCAGAGGGCAGTTCTATTTTTAATCTTTTGAGGAAACACAAAATTGTTTTCTTTATGGATATATTAATTGGCACCCCTCCAGTGAATTCTTTTAATGTATTATATAGTTCTATTGCTATTATTTTATTAAGGATTTTTTTTTGCATCAGAAATAGTGGCCTGTCACTTTCTTTGCTTGTGGTGTCTCTGTCTGGATCAGATATCAGGGTGATAGTGAACACATAAAATACATTGGGAAGCATTCCCCTTTGCTCTAGTGTTGGAAGATTTAATAGCCCCTTTGAATGCTTAATCAAATATATATATATATATATATATATATATATATATATATATATATATATATATATCTTCTTGCCAACCTTGGTTTTTCTTTATTGGAAGACTTCAGTTCCTTCTTCAATCTCTTTATTTGTTACTATTCTAAAGTTTTACTTTTGGCCTGGTTCAGTCCTGGTAGACTATGTATTTCTGAATGGAGAAAAGGCCAAACGTTTATCCCCAGTTATCCCTTTGCTGGCCCATCATTGTTCACTGCAGTCTCTCATGGTTCTTTTCATTTTCAAAGTGTCTTCGTGGGCTTCCATCTGTGACTTTAGGGGTGTGAGCTTCTGTTCTCTTCATCCTGGTCTTACTGTGGGTTTGTGTGACTTAAAAGGCGATGCTCTTGGTTTCTTTGACTTCTTAATGGTTTTTCTGCCCTTGATTTATTCCTATTCTTATGTTTACTAGCTCCCTCCTTCTGCTAACATTTGCTTTGGCTTGCTCGCCTTCTCCTAGCACTTTGAGGCACAGTGTTGGACTATTTCTTTGGAAGCCGTTCCTGTTAATGGAGGCATTAACCACCATGAACTTGGCCTCTGGGAATAGCTTTTGCCTTCTAATATAGATCTGACTATTGGTTTCCCACTGCTATTTATCTAAAGATAATTTTAATTTTTCCACTTTTTTTCTCCACTTGTTGTTGAGGAACACGTTGTTTAATTTTGCATAGTTAGCTTTCTTCTGATATTTCTCCTATTATTGGCTGGAACATTGATAATATTGGAGTTGGGACTAATTCTTGACATGAATCAGTTTTGAATTTGCTTAGACATGTTTTATGGCCTAACATATAGTTTATTTTAATGGACATTCCATACAAGCTTGAAAAGAGTATATATTCTGCTAGTAATGAGTAGGACACTCTACACATGTTTTTTGAATCATTTTGCCTGTCTAAAGTACATCTCTAGTCAGTTTCCATTCTTATTCCTATGTTAAACTACCCACTGCTCAAAATGAGATATTAAAGTCCCTTTGTTGAATTGCTATATTTTATTTCTTCATGTTGATTAATATTTGCATATTTAGGGCTTCAGATTTTGCATCTGTATTCACAACTATTAATCCTCTGGGTGATTAACCTCTTTATCATAAATCCTGACCTTCTTTCTCTCTTGTAAAAGCTTGAATTATATCTTATTTGATATGTATATAGTCATTCCTGGCTCTCTTTGGATTACCGTTTATATGGGCCATCTTTCTTCATCTTTCAACTGCTCCTGGTATGTTGTTCTTAAAGTGTGTCTATTGTTGGCAACATTTAGTTGGGTATTGTTTCTTATTATTGGTTCTGTGTCTTTGGATTGGAGCATTTAATTCATTTACATTCAGGTTTGCAGATAGGCAAAGGTCTACTTCTATGACTTTGTCAGTTGTTAGCTAGTTATTTGTCAGACCTCCATTCCTTTGTTCCTTTTTTTTGTCTACCTTCATGACTTGGCAATTTCTGCGGTGCTAAACTTAGATTCTTTTCACTTTCTCGTTTACCTTTGTGTTATGGATTCACAACTGCGGTTATCATGGGGCATGCATTACTAATGTTGTTATTATAGTTACTATAGAGTATTTTAAGTTGATTGCAAAGTAATTTCACTCACATTCAGATACACACTTTAGCTCAAAGATTTGTACTTTTTAGTGCCACAAGTTTTATATTTTCTAGTACTGTGTACTCCTAAACTATGTGTCTAGTTGTAGTTGTTTTTGAACAGACATTAAGGATTTACACTGTACCATTGTAGTCATGGGCTCTTCTGAATCTTAATTTGACTGTGGATTTACTCCAACTATTGAGTTTCATATTTTAATATGTTTTTATGATAATAGTTACCACTCCTTTGTTCAAGAGCTGAAGTCGACTTTCCCAGGAAGTCAATACTGTGACTTCTCAGAGCAGTCAAGCCAGCTGACTTCTACCTCATGTTTAAAGAGTCAACTCAAGTTATTTAGTCAGGAAAGGATTTAGAATCATTTTGTTTGTCTAAAGTACATCTTTAGCCCAATGTTTCCTTCCTTATTCCTATGTTAAACTACCCACTGTTCAAAATGAGATATTAAAGTCCCTTTATTGAATCGCTGTATCTTTCTTCCTTCATATTGATTAATATTTGCATATTTAGGCTCTCATATTGTTTGTATCTGTATGTGCAACTATAACATCCTCTGGGTGATTAAACTCTTTATCATAAATCCTGGCCTTCTTTCTCTCTTGTAAAAGCTTGAAGTATGTCTTGTCTGATTCGTGTATAGCCATTCCTAGATCTCTTTAGGTTACATGGACCATCTTCCTCTATCTTTCCACTCTACCCGTTGTATTATTCTTAAAGTTTGGGGTTGTCCCCTTTCTTTCCTCATCATAAACACAGCTTTGAACATACACACGGTTCTATATATGATGCAACTTTCTATATTCCCATGAATGTTGGTGCTTTCAAAGCCCCTTATAGACATCTCTTTGTCTAGTTCTTATTTTTAGATTTTTGGTTAGCCCATTTTGTTCCATCTGTTATTCAGTGCCTTGGGCACGATGTTAAACAATTGCTGTTGATTAGCTCCAACAAATTCCCACAAGTAAAGGGCAATCTTTATTGGTTGAGCTCTGAGTCAGGTTAAAATGAGGAGAAATTTTTCCGAAAACATGTGCCGTAATGGCCATCTGCCCCTTTCCAAGGCTGCTGGTTTTACAATGCACTTGGTCATAGGCTATTGATTGCCAAAGGCTTCCGTGGAGGTGGGTATGAATGGGGCAAGATGAAAATCCTGTAAACTCACTGTTTTCTCCCTAGTTAAGCCACCCTTTCTTGACCAAATGCTCCATGCATTAATGGAAATCTTTGGTTGATTTTTCAGAAGCCCATCCAGGTAGATTCTGTTTCTCTAAGTTCCCCTGCTGCTACAGAGGGAGATCTTTTAGGGAATATTTTATCCTTGATAGAAGCTCATGGAACTTGGAACAAAGGGTGAAATATGGTCCACACGAGATTTTGAGGTGCAGTGGGCATCTAGCAATCAGCCGCTCACAGGTCTGGCAGGGAGAGCTGCTGCTTGGTGGGGACTCGAAGAGCCTGTTGCCCTGAGCACACAGACCCCATCATGTCAGTGCCTTAGAAGTGTCTCTTAAATACACAGAGAGCACACTTCATGTCTTAAGAACAAAACAAAACACTTGAGCACCATGACATTTTTGAAACTGCACTCCATCAGCATCGTGATATTCAGTATATCTGACGACTGATGTCTTCATAGAGCTTCTCGAGCCATCAGAAACATACCGCATACCAAGAGACTCTGCTAATGTTTACAGGACATGGTGATTTAAGAAGTTACAGATGCAAATCCGTTTGATGAAAGACAACTGGCTCTGCTTGATTTATGTATCTTGCTAACAGCAGGGTTGGCATGTAGATTGCTGTGTGGTTTTCTACTCTGAATGGCACTTAAGGTTACTCACAGATACAACTTAAAGTCTTATAATTCTTGGGGCCTTGTCTGGTAGATTTCTATTTATGGATTAGAAAGCTCCAGTGGAGATAAGGGTGTTCTGAAGTTGAACAATGCACTTAAATGTGCAATTTCCCGCAGTTGGGGCATCTGCTCTCCTTTCTACACTGCTCACTCTTTATTGTTTGAATACAATTTCCTTCCTTCCTCAAATCCCCAATCTATTCACACACACACACACATACATACGTACATACACACACACACACACACACACACACACACACACACACACACACACACATTCTCTCTCTCTCTCTCGCTCTCTCTCCGTCATTCACCAATATAGAAACATGGCAAGTAACTGCACCAAACAGGTGCATTAGAAAAAAAAAATTCCACCAATGCTATTAAAGTATTGGGTGGAATTTTTATAAGAATCAAGATATGTATAGTTTCAAGGTAACTACCCTCAAATATTTCACTCTAGTGATCATAATTGATATCACCAATAATAGACACAGTAGTGATATCAGAAATCACTCTGTAGGGTGCACTTGGAAGGACATGTCATCTTCTCATTGACCCAGATGCATAACATCTTACAAATCGTCAGAATATAGCAGAAAACCTTAAGCCAAGCCTACAAAATCTGTTCTCAATGTGCATCAAATGTATCAAAGTCACAGAGAAAAAGACTAAGGAATCGTGACATAGTAGAGGAAACTAAGGAGAAATAGAACTAAATGAAATGTGGGGTCCTTGGCAGGATACTGAGTCAGAATAATGGATGGGAACAGAAAAAAGATGGCGTGAAATAAGACCAACAGTTTAGTATATGGTGCTGCATCTACACCTGTTTCACCGCTTCCATGGCGCTAAAAATGCCCGAGGTGGTATCGTTACTTGAACACCGATGAGGAGTTGTCAGCAAATCTCTGCACAATTACTGCCGCTTTCGTCTGTAAGTCTAAAAGTAGCTTTAAAAAGCCCACAAAACTGAACAAAAGTGGCTGCCCCCATTTTTACCATTTCAATGAACTTTTATTCCTCTAGTATTTTTTGTCATTATAACTCAAAAATTTGTTATTTTTGGACTTAATTTAATGAGAATATGACTGATGGAGACCAAGGGTTGGAGTATGTTGAGAAACTGAGAAGGATGACGCTGAGGCAGGATTGTACTTTCAGATCCTCCAGACACGTTTTCAAAGTCTAAGTTCCATTGTGCTTTGTGTTTGAAATGCATTATATACCGGCATTGCTGTCAACCTAACATGCTTTACTGTGGATGTGGGATTTTACATAGGCATCCTTTTTCTTCTCAGTGTTGTGTGGAATAGAAGCCTTGCTATTTACCCTTGCACATTTGATGCTGTAGCTGGAACGCTCCCTTGGGGACTTCAGAACCTATTGCCCATAGATCGCTTTAAGAGCTTAAACCCTGGAGGCTTAATTCTGTGGATTTTCCCATACTTAAGAGGCTTTTGGAGGCAAATGAGATGTAGAAAGTGGGAACAATGGAATGCACCATGTTATCTTGAATGAGCCACGCACATGGGTAGTTATTGGTATGATTTGACTGTCGCCTGAATCTGTTCCCAGAAAGTTTGGGGAACATATGCTAGAAGCTTGGTCAGTGTGCTGATGCTGTAATGCAGGACATTTCAGGGGAGGCCATGGTGGTACCAACCTTGTGATGGATTGTGCGGGCTCCTGGGAGTGCTGGCTCTTACGGGCTTGAATTAGCACCATGAGCGTAAATGTTCGTAGAAAAGGAAGTCAGCCTGCATAGTTGACCTTCTCTTCCCTGGATTGGTTCTCATTTTGCCTCTCCACCACATTGCACACCGTCAGGGGCTCCTCATCAGCACACTGGTACATCTGCTTGAACCTCCAGCCACATACATGCAAACCAAACAAACTTCTGTACTCTGTAGCTTTCGAAGCTGCTGGTGTTCATGTTGTAGCAATGCACTTACAAAGCACTATTCATCTACTCTCTCTCTCTCTCTCTCTCTCTCTCTCTCTCTCTCTCTCTCTGTGTGTGTGTGTGTGTGTGTGTGTGTGTGTGTGTGTGTGTGTAATCTTTAATGTATACAAGAACCTACTGCAAGTTTTGCTAAAAATGGTGCTGGTGAGCCCAAGAGTCAGCTCTAACAGTCTCCCAGGTGATGCCTCTAATTGTGGATCCTTGTTAGCCCTGTGATGATGTCTTGAAAGAAAAAGACTTTCATTTTTAACGAGGGAAATATTAAAAGCCTACAGGCAGTATGGTTAGATCATAAACATCCGAGGAAACGTTGCCCTGAGAGGTTGCTTGTAATGTTGTGGTCATTTTAACTTTGCCTTAGAGGCAGCGTCCAAACCAAGGAGCCTGGGTTCCACCTCAGTTTAGGTTAAACCAGTCTAGGGCATATGTGGGGGAGCAGTGAACACCTTCTAGGAATGCAAGTCCCGGAGGAGGATGGCAGCCACTGCCACCAGGGGGCGCATCACCTCAGCATTTTCAGGTCTGCAGCATCTGGCTTGAGTCACTGGGAGAGGCTGGTAACACGTGAATAATATAAAATGGGATAAAAAAACAAACCGATACAGCACTGGATAATGTGGAGCCATCCCACTGTCTTCAGGTGTCTCTAATGATGAATACTTTAGATAGGTTGCATATTTATAATTCTCAAATACCTGACAGCTGCGTTTGCCTTGCGTTAGCGTGATTTCGAAGTCAGACTGAAGACTCAGTTAAGAGCACTTTCCAGAGATTATCCCCCTTAAAATAACCCAGAGCTGTGCCGGAGGCGATTGGCTTTGGCACTCGTTTGCTTTAAAGTGCTGCTTTCCCAACTTGCTTCACTGCCGTAAAATGTTTTACTGAGGAAGGCCCGTGGTGGTCCAATTATCAGTGGGGAAACTGAGGCGCACTGGGAAGAAGAGGCCCCACGCCTTAGATCTGTGCCTGGACTCAAGCCAGAAGTTCAGCTTCCTAACTAGGCAGCCTGGCTGACCACCCGGGTGGGGTGCCCAGCTGCTTGACACCCCAGGGCTCCTTAGAAGGGAGTTTCCGGTCACAGAGTAACCCAGTTAAGGCCGAGAGAATGGCTGGCATTGGAAGTCAGGCTGGCAGGCCCCACCTAGATTTCTGTTGTCCTGCCAAACTGAAATCATGTTGGCTGTCTTAATTTAAGTCAACTGTCTTAACTGCTTGTCTGCAAACGAATTCTTTTAATTTTCTTTATTCTGTAAATTAAAAGCTAGGATGTATTGATGGGAGAAGAATTACCAAACTATAGGCACATATAAAACAAAAAAGTGGAAAACCCCCTTGTGTTCATCAGTTCTCATCCCAGTCCTGTACCTCACTGTTAAACACCTAATACAGATCATGTATATGAAATATACAAATATACATATATACACATAATGATATAAACATATATAAACACCTAATATATCTTGATCTATATTGTATTTTATATACATACAGGTACATATGTGCACATTTATACATTATAGATCTTTGTTTTATGCTTTCAGAGGATAGATATTAAGCATGTATAATTTGATAAACTTGTTCATTATGTCAGGAGTGGTTTTACGTACATAAATAAAAAACCTCACATATGTAGGGGGAGAGAAGTGATTTTTGCTGAACTTTAAAGAAATGAGATTATACACCTCATACTGTGGCTTCTAATTTTCTCGGATATATATCATAACTTCTCAGGATGAGGTAGTGAGAAAACATCTTGATTAAAAGCATGAGACTTTTAGTTGGGCACAGTGGCCACACCTGCAGCCACAGCCCCCAGGGGACCGGATCAGGAGGACTGCAAAGCTGACACTGGCCAGGGCTATGTACAAGTGTCTGAAAACATAATCATAAATCCCAAGGGGCTCACAGATCAAATGATCGGAGGACAGCAGTATGCTTTGGTGCCCGCCCTGGCCATCTCTCCACACATAGTGTTCTATCTGCTTGCGCTTACAGAGACAAAATAGACACTGGTGTGTTTTCCTTCTAAGTCAGTGGTTCTCAACCTCCCTAATTCTGTGACCTTTAACACAGTTCCTCATGCTGTGGTGACCCCAACCATAAAATTATTTTCATTGCTATTTCTTAACTATAATTTTGCTATGGCTATGAATTGTAATATAAATATCGTTTTTTTTTTTCAGGTGGTCTTAGGTAACCCCTAGGAAGGAGTCATTTGACCCCCAGAGGGGTCGCCATCCACAGGCTGAGAACCAAATGATCTTTTTTAAAAAAAATTTTTATTTTTCCATTCAAATATTTACACTTTCTTCTCTCCTCCCAATTCCCTCCCACACCCCTTCTTCCCTCTCCCACCCTGCTTGAGAGAGGGCAGGGAATCCTGCCTTGTGGGAAGTTCAATGCCCTCCCCCCTACATCCAGGCCTAGGGAGCTGTGCATCCAGATAGACTAGGGTCCCCAAAGGCCAGAATGTGCCGTAAAAACAAGCCCCAGTGCCTTTATCAATGGCTTCTCAGTCAGCCCCCATTGTCAGCCACAATCAGAGTCTGGTTTGATCACATGCTCATTCAGACCTGGTCCAGCTGGATTTGGTGAGCTCCCATTAGAACAGGCACACTGCCTCAGTGGGTGGATGCACCCATTGCGGTCTTGACTTCCTTGCTCATCTTCTCCCTCCTCCTGCCTTTCAGCTGGACCTTGGGAGCTCAGTCCGTTGCTATGATGAGGGTCTCTGTCTCTATCTCCATCAGTCGCCGGACGAAGATTCTATGGTGATATTCGAGATAATCATCAGCGTGATGGTGGGGCAAGGACAGTTCAGGCACCCTCTCCTCTGCTGCCCAAGGACCTAGCTGGGGACATCCCCGTGGATACCTGGGATCCCCTCAAGAGCCAGGTCTCTTGCCAACCCTAAAATGGATCCCTTAATGAAAGTATCTTCTTCCCTCCTCCCCTATCCGCCCTTCCTCCATCTCCACCCTCCCACTCTCCCAAGCTGTTGCCAGTCCTTCCCTTCTCCCTTCCCTCTTCCCCCTCTCTTTCCCCCAACCTGAAACCCCACTCCCATGCTCACAACTTTTTCCCTGCAATCTTGTTTGTTTCCAATTTCCAGGAGGAACTATAAGTTTTCCTTTGGGTTCACCTTGTTATTTGACTTCTCTGGGCTTGTGAACTATGGGCTTAATGACCTTGGTTTATGGCTAGAGTCCACAAATGAGTGAGTACATACCATATTCATCTTTTTGGGTCTGGGTTATCTCACTCAGGATAGTGTTTTCTATTTCCATCCAGTTGCATGCAAAATTCAAGATGTCATTGTTTTTTACTGCTGAGTCTTAAGAGTGAGTGCTTAATGTTTTCCTTCTGAGGACTGAGCGCTTCAATCTCTTATTTCTGTGACTCTAGATTATTTCCTGGAACTCATTTTTCATACTCAGGTGAAACAAGAGATGCAGACATTGCCATAGAATATGCTGGTGTGTGGTCCTAGTTCCTCAAAACACTCAAAGCAAGTCAGCTGAAAATATTAACAAGCAGGAGCTAGGTAATAGATCTTCCCTTTTCAGATTTTCTTCTAGGGCCCATGCCAAGTGCCCACCTACCTGGTCGTGTCTCATAGCAGCAGGTCTCAGCCTACTGAAGTATCCCAGGAAGCTGGGGAATAACACAGCTGACTAGGCCTGTCCGCCACTACCCAGGGTGGCTGAGTGAGGACATCTCTGACAGGTCCCTATGGACCCTTAACACCAGCTAACACTGGATTACAAGGAAAGTTTATGATTAGGAGGGACTGAGTGTGCATTTTTCCTGAGGGCATTTGTTCTGTTTTCATCCCCTCCCCTACACCCCCTCCAGAATAAAAGAGGTAGAAAAATAGAGGGGAGATGATTGTTCTGACTTTCCCCGTGAAAAGCCGTTTCTGAAGTGTGTACGTACTTCCGGAGACTTTCCTAGGCTCATCTTTAAAAGCACGCCACCCGCGCTCCCCCAACCCATCTGTTGACACTGAAGTCCCACTGGTGCCAATCCTTATGTGGCACAACAGGTTGGAGAAGCAGCCAGTGACTGCTTTCAATTTTAGCTGAAGTTCCTGACAAAATTAGCTAGCCCGGGAGGTCATTTGTCTCTGGTCCAGAGGTGGCGGTTTGATTATTCTTGGCTCAGACTGAACTTGGAAGGGAACTGAAGCGTCAGGTAGGGAAAAAAAAAATCCTCCATACCTACGTGAGAAAGTACAAACAAATGCACGCCACCAGTGTGAACGGCTCTCACGGAGACGAAGCAGAGTGACCGAAGTTCAAGGACAGGCGAGAGTGACCTAAAGTGACAGGAACAGGGAGGAAGGCTGCCGTAGGGAAGGATCATTGCTTTCAAAAGAGACAGTGGGGAAAATGTCCCAGGCTTACTTTGGTACTGATTTAGCAGGGTGCATGTACATTCTTGACCTCATGGAGTAAAGACTTAAACTGTGCACATTCTGATATATATATATATATATATATATATATATATATATATATATATATCCGTTTTAGAAAGAAGAAAGCTGTGGTTTGGGCCATGAGCCATGAAAAGATAACTACAGCCATCCATGTGGCAAGTCAAAATTCTTCAAAGAAATGCATACAACCAGGGAAAGAACGAAAAAAAAATTAGCACTTAAAAATAATGATAAAATAAGAGGTCTCTTTGAACCCCAGGCGTCAGCTGAGCTCCTAGCCCAGGAGGAGCCCACGCTGGGGACGCGGCGTTCTCTATGTTCACACTCCGCAGAGGAGCTTTGCACTTCAAGCTGTGGCTGCACAACTTTATAATAAAGACAAAGGGCAGGGGAAGTACAGTCTCTTCTGCAATAAAAGTGGGGTCTTACCCAATTCTGTGTGTCGGGCAATGGGAAGAACACGTGACCCACAGGTGAAGGGCAGTCGGTCAGTTCTGCCCATACAATAAACAAACAAATCACACACCCTTAACTCCCAAGACCCATAGAAGGTCCTACATCCAAGGTCTGTCCCAGGAAGATTTTTTTTCTTTCTCCTTCTACTTACACTGGTTCATTGTGCAAAAATGTTCCCCATGGACAGATAGTGATCTTTCCTTGCTTGGGCCACACCTCCGTGGATTTGGAGAGGGGGCACTTCATCGTGTAGGTGGTTACTTTTCTTTTTTCTCCTCTCCTCCTTTCTAGATCCTGGCTTGTCTGTTGCACACAACTGGCAATGTTTGGTGTTATGGAGACACAACCTTGCTTTGTTGTGGAGACTGCTCAGTCAGGTCTGGGCACTGTGGGTGAGGGGAGATTGGAGAGCAGGAAAAGACCGCAGGAGAGCCCAGAAAGATGTGCCTTGTCTTGACACAGTGGAGGCCCCGCCTCACTGCCTGATGAATGATATCGAGCCAGTGTTATCATAGGAGGGAGTGTTGTTTGTTACTCTTGTTTCTTGTTGTGGCTGTTTTGGTTTAGAGTTTCATTCACAGTGTTGCTTAGGCTGGCCTGGAACTATAAACTATGTTTATAGCCCAAACAGACTTCAAATTTGTAATCCTTCTGTCTCAATCTCTTAGGGGCTGGGATCACAGAAGTGTGTCAGCATGCTTGGTTTCTTGGGAAGGCTTTTGATTTTTGTTGTTGGTAGTGCAATGGCAGGGCTGTGCAAACAATGATTTGCTTCTATTCCCGACACCAACTCTGCATGCAATTACAAGTGAAGGGCTTATGGAAGTAAAAACTGGGGCAAAGAGGATGAGCCCTGCCTCCACCCAGTGTGGAGATACTCTGTAAATACACCTGCTTCATCCTTGAAGGGGAAAGGGCCCAGTGCCTCCAAGCTTCTCTTTCCAAGTCAGCTCATTCTGGGATGAAACTGTAAGGGTGGGATTTTTATCCTGAAGCATAAGATGTGAGACCAAGTGGGGAACAGACTGGGGAATAAAAGGCAGCAGCCACATCGGGAGCCTCAAACTTCCTAAGAGTGAAAGACCACAGATACATTCTTTTTTTTTGGATCTAGCTCCTTCCAAACTTGTTTCCTGAGGGACCTCCCCAAAACTGAGTCAGGCAGATAACATAGAACTCAAAGAATGACACCCAGGCTGTCTCCCTTCTCCTTTAGATCTGATAGGGCACCAAGAGATTTCTCTCTTCTACCCTTGCCTTATGGTGGGGTAGAGGAAGAGACAAAGGACCTCTGTGATCTCAGGTACATTCTGGCAGAGATACTCTCATCCTAGGAATTAGGGAGCCTCTCTGCGCTAAGGCACTGTCAGAAGGGGACTCAGAAATCCCTACCTTCCACTTGCAGTAATGATTGGCAGCTCCCAGAAGCTATCTTTCAATGTGCTTTAATTTCCCCACCTCCTTTAACTCTGAGATTTCTCAAAATAAGTATCAACCAACACCATCCTTTCTCTGGGCCACAAGAGTCAGTTCCCCACTGATCTAGTTCCCCACTGCCCTTCTTCCCCACATCCTCACACCCCGTACACATGGCCAGATCACACAATTCCTTCTGCCTCCACATGAGCTAGTGTTCATTCCCTGACTCAATAAATTCCAGGTTCCCCACCCCCCACGCCTGCTTTTCACTAGAGACACCATATGAATGACTTTTCCTAGCAAGCTGGCTTGCTCTGAACTCCTCAAGGGTTTCAGAGTGCTTAATGGAGGTGGCCTAACTAGAGAATTCTCCATGACACTCCAACCTGGATGGACTTGAATAGTTTAAATTCCTCCTTTGGTACCTGGCAACCAAAGCAAAGGTAGACTCACTCAGGCATTTCAGGGAAGGCGTGCTGCACATGGGGCAGCCAGCATGAGGGGAGGAGGGAATAACTGTACCCACGGGAAGCAAAATCCTCTCTCTCTCTCTCTCTCTCTCTCTCTCTCTCTCTCTCTCTCTCTCTCTCTCTCTCCCCCATTTCCCCAGATGTTGTCAGGAGACACCTGACAGTGTGGAAGGTCACCTGCTGCCCATTCTGTGGGTCCTTTGTGACCTACGCATGGAGAAACCTGTACAGAGGTTCCCCACCCCCACAACCTCCCAGGGCTAAACTGCTCAATCCCAAGAGCTTCCACAGAGCCACCCAAGCCATAGATCTGGTTTCTAGGGCCATCCCATTTAGGATAAGACTTAGGTTTTCAGCACCACTTGTAAAACACATCTCTTCCTCTGGTTTTGTGTGTCTTCCAGTTGGCAGGCCCTGGAAGGAGGCAAGGGACGTCCAGGGTCCAAGCATGGAAAGTGAGCTGTGCCTGGGATCATCCATTTCAATGGTCACCTGCTGCAGATGGAGGTGAGGATATCAGCTTCTGCATTTCAAATAGACAGGGATAGAAGAACCCGAATGGGGGCCTAGATTTAATCTTGGGGTGAGATAGGTTGATGATCCTCATAGAAGGCCAGTAGTCTCCTCCCCCAGGGTTCATGCCAGGGCCCCCTTAGCTTCAGCCACACACTGGACTTGCTTCAGTTTCTCAGGGAGCGAGAAATGTGAACCTGAGCCAGAGGGGGGAGCCAGGACACCCCTAATAAGCCAAAAGACCCCAGGAGACCAGTTTTAGAACTTGAGCCTGGCTCACGGGGATCCCCACCAGGGGGCAGAGGGGAACCCCGGAGGCCAACGGGAGGAGGCAGGACCAGTGGTTAGGCACTGGAGACCTAGCACACTCTCACGCTCTAACTGAAGGCAGAGGATGGAAGAGAGCCAAGGAAACCTCCTTTTCTCTGAAAGTTTCAGGCGAATCCTCCTCGGTGGAGATCTGTCTACCCGAATCCCGCCTTGCAGGCCTCCCGCACCACCTCTTTCTTTGGGCACCAAAGGGTTGAAGGGCTGTGCACTGGGCTCCCTCCGAAGCCCAGTCTCCTCCCTGCGCCCCCTCCCCGCAGTGCTGGCCAGAGACCCCCTCCCGTGCACCCCACCCCCTATCGTGAACTCGCTGCGGGGCTACGGGAAGCTGCGCTCGCCCGTGCCGCTGGCGCGCCCCGGCCGCCGCTCGGCTCCGAGTCCCCCGCGCGTGGACCGTGGAGTAGGGGGGCGATTCTGCGACGCGCTCCCGCAGCCGGAGACCAGGGCCTGCTCAGGGTGGCCAGCGGCCGGCCCTCCTCTCGCCGGTCCTTCCCCGCTCCTCCTCCCCGGCCCCCGCCGCCCCCGCCTCCTGGCCGCCCCCGCCGCCGCCGCCCCAGGCCGAGCGCGGGCGCGGAGCGTGGGAGCCATGGTGCGCGAGCAGGAGAGGGACCCCGAGCGCAAGGAGGCGGCGGCGCGGGCGAGCGGCGAGGAGGAGGAGGAGGTGGCGGGGGAGGAGGGACTGAGCGATAGCGACGAGGGCGACGGCGTGGAGACGGGCAGCGGCCGGGAGGAGGGAGAGCAGGAGGCGGCGGCCGGGTGGGAACGCAGCGAGGACGCGCGGCTGCTGCGCGCAGGGCTGCCTCCCGCCGCCGTCCCCGCCGCGGCCGCCCGCGACCCGAGCGGACGCCGCCCGCCGGGGACGCCGCCCGGCCGCCCAAGGATGCCGCCGCCGGGCGACCAGGACCGCGCGCGCCGCCGCCGCCGCCGCCGCCGGAGGGACCTTCTGCTGAGCCAGCTCTGCTTCCTGGCCTCAGTGGCGCTGCTGCTCTGGTCGCTGTCGAGCCTGCGAGAGCAGAAGGGTGAGTGTTCGCAGCCTTCCCCGAGTGGGCGCTGCGGCTCCAGCGGTTCGGGCTCTGGGGCTCTCAGCGCGGGGCGGCTGCGCTTGGCTCTGGCCACAGCGAATAGGCACGAGGACACCCAGGTTCCTCGTAGGGCTGGGGAGGAGAAGGGGTCTGGGCTCTAAGACTGCTGCAGTGGAGGAGTGAGCGGCCCCCTTAGGCACTTTGAAGACCTTTACTTGTGACTCTTGCCTTCTGCTCCTTTCCCACAGTCTGAGGACTGGTGGTGGCAGTGGTGACAGGGAGTCTCACCCTAAGCAAGAACCCTTTCACCACTAGGGCCAGTAATAAAGTTGTTCCGGCAGCAATCGGTACTCGTGCAGGCAATCAACCACCTGTACTCCAGGCTTGCTGAGGGCTTGCAGGGCTGGCTGATCGGCTCACTCCCGGTTCTCCACGTGTTCTTCACACAGAACAGGTCGAGTGGGCAACAGAGAATATTCCTTGCCACCGTTGCGGTACAAGAGCAGGTGCTGGTAACTTCGGACAAGAGAAAGTGATAGCTACCAAGCCGGGGTTTAGTAATGGGCATTTTCTCTTAAAGGGTCGCTCAACAGGAACACATGGATTTTTTTTTTCCTTAGGGCTGGCTGGCTTCCTTCCCCGGACTTTAGCTGTTGAGCTGGGGATGGACCACTCTGTGCTGTCCACTTTTTCCTGGTGCCTTGGCTGATGGTGCGCGCGCATACACACACACACACACACACACACACACACACACACACACACACACGAGACTTCGGTTTATCTTTGCCCTTGGCTTTTCTAGAGCTAAAATAGACATTGAAAAGAAATGTGCTCGGAACAGTTGTCTATTGGAAACAATTTGGACTCTGGGATGCAGCTGTGTAAAAGAACAAAATAACACCACGGAAAGGAAAGACTTGGGAGAAAAGCAATTCTCAAATGATTATGTACCCTGGCGTTTCAAGTGTCAGGGTTTGTGGGGAAGCAGACGAATAAATGACTGTAGGTGGAGTAAAACAGTTACAGATATGTGGTGCGCTGTTAAGATGGACACGGATCTGATAAGCGTTGCTTTGAAGCGCACAATAAAGGTGTTTGGATAGTGATGGTGACGTTTTAAAAGATGCCATCCATCAAGAAAGGGACTTCCCTCACACTGGCTGATGTAGTGCTACATGGTGAAACTCGAGGGTCATTCTGGACTTCACAGATCTCTCTAGAGACTTCATCATATATGGTAATAAGAGAGAGGCAGTCCTGGTTTTCAGTGAAGCCCTTAGACTTGATGACTCTCACCGTAGCTTCTGAATCTTAGATTTTTCTGGCCCTGTGTGCTGACATGAGGGAGGGGCTGTGTTTGAATGGAGTGAGTCTTCTCTCCAAGGGCAGATTCAGATCTGCTAAGCAGTGTCCACTGACTGTCACTAAGAGGGCTCGTAGTTTTTCTGAGTGAAAGCCAACAGATAGTTTATGCCTCCCTTGGCAAGAGCTATTTCAAGTCAATTACTTGGTGGTAGTTTCCCTACAGGTTGGGGCCCTGTGAATGACAGGCTTCTCAGTACTTTCCAGGACATAAAAGACATTTTTTCCCCCTGGGTGGTGAATGTGACCCACACAGTGAAAGTGAATCAGCTGCAGGGGGCTTCAATTCCTTACCCCCACCAGGAGCTGGAGTGTCTGGGCTGATAGGGTAGTGTAAGCTTGGAACCTGATGACTAGACTTTCATTTTGAAGTAGTTGCCCTGACAATGACGTTTCTGTCCAGGTGCTACTGACTCAAATTTTATGCCGTAGTATACCCCATCTCTTCCCTTTCCTTATTTATATTTCATATTCTCTTTCTCACTCTCACTTCCTCTTTGGCCCCTGTCAATGTCTAGTTTAGGGACTCCTGATTCCCAACCCTGGGAAGACTTAGCTGGGAGAAACCCACCAGTTCTAAGGACCCTGTTACTCAGGCTCTGCTTGTTGCCTCCACCCCCAACTCCATGGCTTGCTGGTCCTCATCCTGTCTCTAATCACCTTTCTTCCATTAGATGCTGCTTTCAGTAGGGGAGGCCCAGCCGTGTTGCAGCAGCGAGACATAGCTTTCTCGCAAGATAATTTTAAGCAGATTAATTACTGCATGGGGATCTTCCACTGATATTTTGCTTGGGAATTGCCATTCGGCATCAGAAACATCTGAGTAGTGACACCTACCCCAAAACTCCAGGGCCCCTCTACATAATATCCTTTCAGCGTGGGCAAAAGGGTCATCATTTTACCCCATATTACAGACTCTGGGACTCACAATGGGCGATTAAGTAAAGTCACCTAGGAATTGAGGAGTAGAGGGACAAGCCAACTTGAGGGGACCTGACTCTTTGTTCCCAGCTGTGTTCCTTGCTTTGGGGTGCAGCCCTGTGATGCTTGTTTGGTCATGTGGGTGTATCGTCATAATGACCAAAGGCAATATTTTATCTTTAAAGGCATGTGGTATTTGTTAAAGATAGCAAGATAACCCCCCAGAGGCCTGTTTCCTAAGAACCCCCCCCCACCCTTGTTCTTTTTTTCTTATAAAAAGGGTAGTTAGTTCTTTTTTTTTAAAATAAGAAACAGAGGTGTCTGAAAGTTATGTTACATAATGCCTAACATTTCTAATCATGAAATTTGGGATCTTTTTTTGATTTCTCAGTAAATCCAGACTTGGTAACATACTGAAAAGTTCAGCCCTATTTTGCAGTCTTTCTTTGTGCTCAGTATTTGGTTAGAAGAAGTATATCAAAGAATCTGTACTGGTTCTTTTTTTTTTCCCCTCCTGTGTAGCTAGGATGTGAGGATTGTTTAATTTAGGTCAGGAAGAGTTGGTGCTGGAAGGAAGAGAATTCTTAATTCTAACTACAACAAAAGCAATAATAATAGCAGCTACAGTTTGGGCATCTCAAGTGCCAGGCACTGTGCCAAGCATACCTTACGTGCATTTACCTCATCTGCAAATACCGGCTTCCGTCTTGTGAGCCTTCAGCAGGGGAGACACGGGCCCCAGGTGCCCTATTTAGTTGTTGCTGATGAAGATCTTCTTTTTGATCTCTGTGTTCAAAGCCAATTTAAATAAGGTGTTAGATTTGCTAATGATGGTTTTCATTTATTCTTGCCATGAGAATGGATTACTTTTGTATACATTGAGTGGCTTAGAAGTGTTTCACTTTTTTAAAAAATATAAACTCCATGGCCATCTTTCTTTAGAGGTAGGGATTCTAACTCAGGAGCAGTTATATACATCTTCTCTAGAAAGTTCTAAGATTATAACTAAGAAAAAATAAATATTTGCACACATACACAGTCATAAATTTGAAAAGACCACAACTTAGGTCTTTAGAGAGTATATATGTATATGTATACTTTAGAGAGTATATATGTATATGTATGTATACATATATATATATAGAGATGGATATATGTCAATTACTATCACTATTTAACAAATTAGCCCCAAACTTGGTATCAACAGTTGTTTAACATTTTTTGCCCATGGGTACTTCAGTTCAGAAATTTGATGGGCATGTTTGGGATGGCTCTTCTCTTCTTCATTATGTCAGAGGCCTTGCCTGGGAAGAGTGTAAGATTGGGCAACATGACAGTTGCATCTGGAATCATCTGAGACACCATCACTCTCATTTATAAGGGTTGATGTGGATGTTGACTAACACATGCATGATCTGTCCATGGGGCTCAGTTTGAACTTCCTCAGAGCATGGCAGCCAGGCTTCAAGAGATAGCACCCCTGAAAACAGATACCTGGCGGTTTTATGCTCTATCAGAAGCCACAGAGTACTGCTGCCATGGTGGCCTTCTGCTGGTCAAGGCAAGAACAAATGCCACCCAGGTTGAAAGGGGGAGGATGTGGAGTCACCATTTTCTCAGTTTAATGGGAAATATGATGATTTGTATATTTGAAAAAAAATGGAGATTTGAAAGGACCCTAACTTAGGAGTGAGTGAACACATTTCCCAAGGTGACCAGTTGTGAGTACAGGAAGTATATACATATACCTTGTATGTAGACATTTGCAGTACACCTATGTGAATATGCACCATACAAACTTGCACATGCATAATATTTTTGAAATGTTTTCCAATCATGAGACTATTGGCCTTAACCTTATTTGGTGTGCAGATGAAGATAATCTTTGAAGAAGGAGGCACAGTGTGGATTTGAAATGAAACCTGAGAGTCCATCTTGGCTTCCATGGAATTCCACTCATCAGAAGACTTGGGGTGCAGCCTGCAGAATCCCTCACTTCATGTCCCCTCCTTTAGCCTTCTCTTTTCTGACTTCACTTGGACTTTCCTGTTGCTTCACAAGGGTGTATGACCTTTCTGGTCCCAGATTTCTCACATGTGCTGGTACTGCTGTGTCCTCCACCACCACTTCACTCTGCGGTGACTTAATCCTTCTGCAAGGCCAGGATCTCCTGGACTATATTAGATTCCCCACTGTGTTCTCTGAAAACACTGCTTTCGGTTGATTATATTTATCAAAGTCGGCAGCTATCTGTTTGTTTGAGTAACATTCCTCTTCATTGGGTTCCGAGCTCCAGGAGGTCAGAGACCCTGTGATCTATTCTGACATCTGTCACCCCCATCACCCAGCCCATAATAAGAGCTCAAAATATATTTGTTATAGAGAAGCCCTATTGATTTCTGAACTTCAATGCCTGCGATAAAAATAACAAAACAAAACCAAAACAATCCACCATGTTTTAGGGCCCTACTTGCTGGCATATGCTTATTTTCATAATTTCTGGTCCTGTAAATTTGATGTTGTTGCCCCCCCTTTTTTTTTTCTTTTGGAGAGTACTGAGCTGAAAAGAAAACGTGACAGGCTCTGCTCATTATCACTTGGATAGTGGTAGGATTTGAACCTGGGGACGCCAGTGTCAAGGTTGCATATGGATGCGTTATCCAGCATTGGCAGAGAGGAACACAAGACGGGGAATCACCCTGCCTTTTTCAGTCCTCCGAGGAGTAAGGAGTAACAGAAGGCTGGCTTCATAGAAGCGGTATTTTAGAAACACGTTGCTTTCCACCTTTTCTATTTTCCGCACAAACATATATAGAAGTGTTTCTTTCCTCCAGCCTTTTCTTAGCTGCTCATCAACCCAGATTTTTCTCAAAGATTTCCTCTCCTCAGAAGCCTTGAATCCTTGTGGGAAGATTTTTTTTTTTTTTTTTTTTTTTTTACCCCGGAGGGTTGGCAAAGCCAAAAGAATTGCAAAACTAGCTATTTGCTGAGCATTCCAAGGCCTGGTGGAAGCTGGCTGATAGCGCAGGACTTTGGCAACTCTTGCTTCTATAAGGCGTGTTCTGTGCGCACAAGGAAAGTCTTTCTGTATGTGTTTGGTTAATGGAGAGAAGGATACTACTGAGACGGTTCCAATGGGGAAACTGAGGTCTAGGGGGATTCAAAAAATGTCGGCGACGTCACACTGCAAGTGGGGTATGATCTCAAGAGAGGAATTTGAGGATTTCTGATTGATGGTCATCAGTTTCTGATTCTGTAGAGTTTATTTGACAGCCCGTTTTATTCATTGCTTGTAATAGTTTTAAACTAGGTTCTGTTGTATAGGATCTGAGAATGTAAAGTACTGAGGATTCAAGTGGAGGAAGGTTTGCCATAAGCCAAGTGGGTGATGGGCTATGGGCTTCCAACATTCTGTTTGCGATTCTCTCAGTATGTTCCTGGCTTGGGATTGGCTATGCTCCTCTTTACTGTTGCTAATGTTGGGTGTCACCATTCTTGAATGGCTTTCCTACCCCATAACCATCTCTGTTAGCTGTCTCTTTGTGAAATTCTTCTCAGTGGATTCCTTGAAAGGAGTCCTTCATAGGACCCCCAAGAACATCAGATCCAGGGATCTCTGCCTATGACTCCTTTAATCAGGCATTTTGCTAGTTGTTGGGGTTACAGTGGTATCTGAGATCGACACCCAGTATTGGTCTTTGGGGTTTTGGGGTAAAGGGGCACCAAGTAGCTACTTTTGAAGAATTGTTGGAGCTATGAATGAGAACTACAGCATGCCCTGAAGGAGTGTATGGTTCTTCAGATGTGCTGGGACCTGGAAAGCAAACAGAAACTAGTTAGAAAGACAAACTCCTAGAAACCTGAGAAACACCATGGGCAGGCAGCAGACGGAGATGCCACTGCAGATGACCAATAACCCCAAATAACATTTTCCACCCTGAATTATTAAGTGGGAAATTGGAATTTAAAAATAATGAGATGTCATCTTTTGGATAGATTGGCAAAAGTCAATGGATCCAAGTGTAGTTGACAACAATGTGGAGGCTGTGTGGCTAAGCTGCTGTTGTTGTTTTGGACTGCATACATGCTTATGGGACTAGGAGAGCCCCATATATTTTTGAAGCCTGGGTAAAAACTTAGAGGACCTGGATCCAAATATGGACCAGGGCACTGATTGGCTGTGGCCCTTTAAAGCCTGGAGTTTAGGGTTAGAAGGGAACCCTGGGGATCAGGAAAGACCAGTGCTGGTTGCTTATTTAAACCATGCAATTTAGCATTCATTCTTTGCTTTTCAGTAGCTATGTATTCCTGAGAGGACGGGCAAGTGAAATCAGCTCAGCTGCTCCCCAGTTTGGAGAATTTCCCATCTGTAGCTTTTGTAGTATTGACAGTCTTGCTCTTCATTTCCCCTGTATTTCTCCTTCATTCTGACTTAGAAAGGGCCACTTTTACTTTAGCGGCCTGATCTGCCACCAGGATTTAAACCCCTGGAGGATGCGAAGGAACAGAGGGTGGTGGAGAGGCCAGACTGACCAGACTGGCATTGCACATCCACACCAGGAGGTCAATAGTGCCATTTTCTAGACGGGACGCGAAGTGTTCATTTTTGGGTAGTTTGACTTAGTGAGCTGGTGGGACAGGAAGCCGACAGTCGAAAATCGGGATTATTTGCAGTTGCCGCCACAGATGAAGACTTGTGAGGAGTAGACCAGAAGGTGAGAATTATTTCTCCGACGAGCTTTTGTTCCTCACTCTGCAGTGTCACCTAGGGAACTCTGTGCTTCACTTGGGTCTGAGTCTTGCCCAGAGGTACTGATGGGACGCCCCAGGGTGTGGTGTGCACACTGTGATGTTTTGTTAAGGGTGACACAGTTGGTGCCAGTGTGCAGCCAAGACTGAGCCCACTGGGGTAGGTTAATGTGCAATATTCATCGTATTATGGCTATGTAGAGGCCCATTGTCGCTGAGCTGTGAAATACACTGAACTCAAATTTTCTCTTCTGGATGTAAATCAATATTCTTCTACTTGGTTTTCTAAACGTTCGCTACAATTTCACTCCAAACTCTCTTCCCCCGGCCTCATTTCATCTTCCTATGTACACTGGCATTACATTCACTATCGGGGTTTCTCAGGGAAGCAATCTTCATGCAGATTCTTCCGGCTGTTTCTTGTCTGGTCAGGTTACTTGGGAAGCCTGCTGTCCAGCTGTCGTCTTTGCTCCCTCCCTTCAGCTCTGTGCCGTTCACATCTCTGAGCTCTCCCTTGGAAGTTGTCTTCCTAGAAGTCGCGCATGCGTCCCTCTTGGCTTACGCCTGGGGTTGTTGTTTTGGTGCCTCTGGAATAAGGCAAAGCAAGCGTAGGCGTGATGCCTGGTATGTTTGAAGCTGTGATCCTTCTTCTGACCCATGGGTCAGGTGGATTGGACTCATAATGTCGGTTATGCACCTATAATCCTAGAATTTGGGAGGGCTGAAGCAAGAGGGTTATGATTTTGAGGCTAGCCTTAGATTTAAAATAAAAGGAAAATAATTTAGGGTGGGCCTCATGTTCTTTGGGGCTCTGAAGATGTTGCTTGTGTATCTTTCAATGATGCCTCTTGGACGTGTGATACTGTCCTGGTTTTTAATTGTTTTTGGACTCCGTTTTCTTTTTCTAAGACATTTGCTTTGTTCCTCCTGTGTTCTTTGCTCCTAGAGTCAGTGAGTTATATGACCAGTATGGTTCTGTGTCTGTCCACTTCTGATCTGAGAGCGCGTGTCCCACAGGCCTAGGATCTCCCACTCTGTAACGTCTTCGTCCTTGCTTGCTCCCCTTCTGGGTTGTCTGTTACTGCATGCCTGAGTTCCTGGAAGCATCCCCTCATCTACCTTCCTTTCCTCCTCCTTTTGCCCTTTGAACTGGGCTTTTCTTTCTCTTTTGAGATAGGTTTTGTTATACAGCCCAGTCTGGCCTTGGGTGCATGATCCTTCTGCTTTAGCCTCTCAAGGACTGAGGTTACAGTTACATGCAATCGCCCTGGATATTTGGTGCGATTTCTATACATGTTATTTATATATTTATTTATATTCATACATGCAGGTATTTTGACTACATGTATGCCTGTGTATCTCATGTGGTCCTGGTGCCTGAGAAGGCCAGAAGAGAAATGTGGATCCCCTAGGACTGGAGTTCCAGGAAGTTGTGAGCTGTCACGTGGGTGCTGGGAATCCAACCCAGGTCCTCTGGCAGGGCAGCTGGTGTTTGTAATCTCTGAACCATTTCTCCAGCCCCTCTACATTTTTTTAACTAATAATTTCCCACTCCTTAAAAAAAGAAACCTTTATTTAATTATTCATTATTGCGTGGGTCTGCCTGTATGGTGTGCGTCAGATGAAGCATGCACATAGAGCCAGAGGATAACCTTATGGCGTTAGTTCTCTGCCTCGACCTTTACTGGGTTCTGAGGATCTCACTCAGGTCCCCAGGCTTGCACAGGAAGTGTGCTGGACCATTGTGTGGCCCAGGTTTCCAACTCTTACACTGGCTTCAACTCCCAAGAGCTGCATCTCTTGTTGGGATTACTTTAACAGCTCCTTATTCTATCCGTCTGCATCATCTCTCCCACCTCTAAGTATGCACACGTTAATTTTGAAGATTCATTTTCTTTCTGTGGACTCTTCTATAAGTGGCTCTTGTCCACCTATGTTGTTCCCTTTCCTTGCCAGTGTCTTTAAATGTCGGGCACTTTGGTGTCTGCACCTCCCTTGTGTGTAGGTGGGGCTGTTACAGAGAGCATGGCAGTGGCAGAGGAAAGACTCGTTGGTGAGTGTCCCTGGGAGCTCATCTGACTGGGCCATGTCACTGGGAAAGGCTCTATGTGCCTTGTTTTCCATCTATGTCAGGGGTTTGTTGGATTTCCTAGAGAAAGATCACTGTGTCCTGCCATCAGGGGGTGACCTGTTCTCTCAGGGAGTCCAGTGGGAGAAGGGGTTTTTCTTCAGTAAAAGCACTTGCTCTGCCTCAAAACTTAGGTCTTCCCAACAGTGACTATGAAGGGGTTCAATAACTGATTTGATGACAGAACCCAGACCATCCCCCATGATTTAAATCAGCTTGCCTCCTTCCTCCCTGCTCTTCCTTTTCAATTTTAGCTACATAAGAAAGCTAAGGGTAGGGAGTAGGAGAAATGGAAAGTCTTTTTTTTGTAATTGAAATTTTTATTGAGTGAATTGAAGATTCTCATATAGGTGGAAAACAAAATACAGGGACTCTCCCTTGTAGTATTTTCTAGTTAACTTCACTATAATATTTTGCAAAATTGTGACATAATATTATTAGTAGGATGGTGGCATCAATCATTCTACCTTTCTCACTTGGACTGACTTTTTTATTATGTATGCATTTGTGTGTGTGTGTGTGTGTGTGTGTGTGTGTGTGTGTGTGTGTGTGCTGGGTTCTACAAGTTTTATAACCCATGTGGATTTGTGTATCTACTGCCAACCATTAAGGTAATGGAGAAGGGTCCCTCTAATGACAACACCATCCATATCTTTTAATATAAAAGGACCAGTGGTATTAAGTAATTGATAATCACCTACACTCAAATAACGTCAACTTAAATATCGTGATTTTAAGAATGAAGGAAAATCACCACCAGGACTATTATATTCTGTACAAAATTTTGGTTATACATCGGGGCAGAGAAATAATCACCAAGTTCATTTACATTTGAGAACTGAAGTTGTGGACAGTCTATGTTTGCAGAGTCAACGATCTAACGTATGGAAATCTGAACTGAACACGAGGGAATGTTTATGCTTGGTATGCGGAGGGATTCTTTGATGGATAGTTATTTCTGTCATTTGCGTCATATTTCTGAATGAAGGATGCACGAAAATGGCTTCTTCAGATAGATGGATCATTCGGGAAGTTTAGCCATATTAAGGCTCCCATACCGCTTTCCTTGGTATTTGTTTTCTGCAATATTGACGTGGAGGCACTCTTGGGGCCACTGAGTCTTAATGTCTGATTTTGTTAGAAGTGACATGAAAGAAAATTGCCAATTTCACTCTTTGCTTGAAAAAAAAGAATCGGCTTAAGAAAACACAGCACAGTGAAGGGAGGAATATAATGAATGAAGATCAACTTTTGGCAGATGGTCTCACATTCGGAAATGTTATTGAAATGCTGGAATCTCCTGGGAAACTTTTGGACAAGCGGGAGAGTCAGTCCATGGGAAAAAAGGGGAGTCACAGGCCGAGCTGCTCTATGTAGCAAGTGAGGAGCTGCGCAGAGCAGAGCGCTGGCCCTCAGGACACTCCTTGCTTTGTTCCACGCACGTCTGTCTTAATGTAATCAGGAGAATAATGGGCTCTTTGGGAAATGAGTGGCCTGGGTTTTCTCCTTTCTTCTGTTTTTCTTGTTAGCAATGTTCGAACGTATTACTTCCCAACTTCATTTTGTTCTTGATATCATGCTTCTGGACCTTGATCCGAGCACTGGTTGCTAAGGAGAGCTTCCTAGGACCTAGCATCGTCGGATTTGGAAACCAACCCGTGGTCTCTGGAGTGGGCTTTCAGGTTGATGTTTAAAACCACGGGTAGTTTTGGGCTGTGTACAGCGAGTAAACTCATTGCACCCACTTTAAACAAATCTAGGCAAATTCAAATCAGTCTCACTATTCTCTAAAATTGTGATGCCGTTTCCTCCCTTCAATATGTCAATACTGAGGTCAAACCGTGTATAATGGATTAGATCTTTAAATTTTTTGTTTGGTTGTCTTTTGAGACAGGGTTTGTCTGTGTTGCTCAGGCTGTCCTGGAACTTGTTTCTGTAGCCCAGGCTGGCCTCAAACTCAGAGACCTGCCTGCCTCTGCCTCTCAAATGCTGAAAGTGGTGGACTTGTACCACCACTGCCCAACAGATCTTTAAATTAAGAAAAAGCTTATCTATCTATTCAGTATGTATGTATGCATGTGAGTTCATGTATGTATTCCTGCCACAGCATAGGGGAGAAGTCAGAGGACAACTGGGAAGACTGAGTTTTCTTCTTTCAGGCTTAGAAGCAAGTCTCCTTACCCACTAAATCATCTTGCTGGTCCCTACATTTTTTTTAAAATAAAAAAATTAGTATGTTTTAATTTTAAAACTGCATACAGTAAAACTGACTGACGGTCAAGAGACAGAATATCACTCTTCCTGCAAAACTCTGAATTGTCCCTTTGTAGTCTTGTCTTCCTCTCACCCATTACCCTGACCGTTGTCTGTTATCAGAGTATTTGAGTTTTTAAGAGTGTAGGCAAATGTAATGCCAGCATTAGGGAAGTGTAGATGGGAAGACCACGACTTTGAGGCTAGTTGAGGCTAAATAGGGAGATTTGTCTCAAAAGAAAAAGTAAAACAAAAATGATTTTTTTGCAAATGGAATCCAAGACTCTGACAGTTTGTTTCTTTTACTTAATATTATGACTTCACTTAAGTTGCCTTCTGAATGGGAGTTTGCACGTCTACCTCTTTTGGCTGAGTAAAGTGTTGAATACATTATTCTGTTCCCTGTTGTAAGGCACTTGGTTGCTTTTAGCTTAAGTGTTTATGAATGAAGATGCTATAATACTCAGTTCTTTCTCCTACCATATTACAATGGCTGGATTCTTTAGTATGTCATTTGAATAGTCACCCATGACTTGTCCTGATGTTAGGAGGGAATATTTAGTCATAAAGTGTTAAGCAAGATGTTTGCTGTAGTTTTTTCATAGTTATATATGTTATGATGTGAAGGAATTTCATGTCTAATTTTCATTTGGTGAGAAGCTATTTTTCCTTTTTAAATAAGGGAGAGGCATTGAAATTTGTCAGATGCCTTTCCTGTAGGAATTAATTGCTCCTCTGAATTTTCTCTTAGACCGTTGATAGTGGCTATACAGAATGGATTGTGTGGAATGGCTTTTGAACACAGAGCCAGTCTTGCACACCAAGGAGAAGCCACAGTAGCTCAGGAAATGGTTTGCAGTTTACATTTCTTGGATTTGAATTGCTAAAATTTTACTGAGGACTTTTGTGTTATGATCGCATGAGAAAATAGTCTGTGATTTTGTTGCTTGGTGCTGTCTTTGTCTGGTTTTGCTGTCAGGGCAATACTGGCCCACAGAATGAGTTGGGAGATGTCCCCCCACCGCTCTTCTGTCTGCTAGGAAAGATTGGAATTGACGGAGCCTCCCTTTTAGCTTGTCATCAGCATTTCTTCATGACTTTAAAGTTCAGATATGATTTAATGTCTGCATGATGGTAATAAATTGCGTTTTTTGTCTGTGTGAGAGAGCCTTGCTGTGTAGCTCAGGTTAGTAGTCCTCTTGCCTCAGCCTGTGCATGCTATAGGAGCTGTAGGTGTACATCTCTCAGAAAGCTCATGATGCTTTTGTAAATATTATGGAAACCAATGTTTCTGGAGTCCTTAGCAGGCTGGGACTCTGTTCCAGATACTTTTTATGTCTTAACTTCTTTGGCCTCCCCGAATAACCCTATGGAATGGGAAAATTTTTCTGTCTGCTTTACAAGTAAAGGAAAACAAGACACAAAAATTGAAGTAAATTGTTGAAGCTTAGGGTTTCTGTGTCTTAGATTAGAACCCAGACAGTCTGATTCTCCTTGGATTGTTCCATGTCATACCTGATTCATTTGAGTTTCTTTTTGACAACATTTTAGTTTTTGAATAGATTCTCACTCTGTAACCCTGGCTGGTTTGGAACTTGACCTCAAACTCATAGAGCTGTCCCTGCCTCTGCCTTCCAGATGGTGGGATTAGAAGTGTACGCCCCTACACCTGGGTTTTTTAAGGTCTCTATTTGGCAGCCTGAGGTATTTTCCATGGGTTTTCTGTGGTGAGAGTCTCCTGCAGAAATCTTTGCCAGTATCTGACAGTTTCTTTGACTGGAATCTTTGAAACAGTATTTCCTCATTAATGGACATGTCCGTTGGAGAGGCTCATAGTTACTGCTCTGTCAGCTTCCAGGAATGTGAACAGGTTTGAAATCCCCACAGCCGTGCTTGACAGCTTTGGATTCAATGTCCACTTGCCAAAAGTGAGTATTATAATTTGTGTCGGGTGCGTTTCTTCAGCCCCGGGAGTCAAACACGAGCCTCTTCCGGATGCAAGGCAAGTACTCCATCACTGAGCTACAGCCCAGCGCTTCCATAGTTCCCATTCAATTTACTGTAGAAGAATGGACCCTCACCACTTTTGTTTGCCTTCCTCCTCTGTCTTTCCTCCATTATATCACTTTCTTTCCTTGTGGAAAAGATTTCTTCATGGGTAATCTCAATTTTCTTTTTTTTCTTTTGAGGAAAATCATTCTGGGTCAGGGTTGTAAGTCTGTGTTACCACACTCAGGTCTGCATTCCTATCTAGGGAGGTCATCACTGTTAAAAGATAAAATGTAAGAGTTTTATACGTATTCTGTGTATCCTAGCCTCTCAGAAGGTTTTGTGGCACATTGGTATCATTTTCATTCAGTTCAAACTCTTTTTTTTTGCTTATATTTTTCATTATTGTATTCTTAGATTCAGGATCTCAATCATATATTTATTCCACATAATTGTCCCTATCTTTTCTTTCTACCTGTATGATTTAGCTTAAAAAATAACCCTGTACTCCATTTGGGGTTAATTGTAGTTGAGCTGAAGATGCAAACAGATTCACAGGCTCGCCCGTTAATTCTGGTCTTGTTTATGGAATCATCTGGACCCACGCATTTCTTGCATCGCTTCGGTCCTTGTTTATTCTCCCCGTGCCACTGGCTACTTTTATGACATCGCTTTTACTCCACTTCCTCGTTAATTAAAGCTGTAGTTTGTTAGCATGTTAATTTTTTGGCAGGGTGAGGCTCCCGTCCTCTTGTTTTGGAAAAAGTCATTTGCTGTTATCATCCGTTTATCTTTCTAAGTGAACTTTAGAATCTCTGTGAAATTTCCATGAAATCCCTCTAGGATTGGGCAAATCTATAAATAGTGTGTGGAAAAATGGCATTCTGCAGTGCAGATTTCTCTCACCCCTGTGGTGCTGTTTTGTTTGATCATGCTCTGAGGAAGTTCGCTGGAAGTCATGATCACTTCTCCATGTCTTTCCTGCATTTGTTTGTAAAAGTCATCCTGCCATGTACTATTTATCATTGCTGCTGCTTCATTCCGTATACATTTGAAATACTCCTTCATAATCTTTAATTGTTTTTTTAAGGCTTATTTTTATTTATGTGTTTGTGTTTCTGTGTAAGAGGATGCCATGCGTGTTCAGGTGCCGGTGTGATGGACGTGGTCGATCGGTAGTTAAAAATTAACCAGATTAGCTTAAGATAAAAGATTTAGCTTTAATAAACAGAAGGAAGGAAAATTTACAAAACCAGGGTTCCAGCGATCCGGGGATGCAGGGGGCAAAAGAGAGGAAGCTGCAAGCGCACGTGGATCTTTTATTTGTTTTGTGTGGCCCCAGGGGGACACACCCTAAGCAGAATGTGATTGGCTGAAGTTCCCCATCACCGGTGGAGGTCAGAAGAGAGCCTCCTATGCTCTGGCACTAGACTTATAGAAGGTAGTGAGCTGCCCGATATGGGTGCTGGGAGCCGAACTCGTGTCCTCTGCAGGCACTGTATGCCCTCTCAATCACTAAGCCACCTCTCCAGGCCCCACATTGGATTCTTAAAATTTAAAAATGATGTCAATATAATTATTCTGCTAAAGCAGTACTTCTCAACCTTACTAATGCTGTGACCCTTTAATACAATTTTAAACCGTTCCTCATGTTGTGGTGTCCCCCAACCATAAATTTATTTTCATTGCTACTTCATAACAGTAATTTTGTTACTGTTTTGATTGTAATGCAAATATTTGTGTTTTTCAATGATTAAGAAGTGCTATGCTAAAGGGATGTAGCAATAAAATGCCTTCTGATGGGATTCTGTTTTACCTATACACCAATGCCTCACTCAGCCCTCATCAGAGAAACTTCTTGCAGTAGATAGGAACTAGCACAGAGACCCACGAACAGATGATGCACAGAGAGTGAGAGGCATTGGAGCACTCAGTCCTAATGGGGATGTCTCCATCAAAGCCCTTCCTTCAGAGCCCAGGGGTCCATGGGAAAGAGGAGGCGGAAAGGCTGTAAGAACCAGGGGTTACTGGATGACTCCATACACAACAGGACTGATGAGCTTATGGACTCACAGCGACTGAGAATTCCCACTTGCCTGGGGTCTGTCTGTGTAGGTTCAAGCCATATGGGGTCCCAGCACTGAGAGGGAGAAGTGGACATGGCCCCCCGTCCCTAAACAAGAGGCTATGTGCAATTGATGTCCAATGACAAAGGAGAATTAGTTTGCTCCAATGAGGTTTCATTGGGTGTATTAACCACACTCCTGGACAAGGCAACATGCTGAGGAGTAGTTGGCCAATACAAAATGAACTCAGTGGTATTTTAATAAACTTTTCATCTCATTTTGCTTTGCGTATTTTTTTTGCCTTATTAGTCTTTTGCTTGATTGCTTTGACTTTTGTTTTATGCAGTTTTTTTGTTTGTATGTATTTATTGCATTTTGATGTTCAATTGTTTAAAGAGAGACAGAGAGAAAGAACATAAAATTGGGTGGAGAGAGAGGTGGGGAGGACCTGGGTTAGGAGAGAAGAAAACATGGTCAAAATATATTGTATAAAATTATTTTTCAATAAAAATTGTGTAACTACTTTAAAATTAATTTATTATGCAAAGCAATAGTGTCAAATTTTGTGATAATTTGCTATCAGATAGGGAACTTTTGGACCAGCTAGCTCCTGAGTATTTATTTATCTGTTGTGGAACTTTGTTTCCAGTTCTAGCGTCTCTGATGTTTATGATAACTCACAGACATTGAATGTGAATGAATGCCTAGTTAATGCTTATTGAAATGTTTAGGACAATATGATTTAAGTACAGCTCCACAGTAAGCCAAGTCTACCTGGCTATGATAATAGGGTTTTTCCTTTGAATTTGTTTTGTTGGGATCCTCTATGAAATATTTACTCTCTTATATTAATGAATTTATGTATTTATTTTCAAGAGTAGGGTGTCAAAATAACATTAACTTTATAAAATGAGTTGACAACTTCCATGTTTCTTTATGTTACAGAATATGTTGTCAAGCATGGAAATTAGTTTGATAGTTAGATTGAGCTTGTCCGTGGTCTTTTTTTTTATTGATTTTTATTTAGCTCTACATTTTTTCCTTCTCCGCTCCCTGCCTCTCCCCTCCCCTTCAACCCTCTCCTAAGATCCCCGTGGTCTTTTTTGGTAGCAATTATGTGCGAATTACAGTTTCTTCCATCCATATTTTCTTATGCGGGCAATTTCCATTTTCCCAAAGAACTGTCAAGTTCATTAAGATTTTAAAAATGATCAAAATTATGCATCCTTCTTATTTGCTTTAACTGTTGTGCTTGTGATTGTATGATCTTCTCTCAGTACTGAGATAAGCCTTTCTGTTTCTCTTGATCCAATTGGATGCTATTTGATTGACTTTATTAATTTTTAAAGATTGACTGATTGTATTGATCTACTTTGGTTTTCCCATTTTGCTGATTTCAGCTGCCATATTTCTGTAAAAATCTTCTTATTCCATTTATCTTCTAATATGTTGAATTATGAGTATTATCTTTATTTGTTTTGATTAGTGGTATATTTGATTTTGTGGGTAGTCAGACTTACGCTATATATAAATATTTAAGAATCATGTAGTCATTGTTGTTTCATTGAAAATAGTAGTATAATTTTCACTTTATTTCCTCTGTAATTATTTAAGAGACTGGTTTCTGATTTCTCAGATGTCATATATATATATAAATTCTAAGTTCCAGTTTTATCTCATTTTTTTTCTAGAGAATATGACTATTGTAGATTCTTATCTGTTTCAATTCTTTTTTCTAAATAAACAAAAATATTTTTATTAACCTTGTGTACCAATTTACACTCCATATTTTTATTTTAATATATACATTCATGATAGCTGCTGCTGAATTAGATAGATTATAAAATAAAGACAACCGTATTTTACATCTAATTTGTTCAGTGGATGTGTGTTAAGTGAATAAATGAGAAACAGAAGGTCCACAGATTAACTCAGTGTATCTTTAAAACAAATCAGAATAGAAAACTGTTGTTCTTAATCAGTATGAGAAAGATGTATTACTATTTAATGCTATAAGCCCTACTAACAATTTTCAGAGTAAAACTTTAAAATGCTACAGCAGGCTCAATTTCACTCCAGTGGGACACAGCCTCATGGTGTGGACTCAGAGTCCCCTCGTTTGTTTTTTTTTAATTTAATTAATTTACTTATTTTATATCCCAACCAAAGTTTTCCCTAGCTTCTCTTCTCTCATTCCCTTCCCACTCCCTTCTGCCCCACCCCAATCCATTTCTCCTCTGTTTCTGTTCAGAAAAGGGAAGTCCTCCCATGGGCATAAGCGAAACATGGCATATCAAGTTGTGGTAAGACTGAGTAAACTCCCTGCCCCCTTATATTAAGGCTGGGCAATGCCATCCAGTGTGAGGGATGGGTTTCCACGAGTCAGCCAAAGCCTTCGGGACCACTTCTGCTCCCATTGTTAGGAAGTCCACAAGTAGACCAAGCCACATAACTGTCACATTATTGTAGAGGGCCTAGGTTGGTCACATGCAGGCTCCAAGGTTGTTGGTTCAGACTCTGTTAGTTCCTGTGAGTCAGGTTAGTTGTTTCTGTTCTTTTCCTTGTGTTCTCCTTGATCCCTCTGGTTCCTATAATCCTTCTCCCCCTCTTCAGCAGAAGTCCTCGAACTTGAACTAATGTTTGGCAGTGGGACTTTGCGTCTGTATCCATCAGTTACTGGATAAAGGCTCTGATGTAAATTGGGGTAGTTACCAATCTTATCACTGGAGATAGCCGGTTCAGGCTATGCATCCACTGTTGTTAGGAGACTTAGCTAGGGTCATTCTTGTAGATTCCTGACCCCAAAATGCTCGCTCCCCTTTTTACAGCCATCTGTCTCGCTACTCTCCCCTCCATTCACCCCCTAACTTAATTCCCCAAGTTCCTATCCCTTCCTGTCTCCAGTTCACCCGGGAAATCTCTTTCTCCTTCCTAGGGAGAGCCATGCATCTTCCCTTGGGTCCTCCTTGTTACCTAGCATCTCTGGGTCTGTGGATTGTAGCATGGTTATCCTTTCCTTCAGTTTTTAAAACTACAAACTATTTGTAATTCAGAAAACCATTTGTTTGTCTTTCATGTCAATAGCCTTCTCTCCTTCCTCCCTCCCTCCTTCCTTCCCTCCTTCCCTCCCTCCCTCCCTCCCTCCCTCCCTCCCTCCCTCCCTCCCTTCCTTCCTTGAGACAGTCTCACTATGTAGCTCTGGCTAGTCCAGATCTCGCTATGTAGATCAGACTGGCCTCAACTGATCTCAGAGTCTCAGAGATTCACCTACTTCTGCCTCCCGAGTACTAGGATTAAAGGAATGTGCCACCATGCCTGACTCTGGTTTTTCCCTGATCATATTCTAGGAACGTCTGCATTATTTTTCTCCTTGGTGATTGGATTTTCAGCACAACTATGACTTTTGCCTTTCATTTCTCTTTATACTTTATGGTTACATTTCTTTTATCTATATTGTGCCTCATCTACCTCTAAGTTAGCCAACTCCATTATAATCTTAGCCTTGCTGTTTAGTGATCCATTTTTTTTTTTTACCTGAAGCCCATGTTTCTTGCACAATATCAAGACTCCATTTAGGTTTTTGCTGAGAGCTTCTTTCTATATAATACATTCTTCTTTGTGAAAATATTCCTTTTTCTTTTTCATTAAGAGGCAGGGATTTTTCAGGAGATGAAAGCTATTGTCCTTTGACTGAGTAAGTCCAGACCAGACTGCAAAGCCTTGTTCTCCCAGTATCCTTCTCCATTCTCACGTGGCTCCAACAGTCGATTTCCATGAGCATCAGTGATGCTGAAGGGCTGATTGGTGGGTATGGCTTGGCTAACTGTCCAGTGTTTGAGGATCTCTGCTCTACTCTGAAGTCTGTTCCTGCTTCCTAGGGTTGTGAACATGTGACTGGGACTTTTTGCTCTTTATTATTTTCATCAAGAAATGATTCTTCCTAGTTCTTAAACCAAAGATAGTGTATGAAAGTTTCCTATCTTCGCGGTTTACAGCTCTCGGGCGCTCACCACCCTCCTCTTTTGTCTTCGTCTCTGGAAAGCCATATATCAGCATCCTGTTTCCTCTCTGGTGAATTTGCATTTCCAGGAAATGGGGTCTCTGAATAGATGAGTCTAAAATGCTGCGTTGATGAGGGTGGAGGTGCCCTTGAAATCAGCTCCATTCGGTCGCAAAGCCTTCGTTTTTTCTGAGGTTGGTGCTTACACCTGGGGGTCAGTGTATTCTCTGTGGTCCACCTGTCACATCTCATTTTTTATGTCTCAGGGCCTCCACACTCAGCATCTTTTTACGTTTTTCTGTATCCCATTCATTGGGGATGTGGAGAGATGAGAACCGTTCGCCACTAGCTAGCTGACCTTATCTTCCAGAGTGCCTCGTCGGGTTTCAGCTTGAAAATGTCTGCTTATTAGAAAGAAAATTATCGTCACAGCCCTGCAGGTGAGGCCCCGCCAGTCTCGTCCAAGTTAATGCCGGTGGTCATCTTCAATTTACACGTAATGATTAAGAACTGTCCAGATGCTTCCCCTGTTCCCGCAGTCCTCACCCTTCCCAGTGCTGCGAACCCTTTAGTGTAGTTCTTTGTGTTGTGGCGACCCCCAACCATCAAATGATTCTGTTGCTACCTCATAGCTGTAATTTTGCTACTCTTATGGGTAGTAATGTAAATATTGGCTATGCAGCTCCAAAGGGGTCATGGCCCACAGGTTGAGAACTGCTGTCCTATTCTGAGTCCCTCTGAGGCAGAGATCATTGGACCTTGCTGCCTGGGGACCTGGGCTAGAGGCTATCTCAGTGTGTTAGTCCGGATTCTCCAGTGGAACAGAACTTACAAGGAAAAAAAATTAAAAATAAATATATATGTATTTACACTTTTTATCATATATATATATATATATATATATATATATATATATAAATTAACATGATCTGGGCAGTACAACAATGGCTGTCTCATATGGGATAAGCCAAGGACCCAGTAGTTGTCCAGTCCACAGTTCTGAGTGCTAGAGGCATGGAGGACTTTTGGAGAATTGCTGTTTTTAGTCTATACTGGGAGAGGAAGAAGCTGATTCTAGCATCAGTGAAGGAACACAGCATTGGCAATCACAGAAGAGATAAACTTGCCAGCAAGAGTGAGAGTAAGCAGGCAAAAAAGGAACTTTCCCTCGTCTGTCCCCATTTTATGCTAAGTCTTCCCACTTCAAATGATCAAATCTAGAAAGTTCCTCACAGGAAAGCCCAAAAGCTTGCATGTTGCTGATTTAGGATACGGTCAAGATAGTCGGGCATGGTGGCGTACGTCTTTAATCCCTGAATTCGGGAGGTAGAAGCAGGCAGATCTCTGTGAGTTTGAGACTAACTTGGTCTACAAGGCAAGCACCAGGCCTACTGTGGATGCATGGCAAGACCCTGCCTAAAAAAAAAAGCCAAATTAACAACTGAAATTATCTGTCACACCTAGCATGGTAGGTGTAATAATGGCCCTTCATAAATGTGTATGCTCTGATCCCTAGACTCTGTCATTTTGTTGTGCTGCATGGCAGTTAAGGGGGAAGTAAGTTCTCAGATGGAATTAAGGTTGATAGTCAGTTGATCCTAAAGTGCTGAATTGTCATGATCACCACGATGATGTAGTGTTATTACACAGCTTCTTATTGGCAGAAGGGAGAAAGGGGGTACTGAGTCAGAGAAGGGTGTGTGATGACCCACACAGAAGTCAGAGCGATGTGACTCCTGGCTTGAAGATAGAACCACAAACCAAGCACTGTAGGCAGCATCTAGGATTCTGTTGTGTAGCTTCCAAAAAGAACAGAGTGTTGGGCGTATTGAGACCTGTTTTGGATTCCATGTTCCAGAACTGTAAAATTGGAGGCTGTTCAAAGGCACCAGATTTATAATTTCTTAGGGCGGCAATGGAAGGTCCAATACTCTATGTATCAAATGTTGACCACAGTCTAACTTTTAAAGGCAGACACAGGTGCCTGTGGGGTTGACAATGTACACATTTCATGGGTTTTTTGTGTTAGCATCTCTGTGTAACTACTTGAGGGTTGTATATCTATTGTTCCTTCAGTTGTTACTTCCCCAAACTATAATACCAGCTTCCTAAGAAAAGACACTCCTACACAAACAAGTAACAAGATTAATACTTTAAAATAAGAATTCTCATATCACAGACTGGTCATCCCATTGAATAGATTGGTCATAATTACCTGTGGCTGACTCTTTAAATTGTCCTGGTTGTTGAGGTGTTTCGTGTGCACGGCTCTGTGAAAATCCCCCCATCTTTCCCCTTGCCATTGTGTTTGCAGTGGTTCCACAGATCTGCACAGCCCAGCCAAGCTATCAACGGTGCTGCTGGGCCACAGGACTTTCACACGGTAGAACTTGCTCCACGGGGCCACCCACTATAGGGCTTTTGAATGACTTTAGTTTCCTGTGCACCTATTGTCAAGTATCCCCATATTGTCTCCTCAGCCTCAGTTTATGCTTCTCCCTAGAATTGTTCTTCCGTAGACTTCTGAAGAAGCTCTCCAACAGATGGAGATAGGAGCAGAACAGGAGAGGGCACCATGAAGGCTAAGGTGAGCAACGAGCATGAAAGGCAAAGCAGGGAGCTTGTTGAAATCAGGCTGAGGCATGGGCTTCCAGTGTGTCATGTGACATACTTCCCCCTTTCAGTAGCCACTCTGCTTCCCTCATGGGCTCCTCTTGAAGGCTGCTTTGGCTTCCTCACACAATAACTGCTTCTCTGATGACAACATCTGAAGGAAAGCACAATTTTAACCCTTGCCTCAATTTTACAAAGATCGGGGAAAAGCTGGGGTGAGGAAAATGAGGTCTCCAGGCTCCCCATGGTTGTGCAAACCTGCTGTGTTAGTTGAATAAGAGGCAACAGTCCTTAGGGGAGAGAAGAATGTCCGCGCTAGGACAGATCTGGACAGTTGTTTTGCCTAATATGGCAAGAACGTTATCTTTTCATCTGGATCCAAGAGAAGCATAAATGGATGCATCTTGTCCTGCTGGGTCGAGGTGCTTATGTGGGTTTCTGGGTGCTGTAAGTGTCCCTTGATGGTTTCCCCCCTTGGACTTATCTTTTGGGAAGTGGGGTGAGGGAGAGAGGGAGGGAGGGAAGACGCAGGAAGCTCACTTGCCTGGCTCTCTTTCCTGATGCACATTCCAAGTGTCAGCATGGAAGAAAGGTTTCCTTTCAGAGAGCTGAGGAATGAAATCCTTTATGTGGCCGTTGAACAGGACTGGGCTGGGATCATCTGTATGATTTTGGTCATAGAAACACCAAGGGACAAGAAACTTAACCCATTAATTCACTGACATTGCCCAGAGCAGAAGTCTTGGACAGCATGGAGGCTGGAGGTTCTAACCCCCTTATGGAATTAGTCTTCTGCGTGTTCTCTTTTGTTCTCAGTTTCCCCATCTGTAAAATGTGAGCCTGTGTGTTCAGCCGTTGTTGTGTTAACAACAATACAATGATCAAATTCCATCTTTAATTTGAATCCTTTAGTCTCTTGGGTGATGTGGGAAACGGGCTTCCTTCTCAGGTAAATTTACAGCCAGAGCAGTATCGCTTTGCCCCCAAGCATGACCTGATTCATCATTCATTTTTATTTTACGAGAATTACTCTTGTAAATGTGATTTTCTATTGGTTTCGCAGGGCCATTGAGATTGTATGGCTCAGTGGATTCCTTCCATCTGTCATATATCTTTGCTCATTGTATAAGTCAGTGGTTTTCAAAGTGAGATCCTGGGGACAGCAGCTGGCATCCCCTGGGACCTCCCAGAAGCTTTGTTAGGAGGTGCAGATTCTTGGGTGCCACCCTGACCTGCTGAGTCTCTGTGGAGAGCTAGGCAGCTTTGTTCTCCATGCTCATATGTGGCATTAGAGAAGTCTGAGAAGCATTTCTGATAAGCCAGGGGAGTAGAATATTGACCTCTCCCCTCCCAACTCCAATGAGCATATACTTTTTCTTTCTTTGAGTGACTGTTATAGTTTGGATCTAGATTGTACTGCAGAGGCTCATAGTTTGGAGGTTTAGTCCAGGCCTGTGGTCCTTTCGGGAGACTGTAAGCTTTAGGTGGTCGGACTTATTGGAAAAGAGTGAAGTCGTTGGGGGAACCATCAGGGGAAGCAGACGCTGGGACCACTGGCCCCTCTGGTCTCTCCTTTTGCTTTCCAGCCACCATGAAGAGCACCATCCCCTGAAGGCATTCAGGCCACGATGCCACAGGCCCAAAAGATCATGGAGTGAAACCTTTAAAATTATAAACCTGAATAAACCTCTCCTCCTTGTAACTGGTTTACCTCAGGTAATTAGTCACAGTAATGAAACTTATTAACGCACCATTCAGATCCATCTGTGTCAAAGAAACGTTTGCGGCCTTCTTGAGAGCTTAATGATACCAAGAGAAAAAGATGTGGACCTGCTTCAAGTCAAATGGAGAATGGATCTCTTTAACTTCTTGGATAACAGGGTTAACGCCGGAATTTCCCAGGAATGGCTCCTTTTGCTGACCTCATGGGAGCTGTAGGTTCATATCCTGAAAGGAGGCACTGGGCCAAGTATTTCTGAGGGACCTGGGGGAGAAACAGTTAGCTGTGATTAGTCTGCCATGTATGTGTGTGGCCTTTATCTTGATATGCGCCCCTGGGTTTTGATCCCAATCCCTGTGGTAATAGACACCATCCAGTTGGTAACATGTTTCTGAGACGTAAGTAAGCTTTAGTTCTATGGGGAATTGTTCTTAGAGAGGCCAGAGTTTCCATCCTTGGCCATTTCTACAAAAGTTATCTAAGCAGTGTGCATCGATGGACAGATGCTTATATGCACACTTACATGCCCCTTGTCACCGTCTGTCCCCAGTGGATTGTGTTGTGAAGCATCTGTTTATCCACCACTAACTGGCACTTATCTGAAGTATGTCAAGGTAGCTTGAGAGCCACCATAGCCTTTTCCTTATAGTGGACCTCTCACACCGAGTTAAACACTGAGAAGTTCATATTCTGTAAGTGGTTGGTTTATTTATTTATTTATTTATTTATTTATTTATTTATTATTTTTTTACTCATAGAATACTTGACTTATTTTTTACATCCGTTGGTATCTAGTAAAGATCATTAGTGTTCCATCAGGACCATAAGATGCCCTGGCACAAACATGCATTGTCAGGATGTCCAGCCTAGGTGGACACTGGGTGGAGACCCTAGCCTAGAGCTAGAGCCACTCAGGAAGGGCTGTCCTTTGAACCTGCTCTTAGCATTCTTTCTGTATGTTTGTTTAGCCTCCTCTTTGTGGGAACTTCTAGCCAGAGGCTCTGTGTCCCTGAAAGGTGCAGGGTAAACTTGAGTTTTCACTTACAAGCTGTGCCTCCATCTCTAAGTGTAAATATTGCTAAACCATCTGGGATGGCCTTTTAAGCTAGGTTTCTGTCCTGTTTGGTTACCTGGGCTTAGTATCTGAGCATCCTAGATTGCTGTGACTATACCATACCACACTCTGGAAGCGAGGTCTCTGATTCTGTCTGTCCTTCCGTGTGTCTCTCCCTCGGCTGTCTCTTATATCTACTCTTATCTTATCTCTCATCAGGTCTAGATCTTGTCACCTATATGTCTCTGATTGCATCCCTCCTGATCGTTAGACACATCACACAGCATCTGAAGCAGTGAAGTGCTGGAGGCAGGGGCATTCTTACATTGAATATTCTTTCATAGCCTCTCCTCTCCCAGTACATGAAAGTTGAACCATGTTGCCTGCATTTGAGGCTCCCATCATTCAGCTCTAGCCTACAGTGTCGATGCCCAGCCCACTCCAAAGACAGTAGGGTCAGGGTGCTTGTGGATTATCTGTAGGTTTGATAGCAAAGCGTTGGGTGACAAAGCAAAGGACAACATGTAGAAAGAACAAACAGAACAGCCGGCTGTAAGACCTTTATTGTGGACCTTATTTTATAGCCTAACTCAAATCCTGTGCTCATTACACCTCCCTCGAGTAGTCAGCCTCTTTGGGGGAGGGACTGGGTTATTGTTTCATGTAGTTGGCTTTAGGAGTAGGAGCCACTCTTTCCTGGTCCCATGGTAGTAGTGCTTAAACACAGTGCTTGTTCTGGAGATGCTCAGAGTCCAGTAGGGAGATAGACTTGTGTAAGCAAAGGACTCCTCAGGCCTCGTGTAAAGTCCCCTAAAGAGTAATATGGGAAGATGCTAGCTTGACTGTCAGGGTTAGGATCCAACAGAGTTTCTACTTTTCAGTGTGATTTTTTTTAATTAAAATATTTAATCAACAGATACATCATTTTCATTAATGATTCACAATGTGATGAAACACACACACATATATGTAATGATGACACGAATACACACATGTGTAATGATATTTAACAATACAGTCGTATTAATGAGCATCCATCACTACTCGTAGTAACTACTTGTGCTACTGTGAAGAAAATACACCATAATCAGTTGGACGTGCCCTGGTTTGTACACAATTTATTTATCCATAGTAAACATATGGTGTTTCATTGTATTTAGACAGTAGCAATCTGTCCATTTCATTTGGTATGTTACTTATTATCATTCAGTTATTATGAGAGCTTTGTAAAAAAAAGATCCGCCATCTCTTCAATGTTGGAGTGTTTTCCTAGGATATCCTATGCACCTTCAGAGGTTCTCTTCACCCCTCCTCCACACTACTCTAATGCAAGAAACTGCATTTCCCAGCACCCTTGCCTTCCATCTTCTAGGTAGATTTAGCCAACTTGATGTATGGAGTTGGGGACAAGGAAGGACCTCTTTTGCTCATCCCCTTCATTTATTCAAGGGAATATTCCTGGCAGTGGCTGTAACTCCTTTGACGCTAGACAGCCCCGGCCCTCATAGCTTGGCTTTCTGCACTCTTAAAATTGTAACAGTCAATAGTTGTCAACTTGACAGCATCTAGAATAACCATGGGAACAAGTCTATGTAGATGTCTGCAAAGGATTATGTAGATTACATTAATTAGAGTAGGAAGGTTTTCCTTAAATGTGGAAGGTACCACTCCCGGGATGGGGTCCTAGACAGCATGAAATGAAGGAAGGTAGCTGAACATGAGCATTTGTCTCTGCTTCCCGGCTGCAGCTAACGGAGCAGTTGACTCCTGCCGCTGCCAGCGTGCCTCCCCCACCATGGTGTATTCGCTTGAACAATAGTAACCGCAAGCCTTCTCTTGAGTTGTTTCTCACCAGATATTTTGTCACAGCAACAAGAAAAGCCCACGGTAAAGCATCGTCTTAGTTTGCCTTTCACCGCAGTAGAGATGCAGACGGTTTTCCCTGCTGATGGCTCTGGATCTGCACCCAGGTTAGCATGGGTGCGTACAGAGTCCTGTGACTGGTCTAAATAGAATATTACAGAGATGTCCTGGTTTCTTCTTCTGGGAACCCTGTGTACATTGTGGTAGAGGGAAGTGTTGTGACTCTAGGGATAGGCATAGGCATTGGTAGAGCTCAGTATAGATTAGTACCACACAGTATACCAGGAGAGGCAAGCTGCTGTTGCCCAGAGAATCATGGACTCTCCATCCCTCCCTAGGGATTGATAGACCAACCAGACTTTGTTTTGTTACGGACTTCTACCTAGACAAGGAGAAATCTTAAAATATGCATCCAGGCCACATTGGAATGTCAGTAGTGATAACAGCAAATCCCCTGTTGGACAAGGATACATATAAAGAAGAGAGAGAATATTCCTTATGACTTATGTTATTGTATTAGTCTTTTTTGCTAAAGAAAATACCCAAGGCTTGGTATTTTATAAGAAAAAATGGGTTATTTACTCCAAAATTTTGGGAGCTGATCCAAACAGATAGCTCTATCTCTGGTAGACAGTCCCTGGCTTCAGGATGTCATGGGAGATGTGCACTCAAGAGGAAGAGACTGCAGAGGAAGACAAGAAAGTCAAGATGGGCTCAGTCTTGCTCTTCTTAGAACAACTCACCCTCATACGACCCTTCAGGATCTGCATAAATGTTTCCAGGGGTAGCTGCTCCAAGAAGCTGACCATCTCTTAAAGTTCCCATTGTCTCCTAATGTCACCATCCTGGAGACCGTGAGTCTAACACTTGAGCCCTCAGAGGATATACCACATTCAAACACTGACAAGGAAGGTTAGTGTCTCTGCAGAGGGAACTTTGTAATCAACCAGACTTTTGTAGAACATTGAACAGATCCAGTCATTCTCTTTATCCCTGGCTGTTGGGGAACCTGCCCAAGCTCCAGACAATTCTCAATCATGAAATAATTAAAAAATATGAATTGTATCAACCATAGCCTGAAATGTTGACAAGGAAGCATGATGGCCTCACAGTAGACATTTGATGCATGCCGTTTCTCTAAACACAGCACTTGCCAATTGTACACGTGTCCCTCTTCCTTGGGGTCCCAGCTTAGAGGCCTCCAAGTCTCAGGTACTGTGTATTTCATTCACTTGTCCCTTCCTATCCACAGTGAAGGTCTTTCATGGTCAGCTGTCTAAGGACTTGCATGCCTGCTCCTGGGACAGGCAAGTATGGGGCAGGCCCTGGAGTTAGACAGAGCTAGTGGTCAGGGACAGCAGAGTCCTCCGCTCTTGTCCTGCTTCTTCAGTCTGCCTCTAGCCACTTTGCCGTCTGCTCGTCATCTTGAAAGGGATTTCGTTAGAAGGCCGTCTGAGAAGACCTGGTGGAGGTCCCTGTACGGTCTGAGGGAACTGCTCTCCGGGGTCAGTGTCTGTTCATGTTGGCCCAGCCGAGATACCTGCAACCTGGAATGGCTAGGCAAAAACTTGGGGCACCAAGTAGATCTTCCACGTGTTCTCCTTGAAGAGTACAGCTGGCATCCCCTCTCCATGGATTCAATCACCCAGATTAAAAAATCTAAAAAAAAAAAAAACCTGATTAAAATGCTGTCTATGACAAAGTGTATGGGCTTTTAATGTAGTGTAACCAATGTTTTCTACAGAATTCATTGTATTCAGTGTTATAAGTAATGCAGTTACTTAGAATGTATCGAGAAATGTGCACATTTTGTAAGGACGTGGTCTTTCTTTGGCTCTTAGTATCTGCAGGGTCTCCTGGAACCAATCCGCTCTGGATACTGAGTGGCCACTGCCGTCTGTCTCTGGTCTCATGTTAACGTGGATGTGAGAATGGCTGGGTTGACAGAGAGGTTGGGGAGGACAAATGTGCTGCTTTCATGTGGGGCTCTTAGTTCTGCCTTCTCTCTCAGTCCCTCCAGCCTCCACCTCTCCCTCTGCTGGAAGCATTTTGCTTCGGCGGATTTTACTTTGAGTAGGTTCTGTGAAAGCCCGAGCAGCCGAACGTTTCCTGTGGGTTTTCTATTTTCAACCTGAATAGGAAGTGACAAGGACAGCTTCAGAGGAGGGATCATGATTCATTCTGTTTCCTTAAAACCGCTCTTGGAGAGAGAAAGAAAGGAGAGAAAGAGAAAGGGGGAGAGAGAGAGAGAGAGAGAGAGAGAGAGAGAAAGGAAGAGAGGGAGAAGGAGCCAGAAAAGGGGGAAGGGAAGGAGGGAGAGAGAAAGGGAGGGAGAGAGTGTGATAGAGAGATGTTATGTACACACAGGAAATGCACTTACCATACATGTATAGATGCATTTTCATAAACCAAGTACCACACAGGTAGGCATAGGTTTATTCTGCCCAGTATTGTGTTCTTTCAGTGTATATGTGGATCCTTTGCTAAGAGTCACGTACGGGAGATTGAGCCATGTCCTCATTGGTGGTAGATGACCCCCAATCGCTGTCATTTACTTGTGAGAACTGATGAACGGCTGGCGACTTCCTGCGGGTTTATGTTATGAGCTGTGCCTGCTAAGAACATTCTTGCACGCGTCTTTTCATCTTTCCACGGTCACGTCCCTCTGCAGAATAGGGCTGTACCTGCATCTGACATGGCGCCTCAGCAGCCCCCGTCCTCCGGGATGCTCCTGTTTAATATTTAAGCAAGGAAGAAAGTGGTCTTCCAGTTTTCGGTCATGAGTGCTTGATAGAAGGCCTCATGGGAAAACCACAGCCAAGAGAGGATCAAAGGGTCTCTTGTGGGGGAGGCAGCAGCTGGCACCATGGTGCCGTAGCCTCTAACCCTTGAATCCTAGGGCCATACAAGGAGATGTGCCTAGACAGGGGACACACCAGAGGCACATGAATTGCCTTATGGAGGCAAAGACAATTACTATTATTATTATTATTATTGTTGTTGTTGTTATTTGATGCTCTTTTCCTCATCCCTTCCTTTACACACACACACACACTCACACACGCGCAGACCTTGCCCTGTGGTAGTATTGCAGGCAGGGGAATTACAGTGAGGAGAGAGGTGTTAATTATCTCAGGGGAAGTGTGATCGCAGTAGCCACAGCTCTGCAGAGGAATGCTTATTAAATGGAAACTGCAGGGATGAGTCTTCCCCAAATGACTGTGTCTGGGGTCTGCCCTGTAAGTGCCGTCTCTCTCCCATGGTCTCTGCGGGGCTGGAAGGGCGCTAAACTCATAATAAGTGGTGTGAGGACCAGACACCCCGTGGTAGAAATAACAGGGTAGCACATTCTCCAAACGCAGCACCCTCTTTCTGACCACACCCTCTGTGACTGGGGATCCCATCGCCAGCTTGCTGTCTGCTACTCTAAGGTAGCTCTGAGATGAGGGAGGGCTTGCTCCTCCTCCAAGGCCAGCCCTGATACACACAGGGAGGGCAGGGTGCTGTTGCTGGGAAAGACATTTACTTGAGACATTTTGTTACATTGCTAGAGAAGAATGTTCTTCCGGCTTTTGGCCCCTGTCTCTTTCATTCAGTCCAGCTCAGGCGTGGATAGAATCTCGAGAAGCCCCTATATATCTGTGGAGGGCTGGGATAGCCCAGGTTCTCTATGTTGGCAGGTAATTGGTTTGATTGATGTATTAGTCCTGTTGTGTGTTTTTTTTTTTTCTCACCCTTTCTCACCTCAGAAGTTTGTGAATCTGGTCTGAGTTCACAAGACACGGGGTGGAGGGGAAGAATCTAAAAGCCTATTTGTGTGTGTGTGTGTGTGTGTGTGTGTGTGTGTGTGCGTTTGTCCGTCTGTGTGTCCCATGCGACTCTATCCTCCGTGCTCTGCGGAACACCATAACAGCCACCGGAGTCAAATGGTCCGGTGTCTCTAGGAATAGAAGCCACACCCCTTGTGCCTTTCTGTGTGCATCATCTCATGGTCTGTTCTCCAACAGAGTCTTGCTCCCAGAGAGACCTGAAGACTACCACCTGCTGGCCAGAGGGAGCCCGCTGGTCTCTACCAGTAACTGTGCTCTGAGAAGTGGTTAGACATGGTGTGAGATCCCTTGTAGGCAGCCTTGACATGAGTCTTGGGCTCTAGCACACAAAACCAGTCTGGGAGACGTCCCAGACTGGCAGGGTCTAGCACTCAGATCCAAGGGAAGTGAGCGGAGTGGGTTTTATGTCACCACCAACCCCCTTCTCTTTTGACCATGGATGGGCAGCATCCTCCCATTGAAAACTCTAATGCTTAGGGCTGGAAAGCCTCCATCTTGAGGGCAGGCCACTCCTTGGACGGTGCAGGGCCGAAGTGATAGCTGGTGTGGAAAATGATTTAGAGCTAACATGCATCTCTTCTCTCTGGCCGTGTCTTCTCATTGACTGGCCCAACTCCGAGGGCCTAACGGAGGATCAATTTACAAGGAATAAAAAGGCTGCTTTATTAGGTCCCTTCAGTGAGTATCTCCTAAATATCCAAGGTCTTGCAAGATTCTGTGACTCAATCAATAAATCCATATATTAATAAAGCATCATTTCTTTCTTTTTCTCTGAAATTCCTCCTTGACCTCAGAGGTGCAGGGAAGCCAGGGAGGCCAGCATAGGTGTCTTACACAGGCGTTTGCCCCCACCCCTTGGGGCTGGGGACAGATAGGATAGAACTCTGACCTCTTCCCAGGGAGTCATCTCCTGCCAATGGTTAGCACTACGATATTCTTGACAGTTGAAAGCATGAGAGGCAGCTGGGAATGTTTTCTCGACTGGAGTCTAGTAAATCCCACTGGGAACTCCATAGCACATCACAGAGTTGATTTCATCTTGAAGCAAAGGGCCACCTTCTGTATTTTCCAGTCTGCTGCTCACTAGTCCCTAGTCCTTGGCTATTCCTGGCATGGGGTGGGTGGCAAGTGTGTGGCCTCTGAAAGAAGGCAGAATCTCTGAAATGCGGGTGTAACTAGAAGCCATGGGAAGCCACTGGTCAGAGCGGCAGGATGGTATCTGGACAGGAAGTGGATTTTAGTTGACGCCAGTTGTGAGTACAGGAGCCCCTGAGGGCCTGGCCTGCTTTAGGCCTTCATCTACCATCCTTATGAATCACCGTGTGAACTCACCTGGGCCAACCAGCTTGGATGGTAGCATTCAGTAGGTTTGGGGAAAGTAGACCTCCCGTATCCAAGAGTAGTAGGCAAGTAGGCAAAGCAGTGGTGAGATATGGCTGTTGGGTAGATAGAGCAGGATGTGGGAACTCCAGATATGTGGTGACCCTGTTTGAGGCCCATCAAAGCTTAGTCATATGTCCCTGTTTAGAACAGCTACTATAAGACACTAGGGTGGTGCGGACGCCATGCAGGTCTGGGCAATTCCCCAGGTGCCACCAGAACTGTGGGTTTTCCATTGCTAGTTCCCTCTCTGGCCCAGGACCATTTTCTACAGACGGCCTGGATCTGCTTGCAGCAACTCCATCACTCCATTCTTGGGATCGGGCTGTTGACAAGAGAAAGCCTACCCGTCTCACACAGACCAGATTAGGCTTCCAGGTCTGAATTCTGAAACCGTGAAAAGTACTCCCTGAGCACGCCTGGGACCATTTCTCCAAGTCAGCACAGATGAGCTGGTGAGAGTGGCTTGTAAGGCGCAATCATGGCATTGGCGGTGCTGATGGTGAAAACGTTAGCGCCCGGCCTCCGTAGCTGAGCTGGAGATAGTCCTTTCGGGCAGGTGGCTCTGCATTCTCTTCAGAACCTTTGGCATTTGCCGGGAAATGGCCATGAACAGTGAATCAGTGCCCTTCAGATATTATGCTTATTTTACGACAGAGTGGCTGCTTTTTGTCTCTGTGGCAAAGGGGTGATGAGAAAGAGTGGTAAGGACTGTGGAGATGCTGAATAAGAAGTGAACCTGATCCCAGCAGGCAGCACGTTTGAATGGCTCCCTTTGATTGGCCTGGTATACCTCCAAGGTTCCTGGACAGGTACTTTGGAGAAAGTGATTGGCTTCAGCCTATATCTCTACCTCAGGGTGATGGGATCTCCTTGCAGACTCCCATCCTCACAGGGAGTTTTGGTTTTGAGAGTAATAATAATTCTGTGGAAAAGCAGGAGGAGGTGAGGCAAGGTAAGGGGATGTACTGAAGCCAGATCCAAGAGGAGGATTCCTTTACAACTCAAAGGGAGGGGCTTTGGCAGTGTCGGGAGGCAGGTTGTGTGCCCTCAGAGGAGTAAATGGAAACCTCAGGTTTTGTCTGTGCTTCAGCTTCTTCCATTCACTTGCACCTTCCCCGAGGTGAGAGGTGTGAGGTGAGACCAGTTTGCCTTGTATTGTGTCTGAGATGCCCCACATAGATTGGGGTTTGGACAATAGCGGTCTGGGCCATGGAAAGAAGTGATTTTTCACTCTGTTCTCAAAACTGTACCCAAAGCAGCTGGCATTTCCCATACATGGCAATGTTCACCAGACAGTACTCACTCAAGGGCACATTCTCTCATTCCTTGCTAAATAAAAATGTTGAGAAATGGTGAACCACGGTTACTGTATGTATATATATGTATGTGTGTGCACACGCATGCATGTGTATGTAGGTATGGATGTATGTCTAAAGAATATGTCCATTCATTCACTTGGTTTTTATTGAGGAAGCTGGTAAAAGGAGTACAAAGAGCACGTAGTTGCTGGCCAGGGAGAGTAATCAGTGTGAAAACGGAGGCAAAATTGCTTTCCTCTTCAGTGGAAGAGGGAAAGTGAATTAAATGTACTCTATGAAATTAGCAAGTCCAGGTAATTATTTTGCGTCATCAATTTACAGTGTTGTAAAATAGCTCAAGGGTAATGAAAAGTTAGAATCATGTAATTTGGAAAATGTACTGTCAACAATACATGATTTTTCTATTGAAGCATGAATTTTTTTTTCTTAGTAAAATCCAGGAAATGTGCTAAGAAACTACCTTTCTGACTGATTTTTTAAATGTACAGATAGAAATAATGTTTTTAAAGATAAAATTTTGACATTCTCTCTGTCTCACTCTCTGGCAATGTTGTCATGTAGCCTAGGCTTACCTTGAACTCCCGACTCTCCTGGGAGAGTCTTATACTGGGATAAGGGCATATGCTTTCTTTAAGTAACTTGAAGAGTTATTTTAGAAGCAAATTACTGGATTTACCCTGTTTTGCTTTCCCAGGATTTGTACTAATGAGTCTAGAATGTGGTTATAAGAATACATGTATATATGAAGTCCTTAAGATGCTGAGCATGGGGATAGCCTCACAGCAGCTAATCTGTGAGCCAGAAGTGAAGAGGACCATACAGCAGGAAGAGCCACACATCAACAGCTGCATGGTAGATGCTGGGAGGTGTGGGGAATAGCACATTTGGAAACGTCCAGATAGTTGCAGGTGATGATATCAGCACTTCCAGGAACCGAGGGAAACTTCCCCAAGGAAGCAGTTGTTAGGACAAGAAGATGACAGTAGTGACGTAAATGCGAGGTGGTAGCTTTTGTCAAGGACACTGGGATGCAGGAGGCTTGGTGCCAACTAGAAAGACTGAGTATGGGAGATATGTGTGCTGGCAGGGAGTAGATGAATTTTAGGATGACCTGGGATGAGATGGGGGAAGGGAGGCAGAAATAGGAAGTTCTAAGTTGCAATAAGAAATTGAAGGTCTGTTGTCAGGGTGAAGGGAGATCCTTGAGGATTTTAAGCAGGTAGGGAATGACATAACCAGCCAAATCTTTTGTAAAGATCATTGTGATAGCTATGTGATGTCCAGTAGACAAGATACCCTGAAATTCCTCCTGATCCAAAAGCATGAAATGCTGGAGAAAATCATAGCAGGGGAGGGATAAGTTTACAGACAAGGAGAAGATATCCTTGGAACTGAAACCAAACCAAAGGACCAATATTCATGGGAGAAACATGCTGTCACTGACTGCTTCATTTTTTCTAGTGGCAATAGACAAGAAATGTACCTTTAATCAAGTGACTAAGGATAAAAGGTAAGGTTAGGGTTGGTCATGGGTTGGTGACCTAGATACAGTACACTCATCTGAGAGGGACATTTCCATTAATAAGAAAAATACTATATAGTAACTCTCCTTCAAAAGAAAATGATGAGAAACTTCTCCCTTTTGACCTGGGCTCTAGTTGGGAGTGGAAGAGCTCATTCCAAAAATATCTTTCCATGGACCTGCCATGTGGGTTTGAGAGTCTTTGTTTTCATGACTCTAAATATTCCATGCCAAGACCTAAATATAATAATAGGCTGCAAACATCTGAAGTTCTCTTAATCTAAGGAACTGCATCCAACAGCACGCATAAACATGCATATAAACCTTTTAAGCTGCATAGAGCAATAGTGATGGTATAATTGATTTGGGTAGACTGCCAGAATTAAAACACTACATTCTTGTGTTTTGAGGGGAAGAGAGTAGCTATTTTCATGAACGTATACATTTTTTAAGTTAAGTGTGTATGTGTACGTTAAAATCATGGTGAATTACTGAAGTAGTAAGAATAGGGAATGTGACTTCCAAGTGCAAAGAGGGTAACACTTGGCATAAAGAACCTTGTTGGTCCAAAGAAGAGAGCAAAAAAAAAATGGGAAGAAGAAATATAGGATAATAAAAAGTAAAGATTTAAAATAAGAAGGTAAAAACAAATCCAACCAAATAAATAATAAATGTAAATGGGTTATTTAAAAGAGATGTCCAACTGAATCATAAAAATCCAAAGTTCATCTCTGTATTGTTTACCACAATTTATATTGTTATACAATATAAAAGCATAAATGGCTAAAAAGATAAGAATGAAATGTTATGAACAAACACTAAGAAAAGATCTTAGCAGATAATGTAAGATATTGCTATGAAGCAGTTTTAAGGATCAAAATAATTGAAGTAAAGGGACAGTACCTAGTGATAAATAGTACTTTTCGTGGCAGTTTAAATCTAAGAAGTTAATGCAGTCATCTCAAAATATAATTCAAAGACAGAAATCATTATAAGTAAGAACAGACAAACTTACAAATTTACAATACTGATTTTAATACAACCTTCTTTGTACATGAATGGTCAAGAAGTCAAAATATCCACTTATGATACTGGAGACTTGAGCAGATGTTTGATCTGATAGATATATAGCACAGTATTCTAAACAATTAAGACTACAACATGCATACGAATTCTCCTTACACTTGGCCATGATGTAAGTTTCAGAAAAAGCAAGTTTTGGCATCCTTGCATCTAAGTTATTTGACCTCAGAGAGACACTTATGTCTAATTATATTTTGTCCTGTAGTCATGTGCCACTTAATGATTGGGCCTACTCTGAGAAATGGTGATTTTGTTGTCATGAGAATATTAGTGTTCACAGGCCAACCCAGATGGAATGACATTTTTCACACATGTATCCTATGTGCAGAGCATGTTACTGTGTTGAATCCCATAGGCAAATGTAACATTGTGGTTAGTATTTGCATATCTCAAAAGAAAAGGTTCATTAAAAGTACAGTACAAAAGATGAACAAAATCGTGTAGGCACCTACCATCAATGGAGCTTGCAAGCCTCGAAGTGATAAGGACAGGAGATAAGAATTGGCTAGGTAGGTTCAGGAATGCCCTTTCTACAGGAAAGGAATGCCAGAAGGGGTTTTATTTTTTTTTAGCTCCCCTTAAATGAGATCCCCTGCAAGGAGGCTGTACCCAAGGTTGTTTCTGCACCTCCAGACCAGACATTAATCCATTCTGGATTTTTATGGTGGAGAAGGATTTTATTCATCCCCTGATTTCAGCTCTTGTAGTGACAATAAGTTTACCTCTTCAGAACAGGAAATGTTACAACATCCTTGGTCAGGGATCTCTTGCAGCTCTTTAAGGGAATGACATTTCTTCTTGGTTAAAAGAATGGAATCTATTTCTGGCACTGGATAGACACCTAACTTTCCAAGCTCCCGAAAACTATAAATGTAAATCCAACTGGACCCCCTGGATCACCTGGCCAAGGGTGAGTCACTTTAGGAAAACTGAACCACCTTAAGGCATGCTCAAAAAATGGGAGGAATAATTACCCTTTTAATGATATAATGTACTTTTGATTCCAGAAAACTAACTCTCAGAGCCACTGCCATGCAGCTGGCTTAAGCCTCTGCTTTTCTGACATGGGAAAACATGCTTTTTCTTTTTCTTTTCTTTCTTTTGGATACTAGCCATAGCCTGTTCCAGGCTGAACTTTCTTCATTCTTCTTCTCTGAAGTTAACCCCCTTCTGGCCCACCATGTGGCTGCCCATCACAGGGGTTTCTCTCCTCTTCTCCAGCTTCTTGCCAAGCCCTGGAGTTTTTCTTTTAAATGATAATTGTTCTTCATCTTTCTCTCTCGAGTCTGTTCTTAAAATATTTTATTAATGAGACTAAGAACCCTTCAAGGAGACCCTAATTTCCCACAGTAATATGTGGTACTCCAGATGGAACTCCGCCAAATTTTCAGAAGCAGAAGCTTCTTTGTGCCAACCAGAGAGTGAGTGCTGAGTAAATTTGAAAACAGTACTGTCTGATCCAGAGGGCTTTATGGTGTTATGTTTGCTAAATTTAGAAAGAATTAATCTTAGCTACTATAACTTACAAAACGTATCTTCTAAGACTTTTGATCCTTTTGTAATAACATTTAGAACACGCTTGGTAGTTTTGTGAAAATACTTTTTCTCCCCCATGTATGGCAGGGTTTTGCTTTGTAGCCCAGGCTGTTCTAAAATTCACAATCCTGCCTCTACATTTTAAATATGACATTATAGTTCTACATTGCTATGTCTGGCCTCAAAATGCATTCTTTATATTCTTGTTGTTGCTTTTAAATGATTTTTCTAAGTCAAAAACACAAACACACACACACTAGCCCAGGCTGACACAGCACCAAGAGTCTCGGAGTCACCTTCTACCACCTCTACCTCTGTCCCACTGAGAAGTCTCCAGAGCAGGCCCTTTCCCAGGATGTTTTATAGTTAGCCCTCTAAAGAATGGATAAAGAGTAACAGTTCTCAAAAAGGAAATCACAATTGGGCAAGAAGGCTTTTGTTTGTTTTAATGTTCAACATCCATAGCTATTGGGAAAATGCAAATTAATACTACTTTGAGGTACCGCCTTCTTCTGATCAGAATGGCTATCATCGAGAAATCTTGACAATAAATGCTGGCAAGGATATGGGGGAAAGGGAAGATGAGTGAGAGAAGAATCGGCTAAGACACACTTTGTTCACTTTGTTTGAAAATGCCATCATGAGAGCTAATATTTTGTAGACAAATTAAAAAATTAAAGCCCTATAACTTGGCAAATAAGGAAGCTAGTGATGGTAGTTCATTATTGTTACCAGGTTCAGGCATTGTGTATAGTTGCACATTCTGTGCCCTCTTCAGTGGGCAGACAGCAGGTTCCTCTGCATCAGCATCAGCCCAGTTATGGGTGAAACAATGTACTATCTTCATGATAGCTAGGAACATATCCAGCTCTATTATAATCTCAGGGGACTTCATCAAGTGGAGTCTGTTGTTGACTGAGGCTGTTATGAAGTTCACAACTGTAGTGTACTACACCACAGTACAGAAAGACTAAAAATAAATGCATTAATTATTCACTCTAAGAAGTTAGCGGAAAAAGCAATCAAATAAACCCAGAGACATTCACAGGAAGGAACTAATCTTTGTGAGTACATCCAGTTAAATTAGAAGCAGAACTTACAATCTGCAGAACCATCAAAACCAAAACTGATTTCTTCTTAAAGAGCATTGAAATAAACTTCTCGATAAATTAGTCAACAGAAATGGCCAATATTAGACAAGAATAACAGAACATAGATGTAGCTGTCCAAGGAGGCCATTGTCAGCGCAGTAGGAGACCCAGGCAAAACTGTAGGTGTTCTAGAGAAACATATTCTGACATGATGTAAGAAAAACTGAACATTTAGAGGACTGTGCAATATTAAAATTTTTATCAGTATTTTTATGTCTTTAAATTTATTAATTGAGCTTACCTCACAAATAGATCAGCGAATAAAATATGTGATTCACAGAATAAATGTAGGAAGACATTTCACAAATTCAAATGTTCCCTTTTTTTATTCTCTCTCTCTCTCTCTCTCTCTCTCTCTCTCTCTCTCTCTCTCTCTCTCTCTCTCTACCACTCTAGCTCTTATACCTCCTGTCACTCCCCCAGTCTCTTTTTGCCATGCAGGACTACTAGAAAGTAGAAGTAGACTATCCAGAAAAGAAATATAGTTATTAGTTAAATATTAAATAAGTATTTCTTTTAAAGTCAAGAGCATGCAACATTGATCATATTATTCTGCTGTGGGATAATGCTCTTGTACACTGTAAAGATTTGTCACTTGTGTTGGTTTAATGAAATGCTGATTGGCCAGTAGTTAGGCAGGAAGTATAGGCAGGGTAACCAGACTAAGAGAATTCTGGGAAGAGGAAAGGTAGAGAGTCCCTCACAAGCTGGATGCAGAGGAAGCAAGATGAGAATGCCTTACTGAGAAAAGGTACCAAGCCATGTGGCTAAACATAGACAAGAATTATGGATAAATTTAAGTTGTAAGAGCTAGATAATAATAAGCTTGAGCTAATAGGCCAAACAGTTTATAATCAGTATAATCCTCTGTGTATTTCTTTGGGACTGAATGGCTGTGGGACTGGGCAGGACAGAAACTTTTCTCTACATTTTTCCTCTTAATCAGTATTTTATCTGAGCTTATAGTGATGTAATATGTCAAGGCAAGTTAAAGATAAAAGCATTTCCTCTGGTTAGTGGTGATTAAGAGCACTGATTGTTCTTCTAGAGCCTGGGTTCAGTTCCCAGCACCCATAACCAGTTGATTCCCAGTGATTTACAGCTATCTCTAACTCCAGCTCAGGGGGATCTGTCCATTCCATTTTGTGGGCTCCAGACACACACATGGTGAGCATATATACATGCAGACAAAACAGTCACACATTATTATAATTAATAAACAAAACTCAGTTGAATGCCTAAACACCAGTAGTATTCAAATAGGTGAATATGAACCATTTAGCAAGGAGAGGCATATGTCTTCTTCGTTGCCATCTCCTAGCATAGGGTCTTTGCTGACAGCCACCCTTCCCATTGAAGCATACTACACCCTGCAGCGTTCCATGCCAAAAACATCTCCTCAGTTGCTTCTCCCAGTGTTTGTCTAACTGAAGGGGAATTAAGGAGGGTGAAAAGAAAAAGAATCTAAATCCAATTTCTGAATGTCTTCAACACTTTCTAGTGATCTATGACTTTCTCAGAATACTCTTTAAGAGGGAAGGGTATAATCCAGAGGTAATAATTTTGTGGCTAAAAATATGAGGCTCCCAGCCACTGAAATGTTCAATCCTGGCAGTAGCAGACATCTCCCAGCTCTGTGTGGTACAGCAGCCAACATGTAGCCAAGTGAAAACTTGAACTGCAGAATCCAAATTGTCATATGCCCATCAGACTTTGAAGAATATGAATATTTCAGTAATAATTCTGTACTGATTATGTGTTACAAGGATATTTTTGATGTATTTGGGTTGTTTACATTTCTTTTAGAAAACTTGAAGTCGTAAGTGCTAGGCAGTGCGCAGTTCTATGTAGGACTTGCATCTGTACACATTTTGTTTCTGTTGGCCAACAGGGTCTATATCTGCTTTTCCTAGGTGTGTGGTCTGGGGCGAGCATCTCATCGTCCTGGTGTCTCATTTTTTCTCTTTTGTAGGCAAGGACAGTAAGTCTTGTGTGGAGGTCGAGAAATAATGGGGAAACCCATCTTACAGGGGCCCATTTAAGTCATGGTAAAGCTTCATAAAAAGTACACTGGATGCTTTTGTTCCTTATCTGCCAGTTCACTTTTGTTTGGGAACAAAGCAGAATTCCACAAATTGAGGAAAATGGAGGGACTTGGAAAAACCTGACCATAGTCCTGGCATCTTGCTTCATTGATTGGACCCAGAAGTCTGAACCAGCCTCTAAGTAAGCTTTGATATTTCTCTTCCTTACAGACTTGTACATATACAGAGAATCAATTCTATGTGCCCAGCATCCCACCCTCCTATGGACTAGAAGGGTAGGCTGATAGTAGAATGCTTGCCTGGCATGGATTTGACTCTGGGTCCCATCCTTAGGACATAAACTAACAACAGCAAAGGCTTTTAGCATTGGTTGTAAATGCACAGTGTGATGAAAAATAAAATACAAATATTTAGTTAGCACACTTTACACATTTTAAAAATTGAGGATCAAGTGTCTTCTTTGTAAAATAAAAAATTTAAAAACACCAAAAGAAAAAAAGGAGCAAACAATAACCGAGTCATCTGAAAAGGGTTTATGGCATGGAGCGAGCATCCCTAGGATGTTTCTGCTGGTGCTCTGCGTCAGTTTGCCTTTTGGGTTTTTAGTTCCAGGAAACATTTCCCATAGTTCCTCAGATGCAGCTCTCTTTTTCCTTCGCGGCTGCTTTCCTTGCGGGTGTTGGTAAGTTTGCCTTTGCTAATTCCTGTCACTGCAGTCTAGCCTGACCAACCACAAGTGTCATTATTCCCATGGGCATCTGTGTCTTCCATGGCTCCATCATCACCTCGTGGCCACAACATCCTCCCGTGGTACCGCATTCCATTGCTTTGCTTCACTTCCAACTTGGGGGTGACATCTTCTTTACATTATCCATCTCGTAACATGGGCTTACATCTAAGTCACATGGGCTTAATGCCTGAGAGATGGGAGGAAGCGTGGCTTCACGACCTGCTACCCTGTCGGGATGAGTCAGCTGACACAGCGACCTTTCAAGACTGACTTTGAAAACTTGGATATATCGGTCGCTGATCAAGAGGCCCGTGCTGTTTGAATGGTGATTTGAGTTAGCAGCAAATGCTGAGTTTTTGGTTGATATACAGTAGGAGCGATACTTGAACTGTGCTGTTGGGGTACTGCTGTGATTTATCTAGACCAGAGCAACCGACACTGGCGTCTTTCAGGACTGCAAGTGACGGCTGTATGTACTGAGCATGTTGTTTTAGGAGAGAGACTCACTGAGTCCTCCATATCTCTAGCCCCTCATCCGTATTGTAAGGGCTCCTTTTCCTAACTGCATTCCTCTGATGCTATCCTGTGCACATTCTGAGCATGGGAGGGTGATGTGCAGGGCCAGCAGCCATTGAGTCATTCAACAGCCATGTGCCCAGGCCCCATCCTGCAGTGGGCTAAGGACTGGCCTCTGGTACATTTTCTGGCAACTGAAAGTGCCTGAAATTGCTCTCATTTTTGGTTTTTGGCAGCTAGCTTTCCAGCATATTTTCCAAACCACTGCTTATACCGTTTGCAGAAGGTTTTAGAGTCGCTTCTCACTTGCACAACTTTCCAGTATCTTGATGGTTGAGATACACACGTTAGGAGCATCGGCTCCTGAGATTGGGCTGCTGTCCCATTTTCTAAATAGGACAGTCAGCTAATGGACAGGGCCTAAACTTGCATCGCTGCTGGTTAATTATTCAAAGCCGTGTTTCATCAAAGCCAGTGCCATTTCTCAGCACCATCGTTCTTCAGTGTTTTTAAGTGACCTAGGAATTACGGCCACCAGGGTCTACAGGGTGTGTTTGGGTTTACTTAGGATCAGATGTCTTTGCCTGGAGGGTTAAATTCCACTACAGAACTACCCCAACCAGAATAGAGGTGTGGCCAGAGGGAAAAGTTCAACTTTAGAGGAAGAAAGAGAAAAAGAAAAGAAAAAAACCAAACCAACCAACCAACCAACAACAACAACAGCAACAACAACAACAAAAAAAACAAAGACAAACGACAGCAAAAAGATTATAATCATTTTGTGATCCTTTACCACTAGATGCTTTAAATTGTGTTGGCAAATAATGCCTTTGCTTAAGAAATTTGAAACCCAATTTAAGTGAACTCTCTGGCTTTCGGTGAGAGGGGACCTGAACTTGAACTGAGCAGGGACTATGATGGGGGCTTCTGCCTATCATCCTACAATATTCTTCTAGTTAGGAGACATTAACTCACAGAGAAAACTAAAGCCTAGGCTGGAAAATAAAAATGCCCAAGATCGTATAGCTTTATATATTAGAAATCAATTTTAGTTTCTTAGTTTATCTGGTCTCAAATTCTTTACACCTTTCCATATGGGATTGTAAATGCTTTAGGTTATAGTTACCAATCTCCTGTCTTGGTACCATTATAGACATCACTAATTGATAGCCTATCTATTACCTCTACCTTATGACATACTCCTGCTTTGAAGGTATTGAGTGGTGCTCAGAATAGAAACTCCATTTGATTCCTTAAAGGAAAGGTAAGGCAAGCAAAGAGATTTTAGGAAAAGCTATCCTAAAGAACCAGAGGGATCCTGATGGCAGGTAGCTCTCAGGCCAGTATGATCTCTCATTGCTGTATTGCTCTCCTGCCTGGCATTTTCTTAGGCCCATTATTTCTATATTAGGGGTAGTAAGGGAGAGCTAAAGTCCCCAGAGAAATAAGCCACAGACAGCAAAGGAAAACAAGAACTTGTGAATTTAAATCCTGCATGTTCAGCCAATGTCTTGGTTGGGTTTTCCTAAAAACAGACATTCAGATTAAGTGCTTTAGTATAAGGAGGTGACCCAGGAAGCAGACAGAGGGGATGAGGTAAAGTGAGGAAGAAGGGCAAATGAATACCATCTGTTTCATGTGGGTTATGTGATACACGTGCATATATGGGGAGTGTGTTAACATTTGTGTATTTGTATACATACATGTATATATATATATAAGCACATACATATAGACAGAGATTCACATGTTCCCCACATACATGAAAAGCAAGTGAACATCTGTATGCCTACATGTGCATCCACATGCAAGTTGAGGCCAAAAGTCAAGTTCAGGTGTCTTCCATGAGTGTTCTTCATGTTCTTCCTTTAGTTTTGGAGGCGAGGTTTTTCATTGAATTTAGCAGGCTATCTAATGAGTTCCAGGGATTCACCTGTCTCTACTTCCCCAGCACAGGCATTGCAAACACATGCTGTCATAATTGTCTCTTACATGGTTGCTGGTCATATGAACTTATGTCCTCATGCTTTCAAAGCCTGTGTTTTACCAACTGAGCCATCCCCTTAACCCTGAATGCTTAAGTGCTCTTAAACTGAGCACTTCAGTGGACTTGTGAGACTTAACCTTACTGGGATCTTAGGGTGTGTGTGTGTGTGTGTGTGTGTGTGTATGTGTGTGTGTGTGTGTACAGCTTCAAGATAATCCCATTGCAGAGCAAATGAGATGGAGGATTTTCCCACCAAATTAGTCCTCTGCAGGTTGAGTGTGCTTCTCATCCCTCCTCTGCCCCTGATGAAATCTCCTCCTTCTTATTCACAAATAAACAAATGCTGGGGACAGTCCTTTGAGAAAGGTGCTGGGAAGCAGTGGCAAAACATGGAGTAGAAGTGACGTGGGCACTCATATGCCTACAGAGGATGCTTCTCCAGCATCTGTCTGTAAAAGGAACGGCGGCGGTTGGGCGCCATAGAAGGAATGGAGGGTGGCTTCCTGCCGCCCGGTGCCACTCTGTTGCAAACGGAGCAGCAGAATGCATCCTGCCACCTGGCTTCCCGGCTACTTTACACCCGAAATAATTACACGGAAACTGTATTCTTTTAAACACTGCCTGGCCCATTACCTCCAGCCTCTTATTGGCTAACTCTCACATATTGATTCAACCCATTTCTAATAATCTGTATCTCACCACGAGGTCGTGGCTTACTGGGAAAGATTCAGCATATCTGACTTGGCAACTTCATGGTGGCAGCTCTCTGCCTCTGCTTTCTTCCTCCCAGAATTCAGTTCTGTCTTCCCTGCCTACCTATGTTCTGACCTATCAGGCCAGGCAGTTTTCTTTATTAATTAACCAATGAAAGCAACAGATAGATAGAAGACTCTCCTACATCATCTGTCTTCTCTCCAACTGACTCAGAATGATGGCCACCTGAGAGCCAAGCTAGTCCAACCTCCCTTGCTATAGGAAGTCACCCAGATTTTCTGTGTTCTGAACTACTAATGCCATGTCCACGCCCCCTAATGGTTTCTCTCTACACCTAGGCAACATGCCTAGTGGTTGCAGCCAACTCTGTGGATTTGAAGCTTATGGTGCTCGTTGATTCCATCAAAGACAGCACAGAGTGCTGTGTGTAACTCCTAATAAATTCCTCGTTATCTTTTACAACCATTATGGGGAGAGTATCATTCCTCCGGATACGGCGGGCCATGTCAGCCAGAGCCAATGTTACCCTAGATAGCTGTGGATGCGAGATTAAAGAGGTGTCAGGGCCAAAATAACTGCCTTTGAGATGGAGCCAGCTAGTTTTGTATGGCAGAAGGGCAGATCGAAAGCAGGATGAACTCAGATGTGTTTTTGTGTGTGTTAGGGATACCCTTAGCTTTGGAGGGTCCCAACAGCTATTGGAAGCAATAGCTTTGCCACCAAAGCCTGGAACAAGAATAGACAGCCAGGGTGATGACAGGGCAGTAATCCACCCATGGTAATAGGCGCTAATTAACTCAGACAGCTGATTTTAGTCATTTTTGTCATCTGTCGAAACCAGCTAACTGGCAGAGTGGTTCCATTTCATCTTTTCCAATGAATAGCTGCTTAGAGCTGTTCTATTTTCCTGTCTTACCTCTCTTCTTGCTTAAAAAAGTTCCTCCAGATGGAATAAGGGACATGTTTCCCAGAAACCCCTGCGCATTCCCTTTGAGTTGTCTTGCTGTGTTCATTTGCATGTGACATTGTCCCATGTGACTCTGGGAACCAGCAGCCAGCAACTCCATGGATTTTTCAATAACTCTTGTCTGGAGTTCCTATAATACATTTCTCTGGATCCTCCAGTATGGGGATGGGTTAGCGTCTATCTAAAGGAGATGTGTGCACAGCTTGTTCTACACCTCAAAGCCATAGACAGAACTGTCACTTGTTTCTTCAGTGTCCTGGGAGGAGCAGCGTGTGCTTAGATTTCTATCATTATGCAATAGGTACTTTGCCTTTTGGAGTCAGGCGAGGTCAGTCATGCGGCAACATGTGGAGCAATTCCTGGATGTTTAGTCTTCCCACAGGATTAGGCAATGGCCCTGTTCCTCATGTGTCCCCCAGGGCTGCAGCTGGAACGGTGCCATTTATAGAAGGTATTGACCATTGTCCCAGATGGCCTATGGACTCATCTGCCTGTTCCTGTAGGTGGAGGAGGGGCTGTAACTAAGCTCCATGTCTCCTGGGGACTTGTTGACATACCCCAAGGTGTGGCCCGTGTCCTGCCAGTTTCAATGCGTGACCCTCAAACATTGAGGGTAAATGTCATTCCTATCACTTGGTTATGGAAACCAGCCATTTCCAGGACCTCTCCAGCTCAACGAAGAAGAGACATGCAAGAAAGTATTCAGGATCTGAGGACAGGTTATGTGTGGTACATGTAAGCAATTTGCCAGGTGTCACCCTGACACAGCTGGCTTCTACCCCGAGCTTTCTCGGCAGTCAGGTCATAATCTTCTGGGTTTTCAGTATCCTTTCCTATAGTCTGACGTTCACTGCTCTGATTGTTTCATTAATGTTAATTCAAACTCATCAGCATCTCTGCCTATAGGAATCAGGTGTACACCGGCCATGACCTTCTGAGGTCATGGCGTAGGTTTGAGCACTGTGGCTGTGTGTGAACTCACGTATGCCTTGCCCCTCCTTCAGTTGCTCCGTCTGGCAGGAAGAGAGCTGAGAGAAAGTGATGGAATGACTCTACTATCCCAAGCTTCTAGAGGAGATGGAAAAAACCAAGCATGCGCATGGGAGAGGAAAGCAGGATCTTCAAAGAGTGGAGGGCTTGAGTGTTAAGGGAAGGCCTCGTAGGTGAGGGACATCTCAACACTCTGCTCCTGATATGGTGCTTGTGGGGCTTAAATAAGAGAGAAAGGAGACCTGATCAGCTGGAACTCGCCCATGGCCAGCTGCAGTGTGTGTGTTCTGTGTCCATGTCCCATGGTCTTGTGAGTAGTAAGGGCGAGGGAGTGGTTGGGACTCTGAGAGCATAGAACTTCTCTCGTCCGATACATGGTCCACGTTCTCCTCCATCCCAGAGTGGCAGGAGTTTTTGGTTCTCAAGGTGAAATTGCTTTTTGTATAAACTTGGGGACTTTTTTACACTATATGAACAAACTGAGCATGTGCCTGCCTGTATCTAGCCTGACTTTGAGTAGCTTCCAGCCAGGTCTTTCCTAGTGGGGACATGTTCTCCAAGCACCCCACAGTCTGTCCATAAATAATGTGTCTGCTTCTGTCTGGTCACACAGATGTTCATGAATGGATAGATCCCAAGAACCTCTTTTATTCTTAATCCTTTTCTTTCTTATATTGGTGAATGAACCCAGAACCTCATGTTTGTTCAACAAACACCCTACCACTGAAATTTTATTTTGAAACTGGGTCTCACCAAGTTACTCAGGTTGGCCTTGAACTCACTCTATAAGCCCAGAAAGTCCTGAATTTTGCTGTCTTGTTGTCTCACCCTCCCAAGCAGCTGTAGCTACAGACCTTCACGATTGATCTGGCCCTCTCTTATTCTTCCCTGAGTTGAGACTGGAGCAGAGGGACCTCACCTTTGGTGGGAAAACTACTTGCCAGGCTGTACCAGAGGAGAATTTCTGAGAAATCATTTCAGGCACCATGAATTTGGGGCATGGTTTGGGGATTAGGTCAGTGCATCTAAGCATGGTGGACTCTTGTTATTCCTCAGAGACAGACTCGGCAGCTCCTTCCAGTTCGATAAAACCGGAGCCCCATGTCTCATGCAAGTGGCAACAAGTGATAATAATTCATACACAAAAGGAAGGAATTCTTTTGTCTTTCTGTTTTACGCCTTGTAGGCAGGGTGGCCGCAAATGTTGTTTGAAGCTAGAAGGCTCAGGAGGACACGTGTATGCAGTGGAAACTCTTTGGGTTCTGTTGAGGAGAGGCAAGCTTCTTAGGTGAGGTCCGGCTGCCGGTGTAGTCCAGTCTTTGCAAAAGTAGCCTCATGGTCGGAAACTTGAATTCTGAAGGTAAATGCTTGGGATCAAATGTGGGCTGTGCCACGTAACAGCTTTGTGGCTTCCAGGAGATTATTTAACCTCTCTGTGCTGGTTTTTCCTCTTTAAATGCAGATCATGAAAATAATAGCAATAATAATAATAATGATTACAGTCCCCACCCAGGTTGCGATGAGTCACATACTGTAGCTGATCTACCCTAAGCAGAACACTCGGAAGGCCCATCTGGTACGTCATTCCTGCCATATACGTGTCAGTTTGCTGCTAAGTATTCTGTATGCTGAGGAAAGGGTTGATCTGCCCTTCCTAAAAATAGGAAATGCCTTCGATCCACGGAGTGGGGATTCACGGGGCATTATTACTTCTAAGGGATGGTAGTCCAATGGTGATTACCCAGCAAGTCTCCCATTCCTAGGTGTATTTATGTTTTGTTTCCATAACTACTTTCTAAAGCAGGGGACATGAACATTGTCCTTCTTCCTAAGGATTTCAGTTCTGCTGTTTCTGCGTGGTGACTGGTCAGCTCAACTTCTGCTGCCCATCAATAGTAGACACTACTGGAATTCAGCTGTTTGAAGTATGGAGAGGTCCTCCCTCCTTCTTCCCTCCCTCTCTTTCTTCCCCGCCTCTTCCCTTTCTCTTTGGCTCTTTATATGCAGCTCTCTTTAGGGTGATGATGGCTGGTTCCCACCTTGTCTCAGGGTCTGAGCCTTGGATGAAAACAGAATGACAGCCATGGTGTAGAATGCCGTTCAGGGAGCGTAATGGACCTTTGGATGGATTTTCATCTTTGTCTTCTCTATGTGCCCCCTAATGTAGATGAGGATGAAGCATGTTGCGTAGGATGGGCCCATGAACATGCGGGTTTAAAGTCAATTGTAGCCACTGGCAGGCATGTGACCTTGGATAAGTAACTGTCTTTGCAGGACTTTTATTTAGTGTGATAGAGAGAGACTGACTGTGTGCACTCAGTCCAGAAGGCATGACCATCGTCAGCATGGATTACATGGCCTTCAGCTGGTCCACAGGAGGTTTGCTTTTGTAAGTTTCCCTCAGAACAAGAATGTAAAATAGCTTATTAGTGACTTTTTATCCATTAATGGATTAAGCACATAAAAGGAGTGTTAAGTTGATGTATGTAGCAACATGGGCAAACATTGAACATGCCATGTTAAGTTAAATCAGTCATTCACCAGAGACCAGGCTGTAAGCATAGGCCATGCCCAGTGGAGGTACATCTGTGAGCTCAAGAGCCAGATTATTGGTCGCCCAGGGGTGCACACGTACGTATCAAAGAGGGATTGATTCTAGGTGCTTTTTGGCCATGATGAAAATATTCTTAAATTAGATGTTAGTAAAGCAACCTTACCCAGCTCTGGAAATACTTTTAAACAGGCTTAATTGTGTACTTTCACATGGGTGAATTTCATATCATAAGTTAATATTTACATAATAAATCATATATAAGTAAAGCTGATAAAATGATTTTTGTAATTACAACACACTGAAATGGCAGTGTTTGGGGTATGTCAGGCTAAATGAACATGTCTTAGAATTAATTTCACCTGTTTGGTATTCCCTTTTAATATTTCTCCAGGAGGCTCTGGAATTGCTTACATTATAATTTTTTTGGACTTACCATACGCTCCTTAAGGACCATCTAAGCTCCAGAATTCTATCCCTCCACCAAATCTGTCCTCAGGTTTGAACTTCGGGGTGACTCATCTGGCATAATGGTTAAAACTCAATTTTGGGGAAAAGTCACTTGGCTCTTTTTTTAAAAAAAAAAAACCATCATTTGCAGAAATATATTTTTAAAGAGAAATCCTGGAAGGAGTAAGCCTTGGAACTGGTCTTTTATTTTCTTCTGTTCTGTGAGCCATTCAAACAGATGCCTATAACCATGGATAGGACTGTTTTAAAAAATTCATAGTCTGAGCTGAACAAAGGTTTCCTTAATTGATCCTCCCCTGAGCTGCAGGCTGAGAGAAATAGGCAATTGATTCCTGGGTGGCCAATGGGCTCCGTGGGTGCCTGGATTCCTCTGTGCTGCCTGCTTTTTCTGGAGACAATAGGAATATCTTGTTTTCCTCTGAAAGGTCAAACCTTGACCCCCAAGTACACCGGCAAAGAGGGCTGAAAATGACCTCACTTTTTGTGTGAATCCTCCTGTAAGATTTATTTTTCTAAATGTTTCTTCTGCCAGATGCCTTTGCTTGGCACTGTGGAAACATTTCGAAGTCTGTGTTACATCCCTTTGCAGACTATCAGTCTGTGTAAACAAGCAACACACCCATATCACTCCTAGAAACATACCTAGATTCCCTTTCTCCCGGTGTGACAGAATACCTGGAGAAAAATCAGCATAGGGAAGAAGACATTTAAATGGACTCCTGGCTTGAGGGTGTAGTCTATTGTGGAAGGGAAATCACAGCAACTGATCCTTCGTAGTCAGTGCAGGACCCCATTCCATGGATGGTGCTGCCCACCTGTGGCTTCCTACGTCAACTGCCCAATCTATATTTCTTCGTAGATGTGCACAGAGGCTTGTCTCCTGGGTGAGACTGGACAATACTGACCACCAACTCAGAGTTCTGGATGAGGTTCTTATTTCTGCCCTGAAAGTATGTTCCCTCAGCCTTCCACCTGTACTTTAAAGGACGATCAGTCTGACGCTGGTCCAGGAATCCTCTATTCTGCCATACTATATTCTCATTGGGAAGTTCCCTGTCTGTCGTGTTATCTGTGTCTGCACCTAGTTTCCCTGAGACCACACTAGTACCAGTGTTCACAGCCTTGGGGACCCACACTTCCAGGAGCTGGCATGCAGCTTTTCTCCAGCTAGTTGCTTCATCTCCCATGAGTTCTTCCTGCCCACGGAAAGGCCATGGAACAAGACAAATAGCAAAGTCTTTGGTAGTCCTGTATGTCTTTTCTTTAGATAGCAGGACATAGAGGTTCAGCCAGAGAAGCAGGGATGAGGAGGGAGCTATGAATGAGCTTTGACTTACTGTCATTCTCCCAGTAGGCACAAGCTTCCAGGGATCTCCAGAGAAAATCAAGCAGGCCTGGAGGCTACACAGCCATGATCAAGCACATGGTCAGGGCAGAGCAGGAAGGCTTGTGGAATACGATGCCGATTGCATGAAAGCCCATCTGGTACTTGCGATAAATCACTAGTAGAATAATCCAGCTCACCAGAAGACTTCCATTTTAATGTGAATGCAGGGATAGACACTCCCCCTCCACCTGCCGCCAATCACAAGCAAATGAACTGGGTAGTTTTCCTGGGCACAGTGATATCCCGAGGAAGTATTGAAAACAGAGCTGCACAGAGAGAATTTGCCCCCTGGATGGGATCATTTGATGGCTCTGTCCAGAGAGTACTCTTGTCTGTGTGGCTTTGCTCTTGAGGTGAAGCCCTCCAATATCTCCAACGGGAAAATGGGACAAGCTCCTCTGGAAGAGGGCTGAAGTCAAGGTACATCTTGAGATGCTGGAGGAATGGGAATGTCCTGGGAGAAAGGATTCAAGTAGGCATGGTTCTGGAGCAAGATGTTCCCTACTGCCTGATGCCTGTTTATCCACCAGGATGTCTGTTTATTTGGGAATGGTTGTGTTCAGGGTGCTTGGCTACAGTGAGTACCAGCACGTTGTAACTACAAGACCCTGAAGCAGAGTAAACATTATCTCAGAATCTCTTCTGTGGATGTCAGCGCACCGTCGTGTTTAAGGATCACACAGGTGATGCCATACTGACCACATAGCCAGGCATGGCCATACCTAGAAGGGCTCATTATGTACACTGAACTTGGCCATGATCCTTGCTGTACTTCTAGATACTACAAAAGGGGGATTATCAATATTAATGTACTAATTAATCCTTAGTAACATTGTCCCCAGTATTTTATATGAAACTGTTCAATCATTCAGAGACATTTGAAAATATTATAGAGTGTCATTCAGATGCCCGCCAATTAAATTCTACCATCCACATTTGCTGTGCCTCTAGCTTTGCTGTTTTTTTCTTCACCATTATAGAATCTATTTCTGAATCCCCTATCATATCTGAACAAACAAATAACAACAACAACAACATCAACAAAACAGGGTAGTCCAGGCCCTCCTTGAATCCTCTCAGATAGAAGCATTGTTAGTAAGGTGGGTCGGACAGAGCTCAAACATCTGGATAAGGGACTAAAATGCCTATAAAATAACCTTGAGTTAGAGATAAAAGGTGGGGGATCCCGGCCACCCTCCTCTGCTCAAAACACCATGAATTTGTGGTGATCATCTTAAATCTGCCAGGACCATTATCAGGCTGATATTAGACTCAGTGTAACTGGCAGTCTTCCTAAGGCAGGAATACAACATATAGTTTATGACCTTTGACAAGTTGTTAGACTCAATTCTAAGATAGTTCTTTTCCATTTCAGGCAGAGCAATAACACTTCATGATGTCACTGTCATATTAAGCGAACTGTTGAAATGAAATGGGAATGCCAATCCTTAACTATGCCTGGCATGATGTGGTCATAGCTAGAATGATGGGTGTTAATTGGGCAAGAGTGCACATGTGTTTGCCTGGTGTCCTGCACATCTCCTCAGACAGGAGACATCCCTGAAGTTCTGTCTGTGTTGTGTTTAGAAGAAACAGTAGAAAGAGCGGTGCTGATTGTACAGCAAAGCAGACCAGGCCTAAGTGCAAAGAACCAGTGATTAAAACAAAACCCTCTCAGTTCACAACCTGCGCATCCTCTGCAAAGAGCTGGCCTGATTGCCTCAGAGGAAGATAGCGTGCTGGCTTACTCCTCCCCGTCAAATAGTTAGGAGAGCCCCGTCCTCTCTGAACTTTCGGAGAAGCCTGTGAGACACCATTACTGGTGGTGTGATTTGCTGTCTGTGCCCTCTTTCCTCCCAAAGGAAACTCCTCTGACAGGGGAGGTGCACTCCTCTGACTCAGTGAGTCCCTGTCTGTCATGCCTGTCATCAGTGCCAAGAGGTCAACCAGGACATAGATCAGAGTAGCCTTGGGAGTAGGGCGCAGCAAAGAATGACTTTCTATAGCACCTCAGATGCCCCCAGCCCCTCATGTGGCTTCAGGCTGTCACAGATAACAGATGGTAGCATTCACAACACCGTCATGGCTTCAGCGAGCGTCTCTGAGGCAAATGTTGCTCTCAGAGAGCATCCCTTTCCCATCTCCTTCCCCTCTTCTGCTGTGATGGTGTGGCACTGCCTGCCAGGCTGCCTTGATGGACAGGGTGCTCTCCCTCACCCAACAACGGGCATGGTTTGACCCTAATGTGGGCTCTGAAAAGGAGGAGAGGGACTCCAGTGAGCATTCACTGCTTTTTGTGAAAACTCTTCTTGTCTGGGGAGGCAGACCTGTGGGACAGTTCACGCATGGAGGGCCAGCTTCTCAGAAGCTCCCGTGGCAGTAAGGTCACAGAGGACAGAAATACACAGTTCCAGCTAGAAAACAGTGTGCTGGTTCATGGCGATGCTGTGCCAGAGAAGAAGGCATGACACTTCATATTGTCAAAAATAAAACAACTGAAATGCTTTGTTTGCCTGGTGTTGGCATCACAGATGTTTTTAGTAGAGCATGGGAGCATTAAGGCTCGAATAGTGAACAGATCCATGGGCATGTCAAGAAGCCAGATTCATTCTCTCTCTCCTTTGCCTTGTGTTTGCTTCATCTCAAAACCAGCTTATCCATAGTGGCAAAATGACCACAATGGGTCCAGACCTCTCCTCTTCACATAGAAGGAAAGCAATGTATGACGCCAACAATTCTATCTGACGAGCAAGAACCTTCTTTCCTACAAGTTATCAGGAGACTTCCTTTTATGTCTCACTGGAGTTTTTTCTTGCTCCCAGGCCAGAGACAGGGCACATGCAAACTCTCCTACTCAAACAATAGTGACCCACACATGAAGTGAAGACAAGCCCTCTCAGTAACCTCCTGCTGGTACAACAGGGGTGGGTAGAAATGATCTTGAGAAAGATACAGTGTTCATGTTATCTGCCATGGAGGTTGCCAGGTACCAAGCCCACTCTGTGCCTAACATCTGTGCTGTAAACCACCCACTCACCTTTCTGTCATGGAGAGATGATAATTCTGGAAGAGACAACATGCTCCATTCATTGCCAGAAGCCCCTGTGTTACCACCCCTTTATAGTGTGTCCTCTGTTTGTGTGTGTCCATGTGTCCCTGTGTCTGTCCGTCTCTCATCTACTCTAACTTTATGGCTATGGGAGCTGTGATGGACAGGCTGTCTCAGGGCATTCGGAAGGGACTAGCCCAGCGTAACTTTGGGAAACAGAATGTGAGCTGGAAAGCTGGAAACAGGCAGCCTGCAAGCAACAATCTGCACAGAGTGGGACCAGGAGCTAACGGCTAGGTGCATGCGGCAGAAACCCAATACTAAGTATTGAGTTTCATTTCCAATGAGTGTTTTCCAAGGGGAAGTCATTGGAAGCCTGCCCCAGAGACTTGTCAGGACCCTGGGAAACAAGCAATAGAAGTGCAGGGGTAGAAATATAGTCCTCTGAAAGTCAGTATGGGGGAGATATTGCCCCTGGCTGAACTGTGTGATCCAGTCAATCCTGCCAGCAGTTCAGACAGTATATGGTGGTGGGTAGCACCCCACTTTCTCCAGCCTGCCACTGTCAGGCTCAGTAGTGTCCTTTTTCCCCAGCTTGCCTTTCCTCTTGATGGACCTGAGATTCAGGCTGAGGCAGGAGGACCTGGAGCTGATCTTGTTTTTCCATTAGCCCCGAGTGACCTCCTGTTGCTGGCTTCAGTTTCCAGCTTGGATAGGTGTGTGTGTGTGTGTGTGTGTGTGTGTGTGTGTGTGTGTGTGTGTGTGTGTGTGTGTAACCCAAAGAACAGGGAATAGTGAGAGCATAGTGACTTTGTGTTTAAACAGAAAGTGTTCCACCGCCCCACGCCCACCATTCTGGCCTCTCTGTGAGATGTCAAAGGGGGTTATTTCCCTCCTGGAGTCAAGTTCCATGGTTAAGAGGAGAGAAAGAAGAAAACATTATTAGAATGTCCACTGTGGCTCTGCACCAACTGTATCTTCCCACTTGCTCCAAGAAACTTTGCATGAAAGACAAGGCCAAGGTTACCTCTGGTCGATGACATCATTTGGATTCCCTCTAGACACCCTGTCTGCTCTCCTTGGGTTCCGGTCACAGCCGCAGTGGGCAGGTCAGTAGGAATTCAGACTCCCATCGAAATGACAGGGAATGCCTTCTTTCATTCTGAAACCCTTTCTCAATGGGCAGGAACTGGCTTGACCCCCTCAAAATACAGGCCGGAGTTCACAGAGTTCATGCTTTTAGGGGTAACGCTACACTGGTGGGATTCTAGAAACAGCATTCACCCTTTAGATGGACAGTTTGGGAAGACTTTCCGGATACATCACTGAGTGTCCAGGAGACTTGAGCCTCTTTAGGAGTAAGGGCCCCCATGATACATCATGGTATATTTTCCTCTTGCCTTGCTTTCCAGTCTTTCTCGACCTCCTCCCTCTCCCCCTCAGAACAAACTACTTACATCCAGGTCTTTGTCTTCTCAAATTTGGTTTTTGGGGACCCCAAACCGGGACACTTCTCAGTGTTGCCAGCAGTGCGTGGCCATCTAAAGCATTCCTGCACTGCCACAGTGGTATTTGAGGCTTTTCAGCATTTGACTGTGCTGGCCTTTGGCTGCCGGCTGCCCAGGCTGGCTGAGTATTTGGGGAGCTGTGCTGAGATGAACTCGGTCCACCCTCAGCTCCGCCTGTGGCTGATCTCTTTATGCCCTGTAGTCATCCTAGTCCACAGTAGCCCGCCAATCTCTTGCAGATGTGTTCCTTTGTTTCATAGATGGCACTTGACAGGCTCACTACTCATGACAGGATCAGGGACATTTGTTCAAAAAAAAAATGCTAGTTTAGTTTTTTAGATTCCATCAGATTTTACATGAGATGGGACTTTTAAAAAAATGAATCATGGATCAGATGGGAGCCTTTCCATCGCTCTTACAGAAAAACCAACCTAGACTGGCTCAGGCTGCAGACAGAAATCATTGCGACATGTGACTAAAAGCTCCTTGTCATCTTGGGTTCATTCATCTGTCAAAGCCAACGTATGATGTCGTCTTGGCCTTGACTGCCTACTTCTTGACCTGGTCCGTGGTCGTCTTTGTGCGCCTGGTGTGTTCTTGCACTCAAAGCCTCTGGGATTTTCTAGCTCCAGGTTCATGTTCACTGGGAAAGAATGGGTAAAGATCTCTCTTGGAAACTGGACTGGCTCAATTATAACCATCTGTCGGAACCAATCGTTGTGGCCCATGAGATGATGGCCTTTTATTGGTCCATTTGTCAGTTTTCCAGTACTGTAACAAAACAGCTGAGGTGACTGACTTGTAGAGAGGAAAGCTTTGTTGTGCCGCCTAAGGTTGCAGCTTTTCTGTGATCAGTTGCCTAGTTGCTTGGCATCTGTGGTGCGGTAATGTATCCTGGGGTGATACAAACGGGACAGCAAAGTTGCTCATGGTGACTGAAAACTGGAAGAGAGAGAGAACAGGGAGCAGCATCCCAGGTCTCCTTTGAAGCATGCATCCAGTCTCCTGAACCACCCCGCCCCCCCCCCCCCCCCGCTAGGCCTCACCTCCCCAAATATCCACACTAGGCTCTAGAAGGATCTCCAAACTGTTGCAGCTGCTCATGCGTTCCGTGCAGGCAGCATGGGTGGATGGAGCTTCCTGTCAGAATCGGTAGACCGGGTGTGGTGAAGGGTCGCTTCCAGAATGGAAATCTTAGATTGATTCAAATTAAGGGAGAAGAGATGTGAAAGGGGTGGGCTGAGTATAAACATCAAATTTCCAGTGTGGTTAACATTGTGTGCTTTGCAGTAGACATTTGCTGAACCATTCTGTGCAAGACCTTCCTAAGGACCAATGAGAAAAGGATGACCTTGTCAGGAAGCCCGTGACCTAAGTGAGGTGATGGGATTATACATGGCGGGCACTCGGGACATCATCCAGAGGTGCATTTATTACTCTCTGTGAGGCTGTGAACTGCTTTTCCTCACTATCAATGTTGTCTCCTTTTGTCCCTGGTCCCTGTCATCCCCCACCACCCCCAGGGAGAGTCCTGATGCTTCCTATCTTTGAAGAGCCTTGTCCTCAGGACCACAGAGGAATAATTGCCTTTCATTTCTCCTCCCTCAGAGAGAGTCTCTCCTGATGATTTTGTCATCAGTGTGCATTAAGAAGAGCCCAGGATGAGGGGACGTCTTCGTCCCTGCCCCCTTCTGCAGCAGTGGGGTGATGCAGCAAGAAAAGAGATGCAGGCAGTGTGGTTCTTGTACCAGGAATAAACTGGAGTGTTTATTCGAGCACAGATGATGGAAAAGGCTGCGCTTTTGAGGAGCCAAGTGATGTAGTGTGGTCAGATTCTACTCAATTGAAAGCAAAATGTGAGTTTTAAGAGAAACGAAGGAACATATTAGTCAGAACTGCAGGGGTCAGATGTGTTCCCTGTGTGGAAAATACAGTCATGGGCACACCAGCAGTGTGCGGCTCAGCTGGGATGGATGGAGTCATTTGAAGCCTGAATCTGAAAGTTCTTCTGTACAATGTGAATTCGTGTGTCTTTAATACTTTATTAGGTGTGAAAATGATGCATTTTACAGGGGTCTTGTACCAAATTTTGTACTTTTATTTTATATTTTAAAGAAGGAAACTTATATAGCTTTAGGCCCTATAAAATCGAGAAACATAAATTTAAGAGGTAAAAGTAAAAGTTAAAAAATGATTTTAAAGTTGCTTTTATTTTTTCGTAAACAAGACATTTAGATTTTAATGAATACCATAACATGATTGAACATTGTTTTATTGAGTAGACATGACTCAATACACTTAATCATTTTTGAACATGTGGCTTTCCAGAAATATGTGTTTGACGGTCTGACTACTTTGTATTTCATTTAGACTTGAAGCTTAATGGCTAAGGTAATTTGGCAAGGCACATGTGTCTAAGTGGTAGAAACACACTGTAAGTGAGATCTTCTAAGTTATGGCACTGATTTTTCAGCCATAGCCAGTTATGCAAAGAATCCTCATCCTGGCTCAGCTGATTAATCATGTTGTTCTTCAGGCAGTACATTTACACATTTTTGGTACATGTGTTCAAAACTTCTTTTCTGGAATGCTTTTAAGGAGATCACACGCTCTACCTAGTTTATGGTGGGCAGGACAATCCAACTTTTTAAGAGTCCACTGATCTTTATCTTCCCCTAAGGGGACACAAAACTTCTTGATATTTGTTTTTCAAATTTGTTTTTCCATAGAGCAAGTCACTTTAGGAAAGCAACAACATTCTCACTAGCTATTCAAATGTCATTTTGAAAAATGCATGTTTATTTGTGGGTGTCTATGTGCATCTCTGGGAATATCAGCGAGGAGCCTATTTACGTGGTAATCATGTTCTTCCCAGATAGTGTTAACATATTTATAGTAGTTGTCATTTTATAATAGAGAAATATTTTAAAGTAATTTTTGCATGCCCTTACTGTAAATGGGAACTCAGGAATGGATTTTGAATGACACTTAGGGAATGCCTGTGGAGGTCAGAGGACAGCTCCCAGGAGTTAGTTCCCTCCTTCCACCAGGTAGGTTCCAGGACTCTAACTGAAGTCGTCAGCCTTGGTGGCATGCACTCTCAGCCACTCAGCCACCTCACTGGCCCAAAGTCACCAGTTAAAAAAATATTTTCTAAAGAATAGTTATACATCTATGAGGTAAAAACAAACATTTGAGATCATATCCCCATTTCATCTCAAAATAGTTTACAGAATTTACTAACTGAAGTAATAATTTGTGGTTTTATTGAATAGGATTTATTCAAAGAGTGCCATACTATAATTCTACGAAAGCAGGGGAGCTATGGGCGGCACCATGCCTGTCTTGTGTTCTTCCTTTAGGAGCACCCCTGCCTTTTGGTTATAGTAATTATTAATATTGGACATGTGCGCTCAGTGTGGTGTTGCCCACTCATATGTTAAATATTAAATCAATATGTTTTTCTGATTTTACATTGACATGCAATGAATACATGCCATTTCTAGTCATTCCTTCTCTCCGGAAAGTGATGTGACCCCTCCACAAAGCTCTGGAGGCCAGGAATCCTATTAGCCATCAGATAACCCTGTCCTAGATAAAAGATGAACTTAAAAGGAGCATTAGAGGTCAAATAGCTCGTGCCTTTCAGTGCTCAGATCAGTAACAGAGATGGACTGAGTCTCCTTCTACAGACAAAGTGATTGGCAGATCTGTGGTTAGAATCCCAGGTCACTATATGCCCAAGAGGTCAAGGTCCTATTACCAGGTCCCTTCCTCAGGGACCTCATCTGATTGCTTGATCGGCTAGATTTTCCTGAGGTTTAAATCAGATTTGGGAATGATTCTGTGCTACAGTGGAAAGTGTCTATGTAAGAGGGCTTTGGGCTGGTTTTCAGTATTGAAAATTCTGTTCTCTTCTGCTATTAAAATTGTCTTTCTTTTACCCATGAAAATAAGAAAGGGAAAGAAAAACAAAATTGAGCAAAGTCCATCTCCTTTGTCTCATTGTAATACTAGATCAGCTTTAACTAAAGGCCAGTACCTCACCCTATGCCTCTTTTGCCCCTGAAGTCTGCCAGTAGAATAGGGATTCTACCTTGATTCGTGGTCTTGAAATGAAACATTTGGCTTAAGGGATGCAACCAACTTTTGTTCGACACCCATCACATGTGGTTTTTAAACCTATGCTTAAACTAATTAAGAGAAAATAGAAGCTTCATTTCCTAGTTAGGTAACTTTATTTAAGTAAATAATAGCTACTTTTGCCTTCTACAATATAGAGAATTATTTTGGATTTTAGGAACATTGAAAGACATGAGTATTCATGAACCCATTGGAAATTTCTTGGTAGGTTAGATTTTGAGTCAGACGGGCAAATAAGAGAATTTAGGGAAGTAGTATTTTAGGTATCTCAACCTCTATCTGCAATATAGTTTCTACTTCAATGTGAGGTCCACATTCCATTCAGTGAATTATGAGTATACCTGATATCATCTCCCCTCTCCTTCCTTCCCATTTCCTTTTGCATATTGTGAGTCAGTAATTATATTAAGAGGTTCTTTAAAATCCCTAAGCACCATAAGGATGGCATATAATTCTGCCTTCTGGGAAGTAGAAACTTACATACACCATAAACCGTCAGGAAGGGAGCCTAGTCGCTGGAGCAGGAGCCGGTAGCAGGAGCCGGGACCAAGCGCCGGAACCAAGAGGGCCTGATCCGGGATCTGTGTCTCTCTTTAAAAGAGAAATATACCACGCCCCAGTGGGCTGGTATTTCAGCGGCTATTTGCTGACGGAGCGGAAGGCGCTCCCGCCGCACTGTGGGCTCGTGCTTCAGCAACTATTGGCTGAGGCAGCGGAAGATACTCCCGCAGCACCATTTCCCCCTTGTTTCCATCTTTAGAGACTGTCCTTTCTATAAGTCTGATTGCACTGTTGCTAGCACAAGCTGAGCTGGGTTTGCAGCCCTTGGGTGAATGGATGGAGTGCTGGCTGACCTAACAGCTTCCGCTGTCTGAGGAACCCACAGTTCATTTCTCTTCCTCTCTCCACGCAAAGAGGGTGCTTGGGTTTGATTTTAGTATTTGATCCTGAGTTCTATACAATAATTGATAGACCTAGTAGGCTCTTGCTCATGGAGGGGACTAACTGTAGGTCTTTAGGGTTGCCTCATGAAGAGAAGAATGCCCCCCAAACTTTCCTCCTGCAATATGTAACCCACACCAAGTAGAACCACAGCTCTTTCCTTTTCAGTCTAGCCATTTCACTTCCAAAGACCCACATTCCCATTGGGACTGCTCAGCCCATCTTCCAAACTGGGAATCTCTGGGAAAGGATTGCTTGGAGTTCCTGCAGAACTCACTTCCCAGACATGTGCAGTTTCCTTTCTGAATTGCATCTTGGGGAAAACTAGTATACAGTTACTCAGACCCTTTCCTGAACACACGTGTACATCATTTAAGATGTGTGAAACTCTTGTCTTGGAGTGGCATTTGGACAAGCAGCACTGGTCTTCCTGGAAAATAATTTAAAAGACAGAATTTCAAAATTCACCTTGTATCTACCATAATCATATTAAAATTAAAGAAGTGTCCTATATATAACAGAATACTATGAATTACGCAGCTTAAACAATAAAAAAAAATTCTTCCTCAGAGTTCCTTAGACTTCAATTCTGAGATCAGGTATCAGGTCAGGGTCAGGTGAGGGCTTTCTTCTGGTTTGCAGGCTACTGTCTTCTTGCATCCTTATCTTTTGGAAAAAAGAGCTAGAAGACTCTCTAGGGTCCCTTTGTAAGGACATTAATACTATTCCTGTGATTCAGTGATGACATCCCAGCCTCATAAACTAATAACCTCCTAAAAATCCTGTGTCCTAATGTTGTCACACTGAATATATTGCAAGAAGACACAGTATGTGTGTTGGGGAGGGTGTCCTTTTATGTGAGGCCAGTCAGGAGACATATCATGAAGAGCCTGACCTTCTAGCTCTGCAGACAATGGAATCTAGAAAAAAAAACCACATCAGTAGGCAGCAGGTGGCAAAGGAGCTTCTCCAGTCAGGTGAATTGATGAGCACAGAGAGACTAGGACAACATGAGGTATTTGGTGCTAAGCCTGGATCCTTGACATGCCAGTGGACCATCAAGAAGAAATGGGGCATGAGTAGGATGCCGTGGATCATCAGAACATTCACATTTGCTGCGTTTGTAGTTGAGTGTACGCCATGAAGAGAGAAAGCTGTCTACACTCCCCATCCCTGTGTCATTGTCAAAGTTACGCGGCCTTGACCTTCCCCAAATCTCCAGCAGCACTTTGGGTCTTTTCTCATGCCTTTGCTCTCAAGCTTGGGAAGTCCTTTCTTCCTTGCAAGGAACTCATTCAACTTGCTCCTTCCCAGGCCGGATTCTTCAAGGTTGGTGAATTGGATGTGGATGTGTAACGTGGGACAATGGAGTGGTGGGCGTCAGGTTGGACTAGAAACTAAAATGATTCTGGTGGGCAGCAGGTACAAACATGGGCCTTCCCTTGCATTGGCTGTGGTGAGTTGCATCTCGTCTTGATAGGCACAGTCTCTATAGATGTATGACATGACTGTATATCACCCATCTCGCAGCCTGCTTAGGTCTTCATCCTCCCTGCCTCCACCAAGGCTCGAGTCTATTGTGCTCTTTGTCTCCATACCAGCAGCAGTGCCAGGTTCTGAATGCCCCTCGAACCTTCGCCTCTGGTGCCGAGAGGATGGCCTCTCAAAGTCTGGACGGAGTACCCGTAACTGGTATGGCCAGGGAACTTCATGTGAATTAGATACACAATTCAATGTCTAGCCCCAGGAGGATATGAAAATAGAATCTCTGACTTCCCTAGGGTTGGGGTTCTTCTCTTAAATACATCTGGGTCTCCCTGGAACTCTTTCTGGAAGCTTCCACATAGTTGAGGGAAACCAGTGCATAGCCCACTTAGCCTCAGCCTCTCCCTCCCTGGTGGATTTGGAGGGTTCCCATTATTGAGTTATGGCTTCACCACACATTTCCTTCCCGAGGGCCAGGAAACAATACAGAGGGATGTTCTTGTTTCAAACTCAGAAGGATTTTGTATTCGAGGTGGGGTAGATGCAGAAAAAAGTGGAAAGGGAATGACACAGTGAGGGGGAGGGCAAGGAAGTGAGAAGGGGAGACAAGTGGCCCCAATGAATATGTATAAAAGCCCCATATGGAGACCTGCTGCTTTGTAAGCTGGTTTATGAAATAAGAATAAAGTGTTTTAAAAAATTCACTGGAAAAAAAAATCCTCACGTCTAAACCCCTTTCACTTATAGAAGATAAAAATGGCCCGGCTACCCTCTTGGGATATAAGGGATGGGCCAGAAAAGGGGCCATGTGGAGAGTGGTGTTGATCGCTGGAGCCTGCAGAAGGCGGTCTGCAGGCTGCTGGCTTGTGCAAACTCGACCTCCAACCTTGGGGTGAAGACCTGGAGTGGATAGAGCGGCGGCAGCTGTGTAAACCGCGTGGTGGGTATTTATAGCCTCGGTGAGGCTTGCAGGGCCAGCCTGGCGTCTGCCAGTGGCCATCACCATCAGCTTGAACCTTGTGCCCTGAGACTGAGTTTTCTGCTCCTCCCTTTTCGAACGATGCAGGAGATTCCATAACTTAGTTCGTGCACCTGCAATGGGGGGGGGGGGGGCTGTTGCCATGGTGTTCCGGATCCTTGGGAATGGAGGCTCTCCACTCTCATTTTCAAAAGCAGGACAGCATTCCGGTTTTCTAGAGGGTCGAGTTGTATGTACTCTCAGAGAGGGACTGTTGTTCCTGTGAGGCCACTCCCCTGCCTCCCCTAGCACTCCAGGACAAGGTGGGAAAATGAACGCCAAGACTATGGACTCAGATATGGACTTGGGTTCCAGTTTGGCTGGTCAACGTCTGAAGCGAAAGGGTAACAGGATGTGGTGATGTGGCATAGCAAGGGGACTTGGTACATCGCAGAGGGGCATGCAAGATGCATTTTGCATTTTTCTGTTTTCCATTTTTATTAACATATATTAGTTGCACAAAATGTTACATTGTGACATTTTCATGCATGTATGCATGCATTGTGTGTGTGTGTATGTATGTGTGTGTGCACATTTATTTCCCGACCATTCTTACTTACCCCTCCCTCTCCTGCCGCTCTACTTTCACCAATGATGCCATCCTCAACCTGTCTAGGCCTCTGAGGAGTTAATCCTTTGGCAGAGAACTAGCAGTAACCCCCACCTTCTCTTCTGAGCCCAAGACCAGTGTCTGAGAAAGGTTAGAAGGCCTGAGAGTCAGGCTAGCAGACTAGAGATGGTGTATTAGGAGTCAGGGCTGTGAGCTGAGGATCTGGGTCATGGATCAGGCTCCCAAGAAGATCCATCGTTGGTATCTGAAATTCCTGCCTTCTGTGTGCTTTGGTCATGGGAAGGAGAATGGGAGAGAACCCGAGAACGAAGGGAAGGGGGAGGAGAGAGTGCAAAGGGTGAGCACACAGCTCTGTAACGGAAACTTGGCACCCAGCCTCCACTCTCTTTGCTTCCTCAGTGCGAGCAGCTCGGATCTCAGACTGAGAACTGAGTTTCCTCCTTCGACTGCAGCAGCCCACAGCATCTCTGTGGCCCCCTCTTGTCACTTCTTCTGAGAGACCACAGCCCTACAAGCTTCCTCTGCGGGTGACATGTGACATGGGGGCCTGCTGCTTTTCCCCTGCGCACCCCCTGCCTCCTCCCCTTCCCCTGACTAATTAGGCCAACATGCAACTTCCAGGGCCTGGCAGATGAGAAGCCAAGAATGCTGTGGACTGGGGCCAAGTGTTTTTGTTGACATTGCTCGAGTGTAGCTTTGCGGAGCAGCCTCTTGGCTGTAGGAGAGAAGTCCAAGGAGCCAGGGAGGTGAGTTAGGAGGGAGAAATGAAAGGAGCAAGTGTGAGCATCCTTTTCATCATCTGCCTCACTTTCCCCTGCGTCCTAGCTCCCCCACTGCCTACTGCCTATATTTCGTCTTTTCTCTCTGTATGCAAGGATACAATGGCCCTTGTCACAGAGAGCCAGGTTCTTGAGTAGTGTCACGCATAGAATGAGATTCTATAAGTGTTTGAGTCTTTGGTCTGTGATGCTTTCCAGGTGTGCTACTCAACTTTGTAATAGTTTCTGGGGACTGTTTGATAGGTCTCATGAGACAGTCTTCACCCATACTTATTATTAAATGAAGGCCTCTTTCCCAATCTACTTTACTATTAGCTGTGTATTGCAATCAGGGTGAGCATCTTCCATCCAGGGATCTGCCATGAAACTGGCCTTTGAAATCATGAATCCTGGGTTCACATCTCTCCTCTGCTTTTTGCTCACTGTGCATCGCAGGGCAGGTTGTTTAACCAAGATATGCTTCCATATCGTTTACTTACTTGCAAAAATAGAGCTAGTATTTTCATATAGGTTGTTTGCACATAGTAGATGTTCAATAAGTGTAATGACAAAAGCTATGGAAGTATTCAAAATGACCACAGATTGCCTATGATCTTAAGCAAGTCACTGCCACTGTGAGTCATTTAGGGATACGTAGGCCCTGAAGACTTCTCTTCTTACGAAGAGATTTTTGAGGAAATCAAACTGAGCTACAGCACCATCAAACTTTGTTCTTACTGGACATTGTTACTATTTTTATTATTAATATTTTCTCAGACTCTGAACATCATTGTTGTATCAGTGGTCAGTGGTCAAGTCTGTTTTTGTTGAGATAAAAGTTTGTAGGTTTTGGAAGGCTGAGGTGCTGTCTTAATAGTGCCTAATTCCTGAAGATATTGAATCATTATGTTAAAAAAAATCCTCTAATTTTCTGCTACAATAGCTGGCTTTGCTTTTACATCTCTTAATTGGTATCAGCTTTTCTCTTAGAGTCACAGAACCATGGAAACTTGGCAAAGAAACTTTGGGAGTCATTGGAAGGAATACTTTTGCCTCTTTGCAAGTCTTTGGGGGGTCTGCCTGAACCTTAAGACTGCAGGTCCACAGAGCACCGTATTCTGACCCACTTTATGAGGACAGATAGTAGAATGGTCACTCTGCCAGCCACAGCATGACTGTTTCTTTAGACACTGTGCAGACTGGCAGATAGCCTAGCACTGTGCCCATCCCTGTTGTTCAGACTCTTCATTGATCACTGACACTGTACAGCTTCGGAAATCTCTATCTTGCTGTCCAAGGCCCTTGCTTGGCACCAGAGCTTCCTTTGGAGCTCCGTGTCATAGGTTAGGGAAGCTGGAGAGGGTCATAAAGACATGGTTCAGCAATCAGAGCATGCACTGCTCCTGCAAAGGACCTGAGTTCAGTTCTCAGCTCCCAAATCTGGTGGCTACAGCAGTCTAGAATCCCAGCTCTGGCCTCCATGGGCACCCGCACTCAAGTACACATTTGTATACACACACACACACACAAAATTTTAAAAATAAGAAATAAAAGATAAAAACTGAAGAATTAATGTTTGTAGGAATGACCTTCAACCTATGGCAGAGGAGGAGTGGGTAGACCAATTCCCATGTTCCTCCACATCTTGGGTATCTGAGATGCTTGCTCTCTGGCTTGTAGCACTTTCAAAGGGGCCCAGTGCTCCTCACATATTTCTGCAGCTGGCTGGATGCATACCTTCCCTATCCTACTTCTCCAATCCCTGGCATATTCTTCCTGGGATCACGTTTGCAAGTCAGTGGTATCCGTATCTTCCTTAGGAGCTGCTCCTGACACCGAGCCTGTGACAAAGTGAAGGCCTCTCCCCAATGTTTTGATAGTTTTAATATGGCACACTTATGTTTAAAGATTGCTTATTGGAGTTTAAGGCCACTGATTTTATTCTTTCTTCATGAGTTCTTAGAGCTTCTTTTTTTTTCTCCTGTGCTTGACATCATTTTTCGTCATAGGACCAAACATTCAGGTTAAGCAAGCTATCCAGATAACTTGAGTGAAATTTAAGCCCTTTCTTAAGTGTTATTCTGATAATTTTGGCCAAATAAATAAATACATGTGGCTACTGTAGAGGATTTTTATACCTTGGAGTTGAGGTGATTGTTTATTGCACTGGTCTACCCTTCTCTGACTAAGGTTGCTTTTCTGGCTAAATACCTAAGTTCTAATTAGTTATCTTGACAAGTTTACATTCAGGACTAGAGCTGTGTTTGGGGAAAATCTAAATTCATGAGCTGCAGGAACTCTCTGTAGATACTGAAGTGAGAGGCACACGAGCACTGCCCTTCACAGAAAGGTCTAGGACCCTAAGTTATCCATGCATAAGTTGGGAACAGTGATTTTATAGCAGTTTGTCACTGGAGAGATAATGTTTGTATTCTCCTGTGCAGTGTTGTGAGAATCAAGCTCTGTAATGAAGGTAAAATTGTTTGGAAAATTGAGAATCACTGTAAAAATAGAGACAAGGAGATGGTGGCTTTTAGCTCTATGCTGACCATTTTGGAATATCACACTGTCTGGTCATGCACCCCATGGGCTATGTGAAGGCCACTGGGCCCAAGAAATAGTTCCTTGCTTTATAGTTAAAACCATTTTTCTTTTCTATGTTTTTATTAAGATCTTTTTAAATCTTAAATATATTTGATCTTATTTTTTCCTCCCCCAAGTCCTTCCAGATGCTCCCACTTCTACCCACCCAACTTAAAGTTCTTTCTCAAAAGAACAAATGAGAATCCAATACAACCATTTTTTCTAAAGGAGGTGATGATCTCCCATAATTTCTTTTCTTCATGCCAGCCTTCTGGAATGAACTACCATGTCTGACCACCTCCATCTCCAACAGCCCCCATATGGCAGGCTCAAGCTCTCATTTCTCTATTTGTCTTTCTGGATTTGTCCATAGTGTTCAAGACTGTTCGTTTTTCTTCCTTAGATGCTTTCTTCTCATTTTTTATTCCACCTTGCTCTCTTTCCACTTCCTCTCATGATGCTTTGCTGAATTTTTTTTAACTGTCTGCTCACTGGACACATATTAGGTTCTCAAAGTTATTTTCTTTCTCTTTTTCTTCTCGTTAGTCATCACTAATGCATGTGTGCATGGAATCTCCCTCCAGTCATGAAACCGACAGGGAACCCATCTGGACTATATCCCAAGGCCTTCCCTGGGATCTCTTTTGTACCAGCTCTCTTGCCTGAGGTATCATTACCAAGAAGCTATATCGTTCCTCCTGATAATCTTATCTGTAGAAACTTCAGACTCTGTATCGCCTAGACTGGATGGAGAAGCCTCTTCCCTCATGTGCCCTGTCTTCTCTGTTTTTGTACTGACATGTTCATCTCCGTGGTCATATAACCCAGAGACCTAGACATGGTTATGTTCACCCTCTAGCATGCATTCTGGAGTCATCTTTTTCCTTCATGTCTTGTTTCATGGAATCTTATGCTGGGTCCCATACAGACTACTGCTTTGGAGATGGTGAAATGGTACCTTATCTTGGGTAACCTCCAAGAAGCAGTTTCTGAGCATAAATTCAACTGCAGTTGGATTATGAAGCAAAAATGGTGGTGATGTAGACATAGGTAGACTAAATTGGTAGTACTGACTCAGTACTCAGTAGAGTCCATTGTTCCCATCTCTTTCCAAACTGGTTCTTTTTTTGTTTTAAGACAGGTTTTCTCTGTGTAACAGCCCTGGCTGTCCTGAACTAGCTCTTATAGACCAGTGTGGACTTGAACTCACAGAGATCTGCTGTCTCTGCCTCCTGAGTGCTGGGATAAAGGTGTGCACCACAACCACCTGGCCCAAATTAGCTCTTAATGCTGTCATATTTGTAGTTTGAATTAAGCTCTTGTGAGAGTATTGTTGCCATGGATATCATCCAATGGCTACAAGTCTAGACTGCCTCCCTCACTATTATTGGTTGTTAAATATTTCTTAGCATCATTAGGTATAGGGGATTGAAATCCAGAGGAGATAGCCATCAACCAAATATACTTTATCAAGAGACTTGTCATGTAGACAACATTAGTTTAGTCACATTGTGGGAAACTCTGGAATCCAGTATAGAATGCATACCTCGCTGTCATCCTTCTCAAGCAATGAAGTGTTCATACATGAGTGGCTTCCTGTCATTGGATAGAAGGCCGCTTTTGTTGTGTCTAGTAGGATTCAACAGTCAGAGGAAACTTTCAAATAGTTATAGTCAGCATGCCTTAAAGGCACCATGCAGTACAGAGGAAGACAATAGCTGATTAAGGCACAGGCCAGCATGGGTAAAGACTGACATTGCATTCGGTTGTTAGTGATGCGTGATAATTCTGTTTTTTCCTTTTCTAGAACTTGACCTCATGGATCTCATCGGGGAAGATAGAAAATGGATGGTGGGGAGGAAGCTGATGCAGGTGAATGATACACTGACTTCTGAAGACGCAGGACTCCGAAGCAGCAAGAATTGCACTGAGCCAGGTAATAGTGGTGGTGTTGTCCTGGCAACAGCTGCCATTTTCTGTGATTGTGGCCAAGGATGAGCATGGTGACTTGTTTATTCTTTAAATTCTAATCTGGAGAGATTTTAAAGATGTTTCGGGCATATATATCAGAAACTCACATTTGATTCTCTCAAAGGCCTCAGAACTCAACAATGTGAAGATCGTGTATCTAAAGATGGGGATAGAGAGTTGTCATTGTGCTCCCAAAGGCCTTAGATCTTTTGATATGGAAAGTGCTTCGAGAAGTCATGTGTCTACTCCTTTTTGGAAAGATGAGTAGAAGGATCTGTTCCTATCATGCCAAATATCTTAATAATCATTTCTCAAATGGAAATGGAAAGAATGAAGACCAGATACTTGTATGTCTACCCAAAAATACTATATAACATTTGGGCCTCAGATTGAAGGGGGAATGGTTACTATGCACTGTTATTAAAGGCTCACAAGGAACATTTTCAAAGTTCAGTGAAACATGTACAAGCTATATTAATTATAAATAAAAATAGCCATGATGGGTCTGAACGACCTTGCTGAGTAGATAGTCATGTGTGACCTGAAAAGCACAGACATATCAAGGATTTTCCTGAACAGACAGGGGAGGAAAGGTGCAGTTTCTACTCAAAGGACTCTGGTGGAGATCTTGTCTGATAGCCAAACAGTTTTCAACGAATATCTTCAGTTAGCAGGCAAATGGTAAGTAGGACATAGGAAGACAAGAATCACAGCAGTAGAAATCTCATTTCTACCTCTGGCAGAAAGAGTGGAGTGAAATGCGACGTGGTGATGAAGACCCTACATTGAGTTCGTCTATTTGCAGGATTGGTGGAGAAGGAAGGATTCTATTTCCTGCTGGTGTGGCTTTGTTTGTAGGAAGAAGGCAGTCAATCTTGCCGTGAGTGGCATCCCTCACTCTATTAGGAATGTCTAGCTCACAGAAAGAGGGGTAGAAACATCAGGGACATTGAAAGCCATTTCAGGGTAAGAAATGGCTCAACTTCATAGATAGCAAAAATGTCCAGATTGATTTTTAAAAGATCCACAAACTTAGCATCTGCTGGAGTTGTTAAAGGGGGTCCAGAGAAGAAGAGATGAAAGGTTTTCGGAAGCAGAAGGAGGCAGTGAAAGAGAGCTCAGGCATGCTGTACAGGGAAGACTGTGATGTGCATGTATGGATATGTCATAATTGAGCCCACTATTAGGTACAATTATTATATGCTCATGAAATATTACAAATAATGCTTACAAAGGAATATGGTACCAGAATTGATACTCTTATTTTACTCATCTGTAGACTAAAGGGATTCACTTTGGGACCTTGACTCTGAATTAAGCTATAGGGAGGATTTTCATGCCTGAAGCAGAGAGCCCTGTTCACATTCTAGCATGTTGGGGCCTGCATTTTTCAACTCCCCTCCCTTGACAAACTGTGGGAACCACTTCCTTTCCTGAATGCTGTTTTTGTGAGATGTCTCTAACTGTACCCTGAATGATAATATTCAGTGATAATTTAAATCAAATAGGTAGGGCTAGAAAGAAGGCTAAGTAATAGAGCACTGGCTGTTCTTCTAGAAGACCAGAGTTTGATTCCTAGCACTCACATGTCTGTATCCCCAGTTCTGGGAATTCAGTACATTCTTCTGGCCTTTATGTGTACCAGGCATATCTATGGTACACAAACATGCATGTAGACTACATACCCATACACCTAAAATTTATTAAAATTAAATCAAATGAACCAAAATAACATAAAATAAAACATGCAGATGCTTTAGATGCTCCCTTGTGTTAGCCATGTGTCCGGTATCCAGTTGCTGCATGTGACTGGTAGCTGCTGTAACTGGGCATTACAGGTCCTCAGACATGTTTATCAGCATGGGGGGGATGATTGGACAGGATGGTCTAAGCTTCCAGTGGTCTCTGGACACATTTTCTGCCTTACTAGCTCACTTGCAGACATCTCAAGAATGAAGAGTAGATGTGTGTCTCTGTGATCTGCCTTTCCAACCTTCCAACTTAGATCTTGGAGTCACACCTAGGTTTGAATTCTAGCTTCAGACCTTTGGGCTATGGGCAATGTAACCAGGTTATCAATCATCTGCTCTTTCACAAGTGTGAACTGGTACTGACGTCACAGAGTATGCACCGTTTAGGGCACCTTGCATGATAGTAGTATTGTAAGAGTCGACTTGCGAACTCCCCATGGATGCTGGAAGGTGTCTGTCTCCCCATTTCAGATGATCCCTAGAGCCACAGTGCCATTGCTACTCCTCCACAAGAGGTGGTCAGTCTGGGTCTGTCAGCTGCCCACTCTCCTGAGTGGTCCAGAACCGACTGTGAGAATCAAGTGCTCTTATCTGTCAGACAAGCTTGGAAGAGCCTGCGCTGGTAACGGCGCCATCATCTCCACTGGCCTCCATGACTAAGTGTAGTGTGATCCAGGCATGCTGGGTATGCAAGAAATAGCTGGCTCAGGGCCTTCCCAAGATGAACAGGTAATTTATGGGACAGAAATAAGAGCCAGATCACAGATAAGACTGTGATTTAGTGTTATTAATTTAATAGTGCCATCGACCCCCATTCCATGGGGATATTCTGAATACTCTAGTAGCTATCTGAAAGCACAGAGAACACTATATTTAATTATATCTATGTAAATACATATACATATATATAGTTTTATTATATATACCTACAATAACCTTTAATTTAATAGAGATGGATAATAATGATTGCTAATAAAATAGAGTAATTATAGCAATGTACTATAATAAAAGTTATGAATTGCTAATGTCTGGAAGTTTTAATTTAATATTTTTGGACCATCGTTGATTGTAGGAAACCAAAATAAATGAAACCGTGGATCGGAGTAAGGAGCTGCTGTGTGATCTCTACCTCTGACTCGCTGAGTGGGAGGACTTAGCTAGAGTGAGCTGTGGCGGATCCATTCCCCAGTCATTGCCCGTTTTCCTTTAAGAGGCTCTGAACACAATGAATATCATTGTCCTGGCTGAATACCGTGGTGTCTGCTCTTAGAAGTCTTCGTGTTAGGGTGAGGAAGGGAGCCTGCGGTTTCTGGACTCTTTCCCTTCTTATTTGTGATGCCAGCAGTGGCCCTGCCTTGACAGAGACTGTGGATGGGGGTTCCCTCTGTGCTTGGAGGGGAGATTGTTTGCACAGGAACTGGAGCATGCTGGGTGCCAGTTGAGCTGTAGCCATGTGAGCCAAGGTGTCAAGGTCATAAGCAAGAGTTAATGCAACATTTGTCCCGGAGCACAGTCTGTTACCACTTACGTTGTCACCGTTTTCAGTTCCAAAGACTGTGTCCTTGGAAACCCTCGTTTTAGATGCCGGTAGAGGAAGCCTATAGATTTGGGCTCTCGCAGTAGAATTAGGGCATTTATTTCCTTCTGTTGTCATGGAACTGGTCTGCTTCTCAGAGCTCCATTTCTTCAGCTATGAAATAGAACTCCTGTTTTCATCCCTTCCATTACACAAACCCACTAATTCAGAGAAATTTCCAGAGTAGAGACTGACCAAACTTCGACTCCAAGTCAGCCTCCTGCTTCTCCTAATAACTTCCTTGCATTTGCACAATTCCACAGAGTTTCAGCCTTCTCCTCCCTCTCCTTTCTCCTCCCTCCCCCTTCCTCACCTATCCCTCTCTTCCCCTTCACTCTATGCCTCTCTTTCTTTCTCCCTGAAGGTCAGCTGTAGCACGAATAATAAAAACCCAGAGACAGAGACTGGGGTTCCAGCTGAAGATCAGAAAAGCAGAGCAGCCAAGCCTCTAGAGAGTTCTTACCTCTACCAAGGCTCAGACAAACAAAGGGGCCACCCTGTCCTCAACGTGACTGCAGACTGCAATGCTCTCCACCAGACCTCTCCTGCAACTCTTTCCTGCTGCCTCATAGTCCTCCCTCCACCCAGCCATGCCACACATGTCTCCACCTCCCTAGTGCTGGGATTAAAAAGGTGCATGATCCCAAGTGCTGGGATCAGCTTTGTGTGAGCTCGGTTTCTTTTTTAGAGAGATTCAATCTTGTGTAGCCCAAGGTGTCCTTGAGTCCTTGATTAAAAGTATGTGCCACCACTCCCTGACCTCTAGTGGCTTAGCTCTGCACTCTGATCTTTAGGCAAGCCTGATTTATTAAAACGCAAATAAAATATCATGGTAACCAATAGCCTAGAGCACCCCATTTGTAGGCCAGGAGAAGGAGAGTGCAGAGCCTCTTATGAAATATTAGTGTTCTATGTGACTGGTCTGGCAGTATTGGGGTGTCTTAGTCTTTATATAATACTTGCCACTTTTTTAGAATATATTATTTTAGGCATTTTTTTAATTTCTGCAAGAATGGCACATTTCATCTCCCCTGGTTTTAGTAGAAACCTATCTCTTTTTTTTCCCCTTCCAGAACCGAGTGTAAAGACTGACCTCCAGGCTCCAAGTTTTGTGCAATTGTTCCATCTCTCTGTGAATTTTTGAGGCTGTTTTCTTAGCCTGACACTGCCGATTTCATCTGAAGCCTGGAAACATATTGTTTTTTTGGCAAATAGCACTTGAAATTGTTTATTCAGATGACCTATTAAGAGAAATTTCACTTTGAATAAATTTGAGCCACAGAAAATTAAGTTAGCTAAATGTAATATTGAGGGTGGTGGACAACTGCAGCAGAAATGCATTCTTTAGAATAATTCTGTGTACGTTTGGCAGAGTTTTATTTATATACTTTGCAGTTTGTCTCCAGAAACCTCCACCATCCCCGTTGTCAGCTCTTTGATAAATTGAGGAAATGAGTTTCTTCTTAAGGTACCTTCCTCTGAAATAAACTTTGAAAGGAGGAAAAGAGCTGAGGTGATAGACTTTGGAATGAGGCCCTTTGGATGGAGAGGTTCTGCTCATGGCCCACTCCACCCTTTAGCTTAGTTGGGTCTAAGGTCTGAAGAGGTAAGAAAGACATCTGGACCTGTGTAACAAGACCAAGGTGATGTTTGCAGAAGATTGTCCAAGGGAATGTGTCAAGAGGGTCTATTGGAGCGATTGCTGTTCTGGATGATGGGAAACCATATAATTTAGGAGATAAATGGTTATTAGAATAGCAGAGGAAGCTGGAAGTAGTTGTGACATAAATGGGATGAAGTACGTTCAAGGAGTAAATATGATGGGAGATAAGAACATGGATGTAAATGAGCAAAATTCACACAAGGTTCTGACTGTGAACAAAATCCCACTGTTTAGAGATTTGAACAATATTACCAGAGCTGACTAGTTTAATGTGGGACTGGATATGACCAATCCTCAGAACATCAGAAGGCTTAGCTTCTAAACTTTTATGTGAAAGATCAAGATTCAGATGGGGAGAAACAACCTACCCAAGTTGGTGGGACTTAGGAGAAGCAAGGTGGAACTCCTTCACTGTAGACACTCAGTGTGTACAAATGTACATAGGTCCTTAGTGGTCATTGTGTGCATGCAATGAGTTGCATCTTTCTTTATCTTCCTTAAAGAAATGGAAAGGAAGGCAGGCTGACAGAACTATTTGCAGTCACTATAAGGTTCAGGCACAGTAGAACCTGCCCAGCTCTTCAGACTGTTCCAAGGATAGCTACAGTATTCAGGCTAGTTCAGCAACAAACCGCTGTTCTCACATGCCAAGCGGTGAGAAGACAATACATAGAGGAATTACTCAATGGACTTCTGGCTTCAGAAGGCCAAAGAGGCCAGTTTGTAGACAAACAGGATGAAAGGGAGTGGGGAGCTTTCTACTTACGAGTAATCACAAGTTTAAAAGACTTGGGCTCCACCAGGAAAGGGCCATCTACCTTGCATTTCTTCTAACGTTGACATCCCTTTAATATCTTCAGGACATTTTATTGAGACCTTTCTTTTTTAAAGATAAACTGTTCTCTAACATAATCTGGTAAATTGTGTCTGGAATTCTTCTGAAAATCAGGCAAAGGATGATAAACTGTCCTTTGATGTAAGGCTTTGTAAAAGATGTTTGACTTTTCAGAGTATTTGATGTTCATTAGCTGACTGGAACAGTTTGGCCCTTGAAACAAATGTACCCAGCTCAGGTCTCCAGCTTAGGAATGGGTGTCCTATGATGCCCAGCTGGTAAGTAAATAATTGCAAGTCCGTAATCACAATGGTGAGGGGAATTGGAGGGATTACTACTTCTAGTCTCTTCCAAATCCCTTCCCTTAAAGTCATTCTCAACAAACTAGAGACCTTGGATAAAATGGCACTGTTAACTGTATTTTATGAATAAAGTCTTATTAGAAAACAGTCACGGACATCCCTTTATGTGTGGTCGGTGGCTGCTCTTGTTTATTAGGGCTTAATTGAGTAGTAGCAGACAATATTGTGTGTGAAGCCAAAAGTAGTTATTCTTAGACCCTTCGTAGAAATAGTTATTACTGTTCCCTGTTCTAGACCCTGACACCAAAGCCTCAGTGGCCTGGAAAGATTAAACCAACAACGACTTTTTAAACTTCCAACCCTGACCATCCCTGTACCACATTGAATATATCTAATGTAATCCCCAGGATTAGAAGGATTGTGAGCTACATATTTTTCATTTCCTGCCCCTTCTACTCAGCACATAATATAAAACTCCATCCTTCAATACTGCCTCATGATTCATAGCTTCTGCTTTTCAGTCTCCTTACTTCCTGCATTTGTCTCTCCCCTGAGTCTAAGAATGAAGCTTCAATACGGGGTTGAACCCAGGCATACCAGCCCCTGTCATCCATGGACAGTTTCATCAAAGCTTGCATCTCAAGCATCTCCAAAATGGTGGGCAACATCCTCACCTACTTGAAGAAGTTATAAGAACAGAAATGGGGTGACTGACAGCACCTACTTTGGGGCCCACCCAAGGGAAAATCACTTCGTAGCTCCTTTGTATCTCTTGACTAGACCCGTGTTGCCTAAGCAGTGATGAACATGTCTCCCTCCTGGCTCAGGATCAAAGCTAGTTCATGTCTCTAGCCCTCTGGGTCTGTCTTCTCTCTCTTCTGTCATTTCTGTAGCAGCAATATATTATATACAGGGTATTATATACAGGGACCCTCATTTGAATCTTTCACTAGGAAGTTTTCTTTTTGCACAGCTTATCTCATTGTTTAGATAAAGCCAAGCTGGGGTTTCAATGTATAAAGAAGCCTCTCTGGAATCCACCACTAGAAGATGCTAGAATGAGGACAGACTAGCCAAGTTATAGCCTGACACCCCTAGCTTTGTTGATATACACAGTAGGCTTTTAAATCATACCTACAAATCTAGATTGGCAAAGTGCACTGATTTGCCCCCATCCACATGTGCCCAGGGACCTCAGAACCATGAGCAGCCTGGGCCTCAGGGCTTTTTAGAAGTGGTCATTTCTTGGCCGGATTTGTGGCCTGTTAGATCAGAACTTCTGGAAGAAGTTCTGGGTTTTCACAAGTTCTCTGGATCTTGTTGGGTGCGTTCAGGTATGAAGTCCCTTGGTCTAGCTCATGGGAATTACTCAAGGAAATGTGAAGTTTATGTCTCTCCTTAGGCTTAGAAACTGGAATGGCTTAGGTAAGGCAGGACCTTAGGGTGTAAGCAGCTCTCCCTACCACGCTTCGACTTGGAATGTGATGCTCTGTGTCTGGGAGATGAGACCCAGCTCGTCCACACTCCCCCCCCCCCCGAGACCCTCTGTAATTCCTCCAGGATCCCGAAATCAGTCTCAGCTGCCTGCCTGAGAGACACAAAGAGGGCAGAGCTGAGCTGTGCACCACAGAGACTTCCACAGACACCGAGACTTCCACAGACACAGAGACTTCCTGTGGCCAATAGACTGATGGCCTTCTTTACCCCATCTACTTAGGACCAGGCCTAGCTAAGTTGAGAATAGTGCTCACATTGTACTTTAGAGAACCCATTAAATATGAATGTCTAGTTTGTTGTATGGCTGCTAGTGAGCCTTTTGATATGTTCTCATTCATTTCTATGATAGAAAAATAAAATCCCTGAATTAAATATTAGCAGTTCGTTTTAGAAACACAGAACAAAAATGATTTTATGCTAGCCTAGTATCATATCTATCTATATAAAGACCCAGAGCTCATCTTGGGCTCTCAGTTCTGGCCTAGCAGTAAGACTTCAAGATACTACAGACCTTTGAGATTAGAGACAAGGAATCCAGACAGGAAACATGACAGGCTACAGGTCACCTAGTGCTGCAGACCATAATGAAAGAGGCAAAGGGTTGGGAGCCAAAGAGTAGGCTGGATTTATCAGTGGTTTGCTATTCATTTGTCTTGATGCCATAAGGAAACCTGAAAATAAGGGATGCTCAGATTTTTGTTGTTGTTTTGTTTTGAGACAGCATTTCTTTGTGTAATAGCCCTGGCTGTTCTGGAACTCACTTTGTAGACCAGGCTGACCTTGAACTCACAGTGAGCCTCCTGCCTCTGCCTCCTGTGTGCTGGGATTAAAGGTGTGTGCCACCACTCTGGCAGGATGCTCACATTTTATAATCCTTGGTACAATTAGGGATGTAGGCCGGAGGAATCCTGACTTTGACACTCATGCAAAACAGCTGTTTAACATCTCAGGGAGGGGGCTGGAGAGATGGCTCAGCGGTTAAGAGCACTGACTGTTCTTCCAGAGGACCTGGGTTCAATTCCCAGCACTCACAACTGCCTGAAAATCCAGTTCCAAGGGATCTGACACCTTCACACCAATGCACATAAAGTTAAATAAATCATAAAAAAATTTAAAAAAATCTCAGGGACTCTGGCTTCTCCTCTGTGCAGCAGAGAGGATTCACAGCCTTGAGCTTATAAAGAGCACCAAGTCCTTTACACCCAGCACGTGTTTAGCGTTGAGTGGATGCCCGTTTCCTGGGCATATGCTGTGACGATTCTAAGTGATCTCACAGACAAGGACTCAGGGAGTGATACATAGGGAGCTGCGATATTTGCTATTTATGCAGTTGATTCTTTCCTGACTTGGGGGACATGAGAAGAGTATAGTGAATTGAACAGATATTAATTTAAAAATCCAGGAATAAAATAGAAATAGCTTTAACTGCGCAAGTGTTTGTACAGGGCACAAGAACAGCGTATGGGCATAAAAATAAGCCACTAAATGTGTCCTTTATAGAGAAACAGGAATTCCACATATGACAAATCTGTTCATTTGCCCTGGGCAAATCCAGAGAGTGGCCACGGTTGGTGGGGGTTTGGAGCTTTAGATGCTGCTTGCTAAGTCGTATGTGTGGAATGATTCCCAGAGGGTGATGAAGAAGAGCCGAAAGGTGGTGAACAGGTTCAAATGATGTCGGATTTGTTCTGTGCCGGACTCTGCTTCCTGTTGTTTTAGCTCATTTGGCTGCTGTAACAAATTATTATAGAATGCATGGCTCTAAGGAAAAGAAATCTGTTGCTTACATTTCTGGGATATGGAAAGTAAAAAGAAACGGTACCTGCACATTTGGGGTACAATGAGGGCACCCTTCCTTTTTTTGCAGATGGTGCCTGCTCACTCTAATATCCTGTGGTGTTAAGGGCTGAGTTCTTTCTCAAGCCTTCTTTTAATTTCATTTTGATATGGATAAATATTTTGTCAGAAGGTCTGACTGGGCATCAAGGATATGCCTGGTGCTTGTTGAGGTCAAAAGAAGGTGTTGGACCTCTTGAAATAAGTTATGAGTGGTTGTAAGCCACCACATGGGTCCTCAGAGTTGAACCCAAGTCCTCAGCAAGTGAAACAAGTTCTCTTAACCACTGAACTATCTCCCTAGCTCTCTCCCCAGATGACGAAAGCCTACCAGTGGTAACATCTAAAGAAGCATGGTGTATCGGGTGCCTTCCTGTCCCTGTATCACTTGCTTGTTCCCTTCTGGTGTTTCCTGGGATAGTGTTTATTCCTCTGAAATAAGCACTCAAATCCTTGTCTTGGTGTCTGCTTCTAGGGGAGCCTAAAGTAAACTGAGGCACTGGACAGATATGGCAGTGTTTATGTGTTATCTTTATACGTGTCATTTACAAATCAGAAGTTACCTTACCTTGTAACGGGTTGGGAAAAAAAGGAACATAAATGACAGGTAAGGGATTTTTTTTTTCAGGGATTGAATTTGTTGGAAATTAAGGATCTTACTCCATTCAACGACCCTAATACACACAATTTGCACTTTGGTGCAGGTTTTTTTTAACCTTTCTCAGCTTCTATGTCTCAGGAGAGGCAAGTGCAGAATTCTTTTTTCTCTCTGATGCCATGACTGTTAACCGTAAAAAGGAATCTGCCCAACTCCAGAAGGATGCTGCATAGACCTCCTGGCTTCCAGTAACTTCCACACGGATGTTTACACAGTGGAGCACATCACTCCCTTCGATTCCTTAGCTTTCCCCCTCATACTTACTATAGCTAAATTTCTTTCATTACACTCGAAGAGACAGGATTGGCAATAAGCCCTTAAGAACCACAGAGATGTTTTCTACACCCCATCCTTTTCCTAGTCCAGTCCACAGTTCCACTTTGGAGAGAGATGAGAGGGGAGATTACAGGTAACTGGTCTTTGCTAAGGCCTTTGCTAAGTTTCTTTCCCTGATGAAGTTTTCAATACCACATAAGTGTAAGTATCTGAGGGAAAAAAATGATCAAAATTTACAAGGCTTTTCCCAGAGAGAAACCCAGCCAATTCATTAACATTAACCCAGAGAGTTTATCATTGGGTATTTGCTGTATACACAGTGTATTCGCTATCTATATGTGTTGCTATATGTTTGCATGTATGTACATATAACCAAGGATGTATCTATACTCCAAAATATGGATAGATCTCAAAGCCATGTGCTAAGAAGGCTTCTATCAAAGAGTATGCTTCCATACAGAGTTCTAGAACAAGCATGAACTATTCCATAGTGCTAGCAATACGATATGTGGATGTGAGGAGTCAAGATGGGCCTGGAGGATTCTAAGAAACTGTGCAAGAGAGAGCTTTCTGGGGTCATGGTGTGTCTTTAGCTTTGAAGTAGTTGAATGCACAGGTGTATAGCTGTGATGAAATCTCTGAGAGTAGAATTTAGACTTCTGGACTTCATTCTGTAGGTAAATGTAGTCCCCAAAGAAGGGAAAAATAAACTGTAGTTAATGATATACTCATCAGTATATGAATAGGAAGGAGTATAGCTTTAGTTTGTCTGACATCTGGTCTCAATATGTACCCATGCTGGCTTTGAATTCTTGATTCTTCAATCTCAGCCTCCCTATTGCAGACATGAGGGGAATACATTAATTTCTGTAAATTGCTTTGAAATGCACCAAAATATGACAGATTAATGAATGGACACTGGCTGGCTACATGGAAAATACTGAAACAATAAAATACAACTTTCATCACTTCAATGTTTGTGGTCTGTAGGTGGCCACTCTAAAAATTCTTCCTATCTTCCTGGATGTTTGCAAATGTTCACAACAAAATATTCGAGACAACAAAATTGAAGACAAGATTCTTAAAACTGAAAGGGGAGAGTGGAGTTGGAAATTTTCATATAAATAACATGTCAATTTGTGCCATTTTTGCACAATAGTTGTAGATTTCTAATGATAACTATTGAGAACTTGTATCCCTCTGGGAAGCCTTAAGCTGAGCCAATAGGCACTAAGACATTTGGTCTGGGCATCTTAAAGAAACTCTCCCTTTCTAGCTAGAAACATAAAATAATTGTGCAGAGGGGCCAGTGTCCTGTCTGAAACCAGGGTCAGAGGGTACAATCTACTGGCGGCGGGAGAGGGACATCTGTGCGGCTACTTCTAATTCAGCCTTAGATCACTGAATCTGATAAGTCAGCCTAGTATTTGAGGATAAAATGGACCAGGCACTGGAGAAACATAGAAGGTCAGTAGTTTCTTTGTCTGTGAAACACGGATCACCTCCTTTGGGGTGGTCTGACTAAAGACAGGCACACATGTGAGTACGCAGAATGGAGGAAGTGGGGTGCCATATGAATGTTTGTGTCTCTCCTAAATTTGCATGCTGAAATCCTAGCCCCCGAGGAATGAGAAGCCAAAATGGGATTTTAAAGTCCTTGTGGAAGAGAATTCACAGGCACAGTAGGTACACCTTGGAGTTCTTCTGTTTCAACAGTCACGCCTCGGGGGAAGGAGTGCACAGGTTCTGGTGATTAGAAGTTGGACCAGTGTGTTCCCGAGAGCAGAGGGTGGAGAAGGACGAGTAGGAACCTAGCAGCCATTGGCTAATCTGCTTCTTCTGTCTCCTCACATGCCCTAATGTCCTGGGAAGTACATCCTAACCCCAGAGATTTTATCATGTTCCACCCCCTTCCTCGGAATGTGCCCATTTGTGTTTGTCCCCCTAAAGGCAAGCACTCAGACTTGGCCCTCTAGATCTCCCGGCCTCGTAATGGGTTTGCACAGTCACTGGTAGAGGCTCCCAGTTTGTGGTAGGTTCAGGCCTGTGAAAATCACAAAACATATCCACCTTCCCCCTATCATTTACCACCTCCCCCCTATTTCAGACGTCTGGGGACCCAGGAGGAAGCTCCAAACTTGTCACAACTGCAAAACTGGAAGCTACAAGAGAACCCTACCCCAGATTCTTCTGCCAGGGAACAGGATTAGCTGTCAACAGAGCAAAGCTTTTATTTTGCAATCCAGGAAAGTCAGCAAGTCATGTCTAGAAGTGTTGCTCAGAGAGAAGACTCCTTGAGGACTGAGTAGACGTTAGGGAGATGGTACCATGGGAAACATCCTGCCCGCCCCGTGGCCCTTGGCGGGTGTGAGATGGTAGGGGCACACACAGGCTTTTCTGGCTCCAGAGTTCAAAGCAAATGGATGCATAACTTCAGGCAACGCTTTAATCTCTCACCAGGCTCTGCCTTGTGTGAAATGGAATTTGTATTTCATACTAAATCATTTTTTTCAAAGAGAGTCGGTCTGTTTAAAGTGAGGAACCCTGCGCTGTCTTTCAGCTGTCCCGTGGTTTTCTTTTCCTAAAGGTCCTCAAAGGTGGAGCGCATCTATGTTAGCAATGCTCTTCAGCCCAAAGCTTGGCACAGTGGAGGGAATCCCCAGGCTCAGGCTGGAAGGTGATTTGTGCATCCCTCAGAGGAACAAGAGTGTAGCTTCTAGGGAGGGTTTGTATCTCATGGGACGTTCAGTCATGCCCACCAGTGCGGAGGCTTGGCCTGCTGGCTATCTCTGTGAGTGTAGCTGGCCACTGTGACTGTGTCTGCTAGGTAAAATGTAGCAGAAGCTGCGTACCTTCTACACCTGAGTTACTGCAGGCAGTACAACCTCCATCCGGCTCTCTCCCTTGGGATAAGTTGATCTTGGAACCTGGCCACCGCACTGGGAGAAAGCCAAGGTGTCAGGGAAAGCCACATGCAGGCTCTGCAGTCAGCAGTCCGAGCTGGCTCGAAACTGAACGTGGGAGTAGAGACCCTTTCTGGATGAGGCAGGCACAGCCCCCATCTGATAGGCAACTTCAGAGGAGACCCCGAGGAGAAGTCGTGCACCAGAGCCCAGGTACTTCCAGAACCAGGAACAAGAAAAATGAAACAGCTGTGGTTCCTTGGCGCTGCCAACTTGGGTTGGTTTGTTCCGTAGCCACAACAGCTGATGCAGTCATGTGTCCACTGTCCCACTCCTGAGAAACCTCCAGTGGCCAAGAAAGGATCCCCACTGCCCATCCCTCTCCTTCCTTTGTAGTGACTGTTTACTTCCTGTTTCCCCAGAAGTCATGGTCAGGGGAGAAGGGACAGGAGGGACATCTCTCTTTCCATGATGCCCAATCTCCAGGTCTCTGACCCTCTTTGTGACTTAGAGTCAGACAGAAGGTGTCTACCATACAGACTATCAGATTGATTGTCTGTTTGGTGTTTGGCTGTTAGCAGCTGCTGTCTTCTCCCTACAGACAGGATCACCATGGTCATAGCAGTTATGACACACAGTTCTTCACTTACCATAACTCTGGACTCCGGCCTCCATTGGCCAAATTTTACTTTCGTTTTCTTAATTCTATGTGTGTGTTGGTGGGGGCTTGTACATGCCTATGGGGACTAGAAGAGTGTGTCAGATCCCCTGGAGCTATGGTTAAAAGTGGCTATGTGAGAACCCACGCGGGTGCTGGAAACTGAACTGGGGTCCTCTGTAGGAACAGTACGTGCTCTTGACGGCTAAACCATCTCTGCAGCCCGGCTAACTTGACTTCTGGTCACGAGCCCTATAATCAAAGCTGCATCCTTAGGAAGTAGTCACCTGCAGGGCGCACAGCAGAGGCCTTGGTGTCCCTTCCAGGGTTTCAGTTCTTTTCTGGGTGAATCCCTGTGTGGACCTCTATGTGCTCTTTCTCCATGACGTCACTTTGTATTCAGTTCAGAAATGGCCAACTCTGCTGGTTCCTTGGCAGATCTGTAAGGGCAGGAGCTGTCATTTAGGGATTAATGAGCAACTCCCAGGTGAGGCAGGAGCAGCACACCTTTGTGGCTATTTGATTGCCTCTCCACATACATTAGAGGGTAAGCTTTTAGCCCTCGTAAACTTAAAAAATTCCTGTGGCCAAGGTCATGCTGGAGATGCCTTTGTAGCATCATTCTGAGGTGCTGTATCTTCATGTCCTTGGATACCTGTAGTGACAGGAAGTTGACTCTTTACCTTCTTGTAAAGGCCTCTCATTGCTAGTTGCCTGGGGTTGTTAACATTGTCATCCTTTTGAAGAGTCGAAGTTAGCTGTCTTTACGTCATTCTGAGTTTGTACAATACATCTTAAGCCTTTGTATATCTTTAAAGGCAGCTATCAGTTTCTTCCATTTTCCGGTTTCCTTCGCTTTGGTCTTTCAGGCATCTCTTCCTGGGACATGGCTTGGAGAGCCTCCGTCTCTTAACACCGTTGCCTCCCTGCTCACCTCTGGTCCTCACCACCATCCTTCCTGGTCACCTTCTTGCTCAAATGTTCAAATGTCCATCCTCTCCTCAGCTCTTAAAATCAGTTTGCTGCTGCGTTGGAACATGTGAAGAAATGGAAACAGATTGAATCCGTGATCAGTTCTGAGATGAGTTGTTTCAGATGCACACTTAGCATTCCTACCATAATATTGAAGCCCACAGGTTCTGTCCAAGGAGGAGACAAGGGAACCAGGCACTTCTTGAGTGCCCCCTTGAAGCCAAGGCTGGGTTAAGTGTCCTGCCCACAGAACCTCCTTAATTCCAGTTCCATGCTTATGAGTCAGGCATTCCAGAACAACTAAAGAGAACTGGGCGGTGCTGAAATTACAGCCCAGCCATGCCCAAGGGCTGCTTCCCAACACCTTGCCACTCCCTTAGCCATGCCAGGGAAAGTCTGGTAAGGATTCATTCTCCAAGTTCTGGCTGTTTCCCAGGAGGGATAAACCCCGAACCAGGGCCGCTTTGCTCACTACCACATCCTCAGGATATAGATTTTTGCCTGTCATGTGGAAAGAAAGCTTTGCTGAATGAAGGACTGCATGAATGAATCTGTCAGATTTCCATGTGGTGTTTTTAATTTCTTTCTTCCTTCCTTCCTTCCTCCCTCCCTCCCTCTCTCCCTTCCTCTCTCCCTTCTTCCCTCCCTCCCTCCCTTCTTCTCTTCCTTCCTTTCCTTCCTTCCTTCCATCCTTCCTTCCATTCATTCTCTCTTTGTTGAGGCAAAACAGCAACAACAAAAACCTACTGAAATTACCAAACTTCCAGGTATTTACTCTCAGAATTAATAAATTTGGACATTTAATATCACCTTGGGACTGGAAAAGTTTCTGGAAGAGTTCTAGTTTTGGAATATTTGCATACACAAAATGAGGTATCTTAGGGTTGGAACCTACAGTTAATGGTGCATTTCATTCATGTTCACGTGCAGGTTTTGAAAATGCCTGAAGATTATTTCATATGATATTTTAAATTTTTTGTACATGAAACAAAGTCATGTACGTTGAGCCACCAAAGGTCAGGTGTGGAATTCCCTTTGTAGTTTTACATTTATTGGTGTAGGCAGAGACTGCTCATTTATTTCCTGGCCGCCCAGACCCGAATAATCACAAAGAAACTGTATCAATTACAACACTGCTTGTTCTATTAGCTCAGGCTTCTTATTAAGTAACTCTTACATTTTAAATTAACCATTTCTATTCATCACGAGGCTGTGTCTTACTGGGTAAGGTTCTGTTCTGACGTCTTTCTCCTTAAACAGCTACATGGCATCCCCCTGACTCTGCCAACTCTCTAGATCTCTTCCAGCCTGGCTCTATTCTGCCCTGCTATAGGCCAAAGCTGCTTCTTTACTAATCAATGGTAATAAAACATATTCACAGCATTTAGAGGGGAATCCCACATCGGAATGGTACTCAGTAAGCTTCAGGTTTTGGATTTATAATTTGTTCTCTGTATTTAATCTTTTCAACTACAGAAAATAAAACCTTTCAGTTCAAATTTTTATCCTTTATATTTAATTGACTAGCTCTTTGACCTTCTTAAGCAGCCACCCGTCTATTTTGAAGGTGTCTGACTTATATTTGGTATTTTTAACTTCGTGTGTATGTATGCCTAGGTAGCACATGATTTTGGTATCCTTTTCAAGTAAATGTAAATGTTATTTTGCTTTATTAGCATTAGTATTCTATGACTCTCCTCTCATGATTGAGGTGAGCTCTAAGTATAGACTCTGGCTCATTTTTCTGCTGTTTCTTATTTACACATTGAACAGTGATCAGTATGAGGGCGATTGTTCTCAACTATGGGTATTAACATTATCACTGTCATCCCAAGCTTTCAAGTGAGGAGCTTTTCAAGTGAGGCCCAACAGGTAAACGACCTACCTGAGACAGCTGAATGATGTGCAGCTAGAGAACCATCCTACTCTCTCTACTTCAGGCTGGTGGCCTTTCTCACTGTTAACAAGCTCTCCCTTCAGGGAGTGATCCGAGTAGAAGAGGGATCCCTATGTCAGCTGGAAGTTACAGGAAGGGGGCTGTCATTTTAAGAGTTGAGTGTGCATATGCTGTTGAAAAGATTAATCCTGTGTGTTAGCAGGGGCTATTCATGGTGTGGAGCTCCCCTTCTGTGTTGTCACCACCAGATGTGGACAGCATTGTCACCAAGTCTCTGACCTAGTGGGTGCAGAGTAGAATACCAACTCCTGGCTCCTGCACACAGGGCAAGAATTACGTTCACCAGGAAGTGGTGTCCTTCATAGGAGGTACAGATGCCTGTGGGAAAGAGTATCTCCAAACTCCATCAAGACAGAGCTGTTGCTGACTTGAGTTAACATCCATTTGGTTTCTCATTTAAATTGAATATAGTGTCTCACTAAGCAAAGTTTTGAAACCAGTTACTACCAAAAGGGACCAATCATGTCTTCCCTCATTTCTCTTTAAAATTCAGCATTTAAGATTAGCCAAGGTTTGCAAGTTTTTCCGAAGATGCTCCTGTAACATTAAAGATACCTTTTCTTTCTCAAGGCACGGGATAGTGCAGTGTTCTTCAAACCACCTGGCTCTGCTCCATCCCATTGAGACACCCGTGGGTAGTTTGTGTTTCCAAGAGCATGATATTAAGTAAGGTATATAGTGCAGGCTTGCCATCCCACCTACTCCAGAGGCAGGAGGATCATGAAAAAGGCCTGCCTGGTCTCAAAAATGAAATTTCTCTCATAGGATGCTTATTCATTTACTGGGAAACATGTCTTGAGTTTCCTTTACAGTCCTCCTGCTGAGATCTGTCTGATTTCCTACTCATGACTTGGTAGGCTTTTTCATAAAGAAATTCACGTGGATTCTGTGAGTTCTGACCCTCCACACTAGGAGCTCACTTCCTGCTCCCTGAGGTTGTCACAGCAGATGATGTTGCCACAGGAGGATGCCGGCACCCCTGACCCTGTAGCACCATGCCTGAGTGGTGATTGCTAGCCATTGTTAGAATAGCCATTCACCAACGGCCCGAAGGAAGAGTGAGTGTCCTGTCATTGCCTGGACTGAACTGAGTTTTTCACCTAGAAAGTTAGGACAATTTAATCTTCCCATTCTGCTGGGGTTTGGCTTCGTTGGGGTCTTCGAGGACCAGTAGAGAAGACTAGAGGTGTTAGTTCATGCCCACCTGATGCCTCAGGTTTCTTGTGGCATAGTGGACAGAAGTTCATTCATTCCCTAATGAATTCCTCCCATGGTTCTCCTATTGTTCTCTGTCAAAAGGAGTCAGCAAGGTTCTGAACCATCCATTCCTGTGCTTGCTTTTCTGTTTCTCAAAGAAAATGAAAATGAAAGTCCCCCAACTTAAGGATAATAAGAAAGCATTATACAAGGAAAGAAGTGTGTGAGAAAACACTCACCATCAGCAAAACGTCAAGGAGGTGTTTGGGGGAAGATGGGCTATGGAAGAGGGATGTGATGGGAGTTTATTTTGGGGCATGCTCACCGCCCGGCTGCCTTAGTAGTCTACATTCTTCAAACCTGGACCAGAATATTTTGGCCTCATCTGTGTTTCAAAATCTGTTTTTTCCTCTTTTATTATTTTTATAAGCAAAGCGATAGTGGTGCTGCTAAATTTACCTCTTCTAGTTGACTGCCTCTGACTGTTTGTTCTCATACGATGTGTGTGGGTTGTTAGCAGCTTTCTGCTGAAGATCAACATGGCTGGGGCTCTCACATCCTTGGAGAAGCATGGTCCCACAGGGGCCCCATAGAATTACTGACTCAAATATCGCATTTCTTTCTATTTAATTATGTTTTTGCCCCAGAGGTAGATGTTTTGATTGTTTTTGTTTTTATTTTGTTTTTCTTTTCTTTTTTTCAATCTATTTCTACACCCTCCTGGTATTCTCAGTTTTTCTGGGAGAAATAAAACATTACAGCCTAGCCATGGCCATGAGAACCTGCGAGAAGGCGACTAACTCTGAAAGATATTTGTGTTAGTCAATTTTCTGCAATTGTGACAAAATATCTGAGATTATCAACTTTAAAAAAATAAAATTGGGGCTGGAGAGATGGCTTAACAGTTAAGAGCAGTGGTAGCTCTTCCAGAGGACCCAAGTTCAATCCCAGGCCCCATGTGAGTCACATGGTGACTCACAACCATCTATAGTGGGATCCAGTGCCCTCTTCTGGTATACAGATATACATGAAGACAGAGTACTTTTATACATAAAATATATAAGTTACTAAATCTTCTAAAAAGAAAAGCTAAACATTAAAAGATGACAGAGTTAAAAAAGAAAGATTTATTTTGGCTCACCATTTCGGAAATTTCAGTCTGTTACCAGGGGGCTCTGTTAACTTTGAGCCTGTGATGAAGTAGAGCATCATGGTAGGTACACTACAGCATGATGTTTAGGAAGCAACAAAAGTGGAAAGAGAGGACCAGGGTTCCAATATCTCATTTTGAGCCATTCCTCCGATGCCCTAACTTTATCCTGCTAGCCATGATTTCTGAAAGGGCCCACCACCTAACAATTGCACACAGCCTGGGGCACCCTTTAAAACCTAGTTAAGATCCAAACTCAAGCACTGTTTTATGAAATCTTCCAGCGTCTCACCTCTTTGAATGCTGTCTTAGCACTCACAATGTGCTGGTCCACAAACCCACTGGAGGATAAAGGGTTGGTGGAAAGTGGAAGCATCTGTTAGAGAGTGGATGCCATGTTGCATACATACATACATACATACATACATATATATATATATATATACATATATATATATATATATATCGTATTTACATCATTCCACCCCTCCCTCTGCCCCTGCAACTTTTCTCCCCTCCCTTGCCTCCTTGTTAAATTCATGACCTCGTCTTCTCCAGTTATTATTGTCAATACACACATGCACAAACACATACACACTCACACACATGCCCACTGAGTCCATTTAATGTTGCCTACATGTGCATGTTTTTAGGGGTGACGACTTACATGGCCTGTCTAGGAGATCCATCCCTGGATAAAATGAATTCTTTTTCTCTTGGCAATCACTGTTTGCCTTGATCTCTTCATCAATGGGTGGGCTTTGTGAAATTTCCTCCACCTCCACTGTCATGCCAGCTGGTGTCTTATTAAGCACTTGTTTAAGTGACCATATTGTTAAGATTTCATTGGGGGCAGCTTCCCTGTCATGTCTAGGAGATGCTATCTAACCTCAGACATCCTGGTCCTCTGGCTTTTACAATGTTCCTGGTCTTCTTCCAAGATGTTCCCTGAACCTTGGGTATAGGCATGGTATCATAAGTATCAGTTGGGATGGGTACCACCAAGCCACTTGTTTTCTCTGCATTTTCTGTTGTAGATCTCCACAAATAGTCACTGTCTACTTCTAAAAGAAGTTCCGTTGATTAGGAGTGAGAGCTGCACTTATACGTATATATAAGGCTAAGTGTTTCGGGTCCCTCTGGGAATTGTTTGAATTTAGGAAAATGACAGTGGTAGGTTTTCCTCTAGAGCCATTACCTCTCCAGCCATGGGTAGTTGATGGGTTACATCCTAATGAGTGGGCTCTTAAATATAGTTAGACAGCTGTTGGTTACCCTAAGATAGAAGTCCCACTGTCACAGTATTAGAGACATCTTGCAGGACCAGGAGTTGTTATAATTTCTCAGGCTTTACAGTGAAGTAGGACTATTGCCACTTGAATATCACATTCAGATACAACGGGAGCTAGTCCTCAGGCAGGCTCCTAGGACAGTTAAGGCTCAATGCCTCTAAGTCTTGTGTTTTAAGTACACGATGTCATCAGCAGTAGGGTCTTACCTTCAAGTTTTAGATGCAACTGAGGGCACTGAACGTAGTCTATAATGTTTTGGGGGGTCACTTCGACCCACTTAAGGTCCTCACTCAATATATATACTACAATGGCTTGCGTCTTATGGGACACTACGTAGCAACTGTACCCATGAGTTTCTTCATGAGGATCCTTGGCTGATATTTTTTAGTGAGAGCTGAGGCTTCCAAAGGCTAGAAGACTTTGGAGCATTCCTTGGGGTCTGACTGTATCAGTTCTGATGATGGCTTGGGAGTGAGGTTTAAGTCATGGCAAAACCATGGAGAAGAATTTGAAAGAACATTTTGGCACAAAAACAGCATCAATGTGACATTCTGTAGACTAGATCTTGACACTATCTTGTCCATGACTCAGTTATTAAATGGTGTTCCGGTTTCACAATGAGGGTACTATGAAGGGCAAATCAGATAGTGTTCGTAATTATGCCTAGTATTGTATAGTTAGTACCCAATGCGCCAGAAATACCTCATGGACCCCCTCTTACAAAGCACGTATTTTGTCTATGAAATACACAGATGAACTAGATGATTTGTTAAGACTCCTGCTAGGGCGAAAGGGAATGCTTTTATTATTTTTAAGAAGACACACAAAAATGTCCCAAAATAGATTGAAAAGCTCCCATGGAAAAGAAGGAAAAAATTTTGGGAAAATAGACATCTTGATTATAAAACTCTTTATGCAGAGCCCTCTCAGGTAGGGAGCCCTCTGAGAGATGGGCTTTTGTCTGGCATGTATCCTGTTTCCCCCTAGAGCCTATACAAGGATATGGCATGGAGTAGGTTTCAGTGAGGTATTTTGTGACTGAATGAATGAATGAACACCATTCATGATGATTGTTGTTGTAGGTAGGACCTACATGAAATACCAGCACCTATGGTTCCAGTGAGCTATAATGATGAACATTTGGGAACAGTGAAGGGCAGATCCTTGGATGAATTGTTTGAGTTTAACTACCAGAAGGCTCCTGTCCTAAGATTCATTGATCTTGAATTAAATAACTAATAACCCTTGCATGAAAATTAGATGTGTCAGATGGACACTGAAAATGTGTTTTGATTAGAATTAACTTTGAATAAAGCCAGAGAAGAAACTTCTATCATTCACTGTGCTTAGAGAACACAGACCATCACACCCTGTCAGAGATCCAATGCTGTTTCACTTCCAGAGCTTCCGAGAGCCACAGACACATAACTATCCAATCCTCTTATGCTCCCCTTTCCCAAACCAATGGAACATCTTTCTGTTCATCTCTGCTGGCCTCTTAGGAATCTAGGATTCTGTAAAACATGCCTGGAGACATGCCTGTCCAGGAGTGTGTGAATCCCTGTTTCCTGTCTAGGACAAAGACCTCCACATGCTTCCAGAGCCAGATTAACAGCCCCTGAAGCATCTCATTGCAGACAGCCAGTACAATCACATAGTACAAACCCCCAGAACCTCAGAACTGATCTTGCTCAACTCACCATAGAAATACAGTAGTCCACCACTAGCCACTGTTTCACCATGCATGGCTTCAGTTGCCTGTCATTAGCTGCGTTCTAAAAAGATCAAATGGGGAATTCCAAAAACGTCTAACTTTGAAATTGTGTAACATTCTGAGTATTAGTGTGACATCTCCGTCTCTCCCTCTCCTTAAGAGAGATGCCCTAGATAATATTCACCCTGTGTCTAGTGTTTGTATCCACACCGTGTATGCTGCCTTCCCCTTAATCACTTAGTTACCTAGTCTCAGGAGTCAAATTGACTGTCATAATATTGAAATGTTTTTCTTCAAGGGACCCTTATTCCATGTAATAGTGTCCCTAAGCACAGGGGTTGTGGTGCTAGCGACTCAGCTATATCAACAGAAGTTGTTAATTGCTTTAAGTGAAAAGGTGAGAAGTCATGACTTATGGGAAAAAAAATTTATGTTGAGAGGTGACATTTTGAGAGAACATACTCTGATTTTTATTATATTGTTATAACTCTATTTATTAGTAATTATCCTTAGTATCTTAGTACACGTAATGTCTAAGCCATGTTCTCTCAAATGTATGTATATACACAGACAAGCCTGCTAATAGAAGATTTGGTACTTTCTGCAGTTTCACGCCTATACTTGTGGCTTTACAATGAATTCTCCATGGATAATGATGCTACTGTAATTGGCTTTTATGTGCTTGATTTTCATGGAAACAAAAGCATTTACAAAAATGAATTGTCATTCTTTTTGCGTGTGTTTGTGTGGGGGGAGGGGTCGTGAAACAGCCCTAGCTGTCCTGAAACTAAAGCTCTGTAGACCAGGCTGGCCTCTCGAACTCACAGAGATCTGCCTGCCTCTCCCTCCCGAGTGCTGGGATTAAAGATGCATGCCACTACTCACCTGGCTAGTTGCCATCTTTATTTGCCAACATTGAGTTATTATCTATGTGACACTGAGGCCCTTCCTATGGATGAACCTTAGGAAGTGTATGGAGAAGGGTGAGTCTTTGTTTGTTTCGTGAGGATGTATCATATTAAAGGTATTTGACTTCACTGCTGTGAAGTTTTCTTATGAACTGATAAAGATGCTATAGAAGGGAAAGGCCTCTCTCAAGATGTTTTGGTCAACAGTGATGGTAGCGACTCCATGACTTTTGGTTCCTTTCAGCCCCACCATTGTAATTCTTGCTCAGATGACCCTTGCAAAAAGAAAGCTCCAACGTAGACCCAGCCTGGATTCATTGTAAAATGGGGAAAACTAAACATGGAGCCCTGATTTTGTTACACAGTGTGCTGTGAAGATCCAGAAGCGGACCTATGTCTCTGCCTTTGTGATCCTCAAGCCACTGGCTGGGGTCAGGTGACAGGTGTTGCCCTCAGGGAGCAGGTGCTAGAGAGATAAATCACCACAAGCCCCCTGTCCGCCTATTACATATTTGGCTGATGGCCCACCAAGATAGATTTTATCCTTGATACACTCTACAAACCTTTATTGAGCTATTTGTTATTAAAGTGCCCCCAATCAGCGATGTCATTTGCAACTCATGGTAGAGAAATAAGCGAACTGCACTAGTGGCTTTATTTCATTTTTAAGGAGCCAGAATTATGACTCATGAATCTCATTTATCCAGTATCATGGAGAAATCATTTCTACCTAAGTGGCTGCTGTTGATAGTGCAGTTTCTTATATATGGAGGAGCTCAACGGATGCTTGTTGAATATAGTTAAATGAATGAAATACAGCATCCCTTCAAATGCCACAGTATTTACAGAGATAAGCACATGATCCATATATTTGTAAAGCAAATTCTATCCATTCTTGTCTTCTTAGTTACTCAGTGGATGCTGAATGTAGATTGACTTTCTGGTAACACAGTGGGACCATGGTTTTGTTGAGGATACATTTTACTGTTGTATAATCCACCCCTAGGCCCCCCTGTTCTCTTGCTGTCATTTCTACTGGTTTCTAGGTTTTCCTTTAAAATGTCCACACCTCCTGGTCTTGTAAAGCTTCATCCTGGCAGGTAGGTATCACAGAAGCATGAGAACAGACAAGTGCAGTTAATGCTAGCGATTACAAATGCACTGGAAGGCTGGGATAACTCTCCCTTTTACCTAAGTGGCTGCAGAATTCAGTTCAGTTTCTCCATTCCCCTGAAAATGGTCATTTTGTCTGCCACATGGTCTGTGCTTGACCTGAGATTGTGACTAGACTATTCCATTAATTAACTTGGATTAAGGGCCTAATGGGGTGGCTTGATCATTACTTAGCCCCTCCTGCTACTCAGTTTGGTCCAGGTACCAGCCCAGCAGTGCCAGTGGCACCTAGGAGCACTTTACAAATGCATGTCCTAGGGCTGGAGAGATGGCACAGTAGATAACATCACTTGCTGCTCTTGAAGAGGTTCAATTTCAGTACCTACCTAGTGATACACTATAGTGGCATTTCATTTGTATTTTAATAAATAAAGACTGCCTGGAGATCTGAGAGTAAAATAGTCCCCACTGGTCAGCCTAACAGACCAGATTATGGAAGCACACACCTTTAATCCCAGTAGCCACACTAGTTGCCATAGAAATCGGGTGGTGAATGCCTTTAGTCCTAGTGGGACACGCCTTTGATCCCAGCCCTAGAGAGGATATAAAATGGGGCAAGACAGCTCTCAGATGCAGTCTCATTCTGATTCAGGGAGGCAGGATCACCATTTCAGACTGAGGTTCAGGTGAGAGCCAGTGGCTAGCTGTTTTGCTTTTCAGATCTTCAGGTTGAACCATAATTTCTGACCCAGAGTTTTCATTAAATTGTGCTTCAGTACACAACCATCCAGGTGTCTTGATGACAACTTTTTCTGACCTCCACACATATGTCAGATACACATGTATTATACATACATTCATGCAGGTGAAACACTCACACACATAAATAATCAAAAAAAAATAGTGCAGACTGTAGGTCTCAGCCACCTACATCTACTGATTCACGATCTACAGGTGAGCACCCTCCCCAGGAGCTTCCTGTGCTCAGCAAATTTTGAAAGTATGGCTTCCCTTTTCTCTTTTGGTGAAGAGCAAACAGTAACTCCAACTTAGGTGTTCAGGGTCTTCTCTTTGCAGAGGGTGAATGAACCTAAGTGTTGGAGGAGAGAGCCGCTTGTTGGTTCCTGGTCACTTAGCACTGGAAATAATCACACAGAAACAATATTATTTAAAATACTGCTTGGCCAATTGCTTAAGTGTATTGCTAGCTAGCTCTTACATCAAGAATTAACCCATCTTCATTATTTTATATTTTACCACAAGGTTTATGGCCTACCAGCAAGGTTCTGGCATCTATGTCCGACAGGGCTGCATGGCTTCCCTCCGACTCTACCCTCTTTCTCCCAGCATTCAGCCTAGCTTTCCTGTCTAACTAAGTTCTGCCTTGCTATAGGCCAACCCAGTTTCTTTATTCATTAACCAATAAAAGCAACACATAGACAGAAAGACCTCCCATAAGCTTCATGAGCAACAGCCTTCACAGAACAGCAGAACTTTTTCTAGGTTCTTTTTAGTGTTAGAGGGCTATTGACCCTTTTGTTATTCCTTCTTCGCCATACACATACAGATGCAGAATCCTTTTGTTTGTTTGTTTATTTTTGTTGTTGTTGTTGTTTTGAAGCAGGGTTTCTCTGTAGTTTTGGTGCCCGTCCTGGAACTAGCTCTTATAGACCAGGCTGGCCCTGAACTCAGAAATCTGCCTGCCTCTGGGTTCTGCCGAGTACTGGGATTAAAGGTGTGTGGTACCACCGCCCGGCTCAGATGCAGAATCTTACAGGAGGACAAAAGAGGCCCAAACACTAAGCCGAGGAAGGCAGAGCTTCCCTTTGTGCCCTGTGCACTATCCTGGACCCTGGGGCTAATCTGGGTCGCTAGACAATGTTAAGGTAGCTGAACGCTGTTTTCACTCAGTGCGTGGCATGCACACTGCTTCTGGAGTCCTAGCCCAACCTAACCCAAGGGCTCTGAACAGACCAAGGCCACCGTCAACTCTGTCATCAGAGGGTATCAACATCCAATCAACGACTCTTCAGTGTTTCAAACACACGGGCCCTTGCCTGTCCACTGTGCCCTGCAACATCTTTGGATCTTAGAATAGACTCTTGCCACTCAGAAAGTAGTATGAGGAGTAGAGGTATAATCTTGCCCCACAGCTGATTGGCTGTGCAGAAGCTCAAGGTAAGCCTGGGCCCACTGAAACCGAAAGTTTGTCCCAAACAGTCCCAGGTGACCATGCACACAATAAATGTTGGAACATGTGGATGACTATGTGTTCGGTAAGTACTCTGTCTTCCTTTGTTATTTATGGTGTGTGAATGAAAAATCAATAAGCCACTACAGGAGAGGAACGAGTAAGCCACATAGTTCTCTTGGAGGTCATGGGTGCTCCAGGACAGACCCGTGGCTACCCAGGGATGAAACGTACTGTCTCAGCCACTTTTCTCCCTTGCGAATGTCTGCAGCCCATGAAGTCCTGGCTGGAAACAGCTCTTGTCTGTGTTGCAATGGCCCAGGCTGCAGGAGGAGAAACTGAGCCCAGCAAAGCTCTTTCCTCCCTCCACTTGCATGCCTTGCTCTTTAGTAAAACTGTCAGATGTTGTGTATGGGATTGCTTTCCTATTCTTGGGCTACCTGTTCCTTTAATTGTGTACAGTTTTGCTGGAGAGAAACAAATGCCAACTCCGAGGATAGCCAGAGTGCTTGGAATCTGGGAACACGGCCTTTTTTGAGATCATTCTAGGTTGTTCTTATTTATTCTGGAGTCTTTCTAAGCTTTTGTTTTCCCTTCCCTCTGTAGACCCAACATTCCTTCGTTTCCTCTTTCCTTCCCTTCTACCGAGATGGACAGTTTGGGGTCATCGGATCTTCAGTTTTGACAGCTTATTTATATGTATCGCTGAGCTCAGAAAAATGAGGTCTTAAAGCTTGCATTCAAAGGCTCCACATACAGAATTCTGCACTTGCAGTGGGCAGTTTCAACCAGCAGGGTATGCTCAGAGGTTCTCCTTCCATGATGGATCCTTTCAGGGCCACATACAGGAAATCAAGATGAAGCTTGCTATACTCACCAGCCCCACATTCCCTGAGGGTTTTATGGGGACCAGGCATTCTTCTTTGTGTGAAAAGGCATGCAGATAGGAGAGTTCAGCACTCAGCAAACACATGCTAAGATGCCAGGGAGAGAAATAGCTACTTCTACTACAGGGATTCATGCTGATCTTGGCTGGGGACTAGGGAAGGATGGATACAAGGTGTGGAGCAAAGAGAGGTTGCCCGTGGAAGGTTGGTTTTAGTGAGCAAGAATCTTCAAAGGAAATCACTTTAATATAGCATCCACCTGGGAGGGAAATGGTCCTATGAAGTGGTGGATGGCATAGAGTGTGTATGTGTGTGTGTGTGTGTAAATGTGTGCACACATGTAACTTCCTTCTTTCGCCTCACATCTGCAAAGAGTTCATTTTGCTTTTCACACTCACTAAAATCCATCTTTTAGAAAAATTGCACAAATTACATATGTTATGTAGGGCCCATGTAATAGCGTGGCAGCCCATGTCCGTCTACTGTATTGGGGGTTGGTTTTCCTATGCATTTTCTCTTGTTCCTCTGTCATAGTGCTATGTAATTTTTTTACTCACCTTCAAATCCATTCTTCGTTTTGGGGGTATGCATGTGTTCATTCATGTGAGTGCAAGTACACATGTATTTGCAGGTGTGCATTCATGTGTGGAGGACAGAGAGCAACCTGAGGTGCCATTCCTCAGACATTGTCCACATTTTTACCTTCTCTGAGACAAGGTCTCTCACTGGCCTGGACCTTGCCAAGCAGGCCAGAGTAGCTGGCCAGTGAGCCTTGGGAGCCCTGGTCTGCTTCTGTAATAGGATTACAAGAACATGCAGTCATTTGCAGCTTATATATATATATATATATATATATATATATATATATATATATATATATATATATATATAGAGAGAGAGAGAGAGAGAGAGAGAGAGAGAGAGAGAGGGAGAGATGCATTGTGATAGTATTCACCCCGATTATATTGTGGTATCCCCTTCTTTTCCCTCTGAACCCCTACTCCCACCACCTAGGTCCCTCAGTGGTTGCATTTTTAGAGAAAATTACACCCACTTCTAACAGCCATTCAAGATCATTAACTTCTCAGGAGGGGATGGAGCCTTACACTTCACATGATCGCTGGAAAACTGATTTATTTTTACTTTGTAACTTGAGTTCTGGTGACTGAGCTCTGCTTCCAAGGCAAGCACATTACTTCCTGAACTGTCCTTCCATCCCTCACACTCCTTTCTGAAGCCCTGGAATAGTGACTGGCCGTGAGCATGTAACAGTAACCCTTGGAATGGGAAATGGAATGTTTTGCTGTGAACCTGAACAGCATTCGATGGGTTTATTAATGTGCTAATGTGATCGTTGAGTTGCAGTGGGTATGCCTTTGTCAGGTCACTGTCTTGGAAGTATTCCTTAGGCGTGCAATATGCTGGTTTCGCCTTACTGAAAGGCTTCATTTATGTTTCTAAGAAAGGCCACACAGGGCTGGGTGCAGTACAGCACATCTTTGATCTCGGCACCCAGGAGGTGAATGCAGGGCAGTCTCTATGAGTTCTGTTCCAGGCCTTCAAGGCTATATGGTAATACCCTGTCTCAAAATGGGGGTGGGGTAGAGGGGTGAGGGGGAAAGTGTGTGCCATGTCAGTGTGCCAGGAATTATCAACAGGTGACCCAGAGTAGGGACAGGTACAAAGGAGAGCTCTAGAAAACTGCTCACGGTCCTAGTTATATGGACGTTTAGAACAGTTTAGTGTCTTTAGATTTTATATTCATATGGTTGATTTTAAATTAGCCGAGTCATTTAAGCAGACATAATTGTCCTAAAAAAAATCCAAACCAAACCACATAGAGCTAGAGCATAAAATGGATCTCCTTCTGGGGCAGGGTGTAAGCTGAGGGCGCAGTGGGTAGTGTTTGCTGTTGAAGTGTGAAGACATGCATTCAGATTCTAGAACTCAGGCAGCCTCCTCCCAGGACCACACAGAAGGCTAGAATCCCAGCACTGGAGGTCGGAGACAGGCAGATCCCAGGGGCCAGCTAGCCAGTTCATCTAGCCAAGAGAGGGGAGCTCCAGGTTCCAAAAGAGCCTCTGTCACAAAGCAATAAGATAGAAAAGTGATGAAAGATCCCAGTGTTAGCCTCTGGCCTGCACAGATCCTGCATTGGGTGAGTTTCCTCACACACATGTGTGTATACCGATACACAAACACATGCACATACATACACATGCACATACACACACATGCAGATATACATACATGCATACACACATACAATATGCACACGCATACAATACACGCACACACACATATACACACACGCGCGCACACACACTTCTCTGCTTACACCACATTGCCTGCGTGTGTGCTGCCCGAGGAACTGAGCTACTCTGAACAGGGTTCTGAGAGGGTGGATTGCCGACCTCTTACTCATTTGCATTATGAAGCAGCTTCCATGAGGCACAGCTTACGTTTACTGAGTGTGTTAAGTGTGAAAACTTACACAACTCCTGGGAGCTTGTGCTCACCCCTTTTGGTTTTTCATATGATTGTTGTCGTGGTTTTGTTTCTGTGTATCTATCTAGACTTTGTAACTAGAGATGGAGAGGGGCCTTTGGGCTGTGTCTTAAGAGTTTCTGCTGCTAAGGACCATGACAAACCAACCTGGGCAGGGAAGGGTTTATTCCAGCTTACAGTTCTCACATCACATTTATTGCTGATGGATGAAGTCAGGGCCTGGAACCTGGGGACAGGAACTGACACAGACGCTAGGGAGGAGTATTGCTTACAAGCTTGCTCCTTGTAGCTTGTTGAGCCTGCTTTTATTTTATCTCAACCAAGACCACAATCCTAGGGGTGGTACCACCCTCAGTGAGCTAGGCTCTCCCACACCGGCCATCTGTCAAGAAAATGCCCCACAGACTTGTGCACCGGCCAATTGGTAGGGGCATTTTTTTTTCAATTGAGGTTCTGTTTTTCCAAATGACTCTAGCCTGTGTCAAGATGACATAAAACTAGGCAGCACAAGTTGTGATTGATTGATTGATTGATTTTTGGTTTTGATTTTTCGAGAGGCAGAGCTTTCCTGTGTCGACCTGGCTGCCCCGGAACACTCTTTATAGACCAGACTTGCCTCAAACTCAGAAATCCACCGGCCTCCATCTCCCAGGTGCTGGGATTAAAGGCATGTGCCACCACCACCGAACATAGGTTGTGATTCTTACTTTGGCTCTTGAGTGAAGTTTGGAGATTGCCATATGCTCTTGCAGTCTTGGTGGCTCAGAGCTCTAAGGACCAGCTACAGCCAGTGTAGGAGCGTTGTGGGTTTTGATAGTCAGAAGGAACTCTGAGCTTGGCCTAGCTCCTTAAGCTTACATGCACACAGGTAAGTCACTCTTACTCACCGCCCCTTCCCCTCATTTATTGTCTTTCCTACAGACAGCAGAGTCAGGACACACGGAGTGAGGACACACAGGGACACCCCTCAACATTTCCATTTGCTCCCCCCTTTTAGTTATCTTTCCAGGACCCCTTCTTTGTGGAAAGGTGGGATAGAGTGGAACAGAGTATTCTGGGCGCTGCATTATTACCCTTTCAGAGGCAGAATAAAACCAGAACATCCTAGAGAGAGCAATGGGCGAGCAGCTGGCTCCTTGTGTATTTACCCAGGGCTCTGTACCTAAGTGGCACCAAAACAACAACAAACAACAAAGCTCGGATCCGGTCTCACACTGCCCATTTCAACGGCAAGGCCTGATCCTGCCTCTTCTTGGTCTTCCTTTTGTCTTTAGCTTAACAAGTCAGATTTTAAACTCTGACCAAGAATCCACAACATGGAGTCTGTGTGGCTTCAGAATTCTGCAGCTTATCACGAATAGATTAGGAGCAACTTCCTGTTTCAGAGGAGGTTTGGTGGGCTGTGTTTTCCGTGTGCTTGTGTGCTAGTACCCTTTCTTCTTCCCCTTTTCAGCCAGTGCCACGGAAATGCCACACGGACGGGTTTTGATCTTTCAGGGTATCTGAAACTCCAGCTACTCGACCTCCCATACTGGGATGATATATTTTCATACCCAGGCCAAGAGGCAACAATGCCACATACCTAGAACTGAACTATAGACTTTCAGCTCCTAGGGTATGGGGGCACTTCCTGTACATACTCCCCGATGTAACTCATATGTGCTTACTCAGCTCACATGTGTAGCCCCTGAGTGTTCCTTGCTGGTGTACAATAAAAACTCTTCCATTGGACAGTCTGTCTCCAGGCTAATTGTGACTTGTTTATAAGATGTGTGACCTGCAGACCTGCTTCTTTGGAATAATAGTTTGGGGCAAAATATGCATTAAAAGTTTGATTGGACTAAAAGGTATCTGTTTCTATTCTAAACACTTCCCTGTTGTTCTGGGCACGTGCATGATCTCACTGGGCCCTGCAGCTTTCCTCGTGTCATGGAAGGTTCTTGGCTATGCAGGCATTGTGGAATCCTTGCCTCCCCGGCATGCTGCCCAGCCTCACAGTTTTCCAGGGGAAGAGTCAGTGAAGGCCTGTCACAACACACCTTGCTGCCTACCGGGCCTTGGCCTGCTGATGTGTCTGGACATGGGTTACTGATTGCAGGCTGGAGGCCTGATGTGTCAGATGTGGGATTCATGCATGATGTCTGCAACACACAGACCTGTGGTATCACCCTGTCATCTGCAAATGCTAACTGCCTGTTCTTGGCATTCCAGCAGAGGCAACCTCAGAGTAACGTGCCCAAAGAAGAACTCCCTTTTGATCTTACAGGTCACTGAGCCAGCGGGATGGCAGTCAAGTCACTCACTGCCTCTGGGACACCCTCCTTCTGTCGTACCTCTAGAAGCCAATCTGCAACGGTTTGCTACCTTTACAAAGAAAGGGCCCTCTATGTTGCTGTCCTCAGACTTACTTACTCTTGTTCCCACACCTGTTCCTAAATTCCCCACGCTGCTAGTTTTCTTCCTACCAGGAAAGGGTATTTGGCATTTCCCATCAGATTAGGAGCATTAAAATGGAAATGGGAAGGAAACTATGTGAAGCAGGCTGCTGTGCCCCCACAGTGGGTTTTCCATGGTGTGCTTATTTCAGGATCTGGGCACAGAGCCCTCAGACAGGCACTTAAATATTTAGGAGGTAGTATATATTTGAAGGCTTTTTTTTTCACCTAGCACCAAACAGAAATGGAATGTTCTGGAAAGGGACCATACTTATTCTGGGATCCTAGCATTGTAGTCATACACGGAGTTCTATCTGGAGACAGAGCCTTCAAACTATGGGACCATAACCTCCTTACAAAGTGCGGGTGTGGTAGGAGTCATGGTGGTTTCATGGAGCTGGGCTCTGAATGCCTTGTATATTCCCAAGAACACCCAAACTGGTGATCATTGTGCTCTTTGGCCACTGGCTCTGGGAAAGGCTGTCACCTTGCTGGTGGCTCAGTACTATAGCCAGTTCACATTGACTCATCCCCAAATGAAAAGCAATAGTGTGAGGGGTTTGCTGGGAATGATGGGAACATAGTTCCCGCCTCTATGTGCTTGCTGGATGGGGCTAGTAGATAAAATTGGGTCATCAAAGCCGCTGAGAAGACAACCATGTCCGTAGGACTGACAAGCAAGGGGAAAGAAAGTAGTTGGCCTATGGTCACATTGTGTCGCTGGACTGTAAACCATCAGCGGATTCTCCTCCCAGGAGCAGGTGCTGCGGTTCATTTGATAGGGCTGGGGTTTCCTGTCAAATCTGAGCTGGTACTCATAAATCAGTCAAATGAAAAATCCAATTTTGAAAATCTAGCAGTTCAAAAAATTCTGGGATTGCGTCCTCGTTCAGTCCCAGTCCAACTGGCCTTGGTAAACTCTCATTAGATCCGTCCCTTTGTATCAGTGGGTGATCGCATCCCTCGCAGTCCTTATTTCCTTTTTCATTTTCTTCCTCCTTCTGCTCCTCATTTGGACCTTGGGGGGCTCAGTCCGGTGCTCCATGTGGGTCTCCGTCTGTATCGCCATCCATCGTCGGATGAAGGTTCTCTCTGATCTTGCCTTCTTTGCTCACGTTCTCTTTCCTTCTGCTTCTCGTTTGGACCTAGGGAGTTAAGTCCAGTGTTCCTATGTGGGTCTCTGTCTCTATCTCCATCCATCGCCAGATGAAGGTTCTATGGTGATAATCAAAATATTCATCAGTATGGTTATGGGCCTAGGCCGTTTCAGGCACCCTCTCTTCTGTCCAGAGAACAATCTGGGGATCTCTCCTTGGACCTGAGATCCCATTTATAATCAAGTCTCCTGTAAACCCTAAAATGACTCCCTTAGTTGAAATATATTCTTCCCTGATCTCATATCCATCCTTTCTCCCTCCCCCCATCCCAGTCCACCTAGCTTTCCCCATTCCTCCCCTACTCCCTTCTCTCTAACCCTCTCCCCTTCCAACAACCCTCCCACCCCCCCATGCACCCGAGGTTACCTGGGACTCTTGTCTATTTCCAATCTCCAGGCAGATAGCTACATGATTTTCATCAGGTTCACCTTCTTATTTAGCTTCTCTAGGATCACGAATAATAGGCTCAAAGACCTTTAATTATGGTTAGAATCCACATATGAGTGAATACATACCATATTCCTCTTTTTGGGTCTGGCTTACCTCACTCAGTAAAGCGTTTTCTATTTCCATCAATTTGCATGCAAAATTCAAGATGTCATTGTTTTTTTACCGCTGAGTAGAACTCTAATGTGTATATATTCCACACCTTTATTAACCATTCTTCTATTGAGGGGCACCTAGGTTGTTTCCAGGTTCTGGCTATTACAAATAGTGCTGCTATGAACATAGTTGAACAAATGTTTTTGTAGTATGATAGGGCATCTCTTGGGTATATTCCCAAGAGTGGAATTGCACGAGGACGCAATCCAACCAGATTCTCTGAATGTGGCCGGATTCTCTGAATGTGGCTGGCCCGGAGTCTTTCTGAAAAGCCATTGACAATGGCACTGGGACTTGTTTCCTCTGCATATACTGGATTTTGTGGATCCAGTCCGTCTGGACACTCACCTTCCTGGACCTGGAGGGAGGCAGGAGGAACTTAAACTTCCCACTGGGCAGGAAACCCTGACTGCTCTTAGGGATGGAGAAGGAGGAGGAGAGGGAGTGGGGGGAGTGGGAGGGTAGTGGGAGGAGGGGCGGAAATGGAAACTTTTATAATTTAATAAAATTACTTAAAAAAAATTCTGGGATTAAGTTCTGAACAGGGGGTCAGTAAATCAGCCAGAAGTGAAGTCATCTTGAGCCCACTTGATAGAAGAGGGGAGTGTGGAGGCCAGTGTGGTCACGGTGGAGGAAGGTCACCTGATCCGAGATAGAACGTGCAGAGGAGAATATGAGAACAATGTTAAGGTCTTTTCTGAGTAAGTGGGTTTTCGACTGACCCCAAATTTATGGTTTTTATTGGTGCATAGTAATTGTGTTGCAGTTTTTTATTTCAATGAGTTTCCTTGATTTCCAAGAGAGCTCCTACTGGGTTGATGTACTCATTCATGGGTATCAGGATACTCTTGCTTCCATTTCTCCTCCATTGGTAAATGATGCTTTGTTTCTCCCCTACTTTCCATAAGGGCTCCCTGGCAACCTGCTGCATCAACATCTACATTCACATCTGTATCCACAGAAAAAAAGGAGAAAGGGGAAAGAACATGGGAAACAACAGCCATAAGACGGTTGTGGGTCACCCATAAAGGTCTCCTCATCACTCACAAATTTGACCAGACAAATTTGGGTCCCCAGCCACATGCTAGTCTTTCCTTAAGATGCCTATTTTTGTATAACAGCTCTGGCTGTCCTAGAACTTGTTTTGTAGACCAGGTTGGCCTCAAACTCACAGAGATCTGCCTCCCTCTGACAGCTGGGGTTAAAGGCATATGCCACTACTGTCTGGCTTTGAGATGCCTCTTTAGAGCTAACAAGGAAGGTGGCCCGGATGTACACTGTCTTAGTTAGGGTTTCTCTGTGAAGAGAGATCATGACCACAGCAACTCTTATAATGGAAAACCTTTAATTGTGCTGGCTTGCATTTTCAGAGGCTCAGTTCACTATCATCATGGTGGGACATGCTAGCGTTTAGGCAGACATGGTATTGGAGAAGTACCTGAGTGTCCTACACCTCGACTTGCAGGCAACAGGAAGTGACCTGTTTCACTAGGTGTGGCTTAAGCATATATGAGAACTCAAAGTCCACTTCCACAGTGACATAGTTCCTCTGATGAGACCCCACTTACACCAACAGGGTCATACTTCCTAATAGTACCACTTCCTTTGGAGGCCATTCTCTTTCAAGCACCACATATACCTTCCTCCTTTGAGTCAGAGGCAGTTCTAGACTCCTTTGAGAAGTATCTTTGGCTTCCTATCAATACCCTCCTTATCCAAATTGAACTGCTTTGTTGTTTCAATGTGCAAGCCTTGGGCTGGCAGTATCCCCTCATCCCACGAAGCTTAAACCTTTTGTTTAAAAGATAATCTGTATCCCTGATGCTGATTCAGTAACATCTGTGTTCAGAATCATGTGGGCAGCAGACTATAGCCATGTCTTGCCTCTGGTTCCTTGTTCTTACCTCTTCAGTACACCTACTTTCACCTGTGTGCCTTTTCTCTAGAGGCTAGAGCTGACACACTCCTCTGTGTTGCCATAGCAGCCCCTGTGATACCCCTCAGCAAGTGGTCCCTCTCTCTGGGTTGGGACGTCTCGGGTGTGAGGCTACATCAACCTTTAGTTCTTCAGTAGGATTAGGCTCCATTATCCCCTGGTGGTGACTGGCTGGACAGTCTGTTTCACTGACTAACTCCCCCTTCTATCTTAATTCCTTCCCCCTCTCCACTTTTTGAATAATTTACTTGCCCTAAATATTTGTCCCAGGGTCCCTTCAGTGGATCTGAAGCCAAGACATTCCATTGTACCATCTTTGCAGGTATCTGAGGGTAGAAGGTATTGAACAGAAGCAACCATAAAAAGGCCAGTGTCTGAAGAAACATAGGCATTTTGGCTGCAGGAGCCGCATGATATCCTTGTCTCTGACACAGATGTTGGCAACATTTCCAGAAGTTCTAAGTTAGCTCTTTTAGTGCCTGTTTTCCAAGGTCTGCTGCTGTCACCACCGGGTGTGAGATCAGGGATAGGAGATACTGGCTTCTCTCTATTTGAAGTCCCCAGTTCCCTCTGGAAGCTCCAGTCTCTTGTGGGGTTCCATGGGTGAAAGGAGAGTTGTGTGGAAGGGGTCACAGATATGTACCCCAGACAGCTGGCTGTGAAAAGAGAGCATAAGGCTAAAAGGATGCCTTTCGTGTCTTAGAGATAGCCCAGTCATGTCCACACTCCTGTAAGAACCTGCCTGCAAGGGGAGCGAAGCATTTGGTCTAGCTTCATGCAGAATGACCGCCTCAGTCTAAATGATGGATTTCTTTTTCCCATAGACAAAACAGCCTTCATTCTAGGTAGTTCATTCCCTCTTTCAGACACTGTCCAGACCTCACAGAGAGTGACCTGGTATTGGGGTGTAGGAGCCTCCCCATACCATGTGTCAGGTTATCTGCTTCTTCGGGCTTGTTGGAATATTAGTCTCATGCTAGCACTTCTTCCCTAGTCATTACAATTAGTTGAAGGTGAGACTCAGCTTTATTTGGGGAAATAGACACAAGAACAAAGTGAATCTCACAGAACCATGGATTCCTTTAGGGAGGACACTAGTCTGAATAGGACAGTGCTTTGCTCTGTGTGTGTGTGTGTGTGTTTTCTTATAAGTGTGTCCCAGGACTGGAAAGACGGCTCCATCAATAAAGTACTTGCCTCATAAGCATCATGACCTGAATTTATATTTCCAGCTACCACATACAATGCCAGATCTACCAGAATATGTATTCTGGGTTTCAGGGCTGGGGAGGTGGAAATAAAAGGATCTCTGAGGTGAGGCTTGCCAGCCAACCAGCCTAGCTTAGCCTGAGAGTTCCAGGTTCCTTGTGAGGTTCTGTCTCTAAATACATAAACAGATAGCTGGAGAGAGACTGAAGAAGACACACATTCACCTCAGTCTTATATGCACACACATGCATGTATACCCCACCGCACACTCACAGACACACACTCAGAGAGTGGTGGGAGAATATCCCAAGCATTTTCCATCAGAACCAAACCAGAGCCTTGGGTGTCTTGCTATTCCAAGACACCATTGAAATGTGAGTGTGGGTCAGAGACAGCGAAGTTCACACTCAGCCTTCTTTCCCAGTTCCTGGGTTCACTCCCACTCCTGCAGGCAGCCTTGTCATAGAGATCCTTTCATTCCTCAGTAGGTTCTTTTGGGTGCGCTTGCTAATACCCCGGCATGCGTGGCTCTGGGAGACATGTAAATGTACAGAGATATATAGCCTCCTTGCCCTGAAGAACAGGGTTCTGAAAGGCATAATGTTGTGTAACGTGTCCATCAACAGCAGAGCACCAGCTTTAACAAACTGGAACTGTCCTAGGTTGGAGGAAGCAGGATGTGGGAGAGTCGCGGGGAGGTGGTGATGGGTGAACCTTCAGAGCAGGGAAGGAAAGTAGGAAGTTCTGGGGATGAGGCTTAGAGGGCAATTATTCTCCAAATGATACAGAATAGGTCAGTATTTGAACAAGTGGTCAGTTCATACTAGTTTATAACAGCTGACATGTGCCCTATTGACTATGGGGTTTTGATATACTCATACCTCCTCCTCATCTCTGCTCTAGGGAGAGATCACCAGAGCTTCTAGGAATGGCCAGGGGAGTTCTGGAATAGTCCATGTCTCTTTGGATTGCTGCAGCACAGATCAGGGCTAGGTCCACGCAGCCTGCTCAACTATAATTACATCTGTTTAAATCCGTTAGACGTCAAGGCTGCATCCAGAGCCCAATGTGCTGGGCCAAAGGAGCCCTGAAGTCCTGTGTCCTATAAGACAGGCATCTTGTAGCTTTGTTTTCCATTGACCACAGATAGGGCCAATTTCCATTGTTTAGAGGACAGGTATGCATGTGGCATGGGTTTTTGTTGTCATCAAAATATGGTAATGTACTAACATCATAAAGGTTGAGTTATGAAATTAACATGAGGGGATGCCTGAGTAGAACTTAGAAGATTATTTCTACCACATTGAGGAGATAGTTGCCGAGTTGCTGGAACTCTTGGGTTTGAGCTTCTGCTCATCTTCCTGGGACAGATGTTGTCCATTGCTTGATTCATGCTACAGTCATTGTGCCTTGAGTGGGTTGACATTTTTGATAAGGCATATTTCTGGCCTAGTGTCAACATCCCATTCGCTTAGTCTCCCTGTGTCCATACTATGTTTTACATATACATGCATGCTACGTTATACACATATATTATTATATAAGCAAATGTATGATGATACATGTATATGTATTTTACTTATCAGTATATGTATACTATATGTGTATTTAAATTTATTTGAAAATACATTGAAGATATACATTTGCTTATATGTATGTAAACATTCAACATATGAGTTAAATAAAGTGGTAATGTATGAAAATGTCATAATTATACCCAGCTTTGAGCTTTCTCATCAGAGAAGCTTTTTTGCAGTAGATTGTGGTTAATACATATCTGAATTGGCCAAAGTATGGAGAATAAATGACTGGGGACTCTCTGGCCCTAAGTGGGGAATCTATATCACACCTTTCTCCTACAGCTCAGGGAACATTGTAGAAGAGGGGGTGGGAAGGACAGAAGAGCAGCATGTTGGGGAACAGTACTGTGGAACTGTGTCTTTTGGATGTGGCATATGAACACACTCCATACATACATTAAAAACATACATTTTAAGAAAACAATATTAGTAAAGCATTAGCCTGATCTCCTAGGGAACATTCTTAACTATTGACATTATCACACTAAGGAACTGGAATGATTATCTTGAAATTTCATAAAGAAATTTCATAAGAAATAAAGTTCCATATCAACTTGAAACATGAGTGTTAGAAGCCGAAGGAATAACAACCAACATACCAAGTGGACATTGACTATGTACTGGGCACCATCCTTGGCATTAAGGAAGCAATGAGCAGAAAGAATGGAAAAATAAGTGAAGGAGAGAAAACGCATTTGAAGAAACAAATTTAAAAAGCCGGTTGCACTTGTAGGCTTCGAACAGATCATCTAAGATGGTGTAGCTCTTTGGGCTCATACGAGATTGGCTGCATTAAAATGTGTTTGGAGCAATTTAAAGTATATGCCAAGGGGAAATTTCCAGGGTATTAAATACATGTAGTTATCTTTTCTGATCAAAGTTAATGTCAATAAGAACTAATGTATGCCCTATTGAAATTCCTCCCAGTAGTCTCACCAAGTCTTTCTTAGAGGTGTTTTCAGTGTAGAATCCAGTCACAGTTCTCACACTGCTTCGTTGCATGCTGGAATAGCACACCGTTTCCTCCTCTTCTAAATGTTTGACAGATCCAGGATTGCTGATGTGTAGAATGACAAGCTCTGACTTTCTCCCCCTGATTTGTTGCACGTTAGCTATTTTTGGTAAGAAGTATGTTTCATCAGGGTCATATGTCATCAGGGTCTCCAGCCAGCTTGATTCCTTGGTTAGGGTACATTTACAGAATGCTGCTTTGCTGTGTGTAACTACCCTGTTTCCCAATGAACTTCTGTCCCATGGATTAGTATCCTTGGGCCATCCTCACCTACATCAGTCATTATACCAATGCAAACAGCGGTTTTTCTATTCAATCATCCTACATTAGCTGGTATTCTTCTCCATAGAATTTTTCTCTTAATATCACTGTAGGTTCATGAAGTCTTTGTAATTGTCCTTTCCACCCCTAACAAACCATTATCAACATTGTTCTTTCAAAGCTCAGATTGTCTCCACTTGGCTCACGTGACGTGCCTGTTTGAGATAACATGTTCACAGTGGTCTTCTCAGTCTCCCCACCTTGTCTTATTCTTGGAGTGTTTTTGACTTTCAGTGTCCTAGAATTGCTCCCTGTAGCTTGAACTTTATCAGTTATGTAAGATCTACTTAGAGTGTGGCCATTTATTTCTGCTGTTACTGCGTATTGTTCTTCTGAATTCCTTGTGTTTACTAGGAACAATAAAGAGATGCCATCCACACATCAGCCCTGGGCTCAGCAGGGCTCATAGCAAACTGTGGCTATGTTAAGCTCTTCCCCAAGCTTGCTGGGATTAGCCGTCCTTGTCAGCTAGAGCTGATGAAAGAACACAGACATGGACAAAAAGGAGTCCACTTTGGATGAACAAGTTCCCCTTTGAGGATGAACATAATCCTCTTTATTCTTTAAGCTTTTATGGTATTGAGCATAGAGCTTTATACGCAGAATGACCCTGAGCAGAGTTTAACTGTATATGTGATAACTGGGGGTTAAAGTGCCCGGGGCTCAGTGGCACAGACGCTTTTGGGGGTAGACCAGTCTAAAATTTCTAGGACCAAGAAATTCAGCCTTGAGTTCTTCCGGCAGAGCTTAGCATGTCATTTTTAAATCAAGATACTCTTAAATTTAAGTAGACCTTGTGAACCAATGAAATCAGACCATGTGGAGATGACCTGGAGTTCCCTAGGCTTTCAAGTCACTTTGTGCTGTGAAGCCTGCTTGTCTTCAGCCTCCTGCCTGTGATACCTTCACCACCAATCTCACATGCAGTTGAATCAACAGGTCAATAGGGGAGATAAGGGAAGGTTGCTCCAGTGTATACAGTATATGACACCTACATTACAGAAGTGCTGGAACTGACACCCACGGGAATAGCAAAGCGTTACCCCTTCATCTGCCAAGGTAGCTGGAGAATTAGTCCCTTAACACCCTGCTTCATTTAAAGAATATCTTTGTGTAGCTCTGCAAGACGTTTAGATGACATTGCGATCAACACTATCATTGACATTTAAAAAATCTCCTAAGTTAATAATAATAATTACTTCCTGGCCTGTCATAATCTAGAAGAGTGCTGCTTCCTGGGTCATTGAGAGATAAGCCAGGCCATGCAAAGTGCTCCTAGCCTGACATCTGTGGCAGAGTATCTGTAAGAGTTCGGAGACACTGGCTTGGAACCTGTTAGCTGGACACAGTGATGTGACCTTGGATGACTTCAGATTGAAAACTGTTCTTCGAAGCCATTAAATAGTCCTCTTATTCCAGTCATTAGAGATCTCCAGGCTATCTTCTGCGGTAGGTGGAAGGTTATAAATGGATATCTGAGAGAGAACCTGACTGTCTCCTTTTTCCTTCCCTAGAACAGGAGAAATTGCCTCAAATGCTGCATGTCTCAGTTCTCAAAATCCACCCACATCCATTTGAAACCACTTTAACTTTCATTAGTTTTCCTACCTATTACTTGTAGAGAGGTGGGGCCACAAACATGAGTCTAAATTATAAACCTGTTGGCATTTAGTGTGAACCTACTATGCCCCGATTATTTCTGCCTTTAAGAAAGTTCATTTTCTAGAGGTGTACACTAAGACGTATCATTACCCCACATGTCCTGGCCCAGGCAGCCTAGGACTTCCTGGGGCTGTGGTCAGAACAGCATTGGTCACTGCACTCTCAGGACTCCACAGCTTGATGGTTTAACATCTGTATCCAGCAGTTAAGTCATGGGAAGCCCAGTTATTGATTTAGCAATGTGATTTCCTTGCACTCTGTCTATGGAATACCCAACTAAGCAGCTGACTGGAAAAGCCAAGTGCCTGATAGTTTCCCAAAGAATTTAATACCATCTGATATTTGGATTAATATTGTGACACCTGCCATCCTTGGAAATGCCTCAGCCTGGCACAGGAAGTTAATCCTGGTGCTATCTTGAGCTTGCAGTCTTCACCCTGGTAATTGATAGTCAAGAATACAGCTTTTCTGCAATGACAGCTCAGAGGTGAATGGAAGGTGGAGGTTTTTTTTTTTTCTCATGAGGTGACATCATCTCATTCTTACTCATACTGATTATTTTTCTATATTCCTAAAATACTCTGGGTGCCCTTGAGGTTAGAATTGGGTCATGCAACAAAGAGAAGAAATCTAGATTTCAACCCTAAGTGCTGACATGGGTGAACAGCCTCAGCCTGAATCAGAATGGATGGCAGCCTCCTTCAGTGCCCTTCACCATCATGGCCATTCCTATAGAAGAAGAGGCAACTACCAGGGCTGTGGTACTTCCTTCTGAGTGTGCTGTTCTGGTGGCAATGCATTCTTGCTTTCTCCAGAGCCTGGGAAGCATGGTAGGATGCTCAGAGCAGGGAGGGTTCCATGAAGAAGCTATATACCATGATGAGACAGGTGAGAGAATGAAGAGGAGATTGTGAAGTAGCCAGGAGAACAATGTGAGAAGCCATCGCCAGAACCTTTGTGCCTGTAGGAGTAAAGGAAGTGGGAGACAACTCTGTGGGAACTGTTTACCTTAGGAACTTGAGAGCAGCTATCAGCTGGAAAAGAACCAGCAAAAAGAGTACCATGCCCTCTCTTTCCTCCCACTCTTTGATCTGCCATTCATCTAAATGTCCTCAAAGCACAAGTGGTTCAGGATAGGCGTCCGTCCTGTGGCACAGAGAAGAGATGGGGATAAGTGGAGACAGGGTGCCATCACTTCTTTATTTTCTTAAACACAAACACAGACCAAGACTTGTTTCCTTTGGTTCACAGAAATGGATTTGTAATATGAGGGCCGGCTTGTTGGGGTTTCCGTCCCGCCCGGTACCCCAACAGCCAGCCAATCCCAAAGAGAAATTACACACAGGACTCCATAAAGTTATAAACTGATTGGCTCATTAGGTCAGGCTTCTTGTTAACTCTTATAACATATATTACCCCATTATTCTTATCTACGTTAGCCACATGGGCTCATTACCTTTCTCAGTGTGACAGCTTACATGTTGCTTCTTCCGTGGTCTGCACAGGAATGCTGAGGGAGCTCTGCTTCCAGAATACTCCCAGTCTCTTTACTCCACCCCTACTTCCTGTCTGGCTTTCCTGCCTATACTGCCTGCCTGGCCAATCAGCGTTTTATTAAAATATGATTGACAGAATACAGATAATTCTCCCGCACCATTTCCCTCTTTTTTTTTTTAAAACAAAGGAAAATACCCATAATCCATTTGTTGGGAATGTGGGCGTAGTATTTCAGGCTACTTCCTGCTGGTTGGGGGCGCTGATAGTCTTAAGGGGACCTAAAGAAAATTTAGAATTATCATCAAGTCCTGACTGGAGTATCCTGTGAGTCTTGATCATCTCAGGCAGCAGTCTTGAACCTGTTCTGGATGAAGAACTCAGACATCTGGGCCATCTGTTCCTGTCGGAGATTTCTCAGGTGGCCTTCCTTGATCATACTGGATTTTTCTTAACTCAGAATAAATCCAAAGCCTCTCGTTTTCTGTGGAAACAAAAACAAAATCTCTTCTCCAAAGTAACATACCTTTTGACTTCAGTTTCGAAGCCAAGGTATTTTCAAAATATCTATATTGGATTAATTCAGCAGCATTTATAAACAAAAGTCTTTTAGCAGCTGTTGCTCCTTCCTCAGCATTCAAACAATTCAAAGAGAGCATAATAACATACGGTATCAAGATTCTCTGTGTATTTTCCATCTTTATTTTAACTTCTATTTCTTTTATTTTTACTTTTACTTTTTGAGACAGGTTCTCTGTATATCTTTGTCCTGGAATAACTCTGTAGACCAGGCTGTCTTTGAACTCACAGAGATCCTCCTGTCTCTGCCTCCCCAGTGCTGGGATTAAAGGTGTATGCTACCACACCTTGAACTCACAGAGATCTGTCTCTGCCTTCCAGGCATTGGGATTAAAGGCGTGTACTACCACACCTTGAGGTCACAGAGGTCAATCTACCTCTACCCCTTGAAGTCACAGAGGCCAATATGCCTCCGCCTCCCAGGCATTGGGATTAAAGGTGTGTACCACCACACTCAACTACTCTCTTTCTTCCTTTTTTTACATTAAGAACTTTAACTTTTAGCCTGCATATATATTTTTAACACACTGTAAAATGTTTAGAGGTTTTCTTCCTCTTTGAATCTCTCTTTACTGTATATCTCTTTTTCTGACTACATAAGCCTTTAATTTACTAAACAATATGGAGAGCAGTGGCTTTGACGGCTAGATGCAGCTCATTCCTTAGCTTTCCAGACTCATAGCTGAGATACCAGCCACAGCTGTGTTCACTGCCACAACTTGTCGTGTTTCAAGGTCCTTGCTAGCAAGCAAGCTGCATCATTCTGCTCACAGACCACACTCAGTCGGACTGCCTGCCTGCAAGAGTCAGAGTTTGTCCTGGCAGGACAGCCCAGAAAGCCGGCATTTTAAAACAGCATAGCTTTTTTCCTGCTATGGCTGAAGACCGAAAAGCATGTGTTCAGCTTTTCGTCAACACCATTTAAGTGTTTCGTGGCAGGACCTCTTAAAAGAGCTGCAAAGTTTTGCAGCTAAAGCTGAGTCAGGAAGCCTCTCTTAGATGAGAGTGCTTGCTTGCCTCTAGCAAGCAGAGCAGACCCGAGAAATTGCTGCTACCAAGAAACCATGCTTTACTCTATTCTTTCCCAAACTTTCTCAGGCTTTCTGTGGATTCAATTATCCACGTTGGGCGCCATATGTAACATGAGGGCCGGCTTGTTGGGGTTTCTGTCCCACCCAGTACCCCAACAAGCCAGCAAGTCCCAAGGAAAATCACACGGAGTCTACATTAGGTTAGGGAGGCGGAGGCATATTGGCCTCTGTGACTTCAAGGGGTAGAGGTAGATTGACCTCTGTGACCTCAAGGTGTGGTAGTACACGCCTTTAATCCCAATGCCTGGGAGGCAGAGACAGATCTCTGTGAGTTCAAGGTGTGGTAGCATACACCTTTAATCCCAGCACTGGGGAGGCAGAGACAGGAGGATCTCTGTGAGTTCAAAGACAGCCTGGTCTACAGAGTTATTCCAGGACAAAGATATACAGAGAACCTGTCTCAAAAAGTAAAAGTAAAAATAAAAGAAATAGAAGTTAAAATAAAGATGGAAAATACACAGAGAATCTTGATACCGTATGTTATTATGCTCTCTTTGAATTGTTTGAATGCTGAGGAAGGAGCAACAGCTGCTAAAAGACTTTTGTTTATAAATGCTGCTGAATTAATCCAATATAGATATTTTGAAAATACCTTGGCTTCGAAACTGAAGTCAAAAGGTATGTTACTTTGGAGAAGAGATTTTGTTTTTGTTTCCACAGAAAACGAGAGGCTTTGGATTTATTCTGAGTTAAGAAAAATCCAGTATGATCAAGGAAGGCCACCTGAGAAATCTCCGACAGGAACAGATGGCCCAGATGTCTGAGTTCTTCATCCAGAACAGGTTCAAGACTGCTGCCTGAGATGATCAAGACTCACAGGATACTCCAGTCAGGACTTGATGATAATTCTAAATTTTCTTTAGGTCCCCTTAAGACTATCAGCGCCCCCAACCAGCAGGAAGTAGCCTGAAATACTACGCCCACATTCCCAACAAATGGATTATGGGTATTTTCCTTTGTTTTAAAAAAAAAAAGAGGGAAATGGTGCGGGAGAATTATCTGTATTCTGTCAATCATATTTTAATAAAACGCTGATTGGCCAGGCAGGCAGTATAGGCAGGAAAGCCAGACAGGAAGTAGGGGTGGAGTAAAGAGACTGGGAGTATTCTGGAAGCAGAGCTCCCTCAGCATTCCTGTGCAGACCACGGAAGAAGCAACATGTAAGCTGTCACACTGAGAAAGGTAATGAGCCCATGTGGCTAACGTAGATAAGAATAATGGGGTAATATATGTTATAAGAGTTAACAAGAAGCCTGACCTAATGAGCCAATCAGTTTATAACTTTATGGAGTCCTGTGTGTAATTTCTCTTTGGGATTGGCTGGCTGTTGGGGTACCGGGCGGGACGGAAACCCCAACAAGCCGGCCCTCATATTACATGGATTCTTAGTTTTTTTTAAAAAAATAGGAAAATAATATTGCCAATAACTAATTACTTTTTAGAGATTCATTAAAACAAAGCCTTGAGTCAGGAAGAGATGTAGTTGGTCCTTTCCAGGGGTTTGGTGTTCCCCACATTCATTTGATTCATGTTTCTGTATTTCTTTAATTTTATTTTCAATGCTCATTATTATTTAGCTACCAAGTTTTGGGTTGTTTTTCTCTGTTCTGCTTCACAGAGTGGGAGGAATATTTTTAGAGCCCTCTCATGTTCCGATAGGCAGAATGCAGGGCTAATGGGGAAGCCATGCATGAGCTTGCCTGATGTTACGATGTTCCTTGTGGACTCATTCTTAGTCTGTGGCATGGTCAGGGGTTGTTGGAACGCCTGATAGCTACATCCACTCTCATTCCAAACAAGTCATCGAGAGGAAAGACCCATGCATAAGTCCTCCAGGTGAAGATGCTTGTGATGAGCATACAAGATGACATGCATATATATGTGTGTGTGTGTGTGTGTGTGTGTGTGTGTGTGTGTGTGTGTATACACACACACACACACACACACACACACACCACTCAGTTTGTTGCCTATGAAGACTGCAGTGGGGTAAATAAGAAAAACATCAGTGCTTTGCCATTGTGATGTTGTAAATAAGAAAAATCCTTCGTAAATTCATATATTTGAATGCTTGATCCCCAAGTGTTTAGGGTGATACTTTTTAGGAAGATTAATAGAATTTTTTGGACATGGGATCTTGCTGGAGAAAGTACATCATTGGTGTCAGATTTGATTGTTTATAGCCTTGCCTGCCCACTGATTCTACATCTTATGAGTGATTAAGATGTAAGCTCACAGCTTCCTGGTTTGGCCACGATGCCTGCCTATTACCATACTTTCCCCACAATTATGGACTTTATGAACTGAAACTGATGGACAAAATAAGCTTTCTCCTTGGTCATGGTATTTCATCCCAACAACACAAACAATGAGTAATCCATCCATATTTGCCTGTTCCTCTGAGTCTTGGTGTTAACATATTTCATCACTTTGGAATTACTGGGAGTCTTCTATTAATAATATTATTAATAGAATTAATTATGTTCTATTAATAATAACATTATTAATAAATATTCCTTTATTCCAGGTAGAGCCCACTCAGGACAGATTGTCTTGCTTGTTAGAGTATCTGATCTGCACACAGCCACATGTATCATTAGCAATGAACTGATTTGGGTTAATTATGCTCCCAACCTTAAGACCTATTGAATTCTCAGCTCACCTTCTTTAGTGTTTCAAATATGTTTCTGTGCTATTTTGTCTACTTTTCTATGAGATTTCATACAAATGTATTCATTCATTTAATTGGGTAGTTACTGTAGGTACCATTGTGTCTTCTGCGACAGATGGACAAGGAACAAAGATAGAGTCCTCATATGCATGGAGGTTCAATAGAGGCTAAAAGATGGTGAAAAAGACAAACAATGAGCAATAAAGTTATCTGTACAATAAATAGAAAGGATATTAGAAAAGCACAGATACTAATGGGGGAAATAGACAAAGGCAGAGATTAATAGGAGGAATATGTGGTAGGTTGCCACTTTTATTCAAGGTAAAACTCTTGGAGAAGGTAGCATTTGAGCTATTAAATAGAAGAAAAGATGAGGGAAGAAACTAGAGAGATAGCTAAGAGACAACATGTAGGCTGAAAGGAGGTAAGATCAATCAAGGTGCCAAAGAGGAGGGAAGGATGCTGGGCATATGTGTGAGGCAGTGTAGAAGCTGCTGAAATGTAATAAGGGAAGAGGGGATAGAGAGAGAGCAAGAGAGACGGGATAACCAGACCCTGGAGTTCACTGGAGTTCTCCTACTTTCAGAATGGCGATCCCCTTCTTGCCTCGAGAAGTGACATGAAAAGACTGGGATTTCTAAAGGGCCAATCAGAATGTTGGATCGATAAAATATAAAGGGCAAGTAGAAAGTTTAAGGACTGTTAAGTCATGGTTCACAATGGGTTGGTGACAAGGGAGAACATGCAGAAGCGTTAAATTCTAGATGCAATTTGGAGATGATGGTATTCATCCTGAAAGAATGAACATAGTGAGGAGTCCATAGGTTAGTTCATAGGTCTAAGTTTCTTGATCTGAGCCGGTGCAAAAATAGTTGAGAAGATGGTATAAAGTAAACTCTGCAGGGAGATCAGATGTTCTGTTATGGAAAATATGTTCCAGAATTACAGGTAAGTTGAGGCCATAAAAAGGCAGATGATTATGAGACATGTCCCTGTGGTGTAAGATCATGTCAGGCACCAGTCAGGGCTGAAGCTGGAAAAGGAGACTGGACTAATAAGGTTTGTATATATAGCTATAGAGTGTCCCCATGGGGGAGTATGGACTGAGCCCATTCACTGCAGAGAAAAGTCAAGGGAGCTGAGAAGAGCAAGAAATATGGTACAGGAAGCTGGGTACCAAAGATGGAGGGCAGCAGAGCAGACTACTGACCTATCAGGTGGCACAGGAATCATTAATGACATGGATAAGAACATGATGTGGTACTGATGAGGACAAAATGTCGGCCAGAATGGTTACAGAAGAGGATTCTGGGAGAGCTGGAGACAGATCGGGTAGGCAATGCTCAGCAGAAGTTTTGTACAAATGAGTATAGTAGCACACAGAAGAGGGATGGGATTTTTTTTTTTACTTGATTGAAGAATGTAGAATGTCTATTCTAATGGAATACGCTTTCTTCCCTTGAATATACTGGCTTTTCGTCTTTTATTGTTTAACTAACTGATGTTCATCTTTTATTCTACAAATGTTTTTCCATCAATAGAAACAGAGAACCATTACTCCTGTAGCTTACTAGGCATGTATAAGCCATTTTATAGTTCCTCAAATAAGTTTTAATTTATCTTAGTTATCTATTTAATTATTACGGTCTATCATATAGCTATAAGGATGATCTTGTATATACCATTTTTCATCTTTGTTTAACTTGTAGGGAAATGAGATGGGCTGTAAAATCTTTAGGAAAATATAACATCACTCTATTTGAATTTTTGTCCTCCTTAAAAGATTAATTAGTTTATGGTTGAAAGTTTGTTTATAGGTCCTGGGTTCGCTATTGTATTTATTTGGTCTAATTAAAACAGAATGAGTTCAATGCTGTTATCCATGATAATTCAAGGTTGTCATTTTTGCCATGGCAGTAGCACAGCTGTACCCAGTGCCCTGGGACTCTTGATAACACAACTTAAGGGAAAGGTCTCTTGTTCCAGGATGAAGGCTTGTGGGGAACTGTGTACCCATTGAGACAGCTCAAATCTAGGTCTCTGAACATGGCTTCAAGTGCATAGCACTCCTTAACCCTTACTGCACAGCATTTTACCTAGCATTTAGTGTAATTTGATTTGAGAGCTAGCACACTATCTTCTCAAATATAGTCATGCCTTAATGTAGCACTGTCTTAGTTGTTTTCAAAGGTATGTGATGGCATGGCTCATGTCTCTCTGACTGAAAGTTGTCTAGGTAAGGCTGGATTGAAAAGTGTCTTTCCCATGCGGTGTGTGAATGTTTTCATGAGATCAGTGTGATGACTTAAGAAGGAGAGTGTCCCCCAATCGTTCAAATTCTGAATTAAACACCAAATATTTACAAAGAGAAGTTAATTATAAACGTGAAAAACTTAAGAATTCATATTCTGTGTATAGATCAATACAGAGAGAAGAAAGTGGTTGGAGAGGCAGAGTTTTACCCACAGTTGATTGGTGAGCAGAGAGCCTGCTGGATGTGGAGGAGGTGGGCGCTGGGTTTGCAGATTCTTAATTTTGTAGCCATCACTGGAAAGGTCAGGTCAGATAAAATCACAGGTTCAAGTCAAATGTAGGGGGATGTTCCAGTGAGGAAGAATAAATGAACGACGTCTTCAAATCTCTCTCCATCTATCAAGAGGAGAAATAGTAATTGTAGAGCAGAAAAGTCAGATAGTGCTTTGACTGAAATGACCTTGATCAACGTCATTGTTACCAGTCAGACTCGCTGGCCATGGTATTTTCCATAGGTGATGGTGCAAAAAGGAAGGATGCATCTTCTCTGTACTATTCTGGCCAGAAATGCACAGTCTTGTAACACGAAGGCCGGCTTGTTGGGGTTTCTGTCCCGCCCAGTACCCCAACAGTCGGCAAGCAACAAAGAAAATCACACACAAGACTCCATAAGGTTATAAACTGATTGGCCCACTAGGTCAGGCTACTTATTAGTTCTTACAACTTTTGTTACCCCATTATCCTTATCTACATTAGCCCATGGTTCCGTACCTTTCTCAGTTGGGCAAGTTACATGCTGTCTCTTCGGTGGTCTGCACAGGAGTGGCTGAGAGAGAGCTTCTGCTTCCAGAATACTCCCAGTCTCTTTGCTCCACCCCTACTTCCTGTCTGGCTTTCCCACCTATACTGCCTGCCTGGCCAATCAGCGTTTTATTAAAATATGATTGACAGAATACAGATAATTCTCCCGCACCACAGTCTGAATATTATCGTTTGGAAATACCAGATCAAAATCTCTAAGAAACCTTTCCATGGAAACAAGAAGTTACTGTGCCTTCAGCAACGTTGGTGTTAGGCTGGTGAGATAGCCTTTGGGGTAAAGGTGTTTGCTGCTTGGGCTTGATGATCAGAGTTCAATCCCTAGAACCTGGATGGTAGGAGGACCAACTCCTACAAGTTGTCCTCTGACCACCAAAAGCATGCAGGAATATGATGGCGGAAGTCACAAAATAATCCCACACTAGTTCAGAATTATGAATAATAAAGGGTTATTTATTTAGGGGAGACTTACAGATCACTGTTCTAGATAACAGTCCTCTGCCCGAATGGGGAACAGAAACAGAGTCTAGCAGCCAGAAGCGAGAGCTGGAGGCAAGAAAGCGAGCACATACTTTACAGCTGCATTTATAGTAGAAGAGACCACACCCAAGTGGGCTGGTATCTTAAAGTCTATTGGCTGAAGGAGTGGAATGTGCTCCCACAGCAGAAGTATACATACAACCACACAGATATACTTAGACTCTAAATAAATAAATAGATATTTTAAAATGAAGAACAAATGTCATTGCCATGTAACATAGAAAGGCTGTGGAATTGCTCCAGATAACCATAAACTAGACAGGGGCGGGGGGGGGCAGTTGCACAATGGACTATGACAAGGCTCTGTTGAAAGAAAAATGTTCTAATGGCTGCTGTTGAATTAAGCGATAAGATATAGGTATAAAAATTTGAATAAATAAAAGTTTATCATTATTGTAGCACAAATTTTAGCTGGTCTAAATAATAAAAACCCAGAGTCAGATATTAGGGGGCAAATGCTGACGGATCAGAGAAACAGTGGGGCAGCTGCTAGAGAGACCTTCTACCTCTACCAATGCTCAGACCAAAGGAGTGATCCTGTCTTCAGACTGTCTGTCTCATCAGACCTAGTCCTCTGACTGCAGGAGGGATCCTCAGACTGCAACTGTCTCCACCAAACCTTGGACCCCAACTGTCTCCACCAAACCTTGGACCCCAACTGTCTCCACCAAACCTCAGACCTCAACTGTCTCTACCAAACCTCAGACCCCAACTGTCTCCACCAAACCTTAGACTGTACACCTGTCTCCTCTGGCCTTATATTCCTCTCTCCACCCAGCCATATCATTCCTGTCTCTACCTCCCTAGTGCTGGGATTAAAGACACGTGATCCCAAGGGCTGGGATCATCTTTGTTTGAGCTGTTATAGACAGATTCAATCTTGTGTAGCCCAGGATTGCCTTGAACTAACAGAGATCCCTCTGCCTCCGTCTCTGGAGTCCTAAGATTAAAGATACATGCCACTACCCCCCTGGCCTCTAGTGGCTTAGCTCTGTACTCTGATCTTTGGGCAAGCTTTATTTATTAAAACATAAACAAAATATTACTATATATTTATCAATAATAAATTTACAGAAACTGGTAAAGTATGTTGTTTTATAGGAGAATGTTGTTCTAAGGAAGTGAAGTATTTCAGGGTGAAGGCTAGCCCTACATACAATGAAACTGCCTGGCTCTAGATAGGTATTATACAGACAGGTCAATAGAATGCTGGAATTTTGGGGCACAGCATCTAATATAGGTGGCTCTGGGTAATCTATAGGAGTTCCATATAATGTTGATTTTGCTTTCCTCTTAAGCTTGGCATCTCCCCAAAACTTTCTTTCAAAAAGACGCCTATGTTCATGATTGTTCATAGAGGCACTTGGGGAATCACTACAGTCACCACATAAGAGAAGGCACAATTGGCCTCATGGAAATGTTGATGCTGCATGGATTATCTTAAAGGAAGTAAAAGCTTTGATTTTGATTTATCTTTCCTGCTAGTGGATTCCATCTCTGCTTATACCTGATGCCTCCAACTACTCTTTCTAGAACTTCAAATTCAGACATCTAAGGAACTGGGATAATTTATGGACAACACTCAGAAACAGTTCAGTTTTGTCTCCTCTAGTGTCAGATGGACTGAGGATGTTCTTCAGCGAGTGGAAAGGGCTAGTGACTGGCACCCTCTGGCTTGTTGATGGATCTTTTGTTGAAAGTACCAGGGATGACATGTGTCTTTCCATACTGTGATTTCTTACAATGACCAGCCAGCTCTAGACAGCCATTTTAATTTGATTTTCTTTGTATAGGTGTGTGTGTCAAGTATGTGTTTGTGCATATGCACATGACAGGGTACTCATTTGTATATCAGAGGGTAGCCCTTGTGGATTGATTCTCTCCTTCTACTGGAAGACCTGGTTGTAGAATGAGGGGCCTTGCTTGTTGGGGGTTTTTCTGTCCTGCTCGGCCCCCCCAGCTGTTTAGTCCCAGAGAAAAATCACATTGAGATCTTTATAAGTTATAAAGCTGATTGGCATATTAGATCTAGCCTCTTACTGGTTAACTCTCACATCTTGATTAATGCATTTTTTTGATCTATGTTAGCCATGTGGTTCAGTACCTTTTTTAGTGGGGCAGCTCACATCCTGCTGCTTTGGTGATCTGGGCAGGAGTGGGAGTAATCAACTTCCTCCTCCCCAGAATTCTCCTGCTCTCCTTGCATCATTTCCACTTCCTGTCTGTTTTTCCCGCCTATACCTCCTTCCTGGCCAATTAGCATTTATTTAAGACATGATTGACAGAATACAGACAATTCTCCCACACCATCTGGTGATCAAACTCAGGCCATCAGGCTTGTGTGGCAAGTGCTTATATCATCTTGCTGGCTCAGACCCTTTAAACTTCAGTATATGTGTGTGTGTGTGTGTGTGTGTGTGTGTGTGTGTGTGTGTGTGTGTGTTTGTAGTGGTGGCATATATAGTAGAACATTGGATGCCCCCAAAAAGACATTCAAGTGGGATACCCATAGTTACATGTGGGTTTTAAAAAAACACTGCCCTTTTGTTTCCCATTTGAGTCTGATGTTCGGCTATACTAGTGTATACTTCCACTACCACCAAAGTCCTCAGACAAGAGTCTGTGAAGCATATTTGAATGGTGACTTAAGTGGCCATTATGTGGGTGGAGTATGAAGCAAAGGTGTTGAAAAACTGAAATGTTGACCAAAGAGGGAACTGGGAAGAAATAATTAAAGTTTAGAGAAGGAATAAATTCTTGTGTGTGAATTGGAATTGTGTTGAGCAAATAACATGTTACTGATGAGTTTTGCTAATTTTGTTTTTACAGTAAAAATCATGGTTGTGGTTGAACACTGTGTTAATTTATAAAAATGGAAAGGAAGAAGCTCTAATGTGATTATTGTTTATTAATTTGTCATTTTCAGTGCTAGCCAGTTAACCTTCAGTGCATGTGACTGTGATGGTCAGATGTAGGAATATGTGAGATCACTCTGCCTGAGACCATTTATGGTGAAACAGCACACCCAGTGAATTGTGCTGTAAAAGCAAAACGAGGCCAAGAGAGTGACTCTAAAGAAGATAAACAAAATTGCCTGCCACTAATATTTTCAGTAACGAATATCAAAACAACCCTGTGGATACACTGCCAAACGACCACAGCTCATGCTTTCGATGGTTGGATTGTATGGGATGGGAGCTGTATCCGAACAAAAAGGTAGCAAGAAAAATGGGCATCTAGACTTGACCACGAAAAAATCGGCTTTTAGAAGTCACACAGGGAATAAGGGAAATGAGCGGCCATGGCCTCCATGGCTGTGCTCCATTTATTCTAATGACTTGCTGTTGGCTAAGGGGCCTGAGAGCTGGCCTGTGGGAATTGCTTTCAGAACCCAGGACTTGTTCTTTTCAGTATTCTCAATGGGGGCCAGATGTCACTGAAGAGCAGCTTGGTTTTTGGAAACGCGAAATGTTCTAAAAGTAGAACTGACAATTAAGCAAACGATCAGGCTGAGAAATATCAACATAGTAAAAAAAAAAACACACAAGAGTGCTGCAAAGTGCAGAAAATATAGAAAATATGTACACACACAGTGAGAAAGTTATAGAAATACATTTTTCTGAGATCTTATGTGCTGATTCCACAAATGATGATCATTTTTACTAGTGAAATTAGCTAGGTTTCAGACTGAGATTTAGTGCCAAGATCAATGGGACTGTCTTACTGACATAATCGTCTTAGTTGGGTTCCCTCAGAACCCAAGTCGAGCCAGTAAGGGGAGTGTGAGCCAGCCGGAAATCGTGCGGGCAACCTGGGTTTGCTGTTACCAGGCAACTCTGGAAGCCTCAAGAGACTGTCTCGCAGAGTGACCCGAGCTAGACCACATGGAAGCTGGGCTGTGTGTTCACTGATCCCTACCTGGCCTTTGTCAGGTATCTGTAGGCGCTGATGCTCTGGCCTGAGTGTGGCCTCCAAACCAGGTAGCATGTGCTCAAGTGGAGCATTGGGATATCCATGGCAAACAGTTTCTTTGACAGCAACTTTACAGAGTCTCGAAACTGTGCACATCCCGTCTGGAATTTCGGTGATGGTTGACGTTTTCTCTATTTGTACCATATAGTAATACAGCTGGAAATGGGGCTGATATGACTGAAAGATTGAATTTTAAATTTTACTTCATTGTGATTTGCATGACTACTTATAGTTAGTGGCTGCCATCTTGACAGTGCCGTTGCTAATAGATTATAGGACAACAAAGCCCTCCATATCTCCTGTCTCAAACTTAAGAATTAAGTATGTGAGTGGTGTCTAAAGAGTGCTGTCACTAATCCCTAAATCCTTTCAGTCCCTTTGCACTTCAGCTGCGTAGATTGTCAGTCTTTCTTAGCTAACAAATAAGACTGTACTCAGCTGAAGATAGTGGCGAATTAATTAGTTCAAGGTTTTAAAAGACTTTTATAGGAAATCTCTGTGTCTATGCACCGTAATCTTGTTCATAGAAGAGCAGTTGCTGGGATCCCCATTGATGGGGAATCCATGCCTGTTGGGATGCTCGATGCTTGACTGCCTAGATAAGGGATGATCAGTTCTGTATTGTTATAAGGGAGATCGTGGAGTTATCATTTGACTGATTTGATCGATAGTGACTACTGAAAAATACTAGTGGTAGGCAGTTTTGTCTAGTCTTTAGCTTTACTCTCCTGGCCAGGGTTTCAAAAAAAATAAACCTAATATTGTAAATATGTCAACAAATCACTTGGTGAAGGGAATCCAGAAGTTTACTAACACCTCTTGTGAAACCTGGATTGCCATCAATTAAATGGCACTGTAAATGAGCATTGGCATAGTAGAACCTAAGTGACAACTGTGTGGGATGTTTGACCTACCCCATGCCAACGCCAACTTTCTTCATGATTTTGCTCAGGGCAGGCATTATGAGACAGCCAGAATGTTCTTTCTTAGGCACCTATATATAGCCTCTTATGCTTTCCCAGCACTGAGCTGGGAGCTAATATATAGCAAGAAAATCAAATTCATCAAGAAACAATTAGTCACCTCTGTCACATAAAAAGGGTGGGTGATTCAGATTCTATTAATATTAGGACACTTTTAATAGACATTATTATTGTTTTCTAACTCCTGGGAATAAGGGCACTGACATCTCCGTGTATTTCTTCTCCCCTGGTTTATCCTGCAGGCTGTGGTTTAACAAAGTGTATATACTTTTGTAGAGAAAATGCTGTGGGATTCAGCTACGCCCTCTCATTTGTGTGTTTCTGTGGCTGGTTGTGTGGTAGAACAAGACTAGCTGGACTGTAACCATGGAAATAGTGACTCTCTGGCCCTTCATAGGTTAAGCTTTCTAAGCCTTGCATAGATACATCTTCTGACGTACATACAGGGGGAATATCCTTTCTTCCTGGATACCAGAAAAAATTAGATAGTCTCTGCTTGTCCTGTCATACTGGGGGAACCTGGAAAGGACTTATCAATCCTTGTATAGCAGAATGAATGAATGAATGAATGAATTGCCGAGGCAGAACTTCCTAAGCATGTGAGCTTGGGATAAGTTGGCCTTAGATTTGCTTTTTGGATTAATCACATGTCATGTGGCTTTAGTTCACTCAACCTCTCTGAGTTTCTAATATGAAAATATTAAATGTCAGTGTATCTGTGTGGCTATTTAAAACATTTTGCTACCAGAATTAAATAAGGAAATGAACAGAAGAAGCATTTTACCTAGCATACAACACATTAAAATAGCAGACATGATCATGTTATAGACATGATAGACATAGATAGTATGTTTTTTTAGAGAACAGGCACTAGAACAGAATCTGTCGTATGAATGTGTTGGGGAAAGAACCTTCACTCATGCACTGAGAATCCTGTTGTATCAGTTAACAATAGCTGTATGACAAAATATCCTTATACTTTATTGCTTCAGTCTATCAACATTTACTATGGTTCATGGGCCGATGGGTCAGCCGTGCACTCATACTGAACAGGACAGGTTCAGCTGAGCTCATTAGAGCTTGTTCCTGTGTGTGATCATTTGGGGATCATCTAGGAGTTGGAAGGATTAGTATAGTTTCACATGTCCTGAGGGTGGCTAACAGTTGGATAGGTCTCTAGTGCCTGCTCTACCTGCAGTGTCTGTCTCCGATTCATTCAGAGGGATGTTGGAAAGCTGCAAAGTGTACGAGGTCCATGAACCCTGACCCAGGAAAGTGGGATAGCATCACTTCCAGTGATTTTCATGGTCAAATCTGAAGTATGATTAATAGAAACTCAGAGACAGAAGTTGAGGTTCAACCTGAAGGTCAGAAAAGCAAAACAGTTAGCCACTGGCTCTTACCTCTCCCTCAGTCCAAAATAGTGATCCTGCCTCCAGGAATCTCTGAATGAGATTGAGACTGAAAGCTGTCTCTTCCTGTTTTATAATCCTATCTAGTTCTGGGATTAGGGGCGTACACCACTGCCACCTGGTTTCTATGGCAAGCTAGTGTGGCTACTAGGATTAAAGATGTGTGTCCTTACTGCCTGGTCTGTAAGACTGGCCAGTGTGACTATTTTACTTTTTCTGATCCTCAGGCAAACTTTAATTATTAAAATACGAATGAAAGGCCACTATACAAGTCAAGTCACAAGGACAAACCAAGTTCAAGAGATGGCACCATCTACTAGTAAGAAAAACAGAGAAATCTGGTTACAAAACATGAACAAAGAGCAGGCTGACAGTTGGTCTTTCGTCACATTCATTTGCTTCTGCTTAGGTGATTTTTTTTAAAAAAGTATTAAACCAGGAGGTCACCAATACCATGTACCATTAACCTTTATGAAATATTAAAATCAAATATCCAAATATTTTCAGCTACATCTTTAAAATATTTTTATGAACTTTATTATAAAAATAAACTTAAAAGAAACACCCGTGACACACTGACATTAATCAGACCCACAGTCTACATCTCAGCCAATAGTTAGAATAGGCATTCTGAATCTTCAGCTACAGCTTGTAGCTTTACAGGGCGAAGTGCGTGTACAGTCTTAGCTTTACTAGAAAGAAACTGGGAAATGAAGCTGCTTATTGGGAAGTTACTGGCAAAGCCAAGATCTCCCCTGACCGGCCAGTCTTGCTATGAAATGTGATCAGGGAAGTCTTCGGCATGTCTAGATGTTAACTTGGGTCTTGCCTCCCACAGTTTGTCTGTCATATAATAGGGTTCCAGACTGTCAGAATTAGTTGACTGACTGCGTATCAGTTTTCTTTTCTTTGAAATTTCCTAGAGCATCAGAGCCCCCAGATTCTCTATGGAAGGAACTCAAGAGACCCTCACTCCCCAGACTTGAGATTCCACAGGCTATGTATTCTCCCTGAGGCTACTTGAACAGTGAACTTCAGGGCAGGCAGGGTGTCATTTTGGTACCTGGGGTTGGGTCCTCTCAGTAGACGGCCAGCTTGATCTCATTGGCTATTCGATATCAGCCGGTGGTTAAGGCAAAGTCTGGAGAAGCATGAGAAGTATGAGTTTGTCCTCTGGGGTCTATTAACAGTGTATGAACCTGACTCATTTACATGCAGGCATGACCTTGAACAACATGCTGACCTTGAGAGGCTTCAGGTTTATTTCAGTACAATGGTAGTGATAATGATCCTTCGTATACCAGTGTGAAGATTGCCCATGTCCTTTATGGTAATAGACCTGACCCCTATGTATGGAGCAAGCCCTTACTCCCTGAGAGCACTTATTACTACCATTGTTTTATGGGTCTATACCAGGTCCCTTGGCAATTATTAAGTCTAAGACATGGGCCTAGTCGCTCCTCTTCAAAGTGTTCTCCACTGTCTTTTTAAGGCCAGATCAGAAAGACCCACTTTGAGTGGAAACATCTATGTGTTGCCATGGTGATGTCATTTTTTTATCCACACGACACTTTCTGTATTTTGAAGGGGATAACTTCTCCTCAGTGCAGGGATATTTGCCAAGTTTCTAAAGAGTCATAAACTTACTGAATTGTAGAGAGACATTCTTGGGTACTGAGCTCCCAATAAACATGTTTGTAATCACTCTGGAGGCTTTCAGAGCTTCCTGTTGTAGCTTCCCTGGTGCATTCCCATGGGAAACGCCTCAGGCTGTTGCAGCATGTGGAGGTTTGAGTTCTGTCTTCATTCTTGTCCAGGAAGTCACATTTTAGCAAAGGGCAGTTAGTGTTTGTCTCCAGGTGTCTATTTGATTTTTTTTTCTCTTCTGCTTAGCATGTATGTGGGTGTTCATTCTGCAGAAAGGATAAACAAACACATCCAGTGAAGAATCCATGACAGCATTTGTTCATAACCACCAATGAGTCCATATAGCAATCTATAAGAGTTCTTTAAAGGGTCATTTCAGTTACTTAGCTGTTCCGAACTTCTCATATGTCCCGCTTTGTTTGGAAAAGTAGAAGGAACACATTAGGAAAACTTAACCTAATATATGTCAGCATTGGGAGAGACAGAAATTGCTAAATAACTGTTGGAGTCTCAGTTTCACTTTGCTTTCCACATGATGTTTTAGAGAGGGCCCGCCCTGGTATACCTGCTGGGTAGAACTGTGTTCTTAACCCGGGGCTGCAGGGTTTGCCAAGACTAGGGGCTGAAGTCCAGGAACCAAGAGGGAACTAGGGGCAAGCACTAAACTCAAGACAGTCTTTCCTAATTTTGAGCCAGTAGCAAGTCAGTGGAATGCAGCTCAGAATTAGTAACACACTACTTACCATTTGATAAATCCTGCTGAGCCAGAAGTACATTAGGCAGAGGAAGAAGGGGGGGATGCAGACCCATTTCAGAAAGAGAGTTACACATGATATCAAAAGGATTTCCTTCTGGTTTCTGAAGCAAGAAGTGTTGGATGAAGTGCTCTTTTAGCTGAAGCCATTCACCCTTTTCAATGGTTTGAACTCTGGTCTCTGTCACTGGGTCTTTGGAAATGGTGTGGGCCAGAAAGCAAGCTCGGGTCTTTCCATTTGGGGTGGTGCTGTGGGTTGAACTGCAAGCTCACAAAAAGATATGTTGTCATCCCTCTCCTCCTCCCTGAGAATGTAGACTTCCTTGTAAATAGGATCTTTATAGAGGTAACTACAGTAAGATGGCATCATTAAGACCAAACAGAACAGACATGATGGGGGTCCTTATAAAATGAGGACCTTGAGACATCGTTGTCTTAGTTCGGTTTCTGATGCAATGATAAACAACATGACCAAAAGCAATGTGGGAAGGATTTATTTCAGCTTACTCTTATAGTCTGTCCTGAAGGGAGTCAGGGCATAGTTGCAAACAAATCAAATAAAAATCTAGACTTAAAAGTGTCATAAGCCCAGTGCTTGACTTCTGGGACTCATTCATGATCCTCTGGGTACCAAAGGGTCTAGGTAGTTCCCCTTCTCCAGCTCCACCATCTATAGCACACACAGCTTGTTGTAGGCTCAGGCCAGTTCCATTCTACAGCTGCTGTTGTCCTTGGAGGCCATCCCACACTCCTGGCATCTCCAGTATTCTGGGGCCATAGTCTGAACCTAACCAGCACCCTGTCCTTGGCTCTCTTCAGGGTCTCTAACCCTGTCCCATAGTGTCAAGCCTCAGCTTCTCTCCATGGCATTTTCAATCCTAGAGTTTTCAGCATAACTGAGGCTGTATCTTCACCAATAGCCTCTCCTGACCTCTCACAGTGCCGAGCTACAGCAATTGTTCACGGCGCCTTCACGCCTTCAGAACAAGTCCCACATGGGAAGCCCTTACACATTGCCAAGTTGGGCTGTCATCAGAAGATGCGCCTTTGACCACAGCTTCTGTGTGATGCGATGACTCCAAAGAAATACTTCCCAGCAGATTTCACTTCTACAGGGCTAGTCTCTTCTTAACCACCACTCATTTCTCAGTTCCAGCTAACCAGGATATATTGCCCCAATAAAGCAAGGATTTCAGTGTAGTGTTTCTGGCCTCTTCTTAACTACAGTTGGGAAGGTGAAGATGGATGCAGACCTTTGGGAGAGGTGTCTACCATCCAAGGACATGGAAGGTTGGCAGCAAATTGCTGGGATCTGGGGAGAAGCTGAAACAGATTGCCCTTCCCAGGCCTTGGATGGTGCTAGTGTGACCTACTGCTTGATCCTGGATGTTTGCCTCAAGAACTGTGAGACGATGGGCTTCTGTTGTTGAAGCCACACAGTCTGTGCTGCAGAAATGCAGCAGCTGTAGCAAACTCACACAGATGTTTCCTGCTGAAGGGCGTGAGTATTCTTTCTCAATGGCCCCACTGTATCATCTCGTAGCCTGGGCAGAGAGCTAGAATGGAGTGAGGAGAGGATAAGACAGAACTCAATGTCCAGACGTTGCCAGGCCCTCTATAAAACAGACTGCGGACGCACTACCACACACCCGGAAATTAGAGACTAGGTTAGCGATTTCTCTTTCGAATCTTGCCATGTCGACTTCCTGTTTAGAACAAAACTGCTAATGTAAAAGGTACCATTGTGTAGTGTCCCTCCTTTGTGGAGTGCCACAAAAACACCGGGAAATTCGAGGACACACCATTCTGAATGTTTGCCACGGCAAGTGAGTTGGCTCTTCCTGCTCCCTTATTGTGAAAGAACTGAGACTCTGGGCATAAGATGACAAGTACAGGTGAATGGCAGAACCAGAGATCAAGTTCAAGACACTTAACTTGCAAGCTCTATGCTTTCCCTGCTACTCTGTAGGGCAAGAACACCAAAGCCAGGATGGTGGCTGAGTCTTCTGGTCTTGGTGGGGTGTGAGCATGGGGATTTCTCAGCTCTGTCACACTGAGAATTTCCAATGAATTACTTAAGATTGGCAGCTGCTTTAAGATTTTAATCTTGTCCAAAGATATTCACAGAGACCTGTGACAATCACTTGGGGAGTTGTTCCTTCTGTGTAGATTCTGGGATCAGACCGGGGCATACAGATCAGGGTTTCTAGAACTGAAGTTCATGGAATGGTAGTTTATAAAATATTCAGCAGTTAGGCATGGATCATAGTAGTGTGGGAAATAGTGATTTTGTTCCCTTCAGCATCCATTCTGGAATCTAGGTAATGAAGGGACTCCATGGTTTTCCTATAAAATTCATGCTAAGATTTTGGGAGACTTGGTTCATCTATTGTTTTAGATATTCCAAAGATAAATATTAGAATGCCACATTCGAAGCATTCCAGAGGGACCAGGATGTAAAGACAGTAGCCACTCCTTCACTCAACAACTCCATATAACACATTGCCAAGAACCCTGGCATGAAATTCAACAACATTGCATAATTCTTTAGCTAGAGGTCATTTTCCACTCTGCATATGCACAGGTAACAGATCTTTTGATGTGATCTAGCCATATTCTTTATTCTGAAAATGAACCTGAGGTCTGTATTCCTGTACTCCCTTCAAAGGGAAGGTCAGGATTGAACATTTCTAAAGCCAGTTGTTTTGTTCTTCTCATTGTCACTCTGTTTCTGACCATGGATGTGAATGCGCCTACATGCAACTGCCAGTCTGCATTTCTGAGAGAACTTTGCCCCAGATTGAGCACATGCTATCAAGGTACCCTGATATGTGACAAATGAAACTTTCTTGGAAAGATTGTAAGTTGGGAATTTGAAAAACATGTCTGAGAAGAAATATATCCCAATTTGCATGCCCAGCTTACATCAAATGAATCTGAATTTTCTTGCGCCATGTTCTGGAACAGCACTCTGTTTGTAAACAAGTGTCATATTGCATTATCAGAGATTGGATACCCATGTTCTAGAATAAATAGCATATCCTTCTCTGGAGGGTTGCCTTTAATGCTGAGGGGCACCCAATCTGCATCCTATAGGCAAATGGGTACCGTTGCTTTCTTTACAGAGCTCTTGCCCTAGTGTGGTTCATTGTCCATGTAGCAGGGATCTTGGAGAGGCAGCATGGTGTGATAAAAATGAGCACAATGTTTAGGATTGACAGCCTAAGTCCCGAGTGTTAACTTACCCCTTGACTACAGGGAATGGACTCCTGAGGTTTTCTGGGCTTCTGGTTTACATCTCTGATAATATCTGTGCTTGAAGTATTTTTGAAAAGCAAGTAGGGTTGCGAGTGTTCAAACGTTATAATTTTTTTATAAAGCATTGATTGTTATTACTGGTGTTACTGGGACATTAGTCTGCTGGAGGGGAAACTGAGAGTGGGGTACCAACTTAGATTTGTACTTAAAAGAATGAAGTGTTCAGAACCTATACCTGTGTGGGGGTCCAGTTTTTCTTCCCTAGCCTTCAGACTGTTAAATAATGCAATGCTCTATATAGTAAGTTAGGCTGGTTATTTTTCTGTTGTTCAGGCTTAACATGCATGCCAGAAAATATTGGCAGTAATGAAGATGACTGGGCTGCTGGCCAATGCAGGTCCATTAATAAATCAATCCTTGCATCTTGCCTAGGCACTGTGGGAAACTGGTGTAGAGATATAGGCCTGCACTCTGCCAAGGTTCCAGAACTTTGCCTCATGGTATCTGTCATGACAAATTTCTGCTGAATTGGCCATGTTAATCTTTGGGCAGATCTGATGTTTAAAATCATATTCAATTATTGTACCCAATGCATTGGAAGGTTGGGCAATCACAGATCATGCTGTTAGTGTTGAATGACATGGGAACATGTTTACAGTAACTATTTTTGTGCAGTGTGGAAATATGTATACCAAGTGTTAAGAATGTGTTCCTGTTGGCAAAAGGAAGCTATTTTGTTTTCATCTTTATATCTGTTGGCATTTTTTTAAGAGAAATGCTAATTCTGCTGGTGAATGTAACTTCACTGGAGACGTGAAACCTGAGGAGGATCTTAAGGGACATGAGAAGTTGAGAAAGGGGGAAGGGCCTGCGGGGTGAGAAGGGCATGGATTCACTGAAGTCTGTGGTTTGTTCTGAACTGGTGGCATTTAGGGTAGTCCACATTCAGGTTGACAGTTTTTAAAACGGTATAACACTGTGGTACCTACATAATCCAAATTTGAGCCTTGGCTTTACCATTTTAACTGTGTGACTCTGGGAGAGTCATCTTACACTGTCCATCCTCAGTGCCTCCATTTGTAAAATGCAAGAAGCATTAGGCCCAAACACACGGGGATAATTGAACGATTAATGTGTTAAGCGATTAAGCATAGATAGTGCTTAGCAAATGTCAGCAGTGATCTGGTTAGGTTTCTTATGTCTTGTTGTTATTGTAGACACTGTGTTGGGTCCCGCAGACGTATATCTGACAATTGGAGAGACTCCAAGGAAGGCAAGTGCTCTATGGGATTTTTGAAATTGTTCAGACAGAGAGAAGATTGGTGACTGTTCCACTGGCATGGCCGCCACCAAGTGAGAACATTCAGAAGGTTAGCAGAGTTCTACCTGGAGCAGAGAGGAAGGATGAACAATGCTGGGAGGCAACACTGAGTACATTCAGAGAAACGCAAAATGAAGAATGGCCATAAAGGAAAAGAGATTAGGATGTGAGTTTACAGGTGTAGCGTGCTTAGTGGAAATCTTAGCGTGTATGTGGTGTGGGCCCAACCACAGTTCCTAAAGTCATGGGCTTGCATTTGTAATGGACCTCATCTCACCTAGAACTAGTACTGATCTACAGGTATTTTGGTCTCTTGTTTCCCACAATGTTAGCAATAAGCTCTGATTGCTGAGCCAAGAAGGAATCATGGTAGCCTTCCCTTCTGAGTGTTGGGGTCTTGACTAGAGAGAGCAGATGTCTATGAATCCCTCCTCCTTCAGTGGACAGGCGGGACAGTGGCTAGTTATGAAAGAGCAGTGGACATGAGAAGGCCACACAGAGTGGATGGCTAGCTCCCTTTTTTAAAAGCTTATTTGCTTTTTAACTTTTCTTAATTTTTGGCTACCTCCTATCTTTTTAATTTAATGATATGCTTAAGATATATACTTAATAAGGTTTGGAACAATGGTTGGATCTCTAAACCAGCATTCTGAATGCTAATTTTACATGTGTAGATAAACTGGACTTGCTTATAACTTTGCAGTTCTTCCCAAATTGATATGTAGATTCAGAGAGATCCCAATCCAAAGCCCATCCAAGTTCATGGATGCTAACAAAGTGACTGTGCTTTTCATATGCAGAGGCAAAAGTTCAACTGTAAGCTTCTAATACTGGGTAGAGCAGCCAGGAAAGTGATAGTACCTGACTTCAGGACTTGCCACAGAGGGACAGAAATCAAGTCAGTGTGGAACTAGAGAAAATAATAGTCAAAAAGATGATGGGCATAAGGCAATATCTCGTTGACCCATGTTGTAATCAACTAAAACACCCTCAGTAGGTGTTTGATGAATGAAATGGAGCACATTCATAAAATAGGATTAAGTCACAAAAGACACACATACCTTTAATGCATGTTACTAAGTAAAATATGACAACCGGAAAAGGTTGTGCATGGTCTGACTCCAAGTGCATCATAGAGGCCAGACTGTAATAAAAACAAAAATAAAAAAAGAAGGGGTCAGTGGTTATCTGGAGTCTCAAGGGTCTGAGAAATGGAGGTAGGGCACAGAGGAGATGTAGGGAAAGGGAGTTAGTCTATATGACACTGTAATCATGGGTGTATGATGTTATACATTATCAAATCCCACAGATCACATCAAGGAAGGGCTCTAATACAAACCGTGGGCCACAGTTCATTAGCAGTGTCGGTTAATCCCTTGTTGCAAAAAACACCTCTTCAAGTTGAAGAGGGAGGGGGCACATTCGGGAAGATTATGAATTTGGTTCAGTTGATTTGGGAACTAAAAACCTCTCTGGAAAATAAAGTCTAGAAACAGATGAGCTCAAGAAAATAAACCTGGAGATTGGGAGTTTTAAGTTAATGCCTGTGACTAGTTAACTTTTAAAATATATTAAAATAGATTATGGACTATTTCCCACAACAGTATGTCCAGTACAAAAGATGAAAGGTTAATGTTATTTCATCAAAAATCATGTTTAGGGAGCTGCGTTGTGGTGGATAAGGCCCAATGGGGTTGGAGATGAGCTGAGTTAAGCCCTATCCAAACCATCACTCAACTGCAGTATACTTAATGTACTTTCGCATCCACAACACGAGGGTGACCAGACTTACCCCTTGGGGTTGTAATAAGGATGAAAGGGGATACGGGATGCCAAAGGCACCGGAGCCCATATAGCTCAAGTTCCGCCCTCACTTGCTCTGTCTTCAAACCTTTCCGGTGCCGAACAGAACATTTCTCCCTGGTTCACTCTAGAGTCGTGCCATCTTCGGCTTGTGTTCTGTGGTGGGATTGCCAGTCGATGACAGCTCCCCTGGCAGATCACAACAAGGTGGTAATTGACCTTGCTTCTCCCAGGATATCTGTTGAGGCTCCGCTAGAAGTCAAGAGCTCTCCAATGTGGGGTTTGGGTTTCACATTGTGGCCGTCCAAACATTCTTTATGGGCTGGCAAAAAGCATTTCACACTTCAGATGGGACTCGGGAGGGTGATTCGCTTTCTTCAAGGCGGGCTGGGAATTTCCAGATGATTGGAAGTTTCCACCCTGTTCATTTCAGTGCCTCGGATAGACTCCCCTCAGCGCACGCAGTCCTGTCAGAGGAGTGGTGACGCAGTAGCAGGAGGTGAGCTGTCACTGTGTTGGACAATACAGACACAGATATTCCCACTGTCACAGAAGGTTCTCCTGTGGCACAGAACCCACATAGATTGTTTTATCACTTTGCTCGTTGCCCCTTTTATCTCCTACATGTATGTTTCCTTTGCTGTTAGTGTGGCCACCACCCCAGTTCTCCTGTAAGCATTCTGTTTGAGCATTCTCTCTCAGCACACTGCCTGTAACTCTGAGGTGTTGGTGTCTCAGTGACGGACTTAATCCTTAGCTCAGTATCCAGACTTTTGCTAGGATCCCAGGGCATGGAGGACGTGTTTTCTTCCCCGCTCTCCAGGACATGTGCAAGGGCACATGGGGAGTGAACACTAGCTACGTGTTGTTTTAGGAGCTATGTGGTCCTATTCCCACCTCTAGGCCTTCTCCGAGCAGATTCCCTTCCTATCTGTCTGCCCTGTCCCAAATCATCCATTAGAAGGTACACTTCTTCAATATCACCCCTGCAATGTAGGCTCTATGATCACCCAAATGCAGTTTTTCCTTAGGGGAATCATCCCAATATTTTAGGGCACACACAATGTCCAGTACATCCTGTTTCACATGCAGTGCTTACCTTTCCTATCCTCACTTTCTTTTGTGATCTAGGGGCCTCTAAGGCAGTGGTTCTCAACCCGTGGGTCACACAACCCCAACAAGGGTCAGATACCAGGACATGAATATCTATATTAAATACAGGTAGCAGCATTCGGAAGGTTGAGAATCAGTGATCTAAAGACAGATGCTCTGCTGCCTTTTTCTGTGTAGTTCCTTGGTGGGCAACATATATTTGGTGTGTGGTGAAGCAGCCTCGTTCCAAAGATCAGTGCCTTCTTTTATTATTTAAGTGTGTGTGTGTGTGTGTGTGTGTATCTATATGTGCCTTTGTACCTGTGAGTGCAGGTGTCTGAGGAGGCCAGAGGCATCACATGTTCTTGAGCTGGAGTTATAGGCAGTTTGTGGCCTGATATGGGTGCTGGTAATTGAGCTGGAGCCCTCTGCAAGTGTAGAACTCACACTTTGAGCCAGGCCTCGAGCCCCCATAGCAACTCATAGAACCATTGGGCCAAGAAATTCATTTCTACACCTCCATAGCAACAAGTCAGAAATTCTGCATTGATTCCACCTAAGAAGAGCCATAGAGTTGGTCTCTCTCTGTCTTCACCTCATCTCTTCCGTATCTGCAGGCCTTAGATGAGCATACACATAAGCTGGGTATCCTCTTACAAGGAGCATGGACTGTATGTTAGATCCTGTCTTTGCTCACTGCATGCCCTTCAAGCTGCACTACTTAAGTGGGTATTTCCCAAGCTTCTTACTGCCTACTCTTGAACCTTTCTGCCTGAGGTTCGGGAGGTTTGCAAATACATGGAAGGAGCACTCTGCCTGCTCCACAAAGCAGGCTAAGAGTTCAGGAGGATACAGCCCTGGGACCAGTCTTCAACCAAGAACCAGGGAGGGGCAGTATGGAGATGCCCTCTGGGTGGCCTGGCTGTAAGTGTGCATGCCTCTTCTGACTTTCTAGACTTCTCAGCTGAGCTTCATTGCCCATTTGGGTTGGGGCTTACCCTTTGTGGGTTTCCTTGTCCCATCCCATCTTTCATATTATTCTCCTCCCGATCTCAGTATGGTCACTTGCCTTAAGTCTCTAAGTCCTGTTTTTGGAGAACACAAATATAGATTGAATGACAGTCAGACAATCTTCATTTCTGACGTCCTGGCCTCTTTAGTTTTATCACCTTTTGATCTTGCATAGCCAGTGTTTTGTCTACGTAGTTTGTCACTGTGTGACATATGTCCCTCTACTCTTAGCTGCAATGATTGTCTTGTTCATGTCACAAGGCTAATCCTGGTAAATGTCATGTCCAAGTACAGACCCAGGAGGGTGGAGAAAAGGCCTCAAGAGCTGTAGACCTTTTCTGAGATATCCAGGAGCCATGCAGAGAACAGTGCAGAGAGGTTCTTAGCCGCTGTAGCTCCCTCTTAAGCCAGGAGTTATTGAGAAGAACCAGCTCTGCTCTTTGTGAGGAATGAATTCATAGCTGGGGGCTATAAATGAAAAGTGGGAAATAACTGTTTTAATGCGAAATTTCATTTGTTCTGTAGCTAATAAAAAAAAGAGCACTTGTTTAAAATGGATTTTTTGGAAGACACCAACTACTTTGTAAAATAAATTTTCAGTTTAATTCTCTCTAAATACTTTATTTCTTGTATCTCCTGTCTTCTTTTTTGCATTCTTCCTCTTCGTTTCTCTCTTTAACTATTATTATTTGTAGTAGTGTGTTTAGAAAATATTAACTTTTAAAATACATATGCATATAATTTGGCTTTACTGTTAGTATTTGAACTTACCAGACATTTCTACACAGAAGAGAGCAAATGTGTGACTAATGCGGTACCATCTCATATTCATTACAATAGCCAATCACAGCACATCCTTGAACCCCCAGTAGACATTGCTAGTTGGTGGACTTTAGTTTTCATCTGGTGTAAACAGGTGGGATTGGGGACACATCAATTGAGGCAGGTACTTGGCATGCTGGTCCTTTCATTTGCCACGTGTTTCAAGAATGAATTAAATGATTGGCTCAGAAACGTTTAGAATCATGTAGGAGGGCTCTTTAATTCCCATGGTGTTTGAATCAGTTTGCGATGTTTGACTTCAGCTGGGAAAATTGCAAGGAAGTGTGAAATCACAAGCCTGTTTCTCATTCACCTCTCTTCCTGACCCTGATGACAATTTAATCTGGACCTTTAAAAATATGTCCAGATAGGATTCTGGCTTTTCATCTCCTCTTATGGCTTTTACATACATTAGTGCCATTGGGGTTCCCCATGATCCAGCTATAAATCCACTAGTCATTGGTGTTTCCCTCTCTTGAATTCCTTGATATTTGTGGTCATCAACAGTCCTAGTTCAGGAATGGTGCCCACTGAGTCTCTGGGGGTATAGATGAGAAGATAGACCCTCTCTTGGATCAGCTCAGTCCTTCCCAGAAACCTAATCCCACACTGTGTAACCCTACATCTCCCCTAGGTTTCTGTCAGTCCCATCCTTAGGTGCCTTTATCCTTAAGATCTTTTCGTCATTCCAGACACCACGTATGGATCGTCTTCCCCTCCCACATCAACTCTCCCAAGTGGAAATCCAGTCTTGATAATTCTTCCATCTCATCGCCATAGAATTGGTTAAAACATAATCCCACCTCGTAGAGATGGTAAATCACCTCATCCGTGAAACTCCGACTGTCACTCCCTTCTCAGCTCCCTTTGTTGTCTTGTCCTTACATTGTTGGAGATCAGTCAGCTTGGAGAGCGCCTTTAGTGTCTGCTCTCCAACCAAAGCCCAGAGTTAAGCTTGTTGTTAGCCCTCATCTCTGTGAGCAAGAAATAGTAACTGTGGTAGTTTGAATGTAATCGGCCCCTGTAATCTTCTAGGGAGTGGCACTGTTAGGAGGTGTGGCCTTGTTGATGAAATGTGTCGCTGTGGGGGGGCGCATTGAGGTCTCCTCTGCTTAAGCTTTACTCTGTGGGCCTCTCATACCACTTCCTGTTGCCTGCAAGATGTAGAATTCTCAGCTACTGGTCCAGCACATGTCTGTCCGCATGCCGCCATGCTCCCTGTAATGATGATATTGGACTGAACCTCTGAAACCATAAGCCACCACCTTCGTTAAAGGGTTTTTTTTATACGCGTTGTAGGGGTCATGGTGTCTCCTCAGAGCAATGAAAACCATGAGACTAATTTTTGCTGCCCTCGGATTCTGTGACCTTTCTTCCCTGGAATATTTTCCAACTCTTTTTTTACATCACTGACATATAGACTGGAGACTTGTCTTTGTGAGTCCCTTTATATGCCTCCCCAAGGCTTCTGGAAGTGCCTTCCATTTGATGGCTCATTTATTTCACTTTGCCCAGGTGATTGGTTTAAGGTAGACTGAACGTAATACTAGCCGTAGACTCCATGGGTTGCAAAAAGCACAGAAAGTATGAAATTTTATTTTAGCTTTGATCCTCTGCAACCCCTGAAGTCAGCAAGCAGGACTTCAAAAAATATTATCCTCATTATCACCAATGAATCATAAAAGAAATGGTGTCTCAGATATCCTGGGGTGTTTTAAGTGGGATTGCCAGTTGTAAACTCTGTGGCAGGGATTCATAGCATGTGTCTTGTTGGGGACAGAACTCAAGAAAGACCTTAAGAGAGGGAGGGATACAGTGTTGAGCAGGGATGGAACCAAAGACGGGCCTGGGGGTCAGCCTTGGCCTGATCTGTTGTAGACAGGATTGATTTTATAGCTAAAGCCACACATAGACTCTCCCTTAGGAGCGAAGGAGTCAACCAACACATCTCTTCATCGGCAGGGAGCTCCCCTGGAAGTGGGGAAGAGGTAAAGCCTTCTGGGGGCTCTCCTGACGAAGGCCAATTCTGCATAGATTGTTTGAGCTTCAGTCTCATTACCCAACAACTGGGAGATGGTGGTGCCAGCTGGTAAGAGATGGGAGGCAGACTCCAAGGACTGGAACAGGGTCTGTTTAGGTCAGACAAGCTCTCTACCACCAGTTCCCTGGTTTTCCAATGAGGAATCTGAACCTTGCTGAGATCCAATTGTTTCTTAAATTTGAGGAGTACTAAGCAGAAGACTCGGGATTTGAACCCAGATCCTACTTTCTTGTTTTTTTTGTCCAGCTTTGACCCAAGTTGCCCTATTGGTTCACATCCTCTAACCCCTATTTCAACCTGTTCATCACCAGCCTGGTGAGAAAGACATGTATCAGAGTCCTTAAGGCCCCAACTCAGACTTTTTACTTTATTTTTTCAGTTGTCAGTTTATGAACAAGCTCATAATCAATTTAGATTGCCCGTTTGAAAGGTAGGTCATCTACAGACGGGGGAAATTGGAGATCTGAAGTGGAAAAAAGAGACAATTTAATTACAGCAATTTAAAAAATGATCAGTCTTGAGCCAATCACCGTAGAGAAGCCTACAGCTCAGCACTCTTCAATAGGACCCAAGAATGTCATTAAATTATATTCTACAATTAACTAGAATTTGTTCACTTTTTTCCCCAGCAGAGTTCAATTGAACTCCTTTCATGTGTCAGATACTATGCCAGGGATATAAAAACATGGTTCTTGTGTATAGAGAGCTTCCATCTTAAATACTGCTTGACGACAAAGACGACAAAATGGAAATAAGAGCTAAGATTGGGCTCCTTCTCTGTGTAGGAGGCTTTATCTCATTAACGAGCCTCATAAAAATGCACCACGCCGTAATCTTATCGGGGATGCTTGACATCTTTTCAGTAGTCACTGGAAAATGAAAATCAAAAATGCCACGAGATGCTACTGTATGCTTACAAGAATGACTCAGATATGAAAGCTGACAATACTAAATGTTGGCAAATACGTGAAGCAACTGGAATGTCTTGTAAATGGAAATACAAGCATGAAGAAATCACTTTAGGGGACAGTTTAGTCTCTTCTTATGAGATAAACTTGCACTTACCGTGTGGTTCACCTATTCTGCCTCTGTGGGATTTAATCCAGGAAAGATGAAAAGATAGAGTCCCCAAACAGTATGCACATGAGCCTGGTGTGTGGGAATGTGCCTGAAGCCCTAGTTACTTGGAAACCTGAGCCAGGAAGATACCTTGAGGCCAGGAATTTGAAGCCAAACCGTGTAACACAGCCAAACTTTGTCTCCAATAAAAACTAAATTTAAAAATTAAAAGTATGTGTGTGAATATGCTTATGAGTTTTATTCATATTATTCTCAATCTAGAAAAACCCAAAAGTTCATAAACTGGCAAATGAACGAACAAAAGAGGATGTGTCTGTGCGATGGTATATTATGCAGCAGTGGACACCGAAACACAAAGGATCTCAGAAAACACCATGCTGAATGAAAGAAACTAGATACAAATGAATGCATCCCATGTGATAAGTCTATTTGTAAGCAAGCTAAGCCACCAAAGCTGAGCAAATCTGTAGTTATGGGGGAGTGTTGGTGTGGAGCTGGGGGTGTGAGAATGGCTTGAATGGCTGTAGTCCATTGTATAGGAGTTATACCTATAAACATACATAGCCCATAGCATACAGTCAGTAAATGATGGACATTTAAATAGCTTCTGATCATATGGTGCTTTGGTTACTTTTTTTCTTTAAAGAAATGAATGATAACGATGAAAGTAATGCAAATAGATTCTTTAAAAATGGATTCTTTTTTCTGATTACTGTTTATTTATTCAACAATATTTGTGCACAAGCTACATTTCTAGCCTCAAAGGCAGGGCAATGACAAGAGACAAGAGACTGTGTGCTAGTCCCTAGTCCAAACTTTCATTTGAATTCTTTTTTAAGTTAGTAGGTAAAAGTAGTGGATTTCATTGGAGTATTTTCATACATGTGTATTGTTTACTTGGCTCAGATTCATCCCATCACCCTTATTCCTTCTTCCCCCCAAATAGCCACTCTTTTGCTTACATATCAAAAAAATACAAACTTTTACGTGAATATATATTTAAATCCAGGTCATCTGACCTCTTTGTTTATATGTTTCATACAGTTTGCTCCAACATCACTGTAAGAACTGAATTAGGATTACTGTATAATATAAATGAATCATGTTACTTTGCCCATTTTCCTATGTCAGGAGTCAAGTTTCTATCACGGAGCTGTCTGAATGACTTCAGCTTGGCAGAAATAGGTCAATGGGTGGTAGGTGTCTTGATGTGTGTAGGTGCTTGCGAGCCTGTCGTCTTGGACAGATGATGGTGCTTTGTTCTATGGGTGCAGAACTATCCGATCTCTTCCTGTGGGAAGGGAGGCAGTTGTGTAGAGGTTGCCAACGAGGTTCCCTTTAACTGAAAACGATTGTGTCTTTTTTCTGTCTTGGTCTACTGTGGCCCTGGCCAGATTCCCAAGGCCTTTGTCCTAGTTTGACTTTCTGTTGCTATGATAAACTACATGTCCAAAAGTAACTTGGGATAGAAAGGGTTTCTTTCAGATTACAGTTACGGTCCTTTGTAAAAGGGAGTAAGGGAGAAACCTGGAGGCAGGGACTGAAGCAGAGACCATGGAGGAAAACGGCTTACTTGTCTGCTCCCCGCGACTTGCTCAGTTTGCTCTCTTATACACCCCAGGATGGCCTGCCATGGTGGTGCCACACAGAGAGGGCAAGATCCTCCCATATCAGTCATGAGTCAAGAAAATGTCCCTTAGATATTTCCACAGGATAATCTGATGGTAGCAATTCCCGAATTAACATCCCCTTTCCCGATATGTCTAAATATGTGTCGAGTTGACAAAACTAATCATCACAGCCCATTTCGATACCCCAGGTCCCCAAGCCAGGCAGAGTCGGGCATCCTGAATGGCCAGAGGCAGACAGCCACATGGTGGTTCTCGTCACAGAATGAAGAGTGAATAGGGAGTGCTGTCATGTGCTTCAGTTTCTGCTCTGTTGGGAGGCGCCACCCACTAGTTCAGACCTCTTCACAAGATAGTTCCTAATTAAAATCCAATAAAACAAGACAGGGAATAGACGAGCTAGCAGAGGTGGCATGCCCCAAAATAGCTTGTCTTATGACGTCTGCAAGCAGTGTCTGCTAAGACAAACAAGTGCCTCTTTCCAGAATCCAGATTGAGTCTCACCTCTGCCTTCTCTGACCCGGAGCTGTGGGGGCCTCCAGGGACCTTCAGTAGCACTGACCTGGTCCTTTAGTAATACCAGTCCTCCATTTCCAGGGGCTCTGAACCCCTGAACAGAGTGGCAAAAAAGAAATCCTTTTAAGCACACAGGCATCAAAAGGCATTTTTATTGAAATCTGGTTATCGGTGCGGTAAATAAAGAGGAAGCTGGTGGAGGGATTAGTGGGTTCCTTTATTGTCACGTTTAGAGGTGAGACCTGGTGGTGAACCTGATGACATTTTGAATTACTGATGAACATGTGCCCTCTTTGGGGACGTCTGTCACACTACAGTGTTCAAACGTTTGTCATAAAGTCATGATAACCACCAATTTGTTACTTCAAGCTTTGGCAATGAGCAGAGCCTTGAAGATGCTCCAGAGAGCCTGTGAGAGAAGTACACTAGAAGACAGGTCTTGGCTACATCTTCAAACACTGTTTTTACCAAATGACCATGCTAATTATTTTGATGCCGAGTTGGGTAGTTGTCAGTTCCTGTGCCTTTTAGTGATGACGGTCTTTTCTATTCATCGACCACCACTAGGGAATCCAACTCTGACACATGTGGCCCTCTAGCACAGCTGAGTCAGCAAAGCTGTTCTCCATCCTGCTCCTCCTTTCATTATGTTTCTATGTTAAAATTTCAGCCTAAGTATTATGTAGTGTACTCCTTATTTTTCTTTAGCAACAAAGACTTTGCAAATGCCTACTTGGTGGGGCAGGTGACAGAGAAGCAGGGAGATGGGCTCTATACGGGCAGGTTCTGCTCTAAATTGGAGATGGGCCAGACAGATGTGGCCTTCACAGCCTGGCCAGGCTCTGGAGGATTGTGGAACCTCAGAGGTGACAATTGAGGTGAAAATGATGCTGTTGTTGTTGTCAGTATCTGGTTCAGCACAAATGGTCAGTGTCGAGCCAGACAAAATGAGGATATTCGAAAAGACAACTGTGTTACTCAGTTTTGTCCGTTGAACCAGTGGACCTCAAGAAATTAAAATTCCCTCAGGAATCTCATGCTGGGTTGTAGTCAGAGACTGCTTGTTTGTTTTCTGGCTGCCCAGACCCGAAATAATTACACAGAAAGTGTATTGATTGTAATACCATTTGGCCAAGAGCTTAAGTGTATTTCTAGCTAGCTCTTACATCTTAAATTAACCCATTTCTATTATTTTATATTTTACCATGAGGCTCGTGGTTTACTGGGATACTGGCGCATGGATTCTTTTTCTCCTTCAGGGGCTACATGGCTTCTCCCTGACTCTTCCTACTTTCTCCTTTATCTCTGCTTGGAATTCCTGCCTTACTCTATTCTGCCCTGCTATAGGACCAAAGCTGCTTTATTTATTAACAAAACGCATTCACAGCATACAGAGGGGAATCCCACATCACTGGGAGAAGAAAAAGACAAAAGCTTTCATGTGCCAGAATCTGGAAGTAGGGGCTTGTCTCCAGGAATTAGAGAGAATAGTCCAGATAGTGGCAGGCTAATAATGGGTGAGCCTACCCTTAACACCCCTTATCGTAGACCCTGTTATATAACACACATAACTCTCGCCCTATACTTAAACCTAAACTTTGTGCCAGAACCCCAAAAATGAAGTGGGTAGGGAGGAAGGGTCACTGAATCATTTTTTTCCCACACCAACTAAGGATTTTATTATTATGAATGACTATCTATTAATCTTTATTTCTTAACTATACATTACATTTAAATTATCTGCAAAGACAATGCCTTAACCAAGAGCAGAAATACTTGTACCAAAATCAACCTTCAATTTTTTTTCAAAGTTTATTAAATTATAAAAGTTTCCATTTCCGCCCCCCTCCCAACACCCTCCCACTCCCCCTACTCCCTCTCCTCCTCCCTCTCCATTCCTAAGAGCAGTCAGGGTTTCCTGCCCTGTGGGTAGTCACTGAATCATTTTTGTACCTTTTCTCAATGTGACCACATTTAATGTCTTTTTTGTTTACTATTATTTGTTTGTTTAATTGACTTATTAAGGATGGTGATCAAACATAGCTTATTAGGGATGTGAGGACACAGGCTCTAACTATTCATAACTAAGGTAATGGATGTATACCCCAGCATTTCCATGTAGATGCCAAGCTCCATCCTGGACCAAAGAAAACCTCAAACAGAGATCCAGGAGTGTGTATGCACAAAGAAAGGCCTCCAAGGATTTAATGATTGTTTGACACATGGGATGTGGAAGAATATTTGACAGATAATAAGGAGGAGTGATAATTTGCATCTTGTCCAAAGTATTTGAATGTCCAACACATATGTGAGAAGATCCAAACATCTCCACATGTGAACCTCTTCATGAGTCAACATCAAAACAACATCCACATCTGAATCTGAATGCTTCAGCCCCTATGAATGTCTCCGAGCCTCAGGTTGACAGTGTCCCATCATCTCAACATGTGAATGGCTCAGCACCTAAGTCCAGATGTCACATCAGCACCAGAACACAATGTCCCATCATATCTCATCATGTGGATGGCTCAGCACCTTAGCTCAGATTTCGCATCAGCACCAGAACACAATGTCCCATCATCTCACCATGTGGATGACTCAGCACACTAGCTCAGATGTTGCATCAACATCTGAACACAATGTCCCATCATGTCACCGTGTGGATGGCTCAGCACGTTAGCTCAGATGTCTCATCAGCACCTGAACTTGTGATATTTTTAACATCTCAACATGCTAATGTGTCAGCATGCAAAATTCACATTCAACAGGTTCATGACAATCTCAATGCCTCAGTAGCTTAAAACCATCTTGACGTGCAGCAACAGCTGAACTAACTGTCTCAACGTAGCAGCATGAAACTATCTTTATTACAGCACATGATGTATTGAGGGAGACCTCATCTTGCTTACTCATCTAGTTTCTCAAATCTTTATTAAAATGCTAATTTTTAGAAGGTTCTGCTCTTTTGTAGATGGCAAAGCTGGCCCAGCATTGTAATAATTCAACAGCATTGAACTTATATAGAAATCAGGAGGCTGGCTCTCTCAGATGATTCTAAATCCTTTGAAGACAGTTCTGATACCCGTACATTTTCCACAAAGGGGCTTTGAACTTACCCCCATGATCCCTAACAAAATAACTGAGTCATCTCAATGGCCCCTATAATATAATTTTAAATGTGTTTTAAAATAATAGGTTTATTGATGGGTACATGCATGAAGATGTGATAAAACAAGTATTTTACAATGTAGTTATAAAATCTAAGAGGTGGTAGAACGTAGGAAAAAAACGTGAAAATTACTCTAGTAAAATATTCTAGAAAAGATAGTAGGCTGAGAAAACCAGCAAGCCAAGCCATCAGGAGTCATACTGCCAATGTCACAGACTAATACTATTCTCCAGTTGTACCTTACTTTCATACTTGATACCCATTAATATCAGAATCTATTTTTAGAAATCTTAAATTCTAGTTCATGTGTATTTAAGATGGGGGGAAAGGCATAATTACTTTTGGAAATTTTCCATTTAAAATCTCTGTACTAAAAAAAGGAGTTGGTTCTTAATTAAAGGTAAGCTTTATATACCTGGAAAATCCCATTTAACTGAAGCCTTGTAGAAATGTCATGTTAATTAGCATTTCTGGTTTGCAGGGAGACCTATCCCCTTAACCTTCATGTGGCTTCATCATTTCCATGGCGTTTTTATATTCTGTATCATTTCAAGAGGGTCAGAGAAAGGATCTTTGAGTTAGAGTCATCTTAATTTGAATTCTACCTTGACTGCTTGCTGGGCAAGGAACCAAAAAGACCCTGAGTTTCTTTGAGCTCAGTGCTTTCCAGCGGCAAGTGGAAATGATGGTACTTAAGCCAGGTGCGCCTTCATCCAAGCACTCAGGAAAACTGAAGCAAGAAGATCAAGAATTCAGCCTGGGCTACACAGTGAGCCCCTGTCTCTAAAACCAAAACTAGAAAGCTCTCAACAAACTTGGTGCGACTATCATGAAAGCAGTTGACTGTTTGGGGTCTTCACACATGTCACCCAAAGGAACTGAGACTTGAGCTGACACTGCTATCAGTCTGAGGTCATAGAGTAGCCCCCACATTAGTCTCCCTGGCTCCGAGTCTCTAGGCGGGCCACCATTTTCATTCTGTGGCTCGTCACTCTGATACTTCATTACCATCCCTTCCCTTCTTACCTAGAGCCAAAAACAAATGAGAAGGTGGAGATGCAGGCTCAGGAGTGGGTCACACAGAGCCACAATAGCCTTTCAAATGCTTGTGTATCATTTCAAGCGTGCTACCTTTATTCTCTGTCTTTGGTGAAAACTGTAGAATTTCTTACCCACATCAGAGATAAGATGTATTTATTAGTTACCAGATTGACTTTGCCTTTGACCTGAGAGTATTTAGATAGCTTTATGCCAGATAGCTAAGATTTTATTTATTTTTCCTTTGTAAAAAGGACTCTCTGTGGTGTTCAGACTGGCACTGAGCTTAGGTTCCTCCTTCCTCCACTTCCAGAGTGCTGGCTCTGGATATGTATCGTATCATATCTGATCTTGTACCTCAGTTCTAGTGAAGGCTTGCATGTCTTCTTAGGGTCATCATCAGGAATGACAGCAGCCTTACTTACAGTGTGAAGTGATAAGCGAACAGCGTACTGGAGAATTTTACTGGCTTTTTGAGTTTTGGGTGCTCTGTTGATTCAAAAGGGAGAGTCCGAGAGTCCAGGCAGCATGTGTCTAGCTGGGGATGCCCGTTCAGGGCGCTTTGTGTCATGTCAGAACCCATGGAAGGAACAAAGTATACCGGGGCCAGCCCCAGGAGAGAGGCTGAGGCCAAAGAACACACACCCTCATGTGGCTTATTGTTTTTAGAGCATGCTAGAGAATTACAACAGACTGCTTGGAGCCTTAACAATCGCTTGTTTTGTATTGGATGCTTTATAAAAAAAAAAAAAAAAAAAGCAAAAGTTTTTTTTTTTTCTTTGTGTGTTACACATATGCCAGGAAAAATAGTTCCTGGTGAATGAAAACAACTCAAGGGTCAGTTTGTAACTCGAGAGGGCCCATTGGGTCCAGTTTCGAAGATGCCATTTTCTCTGGAATAATGAGGCTTAGTGTCCTGTAGGGGAAACAGATTCCAGATTAGGCAGGTAGACTTGAAGGCAAATGGTTTCTGTCTTTAGGGAGAACCCAGCCGAGTCTTAGGGGGACACTTAAGGTACAGTAAAGACTCCGCCTCCTCTGGCCTGTAGGGATATGGGCTCCTGAACAGCTTTTGTCCAAGAGTTAATGGGGAACAGATCTCTGGCATGATATGCCAGCCCCCAGGATTCATACATGATCCTGGGTTTCCTCAGGGGCAGTTTGCTTTTAAGCCATGTGTTGCCTCAGCATTTCCAGGGCTGGCCTGGGAAACTCACCCAGACCCTGGTTTTCCTTGGGCCATGCCATTACCTGCAGGGCCAAGAACCTGCCAGTCAGCAGCTGCAAGGGTATGCAGCAGCCGAAACCTGAAAATAGGAAGAAGCAAGCAACCGAACTTGCAAGTTAACCAAAGCCACAATGTACAGTCTCCCTGAAGACCACAGAGAGGAGATCTGGGGGTGGGGGGGTGCGGGGGCAGGCAGTGCACTCTGTGTGTTTAGAATGATGCTCTCAGCATGGCTTATCATGGAGCCGCACTAGGGGGCTAGGTGACGACAGATGCATCCTGAGAGGCCTGTGTGCTTGACTCCAAGGATAGATTTGGTCCCGCTGATCACTTCAGCTTGACTTCCCGTCAGACCAACTTCTAGGAACACTGGGAGTCGTTCAAACGGTAATGTCTCAAAGAATGATCCAGTGACCCCATCATTAGCTTCCTGTAGGAGTACATGGGTAATGTAGATTCTTAGGCCCTGTCCCAGACCTACCAAATTGGGAGTTCTGGAGGCAGCATAGGAGGTTGAGTCTTCATAAGCCTCTCACAGGAGCCTGATCATCCCCAGCTGTGGCAAAATCACAATGACTTTTGTGGAAAACAAACAGATGACCAGGTAAGAAGGGCCTCCAAGGTTGGGTGTTTCTTTAGTCTCTCCCATTTTGTCCCTCTCGAAGGGAGATCTCTGGGGGATATCTAAGGCAGAGATCTGCTGGAATGGTAACTTAGAACTTTTTCGCTGTCTATGGAGACACTCGTAGCTGGTAAATTAGATGATATGGATCAGTACTCTAATGCTTTTGTTCATGCTTTACATAAGAGTAAGCAACTCTCGAAGTCTGGGTTTGCTTCCAGGGCTATTTTTGCAGTTGCCGGTGGTGGGAGGTGGTACTATGAGGGCCTCCACCCTTCCACTGCGAGGCTCCAATAACAACATGCATACATTTTCTAGTTTGGGACAGTGATTTGTAAAAACACAGCCTTTTATTTTTTCCCTTCCTGACTTTGCTCTGACACGTGGGTCCAGGTATTGTTTATTATCTGGTTTTTCTCTTTGCCTCCAGGCTAGGACTATGTTTAAGCCAATTCAAACTTGCAGGCCGTAAAAATAGCTCTCCCCTTGCTAACATCTGGGTTTGGCAGGGGCTTTATTGGGACAGGAAGTCCATCTTCCTACCTGCCCACCCTCTGGGATTAACTTTCTAACATGTCTCGGGTTTCCAAGTGTTAGAGTACTATTTGACACAGCCTTTTCCTTCAGTGGTTGGTGGTTGGGGGAGAATGGGGGTCCTGATTCCCCTGCCCTGTTGCTGAAGAGCTTGATTTGGCAAACATGAAAAGGGCACCTTCTTTCGAGGCAAACAGTCCTCTGTACCGATGATGAATGTCAAGTTCATCTTCGAGGCACTGCTCTGAAAGTCACTCTCATCTCTGGAAGGGAAAGCGGCTGTGATGGTCTCAATCCTTCCTGCCCATGGTGTAAGTAAGCTGGTAATTATCTCCAAAGAGAATTACTTTCAAACAGAGAGAAGGCCCTAGGAGAATTTTTATTCTTCTGTGGTTCCTCCATTTATTTATTTATTTGTATATTTGTGGGTCTAGATTCTATTCTTCAACAGGTTTCCGTTACTGTTTTTTTTTAACTTACTAATTTATTTTTATAACCCAACTGTTGTTTCCCCTCCTTCCTTTCTTCCAAGTTCTCCATCTCCCTTCTGTCCCCCAATTTATTCTTAATAACTAAAGCTTATCTGAAGTTTTTTTTCTGTCCTTAAAATCAAAATAAAATTGGAATAATCAAACCTCCCATGAATAAGCTCCCACACACACACACATTTCTCTGTTCATGAAAACTTGGAAAATAGGAAGCAGGTGTATTAGCTCTGGAGGGTTTTGGTAGACTTCAATTGACTTCCTCTAATCCAGGTTAGCATAGGGGCTAGTGATGCAACAGCCTGTTGAAGCAAGTTTTACTTTGCTGAAAAAAGAACAGTGGGTCATCTTCGGAAGGCGGGTGTCCAGTGGTTGAAAGACTTAAAGTTGCCCACGCCTATCCCTCATTCAAAGCTGTGCATGTCCTGGAGCTTACTACCACCCATGGCCGTATGGAAACTACATTCTGAGAAGTCACTGGGTGGCTCAAACCCAGGCTTCCTCTCCTTTGACATATTACCCTTTGGTTACACAGCGCTTACAGCGACACAGAGATTCTGTGTCCCATTTAGTTGTATTGCTACTTGTCACTCCGTCTATTGTACATTTGACACATGGTGTGACTAAAAGACTACATTCTGAAACATATTTAATTAGCATTTACTTTAAATAGTCACATCTATAGTGTCTACTATGTTGGGTAGCTGGAGGGAAGGAAATGAACGTAGCTGAACTGAGCCTGTAGCCTTGAGACCTGATGATTCCACTCGTCAGAGTTCCTAGGAGCAAACTGACTTCCTAAAGAGTGGTTCTTTCCCAGCTCTAAACCTGGAGGCTGAGAGGAGAAAAAGCAACTGTTTCTTAGACAAATGAGAAAATCGCGGCCTAAGGTTTTCTCTCTAGTGAAACAGAGTCGTTTCTTGGCTAGGAAAGGGTGGAGTGAGTCGGTGTCTGAGCAGATGCCCAGGCTTTCAGTAAGTTTTGCACACTCGCTTCCAGTCTTCCCACCCTGCTGAGTCACCCCTCCTTTGAGAAAGGAACAAAAGAAGGAACGAGAACTAACTGATGTTGCCCTCGCTGACCAGAGTCATGAGGTGAGTGGCAGGCAATTTTTTTTGAATCGTCCCAGACAAAGGCTGGAAGATCTCAGGTGGTGTCTGGTACCATTTTCAGTTAGTGTGGGGGCCATGTTTATCTAAGAAAGCAGTTCTGTTTGGAAATGTTCCCTGGCAACGGTTGGCTAGTTGCCACTCTTGGTGTCTGCTGTGTGTGTTTTCTGTGAGATTCAATGGCGCATCAGTACACTGTTTGTTTGTTGTGGTACTAAGGATTAAGCCTAAATCCCTACATATTCCAGACAAGTGCTCTGCTGTTGGACTCTACCCCCAGTCGCACCCCTTTTAAACTTTTTATCTTGAAGCTGTCTTTCTAAGTTCACTAAGCTGACCTTGAGATGGTTCTTCAGTAGATAGGTTTTGAACTTGTGTTCATTCTGCCTCATGCTCCAGTCCCTGTACAAAAAGAAGCATCATTTTTACCCACAGAACATGTAAACATGGGGTTTGGAAGCTAAAATGTGCAGTCTTTTTAACATTTATATTTTTGAGGATGTCATCTGAGGATGACATTTACATAGTTCCTACCCATCCCTCATCCTCTCCAACACTTCTCATGGCCCCGACTCTATCTCGATTTTGTGACTTCTTTAATTATTAGTGTTATAAACACTCTCTCTCTCTCTCTCTCTCTCTCTCTCTCACACACACACACACACACATGCATACACACATGTAAACAGACTATTCTTTCATTTCCCAACCACTCAGACACTAATATTTACACAGAAACTATATTAATTGCAATACTGTTTGGTCAATAGCTTAGGTGTATTCCTACCTATCTCTTATATCTTAAATTAACCCATTTCTATTAATCTGTGTATCACCATGAATCTGTGGCTTACTGGAAAGGTTCTGGTGGTGGTGTCTTTCTCCTTTGGCAGCTACATGGATTCTCTCTGACTCTGCCTACTCTCTATCTATGTCTCTGTTCAGATTTCCTGCCTGGCTTTGCTCTGCTAAGCCATTGGCTGAAACAGTTTTATTCATTATTCAATAAAAGCAACACATATACAGAAGGACTTCCCACATCACACACATATAAATACAACCTAAAACCTGCTCAGTCTAGCCAATGTTGCTCATATGTGTATGTGCATAGGGACATGCATTATTGGAATAAATGACAGGAAAAATAGTCTTCAGAGTATTAATTTTTGGGTGTAGACTAGGAATAGGAATGAATGAGTATACACAGATGCCCTAATGTCATGGTGACAATAAGTCAGCAACACTTGTTGGAAGGATTTGGGGATGCTTTCATCCTAAGAACAGTCATGACTGATATATCAGTGCAGGACAGTCCCCAATTGATGATGATGAATGGGGCAAGGTGTAGCCAGAGTAAAAACCAGGACAGACAAAGTAAAACACACACACACACACACACACACACACACACACACACAACCAACATCAAACCAAGGTCAGAAGATTGTCCTGGGAATATGGCACTCCACCTCCATGTTCTTACATCCACATCTTTCTTCCTTCAATCTTGGCTTCCCATCATACCTCTTAGCTTGGGCCTTTGAAGGAGTCTCAGTCCCTTGAAACTTTCTCTGCCTGATTCTGGCTCTGGAACCTGTTGAAGGCCCTCTTTTTACACAATTCATGGTCCCTCCCACAGTATCTGCTGAACCCAGCTGAGGTTCTGGCACTGAATCTCCTTCCTGGGTTCTCATAGGAGTCATTTCCACTCCCTCCACAGCCCTGGGCCCCGGTTGGCTTCACTTTTTGTGCGTAACAAAGAGCCATGGCAGCCATTTTCTCCAACATAAATTGGTATAGCAAATGATGTCTAAATTAAAGACAGACACTCAAGAATAATTAAATCCATTCTGAAACAGAAATGGGACCCATGGTCCCTTAGGATCCGGGAGAATTTTATAGTTCTGGTATGTCAAAAAGGCATATGAGTTGATTTAAAGGGGATGTCACTGGGAGAATCTGAGATAATTTTAATATGGGGGAAAAAGACATTTACAGGTTATAATCCAGAGAATAAAATCAGAATCTATGAGTTTTCATTAGAAGGAACAGGGGGCAGAAAGAGGAATGGAACAATGTGAGTAGAGAAAATGATGGAATTGAATACTAACCACTTAGCAGGCATCGTGTAGCTGTGTTTGTCAGTTTTCTATCTGTCTATCACAGCTCTTGAGAAAGAGAAAGAAGATTTCCACAGCACTAATGGTTTGGGCCCTTATCTGGGTGATCATTGCTTGAGGCAGCTGTCAGGCATGGAGGATAGCAATGGCGGGGGCTCATGTGGTCGAACAAACTGTCACCTCATGCTCAGGAAACGAAAGTGGAAAAGGCTTCCATCCCAGGTCTCCCTTGAGGCACACCCCCATGTCCTAAAGACTTTCAAATAAGTCTTATATCTTAAAGCCTTCAATTATGCATTTCTCAATAGCACCACCTAAAGGACCAAGACCTCCACACAAGGAGCTTTGGGAATACATAACGTTCAAGGGGTAACTATCGCATAACAGCTCAGTCATTGGTAGGCTGCATAATGACAGCGGTTCCAGAGAGTTGTAGCGGATTTGAAAGATTTCCTGTGGCTGACATTTATCGTCATCACGACACACTCACACGTCGTGTAACACACTCCTGTGTTTGCAGTGATGACAATATGGACACCTGAAGTGCTGGGCATGTGAAAGCACAGTGCACTGTTATATACAGAGCATAACACTCGGTGCTAATGACTTTATTTGCCACTTCAAACTGTGTTTTAAACCATGGTCCTTCTATTTATAAAAAGACGTCACTGTAAAACAGCATGCCATGGTACTCTGGAAGGAGCCACATATGTCTTATGTTGCATCATTTTTTGTTATGATTGATTTAACCTGTGTGACTTTGTTTATTATGGCGCTAGGATAGTGTATCTGTGTGTGTGTGTGTGTGTGTATAATATATGAGCCTATTGCTCCTAAGTTGTTATATATGTGTATGTCTTTGTGTGTGTATCCAACGTGTCTAGATATGGATTATCTAGGTTTCTGTAAGTGTCTCTGATGATTGTACAATAAATAAGTACCCGGCACTCGGGAGTTTGAGGCCAGCCTGGTCTTCAAGAGCTTAGTTCCAGGACAGGCTTTAAAAAACTACAGCAAAACCCTGTCTTGAAAAACAAACAAACAAAAACAAACAAACAAACAAAAAAACTAAGCTAGACTTCTGTCCTTTCTTCCTTCTTTATTTCCTTCCTTCCTTCCTTCCTCCCTCCCTCCCTCCCTTCCTTCCTTCCTTCCCTTTAGGGCTAGAAAGTGAACTCGGGATCTCATGCATACTAAGCAAGCACTCTTACCACACGTCTACACCTCTGCCCTTAAGGATATGTTTATCAGAGCATATCACAGAGCAATACAGAAGTGTAATTATTTCAGACAAACACCGCGAATGAATCCTAAACCAAGTGCTAACAACTTGGTAAACAGGATATTAGCATATTCTAAAGCGGATCCCACAGAATAGTTGATGATTACAAAGGGAAACATGGTTGCTTCACAGCCTGGTGCACTCCTACCCGTCTTGTGAGATTTTGTTGTTGACATTTTCAGTAAAGGCAGACATGGGAATGTGCTGTCTGATGAAGGGTGAGCCATGCGCCTGGGATGGCCACGGCATCGCTCCTGGCCCCTTCTGCCTAACTTGTGTAGTTTGAGAAGAATCCCAAGCTGTCATCAGGCAAGCCCAGATGGAGGCATTTAAACAAATTTCTCATTCATAGCCTCCTAAAATGAGGAGGATGTGAAAGACAACACAAGACTGAGAAACTGGCCAATATTGGAGGTAGTGGGGCAGTTAAGGAGGCGATGGGGCAGTTAAGGAAGCGATGGGGCAGTTGAGGAGGCGATGGGGCATTTAAGGAAGTGATGGGGCAGTTGAGGAGGCAATGGGGCAGTTGAGGGGGTGATGGGGCAGTTGAGGAGGTGATGGGGCAGTTGAGGAGGTGATGGGGCAGTTAAGGAGGTGATGGGGCAGTTGAGGAGGTGATGAAACAATTAAGTATGTGTGGCTGGTGGAATCCTGACCCAGAAATTATCATTTTTCCTGTAAAAGTCATTAGTGTCCTAACGAGCAAAATGGGGAAGATCTGAAGATTAGATAAATAGTAATGCTATCCCTGTTCATTTCCATGTTTTGACAAGTTTGTGTTAGTTATGGAAGGGAATGACCTTGTTCCTAGGAAATATACTAAACTGTTTGGACATTCAAGGGCATGGTATCTGACTGACTGGAAGGGACACAAAGAACCCAGTCGTGTGGGGAAGTGCTCTTCAACTTTATGGCTTGTGGTTTACAAAGAAATTCACATTTGACAAATTTCATTAAATTTAGACTGGAAAGCTACATATTTTCCTGTAGGCAAATTATGCCTCAATAAAAAATTAAATCAGAACAAAAATAAGTACCAAAATGATTCCCAAATAGCTTAATGCGTAAGCCATTAGCGTGGGTGTGTAAATCTCCCACAGTGGCTACTTCACAATTTCAGTGAATTCTCTCATCAGTACATACTACTTTTTAAAACTAATTTGCTTTTGTGTGTTATTTTCCTTTAGTGACACACAGAGCTTCATAAATATTTGTCAATTGATTGGTGGCTGTGATTGGCATTATTATGTCGTGTATCGCATCTGAGATCTAGCACATGGGAGAGACGTTTCTGTTGACTGGAACAAAGGGTGACCCTAAAGGTGACTTTTCCCAAACTCTTAACCTCTGTGGAAGGATTTTCTGTCTTGAGGAATGTCCCTGTCACATTGGAGCAGCACTCAGAAGGAAGGCAACTCCACAACTCCGGGAGGCTGAACTAGCCAAGCCACTGACAGGGGTTTCCTTGTAAGGCGTGTCTGTCAGCTTCCTGCCTTGTCAAAATCTGGAGAAATTATTTGTGGTTTTTCAGATCACACTCCCATGCCAGGATATTGTAAGTACTTGGACTACAAATTAGTTGGAGTGAAACCCTGCAGCTAGCCCAGCCCAGCAGGAGGGAAAGATGTGCAAATACATTGGGTCTTGGAAGCAAAGAGAGTTCAGGTCAGGGAAGCAGAAGCAGGATTTCACTCTGGCGAGATGAGGCTGGACCTTGGCTCACAATGCTCGAGCACTGAAGCATGCCTCTTACACCGAACCAGCACCAGTGTCTTGATGTCTTGCAAGGTCATGACGCTTGAGGCAGACGCAATGCTGACCCTTATTTGCAGATGGCAATGCAGAGGCTACTTTAGGTTGAGTCTGAAATGTTCCCCCTACATACTTATGATTGGGATACTTGGCCACAGTCTGCTACAACTCTTTTGAGAAATTCTGGAAACGTGGGGAGAGGCACAGTCTACTGTTGTGGGAATTCATTCAGTCAATAGCTTTTGGGGTACTGGACTTAGAGGCATGGTCTTCAGTCTGTGGACGGGATCGCTTTTAAGGGAGAGAAGGGGCTCTGTGGTGGTGGTCGGAGTTCTGTTCGCAGCTCCCAGTGCCTATAGAGCAGAGGACCATGCGACTTTCTATGTATCCATTCATATTTATTCCTCGAGGAGGTAGGAGCCAGGCTGTGGTTACTGTGGCAACTGCCTTTAGTCCTTGGCCACAAGCTACTGTGCAGTGGGATGGGGATGCCAGTTCCTTGCTCTTCTGCCCTTTGCACATCTGGGCTACGAGGTGCCAACGCTGAGGACTGGCAAACACCGAAGGGCAACGGTAGAGGAGGAGCAGCGGCAGTGCACCAACAGGTTCTAACATGTTATCTCTTCTGTGCTGGGCCAAGTGGAGTAAAACACGGGTCCTGAGCAGAAAATAAGCATTCTGGAATGTCCATCAGGCGTGTCTTTGGGATAGATATACACTTATGTGTGAAGCAGTCTAGGTAGACTCAAAGACATACTCAGAAGGGACAGGCATTGTCTGACTAGCTATGAGAAAAAGAGTATAGCCGAACCAGGTGACTTGCACTGATCAACAATGAATCCCATCATCCGTAACCCATTTATACGGGAGGCCCCCTGAAGTGTTCTCTATACTCCCACATAGTTGAAAACCTTTGACTACTACTGCCACCACTGCTACTTTCCTGCATTCTCCTCTGTCCTTCCTTCCTTGTCTTCCCCCTCCCTTTTTCTGTCCCTGTTGAGCAGGTCCAAGCCACGCGAGCCCAGTTCCAAGTTCTTGAGCCCTTTCCTGTCCGTTCCTTATGTGCATCCAACTCAGAGAAAGACACCACACAGGAGTGAGGCTGTGAGGAGACAGGAAGGAAGTGTTGTGAACCATCCTAAGGCACAGGGAGAGGACAGAAATGTCTCCAGGCCTCCCACACTGACTCTTGGTGCCACATCTGAATCCTCCATGTCATCTACCTGAGGGATGTTCTTAAGGAAAAGATGAAAACTGAAAACAGGTGGTGGTGGTGGTGCGGGCCCATGGGGAATAAAGGTGTAGTTCTGTCCTCCTAGTGCTGTATGGTGTAGGTCCTGTATGCCATTCCTTGTGTGTGTGTGCACGTGTGTGTGTGTGTGCGTGCGTGCGTGCGTGTGTGTGTTTTAAACCAAATGGGGCAAGCGTGGCAAAACAGAGCAACAAATCGGCAAAGACGTCACATGACCAAGGCTTGGAGAAGCTTCCAGCCTCCGTCCCAAGAATCTCATCCAGCTAGAGGGAGAACCCTGAGAATAAGCTTGCTCCCTGAGCTCCACTGGCCTCCTCAGTGGCAAAGAGAGGCATTTAGAGCAGGAAGTGGAGCCGAGTCCAGAGAGAACCTTAAAACCATGCAAGGCAAAGCTTCCCCTCCACCTGCTCAGGGCCAAGCCAAGGGCAAAGAATAACCACTAAATCCTATTGCTCCAGCGGGCAGAAGTTTGAGATTTCATCAGATGGCATCAGAGGGCAAATATTTGTGCCTGTCTATGGAAAGTTCTTCTGATTCACCATTTCCTGTAGCGGCCTGGGGCTGGATGAGACCGCAAGGGAAATGAGCTACACAGAGAGGGTCTATGCTTAGGCTGCATGGTAAGGGGCGGGCATGGGTAGCAGCAGTACAGGTACATGTGCACGCCTTAAGTTTTGTGATCTCTGGGGGCCCCTTTTATTAAAGGGCTATTACTCTGGCATCTCTGGATCACTGGGCTTGGGGGCCTGCAAGCTGGCTCCATGCCCTCCCCTCATTTCGTCCTTTCCTGAGGATGCTTTCAGGCCTGGTTTTGGTTTGGTTTGGTTTCTGTTCCTCAGGAGACTCTGACTTATATGACCCAGTTTCTCCCTTGGCAGACCCAAAGGAAACCAGACCTTTACTGGAATGTTCTGGTCCTGCTGGCCAACATCAGCCCCAGTGCCACCTCCTCGGCAAAGGCAGGACCCTACGGAGGCCGAGCTCAGCTTTCACCTGGTTGGGGAGTTGACTGGGTATTGCTAGTCTGTGAGAAATTAAGCACCACACTGGCTTATGGTGTCAAAAGTTCAGACAATGGAAGATGAATGAAATAAGAAAGAGGGGGTGAGAAGATGGAAAGGAGGAAGGAAGAAATAAATGAAGGACTCCCAATTATTAGAGGAGGGTTTGGGCAGACCCCAGTGCACCCTGGTAGGGACTCTTGGTCAATATGTTCCTGTCCAGTTCTCCATATAACTTTGAAAAGTCATTCCAAGTTTGAAGACCTGACCTCTACATTGGAAGAACAAAAGCATATGGGGACATTACGTACAACACCCTCCCCCGACCCCGCCCAGAGAAGGCAGCAACAATGAGGACCAAAGCCTGTGGTCCAGAAAGGACGTGGACTGATCTGCTGCCAGCAGTACCCAGAATGCCAGGGGGCTACCCTTCCATCTCACCCAGGTGCTATGGGGACACCCCAAACTTCTCTACAGGACTGCCTTTCTGTTCTTCATTGGGTGCCAAACTCAATAAGCTCATACTGACATCTGGGGTGGGGTGGGGATCAGTTTTAAGTAAGTTTTTTTGCAGGGGTGGATAGTTACTTCTTAAGCTAAAATTAATATGGCTATATCATCATGCTTTTTGGGTAAAATGAGCTTTGATTTTAAAGATACTTTTAAGTGTTGACTCTAAACAACAGATTCCATATGTGTAAAACAGAAGCATCCAACTTACGGACAGTGATTCTTAGATATAACATTTAAAAGCTCGTTCTTTTTATCTCTTAGTTACCAGAGCAGCCTGCGTACCACTTAGGCCTCTATAACAGATCTCTCCACCTTGATATCTGTCCTAGGTATTGTTTTAGACTAGGTTGGTGGTTCCCAACTTCTAGGGGTCTCATGAGTAATCTGATTGTTGTGACTCTAAATTTGGACTTAAATTTTGCACAGTATTTGAGAACATTCAAGTTTTCCTGTGGATCTCCAGGCCCTGTGTCTCAAGTTAGAGAGGGATTGTCTAGACAGATGGAAGGAGGGCGATAAGGTAGAAGAAGACCGTTATCTACTTTTAGGTGCCATTTTTTTTTGGAGAGGGTGGACTTCTGGATGTAGAAGTATCTGCTGTAGTCATTTTATAACTACCTCAGTATTAAGCTGTGTGAGGTGGTAAGGGTGGTGTACCTAGGAGTATTGTCTATCGAGAAATCCAAGACCCCTTTGGGGCTTGGTCATAGCTTCTTTTAGAATCTCCTTGGATGTGTTTGATTCTCAGCTTAAATAATTGGTCACCCATGTTGTTGTTGCTTAACTATTGGAATTGGATTTTCTTACCTTTTTTTCTAAGTATGAACACTTCGATGCTAAAATGTCTTTGCTTAAGGAGCCAGTAAGGAAGGGGTATCGGATGCTATCTATCATGATACCTGACTATAGAGAATCACAAGTTCTAGGCCACTTTGGGCTGCATAGTTTCTTGCCCTGGGCAATACAGCTTTTTGTCCTGTGCTAACCTGAGTTACACAGTGAGCTACTTTGCACACACACACAACCCTCAACCTAAAGAAGTATGAAGTAACACTTTTAGTCTGTAGGCTGAGAGCAAAGCAAAGACTCTCATTCATTCTTCAAAACCAGCAACATCACCTCATTTATCTGCATATCTTAGTCCAAGATAGGATTCAAATATCACTCTGGAGGAGGAGAGAGAGAGAGAGCGAGAGAGAGAGAGAGAGAGAGAGAGAGCACGAGCATGGGATGCCGTCCAAGTGCCTTTTCTCTCTGGTCACACATGAGTAAACATAACGCTGTTGGAGTGACGCCTTTTCTCGAAGCCGGTACTCTGACAAAGCAGGTTGGATTCACCTGAGCTCTTCACAAAGTAGGCTGAGCAGTGACCTGGTTCTTAGCTCTTTGAAGATTATGCTGAGTACCTGCTTACTCTGTTCTCCGTCAAGTGGAATCCTGAATGGTGAATGAGCCTCATCTTTGTGCATGTTGTAAGATGCAGAAGGCCAGTGTCTGCATTTACTCTCCCTTTGAGCGCCTGGTGGGCTCCCAGCTCCCCTGAAGGTTAGAGCGGTTAGCATGATTACCTTGCTTTCTCATTTGCACAGTGGGTTCATGATACCATCCGACTTAATTCCCGTTCACATCCCATGGAGGAGGTATGCTGGCACTGTTTTCTAGATGAGAACATAGGTGTGTTACGAAAGGTAAGAAACAGGGCTGTTGCCGCTCTGTTCAATGAGAAGACATTGCTTTCCGCCAGCCATACCTTTCAGGGAAGCCGCGGTCCTCTGTCTGAAGGCTTCCTCTGGCCACCTGTCTTAGTTACTTTTATATTGCTATTAAGAGACATCATGAAGAAAGAGTCTATTGGGGGGCTTGTTTACTGTTTGAGAGAGTAAGTCCATGATCATTGTGGCAGGAAGCATGGCAGTAGGCAGCAGGCATTGCTCTGGGGTGGTGTCTGAGAGTTTACATCCTTGTGTGCCATTAGGAGGCAAAGAGAGAGAGAGCTAACTGGGAATGGTGTGGACTTGTGAAAGCTCAAAGCCCACAGTCAGTGACACATCTCTCCAACAAAGTCACACCTACTAACCCTTCCCAAACAGTTCTTTTACCTGGGGACCAAGTAGTTAAATATATGAATATATGAGTCAATATACTTATATAGGGGTATGTTCAGTTTAACACACCAGTTGAAAGTTTCTTGCCTGCCTTTGTAGTGAACCAGAAATGACAGGAGTGAATGCTTCCTAAGACAGCCATATCATGACAGAAGGGCAAAGATGTACGTATACCCCTTGGGTGAGATGACGCTTGAGGTACAAGGAGCTTTCAGTCTTGCCTTTCCCCCAGGCTTTTTGGCTAGAAGTTAACCTGTTTCTATTGTGCTCCGTGACGGTGGGACACATGCTTTGCCGGATCTCTTTCCTTCCTGGTATCATCTCCTCATTTCTGTGTTGGCATGCCTTCACCTTGCAAAGTCATCCCCTGTACTGAAACACTCTTTTCGGGTCTGTGACTGGGAGAACTCATTGAGAATCCAGATTCTTGGGCTCCATAGCGTGGCTTTTTCCTTCTAAGGGTGAATATTCTTATCCAGGCTCTGTGAAGGCAGGAGAGAGCATGTTCCAGTGGGAGAACAACCTATGTCAATCCTGGGGCGCAAGTGTGTGTAGTGAAGTATTGGAGAAAGAAAACCAGAAGGGCCTGGAGTGACCTTGTAAGCTTCCCAACCAGTCTCTCAGACGCTACACTTCTTTCCCATAAAGAGAAGTTGCCTAACACAGAGGCAAGGTGGACAGAGACCAAAGAGAATATCCAGCGTCAGGACTTCTGGCTTGGGAAGAAGATCACACCAAGATAGGTTACAGAGTTCATGATGTTGTTGCATTTGTTTGGCAGATAGCCTTGGTATGTGTGGGGAGGCAGCAGCATGTCCAACTCTGTGGCAGCCATTGTAAATCATGGGAAATATGTGTGGCCACCTCCTCATGGAGGCTTGGGAATAAAATGGTATGCCAAGCCAGGAATCAGGGTTGTATGTATCCTCAGTCACCTTGCTGGACCTCTGACTGACGGGGATATGGGAGGGGCTACTGAGGTGGCCACGATGGGGTGACACTCTGCATTTTCCGAACATGCTTGAAGATCACAGAAGCCCAGCAAAGCACCAGTGTTTTCAAGGACCTTTTCCACTTCGCTGAGGCGATCCATAATTTGTCGTGTGCCCAAAGAAGGACTTTAAAATGAGGGGCCAGCTCTCTGAAATTATTACCTCTGCCTAGAAAGCTCTTTTGAGCGTGTGGAAAGAGATTGAAATGAAGATAAGATGTTGAATATAAGCCTGCCCTTCCTGATTTAGATCTGCGCATCAAACTCCCATCATTTTATCCTCCCACAAATGTGTATTTCTGAGTATGAGAATGAGTACACACAGTTGTGTGTAGGTACACGCAGACAGACACAAGTGGTCAAGAGTGTGTGCATTCACGTAAGTATCCATGATAAGATGTGCAAACGTGAGAATGTCAGGGAGCCTTATGGAGGACATTGCTTATTGTTTACTTGTAATTCTATTCTCTGTTACTGAAACTGCCAATTTGAGGACAGTTTAAGGCTCTAAGTGGCCAGATTCAGTAGAAATCAAAAAGAGGGCAAATGGGGGACTCTTTGTCTTTCAAGAGTGCCCCTTGGTTAGTGTTCTGGTGAATATTGTTCGAACATAAAGACTAGCTGTAAGGATCAACTGAGTCCTGTCAGCGAGACCCCAGAGTCTTCTCCAGGTAGCCCTCTGCTTGCTCCCCAGGTGTCCTCACAGTGGACATTCATGGCAGCTTGTTGCGTAGGTTTTATGGGAGGCTAATTCCAAGTCATTTTCCTATCTACCATGAGCAAGCCAAGGGAAAAGGATATTCCCAGAGCCAGAGTGTTCCAAGCATTCGGAAAGGTCACTGCCACTTTTTTCTTTGGTAGCTCTTAGCAAGGCAGAAATACTTGGATGTCAATCCTGCCCCTTTAACACCGCTGCAAGCTGACTCCATTTGTTGAGCTAACTCCATTTGTTGGAGATAAAACTTCCCCCTTGGTCCAGGAGTGTTCACGGCTGAGTTGGCCACGAGACAGAGGACCCTGTGTTCCTAATTATTTCTGGATGAAAAGTCCTGCAGGCAAGTGGAGATTCGGGGCAAGGATGGCCAGGTGGAGCCCTCACCAGTGTGCAGTGAATTGTAGAAATGGGGAGATAATTAAATTAAGAGAGGCAGGTGCAAGCATTGAGAAATAACCATGGGTGTTAATTATGCAGTCCAGCCTTGCTGGCCAGTGTTCGCGACAGAAACGCCACAGGCCTGTCCATCATGTGGCTTGTGAAAAGCTTGGGCGAAACACATTCATGGACCCTAGAGGATTTGCCAGGGCAGCCTACTTGGGATTCTAGTGACACAGGAATTATTTATTAGTGGTACTGTGCTGCACACTTCCCTCTGAGCCAAGATGGGCATTTGGGGGGGGCGTGTGTGTGTGTGTGTGTGTGTGTGTGTGTGTGTGTGTAGATGGTGTGGGGGATTAACTTCGATCGCATAGAAGTTTGAATGGCATGCAGATGTTTGGATGTGTTTTCAATCTAGGCGCTTCAGAAGGTTCTTTCTTCTCTTTTGGGCTTGAATTAATTTTTCTTATGGACCGGGGGCAATGAATGCACGCTTGTTGTGAAAAGGTAGAGATAGATGGCGGAATGTCTGCACAAGTGTGGAGCATCACAATCAAAAGAAATGGGTGCTCAGAGCTACAGCAGCACACGGCTGGACTACAAATACAGTCAGCTGAGTGAAGGCACAATGCCTTAGAATCTGCTGCGTGCGATTCCATTTTGGCGCATCCCGTAATAAGTTAAACTGAGCTGTGGTGGGTTGGGAGTGTAGCTAATTGCTAGAGTGCTTGCTTAATCATGTATGAGGCTCTCGGTTTCTTTCACAGGAGGACATGAACTGGTGTGATGGTACATGCTTGTAATCCTTGCATTAGGAAAGTGGAGATGGGACGATTGGGAGTTCAAGGTCTTTTATGGCTACACAGAATTGGAGGCCAACCTGGGTTATTGGAGACTCACAAACAAACAATCTAAGCCGCAGTGATGGGTGTCTGGACTTCACAGGGTACACAGAGGAATGCCACAGGATGGTGGGAATGTTCTCTGCTTCTTGGGTGAGGGTTAGGTGGCTATAAAGATTTTTCAGCATTTGTCTAATGTGCCCTTTGAAGTCTTTGCATTTTCTTCCTGGTAAATAATGCCACTCTGAAAGGTATATGAAAAGCCCTTCAGTGCTTTGACCTTACATTGGATCCTGGTCAGTTTATGTCAACACATCCTGAGGACAAGTCTCAGTGGCCCAGAGGTTACCAGTTCTAAGTTGTTGTGAAAAATCTTTCATTAAAGTAAACCAAAATCAGAAACTGTGGATGGCAAACTACAGCCTTTGGCCAAATTCATTCATGTCCATTTATCTATGTAAACTTGTCTTGGGGCACAGCCATACCCACTCATTTCTGTGTCTTTACTGTCATTGCTCTCTTGTCTCAGTGACAGGTAGGTAGCTTGGTCCTGAGCCCCACTGCACCACAAGTCTGAAGGGTTTAATCTCTGCCCCTGCTGTGGGACAGTGGTCTTTTATCCTGTCACTTGTGTTATTTTTAATAAAAATGCTGGTTGGCCAGTAGCCAGGCAGGAAGTATAGGTGGGGTGACAGTGACCAGGCAGGAAGTAGAGGTGTGGCAACGAGAATTCTGGGAAGAGGAAGTTTGAGTTTGCAGTCATGACCCAGAGAGAGGAAGCCAGACACAGAGGAAGCAAGATGTGACTGTCGCTGAAAAATATACCAAGCCATGTGGCTAATTCAGACAAGAATTATGGGCTAGTATAAGTTCTAAGAGTGAATAAGAAGCCTGAGCTAATAGGCCAATTGGTTTATAGTTAATGTAGACCTCTATGTGATTTCTTTGGGACTGAATGACAGCCAGGCAGGACAGAAACCTCAGTCAACATGCCCCTATATAGGTAAAGACTGTGAACGTGAGAGTAAAGAACCATTTCTGTTGGACGCCTTTCTCGACACCATTTATGGGTGGAGTTTTCTGGCGGGGGTGCTGCTTAGGGAAGAGAACTTCCTGGGAAAAGACAGGATAGTACAGTGTAGGAGTATGCTCACTCTTCGAGATCAGTTGTTCAACCCATGGAGTTTGCTGGACACACATGGTGCCGAGGACCTGTACGCCTTGACCTATATAAAGTCTAAATAAAAGTTTTCTGGGTCATCTTTGTTAGGAGAGAAGAAATAAATCTGGCCTGGAAGCTGTCTGAGACCAAAGCTAGACTCCATTTTTAAGCTTCGAGCTGTTGGCTGGGAATTACCCCTGCACAGAAAATAAAGCCAACCTCATTGATGGTGAGAAGGTGAATGTGGTCTGGTTCAGCATCATCAACACAGTTGGCAGTGTTTGTTCAGCAAATGAAGGAACAAATTGGACCAATATAAAAACTCAGGCTTGAATTTGGAGCTAAATGAGCCGTTTAGCTGGAGACCTTCTGTATTGTTACTTCCTTTAATAAAGGTTAAACCTCCCCTCTCTCCTTGCCCTTCCACCTAAAATGAGTCTCATGACAAGGCAGGAGGTCCCTGGAGGATTTGGTAATGAGACACATGAGTCCCAAAGTTCCGCCTTTCTTCATTCGGCAAGTACTTAGTTTCTCCATCTCTCGACTTTCTCCTTAAAGAATTTGATCTTAGGCAAGAAGGATGAATAGATATACCCTTACTCTCAATCAAAACATCACATAGGGGGAGCTGACCTGGCACCTTTACACATGCCCTGCAGAGCCTCGTTTTTTTTTTTCTGACTATTCTCGAACCATTCCAGGTTACAGTGTGACGTTGTACCTCCCCGAGACACGACAGGAACAGGATTAAGAACTGTGGCTGTGTTCCCTGTAACACAGGATGGCTGATTTGATCATCTGGCAGGATGTTTGCTGTTTTAATCTCTTCTATATGCTTAAAACCCCTGGGGCATCTGGCCCTGCACTAGACGCTTGCACTGCCCAATGAGTGCCACCTTGTGTGCCTGTTCCTGCCCCTCTTTTAGGGCGAGAGCTGAAGCGGGAGAATCTTTGGCAGTCTGTGGGAGTCATTATCGTTCTGGGTTTGGTGTTGAATCCATAATCAGTGAGGAGCCAGTTTCTGATTTTTTTTTTTTTTAAGACGAAGGGACCTGATGAGTCCCAGCTCAGTAGTTAGGGGTGAAACTGAACTGGAGTGTGTTGCTGTTTGTGTTGGTGAAGGTGTCTCTGTGGGTCCTTGGGTGGGGATTGGGGTTGGATGAGTTATCAGCCACCCACAGTTACCTCTGCCATCTAGGAGACAGTCAGAACTGCCTAGATGCTCCACAGACCACGCCACTCACTACTTCTCCTGCAAAGAGTGAAAGAAATAATTAAATCCCCACAAAAAACCCTCTCAACTACCCCTCAGGCCACTGACAACAATAGCAACAGCAACACATGCACCATAATTAGATTTCCCTCCTTATACCTTCAGCATTGGATTGGGGACTGAGAGAGAATATGTTTTTTTTAATACTTGTTTCAAATATGTATAAAGTACTTCATAGGTGTTTTCATGGAATTGCTAATAAGCCTCTGAGTAGGGATGCTGTACTCCCGACACAATCTGGTGACTGTTCCCCGTGCATTTGTTCATTCGTCTATTAGGTCATGAGCTCATCTTTATGAAGCATATCTCCATATGTGAAGTTTGCTCCTTATTACTGGGAAGTAGCGGTAAGAATGGCAGATGATTAGATCATAATTTGCAAATCTGTGCTTCTGGGTTTAGAAAAACACTGCAAAAGATGTGGGATGATGGATGGATCTGGCGAACAGAAAAGATCTTTGGGGTGAAAATGACACTGGGACTGTAATCTGCAGCGATCCAGGTGAATATTGGGGGAAACTGAGCCATGGCCACGCCACACCCAAGTCCCCAGATAAGCACGTAACAGCAGCATCGCTAGGTTGTTTGCCTTCTGAAAAGATGGAGATGTTTCCTAATCTCAATTGTCATGATGCTTATGAAGAAATAACTCACTCTCTTTTCCTGTTCATTGTACTGTTTTCTTCTTCTTCCTGCTAAATATCTTACCTCATTCCAGTCAATCATAGCATCCTCATCCATGGTCATCAGGCTGTTCGACCTTTCCCCATACTCAGAGTGTGTCCTCTGCAGCTTCAGGCTTCGAGGTTGTGCATTTCCCACCCCTCCTCTCCCACCCACATTTGCAGCCCTGGGAGGTGGGTCATCCGGGAAAAGTCATGGCATAGTCACATGTCGTGAGTCACAAATTGCTGGCAATGTTACCAAGATGTTGACATGCTAAGAATGCTTCCTGGTCCCCAGCCAAGAACTGGCACGTGGCAGACGTCCACATGGATGTCAGGAGCAATGTTCGTGGCAGGGAACACCATCCCTGGAATGGGCAGCAGATGCTGCGAGAGCCACTGGAGGGACAACAGCTACGGATGTGCTCCTTTCCGGTTCGGCTTCAGTGTGTCAGCCTCTGGCACTTCTGTACATCATGCTTAAGAGCGGGCCTGCCTCTCCAGTTACCGTGAGACTGGATACATGGAGAATTTTGTCAGCCTGGAATATTGTCTAAAAGGAGATGCAGTGGTCCTGTGACTTATTAACACTCTTGAGGCGTCTCTTGGGGACCTTTGCACAGTGAATGAATGGCTTTGGTCCTAATCTGTCAGGGGAAAGCAGAAATCAAAGCATTAGGGACAAAGAGAAAAGAGTGAAAGTGAATGTCAGTCACTCTTTCAGAGTTGCTTGCTACTGGACAGGAATCTACTTTTGTTAATGGTTATTATAGCAGTTAGTGGTTATTGTAGCAGAGGCCCTGGACATACAGCAGACACAGCAGAGCGTGCGTCTCAAGGCCTGAGAGCACATAGCACTTCAGAGCCTTCACACTCACTGCCATCATATGCTCCTCCCACCTTGACCCCTCCCCCTTTCAAGGCAGCACCAAAAGTTCAAGAATACATTGGCATTGCCTCACCAAATGGTATCGACATGCAAGGAGGGCGACAGCAGGTCTAAGGTGCATCATCTCTCATTGCCTGTCTCCTCCCACTTAGAAAGTGATATCTGAAGTTTGCACAGCCTGCGAGTGCTGCGGGACGTGGGCCGGAGGCTGGTGCATGGTGCCGTCTTGCTAGGGGTGAAGCGGCAGGTTGCTTTGGTCTTGCCATATGTTCACTCTGATCTAGTCTGACTGCCTGGTGTCTCTGTGGCAAAGTCTACACAATTGCGAGCATGCAGCTCTGTCCAGTGGCCACTGACCCTGCTGCCCAAACATATTTTCTGTCTGTTTCTCACAGAGGCTCTGGCTGAGTAGAAGAAGAGGGGCAATCTCTTTGCAGACTGACTCCAACCTGATTCTCAAAGCACAAGAGGTCAAGTCACCAAGTCTGGTTGGAATAAACTGATTGATCCTTTCTGGTCATCCTGATGGAAACCCTCCCCAGAGGCTAGGCTATAAACAGGACGCAATCATAATGATAGGCATGTTTGCCTGTGCTGCCTGACTAAGCCAGTCTGTTTTCTATAGCTATCACTTCAGCAGCTGCTGTTCCATTGAGGGTCTTGGGAGTTTTCAATTGAACCCCATACTTCATGAAGAGGAATCTGATAGTTTTGTGGATGCCCTTAAGTTGCCAGAAAAGTCTGGAATGGGGCAGGGTGTCCTCACTGATTTTACAATTTTCATTAGAAATTATGTCTTTTATTTCCTCCTTGGGCAACTTGAAAAATTCATTTATCTTGTGCCATATGATACTGTATGCATGATAATTCATGCGCATTTGCTGATGCTCCATGTCCACCCACCATCAGGCTGTGGGTTTTCGTGTTACGTGTTTGTTCTGTTTGACACATTTATTGTTCTGAGCCTCACTACAGCAACACTTGGTATATTTGCATGGCTGTCCCATGTGCCAACTGGCCCTGCAGTTGGAAATCTGGGGAGCTATTTCCGATTTGACCTGTTTCCTCCGAGGCCACTTGTTTTACCTCCCAAAGCTGAATGCTTTCTTCAGCCATCAATTATTGACTGCTTATGAACCCAACGCTTACCTAGGTGATAGTTCACTTTCAGTTTCTTCCCCTTTGGATCCAAACTAAGGGTTCTACTGGGGTTGGGATGGCATCCTTGCCCATCGCTGGAATTGCCTTACTCCAACAGCAAATGTAGTATGCATGGATTTCTTTATATTACATGTTACTTTAAAAAAAAATTGTTGAGTCAGGGTCTTATTGTGTAGCTCAGGCTAGATGAGAATTTTAATCTTCCCACTTTAGCCTCCTGATTTCAGGCTCGTGCCACCAGGACTGGCTCATTTGTTTTTAACTTAATGCAGAGTTGCCTACATCCCTGCTGTGTTCAGAAATCTCCACTTCTCTGTGTCTTTTCCCAACACTTTCATTACGTTTTAAGGTAATAATTACTCCAATAGGTATAAGATATGTCATTGTTTTGTCATTTGAATTTCTCTGATAGATTTTTTTTCATGTACTTGTTGGCCGCTGTTGTCTCTTCAAGAGTGTGTATTTGGGGTCCTTGTCCATCTTTAAGTGAGGTTATCTTCTAGCTATTGAGTTGCTCAAATTCCTTACATGTTCTCAGTATTAACCCTTTTGCAAATATTGCCTTTCCTTCTCTATCATGTTTATTTACAATGTTGATTGCTTCATTTGTTGCATAGACGGTTTTTAGTTTGAAATAATCTTGTGAGTAGTCTACTACTCTCGTTGTCTGTATTTTGTGGGTCATTGCCAAAAATTAATTGCCTAGACCTTTCCCACATGTAAGCTTCTGCTAATTATAGTTTTACACCTGAGTTTCTAATACATTCTCACATGGCTCTGAAAGTGGTATATGATGGGGCTCCATTCTGAATCTTCACCATGTAATATCAATAACGGGTGTTCCCAATACCATTTATTGCAAAGACTGAACTTTCTCTCTTATGTGCTCTTGACAGCTACATTGAAGTCCAATAAACTGTACCTGCCACAGACTATTAGAAGATATTAGATCCAGAAAAAATAGATTTATTTCTGGATCTAATATCTTCTAATAGTCTGTTTGTCTATTTTTATCTCAGTACCTAGTTCTGATTACTGGCTTCTTGGGTATATATTTAAGTCAGGTAGTGTGATCCCTCTAGCTTTGCTGTTATTGTTCATGATTGTTTTTAGGATTTTTGATACGTTCATGCTAATTTGAGTAATGATCTTTTTTCCTATTTCTCTGAAAAATTTCACTGTAATTTGATAATAATTTCATCAAATCATTGATTGCTTTGGCTAGTATGAGTATTTCAACAAAATCAATCTTATAAGAAATTGGGAATATGTTTCTATTTACCCAATTTTACTCAGTATTGAAGGTTTCTATGTGCGGTTCCCACCTCAGTTAGGCTTATTACTAAGTAATTCTCTCTATGTTACGATAAGTGCACTATTTCCTTTGCCTTTGTAGTGCATAGAAACCCCACTGTCTTCTGTATATGGATTATATACATACCCTACAAGTTTAGCGAACTGGCTTATGAATATTTTTGTGGAGTGGTTAAGGCATTCTATATATAAAATTATTGCATCTACAAAAACAAACAATTTAAATTCTTCCTTTTGAATTTGGAAATATTTCACTTATTTTTTTTCCTAATAGCTTTGGGTACAACGTCTAGTGCAATGTTGAACAGAATTGGTGAGAGTTGCTTTGTAACAGAAGAATGAGTGAGGAAAAACAGGACTTCCCCCCATTGACTATATATCAGTTTAATTTTTAGTTGTAAAGATTTTATGTTGATAAAATTTCGGTTTATCCCTAACTTATTGAGCATTTATATCATTAAAGAATTTTAATTTTGTTAAATGTATTGTTTTCATTGATTTCTCACATGCGGAACAAAATTTGCTTCTCAATGCAATTTGTTACATAGTTACTTATCTAATCCACATCATCTCTGTTATATCTGTTAGGTCAGTTATGATGTCCCTCATTAATTAATAATTTTGAGTTTTCTGTTTTCTTAGTCTGGCTAACACCTGCTAACATTTTCTAAAAAATATATTCTACTTTCAATTATCTTTTATGTAATTGTTCTGTTTTTTGTTCTTTTTTTTCTGTTTATGATTCTATTGTCTCTTTCATTTTGGTGTTGAGGTATAAATTTTCTTCTTTCTGGGTTCATTAAGGTGTAAAACCAAGCTGTTTATTCCAGAACATTCTTCCATCACAGTGAACCTCTCTCATAGAGTCAGTTTTTCTACAAGCCATAGGTTTGGGGATTTTATGCTTCCATTTTCATTTGTTTCAAGATATGGTTTGATTTCTTCCTTGGCTCATTGGATGTTCAGCAGTGTATTGTTTAATTTTCATATATTTGTGTATTTTTCGGTTTTTTTCCTGTTTTATATTCCCAGTTTTTACTGTGGTTGGAAAAGATACTTGATATGATTTTTAGTCTCCTTGAGTTTGTTAAGACTTTTGTGGCCTAGCACATGACCTTTTCTTGAGAAATTTTGTATGTGTGCTTAAAATAAACCTGTATTTTAAACTGGGTGTGGAGGTGCACACTTCTAATTCCAGTACTCAGGAGGCAGAGACAGGCAGATCTCTGATGTTCAAGGCCAGCCTGGTCTACAAACTGGGTTCCAGGACAGCCAGGGCTACACAGAGAAACCCTGCCTCAAAAATAAGTAGATAGATAGATCGATAAATCAATAGATAGAGAGTTAAATGTGTATTCTGCTGCTGTTGAATGGAGTGTTCTGTAGATACACATTACATGAGTTTGGTCTGTAGTTTTATTTAAGCTTGATGTTTCCATACTGACTTTTTCTTTTAATTATCTATCTCTTATTAAAAGTAGTTAAAATGTGAGTCCCACACTATTGTACTGTACCTACTTTGCCCTTCAAATTATTTGTTTTGTATATTTAAATGCTTATATATATATTATATATATATATACACACACACACACACACACAAACAAGCACATATTATTAGATAATAGCTTTCTTCATCGCTTACAAGACTTTTTGACCAAGATCAACTTTGTCTGAGGCCTAGCCAGCTTGTTCTCTCCTAATTACATTCACATTGAATATCTTTTTTTCACTACCTTCTATTTCAGCCTATATATGTCATTGAAGGTAGCATAAATCTTTTATGGAATGGTTGTTTTTTAGTAATCAAAGAAAACGATGCCATCAATTTGAGTTGTGGGTTTTGGGGAGACATGGGAGGGACTTGAAGGGAGGAATGGAACAGGTGAAAATAATGTATGTTTATTTTAATTAAAGTTAAAAAGTATTTTTGAGGAAAAAGTTCATCCATTCTATATCTGTTGATTTGAGAATTCAGTACATCTGCATTGAATTATTCATTGCTAAAGAAGAATGTGCTACTTACCATTGTGTTAGTGGTTTTTGTCTCATACTTCCCTCTGTTTTTTCCTTATCTTTCTTAGTGATTTGGTGGCTTGTATAATGGTATACATTGGTTCCTTTCTCTTAATGGTTTCTGGTTAACATAAAACTTATGCAAAACACAGTATGATTATTTATTGCAGTTTAATCTGACCACAACCTAGCATTGACTACATTTTTATAAATCCCTTTTTGATGTATCTTTCTCCTACATGTCTTACCAATACAGCTGCTTACATCTTTTGTGTGTCAGTATCTACCACCAAGTAATTCCAGGTATTCCAATTTTTTAAAAAATTGTATTTTAACACTTTTTTTCAGTGTTAAAGGTTAACCTAGGGGTTTGGCTATGCCAACCAAGCACTTTACCATTGAACCACTCCCTCAACCCCTGTCATCTAACTTCTATAATGAACCTAAAAGTGATTTTTACTCTGCTATTATAATGTTGGAGTATTTTCATCTGATTCCAACTTTTCTTTGGAGTTTTGTCTTTTTATATGCCTTCCAATTGTCTGCATTTTCACATCGGTTTTAAGAATTTAAAACTTTAAAACTTCTAATGTAAATAAACTTCTGCCTTCTTTGTTTGCCTGGGAAAGTCTTTCCCCTTTGCTTCTGAAGGACAGGCTTACCAGATAAAAGCATTTGTGGCTGGTGGATGTTTGGTTTCAATAGTATTATATTTTTGCCTATACTTTCCTGGCATTCAAGTGTCCTACTAAAAAATTCTGTTTATAGTTTTAAAGTAGTTCCTTGTTATGTAATTTGCTTTTTTAATTTTTTTATTTTATTTTATTTTTTTTACTGTTTCCAAACTTCTTTTTGTCACTGCTTCTTAAGAATCTCATTACAACCTGTGCTGGGAAACATCTCCTTATATTTAATCTTCTTGGGATTTTTTCAGTTTTATAAATTTTATGGTCTTTCTCTTTACAGATTTTAGAAGCTTCCACTGCTGCTGTTTCTTTACATGAAATTCCAGGTACTCTGTGTCTCCAAGCCTTCTGCAACTTATAGAAGGCACATGCTAGTTTGCTTGATAGAGTCTCTTGTTTCTCATAGACTTTTGAATATCCCCCTTTCAATTCTGTTTTCTTTTTGTTTCTCTGATTGTGGAATTTTAATCAATCCATCTTCCAGTTCACGGATTCTAGCTTTTGTTTGATCAGTTTAGTTGCCGAAAACCCCTCCGGAACTTTTTAGTTCTGTAACTGTGATTTTTGCTTTTAGTGTTGCTCTTGGTTCTTTTATTTCTCAAGCCTATTTGTTGAATTTATCTTTTCCTTTGTGTTTATTTTACTTATTTTTTTTATTTTTTGGTCTAGACTCCCTTTTTTATTTTGTTTTTGCTTAGCAAGTTCTAGGCCAGTTCAGCTTACATAGTAAGATCTCTATGCCATATATTGATACCTGCACATTAGAATAAGCCAATTCCTATTCTAATATTTACAGAAAGCAAGCCCTTTACCAATCAGCTATGGGGCTGGACATATACTTTTCATTTCAGCACTTAGGAAGCAGAGGCACAAAGATCTCTGTGAGTTCAAGGTGATCCTGGTCTGCATAGCAGGTTCTAGGACAGCCAGGGCAATAGCGAGAGGCCCTTTCAATAATAATAATAATAATAATAATAATAATAATAATTACCCTGACAAATGGCCTTCCTAGAATCTTTACTTATTATTTTGCTGTATATTAACAATATATACAATGTACACAACAAAAATATATACAATATATACAACAAAAATAATAAGTAAAGATTCTAGAAAGGCCATTTGTCAGGGTACAACAAAAATAATAAAGATTCTAGGAAGGCCATTTGTCAGGGTTATAGAAGGTTTTCTTTTTTCTGAATTCATTGGATATCCCAAGCTTGGAACATAGGACTATGATAGTAGCCTAGAGTTTAGGAATACAGAGGCTGGGCCTAACTAAAGCCAGGTTTACTGTGTGTGTATTGCAACTGGAAGGCTAGCCTAGATGTTTGTGGCATGGGGAATGGCATAGAAATTGTGTCTTCAGGGGATATTGATGTCCATCTGTAGTATCGTAGGAACATGGGTGGAGTATGTGAAAACTTGGAGACCCTACTGGTATGATCTTGGAACCTTGGGTTATAGAGATGTATCTATACATCTACAGTGGGCAGTATTGAAGACTGACTTTGCAGGAGCTAACCCAGTGGTGCGGTTAGTTTGGATGCTGGCCTAGCACCAGGGGAACGTGAATCTTGGAGTGAATGAGGCTTACACATTGCTAGAACCTATCTGAAGCTTAGACTTACAGAGCCGGGTTATATGGGGTCTGGCCTGTTGCTGGGTCTACAGCAAAGTGAAGTGCACAAGATAGCCTTCTTAGCCCACGTTGAGACAATCACTACCTTACACTGCTTAGGGTTTGGTGGAGGTTAACTCCGCCAAATTGAACCTGTCTTTCTAATCCTCATAAGTGAGTCTGTCTTTCCTGCACTGTGGGTGTTAGAGTCTCTCATCTGTATTTCTAAGCTCTCAAGCTATTTGCCTCTACGGATTGGTGTTCAGATGGTTGTTTCTGTGAGAGCGTCAACCTTGCTAGCATGATTGCACCGCTCTACCGATGACATGTCCAGTGTCTCATAGATTTATTTGTTAATTTTCTGCATCTCCTACTACATGTTTTATAACTAATCTAGGAATTTATTTTATTTGTTGTTGAATTTCAAGCCAAAGATCACATCTGAAAATTTAATCAATAGGCAAAAATGTTCTTATTTATAATCTGTCCTATACATCTTTCCCTTTGAGCTCATATTATATCCTCTAAGTTTTTCAATCTCTGCTCTGAAACTGTAGGCTTCCTTTTCTGTCATTATTTCGTTGTGAGAATTTCCAGGCAAATGGAGAGCAGTTCATTAATATTCATGTCGCTACTACCCAGATCTTACTATTGGCATTTACTAGACTCGCCCCACTGCCCATTTCTCTGTTCATCTAAATTGCAGAATACCCTTAAATTAAAAGTGGGAGTGAGAGTGAAGATAGGAAGCTTCAAACCTTGCTGAGTCCATTCCAATATGATTGTCCGAATCTGAAGTCTGCAACCCCTGCAGCCAACCTCAGGAAGACCGTCTGTCTGAGGAAGGGGGTAGCATATTTGCCCAGTGACTCCCCTGGGATCTCCCTTTGTCTGCCTTTGTAACTAATGCGAACTGGTAATCACTGAGGTCGTGAATCACTGGATGGGCTTCTCCTCCAGGCCTGAGCCCTGCGTATTTGCTTGAAGAAAGTCTACCCTAATAAAACATTCAGATATGTACAGGAGAGGATGCATCTGTGGTATAGTGCTGTTATTGTTCACCTGGCATGTAACCCCAGGCTGCCTTGTTTAACAGATCTGAGGGAAGCTCTGCCCACTCCTGCCAAGACCCTGAGCATCCTCGGTCACATTCCACATTCCAGATTTTCTTTTTATATCTCACACTAGCTTCAGGCTATAGTAAACGTATTAGTCCGGGGTCTCCAGAGGAACAGAATCAATAGACTATATACAAGTATAAGAGGGGATTTATTGGGCTGTCTCTTATGATTAAGGGCTGCAACATCTTACAGTGGCTGCTTGTAAGCAGGAAAGCCTGGTAAGCCAGGGGCTGCTCAGTGCCAGAAGCTGGGAATCTCGAAACAGAATAGACCAAAGATGCAGTTAAAATTAGACCAACGATGCTCAGTTAAAGGCTGAAGGCCGGGGCGCTTCTTGAAGAGTTGCTGGTACAGGTCCAGGCTCAGAGCCTGATGAACCTAGACTCTGATGTACACAGGTAACACAGCATCAACACATTTCGAGCTTGCTCAGCCAGGGCCATGCACATGCATGAGCTTCCCTCGTCCACTGCTGTTTCATTCCACCCGGGCCCTGACCTGTTGGGTCAGCATGCTGCCCACGCTCCTGGCAGAGCTTGCCCACATTACTGACCCTCTATGCAATTCTTCTCTGGAAGCACTTTCCTAAACACACCCACACAGCACATTCTAGACAGCTCTTGATCCCTTTAATGCTGACAACCAACACGAACCCACAATGAGGCTGCTTAGTGACTAAAAGATTGAAGGATCATTCGTGAGTCAACATGCCTTGCTAGCCATGAGTCCAGATCTGTGTCACTGAAGAGTGTTAATGGACTTTCTAGTCTGGGAAAGAATTTTTTGCATTCTTTCCAAGGTATTGGATCCTGCAGCTTAGGTTTTGTGTGTACATAAATATAAAGTCATAACCAGTGCTTCTCAGAGTGGTCCTCCTCCAGCCACACAGGCATTATTCACTAGTCTCAGAACACATCTGGGTTATCAAATCAGAATCCCTGGGATGATGCTCTACAGTGAATTTTGTAGTCGGCCCACCAGGATTCTAGATTGTAGAGTCCTCTCCAAATATGAGGAGCAATGGGTCAAGCCACAGTACATTTGGCTATTGTGCCAGAGGGGGCTGGCCTCAGGCTTTGAGAAAGGTATCACTGACTATCAAGAAGGCTTTCCAGACCCTGTGTCTAGAGGCATGTCAGAGGTTTTTACTTTGTTACTGCTTTTGTTGTTTTGTATCTGCTAAGAATCACTCCTCCATTCTCCAAGACCCACATCTGAGGCTCCATGTGAGGACTTTTTGAGAACTTCTGCATCTGCTGTTTGGATCATGGGTCACCTGGCGGGTGGTGGCATTACAATTCGAGTGTATGGAGAAGGGAATGGATGTTTTAGCCACTGGAGAGTGTGTACCGTCTGTCTCCCTTGAAACATTTGAAATCTATGAGACCAGGGCTGGGGCATCTCATCATTTATCTTTGTATGTCCCTAACTCAGAGCAGTTAGATAACAAATGGACCTTAGCTGTCTACAGATCAGAAAAGGAACTAATATCCATGTTTCAATGTTTTCCTAGGTGTAGCTATGGCCTTTTGGGGATAAATAAATAACAGCCACCCCTAGTGGCCTCTAGTATTAGGCCTTCAAGTTACCGGAATGCTGAGTGGGTAGGAAGGTGACCCCAGAGAGAACACAATAACTTAACAATGTTTCAGTTTACTGTAAATGCCTTGCAAGCATTTTTACCCTGAATTCCATCATTTTCTATTACCTTGCTCATTGAAAGACGAGGCTTATGAGCCCCACCCATTTGGTGTACAAAGTTTTGGAGACTACTTGAAGAAATTATGAGATACATTCCAAGAAAGCAACCAGTTTTTCAAGCATGGTCGTGAGTTCCTCTTTGACTTTGCTGACCAAAAGGCTGTCTTAAGGAAGCCACATTCAAACATCCCTGACACCCATAGTTATGATGGTGTATTCTCAGGGCTATTAAAATTGGTGGTCATCTCAACCTTCTGAGGCAAAGGACCCCTTTGAATTTTCCCTGAATGCCATCTTAAAGTCAGAGCACATGTTTCTCAACCATTGGTCTATAACATACAGGTGTGCCGTGCATCTTTTCAGGTAGCAAATGTGAGTGTGGTATCACGGTAGAAGGTCCACCTAGTGTGCATAAACCCCTGTATAACAAAGAAAAAGTTAAAAATATAACTCTAAAATGTGAATGTGCCCTGCAGATAAATCATCAGAGAAAGACTGCCTCTGTGACATTGTGACCTCATAATAGTAATTAGGTAGACAATCCCTGTCAAGTAAGAAGTGTTCACCATCAATAGGGAACATCTCTTTCTCTGTTACAAAGGCTATTTGGTTCTTTTGGTCAGAAACAAACCATGCCACACTTCCTGTTTATCTCATATTTCTGATAACATCTGGTTATATTTGAGCAAAGAATAGACTTTCTGTGATAAAGTAATACAGTCATAATATGTTCAATAAATTCTTATTTGTTAAATGAATTTTCATTGAATTATAAAGTTATTCATGATCCCTGCCCAATGCTTATGAGAAATTTGTAGTAAGAAATATAAAGAGATCACTGATATTCAAAGTTAGCCTACTTAGTGGTGGAAGGTTGAAAGTTGATTTTTGTCTAAAGCATGGAACATGATTAGGATGCCATTTGTATTCAGCATAACCTTGGAAGGCCTAACAGTGCAACCAGACAATTATTTTTAAATCCAAATTTGGGTGAAGTGATAAAATTATTCTGTGAGAAACATGCCTATATTTAAAAAGACTTAATATTACATATATAAGACACATATAATCAACACACAAAAATCAATTCAATAAACCATTAATAAGTAATGTGAAAAGGAATCTAAGAAAGCAATTGCATTGAAATATTATCTAAATTATTACCTAAAGGAAAAGTATAATATGGGGGCTGCAGAGATGGCTCAGTGGTTAAGAGCATTGACTGCTCTTCCAAAGGTCCTGAGTTCAATTCCCAGCAACCACATGGTGGCTCACAACCATCTGTAATGATGGTCTGTACCCTCTTCTGGCCTGCAGACACACACACAGACAGAATATTGTATACATAATAAATAAATATTAAAAAGAAAAAGTATAAGACACAAATAGAATATTGCTAAGATGAGAGTTACATTTAAAGTAGTATTTAGATTTCATGCAGTCTATATAAAAGTCATAATAATCTTCCATAAATAGAAAAACATATCCTAAAATTCATGTAGAATCTTTAAGGATCCCAAATAACTCTAACAGCATGACAAAGTGTAGGTTTTACACTAACTGATTTCAAAATTTGCCAGAGCCACAGCTGTCCAGAGGACATGGCATTGCTACAAAGACTGACATGTGGCTCAATGGAACTGAAAAGGAAGTACAGATGTACAGTCTCACACCTATAAGTAAATGGTTTTCAACAAGGTGCCAAGACCATTCGAAAGGAAAAGACAATATTCAAATAATGACAGGAAAACTTAAGTGCACCCAAAAGAATAAAATTTTTGCATAATTTTTTTAAAAAAGCTAGCTCAGAATTGATCAGGGACCAGAGTTCAAGGAAGCCTGAACTATAGAAAGGAAGCTTGTATAGCGGTACATGCCTGTAATTCTGGGACTCTGTAAGCAGAGGTAGGATGAGTATGAGCTAAAGACTTGGCTGAGCTACTTGAGGGTAGGCTAGCTCAAAGCAACTGGTACGGGAGAATTGTCAGTATTCTGTCAATCATGTTTTAAATAAATGCTGATTGACCAGACAGGAAGTATAGGCGGGAAAATCAGACAGGAAGTAGAGGTGATACAATGAGAACAGGAGAATTCTGGGAAGGAGGAAGCTGATTCCTCCCAGTCCTGCCCATACCACGGAAGAAGCAAGATGTAATCCGCTTGGATGAGAAAGGTACCGAGCCATGTGGCTAACATAGATAAGAACAATGGGTTAATATAAGCTACAAGAGTTAACAAGAAGCCTGAGCTAATGGGCCAATCAGTTTTATATCTTATGGAGATCTCTGTGTGATTTTCTTTGGGGCTTGCTGGCTGTGGGGTATCGGGCTGGACAGAAACCCCAGCAAGCAGGCACTCCATGCTATAAGCAACAAACTAACAACAACAACAACAACAAAAAATAGAGTATAAGACTTTTAAAGTAAAACACTGAGGGAATGTTTGTGACATTGGATTATTGGATTTATCAGTGGTTCCTCAGATATAAGGCTAAAATATAGACAACCCAAGACCAAACAGATAAATTTAATCATATAAAAGTTAGAAGCCTCCATTAATGACATAACATTGCAAATAGAGTAAAAAGAGAATGGAAAGAAATAGTTATCTGATAAGCAGCTTGTATCTAGAATATAGACAGCACTTCTAAAACCCACAGGTTATAAACAAGCCATAATAAAGTCAATGTAAGTGTGCAAAGGACTTAGGTTGACATTTCTTCTAAGATGAAATGTCACTAGTTCATTTGTCAGTTGTTACAAGTTACTAGCAACTGCATAAAGAGATGCTTAATGTCAGAAGTTGCTAAGAAAGTCTTGATCAGTCAACCACTCCACACCAGGGGCATGGCTGATCTATCACACAAAAATAAAGAAAAAGGAAAAGGAAAATGACTGGTAAGTCTGTGAATAAATTGGAACATGTGTAATGGAGGAAGACATGGAGGATGATGTTGTCACTGTTGAAATTTCTCTAAAATTCCAAATGGAATTGGCATGTGATCCATAAACTCTGTTTCTAGGCATATTGCTAAAGAATGGAAAGCAAAGATTCTAGTGGATGCCTGTATCCTCACGTCCACAGCGACACAGTAGCAAAAGGCAGAGGTAGCCTTTTTGTTCACTGATGGGTAAATGAAAACACATTGTAGCATCTATATACAAGAATGTTCTGATACGTGTGGCAATGTATATGAACCTTGGAGAATAGGCCAGTTGTGAAAAGGCAAATACTATATGATTTCTCTTATAAGAGGTACCTTGTGTGGCCCTGCTCACAAGGACAGGGAATTGAACACTGTCAGGGGCCTGGAAGGAAGGCTCATGAAAAATTACAGTTTGATAGGCCTACAGTTATAGTTCTGAGAACTGGAAACTTCTGGAAATGTGTTGTACAGTGTGAATGGGGCTAACTCTACTGAAGTGTCCACTCACAAATAGTTGTGGTAGGAAATTCTAGATATGTGTATTTTATCACATTTTTTATTGAGCTATACCTATATAGTGGTAGATATATGCCAAAATATCTGATATAAAACTCTCCTTGATTTCTCCTTCTCATGTGTTTGTGTTTGCAAGGGTTCATATAGGCACATGCACGAACAACACACCAGCAGAGAATGGCAAGATGACATGACCTGGGCTCTGCTTACAGGATCAAACAATTGCAATGAACCTAGCTGCACCACAGTGATCGAAGAATAAAAGTGGAGAACCACAAGATAAGAACAGATTTATTTTACATAGGAGGAGGTGTCTGTGTTATGTTAATATATGAGTGGGAGTTTTGCAGCCAGAGAAAGGAAGTCACATTCTAAGTAGAAAATATGTTTAAAGAATATGGAAGCGTGAAAAATTGTAATGCATTTGGGAAATACTGAAAAAGTATGCTTGGAGCATTGGAGTGCGGTAAGGGGTGGCAAGGCATGAGCTAATGGTTTGGGGTGACAATTTGGGGTCTGTCTATTCAGAAATGTTCTACCTACTACCCTTTCCCCCTCCCGTGATATGCTGGTTTTAAAGAGTGAGAATGGTATTCAGTAGCAGTAGCAGCCTTAGGGATCATGGGTAATTTGTAGTCACTGAAGAAGGTTGTACAGTGAGCCATGAAGGTAACAGTTTATAGCTCTGAAAAGGGAAATTCCAAATAGCTTGGCTCCTGCAGGGATTATACTTCTTGCACATGTGAAAATTGACTCTTAGTAATGTGCTCTTCATGTTGTTTTTAAAATAGACCAAGTAGTGAGGTCATAGAAACTATCCATCCCTACTATTCAGGACAGCTCTCCAGGAGATAGAATGCCAGACATGCAATGTACTTACACGTTTTCTTTCTTTAACAAATACACTTACTTGTTTGTTTGTTTGTTTGTTTCCCATCCCAGCTGCAGTTTCCCCTCCCTCCTCTCCTCCCAGTCCCTTCTTCCTATCCCCCAAATCCACTTCCCCTGCCCACTCCATTTTGGTTCAGGAAAAGGCAGGTCTCTCGTGAGTATCAGCAAAGCATGGCATATCAAGTTGCAGTAAGATGAAGCACTTCCCCATACTGGCAAGACAACCCAGTATGAGGAGTAGGGCCCCAAAAGTCAGTAAAAGAGTCAGAGACAGACCCTCTTCCCACTGTTAGGAGTTCCACAAGAGGACCAAGCTACACAACTGTAATAGATGCAGACCCACAGCCAAACATTATACATTTTCTGTGAGCTAAACAGAATATTTGATTTTTCCCATTATTAAAACTGTTTCATTTCTACATGAAAATAATATAAAATCTATTGATGATGTTCTTAAGTCCTCATTTTTTAATCTCTGGTTTTCAAACCCCAGTGTGTTTTGCACACCCAGCTATCTCAAGGCAGATGGCCAGCATCATGAATACCATGTGCTGCAGTGGCTCCATCCACATGGCGAATACAGTATGCTGCAGGCACTTCGAGACAGTCACAGCAGCCGTGCATCGCGCCATGCATGTGATTGGAATAAAACATGGTCAGTATTTTTACGCTCCCCCCCAGCGTCTCCTCACAGGTGCCAATCTAATTCCTTCCCTGCCTGTTAGGAGGGGCTCAGCTGATGGGCACCTGGCTTAGTGTTGATACAAGTGGGACTGGATTTAGAGGATAATGGACTGAAGACAACATGAGAAAGCGACTAACGTGACTCCATGGTAGACATTACAAACACACTCGACACATACACTTACGACTTGCTAGTAAACATTTGCGTCTTTTTATACATATCAACCCAACCCCGTAGAATCAACTTTTTAGGTCTCAATTTAAACAGAGTCTAGATGTCCCTTTCAGATTTTCCCTCCGCCTACATCTGGCCTATTTTTAATCTGTAGGCTTGGAACCCTTAAACTGTACATTCCCTTTTTTCTCATTGCCCAGTCTTTTCCTACAAGCCATATGCTTTTATCCTTTCCAAATAAGCTCTGTTTCCATCATAACCGGTTAGATTATCGCCAATGTAGGCTATAGCCTCTGAGGTGGCATAGCAAAGCCCAGCCCTCTAATCACGATAACAGACTAATTGGAAAATACAGCAGTTGGAAAACAAACTAGCCTTGAGCCCAGGAGTTTAGCAGGGCTTACACACATTGAGGGGAAATAAAGTTTTAACATCCGTTTATAAGGCAAGCATTTGTTGTTATCAAAAGCTTTCCCCCCTATGCCTTGCTCCTTTTTGCCTTACAAATATTAGCCTTTCAAGTGGTTACAAAGGGGAGTGACATGCCTTTTCTTTACGGTGGAAATGAAGGTGGTGAGGGTGGCGAGGTAAAGATTGCAGAATTAAAGGTTGGCAAACATAGCCAGTCTCTTATATAAGTTGGAAGATTCCAGGAAGTAACCTACTTTGCATCCATTACCATGATGTTGAAAGAGCTCTTAAGTCTTTATGTCATGTGGGCACCAGCAAGAGCAGGGATAGCACGCCATAGCTTTGCTCCCTGAGGATGCAGGGCAGCAACAGGAAGTGAAATCCCAGAAGAAAGGAAGATGCTAACAAAAAGTAAGAATCATGGCTTCTCAGTCAGCCTCCATTGTCAGCCACAATCAGAGAGTCCGGTTTGATCACATGCTCATTCAGACCCAGTCCAGCTGGATTTGGTGAGCTCACATTAGAACAGGCACACTGCCTCAGTTGGTGGATCAACCTCTGGGACTTGTTTTTACAGCATGTTCTGGCTTTTGGGGACCCTAGTCTATATGGATGCACAGCTCCCTAGGCCCGGATGTAGGGGGGAGGGCCTTGGACTTCCCACAGGGTAGGGTTCCCTGCCCTCTCTCAAACAGGGAGGGAGAGGAAGGAGGGGGTATGGGGGAACTGGAGGGGATTGGGAGGAGGGAAGGAAGTGTAAATATTTGAATGGAAACAAAACAAAACAAAACAAAAAGAATCATGGTTGCCCTCCCTCAAGAAGCAAGGGAAAGAGCCACCTCTTGATGGGGGGCACCATTTTTCTTATATGCTGTTTTATTAAATTGTAGGTGTTGCACCATTCTTCTGTCTTGACCTCTTTCAAATCTTTATGTTTTATTTATTTTGATATTTGGAACCTTCTCTCTCCTCCCCCAATAATCATTTTCATTCAGCTTATGATGAAATTTATAAAACTCCTTGTTGGTTTGCCTCATCATTTAACTTAACTGAAAGGGACTGCTTTTTTTTATTATTCTTAAAAAGGAAAAGGAAGCCTGCTGGGATTTTGATTGAGGCTTCTTCAATATATAAATCGAATGAGAGCGAACTGACAACATGATTCTGCGTCATCTGACATTAATATGGCACAGTTCCCCATCGCTTAGGTGGTTAGCATCTCTCAGAAATCTTTTGTAGTTTTCAAACTACAGATTTTGAATACCTCTTATCAGACTTGCCCCTCATTATAAAGTTTTGGTGCTAAATATATTGCTTTCAAGCTTTCTTTTAGTTTTGACATTTTAATTTTGTTTTGGTTGTCTGTTGATAGCATGAAGGCACAATAGGTTTGGTATATTTGTTTTGTGTTCTATAACCTTGCAAAACTCGTGTGTTACTTCTAGTACATTTTCATTTACTGCGTTAGACTTTATATACAAAGGACTGCAATGTCTGTAAATAATGAGCTTTTTTTTTACTTTGTCCTTCTAATTATATTTGTTCTATTTTCTGTATCATAAATATATAAATATCTTACATATTATTCTAATTTTATTTATTTTTCTTCCCTACTGCCCTAGCTTAAGTAGAAAGAATAGATAACCTTGTCTTGCCTATTCTTTTTGAGAAATGGATACAGTCTTATCTCTTTAATAAGATATGAGCTGTAGGAATTTTTGTAGGTATCATTTATCAAGTGAAGGAGTTCCTCTCTATTCCTAGATTATTGAGAATTTTTTATTGAAAATGAATATTGATTTCATCAGATATTTTTGTTAGTCTGTTAAGATGATTGTGTGCTTTTTGTTTATTTACAGTTTGCTAATACTCTCTAACAATTGGATATCAGGCAAATGTTTAAACCTCTGCCTTGGTTTTTCAACTGTTCGTCCTGTCTCACAGGACTGATGTCAGAGTGGGTGGATGTCAAGTGCTGAGAACATTTAAGTCACATAGTGCATGTCCTTCTTTTAGGTCAGAGGTCGAAAAGAGATGAACCTTTATTGCTTTTCCAGCAAGTGTCTCGCAGTTGCCTGAAGTCCATAGAGATGCCACAGATGGCTTTAGTTTCTGTCGTCTTTCAGAATATTCTCCACAGGGGAAACAGGCTCCACCTCAAGCTTCCCTGGAGTGGCAGGGAAACCCAGACACTCAAACCAATGAGTGAGCGATAGGTCCAGAAGCTTGTTGTATCTGATGGTATACTGCCAGGTCAAAGGTGCTGTAGAGTATCCACTTGGATACCTGATGGAAGCTAATCCAAAACCTCAGAGAGGCTACAGGATCTTCAGAACCTTGGAAACCATCTACTTTTGTCCCTTCATTAGGCAGTGGAAAACTTAGGTGTCTTTCCCCAAGGATCCTCAGTTCAGATAGATTAGGAACCTGTTTGAAGGTGTCATGGTACAATCAGGGCCCTGCCTAGAGCCTTGCCATTTCAGGGCATCCCCATCCATGTCCTGACTCCCAGAACCTGCACTTCTCCCATTCACATGTATGAATTGTACATATTTATAGGGTCCAGTTTGCTATTTCCACCCATGCATGCAGGGCCGCCCTCCTTGGAGGGCTTTCTGTGACTAACAAAGCACACTATGCCTGTCCAGTGGGGTGTGGGAAAATACCACTGGGTCTGGGAATCACCCTCGCTTGAATGCCTCTGGGGCTGGTGTAAACCCTAGCTCGCATCTTCTGAGTCACATAGAGTTACACGAGGCCTGCATGTTCTTAGAGGGAGCTGGCTCCCTGACACACCTTTCCCTGTTCACTTCACTCTCTTGTCCTTCTGTTTCCTGGTCATATTTCTTGGTCTCAGCTCCCATAGCATATTGTTTGCCTGTAAAGTTTTGTCTTGGTGTCTGCTTCTGGGAGAACCGAAGCTAAGACAGAGGCTACCTGTGAACCAGTTACAGCCCTTCGGAAAAGCAGAAATCCCTTTCTAATGCAATGTTATGGAAGAGGGAAGAAAGAATTACTGCTCTAAGGCTCTCATCTAAAGATTAGACAGAAGCCGGGAAAGAAATGATCACAAAATAATCAAATCCATGATGATCTCAGCCAGAATAGGCAGCAGATGAAGAAGGCTCAGTCCGGGAAAGCAGATTTGCTAGGTTTTTCTCTCTCCAGTCATTCTTCATTGTCGTACGACTGTGAGATTCATGCGGATGCTGGAGCAGTGGCTCAGCCACCCAAAGCTTGGCTTCCAGAGAGCCTAACCAAGGGCCTTAAAATGGAGCTCAGTTAGTTGAGAGATTCCCTGTCATGCAGGAAATGCTAGGTTGGTCGCCAGCACTGCATAAAAACAGGCATGGTGGTGCATAACTCCTACTACTCAGGAGATGGCAGCTGAAAGAAGACAAGTTTAAGACTGACCTGGGTTATACGTGACTCTGTCTTAGAAATTTACAACAAGGAACCAGTCATGATCTCAGAAGGATAGACATGGTGAGAAGCCAAGCAAACACTTACTGTGGACTCCACATAGTCAGGACAGCTAGAAAAGGAGACTGCGTTCTTAATAAAGAGACATCAGCTGAGGCGACCCAGTGATGGGAAGACAGAGAGGTAGGAGGGCCAACCTCGAATGTAAGTTGTTGTCAGCAAAGAACATGAAAATGACAAAAAAGCTGACAGGGCAGTATATCTGTTGGGCAGAAGGGTAAGCCAGAGAACTTGGTTTATTTGACAAATGAGCAATTTAAAAACGTTTCTTGTTTCTACCATCTGAGAAAAGATCAATGGTAACTACTTGGCTATAAAAGGTGCAAATATGGTGTTAAGAAGGGGAAAGTCCAAATAGGGCACAAGGTGGATGACCCAAAACATGGAATGTACAGAGCTGAAGAGAGCCCAGAACGGGGCCCGTGTGTCTTAGGTGTGTCTATGTAGTATGGGCAGCATGGGAGCATCTACAGCCATGGATGACCCTTGAGCACTAAACGAAGGGCTAGTGTGAGTGCAGTGAATTGAATTATTATCTTATTTAATTTTAATCACTGTAATTCCGCTTAACACGTGTGGCTCGAAGAGTCTCACATTATGTAACCCAGGATGTATCCCAGGGTTGTTTGAGATGCTTCAGAGGAGACACTGGACTCTGACATTGTGAGACACATAGAACAAGGGAGTGAGCTCTTTCAAAGGGCCAGTGTTGTTTCTTCATCTTTTCTAAGATAAATGAGTCACTAGAAACCGTAGGTTTGTCCAACATAATAAGCTGTGTGGGATGCAATTTGTGCAACCCGTATGCAATATATTTTATTTCCCCCATCTCTCAATCACCCCTCCGTGGGGTCGTGTGTGTGTGTGTGTGTGTGTGTGTGTGTGTGTGTATCAAGCATTACATGTGCTACTCCTTACCCCGACTCCATTGTTGAGCTATGGAGCCAGCCTTTTGTTTTATGTTTCACCTTTAATTTTGAGGTAGAGGTCTCAGAAAGCATCCAACTCTGGTCTCAAGACCACTGCATAGTCCAGGCCAATTTTAATTCAGGACCTTTCTGCTCAGCATCCTGAGTGGCTTGGATCACAGGCCTCTGTCACCCGAGTGCCTGCTACTCAGTCATCCATTCATTTATTTCTTCAGGAAACAGTCATTAAAACATGAGTTCAGCTTTGAGGACAGAGCCACAGTCTGCATCTTCGTACTCAGGAAGATGAGGAGATGATAATTTAGTAAGAGGAACAGACGTCAGACCAATAATTACATTGATTTACTTAATTACGGCTGTGCAAGTACCATCATTAACAGGGCAGGATCCTGTGAGAGCCAGCAATGGGGCTCAGACTCACCTGAAGGTGACAGGTGGCCTTCCTGGGCAAGTAACTTTGAGTAGAAATTAGTCTGGCAGAGATGCAACAGTGAATGGGCAGGAGAGAACATTCCAGATCAAGGGAACAGCTTGGAAGGAAAGAGCGTTTGTAAGTTACGAGACTAACAATGCAAGATTGTGAGCCAATCTCTTACTATGCAAGCATGAAGACTGGAGTTTGTTGGAACCCAGGACCAAAGTAGATGTCGAGTGGAGGCTCCCATGTAATCCCTGAACTCAGAAGGTCAAGTCAGAGATCCTTAGGATAAGCCGACAGCGAGAGAGACAGAAACTGAGGCAGACAGAGAAAGAGAGAGACAAGACAAAGGGGAGACACATAAGCCTCCACATTTATGAGCACGCATAACACACACACACACACACACGCACACACACTATAGCTAGAACAAACCTTAAGAGATTATTTTTAGTCCTGTAGTAGAGCCTATAGGGCCAAGAGACCCCAGGAATTTTTCCAGCCTTTTGTTATTAGCAGTGGATTTGCATAGTCAGTCTTTTAAGTAACTGCCACAGTACAGTGGATAAGGCAGGCATGCCTATGTATCCCTAAGGGGAAGAGGCCCCAGTAAGCTTTGGGTCTGAATATCGAGTTAGGTAGAAGACCCTGCTAGAGGCAATCCTTAACTCACACGTGAGGAACCTAAAGCACAAAACGTCCATGGGAAGTGGCCGAGATCGCAAAGCAAAGCGGCGCCGTATCACATTATTGCAGAAGAAAAGCTCCAAATCTCAATTCAGAATTCCAATTTTGCCCATCAGGTATTTTTGGAACCACAAGTACATGTCAGGTATGCTCCTGGAAGCCGGGAGCATATCAATTAACACAGTAAGTCATAACCTCTTCCGCAGTGTTCTGAGCTCACACTCCCGTAGACTGTTGGGCTAGACAAGCTCATCGACACTCTAATTTTGGAAATCCTTAAGTTCTTATGACAGGACTGTGAATAGAAAGAAACTATTTTTATAGTTTGCTTTATCCAGTTGTCATGGCCACATAAGTAAATGGAGAGATGATTACAGAGTCACCGCGTGTTAAATACTTGGTGAGTACAGCTTGAACTACATTACCAAAGGAAAAGTCACCTGTGTCTTAGGGGCGTGGTATGCATGGTAGTTCTTTCTGTGCCTTCCACCAGCCTCATCCTTTATGCCTTTGTGCTAATATCTCCAGCATAGACTTCAGTCTAGTTCTATGTGGACCTCAGTATGATCCAGTGTGGTTGCCATGGTGACCAGTCAGGTGCAGTCTGGTGCTCACCTGAGCTTCTCTCATCATTTGCATGTCATCCTTCGCCTGAGCCTTGGCATGGCTGACACAGGGAAGGCCACCTGCATAGGCGATGGGCTCTTCCCAGTTGGGTGGCTGTTCTTCCAGCAGGCGCGAAAGAAAAGTGATCTAAGTTTTTCCTAAGCTTGTTAGTGCTATAGTGGTGAAGAATTTGCTTGTTTGTAGAGCCTTGCTTCTGAAGCCTTAATCCTGGGGCTAGAGAGATGGCTCTGTGGTTAAGAATGCTTACTGCTCTTGAAGAAGACCTAGGTTTGGTTCCCAGAAGCCATAAGGTGGCTTACAACCACCTATACATTCAACTCGGTGGGATCTGATGCCCTCTTCTGGCCGCTGGGGGCAGCAGGTACACATGAGGTACACAGACAGACAGAACACTAATAAACATAAAATAAAAGATAAAATAAAAAAGAACCTCAGTTTCTTCCTATAAAATTCTTAGAGTATGTTGAACAGGTAGATAATAAAGACATCCTTCCCCAGGGACCACTAGTTGGCACACATAGGGTGAGTGTCCTCTGCACATAGAGTGGTTTCCAGCCAAATGTCAGGAATCACTTTTATATATGTCACCAATCTCAATATGTCTGTAGTCTTGATTCCAAGTTCCAGTGTGTTTCTTCACAGTCCTGGCTCATGAAGTCTCTGACATGCTCAATGAACGGTGTTCCAATTTAAAAAAAAAAATCATTCATCCAGTTGATGTGACTGCACTGAGGCCTTGGAACCTACTTTTCCCATGTCTTCCCACAGCTCTCTAGGAAAACATGTCCCCCACATGCCACCTCCAGTCAACCTCAGTTCCCTCTTTTCATTCATTACCTCTGCAAAATAAAACTTATGTAGGAGGAAAAAAAAAATCTATGTCTTAGAAAACAAAATGCTGTTGAATATCCTCCTACCTGCTTAAAGCACCTTTTGATTTTGAGGTAGGGAAAGGAGAAATAGGCAAAATGCCACTGATGACTCATCGTACGTGAAAGCACCAGCAAAGCTAAACATCCAGAAAAGTAGCTGGCCATGGTCTCATAGGAGCAGAATGCTGTATACCCTCCTAGTTGCTTTCTCCTCTGCATTCTCATTGGCCATCACCGTGACACACAAATCACTCAGTTCCTAGCGTGCCATAGCATTATTTCCAATAAGCCTAAGAAAGAAGTGGCAAACTGGGAAGTTTTTGAAGAATTATCATTTTATTTCTACTCAAATAAAATTTTACTTATCTGAAGACACAGTTCCAAGCTAATGGGGATGTGCATATTGGGTTAGGATAACATGAAGGTGTGGTTTAAGTTATTTGTAGCAGCAACTTTGGGTAAAATAATGAAGTGGTTTTAACACAGAGATTTGAAAATGCATTCAGGTTTGTTCAGGGAATGATTTCCTGTGGTGAGGATTATATTAATAAAGACTCTGTCAGCAAATGGGTTTTGAAAGGGAACTTCTGAAAATCTGATTTTGAATGGCTTCGTGGAGCCTGCTAAAATCTTGTGTCTATCCTCCCTTCCTTATTTGATTGCTTTGAAAAGTCTTTAAAATTCAATCTGAGGCTTACCTAACTCTGAAAACATTGGGATATTCAACAGAAAGGTCTTAGTATTTTAGCAGAATGCCTAATATTCTTAAGTATGTGTTACTGTTTATATGGGGGAAGAGAAAGAGGGAGGGATGGAAGGAGAAAGGGGACACAGAGAGAACTTGACTGTTGGTACCAAATCATAGCCCATCTGGAAGATTTCTTCTTAGAAATTTTATGTCAGTATTCTTGTACTTGTGTCTGAGAGCAATTGTGAAATTACAAAGGATTAGCAAAGTTGATTTAAAATTGAGGAACTTGGAGTTGGATTATACAGCTCTTCTGCCTCTCCTTTCCTTTAATATCTGTGCAAAGACTAAAATAATTGACTTTTCAATCTTCATCTGGAGAGTCAGTTCAGCTCAATTCAAAAATGCTTAATAAGAGCTATACCAGCTCTACCTACAGCCAAACAACCCTGAGTCCATCTGATCAGAAACTAAGCAGGATTGTGCCTAGTTGGTATTTAGATGTGGGAACCTTGTTGGTGCATTTTGAACAAATAAGATTTCCCTCCTTCCTTCAAAAAATTTTTAGTCTAGCAAGGGATGAAAACATTCCATAGTTGCTTACTTCTGCAATACCTATTACATGTGATCAAGGGGTCAGTCAGTTTCTACTTGCATGGGCAAATAGAACTCAGTGAATTTGTCAATAAAGGAATGATGGAGGCTCCAAAGAACCATCATGATGTGAGAGGTCTCTATGTGTTGCTTTTATTGGTTAATGAATAAAGAAACTGCCTTGGCTTGTTGTTAGGGCAGAACTTAGGTAGGTGGGGAAGACTAAACTGAATGCTGGGAGGAAGGAGGCAGAGTCAGAGAGAAGCCATGTAGTCCCCCACTGGAGACAGACCCTGGGAGATTTGCCGGTAAGCCACTGCCATGTGGCGATCCACGGATTAATTGAAATGCGTTAAATTAATATGTAAGAATTAGCCAATAAGAAGCTAGAGCTAATGGGCCAAGCAGTGATTTAAATAATATGGTTTCTGTGTGATTATTTCGGTTTTGAGTGGCCAGGATGAACAAGCAGCTCCTTGCTACACCATCGTCCATTCATTTTAGAGCCCATAGGTATGAAGGTAGGGCATGCCAGGAGGGGGAACTTGCACAGAGCACTGAAAAGTGGGAAGTTCATGGCTTAGAAAGAGTTAGGAATTTTTGAGGGATGGACAATTAAAATAATGGAGGTGAGAAATTTCTGGAGAGTTGGAAATGCCCTTCAAATGGAAAGTATTTGGCATTTTCATGTGTTCTGTTTCCCAAAACTGTGTCCTCATTTCTTTCTCTCCTGGGAGCTGAGGAAGGCACAGGCTATGCTCTGATGGAGCCTGCTCCAGCTGCTCCAACTGCTCCAGCTGCTCCAACTGCTCCAGCTGCTCCAGCTGCTCCAGCTGCTCTGAGCATTGAGGGAGGCCACCTGGCAGGGCAGAGATGGCTCTCATGTCAGCAACAGAGAAAGGAAACAAAGCAAAGGAAACAACAACAAAGCTCTCCTGGCTTCAGAGGACTGCAGGGAGGAGGCTGCAGATGAAGAGCTTCAAGGAAAATGAACGAGCCACATAAATGTCTATTTTAAGGGATTTCTACTTTTGATTACTGTCAGGCATAAAATAAAAAAAAAACACCTAAAAACCAACAATGATGATGATGGTCATAGTATGTGCTAGGTTTCCTTCTTGCTTCACAGAAATAGATTTTTCATTTTATTGATGAGTCTCTAGTGTTTTGGTAAAGATATAATGGCAAGGATGTGTTTCTTTTTTAGATTTATTATTCCTGTGTAAGTAACTGTATAAAACCAGGTTTCATTATGATGTGTTCACATTTGTATAGAATGTACTTGGACCATAGTCCCCTCCATTGTCCCCCTCATCGCCTCCCACTCTGGCTGTCCCCCTTATTTTCAAATGGTTCTTCCTCTACTTTCATTTGTTTTTTATACACATTTGGAGTGTGAGGGAAAACAAGCAACACTTGTCTTTCTGTATCTGTTTAATTTCACTTAGTGTGTGATTCCAGTTCTGTCATATTCCCCAAAATAATGCAATTCCTTTATTTATGGCCAAATAAAACTCCATTGTGTGTATGCATATGTGTACACATATACATACATACATACATAAGCCATGCATATTATATATTTATATGTATGCATATATACACATATTATATCACATTTTAAAAATATAGTCATCTGTTTGGCTGCATCTGGACTGGTTCCATTCTTTGGCTATTGCATCGGTGCCATAGTAAGCGTTACTGTGCAGCATCTCTGTTGTGTGCTGACTTGAACTCATTTGGCTATCCACAGAAGTGGAATGGCCTGATCAGCTGGTAGTTCTATTTGTCTTTGTGTTGTGGAACCTGCACGTTGATCTCCATAGTGGCTACTTTCACTTATATTCCCCACAGTGGTGTCGAAGGTTTCTTTCTCCCCCAGCATCTTTGCCAGCGTTGCTTTTGTTCATTTTCTGGCTGGAGTAAGATGGGATCTCAGCATAGTTTTCGATTGCATTTTCAGTTTCAATTGCGATGGCTGGGTGTGCTGTGAACATTTCCTCATGTATTTGTTATCTGTTTGTACTTGTTTTGAGAACTGTCTGTTGCGTTCATTCGCCCATTTAACAATAGAGTCCATCACTGTCTCACACTCTGTGCTCACCTGGATACTGCTGTGAACTTGGCAAAGGGTGTCAGTGAAAGAGAAATCCTGAAACTGCTCTTCACCTTAGTGGGACTTGGGGTATACCAAGAGTAAAGGTTGCTATCAATTCTAGATTTGCATTGAGGAGTAAACTTTCAAAACCAGGACTTCCTATGAACATTCTGTAACACTTTAAAAACTGACTACTACTTGCAGAACCACTCCTAAGAATGGGAGGGAAGACCAGCTGTCTGTGTCTAAAAAAAGTGGAGGAAAATATTGATTATCAATACCCCCAAATTTAAAATTTTTTCATGTAATACTTTTGCTAATTATAAAACAATTGCATGCTGATTGGACAAATATTACAAAATACTGAAAACAAAGAAAATCAAAATTTTTATTGTTCATGAATATCATTAATATTTGGTATATTTATTATCATTTTCATGATTCTTTTTTGTATGCATTTGTATGTGTGTGTGCTCATTTACATGTGTGCGCAGGCATGTAGAGGTCAATGTCAAAATGCCTTCCTCAATTGTTCTTCACTTTATATTTTGAAGTAGAGTCTCTTCCTGAGCCTGGAACTCACTGATTCAGCTAGCCTGGCTATCCAGTGGGCTCCTAGGTATCTCCCGTCTTCACATACCCAGTACTAAGATTCTAAGTCCACTTTGTCATGCCCAGGTTTTCACTTGGTTGCTGGGGATCTGAATTCAAGTCTTCATTCTCATGTTTGTGTAACCACTCTACTCACTGAGCTATTTCCCACACTTGTTCATGATCTTTACATCCATGTTTTATAAACTGCATCTGTATATGCATGTTTTATTGACTACATCGTATTTTTCCACCCATATGAGATTAGTGTGTACCATAATTGCCACATTTTTATATTAGCCTTTCTTTTGATTCTTAATATAAATAGTGGTCTAATTATATACTTGTGCCAAAATTAGTGGCTTCACGTTTGTCTGTGTCATCAGGAAAGATTCCTAGAAGCAAAATACTGGGCAAAGAGTGATGGTTACAAGATTTAAGAAATTCTCCAAGCATAAAATACAACCTGACAATGTGGCAAATAAAATATAGAACATCTCCCCAAGGAAATGGGACTTACTTTTGCTGTGGTTTTTGTCTGACCAGGGGTTCACGTGAGTAAAAGCTTGATCCTTGGAGGAGAGATACTGGCAAATCCCGTGGACTCTTAAGATGGGAGGTTCTTAGGTCCAGCGAGTGCATCTTAGATGATAACTTTTGTGAAGCCCTTGAGAGCCCCAGGTGGCTTGTTATAAAAGAAGGCAGCCTTGAACAAACAGTTCTCCCTGCTTTCTAGCCCTCCCTCTGATCTTTGTCTGCACATCTTCCCACTGATTGCTTTTGGGCATGAACCTTGCCAGGGTTTGCACACATGCTCAGCCGTGTCCAAGTTTGCTCCAGTCTTGAGAACATTTCCTGGTACATAATAAGGTGTTCAGCAAATGCTGAAAACAAGTAAACAAAGTAGTCCAGTGCACCGTGAGTTTCAGGTGTCTCAAGTAGCACCAGAAACATGCTCACTCACAAGCCCACCCACACCTCCTACAGATGTTTATCAGATAGTTCCCTCTGCAAGAGATCAGCTACACAATGGCAACAATACACCACAAATGCTGAGTAATGATTTGGACAGAGGCGCTAGTGAGTAGGGTCTTGGTACTCACTACATTAATGAGTATGCATGTGATAGTGAAAGGGAAGTGGGAAATAATTCTAGAAACATTCTTGCCATTTTGAAATGGAATCTCAAGAAAGACCACACCATTCTTCTAGGCATTACTCAGGGCCTTGGCAGGACCATGAAATTTCTGATTTGACTCCTGAATACCTGTCCTCCCTGACCAGTGGACATGTTCCTCTCTGATGTTCAAGGCAAGCATGACTTACTCACTAGTTCATGTGGAGGAAGTCTGTTGGGTCCTTGGCACAGAATGATAGGAGTGACATGAGTCTGTCCCGTCTCTTCAATAGGTGATTAGTCCACCCCGAGTATCCCGAATTGAGCACACCCACTCTGGATCTGGAAATATATTTTCCTCAGCTTCCTGCTTCAGTAGAGAGTGTGGGAAAACAATGGCTCTATGAATTAATGCCTTTTATTTTTCTAGTGCAAGTGTTTAGAATCCTACAGTAGCCTCCTCGTTGGTAGGACAATGAAGTCAATATTTGGAGTTGAAGATTTATTCAGACTTTGCTTTGGATAGTGCCTAGCAGGCTGATGAGTCATCCTTTTTGATTCTGGAATTGGGATCTTTTAAGTACCAGCAGCAGCAAGACATGAGTTGGATTTCTTTCTTTCTTTTTCTTTTTCTTTATATTTCATTTGTTTTTATTAATCTTTTTAATACAAGGTCTAAGTCCATAGCCCTGACTATCTTGGGACTCTCTATATAAAGAGAACAAACTGACTGCAAACGCACAGAGATCATCGTGTTTCTGGTTCTTGAGCACTGGAATTACATGTATGTGCCACCTGGGCTATTCTATTTTTTATTTTATTTTTTTTTAATTTCATTTTACATCCCAACCACAGTTTTCCCTCCCTCTTCTCCTCCCGCTTCCCACTCCCCCCACTCTGGCTACCCCCTATTCACTCCTCCTAACTGGTAAGGGCTTCCATGGGGAGTCATCAATGTCCGGCACATAAAGTTTTGGGCAAGACCAACCTCTCCCCACTGCATTAAGGCTGAGCATGGCATCCCACCATAGGGAAAGGGCTGTAGCAAGCGAGCTCTTGCACTAGGGATAGAGTTGGGTGGGTTAAGTAACCAAAAGTGCTGCCAGTCCATGTTTGTCTGTGTTTGTCAATGTATGAGTTGAGCAAGGCTGACCTGGGAAAGCAGATAGGGAGCAGCAGGGTACCACCTAAGAAGTGTCTCACGTGCTTTTCTTCCCAAGACCTGGCCACCTCTCCGTTGGTTTGACTAATTGTGGGTTCTTCTTTGAGGGTACAAGCATTTCACTGGAGCCGCCCCCAGCCCTTGGTCTCCATTGTCTGCACTCTGTAACTCAGAACATAGGGACATTTAATCTCCTTTGCTGCTTCCAAAATAGTTGAATGTTGTTTCTTACACTTTTGTTGAACTTTGTGTTCTTCTCGAACCTGCTATGGGATAAGAAACTCACAGTGTGAGCTTGAGAAAGGCCCCTAAATAACCCCCTCCGAGCTCTGTAACTCAGCACCTATTCCTCATGCATTTTAACCAAGCGTTTACAGCACTTCAAGCCCTTTCTTACAGAACAATCCAGGTTTGCACCAGGCAACCCTCCAACCCTGGTGACTCTAAGAATTTCATGCGTTTGACCTGTGAATTTACCTCCTGCCATTTTTATTCATACTCGTCAAATGCATCTTATGTTTAAAACCTGATGAAATTAAGCCCTCATGAAATTATACAGACAGAGGGAGGGGTATGTGGATAGGGAAAAAAAAAAAAGTCTTGTTGATGTAGTGAGACAGAGCCAAAGACTCCCAGAGAAAATCCTTCTGTAGCGTAGAGCTGGGGAAGTTAAAAGGTTGTGCCTGTTCATTTTCCCTTGTGAGTGAAATGTCAAATTGAACATGAAGAGGAAGAGAAAGAACAGCAAGATCTAAAAACAGGAGCATGTCCTGATGACACGCTCCCAGGCTTTCCCACAGCATATCCTAGTCAAATGCGGTACAGAAAAGTGGGGAGATGCTGTCCTCTCATGACCCGGACCCCTTCTTTGTTTTTCTATGCGGGTAACAACTGAACCGTTTGCCAATGACTCGCTGGTTGGCTTCCAGCCCCGCCTCACCAAGGGCCAGCTGATATCATTCTGTAGAACCCATCTCTTTGATGTGTCTCCGTTGAACACACAACGGTGTTTTTAGGATAAATATGATAATGATAATCAGGACTGGAAACTCTGGAACAAGGCAGGCCAGAGCATCCAAACTTGCCCCTGAAATGTACCGTCTTTCTGGGAGTGCTCTAATTAGCGGCCACCTGGGACATTCTCGCCATCTGTTTAGTGCCGGAAGTAATGTTCCCTTTTGCCTCCTTTGTTCTGAATCATCAAGAATGGCCAAGCTCGCAAGTTTAGCGCGGGGGTTAGCATCATTCTCCCAGAACTGGCCTGGCTCTCTAGGTGGTTACAAAGTGAGAACATGGCTGGTTTTGTGGTTGACAGTTTTTCATGAGATTGCCTGGGTCAAAACAAGATGCACTGAGCATTTGCTGCATACATAAACAAGCGGCCTCACATGTTGGAATTCTTTGCCTCTGTGATGGGGGTGGGGTGGGGGAATTGGAGGAAAAAAATGATGGAAAAGTTGGACCGATTTCCCAAATCCTCTATAATTAGAAAAGTGTTAGGTTCAAGGAGTCCATCTGGGAAGATGCCCAGAGTTGCTAGTTCCTAGGAAGGGCACTCAGTAATCCCCTTTTCACTTGATATTCAACCTCACTTTAAAATGCAGGCTGTCTCAACCATCCATCAGTACTGACTCCCAGAGAACTGGGACATTTGGGCTCACAGTTTTAAAGGTTTCAGTGAATAATTAATTGACCTCATGTCTTTGCCTTGCAGTGAGACAGCACACCATTCCAGAACAGAACTGCCGAGAGCAGAGACAGGGTCCCACAGTCCCTTACTAGGGCATACCCCCAATAGCCTACAGAAGGTCCAGTAGGCTCCATCTCCTAAAGGATCAGCTACTTTCCAAACTTCCCTGAGAATCAAGCACATGTGTTGTGAGGGACACATAAGATCCAACTGTAATCCTGATGGTCACATTTGCAGCTTCCTGACTGAGGCAGCTAAGCATAAGGAAAAGCAAACGACTTGGTACTGTTCTACTCTAGTTCCCGAGAAGACTATTCTAGGAAGGCTCTGTGATGGAATCGCTAAAGGTGAGTACATTGAATGAAAACATAATAGAAATAATTAATAGGTGTGCCTTCATTACAGGTTAGTGTTTTACCTGTAATACTCAAAGACACAATCAACAGGCAAGCTTCAAGTTGGGAAAGGTTTGAAGCAAATATGACAGAATAAAAATATGAATATTCCTAATAGGTATTCATACAGATTAATAAGAAAACCATTAAGACCCAAAATATATATCCAGAAAAGGGCAAGAAATGTCTAAAGAATAAAAGCAAGTGGAAAAATCAACAGAACAGAGAAGCTCCAGCCTCACTGGTTTTGAAAATGGAGATTGAAACGGCAGAGGCACTCGCGTCCTTTATTGACTTAGCAAGGATCCAAAAGCGGTGCTCCAGAGGAAGGTGTAGTGGGATAGAGTGCCATTGCCACTCAGAAGGTCTGAAAAGCAACACACCAGTGTGTACCCAGATCCAGGGATTCACTCTCTTGAACAGGTCACCAGGCCTTGAGATCTCATTTGTGCACTGGATACTCAGGATGCATGATTTATTTAAATGGACCAAAGTACAGCAAGCAATAGCTCAGCCCATGGACTGCAGAGCCATTAAATATGATAATGGATACAGAGTTCTTCCTGACATGGGGAACTCAGCAGAAAGCCCAGAGGATACTGCAGTTGACTGTTTAATAGTTTCTAACGAAGAGACTGGTGGAGGAGTCTCCAAATCCTCTTATCAGTTATCTCAGGGCAACAGGATCACAGGGAGTTACTGTTTGCTTCTCAAATATTTTATCTCAGATTTCCCAGAAGAGATATCCTTTCTCCTTAAAACAGAGAAAGAATAATGAGCCTCTTAGATGCCCTTTTCCAGATCAATGACTTCTTGGTTGAACATTATCTCATATATCCCACAGATGGATAAATGATGCAGCACATCAGAGCATGTTGCCATTTCTTCTTGGAGTGCCAGAGAGCTAAAATTCAATACTCTACTTTTATCAAAATAAATGGTTATTTGAACTTTTAAGTCCCCCCTTCTCTGTGTCGCTTTACATATTTTATATTTATTCTTATAGGCTAATAGTGTCTCTTTTTAGTTAAGATCACACCTGTGATAAGCTGGAAAAACATTCTCTTCAAAGATGTACTTCCAAACATCATCCTCAGTGGCAAATTAATGTTAGCTTATATGCCAGATGGAGTGATTAATATATTCCTAGAATGATCTGGAGGTATTGTTCTGTGGCAGAGTATTTGACACACATATGCAAGGCATGGGTTCAGTTACCAGTAGACATATGTGGTATGCAGCAGAGACCCTCCTACCTAGATTATTTGGTTGGGCATCAAAATACATTAACACATTTCCTTAGAAGAAGCAGATCCAAGGTGAGCTGATGCACAGAGGCAAGGTCACAGGAAGCTGGAAATAGCTGTTTCGTAAACCAGAACACGCATAACCTGGGACAAGAAAGTAGATCCCCGCTTCTGAACTCTAATCCACTGTTTGTGGTCATGCGTAATGGTGATTTTAGCACGCCAGCCTGGTGCCCCGTGGCCTAGTGGGCTGAGACTGTTTCTACCCATTTCTATGAAGGCAACCACAGTCATCTGCACACGTTCCTGCCATGGTGAGAGGATTTGTCCAGGATTTTCTACACTAAGAGCCACATATGGAACAAACAAAGCAAAGTGTTTTAATTGCGTAATGTGTGAATTCTAGGTTTGGTGCATGGATTTTGGAAGATACTTGGAACTTTGTGTGAATGTCTAGAGATTTCCTGTTCACGGTCTTTTCACATGAGATCCTGAGAACCAACGCTGAAGCCACTCCGTCTTTGTCACCATTTCACCAAGCAAACCCCAGGAGACAGAACGGTTAGCTCATTTGCCCGCTTGCCTCTGCTGAGAACTGGAAGAACATTCAGTATGGCCAAGGCTGCTCTATGTAATTATGAACTGTTCTATTGGAGCAGCTGAAAGAAGGTCATTTCCCTCATGGAAGAGAAATTCTAATTTCACTTGTGCCCTGAAGTATCTACCATGGGTGGCATCTGCCAGGTCTGAATCTAGTCAAGCCTGAGAGATTCAGAAGTGCCATGGCTCCTGTGTCTGCCATGGAGGAATTCACCAGGGAGGTGAGCTATTTGCGTAGCAGCGATTCAGAACCAAGACAAATATTTGTGTGTGGCAAATAAATGCCAGTTTTGAAGGATTTAAATCAAGTTGTTTGGTTCCGACACAGAACGATTCCTGGGGTCAAGAAGCTATTACATTGCCCAGCTAGGCCTGGAAGTCCCTAGTAGTCCCTGGGTGCGTCCCTTACCTCAGCACACTTGCCTGACAATTCTTCCTTCTTATGCAGATTCTTACCTATGAGATGATAGGACACTGTGGGCTCAGTGACACCTGTGGTCCCTTCTGGCTCAGTTGAGATAGATGTGTCATACCCATGTGCTCCAGAAACCAGGACTGTGACCACGTTGATGAGACTCCACCATAGCGATCTAGTTTTATTCTGCGGCCAGAATCATCTTAGAGGGGGAAGGGTCTATTTCTGCTTACAATTCCAGATCACAGTCTGTCGTGGAGAGAAAGCAAGACGAGAGCACAAGGCAGGAACTTCTTGCTATCCCACACAATATTAACCCCAACCAAGTAACTCATGTCACAGTCAAAGAAGGTACAGCGGGAACCGTGGAGAGCGCTGTTTGCTGGCTGCCAAGTGGGCTTAGGCTCAGATGGCCTTCTTACAAGTTCAGGTTCACCTGCCTAGGAACTGGACCTCCCACAGTGGGCTAGGCCCTCCCTCCTATACCAATTCAAAATCAAGACAGTTCTCCATGTACATGACCACAGGCCAATCTGAGCTAGGCAATTCTTCAACCAAGGCTTTCCTTTCAGATGAGTCTATGCTGTGTTTGTTGACAGTTAAAGCTAACTAGAAGAGCATCCACAACTCCATCTGAACCTTTCTTGAAGCACATTCCAGTTATTTGTGAGCTCGTCTTAAATCCATATATTCCTGGAGTCCTCAAGACAGTCATGGGTTACACTGTAGAAGACAGCTCCGGCCAAGTGGCAGGTTTTGCTTATGTGTGGTGCACCAGCATCTGAATTCATTTCTATCAAGTTGAGGTCCTTTCCTACGATAGTCACCCTGGTAAAAGTCTTAGTCACCAACATCCAAAATCGCATAAAAGGCCAGTGTTGAGGTTCTAGCTCCCCAGAGTATGAACTCTTGACCTTGGCCCATCAGACAGATATATACCCACCTGTACTTGCAAGGACAGGAGAAAAGGGAGAGGGAGGACTAGTCCCGGTAGCAGCTCCTCCCAGTCTCCAGTTTCAGTAGGTAGCACTGATATGTCGTGTTCACTATGTAAGCTGTGATATTAATGCCAAGTTAGTGGCAGTGGGCCACTGGCAGGCAGGTTCATTAGTGTGGTTTTGATTCTATTATAGCCACTAAACTGGCATGTATCCATGTTTTGCCAAGTCTGGGTTTTCATTGTCATGACAGTTCTGTGAGAAGAACAATATCTACTCAGTTTCCAAGGATAGAAGCAGGACACCGCACTGATGGGATACATAAAGTTGGGTGCCTGCTTTTGTGTCATGCATGGGGAGAGAGGAGGGCTAGCTAGAAGCAAAGTGATTAATTTCAGAAAGCATTTAAAGGCTCATAAATCAAGACAAAGACTTGGGCAGAGATGAGAACAGAAGGATCAGTTGACTTTTCATTAGAACAATTGCAGACTTCTAGCTTCCTCCTGCCATATTTTGTAATCAGAAACCCAGCCTTGCCCTAACCTCGGGAGATCTGTGAAGATGCCTCTTCTACTATGACCCAGAAACTTTGTGACTCAGGTAGGAGGCAGGGTAAGGGAGTGGGGTGAGGCATGCCGTTTGCAAAAGCAAAAGTGAGTTGTTTTCATGCTGTGTGGTAAGACCCCAGCACGACACCCTGAAGCAGAAGCCAGGCCTGTGCTCCCCAGACCTAAAATTAGAAAATCCTCTGGGTAGATACTGATCAGTTCGAGGTAAGAGGCACACATAACATTGGCCTTGTAAGTCCCCAGAAAGGCTGTTGGACCCTCATTTGAGCTCTCTTCAATGAAGCCTTCTTAGAGACAGTCTCTTCCTCCAGAGAAGCAGAGTTTTCAGGCAGTACTTTAGCCCATCCCTTACAGATAAATGATTGACAAAGAACCATCAGACATTTGAAGGGGAGAAACAGAAAAGAAAGACAGAAATTTGTAAGAAATAGAGATGTTACACACAGGAAAATCGAGGAAATGATAAACGAGAAAGAAAAGGGAGGAGGAGGAACAGAAGGAATCGATAAGCACTAATCTTGGGCTTAAGAGAAGTTGCTTCATCATGGAACAAGAACAGCATGCTACAAAGAAAGGAGCAAGCGGAGAACGCGATAGGGGGGAAAGGCAAGAGCAAAATTAAAACTCCCATAGTGACACCATAAAGTTGGCATCTCCCAGAAAGTAGACTAAAACATCAATGAGAACGTAGGATATTGGTTTAAAAAACTTAGCATCCAGATAGGTGTTTCCTAAACAACACGTAAAGAGGGGAGATATCATCAAATGAGAACACAAAGTGTGCTGCTTCTCACAGCCGTGGGCTGTTTACCCTGAAAGGGCTCTTAAGTGTTCATCCAGTGACTTCTAAGAGACCCTCCTGTACAGACTCTTTCACCTAAAAGGAACCCGAAGTCACTGGAAAAATGGTCGATTTGCAGGCCAAGACAAGAAGCATTGAAGGTGGAACACTGTGTCAAACGAAATAAGAAATAACTCACTGAAGTCTGGGTTGGCAAGCACTCGGGGGCCAGTTTGGAGCAATTCCACTAGCCAGAGAGTAATGACTCCAGCATCCCATAAAACAATGACTACGGTGCACCAGGTGTGTTTCAAACCAGACGTCTGTAATGAACCTTCCAAACAGGAAAGCCCATTGGCTTGGAAGATGCTAGTGATCCAACTCATTGAGAGCTAATAAATAGCAAGAAAGAATCAAGGTTTTTTTTTTTTATGTCTTTCCTGTAAAAGTGTAACTGTGGTTACCAAACAGTTGATAGGAGAAAGCTTTGCTTTAGATCTGTTGTTCAATGAAGAAAGAAAAGAGAACGAAGGCAAAGGAGAGCTTTGCCGTGTCATGTCTCCCAAGGCCTCTGGTACTGCTAACACCACGGTGGCAATTGGATGTTTTCTGCCTCCTGATGAAAGCACACCACCACCTGGGAGGGCCTTTTGCCAAATGTCCTCTCCTGCTGGCACACGCCGGGCAATAAAAACATAGTTTCCCTGTTCTTGGCTATTTAAGAGAGGAGGGAATATTTTAGCCTGGGTCCCAGCTTGTGGTGTGTGCAGGAACTAGGGAACTGGGGTAGTCTTTGGGAAGTGGTTGACTTAATGTGTAACAGGTGACCTGGTGCCTCCAAGAGAACATTCCTAACTCTCTCCACAGAAGGATATTAGAAGTTGAGGTCAGCTGTCCATCTATCAAACAGGCCAGTTCTTCTGTCCTTCGGGTCACCTTAGGCCAGGAGTCCTCCATCTTCCTAATGCTGTGACCTTTAATACAGTTCCTCATGTTATGGTGACCTCCAGCCACAAGATTATTTTGGTGCTACTTTATAACTGTAATTTTGCCACTGTTATGAATTGGAATGTAAATATCTGATATGCAGGATATCTGCTGTGTGATATTCCCCCCCACACACACACACACAAAGTGGTCAGGACCCGCAGGTTGAGAACCACTGCCTTAGGGGGAAGGAATGGAGATAAAGCTTGCCAGGTTGAATCTTCTCCGTAGCTGCCCCTCTACTGTCTTTCCCACGGTAGGGAGTAGCAGTGTGCATACCTCACTCGGTTCAGACTTTTGTGTTGTTAAAGATGGAGTCCATAGACTAAGACGTTAACTCCAGGACTTAGGATGCTTATTTCAGTTTTCTTCTTACTTGAACCTGGACCAGGACCTGACTTGAGCCTGCACCAGACTTGGAGTCTAGGAGACCATCCCAGGAAGCAAGTGCAGGATGCAGGGAGAGAGATGAGAAAGTCAGTCAAGAGGCACTGATGTCAGGGAGGAATTCCTGCAGTAGGGTAGTTGCAGCTCAGACCCTCTGAGAACCTCTGTGCATCTTTGGGGAACGTGACTGGGTACTTTCTCATATAGAGGCAAGGAAACAGAAGTCACCCCAATTAGTTGAGTCATTGGTGTGCTACTGAGCATGCTCACTGAACAGAGATCATATGCAGACAGGATAACTGCCTCTGGGCAAGTCAATGTCTCCCACATCCAGCCAGTGCATGACAGATCTCAGAGCAGAACCACACCAAGATAGCCCTGATTCTAAGCATGCAACTGCCACACTAAATCACTCTTCAGCATCTTTTATAAAACTCACACTTGGAATTGGAGAAAAGAGGAGCTGGAAGAGCCAGAAAACATTTGCCTAGATTACGCATATATCAGATATGATACATATATCAGATGTCAGAGAAACAAGGATTGGAGTGGTTAGGGCCAGAGTATTCCAGAAAGAAATGGGATTCTTGTTCTTAGTGTGCCCGCAGGGGTCTGGCTTCTGACTGGGGCTGCCCTCCAGAGTTCAGCATCCTTGGCAGCCAGCTCTTAATCAGGTCTAATCCTGTCCCTGTCCGGGCCGCCTTGGTGAAAATGCTGACAGTAATCACAGACACTGGCTGTGCAATTAGGTCACCAGGAGACTTTGAAAAACACTGACGCCTCTGCACCCAAACCAGAGCAAGGAAGATAAGTGGTCTGCAGTGACTATTGGAGCTTTCAAGATGCCCCCCAGGTGGCCTAATGAGCATCCACACATCCTTAGGAAAGTTAGAAATGCTTAAGCTGGGAGTCCCTGTTGCAAGCAAATATTATTTTAACAATCAAGAAAGAATTTCTTACTTCTTATAAAGGTCCATGGATCGGGGAGAATGAGTTGCCATAGAGGGGAATGTGAACAAGTGCTTTTGCCTACAGAGCTAAGGTAGAATGATTGTCCCTGTGTCAGTGAATAGTGGCAATGGATAACTCCTCTCATCTTCTACCCATAACATCCTGCATACCAGCCACATCACTTCAGACCCTCTGGCTTCGGCCTCCGCCTTTATAAAATGGGTATATTTGCAAATGAAGCATGGGTATAGTATGCCCAGGGCAGTGACACCAGAGGCTTTTGCGCCACATTCAACTAGACTGGCCAAGAGTAGTTATGTGTTATGAACTACAAGGAAGCTACTTTGGCAGATAAGACAATGTTCTATTTCTTCGGCTGTTTGCGGGTCAGCCAGACTCCATGTAAGAGAAACATTTGAGAAGCCAAACATCTCTCTTCCTCCAGCCTTTCCTGCCTAGCCCGTGCAGAGCAGCCCCAAACCACAGAAACTGCAAGCCAGCTGCCAGCAACAGTGCCAAGTGATAAAGGGTCTCCGTAGCTGAGAGCGAGAGATGCTGCAGTCAACAGGACAGAAGACAATGTAGCTGGACCACTTAGACACTAACATCTTGCTTTCTTTCCCAAAGAATGAACACAGGAGGAACCCCTCCACCAGATATTTTACAGGGTCTGAGCAGCAGAAGAATGGCACAGTTGTGTTCCCAGCTTCAAGTGCTTCCATTGCTGTTTGAACCCAGTCACTGAATGGTATAGGTTTGTGAGGACTAAGCTGTTGCACTAAGCTGTTGCTATTAGCACCAGCATCATTCAGACCTTAACCCAAGGCAGGCATCAAGAGGAACAGAAGCCTACTGTCTAGAGAGGGCAGCGTGTTTAGTGGTGTCCCTATCCATCCCACAGTAGGAGGTATCTGTAGATTTTTAGGGGGCAGAGCTTTCCCAGTAGGCAGTTAGGATTCAGTCTCTCTGGGGACCTCCAGGAGACTGTGATGAACACAACTTGGAATTATCCCATCCCAGGCCAGAGAATCAGGAGTCTCTTTCCCCACGTTATTTCACGGTCAGTGCTAGGCTGCTGCTGCTGAACAGAATGGCGAGACATTGTATGCAGACAGGGCTAAGTGTCTGCAGGTGATTATCATGTGTGTCAAGGTCTCCCACCTACAGCCAGAGTCATCAATGTGGCTCTGATGCCAGGCATACTAGCGCTGCACTAATTGTTCTGTGGGGTCTTATCATAAAGATTAGATCTTTAGGCTAAGGAAAGAGGCAAGTGGATCCTTGCTAAACTGGCTGAGATTAAACAGGTATCATGTTTCCAGGCCTTTTGGTGGCCAGGAATGACAATGCCCTAGTAGTACAGTCACAAATGAAAGCCAGTTCTACCTGGAGGTCTTTCTGGTTACAGGCAGATAGAGATGTTGAATTGCACGTAGTTCATTTCAAAACACAGCCTAGTACCTGATATAATAAAAGCAGGTACTTGATACACAGAAAAGGCATTGGCCCTGTAGAGACTCTTGTCTGAGGTGAGCGTAAATGGAAAGGAAGAAACTTCAGTGGTGGATGGAAGTAACTGCGCCGCAGGAAAGATGGGAATAGTGTGTTGAGAAACAGCAGTCAACTGGGTGTGGCCGGGGTAAAATGGTACAAGGGGAATGGAAATGAGTAAGAAGTTACCCAGGGGAGAGCTGAAAGTAGACCAAAGACAGGTCTACTTGCTGTTAAAGAGCAAGGGATCTTCACGCACACTGGCTCCATCTCTTTATTCTGAAGCTTCCAGTCCACAAAAGTCTTACAGTAAATAGCTGTGTACTCCACACGTGGATCCCCAACTTGTTAGCAGATGCCAAATTGCCTTTCTCCATTCTGACTGCTTTTTCAGAAGCTTTGAAAGTAGGTCATAGGCATCAAGACTAAAGACTTGAGCAGCCATCAGCAGGAGTAAAGGGCATTGTCCTACATAAGCCCACTGCGATTGTTACACCTGTGGAATCAAGTGTGTGATAGTATGTTGTATCTGTTTTCTACCATTTGAAATGCAGTTTGGACTGGATTCCCTCTAGGACCAGTGCCTTGTCAAGAATTCTCTAAATGAACTTTTTAGTTGTCTTGCTCTCTGTCTAGAGTTTGTCAAGGAAGACACTGAGTTCGGGCCAGTGGCTTCTGTCTCTTTTAATATAGAATAATCTCCCATTTCTTTCTTTCTTTTTTTTTTCTTGACATTACAGTTTGACAGCCTGGGGTAATGGTCCCATTCTGCAGTCCCAGGCCACAAAAATTCAGTAAGATACTGATTCAAATTAACATTTTCTGTAGGTCTGCAGATGTAGGTCAGTGGTAGAACACTTGCCACCAAGTGGGACATGTGGATTTGACCCCTAGCATCACAAACAAACCAACAAACATATAGTAAAAAGTTAGTTTGTAGAGAACCCCATAGTATTGATGTATATGTATTCCCTCACAGTTACAGTGTGATAAATATGTTTGGCAAGAAAGCTATGGAAAAGGGAGCATGTCCTCCCATTGTATCACAGTGAGAGACTCGCGATGCCTGTTTTGTCACCAAATTGCTATACTATATGGCTAACTTGGCTGTACTGCCATAGTCTCTCCTCTTTAAAGATGCATTTGAACCTTTCTAATTAAGGGCAGTTCCACAATACTTTCATTCCATTTGCTGCCTGAAATTCTTCTGTCAAGAAAATCCTCCACTGTACCCCTTAAAATCATCATTGTAGATTCATGGGCTCATCTTTTATTTGCTACATTATAGCCTAATTTATGGACATTGTTATGCTTCTTGCTGTTCACACTGCCCCAGATTGGGCCAATGGGAGCCCTTCAAAGGCAGCTCCTGTGCCCCTATTTGATTCTGAGCACTCACAGGCTGTCTGCCTTGCTTTGTACTTTCCTGATCTAGTCTTGGAGTTAACTTCTCAGAGGAGCACAATGTCTTCACTGAAAATCGACATTGGAAGCTAAGTTCCAGGTGTTTATCGTACGGGTGTCTGGAGATGTCCTCACTTCAGAGTGGAGAGTCTTAGGGATATCTATGTTTTAAAAACTGACAAAAAAAAAAAGGTTGTTTCCTTCTCTCTCCTGTTCCATGTTGATTCTAACGTATGTAAATGTAAATTTCTGTGCCCTTCCCAAAGCTCCTGCAGCCATTCAATCCCAAAAGAACATACATAGGCCTATATTAATTATAAACTGTTTGGTCTGTTAGTTCGGGCTTATTATTAGCTATGTCTTACAACTTAAATTAACCCATAATTTTTGTCTGATTTTCTTGGTGAGGCATTCTCATCTTACTTTCTTTGCATCTGGGTGAGGACTGCGTCTCTACTTTTCTTCTTTACAGAATTCTTTTAGTCTGGTCTCCCTGCCTGTATTTCCTGCCTAGCTACTGGCCAATCCTCATTTTATTAAACCAATACTAGTGACAAATCTTTGCAGTGTATGAGAGCATTATTCCCACAGCATTTCCCCTTTTTTATTTTCAAAACAGGAACTCTAATCTCCTTTGTTTAGCTCTTTTTCTGACCATTATCCATAGCAACTTATAACCAATACTCTAAACAAAGACAAACATCCATAATTCATTTTTTGCAAATGTGGGTGTAATTTTCTAAGCTGCTTCCTGTTGATTGGGGGTGCTGGTAATCTTATGTGGACCCAAAGAAAATTTAGGATTATAGTCAAGTATGGAGTATTCTGTGAGGCTGGATCATCTCCGCCAGCAGCCTTGAATCTCTTCTGGATGCAGAACTTAGAAGAAACCACAACAGAGATGCTCTGAAGTGTTGGATCATCTGGGCCATCAATCCCCACTGGAGATTTTTCAGGGGGCCTTCCTCAATCAAACCTTATTTTTCTTAACCCAGAATCAACCCACAGCTTCTCATTTCCTGTGGAAACAAAAGCAAAACCTCTTCTTCAAAGTAGCATATCTTTTGACTTAGATTTTGAAGTCAAGGCATTTTCAAAATATATAGGTTGAATTAATCCAGCAGCATTTATAGTCAAATATCTTATAGCAGCTGCTCCTTCCTCAGCAGTCAAACAATTCAAAGAAGATACAATAACATACAGTATCTAGACTCCCTGTGTATTTTCCATCTTTATATGGCTTTTTTTTTTGCTCTATTTCCTTTATTTTTTACTTTTTATTTTTTGGTTTTTTGAGACAGAGTTTCTTTGTATATCTTTGGCTGCCTGAAACCCACTTTATAGGCTAGGCTGGCCTCAGACTCACTGAGAACTGCCTGCCTCTGCCTCTCAGGTGCTGGGATTAAAGGCGTGGGCCACCACTGCTGGCTTTATCTCCATGAGCCCCGTGACCTTGACCATGGTCAGGGCTTCAACTACAACTGTGGCCCCTACAGCCACTGCCAAATCCTCCTTGGAAGCTGCCATGGCCTTCTAACCCTGGGCCCTTGGTCCTCTGGGTCCTTCTGCTACACTGGTGTCAAAAGTATTAAAATATGAGTTCATGTACTTGTTCCTTCTATCCTGCGATATGCACAGTCTCCCCAAATGACTCTGAAGCTACATTACTAACCACAGTAGCTTAATATAAAAATGTGATATTTCTTTGGTTCTCTTCCTTTTTTAGAGTATGGTCTACAATAGGTAAATGTTTAGAACATTTAATTTAAGGATTGATGAAATATATTACTTGTGTCTGTGGTTGTAAATGTGAACAATTAGATTCATTTGTTTATAACTTGAGGGATTTTTAACTTCATTTTGTTCTTTGGAAATAAAATACATTTCTAAAGTCAATATTACATAAAATTATGCCCCTAACTTGTCTCCTAGGGATGCGAATTTGGGTTATTTTCATTAACTTTCTATCACAAATAATGCTATGACAAATTATTTCAGTTTTGTGCATGCACATCTTCTGGATAAACTCCTGACAAGGGGATGGCTGTGTTGAAAGATAAAGCCATATGCAATTCTGTGAGCTGTTGTCACATTCCCTTCCATACAGGTCAGGCCACTTGGGGTTTCTTTGGTTCTGTGACAGAATGGTTTGAGCAGAAATGAGGTCAGATAGAGGGGGATGAGACAGGAGGGCCTGCTGTGGTCCAGGTGGATGCCAGGCTTCTGGTGGTGGGACTAGGGAGGGAGGGGAGGACCTGAATAAGAAGTTATGCTGTTGATTGGATGTGGGCAAAAGGAGAGGAAAAGAGCAGAAAGGCAAAGGCAAACCCAGGTTTCTGGGTGAAAAGGACAAGGGATGGAAGTCTGTGTGTTCATGCCTCTGAGTGCATGTACAGTTATTTGTTTATATTTGTTCTGTGCGTCTTAGTCTGCGTGCTTGTGTATATATGTCTTTGCATGCATGTCTGTCTATATGCATGGACATGTGTGTACATACCTATGTTATAGTGAGATGTATGCACACATGTGACCACACAGGTACTGGAATGAGTTCGGTCTGAACATACAGAGTTTAGGGAACAGACTCTCACAAGCCTGCATTTCAAATAGAGTAGACTGGCGCTGCGGTGACCCTCCATGGAGAGGGAGCCAAAGGCAGCGCTCATGAGTGAGATTTGTCAATAACCGCAGTGTATCCCCAAACTGCACACATGAATATCAGTGCATTGGGTTTGCTTTTCTCAAAAGAAACAGGAGACTTCTTGATTTAAGTTCAGGAGCATTTCATCTGAGGAAACGTCTAGACAACTGAGAACAATAACGTAAGCCTATCAAGTGAAGATGCAAACTGACACCATTAAAAATAAGTTGACTTTGTTTGCTAGTTTTTAGCATGGCACCTATGTTATAGTATCCCACTCAGGGGTAGGCAGGCAGCCCTGGTCCCAGGAGAGTCACTGGGGAAAGTGCTGCTATGTAGACCTTCTTGAGGCTGTTCCTGATACTGCTTTCTGCTAAAATCCTACCCTTCTTCATGTCCCCCTTTCTTACACAAGCCTATTCTGAAAAATCCTAGGGAAGATGAAGATTCCACTTGAACATCTTTACCAGAGGCAAAGGGGACTCCAAGGCTGGGAATCTTCTCTCTTACCATGGTCCTGTGAGATCCCTGGAATAAAGACCCCCATCTTCCATCAGAAGACATTCATGTTCATGTTCTCAGGCAAAGGTGGAGCCTGTGCATTCAAGCACACCTTTAATTTCAGTGGGACATTTTTGGAATCAGAAAAACATCTGCTATCTTGTGGTTATCTGAATAAGAATGCCCCTCCCCCCACTCCCGTAAGCTCATATATTTAAAGGCTAAGTCATGAGGGAGTGAAACTCCTTGATAGGGTTAGAAGGTTTGAGAGGTGTGGCCTTGTTGGAGGAAGTATGTCACTGGGAGAGTGGGCTTTGAGGTTTCAAAAACCCATATCAGATCCAGAGTCTGTCTGTCTGTCTGTCTGTCTGTCTCTCTCTCTCTCTCTCTGCCCGTCAATAATGATATGGCTTGGCTTTCAACTACTTCTCCAGCACCCTGCCTCCCGTACCTGCCACCTTGCTCCTCGCCATAGTGAAAATGGACTAAGTCTCTGATTTATATGCAGTGCTTTCTCTTTTAAGAGTTGCCATGATCATGGTGTCTCCTTAGAGCACTAGAACAGTGACTAAGACATACCTGTCCATATGCAAAATAGCTGACGACACATGTATGAATCAACCACTCGTTCAACGCACTGCTAATACTGCATGTTTACAGAAACACACATGGAATCTAGCATTGGCACATTCGTGGTATTCACATCCACAAATAATTGAAATATCCTTTCAGACACTAATTCAACAGCAGAAAAACACGGTCCTCTTTGGGTTTTATTTCAGTGCCATCTTTTAAAAGTTTTTACTTTCTTGTGCTGCATCTAGTGCATATCAATTAGCCACTCTTTAATTCTAGTCACATTGGCAGAAGCCTAGTGTGAGGGTTGGGGTTAGAGGAAGGGCTGGTATTAGATGAAGCCTGGGGTGAGGGTTGGGGGTAGAGGAAGGGCTGGGATTGGATGAAGCCTGGGATTAGGGTTGGGGATAGAGTAAGGGCTGGGGATGGAATAAAGGTCAGGTTTAGGGTTGAAGTTAGAATTGTGGGCAAGATTTGTGGTAAGGTGAGCGTTAACACTTGAGTAAGGGCTAGGATGAATATTGGGTTTGTGCATGCATGTGCATCCCCTGAAGCGTGGCTGCAGCTCTTACTTCTGCTGTCTTACTTAGCCTGCAACAGCAATTTTCAGTGCATGCATATGTAGCCCTTCTCCTTGTTTGTTTGCTGCTGGAATAGTGAGTGAGCTTGGACTCTGGTATTTGTTTGGCACGTTGCTTGTACTGTGTATTGAGTGACTATCAGGAAACTCTGACTTCCTGAAAGTAGCCATCTGACTAGCGTCCCGGAAATAAAGAAATGAGAGATTATTTTGGACCAAGTGTGAGTTAACCAAGTCCAAGAACATAGATTCAAGTCACCCTGAATCAACATGTTCTTTTTTGAAAGAGGTCACATTAGCTTTTATAGTCAGAAGAAACAATCATAAGTTTGCATGTTTCCTCATTGCAAACCTGAACGTCCGGTCAGCTATAGCCATGAGGGGTGGTCTGTTAAGTCTATTTCAGATGCTCTCTTCTGCTTTTCATGCCTGGCAGCTTGATGGACTTGATGTCTACGAAGCTTCATGATATATTCTGTGACATTTATCCCAAGGATGCTAGGGCAGCTAGGAAAACTGATGTGATGTATTAAAAAAATATTAAGGGAGCCCAAGATAACTTGGGTTCATGATCTGCACCATTCCATCTCTCCATAACCTGGTGCTCTAGCCAGCCAAGTCCAGCCATTTTCTAGAAGGTTAAACATAGATGTGTCGTCTTTAGAGAACTTGATTTACAAGGGTACCACCTGCCAGGGCTGAGAAATCCCCAATTTGAAAACAGAGAGTGAAAGAACTTTGGCTCCTAGATGGTCGGGTCTTACTGCTGGCGTTTGTCTAGAGACACTCCTTCTCCTCAGGATCGGAGATCCGGCAGTACAGATGACTCAGCTACCATTTCATCACTCCTCTGAGTTCTTTCCTCGAGTGGGTAGAGGTGGCATGGACCATCCATAGTTTTTACCTTGGAGACAGAGGTAAGGAAGCCCTAGGCAGTTTTGAGTTCTGATCCATTCCGTATACATCATCCCTGAGCCATATGATCTTGGCAACTTGGAACCTACTTGTGTATATGTCCTTATTTCTTAAAATTGAGCTGTCATGTGCCCTGCTCAAGTGGTGGCTATGAGAAAGCTTTGTTCATTCAGTGCAGTCTTCAAATTAGTGTATTATATCCTTAAGTGAACCGTGGGGGATTTTAGATATAGATCAGACAAGGTACTGAGCATCGTGATTTCCCTTGGCTACATTGATCGTGTGGTCCTTTCCTCCTGTCTTGGAGATTTTCTCTCTATTTCTTCATCTCCCTCTACCTCCAGGAATGTTAAAGGGACATACAATACTTTGCTTTTAATTTTATCATACATATTTGCTTGCTTGTTTGTTGATGGAGTCAAGTACATGCCATGATCTGCATGTAGAGGTCAGCCGATAGCTTGCAGGAGTGGCTCTCTCTTCCGTCGTGTGAGTTCGGGGACGTAACTCAAGTTGTCAGGCTTGACTGACATCTTTACCCACGGAGACATCTAGCTGAGCCTGAAAATACACTGTTTTTCTAGCAATCTGAAATGACTGCCCCACCGATAAGCCGCAATTGTTATCAGAAACTTTCTTTCTCCGAAGATTACCGAATGCAGGAAGAAACGTGGAAACATTGACAAAAGCCAGCACCCACTGTCCCCCGCCACACTCACCTTTGTCTCTCGTCAGCTGACCCATCGGAAGCACTCAATATTTGATCCCTTTTGAAATACAAACATGACAGTTTCCTGTGCTCCACCTGACAACTTCCAAGAAAAGAGAATTTAATCTTGGCTCAGGGTTATCCAAAGCAGTGTTTGCAGTGTTGTGACCCTCATGTTCGTGGTGAAAATGCTAGAGAGGAAAAGCCACATAGAATGTCATGTCACTTAAATGCAGCATCCCTGTCGCTGTTTGCCTGGGCTCCGGGCCTTCGTTCCCTCTTGAATGTAATTTAGCCTAGGAAAGAGGCATGTTCATGGGCAAGACTATGGAGATTGGATTTGAATTTGGTCTGTTAGTTTAGCATTCAGCTTTCTTTATTGATGGTGAGGTTTTTCAGAGTATTACCTCCTACATGCTGCCGATATGCTAAATGAATAATGTCCCTGGCCTTTAGTCCTACGTATGCTTCATCCGAGGACACTGTGAGTCTGTGGTCATTGGTCATCAGCTATCCAATCACCCAGTCTTTATTTTTACTATTCCACATAAAGCATCCTCCATGAACCTGGCTAGAAATTCATCATTTGATTTCAAATTATGTCACCCCAAAACACGAAGAACTTCCTCACAGTAAATCTCTCCTTTTTAATCCGGAGCTTCAGAAACACCTGTGTGTACAGGGGAGTTGGGCAGAGAGCGATCAAATGGGGTCAAGCACAGGGAGGAAGTCCCCTTGCAGCTGCCTGAGGGCATTCTGCAGGGATGCTGTGGAAGCTGAAGGCTTGAAGGAGACAAACAGAAGGGGCCTCTGTGGTCTCACATTGTAGGAATTCTGTCAGTTAGGATTCAGCCATGACTGAGGTAGAGCCCACCTTTCACTGAGGTCTCTACTAACAGTAGCTTTACAGACATGGCCAGAGGCATCCTGGGGCCTCACAGAATAGAGCAAGCAGAGCTGGAGCCGAGGCGGTGAATAATCAAGAGAACCTCCCAGCTCAGTATTGTGTGCCATTGAACCAGATCAGGGGAAAGTAGATGAAGGAGCGGAGTTCAGGGTGGGGGAGACCAAGCATAGCTATAGAGAAGAAGGAGAAGATCGAGGAGGGACCTGGAGTAGCACAGAAGGAGACGCCATTCTCTCAGTTCATTTGGGTGAAAATTAAAATCAAAACATGTGCTGAAGGATTTTTGTAACCTTTCCAGGAGAACGATAATGGGCAAAGTAGTGCATAAAAACCCAGCTGATCCATGCTGGCAGCTCTTCTCCCTTGAGATGCCCCTGCCTCAGGTGGCCACCACACAGTGCACACACAGGCACACAGGCACGTGAATGTATATACGTGCAAGCCACTCACAACACCTGTGTGCTGAGATGTGGGTACACAATGCATTCACATGTATACACACACAGATGCACATGCACAGCTAGGCACACATGTACACACATACACTCATGGAAGGGGGCGCTGTCCCACACCTCCTCCTGCCTCCTGATTTGAGCCTGGTCAGTAGCGAAGTCTCCACGGCATTATAACCTTTACTCCTACCTACCTTCAGAGCCCCAGCCTACCAGGTGTCTTTGCTAAGACTGAATGGAGCAACTTCTGCTTGCTTTGGGGGCAGGGGCATAGTGCCAACTTCCAGCAATTGGTGAAGGTTTCAACTGACTGGCCAGCAGAAAGAGGGTATTGAAGACATCGGCTGTGTCTTTTGCTTGACCTTCACTTGACATTGCAAGACCATCCATTCTGCCAGCTTGAGCCCACTAAGAAGCAGATACAGATACAGGATGAACTCTAAAAGGGTCTTGTTAGGAAACTGCCTGAAAAGCACAGTGGGGAGCTGAGGGAAGCAGGAAGAAGTGGCAAGCCACTGTGTTGGCTTATCTTAAAGGAAAGAGGGAGCAGGAGGCAATGTTGGTCTTCTGGAAGCTTCCTTTGGGTTGGAAGTACAGTCTAGAGAGTATTCATCAAGATCACTCTCGGTAAGGACTGTACACTCACTCAAGCATGGGATAGAAATGCCTCGTCCATGGAGTTATGGGCAAGATGGGTGTCTCCTGCAAGGTGAATTGCTAGAGCCTCCTTGCTTTGATTCCCTTGAAGCTGATCATGAAGGAACTGAGGAGCAAGAAGACGTGACACTATCCCAGCCTGCAGCAGTCAGTCTTAGACAAGAAACAGGAAATGAGCAGGTCAAGCAAGAACAGACTTGTTTTAAACATCAAAAGACAAATGCAGTCAAATAATCATTTGCTCATAAGATGTATTATCCGTCTAAATTCAAGAATATTTCTCTCTTTGTCCAGCTGGGAAACATGCTGCTGTCTACATGGAGGACTGTGGGATCTAAGCTGTGACAGGGAGCTGTCGGGGGGCGGGGGGAGGCACACTAAAGTCCTTGCCTGTCCTGGTATTTGGTTGAGTTGAGCAAAAGTCATGCAGTGCTGAGAGGGAATGGTGCGGCTACTGAGATCACGGAAATGTCAAAGATGGTTTTGCACTCCCCGTCTTTAGCAAAAGCGAACCCCCAAGAAAGGTATTCTGAGAACACTCTATGCTGCTTTCTGCAAGATGAAACAGATATGTACGTGCACTCTTGGCAATCTTCCTGCTAACCAGTGGAAATTTCAAAGCCCCGATTCATCAAGGAAAAGGCCCCTGAATGTTTCTTCTGCTCATCTTTCAATTGGCCTGTTGAGCTTATTCCTAGTGTCCTTGTGCGTTTTAGGATCCCATGGAGAATTTCAAGCTGATGTCAGATTCTACAGCCACCTCGCCTTTCTCAAGCTCTAAGACATTCGTAATAAAATTAGCAATAAAAGCCAACTAGGAAAGCCGGAGGCTTGGGATGTCTTCTGACAAACAAGAAAGCCGGGAATGGTGTGCCACAGAGAGCTGCTCAGCCGTGCGACCTTGACTGGGAAGACCGCTTTGCCTGCTGTTCGTAGCCAGATACATCATTTAGCACGTGGTCACTGAAGCCCCTTAAAGCACTGCTCCTAATCACTGCTGTAAACCGTGAAAAGGAGAAACTCATGTGAATGTTTAGCGCTCCCCATGATCTTTCTGTGGATGACAGCGGTCGTAATTGTCCTCATCTTATGTAACTTACAAGGCAGTGGCATAGTTCCATTCTTCAGGTAATTTAAATTAAGGGCCAGATGTTTTCTCCGAGGCAAATAGCTCTACCTCTCTAGGAAATTGCCTCTTTCAAGACTTAATGGAGTCTGCCTCCTCTTTGCGATATATCACCTAGAACATTTCAGGTTCTCTGTGGGCCAATAGCACCCACATTTTTTTTTCAGCAGCCTAATGATAGATGATCAAATCCTTGTGCATAAAACATTTATATTTTATTTTCAGAGTTGGGGAATTGAAACTGGGTCAAATCACAGAATGCTCTTCCACAAACTAATGAGCTTACAAAATCCACAGCTCCTCAGAAACCATGCTTGTGGTGGTTTTAACGAATGCTCCATAGGGAAAACACACGGAGATTTTTCATTTGAATCAGGCAATGACTAAACTTGGGTCACTTTAGGTAAAATTTCTACATTATGCAGACTATTAAACTTTTATCTGTGTGGCTTTGATTCTTTGGAGCCTCTCTTCAGTCACGGGACTTGGTGTCCCTCTTTGAGAAGGACTGTAAGTAAAGCCACGAACAAGTTTCTGCGGGCCTGGGGGCAAGCATGCTATGGCATCTAGCGAGTGTGCTGATTCTTGGTTTCTCGACCTGACACTGGGTTTCCTGGAAAGGAGGAGCTTCAGCTGAGGGAGTGCCTCCAATAGACTGGACTTTGGGGAGGTCGGTGGTCATCTTCTTGATTAATGATTGATGTGGGCGGGCCCATCCCACTGTGTGTAATAGAACCCCAAGGCAGGTGTTCCTGACTTGTATATGAAAGCAAAATGATTAGGCCTTGGGGATCAAGCCAGTAAACAGTGTTCCTCTGTGGTCTCTGTTTCAGGTTGAGCCCTGTGCCTGAGTTCTACCTTGGCTTCCATTTATGATGGAATAAAAATTTAAGCTGAAATTCCCCCCCAAGCTGCTTTCAGTCATGGTGTTTATCAGGGTAGCAGAAACCTAACTAGAACAGTGAGTGACTCAGATGACAATGTTGTCTTGAAGCACATTGTGTTAATAGAAAATCGAAGGCATGGCTGGCAAGGCAACAAATAGGATGGCCGTCACTGAACCGTTTGTTACTCAGTTCCAAGAAGAGGGGGCATATGAATTTGGTACCACACAGGGAAGAACCAGAGCTGACTAGTTGGGAGAATAGTGGGGAAAGCCTTACTGTGGTTTCTGTAGAAAGAAACAGGTGCTGCAGAATGGGCAGGCAAAGGGCTGTGGTCTAAATGACTCTTATAACTCTGGTCCGTAGAACTAGACCATAGGCTTTGAGAATCCAGTCCAGGTAAATAGTAACCCAGGATGAAATGTGAAACCCTAGGCAGAAAGTTGTTGGGCTGTGTACACTAGATTGATTGGTTTGTATTTAACTTCTGGGCAAATTGTTTATTGTCATTAGGGATTGCTGACCCTGAGACTGACAGTCTGTCCCAGGGTCAACAAGTACTGTTGCTTCAAAGCATCCAAATGCAGAAATTGAAAGGGAGAAATCCCTAGACATGTTCTTCATTGTTGTCAGTGAAATTAAGGAATCTTTCTTCTCCCTTAGAAACCTATAAAGCTGGCGACCATTGGTCCCTTCTGGTCACTCCATAGTGAGGGCCGGGACTGCTTTGTAGGGAGGAGCAGACAGTTAAGCAAAAAGTATGAGATGGCCTGTGACTGAGCACATAATAGGAAGTCATTAGAACGTATGTCTTAGGTGACCTGAGCCCCCAAAAGTTTATACTGTGGGAATAACGTTTCCTTCCTGTCCTAGATATGGTGTGCTTGATATGTAGAAGCCTGATTTCCACTGTGACAAATGTCATTTTGAGGGGAACTCATCATCTGTCGAGAAAAAGATAAAGGCCAGCTGCTATAGTACCTATAGCATAGTGTGGGAGAAAGGCCAGCTGCTCATAGTACCTGTAGTATAGTGTGGGAGAAAGGCCAGCTGCTCATATAGCATAGTGTGGGAGAAAGGCCAGCTGCTATAGTACCTATAGCATAGTGTGGGAGTTCCCAGTCTACTCTCCCTGCTGTCCCGTGTGCTACAGTGAGCTAAACAGGTGTTTCTGGGTGTTTATCTATTCCTGGCTAATTATAGCATAAAGGGACTTTATAGCCTTACCTAAAAGAATTTACAATTAAAACTCACTTTTCATTTAAAAAACAACAACGAGTCTAACCTGATGCCTAATTAGAAAGTTACGTAGGCAGGGAGAAGAAAATGCCGACTGTGCGTTGGAAAGGCTACGTTGCTTCCTGCCAATGTCACACCGTAATGCATTTTCTACCCTAGATCATATCAAACAGCCCAGTTATCCTGGAACCAAGGGGTTGTCTTTCCTTTCTGTGGCTTCCCGAGGCTAGTCTACACCCTCCAATAGGTGCGTTTTCATCATCTGATCCAAGGATGTCCAGCTTTAGATTTTTCGAAACCATGACAAGATGCTGATCTCTCTCTTTTGGGCTAGCACATCAGTTTGCTTTCTGTTGTGATGAAATGCTGACCATAAACAACTTGGGGAGAAAGGGGTTGATTTTAGCTTCCATAAGTGGAAGCCATGGCAGGATCTAACGCAAAAGCTTGAAGCAGAAACTAACGGAGGAGCCCTACTTACTGGTTTGCTTCCAGGCTCACATTTAACTACCTTTCTTGTACAGTCCAGGCCTGCCTGCCTACGGCTGGCACTGTCACCAGTCTGAAGGATCAGTCTACATCCATAGCAATCACAAAAATGGTCCCCACAGACAGGCTCACACGCCAACCTGATGGAGGCATTTCCTCAATTGAGGTCCTGTCTTCCCAAGTATATTAAGTTGGCTACTTACGACAACCGTCACAGGCGGTCTGTAACGGAGAGTAACAGGCAAAGCCATTGCTGCAGCTATCTGCATTTTCAACAGAATATTCCATGTACTTCCAGCCAGCCAGCAAGAGCACATTTTTTCCTCATAATGGCCTGACATGGGAGTACCAGTGTGCTCCTCAGTCCAGGGTTGAACCAGAAGCCCTGTGTTTGGGGGGAAGAAAGTCAGCAGAGTTGTGCGTGTCCCCAGGGTCTGGATACCTGGCACCCAGCTATGAAGAAAAATGCTTGTCTTGTCACTTATAAAAGGCATCTGATAGCATTAGTGTGAAATGATTTTGAGTAATGGAACTTTCAAATGAGGCCTTGGAACTGGAGAGATGGCTCAGTGATTAAGGACGTTTGCTGCTCTTCCAGAGGACCTCAGTTTGGTTCCCAGCACCCACATCAGGCAGCTTAACTGCCCTATAACTCCAGCTTTGGGAGACGTGTTGCCTTCTTCTGCCCTCTGTGGGCACCTGTACCCCTATGACTTCCCTGAAAATTAAGCAGACTGCTTTCGCTTGGGTGCCCTCTGTAACTGTGCAGCTGTTACAGACACTTCCGCTGTGGTCCTCTAGGTGTGGCACTCCCGTCACTTTGTGCTGCTGGTGTGCTAACGACCCATATTGAGCAGTGCATGATGTCACTGGGCAGCCCTCCAGGCCTGAGGATCAGGCCTCACTCACCACCCAGCGCTGGAAGAATATGGCACCAAAGTTTTCTTCCTCAGCTTAAACATTTTTATCTTCTGTAGAAAACAAGCCCATGCTCAAACAAAAATCAGATGTTCTGAGTAGCCTGTCCAAACAAAATATAGCAAACAAGCAAGCAGAAAAAGCAAAAGGCTCAACAGTTATATTTGGACAGAGTCCTTTGCATAAGAGATGTATTTGTAGCATATTGGGGATGGTTTCTGTCAATATAATTCCATACCCATTGACTGCCACATGTAAGTGACACCTTAAGGTCCCCATTCGTGGTTATCAGTAATGGACAAAATTTACCTTAAGCAGCCCAAACTTGTTTCCTCCCATGTCTCTAAGTCTTTTGTACTCTTTTTCATTTCTCCATAAATCATGTCCACCTGAAGGCGAAACCCTTCAATTTAATCTGTTTTAGGAGGCCTTTGAACACTGAGAACAGAATCCCTCATTGACCTGTGAGTTTCATCAAGATGGACTAGACCTCTCCTAGAAGACATCCTGGCTCACCAAGTTCTTGGTTTTGCAGCTTGAGGTGGTTGGGAGATGCTAATGGCTGACTTTTTGATTGTGCACAGGAGCTTGGGTCCTACATGAGAAATATGTAATCATACAGGTTGACCATGATTCATACTTTCATATATGGAAGGGAGAATCAGACAGAATCTTGGCCATTTGTCTTTGCTGAAACACAACAATCTCCAAATCCTTGGGTATTAGAGCTACTATACAATTCACCTTTTCTCCATCTCAGTGAATTTATTTAGAAGCTTGGAGATATGAAAAGCCATTCCACAGGCAAAAATCACACTCAATATTTATCATTTTAGAGATGATTCCCCTGCTTCTATCCCCCACTATAACTACCTGCATCTGGTTATCAAATATCTGTGTAGTATTTCTTCAGATTGGAAAGTTCCAGTCTGTATTTTCAGAAGGAGCTGGGAGGTCTGGTAGGGAGAGAAGCAGGCATATAATCCAACTATCTGTTCTGTCTTTTGCTGTTACCAAGCCCTCTGTGGGTCCCTGTGAAAGCAAACTGCGTTAGCATCATTGAGGCAAGAAAAGGGTGGTGGCAAAGCTGCAGAGTTACTCTTGAAAGCATTAGTAGAATCTCAAGAACTAGAGCCTGTCCAGAGTCAAGGAGCCATGTTATCAGAGGGAGGAGGGCGGTGGGGCAAGTGGCCAGGGATCAACAAGGCACCTGAGAGTATGGATGTGAGAAGCACATGGCCTGTGTTCTCCTCTTTGGGACCGATGGGTATTTAGGTAGGTAGATCCAAAGTTTGCTAAGTGAGAAGCAGGCTACTGTAGACTCCGCAATCTCCAGGGTTTCATATCACATACCAACAGCCATGCTTCTCCCGAGGTTCTGGAACTCTGCCTGGGTCGGGCCATTTTTGAAACTTTGGCAGGAGATGTTCATCAACCAGGCTGTCTCACTAAACTCGGGATAGGCTGGACCTGAGGATGTCCCCTCCTTGAAAAGTAGTAGCCTGTTTTCAAACTCTGAAAGGAACAAACATTGTGGCCTTTATTAAGTTTCCCTATCATCCTTGACACATCTCTGGGATGGGGGGGATGACAACCAGCATCCCAGTGCAAGCACAAAGCATCACAACTCGATCTGAGCCTGTCACCTTGTGTCCAGGTCAGGAGCCATGAGCATCTAGAAACAGAGGAGTCCACAGCAGTAGAGGCAGACGTTTGCATGGACCCAATTCACATAGCATTGCCAACCAGAACATGTTTTTTCTAACTTCATAAAGCAACACACACACATACACACACCCACACACACATTTGAGACAGACATTTTAAATTAATTTTAGAGCACTTTTAAGATTAGTAGAAAAGTGGGGTAAAGTACAGAAAGTCCCTGTGCGCCCATCATCCCCAGTCCATATTTCCCTATCATTTTCGTTCTCCATTAATGTGATGTGTTAGTTATAACTGATAAACAAATGAAGACACATTATTGTATGCTAAACTCCATAGTCTATATCAGGGCTTATTCCTGAGGCGTACACAGCTCCATGGATGTACTAGATTCTTTGTGTTCTGTGTCTACAACAGACCGTATTCCACATATCTTAACTGCCCTGGAAATCCTCTGTGCTTTGTCCACACATACTCATTCCTTCCCCTACCCACTAACCTCTAGTCACCAAAGATCTCGTCTCTTTCTCCATAGTGCTACTTCTGCCAAATGTCACATAATTGGAGCCATGCTCCGCTTGGTCTTTTCAGGTTGCTTTCTTTTACTTGGCAGTATTCATTTAAGCTCCCTCCGTGTGTGTGTGTGTGTGTGTGTGTGTGTGTGTGTGTGTGTGTGTCTTGGTCATTTCCAGGTTTTAACAAATCAGAATATGCTGCTGTACACACTCACATGAAAGTTTTGTGTGAGCTCAGATTTTGAACTCGTTTGGTCAATTCCAAAGAGCACACGCCTCCTGAAGCCTGCAGCAGGATTATGTTTAGTTTTGCAATTAACTGCAAACTTTCAAAATAGTTGTACTATTTTGCAGCCCTATGAGCGAATGACTGACAGACTTTCTGTGTGTCCTCACTAACATTTGGGGTTGTCTGTGTTTTGGATCTGGACCATTCATATGCATGTAGGTATCATGTTGGTTTTATTTGCATTTTCCAAGTGACACATGTTGTGGAGTGCCATTTTATGTGCCTACATGCCGTTGGGGCATCCTCCTTGGTATTGTGTGTTTTCAGATGATTTGGTATTTTTTAAAGTGTATTATTTACTTATTATTGAGTTTTAAGAATTCTTTGTATAATTCACTGCCAAATCTTCTGTTAGATATTTGTTCTGCCGATGTTTTCTCCCAGTCTGTGCTTTGTCTTTCTGTGCTCTGAGGATCTTTTGTAGAGCAGTTTTCAGGTTCATGAACGTTTAACTTAGAAACTTTGATTTTCTTTTCTGTTAAGTCAAAAAGCTCATCTTCTAGATTTTTCTCTCATGTTAGAGTCCTTGGCTGTTATAGGAGGCCACGTGTTTGTTCCTGGCTGCTCCACCCTGAAATAATCACACAGAAACTATATTGTTTAAAACATTGCTTGGCCAGTGACTCTAGCATATTCCTAGCAAGCTCTTCCATATTAAATTCACCCACTTCTATTAATCTGTGTATCGCCATGTGGCAGTGACTTACTAGCAAGCTTCTATCCAGCATCTGTCCCTGGTGGGGCTATATGATGTCTGTAAATTCTGCCTTCCTTCTCCCAGCATTCAGTTTAATTTTCCCCGCCTAGCTCTACTCCTTTGCCCTATCACAGGCCAAGACAGTTTCTTTATTAACCAATGGTATTCACAACATACAGAGGGGAATCCCACATCACCTCCCCTTTTTTCTTTAAATAAAAAGGAAGGTATTAACTTTAATACAGAAAAAATACCTATAACAAAACAGGTATCAGGCAACAATTACAATTACAATGTTTATATCTATTTTATCTTTTATCATAACTAAGGAAAACTATAACTATCTATTCTTAAACCTCATCAAAGACTTCAAAAGGATATAATATTACCTAAGTAAATAGGAAACACATTGTAAGCAACTTCCAAAACTCTAGAATTGACAGAGACATCTTGTTGCCTGGACTGTCACCCACAGTTCTTCTGTACCGTTGGGGCATCCATCTTCAGCCTGCAGGCCCACAGTATCCAGCAGACTTTACCATGAAGCAGAAAATTTCAAAGACAGTTCCCTCTATATTGACAGTTTGTCAGTCACATTCTTCTGTGTCCTACAGAATGTCTTGTAGACTCTTTTATGAAGCAGGAACCCTGAAGGATCATCTCACCTTTAGGCAAGTTCAGCAGTCATTTCTCTGTGGGTCCTGCATGTCCAATTCATACAGCATGACATCAAGCAGTCCAGGAAAGAACAATTTCTTTCCCAAATGGCTAACAAACTCCATAAGGAGCCTCTTCGATGCCCATCATCCTCTTGAAGTAATTGGTGCTGTCAGGAGCAGATGTGTCTCATTGTCATGAAAAATCTTAAGCTCTTAAAACATTTTAAATGCCATATTCTGAAGGTCTCTGAGAGATTTGAAGAATGTCTAGCTAACTGAAATATATCTCTATATTTCTGGAAAACCTAACTAACATGACTACAAGCTTGACTATTATAGATGACTACCTACTAACTTATATTTAATTATATATTACATTTTTAAATTTGCTTCGCAAACACAATATCTTAATCAAGAGCAGAAATATACATATAATAAAATTGACCTGAAATTTGTATCAATAAACCAAGATCCATACCAATGCAAATTATTCATATCTATAGCATATCACCCTTTAAATGTAAACAAATATTTGTAAACAATCATTTAGGGAATTTGGGCATAGTTCTCTCTAAACTGCTTTCTGTTTTTTGTTGGGTGAAGTAATTTTTGGGGGGTATTCAAGGTGACCTTTCAGGGGCTTTTGGTCCATCAAACCACCTTAGTCTGAAATTAATCCATAGGTTCTCATCTTTTGTGGAAACAAAAGAACCTCTTTTCCTAAATAACTTATCCTTAGACCCAAATACTGAAATCAAAATCCCTTTATGTTGGTTTACCTTAGCAGCCCATACAATGAAATATCTCTCTGTACTTAGATCCTTCACAGTCAATAAATTCAAAGAAACACAATAATATACATAATCTAGATTCTCTATGCATTTTCCATCTATACATGGCTTATTGTTTTATTACTTTAATCTATGACTGTCTGCACTCTGGTAAAGACTTTGTTTTCTCAAACCAATTACTTCTTTTTATAACTCTCTATACTCCTTTTTCTTCTCTCTCCCAAGCCTACGTACGTTTATCCAACACTATGACCCACTTAGGAGTCTTTTTTATCTGAATATGTCTTTATTGTGTGTCTGTAATTTCTGACCAGAAGCACCAATTTTATGATAAGGGGGTGTGGCTAGGGCCAACACAGCCCTGCCTGTTTGCTCCACCCAGTCCAGCATGGCGGAGCCTTTCATTACCTCTGAGAGCCATGTATATTGCCCCATTTGTAGGCACACAGCGGGTCTATATTACCATTAAGCAAGTTGTAGCACTCTGTTCACAGAACCCATTTAAATGTTCAATAGCTGATCTCATAAAAGGGTCAGAGTTGGTGCTAGCAGCATGGCCCAGGAAGCAACCATTTTAAAACCACACTTTTTGTTGTTGTTGTTGTTGTTGTTGTTCTACTACTGCTGAATCAGGAAGACCTCTTTTAAAGGAGCTGCAGCACACTGCCTGCAAACAGAACAAGAAGCTGTGCTAAACACTGGTTTTTTTGTGACTGGTATTTCTTTCCAAGCTTTCTCAGGTTTTACATGGGTTTAGTCAGCTACATTGGCATGCCAGTTTGTTGTAGCAGGCCACTTATTTGTTCCCAGCTGCTCAACCCCAAAATAATCACACAAAAACTATATTATTTAAAACACTGATTGGCCAATGACTCTAGCATATTCCTAGCAAGCTCTTCCATATTAAATTAACCCATTTCTATTAATCTATGTATTGCCATGTGGCAGTGGCTTACCAGCAAGGTTCCATCCAACATCTGTCCCTGGCAGTGCTACATGGTGTCTCTAAATTCTGCCTGCCTTCTCCCAGCATTCAGTTTAGTTTTCCCCACCTAGCTCTACTCTTTTGCCCTATCACAGGCCAAGAGAGTTTCTTTATTAACCAATAGCATTCACAGTATACAGCAGGAAATCCCACATCCCTTGATTTTGCATTTTACAATTATTCTGTGACCTATTCTAGGTCAACTTTGTAGAAGATGTGATGACAGTGTCTGTAGTCATTTTTCTTTTTTGTGTTTGGACACTTACTCTTCCCAACACCATTTATTGAAAAGCCTCCTTTTCTCCACTGACTTGTCTTTGACACCTTGTCAAAGTTGGTTTACTGTATTTGTGTGGATGGATTTTTGAACCCCCTATTCTGTTGTATTGACCTTTGAACCATCTCTTTATCAGCAGTGTATTGTTGTGGTCACTGTAGCTTTGTGGTAAATGTTGAAGCTGAATAGGGTCAGAACCCTGCCTTGTTCTTCCACAATGTTCTGTTGGATAGGCTGTGTTTTTGTCTCGTGATCATGGGAATCATTTCGTTCATACTTAAAGAAGTCCTTGCTGTGATTTTGATTGCCACTGCATTGCATTCATGTATCGTATGTGGAAGAACTGACACATTAGCAGTATTAACCTTTCCATCTAAGACAATGGATCTTCCCTCTCCTGTATTTTCTTCTTTTTTTTCATTCTATGTGTCTTTTACATCATGTGTCTTGATCCCTTTGCATCTACTCTCCACCATTGCACCCCCCCCAAATAAAACAAAATTTAGGAGAGAAAAAGGAAAAAATTAAAAATCTCATCATGAAAGCTACAGTGTGACACAGTGAGTCACACCATAAACCCCTTTGTCCATATGTCATTATTTGCAAGTGTTTATTGCAAAGAGTCGTTGGTCTGGTTCAGGGTCTCTGGTTTCTGCTATGCTATTGATGCTGGGCCCTCACTAGGTCTCCAAAGCTGTAGGATCTCCACAACACAGAGCAACAACAGGACATCCTTCTGCATTTTTAAAATTCAGATTATATATATATATAATCCATTACCTTTACTTTTAAATACTTTTTTTTCTAAGTGGCATTGTGTTTTTATGTTTCAATTCTAATTTTTTGTTGCTAGGAATATATAGGGAAGCTATTGTTTTTTTGCATGCTAACCTTGTGTCTTCTAACTTGCTGTATTTCACTGGCTAGGATGCGTAGAATGATATCATGGGTGATAACATTCTTTCTTTGTTCCTAGTCCTAAGGAAAAGCTCTATCTTCTCATATAACTTTTAGTATTAAGCTCCACTGTGACATAGGGGAAAGGATGCTGTGTCCTCTTTTAGTATCTACTCTTCCTTATATGACAGCTTTCTCGGATACGGAGCAAGCTCAGCCTGTTCTATGGAGACAGCCATAGTACTAAGCATTTAATTCAGTACCTGGTTACTCACTGGTACATATGATAGTGGCTATAAGTTTTCTGAAGATGTTGCTCCCTCCTTCCCTTCTGTTCCTAGTTTTCCAAGAGTTTTTATGATGGGTAAGCATTGGCTTTTGTCAAATACTTTTTCTGCATCTATCAATATGATTATATGTTTTTCCTTTAGCCTATTGATATCATGAGCTACAGTAACTGATTTTGAACATTGATTTTTTTTTCTTGCAGATTTAGGACATATCTCACTTGGTCTTTTTTTTTAATTTTTGTATATTGTTGAGTTTAACTTGCTTTTATTTTATTGAGGAGTTTTTGTGACCAATATCATGAGAGATACTGCTCTATAGTAGAAAACTTCCTACCAAAAGTTCCTTTTCTGGAGTTGTGCTTCCTTAGTAGGTATATAAAAGAAAGAAGGAGAATGCCACCTCTTCTGACTACATGCGTTGTGAGCATCCTGGGATCTCATTTTATCCTTGCAAGACCCTCAGAAGAATTTCACTGTTACCTTCATCTCCTTTGTCCAGGCGAGGGTTGCAGGGGTTCATCATTTACCTGTGACATATGCCAGCACCAGCACTCTGACAAACCTGTCCAATCTCTGGGCTTCAGAGTGTGGCTTCAACGAGTTATGCTAAAGAACATCTATGAGGAAAGAGCTGCAATGGCAAAGAATGCTTGTACTGAGCCAACTTTTGGAGGGCAGAATATAATGAGTTCTGGGAGACTTTTAATTAAACATTGAAAGTACAAGAGGTTGAAAGCAAGCTGCTTCCATGGGAAAGCTAATATTTACAGATAAAAATATAAACGTGTGGAAAGCCAGGTCTCTTATTAGGTGTAATATAATTACTGAACCTCTATTTCCTAGCAATAGGGAAATACGTTAAGTCTCTGTCCAGTGGTGGCATTTAGGTAGGTCTCAGACTTGGTCACAGGCTGAAGCCATTACCAAGGGATTTGTCTTATTTTTTCATGGAATCATTTATTCTAGAAAATCACTCTGAAAAGGAAACCATTGCTTTCACTTGAAGTATTAGGGTGACAGTAAATGTCAGAAGAGGGGACTGTTCTTCAAGTGACCTTGAATCATGTTTAAAAAAAAAAACCAAAAAACAGAGCCCTCACTCAGCTTTGCTAGTAGCATACTGTGGACCTTAGAGCAAGTCCACAGAACCCTCTGGATTTAAAGTGATTTTGTTGTTGTTGGTGGTGGTGGTGGTTAAGTCCTATTTGGATCTCTTCTCTGCTTGTGGCAGACAGGTGAACAAAAGAGCAACGAATCCTTTGCCAAAAGATTTTGCATGAGCTCATGCTGTTTATTGTAAGTTGCAGCCCACATTTATCACTAGCTCATGCCACTTCTGCCAAGTCTGATGTTCCCTGTGGTTCCCAGCATCTCCTAACGGAATAGCATCAAGTCTCTGGAATTATAAAAGCTACCTTATGGATACCGTAAGCCTAGAAGTAAGAACAAACAAAAAGTACCTTGTTGATTCATGGTAATCATAGATGATATAATGGATTTCAGTAGTTTATCAGCATAGACATCTGCTTATCATTCTTGCAAAGTTCCAAGACTCTGTAGTATTCAGCCAGCGCCCACCCACATGGTGACTCAGAAGCCCAACAGCTTAGTACCTTCAGCTTGCCATTTGCCAGGACCTAGGAACTCTCTCATGCTTAGCAGATTGGGAACAAGAGAAAGCCAAGAATAGGATAGCAAAGGAAATTTGAAGGCTTAGACCAAGAAGGCATGCATATCATATTTGGCCCAGCATCACTGGCCAAACTGAACTACCTTGATAAATACTGTGAGCTAGGTGACTTAGATATGTAGTGCTTGAATTTTCATGAAATCACAGCTAGCTAATTCTGTCTTAATTATATGACAGCAGATATAGAGCACAAAAGTCTGACATCCCAAAATGAGATATATATCTTAAAAGATAAGCTTTGATGGCAATGACTATAATTCCAGGCTCTTAGTAGGGGAAGCCTTTTTCAGAAGCATGGGGTAGAGACCTGTCTTCAGATCACCATACACGTGAGTGATTTGGGCTTCCTTGGGTCTGCAGCTAGAGTACTCACTGACAGGTTCTCTTCTCAACATAGTTCCTAATGCTGAGACAGTGGTGAGTTAGACAAGGTCTCACTCATGTGGGGCTGTGAGGCTGGGTACATACCATCTGTGACTCAAATGTGAACCCCACCGTAGAGTAGTAAGCACAGCATTCAGAAGTCAGCTGCCTCTTTTCACAGGGAGGCCCAATTTATTTTGTTTCCAGGAAGTTGCCAAGGAATTGATGAGATAATTTGTATGTATTAGTCAGCATTGTGCTGCTATAACAGAATAGCACAGACCAGGGCATAATAAATGCCTAGTCTTTTCTTTTAATAAAGAAAAGAAATGCCTTTCCGCACAATTCTAGCAACTGAGAAAGCCAACATCAAGGGACAGGTGTCCGGCAAGGACCGTCGGCTGCATCATCCATGCCTGGAAGGAAAGGGCAAGAGTAGATAACAAGAAGAGTGGAGCAGGGAGGGAAGAACTGAGAGGGGAAGGAGACACAGACACAGAGAGGAAGGGAAGCTTTCTTAACTTAAACACCCCCTAACACTGTTACATTGGAATTAAGTTTCCAACATGTTTTTCCAGGATACACTCAAGCCATAATATTGTGCAAACCAGCTTAGCTCAGTCTTGGCACCTAGTCAGCACTCTATGAATTGTTAATATTTTAGAGAGCTCAGACCTTGGAGCCATTTTTTCCTTTTCTACTCATAAAGAAAAGGAAGTCCAAACTTCCTGGGCAGGGAAGTGCAATCAAGTAGCAGTTACTCAGCACCTCCTGGGGTGCAGCTCAGAGTTGAATACATTATAAGGGCCTTGCCCATGTTGTTTAGGGGTCCCTGGGAACAGCTTTGGAGGTGAGGACTCAAAGTAGTTTATCAGGTAAATGATGATAAGGAAGGAAGGAACAGACCGTAGGGAGGGCTGGGCAGGAAGAAGCTCCAACCAAAGATGCCATGTTGAATCAGTTCCTGCTTTGGGCAGGAGGGACTGTGGTTAGCACTGGGCAGATCGCCTGGCTAAGTTCTGTCCCTACCACCCCCTGCTGCTGCTGGCTGGAAACAAACTCCTTGCATTTTAGGAGCTAAGCAGCTTTGCTAGGAGAGAGCCTAGAGGCTGACAGGCCGAAAGCCATAGCCAGTGCTGGCGGGGAGACTCAACTCAGGGCTGTGGGAAGTCTCCTCCTGGTTACAGTGAGACAGGGGTCCAAGATGCGGAGCCTCCCGGGGTGAACCAGATCTGATGTACCTTCTCGTGAAAATCAAGCCTGGTGGAATGGTAGATGCAAGCCTTGTTTTGGTCATGCTGAGGTTCCTTGTCCCAGGCCCACACTCTGGCACTGAAGTCCCCACTTCTGCAGTCATTGAGCATGAACATTCCGTAGACTATAAAGCATATGACAAGCGAAACGTCAACAATTTCCTCATAGGCAGTTGTATCTATAAACCTTCCACTAAAGCTCACGCTTAGAAAGAGTTACTTACTGCTGTGGACTTTGTAATGTGAGGCCACACACATGTCTCTCCAGCTGGGGGTCCAACCCCTGGACCTTCAGTGGCTGTTCATTAGGCATCCTAGATGGTCTTTCTTCTAAAACTTTTGGGAAAGGTGTATCAGGTAGAACATGGGGGAAAATGAGGTTCCTTTTTTTTAATGACCTTTGTAATTCACACACTTATTGTTTCCCAGGTGTTCCCAACTTTTCCCCAGAAAAAAACTATAGGCTCCAAACATCAAGAAATTTGCTGTCTTGGAAGACAAGGGCAGAAGGCATATCATGTCTGTAGACCATCTTGGAGAGTCTGTCCTTGGTGCCAGGTGAGAGTACCATGGTTCAGATGACCTGGGTCTGACTGAGGCATGCCTTTCCCTCTGCCTACGAGGAGTTATGTGAGGATGCTTCAGAGGACATGGGGACCAACCGACTAACTTTCATCCACATTCTAGCTTGGTCGAAGGCAACACACAGTCTCAAGTCAGCTCTCCATGTAGGATGGGATGTTCTCTGTGGATCGCAGCTTCCATCTGTTCTTCCCCCTTAGTCAATGCAATCCTCATTCTCACCCTGCCTCCCCCTGCTCTGATCATGATATTTTGTGGCTTCTTCTATCAGAAGAGAAGTTGACAGAGGGAAGGAAGAGAGGAGACAGGATATGTTCTCACTTAACCCATTCTTCAACACATGGTTGTAATTTCTTTTTTTGTTTGTTTGTTTACTTATTTTTCTGTTTTTACATCCCAATCAAAGTTTTGTCTCCCTCCTCTTCTCCCAATTTCTCGCCCCCTCCTACTTTCCTCCTTTCCTCCTCTGTTTCTCTTCAGAAAAGGGCAGACCTGCCATGGATATTACCCAGCCATGGTATATCAAGTTGCAGTGAGACTATTAAGGCTGAATGAGGCAATCCGCTAGAAGGACACAGTCAGAGACAGCCCCCCTTCCCACTTTTAGGAGTCTCACAAGAAGACCAAGTTATACAATTGTAACATATATGCAGAGAGCCTAGCTCAGTCCCATGCACACTTTCCGGTTGTCAGTTTAGACTCTGCGAGCCCCTGTGAACCCAGATTGTTGGGTTCTGTGGGATTTCTTGTGGTGTCCTTAACCCCACTGGTTCCTACAGTCCTTCCTCCCTGTCTTCTACAGTGTTACCTGAACTCTGCCTAATGCTTGGCTGTTAGTCTCTGCATCAGTTTCCATCAGTTGCTGGGTGAAGCCTCTCTGATGATAGTTGGACTATGTAACATGAGAGAGGCCTGCATGTTGGGGTTTCTGTACCTCCTGGTACCCCAACAAGTCGGCAAGCCCCCCCAAAAAAATCACACAGAGATCTCTATAAGTTATATAGCTGATGGGCCTATTAGGTCAGGCTTCTTATTAGTTCTTGTAACTTATATTAACCTATTATTCTGATCTATTTTAGCCATGTGGCTTAGTACCTTTTTCAGTAGGGCAGATCACATCCTGCTGCTTTGGTGATCTGGGTAGGAGTGGGAGAAATCAACTTCCTCCTTCCCAGAATTCTCCTGTTCTCATTGCATCATTTCTACTTCCTGTCTGGTTTTCCTGCCTATACTTCCTGCCTGGCCAATCAGCATTTATTTAAAACATGATTGACAGATTACAGACAATTCTCCCATACCAAGGCTAGGCACCAAACCAAATCTATGAATATAACAGAATATCATTAGGAATCATTTCATTGATTTTTTTATTTTCTTGCCAGTTGTGTTTGGTTCTATCTTAGGTTTCTGGTGTGTCTGGCCACTTTCTCTAGGTTCTGCTGTCGCATAGAGTGCTATTGTGTAGAACTAAAAAAAGCAAGAGTCTGTGTGGCCCTCTCAGCCTCATGGGCAATGGCTTTGTGAGCAGATGGGACCTGGTTTCAAACCTTTTAAAGGATGTCCATTGGAGGGACACCCCGGGCGATATGCTAGTTGTCTATGTCTTTCCCCAGAGTTGAATGTATGAGTATACTCAGTTAGCTAAAAGTGATCAAGCCTGGGACTTATAACTTAGGCTCTTCACCTGTCTGTATTCTATATTTTGAAGATATTTACTAGAACCTTAAGGGAAGTGTATGTAATCTGTCCTCCATGGTGGCTTGGTAAGAGGATGATGTGGTAAGATTGCAGCACTGAGTCCCCTCTTCAGCCAAGGACCCTTGCTCATTGCATATCCTGCACAACCATAAATGGTCATCCTCACCTTAACCAATAGTGGGGGAGGAGGGGCTTCCTGTTTCATCTATGGTTCCTACAAGCAGAGCCAGGTCTATTGCTAGGGCTGGGCTATGGGACGCAGTGGAGAGGTGGCTGGTGCATGCTGAAGAGCTTAGATACTTGAACTAAGCCTCTGACTTTTACTGCAACAAATGAAAAGTCTGATAGCAGCTCCCTGCGGCAGAGACATTTTGGTGCTGACTGCAAATACATGTCAGTGTGGAAGACTCTCAAGGTCATTGGGGAGATGACCTTTTGAGCTGTTGGTAAATAACAGTCACTTGTTCTGTAGCCTCCATCCCTCTGTGATAAGGTTTTCTTCCTCCCTAGCACAACTATAGTGGGAATGGACCACACTGTTCTTGACATGCAACTGTCATTGTCCCTAGACTGCAAAAAAGCAATCAACTTTGTCTCTTCTTTACATCCCAGTAGGACTTGAATGGGCTTCCTGCCTCGATTGAGGGCAAGATGGAAGTGTTTTCCCAGAGCCTCCCACTTTCCTTGCTTGCTTTTCTAGATGCCTCTTGTCCATCCACACATCGTGAGACAGGATTCTCTGTGGCTGTTTTCAGATGTCCAGACCATAGCTCGTCACAGGACAAGAACATAAATCCAAAGAGGCCCAGCTCCACTCCTGGGAAGCATTGCGTGTGAAAGATAAGATGGTCAAGGCTTATCCCGAATGTGCACTGGGGCTGATGCAGCCACAACCTCACATCTGAAGGGCCCTAGGGAAGAGATGGTGTGCTTTGTAAAGAAAAGAATTCAAATTTCCCCAGGGGCAAGAACCATTTATCAAAGGTTCATAGTGAAACCTGCTTTCTGGTCATCAGTTTCTGGCTTCTAGCAGTATTTCTGTCCTGGTTGTCACACTTCATCATGGGCAAAATTTTAAAAATGGAAAGAAGGTGGCTAATGTGAGAACACGTGTGTGTGTGTGTGTGTGTGTGTGTGTGTGTGTATGTGTGTGTGTGTGTGTGTGTGTGTGTGTGTGTGTGTGTGTTTAAAATAGGAGGGAATGGATATGACTGAGAGAGAAGCAATACTCTGCATTTCTCTGGGTTCACTTAAGAGGCCAAGCAGGGCCGGGGAACAGCCAGAAGAAAGCAGGTACCCTTTTGGAGAGGGACCCGTGGGTCACTGTACTTTTTGACCTTCCACAGAGTGTTATCTAGGGAAAGATCTGTTTGCCCACACACCTACTTCTGGTTCTTGGGTGAAGAGATTATTGGTGGGCACATGGAACATGCAGTTACCCACCGACGTCCTTCAGAAACCTGATAAAATTTTATAGCCATTGACTTCTGGTCCCAAATGAAAAGTTGCCAAGTATCCAAAGAGACTGGGTCCTGGGGACAGGGTGGTCATGGTTCTTGGGATGATGGATACATGCTTGCCAAGTTTGCTCAAAGGACCCATCCATATGCCCTCCTCCAGCGTTTGTCATTGCTATCTGCTCTCTTTCAGTGGGTGCTTCCTGCCCCCTCTTAAGGACTTCCGTGAATTCTCACTCCCATTCAGGCTCTCTCTCCTTCCCCAGGTCACTTGCAGGCTCTACCAGCTGATAAATAAAGGCGACACATGGAATTACAAACAGCAGAAAAGGGCTGAGAATGTTCCCAAGCTACCCTGTATGACTTTAGAAATATACCTATACTTACCTCCCACCCTCAAGGCTTCATTTATCCCAAGTATTTATTTGAACATAAGATCACTAACACCACTGACTAAAGCCGTTTTCCTACTTTGCAAACTGCTATCTCCAACTATCTCCAGTATTTTTAGGAGACTGTCACTACATCTGGCCATCTTGGAATTAGTAATGTACCACTTCGGTTCGTGGGGCATAGATGCTGGGGGTGAGACACACACCCAAACGAATGGTTCAGAGGCAAGCATGCTGTATTTGAAGAGCTGTAATCTGTTGTTGAGAGAAGGAGCTACACAGGTGGTCTGGTTCACCTCCCACCCATCTGTGGATTTCCCTGTCTTCAAACTAGTGAGGAATAAGACATAGTCTTATATTCCCCTAATTCTTATAGAAGTTCCATTGAAGGCATCACTGGCAATGATTTCTTATTTTAAATGGTTGGTGAGTGGGTAGCTGAGGACAATGAGATGGATAGCTTTGTTATTGATGTCAACATAGGATTTGAAGTATCTGGTGCTGGCCAGACACATGACTTGCTATAGATGGGAATGCCACTGATAAGTTAGTAGCTATTTGAAAACTGCTTCAAAATGTAACAAATGGTCTCAGAGAGGGGTCCTCTGTAATAGCATATCTATGCTTGACCCCAGCAAGCTCAACATTTTTACAAGTGATAGAGAATTAGAAAAGTCAAGCCATGGAGAACTCCAGCGAAGACATAAAATGCATAATTATCAGATTTGCAAAAGGCCAAGGAATTGTAGGAGCATCCACAAAGTATAATGAAGAACAAACATTCTAGACCCTCTCTCCAGCCTGCAGGTGAATGGGAGGAAGTTTATTTGGGATATGTATCAGCTCCCATATGTAAATTTCTCAAGATAACTGCACAAATTCAGGGTGGGTGAACTCTGGCTAAAGAGCACATCCTCTTGAAAATGCTTGTATGTACTAGCTCTGTTGATACTAGAGTGATCACATATGGCTGGGGGTGTACAGATAGAGCAGAGAAGATGGTGTGTCACAGTCAGAGCTCCACCCACCCCACCTCTGTTGTATGTCTCTTTAGCAGTGGACTCTCTTATCATAACTCATGCCGTTTCCCAAGCCAGTCATTTGCATGGAAAGTGGAGGGGTTACTATGGACCAGGACTAATGAACGTCTGGTCAGGAGAAAGCAGATTAACTGGGCAAAATTGGACCTTGCCAGAAAGGAGCAAGGGGAGAGATGGGTGTCAGATACGCATCTGAAGTTTCCAGGTACAGATAGGGAACAGTAACTATGAGATTTTCTGGTTCTTTGTTATTTTCAGTAAGCCTCGTATAGTGTTTTTCAATGGGTTGACTGACTTTATTATGTTCATTTCTGGTCATTATAGGTAGATGAATAAATCTACCTGGTAGGTGGGATGTGAGATTGCGGATTAATAGCAAATGCTGCCATTGCCAGGCCCCTATCCCCTAAACCAACCCTGAAGGCTGCCTATGGGTACTTTCCATGAATGTACATCCGAGTTCTTACATCTCTCTTCTGCCTGCTGTTCACTGGCCATGAAAGTGTGCTCAATCTGAATTTAGAACAAGCTAAAAGTGCCAAGAAATAAGTGAACCAGAAGCACTCTTCAACTCATAAAATGAGAATGAATAAATCACATCTTTGCCTCTTTATGGACCAATCCAGAATTGATCCCATGGCATCTTTCAGAGGACCTCTGTGAGACTGAGCCCAAGTTGCAGAGTGAAATAAAGCTCACAAGCATATCCTGTGTGGCTATCTTCCCTCCCTACCTTTCCTCTCACTTCCTGATTGGAGTTTCCTGGAATCACCCTCAAATAAGCTCCCTGTCTCATTGCTAGCTTCTTGGGGAGGGGGCATGTAAAGAAAGGGACTATGCAATTAGAACTACTGATTGGGAGAGTGAAATTGCAAGTGTCTTGGCAATGTATAGTTGGTTCCTCATGTAGCATGTCTTAGGAACTCATTGAATACAGGAGGTACAGACATTTATGTCAGACATGTTTGCATGTTGAGTGACCTGTGTATTTGTAGAATGTGATGAAGTAAAGCAGGCTTCCAGGAGTGAGGTATCTCATGTAAATCATTCCTCTGTATCAATAAAACCTTTTCTTAACCTTGCAGACTCATCATTTCGAAAAAAGGCATTTGGGTTCCCAATTAGGTCGCCTTTGAAGGAGGGTCTGTGGAAAAAGAGAAGGCAGATCTTGAAGCTATCCTAACAGCAGGAACCTGGGTTCCCAAGTTTGGAACATCTTCTCATGTTTACAAAGCACTGTAGCTCCCACCCAGGCTGGCCAGCCCAGCTCTGCAGAAGCTGTGGGATGGAATGACATTATATAAGTACAGAGCTAATACAACCCAGAATTTCTACAGCAACCAAGAGAACCCATGCTCTGGTCCTCCGGCAGCTGCCTAGCCCTAGATCGTGCCGTCTCTGTGCCCACTTGTGTAATTGCCATGCTTAGTGATGAAGGACCCCAAGGTCCCTTCCCTGGGAATATTTAGCTATATAGTTCATGCCCTTGCCTTCTCCATTTGGGATGGAAACCAGGCCAGTATTCCAGGTCAGGGAATGACAGTGTTGAAAAGAACTGTAGCTTGGGCCACGGTGCCCTTTTGGGAGAGCTGAAGTTGTGAGGATCATACCTGGCTTCATGTTTAAGCTTTAGGGACCTTGTAAGAGGTGAACCCTAGAATGCTTTTTCCCATTATAACCCTTCCCAACTGCACCCCACTATTAACATCTGTGAGGCTAAAAAGCAGTGTCGACTTTCTCATTGACATTCTCCTGTTCAGTAGAACCAACCTTCCAAATTGTAAAATTCCTTATTTTCTTTCATATAATTCAGCAATGCATTCTCTTTTTGAATTTTCAAAAATTAGCACAGAAGTAATTTTTATCTCTGAATTTGTATCATGCAAAAAATACGGCTCAAGTCTTTCACCTTCATTCTAAAGTTAAGACTCAAGGAGGTCAAGTGATTTACCCAGGTCACATAGTGAAAATGATACTAGAACCCCATCCTCATCAATCCTTTCTCTCATATCTAGACTCATCATAAAATAAGATACTGCAGAGTTGACATCTCTTAGGTCATTACATTAGGATTTCCATAAAGGCCCTGGGCCAGCTATTGGTAAATCCTGTATTATTCATTTCCCCTTGGTTCAGACACTTTTCTGTATGCCCTTTGCAAGTGTTTCTTTATATAGCATCATATAGTTAATGGAGAAGCCATGTCTGGCATGTGTCCCATCTTTATTAATTCTAAGAAAAAGCTCCCATATTTAAGCCCCCAAGCCACTGGCAGAGAGGTTCAGGGCAAAGGATCAGTATTATTGCCTTTTGTAGCTGTGACTACATGGTACCTATCTGAGTATCGTCGAGTGCTATGTGCCCAGAGGTTGGATGATGTGTTACACTGACTCCCAGGTCAAACCAATCATTTGCTTTCTCTTTGTTCTGACCAAATACCTGAGAGCACAGTTGAAAGGAAGGATTTTGATTCATAGTTGAAGAGGACTCATCCCATTTTTTCCTGGCTCAGGGTGGTGTGTTTGGCAGAATATCGTCATGGCAGGAGTATGTCCTCATCTCATGGTGGACCAGGAAACAGAGAGGATAAAACAGACAAGGGCTAGGGCCACCCCCCACCACAGTGACATACTTCCTCTAGCAAGGCACTACCTCCTGAAGTTTCTAGAAGGTCCCCATATAATACCACCAGCTAGACACTAAACAGCGTGAGATTTGGGGGGTGAGATTTCATATCCAGGTTATAACACTGTCTAAGGCTTCAAGTTATCCAGTCAACTATGTGCCTTTGGCAGTGTTTTCTAACCAATGACCAGAATTTGGCATTTGTGTGTTGACAGAGAACTTGAGACATGGCCAGCTGCAGAAGGACAGGGTTGGGAGAGGATCTGAATGCTTCTAGATGCTGTTTCTGCCCATCCATGGAAACCACAGGTCTCTGGATCTACTCACTATAATGAAACAGAGTCAGAACCCTGAATGGTGGTGCAGGAGTACAGTCATCACTTACTAGGAGGAGGAAGAAAGACCAGGTATCTGAGGCCAGCCCGGGATACGTGGTGGAACCCTGTCTCAGTCACCAGGAAACAGAAATGAAGGGCAATACTGGGGTGAGGTGAGTTAGGTATCTAGGATATCCAAGAAACCACAGAGTTGCTCTTAGGGAGATGCTCCCTCTCTGGGGACTGTAGTACATGGGCGGCATGATGCTGAGAGCAGATGGTTCTTCGTATGTTGTGCTGCAGCTGCTCCGCCCACCTTGTCCTAGTGTTGGCTCTGAAAGGAGATTTGGGGTGCAGAGAATTCATAGATCAATGTTTGGCCTAGAGGCCGGTCTGACAGAAACCTCTGCCCATCTGAGTCGAGACAGTCTTCCCTGCTCTCTGAGCTGTTCCTGGACAAAGAAGAAGGGTCGTGTCTGTGGTGGCCAAGGTCTACCATGTGTGAGCAAGATTCCGGCAGCTGTTAGTCCTTGCCTGCCTGCCTGACATCAAAGTCAGCCGATAATATGTGTGAGTGCTCCGGGATGTGATGTGTGTGATGCCCCACAGCAGCACAGTGAGTTAGCTGCGGAGTCACAGCGTGCTCCTTAGTAGCCCCCCACACACACTTGCTGTGACTGCAGATCCCAATGGAGCATGCTCCGTGAACACTTTATTTTGATGCTGGCACCTCAGTGTGCTAATTAGGGACCATTGTGTTCTCCTCAGCATGGAAGGAAAGATTGCAAAGGCTTCTCCTGCAGGCCTGCCATTGTTCCTTTACCTACTTCCTCTTCTCAGCAAGTCTCTAATGAGCCAATAATGTTAAATTAAAAAAGAAAAAGAAAAAGGCAAGACAAGAAAAGAAGAACAAGGAGTTAGCTGACAAATGCCCAGGCCTCCTCTTGCTTTGGAATGTGGGGGATGTCCCAGGGTATAGTCTGGGAAGTATAAAATCCTGAGTTAAGCCATATCCAGAGCAGACCAGATTGGTCTTGCTTTAAAGATTGGAATGCATTTCTGGCCTGGGAAGGGATTGAAGGATGCCCTCTCATATCCATCCTGAGGTGTTCAGGACCTGCAAGAGAAGTGACACACATGGGGGTGTCCTGAGGTGAGTGAAGTCCAGCCCTTCTGAACACTGCCCTTAGCTCATTGTGTTTGCTGCATTCAGAAGCTAACCAGCTCTCAAGGGAGTATCTAGGCATGCTAAATTAAGTTTATCCCATTGTCTCCATAAGGTCCCACACTAGCCATTTGTCACCTACTATGAGTTTGAATTCTGTCCCAGTAGAGATATATGTCTGTTTCCTCATTTAAAAGAAAAATAGAGAATTGAGAGAGAGAAACAGAGACAGAGAGAGAGACAGAGAGATAGAGAAAGAGAGATCACCTTCTGATGAGATATCAATCTGTGGGTGTTCAAGTTCCTTATATTAAATTGTGTATTACTTATATTGCTTATTTGTAAATTATATTTATCTTTATTAGACTTTAGGTCACCTCTAAATTACTTACAATTCTTAATACAGTGTAAGTACTATATAAATCATTATCATGTTATATTGTTTAGGGAGTAGTTGATGTGGGATATCCTTCTGTAAATGTGTTGCTTTTATTGGTTGATAAATAAAGCTGTTTTGGTCAGTGGCTTAGCAGAGTAAAGCCACACAGGAAAGCAGAAAAGAGAGAGAGAGTAGGCAGAGTCAAGGACATGCCATGTAGCTGCTGAAGGAGATAGGCACCAGAACCCTTACCAGTAGACCACAGCCCTGTGGTGAAACACAGATTAATAAAAATGGGCAAATTTAAGATGTAAGAGAAGCTAGAAAACAGGTTCAAGGTCGGTCTGGGTAGCTCAGTTAACTTATCTCAAAAACAAGGGTTTTTTTTTAAGAGTTAGAGGTTTAGGTCAATAGTAGAGAACTTGCCTATCACATTCAAGCAAATCAGAGAAGGGAAACATGAGGAGGAGAGGGAAGGGGAAGGGGAAGAGCAAAGACTGACCTGTCTGACCTGTCAATCCTAGCAGTTTGACTTGCGATTTGCTATCTGCCTGGCACAGCTCTTGTCAAAGTGTCATAGCCAGTTCTGCTCTTCCTAAGCAGTGTCTGACCTTGGTCCCTTCTCCAGAGTCTCAGTAATATTCCCAAGGGAAAGACCCTGCCTGCTACAGAGCGTGGAGGCAGAGGAGAGAAATGGAGTTGATCTGTGGTTTGTTGCTTGGAAGACTGGCAGCTGTATAGAGGCCTAGACCAGCAACCACACTTGTAGGGCTTTATTTATGCAGCTCTGTAACAGATTTCCAGGGCTAGCTTAAATCTAGGTATGGGAAGAATTCTTGGAACCCAAATGTCAATTTCCTTTATCATGTAGCACTAGGAAAAGCTCAACCCAAAGGGATGGGGCTTTGGGCTGTCTGCTGTCTGTCACTCTGACAGACGACCATGGCTTGGGCAAATTGTAAATAATCGAAATTGCATTTCCCTCATGGCTCTGGAAGATGGGATGCCCAAGAGCGTGCTAGCAGCACCTGGTAAGGGCCTTTGTACTGCATCATGATGTGGGAGGACAGACAAGTTCATGCAAGGCACGTGAGCATGCGCAGGCTCTGGTTTCCACAAAGTCACTAATCCCATTATGAGGCCCCAACTTCCTGGTGTCTTCTAACCCTAGATACCTCCCAGAGGTTCTGCCATTAGTGTAAGAATTCAAGGAGCAAGTTTGCAACCCATAACCTAAAAAATAACTAAACACATTTAATCCTGAATATTAAATAACATACAAAAGAGAAAACAATTGTGAAATATAGGATAATCTCATAGAACTTGTTTATGAATATGCTTGTAACATGTGAGCTTTTAGCATAGCAAATGAGACTCTGGAAAGGGCGTGCTGTTACTTCAGTGTGAATTTGGATTAAACCTCTGACATCTGGGTTTAGGTACAGATGTTTAGGGGCTAACACAAGGCAGTCACAAGGCAGTCACTTTATGTGCCCAGATACCTCTTTGGGCAACTGAAATGCAGTCCCACTTGGCAAACATGGATGGGGATCAAAAGACTGTAGCGTGAATTCTAATTGGTTTGAATAATAAAAACCCCAAGTTAGATCTAGGGGTTAGTGCTGAAAGATCAGAGGGTTCTTTACCGCTACCAAATCCTCAGACCAAATGGACAATCCTGTCTCTAGGAATTCTCAGACTGAGTGCCTAGACTGAATGTAATGAGCTTCTGTCTCCTCCTGCCTTGTGTGTGTGTGTGTGTGTGTGTGTGTGTGTGTGTGTGTGTGTATGTGTGTGTGTGTGTGCGTGTGTGTGTGTGTGTGTGTGTGTCCATCCTCCTGCCTCTCTCCACCCAGCCATATCCCTTCCTATCTCGACCTCCCTAGTGTTGTGTTGGGATTAAATGCATGGAACTCCCAAGTACTGGTATTAAAGGTGTGAGTTACTACTGCCTGGCTCTGTTTCTCTTTTAGACCATATCAATCTCTTGTAGCCCAAGTGGCCTTGAACTCTCAGAGATCTGTCTGCCTCCGCCTCTCAAGTGCTGGGCTTAAAGGTGTGTATCATCACTGCCTGACCTCTCTGGCTAACTGGTGATTAGCTCCACACATTGATCTCTGGCAAGCTTTATTTGTTAGACCACAAACAAAATATCACCACGGAAGACAGAGCAGAACACATCTTGCTTATCCTGCTAAGGAATGAGGGAGCTAGGCTATTTATCCACCACCTCCAGGCAGTGCTAATTCTCTGACCCTTCCAGTGAGCATTTGCACAACAGAGGAAGCCACTTATACAGAGAGACAGGTGAAGGCCTGGTGGACTGTGGGTGGTCTCAAATGCAGGGTGATGACATACACATGTCTGTTTATGTCCCTAAGAATCTAGAGATGAGGATGGTGTCTTTGTTGAGCCTTGAGAACAGAAGCCCAGGGTCTGCTCTTGCCTTTGGAGGCAGCTAGCCTCCAACCCCCAGGGTACCCAGGGCTTTCTGGTTTTCTCATATTTATTTAAGTATGCTAGGCATATAGAAGTTGATGTTTCCATCTGGTAGCAGTGAAGCCAGCATGCCCTGGTCTAAGACACACCTGAGCCTCCAGAATATGTCTTGTTATCCCAAAAGACTTACTTGACTCTTAATAACTAGAAGGAGTTAATTGGGGGGCAGAGGTTTGGGGAGGGGGGAGTGAGGCAAGGGAAGGAAATGGGAGGAGAGGAAGGAGGAGAAACTAGGGTTGGGATATAAAATAAATGAAAAAAATTAATAAAACAAAGAAAGTCAGTGGAACGTTCGTCTGCAATAGACTAAGTGCCTTTGGGTTATCCGAAGATTTCGGCGTAAGACTCGTTGTTCAACTAGCAGTATACTATGAGCCCTTCTCAAAAGACAGGTCTCCTATAACTTTTAATAACTGGGCCATTACTCGTGCTCTGTCTTTACCTAGGCTAAGGGTTCTCCTAGATTTTCCTCCTCCTGTACGCAGTGCATCCGTACTAATCCACTTTTCCCTACAGCACATTTCTGGGAGAGTGTTTTCTAGATGTGCTAATGCCACTAGCTTGTCTTAGCACAGCCCTGAAGGTGAATACAAAGCATCAGTAAGAGGCTGTCATCAGTGAGACAGAATTAGAGGCATGGACCATCTGGGTCACACAGGTGGGTTCAGTCCAGGCACAAACAATGAAAGTCTACCATGCAACATTGACCATCTTGCCTAAAAGCTAAGGCGTGACAAACCAAGAGCCTCTTCCACACGGAATGTTTGGACAGGTAAATTCAGAAGAAAAAGTGACTTGTGGAAACAACTGGCATGCAGATTAAGGGCTGTGAAAGGAAAGGGGAAGGGTCTAAGGTCCTCCTCGCTGGTTTGAGGTCTTGTAAGGAGAGAACACATTACAGATTACACTTCCCATGTCGCCTTTTCTGAGGCTCTCCCAGGAGCCTAGCTAGGATGAGGGGTACCCCTGCCACCTTTCCCACCCACTATTAAAACCCTGTTGAAAGCGGAAAGGTATTCACACCCAGCTTCCCCAGCCCTGAATACCCACTTCTGGCTTGAGAAACTGTGAGAATGAAATCTCCAGGCACTGTCACTTTGGCCTCGGGGAAGTTAATGGTTTTTATTGACCTGTAACAAGGTCAGTAGAACCTGTGAAAAGGTGCCTTGAGAAGTTTTTCATCCTAGGGGCTGACAGGGCCTGCCTGGCCTCTGGAATGACCCTAGCTGGCAGTGGGAATGGGGAAGGGGCTTTTAGGTGTCATGGCACAGCTAGAGGGGCAAGGATCTGTCTGGCTCTGCCTCTTGTGCCACACAGCTATGGTGACCCGACTTACCTGTAACTTCCTTTCCCTCCTCTCTGTTCCTGAGGTCCTCAACTCAAATACATACATGCATGTACACATAGCTGCATGTATATACACATATGCACAGGCATGCATGATGTGTGTGTATGTGTGTGTGTGTCTGTCTGTCTTTCTTGCAGCCTATTCATGCACGTGCTTGCAAAGACTGGAGTATCTAAGAACGGAAAGACGGTAGCGTTCTGTGTGTGATTATGCACTTACTCTCTCGGATTTTTCAACCTGGGTCTGATCATGAGTGGTTTTGTTAGTGCTTAATATTGTTGCAATTAACTCAGTTGTAGCACATCCTGTGTACATACACAGATCATTTGTCTCAGGAATTACAGCTTCTTCCTTTTCTTTTTTAGTGAGGCTTCAAATATATTGGTATGATGAGACATAGGAAAGCACATACTCTCTGTAACAATAAAGCCAGGAAACCCCCTGTAGGCACAATGGCCCCTTTCCCAGGAAGTCATGGGTTACACTTAACACTTGATCATCTGTACATCCTTAGCCCCAACCACTGTTTCCCCAGAGTCCTTTGGGGAGACACCACAGGTCTCCATCAGTGCTGTCCTCTAGAACTTTCTATGATGGTAGATGTTCTCTGGACCTGGGGACTCCAAATGACGGCTGTGTCTACCTGTGACTCTCCAGTACTTAAATGTGCCTAATGCAACCGAAAGTAAGGTTTAAAAATTTTTGCTGATTTGTACAAATAAACCTTGCCTGAAAATCAGAGGGTGGAGCTAGGCACTAGCTAACGATAGAGGTCTGGAGGTCTGTACAGACAGACAGGAAGTGATATGGCTAAGTGGAGAGAGAAAGTGATAAGGTGAGAGTGCAGGGATTAAAGGCATGTAACACCCAAGTACTGGCATTAAAAATGTGAACCACCACCACCTGGCTCTGTTGCTCTTTTAAACTGGATCATTCTCATGTAGCCCAGGGTGACCTTGAACTCGCAGAGATGCATCTGTCTCCACCTCCCAAGTGCTGGAATTAAAGGTATGTACCACCACTGCCTGGCCTCTATGGCTAACTAGTGGCTTAGCTCTGCATTCTCGTCTTCAGGCAAGCTTTATTTGTTATAGCATAAATAAAATATCACAACAGAGCTGTTGTCTCTTGGTGGACCCATTTCATGAGTTAACTCCTTTACAGTTCAATAGCATGCTAACTAAACTTGGCTACAAAGAGGAACTCTCAATATTGAAGACTTGTTCCCATCATATTAGCCCGTGGGCATGTCTGTGAGGAATTTTCTTGGTCACTAATCCATATAGGAAAGCCAGCCAACTGTGGGCAGTGTTATTCCTGGTCACCAGGGCCTGGGTTGTATAAGAAATGTGGCTGAATGTAGGTCTGGAAGCAAGCCAGTAAATAGCATTCCTTCTTGGTCTCTGCTTCAGTTCCTGCCACGGCCTCCCTCAATGATGGACTATAAAGTATAAGATAAAATGTGCACCTCTTCCCCTAGTTGTTTTTATTCAGTGTTTCATCACAGCAACGGAAAGCAAAGTCAAACAGATGGCAACATCTGGCCAGTGGCTTCCGTGTTGAACGCAGCACAAGCCTGGGGAAGCACAAAGTGAGGTAACATTTCATGACATGGAATAGCCACCCCTCCTCTGCTCCTTTTACCCCCATGATTGCATCACTGGAGCGGATTGGTCAGGTGGGGAGGTATGAACACCCAAGGGAGCCTCAAGCTGGAGAGGATCATGGCTTATGGCTATGGAAGCTTACACAGAGTCCAGTCCTCTGAGACTCACTTCTCATTTGGGGAATAGAGTCATCCCTAAAGGGCAAGGGATTTTGTTTTTACATTAGGATACACAAAGAGATGGCTACCAGAGTTCTTCCCTTGTGGCTTACTGGAACATACATTTGCTTGCTGAAATTCAGCCAATGGACAGTGAAATTCAGTTAAGACAGCCCTCAAATGATGTGCCTCTTAGCGCTCTCTCTCTCTCTCTCTCTCTCTCTCCCTCTGTGTGTGTGTGTGTGTGTGTGTGTGTGTGTGTGTGTGTGTGTAGGGGTGCGGAGACTCATGCATAAGTCTGAGGTATTCCAGGAAAATGGGACATCTTATCTCTGCAGGCCAAGCTGTGGTGTGCTCTAAGCAGAAAATGGAATTGGCATGGCTCAGCATGTTTCCCTTTTGTCACAGATGTCAGGAAAACGCACACACAAAGTCACTTGCCTAGTTGCTCATCTTGGGGTGTAATAGAATCTAGCTCTCCTTCCTCTGGGCTTGGTGCCTTAGAAGCAGTCGTAAGCTTTGAAAATAACACAGTGAAGCCCAGGCTGCATCCTGGGACAAGTAAACTGGGGTTGCTCTGTGTACTTAAGAGCTGGCCATTTTTTAAGCACCCTGGTGATCCCACACCTCAGGTGGCTGTGCTCCCCTTAGCCAATTTCATTTAGTCCTCGTTTTCCTTATATGAACCCCATGGCCTCTTTTAAAGCAGACCGAGTATAAACCTTAGATACATCTAATTCTATGCTTTGATCATGAAAGTACAAGCACATATTTATCATGTATGTGGAAGTTAGACTCTTGGAAAGTACAGGAGCCCAAATAATAACTTTGACTGAATTTCTATACAGTGTCAAATGATACTGTCATTTCAGTTTAATACTTTTCATACCTACACCTTTCTATAGTCCCTTTAGCCAGAATTTTGGTTCAGTAAAAGACGCCAAAGAGAAAAGGACAGTGGAAGAAAGCGCCCCAAAACACCTTCTTCTAGCTGATGTGCGGTGACCTGGTGTGTGGCAGTTTGGTATTTGCATTGGAGAACAAAGCATGATCCCAGCTCTGAGGGAAGCCTCGCTCATGCCTCTGGAATATTTCCCTGGTCAAACTTCCCTCCCAAGGTAATAAAATATGTGCATGCGTTGATTAGGAACAAATGTCAAAGTACCCACGATGATGGAAGTCTCGATTTCCATGGCTCTGATAAATCACAGCAGGCTCTCATGAATCTTTAATGGCTGGCCTATATTTAGGGGCTTTCAGTTTCTGAGGGCGATGAAAGGTTCTGCAGAGATACCATTCTCCCAGTGTCTGGCTTCTGCCAGGGCTGGAACCTATCTAAAGCACATCTTGCCTTCTTGAACACGGGCAGAGGATGCTGACAAGAAACTTCCCTAGACCTGAAATCAAATGATAAGACCTCCGACCTGAAAAGTGTTCTTTAATTTCTTCCAAAATATGATAGGGATTGTCTACTGTGTGTCAGGCCTTGTGCTGGGCATGTTGAGGAAATAATGTAGAGCCCCGACCTCTGAGTTTGCACTCTGGTTGGGGGAGACGGTCGGTAGAGACGAAAACAAATCATCAGGGTAATTACAGGCTGTGGTAATTGCAGTGAGAGAAATAAGCAGGGTGGCATGGTGTGTTTTTAAGCAGGGAAGTGACATGAGCTGATTTGCATTTTGAAAGATCACTCTGGCTGCTGGATGGGAAAATGCATTGTAGAGGCCAAAGGTGAAAGCCAGGGCACCAATTAAAACGCCACTTCAGCGGTCCAGGGACCAGCTGGTAATGACGGAGGAGGTGCGAGGCACAGCGCAGATTTGCAGTGTGCATGTGTGTATGGATGTGTGTGTGTCTGTGTGTGTACTCCTGGAGATCAAAACCCAGCCCCTTGTGCATGCTAAGCAAGCCTGTTACCACTGAACTATATAATATCCTCTGCTGGCCCACAGAGTTTCGAGTCAAAGGGAGAAAATTTGATGATAATGGAGCAGAATTGCCAGAAGAAAAGAGACAAGGACAGCTGAGCTTGTGGCATAATGACTTAGTGGACTGTCATGTATTCCCTGGGCCATGGAGGAAGAGAATCTAGGTAGAAGGGCAGGTTTCAGGGGTAATGCAGTGTCCTGTCACTTGCATAATCTAAGTATGACTATGGTTGAAATGCAGTGAGAGCCGTGGTTATAGGTTAAGCCTGGAAATTCTTACTTAGGGAACAGAAAATGATGCATGGCATTGAGAGCCCTGAGTCATCCTAGGAAGGTAGCCTTGCTGGACAGCGAGTCCTCTGGACCTTTGCCATTTACAACTCAAGAGCAGAGGTATCACTAGAAGCTGACATAGTGAAACTCGCTCATAAAGGAGGAAGAAGAGAATAGAGAATACAAAGGTGTATTTTGACCTCTGCACACATGCTATGGCATGCACACATCCGCACACATACATCAAACACATGCAACAGTCATAGATTTTATTGTAACTGAATGGGTGTGACCAGCTTATCTTCCATACCCAAATTTCAACCTAATCATGTAAAAACTAAACCTACATTTGAAAAACTCACAAATAAAGCCAGGCCTCTAATCCTAGTTACACATGAGGCTGAAGTGGGGTTCCAGGATTGCCTGTATTACAGAGAACCCACACAGACAGCCTGGGCAATGTAGTGAGATTTTGTCCCAAAGTAAAAGGGAACTAAATTAAGGGCTGATGATACAGCCCAGTGGAAGAAGGTTTGCCTATAACACGTGAGCCAGGGGGTTCAATGCCCAGCGCCAATCACTTCGTTGTATAATTAAAATAATAACATGCAAATCTCTGCCCAACAGAGAAATTATTGTTTTACAAAGGAATTTACTATGTAGTTCTTTAAATGCTAAGTTCTCCTGGGGTTTTACTCATTTTCTGCTGAAACTTAGTTTACTGTTTTATTTTTATTCCTGTTAGATAAACATTGTGTGTGTGTGTGTGAGTGTGTGTGTGAGTGTGTGTGTAAGTGTGTGTGAGAGAGTGTGTGTGTGTGAGAGTGTGAGTATGTGTGTGAGTGTGTGTGAGAGTGTGTGAGTGTATGTGTGTGAGTGTGTGTGTGAGAGAGTGTGAGTGTGTGTGTGTGTGTGTGTGAGAGAGAGAGAGAGAGTCAGTCCATAGCACGTGACGACAGAAGATAACCAGATAACCTTGGCTATCAGGCCTCATTCTCCACCTTGATCCAAACAGATCATCTTGCAGTTCACCACTGCATATACCAGACTGGCTGACTCCCTTGCTTCTGAGGGTTGATGTGGCAATAGGTTTATGGGAGACAGTTCATGATCCTGTGAGTTCCATGATCGGGACCTCACAAAACATTACCATCTCCTAGGTACCCAGAGACAAAGCTTTCCTAACCTGGCTAGCCTAAGAACTACAGGATTTACTCCTATAAGAAGGTGACTGTGGATGAATGTACCCCTCTTATTACTCACTGCCCCTGCCCAGTCATGCATGTTCACCCATGGACGTCCAGGCATACCAGATCTCCAGCAAGGGGTCCCTGTCAGCTTCATTCTTACACATCTCTGCAGTACTGGAGATGTGGGAAGGGAAGCTGCTTATAAAGACCCCACAAAGGGGCCTAGGAGGATGCAAGGAGTCGTCAGTCAATTGAACACAATACTTGTTGACTACTGTCCCTAGGTAGTTCTGGAGACACTGGGCAAGACTAGATTAGAAGCCCCCACTGCATCTGGCCCCAGAGTTGGTACTTCTGTCCTCCGCTCATCTCTCGGAGACCCAGAAACCCAACTTAGCTATTTTGAAAACCAGAAATATTGCTTCAGAGATGTTTTGAGGGGTTAGAGTTTCAGTTGAGAACCCCAACTAGCTCATGTGCAGAAGACACATTCTGGATGAATGTCTGGCCATCTCTGTGCACATCTACTGCAATTCTACAACTCCTGGGTGGGTAACACATATAGCATGGATACACTGGAATAAGGGATGATTCAAGCCACTCCAAAAAAAAATGTGGGTTTGAACCTTATGAATTGTTCACCTCAGAAATCTTCCATTTAATATTTTCAGACTGTAGTTGGCCACAGAGAACTGAAACTGTAGACAGTAAAATTTTGGATAAGAGCCAACTTTTGTCTATTTACTATAGTTCTACATTCAGTAGATTATGAAGCTTCTATCTGTGCGAGTCTTGAGGATTCTAAAGCGTGTGTTCCTTATTCTGGAGAATAAATATATAATAGATCTTATATATTTAATTCACACGTCTTTTTTAAAAATGAAGCTTGGGGTTTGTAGAATTGGCTCAGAGCAGAGTCCTAGACTCCCCACTCCCAACCATTCACACCATCAGTTGAGCAATAGTAATAATAATACTAGCAGCTGTAGTAGTAACAAGAGTGATCGCAGCTGACTTTGGAAGCACTTATGCAATCGTGTTCACTCCTTACTGTGACTTTCTCTCTCTATCTCACACAACCCATGGCATGCAACAGTACAGCTCACTTCCCCATTTCTGAGGTCACTTGAGTAAATCGCTTGCTCACGTCACAGGGCTGCTGAGCTGGGGAGCCACCAGCTGAGCCCTTGGGGCTGGACTCCAGATGTCCATTTTCCCATTTGTCTTCAGACAGCTCTTGTCACTCTGACCAGTCTTTCCCAGGGGAACGCCTGTCACCTATAATGGCAGTGTGATAGCTTCTTTGCAGGTGCTGAATAGGATCTCAAGTCAGTGACCTTCCCAGGGTAGGAGGAATTGAATTGGGCTAGCTCTGGCCTTTGAACTCATGGCTGCCCACTGCCCTTTGCAATCAGATCAGTCCTTAATTTGGTGGTTTAGTCTGCAGAAACTTCTAATTAAAAGATGGATTTTGTAATGAATTTTTATTAATTTAGCAATCTGCCTGGATGCTGAATTGTCATTTTTCCTAATAGAGAAAATTGGTTTGGTTTATTTTCCTGAACAGTGGAAGTCATTCAACTTAATTAAACTGTCTGAGGAGATTTTCTACTTGTCTTACTCAGCATGGGCCAGGAGGGAGCTCCCTTCATGAGGCCTCAGTGGTGACTAGAGATTGGCTTTCCTTCTGAAGGCAGTGTGGATCTGGTGTCAGCTATTTCTAAAAGTCCTACAGTCCAAATCAGGGCAAAAGGGGGGGTGCTCCTCCAGGTGTGGGGGCACATGCCTGAAATTCCAGCATTCCAGTGGAGAAAACAAGAAGGTTGCTAACTCAAAGCTACCTAGGGAGGCCCTGTTTTAAAGCAGGATGATGCTTATGTTACATGGTTTCAGGTTATCAGGAAGGTTCCCCTGCGTCCCTGCGCCCCTGCGTCCCTGTGTCCCAGCGTTCCTGCACCTCTGTGTCTGATATGCACAGAAGGGTAGAGAGCATCTCAGATTCTGCACCATAAGATGGCAGCACAACCAGAATTGAAAGTCCTTCAGACTACCTTAAAAGAAAAATTACTAAGGTTTCCACACTGTCAAAGATAATACTAACCGTATTTGGTAGTACATTAAAGAATCCTTCCTTGCCAGCAGGTAGGGATTTTTCTTAAGGATGCAAAGCTTGAATGATAATAATAAACCATCAAGCAGTCAAATGTAGCATAGATATTTTCCCAGAGGAAATTGTGCATTTAAAAAGGTGTTTGCCTCTTTATGGTATGTATAGTATTTATGGACCACTTTAATAGATATTATCATATTATGGAAAGATTGAACTGATAAATGTCTGTCACCACACACACTCACATATTGTGGTCAGAGTATTTAAAAATCTATCAGCGAACTGTCTCAGCCGGTTTTGAAGCTCACGATATATTAACTATCACAATTTATCATTATTTGTTATATATTATATATTACAGTATATTATTATTATTATTATTATTATTATTATTATTATTATTATTAGCTATTGATAGCCACTATGGTGTAGAATAGTCCCAGAACTTATCCTTCTGCCTAACTGAAAATTGTGCCCTTTAATCAGTGGCCCATGCAGCTCCCTTACCAACTACCATTGTGTTCTCCGCTTCTGTGAGTTCAACATTTGCCAAGCACTTGAGGCTTCAGGGAAGAAGACCTGCTGATGACAACTCTCTGCCAGCAGGACGAGCACCACAGAGGACCAGGAGATAAATACATATGCCCTGTAAAAGTGACAGTCACACAGAAGATGGCTATCATCACAGTTTTCTGTTTCTTTATTGTCTAATGTTCTGCACAGCATTGCACATGGGGTCACAGTTATTTGCAGATAATGTGATGATGGAACTAGATAGTCATGAGCATTTATCCATAATCTCTTGAAATATATATAAGAATATTTCGAATGATCAAAGAGAAGTATGCAGAAACCAGCAGCTTCCAAAAATTAAAAGTGAACATATTGAATTTTATATAATGTATATATAATAAAATATACAATAAAATAGTAGAATTGGCTTTAACTGTATATCACCCATGTAAAGTGAAACTTCTAATATATGTCTAAAACACATGAAGTGTTTTAATGAATAGATACTCGGGTCGAAAATGAGATTTATTTTCAAATCATATTTCCAATTTAATTAAAAACTCGGAAGATTGTTGGGTTTACCTGTAGACATGAAAGATTTACATGAAGAACATTTTGCTCTAGTTTATACTGAAATGTCTTTACATGTTATTGAAATTCCAGTATTAAGTCAGGCAGAAGAGTGGAACAAAAGAAATTGTCCAAAACTAGCTCCAGGAACCATTTCTGAAGTCAAAGCAGCAGGCTGGACCAAGACAACAGGCAGGATTATTTAGCGAAGTGTCTGGGAAAGTAGACAAATGACTTGGGAAAGCTCGGCTTCTGTCTCCTCACCACTCTGCTCTCTCTGTCCCCCCACCCACATAGTCCATGGCCAGCCTTTTTCTTGCTTGTCTTGCAGCCGTTTTTTGTAAATGCACCCAAAGGTTCATGCTGATGAGTAGTTGGTATTCATCCAAGACGTTGATAATTAAAAATATATAGAGAAAGAGAAAAGTTTGGATTGGCCTTAGGTGAAAATCCTGAAATTGATTAAATATAAAAATATGAGGAACCCTGGATGACCTTATTTAGAGAGTGACTTTTTGTCGATGCAAAGTAATAGAAAATCTAGACCCAAGTGCAAAATGGAAGATAACATGGAAGAAAGTCTACGTGGCCTTGGGTTTTAATGATAGTTTATATGTAATACTGAAAGCAACCTTGAAGAAGTAAAAAAAATGGGTGAGCTGAACTTTGTTAAAATTAAAACAGTTTGACTATGAAAGATATTATTAAGAGGCCCTAAAAGCAAATCACAGAGTGGAAGAAAAAAATTGTGCAAATCACATCTCTAGGGAAGAGTGAACACTGAGGAAATACAGACATGCACAACATGTTCTTGAAGATTGAAGTGACTGCTTAGATGTGATTGCCTCAGAGGTAAAGCTATGGAGTTTGTTAGTCCATATGTATTAAAACTGTATTTCCCAGTTTATGATATTTACATCTTGTGGGCCTATTGGGATGTGACCCAATCATAAGTCAAGGGATATTGACATAAACTCTATGTTTACTACCTGTACTCTCTAGTTCAAAACCATTTAGACTTATATCAAACAGGCATTAAATATAGCGTTTGGGATGAGAGGATGTGGCTGTAACTCTCACAAGCCTGTACAGATGGATGAGGAGCACTACAGTGACACAGAACATCCAGGTCCCTGGACATAGATTCTCCGCCTTGGAGACCTTCAGGAATCTCATCCATGCGGCCAACCGGGAGTCCTCTATCATTCTCATTTATTCCCATCTGTCATCTCAATTATTTCTAGGGATTTCATTTGGGGATGTGATCTGAATCCAGAGACTGCCATCAGCACCAGGAGCCTGGGGCAGGGGTGTGTGCAGCCTTGTATTCCTGCTCTGGTCCTGTCCCAGCCTTCCTGAAATTGATAAACAGCACAGCCTCTCTCTTCCCCTGAGAGAAATGAAGTGCCGACTCAGGGCCTCATTGATTTCCCAGGACACCCGATGCCACTTTAGGACTCTATTTTTATTTCCAAAGTGGCCTTCTGACCTGACTCAGGTCTGTAAATCAGCTGGCAAAATGCTTTGTCGCTGCTGTTCTCAGCATGATCCTTCATGCTATAGTTTTTCACTTTTATCTAACAAGGAGATATCCTTGAGAGTTCAGATACATCCCCTTCTTTGGGTAGGTGAGACTGTCTAAACTCTGACCTCAGAGATAGTTTTTTTATATATTAAAAAAAGCCCTGCAAATGCACAGACCTGGTTCCATTGTGTCTTGACTAGTCTAGTTCAGAAAGATGTAGTGTTCCTATAGCTCAATGCCTGTGGCCTGTGTTTTCCTTAGTTCTGGGTATTGGAAGTGAGCATGTCACGGCAGCATCTGAACTGATTCTTCTCCAAAGGTTTGCATAGATCAGCTCACTTTTTCAACCAGACTCGGGTACTAAGCCCCGCCCCAATCCCAAGAGCTTTTATGTTCAGAAAAAATAAATAATACATGCCCCTCTATATCCAAGGACAACTTCAGGAATATCAATTCTCTCCAATGCATAGTGTTTGCTTACATTTCTGTAATTCATTTTAAACTGCACTCTGAATGTCATGATGCAATCTTATGCCATAATACTGTCCCACCTAGGATACGAAATGACACTTTTTTCCAGGATAGCCATGCTGTGTATGCTACCCTCCTATTAGACTTCTGGTTACCAGACTAACTGCTGCAAGATCAGAGCATTGTGTTTAAATAATCCTCAGTTTACTTTAAAATGACCTCAGAGAACAAGAATAATTATTTTGGCAATACAGATATGGCAAACAGAAGCTATAAGGTACCTCCTTTAAACACAGTAATCTGAGGATGATAACCCCATAATATTTTATTATGGTATATTGTTATAATTATTCTTTTATTGCCAGCTATCTTATACTTCACTGTACCTAATTTTTAATCAAACTTCATCAGAAGAGTGTATGTAGAGGAGAAAACAGTGGGGTTCAGCATATGCATCATTTCGGATAGCAATGGGGGGTCCTGTGTTCCCCTGAGGATAAATGGAAGCTACTGTGTACCATGAGGAGTTGCAAAGCCAGAACATTAAAGACAAGAGTTGTCTCGAAGCCATGTCTCATAAACACAGGCCTGTCTCTGGCACCCTCGCTTGTCATCAGTGAATTCCAGGGGGGCTGGAGAAATAACTAGAGGCCTTTTTGGCCCCACACTAGTTGTCTTTGGGAAGCAAAACACTGTCCGTGTTCTAGCTGGTAAGTTTGTCTCTTCTCTAGGAAAACAAACAAACAAACAAAAAAACAAAATAAAACACTCTTAGAATGCCTCAGGTCTCTAGAGAATACTCCAGGATTCCAATGAAACACAGGCCAGGTTCAGTGATTAGTCCCTCTCAAGGGGAGAGCCAAATGCAGTCAGAGAATCAGAGCACACATCGTCTTAGGCTTCCCACTAAGAGTACTCATAGACACATGTGGCTTCTTTCCCTTCCTTTAGTAGTGGCAGTGCTGTCATCACGGACATCTGAGGTTCAGCAAATCCACAGGCTGGCTGCCTGTGGCCAGCATCCTTCCCTTCACCTATTATGCGTGTGTCTCTGCTCTCCCTGGGTGGAGGCAGCTGCTCTAAAGGTTCTCCTGATGCCTCCTCCAGGGCTCCACAGACTTTGCATTCTTCTTGCAGATCTGGAACGGGAGGAGGTATATGTTGCTCTTTCCTCACATTGTCTTCAACTGGTTTCCCCAAGGAACAGACCCCGTTTTTTATGTGTTGGTGGCTTATTTGGGAAGCGGTCCAGGAAATTTTGGTGGGTGAATGGGGAGGAAAAGAAATCTGGATGTGGTGTGCTCACCAGCAGGTTGTTTTCATGGTCAGTTAGCACCCAGTTCCCTAAAGAGCTCAAGGAGACAGAGTCCATGAAGCAGGCTGTATGTAGGTTTTTATTTCAAGTTCCTAGTCTGTCTGTCACTGGACTAAATCTAGGAGCATTACCTCCCAGCTCTTCTGTCTTGTTCTGTTGCCCTCAAGATAAAAGAAAACCTAGACAGTTCGATGGCAGCCATGGACACTTTGGGTACATGGTCAGGACCTTGTCAGCACTGGCTACCCTCAGGGTTAAAAGAACCATAAAAAAAAATTCTAAGGGGATTTGTCTCAAACATTGGTTCACATAGGAGACATAGGCAAACTCAGTGAGAGTTGGGCCTTTGTGCTGTGGATTGAGACTTCTATGAGACATAATTTATTACAGTGTTTTGAAACACTGGGAGATATACATAATGTACTTTGTATGTGACCTGACAAAGAAAGTACAAAAATATTTGAGCTATTAATAGCGTTATAATCATACTTGTCTTTCAGATAGAAATGTGTTTAGGGCAGTTGTGATATGCAGTAGATCATTGCAATTCCTAGGTGGCAAGGGACTTGGGCTTGTATAATGAGGATGAGTGACCTAATACCGCCCACTCCACTCTCTGGGATTGTTTGGACAAGAGCAGAGGCTCTCACTGAGAATTCGGTGAGACCATTGTACACAGGAAAAGGATTATATTTCCCAGTACTCTTAGAACTTCAAAACCCCACCTTTGCCAAGCTTAGAAATCGTATTCTCAGAACTATACTAGCATCACAGGACAAGCAGCACCCCAAATTTCAGCTTTTGTTTTAAAGGAAAAGATGTTCAATTTGAGGTACACAGTTGCTATGACTAATGGAGAACTGTCGTGTCTTGTTTCCTGCCTGATAAATGGTTCTGGGCCTTTGTCAGACAAGTAATGCATTTTGCTTCTGAGACACTGTTCACAGAACAGTCTAGAACATCCTGTATATTCTGTATGTCTATCATCATATTCAATTGGGAAAGCCATCCTGTGTGTTGACCTTATAAAAAGGAAAGTGTATAAAAGAATTTTTTTCTTTCTTGAGTCCCTTTGGTAACTGAACTCTGTTCAGTTCTGAGTTCATCAGTCATGTATTTGTGTTTCTGGGAGATTCATCCTTCCTTACATTTAGGTCTTCCAGAAAGGATAAAACAGCAGAACTTACCTTAATCATGAAAGAAAATTCTAGTAGAATTCCACAGGTGCATAATGATGATTTTGTTTAATGCAGGAACCCTGGAATCTTGATAGCAGCATTCATACATGTTTATTCTCTCATTATATGGTTAAACTTATAAAAGGTTTTTAAATAGCTGTATGTTTACTAAAGAGGCCATCACTTATTAAGCACATTCAGGACATTGTGATGGGAATTTGGGAATAAAATATGAATGAGAAATCACCCCTATCTGTGAGGAGTTTCCCAAACAGAAAACAAAAACAGATGTCTTAGAGAAGATAGTATGTTGCTATGTGGGAGAATTAGGGTGAACAAAGTATGTAGAATAAGATAGTAAGAATAACTGAAATTTATTGAGAAAAATTATTATGGGCTGCACACCGAGTTTAGTCCTTAGACTTACTTAGTTCTTTACAGCTTTGTGAAGTCTATGAGACTATAGTCACAGATTTTAGGAGTAAATCAAGTCATAGCTGCCAAAATGATGCTCAACTGGCAAATAAAAAAGCCTGAATGGGAATCTAGGAGGCCTGACTTTAGACCTAACTAAAATTGCATCAGGCAAAAGGTCTGACATGGATGCAGAGGAAAGGCTTAGGGACAGAAATCAAGTCTAAGCCATGTAGCATTCAGGAACAAGAACATTCACAATGGTGATTATTTTTCAGTTTGGTCCTGGAAGAAACAGTGATTCCAGCCATCCTTAGAAAGGGCACAGACAAGTACCTGGTAGGTTGCTTGAAGATAGGAAAGGACAGAGTGGCAGGATGTGTGGAGTTAGATATTGGTAGGATAGTGTCCAAGGGAACTCTTAGGAGAAGCCAGGAAAATTGGGCCAGCATTCCAACTTCAATACAGACATGATTCACAAAGCATCCCTTGAGGGAACCTTTCCTCCCTGCCCTTCTTCTCTGAATCCTGGGGCCCCCATATGTGCCTTCTGGCCCTAGATTCTCCTTGATCTCTACATTGATTCATTTCCATGGGGATTTCCTTCTGGAAAAGTAGGGTCTCCTAACCCTACATGCCCAAATTGACCTCTTGACCATCCCTCAGACCTGGGCCTCCTTGCTAGATCACAGGAACTAGCCTCATACCTTCTCCAAGGGAAGACTAAACAGTTCCTCCTCTGCTCCTGTACTGTACCCGAGCCCATGTTGTTCCATTTCCCTCCAGTGCTCTCCATGCAACAGACAAAGAGATCCTTCTACAAATTTAACCCAATTGTGCACCCTTTTATTAAAAGTGTATAAAGGGCTTCCCATTGTTGGAATGGTAAAGGCCTATATGTCTACACTGACTCTTTCAGCCCACCTGGCTCCCTCTCTGAAACATGATTAGTAAAAGCTCAGAGACAGAAATTGGGGTTCTGCCTGAAGATCTGAAAAGCAAAACAGCCATCCACCGTCTCTTACCTCTACCTCAGTTCGAAATGGTGATCCTGCCTCCAGGAATCTCATAATGAGACTGAGACTGAGACTGAGACTGAGACCTGTCTCCTCCCGTCTTATAATCCTCTCTAGGGCTGGGAGTAAAGGTGTGCACTACCCTGATTAAAGGCATGTACCGCCAGTTTTTTATGGCAACGAGTGTGGCTACTGGGATTAAAGGTGTGTGTTACCATAACCTGGTCTGTAAGGCTGACCAGTGGGAATGTTTTACTCTCAGATCTTCAGGCAAACTTTATTTATTAAAATATAATCGAAATGCTACTACACAGCTCACTGCCCTGTTGGTTGGAGCTTTCTGGCATCTCTCCATACCCCTGGGCCAAAGACACATTTCTCCCCTTCCTGATTTCCTTAATCGGTTGCCTTGTTCTTCTTCAACTATGCAAACTCCATGTCAGCCTCCCCTGCTCGACCTCTCTCAGCTTATCCTCTTCCTGGACCAGTCTGTTTCTGTTCTACTCTAACCCTATACCTTTTAGCTTCCAGTCAGGCCAAGGAAATCAAGGCCTCCTTTCACAGGCTTTGAGAATCCTCCGAGAGACTTTCTATTCATTAATGAAATTAAATCTACAATTGCTCCTCATTACTCAGTAATCTTTCTGGACCCATAGTGTCTAGCTGATATGAGATTTCCCTCTGTATGCTGTGAATACCATTGGTAAATAAAGAAATTGGCTTGGCCTGATAGGGTAGAACAGAGCTAGGCGGGGAAAGCCAAACAATGCTGGGAGAGAGAAGGTAGAGTCAGAGAGAAGCCATGTACCTCTGGTGGTCGCTGGAACTTTACCCGGTAACTCACAGCCACGTGGCAATACACAGATTAATAAAGATGGGTTCATTTAAGATATGAATTAGCCATAAATATGCTTAAGCTATTGGCCAAACCGTATTGCAAATAATATGGTTTCTGTGTGATTATTTCGGGTCTGAGCTGCCGGGTGGCCGGGAAACAAACTAACACCCTCCTTACAACATCTAGCAATTGGTAGGCACAAGACTAGTGCTTCACACTTGTTCTCTGAATGAAATAATAAAGAAATGATGCAAGCCAGGTAAAGCATCATCCCCTAGGAAGTAGGCATCCCTCGGTGATGATTACCCTTGCATCTGTGACCTGTGACACTTACCTTGTAGAAATGATGTGAGAACCCTGGTGACTCTGATAAATACCCTCAGATATCCCTCTGGTAGTTCCCTTCTTTTGTGGAATTTTAGAGAATGTTCCAAGGAGTAGAGGCCTAGTCATCCAAAAGTTTTTGCACTCTGCCCTGAGTTCAATTCCAGGGCTTCTGATTCCCTGTGAGAACTAATTCAAGCAGATAGAAAGGTGCTGATCCATAAGCATGTGAATTATCAGGAAGAATATATGTTAATTATGTGAAAGATCAGGACAAGTCATGATCTTGTCCTCTCAGTGGTGGCACAGCCAGCGCAGCCTTCTGGAAGAGTCTGCTTATCAGCCTACTTTCTGTCTCCACTTCAGAAATCAAGGCTCTATACCAACAAGTAACCTAATGTGTTCCCTCCTCCTTAGTTAATGAATGGTGGCTGAAGCCTGGTGAGTTAGGGTCCACCATAAGTTCTGATGCATTGATCCAACTGTGCACTGACAGTGGACCAACCCCAGGAGGCAGCGGCTAACTCTCCTCCCACCCACCCCATGGAGACTGACATTTAACCAACAATAACTCCTTGGCAGATTTCATCTTCTCTAAACAGTGAAAGGGAGACTTAAATTTTTTTTTACTTTGCAACTGAAACAAATGGAAAATAATTTTGGCAACTGCCAGCGAAGGATCCTGGACACAGAATTTGACTTTCGCATTCCAGTGGCTTGTGGGGTTGTGTATGTAGATTTTAACCAACCTTTGAAATTTAGGGTTTAGAATGCTTGGAAGATCTTTAGCATTAGTGGCATTTTATTAGCGGTGCCAGCTGTTTTTCTCAACTCATGTTAAATGATGTTTTTGCCTCCCTTTCTGGGGACACCAGAGGAGCAGCAGCTAGGACCAGGAGAGAAGCTAACAGCGCTATACAGCCAGGAGGCTTGACCAGGTGCCCCCAAAGACTAGCCTGTGTGACCCCTGCATTTGGAGCCTTGCAAGACCAGCTTCAGCAGACTATGTAGGCTAAGGCTTCATAATAATAGGGCTAGTTTCTGGCTATACTGGGGCTGGTCACATTGGATGGTAAGGACCCAGGCTCTCAGAGGGAACTGAATTTCCTTAAGGGAAAAATTTTTAAGCTAGACTTGAATATTCAAGGAGGCTTCCTGGGCACAGACATCAGGTAGTGTTTAAGATCCATCCAGAAATAAAATGGTATTAAGATAATGTAATGGTAACACATGCTAAAAGAATTAATCATAAAGTTATCATTTAACACAGAGTTTCTAGTTTGGGTTCTATATCCAAATGAATTGAAAGCATGGTCTTGAAGAGATACTTGTTTGCCTGCTTTCATAAAAACTTTATTCATAATAGCCAAGATGTAGAAGGAAGCCAGGCAGGGTGTAATTTCAGGACCCGGGAGGCCAAAGACTGGAAGATTGTGAGACCAGCCTGGGCAATATAGCGAGTTTAAGTTCAGCCAAGAATATATAGTGAGACCTTGCCTCAAAAATATACAAAGTAGAGTATACCAAAAAAAGGAAGAATTAAAGTGCTTACAGACCAATGAATGATTAACAGAATATGGAATATCCATGTAAGGGATATTATTTAACCTTTAAAGAGGAAAGAATTTCTGACCCATGCAATAATATAGAATAATTCTGTAATTCTGCTAAACAAAAGTTCAGTCACAAAAGATGCTGCATGGTTCCATTCACATGAGGCTTCTAGACTACTCAGACTCATGAGAAAGAGTAGGATGGTGGTTCCCTAGGCTAAGAAAGTTCAGAGTTAGTGTTTTATAGATGCAGAGCAATGGTTCTCCAAAATCTTCTAGAGAACACGCTGTGAATATGAACTTTGGATTTAGACATTTCAGCTAGCATGAAATTTTTATGTCATATGTATTTTGTTGTAACTGAAAAGAAATAACTAAAACCCAACCTGTAAGATTCTTATGTTGGATGCACGCTCTGTGCCCCTAGCACTCATGATTTCAAGCGAGAAGATCGTGAGTTCAGTGCGAGCCTGGCACACAAGAGTGAGATTCTCCTGAGAAAAGAAGTGTTAGAGCCCACTGAAAGAAGCTCGCTCTTATCTGTTGGAAAGACAAGTGTAGGTTACAACTACTGACACCATTTTCCTTCGGTCCACATTCAGGTTTGCCAAGTTATTGGGTCAGACACCAGGCATTGGTAGTGGGTATTAAAAGATGAAGAGAGCCATTTGGATGGTCAAAGTGAACAGACCTAACCCAAAACACCAAAACCTAAAATACTGCCAATTCTGAAACTGCATTAGTACTCATATGACACTGTAAGTAGAAAATCCTACACCTGACCTCATGTGGCATTTTCCAGTCAAAACACAGATGCACTAAAAACAGTGTTTAAAAGAAGTACCTTCAGACTGAGTACAAGGTGTATACCAAGCCTAAATCAATTTTGTAATTAGATTTGAGTCCTATCCCTTGATGCCTCATTATTCATATTTCATATTACATAACCCAAGAAAATCCAAAATTTGAATTCCTTCTGGTCCCAAGAAGTTTGGAGAAGGACCACTCAATTCACACGCTATTTTGGTAAGAACATCTAAAATATACATTGCTGTTGTCCATCCGTTCCCATGCTGAGGTTCCCGTCCCAGTGTACAAGGAATTATGCACAGGATAATAGAACAACTCAGTTTCTAGAGCAAGTAACTAGCCACAGGCTGAATGTCGCACACCATGTAGGCATTGTTAAATGAATCGTCCATATGTCCAGTAAATTAATGAGGCAGCTGGATCTGCATGCACATGTGGAGATATGCCAAGGGAAAATAGCATCATGCGTATCACTGTGTTTCTGTGTTTAATTAGCCACCATTTGTGTAAAAAAAAAGGGGGGGCAGTTATATTATGCCCGATTGCTTGATATGCATACGATTATACAGGCCAGGAATCTAAGGACACAACAACTTGCTTATGTCTGGGCCAGGATTAGGTGATTGGGAGGCTTCGTTTCTTCTTAACTCTTCCAAGGTTACTTTTCTAAAACACAAATTACTTATTCTGTATAAATACATACATGTATAAAATGTCTACCGAAACATGCACATACATTTTAAAAGTTGGCTGTGGTGATAAAGGTCCCAGACCTCCAGGCTAGAGGGATCTCTGATCCTTAGCACTAGGATAAACCATTCAACTTCATCCACTTCTAGAAAACGTGTTATCTAACTATCTTTCATATATTGACTGTTAGAACGCCAATACAGAGGGAAAGAGGCCTCTCTCTACAAGACAAAGTCCCTCTGAGTGACCAAGAGCCCATTGTCTTTCATCACTGTCCTCAAAGGCAGTGGCTAACTTAGATGGTGACCCCAGGTGTTGAGCATCTTATGACCTTGGATGCTGCCATCTGTGGATGCTATTACCTTCTAGGAGTCTGGCATGGGCAGGTACAGAAATGTGAGGAAAGAGATTTTTGTAGGCCATAGGCAGGTGGAGGGAGTGGTAGCTCAATTTTCAAGAAGTGCCCAGGCTCACTCACTACCCCCCCCCCCATTGCATCTTTAGACTTGGTGTGTCCTTGTTGACCAGGGAAGAGATTCTCCCCTGCAGGCATGGCACTTATTGAGGAAAAATAATTCATAAGACCTAAAAACGATCATTATCATAATAAATTGGATTCTGAAATGGTAAGAACAGGAAAACAGATCAGCATTTGCCAAGGGCTAAGAGTTGACTACTAGGAAATGTGGAATGTGACCACGTTCTGCATCTTGACCTTGAAGGGGTCAAGTCACCAACCTCGGGCACACCTCACATTATAGAATATATATGTTTTTAAAAGTAAATGGAAGCTTCCAAAAGTCAATGTCTGTCTGCTCTTGAAACCAACTGGGAAAAGATGCTTTAACTCTGTAAATATGTGGGCAATCTGGGCTTATGACCCTACACTTTCACTTAAGAACCATGACCCGAAATCCCACCTAGCATGTCCCTTTTAAGATCACTCTTTAAGGTTTACGTTCTTCTCCCTCTGACAACTCCCTCTTCCACTTCCACACCATTTCACAAAAAGTGTTTTTGTCTATTTTGCTTACACACGCCTTATCTACCCGATGACATCATAAGAAGTGAAGTGGTGAGGTGTGGGGTAGGCTGTGGCTGAAGAGGAAACTCACTGTCTGCCAGGCACACTGGTCTCTGTGTTCATGATACGGTGTTCGGCAGGAAGCCAGGGAACAGACACACATTAACCTTTATTTTGGGGATGGTAAAGTTGTGTCTGTATCATGCAATTTCGACCCATGGGGAAATGGTTAAATGCACTGACAAAGATCAGTCAAGCATGAGGTTAGGTGAGAGTTTCAGGTTATTGAACAGTTATCAAAATGCATAACCAAAGTTGTATCATCTATTTAATGGGAATCATAATACCACCTTCACTGGAGAGTTTGTAAGACCTGGTAAGTAAATGTGAAACACTATATACTTGTTCGCTTTCCCTATCGTCTAATACAGAACCAACTGCTCAGGACAAAGGAAATGCAAAAGTGCCTCCTCTTGAGTAGAACTAATGCTCTATCATATAATAATGAGTTGAGGCTAGAGGCATCAGTGTCATAGCGGATTGTTTTCCGACTTTTTCTTTTCTTTTTCCATTTTGATGGTGGAAACCATACCCGTGGTTTCCCACATGCTAAGCAAGTTTTTTTTTTTTTTGCTGCCAAGGTTCAGCTTTGCCTGGATCTAGTCTTCCTTCTAAGAACATAAGATGTCACTCTGTTTTCTCAGCACCTTTGTTCTTTTCCTGTCACAGTCTTTTATTTTCATGTCATGCTCTTTTTCCCCACTGTACTTTGAATGAAACCTCATTGGTTTTCTTTTTTTTCCTTAATTTTTTCTTTCTTTCTTGGGGGGATTGGTAGGATCAACATAGTAAAAATGGCAATTCTCTCTACCAAAAGCAATCTATAGATTGAATGCAATCCCCATCAAAATCCTAACAGAATTCTTCACAGACCTTGAGAGAACAATAATCAACTTTATATGGAAAAACAGAAAAACCAGGATAGCCAAAACAATCCTATACAATAAAAGTACTTCCAGAGGCATTACCATCTCTGACTTCAAACTCTATTACAGAGCTACATTAGTGAAAACAGCTTGGTATTGGCATAAAACAGAGATGTTGACCAGTGGAATCGAATCAAAGACCTGGATATTAATCCACAAACCTTTGAACACCTGATTTTCGACAAAGGAACTAAAGTTATACAATGGAAGAAAGAAGCATCTTTAACAAATGGTGCTGGCATAACTGGATGTTAACCTGTAGAAAAAAGAAAATAGATCCATATCTATCACCATGCACAAAACTCAAGTCCATATGGTTAAAGACCTCAATATAAATCTGACCACACTGAACTTGATAGAAGAGAAAGTGGGAAGTAGTCTACAAGACATGGGCACAGGAGACCATTTCATAGGTAGAACCCCAGTAGCACAGACAATAAAAGCAACAATGAATAAATGGGACCTCCTGAAACTGAGAAGCTTCTGTAAAGCAAAAGACAGTGTCATTAAGACAAAAAGGCAACCTACTGAATGGGAGAAGATGATCCAACCCCTCATCAGACAAAGGTCTGATCTCCAAAATATATAAAGAACTCAAGAAACTATACATTAAAATTCTAATTAACCCAGTTAAAAAATGGGGTACTGAACTGAACAGAGAATTCTCAATAGAAGAAGTTCAAATGGCCAAAAGACACTTAAGGTCATGTTCAACCTCCTTAGCGATCAGGGAAATGCAAATCAAAACAACTCTGAGATACCATCTTATACCTGTCAGAATGGTTAAAATCAAAAACACCAATGATAGCCTCTGCTGGAGAGGATGTGGAGTAAGGGGAACACTCATCCATTGTTGGTGGGAAAATAAACCACTTTGGAAATCAGTGTGGCAATTTCTCAGAAAACTGAGAGTCAACCTACCTCAGGATCCAGCAATTCCACTCATGGGAATATACCCAAGAGATGCCCAATCATACTACAAAAGCATTTGTTCAACTATGTTCATAGCAGCACTATTTGTAATAGCCAGAACCTGGAAACAACCTAGGTGCCCCTCAATAGAAGAATGAATAAAGAAGGTGTGGCATATATACACTTTAGCGTTCTACTCAGCGGTAAAAAACAATGACATCTTGAATTTTGCATGCAAATGGATGGAAATAGAAAACACTTTACTGAGTGAGATAACCCAGACCCAAAAAGATGAATATGGTATGTACTCATTGGTTTTCTTACATCTGAAGTGATGTTCCCACATACTGATGATTACAACGATAATGCCAGCATTTTATAATTCTAAAACAAAACATTTTTTGCCCCGTTGGATAAGTAAAACAACTACCTCCTAGGGAAAACACGTTTCATGTGTCATTCTTCAATTCATGTGTTGAGGGACCCAAAGGTCTTAAACTACTAAATCCCAGGTGGTTGCTCCATATTATAAATACATAATAGCACTATACTCTATGCCATGGAGAAATTCAGTTTGAGTCCAATAAGGCCCATCTGTTCTCAGGACCGTTAAGATCAAAGAGAAGAAGAGATAGAAGCCAGGGCCCCTTTAACTCACTGAAGGACATGGACCTACGGTCTAACTTCCTTCCACTAGACTCCTGTTCCTAAGAGTCCCATCACTTTTTATAGCTCCACAGGTTGAGCAAGGGTTGAACACCTGAGCCTTGAAGGGACATTCTACATCCAAACTATAGCAGATCTATCCCCACCGCCCCCCATATAGATTACTTTTCAATGTATGGGGATTTTCACATTTCAGAATCCTGACTTAAGATCACATGTTTTTAATGGCAATAATTACATTTTATTTTATGATATATTATTTTCTTCTCATTACCATTGTGCAATAAAGTAGACCATGACTCGAGAAAATGAACTACCACAGTAATACATTTGCTGCTCAATTGCTGATCTGCATCACTAAGCACCCGTAATTTGGGAGATGCTATTCTAAACATATGCATATTTCTCTCTCTTAATGGATGGTTCCCAGTTTACACTTTCAAATGAGCTTGGGGCACTTAGAATGTTCTAACATGCTGTCTACCAGAAGCCATAATTCTCTGACTTCAAGGTACTTGTCATTGGGATTTTATCTGCGTTGGGGGCTAAAGTGTGGCCTGAAGATCTCTGGGTCCTGAGCTACAAGCGAATGTGGAGGAAAATTCGTATCAAGTTCAGAGAAGTCCTTTATAGTGTGTGATCCACTAATTGATGGCCTATGTGTTAACATATGTCATCTCTCTGGAGTAGTCTGTGATTTTTACCATGCTAGATAACAGAGCTGAATGTTTCCTGTTTTCTTTCTGAGTCCATCATTAGGTTTGGGGTAGAAGAGTATCTTTGGGATACAGGAAGTTCTATGGTGTGTGTGTGTGTCTGCGTCTTCCAGGATTGCTTACCACTCTGGATATAAATTTGTAGAGCCGGTGTTTCCAACTATAGCTATCCTCAGACTGACCAAAAACTGTTCCTAGCTCACCAAACTAACCTCCACTGTCACAATTCCTCCCATCAGTCACTCTCAACAATGTCTTAGGAAAACCAATCTGTAGCTTAAGGGTAACCCCTCCACAAACACAGTCCAGGGCTGCATGGGAACAGAGACAGTAGCCCCAGCCAAGTTTCCCAACACAGAAACTCTTCTTAGAGCTATGAGAAATCAAGTAGTTGAAACGTCCCCACCCCACCCCTGCTGCTTCAAGAGAGAGGCAAGCCATATCTCTGGAGTGCCATCTGACTTTTTTGTTGTCAAATCAGTTGACTTTCTGGGCAGAGAAATACCCAGATACCTCTATCCCATGTTATCATGTATAGAACTAACAACCTTTGGAGACTGCTTAAAGTGAAATTGTCTTTGAGACCCAGAAAGGACATGATGTGGACAACTGTTTAAAGATAATTAATTAGACTCTGTGACGGATACAAGTTGACCTCTTAAGTGGGAGGTGCTGAGGTGACTAGGTTACCAAGCACACTGATGTTCAGCATGAACATTGTTCCTCAATCTGTTGTTCCCCACACAGAGCCATTTCCCCAGAACATGCAGGACTTTGTGCAAAGCACTAAGTGTGCTTTGCAGAATGACAGGGGTCTGTTCCTGGGTACTTGTCTCTAGACTGCTCATTGCTTTTCCTCAAGGATTTTGCAAATATGTATTAAATAGGTATGTAGGACTAGCTTTGGGGAAGCCCTGTGTCTCTCCTATCCTCCTTTCGACAGTTTCTGCAGGTATTGCCTTTAAAATCTGATTTTTGATAATTTAAAAATATTATTTTAAATGCATAAGTGGATGTAGTATAATTTTATATGTGTATACAGTGTGTAATGATCAATTGTGAGCTGTTAAAGTTGTTCAACTCCTTAAATTTTTTACTTAAATTATGTGTACATATATGTAATAATTATATTTATTTGTAGGATGCATCCTACATATTAGCATGTTTAGTACTTGTTACAATGTGTGCTATCCAAATCACAAAACAGAAAGTTGTCCATTCATATTTTGAAGTATGGAACACTAATAAAACTCAGTTTTGTCTTTCCCCCCTTTTGCTACACATCGGTGACTCAGTTGTAGCAATAATCATTTGAAGCATATGGTCTTGTCCATGGTGAGAATCCTCAGTTTCATCTTTGCAGGTAGATGCCAGGGCTATCTGTAGCCATCTTTTCCTAAAACCCCTCACCTAGCCCTTAGGTGGCTTCTGGGCAGAATAAAAGATGGGGATTGTTAGCTCTTCCCAGCCCTTTGCATGTGTGTCTTCTTGCCCTTATTTTTCTTGGTCACTGTGTTTTTCTATGTGTTGACTTCCCCTTGTTAGATATCAAGTCAATATCTAACCTTTACAAAGATGGTTCCTTCTGCTCCCTTTCTCCCAAGTACCTGCCTCTGTTGCTCACTGTGGTCCAGAGTTAGTAGAATAGATGTATTCGCTGTCTTCCATGCCCTTTGATGTATTAATGACCTCCAAGAAAAGAAGATGGCTTCTGATCATCTTCAGCTTTTCCAGAGCTTTATTTTCAAGTGTCTGGCTTAAACCTGTGCAGGCCCTGTTCATGCTCCCACAGTCTCTGAGTTCATGTGTGCATCGGTCCTGTTGTGTCTGAAACACACCGTCGCCTTGGTGTCATCTATCCCCTCTGGATCTTGTAATCTTTCCGACTCTTCTTCTGCATAGCTCCTGAGGTTAGGGGTTTGATAAAGACATCCTACCTAGGACTAAATGTTCCTAAAGCTCTCATTCTCTGCACATTGTCCAGTCATGGATTTCAGTGTTAGTTCCCATATACTGCAGGAAAAGGCTTCTCTGATGATGACAGAGGGAGACACACATCTGTGGGTCACTAGGAGTCATTTTATTGCTATGTTGGGTTTTCCTCTGATTCTATGACCTATCTAATCTCAGATTCTTGGCTGCCCAAGGATTATCAATCATGGGTTACATCTCATGGAGTGGGTCTTAAAGCCAGTCTGATAGTAGTTGGTTACCCCTTTAATATTTTGCCACTATTACACCAGTGTATCATGCAGGTAGGTTACTGTTGTAAATCACAGGATTTGTGGCTGAGTTGGTGATTACCTTTCTTCTCTTGTAGGGGACAGAGTATCTTTCATTATCATGAACTTTCTTCTCTTGTAGGCACAGAGTGTCATCCAGTACCATGAACACTAGTCAGTAGGGGTGAAGGCTCCAATTAGGTACCAGCTTGAGTTCTCTGTGTTCACTGAGATTTGAAAGTGTTGTCTTCAGAAATACTGCCTTACCATCTTTGTGGAGAGCAACCAATAGCCTTGGCAATAACCTTACAAACTGGATTTTCAATTTGGTTCTGGTCTGGGAGCTATGTGATCTTGGTCAAGTTATCTACCTTTTTTCTTTTCTCTCTCTCTCTCTCTCTCTCTCTCTCTCTCTCTCTCTCTCTCTCTCTCTCTCTCTCTGGTTTTTTTGAGACAGGGTTTCTCTGTAGCTTTAGAGCCTGTCCTGGAACTATCTCTCGTAGACCAGGCTGGCCTCAAACTCACAGAGATCTGCCTGCCTCTGCCTCCTAAGTGCTGGAATTAAAGGCATTCGCCACCACTTCTTCCCTCTCTTCAACTGGACTCCCTGAACTGTACTCAATGTTTGTCCATGGTATCTTTTTTTCAGTAGAATTTCTACATCTTCCAGTGGTGATGATTCTATGTCTCTGCCAGGGTTTTTGAAGAATGGATTAAGGCAACATATGTCTGACTAGGCACCAAGCTCTGCCTGTGAAACCTACTCAACACAGCTGGTCTTAAGGTCACCCATGTTTCCCATTCCAAATGCAGAGAAGTTGGTGGTATAGTAGGAACATACCTTGTGCCTCTTCACTCATTATGGAAAAGTGACTCATTAATATTGAAGCCAGGGTTCCTGATTCTATTTGGGCATCATAGTCATATACTGTAGAGAATGATATATTTAGTGTTTATTAAATTCATTTTAAAATATATTTTGAAGGTCAATTTATTATATATCTCCAGTAAATAAAAGTAAATATCTTGTTGTAATACTTAACCATCAACATAAAACTGTGAACAATTTTGAAACATTTGTTTTCACATGGCCTCACATTGTATCACGTTGGTAGGCAAAGCAGTGACTTAGCAGCCCACCAAGCCACATCTACTTTCTGTTTCTTAAAGCTATTACCCACGTCCAACTGTAATTGCAGCTTCGGAAACAATTACGAACATGGTATTTCGTTCTTTTTATCGTATTTTATCTTTCGAAAATTTCAAACATGTATACAGTGTGTCTTAGTCATACCCGTCCCCCAATCCCTCACTTCAGCGCCTGGTCCACTCTCAACTATTTCTAATCTTTCCAATAACATCTCCTATTTCTGGCTGCCGATGTCTGAATTGAGGCATAGAATTATTTCTGACCTTGAGACTGCCCGGGGGTCTGATGGTAGCTCTCTGAATTAAATGGATTGGTTCGGACTTTGTTGCCATGGTGACAGAAAGCTGCACAAGCTGACCAGGTGACCAGCTGGATGGCAAAGCTTTCCAGGTGTGAGACACTTCTTTATCGGCCATCCCAGTGACTGTCAGTTCTATCCCCCTGAGCTTGTCGCACAGTCATTCAGATTGTACCCCTGGCATCTTATCTGGGGGGTGCCAAAAGCCCATGGTCTAATGTGCATAATTATAAGGTGCATATGGTATCATGATAGATGAAAGAAAAATGTAAATATGTCAAGAAAACAGGGAAACACCACCTCTTTACTTACAGATGGCTAGGCTACTCTGTGTAGCATAGGCACTGTAAAACTTTCATGAAAGAATAAACCAATAACTAAAACCACACAATGATGATAACCAGGCACTGTCTTCTGTTGGCATTTAGTGACTTCTTTCTGCAGTCTTAGAGTCGTCTTTACAATGAAGGAATGGAATGTCTTTGAAATGAGAAGCCCTGGTGTAATATAAGTGGTGTCTATAAGGGGTTGGGTGTAGGGAAGGAAGAGAGTCAGAGCACAATATGCAGAAGAAAATGATGGATCACTAGGGCGGAGGGCCAGAATCTGAGTTGGGATGCAGATTGGCTACATACAGACAGATCAGAAACAAACCTCTCAGGCCAACTGTCAGTTCATCTACTGTTCCTCCCCAAAAGGGGTGGTGGCTTAGAGTTCCACACTCAGGAACATCAGAAACAAAGCAGACTCTCTAGGTGTGTGCCACAAATGATTGACCACTCCGTTCTTTGTCTCTTTGGAAAGTTCTATCTGAAGTGTGTTTGCTGTATATCGTATCTTTTGACTCTGAGCTCCTGGTTTAGCTTGTTGCATTCCAGATTAAAACAGACAGCCCTCCTTTTTGTTGGGACCAAGCAGGCTTCCTGGGATCTAAGCTTATAGACTTGCATGAAGAGAAAGAGTTCATAGCTGATTTTACCGAGTGTGGCTATGGCCCCTATCTGCATATGATCAGTAGAAATGTTACTGATATTACCTGAATGTCTAGATCCCAAAGTTGCCTATCTGTAGCCTCTGCCCAACTGTCAGCCAAGCTTAAGGGAAAAAATATTTTCAGTCCTTGAAAGAAAAACAGGGGAAGGACATAATTTCCCCCAAAAAGTCAAATTGGTGATCCTAATGGGCCTCCTTCCTCCAAACAATGAGTTCATACTAAGAAAGCTCAGCCTGAGAGAAAAAAAGATCAGTGAAGGAAAGCGTTGCATGTTTAAACATTAACAATGATGACTAGTTTTGCTCAAGCTAATTACCTTCCAAGTGATGGACTCACAGAGAAAAGAAATTTCTTATTAAAACATGAACACCCCACCCACTCACGCACAGCCCCTGTTCAGACTTCAAGGGAATATTTCAGAAATAAAAATCATACTTAATTTTAGCTGTCAGAGACACGTTTAGTGAGGAAAAATAGCGTAGTTGTTTACTTTTTTAAAAAATTGGCTGAAATATTTTAATTCAGTGGGCAGTGAATGCAGCACAAGCCATTTAATGATGTCTGGGTATACATGGCCACAAGACTGGTAAGGCTACCCATGTATTCACGCCCTGCATCTCTGAAGAAAGCTGACTCGACCTCTCCTAACCAGCACTGTGCCAATAGCTGCTCAAATAGACATGGAGCTTCGTGAGCTTGTCCCCAACCCATGCTGGGATTTTGGGTAACGTGGTCTAGTGCAGGCCTTGTGTGTGCAGTCACAGCCACAGTGTAAGCTCACATGCGCAACAGTGCACTTGTTTCAGACGAAATGCTCTTTCACCAAGATGTCTTCTCCCTCTGGTTCTTACAGTCTTTCTGCCCCCTCTTCCGTAATAATCCCTGGGCCTCTTTTCCAGCTATTGGCCAGTGAAGTCCTGTAGACTTCCCCAGAAATATCTCAAGGCCTTACTGTTGCTCTGGGTTACCATTTAAAACTTAATGATAGCATTTTTGCCAGTTAATTTTATGTCAGCTTGTCAAAAAGCTAGAGTTATCTGAAAGGAGAGAACCTCAGTTGAGAAAATTCTTCCTTAAGATCTGGCTGTAGAGGATGTTCCTAATTAGTGATTGATGGGGAGGGCCCAGCCCTTTGTGAGTGGTGTTAATCCAGGGCTGGTGGTTCTAAGTTCTATAAAAGTATATATATTAAAAAAGCAGACTGAGCTAGTCATAATGGCCAAGCCAGTAAGCAACATCCCTCCATGACTTCTGCATCAGCTCCTCCCTCCAGTTTCCTACCCTGTTTGAATACCTGTTCTGACTTCCTTTGATGATGAACAGTGATGTGGAAGCAAAACCAGATGAACCCTTTCCTTCCCAGTTCACTTTTGGTCTTGCTGTTTTATCACAACAGTAATAATCCTAACTAAGATGGCATACTAGACAGTTCTATGTCAACTTGACACAAGCTAAGTTCATCTGAGAGGAGGAGACCTCAATTAAGAAAATGCCTCCATAAGATCAGACTGTTGGCAAGCCTGCAGGGTAATTTCTTAATTAGTGACTGATTGTAGGTGATGCTGTTCCTGGGCTGGTGGTCCTGGGTTCTATAAGAAAGCAGACTGAGCAGACCATGGGGAGCAAACCAGTATGCAGCACCCCTCCATGGCCTCTGCATAAACTCCTCTCTCTAGGTTCCTGCCCTGTGTAAGTTCCTATCCTGGTTTCCTTTGATGGTGAACTACAATGTAGAAGTGTAAGCCAAATAAACCCTTTCATCCCCAAGTTGCTTTGGTCATGGCGTTTCATCACAGCAATAGTAACTCCAACTAAGAGATGGTATCTTATCGGTGAAGACACACATACTTGAGTTATCTGACACGGAGAAATCAAGCTAGTACCAACCAGGAACATTCATTCCTACTGACTGGTTTTCACAGTTCTGTAAGTGTCTGTGCATACTGCCAGCAAATAGAACCATCAACGGTCTTACCCAGATGGGAACTATAGTAGCAACTGGCTTGGCAAGATATGCACACTGGTACAATAGTGGCACAGATGTTAGGTGACTAACCAACCAGTCTGATCAGATTGAAAGTCCAATATGCAAAATAGAACCCATGCCTACTACCATTCTCTGGGCCTAAAACCCCTGGCTGACTGGATCATAGACTTTAGGGGGAAATTGAATATTATTATTCAGGTAAATTGACATAATAGTAAACTGTTACCTAAATTCTTATCTTTGTACCTATAGATTGGAGCCTCCCTCGATCCACATAAGAAAATCTTCTTTTGCAGTAGATAGGGATTAATACAGAGACTCACAATTGTACAATGTACTAAAAATAAGAGACGTGTGGAGTGATCAACGATAACTGGGACATCTATAAAATACTTGTTTGCTAATGACAAATCCAATTTTTGATCTGTGCTGGCAGTTTCTAGGATACAGCCTGGATGGCAGCTATTGTCAGACTGGAAATTTCGATTGGAGCAGAAAGAGCTGGAACTACTGGATCAGTTCTGGGCCACAGTAATTTGGAAGGATTCTGGAGGCAAAGCTTTCTCTGGTTACCCCTAAGTAGCCATTTCTAACATATTTTATATTTCATTCTACATTCTTCTGGAGGCTTATAACAATCATCAGCCAAAGGGGTTATCTCAGGTTGGGTTCAAAAAAGACCAGGCAGGGAGCCGTCACCGCAGAGCTGCCCAGCCTCAATGCATGTTCTGGCCTCTACTCCCTTGCATTGGCCACACATTGGCTGTACCATCCTCTTGGAGCAAGGGCTCAATATTGCAGGCATTTCTGGCTGAAGTAGAATGTATTAGCTAAGGGCAATTAACCAAAGGAAAGTGTGCATAGGGATATCAGCAGACAGCATGCCAGCATTGGGTGGCAGGGCATCAGTCAGGGAAGGGCTTCTAGGAAGGTGCCAGAAACCTCTGCTGCAAGATTAAACCGTTGTATTGTTGTCTTACTGTATTTGGACAAGTTATATGAGCTCTTGCCCCTTTCACAGCAAAACAGCATCCACTCTGCTGCGAGAACTCCCTTTGCTTTCCAAGTCATCTACAATACCAAGTCATCGACTTGGGATGCAGAATAGGGTGGATGCATAAGCTAAGGTAACTGGTCAAACACGCACAGCTTCTCCTGTATAGAACTCTGCCAGCATGGACGCAGCCACTCAGCTATGCAGTCAGGCTTATTAAAATATGAGGGCATAAAAAGAGCTGATTCCAATCATTTCATGGCAGGGCAGTTTCCCTTGGGAAAGCAAGGCTGGCCAAAATGTGTGTGGTCCATACCTTTTATGCAGAAGGTATTTGGAAGGCTTCCCTCGCGTGGACATGCCCAGTCTTGCTCCTGACCATTCGCTTGAGCACCACACCTTTTCTCTGCCCCTTGCCTTCCTGGTATTTGGAAAGAGTCAACATAAATTACAAATTTTCCATTGCCAGACTCAAGCTGCCAAGTTCTTTCATGCCATGTGGTTCTAATATCCAAAGAAATCCCCTGCCTTCGTCCAGATTGGGACTGGGGATCCTGTTATCACCTGAGTGGAGTGTACCTGTTTCCAGAGCACAAAAACATATCCATTTGGATTTGGAATTCCCAGTAAGAACAAGGGTTGAGACAAAGGATGTGATGAACAGACACAGAAACACATGGAATGTGTTCAAGACTAGTGAAGTCCCATAAGAAGACAATTCCTTAGCTGCCGCTCAGTTCTGGCTAGTCAGACATGCCTCCGGGACACCCCTGACTTCCTTCTGCTGGCACAGGGAATGGAAACTTTGGCCATGGGTAGTTGTTTCTGTGGCTTCTCCACTCCATACCTCATCCCCAAGCCTCCCTCCTTCCCACTGACAACTTCCTAAAGCAAGTCCAGTCTAGCATCCATCCGCCCTAAATACCAGCCAGCCCATTCCAGTACAGCAAAGACGCAGAGGCATGTGTGAGGCCGGGCAGAAAGAATGTTCTTCCACGGAACACAAATAGACATGCACCCCTTAGGGAATGAAGGGCCCTGAAGTGGTGTGTGTAGCTCACTTGGGAGCCTCTTGTGTGAAGGGAAAGCATAGGGTTTTGTATGATGTCTCAGCTGTAGCCACCGCCCACTTCACCAGCTTTGTATCCTAATCTTGTAGTGATTTAGCACAGAATTCCTCTGTGCTGAAGGAAGTGTTGGAGGAAGAAGCGGTACCATGATTAATAAAAGCCGAGAGACATATATTGGGGTTCAGCCTGAATGTCAGAAAAGCAAAACAGCCAAGCTACCAGAGAGCTGTTGCATCTAAGAAATCTTCAGACTGAAAGAGAACTAGCTCCTGTCTCATCCCACCTTGTATTCTTCTGTAGTGCTGGGCTTAAAGGTGTGCTCCACCACTGCCCAGCCTCTGTGGCTAACTAATGTGGCTGCTTTGCACTGACCTTCAGGCAAGCTTTATTTATTAGAACACAAATAATATACCACTATAAGAAGCAGAGTTGATGTGCTTTCTGGGTTACCCTGGAAGTAAACATTCATGAGAAGGTGATGCTGAAATTGCAGCCTGGCATAATGAGTAAGAAATCAGCATGGGACGGGGTACCAGGGTGCTACACCAAGCAGCGTTTCATGGAGGCGGGGGGGACTCTCAGTTCAGGGGAACCCAGGATACATTCCAGCCTTGTTTTGGGGCTAGAATGAGTGTTTGGGAAAGTGACGAAGCATCTCAGTACCTGCTCCTGTCCATACTAGCAGCTCTCAGGAGAGATTTTACACCAGACCAGTTTTCATACAGCATCAGAACCTGGCTCTGTTGTAAACTGGGGTCTTTCATAAGTCCCGATACCAGCCTCTTCTGCCCTGCCTAAGCAGATAGTGAGAAGCTGGCATCCCAGGGCCCTGAAGTGTCCCAATGATAACATGAGATCCTGAGCACAGGAGGTGCCATGCTCAAGGTGCCAGCATGCTTTCTCATCAAGGACATGTCAGGCAATGGAGATTCTTAGTCAACTCCTTGCTTATGCTTAGCCCAGGACAAATAACAAACCGAAAGAACATTGCTAGCCCTTAAAAGAGAAAAAAACTCCCAAGTCAGTTCTTTATAGAGTGGGAGGGGCTAGGGCTCTTCCATCTGAATAGCAGACACTAGATGAGATAAGGAAATTCAACTACAAAGGCCATGAATGTAGTTCAGCTGGTAAAGGGCTCACCCAGCAGATACAGAGCCCTGGGCGCAACCCCCAAGCGCTGCATCCGGTACACTGTAGTCACAGCACTCAGGAATATCAGAAGCTAAGGGTCATCCTAATTACACAGAGAGTTTGAGAATAGCCAGTATTACATGAGAAAAGAAAGGGAAAATAAAGAAAAGGAGGAAGAAAAGAAAAAAATCCAGAAGGACAGACCCACAGATCTGCAGTGAGGAGGCTCAGTGCCCCAGAATCTCATGCCATAGGGATGTGTCTCTCTACCCGAGACTTCATAGAAGGCTAATGGGGACATTGACCGATTCTAGTGTTGGATTTCATGTTAGATGTTAACGAAATTTAATGTCACTCTATATGTCCTCTCAGTTCTTGGTAAGGACTTTTCTTTTAGAAAAACAATGAAGGCTGTAGGGTAGGCACAGGCGTTTGCTTATTACTCTGAACCTGGAGAAATGCAAACTCAGGCGTGTCCAGTTTGAGCTGTGAAGACACCATGCCATGGTATCAAAGAGGATACCTGGCTTAGAAGACCCGCCTTGGAAGTCTACTTGTTCTGTAAGGTGGGCCCCCGTTCCCCACAGAGTTCTCAGAGAGTTAGGGAATGTCATGGGCAGGGAACAATGACACGAGGATGCACAAATGGCCCTGTTTGCATTGGAAAGCGAGTTTGTTCATTCCCATCACAGAACATTTACCACAGAGGACACAAGATAGTCTATTCCCTCCTGCCTCTTCCCTTTCCTTTCTCCTTTCCTCTTCACCTGGCCAACCTCCTCTGGGCCGTGTAAACCTATTCTGTCTACAAGGTTCCACTCAAATCAGTCTCATTTCATGAGGTCTTTATCCACTGTCCTGACTTAGGGTCACCTCTTTCTTCCTGACTTCACAGACTCCTCACTGATCTGTATCACTAGCTATTATTGTCTCTAAAAGCAGTCATAGATAAAGTTATCATTTCCAAAGAGGCAAAATGCAGCTTCTCAACTACTCACTATAATAACTCTCTTCTAGAATCTTGCCCTCGCCCCCCACCACACACTTAAAGGGAGAGTTCATTCTCCTTTCTCTTAACACCATGCAGACCTTAGTAACTTCCCTGATGCACAGAAGGTGATAGCTGTGCTCTGTGACTTCCCAGGTTAGGTTATTAAAGGCCACATGGCTTTCTCATAGCTCTGTCTTCGAAGACAAACACAGAACTGTCAGCCATTGGGTAAGACATCCCCACGCAGGAAAGATCACATAGAAAGATCATAGGGATATAGAGAGGGAGGACAAAAAGCTTTGGCTATAGTGGTTTCCAGGCATTAGGCTCTGTCCAGACCATGTGTCAGACAGATACAAAGAGCTTGAGGCGCCATGTATGTCCAGATCCAGTGTGCTTGCAATTGTGGAGTGACTGAGCTAGGAGCTACCGACTGAGCCCAGTCAACCGCTAGGAATTTAAGACCAAATACTAAAATGCCAGTGTTGCCTTAGGTCACCTTGTTTGAAACTGGTTGTTATTCAGATATAGATGTGTAGAATTTACATGTATCCTTTGGGATACTATAGCAAGTACCAACCCTAATAACTCACAGACAGAAATTGCTTTTCACAGTTTGGAAAGCTAGATGCCTAAATTGAGGGTGCCAGCATAGCTGGGTCCTGATGAGGGTTCTTCTTCTGGGTAGATGTCTACCTTGTAGTCAGGGGTGATGAGAAAGAGAACAGAGGGACAGCCCTCTAATGACATTTATAAGGGCCCTAATCCTTCTCAAACAGTTTTTTCCAAGAACCCTACATCCCAATTCCATTGCATTGGGAATTAAAAATATTCAGGCCATTACATTTGCAGTTACATATTTACACGAATATGCATGTATTTATGCATATGAATATATATACATTCAGGTACAAAACCTGTGTTTACATATACACATGCACACACATATGTGCATATATACTCATGGTTTCAGACATCAGCTTCCTTCTATCCTGGCACCCTTCAATGTTTCTTGTGTATGTGCACATACACTTGACTCTGTCTTCCCCAGCTGATCTATTGACTCCACAGATCCAGGAATGTGTTACACATGTCCTTGTCATCCTCTGACAGCCTTAGAAAGACATGGCTAATGTGGCAGCTATTCCCTGAGTGTTTAAGTTCAATGGACAGGGACTGTGAGCATCTGGGTCCCTACAGAGCTGATTACAGCATGTTACTGGGGGCATAAAGAAGCTGGACTCATTTTGATCTTTGAATCTCTCTCTCTGAGCAACTCTGTGTCCTTGGAAAGAGTTGTTGATGTGAAATTGCTGAGAATGAGCTTCTCAATTTGCTTCTGTGCCACAGACTTAGAGAAAGACAAGCTGATCCTTCGGTATCCCTCTCCACTACAGATTCCTGTTCCAGAAGACAGGAAACCATCGGGATAGGGCCTGCTCCCTCCATCCTGGCTCCCCACGAGCTCTGATCTTTTCCGTCATCAGATGATAAGAAGGCCCTTTCCCGCCCTCCTGTCTGATTGTCACATAGGAGATGCAAGCTTTCTGTGCAGATACATTTGATTCTGTGATGACATTCATCTGAACTAGGAAGGAAAATATAAGCATTAGACTCTCTCTCTGAATATGTTATTTGTATTTAAAAAGCGGCTTCGAGCCTGGGTGTAGTGACACACGCCTATAATTCCAGAACTTATTATTTAGAGGCAGGCAGATCTCTGTGAGTTCATGACTAGCCTGGTCGGCAAAGTGGTTTTCAGAACAGGTAGGGCTTCATAGAAAGACAGACCCTAACTCTTAAGAAATAGTGGCTCCAACAGTGAAGGGCTTATGTTTTGAAATAGTTATTTGGTGAAAGTTTCTCAATGGAACTAGATGGAATGCCCTGAAACTTAGTGTTCATGAGAAGTGATGAGAAATAATGATGTGGGATTCTTTTCCAGTCTCCCAGAGTCAGCTGTGTTGCTTTGCTCTACCTCCTCCACGAACTCAAACCGCCCAGCATAACACATGACGACAGTGTCATGGCTCCAACTGAAACGCCCCCCACTGGTTCATGTCTTGACTGCTCCCCATCCTCAGTTTACGTAACAGCTGCCGAATCTCTGGGAATTAGGGTCTAGATACTTTAAACAGACTGTTGTGGGTAGGCAACTGAAGATTTACCCAGCCTCCAGTCCTGGCCTGATCTCTGTGCCTCCTGGACCACAACTGTGTACGGAGTCCACACAGTACCTTCCTCGGTGTGATGGGTAGAGACACTCTGAACCCACACACAAAATAAACACATCATCCTCTCGGCTGTTTCCATTTGGCATTTGTCACGGTGGTGACAGGGACCTGCTGCATGCTGCAGTCCAGCATCTTCAAACACATGCAGCCATGGTTCTTTGATGCTGAGGCTACAGGGGAATTTGTTTCTTGGATCAGCCTTGCAAAATTGAGGCCGAGATCTGTCCTGGCTTATGGTGTCAGTGTGTGCATTAGCATATGACCTCTGTGATGCCATGGCCTAGGTCATTCCCTCTCAGAGGTTATAAAGGTGCCATGATCTCAGCATGATTTTTTTTATCAAAATAATGGTGTCGGTTGCTTTAAAGATTTCTTTCAATCTGTCTTCAACTGAAGTCAGTTCTACAGTGAAATATAGCCACCGAGGAAGACACAAAGACAGCCAATGGCACAATCCCCTAAGTTCTGAGGGGACCCAGAGGTCAGTGTGATGGGAGAGGGTCTGACATAGAGATGATTTGAAACCTCTCCCTCCCACCTGGTGCTGCCTTTTCCTCTTTCCTTTGAAAGACAACAACAACCAAAAAAAGGTAGTATGTATTATCTGTGTCTCAACTAGATCAGGAATGAAGCAGAATTTTTCTTTAAAAAAAAATCCAAACTAACTCCTTTATTTTCTTTATGTAATGGCTGGACTTCGTCATTGGCTTCCAGTCTCCATTTGCTTTGTATAAGGCTTCGCAGATTTGTCTGGACTTGAGAAGCTTTTATTAAACACCTGCCTTCTATTGGTATGATTTTCAATTTGCCCACCTCACGTGGGACATCAAAATATGACACTTACAGGAAACATAGAAGGAAGCCTCCAGATTCCCAAAGATCTCAACTCCATGTCATTAGCTATAGATGGTGGCCGGCACTGGTTCACCTTTGAGCACATGATCTTGCCTCTAAGCCTTGGGGCATCACCTATAAAAAGCCATCAGAATCTCCGCAACTGCTTGTTGGGATGGCTTGACCCTGAAATATTTATAGACAAGAGCCTTGGAGTGCTGCAATGTCTTTTCCTATGACCCCCTCCAAAAACAAAAACAAAACAAAATAAAAAACAAATCTTGTTTCTGTCTAGTCCTCAGCTTAGCTATATGATCCAATATGAAGCTAGATTATCTCCCAGGCCTCCCATCCTGACTTGACAGCCTAAGCATCAACATTATTTCCCCTACGCCTCTACAGCCTTACTTAGCATTAGGTCATACAGTTGCTCCAAGCAACATTAGTTCTTTAATGGCTCAATGTGACCAATAACAGATTTTTAGAATCTTTTATGTATTGGTCTTGTAATTTGATTTGCAGCAGATCATGATGAAGGATAGAATGTGGGCTTGTGACTTGCCATCATTTCAGTATATTGTCCAGTGTTTATAATAGCTCCTATGGGAGACTTGATAGCAGCAGATCTGTTCTGAGAAGAATCACACATGTGACTGGTAGATTGAATGTTTTGGTCCACAACTGTATGCAAGTGATCAAGAGATACTGGAGAGCTGATATGGGAGCAAATGATCTCCTGTAGGTAACAACTCCATTTTCCCATGAAAGAACAAGCCAGTAAGGTGTAAGTGGCGCTTAATTCACCGATATTTTGTCTTCCTCTAACTGGATATGAATTTTCTTAGAGATTTCCTTTATTATCATAAATTTTGAGTAACTGTCTGTATGTAGTAATAACTACATACAGACAGTTACTATAGGGATCTATAGGGATCACATCCAAACACCTTCAGGCTTTTCTCACCTATGAAGTAAATTGTGTTCTTTTAAAAAGTGCAGGGCAAAAGAAGTGTCAGGAGCCACTGTTAAGAGGACTCGGGGCAGCCAGTCATTTCTGCATTTCAGGACTGTCTACACCCCTTCAGTGTAAATAGCACTCAAGTCCTCATTCCCGTTCTCATAGCCATAGCAGATGCTGTTAATGCATTGGGTCTACATGCTCAGCCAGTTTCTGCTGGTCAACTGAGGGTAATAGCTGAGCCCTGTTTTCTGTCCCTGAAACAACATGGAGAGACAAAAAAGAGCAGGCTTTGAAAGGAGACAAAGGGGAGCCTTTGTGTTTATCACCAAATTTTTGGTTCCTAGTTTCCCATCTGCAGACCAAGAGAACACTAAAAGGTTACTCTTAGCTCTGAGATTTGGCGATTTAACATTTAAAAATGTCACTGATTTGAAACCTCCAGTCACTTGACCTATGCACTTCATCTTCTATAAATCAAATGCTTAAAGAGGAAAAATGTTAAATGTGGGTTCCTGCAGAGAAATATTGCATTCTTTTTTTTAAAAAAAACTAATTTCAGCATTTTTTTCCTTAAAAAATAACATTCAACTTCTTCCTTTCCAATAGTGTTGAGGGACTAGGCAAGCCTTCTAACCATAGTGGACCATTTAAAAGAACCTTCAGCAAGTTTATGGGTACATCAACTTCTCGTTCTGAGTGTTTCTTGATCGCCAAACAAATGTAAGAACAGCATGGACAGGGAACGTGAACTGGACCTTTGGGTCATCCATTCAAACATTGTCTTTGACATTGGCACCAAGGAACATTTTGAGGAACACTGAAGTCCAAGAAAGAAACATAGTTCTGAATTCCACAGGGATGTTTTCCATGAATATTTTATTTCCTTTAATGAGAACTCTTTATGGACACAGAATTGATAGTCCCACAAGATCAGCAAAATGCAAGCTGTCATCTGCAAACAGGCCTCCTTTCTGCTTCCATGTGTGTGACGTTCGAATGGTTCGTGAGATCACTGTATTTTCTGTGGTAGCTGCTGGCTCAGAGATACAAGCAGCACTAATGTCGGGTTTTTAATATTATTTATAAAAAATATGTTTCTTGTTCATCAAGTTAGAGTTCATTGCTTTGCCAGGCCAAATGTCTACGTAAGGAATGATCAAAGTTCTTTGGTTCCAAAGAATGTCTGCTCCTTTCCAGGAGAAAAGCTTGGGGGATGAGGATTTAAACTCTTCTGCTAATGAGGACATGAAAAGAAGAACTCTGAAGTAGAAATCAAGTTTGTCATGAGTGTTAAGTCAACCTCAGCACCGTGAAAGAAAAAAAAATGACCAAAGATGGTTTCCCAGCCTGCAGTTAATTATTGGGACCTGGAATGGAGGCTAGATTGTGTACATCCCTGAATATATAGAATAAACCCAATGGAAATTACTCATGAGACTGGTCACTTGAACACAAATGAGTCCACTGATAGGAAAGGGAATCTTCGTTGAATTGTAAAAGTGCGAGAATTCTTAGCTCTCCTTGTTTAATCTGGACCTTCCTGAGGCTGGCTCAGACACAAACACATTGTTTGGCAGGTGAACCTAGGGAGATGAATCTGCAAGCAACATCATGAGACAGAGAAAGGAAGGCAGCCAATTAGCTGAAGTAAGCCAAGCAGTCCAGGGACTGGCAGTAGCCACTTCTTTCTCTTGAGAGCTCTGACCATGTAAACCACACCTAGCTTGTCATTAAATGTGGGGGGTACATCCTGCTTTCATCAGGCTCTGATGGGAGACTTCCTAGAAGAACGAGAACCCCTACTGCCTGGCACCAAACTTAGCTCAGATGTGGAGCAAACACTCAGGCAGAGATGTGGGTGCTGATGATGCGTGTGAAAGTGGTGGGTGCCAGACTGTGGACACTAATGTCTCAGGAAATCCCCACTTGACCTTAGTTCTCTCTCTAATACTAGTCAATGAAAAGGGACCTATTATTTTGTAAATACTTACCCAGTTCTGTGTGTTGCATATTTCATAAGCATCTTTACAATTAATCTTCATAATAACCATATAAATTAATATTGTGTTCACTATCCTATTTTGCATATTAAGGAACTAAGACTCAAAAAGATTAAGACATTTCCCCAAGGCTGCACACCTCCAAGTTGGTGAAGAATGAATTCTAAGTCAGGCATTTATGTAACCCTGATCAGCTGTAGAAAGCAAATGTCATATCACAATGTAGATAGACAGATCATAGACAGACAGACAGATCATAGACAGATAGGTAGGTAGGTAGGATTTTGCTACATACTCTAGGCTAGATTGAAACTTGTGATCTCTTTGCTGCCTGTTCCCAAGTTCCAAAATTCCTTAGGCATTTAACTGATTGATCTTAATTCAGCCAGTTTGATTGGCAGTATCATTTTGATAGTTGAATGTGTTCTCCATTGTAGCTCTTCTCTAACCAGGTACTGATTTCTCTTTACTCTAATCAGGTGTTGGTTTCTCTTCATGAAGATGCTTTTTTCATGCAAAACTGATCTGCTTCTGTGTTTTTTTTAATAAACTTTACTATTTAAGAAAGTTGACTTTCCTCCATGGCCTGGGTTCGATTCCTGGTCAGAGAAACCTCTCTTCATCTCTACACCTTAGCTGCCCACCCTTCTGTCTTGCTGGTGATGGCACGTGCCTTTCATCCCAGCACTTGGGAGGCAGAGGCAGTCAGATCTCTTGTAAGTTTGAGGCCAGTTTGGTTTACAGAGCAACTTCCAGGACAAGCTCCAAAGCCACACAGAGAAACGCTTCCTCGAAACACACACACACACACACACACACACACACACACACACACACACTTATGTTAGCCAGACCCAAGTTTATAAATCTTAACAATCATCTGTACAGTTATAACCATTCAGAATGGAAACTATGGAGCTTTACATTGGCTTCTACATTTTTGCCGTCAAATATTTCTGTGCACTTAAAAATCACCAAAAGAAAAAATTCATGACAGTATTAGAACTAGAAAACAATTAGCTTTGTATCTTCCTTAATAACTTGCATCTGTCACTGGCATTCAATCTTTCCTTATCCCCTTATACTGAGCCTTTCTTGTTCTCTTTCCTACATGTTATACTATAGCCACATGTGTATACATTTACATATATATATATATTATTGGCTAGTTTCCATATGTGAGGATGTATCATCCTGCTTAATGCAATACATTCTAAATCCACCCATTTTGGTTTTTTGAAGGAAGGAATTAGACCCTTAAAAGTTAAGAAAAGCCAGTTGTGATGGTGCTGCACATCTGTAATCCCAGAACTTCAGGAGTTCAGGCAGGGGATCAAGGCTGACCTAAGTTACATGGTGAGGCCTTGTTTCGGGAGCAAAATAATATCATAGCAATAATAATAATAATGAAAGTTAAGAATGTGGTGGCAGTGTGCCCTTCGCAGTGCTGTGGAAAGGGCCAGGCTGGAGTCAACAAAGCTAGTCCCACCCTGCCTAGACCTTCCTTCTCCTCTGACATCTGAGTGGACTTGGGATGATTACTCTGCCTTCTTGGGTCTGAGACCACTTGTCTGAAATTGAGCATGATGCTTCCTATCATGTAGAAGCAGCGCAGAATATATGTTTGCATGTTCTAAAAGGTTACTTTGATCCTTAAAAGGAGGATCCTGAAGCTACCAGGATGCGTCCATAGAAGGGAGCACGCCCCTTCTCTCATCTTGGCCTTGTCACCACCCAACCTCAGTGGTGAGGACCTTCAATTGTTTGCTTCATCATAACGAGGTTTCTTTGGGATGCGAACTCAATACACATTTGCATGGTATCAGTTACTTAGTAAACTAGTCAAAGAATTTAAGAGATAGTTCTTAGAAAAAAAAAACACAAATCCAAGAGATCTCAGATTAATCTGTAGCGCCTGGATATCTAGTATCCCCCTTGGTCTGAATCTTCCCTCTTGTGTTCATTCCTGAAGCTTGGGTAATCTGAGAATAAGAAAATAGGGTTCTGGGGAGATGGTTCTGTCAGCAAAGGACTTGTTCTGCAATCTCAAGAGCACAAGTTAGATCCCCCAAAACCCACATAAAAACATCAGGGTATCATAGCGTACACTTGTAATACCAACTTTGAAGGCAGTCGATCCCTGAGGCTCAGTGTCCAGATAGTGGATCAGCCTATTTGGCAAATTTCATACCAACAAGAGATCCAGTCTCAATTCAAACCAGCCAACCAGCAAACCAAGCAACAAGACAAAACAAATCTAGCTGACCTCTGAGAAATAACATCCAAAGTTATTCTCTGGACTCCGTGGGCATACAAGTGTGCATGCACCCACCTCCCACCTGTGTACATAAACGAATACATCAAACTGTCTCTAATACACTCCCAGAGAACTAGACATTCAGAAAATTAATTTGTGCATATACAGATTGAGCACATCCAGTCCAAACACCAAATCTGAATGCTTTTAAGCAATAATGTGATGTGGAAAATTTCCGGCTGCAAAACTTTGCTTCTCACATCAGTTTAAAATACTTTATAAATTTCTTCCCTGATATGTGTCTGAGGTGCTTATGAAGCATAAGTGATTGGGGTCCTAACACCAAGGTATGTCATTATACTTAGGTGAGTATTCCAAAGACTAAAATATTACAAATAATGCAAAACCTCCATGGCCCCCCAGCAGCTCAAATCAAGGATATTCAGCCTGCGTGTCCTTGCACACACGTCCTCTTGTGAATTACTTTGTTCAGGGACCCTTGGTTATGAACAATGTGTTGGTTTCTAAAGTGAACATTTGCGAAGTGCCGGGGACACTGGGAAGAATAAGTATCCTGTAATCTAACCGTCTTCCCCATCTAGTAAGGAAGACAAGAAAACAGTGGCGTTTTTCTGCCAGCCGAGATCTTATCAGAAAAGTCGCAGGCTGCTGAGATTCTTATTAACCTCATCTTGCTCACAACAGGTTATGGTGTTCTGGGTAACAAGGAGCTCCCAAAATCTCAGTGAGGACAAAAAAAATGTAACCTTTATGCATGCCGCCTAGACAAAATACATGCATCAGGGGAAATAGGGACTCTGATACGCCACGAGAAGATTCAGTTGAATGGGAGATTCACCAACTCTATTTTCAGGATCTCCAAGGCAAGAGAATACAAGCTGCTGAACTGAGCACTGCCTTCCAAAGCCACATACAACTGGTGTTGTGCTCTGCTTTCCCTAGCCGGACTAGGTTCCTGGTCCCACCCACTCTTGAAGGGACTGTAGAAAGGCCCCCTTCCAAGTCCTTGGAACAGAAAGAGAAGGGATATTTATGGACAGTTCTAATGGGCAATGGGGTTGGGATGGAGCTGTTGAGAGCTCTACTGAAATGTCCCTTCCAACATTTCCCAGTTAGTAATTCTGTCCTGTGTTTATACAAAAGCCACCTCCTGGGAAAAGGGCCCTCTGTGTTTATTCACACTTAAGTTCACTTGACATTTAGTTCATTTTCGTGGATCCTTGCCTAGTGGGTGTTGGCAACAGAGTGAGAAATGGCAGGATTCCTGTCCTCAGGGAGCTCACAGTGTCCCTGAAGTAAAGATGTACATTCCTAGGCAAGGAGTACAGTGTGGCTGGAAAGTCATTTAATCGGCACTGCCATGGTTCAGCGGGGCTACAGAAAGTCGGTGAAGTCTTCGTGGGAAGCCAAGTAAATGCCACACCTGGCAGAGTTCAGAATGTTCCAGCCAGGAAAAGTGGGAGGCGTTGGTTTTACGGCATGAAGGAGGGAGGCTGATGAAGACAGACTAAAGTGTCTGACAGTAGTGTGAAGTCACCCATCATTGTGTGGAAGAGCTAGGCAGCTTTTAGACCCCCATGTTGGTGGGTAATCAATAAGATTGTTTGTAAGAGTCTGATGTTCTGATAAGTCCAGAAGCCCAGATTCTATTTGCCCAGACATGGTGAAGGATCTGGCCTCTTGAGGGACTTTGCCTAGAAAGTCCATTTCTAGTCACCCCCACCCCAGACCAAAGAAATAATATGTCCAAAAACAGCTTGGTGAACCAATGAATTTATTGGGGTTACTGCAAAAATATGAATGTCACTTGGACAGCTGTATCATAGAAAAGTCCCATCTGAGCATGGATGGCAACTCACCACAGCTTTGGCAGTAGACACCCCGAGTAGCTTGCAGACAGTGTACATAAAAGAGTCTCTTCTCCCCAGCTGTTGTCTGCTGCTAGTGTAACCTTTGGGAGCTCCGCATCTATCCTGGACTGTTTCTTGATCAATATGTGGCAAAGCTGGCTAAAGACGATGTTCATGTCCAAACTAATTTCTTTTTCCTTTCAAACAAAACAAAACATGTTCTACCTCTTTGCAACCCTCCATTTAGATTTATCACTCTTAGGCCTCATTAATTTGCCCAGGAGACAGACATAAGGACACTGATTGCTGTTGCCTTGGAAAGAGGGATCCACTCCATTCAGGGCTTGGTGGTTTCCATGGGAACAGCACTGATGCCGTTGCTGGCCCCCAGCTTGACAAGATGTACTGAAAAGAAAATTGCAGGGAAGAAAGAAAGGAGCTGAAATAGATGGAAGTTATGTAGGGGGAGCTCTCTGCTGGATGAGGTTATTTCCCTACATAATCAGGTGTTTTCAGCATGCCACATGTACCATGGGGGTTCCCATAGCCTTAACATGGGAATCACATGCACGCCTCTCATGGACTATCATCTTTGGGTGCAGATAAAAAGACAAACTGGAATTAGTAATAGGTGGATTTCCATACTCAAACCAGAGATGAATGCACCCTCTGCCTCATGCCATTACCAGAAACTTGTTACCATTGTATTAAGAATAGGCTAGATAGACCCAGACAGCTTAATGATAGGTATTCTACATACATTGTTTATATGCATCCCAGAAATTATACAAAGATGGCACCAACGTGCCTGTCTACTGATGAAGGAGATCTGGCTCTGGGGAGCATGGATGGGACTGAACCCTAGTCTCATTCCATACTGTAGACCCTGTGCAAACTATCACCGTCTGTCTGTCATGTTCCCACAGGCAGTGAGTATCCTGTTCCATCCACAAGAAATGTTTGCAGTTCTTTTGGATTTGACATGAGAAATACACCCTCACAGGATGGCTAGCATCAGGCATCAACTCTCCGGGGTCCTGGAGGGTCTGCACTGTCTGATCTCCTCTTTACAAATAAGGGAATTGAAGCCAGAGACCACTGGCCGAGCCTTCTGGCTGAGTGTGGCTCCATATGTTCCTCGTGGAAGACCGTGGCTGTTCTGTGAACACCATTTCCCACACACAGTATATGCAAGGCACCAGAGTACTATCCATGTGAAGAGTTGGCCTGGTCTGTGTGGGAGGAGCTCAGCAGCTATTGGTCACTCTTCCCTGAACCATTTGGCCAGTGGGGCGAAGCTGAGCTACTCTCTCCCTCCACCATGAACAGCAGCTTCTCTCTTCAGAGTTCTTTGTCCTCCTCACTGAAGATAGTGTAGTAGAACACTGCTACATGTTCTACATCATAGTATACATACATTGGACCAGAGGGAATGGTGGCGAGGCCTCTTGGAGGCCACCATTATAGGTGTCAGTAAGCAGAGGCAAAGGACAGTATTGGAGAATGCCACGCCCTCAAAAACAAAAAACTCTTCATGGAGGACCTCTGGTGATAGTGTTTCTCCTTTTTCATTGTGTGCAGCCAGGCTCATCAGATAGCGCCCTTTGCAAATGAATCCAAGTACCTTCTGACATGGTAGAATTGAACCTTTAATACAAGGGCTTGCTACACTCTCGCGGACTGTGTGAGAAGTCCTAGTATGTGGACCCCACTGTACTGGATTCAGCCGAATGTCTCAATGGCAGATTAACTTGACTTTGAGCTCAGTCAAAGATCCTCCCATTTGCCCCTGTCCTCTATGTTTCACTGTTGTGGGCCAAAGCCAATACACATGTGTAAATGTCTGGCTCTATATGACTACACCTTTGTATCATTCTGAATACATTGAACATCCTCTTTTTCTAGGTTTTTATGCAAACGGACTTTGGGATATGCCATAGGACTGTATATCACATGTGTGTGTGTGTGTGTGTGTGTGTGTCCCTCCTAGATTCGCATATTAAAGGTTCTACCAGTATAATGGTGTTCAGAGGTTAAATCTTTGGAAGATAATTAAGATGAGATGAGTCATAAAATAGAATAATCAAGAAGGAATTGGTGGCCCATATGAGGAGGAAGAGAGCCTGGCATGGTGGTTCATGCTTGCAGTCATGCAAGGAAGACTAAGGGAAAAATACAAACAAGTTTAAGGCCGGATCGGACTATGTGGTATGTTTGAAGCCAGCTTCAGCTTCGTAACAATGCTTAAAGCCAAGGGATGGGATCCAGATCAGCAGGGTGTGTGTTCTAGCAGGTGCTGGTTTGACTTCTAGCCCTGCAGATAAATGCATAACCAAGAAGAGACTCCTGCTCACTCCAATTCTGTGTACAAAGATACAGTCAGAAGGTGAATCTCTGTACTCAGGGAAGAGGCCCTCCTGAGAACTTGATCATGCTGACTCCTTGATCCTAGGATTCTGTCCTCTAGAACTGGGAAAACCTAACATCTCTTATTTGAGCCACCTAGCCTATAGTATTCTTTTGCCCGCAGACCGCAGCAGGCACTGGGCGGGGGCACACCAAGATGCAGATGGTTTCTGTATGTACCACTTGTGGCACTGTTTAAGGCCTTCTTTTTGACCCTGGAAAATGATTACCTTGACCAGCACAAGGTTAGTCAAGAGGACTGGGAAATCAGTGCCTTGGGACTATGCTAAGCAGAGAACAAACTCTCAGCTTCCAGCTCCACTGACGCCACCATTGGCAACTCAAGCGTGTTCTACTTGATTTGTGAGCAAATTGATGCCTGAAACTGTAGAACACATTCTTTGAGTAGTCTTGAGACCCCCACCATCATAATGTCATCTTCAGCCCACTGTGTGTTTTCAGAGAAGAGCTATATTAGACATTGGTCAGCCTGGGTGTGATTGATGTCAGGCGAAGCATCCTAGGAGAGTATCTAACCTAGTTGCTCCTTTGACATAATTACTACTAACCATCCAAAAAGATTTTCTTATGGTTGACCTTGGAGCAAGTTATTTGGACAGCGTCTGATTGACTCACTGTGCATTCCCTGCCCTTCTCACTATGTATACCAGGCTAACCTCGAGCTCACAGAGATCTGCCTGCATTTTCTGAGATGATTAAAGGTGCGTGTCACCACACCCAGCTTCCTTACAAGTGATATTCTACAAACATAGCACTGGAATGATGAGGGAGAGCTGGACGGGTTAGTGAAGTGGAATGGAATGCACTCTCCACACTGGTGGTTCTGTACCACAGGCTGACCAACTACAGTGGAAAAGAGTTCTTAATTATTCCTGTGTGCAGACTTTTCTTATCATTCCCTAAACATCCCAGCATGGCAACATTTACATACTATTTACATTGTAGGAAAAGTTATGAATCATCTGGAGATGACATACAAATACCATGTCATTTTCCAGAAAGGGCCTTGACCATGCCCAGATGCCGTGCCCTGGGAATCCCAGATTCAATCACTCGTAGACACCAAAGATAACTCTAGATGACAATTTGCATTGGCAGTGGGGACTGAGATAATGCTAACAGCACCATAGTTATCACTTCTTGTTTGGAGGAAATACTAAATTCTAGTTAGAGGCTCATGAACTTCAAGTCTTTTAGTTTGTTTTGTTTTGTTCCTAAACAAGTTCTTAGGCCCAGAATCTGAAGGACTCTAAAGTCCATGCTGGAGATGCAGTCCTAGATCAGTTGTCTTCGAAAGGTGATCTGTACTGAGCTGGTTCTCTCTCTGTTCTCTAGCCCTGCACGAATTCCCCAGGGACATCTTCTCCAACGAAGACCGACGACAAGGAGCGGTGGTCCTCCACGTGCTCTGTGTAAGTAACTCCTTTTGCGCCCCTGCTGGAAGGGCTTGAAGAGCAGAAGGTGGGTAGACAGCAGACATGCCCCCAGAGGCTCCACTCCCTCCTGCCTACCTGCCTGGTCATAGACCATCTCCAAACGTGCTGTCTCTTAAAGACTGGCCAGCAGACATCTGTCTGTAGCCTTTCATTTTAGTGCCTGAGAGTGATCTCTCAAGTCACGTTTTTCCCGACAAACCTGATCCTATCAATGCTCACACAGCACCCTTTGCTGTAAAATAAGCTTCCTGAACTTAGCGAATCCTGTTCACATCCATCGTTCTTGGCTTCTGAGTGTCACCCATTCAGGAATAACATGGAGGGAATGTCTTTCCATGTGGGTGGAACAACTTAACTTAGGTAGCATGAGCTGCATGGTATACTTCCAGGGTGCTGCTTTACTCCGACGTCGGGGGGGGGGGGGCTGGACTTTGCTGGGTTCCTCTGGACCCATCAGTCAAGGCTCCTTCATGTGGCCTCTGCAGTGCTGTAGCCTCTGGGAGCTGGATTTTCAGGTGGAAACCATGTATTCATTTTGGTTACAAACCCACAGTGGTCCAAAAAGAGGATCCAGCAACTAATTCTCAACCTACACCTAAGGTGATCTAGTCTCTCCTGGGCTCTGGAGTCACATCAGACATGGGTTTAAGGCTCTAATGTCTTAGATTTATACATGTCTTCTGACAAGATGCTCCACATCCTAGATCCATGAGTCATTGGGCTGACCCCTTTCGTGGAGAAAGTAATTGACTCTCCAACTCTCTTTCTACTGTACTCCTACCTGGGGACAGCAGAACATGACATTTAGCAAAGACTATCCCAGCAAACACCAAATAAATAAGATTCCTGGAAACCTGCCAGTCCTCCCTGCCCTTCCAGAGTTGTGTGCGCTAAACAATTAATGTGGGTGCCACCTTCGGCACCATGGAGGCTCCACTGTCACCAGGCTGAGGCGTCCCAGACACTGAGTGGGATCCAGACGTCCCCAGCAGCTACCAGCACCCTGCTGCTTTGACATCTGAGATATGAGGTTCTGGTCTCAGCCCAAACAGTGGGGGCTTCCATCCTCCCACAGCCGTGCCGCTGGCTGCATATGGCAGGGCCCTCCTTGCTAAACTACTCCCAGCGGAAGGCCAAGGGTTCTGAGTTTCCTGTGCCCTTCACGAGGTCAGGTTACTCAGAAAGGCTCCAGGAGCTTGTGGCAATAGTTCTGAGCTGGCCTGAAAACGAAGTGGACAGCATGTGCTCCATGTGCTGTTACTCTTAGACGCTTCCTTACAAGAATGGCCCTGAGTCCACATAATAACACTTTGTAGTCCCTGATATCTAATGCTTCTTGGTGCCCCGTCCTGGGTCCTGCACTTCAGAATCTTATCAGGCAAGAACTCCAGAGACCAAGGTCAGTGTCCATCCCTTTGAGATCCTGATCTACATGCATAGAGTCCAAAAAATCATCTACCCACATAGCTTGTGGTGGTTTGAATGAGAGATGTGCTCACATCATGTGAACGCTTGATCCCCGTAGTCGGTGGCACTGTGGAGCCTTGCGGGAGGAGGTGCATCTCTGGAGGCGGGCTTTGAGAGCTCGTTCACTCTAGAGAGGATTTCTGCCTGTAATTGAAGATGTAATCTCTCAGCTTCCCGCCCTGGCTACCTGCTGCCATGCCTTCCCTGCTATAAGCCTACAAAACTCTTGCTTCCTTAATTTGCCTCTGGTTGGGGTGTTTTGTCACAGCAGAGAAGGAACAAATACACAACCTCAAGCTGGCTACCAAGGTCTGCACAGCCTCCTTTCCCGGCTCCCAATCTTGGAAGGAAGGGACCCCGGTGGATTCACCTTGAAGTTGCTACCTGTACTCCACGTGCATGTCTGCAACCTAGGGCAGAGCCAGGTGGGACGAAGGGGAAATCTTGCTATATGGTAGAGAGCTGCTGACCCAGCTGCCTTGCCGAAGGCCATCTCTGACCCCCTGGAGCGTCCGCAGAGGAAATATGCCTTGGGAGGGGAGCCCTTTCCATCACATTTGACTCACCTCACTGAGCAACGTGAATTGTACGGTTATTATTTGTGCAATGCTGGGCAGATGCTTTTACACACACCTCCCCCCGCCCCCGCCTCCAGTCCCTCCGTAAGACACACATTCCCCAGCAAGTTTAGCTTGCTCAGGAAGTTTTCAGAGAACACCTTGGGAAGGAAGAATAATTGCTGTAAGGGCAAAGAGGGTTTTAGGGGTCAGCAGGAACAGATGAAGGCACAGGTCAAAACTGCAAGAAGTTCAATGACCCCACATCAAGAAGTACTCCCTGAGCCCATATGGTTTGATAGTTCTCGATTGGGCCCTTCCGGATGAAGAAAAGACAGCTTTACCCTGCAGGCAGTCAGTGTGCTGTGAGACAGAACCGGACACGTGCAGCGTGCTCACCATGGCTGCTTCTGTCTGCTGAGGGAGTTCAGCAGAGGCACAGGTGAAGCCAAGATGGCGCTGGTCCTGAAGAGTAAGCCAGAAATCACAAAAGGAGACCTAGGAAGAAAACGGGATAATTCCAGACATGAGAAGGAAATCATATGCTTGTGGATATGGGTGTGTGGAATTTCAGAGCCCCTGGAGGAAGCAAGCAGAGCTTGAGGTGAATGCCCAGGCATGGAGAGGTCTCACGTGCAAGTTGCCATGATGTGATTTGGAGGTTGCACGGGGTGGGGGTAGCACTGGGTACTGTCCACCACCCACCCTTCGGCCGTACTGCCTTGCTTACAGTTAGGGCTAAAAATGAGCACACATAGGATCAGAGTATATCACTCTTCTGTAGGTTGAGAATGTCCCCTAAGGTCACAGAAAATGATCCTAAGGCATGTGGGAGAGGCACCTGGGAGTCCCAGGTATGAGGAGAGATACCTCAGTGTGATGAGAGTCCATTTGGGAGCACCAGAGCCTGGTGTGCCCCCATCCATGTCAGAGAAGTATGGTCTTCTGCCAGTGGGACTCCAAAGCATGGCCTGTCACCTTCCACTGTTGTGGTAGTTCGAATAGGTGTGGCCACCATGGACTTATGTGTTCGAATGCTTGGTCATAGGTAGTGGCACTATTAGGAGGTGTGGCCTTGTTGGAGTTGGTATGGCCTTGTTGGAGGAAGTGTGTCATTGTGGGGATGGGCTTTGAGGTCTCATATATGCTCAAGCCACACACAGTGTCTCAGAACACTTCCTGTCTCCTGCAAGTCAAAATGTAGACCCCTCTCTACTCTCAGCTCCTTCTCCAGCACCTTATCTGCCTGCAAGCCACTATGTCCCATCATGATGCTAATGGGCTAAACCTCTGAAACCATAATCCACCCAATTAAGTGTTTTCCTTTGTAAGAGTTGCCATGGCCATGGTGTCTTTCCACCTAAGATAGCTGCCCTAGGGATAGAGTTTCTAGGGCTGTTCTTTGTATGAAGTTGACTGGTCATCGTCATGTATGTCCAGCAGAGTGGCACATACTTCCAGGTCCTCTTGTGAAACCCAGTCAATCACACCTAGCACTCGCACCCAAACCCATACTGCCCAGTAATGGTGCTTCTGCCGGGTGAACAAACGCTTCCTGCATGATGTCTGTAGCCTTTGGCCCAAGTTGGTCCAGGTCTGTGGATGCAAGTGGGACCAATGGCGCCCTTAGAGCAAACTTTTAGAGCTTGCTTCTGTTGTTCTTTCCTGGAAATCCTTCTCTCCGTGTGTGATTCGTGGAGCACAGGGCAGCCCTTTTTGGCTCAGCTGCTAAACACCCATAGCTCTAATTTCCCCTCTTGGATCCTTTTGGTTTAGAATGCCTAAACTCTGAGATTACACTTCAGAAAGCCTTTCTGTTGCTTCCAGCTGCGTGCGTATGCCTCCCCTGCAAGTGGGGCAAATCCACCATCTTTGCACAGTTCTCGTCAATAGTGAATGTCCCTAGGAAAGCACACGTCTTAGAAACCCTTTGTTTTTCCCCCTTTCCTAAGGCAGAGGTGTTAGAAGCAGGATTTCCTGTCTCTGAAGAAATCTGTGTCTTTGGTGAACTCACTGAGTCTGCCTCCAAATAGAGGGAGAAGCCTGGGGATTATTTTCCAGGGCTGTGATTTGTTTGTGGTTTAAAAATATCTGGCAAATTTTTGCTAATTATCCCGCCTGACATGGAAAGCTGAGTCTTTGGGATGATTAGCCAAGCCAGGCATTTTCTCTGCCAGGGGAAGGAGAAAAGCTGTAAATAATCAATACTTGAGATATTCAAAATGAATTTGGGAAGCTGTCTCTCTTTGGTGGATCAAACTCCTCTGTGCACTTTGTCAGCTCGCAAAAGTACCTTTCATAAGTGTGGGGGCTTTCCCGGTTTTTCCCATGTTCTTGTTTTTTTTTTTTAATTTATTTCTTCTTCCTCATATATTACATCCCAACCACAGTTTCTCCTCCTTCCTCTCCTCCCAGTTCCTACTTCAAACTCCCCACTCCCCCAGATCCACTCCTTCTCCGTTTCCCTTCAGAAGAGAGCAGGTCTCCCAGGATCGACCGAACATAGCATAACAAGTTGCAATGAGACATATATATATCTTCATATCAAGAGTGGATGAGGCAATTCAATAGGAAGAAAGGGGTCCCTGAAGTGGGCAAAGAGTCAGAAACAGCCCCCACTTCAACTGTAAGGAGCCCCACAAGGACCCTAAGCTACGTAATAATAACATTTATGCAGAGGGCCTAGGTCACACCCATACAGGCTTCCACTTTCAATGTAGCTCCTCTTTTTTCACAGATAGATCTCTCTCTCTCTCTCTCTCTCTCTCTCTCTCTCTCTCTCTCGACTGTGGGGGTGGTGTGTGTGTGTGTGTGTGTGTGTGTGTGTGTGTGTGTGTGTGTGAGTGCGTGTGTGTGAAGTATCACATGAAGTGATTCTCTCTCTTGTTAAGGAAACTTCTCATAAGTGAGTCTGGGAGAAGTGTTGCTAACTCACCCAGCAGCCGACACCTAGCAAATGGATTGCCTAGGACAGGAACCGCAGTGAGTGGGAGGTGGGAGCTGGTCAGTGGTACAGCACAAGACGTTAGGTGTGAGCCCCAGGGCTGAAAAGCACACACAGCAGAAAAGGCACATCATTAAGAATGCTTCTCCTGGGTATTTTCATAGTCTAGACATGAATATGCTCCAGGAGTTTTACAGAAATCTCGAGGGCTTGCCCAGGAAAGAATTTTCCTCCACTGAACGGCTAAGTTATACACTAGTCCATGTTATCATTACTCTGACCAAATGCCAGAGAGAAACAAGTGGCTGACAGTTTCAGTGATTTAGACCATCATAGCAAGGCAGGTATGAGATGGGATGATGGATCAGCTTAAGTCAAGGTAGGAGAGAGGTGAGAGCAGAGATAGAAAGACAGATACATACGGGAGAACTGAGAACCTTGTACAACTTTGAAAAGCATACCCCCATGGGTTCACATCTCTCAGGTAGGCCCCTCATCCCGAAGTTTCCTCTAAAATAGCACCACTAGCCAGGAACCAAGTGTTCAAAGACATAAACCTGTAGAAGATGTTTCATATTCAAATCTTAATTGGGAAACTTCTATCTGCGCCCACCCAGCTAGCCTTGTCTCAAGACAGAAAAATGGATATGTGGTTCCTGGAGAGGATCCATCCCTGCCCATCTGCCTTAGCCTATTTCATCAATAGTGGGGGGCTTCTTGTCCACATTCCAGCTTCCCTGCACTCCAGTGCCCAGTGCCCTTGAGGACCTCATAATAAGGGGTGTGGGTTCCAAACAGAGCAGCCCATCCTGAAAGTCAATACAGGATCCTGTGCTAGGCCACCAAGCCAGAACTTCTGCAGATGAAGGCCCTCCAGAAATGGCAAGGAAGGCCACTGATGCCACTCCTTTGCCAGCCCCAGGTCAAGGATTACAGGTTTGAGTCCAGGGTTGGTGGTCTCCTTTGCCACATTCACCTGCTGCCCACATTTCTTTCTCCCTCCTTTAACTCAGGGAGTTGCTATGGTTAGTAGGTTGGGGGAACTCACACTATATGAACCCATAGCCATTCTCTCTAATAACTCCATTAGTTTTTAATTTTAATAATGGGTTAGTTCTAACCTCAGAATTCTACTCTGACCTTACCTTGTTCCCCAGAGGTGCAGAGGAAATCACTGTCAGTGGAAGGAGCCTCTGGGATGGATGTGAAGGAATGTTATGGTACAATGGAAGGGAACACTTAAATAGTGTCTCCTTCCAATGCTGCTGCTGTAGCTAGTTTCGGTGTTCAGCGTTCTCATCCCAACTAGGTAACTTGTATCCCTTCTTCCCACACAACCTGTGTTCTTTCTGGAGATGTGTGACTCTGCTTCCATTCTGGCCCTGACTTCCTGGTGTGCTGTAACGCCAGTAGCCTTTAAGTTACCCGCCCACTTGGGCATGGCCTCTTAGACTATTTATGCCAATGTAAAGTGCGAGTCTGCCCTCTTTCTCCCAGCATACAGCCTAGCTTTTCCCAACCTAGTCCTGTTCTGCCCTTGCCATAGGCTCAAAGCAGATCTTTATTCATGATAATCACAACATACAGAGGGAAATCCACCACATCACTGGTATGTTCCTCTGCCTGCCTTCCCTGCTTGCTTACACCTCCCAGCATGATTCACACCCTCTGGATGCTGCCATGGGTCCAACTCATGTTTTTCTCACCTGGCTATGGACCACTGGCCCGTGTAAGTTTGCCTCTTCTGAGACAGGTCACCAGCACTTAATCAAGAAGCTTCCTTCCAGAGACCTGGAAGATGATACAGCATCAGAAGAGGAAGTCCCAACCCTCCCCATCTTCACGTACCTGGCAAATCAAATGTTCAGGTGAACTGAACTGTATTCTTGGAGAAGCAGAAAGATGGAGAAACCATGTCCCCAACAAGTTACCCATATTCCTAACTTCTTTTTTCCCTTTTCACTCTTTGGGGAAAGGAAACGACTTTGCTCTGGAAGGGACTTCCAAATGGATGGGGTTCCCAGTTATTTCTGCTGTTTGTTTAAAATCTGAAGGATGGTTTCCCGGAATGTGCTCCTCTGGGCCCAGATTGCTTTTGAGATGAGTCCAAGATTATCTCCATGCATTAGCTTGTTGTCAGGAAGCCGAAGTGACTCCCAGTGATCCTGGCAGGCAGTGGAGACAGCTCCTTCTCCATCTTCCACTTCCCTTAGCACTGTTGAGGCTCTGTCAAAGCTCACATTCCATCTCAGCCTTGTCTTCTCAAGTCTATCCTTTTGTGGTTCCAATGAACTTTCTGTATTAAGTCTATCTGGTCATACATGACGCCTGGGCCCTTGAGGTATAGCTAGCGTGAGTGAGGAACTGGGTATTTGTTTGTCTGTTTCACTTAGTTTTAACTAGCATAAATGTAAACACCCAAGTACGTCTAGATGTTACCCTGGAAGTCCTAACCATGAATTCTTATTCAGCATCTAGCCTCTCTTTTCATAGTTTCTGCTTGACATGATAAAGTTAGATTTCTCAATAGCAAACAGGCTCTGCTTTTCTACGTGGTCCTTTCAAAGCGAGTCCTGGACTTGGCCATCCCAGGAGGCAGGGTACAAGAAGGTACCACCCAGCCATTAGGCTTATAGAAACCAGAATGAAGGGTCCTAGACAGACAGGAGTGAGAGGGAAGAAGGATGTGCTATTAAATATTTAGTATTTTCGAACAAGTACCCTATGTCTCCAGGCACATGGTAGATGTTCTGTGGGGTTAGAGCCTTAGGTCTTTACCCTCTCCTTCTCCCATGCCCTTCAGAAGGTGCATGTCACAGCATGTCACAGTGCATTTCCTGCCATAGGACAAGAGCCAGGTCCATTCAGGCAAAGCCACTGTTCTTATAAGCAAACAGACAAGGTGCCACAGCAGAGCTCTCTGTGGGCATTTCCTTCAAGTCTAGGGCTCAGAATCAAGAGGTGTTGCCATTTGCTGGGAAGGAGGTTAATTTTCTAATTGACGAATAAAAATTAATTGCATATATTTGTGGGGTATGATGCAAAGTCTTGATACATTATGGAATGATCAAAAGTGGGCTCCTTAATATATCTGTGCCTTTACACGCTTAAATTTTCTTTGTGTCAAAAATACCCAAAATTAATTATTTGGGAATTAATGGTGTAGCTCAGAAGTAGAATGCTTGCTTAGTGTACACAAGGCCCTGTGTACCACCAAAAGTATAAGTAAATAAAATCCATTCATTTGGCCTTTTAAATTCACATCATTGTTAGCTAAAAGGTAGGAGAGAACAAAGTGGAAGAATCTAAGTATCCCCTGCTTTACAGAAGACCCCAAATTCCTCACCAGGAAGACTTGGAAAGCTAATAAATGAATCCTAAAGCTGCGTGTGACAAAAATCAACCTGCGAAAAAGGAGCAGCCTCGCTATGCAGTAGCAATAACGCGATCTCTCCCACAAGACATTTAGAGCACAATCCAACAATATTTGTAGGACTTAAATAATACTCAGGAATTTATCTAGTCAAAGGCATTTTGAAACTGAAGAGGAACTGCATGGTCTGGTCAGAAAGGTTCCAGCCACAACTCACTGTCTGGACAGACATGTTTAGTTAAGGGATTTCACCCTGGAAGTGAAAAAAATGATTAAACAGGCGTGTGGAATGTGCTGTTTACTCTCGGAAAAGTGTGGAGCGTGTCCTAATTTGTCAGTGTCGACATGGAGTGAAAGCTGGTGTCCACAGAGGATTAGAACAAGGAGGGTAAATTGCGCGCCAGTAAATCTTAAGTCATTTCTTCTCCTTATTGCTCCTGAAGCTTAATTCCCCAGGCCCATGTCAGACCACCGGGCCTTAGTCTCCCCATAGGTTTGCCGCAGAGTTCATTCCCCAGGTTCCCTGTGCTAAAGACAAAGCATGGTGACCAGGGCTTGAACTTTCAATGGAGTGCACCTGAGTCTCAGCCCTGGCCTTTCTGCAAGCCAGCTGACAGTCAGGGACAAACTATTTTGTCCTTGCAGACCCTTGGTTTCCTTATCTGTCACTGGAGACAAATGTAGCACTCACCTCCTTGGGCTGTGCTGGAAGGTCCCTGCAAACAGATGCAGATGTAAAACTCTTGGCAGCCTGTCTGAAACTAACTAGAACATATCCTCTACCTATGTCTTCTAAGTGTTGCTAATTGTGTGTGCCCCCCATTCACTAATATCCACACACACACCTTACAAGTCTGAGCTTTCTCTGATTCCTAAATCCCAGTCCTAGACTTCAGGACAGCCTCTAATAAGTTCCAGAAAATTACAAACCCTGCAAGAAGCCCCTGGAGAGGCAGGGCTTAGGTAGTAGAGACATAAGTGGGTTCCACCATGCCTCAGTTGGACTAAACAGGTCATATGCTCTACCTTGTCCCCTCCTGTGGGATAAGCTCTAGTCACCATTCCAATATCTCACTTGACAATAATGCTTTACCCTCAGCTTCTCTTCCCAGACCTGCTTCCCATTTCCTGGGAATACCTCCACCCTACCTCATTCAGTAATGCACACTGGATTTTTTCTCTTTTCAAGTTTTTCTCTTTTTTTCTTTTTTTATTGATCTCTATATTTTTCTCTGCTCCCCTCCCTGCCTCTCCCCTCCCCCTCCAGCCCTCCCCCAAGGTCCCTGAACTCCCAATTTACTCAGGAGATCTTGTCTTTTTTTTTTTTTACTTCCCATGTAGATTAGATCTATGTAAGTCTCTGTTAGTGTCCTCATTGTTATCTAAGTTCTCTGGGATTGTGGTTTGTAGGCTGGTTTTCTTTGCTTTATGTTTAAAAACCACCTATGAGTGAGTACATGTGATAATTGTCTTTCAGGGTCTGGGTTACCTCACTCAAGATGATGTTTTCTAGCTCCATCCATTTTCCTGCAAAATTCAAGATGTTGTTATTTTTTCTGCTGTGTAGTACTCCATTGTGTAAATGTACCACACTTTCCCTATCCATTCTTTGGTCGAGGGGCATTTAGGTTGTTTCCAGGTTCTGGCTATGACAAACAATGCTGCTATGAACATAGTTGAGCACATGTCCTTGTGGCATGATTGAGCATCCTTTAGATATATACCCAAAAGTGGTATTAATGGGTCTTGAGGAAAGTTGTTTCCTAATTTCTGAGAAATTGCCACAGTGAAATCCAGAGGAGCTGTACCAGCTTGCATGCCCAACAGCAATGCAGAAGTGTTCCCTTTTCCCCACAACCTCTCCAGCATAAGTTGTCATCAGTGTTTTTGATCTTGGCCATTTTTTACAGGTGTAAGATGGAATCTCAGAGTTGTTTTGATTTTCATTTCTCTGATGGTTAAGGATGTTGAACATTTCTGTAAGTGTCTTTCAGCCATTTTAGATTCCTCTGTTGAGAGTTCTGTGTTTAGGTCTGTACTCAATTTTTTTTTATTGGATTATGTGTTCTTTTGGTGACCAATTTCTTGAGTTCTTTGTGTATTTTGGAGATCAGACCTCTGTCTGATGTGGGATTAGTGACGATCTTTTCCCATTCTGAAGGCTGTTGTTTTGTCTTGTTGGCCTTGAATGTTGCTTAGATGCCAAATGCTTACACACGAAGACCAGATATGCACACTGATAGCTGCTGCCCTTTGTATCATTTGTCTAATGTGTTGCTTTGTCTACCTGTTCCCCACTAAAGTATTTCATTTCTTCTTTAAAAATTATGTATTTATTTTTATTTTATGTGCATCGGTGTTTTGCCTATGTGTGTGTCTGTTGCTAGATCCCCTGGACCTAGAGTCCCGACTGCTGTGAGCTGCCAGGTGGGTGCTGGGAACTGAACTCTGGTCGTCTGGAAGATCAGCCAGTGCTCCTAACCACTAAACTACCCCTCCAACTGCAGTGTTTTATTGTTCTTTATTGTTGTGATCTCTGTTCTTCTAAGATGCTCTTGCCAACCCTAACAGAAGTCACATAATAGTTCTCGGTTGATTGCAGTGTGTAGAAGGCTTGTTTCCCCACTGAAAAATATAAACACGAAAGCGAGGCCAACAACGAGGTACTGCCCTCTGTGTTTCTCATATTTCTTCACTTCAGGAATTAACCTTTAGCGAGTATTCAGAAAATCTCTTTGAATAAAATAATCAAATACTGTTACTTTATGAGGAAATACTCATGTGTTAAGTGCTGTGCTCAGTACATTTTGTTTTTTGACAATAATTTCTTGACTGTTCTGTCCTCTGGAAAACCTCAGTTTAAGACCCATATTTATAGGCCTTGAGACTGGAGAGCATGCTATCCAGCAGGAGCTGTGGGGGTTTTTTGTTGTTGTTGTTTGTTTTGTTTTGTTTTTGTCTTTGTCTTTTCTTTACTTACACCACTGCCCTGATGTAAAACATAGTACAAGTAATGGTTTTTAGTGACCATATCGCAAAGAAGTTTCTGCACCTCCAGGAACCCAAAGGTGTTTTCAAGTCAGTTTTCCCAGGCATCATTTCTTCCTCCAGAATTTGCAGGGGAAGAGCTCTTGCAGCCAAGAACCCTGAACTGGGGAATCCAAGGCAGGCATTTCCTTGGGGATGGATGTCCCTAGGAAGTACCCTGTCAGGAGAAGGCATAGAGTGGTGGCAGCCAAAACAGAGGGTTCAGTGAAGCCAGGTATTCCTGAGCAGACCGGCTGAATGGGAGCCCTGCTGAGAGACTGGAGTGACAGGAGTTGAAGGACACTGTCTCCTATGTCCAAAACTTGGTATGAGGGGACTGGGAGCATTAATACTCCACATCATCTGTTGATTGACAGTGACCTTACCTCCTTCCATTTCCACTCAGCCCCACAGCCAGAGAAGCCAGGCAGGCTCCAAAGCCCTCATGCAAATGGACAGTTACTGTGTTGGGATGCTCAGAAACATGAGTTCCCAGGATGGTGATGGCTGCAGATAACACCTGCTCCAACAGACCGAAGTAGGAATAGATCTATACCTGTCCCACATGCTGGATTCAGCCTATAGAACTCGGAGAGGTAACTTCTTCTGTGTCTTCTTCCTGTCCTCATGTTCCAGGAGTATGGGGTTTCAGGGAATACTCAAATGCATACAGGTATGCTCTGGAATCTCCTGCAACCAGAGAGTTTCGGCGGACTCTCAATGCTTTTGGCACAATGACTTAGAGGCAGAGAAGGAGAAAAGACGTCACACCTCTCCTCAAGTGAGCGGTGGGGAGTCTGCAGCTATGCAGCTCTGACACAGATGCACAAACGGAAGAGCTGTCAACACTCTCCACAGGTGTGTGATGTGATGTCTTGCTAGCCATCCTCTCCCGGGCAGCTTTTCTTCCACGTAGCCCACACATTTCCTCTCCTAATCCATGAGTGGTGAATAGCGAGGATCTTGCCTCATTCTAAAGCATCTGTTCCCGTCAGTGCGTTTCCTCCAACCCTGTGGCTTACTTTGTAACCTGGAAGGTACCGTGCATTCTGCCATCATCACATGCAGGGTTAGGGTTGGGGTCAGGAGTGCTGTGCCGTGCAATTCCGGTTTGACCTTTAGTACCACAGACATCAGTTTCTCTCCCTGGGTTTGGGAGTGGGGCTAGCCCCTACCTTAAAGACACAAACGAGAAAGTGTTGCAGTGGGTGCATAGTTCAGTGTCTGGTGCATAATAACTCTCAACCATATTCATAACTCCTACCATAGGCTAATCTGTGATCACCTCTTAGCCAGACTGTGGCTATCTAAGGTATCTTCCTGGGTTCCGTCTATTCCCTTCCATTTAAAATTTAGCTCACCATCACCAGATCAACCTCTAGAGAGCAATGTTCAAGACATGCTTTACCTAGAGGTCTCCTCCAACCATCTTGTTACAGAGGGGCTGGGTTTTTAGAGTCAGACTGCCTGAACTCAAACCCCAGACTTCTCACCATTAGGACTAGAAAGCAGGCAGGTCTGTTCTTTTCTGATTTGGGGACCCCACTCAGTGAAGGCCCTGGGAGGCCACATGCTAGATGACACTTTAATTTCCCTGCGATCTCAGCTGCCTCTTGTCCTAGTCAGAGTTCCTGAAGACCTTTTTCACATTTCTGGGGACTCTGATCTCACATGAAGGAGTGTCCTTTCACTACTAATTCTTTCTGGGGGAATTAGGGACCATATCCAAAGGAGGTGGTGGGAGGAAGGGCGTTGGGAGTACCTGTGGGGCACTAATGAAAGACCTCCGGAGTGGGGAGACTCTCACTCAGGTCTCAGGATAACATGATCCCCCGGAACTCATGAGAGACGGTCCTTGCTGCAACCACAGAAGGTTTATTGACAGGGCAGGAGTCAGTGCACTGGGGCCGAAACTCATTTCCCATGCAGGGGTAGAGAGTTTGACCCCGAGTAGCTGGGAGAAGAAGTGTTTAAGGGAAGAGACCATAACCCAGTAATCCAAAGGGGGTAGGGAGGGCGTCATTGTAAAATTCCAAAAATACCAGTGATCATTGAAAAATTCCAAAAATACCAGTGATGATCACAAGGGGGTAACTCCCTGTTTCTCGGGATTATAATCTAACTTTATCTTCAGCTAGTTCCTAGAACAGAGTCACTGAACCAGCTAACCTAGATTTTCGGCTCTTCTTTTCCTACTAGGTTTTTGGCTCTATTTTTCCTGCTAGAGGGGTCTGGATTTTATCCGGGTCTTTCACTAGTTCTTCCACTGACCTGCGATAAGGCCCAAAATGGGATGGGATGTCATGGGTTGAGCCCCAGTTTTTCGTTAAGATCAGCATCCATGCATTTGACCGGGCGGCCCTCTTAGCTGAAGAGATTTACTCTCCGAGGTTTCCCTGGCCATTTCTGAAGCCATTTGCAAACAAATCTCTTGATAAAAGGTTCTTTTATTCTACCTAGAAATCACAGCACATAAATGCTAATTAGGTCCAAAGGTGGCTCTCACTATCGGGTTTATCTTTGATTCTGCTGACTTACCCTGATCATACTGAAAGGCTGCCTGGCTCCCCACTGTTTCCCCTATGATTCCAAAGGTAATCATGGGATCTGTCTTGTCAGCTTCTTCATTAGCATTCTGATTGCTGTTGTTTTATGCACAAGGGTGGAAGCCTGCAGATTCCCCTCCCATCTTGAGCTTGTTAGGACTGCCTTTCCTCTGCTGTGACCATGGGGATTCGGCAGAGGTATATTTTTGGCAGTTAGCACAATGCTTCTCAGCGTCTGAACCTGCAACAGAATCAGCCATTTTGGCTGGGGCCGAGCCCTCCCGTCCTCTCCTGGACAGAGTCCCAAGTTTATTTGATTTTATCACCTTGGTTTTACAGAGTCTGCTTGAGGAAAGACTAGTTACTATCCTCTGTAGATGGAGGTCCTGGGGGATAATTTTGTGCTCCTGCTTAGGTGTGAATGTACATGTCACACACATTATACATGTGCATCTATGGTGTTGTAACCTTTTTGTGAAACACACCAGACAAGAATTGTAGTGAATGGAAAGTAACTGTATATATGCATGTATGAGGTAGGGAGGTGTGTGTGTGTGTGTGTGTGTGTGTGTGTGTGTGTCTGTGTGTGTGTGTGTGTGTGTGTGTGTGTGTGTGTATTTCCCTTGGCAACTCAAATAATTTTTCCTGGACCTGCATATCTGGAGTCAGATGTAATTTGAAATAGAGCTGTGAAGTATAAAAGGCAAAAAGCTTTTATTCTTCTTGCAAAATTGTGCTTTGCCCTCTTAGCATCGGGCCACTTGGGCTGGAAATGTGCAAGTGAGTACTGACTGTCTTTCTCTCTTCCCACACAACAGTAAGCTCTAGGAGCTGAGCCCGTCTCTCTCTCTCTCTCCATCTCCATCGGTCTGATCCTTGTTCAGGCCACTGATGTCTCCTCTGGGCCACAGGAAGAGTGAATAGTTCTCTCCGTCCTGCCCATCTCTCATGAAGAAATCCAGTGCTTTCAAAGCTTACCTGAGAGTCAGAACTGCATGATCTGGTCCTGCCCAGGTCTCCAACTGTACTTATAGTCTCTTGACCTTCCTGCTGGTCCTCAATCACTCCGCTTTTGTCCTGCCCTAGACACCTGGGAAACGTCCTTTCCTTTGATTCCCCTTTCACTCTGAGGAGGGCTGTCATAGGCACTTTGTGTCACATGACCCGAATCTTGCTTTCATGAGAACCCTTATCAACAGCCACTCTGCCCTACTCTTTGCCCTACTGGCAAAGGAATCCAACTTGTCTGTGCTAAAAATGGCAAAACAAAAAAATCTCCTGTGTTCTTTTCTCGAGTAAATAGACAAGTCAGGAAAGTGAGGAATCCATTCTAACCAGGAAAAGCCCAGCGCAACTGAAGACATGATGTGCTGTGGTGTTCCTCATGAGATATTCCGGCCCTCACCAGAAGGAGTGTCGGAGAGGAAGTAGAAAGCTGTTCTGTGAATATGTTCATATGGACTTGCTTGAGTGATCTTGTTGGCATGGAGGCATAGCATGAACAGAGAGGGAAGAAGGTGTCCTGCACTGTAAGCTGTGGGAAGGCTGCTGTTATGTCCCATCCGGTCTGCCTATTAACAAGAAACAATACAACTCTATCTGCTGGGGATCCCGGGAAGAGTCAATCTGTCAGTCTCTCTCTGCCCCTCTCTCTCTCTCTCTCTCTCTCTCTCTCTCTCTCTCTCTCTCTCTCTCTCTGACTCTCTGTCTCTCTTTGTCTCTCTCTCTCTCAATCATACTTCCTTTCTCTCTCTGGTTCTAGAATTAAATTCAAAATCTTCATGTACACTAAGAAAGCATTCTTCTACTGAACTATATATCCATGCTGCTTGGAATGTCTTAAAATCAATAGAGCCCTTTCAAAGGGCCTCTTGCTCCCATCTTTGGGGTACAGTTCTGGTTGTAAACCCATTCATCAGAAGGGAGCGAACATGGTTATGTGAGGGTTTTAGTCTTGTTGGTTTCTGTGATAGCTAGTAGTGTTCAAAATCTTCTGCGGGCCAGCTCCATGGCTCATGATCAAGTCTCCTGCCATTTAGGACCTTGGTTTCTCCATCTGTTAGATAAAAGAAACTCCATTCATGGTTTATACAGCAAAAGAAGAAAGGTTCTGGTTACCGGAATATCCCATCTTTAGACATCTATGACCTGTTCCGATTCAGTAGAACACAGTCCCCTCAAGAGGCTGGAGTTCTGAGAACACAACAACAAGCTTAATATTGCCCAACTTGAACTCCCCAAGCACCGTCAGGTTTCTTAAGCGCTCAGGTATGTCCAGCACACCCAGGGGAAGTCTCTAGGCCTTCTTGTTCTAAGTTAGGTGGGCACAGCTCCAAGGCCCTGGGGCTATATGACCAGTAAAAGCAAAGCAAAGGCTCCTAGATGTATTGTGTAAGGAGCAGGACTTCTGTCATCTATAAGCACAACTGCCAAAAAAGAGTAATAATCTTGAAAGCAAGAAACAAAATGCTGGCCAGTGCTTCCCTCTGCCTATGGCCTTACTGATTCACATATTGCTGTTACATCATCTCCATATTGTTCTGTGTGTACCAGGATAGGAGGTGAAAGAAAGGCTGCATGTTTATTGTCCTTCTGTGAACTCTGCCTAAGCCAACCACGTGTCTTCTGCTTCACTTTGCAGCCACAAAGGACCTAACAGTGCGTCAGAAGACTTCCTAAAGTTTCCAGAATAAACATATAACCAAATAACTAGAAATTGATCTCTCCTATGAGATACTCATAAGGGAGAATAAAATAAAGATAAATGTGCTTGTGAAATTATATGTGCATAAATGATTCAAGTTCAATCAAGTAATGAAGTATCTGAGGTCATTATAAATGAAGGAGTGGAGTAGAATACAGACAAAAAGAGGTTCTAAGACACAGTCCTCGCTTGTCAATGAATCTTGCCTTTTCCAACTAGAAGCTGGAAATGTTATCAGCAGGAGATTTCAGATCTCTAGGCAATGATGTGGGTGCCTGTTGTCCTAACATGTAGCTTGTAGCATCCCCTATTATACAGAGGGATAATTAAGTCTCAGAGGGGTCAAATAATTTGCTTCCTGTTGTGCAGAAATGATTTGGTCCTTAATATACTATGGAGATGGAAATTTCTCTGAAGCACAGAGAAATTGAGCAAGTTCAGGTAGACCAGATGCCTTTCTAGGTTCATTCACAATCCAAGGAGGAGAATCATTGGGCTAGACACCAGCTGTATATCAGGACTTGGCTCTGCCCAAGGCCTTGACTCTCATCTAAGTATACAGGCTACATGAAAGACCAAGAGCCCAGGGTGGTGGGGTCTGTAGGGCTCAGTCAATTATCTGTTAGACTCATTTGTCTGAGGTTCAGGAAGCCATTGGATAGCACTTGTGATAATTACAGAATCCCCACATATATTGATGAGCAACAGCTACATAAATAGCACAGCTCGGTATTTACGAGTGCCAGTTTTCTGCAAATATAGAATCTTGGCAGTTACTTCAGGCAGTGTGTCCAAACTCGAGAGCTAGCATTTGTCTCCTTATAGCTTTTCCGAGGGAAGCATAAGGTCACTTCCACCTGTGACCAGACCAGCCACTTCACGGGGTCCTATTCCATGAAACAGTTTACAGTCTGAAACTGGGAGCCACAATCTTCAATCTCGTTAGAGTATAGAGACTCTTTTCTGACACCCAAGAAAGTTTTCAAAGACTCTCAGCATCTGTGTAGAGACTTCTGACTCCCTCCAAATAAACTGTACTTCCCCAGCAAGACTGCAAGACTGCAGACGCCAAAGCTTGGTTAAAAGTGTAAATCAACACTTCCCAAAGTATTTCCTTTTGATGCTTGTGAAAGAAAAACATAAGTATCATACAAAACTAAGGATTCCTTAAAAAAAAAAACACTGATGGCTAAAATGAAAGATAGTCAGTAATACCAAGTATTGAGAAAGTTCTTATCTATTGGTGATAGAATATGAACAGGTCACTCTGTAAGATCATTCAGCAGTATGAAGCTGAACTTGTTCATATTCTATGACCCAGGAATTCCCTTCCTGTACATCAACAGTCGTGTGCATATAGGTACACCACAAATATTAGAGTAGCCAAGGTAATGTTGCTCATAGCAGCCAGCCACTGCTGTCTACTGTGGAGTTATTTGTGTCTCAATACCTCAAGTTCAATCAAGTAATGAAATATCAACTGGGATCATTATACACAAATGCAATAGAAATGATAAATTGTGTTATGTTCAAATAAACATTTCAGAGTGATAGAAATCAATAACATAAAACATAGTTGAATCCCACATAGTGTTGTGGTTGGAACAGAAAGAACAGACTGTATGATCCAGGTATAGGAATACGTGCACACGCGCACACACACACACACACACACACACACACACACACACACAGTGTTGTGACTGGAACAGAAAGTGCAGACTGTATGATCCAGGTATAGGAATGCGCACACACACACACACACACACACACACACACAGCGTTGTGACTGGAACAGAATGCACACAAATGGGCAGAATTTAGAGCAGTGTTAGGAGGTGGCACGCGTGTCACTGTTCTGTGATTGGAACACTTAGCTGGGACAGCTTACAAAAGAACAAAGATTTGCCTTGGCTCATAGTTTTAGAGGTTCCAGTTCACGATCCACTGACCCTGTTATTTTTAGACCTGTGGAAGACACCACATCCTGGTTGGGGCATGTGGTATAGAAAGTCTTATTCACCTAATGTTCAGGTTGTACCAAGACACCACAACTGCCTTTGAGAGTACACCCTCAGTGATTAGAAGATAGCTTACTAGATCCACCTCCCAAAGTCTCCATTGCTTTAACTCTCCAAGTCTTTAACATGAGGGCTTCGGGAGACATGCCAGAGCTAAATAGAGCAGTTAGGATGAGGGCAAGCCTCAGGTGTTGGTAACTGCGATAGGGTCCTTGGTCATGTTCTGCTACTTCGGTTGCTAGTTGCATAGGAGTGTTCTCTAGTATGAATTTCTTCAAGCTGTGACTATGTAATATAATATTCTAATTAAAAAGGAAATATTAAGCCAGCTCCACATATCTCTGGTATCATGGCAGACCCAAAAACATAAAGCCCTATGTGCTTCCCACCACATGTCACCCCTGACATGGGTAAAAGACCTGTGCCTGTGCCCCAGTGGCCTGGGGTAAAAGACCATGCCATGGGCAGGGGTATTTCACGTCCAGGTGGGCAGGTACATAGTGGAGCATATGGACCACATGTTTGTGATTGTGTGTTCCAAAGCCTACCTGTGCGCAGTTTCAGGACACACATCTGTCCTGAAAGCAGTGTACCACAGCTGGCCCCATGGACATACCTGCCGTTTGTCCCTGCTCTATGACAGATTAAACACCAAAGGCTCAGAGGCCTGAAGGTTTACCCAGGGCACAGCATGAACCATTCAACTCAGAGCTGCATCTGGACTGAGGTCTCCCAAGCTCCAGAACTTTTCTTCTAAAGGATGTAGTCTTTTTAGCCAGAGAGGGAGCTTAGCAAACAGTGCCCCATGAGAATGCTTCCTAGCACAGCCTGAGCCTCCCACAGCTAAGGGAAGCCCTCAGCACACACAATGCCTCTGCCTGAGCACCCATCTTAAATGCAAATGAGTCTTCCATCTGCCCTACATTGCGAACATTTCATTCCACAAGGTTCTCAGAGACCAGTAACACGAACTCCCTCATATAAACCCCGCATTCCAGCCGATGAGGGGTAGAGGCAGCACCATGGCGAGGGATACACGTCACATGTGTTATGTGTGGGCGTACTAATACTGCATGAAGGCTGGGCGAGGCCTGTTTCCTGACTTTCCGTTCTACATTTTAATCACGGCTGAGTTAATGGGCAAGTTTGCTTTGATTCACTTCATTTCCAAATGCATTCTCAGCAATGGAAAAGGAAATTGAGGGAAGGAAGAGAAAGAAAGCATCATTGGTGTTTCTCCCCTTCACTGGACAGTCCTTGGAGATTTGTCACAGTACCTGAACACCAATTACAAGGGTTAAGAAGAAGAGAATCTATTTTAATAACATGCCACTTTTGAATGGATTCACAATATATAGACCTTGAAAGCAATTTAAGGCTACCGTTCTCCTCTGTGTCTTCCTTCTTCTTGTGAGGCAACCTTCTAAAGCTATCCTCGTTAGGAACTGGGGAGGCAGGTGAAGACTTGGAAGGGCTCCTTTAAAAAAGTCTTTCACATATAGCTCACATGCTCTTCTGATTTAGAAACAGCTTTTCGCTCTATACTTCCTTTATAGGGAACACATTTTGCTTAAACCTTTTAGGCTAAAACCTATGATGGGATCCTTTTATACACAAAGAACAGCCTGTGTGAAAGACTCTACAATAATAGCAGTACTCAAGCTGCCCCGAGCTCCCACCTCCATAGTCTGCGCTGCAGCTTCTCTGAAGGCCCGGGGTCCCCAGCTCCCTTTATGTGCTCTGGAAAATGTGTCTCCTGCCCTGCCCATCCTGGCAATTCTGGCTTCTCTCTCCCTTTTCTCCTCCTTCCTTTTGCCCTTTTATGGTAAAGTTAAAACTTAAAGACTTTTCTAAGAGTATGAGTGTGTATGTGTGTGGGTGTACACACACACACACACACACACACACACACTCACACTTACATGTATTGGTCTGTGCACATGTGAGTACAAGTGCCCACTGAATGCAGAAGAGAATGTGGGATACTCTAGACTGGACTTAGAAGCAGCTGTAAGCTAAGGATGCTGGGAACTGAACCTGTGTACTCTGTAAGAGGGCAAGCATTGTTCTCAACCACGGAGCCATCTCTCCAGCCTTCAAGTTTGAACTTTAAACTGTTTCTGCCTGAGGGTAGTACCTCCTCCATTACCTCTCAGGACCACACCAGTGATGGAATTCCTTTATTCACAAGCACCAATAGTAGGTGTGAGTGCCCTCATCTCCCCTCCCAGTTCCTGCTCCAGTCAGAATCACAGATCCCTAGCACCTCCAATTTAGGAGGGTCCTTAGTATACACAGTTTCTCGAGCCTGCATTTGTTATTTCCAGAAGGCTTCCATATATATACATATATATATATATGTATATGTATATATACACATGTGTATATATAGCCTGTTTGTGGTTTTGTTTGTTTTATTTTGAGGAGACAGACACAGATAGACTTCCCACTTGGGGTATCAGGAGGCTATGTGCTGCAATTGACTCTGCTCTAGGTCTTCCCTCTCTCTTTTAGCTTTGAGATCAGCAGCTGCAACATGCCCTCTACCATGCAATGTCTCTACCATGCCGAGGCTGCTGGGCTTGCCTGTGGGTTCAGGGAGCAAGGATAGGAGAAAAAACTCTGAACAGTATACCTCCTGACCCATAGGGATCCAAGTTTATGGCAGTACTGTATCAGAATACAAGAGACCCCTCCCAGAAAAGCATCTGCCAACCAATAAAGACTTCATAGTAATAGGAGTATTGCTGTATTGCACCTGCAGCCAGGTGGAAGGGGGCATGGAGAAAAGAGAGAGACATGGCTCAGGCAGTATCCAGACACAATGCCCAGAAAAAGAAATGTACCTTATCAGGTGAAGACGCAGGGCGATAGGTAATGAAAAGTCCCCAGACTATCTTACAAAAGATACAGCTTTAATAAAACAGGAGGAAAAACTTACACAGAGTCCCACCCATCTGGAACTCTGGATCCAGGCCAAATCGAGGGGGAGGGGCTTTCACCCACCAGATTTATAGGTAAACTTTTGCCTTAGGACGACACGCCCCATGATTGGTTGAACTCCCCTATCAAGCAGGGGCAGGACATTGAAGGCATTGCCTTCCAGTCTCTTCAGAAACTGTAGGGATAGTTGTCTGGAGAATGTACTTCTAAGTGTTTATTAGGCACTGCAAATACATGCAGGCATTTTTCCATTTTCACTTCCTAAGTTATTCAAGGACAATCAGGATGCAAAAATATGAGCTGGAAACATTAACTATTTGCTGTACAAATAAGTTATGAGGTATAAATATAATGGCGTTTTACAGTATGGGAAAAATCTGGAGCCATCTCACAGCATCCTGCTAAGGACATGAATCTATTATGTAGTGTATCTATGTTATAAGTGTCACCCACCCATTGGAGACTTAGCCTTCTGGGTTAGCAGATGGGCCACCTTGTTACTTGAGTGTTTGTGTTCAAGAGTCCCCATTTTAATGGCCCCAAAGTGCAAAAGTAGTGAAGCTGGTGATTTGGATTTACCAAAGGAAAGCCATAAAGTGCTTCATTTAAATAAGAAAGGTAAATTTCCCTCAAATAAGAAAGGGAAATTTTCTTGGCTTAATAGTACAGTATAGAGGAGTGTTTTTTCAACCTTCCGGTTGAAGGAGAGGAGAGGGGAGAAGGCCTGCTTTTCATCCCAGCTGCCCAGCTAGCTTACACCCGAAATAATCACACAGAAACTGCATTCATTTAAACACTGACTGGCCCATTAGTTCTAGCCTCTTATTGGCTAACTCTCACATCTTGATTTAACCCATTTCTAATAATCTGTTTATCACCACGAGGTCGTGGCTTACCAGGAAAGATTCAACATGTCTGACTCTGGCAACTCCATGGAGTCTCTCTCTCTCTCTCTCTCTCTCTCTCTCTCTCTCTCTCTCTTTCTCTCTGCCATTCTTCCCAGCATTCAGTTTGGTCTACTTTGTCTACCTAAGTGCTGCCCTATCAAAAGGCCAAGGCGGTTTCTTTATGCAACCAATGAAAGCAACACATAGACGGAAGAACCTCCTACACCACCTTCCTATTGCTACAACCTTTTATTACAGTTCCTCATGTTGTAGTGACCCCCAACCATAAATCACTACTTTGTAATTTTGTTACTATTATGAATCGTAAATTAAACATATGATATGCAGGATATCTGATATACAGCCCCCAGTGGGGCTGCAACCCACAAATTGGGAACTGATGCTCTGTCAAGTTTATGGAGAACCCTGCTAGAGCAGAGTGGGCAGGCGGTGACAGAACTGCCAGCACCAGATGATGGGATGTGGCTGCTTCTATTTGTAAACCACCTTCTGTGGATAGAGGCGGGGCTAATCGATCAAGGTTTAACTCTGCTTTGAGACGGGGTTTAATTGGACAGTGGCTCTGTGGTACCAAGTCCTGCTTCATTTTGATTGGCTACACTTAGTCACGTCATGCTAATTCATGGCTTCCCTAGAAAGGAACCCCTGTTTTCTCCTGGGCAGGAGTGTGCCCTCTAGACCAGCCTTGCACTGTTGAAGTTCCCTGACAGGGACTTGATAACCTTTCTAGTTTCTCAGGCCTGCCTTCTCTCTGCATTAGCTACTGTCAGTATAACAAATCTAATCTGGAAGTTATTTGGGAGTTGTTTCTTCAGTAGTTTCTTCAAGCTTACAAAGAGTGACACACAGACCACATACCTGCTAAGTGTTATTGTTCTAGGGGCTTTAGGGGGGTGCTATGGAAAGAGGACCATAATTAGAAGTGATTTGGGTAGAAGATCCGTGTTGCTTAATCTTGGAGATTAAAGGAATCAGGCTTCTGATAGTAGAGGCTAAAAGCCTTGTTAAAACATCATTTGGTGATGGAACTATTGAACCCTAGGGAAAAAATTTTGATGATTAGATCAGAATGTAAGGACCAAGTGCAAGAAGTAGACAGTTAGCTGTAAGTGGTCCCAGAAAGAGAAATGACAAGCTTACCACAACCAGACATTTGTTTTAAAATCCCACCGGTCTGATCCTCCCTTGGCTCCTTTCTCCCCAAATCCTCTACACAATTGATGATACTCTGGAAATCTAACTGTGCTTGTCCAGATTTTTTGAAGTGAAAGCAGCATTATTTCTTTAGCGTGACACAGGTTCTACCCTGGGCAGCAGTCTCAATTGAGAGCCTGGACTATCTAAACTGAAACAACCGCTGTAAGTGAATGAGCTATGCTGTTGAAAGTTCTTGGGTGAGTGATAAGACGATTCCATGGATAAAGCACTTGCTGTGAAAGTATGAATACCTGAGTTTTGATCACTGGAATCCACTGTGGCCTACAGCGGTAATACTAATGCTTGGAGGGTAGTCATGGGTGGCACATGCTGGGGGCTTGCTGTCTAGATAATCTACCAGAACATCAAGCTTTAGATCCAATGATAGAACTGTCTCCAAAAAAAGATAGATAATTGATTGAGGAACACATCCTGAATTCCACCTCTGATCTCTTCATGCAACCACTTGGGCTATTGTACCATATGATATGCATGTGCACACACACACACACACACACACACACACACACACACGAGTATAGAATACAGAATTGAAAGAAAGAAAGTTCATTCTTGGGTTAGCTACCAACAGTGGAATAAAAACGGTTCTTTTAGTTCAGGCCAGACAGGTATTGAATATGATTTGAGGAAGTGTAGCTGCCAGGATTTGTGTTCTTCTCCAGTCACCTGGAAGGGAGAAATAGACCTGGGTATATATAGTCCTTAGGATTTAACTAGGTATCAAAAACAAGATTGAACTATGGGATGCCTCCAGTAACCCAGAAAGGTGGGACCACTGCACACAAAGGATTTTTGCCCTGATGAGCAGTTTGTTAATATAGTCGCTTCCCAGATCTCCTTGAGATATATTCATAACCATTTGATGCTGTATCTGTCTAATTGTGGAAGAAGTAAACATGATTAGCCACTGAAGAGGGCAAGGATCAAAATAAGCACTTCTGTTAGATGGATAAGAGAGACCAACCATGGCCACACCCACCAAATAATGCCTGGAAGGATCAGTAATGAGAAGAAAACAAACAAACAAACAAACAAAAAACCAGAATGGAAGGCTTGTGATGAAGAAAGTGTTCTGCCTCTTAGGGAAGACATTAGGAAGGCAAGATCCTGTAGAATCTGGGAACAGAGAGTTTAAGTTCCTGGAAGCCCGATGAAACAACAAAAAAAATATCAAGGTTAGAGGAAAATATGGCATTTTAGGGGTCCTCTGTGACCTGGGACTTGTAAGAGGGATGTCTTGAAGGGATGGGCTGTGCTATGTTTTGAAGACAGCGCGGAGTACAGTGTCGGTGGAGAGGAAGGATGAATGTGGCACGCCCAGCGGAGACACTTTCCGACACTTCCTGAGAGGAGACAGGAAGCAGGGTTTCATTTGCTCAGAGACAGACAAACCAGCTTCATCAGACAGGTAGAACGGCCTTAAAGGTCTCTGGTAGTAGACAGGACAGGATTTGTGTGGTGGGACCAGGGTAGAATGGGTAGAAGTGTCATTGAGTCACTTCTCATGAGAAAAGGCCAGAAGGAGGAGCAGAAGTTCCAAGTCCTGGGTTTACAGATTTACATCCCTGAGGTTGGCCCTGGAAGTCCCTTCAGAAGAGAAAGTGTAAGTCCTTAACTGGTTTTTGTTTCTTGTTTGTTTGCGTTTGTTTTTTATTTTGCTGGGTAAAATAGAGCTTTGTCTCAAGCTTGTGAGCCCAGTGAGTGATTGCCTGGAATCTGATAGTCTTTGGCATATTCAGTAAGACCATATGTAGTCCTTTTTAAATGAGATAAACTTGTCTATTTGAAGGACAGCATATGCAGGTCTTTAAGAGTGCTGGATTCCCCAGTTGAACCAGATCTGGATGAGAACCCGAGTCTGAGGCTGAAAGAAATCTGTTTGTAACACTAGTTATTTTACTATTTGGTTATGCTTTCTGGTGAGCATTTCAGGTCATGTAGGTGACCCAAAATGAACCTCTTTTTTTCATAGCTTAGGTCGTTTGGGGAGCTTCGGGCTTAGATCTGGGGCCCTTGGCTCTTTTAGGTTTCTTTCTAACACTCATGTCACCTGAGGGATGACTCGGTTTCTTGTTTGCCATGCTGTTACATTTTAAGCTCTGGGGACATTTCCTCTGTAATGACCCTATTCTTTGAAGAATGCACACCTGCTAGAGTCTAACTTCTGGGGTCTCCATGGCCTCGCTGATTAAGAGGACGGGTCACTTATGAGAGTTGTAAGACCCTTTAGATGTGTTCCATTGTCCCCTGTAACCTGACTAGCCCGTGTGAGAAGACAAAACATTAGCTGTCCTCTTAGCCCCCTGCTCTCGTTGGCTTTGCCCTCCAAATGCCCAGAATCAGTTGGAGGGAATGAACAGTGATTCAAAACTTACCGATTATTGAACATTTAGATAAAGCTTGACAAAATAAATAAATCAAAATTTGGTTAAGATTCGATTTTCTATGAACTTTAAGGCTGATAACTTCATAGAAAACAAGTAATGATTTGATAACATATAAAATCTTTGCTTTTTAAGCCTATCCTTGTACATGCCATCAAAAGCAGATCAATAACTTGATGTTTTAATGAAGACTCAGGAAGCTGTATTTGAAATATAAAAATGGACAGTATCTTAAATATCTAGTAACAGCATAGGCAAAAATATGTTAATGTTCCTAAAGAGAATTTTTAAAAAAACAGACTTAAAATAATAACTAATTAATTATTCCATTTGTTTAAATCTTATAAATTAAGATATTTGAACTGAGTTTGCATGCATACTTATGAGCCTCCTCAAATCTAGCTCTTTTAGGGGGATTTTGTCATGTAAACATACTACATAATATACACAAATACACGTACACACACATGTATTTGTGGGGTCCACAGAAGCACACATATATATATGATAAGCCAAGATGAAGGTAACAATTTTTAAAAGACTGAAATGAGCTGGGCTGTGGTGATGCACACCTTTAATCCCAGCACTCGGAAGCCAGAGGCAGGTGGATCTTTGTGAGTTTGAGGCCAGCCTGGTCTACAAAAGCTATTTCCAGGACAGGCTCCAAAGCTGCAGAAGAGAAACCCTGTCTCAAAAAAGCAAGGAAAAAAAAAAAGACTAAAATGAATTAAGACAGCCTATTTATATTGTCAAATTAAATAAAAAACCTTTTCTTATTGTTGTACATGAATTTGAGTGTTGATTAGATTTTAAATGATTTTTTTTCTCTTTTTTTCTCTCGGTCCCAACCAGTTTGATCATGAACTCTTAGGTAGGATAGAGCTTAGGATAGAAATTTGAATAACATATTTTCTTTAAAGCAGCAGCAGAAAAAAATAGTGAGACTGAGAGGTAAAAATCTCACTGTAGACTCACACATAAAACACATACAAAATGAAAATATCAAATCACAGACACAGGCTAACAGCTGGACCAACAGACAAAAAGTCACACAGAGTTCCATGAAAACAACTCTTGAACATGTAACATATTTACACATAATCAGAGTCCCTTATGCAAAAATAATTTACATTTCAAAGACACAGATTTTTAACTTAAACATTAAGTAGGGAACCAAGCAAAGTAAAATTACGATAAGAAAGACTTGCTATGTACACTGGTTAAGGAAGTACGCCTTTTAGTGCTGGCAGGGAATGAAGAGATAAAGAGCTAGAATTGGGGCCAAAGAACTATATCGTGGGGAAAGAACTGATGTCGTTTTAGGGAACACCAGCACGTACCTCTCTGGGTCTAAAGATGGACTTTACACTAGTTCTTCAGGACTCATTCAAATGCTGAGTCTGCGAGAGAGATGGGGTCTATTCTGTGTTGAGCTAGGTCTCAGACCCCAGTTTCTAATGAGTTATCCTTTTAGGGGAGGTCCAGGTATCCACAGGCAACTCAAGGTATAACTTTCAAAAAGAACCTCCTGACAAGGCATCCCCAAGGGACTTTTAAAGGGGCTAGCTCATCTTTAAAAGGACTTCATGGCACTGGGAACAAGAACATTGTGCATACAGTTCAGATTTGGAAAAGGAAGATACAGTCTCATGTTACAGGGAAGTTCTCAGGTGAATAAAATTAGTCTTTGGAGCCCTAGCCTAAAAAGAAGGAAAACTCCCAGATGCTGCTGCTGCTGCTGCTGCTGCTGGTACTGCTGGTGGTGGTGGTGATGATGGTGGTAGTGGTGGTAATGGTGGTGGTGGTGCTGGTGATAGTCCTTACTCTCTTATGGCTAAGGAGTTCACACAAAAGGAGCATGGAAGGGTCTGCTGACATGCTAACTCTTCTGTGTAGAAGTGGGAAGGTCAGTCTCTCTGGCCTCACTCTCGCACCATTCATGGGGCTCTGAAGGTAGTGGCAAGAGACTGGGGAACATTGCATCTGATCCTCCAGGTGCAGGGCATTTCTTAGCAAAAGATAAGAACTTTGAAATTAGGTGTGCATCTGATGTCCATCAGTGCAACACGTTGATAAAAGCTGGATTTGCGTGTCCAAACCCAGGCTCAGATGTTGCTTCCTTCTCTCTCGCCACCATATCCAAGTGGTCAGCAAAATGAACCTTGAGTAGAAAGTTACAAGTGAGGGTCATTGCAAGGGAGCACTCTGTGCTTAGACTTGTGGGCACTAGTAAGGGGAATTTACAGGAAAGCAGAAACATGGGGAAGAGATGTAAGTGCTGCATCGCATGGTAGCACCAGATCCAAAGATAAAGAACAAGTAAAAATGAATGGGTGCTTCAGGATTTTCTTCAGAGATCTGATGGAAGAAAGATCACCTGGGGTTTAAGAACAATACAGGCCTATTATCTGCCTCTGACTGCTTACAGGGTTCCAAGAGGTGAGAAGTGGGCCACACTTCTGGAAAATGCAGGCTGAAGCTTTTAACTCAGGATGCTTACAGTGTAGCTAGGGAGAGGATCTATAATCAGAGGGAACTCTGTAGGAGCAGATCCTGAGCTACAGTGAAGAGAGCTTGTATGAACTCAGGCAAGTAGGAGTAAAGGAATTCCCACGAGTGTTCAGCTCTTGGCCACTGCAGGGCTCCTCTGTAGAAGCACTCCCCATAGAACCAGATGGCCTGGCTTCCCCATTTCCCATGTGCACCAAGTAAGAGTCGCTGTCCCCAATGCAGATCTTGTTTAATTAAGATCAGATAAAATGGCTGCGCTTTTTTTTTTTTTTTTGGCTCTTGCTCCCATATGGAGTTAAAAGGAATCAAACTAGGTCAGCTATGCGCTTGGGCCCTGAAAGGTTTCCCTTGAGACAGGGGGATGGGAGACAGGATACAGAAATGGGTCCCAGTGCTGTGCCAACCTCCCCGACCCCTCCAGGTATATTTATAAGATGCCCTAAGACCTCGCTCTGATACATCATGCAGTATTTCTGTGACTCTGGGCCAAGAGCAATGGCAGGTTTGGAGCATGTGCCTTTTCAGAGTCACGGAGACTTGCGCTATGCGAGTTCCGTTTTCACCGTCACTGATACAATTTGGTTAGTTAGTGGGATATTTTCCAGCTCTTCAGTGCTTCTTGCCATCATCTCGCTTGTGCTATTGTTGTTCCAAAGACATAGATTATAGGGCAGATCTCACTGATATATCAAACAGATCTCAGCCAGGACAAGAGACGCGCTGGCTTCACTTAATCACTTCTCACTGCTACCTGACCCACCCACCTACCAGAGTAGCTTCATGGCAAAGAATGGGCAATCTTGGATGGAAAATCCTGCCTTGATTTTTCTAGAATGTCAGGTTAATGAGTTCTTTATTTTATTTTTAGAGTTTCACTGAGTTCCCACTATCTTTCCTATTCCTGGGATTATAAGCAAGTACTGTTCCACCTAGCCATGCGAGTGCTTTTGAAGGTACTTTCCAGCTTGGCAGTTCTCTGATGCTCTGTCTCATGATTGCACAATATGCAAGCCATCTGCCTCCTAGTCTGGTCCCCTTAGGGCTTCTCCTGGCTCTAAAGTTGGACTTCTAGTCCCAAAATCAACATCTGTCTTGCTTGGTCAATCAGTGGGTTTTCTCAGTGTGGTTCCTAGACCAGAGAGTTGCATATTATCTGAGTGCTAAAGAGAATACAAAATTTCATACTCCACCCGATCCTCAAGATCTCCGGGAGCCATGCATGCATGTGATGGGGGAGAGCCAAGTGGCTCCCTCTATCCTTCTACGGCTGCCCATACCCTAGGGCAGTTGTTCTCAGTTTTCCTGATTCTGCGACCCTTTGATACAGTTCTTTATGTTGCAGTGACTCTCAACAGCAAGTTTATTTTTGCTGCTACTTCATAGCTGTAATTTTGCTACTGTTATGAATTATAATGTAAATCTCGGATAAGCAGAACAGCTGATCTGTGACCCACCACAGGGGTCACAATGTGCAGATTGAGAACCACTGCCCTGGGGGCCCTTACTGGGTCCACGGTAGTCACCTCACCTCCAGGTGAGTCACACTCCAAGTCAGCCGGAATCAGGTCAAGGAAGGCAGCAGCTCTCCTCCCTTCTTTCTTCATCTATTTACTTTGCCTCAAACTGAGCACCCGTACCCACGCCCCTGACCTACTATTTCTTCTGATATTCATTCTCTCTGGAATGTTATCCACAGCTCATCTCTAAGATCTCAGATGACTTCCTTCCTGCAGCCACCTCTGTCCACCCAAGTCCAACCACACCCCTTGCTGATCAGAACTGGTAGCATTCAGGGCCTTTCATGTGGTGACTATAATTACCGGCTGGAATTACACATGTTTTGTAGGATTGTCTTAATTTCTTTAATAATATGGACCTTATCAGTCCCATTCCACATTTCCTGCTTAGGGTCTGGTGGGAGGCCTGATACATCATGCATGGATGCTTTATAAGCTGTGAGCTAAGGGAAAGAAACTAAGTACGAAGTATGAAATCTACTTGACTCTAGTGATTGAAATTTTTCCAGAAGCATAAGAGCAAGAGCAATTCAGTGGTTGACGGAAGGTGGAGCTAATAATGAGCATTCATTGCAAATAGATATGGGGAAGTTGGGGAACTGGTGGGCATAGTCCAGGACTGTGATCACAGTTTCATTATTGTATAAGCTTATTAAAAAAAATCCTAACTACCTACAAGAGCTAGTTGCAGGACAGAAAGGGCTACACTGAGAAACCCTGTCCCGGAAAAAAACCAGAAATCATAACTACATAGTGACAGTTACAGCGTGCAAAGTATAACTCAGTAAAGCCGCTGGGAAATGAATGTAATACAAGGAATCAGAGTCTCACGGGTGACTGCAGCCACGTGGCCACTGTCATATCCGTCGCTCTCCTCTTTCCAGTGGAGGGACACCTGTGCTCAGCAGCAGTTGGGTGTGTGACCAGGCCAAAGACGGTGACGTTCCCAGCCCTCCCCTGCCCTGAGCCTGTAGCAGATGCAGGTGCTGAACGTGCAGTTTCTTAATGATGTCCCAGAGCCCAGGCAAGAGAGAGATTCACGGTTTCTAATAACCCCCCCGGCCCTGCCTACAGCTCTCAACTTTCTCTAATTAAAGCGGTCTCCTTTGGGCTCAGCCTGGAATCGGGGCATCTTTGTAGCTATCACTGCAGACTTTAGCAGAATAACTAAGTATTGGAACCATGATGTGGTTCATTCCTGACCCCCCCAACATCACCAAAAAGGAATTCCCAGCTACGTTTGTCCTTCAGAACTGTTCCTCCTTTGATCTTTTATCCTCCGAGGGGAGTTTTAGGTCAAGCCAGTGGGGTTGTGGGACTTTTAAGCATTTTCTGAGTCCTTTTTGACACTTACTCAGAGTAAAGCATGACAGGATATGATATGAAAGATCCCTTTATAGACAAAGCCTGAAGATGTCACCCATCACTTCTGCTATCTCTTTTTTTCATTGGTTGTGACTTAGTCATATGGTGGCTCATAACCTCAGGGGATGCTGAAATAGCTTTCATGTGTCTGGGTAACCACTTCTCACTGAGATTTTTATTCCATGTTTAAGGGAGCATGAGAGCTTCATAGATAGCTAAATAGGTCTCCATCTCACTGGATTTGAGTTAATAATCCAGAATGAACCCGTCCAAATGAAGCATATTATTTTCCTATGTCAAAAGTTGAGACAGCAGAATTAATCCATCAGCAATGAACAAAAGACACAATGTATTTACTGAAGTCAATCTCAAGCCCTTCCTTAAAGAAGTGTGTGCATACATCTGTGTATGTATATATGTATGTATGTATGTATGTATGTATGTATGTATGTATGTAGAATATGTGAGGGAGCAGACATACATTTCGTGCCATGGTGTGGCAGTCAGAGTACAACTTCAAGTGTCCCTCCCTGCTTTCCACCTCATCTGAGACGGGTCTTTCTCCTGTTTGTCACTGCATACACAAAGCTTCTGGGACATCTCCTGTCTTCAGCTTCTCTTATTGTAGGTATCCTGGGGTTGCAGATCAGCATGACCATGTCCAGATAGCTTCATGTAGATACTGAGAGCTTAAATTCACATCCTCATGACTTCATGGCAAGCATTTTACACAGTGAGCCATTTACCTAGCCAAACCTCAAAAACCACTGACTCCTAAAGATTCATCTCTTTTGCCAATCAATGAGTTAAATGACTAAGGTTATTTTAGATGGTATGTGGTAGGTCATCAGAACATGGCTTTCAGACACATTTTGAAAACTGTAACATGGGCTGGGGATATGGCTCAGGTGGTAAAAGACTTGTTCCACAAGCATGAGGACCTAGGATTGGATTCCCAAGCACTAACACAAGATTATAGACAGAAATGCGCGTGTCTGTCACCCAGGCCACAAATACAGATGCCCAGAACTCACTGGCCAGCCAGTTTTAGACAAATTGATAAGAATTGATGAGCTTCAAGTTCTATTAAAAGACTATCTTAAAAAAAAAATCAAGGTGAGGACCAATGAAAGAAGACACCCAATGTGGATCTCTGACCTCCACAGACACCTTCTTGTGTCCACATATGCACACACATTTACATGCACATGAACACATAAATGTATACCAAAACGTAACACATAGAGAAAGAGCAAAGCAGAAAATGTGAGAAAGCTTGAAAAACCTTTCAGAATGGCTAGTTTGAATCATGAAGCCGTTGAAAGCTTGCTTGAAGTTGTATCAGGAGAGCACAGTTAGTTAAGTACTCTTGGCCTAAGACTGGCCCTCCTCCGTGAAGGATGGTCCTCCTTTTCCACTGAATTCACAGCTCTCCTGGACTACATTGCAGGTGCCGGGACAGCCAGAGCTACAGAGCAAGACTTTGCCTCTAAATAAGTAAATACACAACAAGTAGAACATTTTAGAGGAAAAACAGCCATTGTTTCACTCATAGCCATTTTTCAGAACACCCAGCAATGCACATAGGGTCCTTGAGCTGAGGTTTGGTGAGAGCTGTAGAACTTGACAGGTCTCAGAGGGGAGAGGACTGAGCCTCTCTGGGAGACTGCAAGGCAGCAGTTTTGAAAAAGTTTTCCTCACTTCATAAAGGGAGACCAAAAGACAACCAGAAATGGAGAGAAATTCTGCCTTCTTGGTGGGTGTCTAACAAAAAAATCACAGCTAGAGAAAGATGGTGTGTGTGTGTGTGTGTGTGTGTGTGTGTGTGTGTGTGTGTGTGTGTGTGTTTTAGAGGTGAAGATGTACGTGTAAAGTAAGAAAAGGAAAGATGCATTTTTTTGCTTTTATTTCCCTTTAACCACTAACAGAACGTCATATTTAGGTTTACGACCAATGCAATGCCATTCTGGCCTTACTTAAGATACAACTATTGTCTTTCAGTTTGTGTCCTGCTGACCCCTTCTGTTGTACCTGGTAGGAAAAGTGCCCGTAAGTCTACTTGAGAAAGGAAATGCCCTCATAGCTATGGCCAATTAAGGAGCAATATTGAAAAAAATTAAAGAGAGATAGTAATTAAGAGAAGATTAGGCGGTAGGGTGGGGTGGGTGTAAGTGGCCCCGAGTGGACTGTGAAGTCTGAGAGCAAGAGCGAGAAGGAAGGAGGGCATGCAGGGCCGAGCAAACTCTGTCTTGAGACTTTATCAGGCTGTGGGCCTCATCTCACAGGGTGGGGAAGGAGTCCAGGGGAGTCAGTTCTAGGGGCAGTACATGGCCTTTGTGGAGTCTTGACTTCCACTCCATCCATCTCTCCAGCTAGCACAGCTCCTCTTTGCTCTCATGGTTTCCAGATGGAGGGTAAAGAATTGTTAAAGTTGGAGCATGAGACTCAATAATTTGATAAAACAGGGCATAGGAAACAAGGGTCTTGATCATCCCGCCTCAGACTCTCACCTCCTAGCCAGCAGATGCCACTGTGTATGACAAAAGCCCCACAGAACAACTGTGGAAAGGTGGTTTGGGGTGGCATTTCCAGTTTCTGTGGTAGGTGGCTCTGTGGTGACAGCAGGGATCCTCATATGGTGGCCAGACCAGAAAGCAAAACTTTGGAAAACAAAGCTACCAAAAGTAAGACCCTCCTCTAGTGAGCGGTCCGCCCATGGCAGCTAAACCCATCGTCTCAAAGACTTGATAACCTCTCAAACAGAACCGCCTGCTTCCTCCTGGGTTCCACGTTTTTCTCCCTTCTGTACTTCTGTCAAGAATCTTGTCACAGCAAGGAGAGCAGTAACTAATACAAGGGCACAACAGCTGTTAATGGCAAGGTCTCCTGAGGTGTGACTGTGGAGGTGACCATCTTAGGTATGACAGATGACAAGACCCTTGTGGGAAAAGAACTCGTGACACTGGAGTGATCAATCCCAAATATATCAAAATCCTCAGAAATCAAAGTGGAAATGGTGTTGTTTAAACCTTTCCTCACACTTTCCCCAATCCCATATTCATGTGGCCTTCTGTTTTGTTATGGTGGCCATAGGAAAATCCCATGATGGAGCGGCTGTCAGATGCCCTGAGTCTTCTGCGACCCCCCCCCCCAACACACACAGTCTTCTCCAGAGAGCACACGTGCCCCTCTGCTGAGCCACCTGAGGAAAGATGTTCCTGGGGACGATACAGGCCCACAGAAACCTCTTCCGCCCCCGATCTCCTGTGGGACACACTCTAGACTGTCCCTCTTCCCAAACCCTGAAATCAATTTCAAAAGCCCCCTCATTACCTTCGTTCCACTTCCCTCTACTCCCCAGAGGACCAAAACAGCTGATCTCAGCTGCCGGATCTGTTCCTGGGGCTCCGAATATATCAAAATCTCTCCAAAGCCAAAATGTTTAAAAAAATAAAAACAAAACCTTGGAAGCTCCCTTTTGCTGACTGTGCACAGTATTCCTCCTGTGCTGTGTGCACTTCTATTTGCCTGCAAACTATTCTCAATTTAGTTACCTCTCATCGAAGAGATTTCCTTCCAAATTCACCTCTAGGATAACCGTTTGCTGTCCCTTTCTGGGTCTTACTGTTAGGCTGTCCCTAGTACTCCTCTCCCTAGACAGCCAGGCAAGGCTGACCCATTCTCAAGCTTTAGCCACGGAAGGATGATGAGCCGGTTCTACTAATCTGCTGCATTCAGCAAAGAGAAGAAGCAATGCAACAATATGAGCATCTCTCCTTCCACATCCCTGGTTCTCCACCTCCAGTACTGCTTCTCTTGTCGTCTTTGTAGGTCAAACCCACCCCTGTCCTATTGCTGTTTACACATCCACCTGGGGGAATCATCAAACCCATTCTGCTGCCGTGATGTCATTCAACCAACAACTCATCCAGGTTTCTCGACTTCAGTACTCTTCAGTATGTCCTTGGCATCATGATACTCAGTAGCTAATAACAGAATGGTAGGGGGATGTGTAAAACTCATGCCGATCTAAGCATTTGGGTGGCTTTGCTGGCCTTGCTGCTTTCCACCCCTTTGGCAACTCCAGTCCTTCTAAGTGGCATCATGAAGTCAAAGGCAGCACCTGAGACTGGGAGCAAGCGGGTGCACGGAGACCTAAGTGTCTGTCTGCGGCAGCTTTCAGAAATGTACACAGAGAACATATAAAAAAATTGGCACATCCAAAAAAGAGGGAACAGTCTGTGTGCCTTTGGGTGAAGTTTCAGAGAATGTGGGGTAACAGGCTGGATGGCCCGAGAGTAGCAGAAAGTTCTCAGTACAGAGCAATGGGATTTCAGAAAAGAAGACGATAATTCAGAAAAAGTAGAAAGCAACCCTGTGACACTGACTACAAAGAGGAATAGCTTGAGTGTGACTAATATGATCTAAAAGAAACAACCCAGAGACAGAACATTGGCTGTCCTCGTTCCGCAATCCAGGATGGCAGGCACCGGTGCAAGCGGCAAACCCAAAAGCAAAAGAACATTAAACAGAACTTGTTTTCCTTCTTCTCAATGCCCTCGCTCTAGTTGTGCTTCTAGCAGAATTTGGAAAAGGAGAAGAGGAAGTTGAGGAGGAAAAACGTTGTGATGATAGAAGTCACGTGAGTTCACTTCCTGGCGATTGGTGCCTGGGCAGATGACATCAGCTCAGAAAGTCTCACATTCTCCATTTCTATGACAGACAGTGCTTGCTGATGACATCCATTTAAGCAGGGATCCATGCAAGGCTCTAACGCAACACCTTACATGCAGCAATAACTTCTCAAATGGTGGGTCTTCCTTCCTTTCCCTTACCCAGGTAACATCTCCCGGGGCCCTCAGGACAAGAGGAAGATGTAATAAGTTTAGTAGGCTCTGAATTGTGCTTCCTCTTGCTGGATGTTCGGGATGTCAGCCTTTGGAGCAAATGACAAAAGGAACGAGAGCCCAGCAAAGGAACCAAGCAGCCCACAACCAGTCCACAGTGTAAAGCCGTCCACCCGATGGAGAGGGGATGGAAGAGTGGGACGAAGCATCCTAACCATAGTTGGTAGGACTTGGAGATGCCTTCCCAGCTCTGCTAAAGCATTGCTCTCAGTTACCTGGTATCTGTTCCTGCTGATAAAGGGGTGAATTTATTAAAAATTCTTTACAGTTTTGTAAAACTGGCTTTGAGTTAGTCATCACCTCAATAACCAGCACCATTAATGTATCCCCCTCAAAAGAACATAACATTATTAAAAAAAACACAGTGAAACTCTTTCTTATTCTTCAGCTCAGTCACGCATGAGAAGAACCTGTTCTGTGGTATTAATAAATAAATCACCTGTCTAAAAGTCATCAATAAGAATGAATGTCCCAAGACCCCAGAGAGGCTCCATGTGGCAGCAAGAGCAGATTATTTCAGAGACCCTGGAGGTGACTTGACATTTCTTAAAGGAAAATGAAACCAGGGAGAATTGATGGATGGGAAATTGCATTGTCTACTTCCAATCCATTGAATTCATATTTCAAGAATAGCCATATTTTTCCCTTATTGGTTAGTCTCAACAACAGAAAGGAAAAATTATTGGATGGCTAACTGGGGACAATAGAAAATCATCCTCAAATTATTCTAGGCAGAACTGTAAAGTGAACTGGTTTAGACCTATATGGAAAGCTGTGTCTGCTGCAACAGCTCCATGTTCCCTCCCCTTGAGAATATCAAGTCCCTCGTCAGTGGGCCTCAGCCTCTCACGCATAAGATGATGACGTCGTCATGGGACAGGGTATCATAAAAGCTAGCTCCTTTATTTTATGCTTGGGGAAATAATCTCCAAAATTCATTTTGTAAAGAATTGGAAGGAGATAATGAATGGCTCTGAGTTTCAGAGGACTTCTCCATGACTGAGAACATCACAGAGAGTGTTTCAGCCTCCAATAACAAAGACAGTAGCAATCACAGAGCTGGGCAGAAAGGCTTGCCGTGTGGCTGAGCCTGCTCATGTCCTTGTTATAAAATAGCTTAGATCGGTGTCTTATACATAGCAGAAGTTCTGTTCTTCTTCAGCACTTCTTGTGGAAACTGGGAAGTTCAAGATGACGGCACCATCACATCCTGTCTGCTGAGGGTTTTCTGTAACATAAAGAGCACCTGGATGTGTTCTCATGTGGGAAAGAGGGTCACGCAGCTTTTTGGGCATCTTTTCTTAGCATTAAAAATTTTCTTTACATGATTTGATGTTTTTAATTATAATATAATTGCATCGTTTCCTCCTTTCCTTTCCTCCCACCTAACCTTCCCATATATCTAGCCTTGCTTTCACTCAAATTCGTGGCCTCCTTTTTTTTTCATTAGTTGCCATTACATACATATGTGTATTTATATATACAAATAGATTCCTAAATATAGAAATACAAGCTGCTAAGTCCATATAATGTTACTTGTATGTATGTTTTCAGGACTGACCACTTGGTAATAGATTACCAAGTGGTGTGCACTTCCCTGGAGAAGATTATTTCTCCAACACTCAGAATTTCTGAGTTGACGGTAGTTCTTCGTGTAGGATGGCGGCCTCCTGAGCTTAGATCACTTGGGCAAGTCTGCTGTCCTCGTCCAGCTCGTGTCCAGGCAGTCCGGTTGGTGAGACTTTAGTGGTGTAGCTTCTGGCATTCCTAAGAAACACAGTCCTATGGCAAAGTCCATGCTATCTGGCTTTTATGATCTTTCCACCCCCTCTTCATAAATGATCCCTGAGCTTAAATGCAGATGCCTTGTAGATGCATTCATTGGGACCAAGTCTCACAAGTACATTTTGATTGGTTGTGGTTTTCTGTAATAGTCTCCATCTGTTGCGAAGAGACATTTTTCTTGATGAGAGGTAAAGACTGTCCTTACCTAAGGGTTTAAGGACAAATCAGTCATTTTAGCCTCTCCTTTCTTTCTGCAGTATTTCTCTTCCTCTCCCTCCATAATTAGAACTCATCATTTTTTATTTTATAAGAACACAGTCCCCTTATTAAGTGATTCTCCATTATGACGTAATCATGTCCTAAAGACCCCCATTGCCAAATACTGTCAGATTAATGATTAGGGACACCAAAAGTTGCCTTTTGGGACAAGAAATTCAGCTCTTAATGGGCTAGTGTCTGCCTTGCTTGCAGGCTCCAGGTCTAACACACAGCACTGGAAGAAAGGAAAAAACCTCTTACTTATGGTCCTCTCTGTCTTGCTCTCTATTGCCGCAATAAATACCTTGACCAGAAACAACTGGCAGGCGGGGAGGGGAGTTTATTTGGCTTTCATATCCCAGGTCCACAGTCTGTCACTGAAGGAAGTCATGGCAGAAATTCAAGGCAGGAACCAAAGAGAAGCCATGAAGACCACTGTTTACTGGCTTGTTCCTCATGGGTTGCTAATATAACCTTATACAGTTCTTATACAACCCAAGAATACCTACCCAGGACTTGGAAACACCCAATCTTTCCAAACATTTGGTGGGCTGGGCTCTCCCACATCAATCATTAATCAAGAAAATTCCTCTACTCTTTTGCCTACAGGCCAATCTGAGGAGGCCATTCCTCAATCCACTTTTCCTGGCGTTCCTTCCTCCCAGGTGACACTAACTTGGGTCAAGTTGACAAAACCTAACAGCATGCTTATATGTTTCCCAGTGTATTTTAGGCATAAGAAAATCCAAAGTAAAATTCCTTTCTTGCTGACAAAGTAGTCTACAGGGAAAACCATTCACAGTGTTAATAATCGGCTTGTCTTATTAAATTGTCTTTTTCCCCACCCCAGCATCCAAACTAGTAGAGAATTCAGAGTCAGCTGAATAATTTCACCATTGAGTTAAGTAATTTAATAAGTGTGGGTTTTCTTCTGGCAAACCCCAAATAATGATGTCACATTGAGAAGGAGGCATTGTTACTAGCTAGAATGTAAAAATGTTGCTGCAGTGGCCAGTATGGCTTTTTTTAAAAAAGCCATTCCACCACTTAACAATAACTCACTTCTACAAGTATGTTTCTACAAAGGTTATGATACAATTCCAGGTTGGGACAACTTTTCAGTTTCCAGTGACTAGTTTAGTATAATCCAACCTCCGAGTAGTGTTTCCCTCTTGCTGCACAGACAGTGTGTGCTGTGATTTCCTGGCCTGACCAACCAAAGTTTTCTGAAAGGTAGACCAAACTGGAATATTTTGGATTATAGTACCATGGGAGTTTTAAGAGCTACTATGTTTAGTATTCCCCTTTTGTAATGAAGCCATGAGCAGTACAGTGCATGAGTACATGTGTAGCTAAGTGTTGGAATGGAACATGAGCAAAGCATCATGGGTAGGGGGTGGGAGGTAAATGAGTATGGCACATCCCAGGCTGTATCATTTCCTTATCTCAGGTCTTTGGAGAACTATCAGGTTCTCTGGGTCACTTTGAGAAACACTGACATACTAATTTCCAATCAGCTTAATTGAGTTATAATTTCCTGCGAAAATTCAAGCTTTGAAACTATTTTTAAATAATCTAGGATTTGGTGAAAATAGTACAGAGAATTCCTGCATTCCCTTCATGTAACTCTCTCCAAGCCTAACATCTTTTTTTATATATATTTTTAAATTTTATTGATTTTTATTGAGCTCTACATTTTTCTCTGCTTCCCTCCCTTCCTCTCCCCTCCCCTTCAACCCTCTCCCAAGGTCCCCATGCTCCCAATTTACTCAGGAGATCTTGTCTTTTTCTACTTCCCATGTAGATTAAATCTATGTATGTCTCTCTTAGTGTCCTCATTGTTGTCTAGGTTCTCTGGGATTGTGATTTGTAGGCTGCTTTTCTTTGCTTTATCTTTAAAAAACCACTTATGAGTGAGTACATGCAATAATTGTCTTTTTGTATCTGGGTTACCTCACTCAAGATGATGTTTTCTAGCTCCATCCATTTTCCTGCAAAATTCAATATGTCATTATTTTTTTCTGCTATGTAGTACTCCATTGTGTGCATGTACCACATTTTCCTTATTCATTCCTTGGTTGGTTGAGGGGCAATTGGGTTGTTTCCAGGTTCTGGCTTTGACAAACAAAGCTGCTGTGAACATAGTTGAGCACATGTCCTTGTGGCACGATTGAGCATCCTTTAGATATATACCCAAAAGTGGTATTATTGGGTCTTGAGGAAAGTTGTTTCCTAATTTTCTGAGAAATCACCACACTGACATCCAGAGGTGTACCAGCTTGTACTCCCACCAGCAATGCAGGAGTGTTTGCTTTACCCCCACAACCTCTCCAGCATAAGCTGTCGTCAGTGTTTTTGATCTTGGCCATTCCTACAGGTGTAAGACGGAATCTCAGAGCTGTTTTGATTTGCATTTCTCTGATGGCTAAGGCCCAATCCTAACATCTTAAATAACCATAGTATCGTGATCAAAATCATGACCCGGCCAACTCTGCTACAGTACTGGAGACTGATCTACAGACCCTACTCAGCTCTCTTCGGTTTCCCTATTGATCTGCTTTTCTGCTCCAACCCAAGATTCCATAACCCATTTAGGTCACTGTGACTCATTTCCTGCAATCCCTGACACCTCCTGGGCCTGTTTTTGTGGCATTAAGAGTTACCGTTTGGTGTTCGTCCTCTGGTTTCTTGTAGTTGGATGGATGTTGTTTAGTAAGTGGAATGTTACCTGACATGATAAATGTTTAGTATTATTACTGTGAATATGGGATATGAATATATTTCCTTACTTTTGCGATACAGCTGCATTGTTGTGTGCATGTGTTAATGTGGAAGAGCAGGTTTTGTTCCTTTTTATTGCTGAGCAGAGTTCAATGATATGTGTACGAGAGGCTTGCCTGCCTGTTCACTAGTTGGAAGACATCTAGGTTATGAATCAAATTGCTGTGAGCATTTATATACAGTATTGTCTGCAAATGTTTTCCTGTCTTTAAGGCAAGCATTGGGAGTGGTATGTACATATATGCTGAGCTCTATGAGAAGCTTCCAAACCACTTAACAATGTGACTGAACCTTTGTATACTGAATTAGCAACATCTGAGAGTTGAAGCTGTACCAGTTCTCACCAACACTTGGCATGACTGTATGGTCAGTATTTGTGATTTCATTTACATGTTTATTTGGGGTGGGTTGTTCTGAGACAGTTTTGCTATTAGCCCAGGCTATCCTCCAGGTCACAGTTCCGCATGTGCCACCATACTTGAGTCTTGCTCATGCCATTCTGACACACACACACACACACACACACACACACACACACACACACAAATCTGTGTGGCTTTGATTTACATTTCCCTGATGACTGATGGTTTCGAGTGCGTCTTTGTTAGCCTCTTTCTCCTCCATTTGTCTCCTTCCGGGAAGTGTCTGCTGAAATGTCTGGCTTGCTTGTCCTTGTGTTCTTATTTTGAGCTCGTCAGTGGTCCCTGTGTGTGGCAGCTGCAAATACTTCATGAGACACACATTTCACTACTGTTTTCTCCACTTCAGAGCCTTCCTTTTTCATTTTCTTAGGATCTTCTAAAGAGTAGAGGTTTCATTTTGTTGTATTGTTATGTTTTGCATGATCTGATTTGTTTTATTAAATCTTTTTTTTTTCCTTTCCTGGTGCTTTCTTTTCTGTGTTCTATCTAATAAGTCTTTGTGTAACTCAAGGTCATAAATGTTTTCTTGTATGTTTTCTTCTCCGGTGATGCTCTAGTGGCAAGAACTCCTAGCATCTATCTCTTCTTTTTAATTTACCTTCCTGCTCACTTAATTCTAAACCTAAGAGTCAACAGTCTTCTACGGCTCGCTGCACTTAGAATCATTAATCTTTACCCCATGAAGAAATGTTTGTAATAACCCTGGAAACTTCTAATTCTCTCCAGGGAAATGACTCCACTTGCTCCTGACACTCTTAATTTGCAAACTCTAGACAAGGACTTGGACAAAGACAGGAGTGTGTTAGCAAATACTTAAGTTCTAGCTCTCCTTAAAGACCTAATACTTTCTTAAAAGCCCTAATTATTAGGTTTTTTTATTTCCAGGGCATAAATACAACATGCCAATTTCAAGATATTGATGTTATATCTACTAACAAAATTCCTGAAAATTTTGTGATTGACTCTCATGAACTGATCCAAGCCTGCTGCAGCACACCACCACATAAAGCTTGTTTATTTGAACTAATCTTCATAAATCAAATTGGAGAGATTGAAGGAAAAGAGACAAAGAGAGGAAGAAAAGGGAAGCCAACAAAGGGGAAATTAAATAGCTGACTAGATATGGGGAACTGGACTCAGTCCCACTAAGAACTCTCTGGGGCACACTCTCCGCAGACCACAACTTGGAGCTCCCCCAATGAGGGCTAAGAAGACTGGATCACTAATTCACCGACTCTCACTTCACTGTGGTCATAATTGTCCCTAGGTTTTTAAGACATAGACACATTTAGACTTCCCCAGAGATGAACTAAGGAACATTCTAGAGCATTAGTGGAAGCCTTAGGCAGAAAAGCAGAACCATAGATGAGATGAGAAGCTCTCCCTTGTCCGAAATGCTCCAAGAGGTACATATGCCCCACACATCATGCAACATTTCAAGCCTTGGATTATCACCCATCTGTCCCCAGTATTTCCCAAGAGCCATAGTCACCCTGTGACTATGAAAGATATCAATCCCTGTCTGTCCAAACTTGCTGAAAAAATGTAATTGTTAAGAGACGACAGCTTTAGTGTCCATTAAATGATGCATGACACTCCCTCCAGTAATCATGGCAATCATTCCTCCATCAATTACTAGACCGTTTCAAAGAAGGAAGATTCCTACAATGTTGTTCTTAAGTAATATTAGTATCAGTAATAGACTCTAATGAAATAATTTTCCCACCCAAACTCCTTAATTATCAAAATTATATGTAATAAGGGGGTGGGGCAAGGAGCGTGTGCCAAACTGGTAGACCAGTCAGATTTGCACACTTTCCTCCCTCACCGTCAGTGTCTTGGGCTATGGTAACGATTTGTGTTCCACTGACTTCTCCTTGCTTGCAAGTCTGACCTAGTGTTTCTGTGGTTATGTAGATTAGAGAAAATCTTATCTTGACAAGGAAGATGATTTCTTCAATGCAATAGTCCAATCTTTCTTGGAGCAAACTAGAAATTGGCCACAGCTCTGTCTTCTCCTCTGGGAAAACATCCCACAGATGTGGAGCAGATGGATCTAGATTTAGACACCATCTGTTTCTCAGTTGCAATTAACAGTGGATCCAGGATAGGTTAGATTTTACCATTGAGTTGGCCATCTCCATTGACCACTGGGGACTCTTAAATCATGTGTTTGTTGGAATGTGAAACTTGGGCCGGATTTCTTTGGATGGGCATCAACTCTTATGAGACAAAGGAGAAAAAGGAAGCCAAACTCTCTGGCAAACCAGTCACTCATCCGTGGTTGCCCCTATTGAAGGAGCCACCACAACCGGAGAGCAACAAGCCTCTTGGTCTTTCCTTGTGAGGAAAGGGAGTATAGGGGAGAATACAAACACTTCTCAAACTCTCTTCTAGTCTGTGAGCTCCACTCTTCTAAAATATTAAGGTAATAATGCCCTCCCTCATCAACAATACTGTCTAACACCTTTTGAATGCTTCCAGCATTTTAACTATTACACTAAGCATTGACATGCATTATATAGTTTCAAAACCACCAAGCAAGGCAGATAATATTATTTCCCCCCATTTTACAGACAAGGAAAGAGTAAAAGCCTAGTAAGGTGAAATACCTAGTGTTGTACACCTGAAGAATGAGCCAGGCTTCTGATCCCTTCTTTGTGAGTGTGGCATCCTCCTGCTGTGTGACTGTGGTACCCTCGTTCCTCCTCTAACTTCCCGACAGGAAGGAAGGGCAGTACTCGGCCAGCAAGTGCCCTCTATTCTGGTTTTGTAACGCATAAGCAAGAACTGGAAAAACTCAAAGATACCGCTCTCGTCCAGTAGGCTTCATAACCTCTCTAACCTCAACTTTCCTTTCTCCTGTGTGCTAGTGTGCTCCACCTCTGTGTGCCTTCATATGCTCTCCTGAGTTCCTGTTTGCAGCACTGATTCTTGCTTTCTCTAAGTCCAAGAAAGGGCAACTGAATGCCTGGTTAAATTGTGGTGCTCCACCTTGCAGCCTTGTCTCCTAAAGCTGGTGTCAGCATCTACAAACTGCAGAAAGTCCACCCTTCTCCTTAAGCATGAGAACACCTCAAAGTGCCTCTCTAACAACAGAGAGGGTTTAGGTAGAGAGGTTTAGGGCTGTTTTCCCCTTGAACCTTGATTGTTTCTTAAGATCACACCGGCCAAACAGATTGCAAGGACATAGTGAGAACAGAAGCCATGCACTGAGTGATCAGTTTCTCTGGACTCTCCCTGAATTTTAAGCCAGCCAGCGTCAACCAGAGGAGAAAGAGGATTTCTTGTGCCCAGCCAAGCTAATTGCCTGACAAGAAAGGTTTTGAATCATCTACTTAAAAGTCCATAGTAATTATCTAGTAATTATTCTAATGCATTGTCATTGAAGTGTGAAGTTGGAAGTGCTTTAAGAGGAAGTGTGGGTCTCTTAATTTGCTAGACTAGATGCTAAGCAACAAAGTGAAAGTAAAAGTTTTTGCCCCACACAGATCAGGACTGTTGACTTATTCATTTACATAGTCGGTTCGAGGCTGGACCCCAACCCACCCACACCATCCAGCTTGCTAGTTCTTTGTACCCATCTCAGGAAGGATCTGGGTATATTCCCAGGCTGGTCCAATGTAGCTCATCAACACTACTGCAAACACATCCTATGGGACTAGTTTGGACATATTGAAGATACACCGTTAAGGAGGTGGTTCTATCCTGAGAACGTTCTTATGGCTTCTAACTAGCTGTCCAAACCTAAGTTCAGGGTGCCAGTCTGCTAGGGCATGCAAGCCATCACCATAGTGATGCCAGTTAACTTGGGTTCCGAGTCCTTATACAGTAAAAGACAGGATGGGAAGAAGGGAGGTGGAAAGAAAAGTTGGACATTTCATCCCTGCTTCCTCCTGGCTCTTAAGGACCCTGGCAGGGATAAGGCAACCAACAAAAAATGTTTGAGTGTCCAGAACCGTGCAGTAGTGAGGAGCTCTTACCTTGGCCTAAGCCATGTGCAAGCAGCAAGAAGGGAGCTGCTCCAATGTGGAGAGTGCCAGAAAGGGGACTCCATGCTCCCCAACAAATGACTTGCGATGCCGTGACACTGAACAGGGTCTTGTTATTTGTTTGTTCATCCATTCATTTATTATAGTGTGCTTATCCGTTCATTTATTGTAGTGCATGTATTCAGTCACTTATTGTAGTACTTGAGATTCAGACCAGAGCCTTGTGCATGTCAAGCGTCTTCTCTAACTTTAAGATGTCCCAGCTGAGCGACCTTCAGGAGAGCAGGTCCTGCACCTTAGAGTTGACCCTGATGGCAGAGGTGTGGATGAGCCAACCCTGAAGTTGTGAGCATGGGAGAGCTGTCCCCACTACTCATCTGTCTTGTGGTGACATGGACAGGGGAGAGATGCCCCCCCAACACTCATCAATACCTGAGACAGGTGGGAGAGCTGGCCCTGAGGTCGTAAGAGCTAGAGAACTGTCCCTGCCCTTCATCAGCTGCAGCTGATGGGAGAATGGCCCCTACACCTCAACTGAACAACACAGTAGAGCTGTGGAGCCCTGGAGGTAAAGTGTGGAGAATGGATCCTGAGGATGTAGAAGCAGGAGAATTGGCCCACCCTTTGCTCATCAGTGCAAGAGGTAAATTAGTCAGGGCAATGCTGGAGAGTTCACACTGGTGGTGAAGACAGGGGAGAGCTGGCAGGCTGACCAACCAGTCATCTTCCCAGACTCAGAACCAGGGTTATATGTTGGCCCACCCAACATCCACCCCATTTGTCATCTGGCTGGAGCACAGGGGTGGGAGTGGGGTCGGTCCTGTGGACCCAGAGCTGCAGGATCTCCACAAAAGAGGGCAGTAACAGGATATTCAGGAAGAATCCCAATAAGGGACCAGCATTGATGATTGTAACAGAGACCAGGAGCCTTGAATCAGATCAATGATTATTTGAAGTGAACACCTGCATGCAAAAATGTATGAATCAAGGGGTTACTGCATGTCTCACTGTGTCACACTGTGGCTTCCATGTTCAGCGTTCCACCACCACCACCACCACCACCACCCACACACACTTTTTTCCCTTTGTCTCTTAAATTTTATTCTGTTTAATTGGAGGAACATGAGATGAGTGGGATTGGGAGACATGATATGAAAAACATGATGGATGGATGGATGGATGGACGGATGGATGGATGGATAGATGATAAATAGATAGATAGATAGATAGATAGATAGATAGATAGATAGATAGATAGATATGCCCAACTGAAATCTAGGACATCTAAGCATCCTGAAATTCCTTTAAAGTAAATTAGTCATAGAATTTGTGTTAATGGAGCAAGTGTCTTAACATAGAATCCTTTCCCCTCTTTTCTTAATCTTACAGGTCTTTTATTTAAACATTATGATTTCAGGTGTAGTGTTTTTAATGGAATTTCTGTGTGTGCAGATGTGTGTGTCTCTATGTCTGTATGTGTTTCCTATGTTTTTTCTTTTCTTTTTCTTTTTCTTTCTTTTATTTTTGAGACAGGGTTTCTCTGTAGCTTTGGAGCCTGTCCTGGAACTAGCTCTTGTAGACCATGGTGACCTCAGACTCACAGAGATCCGCCTGTCTCCGCCTCCCGAGTGCTAGGATTAAAGGCATGTGCCACCACCACCCGGCACCTATGCTTTTTACTTAAATCATTTTTTGTTCTATTTTATTGTGTCCTTTTGTTTTGTTTGTTTGTTTAGCTGCATATTTGTTTTCTAATGAGAGAGAAAGAAAGGATGTGAATTTGAGGAGGTGGGGAGAATCTGAGAAAAGTTGCAGGGAGGACTGTAATTAGACATGAAAAAAATCATTTTCAAAAAAATAAAGTTACTAAGAAGAAGGATAGAAGAAGAAAAGAAGAGAGAGGGGAGGAAGAGGAAAAAGAAGAAGGAGAAGGAGAAGGAGGAGGAGAAGGAGAAGGAGGAGGAGAAGGAGAAGGAGGAGGAGGAGGAGAAGGAGAAGGAGAAGAACAACAACAACAACAACAAGCAGAAGAAGCAGCAGCAGCATCCGATGCCCTGAATGGCTTTAAAGAGCTTCCCAATGCCAGCTGACTAGTGACTACAGGTGACATTCAGAAGAGTCCTCCAGACTTTAGGAAGGCCTTGTTTCTGACAGTGGCCCACCTTGACTTCTCCTTGTGTTTTTATTCCTTCCACATTCTCCCTTACCTCACTTCCCTATTGCTTTAATTTGGGTTATCTGCAAATAACCTTGAGACAAAGATCTGAATATAAATGGTCATTTGTGATAGAAGTTGATGTCACTGGAGACTAGGAAGTGGGATCAAGGAAAGGAAGGGTGCTGACAAGTGGTACATGAACAGGCATCCAACCCTCTGGGCATGTGACACTCCATCCATCTGGGAACTGGTCACCTAGTTACCCTACCCAGAACATGAAGTAGTTAGACCCTGAGGGTTCCGTTGCTCAATCTTAATACAAGGAGAGGTTCTTAGTCTTACTGCAACTGAATATGCCCTGCTTTGTTGGTACCCATGAGAGACCTGTCCTTCTCTGAACAGAAACAGAGGATGAATAGATTGGGGTGGGGAAGTGAGAAGGAAGCAAATGAGAGGAGCTGGGAGGGGAAACTGCAGTGGGGATGTAAAATAAATAAATTTAAAATAAAATAATAAAACAGGTGTCAAAAAAGTTATTATGTGAGGGCTACAAAGAGGGTTAACTAATTACCTAGCATTTCTTTTCCACAGTTAAGCAGGTTCTGATGTTGGAAAATAAGTGGTGTTGTAAATTATGCTTAAAGAATACAGTAAGGTGAGGAAGGAACACCAGTGTCCATCAGCTGAATTCTCCTTCGCTGAAAACCCCTTCCCTGGCCCTCCTGTGTGGAACATGCATCTCTTCTGTGAGGCTAAATCTGTCTTTCTGTGGTCACTAGAGTCCCTGAGTCAATAGTGGGTATAAGATGGGTTCTACTATAGCTTCATGGGGCCAAGAGACACAAAGCTTGTTATGAGAAAATGATCTTATTTATTTTTATGTCTATGCATATAGTGTGTTACATGGGCATATGAGTATGTGCATATAAGTATACAGGTATGCATATACATGTGTGCACAAACAAGTGGAAACAAAGGATCAGTGTCAGATATATTCTCCCAACATTTCCACCTTATTATTTGAGGCAAGGTCACTGAACGCAGAACTTGCTGATTCCACTAGGCTGACGGGCAAAAGCTCTGGGACTCCACCTGTCTGCCCCACATCCCCACACACACATGCACACACGCGCGCGCGCACACACACACTGACTCCAGTGCTAGGATCGCAGACATGCACTGCCGTGTGCAACCTTTACATACTTGCTGGGGATCTGAACTCAGGTCCTGTGTTTACACAGCAGACACTTTGACTGACTGAGACATCTCCCTAGCCCCAAGAAAACGCTTTTAAAAGAAATTATTTTCCTTTTCAAACCCCAATCCTATGAGCACTTTAAACCAGAAGAGGGGGAAGAAAAATCTACCTTTTCATTAGTGAACCACAGTTCCTGGGAGGTTTCGGATAATTTCTAGCCAGACAAGAGCTCTGCAGACCCGTCCTATGAAGTGTTCCCCAGTTCTTCATTTGAGGAATCGAAAGACAGAGACAGGAGGGCAGATGATTGTAGTAAAAGGAAATTATCTGTGAAATCTGCTGACTGTAAAAACATAAAACAGCAGGGTGAAAGTCACGCTGCTCAAATACATTTTCCCCACGATTCAGAAACACGGATATCAGCATTTCAGCTACAGCCTGTTCACCCCCATTAAGTCACAATCCACAAATATTTCTTGTTATGTTGGGCATTTTTTTAAGTTTAACCACTGTAGCCAAAGTTCCTCAGTTTTTGTTATTGCTGTTGCTGGTGGTGGTGGTGGTGGTGGTGGTATGTGTGTGTGTGAGTGTATGAGCATGGACATGTTCACATGTGTATACAAGTACACACAGTCCAGAGGGGGATGAGCCATGGCTTGCTCTATCACCTTCTCACTGATCTTGCAGATAAGCTGGCAGTCAACCAGCCTTCCACCCCTCACACTCCCTGGTTCTCCTGCCTTGCCCTTACCCACACCCCGAATCTACCTCCATGCCCATAGCATGACTTACAAGCACATGCCACACCTGACCGTTTATGTGAGCTCTGGGATCCGAACCTAGTTCCTCATGCTTGTGTGACGAACACTCTTACTTCCCAAGCTGTCTCTCCAACCTCCAGTTCTCGGATGTTATTAGTCCCAGTCAACTTTGAAATTGTCGGATGAGGCAGAACTTATCTTTAAAAATTTCAGCTCAGGAGCCCCCTCTTCTGTGGGGACTCCTCCAGCCTCCTTCATTTCCCCTGCTCAGCAGAGCAGCTGTCCCCCATGTAAGTTAGGGAGAAACATGGCTGCAGTGATGGAAACCTCAACTAATGGGGACTGAAACAGAGGGGGTCCCATCTCACACATAGTGAGAACAAAGTCCAAAGGGCACTAGTTCCCGTGGCTGCTCGCACCCTTGGGTCTTGCCTACCCTTTACATCATTGTGTTTGTTACCATGTGGTTACACAATGGCTGCTGTCATTCCATACGTCAGATTAAAATTTAAAGCAAGGAGGCTTGAATTGGATCTATGTTGTATTCTCATTGGCCAAAGTCGTGTCATACAGCCATGGCTAGTTCTGGGGATACTAGAAAAGCTCACGATATTAATCAGCACAGCATTGACGTTGTACCTGTGAGATTAGAACATGAATAGCCCGTGGAGGGGCAACCAACAGTGTAAACCGTCTTATAGAACTCAACCCTGTGATCCTCTCTGCTTGAGGTTAGGGGAGCCACTAAACCTCTGCTCTCTAAACTGGACCTCAGATCATTCTTGTTTGTCCAAGGGCAGTGACTCAGCCAGGCCATCGGGCTTTGAGTTGAGGGCCTTTAATTTAACACGATACTCTTAAATTAATAAACAAAGAACTCTTTAAAGCGTAAAGTTTGACGTGCTTGGCACCAATTCACTTGTGGTGGTCTCTGAGTGGTATATTCTTGAAGCATACGGATAGTATGTCAGTGGAAAGGAAAGTCTGTGGTCTCCGCTGCCCCTGGAAGTTCTTCTTTGTCATTTTGTCTCTTAAAAAATTTAAAAGTCTGCCTTCTAGGTAATCAGTCAGGATTTTGTGTTCACTGTGACTCTTTATTACCTTATCTGTGTCTGTTGCCCCCCACACACACACACAACTTGACTCAAACATCCTCAGTTGATTTTGTTGACCTTGGGTTGGGTTTGGTCAGTTGCAGTTGATCTGTACTGGAGAGTTTTCTCTTTTTCACCTGATCTCTGACAGACTTGGCAAGAGTAAGTAGAGTGAAGGGCACTGCTAGATGTGTCTTTTCCCCAGACGGCTGGCTAGCTTGGCCATGTCCCCACATTGGAGCCACTGCTGCAGCAGTGATCATGGTCTATGAGATGTGTCACTGCACCCAGGCACCTTCACCATTTCCCCCATGTACTTCCCAGAGCAACCGTGTAAGCCACTATGTGGCACACCGACTTGTCTCCCCTTGGAGGCTACATAGGGTAAGAAGGATCCCTTGAATTCATGCAATGTGGAAGTATCGTATCTGAGAGTTGACGTGGCCCTTCCCATCTCTGGGTGTCCTCCCAGGCTCCGGACATTTTGTCTGCTAGAGCTCAGTGGTGACACCAGCTGTGCTGGGTTCCATTCACTTAGCAGAAGTCATTCTGTACCAGCCCAGCCTGGAACCTAACAGATACAAATACATGACAGATACGGCTGCCATTCAGGAACAGGGAAGCTAGACACATGAGCAAAACTCATTCATACTCCCAGACTGTGCACAATCAATGCCAGCATGGAAATTCCCACTCTGACAGCCCTCCCAAACTCTGAGAGAAGACTTGAGCTAAGGCTCTATAGAGGATTCTGCCCCTTCGCTAGACACACTCATTTTCTCTACTCCAGACCTCACCTTGGCTTGTTCCGATTTTGGGTCTCTCTTGTATTTTACAGCAAACCTTAAAAAAGAAATAGCACTAAAGAGTATCAGCGATTCTGATGGGCAACCCCAGATTAGATGGCTGGGACTCATGTTTCTCTTTCTGCAAGGCTGGATAGACAGAAAAACAGAAGGTGAGCTGGAAATCAGAAGACAGGTCAGAGACAACATGAGTGAGAACCAACCTGGATAGAAAGCGCTGGGCTCAGAGAAGGGTGGAGGAGACTGAGGTTCAATACAAGCCATGCCATTTGCTCATTGTCTCTCCCTGCATTGTCTGAGAAATGGGCCCAGGGACTTCTTGGCTCACACAGGCACCAGAAGAACTAAGGAAGCTTGTTCTGTAAAGGACATAGGGTGGGATCGCACATAGTGGTAAATGTTATTCTTCCTCTTTGGTGATATCCACTATCCCTTGGAAATGTAGGCCTGAGCAAATGAATCTAAAAGTCCTTTAGTCTTTTGCAAAGATTTGTTCCAGTTGCATGGACAGCCCTATAGATGCCACACTTCCCGTAAGAGTTCTGCACCATACTTCTAGACTTTGAGCCTTTGTTTGGGTCCTTTGTCCTTTTAGTTTGTGCATTTTGTTTATTTTTCTTGTGGGAACCTGCTTTCCTGTGAGTCTCATGGGAGAGAGATATACAGGGGATTATAACCACAGACGTAATCTCCCACCACACACACATACAGAGAGAGAGAGAGAGAGAGAGAGAGAGAGAGACCCCATAAAGTGCCCTAGAACAGGCAAGACGCCTCCTGTTGGGCTTCCTAGCATCCCCTGATGTGCTTTGTCATAGGAAGATTGACAGTGGGTCCCACACACACACACCTTGCCTCACCCTGTCTTGTGAACCGAAATCAGTGTGGCTTTCCATAGTCATCACCCTCAAAAGTTCTGAGAGCTTGGCAGCTCTGTTCATTTCTCATCCCAGCCCGAGCATGGGTGTTACAATATTGGATGGAGGTTCTTGCCTTGAAACGAGATCAATACTTAATATGGGAACATGCTCTTACTGAGAGGGCGTATGGACTTCTAAGCAGCACCAGCTGCTCCAGTGAGCTGACTGTGTCAGTGATAGACAGCTTATTTAGATCTTGGTTAATCCACAGATGTGTTGCTCTGTATTTCAATTACTTAATTTGGATGTCCTCTCAAGGATAATGTTAAAACCCGCGTGTCACTGGATCAGCCAAGACACACAACAAAGGAAGGTTGGAGTCTATTACAGTTTGGAGATGTATTTCTGGCAGATCCAGAGTGCTGTAAAATACAGCATTAATTTTTGTTTGAAATATTCAAAAATGCCATGGGCAAATGACTTTATGTAGATTATGAATATATCAAGCAATAAAAAAATATTCTAGATACTTCTCTAGGTACACTATTCCTGGCCTTCTCAGAGGTTAGCAAAGTATAAAATAATTTACCTCTAAAATTTCCTACCACCTACACAAATCACACAAGAAATGCAAATTTAGGGTGAAGGGGAAAATATGGCTAATGGTTATAAAATACAGGTAGACTGATTCTAAAGAAGAAACATAGCTGTTACCTTGACAGCGTGACCAATTCATATGCAAATGTACTCATGTATGTGTAGGTCCACACAATCACCTACAGAATTTAACAAAAGCAAGACTGTAATTTTTAACATTTCCATAGACCAGTGGCGTGGAGATGCATCTTCTGATCACTGAATGTGCATTCACACAGTCTCTTTTGACAGCATTGCTCCGAATGATGACTCACACCCGATCTAACCATTCCCTGTGGTGTGTTTTGCTAGGTTTTGATAATTTAGTATAGTCTGCAGTTGAGGACACATCATCTTTGTGCTTTTGTGTAACGTTTCCACAGAATGGAGTGTTACATTGTACTTGAGAATCTCCCTGTCCTGTGGGAGAGAACAAGCACATACACATGGAAAGAAGTCAAGTGCATACAAAGGGACACAGGGGACGAAATGAGTGCACTGACCAAGAGTCAAAAAGCTTGAGATCATTTCTAGCTAGGACTGCAGCAGAAGGCCCCAGGAAAGAAAGCTGTGAACTACAGAACTCCACTAGCAGGCTTAGTGCAAAGGGAAAGCATTGGCTCATGAAATTAGAACGTCCACTTGGTTTCAAACTGAGTTAAGACAAGTGTTCACAGGATGTTGTTAGGTGTGCATGTGTGCATGCGTGTGTGTGTGTGTGTGTGTGTGTGTGTACCTGTTGCATCTCTTGATTCAGCTTCTTAATGTACCATTTTCAGGCTCTCTTCTATATAACTGCTACCTCTGGAAGCTACAGGCTTGAGGGATATTTATACTCTCTATTAATCTCTTCCTGGCCCCTTAAACAAGCCCCCCGCCCACTTACCACTTTGTGACAAGAAATGGCATGTTCTGGTAGCTGGCCTCGGTCTTATGCTTGTGCCTGTGTGACTGGGGGTCCATGCTGTGGAGTAGTAATCAATGGGAAAATATGCTAGAAGACAGCAATGAATCTACTCACGAAGATGCTGGAAATTGAGCAGGCACTGGCAAACACTTTAAGCTACAAATACTGGAAAATTCTAAAGCAAACTGCAGCAGCAATGCTGCTGGTATGCTGTGAAGTCCAGAGGCCCCATGGGCTCTAATGTCATATGACCTGTGACTTCATGGTGGCATTGAGAACTCTGCTGCTTCCCAGCTCTAAGAATCCCATATGATCTGTGCACAGCTAGCAGCAGGGGGTGAGAAAAGACCCTCTTTGGAAAGTTGGTAACTCTTTCCTTTCATCTGATTGGATGAGCTAAGTCACATGCCTACCTCTAACCAATAGCCACCTCTACTAGGAATACTACATGATGACTGGCCAATCAGTAATCCTGGAGAACGGGTGGAACCCTTTCTATCTGAGACATGGTGCTAGGGTTCCCTGAAAAAGCAAGAGCTGTGTGTTGGGTGGTCATTCAACACTGGAATCCAAACAAATGTCCATTGCTTCGAGGCGGTACCTTGAATAAGATAAAGGACCACCTCTGACTAGAAGATGAGATTCTAGGGATGCTCTAGTGATAGTTGACCACAATGTGGAAGTAGGTTTGCACAGAGACCAGGTAGTAAATAAGCTCACTGGGATGTGGCCAGCTAATCCTGCTTTCAGGCCAGCCTTGGGGTGACTCCTGAGGATGTAATTACAAGAGGAAGTTCATATCCTCAAGAACTTCTGGTGGTAGAAACTGGCAGCAGACTAATAGAGTGAACCTATAACTTACCAAAATAAAAAAAAAGTCAAGATAAGAGGGTATAGAGAAAAAGGTGGGCAGGGAGTCAGGTGGGCATCCGAAAGCATATCTGAGAGAAAGGGTGTTCTGAGTAGAAGCAGCAGCAAGCGCAAAGGCCCTGAAGCTGGTGCCCACCATCTTCTTGGAGCTTTAGAGGGGGAATAAGAGGCAATGAGTGGGTAGAGAGGTCAAAGATGGAGCTAAAGCCAGGCCGCAAGTCTTTTAGCAATTGCAGAGACTTTGTACTTACTCTGAACAAGACGTTGAATGTATGATAACAGGGGATATTAATTGGAGAAGACAATGATCCGGCCCTTTTCCCTTGCCTTTGCCTGACTCTTAAGTCTTTCTTCTCTCCTTTCTTCCAGGCCATGTACATGTTCTATGCTCTCGCCATCGTGTGTGATGACTTCTTCGTCCCATCCTTGGAAAAGATCTGTGAGGTATGTGGGGACACATTCCCGGTGTGTGGGGGCCTGGGACGAGGACCCTGTCCTGCCATGTTCTAGCCTCTTCTCTGAGGTCCTGAGGCCCTGGGTACTCAGGACAGTGCTAGCTCAGTCTGCATGGCATTTGATAACCCGGGAGATGGTCTGACTTTAACCCACATTGCATCTGCCTCACTGCTAGTGCCCTCTGGGTGTCCGTGGGGATACTTCCAGAATGTCCTGCAGCAACATAATTCGTGGATGCTCCAGAGCATAAAATGTGTGTCATAAGGGGTAGTGTTTGCAAACAGCCCACACATGTCCTCCTGTGTGCTTTACTACAGTGACGTAAATCCTGTGGAGACAGATGTGGCACTCTGTTGTTTAGGGAATAAGGACAAGATCAAAGCTGTGTTCCTTGCAGATGCAAATATTTTTTCAAATAATTCTGGTCCCCTGGGTGTTAAACCCACAGTGGACACCCCAGGCGTGGGGGGGGTCATACTTTGTGTTCTGCTCCTCCACATTTTTGTTTTTAATTCTGCTGATTCTTGCTCCCTGTCCTTCCCACTGCCTTCCTTCCCTTCGTTTCTTCCCTCTGGGATCCTGTTAGGGTAGGGACCTACCACCACTACATGCTTCCCTCACACTTAACTCTCTATTTCTACTCTGGGTGGAGGCCTGGCAGGTGCTGGGGCAAGGCGCCAATGTGTAATGGGCGAAAATCATTACGCATTATTCACATTAGCTCAACCACTGCCAGGCTGAAGAGCAAATTAAAATATATTCAGGGGTCAACAAGACGGCTCAGTCGGTAAAAGTACCCGCCACCAAGCCTGACTTCCTGAGTCAGGCTCAGGCCTCATATGGTGGAGGGAGAAAATCATCTCCAGCAAGTTGTCCTCTGGCCTCTCCACGTGTGTGCCCTGGCATCTTCACCTGCACATAGGCACGCACATGTGTGTGAGCACACACAAGTACACACATATGCAGTGTACACACACAAACACATGCAATAAGTAAACCTAAAAAGGCTTCTTCAATGTTCACCCTGCCTAGACAGCTCTCATTTTTTGCTGCTTTCATCCTGCTGTCTGTCCTGATTTGTCTATTTCTTCCATGCATGTATCGTGTTTAACATTAGCTGAGTTTTCAGACGGCCGTCTCCCAGACACGTGTCCCACCTGCAAATCCGGCGGCCATCAACCCCTTCTTGCTCCACCCACAGCACCTGATTCAATAGATCCTAAAGACCAGTGGAGAAGGCATTCAGAACCCAAATTTCTAATCAGGTCTTGGGTAATGCTGAGGATGCTAGTCTGCAAGTCTCACTCAGAAGATTACTAACCTAAGCAGTTTCTTCCAAACTCTGGACATTTGTTCTCCTTTGTGTTTAGAAATGAACAATCGTTGCACAGTATCTCTGGATAGGTCATAGGCGTGTGTTCCTCTCTGCAGTGACAGTAGATTACGGAAAGTAGGGTGGTGTCTGGAATGCACCGCTCTCTAGTGCGGATGCGATTGTCACAGTGATGCAGCCCAGGAACAGGCTCGCCTTATGTCAACGCCAAGGGGGAGTTCAGCCCTGTAGTGGGGGCATTCAGCCCTGTAGTGGGGGCATTCAGCCCTGTAGTGGGGGCATTTGTGATCCCTCAGTATCTATGCAGATTGGCTCCAAATCCTTTACTGTTCAACTCTCTTCCGAAAGTCGTGGAGGACTGTAATGTTTTGACTAACTCTAGACTATGCCTAGCACGATGTCAGAGTTATTTAAATATCTGTTGGAGTATGCTTTTCAGAGAAAACTAATAAAGAAAAGGCTGGTGCATGTCTAGTAAGAATACATGTTTGTATTGTTTTTGTTTCCTGAGTACTTTCCATCCACGATTAGCTGAGTCAATAGTCAAGGATACAGAAGACCCACTTACCACCAGTTGGTACTTTATTCTTATGCAAAGCAATATTGTTCTGTCTCTTTCCTTGTGACCTGTTTGTTGTTAATAGCAGAGGTATTTAATATGCCCTATAAATATAAATACAGATATCAACTCTGGCCCTCCATTGAGGAAACCCACAGAAACTTTGAGAACATGTGTGTCTTTCTAGAAAAAAAAAAGCAATCAAACACTAGCAGAACAGAAGACAGTGGAGTATGCCTTTAACAAAAAAACTAAGAAGGAAAGAGAATGTTTAATGGGATAAAGATGCTATTTTTACTGGGTCCCCAGGGTGCAAGAAACTGGCTGTGTTCTTAAGTTAGTGCAACTGTGGCCATCCCTTAACCATGTCTTAAACTCTGCCAGGTGACCACAGTCAGCTTCTCTCTAGGAATCAAGAAACTGAGACTCAGAGACTTAGAGTGTCCTGCCCCAAGTTACACAGCTGTTTAAGAATGGAGTCATGATCTGAGCCCAGGTCAGTCTGAGCTTACCGCTGGGTCACCAGTCACCGTCACACCTGTTGCAATTCCACAATAACGTCTATCAGGTTTCCTCAGAACGGGCTCCACCTCTAGGATCCACAGCTGTGTAGGGAGGAGCAAAGCAGATGAGAGGCCTCCCTTCCAAGAATGCTCCCTGTTCCCAACCAAATCCAGCCTTAGAAGCAAAATAAGTTACAAGAAAGCATGCCAGGCCACATGCCTGTCTCCGTGAGTACAGCTCTGTGGACTTAAAGCCATGCTGATTGCCAAGCAAATGGCCTGTCTGTAGGATGAGGACAGAGTTTGTATCTCCTTGGAGGTCCCATGTTTATGTCTCTGAGAGCCTCATACTCAAATGTCCCTGAATCTCCATTCTTTCACAGGATGGGGGCAATGATGCAGGACCACTCATGGTGGCCTGGCAGAGCTTCCTAGCCTGGGACTCTCCTACAATCTTTATTCCCCCTAATCTCTTCATAGAGAGGTGATGCTGTGTGCTCAGTGCTTGCCCCCAGACTAACTCTGGCGCTAAGCGGAGATGCTCAGAGGGGACGTTGTTTGGACTTTGGTGAAAAATGATTCTAGAAAGAAATCCACATTACTCAATAAATCATAGCTGAGGCAGAGGGGACGGGTTCCAGCTTGAGTCAGGAAAATTGTTGGGCAGGGAGAAGCAGGGGATGCCAATATGATGACCCAGCATGCCAGCAACAGGTCAGATAAGTCACCAAATCTTAGCCACGAGGTGACATCATGAAACTTACAAAGGTGTTAAAATGTGGAGAAGTCCTCTGTGTGCCAATGATAGACACTCAGATTCTGCTACACCGAAGCAAACGGGAGAGGGATGTTTCAGAGGCTCAGCAAGTGGAGGAACATGGCATTCCTGGAGACCTTAGGTTGGTTAGAGCTTACGCACAAATGAGGACTGAATGTCAAGAGTAGGAAGGCTTTAGGGCCATGTGGAAGTTACAAAAGCTACAGGGGGGCTGCCTGGGCCATGGAAGACGGGACAGGCCCTGCTTCAACTACTGTAAACACGGAAGTAGGCTCTGTGCCAGCCAAGCTATGTGCCCTAGCGATCTATGAGCTTGCAGACCACTGATAAAATGGAACATTCCACCTGTATGCAGATTCCACATCCGAGCATTCAGCCTTGGATCGAACTTTTTTTTTTAAGTTTCATCAGTATAGAACAGATGCAAACTTTCCTCCATATCATTATGCCCTGGATAATACAGTAGTTTATGTGGCCTTATTCTCGTATTAGGGACTGTGAGCAATGTAGGGGTGATTTGCAGTATATGGGAGAATGTATATAAGTTATATGCAAACACTACACTGTTTTATGTAAAACTTGAATAGTGCTTGGATTTGAGTATCTGGATCCTGCAGGGAAGGAGGCATTCCTGGAACTGATCCCTACTGATCTCAAAGGGTGATTATATTTACAGAGGGTTGCATGAATCTGGTGGGGATTTGGCACAGAGAGAAAGTGATGGATGCTACCATGGTACCAGGGCAGGGCTATGTGGAGGGAAGGCCCAAAGGTCTGGAGGAGAGGTCTTGCTGACAGAGTATTTCAGGAAAAGACAGAGACTGCCTGAGTCACTGAATCTAAATGGGAACCACGGGACCTGTTGTTCATAGGGAGTCCATGGTGTTCAGCGGTGGCCAGGGAATGCAGGAATTATTCTCTGCTCAGAATGAAGCTGAGGAAGATTCTCTCTGCCCCCTCCCTCTCATATGGCAACTAGCAATGCAGAGCCAAGAGAGCTTTGTGACTAGTGATTCTAAGAGTCCAGCAAGGTATTGCCAGATCAGAGTGAATTAGGCATGAAGGAGGAGAAAAAAAGAAAGAGATCTAGAAGCAAGAGAAAACCGTACATAAGGCCAACCTTCATAAGCAACCATGAAAACCAGCCAGTAGAGCTCGGGAGGGAAGTGCGGCAACTCCCGTCTTTCTTGGGAGCAGAGCTTCCTAGACTCCTGGTTCCGGTGTCAAGTTGGCTTCTGGCCAGCCCCACCCACTGAGACTTAAGTGCCCAGGGCTTCCCCACCAGCCACAGCTTTTAGTGTTGAAGTGCCATCTCCGAGTCTCTTCAGTACCCATGTGAGCCTTAACTCTGAGTGAGTACAGAGCCAAGGAACCCAGGGTCCCAAAGAGACTCCTTTCAGAGACTCCTCCGAGTCCATACTGCCTCTCTGTGGCCAAGCAGAGAAGTGCAGCCACCTGTACCACCGAGAACAAGAAGGGGCTGGCATTGAAAACTGGAATTCTCTACCCTGTCGCCAGAAGGGAACCAGGTGCTTATCAACAGCCAGCAGCTCACTTTCTGACGTACGGTGGAATGCCAGAAAGCCAAACACACCAGCCAGCCACCAAGGTGCGTTCGTCTTGGGATCCTGAGAACCAGCTTCTGCCTTAACACACAGGGTGACTCGAGGAATGAGGAGTGTCCCCAAAGATCTGGGGTTGCACCATTTTCGATTCAATCTCAAGGCGTCTCTTCTGCTGTGACACCCGGAGTTTGAAGGTCAAGGGTTGGGACTGAGCTTCAGGAGAGTGATTCCTGAGGCACATTTACAGGCTTGAAAACGGGCCACTGTGAGCTTGAGGTAGCGGAAGCTCTGCAGTGGCCGTGGTCTTTGCACGCTGCCCTAGATTATATACATCTCTTCTAACATCCGAGTGTCTTCCAACAGCTGGGGAGCAGAGCACAGCCATCAGAAAGGATATGACCACCCACTACTGCCCACGCTGCTCCTAGCCCCCACTCCACTCTCCTGGTCATTGGCACAACAGCCCCTGGGTGCATTTGGGTTGTGGACCCCAAATCTTCTGTAGAGCCTTTGGGCTAATGAAGTCTTGTAACCTGCTGATTCTGCCGGTGAGGGTGGTGAGCAGATTGCAGAAAGAGCCAATCTCTGAGTGGAGGACCGTACAAGGCACTGAACCCCACCCCTGGGTCCCTCTGAAGTCCCTGAGCTTAGGACCTGGGGAGTCACAGTCATGTGTATTTCCCAGGTAAAATCCCAACTCACCTGTCTTGTTTTTGTTCTGCACACAGCGCCTCCACCTCAGTGAAGATGTGGCAGGAGCCACATTCATGGCGGCAGGCAGCTCAGCCCCAGAGCTGTTCACATCGGTCATAGGTAGGTGACTCTAGGCGGACATCTCAGCCCTTCCCTCCGTGAGAGAAAAGGACTATGGGGAAGAAGGCCCTTGGCTTTGGGTTGTCTGCCATTAACAAAAATGAAGTTCACAGACCCCACCCCCACCCCAAGCAGAGCATCCCACTTTGCTGTGTTCATTCAATACTTCTCCTGCATGTGAACTTGTCCACGGCCCAGAGCCAGTGTTAAGGGGAGGCTAAGGGACAGTCTCCCCTCTGGGTTCCAAAGCTCCTCCCAGTGGCTAGCTACTTCCTGTGGATCCTGAGCATAGTCTAGAAGTAGGACATGTCCTTCAGGTTCTCCTGGGGCTGCAGCTGGACCACTCCAACCAGACGGGTTTGGGCCTGTGTTTCAGGAGTGTTCATCACCAAGGGTGACGTGGGAGTCGGCACCATCGTGGGCTCTGCTGTGTTCAACATCCTGTGTATCATTGGCGTCTGCGGGCTCTTTGCAGGGCAGGTAAGACTGATGGCTTCTTTGTGATGGCAGTCTGTGGCACACGGAGAAGATGGAGATACGGAGCTGAGGCAGGAGGCTGTCGTGCTAGAATTCACCCACATGGGATCCTTGGGCAGTGCCATTGAAGCTTTCCGTCAGACACCTGAAGCCACTGTTAATCTGGTTTCCAGACTGATGGAAAATAGACTTTCCAGCTCCACATAGGAAATTAGCCAGCCTGACAGTGGTTAACTGTGAACATGAAAATGTGACGCCCACCCCCAATTTGAGAGCTACTGATCGGCACTAGAACGAGCTAAACTCATTTCCAATGTGATGGTTGCCTCCGAGGAAATGAGATAAATGAGAAAGAGGGAGAAGAACTGGGACAATGGGTTTCTGCTTAAAGAAGTCGTGGTTATGCAGTTCAGGATGCAGCCTTTCTTCCTGCCGCAGTCTAGAGGGGCCTCGGAGTCCTGAGTTAAGTTAAGGAGACCGTTCTAACGCCAGGGTTAAACTGGGGCCACTGTCCATTATGAATAGTCTCAGGAATTTGTTCAGAAGTCACCAGAGTGTGACACTATTGGGCAGCCAGGGTCAGAGCCTAAAGCTTCATGGGGCCTGCATCTTCCCTGTGACTCTCATATCCTAGCTTCCTCAGAGAAATGGCCATCAGAAATGGAATCCTCTGTTCTCTGCCTAAACAGTCAAGACTCAGTATCTCCTAGGAAAAAAAAAAAACGTTTACTATTCCAGAGGGACCTGGTAATCCACTTCACCTGATCCGGAACCCCAGTGTGGTCTGTGCCATGCCCTGCTGGAAGTGGCAGGTTGGTATAAATGGCTAAGACAGATGCTGGGGTCCTTCACCCTCCTGTGTGTCAGGCCTCTGGGTCTCTCAGAAGCTGCTGAGGATGCCGTGATGTTTGCCCCTCAAATCTACACTCAAGAGTTCCCATAGAATTCACCGCTATGCTCCATGGCCCATTTTTACTGGCACCATTTCTATGCCAACACGTTTGTCCAGCCTGCCCACTTGTGTTTGTTCCTTCCAAGTGACAAGCAGAAGGACACCTTGATCTTGTCAGGCATCAGCTCAGGGCTCCCTAGTGCCCTGGGCTCCCCGCTCCTCTCCAGAGGCCCCTGGGCAGGTGCTTTGTTCGTGAAGATTGAGGTCTGTCCCACTCACTAGGTTGAATAGTTTCTGCATTCTCCATGACCCGTTGTGTTAAATGTAATGCGTTCACACTGTAGCGTTCTTGAATTCTCCTGCCTAAGTAGCGCCACTGAAAGAACGAGCCACGTGTCTGCCTTTACTGCTCTCCCTCTCCCCTGCCTGACCGACTCGCCACCGCCTTCCAGAGATGAAGAGTCACACCAGCGGAAGCTGTTGCTGTTCGCACTTTCTTAATTAGCGTCGTCACCGTTGGCTGTATGATTATTAGCCCGGCCGTTATTAGTGTTGTCATGAGTTCATTAGTCATGTGTACCTGCAGCTTGATTGGGAAGCAAGCCCGAAGGGGAGGAGGTAATGGGAGGAAATGAAACAAATGACTGGGTGGTCTCTACTCAGTGCCACACAGCTAATTACTTATGAAGTGACTGCAGCGTGATTGTGGCGTGTATCAGCAGCGCCACCCGTCACAAGCTGGGTAAGAGCAGCTGCTCGTGGCTGAGGCACAGGTTGTTGGCATCCGTCTTTCTACCTCCTCTAGGTCCTGGCTGGCTGGTCTCACAGGCCCCTGTGACTGGAAAGAAGTAACAATCAGTTTGTTCCTGGAAGCAGCCACCAGGGTGATTCTAGATGCACCCTTCCTTTTTTAAAAAAAAATTAAATTTTTTTTTATTTGTTTGTTTGTTTAGCCTGTGCCAGCTTGGAGATTTCCAAAGCCATCCACACTTGCCTGTTTTGTGGATTCCCTCACATCTTTGCAGAAGACATGGAGTTGTATTTGGGGAGAAACAGGAGCCAGATAGTCAGATTGACCTGGGATCGCATGCTTGCTCTGCTGCTTGCTAGCTGAGGGATTTTGAAGAAGTTATTTTAGCTACTGGAGTCTAATGCTTCTCATCTATAGAGTGGGTATAAGCATGCCTGCTTCTGAGCGTTGCCATGGTGATGAAATCTATCGTGTTTGACATTAGTAATAGTACTTGGTCTGCAAGGACAGTCAAAACAAGTTAGACACTATTATCAACCCTTGGTAGACTCATCCTGAGGTCCCCACTACCTTATTACATCCTAGGAAACTGGAAAGATGTGGCTACTCAACTGATGGACTGATTGACAAGGGTGTCTGTGGCTCCTGTCAGAGACTCAGTGGGGAGCAGCGAGGTCAGGAAGAGGGTCTTGTGAATGAGGACGAAACGGTATATTAACATTATGAGGTCAGAGAACTAGTGCTTGGTCCTAGGCGGTCTCATGAGTGGCAGAAAAGAGCAGTCGTTGAAAAGTGAGTGTTGCCTCGTCTCACTCAGTGGGGACACGTTCCCAGACAGCGGAGCTGGTGCCCTGGGATGTCACAACAAAGGACAGGAATTGGGAAATGAGTGATTAGTAAATCTAATCATGGGTATCACTTGGCATTATTATTTATAGTGTTCTGCACTTTCTCCTGGCTGGGAGAATTACAGCGAGCACCCATGGGCCTCTCTAATGCATTTCAGTTTAAAGAGCAGTGCATGAGGAAGTCTGTCACCCATCTAAAACTAAAAGTAATTAAGCTGTAAGGTTTGAGCTCCTGCCTCAATTAGGGTTTTGATGGATTCAGTGTAATTGAATGGCTTCTGTATTAGCAGTTTACAAACATACCCGATACCTTGTGTTTGCCTGAGGTGCTTTGTGGAGTTTTTATGGGACAGGAGGAAATTGCCTCTCAGAAAGTGGCTTGGAAAGAGGTTCTGGGTGTCCCACGGGACATTTACAGAGCTGTGGTCCTCCCAGTTTGTCCTTAAGAACAAAGAACGACAATGAGGTGAAACTATCCAGGTCTTGACGCAACCTTTTAATATATTTTGCATATTGCATTAAAAGGATTTCATGCCAATTTTGTAAAACAATGTGCTTATGAATTTAAATCCAGCATTCGGAGCATGTTAAGCTTCAAGTACATAACCACAAACAGAGAGTAAACAGTTTAACTGCAGCCCAGATTAGGACTTTCATATTCTGGTTATTGCAGGCTGGCAGATGGCTCCGGTTTGTTATAAAAGCTCCTGCATTGGCTCCTGGCATCCTTATAATGTCCCTGATGTTCTTTGGCGAGGTCCGTCTAATCTTGGCTACATTTGCCTTTCTTCAAATAGCACCCTGCCTGAGCTGGCTCGTTTACACAAATCAGAGTTGCACTAAGAGGTTACGCATCCGAGCTGAAGCTTGCCCTCATTTGAATATCCCCAGAAGAAGACTTCAGGCAAGGAGTCAAGTGCAAGTAGTTAATTTGAAAGGTTACCCCAAGGAACACTAGCAAGCCATTAAGGGCATGAGACAGAGAAGAGAAAGCTGTAGACAAAAGCATTGATGAGCAAGTTAGCACTACCAGCCCCTGGGATTTGATTCATCGATGGGGGCTGGTTTGCAGGTGTGCAGTGATCTCACATAAGAGGCAAGAGCGCTGGGGTACTTACCCACCAACTTCCACATTCCATTCCATATGACTCTGGGTAAGAAGCATGAATCCCTCAGCATGGGATGCTGTTGGGTGGCCAGTCAGGGTGGACCTTGGGACTCAGAGAAAACCCCAGGCAGAGGGATGCAAAATTTGCCTACGGGAAGGAACTGAAAAGATGGAGAGATGCAAATGAGCCCATAGACCAACACCAAGGCTTCAGTGTAAGCCAGCTGGATAGACGCCATCTTCAACTCCATTGATGGATGCAATTGTGAGGACCAGGTGACAATTTAGAAAGTATAGATGTGGATCCGTCGTGGTACAATGCTTGCCTAGTGTGTGTGAGGCTTTGATCCCAGCCCTACATAAATACATACATACATACATACATGCATACATATATATATATGTATTATTAAAGGTTTTGAAATATCATTTATGATTTTTTATTTTCCAAAAGTGATTGATTCCACTTTCAAGTATATCAATTTAGTATGAATTTACTAAAACTATGAGTCTCATAATATAATTGGTAGGTTTACATAAAGTCAGAAATATCTAAGGATTTACTAAGGTATAATATTCATACAGTGCTATGTGTACATTATATAATGTTTTAAAAAATCATTCTTTTTAATATGTAAATGTATGTTATTTCTCTTGTATCTTTATCATTTTGGATTATGTTGTATAAATAATAATGTTTTTGCATGGGTGGGTGGATGGATGTGTGCCCGTGTGTGTAGTGTGTCTGTGTGTTTGTGTGGGTGTATACACATGGGTGTGAGGTTTGGGTGTGTGTGGAAGCCAATGATCAACATCAATGGTCACAGTCATTCTCCACCTCCTTGTTTCACTGAACCCGGAACGAATTACTCAGCGGGACTGTCTGCTGCTCTCCCTCTGCTGAGGTTACAGATGGGCCCTGCCGTACCCAGTGACTCCCCAGACTCGGGTCGGTATGCTGGTGAGGAAGCTCTTCATCCGCCATGCTGTTTCCTTGCCCAAATAATAAGGTATTTAAAGGAAAACCGATATATACCACATGCATTGCAGCCTCTGGAGAGAACAGTACAAATTAATAGTGACTCTGATAGTTAATTCTGCCCCAGGTCATAGCTTCATTAAATAGAAAACTGCAATTTTCACAACTTATATTAAAAACCATGATAAAAAGTGGGGGGAGTAGCTACTATTCAATAGACTTACTCAGACACCACACCCAGCAAAGGTCTGTGAGCATTTGTACAGATGCACCCTCTGAGTTTTAAGGTACAGGCTAGAACTATCCTCATCAACGGACGAGGAAATGGACCCTAGAGAGTTGGGAAAGGGGGTCTGCTGAGGTGGTTAAAACTAGAACAGACATATCGACTGACATTATAATCCATATGAGGAGCCGCTGATTATAAAACCTCTGGATAGAACTATAGCACTCTCAGTATTAAGCTGACATTTTGTGTGTTCTTTAGAAGTTTGGGGTGTAGGAGTTGGAACCATGCAAGGAATGGTCATATCAACAAGGTAGTGGTGTCCCAAATGGATGCTGGAGGCACTCAGTACAGCTAAGGCGCATCTAGAAGCTTCTTTCATCATACCAAAAAGCATCTTCCATAGCTCAGCTCTTGCTTCCCCAGTAATGGAGATTCGGGCTGATGGACATAATAGAAGACTTGTGGGTCTCCTGTCTACATTAATTCCTAGGTTATTGCTCCCCAGACGAAACTGAATACATCTATCACGTTCCAAGTCTTGGAATCAATTTAGACCCCCAAGTTGGTTAGGGACTATGAAAAGTGAGAATGAAAACCGCATACCACCCATTCCAAATCCGGGATTGGAGGTCAACTGTCCACTGTAAATAGGGAGGTGATGGGACAAGAATGAACTGGAATGACCTCTGGAAAACTAAGGATTGGGGATTTCCCCGGGGCGGGATGTGCTCGCATTTGGTACTGTCAGAAGCAAGAAAGCAGCGTGTATGGTGAAGTGACAGACCTGAGCAAGGGTTGACCCAGGAAGCAGTCGATCTTTACCCCCCCCCCGGGAAAGCAGAGGTTCTCCTGCAGCTTCTGCAGGCTGCCTGTATGGGGAGACAGAATGCAGATCCAGTCCAATTAGATAAGAGGATTGGCTTAAACCGCAAAGCCCCATCTTCAGGCTCAGCTCCACTCATCCCAGTGCGGACTCTGGAGGACAGGGAGGGAGCTCTGGTGTGAGCAGATGGGATGCCCCAGTCGTGTAGCGGGTGTGTTCCAGGAGTGTTTCCTTTCTGATCCTGGTGGTAGCAACTCCCTACCTATTCCCATGTCCTGAAATCAGCCCTGTCTTCAGTCCCACATGCTATTCCCATGTGCTGAAATCAGCCTGTCTTCAGTCCCATACGCTATTCCCATGTCCTGAAATCAGCCCTGTCTTCAGTCCCACACGCTATTCCCATGTCTGAAATCAGCCCTGTCTTCAGTCTCACACGCACGTAAGTGCAGAGGCTTTCAGTTTCTGGTGACAAAACACCAAGTTTAACTACATTGTAAGTAAAGAGAATTCAGTGATATCTCTAAAACTGCACAGGAACGTGTAGGGTTTGACCAAGGCCCTAACCCCATTGTTGTCCTCTTGCCTCTACTCACCTCTGTCCTTGTCAGATTAGTTTTCTTTGATGGAAAAAAAGACTGTAGCTGTTTCAGGCTGCATATGCACATACCACATGGGTCAAGAGAAGAAACAAGAAAACGTCACCTTGTCTACACTGCTGTCCGGCCCCTACTTAATATCATCAAACAAAAAATCTGGATGGGCCCATCAGATTGAACCAACTATTCTAATAGAGTTACCAGATTAGTTTAGGTTAGCAAGAACTACCCACCCGTGTCTTCTTTCTAGAGATAAGAATCTTATCTACTCCACCCCAGAAGCACAGCTTCCGGTCCCCCCTTGTCACGCAGTACAGAGTCAGAGATGAACTGACAGAGCCTGCCCTGGTTCTCAACCTGGCTCACTGATTTCCTTTTCTGGCCTGGTCTCACACAGCCCTGCCACTGGTATTTATATGGACATATGCTGTCATTTGGGGTGTCGTGTGTGTGTGTGTGTGTGTGTGTGTGTGTGTGTGTGTGTATGAGAGAGAGAAAGAGAGAGAGAGAGAGAGAGAGAGAGAGAGAGAGAGAGAGATTTGTGTTACTGTGGCCAAATAACTGACCAAAACCTTACCTGGAGAAAGGGTTTGAGTCATAGCTTCAGAGTTCATGGTCTCTTGATCCCACATAGCTAAACAACATCATAGTGATGGGAATAAGTGGCAGAGACTCTTCTTGATGCACAGAAATCAGACAGTGAGTCTAGAAGGAAACAGGAATAATCCACACCCGAGAACCTGCCCACTGTCCTATACTCTCGAGATGGACGCCAGCCCTAGAATTTCTAGAACCTCCCAGATTTCTAGCACCATCTGCCTGAGTGGAGACCAAGCCTTCAAATAGTGGGCTCCTGGAGAACATTCTACATTCAGGCTATCATGGTGTCTTTATCTTTTTTTTAATCAGAAGCTTCCAAACTGCTTTTCACAGTGGGTACCTGTGTCCCCTTCCTTCCCCGAGCAGTGAGGTTGCAGGCATTTGTATCGTCATCACCACTTGCTGTGGTCAGCTTTACTTTGTTGTCTATGATCTCTGTCACTTCAGCAAATAGAAAGAGTGCCTCTCTGTATGTGTAGTTTGTGGTTAGAGGCATGGCTCTGTGCAGCTTTTCCTGGGATTATTTGGCATCTTCTTTGGTGAAAAGTAGGTTCAAATCTCTGTCTGTGCTGTCATTTGGACCTTGTCTCTTCCTTCCACTCTTGTCCTGGCAGTCTCTAAATCAAGGCACTCAACTACTCCTCTGAGTCCTTCTGTCCAATTTGTTTTAATTTCCAAATCAATAGCGAGTAGGGTCATTAGAAATGATTTAGCATGGCCATAGAGATGTTTTACTAGTGCTGTTGCCCTCATTTGGGTTTGCAAGGGAGGTACTCAGAAACCACACTGTTCAACTGTGCCAGAGAAAATAAAGAGGTTGGTGCCCTTGTGCCCAGCAAAGCAAACTTAGCAATAACTGAGATCCAAGGCACAGATTTTCAGAAGTGTGCAGTGGGAAGCTGAAGTCCCTAGAATGTGGGGTGAGCATTCCTCCCATGGTGAGCCTCACGTTGCTCCTGGACAGTGAGCTTCAGGTCACTGCCTGCCTTCTTGGCCTACCTCATAAGGGCCAATGAAAAGGCAGCCCAGAACCTTTTCTACATGCTACAGAACATCCTTCTGAAAGGAAAGACCAACTTTGAGACCTAAAGCCATTTCTTCCAGGGACAATTTCTTGTTCCTGTGGCAAAAAGACCTAACAGAAGCTACTTAAGGACGGTAGGGTTTATTCTGACCCTCAGTTTGAGGGTGTAGTCCATCGTGGCATGGAAATCATGCTGGCAGAAGCAGTGGGTAGTTGGCCATATTGCATCCACGATCAGAAAGCAGAGAGAGATGAATGCTGATGCTCAGCTGTCCTCCTTCATATTCAGTCCAGAACCTCAACCCATGGAGCAAGCACATGCCGATCATGCACCGGGCGCTGTTCCTGCATCTTTAGCTATATTCACTAGTTCTGTCCTCAGATAACTGCGGAGACCACCGTTCTCAAAAGAGTAAATTGAGGCTCTGACATGTTTAGTAATCTCACCACACTAGTGCCTCAGAGGCTTTGGGACCGCATTGCCCAGCCAGTGGCATTGAAAGGTCTGCTGCTTTCTCCAGTTTTTACGGTTAGTTCATTTAGATAAGACGTCTCACACCCTAAGCTGCCAGGCCAGGCATATGACAGCCATTCCTAGCACTCCTTCACAGATCACTGCCTTTCTAATCATGGAACCCGTAGGAAGCAGAGGACATGAACAGGTTGACTGCCTCCTTTACCCTCTCCTGGATGACTGTACAACACCAGTTGAGCTCACAGGCATTGGGCTATCTTAGCTGCACAAAGTCTACCTCCAAAAAAATTGGCCCCAGGGACTCCGGTACTCTGTCCCTTGTCCCAGAGACGCCTCATTTCCTGTATGCCCCTTATGTACCAGCAGGCCCACACAGCAAAAGGGGTGAAACATTGGGATCATAGCCCTGTAACTCCACGCCAGACAAAAGAACATAAGACACCTCTCTGATGCAGGGGAGCATAGGCATTGACAAGCCCTGAGAGTGTGCAGAGCAAGACTGTGAACCTGCTTCTTCAGTTCCTTAGGCTTGTCTCCAGACTTCAACCTGTTCTCACTTCTTGTCGCCATGTATATATGGTGCTGGCCCATGTATATGCAGGACAGTGTAAGCTATGCCATAATATACCAGGTGTCATGATCTGAGCATAAGCAGCTACAGTCAAAATCCCTGTGGAAAGATCTCATGCCACACCTGAGGCTCCCCAGTGCTTGAAATTATGTACCTGTTTATAGACAGTATTTCTGAAAGGCGGTTTGTCTGGCATCTGGGGATGTAAAGCCAGAGTAATTATCCACTGAAGAATGAACCCAGAGCAAGTGTCAGACCTAAACTGAAACGCTGCCTCAGTAAGTTCTTGATTTAACAGGGTTCACTGAGTGCTTACAACCTGCTGGGCACTGTTCAGCACCAGAGATGCCAGTGAAAAGAACTGCATTCTAGCATTTGACTATGAGCCATAGGATGCTATTAAACATCCGACAAATATGGCAGTTGGTAGGTAGGAATGTAGAAAGATGGATGGATGATGGGTGACAGATGGGTAGATGGAGAGAGGAAGTGCAAGAGAAAGAGAGAGAAGGTCTTCATTCCACTTGGTGTGGGGGCTAGGAAGAAGGTGTGGTCTCAATTAAGAGTCAGTGCTGTGAGGGAAAAGAACAACATAGGAAGAGGTTTATAGAGGATACACGAGAATAAAAGGTCTGGACTTATAAAGAATTTCCAGGAGCATCATTACCACGAATGCTGCTAGTTCAATACAGTGGAAAACACTCCCTTCCACCATAAAGAAAATAGCACCACTTTAGTATAGACTGATTCAGATGGCACTGTAAATGTGAGTCACTTTGAGCAGAGGGAACATATCATCTGCACAGACACACCACTGCTGTCCCTGGAAATACTCTAGAAGGCTGGTCTATTAGTCTCACAAGCCAGAGCAAAGAAACAGCAATGCCGAGGGTATTAGGAAGATGCATGCCCGGTGGCTACTGCTGCTTCCAGCAACAGTGAACATTTGAGGTGACAACAAAGACACAGGAAAGAATGACAATATTAGGCCGGGAGCTCCCCAGAGGCATCTCTGCCTGACTTCTAAGGTCTAGAATCAAGGACCTGAAAAGATAAAACAGTTCATGAAGTGCTTGTCATGCAAGCATGAGGAGCTCAGTTTGGATCCCAAACATCCATATGAAAGCTAGGTAAGGCAGCCTGCATCCATAACCGCAGTATAAGGGAGACAAAGGTGTAAAGATAAGCAGACTCCTTTAACTCGCTGGTCAGTTAGTCTGGTCAATAAAACCCTATCTCAAAACATAAGATGGAAAGAGAAAGACCCCAACCTCTGACCTCCACATGCATACACAGAAATGTGTATTCACATGAACATGTGCACAGAGTAGCATCAACCTCTGATGAGTACGCGCTTGACCTTTGAGCAAAGACTAACGGAACTGTTCTCAATATAGTCCATGCGGAAAGGCTCATATATGATCTTAGAGAGTGCACAATTCCCCCCAAAGTCTGGTACACACTGTAGGGGACATTTCTGTGTCCCACAATTCAGTTCTGTCCCACCAACCAACTCCCAAATAACTACACAGAGACTTATAAGCCCAGAGCTTATAGGCTTGTTACTAACTAGCTCTTACAACTTAAATTAACCCATATTTATTAACCTATTGTTGCCAAGTGGCTCGTGGCTTCTTACCTCATATTCTACACATCTTGTTCCCTCCATCTCTAGCTGGCAACTCCGCCTTTCTTCTTCCCAGAACTCTCCCAGTTTGGCTCTCCCACCTAACCTCTTCCTGCCAAGCTATTGGCCAGTTGGTTCTTTATTAAACCAATGAGAGCAATGCATATTCACAGTGTTCAAAAGGATTACTTATTCCATAGCAACACACAGACAAAGGAGCTTCAGTTGATTGCCTGCCCAGTTAGATGGATGAAAGGCAAATGTCACAATATGACACAAAGTGTATTGAGACACAATCAGTAGAAACTCTTTGAGCAGAACCCCAGACAGTCACGAAATAGAGTGGCAGTTTAATATGGCCACCCCTTCATTGACTTTTATGCATAGAAACTTAGACAGTGATGATCTCTGCTCTCCCAGAGCTTACAGACTGACATAGGGGCTCAGAAATAGATAGATAGATAGATAGATAGATAGATAGATAGATAGATAGATAGATAGATAGATAGATAGATTTAAAAAACCATATAAACCAATAAGTGATGAAATCATAGTTAAAATTTTATTCTAAAAATGTGTTGGTAATGCTGTAGGGATGATCTGTGGAGAAGGCAGAGGATTGACTCTGACAAGGGGAAGTCTCTCAAAGGAACCCACAATTATGAAGGCAACTCCATAGGAAGGAAAAGGAAATTCCAAGTGGAAAGGTGAAGCGGGGGCGTCTAGACACAAAGCAGTTAGACAGGGATGAGGGTCCTAGAAAAGGCTAGTTTGGAGCCTGGTGCAGAAGGATGAGTGTGATAGAGAGATTGGCAGGGAGAGATTGGGTCTGACCAGGGGTATTTGGGGGGTGGAGATTGGGTGCAGTGGGAGCCACTGCAAAGCTCAGATCCCCACAGTAATGATATCTGATTTGTCCTCTGAGAAAATCACGCCAACTCCTCACTGGAGAAAGAGCTCTGTGGAGGAAAGATGGCAGCAGGGATCCAGTGACGGTTGCTCTGAGAAACTTGAGTGGGTTCTGCAGCTGGAGGGACAGTGAGAAGTAGCTGCTGGATTTAGAGCATGTCCCAGAGGGAACACTAAGAGGATAATGAATTGAAAATGGCAGTGAAGGAAAGTGATAAGTCACAGCAGACGCTGAGACTTTTAGCCTGAGCAATGTCAGTGGGCTACAGAATATTTATTGACTCTATTAGTGCTGATAGATTGGTCATGAGAAATTAGAGTCTGTTTCCATTGAATATGTTGTAAAGTCAGCAATTCCTTGTCAGATCCAGAAACATGGGTGGGTCACTGAAATAGCAGAATGGATCTCAATAAAAAAAATAGCTTTTTTTACTTTTAAAATTATTATCCTTTTTAAATTTTTTGATTAAAATATAAAATTCCCCTATCCCCCTCCAGCCCCTCCCAGATATCTCTCGTTCCCTCTCAGTTCGCATCTTCTTTTCCTTTGTTATATATAAATTATTGCCAAAATACATAACTACAACTTAATTCAGTCTGTTTGTTGTTCCTTGTATATGATTTCAGGACTGATCACTTGCTATTGGATAACCAATTCGAGAGCTCATCCCTATGGAAGACTATTCCTTCTATTCTTCTGTTCTTACCATTCCTTGGTGACCCATGTGGGACCCACCCCTAAACAAATTAACTTTCAACTTAATTTTAACTATAAAACCCACATTTTTAACTAAAAGCTCTATCACCTACCTGCTACTCCCCAACCATTTTTACTTGGTAGCCATTGTCACTACTGGTCCTACAAAACCTCTCTAAGCAACCGAAGTATCAAGGAGACATGACTCCCGTTGGTGGCTTATCATCAAAACCCTGGCTGGCCAGTTTCTTGGTGGACCAGGATGATTCAGCTGTAGCAAACTCTAAATTTGTCTTATCAAACATATGAAATTCAAGAATTCATTGCTAGGGTCAAACTTCTCATCATTTTCTAATTATTACCATCTTATAGTGAGCTAAAGTAAACATACAAACCTTGGGTCGCACTACCCAGCTCAAAATCAATGTATATGACCTTCAAATTGACAAGAGTTTCCCAGACTCCTATCAGTCGTGGTAGGAAGTAAACAATTGTAATCGACACTCTCGCTAGTGTCTCTTGACCCATCTATTCTGTGTTTCCCCAGATACCTGTATGCCCAGTTAAAGCTTGGCTAGTTCATCAGCTCACGCTGGACGGCAGGACCATCAGGTTCTCTTCATCCCAGGTTCTCTAACCTCCAGGCAGCCCATACCATCAGACAGCAAGGGCTCAACTTGCAATTTTAAAATGCAGAAACGGTGGCGAGAACCATGAGAAGTTCTATGAGCTTTCTAGGTTTGTTTTTCTAGTGTGACAAAACCCTTTTCTGGTCCGCTTATTCTCACTGCGTGCCAATCTCCCTTGACATATGTGAAGTAAGTCTCCTATGCTTCCCCCCCCCATCCAGCAGCTCCCTCCTGCCTTCCCTTCCTCCAACTCTGCATTTTTAAATGAAAGTCTTAAGCCTGGGCCTGATTCTGACTCTTCGAGTGAGAAAAATAAGCGCTATTCGCTGGCCTTTCCAGCGCATGTGTGGAACACATGGACAGTGGCGTTTGTTAACAAATATCTGGTTCTCACTAGCAAAGCAAGATGTTCTGTCCCTGCCCAGAACCAATCAAGGGACTGCTTGGCAGGGAAGGGGGAGTCTGTCCTCCTTTTCCTGTAGTGAGACATGCATAATTGGCCACTCCTTAGGAGACAGGGAAGAAATATGGTCTGTGTATGCTTTATTTATTTGTGACTCGTTTTCCTCAAGAAGGAAGCTATGGCTACAGATGGAGCATGGAAAATTCGAACTGGGGCATGTGGTATTGCTGGCCAGCAGCCGGGAGACTCAGGATGAGGTGGAGTGGCTAGTCACCATTATCCCCACGGTCTCCGTCATTCCCAGAGCTCTGTCACGATGCAGTAAACCTGATTTTTTTCCCACTGTCTTGCTGTCTTTGATTACTGCAACATGCAGCTTTCAAAGACACGTGTCCTGCCTCCCCACCGAATCATTTATTTTTCCTTTTTAAAAAACAATATACAGCCGTCTTCTGCTCCCAGTTATTCTGTTTTTATTGTAAATTAAAAACAGCTTTTGTGCTAATCGCTATTCTTTTGGGGGGATCTCAGTTGAGTTAATACAGAATTATATGTATTAACTCCTTTCATCCTTAGATCAATCCCATGGTGTAGATACTGTTTTTCTCATTTTACAGATAAGAAAGCAGAACCCAGAGAGAGAGGGAGGGAGAGAAACTTGCCCTAGGCCACACAGTCAGGAAGAGCAGAGCTAGGATTTGGAGCCTGGCAGTTTGGTCACGGAATGTACATTCTTAATCTCTGGACAGCAAGCAGAAGCTGGTGGCACAAAACGGTGCCGAGAAGCCTCCATGCAGGGGGCTCCCGATGCACACGGCTCCCGAAGGAAGAGGTGTCCCAGATTGTGGAGCACTTCTCTGTGGTCTAGAAGATGATTTCTCTGGGGTGCCCTTGAACCTCTTTGTTGGAGAACCTCCTGCAGAAAGGGCTGCGGCTGACTGCCCAGGTGGCCAATCATCTCGGAGTGAAAAACAAGATCACATTTCCGTTCAGAGCTCAGCCTCCATCCCGAGCTACGTTTATATGTGCCCCAGTGGTGGAGTTTAGGCGTGACTGAAATATGGCATTGGATAAAAGGGATTTTTGAAGCCTCTTCTGATACTGGTGCCTAATTCTGCTATGCTTTGGTGCTTTGGAAGTCTGCTGCGAAGAGCAGTGGGGTCCTCGCCTCCCCTTGCCTCGCGTTAGTGATGGTGGACCAGGATTGATTGATTCCGCTCGTCTGGCGAGTGGGCAGTCTCTTAGGAGAGGCAGTTCTGCTTTAGGAATATGGAGGAAAGACTAGACGGAGGCAGACGGGTGATTCTTAGAAGGGGTCAAAGCCCATGAAGGCCCCTGGTGACGTGCAGCTTCTTTCTCAGATCCACATTTCCTCCAGAGCACCGGGATGCTTTGACCCGTGCTCTCTGTGGAGGCTGAGACCCAGCGGAGTATTGCTGAGGAAATGCCTCACTGCTCCTGGAACAAAGTGGTAAACCAAATCCAAATAGGAAATAGCTATTTTTGTGGAAGTGAGGGGCAAGCCCCCACCCTTGACAGGCTTGCCTCACTGGAGCTCTGGCTATTGACTCGGCCAGCTCAGCCTAGGCAAACCATAGATAGACGAGCTCACAGCACTTCCTAGACGCGTATGGATTCTCTGTGGGCAGTTAAGCCCTAGCAGAGCCCCAAATAAGGGACTTGAAAGCTTTCAAGGATCACAAGACCATTCTTCAACACTGTCATAAAAACCCAGATCTACAGTTTCCTATATATAAAAAAAAACAGGCTAAATCTATTTTTGTAATTTCTCTGACAATAAAATAAAATAATTTTTCTTATCTGTCATCGCCCATAAATGAAATGTGGCTCTCCGAGTTTTAATGGAAGCGGGTATTTAAGATGTATGGCTCTAATTCTGGCCCTCAGCAGAGAGAATGAGTGTAAATATCAGTCATCTTGTATTAACTGTGCAAGCACTGAGCCAGCATTTTTATATGGCTATTAAGGATGACTCCTGATTCTAGCCCCTCTGACTCTTGACTGTGTGGCCTGTGGAAGCTACTTGACCTCATTACGACTTAGGTTCCTTGACTATTAAGGGAAAATGATAATATTATTATAATCATCTACCAAATAGAGCTGTTGTGGTGCTCAGATATGTGTAACAGTGCGAGACCACTGCTTCGTGGGGAAGGTCTATACGCAGTCCGCTCAATACCCAAGAGTACTGTCCTCCTCGTATCTGGGGTCTGGCAGGAGTGTGAAATGACCTTCTCAAGTTCAAGTGTTTGAACATTTGGCCTTTGACTGATGGCATTCTGAGAGATTGTGAAACCTCTTAGGGGGCTGGGCTTAACTCAAAAGAGTGGGTCGCCGAAGCATTTCTCTAATTAGTCTCTATCAATAAAAATCAGGAGTTAGATACCGAGGTGAGAACCTGAAAAGTCAGAGAAGCAGGGGAGCAGCCACCAGTGACTTCTTACCTCTTCCGTTCCTTCCTTCGAAAGGGTTGAGATCCTCTCTCAACCCTGCCTTACTTCTCCCTGTCTCCTGTCTGTCCATAGTCCTCCAATTCTTTCTGGTTAGTTTTGGTCAACTAGTAGCTCGCTCTGCCCTTTGACTCAAAGCAAACTTTATTTTCAGAATAAACTAAAAAATACCACACTACAGGTCACTGGTGATGGTGAACCTTAGCAGAGACTGTCTTGGCCTCCCATCCAAGTGTTCTGTGTTTCTTGGTCCGCACCATGGAACAAGCTGGACTTCAGGCTTTCTGCACCATAGACAGCTGAACGATGCTATGGCTTCCTAGCTATAATAAACTATAGCCCCTCAACCATGAACCCAAATAAATCCAGCCTAAGTTGCTTCTGTCCTGTATTTTCTCAAAGCAGGGGGAGAAGTTACTAACAGACAGTGTGACAAAGTAAAGTTTCCCAGTAAGAGGAGAGTTATTTAGAAACACGTAGCAAGTTATAGCAAAGCTAAGATCCACACTCAGGCATGCCTGGCCCCAACGCCCATGTATTTCACCTCCACCTGGAAGACCCTTGGGTTGTTAATAGGTCCATGGAACTTAAGCATGAACACAATGAGCATATGAATTCACATGAACATGGCATCAGGCCTCTGAAAGACTCTGGTCTCTGTGGCAATGTTCCATCTCCGTCTTCCTTGGTTTCCTAATCTTGCCCCACCCCACAATGGAACTCATCCAGATCCTCAGCTGCTGAACTTCTACCCCTGCAGTCATACCATCTCAGCCTTGTTGCTGCCCCAAACCTTGGTTTGGCCTTCCTGCCCAATATGGAGCAGGGATTTCGACCAGCTCTTACACAGGGCACCTTGCCTTGGCTCTGTATTCAGCATCTCTAGCTGCCCACTCAAGCATCCCCCGCCACTTTGGTTCCCAGATCTGTGATCTCTAATCCTTGGACTGGCAGAAGAGGAGGCACACCCAGATTCTAGCTATCTGTACTGTCCTCTACTCCTGTGAATCTTACAGCCCAATTCCTTGAACTAAAGAAGTCATAAGTACCACGCTGGTGACTCAACTGGAATCCAGGTTGGATTTGACCCTTTTTCGTCCCAGGGCTCCTGAATTCCAGAGTATCTGGCTTGGGATACAAATATTACAGATTTGAACATTGTTCAAGTTGGAGTTAATGAAGTGTGAAGTGCATGAATTTTCCTGGGAGGAGGGTGTGAATTGGTTTTTCTTAGCCTGAACAATATGGTTACTACTCCACATGAAAATTTTGTTTCATATCACTATGTAGGTGTATAAATCTAAACCGTACTTAGCACAGTTTACTGTAAATAGCATCATCAAAGTCTGATTAAGAACAGGTAAGTTCTAATCATACTCTGCTAGTAATAAAAATTAAAATAACCAGATTAGTAATGATATTTTAAAATATATATTTGGTTGTACCACACTGGAGGCCATTGTGTGCTGCTGTGCTATGTTCTTTTTATGCATTCTTTTATTTGATCTTTCTAGAAGCCCTTGAGGATAGTCCTGTCATTACTCCCATTTTGTATATGGCAAAACAGAGCATTCAACAACGGCAGTGTCGGTGGTTGGTCTAGGAGCTTTGTGCCCACCCACTCAGCACCAAGCCTCCACCATGCACTTGCTATAAGGATGGGACTTTGGAAAGCCATTGAGTGTCTCTATCCAGATAGAGTCTCCATCTTCTTACAAAACCGAGTTCCACCAGCATCTTTTCAGTGTCCCCTGGGTAAAGTGTCCAATGCAAGCTTCAAACCCAGGTCTGGATAGCCCTAGAATCCAGGCCACTGACACCCTCCTCTGTTTGTCCTCAAGTGATCGCCCACACTAAACAGAATGGCGTGAATACTCCCACTTCACCATCTTTCCTTTTTCTCCTTCCCTTCCTCCTTCCCTCCTCCTCCCTCCTCTCAAGCTCCCCCCGCCCTTTGCCTTCTCTTTGTATACACAGAATCCCTGCTCCCTGCTCTGTCATACAGTAAGCTTGTCCAGTACTGATGGGAGAACACACAGTGGGTTCCCAACTCTGTCCCCACAGGACAGTGCCTGGCAACACAGGGAGTGGTTAGTTGTCCAGTTCACATGTCCTCCCAGAAGACCCTTTTCTGCTATCATCCATCCCTGGTGGATTTACCACACCCTCACCATGGTTCAACCTGAGCCTGTTTTTCTCAGGAGAAATCTAGTACACCTTACGGTGTGTGTAGTTAGGAGTTTCTGTCTCTTTGGAAAAGCCACCTGCTCTCTGTATCCATGTAATTGCTCCTCATGATCCTAGTCAAAGAAATGACGTTTACCCAGTGAAGCCCCAAGTCTGACTTTGAGGCCAAAGACTCCTACACGTAATTGGTCTCTAGCCTTGATGTGGCCGGAGCTGGACATGACTCACTAAATCTTTGGGATTAGGTTTAAACTCTGAGTGGGCTTTGATCTGAGTGCTTCTGGCTACACCATGGCATCTGCCCACTGAAGAGATAAACCCAGCAGGGCATGATGTACTCAAACTCTGAAAGGCATAGGAAACAGTTTTCCTTTGGATGAAGACAAGCCTTGCTGAGAGCAATGGTATCTGTTCAGTTTTGCATCTCCGAATGTCTCTCCTTTTCCGAAGAGAAGAAATCAATGTGGGATGGAGTTGGTATCGGGTATTTCTGAGGTGGTTTGCCTGCTTTTCGCATTCCTGTATCAAGTGGGCCCCATCAGAGATGAGATCAATAGACACCAGAAACAGTGACTACAACTACGTGGCTAAATCCCTCACTGAATCTGCAGGCTTGTTTAAGAGCAGCCTGGCTATTGTCAAACCTCCTGGTCGTTGTATGAAAGCAGGTTTCTCTAACAGGAAAAAAAAATGAGATTTCCTATAGATTTTAGAATGGGAATACATATTGCCCTTCGGGTTTTATTTTTTTTTTCGCTTCTTAAATTCTTTGTGAATTTTGAAATTAAGTGTATTTTGAAAGTAGGTATGCACATGACCTATAAAATGCCTGTGACCCTCTGGGGTCATCTGTCCTGGTACTCAGGTTCCCACTGTGCCTGATACATAGGAAGAAGAGAGCTGATCCAGCTATTGTCCCTGTCGCTTGTGGGCTACCCTGAGCACCACTGTTCACAGCTCTGTGAGGCATCCCGAGAAGAGCTTGCGGCTATGGTGCCTTTATGTTACCAAGACATGAAGAGATTGTCACCCTTCCCCAGACAACACCAAATGGTCTGATCACTTAATCGGTGGGTGTTTACCAGGACCAGTTCTAACAGTGGATCCATAACAGTGATTAAAGAGAGGACAGGCTTCTCATGGCCTGCCGCTTCTGTGCTGCGGAGGTCAGAGTAACTACAAGGCTGGGAGTGTAGCTCAGTGGAAAAGTACTTGTTTATCATGTACAAGCACATTTATCATGCATGTACTGAAACTACCAAAAGGAGGAGGAAAAGAAGGAGGAGGAAAAGGAGGAGGAGGAGGAAGAGGAGAAGGAAGAGGAAGAGGAGAGAAGAAAAAGAAGAGGATGAAAAAGAAAATCAATTTTAAAAACTTCATAAAAAGAGGGTCTGAAGATAGTAAACTTAGATTCTAACATATGTGATCTCTCTATCTATCTATCTATCTATCTATCTATCTATCTATCTATCTATCTATCTATCTCTATCTCATCTATAGCATCACCCAAGGATGATTCTATCAGAGCTGTGAATACCTTTGGTCATTTGTCCAAAACCCTTCATTTATAGTGTCAAAGAATTTCCACAGTTGCTTTTCTTCATCTCTCCCTGGCCCTGTGACCTCTGACTTTGACCGTGAAGCATAAACCAACTGTCTGCCATAGTTTTATAGCTTAAGTCAGAGTATAGCTAGTCTAAATCCTAATGCAATAGGACAGGCCTTTGGGGGCAGGTTAGAGCTACACACACATACATACACACACACACACAGAGAGAGAGAGAGAGAGAGAGAGAGAGAGAGAGAGAGAGAGAGAGAGAGAGAGAGGAAGAGATGCATGTTTTCTTGAGAAATTAGAACATTTGACCAATATGATGGTCACCTCCAAGATGACACGCCATTGATTCCAGCCTCCAGTATTAAACCTTTTTGTCACCCCACTACACCAAATGCTGCTCTGTGTCACTAGCAACATATTGTAGAAACGGTGACGTGTGGTTCTTGAGGCTGACCATGAAAAGCAGTGTAACTTCTGTTTGCCTTTCTGTTGGATCATTTTCTCTGGGAGAAGTAGCAGCCACTACCTGGGAGAACACTTGAGTATCCCTGTGGAGAGATCTGCATGCAGAGAAGCCAGACCTCCTGCTGACAACACGGAATCACCAGTCAGGCACAAGAGGCCCCATCGTGTCATCACATGACCATGGGCCCAAATCAGTGTCTATACCGAAGTCTGATGAGGCATTGGAACCAACATGGCCCAGCTAAGCCATTCAAAATTTCCAGTGTTCAGAAACTGTGAGACAGTCAGTGTTTATTGTTGGACATGAATAAGCCTGACACAGAAGTAGGTAATTGATATGATAAAACTTTCCCCCATTTGATGAATGAGAATGCAGACTTAAAGGTGCCAGGGTGAACAAAAACTAGGAATTAAACGTATCTGTTCCATGCACACGGTCTGCCAACCTCCAGTCATTACACATCATAACATACAACTTTTAATAAGCAGGTCATACTAAGAAGAAACAAGAGGCCTTGTTGACTTCATCTTCATCTTAGACTAGCCTTGGAAGTGGCTAGTCTTCACTAGCCTCCCACTGATTTCGGATCACAATAACCAAGTAAAGAGATGCCTTCTACCATTTGTATAAACTGCCCAATGGATCCACTCCAATTAGAGTTCAATGCAAACCATGTTCACGAACAGCTGTCTGGTTTATAAAGGTTTTTACATTTTGGTTTTGGGCTTTTTTTTTTAATTTCCAGTGTTCCCTCCTGTGTTTTTTCAAGATCGGGTAAACTTGCTACCTAAATAATTCTGTTTCCAATCAGGACCTTCACTCAACTTTCTCACAAAAGAGCTGTTTTCTTTCTTTTGTGTTTAAAATAAAATGTAGCTTTTCTGCTAGAATACAATAGCAACCCGTGAGTGCTTCTGACTGTTCACAGTTTATATTGACTGCTATTGAGAGAACACAGGCAGCCAGCCCCACACTTCTGTACCAACCCATCATCAGATTTGTTTGCTCATGTGCTGCCTTCCTTATAGGAAGATTTTTCCCTACAGGGTAGGCTGCTTCTACGCGTGGAATGTCTGTTTAGTGACCTGATTCTTCGGCTTCCTCCCCAGCACACCACAATCGGGACACCGACTCTCTTCACTCTGCATCAACCCCCCAATTCTGTAATTGCAGGCCATTACAGTTCTTCCAGACTGCCTTCACCGTTACCTCCTGCTGCAAGCATTCTCTGATTTCGCCAGCTAGATATAATCTGTTCTTCTTCAAACTCTTGTATCAATTTTCAGTTTCGTTTTCCTATTTGAGTGTAGATGATACTCTCTCTGCCCCTACTACCGGTGCCTTTTGGTGATGGCGATGTGTGAGTGAGGGTACAGAAGAAAAACACACAAGTGGGTGAGCGTTCCATGGCAGTATTCAAGTAGATGCTAACAGATGCTCAGAGTGTGAAGTTGTAGGTTAGGGAGGGATCAAGCCGCAAATGAATGATGGAGTCAGCTTAGATCCTTCCACTTCCCATCTGTTGCTGTGTTCCCACGGAGGATACACCACAGACATACAACAAAGTCAGCAACTTTCTCTGCAGGCTAGCTCCACTGTTCAGGTGCGTTTTGTGGTCCTGGCAAATCACCAGGTCACAGCATGACCCTAGAAATGAATAACAATATTTTTCAGGGTGCCAGTAGAATGTCATGTGTGATGGAGCTCAGTGTCCTAAGTACAGTGTTCTTTATCTAAGTCACTGCTGTTGGCACATTCTATAGGGACACCACACAGTGTGCACGTTAATGGTTCTCTAATGAACCAACCACTTTAGGAAGCTAGGTGCCCTCATCCATCTTCCCCTGCTTAACAATAGCATCTCTTCCCTTCAATTACATCAGCCTCTCTGTCCACTTCATGGCAATTTGTTGGAGGCTGTAACATCCTATGAAAATGTGACCTGACTGCACAATGAAGCTGAAAGTCTGGCAGACATGCAGCATTGCATGGAGTGGATGTGCTGGAGAACGGGACGTGCTCCATCCACCAAGGCACTGAGAAAGAGAAAAGAGGGAACAGGGATGCCAGATTGGTGCCCATCCTTCTGGGAGGCACCAGAAAATTAGAGGATTAGGACAAAGGGTTGGGAAATCCCATGAAACCCTTGCATTTCCCCAACCTTTCTGTCCAAAGCCAAAGAAGGGACCATTAGCATCCCGTGCTCTTTTCCACCAATCTGTGGGGACCTGGACATCAAGGGACCATCAGCACTCGGTGCCTTGTTATTGGCAGGGTGTGGTTGTTCCTCCAACCTGAATTGCTTATGAAACATTGTGTTCACCTCTTTTGTAGGACAAAATTCAATACTTTCATTTTGTTACTTGTGCAACTTACCCTGGCTTCAAGGGGGTTATGTAAAGCTTCCTCATGTTTATGATAATAATGGGAGAATGGAAGTGGGTTTTTTTTTCTCTAAAACAAAATAAAGCAAAACTTTGGGATTAAAGGAGTTTGGTTTGGGGAGCCTCTATGTCCCATTTGAGAGCAGAGACTTGAAGTCTGCAGTGTTTCCTGTCACATTGAAACAGAACTTGTCCCTCTGAGTCATAGCCACCAATCCTCCAGTTGTGTTCACTGGGTCAGTCTGCTGGTTTTGAATTGCATATGAGGGAATGCAGAGAGGAAACTGTCCGTTTGTATTCCTGGTGAGCCCCTCACTCCAATTCCAGCAAAAGGAGGCTTTTCCTGGAAGTTCCTGTTTCCTTCTCTATTTTTCCTTTCCTTTTTCTTTCCCTCCTCTCCCACTCCCTTCTCCTCCTCTTCCTTTTTTAATATCCCTTCATTTTTCCCTTTTTGACTTTGGTGCTGAGCTTCCCAAATGTCATTTTACCTACAGCAGAGAAACACTGTGATAATAAGCTTACTGCTCTATTGTAGAAGATGCTGGAACTGACCCTTAGAGATTGCCCAGATCACTCCTCTTAGACTCAGAGACAGAATAGGAGGCGTAGATTGGCCCTCTACACGGTTCCAGATCACAGGCCATTGGCAATTAATCTGCCTGACTTCTGGTAAGAATGGTCACAGAGAAAAATGACAATAATCTAAAGATGTCATATCTTGAACTCTTCCCTCCAACGTCCAATTTTGTATTTCCTAGAAACAGACACTCCCCCACCAAAAAAAAAAAAAAAAGATTCAAAACCAAGTCATTCATTTAGTACAGGTCCTAAGAAACACTGGGTCCGAGTGGAGGACAGAGACAGAAAGGGAAAGAAGGCAACTCATGGTGTCTTGCCAATCAGGTTTCTCCTCTGGATACAGAAGACTCAGTCCCACGGAACTCTGAGAAAGGGCAAGGGACACCTACCTCAGAGACACTCCCTGGGGTGGTTGATCTCAGCTGACACACAGTTCTCTGGACCTACCTGTGGGGTTGCTCTGATTGGTTTAATCGATTGAGAAGACTCACCCCCTGTGAGTAGCAAGGAAGGCTGGGGTTGGGGATTATATAAAGGGAGCAATTAGTAAATTCAGCATGCTCATTCATTGCTGTCGCCTTCCTGGTCATGGATACCATGTGACCAAGTGCTTCAAGCTCCTGATGATTGCTATGTTCCGAAATCCATCACAGTGTTTTAGGCAATGAAGTGTTCCCCATGGTTAGTTTACAGTCAGTGTCTTTATGGTCCAAGAGTTGTAAATATACCTGGGGGATCCAGAAGTCCTCTCATAGGCAAGTGACTTGGAATCGACTTGGCAGCCCAAAATTTCTTAAGAAGTTAGACTAAACCTTGGAATTAGAATGTCAGCTAAGATGCTTCCACTACACCCACTCTGTCAGTGATTTCCCCCTCAATCTGGTGCCCCCACAGGAGTCTGCAGCAAAGCGTGAAACTAGATCTTGTCTTTTGAGCTGCCCCTGCGGAATTATAGGGATTTGCATCTTGGAAGGATGGTGATTGGCAGCAGGATGTAGAGCTTGGGATTTGGAGCCCAAATATTGGGACTGAGTCTCACCTGTGCCACCTGCTGCCTGTATGACATTGGGCAAATCACTTACCTTCTCTCTGCATCAGTCAGGTCATCTAGATGATAGCCTAATAATAACAATCTTACCTTCTGGGACCACTGCAATGATTCAATAAGATAATACATGTGAAAGACTTAGGCTAACATCATATTGCCACGGAATACTCAGTGAGAATGATCTAGTATCCCCCTGTCTATACAGGAAGTACTTTAGTACTTTCTGCAGGCCCCAATCCAAGCAGAACTGTCCCATAGTATCACGGAGCCTCTGGCCTTTTCTCTTCACTGCCGAGCCTGGTAGAAACCCACTCTTGCTCTTTTGCCTTTCTTCCCCACTTTGGACCTGTTCGTCTGGGCCACCACTCTGGGCTGTGGCACAAGCTGGGCAAGTCTCACTTGCACAGCAGGATCCTTTTAGCAAATCTTCCGCCCAAACTGTACAACTGAGGAAGTGCAATCTGTGGGCCCCCATGGGTGCTCTGTGGCCTTGAATTAAAATGGCATCAACCTTGCAGTTCCTGAGGCCTGGCCTCTGTTCACAGACGGGCCTCTGACCTGAGTTAGTCCCCTAAGAACATCTTGGCCGAGAATTAATAATAAATTTTAGTCAGAGACATCTGAGGAAGATCCAGCATCTAATAGCTTGAGAACCCAAATGGAACTGGTGTGTGTGTGTGTGTGTGTGTGTGTGTGTGTGTGTGTGTGTGATTAGTAAATCTCTTCTGTTTGTTCATCATCTAAGCCATAATCTCTTGTTTAAACCATAATCTTTTAAGCTTTAATTTCATAGATTCTGGAGTTTAGCTTCATCCTTGAGCAGACCTCCCTGTAATGGAGGATCTTTCCTAGCCTGTCACTTAATGCCTTTTCTGGTTGATTTTGTTATTATTTAGGTTTTTCCTTTATTTGGAAAATTAGGCAAGACCAAAACCAGTTCAGAAATGTAAAAGGGATGGGTTCTAGGCTATTGGTGGGTAAGGTTTCTGGAAGAAGATGCTGAGGTGAGGTTTAAGTTGCAAGATACATTTTACGAATAAATATCTATGAAGGAGAGAAGAAAAAATAAGGTAACGCTATGATACCGGCTCAGGAAAGTCCCCAGTGAAGCCTGAACTACCATGACTTTCTGTTGTTGACCTTGTAGTCTGTGATTATGGACGTCCCCAAAAGGGTGTGACCCTGTAAGGTTGCTCTCCTCAGCTGAGCTGACTCAGATCGTAGAAGACCACTGCTGGCCACATTCTTGCAGCTCAGTGGTCAGTGTTTCTGTGTGAGGGTTCGCACATCACATTCCCATGCCTACTGTGTCTACTATGCCACACTCTGGATAGAGACGTCCAGGAGCACTGTGCATTCATGGGCACCTAGGAAAGAAGAAGCTTACTGGGTGCTGGTGATGAGTTTGGCAGCATTTAACAAGAGCTGGACCTCCCCAATTCCCGGACCCATTGTCTGAGGCAGTTCATCTACATCTATTCAGTTATTCCAGAGCCACCAAATAAGCACTTCAGACTATGGTCCAGAAATCACCCCTGAGGAATTGAACTGCAGAATGTGTAAATTATCACTCAGAAGGCTTTGGAAGGTACAGGAGTCATTGAGAAGTTGTGATCCAGATCTGGGGAGCCATTGCTATCTCATTACCCCTAAAACTACCTCAGACAAGAACAGGAACCTGGCTCTGTCCAGGGTCCTGCTTGGGCAGCCCCATACTCCCTCCTGGGTCTATTGGAAGGAAGGGAAGGAAGATGGGAGAAGGGAATAATTACTTCCTGGGAAAAAAGCATGAATTCTGAACACACAAGAGTTCTATGAACCAAGCACCTAGTCTCGCCTTCCTACACCCAGTCTTATTGAATTTTCCTTGTAAAGGAAGCATGTGAGCCCGTTGCTCATGGGCTTTTGGTACACGTGGGTGTGTGAACATCACACTGGGATTGCACACCAACTCCTATAGACATGGTTCCCCACTTCAGAACTCACAGGAATCTTCTTCCATAACCTCCCCAGGAGAATGGCACTGGGCCCACTTCCTCCAAACTCTAGAGTTTAGTGAGGTCTGAGAATCTCGACAGCCATGGAATGTGCCTGAAAGGCTCTGTGTCAAGGTGTGCCCACCCATTTCTTCCATATGTAAGGGCATGTCCCTAGACCATCTCGAGGATGTTGAAGAAGAGACTCCCAGGACAGGGGAGTCAAGGAAGTGTGCCCAGTTTCTCTGTAAACACTCACCAAACAGTGAGGATCAACTCTAGCACCCCACAGCTATAGGTTTTGAGGAATCCAGTTAAATTGATCTCAGTGTTGAGATCTCTTTTCACATAACACAGAGGATCCAGTCCATAACATCTGTTCCGAGGCAGATTTGGAGAATCTGCAGTAAAACCTTAGCAGTTAAAAGCCAAGCCCCTTCCCTGGGACATGGAGCCAGGGGCTTGACCTGAGAACCCTGTCCATAGTCTTGATCCCAGGCCACCCGCATCCATTACTCTCATCCTATACCGTCTCCCAGTCACAGCAACAGCTGTAAGGTAAGATAATAAAACAAAGGACTTAACCGAAAGAAAAGAGGCATCCAGCAGGGACTTCAGGCCCACAATTCAGCCGGAGCTGCCGATTGCATAACTGTGAAAGTAATGAACAGACAGGAAGCTCTCAGGGCTCTGGTGCTTTCCTTTTTGATCTGCAACTTCCAAGCCAGATCCCAGGGAGTTTTAAAACTGCCCTAATCCTATTTGAAAAGAGCTAGCTTCAGGCTTGGTGAGGGAGGGCTGCTTCTTCCCTGAATTGGCTTCTCTGCCTAGCATCTTCCACTGAGCACCTACCATGAAATTCTCAGGGCAGGAGTGCCAGCCTGATTCGTCACTAGCGATGGGAAAGGTTGGGAGGGTAGTCTCGAATGGGGACCCACATTCTAACTGCAGGAACAGGGTAGGCGAGGACATAGAGCCAAGGCGGGTAGCCTGCACTCCAGGTCCACATCACGGCTTCAAAGCCAACTGGGACCGCCACAGCAAAATGTCAGGGACAGGCTGGTTTATAGGCTGGAAGTTTTCTCTTCCTTCGTCTGCAGTTTAGAAATCTCAGCTGAAGATGTCACCAGGCTTGCTCTCTTCCCAGCGTCCCCTCGGCACCTAGATGACTGTCCCTTTGCTTTGCCTTGATGTTTTCTTCCCTTTGGGTGACTCTGTGCCCTCATATCTTATGAGGACACTCATTATATTATCTCCTTTTTACCTTAATGATCTCTTTCAAGACCCTGTTTCCAAATAGAACCACATGATGGAGCTACACTGATGTTGGGAGACTTCAACATAAAAATTTTAAAGAGGCACAATTAATTCCCTAATAACCCTGCATAAAGAATCTTAAGGAAGTAGTTTTGAAACTCATCTCTTACGTTTGTGGTTCCTCCTCTGAAAATTAGGGCACAGTAACACTTCCTCTGTGTGTATTGGGGTGGGGTATAGATCAAGTAGTTAAAATGGTGAAGAGGAGCTAATTCTCAAGCAGAGACTTTTCGTTGTTGTGATCCTTGGGGTCAAAACATGCCCAGCTTTGTCCTGGAACTCAGGAAGTATGGAGAGTTCTTTTCACTAGTTGAGAGTACAGCATAGTTTACATGTTTGCAAATCAGCCATGAAAGTAGTTAGGTAAGGGACAAAGTCACCCCCCGCCAGCACCCACATCTGCTCGCCTGTGATACCTCAAAACGTAGCAATAAACCCTTCTGCCCATCTTGACCTCTCCTACTGGCACATGTTCACTGGTTCTCTTCCAGCAAACCTAAAGCAGATGGAACACTGAATGACTCTCTAGCTCTCTCTCTCTCTCTCTCTCTCTCTCTCTCTCTCTCTCTCTCTCTCTCTCTGTGTGTGTGTGTGTGTGTGTGTGTGTGTGTCCCTTCTGTCCCTTCTACCCTCCCTCCTTCACTGCCTTTCCCTCTTTCTCCCTTCCTCCATGGTTCTTTGGTGCTCTCAGTCACCTTGAAGCAAGCTCAGCTACCCTGAGACCATCCTGATAGGTAGACCTTACTAGCACCCAGAGTGATGCTGGAGGAACCTAACCTGTCCCGAACTGAATACTTTCAGACCAGAAGCCAGACACGAGAACCTGCAATTATCACCTGATTCCTGTCCCCAATCTTCAAGCCAACTAGAGCAGAGACAAGGTGTCCCTGAGGATCTATGGTGGTTGCTTCGTGTCACCACATTTTGGAGTGACGTGTTTAAAGTTACAAGGCAGGAAAAGCAACACAGTTAAAATCCAACTGCTTTGGGGTGGGCTTTGTAGAGTAGTGTTTGGGTTGCTAACAAAGTGAGGGCTGTTGCCTGTCCCTTTAGTGCTGAGCAACAGGTCCTTGAACTTTGACCAGTGAGTGTTGTTTAAGTTGTTGACAGAAGGAACAACTGTTATAGATAATTAATAACTTTAAAAGGCCAAGTCAGCCTTGGGGTAGCAGTGAGGGTAGAAGGTTACAAATTAAATTATGGTCAGAGGAAATCTGGGCAAAGAAGGAGCTTGACGAAGAAGGAAAAAAATGAAAAGAAATGGGAACATACATATGGGTACAAGATACCATATTGTATAGGCAAAAGAGATTCTCTGGGACACACTGAAAGGGCCAGAAGACCTATCTACACCCACCGGAGGCTCTCCTTTGTATTCCCGGTGCAATGTGGTCAAGCTTTTACTTGGACCACTTAACCCACAAGCCTCAGTGTTAATGCAGCCAGTGTTGGCATCCCTTGGCAATTCTGACCAGCCTATCTCCCAGGACAAGGAGACCATGATACCCCACCCCTGGCCTCATTAGCCATACTGTTCAGCGGATCTTTTTTTTTTTTTTAAATCAGGGCAGCTTCCCACAGTCTCAAAATGAGATTAAGCCATGGTTCTTGTTCCTCTAGGATAAAGGAATGATGGCCAGGGAGTCCTGTGGATTATTATAGTAATTATTACTACTATCAATCCTCTTTGACCTGGGTAAGCTTGAAGAAGTCATGACTGCGTTTGATCATCTCAAGTTCATGTCTCTTTCAAAACCCAGATAGTTGGCAGAATTCTCTTAAAGGAAACGGGATACATGGTGAGGGCTTCAGCCTTGTTGATGGAGGTGACAGTGAGAAGCTCCCAGCAGTTTGATGTCATAGCCTGGTGGTAAGGAAAAAGTTCATTGTGGCACCTGAAATGCTCACACCAGCCACCCAAGGATGTCAATGAGATGCCAGCTCATTGTATCAATGGGACATCACCCAAGATTCCACCCGCAGAGGCCTTATCAAGTCTCCTGTCCCATGTTTGCAAAGAAGGTGGATGGGGATCCTGATGTGTTCCACACCTGAGAAGTAGGTCTTGGGCTTCTGTCACAGGCTGTGAGACAGCGGGTGTTTGTGGCACCCTAAGAAGCTGCATCTCTGGCTGCATTTTGAGTCCGCCTTGTGAAAGCAGAAGAGAGACTGGTGAAGTCTCTCAGCTCTCATTCCCTTTGCCAAAGAGGCATTGGCAAAGCCCAGACAGTTTTCACGGGACTTGCTTCTTACTCTCCTGCAAAATAAAAATCTCACTAGCTCTGCAAACGTGTCTTACTTGAGAAGTAAAGCTTTGGGAGCTGCCTGGTGCTTCCTGGCAGTGTTTGTACCTGTTCAGATTCGCTCTTCTCTCTCTTCCGTTGCCAGCCGAGTGTTCATTTTTCCCTACCATGCACTTGACACTTCCAAAGACAGCAAATAGAAGAGGCAAATGACATAATTTCTCGCAAACACAAAGAAAGCCACCATATTTTCTGTCCTCTTCATCAACATTTTAACTGTCTATTTGGGCAGCAACAATACATGGTACTTAAGTGGGTTCCCAGAGAGGTTCATATCCTCAAAACCCTAGATAGAGTCACAGTTGCCAGATTTCCCCCTGGACTTCTGGCTTCTGCCAGGAAGTACCAGGCAGCTCACAAAGCTTTACCCCCTCGTGCCCAGTCACAGTACCCCTCTGCCCATAGACACGGTTTCCTCAAGTTGTGTATGAGTTTGCTGGCTTGGTTCTTAATACATATACTTTGTTAGCTGAGATAGGAATCTGAATCCAAATACTTTTGCTCGGTGTGTTAGGCCTGGTCCCCTCAGAAATAATATCAAATCCCCAAATATGTTCAGTGAGGCATTCGTCTCTAATGGGCAATCACATCCTTTGTGTATGGCCCAAGCACTTGTTGGGTTTTTGCTATTATTTGAATCTGAACGCTCCCCCCGCAGGCTCATGTTTTGAATATTTATTTAGTCTTGGAGTGGTGGAGTTTGGGGAGGTTATGGAAACTGAGAGGGTGGACCTGGCTGGAAGGAAGTTGGTCACTGGGGCCAGGCCCTGGGGAGTGTGTTGTCTCTGGCCACTTACTGTCTTTCTCTGTAATACCTGGCCAGGCAGAAGGTGAACCGCTCTCCTCCACCATACATTCCTAGCATCCTAGTGTCCCACCCACGCATATAGCACAAATCAGCCATGTACTCAATTCTCTGATTGAGTTAAATCCACCCTCTTAAAAGAGGTCCCTGTGAGATATTCTCAGCACAATAATAACTAATCCACTGAGAGTCCACGTCTCAATGGTAGTGTGGGGGGCAATCCCTGAGGACCTGGGGTCCTTGCAGCTTCTGACTTAGTAGGTCTGGGGGGAGGCCTAAGAGTCTGCGTTCCTATCTCCCAGAGATGCTGCTATAGCTGTATCCCATGCCACCCACATCACAGAGCCAGTCCAGAGGGCCGCCCAGTCTTCCGCTCTGTCCACTTCCTGCAGAGCCCCTGTTCCACCTGCTCTCCTTCAGAGACATTCCTCCCAGCTGGTCTGCTTGTGGAAGGTCATTACCACTAGGCCTTAAGTCCCTGAAATCCCAGTAGAGATCAGCCCCTCTCAACAGTATCCCACGTACCCAGTGTCAGAATCACATTGTGCTGCTTCTCTGAGCCAGCATCAGGGCAGATACTGGGAGGCAATGGACTCCAGGAAACTCCTCGTGGAGTTCTTAAGCACTTATAATGTCGAGGACCCGGAAAGAAAGGCAGATGAGTGAGCCAGAAGGCAGGTACATAAGTGCTGGAACACCTGAATCTTTGCAGAGAGTCCTTGGGGGTCAAGAGGCTCTGCAGGAGCAGTCAGAGTAGCTTGGTGGCAGATGGGGACCAGGAGGAAGGATCTGAAAAGTCACGTCAGGAGGCAGTGTGCTGGCTTGAGTGAACACAGCTTCGACAAAGGATTGGACTGTCAAGGATGAAACTGCTGAGAACTGAAAGTCTAGCAGACATAAGCAGATGCTGAAGGTGCCGACCAGGGTGATGGCAATGGGAATATCCGGAGCATCTCTTCAGGAGCTGGGATATTAGAGAAAGGTCTTTTCCACTTGCCGCCACACCAGTGGCCACTGTTTAGAGCTTTGAAGGTATCTGAGCCAAAAGAGCTGGGAAAATGGAAAAATCTCTGTTAGGGATCCTGGCCTGATGGGTTTTCACTTTCTGAGTACACCTTGGAGAGTGAGAAGAACCTTTTTAGCACCCTGTGCTTTGTGCTGAACTGGGGTCCCACGCATCTAACGGGAGACTTGACGTTCCAGCTGTGACGGAACATTTTCCAGCCCTGAACGTGAGGATGAGTTCATGTGAGTTCAGTGGTGTTTTTTGGATTTCGTTTGATTTCATTTTTAAACAATAAAAACTACCAAATGTAGTCATTTGAATTCAGAATCTTTAATTGAGCGAGGAAGGGTTATTCCTTTAACTTCCCTTGTGCTCTGGACTCTTGGGTGCCTTTCCAAAGAGAGTTGAAAAACAGCACCACACATCGTATTGCTTCCTGTTTCTTTTGATCGTGTCAACTTTCACACCATCAAGTGTTTCTCAACAGTGGTCCCTGACACTTGGGAACTGGATGCACCGATTGTCAGCATCCAGCATGTTTGGCCTGGAGTAAGAGCCACTAAAGCAACCATAAAGCCTGCAGATTTTTTTTTTTTTGCGGAGGTTTCATCTTCCAATAACTTTTGGTATTGCATCAGTGATATTTACTAGAGGTTCATAATGACCTACAGAATTAATGTTGTCCAAAGTGGTAGCCACTAGCTGCACATGGCCATTCAAATTTAAATTAAGGAAAGCTAACTGAAATTAAAAATTGAGTTCTTTGGGCATTCAGGCTACACTTCAAGTGTAGCACACATGGTCGGTGGCTACCAGTGTAGAGCATGTCGGTGCTATAGAATGTTCCACTGAACAACTGAATCACACATATTATTTTGGGTTTCCAGTGGTGGACAGAAATGGGCCTAACTAGAGATGAGTCAGTTGTCTGCAGAAGAAGAGCAATAATATATCCGCAGGGACAGGGCTGCACCTGTCTAACCTACAGTGGACTGACAGGCCCAAACACCTGGTGTCTAGACACCTCCCACGTCCCTGTGACTCAAAACGAAGATATGGGGTTAAAGATCAGGTTTCATTCCCCACAAATGCCTCTTTTGATGAGCTAGACTGATAAATCCTTCGCTTGTAGACGCCACATCATAAGCCAGAAATCTTCTCAGATTTCACCTCATATTATTTCTCTTCAAGAAATGCCTTTGCTTGAGTGTGTCTAAGCTCTTATTTCTGGAGAATTTTTGCTTGGCGTTTGTCTTTCCAGGTATTGTATCCTTTCCAGTGTTTTCATTGTACTCTCCTCTGCGTTGATCAAGCCGTGGCCTCAGAAGTCATTTTTTTACATAATCATCCAATTGCTACATTATAGAAAAGGATCCCTGAACCTGGCATCCTGGAACCCAAGCCAAGAATACCCCACAAGCTGCCAAACTGAGAATAAGGCTCAATATGTTAGTTAAGTAAAAAAATAAGATGGTGGGTATCAGTTAGCTGTGTAACAAACAGCCCCTAAATCTCAGTTACACACAACAGTGAACATTTATTCCTCATCTACTATTCATTTTGGTACCAGTTTGAACCGGCAGCCGCTTCTCAGTAGAAGATGTGAAGATCTTACAGAACTCTAAAAGAACAAGTGACACATGCCGGGTTCCTTTCAGGCTGAGTTCAAAGCTGTGAGCCATTATGTCTGCTCTCATCAAAGTAACCATATTGCCATGGCAAAGTCAAGGCACAGGAAGGGGCATTCTGTATCATATACGAATAACTACAAAGCGACCTAAACTGGGGTTTGAGTCCAGGGTGCAGTAAGAATTGCATCCTACAATTCAGCCCACTGCATTGTATATTACAGATTATGCAGTTGTTCGGGAAGAAAAGTGAGCAGATAATCAATTATAGCTCCCACTAGTAGACTTCTAACTCAGTGAAGGAAGTCTGGAGTATCATGTATCTGTTGCTATGTAACAAACTGACCCAGATTCCATGACATCAAAGAACTACCATATCATTTTGCTTGTAATTTTGTGGGTGAGAAATCTGAGCTCAGCTTGGTGGGATGATACTTCTGGTCTGGGATGTTGTTGCTGTCTGAGTTCACTGAAATGGTTCAAGTAAGAAACCTGTGTCTCTCTTTCTCCAACAAGCTAACCAAGCTTGTTCATATGGTGGGGAGAAAAAAAAAACATCCATAGCATAAAACCAGACACATAAGGAAGGCCTCCTAAGTTGAAGACTTAGAATTGGCACCCACCAGTTTGTTGCATGCTGTCTATACCCCAAGGCAAGTCTTGTCAGATTTGAGAGGGGCAATATGAATAGAATCATCATCTAGGATGGTGGCTCTCAACCTTCCTAATGCTACGACCCTTTAATACAGTTCCTCATGTTGTGAGACCCCCCAACCTTAAAATTATTTTGTTGCTACTCCATAGCTGTAATTTTGCTACTGTTACAAATTGTAAATATCTGATATGCAGATAGCTGATATGTGACTCACAGGCTGAGCACTGTTGTTCTAGATGGTACAAGTATGAAGGAATCTCGTATTTATTTAAGAAATCTACCAGATAGAGCCAGAATATAGGTCACATGATTGTAAATAAAATTATGATATTTGTTCCCCATCTGAAATTTTCTAAAGAGGCAGCCCAAAGAGTAGAAAATAGACTGTGATCGGGTTCAAAGAAGAATTATTCATCAATGACTCTCTCTACTGTGAGATACCATTAAATGCCCTGTTACTCGATGAGTCAATATTAAAAGTATGCTGGGGGTCATATTATGACTTCATCCAGTTATTACCAATCCCACAGAACACGATCAGTACACTGGGGAAATCCACAGGATTTGAGTTTACTAAGAAAGTCCTCACTTACATCCCTCCTAGGTCAGTCCCACCTGTCCGTCCTTTTCTAAAGGATGGGGTCGCAGCTGTCAGTAACAGCTGCAACAGTAGCACTGAGTTTCTATAGTTCCATTCTTTGTGAGAGCCAACGTGCATACAAATGATACACTGTGTCATCTATCCTGCGAGGGGTAGATTTATTCAAGAACAGCTGGCCACGAGCGAATGCAAGTGTGTGATTCCCTAAAATATAGATCTTCTCTGTGCACTTTCAATCTGCCATTTCATCCTACCAAGATTTTTCAGTGCAGCGCACTTTCTTCCAGCTTTTAAACTCTGTTCTAAATTCTATTTTCTTCCTATTCATCTCTCAGGGTCCTTTTTTGAAACTTTAATTTTGTACAGCTAACCATAACTTCTCAGGATACCTTTGGACTTACTTTAGTAATGATTATGATACTTCAGTACTATTTGGATTTGTAAAGCATTGGTTTTCAAATTATGATAGTCTAAGTTCAATTCACATATGTCAGAACTAAGAAAGAAAACTGCATGCCAGTCTCAATAGCAAGGACTTGAATTCAGGGTGTTTCGTCAGTCCAAAAGGGGTGAATTGCTCTGTTTCAGTTGAGAAATAACTATTTTATTCCGTGTTTGTAGTAAGTAACCTCCAAATTTGATGTTGAACTGGACAGAATCACATACATTTTTATAATAACTGCAACTCATTTCAATAGTAACTGGGTGTTTCTTGGTCTTGTTTTTTGAGGTCTAAGTAGGCCTTCTTGAGGACACATAAGCTTAAGTAATTAATCTCGCTCCTAATCTGTTCCTCAGTACTAGCATGATATGTACTTATACCACAACTTGAAGTGTTTATGTGAAATTACCCTGGTGTCTCTCTGCATCTCGTGAGAATGTCGTCCACCAAATACCAGGAAAAACAATGAACAAAGTAGGAAGAAATCTTCTCTTCACAGTCTGTCTCCCAGCCCTGCTGAGAAAGCATTGAGTGTTTCTAGCAATATGACCATCTGATCACCCATCCCCTTTTCAGGGTAAGTGTAGGCCGTCTGATAGTGCCAGTGAAATACTGCAAAAAAAAAAAAAATCCCATAGAAAGTCTTGGAGGAGTTTTGGACAAGAGAAAAATTCCTTCCACTCCTCTTGACAACTCTTCCATGTGGTTTTATGAACCAGTGGGGAATGCCTGACCTAGCGAGAGCCACAGATTAGCCCATCAGACTCTATCGTATCATACTCTCTTACTACCTGAAAATCGAGAGTGAGTCGTGTCCTTGGCGTGTTTGAGAACAAGACACTGGGCAGGACCTAGCAAAACCAAAGGTACCCTCTTGTGGGCCTGTGCTATCCACAGATGTCCCTACCTCTCAGAGACACTCATCCGGCTCAACCATGTCGTAATTAATTACATCTGAGGACCTTTTACTCACCATTTCTTCCCATTTCAGCTACTGTAAGTGTTTTGCTTTTTAGTGGTTTTGTTTGTTTGTTTGTTTTAGATTCTCTGTCCTCTGTATTTCCCCACTATCATTTTATCTCCCACATTGATCATTTAGAATTTTATGAGAAAAGTTCTTCAGTAAATTTCATCATTCAATAGCCTGGTAAAATTGTTGACCATTGTCTATTTAGGAACCCTGTCTGCTTACCCCTTTTTAGGACATAAAAGTGAGTTGAGTCCTTTGCTAACTTGTAGCATGGGTTAAGGATACAGGAAATAGTACAGGTTAAAAGCTGGTAAATATTCTAGAAGTCAAGAAAAAAAAATAAAACAGATCCAAGGATAATTAATATATTATGCAGAGAAAGAAAGGCTATGACATGTCTGACCAATGTTAATTTAATTGCCCTACTTTATTAGTTAGTGGATCTGGAATAACACAGCGGTTTTCCTTAATGAATGTTCACTGAGTGATTCATGAACTAAATAGAAGAATGAGAAACCTCGCATGCTCCTTCCTTCCTCGCTGGGCTCCATAAAAATATATGGACCAGGACTTTCCTGTTCAAAGCTCGAATATTTTTTGAAACATAACCCTACATGGCTACAAAGCCAAAGAGAAGTGTGGGGGAGGAGGTAAGAAATTCTGTCGCACTTCAGGCCCTGAATTCCTTCCTGCCAGAATGTCGTGCTGAAACTGGAATAAAATGCAGTTTGTGGCTTCTCCCCTAAGAGGGAAATAAAGAGTAGGACACCCTGCATTGGCTGTTGGGAGCTGCCCAACTGGGATTCAGTTCCTGACTTGCCTGGTAAAGAGAACCAAAGAAGAAAGATGGCACCTCGCTATGGGGCTTGTGAATCTCTGAGAATAATGTGGCAGGCAACCCCTTTCATTGTCCTCAGTGCCAGAGAGATTTTATTATCACAGCTGACACCAGAGGGAGCACTTCAGTAGGAACGGGCTGAGCTGTGCAACTAACTGGCTCAGAGAAGCAAGAGGCCTGCAGAATCTCTTCTGAGGGTGGTTGATGAGCATGGGCCCCTCGGTGAAGACAGCCCGCAGCCTGGGAACAAGCGACCTTGTTTCAATGTCTGAATCCCAACAAAACGTTAAAAGATAATTTTAAAAATTCAAAATGTAACCCAGTCAAAGGAACAAAACAAATCTCAGAAATGGATCCTGGGAAGAGAATGCAGGAGTCAACAAAGGGAAGAAAATGATGTGACCCGAAAGAGACAAACCATGTATGAATATATATTTTCCCAGAGGGAATCAATAGGATGTTGTCCTTAGCGGAGAAAGATTATTCGAGACCATGGAACTAGAGGAGCAAAAAGGAAAAGAGACCTGGTAGCACCAGCCTGTAATCCAAGCTGCTGGGGAGACCGAGGCAGGAGGATGACAAGTTCAAGACTCACGAATTTAGTAAAACATTGTCATCTCAAAAATAAGAGTTAATAATCAAAGAATGGTTTAAAAAAAATGTGGTACATTTACACAATGGATTACTACACAGTAGTAGAAAAATAATGACATCTTGAAATTTGCAGGCAAATGGATGGCTCTAGAAAAAAAATTGAGTGAGGTAACCCAGACCCAGAAAGACAAACATTCACTCATAAGTGACTTTTAGACATAAAGCAAAGAAAAATCAGCTTATAGATCACAACCCCCAGAGAAACTAGACAAAAAGGGGAACCCTAAGAAAGACATAAACAGATCTACATAGGAAGGTGAAAAAGGCAAGATCTCCTGAGTAAGCTGGGAACATGGTGGGGGCGGGTTCACAGGAGAGGGTAGAAGGGAAGAGGAGGGGAGAAAAAATGTGTAGCTCAGTAAAAACAATAAAAATAAGAGTTTAAAAACAGTGTTTGGGATATAGCTCAGTGGTAGAGTGCTTGCCTAACGTGTGAGACTCTAGGTTCAATCCAGGTACCATACAAAGAGGAAAAGAATGAAGAAAATCTGAGACTTCCAAGATGTCAAATGCACCGACATATGCATTATAGAAAAAATCAAAGTGAGAATTTGAATAATATCTAAATTGCTTTCGAATTTGAGGAAGTATATGTACAAATTTTGGAAGTTTGAACAATTGACTGTTGCGTAACTAATCAGATGAGGGCTGAGAGGTAGCTCGGTGGCAGAGCACTTGACTAGCATGCTAAGCCCCTAAGTCTGAATTGCAGCAATGAAGCAGTAAGGTGATCTGTCCTAGTGATTCGTACATGGTAGGCAAGGACTCCACCAACTGAACTACATACCAGCCACTGTGATCTGTGAGATTATCTGCTGCGATTTTCCAGCTCAGAAAGACTTGATCCCCAGCTATTGATACTGCTAGAAGGTTTGTCACCGTTTGACTGTGTCCCATTCACAGGAAAAGAAGTCATCATATACCCTGATGTGCTTTAAAAGTGGTATTGAGTTCTCAGTCCTTTCTGTTCTCTTTCTGCTCTGTGGTGGTCTGAATAGGTAATACTCCCGTAGATGCATGTGTTTGAATGCTTGGCCCATAAGGAGTGGCACTATTAGGAAGTATGGCCTTGTTGGAGTGAGTAGCTTGGTCTTGTTGAAGGAAGTATGTCATGTAGGGGCAGGCTTTGAGGCCTCATATGCACAAGTTACATCCAGTATGGGACCCAGATATCTGCTGTTGCCTTCAGATCCAGATGGATAGCTCTCAGCTCCTTCTCCAACACCGTATCTGCCCGCATACTACCATGCTTGCCTCTAGGATGATACTGGACTAAGTCTCTGAAATTGTAAGCCACCCCCAATTAAATGCTTTCCTTTATGAGTTGCCATGGCAATGGTATCTCTTCACAGTGATAAAACCCTAACTAAACTTCTCCCTATCGCCTCTCCCCTATTGTGTATCTCTTTGTCAAAGGCCCACAGAAATGGGGATAGTGACCATAGACTGAACCCTCTAAACCCATGAACCAGACACAAATCTTCCAGTTGACCTTCCTCTTGTGTCTTGTATCTGTGATAGGAAGCTGAGCGGCCACAGAAAAGCACTGGAGTTGCTGAGGGTGTATACAGCATGGGATACATCATAGAGATGACAAATTTTGCATCAGAGTTTAAATTATCAGATTTTTAATTATCAACTATTTCTTAATCCTCCATGTTTTTGTATGAAAATGAAATGCAATACATGTCAAAATCTGAATAAGTTTATTTAGAGTTCTGAATAAAATAAAATGAAATTGATTATTAAATAAACTTTTTAAAGTTAAAAAAGACTCTTTCAAGCAATAGGCAAAATGTGACTCATCATATCAAGGGGCCTTTCCATGAGCCTGCTGGTGGATTATTTCTCACAGAGCCTTGTAGATTAGGAAGGAGTGGGATATGATATTCAAAGGAATAAAAGGAATTTCTAGTTGGGAATAGTCTGCAGCAAAACTCTCCTTAAAAAAAAATGAAAGTTGTAAAGAGTTTCCCAGATAAGGCTGAGACTTTGTTTGCCTTAGATCTGCCTACATATGCTAATGGGGGCTTTCGGGTTGAACCAGGTATGCTCAACAACACCATGAAGGTCAGCAAATATGAAGTTGCACACACAGATATATAGCCCCATCATATCCTATTGTCAGTACATATCTTTTAATTCAGGCAAATAACCTGAATTAAACTAAATAGAAACTAAATAGAAATTACTGGTAAATGATATCAGAAGTTCATTGTGTAACACAAGACTGTGGAAAGCCTCTTGGTTTTTAACTCACACAAGGGTCTCTTCTGTATGTTGAAGTTATCCAGCTGGAGCTAGAGGAGCAGTCAGGGCTGAGCATCAGACAGGGTTGGAAAACAAGACTAAGACAGCTTATGCCATAGAATGTTCTTGTTTGATGATAACAATATGGTGAGTATCCATAGGTGCGTGGCGAACAAAAGCCAGTGCTCCGCTATATTTGATTTTAATTATCTAAATGACCAGAGAATTTGGGGAGACAATAAATGTCCAGAATCCTCAGCTTCTTTGCCACTTACAATAGCCAGCTAATCTAGATTCAGAAAGAGGCTCTGATGATGACAATAAATAACAAGTTGGGATCAAGACCATTTGAGAAAGTAAAAAGCATAAATTCTAACTCCAAATTAGGACCCGGACATTAGGAAAATATGTCTCCCCGTCTTCTCCAAAAGCAGCGTTCCTTTCCTGCAACTAGATGATGGCCACTGTGTTTCATTTGACCCAGTAATGTATAACCCCATATTCTTATTTAGCATAGTTTTCAGAGCTCACACATAAATTACATTAATGTCAAAAGGATTTTAAGTGTCAGATTGGGCTACAGTGGGAAAGGACTGGCTGTTCATAGATTAGCCAAGGAAACATGCCCCCAAGGAAAGCTTCCACACCCAGAACAGCAAGAAGGGATAGGTCTCCATGGCGGTGCTCTACAAAACCATGACGGAAGTTCATTCTGGCCCGCAAGCTGCCAGTGTACGGAAGCAACATACTAGCTGCCTAAGAATGAAAGCAATTACATGAACAACCCCAGCATTATGTAGAACATAACTGGCATGACCATGTCAGTATGTGTGCGAAATACAGATGCCAATGACTTTAAACATATTGAGAGTGATGATTCAAAATGTTGTTTAACAGAGTCTCCCGGGGACACGCCCGTCATAGAATATTTAAACTAAAGCCAAGACATAGTGACTTTCCATTTGTAGAGTGGTCATGCTCCCCTCTACCGCCTTTTCATGATCGGGAAGAGCGAATGGAACAGAATGTGCAGGAAGCAGCGTTCTGTGTGTTGGTATGGTGTGTATAAAGAAAGATTATGTAAGTGATGGAGTATAAATTTTAAAAGAAATTTTGCACATGCCTGTCATTCTCTTGTAATTATTAAGCTGCTCCACAGCAGTGCAGGGACTGTCTGTCCACACTTCGTTCTCCTAATTCAGCATTACCGTATTATTGAAGATGATGAAGTAGGAATGCCACATTTTTGTAAACCTGGGGCGCCAATGCTGAGACGTCCTGTAAGAATGTGACTGCCGCCCTAAACCAGGCTAACACTCCCTTGAGGATTAATGGGGGAATGCAAATGTTACAAGCTGGTTTTCATGCAAGGGGGACTTTGGGAGCCATTTTGCTGAATGAGAAATATGGCAGGTACAAAAGGACCAATCCTGCTTGTTTCTGCGTACGTGGGGCACCTGGGCCAATCAAGGTTAGAGACAGAGTCACGATGGCTGTTGGGATGTGGGGCAAGTGGAGAGTGGGGAGTTCTGGTTAAGCCGATGACAATGATGGTAACAATGGTTACTGATGGCAGAAGTCCTTGTAAGAAAGAGTCACCCAGTTAACGGGCATGATATATTCAGTGCCTTTGATGTTAACCGCGGCATGATTCACAGTCGCCTAGTTACAGAACCAAGTTGGGTGTCCGTCAACAGAGGGATGGGTAAAGAAACTGTGGTATGTGTACACAGTGGAATTCTTGTCCACCGTAAAGAATAATGGAGTGATGTCGCTGACAGGAAAATGGATGAAGCTGGAGATAATCACACTAGGTAAATTAAATTAGTCTCAGAAAGACCTATGTTGCATGTTTTCATTCATTTGTGGTTCCTGGATTTTTATATAGATATATAAGACCAGGGATGTACATATGGCATGAAAGTAGAAATGATGTCGTCTGGGGAAACAGGAGTAACTAACAGGAAGGGGGCATGAGAGGGGAGGGTGGGTAAGTGAGAGAGCATGGTCAACAGACAAGAAATACTTGTATGAACAAATTTAAAGCAAATTTAAAGGGAAAATATATATCCATATATGTATAATATGTATGAATAAATACACATCTGTGTATTTGGTGGCAACCACATGCTTAAAATAGTTAAGGTGGTAAATCATGTATCAATTTTTTAAGATCCATTTTAGTTTAAGTTATGTGTAAGCGTGTGGGTCTGTGTGTAAATACACATTCACTGTGCATGTGCACACAGATGCCCTTGGATGCCACAGGCATCGGGTCCCTTGTAGCTGGAGCTGCAGGTGGTGGTGAGCTGCCTGTCGTGAGTCTGGGAACGGAATGCTGGTCCTTTGCAAGAGCAGTATGCACACCTCATTGCTGACCCCATCTCTCCAACCTTTACCATAATATTTCTTGAAACTTTTGAAAACAGTGGCTCCAGACTTTGGCAAATATGGCTCTGGGTATCCCTCTGTCCCTCTCAGCTCTGGGATCTGGAGATGCATGTCCTAAGCTTCCATTCCTTTTTGGAAACTAAAATAGCCACGTGTACTTTTTTAATTTTTTTAATTTTTTTTTATAGCCACATGTACCTACCAGGATTGTGGAAACAGTTAGACCATATGGCGGACCCATTAAAGACACAGCATACCCGGCACGTAGCCTCAAGTGCAGGGCTTCAGGGTCCCCTAGGTCTTGGGACAACAGAACATTTTTATTCCAGGACTCAGAGCATCTGTCAGCTTGGAGCTGGTGGGGCTCGGCAGTATGTGCTCCCTGGCATGGCCTCCGCAGCAGGCCTCCGCATTAGGGAATGTGGGACTTTCCCTAAACCTCTGCCACACATTACTAAAAGATTAATCGCTTCAAACAACCCGAGCTAATTTTCTGACAGTTCTGGAGGCTAAAAGTCAAACTCCAAGATGCTGGAAAGGCTGAGTTCCTTCTTGAAGCCACAGAGGACCCTGCCTTTCTCAGCTCCTACAGGCCGCCGAGGTTCCTGGAGCATGGGGCACTTCCTTCTGTCCCCTGAGCCTCCTGCTGCCATTCGCATCTCCTAACACTCCCTCCAGCCCTTGTCCCTATCCCTTAAGGGTGGCTACTTAGGGTTTTCTGCAAAGTGCTTCTTGCCATGAAACTGACATATCCCCAGCTTCTAGGGTCACGAGCTTAGCTGACTGTCGCAGATCAGACAGACCCTGCCCATCACCCTTGAGCCCCATATCAGGGACAAGGAGAAATCGTGTCATGGGTTAGACATCCTTGACAATAGGTCTGGTGTGGTGGTAAACCCATCTCGGACAATCCTTCACAAGACATTCATCCTTATCTGCACCTTCGTGGACTCTGCTTGCTGACTGAGCCTCGCAGACTGCCTGCCCTGCAGATTATCTTCACAATGGGGTGTGAGTGCGCATGAGCTGGGGACATGCTTCCCATTTAATTGGGTGGAGTGGGAAAGGGATTTTCATCTGTTTGTAGCAGCGGTTCTCAACCTTCCTAATGCTATGACCCTTAAATATAGTTCGTCGTGCTCCGGTGACCCCCAACCATAAAATTATTTTCTTTGCTACTTCATAAGTGTAATTTTGTAAATATTTATGTTTTCTGATGGTCTTAGGCAAGTCCTGTGAAAGAGTGGTTCAACCCCTAAAGGGGTCGTGACCCACAGGTTGAGAACCACTGGTCGAGAGTCTCGGTTTCTGTGACATTCAGCTGGTTCAGGTGTTGGCCATGCAGTTCTAGCCGTTCGCTGTCTCTTCCATGTCCCCCGTCTGTGAAATAGAGACCATAGTTTGTACTCATTGTTACAGTCAGCCAGCGGAACAAAACGGCACAGGTGTGGTGGCTTAACCAGCACAGTTTGGAAGGCTAGAAGGCTGAGTCAGAGTGTTGAGGGGTGTGTTTCTTCGGAGGTCTCTTCTTCTAGGTGTGGTGGCCACCATGTCCGGATGTAACCACTGGTGTCCTTTGAATATCTTTGTATCCTAAGCTCCATTTCTTCCAAAGTGGAAGTCTGTGAATTGAGGTCCAGTCGAAGGACCACAGTTCATCCCATTACCTATGCCAAGGCCTCGTCTCCCAATACAGCTACTCTGTAAGGTTCCAGGGTCAAGACTGCACTCTTTTGAGTTCCGAGGAAATGCAATTGAGCTGAACGGCAAGCACATATCTCAGAAGAACTGTTCAATTAGTTAAAGCACACAGGGAAACATCTTTCGAAGGCCCTAGCTTTCTAATTCATTAAATGCTGCTGCCGCTGCTGCTATTGTTTTGAAGGAAGTTGTCCAATACACTCCCGCACTGTCTCTATCTGCTGTAGAATAGTTCGTGTATTTCTAAAGAGGAGAAAAAGCTTCCTGTGCCTTCCGCTTCCTTTCAAGTTCCCTACTCAGCATCTGCTTTTACAGGCATGGCCATTCCTAAAGGCGGAAACATCATAGTCAAAGGGGAACCATTTCAGTTCCTTGCTCTATGGCCCTGTTTAGATGCTGTTTAAAGGAGGCTGCCTATCTCTTTGAAATGCTTATTACCAAGGGACTCCTGAGTCACATTTTCCAGTTCAGCAATCCGGGCTTTGATTTTCACAGGACATGTTTGATATGCTTAGCTCCTTCCCTGAAACTCCTGGAAGTCAGAGTTTTATGTTTTGGGGGAAAAAAAGCGAGAAAAAAAGATACTCATTTATACATTTCAGTTGCCCAGCTGGTTCCAGAAATTCTGCTGGGGCGGCTCCAGTCCTCTTACAGAGAAACAGAGGATTTAAAAAAAAAAAAATATGGATCTAAAGCATCCTAATAGTGTTTCTGAAAAAAAAGAAAAAAAATCGTTCCACCTTGAGCAGCCAAGTCTCTGCATTTGCCTACTTTCTTTACAAAGAGAAGTATCTCTAGTTAAAGCTGGGAGTACCATTGTCTATGGCTATAAACGTAAGTATTTAAAAAGCCACTTGGAGCCCTAACAATTTCACTAAGCAACGGTGGTAAGCTCATTCCTAGGGCTTAAGACCCCCTCAGCCATGAGGTCTTGATGGGCTTTACAGTGGCAGGCAGGAATTCTCTCTTGTGTAGCAGGCTTCTCCTGTCGACAGCCAGGCATGGGTCAGGAAGGAGTTCATGGAGTCCTACCCATCCCTGCTGAACTACTGACTACTGAGGGTGCTGGGGAAAGGGAGCTCATTGTCCTCAGTTGTGTATCCACTGATGAACCCACCAAGCTTCAGACTCCAATGTTGGTGCCAAGTCTCACAGAAGATTCTGGTTTAACCCAGTGGATCTAATAAAAGCAAAAACAAGAACAAAAGATATCAGTGAGGGGATCGAGGGGGGTAGGCAGGAGATCAGTGAGTCTGGAGGAGTCCCAGTAATCAAAAGGCACTTTAGTCATGTGTGAAATCGTCAATGCATTCAATAAAAGTTTTTTGAAAGACTTATTCCGTGATGTTGATAGCAGCTTGCCCAAACTGCTGCCACCTGAAATATCCATTAGCCAGTAAATAGGTGACCAAATGGGATCCACAGCTTTGCAGTAAAAGGGAACATTGTCCCAAACAATAGCATAGATGAAGGTCAGAGATGCAGTGAAAGAAGCAGAATGGGAGATGTGACCCCTGTGTGACGTCACTGTGTGAAGCCCTGGATGAGTGAGCCCGCTCTGTGGGACTGAAATTCGGGCCGTGGTTAGATAGGAATAGATGTTCTCTATCATGCTGAGAGAATAAACACAGGGATACACGACATTTTTCTGACTCATTACGTTACAAGTTTTATGTGGGTACATTTTATAGCCTATCAACTGAACTTCAAAACTTTTACTGAAAAGTCAATTAGTAGATGTGGTGGTTTGAAAGAAAACGACCCTGAAAGGGAATGACACTATGAAGAAGGATGACCTTGTTGGAATGAGTGTAGTCCTGTGGGAGGAAGTGTATCACTGGGGAGGCAGGATTTGAGGTCTCATATATGCTCAAGCCACACTTAGCGTCTCAGTTCACTTCCTGTTGCCTTTTGATCAAGGTATAGAATTCTCCAGCTCTTTGTCTGCTTGTGCACCACCATATTCCCAGCTGCCATGCTCCCCGCCATGATAATAATGGACTAAACCTCTGAAACTGTGAGCTGTCATCTCACATAAGTATCCTCCTTTAGAAGAGCTGGCCGTGGTCGTGGTGTCTTTTCACAGCAATAGAAACCCTAACTAGGACGAAATAAAAAAGCATTCAACTAAAATAAAGGAATTAATCTCATGCTCACGGGGTTAGGGATGCGAAAGAAAGGCTTTTGACTTTTCATATTGGGACTTGTGTTCTGTCTCCCAGACACAGCCTACATTTGACTCATGAATGCTGCGAAATGTCCCACTTTGGGGACAGGGGACCTCTCTTTTTGAAAGTGCTGCACTGATGTTTCTCACAAGGGACATTTACTGCCCTTATCTACAGACTCTTTGAAACCACAGTCATGTCACAAAGGGGATTGATTAATTAATTCACCATTGCCTGAGAGGCAGGGAAGGCACCCCATAGGGACCTGAAAATCTTAATGAACTTCTAGAGGACAGAAAAAAAAATATGTGACTCTGTTGACCAGGAACCCAGAAATCTTTAATCCAGAGCATTTATAGGAAAATGTTCCAGAGGAGACAGGGGCGTGATTTTTAGACACTCCTAGAACATTAGGCATAGAATAAGAGGAATGTGATATATGAATCTTGTTAGAGAAGAAGGAATCGGGGCAATTAAATGGAGGATAATTACTGGGCCCTGGGTATCTCTTGTTGTTTAACTAGCCACCCAAAACTTAGTACTAGAAAACAAGAGTGATTTAATTCAGCTCAATGAGTCTGTGGTCCCAGTATATAGACATGTTCCACGATGTCTGGGGGCAATACTGAAAATCTCAGAATGTTAGGTGAATGGCAACTAGCCTGGGATGACTGAAAGACTACGACCCACTGGCACTCATCTGCAGTGCCTACGAGTTGTCTTTTAATGGGTCTTGGACCATCTCACATCATGGTTGCTTTGGATATCAGAGTACCTTCATGGCAACTTAGGACTCGGAGGTTTGCCTGAGAAAAAGCGGACAGTTGTTGCGTGATCTTCTCTGACCTCTCCTCAAGAGTGTAATTTCACATCTGACAAACTCTATTACGTCACCTGTTCCATGGAAGTCAGTCCTTGCCCATGTTGACAGACTAGTGGCTTTCCTAAGAAAGAACCAGAAGAATCATTTTTAAAGCAAATAAAGGCATACCTAAGAAAATGGGTGACTAATCTGGAGGTTCTCTGGACCATTCCGACACTCAAGATCATAGAAAGACTCTTGATCAGGAGAAAAATATTACATCCTCTTCTAGTTTGGTTTTGAGAGCTCTGAGTCTGCCTACAATACTGACTACATCCTCTAACATGAAGCTTACCTGTCTGAATACCATAGGAACATTTACAGAGCCAGCAAACAGTATTGCCATTGAGGGTCTCTGGGCAGGTAGCCTGTACATATAAAAAACCAAGACAGGCAAGTTCCCGGTACATTCGTATGAATAGAAATATCTTATGAGACTGACAGACATTTGGGAGTCCTTCCCAAAAAGAAGACCAAAATGAATAAACTGAATAGCTGTCCACCAAGTAGCGAAAGAAAATTCTGGTAATAGAAATGATGTTTTGTTGTTGTTGTTGTTGTTGAAGTCTAGCCTGGTCTACAGAGTGAGTTCCAGGACAGCCAAAACTACACAGAGAAATCCTGTCACACACAAAAAGAAAAAAGAAAAAGGAAAAGAAAGAAAAAAGGAAGGAAGGAAGGAAGGAAAGAAGGAAGGAAGGAAAGAAAGAAAGAAAGAAAGAAAGAAAGAAAGAAAGAAAGAAAGAAAGAAAGAGAATGAATGAATTTTTTTGAGCATTTTAATTATCATCAGAGAGCTCCACAAAGCCATAAAATAAGAACAGGCTGTTATTTTTTAATTTTTTTCAGAGACATGGAGAGCATAAATAAAACTTTTAAGATATATTAAAATTAGTGTTGACAATACAAAGTCAGTTTAACTATACATAAAAGACTAAAAAGTAGAAAGTGGGGGCCAAGAATGTAGCTATTAGTAGACTTCATGCTTGGTATACATAAAGCCCTAGGTTCAGTCCTAATACTGGACATGGTGATATGTGGCGCGCTGCTTGACCAGCAAGCAAGAACGACCACGAAATCGAGGATTCTTCCCAAATCACACTTTATTGGAGCCTCTCGGTTGAAGGGAAAGCGAGGGGGGGGGGGAATGAGAGGGAATGAAAACCAAGCGGCAGTTGCTTTTCTAGGGTAGAAGGAGTCGGATATTGTCCTGATTGGTGAATACCATTCCGCTGAAGCCCGGGCTTCAGGAGGGGCTAGGGAACAAGGCTCAGTTATGCAAATGCAGGCCAAGGAGTACTCAGCCCCACGCCACAACATCAAAAGGATCTGTTTACCTCCAAGCTGCAGGGCTGTCAGCACCATTTCGCAATGGTGATGTCCTGACAGCTCCTTACAGTGATACATACCTGCAATCCCAACACTCAGCAAGTAGAAACAGAGAACTCAGAAATTCAAAATTATCCTCAGCTACATAGCCAATTTGAGGCCAATTTAGGCTATATGAGACTTTGTAGGCAGACTTTTCTTTCATGCCTCCCAGTTCCCAAATAACTGACAAGGAGGCTTAATAGTAATTATAAATGCTCAGCTGATAGTTCAGGCTTATTACTAACTAGCTCTTAGAACCTAAATTAACCCATTTTATATCAATCTGCATTTGGTCACGTGATGTTATCTCTCTTTCATCTTTCTGTATCTCCTGTTTCCTCTCCATGTCTCACTGGTGACTCCTCTAAGTCCCCCCTTCTTCTTTCCAGTGTCCTTAGTCTGGTTCTTCCACCTACACTTATCCTGTTCAGCTTCTGGCCAGTCAGCTTCCTTATTAACCCAATCACAGTGACATATATTCACACAGTGTAAAGAAATATTCCACATTTTCCCCTTTTGCCTAATTAAAAGAGAAAGTTTTAACTTTAATACATTAAAATTATATACAACAAAAGCAGTCATTATAAATTACAGTTACAATATCCAGTATCCAGTCATTTATATTTTGCAAAATTAGATAAATTACTTTATTATTTATTCTATCTTGATGAGTCCAAAACTCTGTACCTAATTTGCCTTCTATCATAACTAAGGAAAGCTATAACTATGACTATCTAGTCTTTAACTCCATCAAAGACCCCAGAAGAATGAAATACTACCTAATGACAGAGACATCTGACTGCCTGGACAGTCAACCAAAGTTCTACTGTGATTGGGGCATCTATTTGGCCTATAGGCCTAGAACATCTGACAGACATTTCTGAGAAACAGGGAATTTAAAGGACTGTCCTACCCTGTCTTGGCAAAATTTAACAGTCACTTTTTTGTATCCTGCTGTTACAGTCTGGACAGTATATTATCAGAAATTGAGGCAAGGGCAGTTTTTTGCCCAAATGGCTAGCTTTTCCCATAAGGAAAGCAAACTCCATATGTAGTTTCTTCGATGCCCATTATCTTTCCTGAAGATTAGTGCTTCCTGGAGCAGATGTGTCTCACTATCAAGAAAGTCTTATGTTAATAAAACATTTAAATGTCATCTTCTATAGGTCTTTGAAATGTTTTAAGGCTACCTATCCTTATAAATATAGCTGTTCAACCTTGAAAATATACCTAATATGATTACAAGTTTGATTATCATAGATGACTAATTACTAACCTGTATTTCCTAATTATGCTTTATATTTTTAAATGAACTGTATAAATTCAATATGAGGTTAATAGTTGTTTATTGAATTAAAGTAGACTGAATAATCTACTTTTTTCCTGTCATTCCTAAATTATATCCCCCTTTATTCCTTTAGAAAGAGATCTTTAAATTTAACTCTCTTGTTTAGCCTTTTTAAAAACTAAGACCAGTAGCAACTTGTAATCAACCTCCCTTAAATGATAATAAACATCTAAAACCCATTTTGCAGGAATGTGGGCATTGTTCTCCAGACTACTTCCTGTTGTTTGGGGACATTGAATCTTTAGGGAAACCTTGAAAAAGTCAGAATAATAGTTAAGATTTGGTTGGAGCACTTTGTGGGCCTGGATCATCTCAGTCAGCAGCCTTGAAGCTGTTTTTGAATGCAGAATTTTGAGGAGATTATAACAGAGACACTTTGAAATGCTGAATCAACCTGGACCATCCATTTGGTCCCTTGTTCTGGAAATTCATAAATTTTTGAAGGTAACATATATTACAGGTATCGAATATGTGATGTGCACAAGTCAGTTAAAGATGCTTTATGTTTGAGAAGGTAAAACATACACTACATGTTTTGTAGCTTTGTTTTAGATTTATTTCTTTATGTCTGTAGTCAGGACTTTCAAGGTATCTTCCTTAATTAAATCTGATCATCTTTAACCTGGAATGAATCTAAAGCCTCTCATTTCCTGTGGAAATAAAAGCATAATCTCTCCCCCAAATCAACACACCTTTTGACTTCCATTTTAAAGTCAAAATATTTTTAAAATGTATCTTTTAGGGTGGTTTAATTTAGCAGTTTTATAGAGTATAGACAGTTATAAAGAAATAAATAGTTTCAGAAAATAAAACAAAGTCTTCAAAGAAACAGTAAAAGTAATATAAAAGGAGTACAAACAGTCATAGATTAAAGGAATAAAGAAAAATAAGCCACATAAAGATGGAATATATACAGAAAGTCTGGATTATCTACATTATTGTATTTTCTTTGAATTTTTTGACTACAGAGGGACATTTGATTCTGGGGGCTGCTGAGCTAAACCAACATATATATTTTAAAGGTATCTTGACTTCAAAATTTGAGTCTAAGGATATATTACTTTGGAAAAGAGATTCTGATTTTGTTTCCACAGAATATGAGAAGCTGTGGGGTTCCTCCCAGGCTAATGTGGTTTGGTGGAACAAGACCCAGCCCCCAAAAGGTCTCCATAAACCCTAAAATTACTTTGCCTAACAAACATCAGGAAGCAGTTTGGAGAATACTATGCCCAAATTTCCAAAATGATTGTTTATAAATGTTTGTTTTTATTTTAAAAGGTCTGGTTATAAACAGTTAATGGAAATTAAGGGGATATGGTATAGAGATGAATACTTTGCATTGGTATGGATCTTGGTCTATTGATACAAATTTAAGGTTGATTTTGTTACACTGTGTATATGTATTTCTACTCTTATTTAATGTATTGTTTGTGCATCTCATTTAAAAATGTAATGTATAGTTAAGAAATACAGATTAATAGATAGTCATTTAAAAAAGTCAGACTTGTAGTCATGTTAGTAGGTTTTCTAGATATACAGAGATATGTTTCAGATGGATAGGTATTCTTCACACCTTTCAAAGACATACAAAATATGGTGTTTAAAATGTTTTAAGAACTTAGACTTTTCTCAAAAGTGAGATTTATCTGCTTCTGGTAACACCGATTAGTTCAGTGAGGTTGATAAGCGTTGAAGAAACTTGTTATGGAATTTGCCTTCAATGTGACAAGGCTAGCCATTTGGGCTAGAAACTGATCTTACATGGGCAGCTTTATAATATGCTGTACAAACTGGACATGCATGACCCACAGAAAGTGACTACTGAACTTTCCAAGAGATGGGATGGTTCTTCAGGGTTCCTGCTTCACAAAAAAAACTGCTAGACATTTTGCAAGACACAGAAAACAACTGATAAACTTTTCTATTACAAGGCAGAACAGATTTTCAAATTTTCTGCTTCATGGAAAAGTCTGCCAGATTCTATGGTCCTGTAGGCTGAAGATGGATGTGCCAATGTTACAGAAGAACTTTGGGTGACTGTCCAGACAGCAAGATGTCTCTGTCAATTCTAGAGTTTGGAAATTACTTATAATGCACTTCCTGTTTACTTTGGTAATGTTATATCCTTATGGGGGTCTTTGATGGGATTGAAACTTAGTTTTCCTTAGTTGTAATACAAGATAAATTAGATATGAAACTTTAGACTCACAAAGAAATATTGTAGCTGTAATTCTTGCTTGATACCTGTTTTGTTATGTGTAATTTTGCTATGTTAAAGTTAAAAACCTTCCTTTTTAATTAAACAGAAAAGGGGAGGTAATGTGGGATGTCTTTCTGTGCATGTGTTGCTTTTATTGATTAATAAATAAAACTGTTTTGACCAATGGCTAAGCAGGGTAAAACTAGGCAAGAAATCCAATCAGAGATATAAAAAAAGAGTAGTAGGTGGAATCAAGGAGATACCATGTAACTGCCGAAGGAGTAGATGCCCTAGAATGTTACCAGTAGGCCACAACCTCATGATGATACACAGAGTAATAGAAATGGGTTAATTTAAGATGTAAGAGCTAGCCAATAAGAAACCTGAGCTAGTAGGCCAAGCAGTGTTGTAATTAATATAGTTTTGTGTGATTTTTGGGAGGGGGTCTGGGCAGCCAGAAAATGAACAAGCAGTCTCTGCCTACATATCTCCCTTGAGAAAAAAGGAAAAGAATAAGTTATAATATAATAGCAAAAGATTAGAGAGAAAGAGGGGGGGTTCCAGAAGATTAATAGAATGTGAAATAGAAGAACCATCAAATGTATTGTAGCCATAGTAACCATGATTGTCAAATACTACATGCATAAGAGAAAGTAGGAGGTAATATCATGGTAGGACTCATCAGATTGCTGAAGAAGCTAAATTGGGAGTCATTAAGATTTTTTGATTTGTCATATATAAATTAGAACTATAAGATCCCAAAATGAAAATAATTACAAGTGTATATATAGTTCTAGGCCCCTGGAAAGGTTAATTAAGAAGCAGGTGTATTTCACTGTAGAACTCCAAGTACCATTTAGTTTTAAATATGTCAAATTAACTTTTAATATAAGAGTAAAATCCTCAAGATGACGCTTAGGAATAAATTTTAAATGTCCAAGGGAGAAGGAAGAGAAAGAAGAGAATCAGAGGCGATGGATATGACTTGTTATATAGATATGACATGCTGGACAATGTTCTAAAACTATGAGATGTCATCACACTTGATCCTCAGAATAGCCCTTGATGGGGGAGCTGTTAATATCATTATTCCTGTTTTGTAGATGAGGAAAATGTGATACCAAGACATGAAATAATAGCTGTCACAAGGGCAGACAACTCGTAACTGTTACTGATGAGATATCCCTGTGTTAAGGTTTCTGGCCTGGGTCCTTGTGTTCCCTGGTACTGCCACCATGCCTCAAACCTGATGGCACCGCATGTCATTTCCTCATCCTCTTCAATGAGAAATGAGCTAGAAAGAAAGGCGCATATTATTTAGCTTGGTGATTCCTAAAATAACTGAACCGATGGCGAGAGTCGTTATCCGCTGTGAGGAAGACGACATTACTCTTGTTAGACTCAGTTTGAATTCCTTTTACTTTTTAAAATGTTTTGTTTTTATTATTTTTAGTTATGCATATGCATGTGTGTCTGTGTGGGAGTATGTGCACATGATTGCAGGTGTCTGGGGGAACCTGGACTCTGGTTCTCTGCAAAAAGACTCTGTTCCTCGACTCCGTGCTCTTAGAAACTGGGCCATCTCTTCATCCACTTGAGGTTTTTCTAATCATAATCACACATATTTTAATAGAAATTTATTTTTGAGATTTATGTTGTATTAAACTTATGCATTGCAGTGGCCTTTTCGTTTGTTTGTTTATATTTGTGTGTGTGTGTGTGTGTGTGTGTGTGTGTGTGTGTGTGTGTTTTCTGAGGCAGGGTCTCTCTACATAACTCTGACTTTCCTGGAACTCAGTGTAGACCAGGCTGCCCTCACACTCACAGAGGTCCTCTTTTTCTGCCTCCCAAGTGCTGAGACTAAACATGTGTGTCACCATGATGGGCTGCAGTAGACTTTTAACTTAAAAATTACATAGGACAAGGAAAAAAATTATGAAAATTCAATTTATGTTCATCTTGTTTCCAGGATTAGAGGTAATCTGAGTATAAATATAAGTGGGTTGGGGTGTTTTTATTTATTCGTTTGTTTGAAGACAAACATATTTCGATGTTCTAGCTTCCTCTTCTAGCCTATTTGGGCTCTGGGCTAACTAGTGTGGTTAGCTCTGAACTCTGATCTTCAGACAAGCTTTATTCGTTAAAGCACAAATGAAATATCACCACCTCCAGCCACATGCTTTCAGAAGTGATAGGATGAGAGAAGGGAAAGACAATGCCTTGGGATCCCATCCTCCTTCTCTCAGGTCCTTCAATGAATTCTAATAGAAAGCACTTGCTCCTGTTGCTGGACTTTCCACCTGCCATTGATTACAGTAACAGTCCTGTCGGAAGCTAAGGTGCTAGCTTTTCTCTGCTTGTATGGCTTTCAGTTGTAAGCTGGAAAATGGTCAACAATATTTAGATATTATCCTGTCTCTGTGTTTTGATTTTAAAACCATTCAACTCTTTGGGGAAGGGATTTTTGGTTTTGGTTTTGGCTTGTTGTTATTGTTTATTGTTCTGGTTTTACATTTGGGTTTTGTTTGAGGGTGTTTCATAGCTGGGTTATTTATTGGTTGCATTAGTCACCCAGTTTCCTCAACTTTCTGCCCAATTATTTAATACAGACCAAGTCTGGATGTTGCTGGTGCACTGCTGTGTTTTAATTCTTGATTCATTTCGTGTGAGGGGTTAATATCTTCCAAGCACACTTCATGAAATACCCTTGTGTCCAATTCGTCCTGGCTGCAGGACTGATTCAGGAGCATCACCTGCTCTCCCCACCCTGAGTCATAAAGAATACTTAAAATAGGTTGGCTGCAAATCAACTGGAGCCAGATGAGCCACAGACACAGCAACTGGTATGGTTTAGTATAAAAATATCACCATACACCTCTAAAGGAGGAACACAGCCTGAATCTTCACCCCAGGGAGAATGGGTAGCTGCCTCCCTCCCACACAGAGCCCCCAACAAATATCCAGATGAGTTTGGGCTGAGCATTGGGATCAGCCACAGTCAGTCTTTAAACACAGACTCCATTTAAAGTCAGATTGGCATCTAATATGGCAACAAGCCTGTCCTTTTGCAAACACTATTGTAAATATACACAAATCCCTCTTCTGCTGCTTTAAGTGTTAAAATCAGAGAACCTTGGGCTTTTCCAGGTATGAAATGGAAGCTTCCAAATCCAAATCCATGTCCAACTTGTATTTTGAAAAACAGCTGGTTCTCCTCTTTTTGTTTCATTTGTTCTACGCTCTTAATTTTCAGAACAGTTAGAGGTAAAAGGACTTTAGGGACCCTGGGGTTCCTTTATCCACTCTCTAACACAAGGAAAAGCCCCTCCTCTAACCTGACAATGCAGTAGACAGTGAATGCTAACGTAACAATGTTTATCATTTGAGGGGGGACCTTTTTCCCTTATACCCCCATCCTGTATGTGGTCCAGCCTCTGATTACTGAAACACATAGTATGGATGAATACCCCATTTTGCCCCCACTTCGAATGCATAGAAGCTACATGCCATCTTGGAGATCAACCCCTGTGATGACCTGTTACAGATCAGGGCACCAAAATGATCCCTCAAGCTTGAGATTGCCCCATTATATTATGGAAGTGAGAATACATTATATTATGTAAATGAGAATGCATTTACCACGTGACATATATCTGCTGCTAACTTGAAGGGTGCCCATTTTTAAATAAATTCTAGTCTGGATCTTTCCTGTTCTCTTCTTAGTGGAAGTAAGTTAAGAAAGAGTAATGATTTTTTTTTTACATGGTTCTATACATAGTAAAAAGGGGCGCCTCCTCAACAGGATGGGGACCTACAATAGATGAAGTAAGGACCTCTCATTTGTAATATCATTTTTCCTAAACACACACACACACACGGCCGTTCTCCAGTCTGAAGATCCTCATTAGCTTTCCATGCCCAATGCATCATGTCCAGACCCTACTGTGTGGATTGAGGGCTGGAGGGCTATGGTTCCCTCCCTAGCTGCTTACTTTCTGTATTTTTGATTCTGTCTGTGACTCTGACTCAGATGGTCCCTGTCCTCCTGCCAACACTGTAAGTGCATATACTGTGCTAGTAAGACATGGGTTCTAGTGGTTCTGTGGTGGTCTTGAGGGACGACTGCCAACACCAACAATTAAATCACCAGACCCTGACAGCTGAGGAGTCTGGCCTCAAGGCTTCCATATCCAAAAGGTAGACAAGGAGATTGATGAACTTTGATGAGAAAAAAATTACGTCCATGGTTTTACCAATCACTCATTTCCAGCATTTCATCTCATTATCCATGAGCTCACTAGGGCAATGGCAGTAGACACAGTCAACCGTCGGAATGAGGATGCTTTCATGGTGCAGTTATTGCAGATACCTCTAGCCTCATTCCCCATCCAGCCTGGCTCCAGAACGCTTAACTCTGCTTGTAAAGAAACTTGCTTATAACTTGATTATAGAAGGTTGTGTGTGTGTGTGTGTGTGTGTGTGTGTGTGTGTGTGTGTTCATTGGATTATTGTATAAATTCATATTTTCAGTTAGAGGAGATATAGCTATAGCCAGTGTTCCACCCATGACCCCTTACCTATACCAGTTCCATTTCTTTGGCCCGATTTCCTACTTCATTTCTTTTGTTCTTCCCTGCCACCGAGGCCTGTGTTTTCTGCCCTTCTGGGTTAAAAAGTATCAGGAGGGGGCTGGAGAGATGGCTCAGCAGTTAAGAGCACTGATGGTTCTTCCAGAGGTCCTAAGTTCAATTCCCAGCAACCACATGGTGGCTCACAACCACCTGTAATAAGATCTGGTGCCAACTTCTGGCCTGCAGGGACACATGCGGGCAGAACATTGTATACATAATAAATAAATAAATTTTTTTAAAAAAGTATTAGGAAATTGAACTCTCGAGTGGCTGATAGAGTCAGTGGCTAGGTAGCCCAGCTGCTCTCTCTCTGCCTACCTCCCTCTGGGACTGAGCCTCACTTGCCCACTACCGTAGATTATTTTTGTCTTCCGTCTGCTCTCTGCCTCACTTCCCCAGTGTCCCCAAAACGTTTCCTGTGCCACCTCCCCACGTGCAATATTTGCATTTCTGTTCCTTTCATTTAGCACATGTGGGTTAATGAAAGTACCCTAAACATGCTACTTTTATTCAAGAAGCTTGTATCAAGTCACCAGTGCTAACAAATACTGAGCTAAGTGTTGGCACATCAGTGCCTGACTGTGACGACAAATGCCCCTACACCTGGTCCGTGAATGGGCAAAGGGTCCCAGGAGCACAGCAGGAAATAGCGCTGTAGCCTAGCATTGTCTTCTTTGCTGCAGCAGAGCAAACAGTGTGCCTCCTGGGGTGTGGGTGAGCGCTGAGCTATCAGGCAATGCCTTACATTTGTCACAAAAACTATGCCACATCGTGTCGTCAGAGATCAAGAAGGCCCTTCTTAACCTCTGGGACACCCAGGTCCTTATGAACTGTCACGTCTATCATTCAGCGTGCTCGATGGGGAGCACTCAAAAGATCATTCTTTGTGCCCACCGTTCTGAGGTGGCCTCTTTATTTAAGTATATCTCAGGCAGCAGCTTACTGATGGTTAGTTGTGTTCCTTGTGTGAAACTGGAGCTCAAAATGAGTTGGAAAAAAAATTAAATGAGTTCATTTTATGCTCCCATTGTGAAGATCAATAAATAAGCCAAAGTTTATTGGCTGGAGCAATGGCTCAGTGGGCAAAGTGTCTGCTGCTTAAGTATGAGAACCTGAGCTTGGATACTCAAACCTGGGTCAAAAGCACAGGTGGGCAGCACATGCCCTTAACCCAGCCCTGGGAAGAAGAGAAGGGAGGAGTCCAGCCTCTTAATGAGCTCCCGTTTCAGTGAGAGATGCTCTCTTAAAAAGTAAGGTGGCTAGTGACAGAGGAAGACACACTCACAAATTTTAAAATAGGAAAATAAATATTCAGAAGGTCATGTGTTTTGAAAAATCACGGCATAGCAAACTTCTAGAAAGCAAAGCCCTTTCGATTCTGATGGTTTTCCCCAGTGCAGAAGTCTGCAACGAATCTGAAGAGAGGACATTTGGTAGCACCAGCAGAGCAGAAGAGTCCACACCAGTCCCTCTCCTGTCCAGACATGAGTGCCGGTGTCCTCTCACCGTTTTGAGGTATCCCAACTCCAGACTGTGTGGCTCTGTTTCCTGAGATAGGAATTGGCTGTGGAAATTGTGTCAGCTCAGAAGCTTGGAACGAAACCGTCTTGTGGCCCTTTTAATCTTTGCACCATGAAGTTTGTGTGAAGTAGCGTTTCTCTATGACAATAGCAACTTCGTGTTGTGCGATTATTGTGTTGTTTCGTCTGCCTTGATAGTTTTATTTAAAAAAAAAAGAAAAGCACTAATGAAATAAGAGGAGTTGACTTTTTAAAATGTGTCTGCCATGCCATATTAGTCATCAAGAAAAATTGGCCATACATATTATATTATTATATTGAATTATATGCACATATACCTTGTATTTCCAAAGATACTCTGTGTGTATTATGTATATATACATATATATTATACATTATATGTGCATATATAATATACATTATATAATATGCATTATATATTTATATATATATGAAATCTGTGTTGAGAGTTATAATATATATCCATATACAGAAGGCATAGTTTTGTTGTAAACAATTACTTTTAACTTCTTTGAAGAATCCAGAATCCTAAAAAAGAGAAGAATGTTTCTCTCCGTTTGGGGTGTGGGGATTGCTTTTTCTCATTCCCACCACTCTGAAATGAAATGGAATTATGGGAAGGAAATTGAAGCTGCATATTCAGTCGTGAATGTGTGAAATGCACTCCAGAAATAGCAAGGAAATATCAAGATGAAATTCCAGCTGGGAGGGATTCCTAGAGCTATGGGGGTGGGGCCTAGCCTCAGGCTGGATTGTGGAGGAGTTCGCCTTCGGCGATTCCCACCATCTGTGCCACTGATTAATGAGGTCAGGGACAGAATTACTCTCTGGTCTCCTCCCAGGACCCCTGTGCTGGTCACTTCACCAGGATGACTTGTGGTGCCTCCTGTCAGTCATTGTGTGACAAAAGCAGAGCTGTCCGCTTGTCAGCCTGCTCTGGGTTGGGTGACACCTGCAGACAGATGCATGGGACCTTTTCGGCTCAGGGATACTAACATATCCAGCTCCACCAATAAGTATGTTCAGTGTGTGAACCATGTGGGCCCTGCCTCCATCTTCCAAGGAGAAGCAAAGGGAATTGTGTGAACTCTACAGGGGCCATGCATCCATAGTTATGGAAAATGGAACAATTACCAAGCAATGATAGGGGTTTTCTTTTTGAGAAGTGGACAAATGGACCAGTAGTTTCAGTATGCATTGAATCAGCTCGCGCTCTCTCTCTCTCTCTCTCTCTCTCTCTCCCTCTCCCTCCCTCTCTCTCCCTCTCTCTCCCTCTCCGTCTCTGTCTCTCTGTCTCTCTCTCTGTCTCTCTCTCTGTCTCTCTCTGTCTGTCTCTCTGTTTCTGTCTCTCTCTCTGTCTCTCTCTCTCTCTCTCTCTCTGTCTCTCTCTCTCTCTCTCTCTCTGTCTCTCTCTCTCTGTCCTAGTACATCCACATCCATACCTGCAGTCTGCATGCTTTGACCGCTTGTCATGCATCTCCTTAAAATGCTTCCTTTCTAAATTTAACTGTGGCCAATGCCATCTTGTCTTTTACTTTCCCTTGTAGCTACATTTCTAATACTCTTGTTCTAACAGCTGAAAGTAATGGAGCAAGGAAACTCCCTCCCTAGAGGAGGCAATGCAATGGCAAGGGGGTGTCTGGTTTTTCAGCCTTGCCTCCTGGGAGGTAATGGATAGCACAGTTTGCAAGTGCAGAGACTCAGAACCCAGGCTTCCTGGGTTTAGATCCTCATTCTCCCCCAATTCTGCTGGCCCAATCTTGCCAATGAGGGCAAGCCCTAACCTACTAGGATGTTGTGCAGGTTGCATGAAGTAACCCCTTGCACCCCTGGTTGCAGAGTCAGATAAATATGGTCATTGTCAGTGAATGGTGGGATCAGAAAGTTAGGCAGAAAGGACGAGAGTCCCCCATGAAGCTTTCCTCCTGTCTCCGGCAGAGCTGTGGATAGTTTGATGGTGTGCCTTTCCCCAGTTCCCTCTCGAGGAGAGATTATTCATGATGCCCTCTTACTATGTTCCAAGTTCACCCAACCTGTAGCCAGATCTGGTTAGTTTTGTAGCGTGTTACATTTTAATCTGGGGCTGAAGTCTGTCCACAGTCCAGATGCTAGAGGCAGTTCATAATGAGAGAAAACGTATGGCAGTCTATTTGGTTTTGACATCTGGACTTGGTGTGAGGCTGATTTCCTGCATTAGCGAATCTCAGTGGATAATTTGTATTGCACTCTCCCGTTTTTATTAAGGTTATATATGCACAGAGCTTAAGCAGAGAACCAGTTATTAATGACTTCTTATGGGAAACAGCCATCTTCCAGCCCCATCAGTACCAATTTTTCGCTACTTTCCACTAATGTGGCGGCTCTTGGTATCTGCTAGGAAATCCCTCAGTAACACGCTGAGGTGGCAGCTGTTGAATGTTCAGTTGCAAGTGTTCTGTATTGACTTCCCAGCATGGAAGAGGAGCCGTTAGCCCCAGCCCTCCCCAAATGGTCCTCAAAGACTTGTATCTTAACTTCATTCATACAATAGCCTGCCTAATTTGCTATGACTATGAAGCCACTCTTTCTAGCTGGCCCATTTAGTATGTAATGATTCATAATCTTTCGGGAGGAACATGTCTGTTTTCCTGGTATCTTTTTATTGGTTTCAGTTTGCTCAGGTGTGTGTTTTTTAGAGATAGGGCCTTCCAAAGCTGTACTGCTTTGGTACAGTACAAAGACCATCTCTTTTTTTTAATTATTCTTTTTTTAATATTTATTTATTTAATATTTATTTATACAATATATGCCTACAGGCCAGAAGAGGGCACCCGACTTCATTACAGATGATTGTGAGACACAATGTAGTTGCTGGGAATTGAACTCAGGACCTTTGGAATAGCAGGCAATGCTCTTAACCGCTGAGCCATCTTTTCAGCCCCCCTCAGACCATCTCTTCTGCTCTTTTTTTTTACTTGTGGGTTTATGTCTTGTTTTAAGAATATTTGTATTGTCCTATGGCCACAGCATCATAAGGGTGAGAAATGGCAGTCGTTTGAGTTCAGTTCACCACCTAAAAGCCCAAGTGATTTCCTAAAAGAGGTTCGGAACTGATATTTGCCTCGTGTTGTACATTCGTTTGACCTGATTACAATAAATTGAATAAATATCCAAGACCTTTTGCAACCTGCTGACAAATGAGCAGTTTGGTTCCATTTATTCTCTTCCGTCCATGATGAGTGATGACCACAGCTTCTAAGAGTCCACAATCCAAGGGAGAATGATGAAAGGGTAGATACAGCAAGCTCTGTAATCACTCAGCAGCAATTGCCGTGGAGTGGGTCTCTTCTGGACAGCCTGTCATCATTAACTTAAATCAGCCAATACGAAGACGTAATGAGGCAAAATTAGCCATGGAAAATATCTACATGTCAGAATCCTACGTAGAAGAGTGTGCTAATGGAAAGAGGCTGGCTTGTCTTTCATGTTAGCCGAATATAAAAAGCCTTCTCGCCTTTTCCTTTGCCTGGTCTTTGGAGCTGATCCAGCAGTCAGGGTCAGTAGAGGTACGAGAGACCACCTTACCTTTGGAATTTCTTTTTCTGGTGTGCCTGGTGTAACACGTGCCTGTCATTGGCCTACCTGGCAGTGCTGGCATTTGTGATGGCCTTTTGCACCTCTTAGTCCAAGGGCAAATGCAACCAAACAAATGTCCCATGGCCATGAGCTCAGATAATCCAACAATCTGCTGATGTGATTCTGTGGGCTTTTCCAGACAACTCTATCCAAGTCTGCCAATGTATCCCCTAAAAAAAAGACTTTGAGGAATTTCCAGGGGGAAAATGGCTTGCCCACACCTCCCCATGATGCCCAGTCATGCTGCAATCAGGGCCCAGTCAAGCCAACATCTCTTTAAGGTAGCGTAGACCACCTACTAAAGTGACTTTCCTTCTAAATTGCTAGGTAAATCCATCTAGTTTTTAATTCTAACTAAGTTTGGTCAGTTGTTAACAGATCTAGCTGACACACCAGCCTTCCTTCTCAGAAGACAGACCACAGTCACAGCGGTACAAGTCCCGTGACCCCTCCCATCTTTGTCATTAGTTATTTCCTGCCATTCCACCTACTGCGCCTTCCTACTGCGCCTTCCTACAAAAAGACCCAGACTAATAGCCCTAAAGCCTTTAGGTAAGTCCCCATCGATGGGTGGATTGATGGGGTCAGGCAACAAGCATATGCAAATCTGTGTCTAGTTTACCACTGGCTAGGAATACAGAGAACTCTACTGAAGTCGAGAGAGCAAACACAGGCCTTCTTCCTCGTCTCTCAGGGTCCTCATGGAGGACAAGTGCTGGCCACAGTAACATCATCTTGTTTGAAGAGCCTGACAGCCTGTTTCCTGTTTGTCTCCCTCCCTGTAGGTCGTGGCTCTTTCCTCCTGGTGTCTGCTGAGGGATTCCATCTACTACACACTGTCAGTGGTGGCGCTCATTGTGGTAAGTTGCTTTTACCATTTTAGTCCAATCTTATCCCTTCTCAACCCAGGACTTATCAGCATGGAGTGCCTCTGTGTGAGTAAGTTTTCCTTTCTTCAATTTACTCTGATTACCCAGCCCTTGTTTGCTCACTGGGTCCTCAGAACCGTGGTCTTAGGTTGTCTGGTTAAGGAAGTGTGCCCTGCAGCTATTCTGTAACCCCCTTGACGGTTCCTTCTCGCTAGCCTCATGGCTCCTGACTCCCCACCCCAAGTGCCCCAGAACTCTTGCCCTCCCAATGCCCCCTGGTCTCAGGCAGCATGCCTTCTATGACCACATCCCACCCCGTGCTCCAGGGAGAAGTAGATCTGCCTGAGGTCCATTGTGGGTAAATAACTCTGTATTGGACAGCTGCGTGTCCCAACCTTGGCATGTCTCTACTAACTCTCAATACGTCTAACAAAACTGGATTCTCTTCCTTTATTTCTGCCCTCATTCTTTCCTGACTACCCAACCTGGAAATTACACTAAGTCACCCTTTCCTCCAACTCCCCTGTCCCTGTTAGACCTAATTGTCCTGTAGATTCCACCTCATAAACATTATCCCCACCGTGTCCCCCACTTCACTCTATGGTCTTAGCCTGAATGGGTACATCAGCTATGCTACAGTTCTTGGTGGGTCAGATTACAACACAGAAACACTTCCATTGCTTACTGCCCTCCCCTCCCCTCCCTATCACCAGTAAATCCTCCAGCCATCCAGGTCTCCACCAAGAAAGTCCACAAACATTCTTCGCTTGTTTAACTGACCAGAGATAACCAAACTCCTCAGCTTGGCAAGCCAAGGCTCCTGGAAGTAGATAATTACAAATAGGGGAAACAAATAAGAATTGGAAGACCTGGCTCCTAACGCCAGTCTCCTCCTGTGACGGTTAATTCTGTGTGTCAACTTGACTGTCTAAGGGAGGCCCAGCTCTCAGTGATACATTATTTCGGGGTACTTCTGTGTATTAATTACTTTGTTTCATTTTCACAATACCTGACAGATACAACTTGGAGGATAAAAGATTTGTTTGGATCAAAAGTTTCAGAGGGTTTCAGGCCATCCTGGTGAGAAAGGATGGTGTGTTGAGTTGTTAAGGCCCGAGTGCTGGGAGCATGTGGCAGAGGCCATCAACTTCGTGATGGACTCGGATACAGAGAATGAGACAGGAGCAAGTGGCCAGGCTATCTACCTCCAAAGCCTGCCTCTGGTGTCATATTCCTTCCAGCTGGGCCTCACTTCCTGAACCTGCTAGAGAACAAATAATCAGAACTTGCGGGATAGTTCAGAGTCAAGCCGTAACATACGGCCTGTCCACACAGAGCATTTATATCAGTAGAATGAAGAAAAAAGAACACTCTCACCAAAGTGAGTGGATGTCAGCCAGTCCCTCAAGCACCTCAGTGGAACACAGTAGAAGGCAGCAATCTGTTCTTCCTGCGTAAACAGAGTCATCAAGCTTTCTGTGCCCTTGGACATTGGTACTTTCCAACTCAAAGAGGGAGTTGAGGCATTGGCTCCTTGGTTATCATGTCTTTAAGCTTGGTCCAGAATTATTGTACTACCAGATTTATACATGACAGATTGTAGTAGATGTGAACCAACACTTCCTCATTAATCTGATGTACACACACACACACACACACACACACACAGAGAGAGAGAGAGAGAGAGAGAGAGAGAGAGAGAGAGAGAGTGTCTAGAAAACTGTGCCCATCATAGTTTCTTACTAGCCGCACTGATCTCAGAAAATCACTCTCTCTGGTTTCCAGTTTCTAATCTCTGCATCAGGACTGTATGACTTGCTTTACAAATTACTCTCCTGTGTAGCACTTTAGATTACTCTCCTGTGTGGCACTTTAGGTTGAAAACTATCACAAGGCTTGTCCTGAGTAGACTCTTTTTTAACTTCAACCCAGACTTTCCAAACATGGTTTCTGGTGAGCTTTGTCCTGCAAGGCATCAATACATATTACTCCCGCACCCTCCACTGTTCTGCCTTTTCAGGTGCTGTCTTAGCTAGGGTTTCTGCTGCTGTGAAGAGGCACCATGACCACAGCAGCTCTTAGGATGGAAAGCATTTAATTGGGGTAGCTTCCAGGCAAGAGGTTTAGTCCACTACCTTCACGGCAAGTGGCATGCAGGCAGGCATGATGCTGGAGAAGAATCTGAGAGTTCTGCATCCTAATCCAGAGGCAACAGGATGCAACTGTGTGCCACACTGAGTGTAGCTTGAGCATAGGAAGCCTCAAAGCCAGTCCCCCACACTGGCACATGTCCACCAACAAGGCCACACCTCCTAATAGTGCCACTCCCTTTGAGGGTTATTTTCTTTCAAACCACCATGGGTATTTCCTCATACTTTTTGAAAACTGCATCTTTTTTTCAAGAGACGTGTGTGAGTAGAGATGCCAACCGTGAACGAATACCACTTTCACTCTGCTGCAGTTCAGAGAGATGACTAGGCTTGCAAACACAAGGCAGTAACGTGCAAGGGAGCCAGGCAAGGTCTCCCAGAGCACAGACTCAGAGATGTCCGCCCCCGAGAGCAGTCTTGGGAGTACTGGCTTTCAGCATAGACACCTCCAAGACAGTGTGTGGAAAAACCGGCCTTCAGTCCAATTTCTCTGGACCTGTCCCAGATAAATCAGACGCAACTGCTGCTAACGGCGTGTGAAGAAGTGAAGAGGCTTGGTTTCCCTGGGTCACAGGTGGCACACCCTCCTGAATCTGGTCTTTGGGCCAAGCAACCATCTGCCCTGGGGCCACGGTACATAAATCACAAAGCTGAGACACCTGAACACGCTGGCTGCTGAGGCCACCTTGTGTTTCCTTCAACAAGCTGCAGACGGCGGCATCAGACGATTCCTTGCCATCGGCTGGAGACTTGGGCTGTGTATTCACAGACGGGCTGTCAAAACTAGGGTTTTGTGACTTTGAGGGAAATTGCATTGGTCTATCGTTAAGAAGAAGTGGAACAGATAAGACGGGAGTCTTCAGAGCCGAATATTGTACATTAAGCGACATCCCCCCAGTTCTGGTGAACATCGAAACAATTGGCATCCTTATCAAGGTGTGGAAGCCTGCTGGGGATTTTGACTCTTCGGGTATTGAAGTGAAAACCGGGAAACTGCTTTGCAGCCTGCATTGTCTTTCACCACAGGTGCTGGACTTTGGGAAGCAAAGCTTCTGACTGGACGTGAAGGAAGTGGCAGGAAATCCTTTGGAATATTGACCTATGGTGTATCCATGATCATTTCTAAAGTCAATTCTGAAATTCTGGAGAAGCAAGATCACATTTGTCTATGCAGGCTTAATTTGCCTACAATTCTAATTTCTGTCAGTGAGCATGGACCATATTTTCATATTCTCTACCTACCAAACTATCTGTCTATCTCTCTATCTATCTGTACAGTGTGTGTGCACTCTTGCACATGTGCATGTGCCTGTGTGCATAAGCTCACCCCTGTGAAGGCAAAAGTCTGATGTTGGGATGTCTTTGTCTATTACTTCTCTGCCTTACTTTTTTGAGCCAGAGTCTCTCAGTCAACAGGGAGCCTCCTGTTTGGACTAGCCTAGCTGGTCAGGGAGACCAAGATCCACTGGTCTCCACCCCCAAGCCTGTGCTCCCAACCCCAGCGTTAACTTGGAGGCTGGGAATCCAAGCCCAGACTTTGCACTTGAACAGTGAGCACTTTAATACCGAGCCACCTCCACGCTCCTGCCATCTGCACTCATCTCGCAGGAGACTGTGTGGGGAATGAATCCATGCTTGGTCCAGAAGGACAGCACTTAGCAAAGCAGCAGTCACAGCGACCCCACATCTATTCCCCACCCCAGCCTCAGACTAAAACTCACAAACTCTCTGTAGCTTTTTGCCAGTACTTTTTTTTTATTCCCTTCTTTTGTGACTACAGATACAATAACAAAAACATGTTCGTCCAGTTTTCTTTAGGTAATACCTAGCTTACTACAGGACCGTGCCATGGCCACGTAAAATGCCTCTGCTACAACGCCCTTTCCCCAGCCCAAAGAATAATCACCAAGCTTTCCAAACAATTTAATTGAATTATTAGCTGTTTTTTAAGTTCTGAAATGTTCAGCTGACCCCCTGAGGTTGTACAAGGTGAACCCATTCACTCCCAGGGCAAGTGTGGACTAAGTGGGACCAGATGCCGTCTCTATATATCTTCTCATCAAGACACCCTTAAGAGTCATACAACAGAGCCCCAAGGACAAACCAGGAGGCCTAGAGATCCAAAGATAGCCAAGACAGATTCTCCAGGGATGCCACTTGCTTCTAAAGGACAGAGGGCAAGGAGTCCAGCCAGAAGAATGCTAATAGCTTCATTATTGCCTGCAGCCTAAGACTGCTGAGACATTCCAGTTAAAGGTGGGGCACAGATGGGCAGAAAGCAGGAACACAGGAGTGAGACAGGCATGTACACACAGTCCCCCCAAATAAAGACAGTTGATTAAGAGACCCAAAGTCAGTTCTCTTTAGTACTTGGGCTCCATCTCAATTTTCCTTTGAGCTATGTTATGATTAGTCTGCAGTGATGATCTATCATTGTCTAAAGCAATCATTCTTTCAAAAGCACAGAGTATGCTCTTCCTATTGTCCTCCCCTTGGGAAGAGAGCCTCCCTTTAGCCTCATGCACTCTCTATATTGGAATCTTTGGCCATGGAAAAGCTAGATAATGTCTGGATGCAAGAGAGATGCCACTGTTAAGTCCTGAGAATGTTCTGTGTTCTTTGCAGTGTTTCCCATCGTGTGCCTGCTCACATATGGAACAGCTGTCCACAGATCTTGTGTCTGCTCACATACGGAACAGCTGTCCACAGATCAGTACAGGTCTCCCCTGCCTCTCCTCCACACCCAGGATCACTTGGTCCAGGGGCATAGCAGGCCTCCCTCCCAGTCCTGCCCTTTTTCCAAATTCCAGCCAGCCTGTCAAGTTTCTTGCATTAAAATGTTGCTGTGATTTACATAATCATGAGATTTGCATAAATGCAAATGATCCATCACTTCATCAGTCTAACAGCTGCCCAAAAGGAACTACTTTATTTTTATACTTCATCTAAGCTGTAGTCAGGGATTGTGAACATGAAGACGAGAGAGCCTTCGTGGGAGATGGAAAACTCTATGGAATCGCTTCCTCTTCACTTGGGCCGATACACAAATCCCCTTCAAAGTGCTGTCTGTCTGTAGCTGATAGAGCAGAGGAGCCACTGATCCTAGTTGGCACGATCCTCAGGCCACTCTGGGTGCACACCCAGCAAAGAAACTAGTTCAAGTTAATGCCACCATTTCCAACACTGGGGGAGCCCTTTGCAGAACCCCTGGGTAAAGAGCGCCCATGTGGGCGACGAAACAGCTGAGCTGACACTCACTTGCCAGAGACAGGCAGGGACTCAGCATTAGTTGCCATAACAAAATTCTTGAAGCAATTATAAATAGAAAAATTTGTTTAGCTCATGGACCCAGAAGTCCAAGTTCAAAGTCAAGTAACCCTGTTGCTTTGAACCCATTGTAACAGGTGTTTGTGGTAGAATAAAGTGACAACCTTACAAGTCAAAACAAGAAAGAAAACAGAAGACAGAGATCCCACTGTCACCTTCAAGGACATGACCCAGTGGCCTAAAGACCTTTCGTTTGGTTCCTGTCCACACAGATTTCACTAAACTTCCAATAGTGCCAACCTAAGCACCAAGCTTTTAACACATGATCCCCGGGAGACATGAACTTTCCTGGCTGAACTCAGAACTTTCTGTCCCTTATTGTCTCATGAAGCAGCCATGGTAGCCATAGGGATACCATACATGGCCATAGCCATGTGCAGCTACTGAATACTCAAAATACAACTAGCAAGAAGAAATGACTGAATTTTATTTTTAAGTTGCATTGTACAGCCATGTTGGCAGAGATTTCTGTCCCACCCGGTCCCACAGCCCTTCAGCCCCAAAGAAACACACAAAGGTCTACAAATTGGTTGGCTTATTAGCTCAGGCTTCTTATAACTCTTATATTAGCCCATAATTCTTGTCTGTGTCAGCCACGTGGCTTGGTACCTTTCATCAGCAAGGCATTCTCATCTTGCTTCCTCTGTGTCTGGGTGACGACTGCACACTGAATTTTTCCTCTTCCCAGAACTCTCCTGTTCTCCTTGCCCTGCCTCTACTTCCTGCCTCTTCACCCCACCTATACTTCCTGCCTGGCTACTGGCCAATCAGCATTTTAATAAACAAGTACAAGAAACAAATCTTTACAGGGTAAAACCGTTGTCCCACAGCACAACCATAGATAGCTAGTAACTACGTCATTGGATGGTGCAGTTCTAATGAGCCAACTGTCCTGTAGAAACTATGAACTTTTCTACAGTTACCTATGTCTTTTAGGCTAATGGAGAAGGTGTCTAAGATGGTTCAGCAATAACATGCCAGTGTAGCTCTAGCTATACAGTACAGCTGTGTAGAATCCAGATTTCCTTCCAATAGAATCTGCCTCTGAGAATCTGAAATAGTCCTTATTCTGAGAGCATGTTGTTGGAAAAAATAGCTTTACCTTACATACCCTAGAGCTCATGAAGGTAACTGTTTTAGTTTCATTTTTTGCTGTGATTTAAAAAACTGACAAAAAAGCAGTATGGGGAAAGAGGGCTCATTTGACTCATACTTCCAGGTTATAGTCTATCACTGGGGAAAAGTTAAGGTAGGAGCTTTAAACCACAAGTTACATCATATCCATAGGCAAGAGCAGAGAGAAATGAATACACATATGATCACTTGCTTGCTTGTGCTCAGCTCAATTCCTCTACCCTGACACAGTTCAAAACTCCTTGCTGCTCACACTGGGCTGGGTCTTCCCACAGCAGTTAACAAGACAATCCCCACAGACATGCCTACACGCCAACCCAATGTAGACAATCCTGCATCAAGACTCATTCGGGGTGATTCTAAGTTGTGTCAAGTTGACAAGGCTATCCATCACAACAGATAATCTTAAATAATCTAGAAATTGTTTTGTCCAGTTCCTCCTATAATAGAAAAGCAATCTTGACAGTCACGGTGAGCATTGTCTACCTTCCAGGTGGCCTTCTCTCTAGCCAGTCCCCTCTCCCTCTCAATCCCATGTTTTACTGGGAATTAACTGATTCTCTCTTGATTTCCTTGCACCAACTGTACTGTCATTTCATTTCAGCTCTCCTTCTGACCAAGAGGGAATAATGGTGATAGCTAGAAGCTTCCCAGGAGAATGATTGTGACAGAAATTTAAAGTCCTGAAATAAATTGACTGTAGTCACACAGAAGTTCACTAACTTTACAATCAGTGGTGGGTGTATGGAAGGAACTATGTGGTGCTGGGAATCCTGGGAGGCTGGGGTCATCTTTACATTTGCTCACTCGACAGGGAGGGGTATATGTCAGCTGTTCTGGAGAAGGCAGCTTGCTAATAAGAGCCACTGAAGATTTTACAGTGATTTTAAAGTAAATTTTACAGTATTTACAGTGAAAATTGGAGGTGGAGTTTTTCCCATCCTGGCAGCCACTTCTAAATGACCACACAGAGATTTATGTTAATTACAAATGCTCAACCAATAGCTAAGGCTCATTACTAACTAACTCTTACAACTTAATCAATTTCTGTTAACCTATGTGCTGCCATGAGGCTCATGGCTTTTACCTCTATCCCATTTTGTGTGTCCAACTTGTTCTTCATTCAGCTGACAAGCCTTCTGACTCCTCCCTCCTCATCCCATCATTCTCAGTTTGACTTTCCCACCTAACTTTATCCTGTTCAGCTATTGGCCAGTCAGCTTGTTTATTAAACCAATCGTCGTGGCATATGGTCATGCAGTGTACAAAAAGATTATGCCACAGCAGAAGGTGGCTTTAAATTTTTAGTTTGTGTTTGCATTTGTTTTTGTGTTGCCCAGTCCTTTACCAACCCTTGTCTCCTATATATGGCATTTAGCTTCCCACCCACTGCTTCCTGGAGATGATCAGCACTTCTCAAACTCTTAATTTCTTGTCCTCCTTCCCGCAGCCACTAATGTCATTCGAGTTCTCTTCCTACATGCCTCGTTATCTTCGCAGCATAAGCCATAGTGGGGCACAGCTTTTCAGTATGTCCCACCTGACCCGCCCCCTTAGCTAAGCCACTTGTACTGCTCTGGCTCCTAGCCCCGCAGAAGTGAGTGCTCTAAACTCAGAGCAGCTGGGGGTGGAGGATCTCTGTGCCTTTGAGCGAGAAGTGTCTATGGGAGAGGCTAGCTTGATTTGATAGTTAGGAAAGGGAGATTTTCAAGTTTCAGCCTCTTGAAAGAAAAGGATGCTCTTGATTTTCTCCTGTCATCTTCACTGCTTAAACTGCTCACAGTGCCGATGACCGTAATATAGATTATGAAATCGCAGCAATGCGGCCATTCCCGTTTTGTGGTTGTAGCTTATAGTATTCAAACTCTGGGACCAGTTAGTGGTGCTGAGGCAGCTCACTCTCTTCTCCTGGTTGCACCCAAGCCCCTCCCACCTTGTCTTTGCCATGTTGTCCATCTTGAAAGAGCTGTTCCCTTGGGGGTTCCCTGGATTGCTCTGGCACCCGGGGATCCACCTGGCTGAAGTCAGCCTGACTTTTCCGCGAAGAATTTTAGAGCGGGCACCAGGATTGACAAGCCTGTTTCCATGGTACCCAACCACTTCTCTGAAGCCTAGAGGAAATGAGTGCTTTTGTCAAATTCGTTTCTGGTTGTTCACATTTATCCCAGCTGCAGAATATGTGGGAACCCAAAAGAAGACAAGTGTAACTTCCCATGAGCCACATGTAAGGTCAGAGACCAGGACCCCAGGCAGCGCTTGCTCAGCAAATCTGAGGCCCAGCTCTGATTACCAGTGACTCTCAGCACTGTGAGTACTCTCAGTTCCTGGCCTCAAACACATACAGCAGAGAGTATCCAAGGCTTTCTTTCTATTGGGAAGCGGTTGAGTTACTTCTAAATGCCACAGAAGGAGAGTGCTTAGTTGCAGCTCACCAGCAGATTCTGTGCTGGCACAGATGACTTACTCGCCGCTCCCCCGAGTCATGAACATCAAGCAGGAAGCTCTTCCCCTTGCCTCACGCAGCTAAAGGCTGGTGTGGGCGCTGCAGTGGACTGCCTGCCGCGTGGTACTTCTGCTCATTCACAGGGGTTCACCAGAGCCTTGAAAATGGGCTTGAGCTACTTCATTTTAACTTTGCTGCCTATACCATGGTGGAGGGCTGGGTTGTGAGCACCACCTAGTGGTACCAAAGTGGAACTAATCATAAAACGAAACCTATTCCTAGAAGACCTCTGTCATTTTGACTTTCCCCGCAGAATGATCCTAGGCCTCCATCAGGATAGCCCCATGGTTCTTTCCAAAAGAACATTTGCCATCCATGTTGTTTTCCTTATTCCCAGTCTTCCAGTAAGGGATGACCAAACCACACTGCCTCCCCCAAGCACCAGCCCTGACCTCCACTGATAGATCTTCTCGTTGCTCTGCACAGTCTTCTTTAGGTACAGGGATAAACTGCACCATGTTTTTGCAACATCCATTTATCTTTCTGTGTCTGACTCCCAACCTCCACACATCACACACGACCACAGCAGTCCTGTGGACTCATATGCCTGGCCTCTGGCTGATCTCACCATGGTTTGCCCGCTATTTCTCAGATCTTTGAGGCTTCCTGTAAACTCTACCCCCATCCCAGTTTGGGACTATATTAGTTACTTTTTACTATGATAAAATGCATGGCAAGAGCAACTTAAAGGAGACACACTCCTGTCTATGGCAGAGGGAGTCTGAGGTGGCTTCTCACACCTGATGGATCAGGAGGCAGAGAGCTTGGGCCAGAAGCAGAAGCAGACATTACCTGCAAGGCCAATGGCTCACTTCTGCTAGCCAGGCCACCGTGCCAAAGGCTCTGTACCCCCTCCAGCTCCAGCTGGGGACCCGCTGTTTAAGAATACACATCTGTGGGAGAAGTTTTACATTCAAGCCACAGCGAGGATCTTTGTACAATAAAGCCCCATTATTATTTTTTCTTTACATAATCAATAGTTAACAGCGTACCAACCCACAGCTGTTCCTGAAACGTTCTTAAAGGATGCCTGTGTCTCTGTACCAAGACCAGTCAACTCCCAGTGACTGCTTTTGTAGGATCTATGCCCCCATCTGTGGAGAACCTCTTACAGAATACAAGCTCCCTAAAAGCCGCATCCATATAGCGCCTTCGCCTGCCTTCTCTGATGGGAGAGAATTAAATCGTCCTGGTTTAATAAACTCTCCTGGAGTCTCATATTCTCTTGAGTAAGTCTGAAGTAATTGTTTCTTCCCCATTGCTGAGACTAATATTGAATTAAGTACTTAATAAAAATTTTTCCATCTTAAATAATTGGTTCTGTTCCATTATTTCATGATAACAATTTGTTAATCCTAGCAACTATGTCAAGCAACCATGAGTCTTTCCAGGGGGTGAGTTCCATACCATCCAGCCTGCATCATGGGACTGTTTGCTTGATTCCTCCAATCCTTCCCCCATTCTGGCTTGACATTCTCATCCAGATGTCAACTTGTTGAACTTGATGGCAGAGACAGAGTAACAAAACAACGAAGCAACATTCTTTCTTTCTTTTTAACAGCTTGTTAAAAAGAACCAGTTACAAATAAGCATGACTCCTAGCTCCTGGCTATTCTCCTTAGACCTTTACCATGGCAGGAAGAGCTTCTGTGAGCCGTGTGGGCTGTCCTTGAGGTGACTTTTGTGTCTCAGCGCAACTGGAGATTATTAGACTCTCTGGGGACCAAAGCAGTGCCCGCATTGTTAGCTACATTTCCCATCTTGCTTAATGACTTTCTGACACTGGATACCTAGGTTGTCCTGCACCCTCTGTCTTAGAGGCTCCAGAGGCCTCTGCCTTCGTGAAGAGTGCTACTCAAAGATCGCCATCCTTATAGAAGCCATTTCTATGGCTTCCTGCATCTGTGACAGGCACACCCTTTGTGGGTCCAATGAGTCCTGTAGGCAGATAAGTGTGTCGTGAAAAGAGGTTCAAAATCAGAGCCAGGCCCGAGTTCTGGTATCAATTCCACAATGGGTTGAACAACTCCAGAAATTATTTCTGCTTTATGAAATTTGGTTTCCATATGTAAAGATTTTGTTAGTCCACTTGTTATTTTGTTTGATTGTTGTTTAGTTTCCCCCAAATGGGAACTGATCTGAGGTAGTGTTGGCTGGAAAGTAACTGTTTAAACTTTGTTATAGACGCTCTATTGGTCCCAACAGATGGGAATAAAATCTCAGTTTGTCACTTGTTTCCTTCGCTGCTTCTGACCTTCCCTAGCTTCCTCCCTTGACAGGAGGCAGACCATGGCACAAGGCCTGGGAAGCCAACAGTGCCCAGGGTCTGCAAACAGTTTGATGCCGTTCACTTGTCTCAAGATTACTTTCTGTATGAGATGCTTAGGGTTGCTGTTCCCCCACACACACACACACTTCTGGTTGTGATAGAAGGGCTCCCTTGGGAATAAAAGGGGACAACTAGGACACTATTGTACGGAATGTAAAGTGCTTACATCAAATCTGAGATGTGCAGAAGTGTGACTCATGGTACCTAAAGGGTCAGAATTTGAAAGTACCTGCCAAGTTTCTACCTCCCCTTGTAGACCTAAGTTCTATGATGTTTCTTGTTTTAGAATGCAGAGTCATCTCTCCCAGTCCTTCCATTTGGGGACAGAAACTGAAGGGTGACCTGAATCACCTGGCTTCTCCTTCCTACCCTCACCCACCTCAATCTTCACACAATTCTCCTTCCACTATCAGTAGTCAAAGACTGTAGAGTTTGCCCACAGGTACCTGGCGTTCCAGCCCAATCATGAATGTCACCATGCCAACAGCAAGCACTGGCAGCACATCATCTTAAAATACTGTATGTGCACATGTGTGCACATGTCTCTAACTGACTTTCTTTTTTTTTTTCACAGTTCATTTATGATGAAAAAGTTTCTTGGTAAGTACATTTTTGTTCCTTCTAATTGTACCTTTTTATGACACAGAGCCAAATGCATTGTAGGCTGGAGATGAGGTTTAGAAAAGGAACAGGGCAGCAAGATGGCTCAACAGGTAAAGGTACTTGCTGCTAATGCCAACAGCCTGGGTTTAATATCTGGAAGCCATGTGACTGAAGGAGAGAACTGACTTACACAAGTTGTCCTCTGACCTCCACACTGACACCTAGCATGTACATGCGCATGTGCACACAGTACACACACACACACAAATAAGTCAATAATTCTGATTTATAAAAGGAAAGAAATGTCAGGACAACTTGGAACAACAAGAATTTCTTAGGACCTGCCCATTCTTCTTCAACAAAGACATCAAATTACCTTTTACTTAGCTTTTCCCTTGGGCTGCAGGCTGCTGGGGTGATGGGATTCATATCTTCATATCTGTATGTTTTTATTGTGGAGGATGGATGCTGTCAATTTTCTGTGTTCTTCCATAGTCAGCCATAGCTGAACCCTAGTTGTCGTTTGACTAATCTTTTTATATCCTTGTCAATCAGATTTCCATTATCACAGCAAAGTACATAGACAATCAACTTATAAAGAGAAAAAGTTCATTTTTACTCCCAGTTTGAAGGGTTCCAGCCTATGTTCTGCTAGCTCATCATGGTAAAAGGGAATGCTTGGAAAAACAAAACAAAACCATTCACCCATGACCAGAAAGCAAGGGAAGGAGGGGTCCCACTGTTTTCTTCCAGGGCACACCCAAGGACCTCTCACTTGGCCCCTACTTCTACTAGTTCCCAACAGCATCAAGCTGGGAATCAATTCTTTAGTATTCTGGCCATTGGGGGAACATTCCAGATCTGAGCTGTAGGTAGCAGGAGGTAAACCAAGTTCAATATTCCAAACCTCAGTGACCCCTTAGGAGTCAGGATCCAAGCACAACACGGACGGTTATCCCATTAAAGTGCTGCTGAGACTCTAAAAGGCAACTCGTGGTTCTGAGGCTGTGGTGATTTAGAGGATGTGGTTCAATTAAAAATACAGAGGGATATTTGCATTTTGACCAACTGTTCAAACCCCCATTCTCAAAATGAGTTCTGAGCAAGTCCAGTATGTTTGAAATGGTAATAGAAATTAGGTGTCCTGTGCATTCGTGTTAGTTTTCCCCCCAAATGTTTGATCTGCATAAGCAGAAGAAAATGAAAAACTTGTAAGAAATAGGAGGGACTCTGTCGCTAGAAACTTCCACGGCATTATGTTGAGTTAGGAGTGAGCTAGAAAAAGAGACAGAGAATTCACTTTCAGCGAAACGTTCTCAGCTTTGTTCTAACCCTTGGTTAGGGGCTCTGCCTCTATCTAAGAATTGCTCTCCAGCGTCCAGAACTTGAGGGTGGCAAGGCCTACCTCAGTGATGGGAACTGTCAGAGGGTAGTTATGCCAGCATGAGGAGATATGTTGTTGACTCCCTCTAAGACCTATCTCTCCTTTCCTTAAAAAAAAAGCTTGTGAAATGTTTGAAAAACCCAATCATTAAAAATGCAGACTATAATATAATACATACACTCTATTTTTTAAAAGACCCATGCTCTCCATACGTATTCACAAAAAAATTAAGAAGTCTTTTTAAGTAATTGTGATCAAAAGCATGAAGGAGGTCAGAATGGCTAGGAGCACTCCAGATCCCAGGTCAGCTAAGGGTGCTGTTCCAGAGGGCAGCACTGTAACAGGGTCACCGCTGCTCTCAGCAGCTATCCACCGGGGCTGGAAAGAGCCACCCCAGGGTGGGGAGCTGCCACCCCAGGGTGGGAAGCCCTCGCTTGTGCTCTCAAAGCATCGCCCTGCTGCATGAGAACCATGGCAGAGAGAGACGAACGCAGATGTCCGGATAAACGACCTTTGGCTGACACCCTCACTGAGCCCTTTAAGATACCTAGCATGTCTTAGTAGCTGAGTTAATTTCCTCTTCATTCCAAAGGTGTCTCAGTCACCATTCTGTTGCTGTGATGAAACACTACGACTAAGACAACTCTCGGAGGTTTACTCCTTTATCATCATGGTGGGAATCATGGTGGCACGCAGGCAGACATGGTAGCTGAGAGTTCTACATCTGGATCTGCAGGCAGAAGGAAGAAAAGAGAGAGCCCCTGGGCTTCGTTTGGGCTTCTGAATCTATCCCCAACCCCCCACCCATGACACACTTCCTCCAATAAGACCACACCTACTCCAACAAGGTCACACCTCCTAATCCCTCTCAAGTAGTGACACTCTCCAATGACCAAGCATTCAAATATATGAGCCTATAGGGGGTGGGCATTCTTGGTCAAACCTAGTCTCTCTCTCTCTCTCTCTCTCTCTCTCTCTCTCTCTCTCTCTCTCTCTCTCTCTGTGTGTGTGTGTGTGTGTGTGTGTGTGTATCTGGGGAGGGGGAGGAAGGGAGGGAGATCTTTGGTAAACTTCTGCTGTGATAAAGCCTAAATCCTATCACAGGGGATTCTAGATTATACAAAGAAACAGACCATATGTGCCTGCAGTCTAAGCACCAGCAGGCCTGTACATGGAGTCAGGAGTGTGGAGTCAGGAGGGTCACAGATGCATGAGTTACAAAGGGAATGCGGCTTGATGCTAGCCCTATGGGGGTGTCTTTGCTTCCAAAGATCTGAGCCACAGGCTCCCAGGGCCTGGAGTCCCATCATTCTCAGAGTACTGGCCTGTTGTGTAACCACTGTTATTGCATGCATGGGCTAACAGAAAGAATTTCTCATATGAGTGAGGCCAAGAAATTAAAATCTGCACCACTGGCCTTTGCTGCTCTGGGGCTTCCAGGGAAGGCAAAATACGTTGATTGAATTTGAAGATGCTTTTTACTGTTTGCTTCCCCTGTCTTTCTACCTACGAAGCATTGACTTTTTTTTTCTGGATGTGGGCAGGAGCTGATCTCTCTCTCCTTAAAACCAGACTCTGGAGTGTGCACAGCAAAAGCACAGCAGGGTTTTGGTGATACTTCACAAACTGAGTTCCACCCTTGCTACAGGATAGTCCAGCAGCACTTAGAGAGGTTAAGACAGGTGATTAACTCATTTGAGATTTTTCAGAAGGACCCTGATTGCAACCGTGTTGATTTTGAAACAAGAGCGCTCTTTAGGAAATGAATATTGTCAAATATAAATGCAGTTCTTTCTCAGGATTTGTGAAGAACTGGTTTCAGGACTGCTGAGGATACCAGAATCTATTGTCCCAGTTCATATGTAAAATGCCATGGTATTTACACACCTTCTTCTGTATGCTTTAAGACGCCTCCAGATCACTAATACCCAATGCAGTGCAAATGTTTAAATAGCAGGGTTGAAGTGTTCTCATGTATTGCATAGTGTTACACTAGGTTATTCAGGGAATTGTCTTTGTTTAACTTCCCATTGCTATAAAAAGAAAAATACCCACAACGAAAGCAGCTTTGGGGAGAAGAGGTTTATTTTAGCTGCCAGTCCCAGGACAGACTAGCGGGGAAGTCACAGCATCGGAATCCTAAGAGCATTGGTCACATTGAACCTACAGTTGGAAACGGAGAACAGTGAATAGTGCGTGCATTCTAGTGTGAAGCTCACTTTCTCCATCCTTGTGCAGTCCAGGATCTACTGCCCAGGGAATGATGCCACCCACAGTGGGCATCTCTTCTCATGAACTCATATAATCCTCCACACAGGCCAACCTAGACATCCTTCCCAGGTGATTCTAGATTGTGTCACGTTGATGCTACAAGTCACCATGAGAGGAGTGATGGTAAAAGCAACTATATATGTTCAGTAAAGACAAATTTTTTAAGAATATTTTCAACTTGTAGTTGCTTGAGTGACAGAGGTAGAACCTGCAGACAAGCAGGACTAACTGTATACAAAAGCCAGATGTCCCGGCCATACCTGAATGAGATTTCTTCACCATTCTTGAAGCCAATTGTTCACCAATTCTTGAGCCGTGTGCTCAATGTTCAAGCAAGAAGTGGGAGCCAGCAATCAGTGAGAGTCTCTTAGTAGAAGATGGTTTTAACAAACAAACATACCCATCGTGTATCTCAGATGCACCATGGATGTTTTCCCAGCCCTTCCCCTAATAGCCCTAAAATGGCTTCTGTGGTTCCAGTCATCACATCAGTGTTCAAGACAAGAGGGAAGAATAAAAGGCTTCAATGCCTTTCTGAGACCCTTCTATCTTACATATCTTTGGTGAGATGATGGCCAGGAAAGGACTAACAATTACAACTTCAGACTAATTGCTAGTGATCCTTGGAACTGAAGGTGGGACTTACCTTTCTTGAGGTCACTTGTTGCCTTGATGTAGTAGAGTTCTATTCCTGGGCAAGGGATAGGGAATAGCCTTCTATTAGGTAATATTTGTAAAGATGCTTAAAACTGAAGACATGAGAAACCCCTCTGTTAAGACAAGGTCTGTGGATCCGTGGTAGCAGGTAAGCCAGGGCCACAGCATCAGGAAATGTGTGTCAAGATTCCAGAGGCTGGAGAAGAAACCAAAATATCCAGAGTGGTTTTCTGGTTTCTTCCTCTGAATTCCTCAAGTTGTGACAATGGGAGACAGAAGTAGCTCTGGGAAACTGTCCAAGAATGTCTCCAGCTCCTCCTAGGGGCCTGTCAGGAGCTACATCCAGCATGGAGGTACGAATGGTTCTCACTGGTTAGTGGACCGGCAGTAGATGTGTTATCAGAGGTCCTTTGGAGATGCTCACAACACTTAGGAAGGGTATGTGTTTCCTTCCCAGAGGGAACAATGAAGACCCCTGGTGATCAGCTAGGCAAAGGAGCTAAAGGAATGGGGCCACCAAAGAAGCTTCGACAGCCCGTGTGTTAGGGAAGGCTTTGGCAAGCCCACAAAGGAAACCAGCAATGTAGACAGAAATCGGGTCTCTCCTCTTGTGATCCTGAAAAATGGTCAAGAAGCTTAAGAAGGGCTTGTTTTGAATTTAAAAAAAAAAAACTCAAAGAATGAGAACGATTATAAATAAAAGTGTTTAGCAAGTACTGGATTTAACCTGGGCATCGTGATCCGTACCTGTATCCTAGCACTCTGGAGGCTGAGGTAGAAAGGTTACAAATCTGAGGGCAGTCTGGGTTACCACATGAGAAAAAGAGGAAGGAAGGAAGGAAAGAAGGGAGGGAAGGAAGGAAGGAAGGAAGGAAGGAAGGAAGGAAGGAAGGAAGGAAGGAAGGCAGGCAGGCAGGCAGGCGGGCGGGCGAAGGGGAAGAGGAGGGGGAGGGAAGGGAAGGGAAGGGAAGGGAAGGGAAGGGAAGGAAAGGAAAGGAAAGGAAAGGAAAAAGGAAGAAGAGAGAGAACTGACCACTGAATTTGGTTCTTTTCCAGTGATTTCACACTGTGTCTATTATAATGCACCTTTCTCTAGAATGACCTAGCCACCAAGTTCCTTTCACATGTATGCCTGCTGAGGAGTGATACAGTGGGTGGAGGAGGGGGTTCAGACTAAAGGCACCTTCCTGGAGACTGGAGCCAAGGACTGTGTGAACCTGGGACAGTTGGGATGCCCAAAGGCCTCCCGTGCCCCAAGTGCTTTCTACTTAGATAAAACCATATTGTAAAATCAGTCTTAGGGAGGCATGGGAGAACTCTGTATGGACTCAGGGTTTCCATGACTGGTCCCATTTTAGGTAGTCTGTATTGGTTGCATAAAATAATGAACTTCATTATTACTTTCCTATACATGTATATATCATATATACTTTGATCTCATTCATCCCATTATAATCCATGGCCCCTTCTGCCCTCCACGGCCCCCTTCCCAACTGTGAGTTTCACTTCTACTTTTATGTCTTGTTTTTCATCTCTATTTCATATATGAGAAAAAAAAACGTAATATTGGTCTTTTTGAGTATGGCTCATTTTTCTTGATATGACCTCTAGTCTCATCCATGTTTTCTGCAAACAATACAGTTATATTCATGTTTATGGATAAATGACCTGCATACATGCACCGCCATTTTTTTATTCTTCTGCTGGGCGGGTTTCTAAGCCTGAGTGTGCAGGTGTCTCTGCTGTAACCTATTGTATTCGAGCCCCTCCCCCAGGCAAAACCACCTGAATTTCCCCATCCTTTTATAAACATAACAGCACAAATCCCTATATATACAGGCCAGACAATTTCTCTGGGATAAAAGAAAGACTAAGGGACCTGCAACTTCCTCCTCAGGCCTCCCCAATCCCCTTCTCTCCAAGCCAAACATGCTCCCTCCTTCAGCTAGTTTAATCCTGTGGCTAAACAGGGGTCCAAAAACCAAGTCCCCTGGGCTTTAACTGGAGATTACCAAATAAAGAAGTTTTTTCAATTGCAATCCTAAGAGGTGAGGACATTCCTATTGGCTCAGTTGTTTTCCTTCCTTTCTCTTGGCTGTTTCACCTCTTGTCCTTTTTTGCATTGGTTTGGGTTTTCTACTTTTACATTGTGGATGCAGGGTCTCCTCTGTAGCCCACACTGACCTAGAACCCACTGTGTAGTGCCCTTTCATGAATGATAAGCATAAGCCTGTGTCCATCATGCTCAGCTCCCTCTCACTCAGTCTTAGACTTCCGGGCACCTTCCCACCCAAGAAGGTTCTAGATCGCTGCCTTGCTGTCTTTGACACTACCTGACTCTCCTCTTGACTCTGTTTATCTCTGTCTCTTTCTTCTCCCTGTCTCTTTCTAGTTACACCCTTCTACATTCAACCCCTCCTCCAGCCCCCACCACTACCACCACCCCCCTGTTCTGTTCCTCTGGTGTGCCTGCTCTTAGTAAGGTCTGGATAACTGTAGTGAGTAAACCACAGCAGACTCATGCAAGCACTTGTATGCTCAAGGGCCTGCCACCTTCCCTAGAGCCCTTTGCGGTGAGCACACAGCAGAGCTGCATCTTCCCTTCAGGGGAGAAGGAAGGATCTATGCAACATAAAGCACTTGCATAGACTGGGAATGCGTGTAACTGGTCTACCTTGCCATCCTGGCCCTTAACATCAGATACCTCCAGTGCCGGCTGGCATGGCTCGACTGTTGGGCTTGTTGTCACTAACTGTACTTTGTCCTGTGCAGGTGGGAATCCCTAGTCCTTGTGCTGATGTACCTCATCTATATTGTCATCATGAAGTAAGTAAAACACTTGCCATGCTGTGTGAGGCTGTAGAAAGAAGAGTGGAGGTGGGAGGTGGGACTCAGAGTCAGAGTCCACCACCACACACCCAGTGACTGTTGGGCATCTCTATCATTTTTATTAGGAATCAAAAAAATGATCCTCTGACTCATATTTGATGACAAAATCAACACTTCCATATTTCATTGAAGAACTCTCTAGAACCTGCCTTTCTCTTCAGGATCGCCAGATCAGGATCGGCAGTCATGCTTTTGGCTTTTATTAGGATGCAAGCGAAACCCACCATGTTGTGTTTCTATGCTGGGTTTGGGATGATGAGATGAGAGCTAAGAGCCTGAAACCGCACAGTCTTCCACTACTCCCCATGTATCGTCTGTTGCTGTGTAACAAATTATCCCAGAACTTAGTGGCAAAAACCACAGATACGTATTAACTGAGAATTAGAAATCCCAGAGCAGCTTCAGTGGGAGGATCCTAGCTAGAAGTCTCTCATGAGCTTGCAGGTTAGACATTGATGAGGGCTGAAGCCATGAAGCTGACCAAGGCTGGGAGGAAGCTGACCAAGGCTGGGAGGAAGCAGTGACCATCGCTGAAGACATCCTCACTGTGCACTCATTAGTTCACCTTCCTTAGAAATTCTTTTGGAAGCTCTAAATTTGGGTTCTGAGAGTCAAGAATCCTCTTCTTTTTGAGAAACTGATCCTGCGATGATGCAGAAATGCCATACAGTGTCTCTTCTGTGCTAAGCATTTGGGTTCTCCAACCCCGGTTCTGACAGCTATGTATGCCAACATACATTTGATGGAGGCTTTGTACAATGAGGTGGCTGCTCTTCACACACAGCTGGAATCTAAAGGAAAGGGGAGTTGAGGAATTTTACTAACAGGCTTTCAATAGCCACTGAACCCTCTGACCCAGTCACCACAAAGCTACAAATTGCAGGTCATACATGGAGACATTAAGGTAACAAGCGAACCTCTACCCTGAGTCACACCATATTTAGCAGCTCAAAGAAGTTTGTTTTTGCTGAGGCCTCAGCTTTCCCACCATTCCAGATGTTCAGACCAGCAGGACACAAATAAAATTGCAAATAACAGCTCCTGCTCTCACGGAATTCTCTGCATAATTCCATCCCAAGTTCTAAATAGAAATCTCTGCTCTTTAGCCGCCCCTCTCTGCAATCAGAGGCTCTGATCATTGGGTTTTATAAAATCTGATTTATAAAATTGCACGCTTCACAATAAAATAGCTTCAGGGTGCAAGCACAAAATTTAAAACATTCAATTAAAAATATAAAACAGTGCCACAGTCATGGGAGGGAGGAAAACCCAACAGCATATATTAGACTCTTCAACTGCCTCCTGGGTAGATAGCTTGTTTGACTTGAAACATTCTGTCTGAGAATTCAAAAGCCATTTTGACTGGCCAAATAGGTAGAAAGAGAAATACATGGCACATGCAGCCTTGGCAAAGACTAACCTTTATTCACCCTGGTCCCTTCTCTGGGATAAATTTTGTAGATGAGGCCATATGGTCTCGTGGATTAGAGTTAAGTGCTTCTCGTTAGCCCCTAGCGACAGCTCTCACCCACCACTGAGTAGCCTTGGGAATGTGACTAGATTTTTCTGCCATTTTAATCTTGGTTTCCTCCTCTCCAAAATAAGATGAGTAATAGTTCCTACTTCAGTTGGTTCTTTATCTGGACAGGGTGTAACCAGTTAGTTCTCACTGTCATATCGGGTTTCAAAAAAGCCATCACTTGGAACTAGAAAAAAAAAAAAAAAACATCCTGAGTGAAGTAACCCAGACCCAGAAAGATGAGCACTTTATATACCCACCCAGAAGTGGATACTAGCTGTAAAGCAAAGGATATGGAGCCTATAGTTCATGATCCTAGAGAAGCTAAGTAACAAGGAGAACCCTAAGAGAAACATATATAGAGCCACCTAGAAAAGGGAAATAGACAAGATCGCCTGGCAAAACTGGGGGCATGGGGTTAGGGGGTAAAGAAAGGGTAGAAGAGGAAAAGAAGAGGAGAGGATGAGGAGGGAGAACTTGAGGGAACAGAATAGTCGAAATGGAGGTAGGACAGAGATGAGAGCAAGAAAAGAGATATTTTGATTGAGGGAGCCATTATGGCACTAACGAGAAACCCAGCACTAGAGAAATTTTCAGGAATCCACAAGGATGACCCCAGCTAAGACCCTATGCAATAGAGGAGAGTGTGCCTGAACTGGCCTTGCCCTAGTCAGATTGATGAATATTTTAAATGTCACCGTAGAACTTTCATCCAGCAACTGATGGAAAGAGAGGAAGACACCTGCAGTGGAGCACTGGGCTGAGCTCCCAAAGTCCAGCTGAAGAGTGGGAGGAGTGAGAATATGAGCAAAGAAGTCAAGACCATGATGGGGACGCCCACTGAAACAGTCTATCTGAGCTAATGGGAGCTCACCAACACCAGTTGGACAGGGAAGGAATCAGCATAGGATGAAACTAGACCCTCTGAATGTGGGTGACAGTTGTATGGCTGGGAGAGACTGTGGGACCACTGGCAGTGGCACCAGAATTTATCCCTACTACTTGTACTGACTTTTTGGGAACCTATTCTTTTTGGATGGATACTTTGCTCAGCCTAGATGTAGTAGGGAGGGCCTTGGACCTTCCCCAAAACAATGTGCCTTACCTACTCGGAGGAGTGGATGGGAGGTGAGGGGGGCATGAAGAAAATGGGCGAAGGGGAGGGAGTGGGAACTGAGATTTGTATGTAAAAATGAAAAAAAAAGGAGTTTTTCTTTTTAAAAAAAATAAAATAAGCAAAACAACAACAAAAAAAAACAAAAAAGTCATCACTGAACACTAAATTTTTTTTTAAAACTTTCATTGTATGGTACTTTTATCCTGTTACTAAAATCCCAACCAATTAATAATATTTTCCTTTGAGAGCAAACCCTTGTGCAAGTTGATATCTTTATGGGGAAAATGGTTTCTAAGATAGCACAAACACTGCTTCCAGCTAGATCTGGTTTGAATTCCAGTACTTCTGAGGCAGGAGGATTGCCAGCCCAAAGTCATGTGTTCTGTATAGAACATTCCGGATTACCCTGGGAATGCACAGTGAGACCTTGTAAAAGAAGCCACTGCTTTTCTCCCTGATACAGGGAAAGGTAGTCATGCTGAACCTAGAAAGCCTTTCTATTAGGGGAATCTTGAATATAAGCAAACATTGACAGAATGACAAGCCTCACGTGATCACCTTAAGCCCCCAACCCATCAGCTCAACCTTGCTCCGTGTGGATCTGTTTCCCCTCCCTCTGTGTAATTTTGAAGTCCCGGGCATCGTTTCATGGTTCACCCTGAATATTTCAACATGTGTTTCTAAAAGGACTCATTTTTACAGTAGCCATGGTTATTATTGTACCTAAAACAAATGATAATTTCTCAATATCCCAAATAGGCACTGAGTATTCCAACTTTCAGAAGTGTTGTTCTGTCCTGCTGCTCAGTTTTCCTTGGGTCTCATAAATATCCTAAATGTTTCTCAAGTCAGAATCCACATGAATGATGTTCAAAATTACTATAGCTGGGAGCAGCCTGCTTTGCAGCTCTTCCTGCCTGTAGCCACTTCCCTGGGCTGTCCGTGTGTATGTGTGTTTGTCCATGCAGTTTATTCCTAGGCCTACTTTGGTTGTTTGCCTACAGAGATGCCCATGGCTTGGATTGTTACTACATTCCAGTTCCATGACATACCAAAGCCAGTCCCTTTATTCTCTGAGTGCCCTGCATGTCCACATTTGATTTGAATCAGACTGAAGTGTATCGGCGTGCATCGCATGTCTAGATCACCTTCCCGCAGTGGTGGTGGCAGCCACTGATGCTCCACATCCGGTGCCGTTACAGTATAGTGGTGTTCTGATTCTATTCACGTAGGCATCCTGAGAATCTAGGATGGACTGACTGGGTCCCTTTTCAGAGCCTACGTCTATCACTCTTGTTTAGTTCCCTGTTTTCCCTGGTGCCAAAAAGGAACAGTCACAGGCTCCAGAGAATTCGAGAAGGGGTGCATGCGAGAGAAAGTTCAAATGCAGAGCACCCTCACCCACCCCCACGACTGTTGCCCCCACAGAGGTACTGACTGAAAAGCCCGGCACAAGAATGCAGCAGGAGGGGACAGTAAGGGGCCTCCTGGTCTTGGAGCAAAAGGAATGAAGGACAGAATGAAATAGGTTTTAAGTGACTTCTGGCCTAGCCTGAATTCTAGTGGAGGACCGGAAGTCAAACTGGGTGGAGGTGCAGCTTCAGGAGTTAATACTGTGACCAATAAGCATTATTTGAGTGAGAGAAGGTGCCATAGTGGCCCATGGTGCTCTGTAATCCCTGTCACTGCCTTTCCTTTGCCCTTGGGATTTTGAGAATTCCTCTGAGAAACTTTGGAGTAAAAGGACCGAACGTTTTTCTGCCCAAGCCATTCTAGCAACCTGTAAATACTGCTTCCCTTCAGTGCTGGTCTCCTAGGGCATGCCAGAGGCGCTGTGTGGTGTTCCCTGACCATCACTCCAGAGCACTGGAGCCTAGAACGCTGGCATAGCCATAAACCACCTGAACCTAAAGTGAGGGTACACAGTCACCGTGATCCTAGCAATAAAAATCTCTAACTGTGGGAAACCAAAGTAGGTCTAGATGACCAGGCAGCTGTAGCATGCTGACCATGCCCCATGCTGGAACCTCACTAGCTGTACCCAACCAGGAAGATCTCAGGGAGGACGCTGTGGAGTCGCAGAAAGGAAGGCACAGGCACTGATAGATTCTCTCCGCTTGTGCTTGCTCAGATACAACGCGTGCATCCATCAGTGCTTCGAAAGGAGAACGAAGGGTGCAGGGAACATGGTCAACGGCTTGGCCAACAATGCTGAAATCGATGACAGCAGCAACTGCGACGCAACTGTGGTGCTCCTTAAGAAAGGTAAATAGCAGGTCCTGAGCCCAGGATGGGGCCTGCACTGCGAGTCTGTCTACCTGGCACATAGCCACAGCCGAGCATTCCGGTGGCCCTGAGAAAACAGAGAAGAGCCGGCTCTCCTGCCCTGCCCCGTGGGCCATACGTGGATCCATTGAAATTCCCAGGGAACCCATTCTAGGAAGGTTATCTGGGCACATGGGGCCAGCAGAGCCAGGAGAGAAGAGAGGTTTTGAGGTACTGTGAAGGTGGCGTGACTGTGAAATGGCCCTGCAATGAGCAGGGCCAGTTACATATGCAGAAGAGCTTAACACAGTGCGTCCTGGTAGCAGGCATTGTAGTTATCATCACATACATCCAAATTCGCTTTCAGACTACATTAACTCAGATACAGCAGGAGAGAAAAAATTACCTTTGTTTTCAAAGTAATTCTTCTCTTTAATAGGCTCTTACAAAACCGTCATTATGCACGGGAAACAATATGTTATTCTCTGATAAATAACATTGTTTGTAAGAGGCATAGAAAAATTTCATGTTTTGCTATGAATGCATTTCTTTTTTTTTAATTTTCTCTTTGAAATGTGTCCCACATGGTCACTTAAAGGAAAAAAAACAAAGAATAAATTAGAAACTTTACAGGTTATTTTCAACTTTATCTCTGACTTTAGATTCTTGATAATTTATTATATTGTGAAATTATATATTTGATATATTTTTTTCTGAAGGACTATATGTATGTTTAATGAAAAACTCTGGTGTTACTTAGTACCATTCCATGTGAGGGTTTTCTTTAGTCTCTCTCCTCTGAGTACTTTATAACCATAAAAGGAACTCGGGGGGGGGGCAAAAAAGCTAAATAATATTAATGCTGGGGCTAGGGAGATGACTTGGTGGTCATAGTATTAGTCACACAGTGTGAGGACCTGAGTTTGCATCCCCAGCACACACACACAGTGTCTGTAACATCAGTGTTGAGGTATATAAACAAGAAGACACTGGGAGTCTATTAATCTACCGGTCTATCTGAAACTGCAAGCTCCAGATTCAGTAAGAAAGATGCTCTCAAAAACTAAAGTGGGAAAGGAATTGAGGAAAATATCTTGACACCAACGTCTAGCCTCCACACCCATACGGGCAAGTGAATCCACACGTACACACGCTACACACACACACACAGAGCAGGGAGGGGTAATAATGCTAATGCTACGCGAGATCATTTCATGGTTTCATGGCCTGGAAAATAGGGATGATAAGAGAAGCTATAGTTGTGGGCCTGTGAATGATGAGTGTACAGTGCTCTTCCACAGAGGGAGGCCTCAGGCCTGGGTGGAATGTTTCATAGTGTGCAAGACTCGTCTGAAGTCTTCTCCTGAACTCTGATCCTCTTCATTGTGGGCAGCTCGCCCCTTGTTCCCTCTGCTCATGGGATGCCTGCAGGAGTGTGCACATACCCACACCACAACCTCTGCTTGGAACATAAGTCAGCTCTCCAGTGCATGTGGGTTACTATGCATGGGCAAGATGGGTTATCAACGATTATTGGGGTCTTTCTTGTGACCCAGATCTTAGTGGGACAAAAAATAACTCTTTGTGGACAAGGAAGACTTCTTTTACTCTGCTCATTCTTGCTATATTGATGAGTTGTATTGTAGGGGTTCGAGAAAACGCTATAGGGAGACCCCAGACAATAATATGCAAAAACAAAGGGTCATTTGTATCCAGGGTCATTCACTTGTAGAAAATGGCGATGACCAGGGACAAAAGGGTGCAGGCCCTTTTAAGCATCTGGGGGAATTTCCGGAACAGTTAGGTCATCTAAAGCATGATTGGTTAAACAAGCAGCAGTTACATTAATATGTTTTTGATTGGCTGATGTTTTAGTTTTTCTGTCTTTGGGCATACTGGGACATGTCTGAGACTGTTTTAGAAGGTTACAGGAACCATTTTTTGTTGTTTGTTTGTTTGTCACTGTCTTGTGATACTGTGGGAGCTGGCTCAGCCCTCATAGATGCTCTCCTCTTCATCTCTGCTGTCAGAGGCAGTATTGACTAATGGCCCTTTGTTGGGGATAACAAAACATTGTTTTCTCTTTAAAAAAAAAAACTGAAACCTAGATCCAATTGTAAAATGGGTGAAATTTAGACTTCTCAGTGTTTGAATAGTCTCAAGTTATTTCAAATGAACTATTAAAAATGACCCATGATTTAAATATGACCCCTAATTTTGATCATTACAACCTTCAATGGATAGATACAAGGAAGGAAAGAATGAAAAAGGGAGGAAGAAAATGGTGGGAAAGGAGAAGAGGGGAGAGTGATAAGGAAGGCAGAGAAATAGGGGGAGGAAGAGAAGAAAAGAGAGAAGAGGTAAGTGGATTGGATGGGTGGATGGGTGGATGGATGGATAGAGATGGATAGGTGGATAGATGGGTGGATAGGTAGATGGGTAAATGGATGGATGGATGAATGGATGGATGATGAATAGATGGATGGATGGATGGATGGATGGATGGATTGAAGGACCAACGGACTGATGGATGAACAGGTGCAAAGGTGTGAAGGAGTGGGTTAGGAAGAAACAATAGGAAGAGGAATGAGTGAATGGCTCTCTCCTGGACTCCACGCTATTGTATTTTCTCTCTCACATTTCCCTAGCCAATTTCCACCGCAAAGCGTCAGTGATCATGGTGGACGAGCTGCTGTCGGCCTACCCACACCAGCTTTCTTTCTCTGAGGCTGGCCTTCGAATTATGATCACAAGCCACTTCCCTCCCAAGACCCGGCTCTCCATGGCCAGTCGCATGTTGATTAATGAGGTATCTGGAAAAGTTCAGTGAAGAAAGGGAAGTGAAGGGAGGGGAGGGAAGGGGGCAGAGGGGAAAGGGCCATTGCCTTCTGATTTAAAAGATGCAGCACCTGGCTGAGAGTTGAACCGTAGCCAACCCTCAGGCCCTTACCAGCATCTTTGCCCCAGAAACATCTGTGCCAGAGCCCTCTCCCCCTCCTCAGTGTATCGGGAGACATAACCTAGTTCCCTCTACTTACCGCTTTATTTTAATGAGAAAAAAAAACAGTTTAAAAAAATTTTAACAGGGTCTCACATAGTCCAGGCTGGCTTCAAACCCACTATGTAGCCAAGGAGCACCTTGAACTTGTGGGTGCTGGGGTCTACAGGCTTGCGCTATCACTCACTAGGAATTGTACCCAGCATCTCATGTTTGTGAGACAAGTACTCTATCAGCTAAGCCGTATCCCCAGCCAGGACCTGTTTTCTTCCATTTGAATAAATCTCTGCCTTGTAAACTTGTCTCCACATTGCTAAGGAAAAGTTACCATAGTTTAAAACAAGCCAGCGCCCCTGGCCTTTGCCCTCCCCTGCAGTGGCAACCTCACAACCATAGTCCCATCCGATGCTTTAGCTTCTGGAATATAGAAAAGGGCTTCCCACAGCCTGGAGAAGAAAGATAATGTCACAGTGCGCAAATGTCAAAGGACTGTCCACCCCGGATGTAGAAACTTTCCCAAAGGGAATTTGAAAGTTGCAGTGGGTCATAACAGCTTAATTCCCCCGCCCCCAAAGGAAATTGTCTGAATCCGTTGTTGCTTTGGTGAAGTTCCCTAACACTTGACTCCAGAGTGTTGTGGATGCATCACTAGGGAAGACCTCCCTGCCCGTGTTTTCCATCCCTCTGCCTATAGTGACAGATCACTTTCTGTTTTCAGAGACAGAGACTGATAAACAGCAGGGCATATGCCAACGGCGAATCCGAAGTGGCCATCAAAATCCCAGTTAAGCACACTGTGGAGAACGGGACAGGGCCTAGCGGTGCCCCGGACAGGGGTGTGAATGGCACCCGGAGGGATGACGTCATTGCTGAGGCTGACAATGAGACAGAGAATGAGAACGAAGATAACGAGAACAACGAGAACGACGAGGAGGAAGAGGAGGATGACGATGATGATGAAGGACCCTACACGCCATTCGACCCGCCCTGTAAGAGGTCCTTGATCTCGCCTTGGGAAGGGAGAGACCTGGGGGTCCTTGGGAAGACGGTCTTCACTTGGCTGCCTTTTTATTATTCAATTCTGAAAGAAACTCTTGATGAGCGGCAGTGTATCTGTAGGAAGTGTCTGCAGCGGCCAGGGCTGTGTTGTGAAACATTCAAAGATGCAGGCACATGGGCAAGGGTTGGGGCAAAGGCATTTTGTGGTTCGACATCCCTTTCTTCGTCTCTTACTCACGCTGCAGGACACTTTGTTCTGAGGTAGAAATGCACTTGACACATGTCTACGGGTAGAGGTACTTCTCTGGGGTTTCATCCGGGCTGGAAACACCCTGCCCAAGATGGCTCTGGTGGATGCATCCTAAGTTCCTTTCTTCTCACTTCCTCCCTTTGCTTCTGTTCCGGATGCTGCATCTTCCACAACCCACTCTCTGAAGAGCAGCATCCGCAGGAAACACAGACCCATGCAAAAGCTAGTCCTTGGGGCCTTAGCCCCTGGGACCGGCCAGGGACTGGCCTTGGCATGCCGGAAGAGTAGAGGCAAGACATATAAAAGCTTCCAGACCCTTGGCTTGTAGGGCGTGTCCTTGAATGTTCCACTGTCTTTCACCCCCACCCATTAGCAGAACATGTGGACCAAACCCAAAGAATTCTGTGTCCTTGCTAGACCTTCAGGAAGATTCTGTCTGCTTCATGAAGCCTGTACTGGTCCAGTTCCCACTCACAGACATTGAAATTTTAACTAGTGTGTACAGTTGCCCTGGGCAGGCTGAGCTTGCCGGAGGGTCGCCCAAGCGAGTATTGTGTGGTCAGCCTGAAAGCCCATTTCGTAGCGGCTGTGAATCTGGAGTTCCAGTCCTGTGCTGTTTTCAGGTGCAAGGCCTTGCAGCGCTTCTCCCTGTATCCAGGGGGTCAGGCTGGTAACAAGGCCAACTCAAAGCAGAACCACTTCTGAGTCCCCGCCGCTTCCCTAAGACAGGAGCCTTGATAGGCACTTACCAAATCTAATAAAGAAATACCGCCCAGATTCTTGTAGGCCTGCCAAAGTTAAATTGCTTCTAGTTAGTAGATTATCTCAATAGGAAAAAAAAACCATAGAAACATACAGTCCCTCCCCATCTGTGGTTTTTCACTCATTTGCGGTTAATTGTGGTCACCCACAGCCACCCATCCATGGTCTAAAAATATTAAATGGAAAATTACAGAAACAGTACCTATGTTTGAAATCAAGCTCCAGCCTGGAACCTCCCATCGTCTTGCCGTGCCCCACCTGAACCGTCCCTCTGTGCAGCAGTTCATCCTGCATGTGCATTTGCCCTGTGCCTGTTTCTTAGTAGTCATTAAGACTACCATGTGCATATACATTTGTATTATAACTATATATTATGTATTAGAACTATATTATAGATGCAAATGGAATTTAGCCCGTGGGACTGTGCATTAAATACATACACATTATATATACAGCTATGCATAGTGCATGTATCTATACACCTACGTATAGATATACATATATTCTTGAGTGAAGAAAGCCTTACTGCCTACAAACAGAGGTGTGTATGTAGGTAAACACGTTTCCATAAGCAGCCCACTTAAAGAAAGTCCAAGTATTTTGCTAGCTGGATTTTTTTTCCTATCATAAACTTGTGTATTTGTTTTCCCTGCAATCAGAACAGAAATGAATATTTATTATAAGTCTAAAACATTGCTCAGTTTCTTTTACTTTCTGCCTGACCTAAGCGTTCTTAAAAGTCAGCAACAGAACTCCAAAGCAAGACCTTGCAAAGGCCTCTGACACTTGGCACCCTGGCTTTGTCTCCCAGTTACTGGCTGACTTATGTGAAGTCACATCGCCACAAATACATGGCCTCCACAGAAAGGAAGTGTGCTTTTTAATTCATGCTGTGTCCTAGCCTGGCACAAAATGGTGCAAAATGGCTTAGAGGGCACCCAACACTTATGTTCTAAGAGTACAAATAAACATATCCCCTAGGGCTCTATTTGGAACAAATAGGGGTAGAACAAAGTATTGAAAATGTCCAGAAATGCTGCTGACTTGGGAAAGGAGCGTACTCCCTCCCACTCAGAAACAGACCAGGCGGCAAAGCTTCCTGAAATGTGTGCCTTCCTGCTCCGTTCCCCCTCCAGGTCATTTTCAAAGCCCTTTTCTGTGCTGCTTGTTTTGCTCAAGGAAGGAAATCTGTTACCTTGTGCTTGAAGTCGTAATTTAGACACTGCTCTCTGTATTTCTACCTTTAGGGTCGATGTGACTAAGGAATAAGGATACAGCATGTGACTGTACAGTTTCAGGGCAGTGAAACCCTTTTCCTGATTTTTTTTTTTTAATCCGCCAGTGCCAAACCACAACAGCTGAAAACCATGAAGGGGAACGTGGACCTTGGTGGCACCCGCTCACACTGTGGGCAGCTTTCTCTAATCAACCCCATCCTCCCTGCTCTCTGAGTCCCATGTCATGACCTCATCTTCTCGCTCATTTTTAGTTTCTGAGGAATATTAGAGAGCCAAGTTGAGGTCATTGCTTGTCCTATTTACTTGTTCCTTTGTAACCCTTGATTGGTGGTCTCTTTCTTTCTCTGTCTCTGTGGCTCTTTCCCCCTGCTGGAATGCCAGCAAGAGCGTTCCCCTAGAGCTCCAGCTAGGTAAAGCCTTGATGCCCAAATGAAGAACTCGCATAGGACCCAAAGATCACCTCTGGAAGCCCATCACAAAACAACGCGTACACTTGCATGCAGTTCGAAGGCTTTGTATGTGTGCCAGTCACAAGCAGATCTTTGCTGGATCTGCAGAGTATATGCTCCCTCTCTGGCCTAGGTAGAAATGTCTACATTGTCATCTAAAGTTCAGGGAGGCTTGCAATAGCAAAATGCCTGTGCAGAGATTTGAAACAGCCCTATTACAGCTATATCTTTAGGAGCTGCAGCAATTAGCTGGGACCATTGGTGTCTGGTTGTCCGAATAGCTGATGTGGCCACCATAAGGCCTCCAGGAAGCCAGGAGAGCACAGAGAGTCCAGGAGCTACTAGCTGGCTAGTCACTTGCCCACTCCCTCTCTGTCTTTGCTTATGTACAGAAAAATGAGCCCTGGAAGTAAAGCTTACAATAAGAGTTTCATGGCCATTAGGAGTCATTTTAACAGATTTTTAACAATGTTTAAGACATGCCTGGTGGCCCCAGGGAAAGGGGGGACCCTCACCTCTCTCATTAATATCTCATCTTTAATCCACCCGAGAACTCTGTGAGTTCAGTGTTACTGGATCTACACTTTACAAATAATAAACGTAAGATCTGGAGAGTTGGAGTAACTGTTCTAGCTCTGTTTCCATGAAACACTAATCAAAACCAACTTAAGGAGGAACGAGGGTTTTTTTTGTTTTGTTTTTTGTTTTTTGTTTTTTTTTTTTTTTTGGCTTACATGTCCCAATCAGAGTCCATCATTAAGGGAAGCCAAAGCAAGAACTCAAGCAGAGCAAGACCCTGGAGGCAGAAACTAAAGCAGAGGCCAGGGGGAAACATTTTTTTCATTTTGCCCTCCTACAGTCAGACTCACTCTGGATCCCCAGCTCCCCAAATTATGACATGGAGACATTTTATGATTTATGAAATCTTGGCCTTAGCTTAGGTTTGTTCCTAACTAGCTCTTAAAACTTAAATTAACTCATTTATATTAATCTATATTCTGCCTTGTGGCTTATTACCTTTCCTCAGTACCGTCCACCCAACTTCTGCATGACTTGTTGGCGAATCCCCCGTTTCAGATTCTTTTTCAGAGTTCTTATCTATGTCCTGAAGTCCCGCCTATCCTCTCCTTTCAAGCTATTGGCTGTTCAGCTCTTTATTAAACCAATCAGAAGATGTCTTAGGCAGGCGAGGTAAAACAGAAGCATCTTCACACAGTGTAAGAAAAGATTATCCCAACACCCCTCATGTCTTCACAGCCTACTTTATTCCACACCCCAGGACCACCTATCCATGGGCGGCAATGACCACAGTATACTGGACCCTCCCACATCAGTAATTAATCAGAAAATTTCACCACAAAGAAAGGCTTGTCTACAAGTCAATCTGAGAGAGGCATTTTCTCAATTGAGGCCCCTGATTCCCACATGACCCTAGCATGTGTCAAGTTGAAAACAGACAAAGAACCAACACAGAGATCCAACAACTCAACTCCTAAACCAGAGAGTGCCTGCACCCCAGTGTTGTCTGATGAGGAAGCCACACCCTCCTTATAAGGATAGGGCATCTGATAGGGCAAACTGGTGCCAGCAATGACAGGTGCCTCTTCTACATAGTTTTTTTAAAAAGAAAAGAAAAAGAAAAAAGAAAGAACAACTTAGAGGCCAGTAAGGGGTAACGTGAAATAGATTGCACATGGTTTGAAGAGATAAAATAAATTGTATTAAGCCTTATATTAATCACTGTTCACAATAAGGAGGTAAGAAATTACCTCCTTAACTCTGATGGGGATATGAGATTGTTCAATCATTTTGGAAAACTATTTTTAATCCTTAGTAAAAAGGTAAACACACACACTCTATGGCTTGAGAGCTTCCCCGCAGATCTTCAACCAGAACAAGGTCGTGCTCTCCAGAAGAGCCAATCAAGGCTATTGATAGGCACTGTCATTATTGTGCTCTACAAATGACCACCACCCAATGTCCAGCCCCAGGGGAATGGATAAACAATACCAGCTTATTCCAGGCAATTAAATAACACTTTTATCTACAAACAAGCGTGGTAAGCAAAAAGAAAGACTACTCGGTGATTAATTCCTCCGAAGTTGGGGATGAATAGCTCATCTGTGGTAGTCAGGGTAAGGGTTGTCTAGAATGAATCACAGAGAGCTTTCTGGAAGGTGGAGATGTTTTGTGTCTCTGTTGGCATGGATGTCACACCTGGGCATATGTATCTTTTTCCCATAGGCTAATTAGAAGTTGAGTAGGACCATAAAAAAAAAAAACCAAAGGATTTCAGTTAATATATTTGTCAAATCTGAGGTTATAAGGAAGTCATGGCAGGATAGTCACCTTCACAATCATTTCTGGGTGTTTCTGGTAAGAAAATACTCAATCACCACAGAATGGTTGAGGCAGACATCTCTGGCAGGTCCACCGTCTTGTCCTTTTACTTTTTAAGTATGCAAGAGATCATTTGCAAACCCTTTTCAGCTCATGATGCAACACCAGGAACTTTCATTAGGTGGCGCTGTGTCGGCTGGCACTGTAATTTGGGACCCATTAGTGGAGAACAGACTGGTGGTCTTCCCAGCTCCCCACACTGACACACCTGCCCACACACCTCTCCTTTGTGAGTACCTTTCTCATCTTCTCCCACCTGGCCCATTTGTTAGCATCCCCCAACAGCCCAGCATTATCTCTAGTGACCCCGTTAGTACAAGAGCTAACCAGCAGGTGGGCAGCACATAACCTCTCACTTTCTGTTTGGTTTTGTGTGTCCAGCTTAGGTGGCGGTGGAAAACCTTATGAGCCTTTTAAGAAAAGAGGTATATGATAATACTTAGCTCCTTTCCTTTTCTTTTTTGTTTGTTTCTCCCCCACAGCTGGCAAACTGGAAACCGTGAAATGGGCTTTCACCTGGCCACTGAGTTTCGTCTTGTACTTCACTGTCCCCAACTGCAACAAACCCCACTGGGAGAAGTGGTTTATGGTGACGTTTGCTTCCTCTACGCTGTGGATCGCAGCCTTCTCCTACATGATGGTGTGGATGGTGAGTGTGTCAGGAACCCTGTGCATCGCTGGGTCTCTTTAGAGCCAAAGGTATGCTCGACCAGAGATGAATAAACATGGGAGTTGCACCTGGTAACTCTACCGTCCAGTTATGACTCCAGCGGGTCACAGAACAGCCCACACCTTTGCTCGGAGGGTTAAAATCACAAGTGTTCGCTCTGCTTGCATAGCCACAGGCTGGCTTGATTGAATTGTGCTATGTCAAGCTCTGCAGCTCAGCACAGCTCCAGGACGGCCACTTTTGATTCGGGTGGCAGCTTGGGGTCGCATCTACTTCATGGTGTTGATTCTTTTTCTTTGGGTTGGTACTATCCTGGGATGGGTAAACTGGGAAACGTTAGGTGCCTCTTGGGGTCCTCCCTGAGGACCGATCTGTCTTCCTATTACTTCCTCTCCACACTCCGCACCCTGCATCCATGAGTGAGAGAAGCAATTCCCCCGCTGTAGTGGAGGAACAGTAGCAGAGCCTCGAGCCAACAATGCGACTGCTCAAGGGTCCCTTCCGAGCTAAAATAATGATCCATTGATGTGGCCTCAAAGGAGCGCTGTCCCGGAGTCGTTTTTAGAAATATGGACAGCTCATTTCTATACTCCGTAACTGGGGAGCAAACCTAATCCATTAGAATTGGAGTTGGGCAGAAATTGAAAGCCATGACAAATTATGCAAATCCAAATTAGCCGCACTTGGGTGTTTGACAGAAGGGCAATATAAATTCAGGAGGATTCAACTGAAAGCTCGAAAACGTTCTGGGAAGATGGTTTGGGAGGTAATAGCAAACTTATAAGGCTGGCATGATAAAGTCACCGTTCCTCCTGGCCTCAGCCTCACGGGTAAATGGAGTTTTACAACTAGCGAGAGCTTCTTGCTCCATGAGGCTCCCACAAGCGGGTCATCTTCAATGCAGAGTTGGGAGACGGGATTGCCGTCCCTGACCTCAAGGTCTGAAGTCCACTATCCTGATGGTGAGCGACAACTTCAGGAGAAGCCAGCGGCCTGGACTGGGCTTCCCAAGCTCACCAGTTCCCCAGAGCCCCAGGCTTGACCACAGCATCCTAAGGACGGTGAAAGAATGGCGGGCCAACCCCAGCAGAACCAGGCCACAGTCCTGCGGACCCAAGGCTCGGCCAGGCGGCAGCAGCTTTGTTTTACAGAGGCTCCTAAAAAGAACATAGAAAAATGTGTTTCAGCATCCTTCTTTCCTCCCTGGAGACAGACATCAGAAGCTTGAGGCCACCCTGGGTTAAACTTGGCACAGAATGGAAAGTAGAGCTTTTCCTGGTTTGGATCTGAATGCATTGAACTCACAGCCCCCATCCTTTCTCCACTGGCCAAGGCGTGCTGCGAATGGACTCCCAGTCGAGACACATGGTTTACATCTCCTCGGGATGTTACGGAAGGTGTGACTGCCCCAGCGGCACCTGAGATGGCCTAAGCCGACGTACAAGAGATTGGTCTCTTTTTCTACCTCCTTGGCAATGGATCCTGGCTCTGCCACCCTCTCTCTTGCCGGCTCCCTGCTGCTATGATTCCCCTCTTGAAATCTGGGGACAGCGGTGGACTCATCTGTGTCGCTGAGCAATGGGTCATAGCAGCCCACCCTTTGCACTCCACCTCCGTGGACACCGAGATGCTACCTTGGAGATGAGCCCACCAGACAACATGGACCCCCCTATGCCACTTACCTAGGCGGATTCCTCCCTGTTCTGTTTCCTCGTCTGAGGAATAGGAAGAGCAGAGCAAACTCAGACCAGATGGTTGTGAGAATTAAGGAAGTTAAAACTGAGCATTTAGCCCAGTGCCTAAGTATTAAAAAGAAAGAGATTATGGTGAAGAAGTTGCCGGTGACAGCCAGGGTTTCCAAGTGTTTTCTTTCTGTCGAATGACCAAAAGCAACTTGGGGAGGAAGGTGTTTATTTCATTTTCCATTTCCAGACCACAGTTCCTCTTTGGGGGAAGTCAGGAGCAAACTCACAGTAGGAATTTGGAATCAGGAACCATGGAAGAATGCTGCTTACTGCCTTGCTCCCAAGCCCACATTCAGCTACTTTTCTTATACATCCTGGAACCAACTGTTCCAGATAGCGCTACCCACAGTGGACAGGACTCTCGAGAAGAAGTCCCCTCGCGTCAGTCTGATGGAGGCAATTTCCTCAGCTGAGATTTCTCTTCCTCCATGTGTCAAGTTGACAAGCAAAATTAGCTGTCACACTGACTTCCCAGAAGTGGAGATGGGAAAAGCTGGATAGGACCTCCCTGGCAAGACCAGTTGTGAAGCCAGCCCCTCTCCAGGTCTGGTCAGCCCCATTGCAGGTCTGCGAGCACGCTGTTTACATCCCTAGCACAGCTTGGCAGCCTGAATCATCCAGGGCCGTCTTGAGTTCAAGTGTTTTGTTTCAGTCTTATCTTTTTTCTTATGTTCTAGTTTTTTTTTCAGTGTGCAAGCATCACCAGAAAGGAACAAATGATAGATCCACCTTTCATTGAAAAGTCCGGGTTCTGTCAAAGCATCACCCTAAAGCCGGCAGTCTGGGTCTCATACACATGATGTTCATGCTCTCCAGGGTTAAAATCCAGAAAATATGCTGCCCCGCCCCTCACCCCCACTCCCTACCCCTAAGATGGCCCAAAGTAGAGACTTTTCTACATCTTGATCAGAGGGAACTTGTGCAGGTAGCTCACGGTATCTCTTGGCTCATTGCCTCTTCCTGCTTCCTCCAAGGTCACCATCATCGGTTACACCTTGGGAATCCCTGATGTCATCATGGGGATCACCTTCCTGGCTGCTGGAACCAGTGTGCCCGACTGCATGGCCAGCCTTATCGTGGCCAGACAAGGTGGGATCTCCAGGGACAATGAGGATAAGGAGGGAAGGAAGGGAGGAAGGATTCTCTGACTGGTGGGGGCTGTCCAGTGTGACAAGGAAGGGGGCCACAGATCCTCCTTTTAAGGAGAGATAGGTGATAGCAACCTCAGTGCCATGTAGGCCAGATGGCTTCCTGAGATCAGAAATGTAAAGAAAAGAGGCAGAAGACATCGCTGTGTAAGGCACAGATGCTCGCCCAGGCAGCTACAGTCCCTTCTGGTCATTATTATCATCCATTAATTGTAAAATACCTACCAATAAATACAGGAAAAATAAAAACAGCTAGCCTGGAGTGAGTGAGACATTGAATTCATTCAACAAGTCCAGGAGGTAGGGATGATTGTGTTTTGATTTCATAGATAAGGAAAGCAAGGCTTATAAAAGACAGGCAACCCCCATAATTAAGCCCACTCATAACATAGCACTCCGAGTTGTCAGCAGTCAGTTTGCAGCACGTGACAGGTAAAGCTTACCTGTGGACCCTGTTGACAGTGACACCCTTCCCGGCAATCACGCTCATTTCCATGCCTAGTAGACACTGAGAGGCATTTATTTTAAGCAACGGCAGCAACAAAATTTAGCACAGTGCTCTATAGAAACTCTACTGATGGCGTTATCTTTATGTTACTCGGTTATTAAGAAGCAGTGAATTCAGGGTAGGACAGGTGGATAACGGTGCTGTGATGTACAAGTTAGCAAGCCTGTGGACCCATGTTTGTGCTGTGGGGTATATTTCTTCTGAAAGGGGGGCTCAGAAGTTCCAGTATTCTTGGAACCAAATATGAATTTTTCTATCACTTACACTGTCTTCATATCTGAAGTGAAGTCAGGAGTCAGCAGGTTGTGGGTTCTCTGTATGATAATCTGTTATTTTTCATGCCACTGATGGGCTAAAAGAGAATCAAATACATGGTCCAGCAAAATTACTGCCAGCCAAAGACTCAGGAGATCCCCTTGTGGGTGCTTCCTACCGAGGTCCCCTTCCTCCCTAATGGTCTCTTGTCCTTGCAGGGATGGGGGATATGGCCGTGTCCAATTCCATCGGGAGCAATGTGTTTGACATCTTGATTGGGCTCGGTCTTCCCTGGGCTCTGCAGACTCTGGCTGTGGATTACGGCTCCTACGTGAGTGCTTTCCTCCATAACTTTTTAAATACAGACTAAACAGACTTCTTCAGTAGCCTTGGCCATTGAACTGTTGTCTCCTAGTAGAGAAGGTGTGGAGATATTAACATTGTGAGGGAGGCAAATTCTTCTGGTACAAATCTTCGAGAGTCACACATATGGAGACAGACATGCAAGACCCTAGAGCAGAGGCTGGCAAACCTTCTGTCTCAAACAGGACATAATATAGGCTGGCGGGGGGAGGGGGGAGGCTCGATGGTCTCTGTTACAGCCACTGCGTCCGCTGCAGTAGCAGAAAAGCCACCACAGAACTCTCTAGAAGCTGAACGTTGAGTGTTAAAAGCTTCCATGCTGTCGTATGTTGTACGTGTTTCTTTTCAATGATTTAATTCATGAGCTCTGCAGAATCAGTCAACGGACCAGAATTGGCTGCAACCCCTAGCTAGCTGCATTGCATGTCAAAAGAGATGGTAGAGAGAGACCATCTAGGTAGAGTATCGTGAACAGGTGTCATCTTTTGGGTGGTCTCAGATTCCAAGTGACCCTCCTTAATTCTGCCGGTCAGTGAGTAAGGTTGCTGTCAATCAGCTGCAATGATTGGCCCACATCAACCATACTCACAACTGTGTGATGCGTGAACTAAAATGCTGACAGATGCCCGTAGGATCCATAAGGACCACGCAGAAGCCATACTTGTTTTGAGTGTTTATCTTTCTCTGCATTCCTGAAGGAAAATCTTATATGGGAGATGTTGCAAAGGGATCCCATGAACATCTTTTAAGTCTGATGATCCATCAGGAACCAATAACAGATTATACTCTCAGCTAAGATTTACTACAGCAAAGCATATAGAGAAAGGGGCAATAGGAAAATGAAATGTGTCCACACACTGGTGCCAGCTTCCAGTTCCTTCCCTGCCAGGTTGCACAGGCCCTGCTTTCTCAAACAGTGAACTCCAGGGACATGTCTGAGTTGTCTTGTGCAAGGAATCTGAATCTGGAAACCTGGAATCTGAAGCCTTTATGGGGTGCTGGTCAGACAGGCACATTTCTACTCTAAGAACAGGTATGATCAATGAATCTCAGCACCCGGATGTACATCATCTAGCTTGCCTAGCATCCCCCTTTATTGCTCATGAACAAAACACCATCAACCAGCAGCATTCCAAGAGCAAGGATTGGCAGAAGCCTCCTGGGGGTGGGGGACTCTGTGTTAACACCTGCTGCATAGAAGGTCACGTTACTCTTTTATCTGTTAGAGTGGTATCACTAGGTGCTATTCATATACTGCAGGCAATTCAAAAGTTTCACTGGGGTAACCCAGCAGCAGCTAATTTCCTACTAAAATTCCATTGCAGATGTTCCCACTGACAGTGCCTAGGACCACTTCCAAAAGGAAACCCAGGGAGTGTGACAGATTCCATCATGTGGCTCTGCTAGCTTTGAGACCCTCTCTAGTGTAGGGAAAGCAAGGGCACAGGAGACAGTGCATGAAGGTGGCTAATGTCAGGCCTGTCCCCATCCCTTTGTCCAGATCTCATTTGCCCACCAACTTGCGAGAAGGGTTTAGTTGTGTGCCCAGGAAGGAGAGGAGAAGCTAATGGACACCTCCTGGAGCAGGTTCCCCAGCAGCTTCTCTGAGTGACCCAGGACCCAACCCCATTTAACATCATTCTTGTTCTTAAGCTGGGACATTGGTATTGAGTGTACTTAAGTTCAGTCATTAAGGCTGGCTTGCACTTCCTTGAGAGACAAGGTCTGCCAATGCTAGAGGCATCTCCTGGGGTTTGTCTACAACTGGCCCACCTGAACCTTTACTTTCTTACACACTTTTTCTTTGTGGAACAAACAATGCATATGATTAGTAGGAGATGGCAACAGACCCTTCTGCAGTGCTGGTAATTCTGTGAAGCGGCACTGGCTGATGCTCTAGCCCCTGGCCATCCATGACATGGAGGCCCTTGGTGTGGGGCTGGTGCAAATGAAGAAGGGATTTTTCAGTTTTATTACACTTTAATTACTTTAAGTCTGTACATCTCCATGGAGTTTAGGGGTGCCTATGGGACACTGTAACCCCAGAAAATGACATTTAAATGACCCACTGTGTAGCCCAGAGTAGACCAGTGTTAGCTCTTTGGTTTATTTTCTCCTTCTAGTTTCTTTTAGACAACTGAGATCCACTATATGGATATTTCATGTGTTGTCTTTTTTACTTCTTACTAGATGAAACACATTTTTGCTTAAAATCTCATTAGAAACCTCATTTCCAAAGGTGGCCCAGGATTGTAGCATCCGGGTTTCCCAGAAGGTACTTGGCCATGCTGCTGTTCAGGGACACTCACATGGCTTTGAATGTCACCGTCATGTTTAGTGAAGCCTGGGATGCCTTTGTACATTAGACTATGAGGTTTAGAGATCTATAAGCATTGTATATAAATCTGATGGCTCAGAATAATGATGTGGTTTTGATGACATTTTAAATTAAATTACAATTTAATTTTGATGAATTAGATAACTAACCTTTATTTTTGCAGTCCTGGAGAGCAAACCTAGGTCCTTGTACATAGTAGGGAAGGGCCCTACACTGGACAACATTTCCAATTCCTTGCTCTTTCAGTGTCTCACCATGTAACCCAAGCTGGCTTTGAACCCAAAATTATCCTGCCTAGGCCTCCTAACTTCCTGGGTCACACTCCTACAGCATCGTGCCTGGCTTGCCCCTCATATTAAATTTCTCAGATGTCATTCCTGAGGCTTGAAGAAAGCTTCATGCCACCTGCAGACACTGGCCACAGGAGCTTCATGAGGATAAACACTGCCTTTCACAAATCCAGCTTCCTCAGATCCCAGCAGGGGTGGCAGGCACATCCCTGAGCAATGAAAACAAAGAAACAAACAAAAAAAACTGTGTTGAATATAGCAGATCTCACTCTGGAACTTCTTGATTTTCATTGGTGTTCACCAAACACTTCCTGATCACGAACAGGAGGGCCACCACGGGTCAAGATGAGGCCCAAAACTCTGGGTGACTCATCCTTTGGTATTCTTTCCAACTGACACTAGAAATAAACATTGATCCAACCTCTCTCCCTCTCTCTCTCTCTCTCTCTCTCTCTCTCTCTCTCTCTCCCTCCCTCCCTCCCTCCCTCCCTCCCTTCCCCCCCTCTCTTTCTCTAGGCAGGGTCTCACTATGTAGCCCTGGCTGACCTAGAATTCAATATGTAGACCAGGTCGGTCCCGCAGTCATGGAAATCCATCTGTCTCTGCCTCTGGAGTGCTGGGATTAAAGGCATACGCTACTGCTCGCTCTCCAGCATTTGTTCTTAGGAATGCTGCATGGAGGTGGGATCTCTGTTCAGTCTTTTCTCATCACCAAACAGCATCTCTGGCCTCAAACTGGCTTACTGTGCTCTAAACGTAAGGGCAGCAGCTGCATGACCTTGACTTCCTTCGAAAACTCTGAGTATCTGCTGGTGGTTAGTTTTCCTTGGTAAGAAAGCAAGAAAGATACACTCAGCCCAGCTGAGCATCAGCCACCCAGATCCACTGCAAGACATTCACAGCCTTCCAGTTTACTCCGGTTTCTTTCACATTCTCCCTCCTCCCTCCCTCTTATCAAAGTTATGAATTTTTTTTTAAAAAAATGACCTTTATCTAAAATCCAACTACTTCTGGTCCCCTCTGTTGAGAACTGGAAGACAGTGGTTAAAAACCCGACAACCACAAGAAGAAAAGAAACTGTGCTCTGAATACTAAATGTTTATCCCATCCTCTCACTGGATGTGACAGACAGGAGCAGGAGACAGCCCTTTCAGCGTAAGGTCCACTGTATGCACCAGCTTCCATTGCTATAATGAAATAATAGAGACAACTAACTTAGAGAGAGCGGAGATTTGTTTTGATTCACAGTCCCCTTCAGTGGCATGCATTCAGTGACCTAAGGACTGTCTGTGGGCACACCCCTTAAGGGTCAACACTACCCCCATCAGCACTCTCCCATTAGCACACAAACCTTTGGAGAAAACTACTTATATTCAAGCCATAGCATCCTCTGTGTTTGTTGGGAGGGTGTTTATTTTCTTAATTTTTAATTAAAAATTGTTGTCATACAATGTATTTTGATTGTATTTTCCTCTCCCTCAACCCCTCCCAGAGATTATTCCATCTCCTTCCAGCTTCATATTCTCACTCTGTCTCGTGTGCTCTCTCGTTAATCTCCGTCTCTCTCAAAACAAAAACTCAAAACAAACAAACAAACAAAGATCCAGTAAGACAAAAAAAGCCAAATTTGTTTAGTTTTTACTGGGATAATAGGATATGGTCATGGAGGATAAAATCATAAAATCTCTAAAACAGTTACAGTTCATCCCAAGAGTAAAATAAACAAGGTCCTTCTACCAACTTTGAAATCTTCCTTGACCAAACATGGACATCAGGCCTGAAACTGAAACTCAGGCAGGCAGGCCTTCTACCATAGGTAACCCCTAGACATTGCCAACCTTTCTCCCCTCTGACAGCCCCCCCGAAGGTATAGAGAATGGAAAATGAGACGTGTTCACAGCTATGGGAAATACCGTTTCCAATTCACAATCCCTAGTGACAGGGTCACACAATAAAACAGAAACTGAGGTCCACACTCACGTTTTCCATCTAAAGATGACATAATTTGGGTTTCTGTGGCCATTCTGCCGAACTATACAACCGTAGCTGAGCCTGTGGTGAAAATCTCCTCCATCGTGCCCAAGTTTGGTTGGGCAGATTGTAGAAGAAGGAGCCTCAGGTAGCATTGTATCTAAACACAGCTGTCAATGGCCAGTTGCAAGGAAGACCTTCATTCACTTTCAGAAATACAGACATTCAAGGACCTTTCCAAAGACCTCTCTTTTGACAGGAACTCACCATCGTTTACAAGCCCCTGGAAAAAAATCAAGATTTCATTTTGTGTGTAGAGGGAGGCTGGGATGTGAGTTCATTCTCCTCTCTGTGGGGGCTATCTAGGTGTTTCATCACTGCTTGGTGAAAATGAGACTTTGCTTTGAATTTTAAATGTTCAAAAGAAGTGTGATAAGCATATTTTTGTGATACCATTGGCAACATAAGAACTATTTAGAAGCCGTGGTTGTAAGGTTTTTGAAGTGTGTATTCTGGAAACTGTCTTCCACAGCAGTGATAATGTTTATGATCAGGAAGCCTTCATGTGGAATCAGGAGGAGAAGGTAAAAGACCAGAAACGAGGTCAGGAAAGCTGTGAACTGAGTCAGAGTAGCCATCAGCAAACCAGCCTTGGGTTGTAGGCCCAAGCTTAATAGGCTGCTTTTAAACTTATTTCCCTCAAATAATTTACTTTCAGCTTGATAGGGCTTTTAATGAAAAAAGAATTCTCATGAAATAAGAGATGCCTAAGTCTTACCCAAGAACCCCCACAGGCAGAACACTGTGTCGGCATAGACGTACTGCCCACCCAGCTTCATGCCACACATAATCTCTTCCTGCCTTTTTTAGAGTCCCGGCCATGAACCATTGTGCTGGGGTCTGAGTTTAGCATCTCACACACCATCTCAGTACCCGTTGTCCTTTACACATGGTGGGAAGTTTTCTTTGTTTAAATAGAGAATGATTTTATCTCCTTAGTTGAGTTGGCACACAGTCCCTTCGTGTAGAATAACACTATGCAAATGCCCATAGTGCCACAGAAGTGGGAAGAGGGATGTTGGTGATGGGGGAGAAATTCAGACTGGTTTTATCCTAAGTTTGAATCTTTGCTGAAAGACAGAGTGGGGTCTACTTGTTAAAGACAAGGTGGCTTCATATACGTCATCATCTAAAGAGAGAAGGAACTAGGAGGGGCAAGCACTGCTGACTCTAGCTCCACCTCTCAGTGGTCCACAGACACTATGCGGGCTGCAGTCTCCACTCTCTCCCGTGGCTAAGTGAGTGGTGTTTCTATAGTAAGTTTGTTTCAGCCTTGAAATATTCTGGGTCCTTTCATGAGGAAAATACCTTGTTCAATCACTGTCTTTTTAGCTTTCATGAGGTTCCTTTAGTGGTCAGTACCCCAAGCCCCTCTGGTCCAGGGGCATCACTATGTGGCTATGTGCTGAGGTGCAGGACCCATTTGTAAGGTGCCACGGATGCATGGAAAGGGGAAGTTAGGACTTACTTGCTACAAGCATTTGGTCTGCCCTCATCTGCACCCTGAGTTGTTCCCAAGAGAGAGGCTTCATTTCAGAAAGGACACTCAAGAGCTTCCTTCCATTTAGCTTGACAGTAACCGCAAGACATCTTTCCACATCTCTGACATCAAAAGTGAGCAGCCTGTGTGGGTTTAATGACCTCTCCCAACCTCTGGAGAGACCTGCCGACAATTCTGCAGCAATTTTTCCATCTTGTCCAGAGGGATTCCTAAGTCAAAATTATGGGATAATTAGCATTCCAGCCTCTGCTCTGCCTGACGTTGGATTCTCACACTCAGCAGTGAGGAACACATGCACTTTTACAGATTTTGACATCTCTATCCTCTATGGCTTGCTCAGAAGCCAGCTAGTTACCTAAGTGCCCAGAATAAACAACCTTGAGTCAAGCTGGGGAAATGAGTTCTTCTTATACCATTATGGTGATGCACAGCATTGTGGTAAGATTTCACAGAACGAAGGAAATCAGGACAGAGCTCATGTTTCTGAGTTGGGGTTTAGAAATGTACAATAAATAAATAAAATGTACAAACAACAGTGGTAGGAAGGTCTGTCCTTTTCTCCATGCAAGAGCTGAGCGTACTCCAAAATCCACAGAGGTAAAAAAGACTTCACAGCTGGTTCATGCTTTCTTATAGCAAATACTAACGGAACGCCTACTGTGCATTGGGGTGCTATGGTAAGCAAGTCAGATATCCCTGTGTTTCTTGAATGACAGCCTGGGGGAGGAGCCAAGTATATAAATAAATCCAAACAAAGCATGTGGGGCTTGCCCTTCAGAGGGTAATTGTGCAGAATGTAAGGCAGTGTGAGTCTGGGGTCGGAGGACCTGAAACACTGGTAAGAAAGTAGCATTTGATCTATGTCTGAGATTATCTGAACAAGCATTTTGAGAAGACTTTTCCAAGCAGACAGAAAGAAAAAAACAACAACTTGTAAAAGCCCCAGATGTGAGAAGTCTTGGCACACTGGTGAATGCCACACTACCCAGGGTAGCGCCTACAGTTATGGGGGGGGGGAGAGTTGAAGGTAAATGGCAGGAATGACAGTGGAGACAGAACAGTCATGTGTCAAAGAACATTGTAAGCCATAGTAGCAGAAAGAATGATGGGTGTCTGAGAGATAAAGACATGGTCATGATGCCCTTCAGAAAGAAGAATGTGCCGGGCGTGGTGGTACACGGTTTAGTCCCAGCAATCAGGAGGCAGAAGCAAGTAGATCTATGGTGAGTCCAGCCAGCCTGGTCTACATAGTAAGTTCCAAGTCAGCCAGGGCTGCACAGTGAGACCCTGTCTAAGAAAGAGAAAAAAAAGACGTAAGACTATGAGAACTACACAGAGAAGGGGCTGGAACCAGGCAAAAGTGGTGGCAACAAAACCAGTCGGGAGCATTTGCAGTAGAGACAAAGTAACATGATGCTAGCTGTGTAACAAGAGGTCCTGAAAGCCTCAATCCGGTAATATCTCTTCCACACCATGCACCTGTGTGTTGACAAGTGTTTCACTGATCTGACCTTGGCACCAAGCTTCAGAGGACTCTGCTCCCAGTGTCTTTTACCCTTGTTGGTTGGCCTCCTAAGACACATTCTGGTGATAAAAAAAAAACTGAAACTCGAGAAGCCATGCAAACACATTTCAAATATTTGTTTCTATCAGGTCAGGCCTACTTGTGTTCTGTCGGCTAAAGCATATCACCAGCCAGACCCCACATCAGAAAGGCAGGGAACTACTTGTGCCCACTGGGAGGTTATAGGAGTAGGGACCTGTAACCCTAACACAGAGGGGAGGGGGAGCCCAACAGTTCACTCTGAATCAGTTGTAGCACTGAAGCTAGGGAATAACAGATGTTAAGCAAAAGACACAGAAGCAATGCACACAAATCAGTGAGGTGAGCTGGGCAAAGTCAGTCAGTACTGCATTGGCCATTATGGACAGTCTGGGTTTTACCATCAGGACTGGTGAGGATTTTAGTAAGGTACCTCACTTTAAATGTTGGAGGTGTCATTTGAAACTGTTTGAAAACCTACGGGAAGAAGTCAAGAGTGGAAGATGGAAGGCGACTCCGGAAGCTGGAGTTGAGATGGCTGGACTAGACATGGGAATAAATTGGGTTCTTAAAGGAAGAAGTGATAATTAAGTTTTCTAACAGCTGCATGGTGAAGATAAGAGGAAAACAATCAAGGGATGGTTATTTGTGGTGCCCTTCATGGAGAGGGAAGACAAGATGAGGGACTCACTTAAGAGAGATACAGAGTTCCCATTTAAAGTGGGTCACGTTTGATGGGTTTCAGTGTCGTCCTGGCAGAAATGTCAAGCAGACAGTGGACTGGTGTGGAAAGTTCCACAGAGAGGCCTCTGTGACTGGGAATACTTGCAAGTCAACAGCAGTGAGATGACTTCTAGAGGCTAAAACTAATAAAGGAAATAATGTAGACAGAGAAGAAAGCCACAGCTATGCCCTAGTAATGCAGAAAAGGAAATCTCTGGGCAAAAGAGGATGCGGTCATTCAGAAAGGGGGGGGGGGACTGCAAGAAAATGAGTCAGGGGAGTCGGAAGAATGCCTCAGACCTTTCCCAAGTTCCCCAAGACCAGCTGTCCTCCATATTCTCCAAAAGACTTCCAGAAGAGCATGGGGTGACATCTTTCCTTCACTCTCCAGTGGAGGACAGGAGCTCTGTGTCCCTCCCAGAAAAGGGCTTCTGTAATATGGATCAATAATCCAATCAGCTCTTGATATCTTCTGGTCATTCTTGTCTGTCTTCCTCAGCAAGTATTCCTAATCAAATTCCCGATACCTGGGATCGTCTCTGTTTGTTAGAGCCAACCTCCCCTTTCTTAAATCGCCCCAGCCCAACCCCTGAAGTTTCCCCAGTGCTGGAGCGGGTTCATGTGAGCTTAAGGGGAGCAACTGCTTGCGCCTCTTCAACCCACCTGTAGGGATGTCCTGTTGGCCATTTGAAATTGCCGGAGATGGACGTATTTCCACAATAAAACTCAACAAAATGAGAAAGTCAGTGGTAGGGACAGTGTGCATTTCACATGACCTGAACAAACAAACTTAGAGGTAGTGTGGTAGCGTTTAATAGATGGCACATGTCACAGTTATTCTGAGAGCCCCTAGGAGCTATATTACCACCACCAAACCCCATGCATTTGTTTTCTGGATTCCAGGCTCTGCGTCGGAAAACGTTAATATTTGGGAAAAGGGATGGTCTTTCATGATCTCCTGTAGAAAGGCTGGTGTGGAAAACTGTTGGGTTTCGATTTTCATTAGTTTAAGTGTCTCAAAGCTGATGCAATCCTGAGGCAAGATTCAGAAGAGTTGATTCAGGCCAGAAAACTCCACCATGGGAGTGAGGAAGTAGACAGGATGAAGCGGCAGCAAGCAACAGCTGTATTAACAATCCAGTTATCTGACAAACAACTAGAGCTACATCCCCACAGAGGGACATTGTGTGAGACTTTCCTGGGGGGGATGGGAACAGAGATCTACTCACTCTAGAAAAGGCAGCAGTGACTGAGCACAGTAACGGTTACACCAAAGGCCAACTCGATGGACCACTGAGTCTAAGGTTGTGTACAGGAATGTGGGTGAGGGGTGCCTTAAAGCAACATGGATGACTCAAGGACAGTGGCATCACTGAAAGCCCACTGCTAACCCACAAAAAATGATAGCCTGGAGCTCTCCAAATAAGCAAACAATTGGACAGGTCAAAGAGCCTCCTCTCCTGGGCTATCCTTATGCTTATATGATATTGCAAAGAAAAGGGGCCTTGTGAACCTTCTAAGTTCCAGCTCTTCCAGACATCTAAGTTTTGTTTACTTCCTGAGTATGGCAAGTGTCCTCCTCCCGCCAAGAGAGAATGGTTCATCATTGATAGACAAAGGAGCTCTGAGAAGCTGAACAGCCTTGCCTCTGAATGACCCAGCTGAGGGGCAGGCAAGCTGGGGTTGTACCTTTTCCTAGGAGTCTCCGTAAAGATTAGTTGCCTGGAAGTTCAGCAGTTCAGGAAGACATCTGTAGAGTCAGAGGAGGCACTGGATGTTGAGAGGTAGCTGGCAGACATTCGGAGTGGGGAGTCTGATCGGTGCAATGATTTTAATGTGTTCCCCAAACTGCTTATCATTTAAAACGTAATCCTCAAAGTCATGTGTTTGGAAGTGGTGTTTAGAAGTGGGCCGTTTCAAATGCAGTGAATGGGGCGGGATACAGTCAAGAAGATGGTGGCATTTGTAGGTTTTAAGAAAAGGAAGGGGACTGGAGAAATGACGCAGCAATTACGAGCACTGACAGCTCTTCCTGAGGAACCTTGTTTGATTTCCACCACCCCCATGGTGGCTCACCACCTTCTGTAACTCCAATCCCAGGGGAACTGAAATCCTCTTCTGGCCTCAGTAGGTACTGTATGACATAGTGCACAGACATACACGCAGACAAACACCCATTCACATGAAATCATATATGAAACATTAAAGAAAAGGGAAAGAAGAAAGACTTGAATAGCGTGATTGCTCTGTCCCACCATTTGATAACACAGAGCCAGGGACGAGTGCACACATACACACACACACACACACACACACACACACACACACACACTATAATACAGCAAAGATACCCCTTACCGTTACCAGATGCCAAGCAAATGCTGGTGCCATGCGTTCAGACCTTCCCAGCCTCTGGGATGGTGAGACAAATAACAATCTACTCTTTATAAGCAAATTGGTCTTAGATCTCTTGTTACAGCAATGAAGAATGGGCTAAAATGTCAGTGACATCTGCTCTTGTGGCTTCTGTGATCCTTGTCATTTATTCAGGACGTAGAAAAATGATAGGTTAAGAAAAAAAAAAGCCCAGTGGTGACTCCTGAGGTCTCAGGGTGAAGAGAAGAGCCTGGCTTTTTCCTTTGGTGTGGCAGGTGGAGGGAAATCTAGAATTTAGAGTCTAAGACCCAAGTCCAAGAAGTGACTTGACCTTTCACCAGGTTTGCGAGCTGCAGCCTCTGAGGCTAAGCTGTCTCATCTTCAGATAAGAGCCAAAATCCCCACGTAGCTGATAAAGAGAGTCCTCGAGTGAAGCCCACTGTGTGTGAGGGAGCTTTGGGCAGGTAAGATTGTCAGGTGTCGTTAACTAGTTTCTTTCCTGGGGCGTGTTCACTTTTTCACCCCAGTAAATTATTCAAGGAAAGACACCCTGACCCAATGATATCAGTCAGTATAAAGCCAGGGTTAGTAACATCACCTCGAAATGACACCCAAATAAGGGTTAGAATTGCTCAATAAGAAAACCCAAAGCCCTGGAGAGGCTGGGGCAGGACTGTAAGACTGGGGAGTTCAACCAAAGCTATATAGTGAGAGTCTGTCTCAGAAAACGAGGGAGAAATGGGAGTGGAGATAACAATATTTAACATGGGTTCCCAATACTAGTGAACAACAAAAAAGAAAAAAGACTATGTTAATTTTCCAAGAGAATTCATGGATTAGGTAGAGCTGTGTCAGGCCACCATGATGTCCTAGATGCTTTGTGGGGCGTGGGGGATGGGGAGCGGAATCTTTTTTAGATTCGGGTTCTTGGATCCTTAAATGCGGTGAGGCTCCAGGAACTGTTTTGTGTGTAACATAAATACATAAAACTTGATATGAATGAGTCTCTGTGTGCATCCACATTAAAATATGCACTGCTGTGGGCTGCGCTCCTGTTGACTTTGGAAGCAGCCACACTTCTGTTTCCTCTCTCACAACTTGCCAAAAAAGGAATTGGAAAAAGGAAAATATGTGTTCCTGAAAGCCAGAAATGAAAACATCCCTAAAGTTCAGGACTGAACAGTCTGAAATGGGCCTCATACAATCTCAGAACGTCCTTGCCACGGAGACATTGTGAATTTGGACTTGCCGTGCCTTGCTTCTGTGAGGCAGGGGCTGGGGGAGAGAGTGACGGAACTCAGCTCGGCGCAGAATTGAAGCCCAACAACTTTGTTCAAAGCTCATGCAGATAAGAAATGATAAGGGTTTGATGCCCACGTCTGGTATACAGACCCCAAAGACTAGTTCTGTTACCCTCAGAGACACGTACTGAGATTACCTGGGTCAAAGAAGTAGGAGAGATGGTAGATAGGCAGGTAGGTAGATGACAGACAGACAGACAGACAGACAGACAGACAGGTATGGGGTTTTATTTACATATATGAACATGCATTGATTTTACATAGTGGTGAGTTTCTTAAGGTCATTTCACTCAGGTGTGTCATGTAGTGTGAACATACTTTCCTTACTGAACCCTCTCATTTTTCCACCTCCCATCTTTTGCTACTCTTCCTCCATTTCTCAGATAGTCCCCCCTCATTTTTCATGCCATATATAAAATTTTTACATATATAATTTATCATGTATATTTGCATATGCAATTCATATATGATATGTATTAAATATAGGATCTGCATGTAAGAGAAAGCATGTAGGCTACATGAATACATGCATTTGTCAAAACTCATCTGGTAGTACATGCACTTAAGACCTAGGTGTCTTACTGTAAGCAAGTTATGCCTTAACTTAAAACAGTTGAAAAGCCGGGGAGATTCATTGGCAGTTAAGAGCGCTGCTATGTAGCCCTGCACCTCACCTGGGCAATGCAATCGAGCCAAGCCTGTCATGGGTGAGCCAGCCCTGAAGTTGTTAGTACGGGAGAGCTGTCCCCATTACTCATCTGTCATGTGGTAGTATACATGGGGGAGAGGTGCCCCACCACCACTACCCATCAGTGCCTACTGCCCCTGCCTGCCACCAGCTGCAACACTCGGGAGCAGGCCCTGCACCTTGCAGAGGCAACAGAATAGAGTCAACCCCATTGGCAGAGGTGTGGGTGAGTCAGCACTGAAATTGTGAGCATGGGAAAGCTGTCCCCATTACTCCCCTGTCATGTGGCATAGGCAGGGGAGAGATGCCTCTCCCACATCCATGCTTGAGGCAGGTAGGAGAACTGTCCCTAAGGTCGTAAGAGCAGGAGAGCTGTCCCTGTCCCCTCATCAGCTGCAGCACTTGGGAGAGCAGCCCCTATGCTACTCCTGGGCAACACAGAGCTGGCCCTGAATGGGGAAAGTATAGACGATCTGACCCTGAGGAGTGAAAGCAGCAGAACTAGCCCTGCCTAGAGGGTAAACTCTCTAGGTCAATGTAGGAGAGCTTCCAGACTGACCGGCCCTGTAACTGTTCAGGCCCAGAACCAGAGTTATGTGTGGCCCATCACATCCACCCCATCTGTGATCTCCTGGAGCATGTAAAGGACTGGTCCTGCAGACCCAAAGCTACAGGATTCTCACAACACAGGATAACCAAGAGGATTTCCAGTGGAAGCCCAGCATCAATAGTGAAGTGGAAACCAGAGGCCTCAAATCAGACCAATAAAGCTTTGCAATGACACTTGCAAGTGAAGATATACAGATGGAAGGGTTTACTGTGTGACTCTGTGTCACACTGCAGCCTCCATGATGAGACTGATATTTTTCCATTTCTCTCTTCTTTTTCTCTTAAAATTTATTTTATTTGGGGGGAGTTGCAAGGACAGAGGGGAGAATACAAAGGGACAAGGAAATGAATGAGATGGAGATGCATTGATGTAAAAGACACAAAGAATAAATAAAAAGAAGGGGAGAAGAGCGCTGCTGCGCAATCCCGAGGACTGGAATTCAGGACCCAGCAACCATGGAACAAGCCAGCAGGCTGCTGATGCCTGGAACTCCAGCTCCAAGGAATCCCATGCCTTCTTGCGGCGTGTGTGTATGTGTGTGTATGCATGCACGTACACACAGACACACACATACACACACCCTTGCCCCACACACATACATACAAATATACTCATATAGACTCATAAGTGGCCTTTCTCTCTAATGAAAAGTTTGTTCTCACCCCTGACAACCAGCCTTCCACCATTCAACGTGCACACACATGCACCCCTATAGGCACATTTGCCATCATAGGCAGATGGTGGGGACTGGGGTTCTGGACTAAAGAAAGATCTGGAGTCCACCCATCTGTCCCCAGAATCTTTGTCCTGATTCAGGAGGTAAGGAGGTCCCTCGCAGGTAAACGGAGAACCGTCTTACCTCCAGTTTGCACATCCAAAAACTGAGATTTAAGGAAGTTACAAAGCAAGTGAGCTACCAACCAGGGATTTAAGACAGAGAAAGTGGCACCAGGAACCTGTGCCCTAAGCTAAGGACTGGCTGGCATTTCTGTGAAGGACCAAAAGTAGCAAGCATTTTAGGTTTGTGAGCCAATCTCAGTCAAAACCTCTCAGTTAGAAAGAAGTAGACTGGGGGGCTGGAGAGATGGCTCAGAGGTTAAGAGCATTGCCTGCTCTTCCAAAGGTCCTGAGTTTAATTCCCAGCAACCACATGGTGGCTCACAACCATCTACAATGAGGTCTGGTGCCCTTTTCTGGCCTGCAGACATACACACAGACAGAATGTTGTATACATAATAAATAAATAAATATTTTTTAAAAAAAAGAAAGAAATAGACTGAAAAGACCTATAGATAACAACACACAGATGTGTGAGCCAACGTCCACTCAACTGTTTTCAAAAACAGGAGACAGAGCCAAAAGTGATCACAGTTCCCAAACCCACATACAGCCTTCAGAGGAGTTAAGCCAAGAGTCAAGCAAAGAGGTCCTAACTCCTGACTCCCATGTTTGTATGGACGAGCCAGGGGTCAGCCATCCAGGAACGAACACAAGCCATTTCTTGTTCAGTTCTCTAACAAGGAAAAAAATGACAGTACCCTCTGGGTGCACAGAAGACTCTACTAAAAGAGGGCTCAAAATAAAATGGAGAAAGGAGAAACCCCATAGAAGAATGCATCATCTTTCATCTTTGGAGCCAGATTTAGATTTGGTATTTTGGCAATAATATTTATTCCTTGAGGCTCTGTATGAATGCAAGAGTGAAGTTCAAAAACTTAAGTATAGCATGATTCATGTTGAAAGTGGTTAGCCAGACATAATCTTCCTGCTCAGATCTTTGTACTCACTGGTCCTTGGCTACTTAAGGTAAGAAATCGCTCAGTTCTTACTAGAGATTTGATCCTAGAGCTGAGGGGCACGTAGGATTGGGAACACATGGCCTCCACTTAAAGAAGAATGCTTATGGTGTTGAAAATTAAAATCTCACGGGATTTATTTGAGTATTTATTCACAGTTTTTATGCACAACCCCAGCACAATACAGTTAAGACATGGACTAAGACAATCCTTCCCCCTGCTGGCCACTGTGGCACTCTGGGGAACGCTTTGCTCCCCAGCACTGCACAGAAGCTGGGGACTATCATAGAGTCAGTAGGTGATATGTTTGGAGAAGAGAATCGTTTTTACTCCTTAAGATGGTCTCACTGTGTAGCTTGGTGTGGCCTCCTGAATGCTGGGATTACAGGCATGTGCCACCTTATCCAGCAAGACTGTCCTCATCATTATGATACATTTGCAATGTACCTCTCAATACTGATCTTCATAGACTAACCTGCTGATGAGAGAGGGGAAGTCTGTCTACATCAGGTTGAGGGTACCAGGGAGCCTCAGATGGGGCTTATCCGCTACTTTTCTGCTCTGAATTAGTAACATTTACTAACTTGGTGTCATAGTTGCAACCTGATTCCCCTTCACTGTCAAGAAGTCATTTGTCTGATGGTAACTGTTTCCCAACCAGAGACCAGCAGATAGAGAACTCATAGAGATGGTCACTGTAGTAGGGAGTTGGGAGCAGTGAACCCCCAGATCCTGAATTTCTGGTAAACAACTTGTAATGCTTGCAGCTGCTCTGAGCACAAGATCCTCAGAAGTTCTTGATGGCAGGAGAGTGGTTTCTGGTGGGTTTGGCTAGCAGTTAAGGATCTCTATATAAGCGGCTCTGGTACACAGTAAGGGGGGGGCGGGTATTCCTGTTTCAAGGATGACCCATGTCTCTGTCTGTGAGTCTTTGTGCGTTTCAGTCTCCAGCCCCTTGCCCGGTTCACGAACTGTATGGTAGCGCATAGAGCACAGATGGGCGTGTGCGCTACAGGACTTTAGTAGATTGATAAAAGAATTTAACACTTAGCCAGGAGAGAAAAGAAATTAATTTGGTATCCTGCAAAGAGAGCAACTGGCATGGCAGTTAAAGAACTGCCTATAAATGGCCATGGACTGTGGACGGACTCCATATAGGAAGAGTCCTCATTTGGTTATAATAAGCCACTTTGCCTGCAACTTCGTGGCATATAATTCCAGGCACACAGATGAGAGTAGCCCTAATGGGTCTGTTTGCTTCTGGGTAGTTAAGGTGAGTCACTGTTGCACACAGTTCTCCCCTCCCCTCATGTAGTTCTTACCATGCAAATGAAACATCTCTGTTGTGTTCAGTTGTGTCTGATTTTGATTGTTTTTGCCATCTGTTGTTTGATTTTTCTGTTTTGGTGGCTACTTTCTGGGCCAGGTTTATAGTGGTCCCTTTCTGATCTCTTTCTCACTACCCTCCCTCTACAATCCAGCTAATTGGTCCTCTGTTGGACTTTGCTTAGTGAGATACATTATGCTCTAGGTCTTTCCAGAAAGGATTGACTATTTAGAGTGTCTGATAAAAGATGAACTGACACACTCATCTATAAACACTCATACTGTTCCCATATGTATAGCTCAGTGGGAAACATTGAAATGAGGCCACAAGTAGCTTGAACCTTGTCAATAGGCCTCAAACCACTCCTATGCACTGTGTGCCTTTTTAGAAAAGAGTTGACAAATAGGGGCCTGGTGGTACATACCTGCAATCCCAGCACTTGGCAGACTGAGGCAAGAAGATTGAGTTTGAGGCCCACTTGGTCCATATAGCAAAATTACTGTCTCAAGGAGGAAAACAAAAGAAAGAGAAGGAAAGCAATAGAGAAGTCAATCAGTTTTATTCCCTCTTTCCATAAGAAGAGTTAACTGTACTCTTCCTGTACATGGTCCTTTAGGACCATGGATGTATATTGGCTGGGGCTGGAATAGGGATTGGATGGAGGTAGGGATGGAATCCTCAAACTTGAATCCACATGTGTACTTCTTCCCATAAAGTAAGCTCAAAACACGTGGGTGTTGGCTTTGCACATAGTTAGTGGGCGATTCAACGGGACAGAAGAAGTAGACTTTGAAATTGTATTGCTCAAAATGGCATTAACTTGGTAACAGTACTGGTTACAGGGCTTCCAAAGACTAAACGGCTGATGATCTATCTCAACCCAGACATAGAGAGTCATAGCTAGAAATCCTGCATGGGAGCCAGTGTTGATGGCTCATGAAAGGACATGAACTTCATCTCCACAGAGTTCTTGGGCTCGGGCTCCTTTGGAACTAGCCCTACTCTCCTGGGGGCCTCTTCTGTGATTGGACTGGACGGAAATTTCCTTTGAAGCTGGTGCTCATGGTGGTGTGGGTAGTGATGGTGCTGAGGGAAGGTTCCAGATTCTTTATCCTTAGTTCTCCTCAGCTGAGACGCAGAATCCACCATGATCTCTTTGGACTCCACGTGATGATCTCACAGCAAAGTTTGCCCTTGGAGTCTCTGCACATGGTGGTATCTCAGTCAGTGTTGGCTTCACATCTGTCAAGGAGAAGAAACGTGACAGGTACTGAGGAGGAGGAGCATCCTCTTTCAAACTGACAGCCAGACTCAGCTAAATTCTCAACCTCGTTGTAAATCATTAGCCCAGTCTCTCTCTCTCAAACTATGTGAAGAAATAAAAAAAAATGTTTATCCAAATTTTCCCATCACTTATGTGACATAATTCACCCTAAAAGTAGTATAAGTCTAAGAAAGCCGAGCCTCGCCAGAGGTCAAGTCAACAGGATAGTGTTGTTGACAAGAAGCTTGACATGATAGAGAATCTGAGCGCTCTTGGGCTAGTGTGGCTGGGGCCCTGCCTTTGAAGTCCGGACAGGATTGGGCCGGGAGCTGGCGAAGACAACTATGTGTGCCTGGGAAAGCACAAATCTCCAGAGCGGGGGCACAGCTGCTGTGCCGCTGTCTGCTTCCATCCTAGAGGAGAAACTCAGAATCACGGCTCGAAAGGCCACACTAAGCAAGAGTCTGACTAGGAAGCCTGATCTTGTGAAATCCTTTTTTACAGATTCGACTGAACAGCAGAGGCCTCATCTACTCCGTCGGCTTGCTCCTGGCCTCTGTCTTTGTCACGGTAGGTTTGCCGCTTCTTTCCGTTCTTGGGTGTTCATGTTTGACCCCTCCCCTTGCATACTTGGGAGAACAAATAGTTGTGGCCTCCACTAAATGGTTACAGTAGACGTCCACATACGCCATCTCACGGCTGCTTTTTCCTAAAGGGGTATCCTCGTGACCACTGAAATTCTTCCTCCCTTCCTAAAAGGAACTAGCCTCTTCTTTGAAGCTGGTCCTAGCTGGGCAGCGGTGGCACACGCCTTTCATCCCAGCACTGTGTGAGTTCGAGGCCAGCCTGGTCTACAAGAGCTAGTTCCAGGACAGGCACCAAAGAAGAAGCTGATCCTCTCTCAAGTCAAACCTAAAAATAACTTTTTCAAAAGCTTGAGAGGAGCACTAGGAGTATGTAGCTCAGTAGTCGGGCACTTGCCTAGAATACCTTATGCTGGGGCCTCAATCAGACAGTAAAATGTGAAGAGTTGGGCTGGAAAGATGGCTCAGTGGTTAAAGTGCTTTGTGTAAGCATTTGGACCTGAGTTCAGATTCCCAGAATTCACATAAAAGCCAGGCATGATAGCATATGCCTGTGACCCCAACACTATGAATAGGCAAAGACAGGAAGATCCAAAGGACTCCCTCGCCAGTCAGCTTAGCCAAGAAACAGTGAGCTCTAGGTTCAGTGAGAGATCTTGTCTCACAAAACAAGGTGGAGAAGTAATTAAGGAAATCAACCTTCTGCTTCTACACGTGCACAGACCAGCATATGTGCTGCAGGAGTGAGCGTGCTCACATGTGTGCATGCATGAGTACACACACACACACACACACACACACACAACAAAGGTGTCCCCTCTTTTGTACTATATTAGCCACCAAAGGAGTCCTCCCTAATAGGAGAGGAGCTTGGCAGAGATGGTGATGAGAGCCCTGTGAAATGGGAAGGGGTGAAGGTGGAGATGGGAGTGGGATAGAATTGAGATGGGATCTAAAATAGCCATCTGAGAACAGTGTACCCTGGGACCCTGGGAGGCCAGGGTGATAATTTTAAAGAATTTACAACCAACCTAAGGTCATTGAGCCCTATCAATGTGGCTGGGCAATGTGTGTATCTTGCATGAGCAAACGGAGACATTGCTTGAACTGAAGGATCCTGGGTTAGTCCAGCAAGGACACCAATTGAAAGAGAAACCAAAGGCCTTTGCAAAAGCAGTATCAGATGGAATGAAAACAGAGGCAGGAAGGAAGGAGAGACACAAGAGGGGGAAAACTCATGGGACTCTGGTCGTCTTAGTTACTTTTCAAATGCTAAGATAAAACATCATGACCAAGGCAACTTGTGAAAGAAAGCATTTAATTGGGGGCTGACTGTTCCAGAGGGTTAGAGTACATGACCATCATCAGTGAGAAACATGGCAGCAGGCAGACAAGCAGGCATAGCACTAAAGCAGCCATAGAAGTAGTTTTTGTCTGATTCACAAGCATGAAGCAAAGAGAAAGCCAAATACTGGAACTCGCATAGGCTTTTGAAACCTTAAAGCCCACCCCTAGTGAAACACTTCTTCCAGCAAGGCCACGCCTCCTGATCCTTCCTAAATCATCCCACCAACTGGGGACCAAGTATTCAAATATATGTGCCTATGGGCGCCATCTTCATTCAAGCTACCACAGTGCTGGAGTACAAAGATTTCATGTCCTGGGAGTTGGCAGAGTTGTGGGAGTTGGGATACCCAAGGAGATAAGATGGAAAGGAAGGAATATAGGGATATTGGCATCAGGTGTTTCTGCTACTGGTAGTAACAAGGTCAATGCCACAACATTGGCCCCTCGAACTTTCCCAAATGAAAGAGCTGTGTATGCACTACATGATCAAAACTGGATGAGGTGTGGTATTCCGCACCTGAAGTGAAGCCCATGCAACTGAGAGGGTGCATTTTGTACCTTATTTCATTTCCGTGTAGCTGACAGGCACATCGGGGAGCTCAGTGACTGATCCAGAGGACTAGGACTTGCGGGTATTGAAATCACTAAAAGGACAGTGAGAGTGCAGTGGTAGACAGGGAGGAGGAGCCAGGACATGAAACTACAGCGATTGGGGAAACCAGGGTAGCACGGCTGACAGCAATCAAGCCAGTTGGGAAACAAGAGATTTCACTCTTAGGGTCTAGCGGGGAGAGAAATGATTATTTGGAAGCAGCAATTTGTGGCCAACTTCCTCACCTCCATCTACAGCAATGGGAAGAGATTCCTGGGTAGCAGACAATCGTCTAGGCGAAACCACTGCCTTAGGGATATAGAAGATGTCCTCAAGCATTAACCAGGGCTTGGGGAAAGATAGAGGAAGTCTATCTCTTTTTTTTAAGTTTTTTTTTCAATGTTTATTAAATTATGAAAGTTTCCATTTCCGCCCCTCCTCCCCCTCCTCCTCCCTCTCCATCCCTAAGAGCAGTCAGGGCTTCCAGCCCTGTGGGAAGTTCAAGTTCCTCCCCCCTCCCTCCAGGTCCAGGAAGGTTAGTATCCAAACAGACTGGATCCCAAAAATCCAGTATATGCAGAGGAAACAAGTCCCGGTGTCATTATCAGTGGCTTTTCAGAAAGGCTCCGGGCCAGCCACATTCAGAGAATCCGGCCACATTCAGAAAATCTGGTTGGATCACGTGCTCATTCAGTCCCAGTCCAACTGGCCTTGGTGAACTCTCATTAGATCCGTTCCCTTGTATCAGTGGGTGATCGCACCCCTCGCGGTCCTGAGTTGTTTTTTTTTTCATGTTCTTCCTCCTTCTGCTCCTCATTTGGACCATGGGGGGCTCAGTCTGGTGCTCCAATGTGGGTCTCCGTCTGTATCGCCATCCATCATCGGATGAAGGATCTATGGTGATAAGCAAAATCTTCATCAGTATGGTTATAGGCCAAGGCCAGTTCAGGCACCTAGAGGAAGTCTATCTTGAGCACAGAGGACTATGGGGTTTATGACTATGGGGTTTTTTTTGTTTTTGGTTTTGGGTTTTTTTTTTTTTTGGATCTGTCATTTTTATTTGTTAACAGGATAGCCACTGCTTGCAGGTTTTGGCTTCCTCTCTTTTTACTTTAATGTTCCTACTTTCCAAGGATGATGCAGACTCAGGCCCATCCTCCACGGCCCAACCCCCCACCCCCGCCCCCCACGCAGCCCGTCAAGCACCCTCTGACCTGTTCTTTCTGTTGCAGGTGTTTGGTGTTCACCTGAACAAATGGCAGCTGGACAAGAAGCTAGGGTGTGGGTGCCTCTTCCTGTACGGCGTGTTCCTCTGCTTCTCCATCATGACGGAGTTCAACGTGTTCACCTTTGTGAACTTGCCCATGTGTGGGGACTAATGATTGGCCTGGCCACCTGCCGAGGCCCAGGTCCTCCTTTTCTGTGCAATACGAGACCCGGTCGCACCTGAGTCAGGCGGCCCCTCAAGGGCCGCGGCGTCCGTCTCTCCCGTGCTGTCCACAGGCCTCCACTCCTGTCCTGGTGGCCTAGGCTCTCCCTGCCACCTCCTTTGCTCCCGAGTCCCTTGATCCTACCTCCCACCCAGCCCCTCTCACCTGCCCACCCCCGATCCCGTCCCTCCTCTTCCACATGAAGCCCCCACCACCCACATGAATTTTCAAGCTCCATTTTTGAACAGTGACTGAGATTCTAGAACAAAACTGGCTGCTAACTGGCCCGAGCCAGGCACAACTTACTCCAACCCCTCTCCCTTTTTAAGTTATTTCACAGATGACACCCTAATTTATGACCAGAGACTTTGAAGAGACAGGAGGGGTCTGCTGAGGGCAGGAAGCGTTGGGATTACTTCATTCGGGGGTGATCCCTAGGTTACCGAGTTTAGGGAACTGTTTTACTTGAGGGGGCTCTTCGTTTCTTTACTTTTCTTTCAGAGATGGAGGAGTCCCCCGTGTCTTCTCTCCCTGGGCTCTGGCTTAATAGATGATCCACAAGTTGTACTGAGCGTCTCCTGGGTGGGGGGGGGGTGAGCCCCGGGAATGGTGGGAATTGAACAATTAGTTGGGAAAACGCTGAGCAAGACCACCAGGAATAAGTGCATGACATGCTGTTTTTCTGCCCAAGGACACCTCACTAAAGTCCTGAAGGCATCACCTGGGGGGGGGGGGGGTTACAGTGTTAGAGAAAGAAACCTGCTTCACACATGTTCACTATGACCATCTCTTTCTCACTAGATCCTTTCTAGTTTTTTTTCAAGCAATAGTTCTAGCCTGCCTGAGGCCTTTGACAGGGACACCAGGCAGTCAACAGCAGAAACTTCCCCAGCGTGTGAGTCCTTGAAACGTGCTCTTGTTGCTTGGCATTTGTGGTAACGGGGAATGACCCAAGAGGCTATCGCTGTCCTCTGGACAGAAGTTACAGACACTGGTTTCTTGGATAATGGAGAGAAGCACATTTTGCACAGACGTCGTCGATGAAGTCCCAATTCGCCGCTTGGTATCGAGTACACTGGACCCTGACGGCTGGCTCTTGAGCAAACATCCTTCGTTACGGGATGCCACTACCAAGCTGGCCAGTTTCACCCCTCCCCTCTCAGAGGGATGGCCAGGGAGGGAGAAAGCAGAGAACTGATACCTTGGAAACCACAGAATGTGCTCGAGGGGCACAAGTTATTGTGAACATTTCGCCAACCACTGCTCAGCCGCCCTGCTAGATTTTCTATAATGCTGAATTATTACGCAGAGTAATTCCAAGTTGAGATACACCCATGCTTGTTACACTTGTATTTATTGAAACTGTGGATTCTTGCCCGCCCGTGCTGTCCCTTGTATTTACTTTAAGCACTGATCACTTATCATCCATTTGGTATGGTTTTCCCAGTCCCTTGTACACATCCTGGTTTGAATTGTAAAAAAAATAACCTGCTACAAATCGGTTGACTGTTTCTGTCTGAAGTACAAGCCGAGGGGCAGCATCAACCAAGGACCGGGAGAGGAAATCACCAATGTGGGCTTTCAGAGCTAAGACACACTTACTGATTTGGTTGCACATTTTGCACTGGTTTATGGCGAATGTTTTCTTGGACGGATGGTGTAAAATAAACTTCTCTGTTCTGTATCCTCCCTGGAACACAGTGTGTTGCTTTCTTGGCTGGACTGGTATTTTTTCATAACCGGGAGAACAACAGCAACCGCTATGGAGTCAGGTATGTGTCGCCTCTACATCTGGCCAGACTCGCCGCAGGACTAATATGGCTGGCAAATAGCAGGTACTAACTGCGAATAATGGACCCTGCCTAAAGTTTGAAGGGATTTCAGATCTGTGTCGTGTCACAGAATTCTAAAATTCTGCCTGTGGTAGAGTGCTTGTGGCATCGTGTCAGGAATCTCTTCTTTCTGGTGTACACAACATTAGGAAGTTCATGAGTCCTGATGTGGTTTAGCAGGAGCCAAGTTCTCCATCCTGATGTTAGAAGGTTTCAGTCATGAAAATTAAGAGCTTTCTGAGTTGGCCACGACATCTGGAATCCCAGCCCTCAGGAGACTGAGGCAGGCTGATCTGAATCAAGGGCTAGACAGAGAGACTCTGCCTCAAAAAAAAAAAAAAAAAAAAAAAAAACAAGCAATATGAACCTCCTGCAAAGTCAATTTCTCAAAAGAGACAATAACATATAGTTACAATAAGCCATGTTCTGATCCAAAGGGCCTACCATTGTGCCTGAAAGTCAGCACAACTTATATAGAAACCAGAAGAAAAAATGGGTACTGAGTCATAGCAACTACTTAACTGCTTAAAGTATATATTCCCAGGGTCAGAATGTAAAAGGTGCCTGGCCTTGTCTTTTGTATTTACATCTTAAAACGTCTGACTATCATAGCTGTGCATCTCACAAATACACCTTGGGTGTGGGTTAGAGTATTGTTATACCTGTTGGTGTTCCTTACTTAGTTCTCCTAATTGTCAACAAAAAGACATGTGATCAGAAACTTGGCTTTACTTTATCCCTTCTGCAGTACTGAGGGTAGAACTCAGAGACTGTACATGGTAGGTCCGCACACTCTGCTGCATTCCAAGCCCACAGAAGCTTGATTTAAAAACATGTTTCCTGTGAAATCTTTACAGATTACGGGTTAGTTCTCAATGCCTCAAAGTGAAAATCCCAGGATGAACCCCTGGCTTGGTGGCTCACTCTTGTAAGCCCAATAGTCAGGAGGCAACTGGGAAGACAGGGAGATCAAGGCTAGGTTGGACCAATTAGCAAGTTCCATGCCAGCCTGAGCAGTATAACAAGACCCTGTCTCAAAACAAAATGAGAGAGAGAAAGAGAGAGAGACATAAATCCACCCATTCATTCATCCATCCTGGGCTGACCACTTTTCCAGCTTCAGCCATGAGAAATGCCAGTCTAGAAACTCCGAGATGAAATGAGAATTTAGCATACTTCTGCCTGGATTCCAGCCATGCACAATTATTTCTTGGGTTGTCCATGGAGAGTGTAGTTTCCAGTGAGCCAGCTGTCCCGTGAAGCAAAATTGTTGGTGTTGACCATTTCCATGCTCCTGATGCAGTGGTACTTTAGAAACGTTAGGGTGGTAGGAAAGGATTGAAAATAAAATGTATTTTAATATCTTACACTTCACATGGCCAGCAGAGACCCTTACCACAGTGTTCTGACATAATTCATCCTCTCCCACAAGACAGTCTCCCTGCCTTACAACCTTTCCCCAGGAAAGATGCATGCTACACTCTCTGCATCCTCCTGAACACATCCTACCTGGTCTTGCTAGGAGGTGCCTGGAGAACGCTCGCCTTTCCTTCCCAGTCCGGCTTGGTTTGCACATGCTCATCGCCAACATGCATGCCTTCACTAGAACAGTAACCTCTGTGCCTCTGAGGCCACACAGGAGACTGTTCTAGTCATGTGGGAAATGTGGTATCTGCTCCTTTCATAAAGAAAGTGCTAGCCCCACCTCCGGGAGGATATGCGCTTTGCAGTGCATGCACGTTTGATAGTTACTTCAAAAAGATGTAACGGTATGGGCTGGGGAGATGGCTCAGTGGGTAAAGTGCTTGCTGCACAAGCATGAGCGCCTGAGTTTGAATCTCTAGAATGCACGTACAAGAGGAAAAGCCACGTGTGTGCAGTGTGCGCCTGTAATTCCAGCACTAGGGGAAGGGAGACAAGTGGATCCTCGGAGCTTGCTGGCCAGGGAGTCTAACTAATGAACAAGCTCCAGGTTCAGTGAGAGATGCTCTCTGGAAGAATAAGGTGGAGAGCAATAAGGGAAGACGCTCGGTACACATGCGCATGCCCAGCTGTAAGAAGAGACGCACTTGTGGGAGTCGCTCAGTACATATGCGCATGCCCAGACGCAAGGAGCGATGCAATAGTGGGAGTGGGCTAAAGGTGTTGCTGCGGACATTTATATAATTATAAATTCACAGTCATAATTTTGCATACTAGGGATCCCAAACTCTTATGTATCCCAAACAGTAACTTAGAGCTGATTTTAATCATTCAAGTATCAAAGACAAATCTAAACATTTAAAGAACGCTAGTTACTAAGAATATTGTAAAGTCTGGTCCGTTTTCGAGTTATAGTATGAAATAGAAACAATATCTAGCTCTAATTCCTGATCAAAAGTGGAGTGACCTTAAAGTTTACCAAACTGTTCAGGCAAATATTCAATTGTTATTTTAAAATGTAGAGGAAAATTGATGAACAGGGTGCTTTTAGCAAAATTTATTTTCACCTTTTCAAAATGGGATGGTTATCTGATTAATAGGATGTTCTGACACCACTTGTGACCCATTTTAGTCAAGTATTCAAAAAAGAGCACACTATCATGTTGGATTTAAGATTTAAGATAACACAACACACATATGCACACAAACAGACACACATAAACACACACACACAGGGTCTATCTAATATCAAAACAGTCCAATTCATTGTTGAAATATCAAACTGTCTATTTCCATAAAATAACAGGAATGAAGAAAATTAAGCAAAGTTTTCTCTGATGAATAAAAATAAGTACTCATCACTGAAAAATATGGGCACTGCCCTGCTATTTAAAAGGTCAGGGGCTGAGCTGGAAAAAAATATAAAAATAAAAAATAAAAAAAGAGGCCAAGAGTGTGCACAAGATAAATTATGCTGTGGCCAGAAGAACTGGCTTTACACTGAACTTTTCACTTGGCTTCTGAACACAGAGTAAAGGGCAAGAAATGCAACCAACATTTTTCAAGTTAAGTGTTATGCAGGGTAATGTATGATCATGACGTCCTTAAAAACTACACTTGGTCATCTCATTCTCTTAAGCAGTTTTATTCAGCCGCGATGTAGCAAACATACTTACCAAGTTCTAGACATTTTAAACATAGTATTTATAGTGAATTCTCCTTTTATTTTAATTTTGGTTTGTGTTTCTGCAGCAGAGCGAATGGGGAAGATTTGAAATGACAATTTTGGCATACATGCCACTGAGTGTTTTTCTACTTAGTCTAAATAACCATATGCATCTACAAATACATTAAATTTATTTTTCTCGCTAGGCATGATGATACAAGCCTGTTCTATAGCTTTGGAAGAAGAGGCAAGAGGACTAAGAGTTCAAGATCATCCTAACTACAAAGTGAGGTTGACACCGGCCTAGGAGATTTGAGACTTTTTATTTTTCATTATAACTTGACATGGGATTTCCCTCTTTATTCTGTGATTGCCATTGATGAATAAAGAACTGCTTTGAGCCTATAGCAGAGCAGGGTGGGGCGGAGCAGAGCTAGGAAGGGAGGACTGGACTGAATGCTGGGAGAAAGAAGGGCGGAATTAGAAGAAGCTATATAGTCCTGACGGATACAGATGCCAGACCTTTAGCCAGTAAGCCACAGCCATGTGGCAATACACAGATTAATAGAAATGGGCTAAATTAATATGTCATAGTTAGCCAATCAGAAGCTAGAGCTAGTGGGCCAAGCAGCGATTTAATTAATACAGTTTCTATGTGATTATTTCGGGGCTGAGCGGCTGGGACAAACAAGCAGCCTGCCACTACAATAACTGACAGCTTATTCTGCTTATCTAAAACTGTTTCTGATGATGCTGTGATATCTAGTTTATTAGGATAAACAGCCCAAGGGTTCTGGGAAACTGCACACAGATCTTGGAATGAAATGAAACAAGGAATTTCAGAATCTCTGAAGGTGTTCTTGGCTACTTCAGGCCCATGCCTATAGGTCATACTGGAAATGCACTTGTATATTAAAATGCCCTTGCGTAAAATTGGTATTTTGTAATGATATTTTATTTGCATTTTAATAAATAAAACTTGCCTCAAGTTCAGAGAGTAAAACAGTCACACTGATCAGCCTTACAGACCAGGCACTGGTGACACACACCTTTAGTCTCAGTAGCCACACTGGTTTGCCATAGAAACTGGGCAGTAGTGGTGCACACCTTTAATCACATAACTAGAGAGGAATATAATATGGGAGGAGGCAGCTCTTACACACAGTCTCCTTCTGGGATCCCTGGAGGCCATTTCGGGGTGAGGTAGAGGTAAGAGACAGGGCTGGCTGTTTTGCTTTTCTGAATTTCCAGATTGAACCACAATATTTGTCTCTGGATTTTTAGTAGTCGCGCTACATATTGTGTACTTGTCTTAAAGAAAATAGAACACCATTCAATGCCGTGTCTCTCTTTTTTAAGAAATAGTAGGCATTCCATCTTCCTGCCATAGAATTCTTCATATGAGGTAAGAAAGCTGTACTCCTCAGTCTGTACTGATCTCACCACCAGGAGATGTGAACAAGATTGCCTCATACTATATATTTAAAAGGTATTTTTTTTTGTCCTAGCTATAGGTTTCTAATATATCAATCACACCATCTAATCCCTGTTGTTACCACAATTAATCACTGTCTTGGTTAGGGTTTACTATTGCTATGAGGAGACTCCATGACCATGGCAACTCTTCTAAAGAAACATTTAATTGAAGGTGAGTGGCTTACAGTTTCAGAGGTTCAGTCCATTATGACCATGAAGGGGAGCATGGCAGCATTGCGGGCAGATGTGGTGTTGGTGATGAGTGCTACATCTTGCAGGCAGGAAGTCGACTGACTGTCACACTGAGAGAAGCTTGAGGAAAAGAGACCTCAAAGCCACCCCCACAGTGACACACTTCCTAATAGTGCCACTCCCTTTGGGGTCCATTTTCTTCCAAACCACTACAGTCACCCTACAGTTGTTCAAATATTCTATGCATTTTCTATCTATTAAAAAAAAAGTTCAGTTTATCTTCGTTTCTTCACCTTGTTGTCTATATCAGGGGTTCCAAGCTTTTAACACACTACCTAGATAAAGTCTCCAAAGAATTACCTAGAGACTTATTAAATATTTATTTCTGTAGACTTATGGATAAGCCTGTAGCAAGAATAATTAAAAAAAAAAACAGAGAAACTGAGATTCAGGTTGAATATCAGAAAAGCACAGCAAATAAGCCACTAAAGAGTTCTTAACTCTATGAAATCTTGAGACTGAAAGGGGAGTGAGTTCCTGTCTCATCCTGCCTTATATTCCTCTCTAGGGCTAGGATTAAAGGTGTACACCACCACTGCCTGGCCTCTATGGCTAACTAGTGTGGCTGCTGGAATTAAAGGTGTGTGCCATCACTGCCCGGTCTGTATGACTGACAAGTATGACTAACTTTGCACTCTGACCATATTTGCCCTTTTTGTCTAAAATAAAAATAAGGCTGTAATTAATATAAGAAAAATATATAAAATAAGTACAATAACTATATGTAATATATAGAGACAATAATGTATAGTCCATTTGCATTTGACAAATTCAGAAAAAATACTCCATTTTCTATCCTATCTTGGTGAGTTCAAGAGGTTGTATCTAATTAATTTTCTATTCTAATTTGCATTATCAAATTATCTTTTACTGAGCCGGGCAGTGGTGGTGCATGCCTTTAATCCCAGTACTTGAGAGGCAGAGACAGGTGGATCTTTGTGAGTTCAAGGCCAGTCTGGCCTACAAGAGCTAGTTCCAGGACAGGCTCCAAAGCTACAGAGAAACCCTGTCTCGAAAAACCATGTGTGTGTGTGTGTGTGTGTGTGTGTGTGTGTGTGTGTGTGTATCTTTTACTGTCCCTCAACCTTTTACACTATACACCTCTTTAGTGAGTTTCTTTTCTGCATCTGGTAAACAAGGAAAACTATAACTATCTAGTCTTCAACTTCCTCAGAGACCAGAGAAGGAAATACTATTAACTGAGTAAGGAGGAAGTGTGAACAAGTGACTTCTGAAAATGGGAGAAATGACAAAAAAGACTGGCTGGAAAATCACCCACAATTCTTCTGCAACATTGGGGCATCCATCTTTGGCCTACAGGCCTACTATAGCTGACAAACTTTTCTGTGACGCAGAATTTTGAAGGACTGTCCTACCTTGTCATGGCAAGGTTTTGCAGTCACTCTCTTTTGTGTCCTGCTTGTCCAATTTAGACAGCACACCATCAGCAATCAAGGCAAGAGCACTTTCTTGCTCAGTGACTTACTTTTGTCACAAAGAAAGTGAACTTCATGTGGAGTTTCTTTGCTACCCATCATCTTCTCTGAAGTAGATTGGTGCTACCAGGAGCAGACATGTCTCATGTCATAAAGAAAAGAACCTATGTTATTAAAACATCTTAAATGTCTTCTTCTGTCGATCTCTGAAGTGTTTGAAGATAAACTGTCTTTCTAAAATATATCTGTTTGATCTTTAAAACATACCTAATGTGACTACAAGTTCCATTGTCATAGGTGACTAATTACTAACTTGCATTTTCTCATTATCCTAAACAGATGGTAATAATAGCTTTCCAGAACTAGAAATTTGCATTACATTGTTAAATGAGCTGTATAGGTGCAATACCTTGAACAATATTAGAAATTATGTACAGTATGTTTAGCAAAATTAATCTCAAATTTGTATACAATATACAAAAGTCTAATCCAATGTAAAATATTTAAACTAGTAGTTGCTTTTTAAAAGTAGATTCAATAATCTACCTTTCTATTCTATCATATCTATATCCCCTTATTTCTTTTCAAAGCTATAATGCTGAATCTAATCTACTTTGTTCAACATTCCTCCTGACTGTAACCAATAGCAACTTGTAACCAACCCCTTTAAACAATGGCAAATATCCATAACCCACTGAATGACCAAAAACCACCTGCACCACCTCTAGGGAATGTAGGTGTCATATTCTTAAGTTTATTTCCTACTGTCTGGCAATGATAGCATCTTTCAGGGATCCTGAAAAGAAAATTTGGGGTTAATTGTCAGGTCCTGGGAGAGGTAGCTTTATCATTTGTTGTCCAGTCTCTGCATAATGGGAAAGTATAGGGATTGTATCAAGTCCTAGCTACAGTAGTCTGTGAGGCTGGATCATCTAGTCTAGTCACCTCAAAATTGTTCTGAGCAGTTTGTAGTCCAAAACCAATTTTAAGGTGGTGTTTTTCAGTTTAGCAGTGTTTCTATAGTCTTGGAGAAATCATCACTGTGGGACCCCACCCTCCTTTTGGAGACTTCAAAGGTCACTGTTAGACGTGTTCATGGTTCACTACATTAAACTGATAGAGACTCAAAACCAAAATTATGTACAGGAAGGTAGATGAAACCTTTTTCTAGAATTAGTACTCTATATGACCATTAATATCCTGACAAAAACTATATATAATACACACACACACACACACAAGCTCTTTGCCAGGGTTCACTTTCTGTCCATAATTTGTCAATTTCATCATTATTAAAAGGTACTATAATTTCTTCTGGGTCTATGCCTGCAAATTGATGAAGTCTCAATTTTCCTTTTAGAATTAACTCAGACACCTTTTCTACATAAGATTTTTGATTTTTTTAAACATGGTTTATATGATTTAAAAAAATTCATCCTAAGATAATATTTTCTATCTGCATTAAAGTTCCTGTAGGGGAATGTTTGAAGGGTAATATGACCAGAATGTAATTAAGCTTCAGATTCACAGGATCAACATGTGCCTTCTGCAATTTCTCTTCAACCAAGCCATTTCTCTCTCAGATTCAGCTAATAATTTCCTGGGACTGTTTAAGTCCTTGTCATCCTCTGAGGTTTGGTTTAAATTAATCAGTTCATCAGGTTTTATCCCAATAGTGGGATAGATTGGAAATGTCTCCTAGAAATCTTTGAAAGTCTTTAAGAGTCTACAATTGATCTCTTCTAGTTTGTACCTTTTGGGTTCTAATTTTTTGTAAACCTATTTTATAGCCCAAATAATTAATAGAAGCTCCTCTTTGTATTTTTTCAGGAACAATTTATAATCCCAACAACAAAATTTTCTTTACTTCTTCGATCATTCTTTCTAAAGTATCTACATTTGAATCAGATAACAAAATATCATTCATGTAATGGTAAACTATAGATTGAAGAAATTGCTTATGTATCATTTCCAATGGTTGACTTACAAAATTTTGGCACAGCATGGAACTATTTAATATTTGCTCTGGGAAAATCTATGATATCTTTTGACAGGTTGAAAAATATTTTAAGTAGGCACTCTGAAGGCAAAATTTTCTGTTGTTTTTTTTTCTTGTAAAGGTATAGTGAAGAAACAATCTTTTAAATCAATAACTATAATAGGCCATCCTTTAGGCAATAGAGAAGCAAAGGAATTTAGACTGTAGAGAGCCCATAGAATAATCACCTCCACCTCCCTAGTGCTGGAACTAAAGGCATGTGAAGGTGTTGGGAACACCTTTGTGAGAGATCTATTTCTCTTTTTAGACACATCCAATCTCATGTAGCCCAGGGTGGCCCTGAATCCTGGGATTAAATGTGTGTTCCACCACTTTCTGGCCTCTAGTGGCTTAACTCTGCACTCTGATCTTCAGACAAACTTTATTTCTTAAAACACAAATAAAGTATCACTAAACAGGCCCAAGAGTTCTCTTTTCTTACAACTCCCGGATACTAATTGCTGCTGCAATGGAACCCACTTTGAGAACTACTGCCCTAAACTAACATGGTCTCTGAAGGTACCTTTGTTTTACACCAGCCCCCACCACTATCATTAGTTTGAAGGAAAACATACACAGAGATGGATGTATCATTTTTTTCATCTTTTTGACATTCTCTTTTCTGCTTCCATTGAGATCTATCAATGGCTGAAAGTAGACAACAGCCCTTGCTTCCAGTTCTGCATTAACTATGCTGTTTAGTCCCCCTCCAGGCTCTACTTCTAACAACTAAAGAACAACTTTTAAATTAAAACCCACCTAGATCAAAGAAAATTGCTTAAGATAAAGATAAAGCTATCATTCTGGATAGAGACCATCAAGTTCATTCAAGGTGAAAAGGTGCCAGTCACAAATGACAAGTGAATTCAGGGAGAGAATTTTCCTTCCCCGGAACCTATATTTGTATATTGTGATTATGGATAGCTTGTTTGCCAATGCACAGATGTTCTTTTCTGTTTGTTCTTGGTTTATGTTTTTGTACATTTCGTGCAATGCTCAGGGACCACACCCAGGGCCTTGAACATACCAGGTAAGCATTCTAGCCCTGGGTTCCTCCCAAGCTTTTGGCTTTTGATACAGAGTCTAGTTATGTGGTCCAAGATGGCCTCCAACTTGTAATTCTCCTGCCTCCATCTGCTAATGTCTGAGATTATAAGCAGTCACTTCCACGCCTGGCACTCAATGTGTTACTTTGATTTAAATTTATCTAGCAAAGAGGTCACATCTCAGAAAAAAATTAATACAAGGCTTGTTTTAGAATGGACTATTAAGTGAACTGAATACTAACACATACACTATTGTGTTCTTGCCTTTGACACAAGAGCAGAATGCATCCAACCACACATCTAAATAGCTTCTATGTTCGGATGGTGACTCCCAAGTGTTGAGTGATCAAAGTTCCCAAGAAAGAAATATAGACACATAGACACAGTGCTTGGGCCTGTAGACAGCACTCTCCTCAGACATGGGCTCTTGGCTAACCCACAAGGGCTCAAAGGGCATACTGTGTTCCCACATAATGTAGTAAAAGTCACATTTTACAAGCCCACTTAAAATATCACTCTGAGTCAGGAAGTGACTTTAAATGTTAGTTAGCAAGCATAATCCAGGGTGGGCTGGGCAAGGGGAAAGAATGAGGCCTTCCACTTCAGAGGTAGAACACTATGTGTGGTCCACACCAGCCCACAGGAAAGTATGTACACACTCTGTCACCCCCAAAGCCTCGCTCTAAGAAGCTCTCTCTTTCAAAGTGGCATCTCTAGACTGGGATGTGTTCCTGTGGTCACATTGTCATCTGTGAGATCCGTCTGAGTCACCACCCTTCCTATTTCTAAGACCCTGTTTATACTTCTGACAGAATTTAACCAGCTAACTAAATGCTAACACTCTTCTCAGGAGGAAACCAAGAATTTGGAAGAAACAAGAACTTGAGATCTAGGCCAGGAAATCTCTTCATTTCTAACATATGCAAATCAGTGACTTGGAGGCCCTGAAAGTCTGGGTGCCTTGGATGTGCATAATATCCAAATTCACTTCATTACTCTCAAAGGAAGCTTAACACAGTTCCAAAGTTGCAACACTGATTATTTATTCTGGAACGGTCTTATGCCCTCTTGGTATTTTAACATGGATCCACTGGCTACACAGAAAGCTTCACATTTTATGTATGCGATTACTGGGCCAAACCAACCTTGTAGAATGAGTGGTCAGCTTTCCCCTGCCCATTAACAGGAAGCTTACAAACCAAGCAGCCTGCTTCTCCTGAGGGTTGCAGGTGATTGGTTGCTCAAGTCTGCTTTCTCTTGCTGTCCTTAAAAAGACTGACCAAAAGCAATCTAGGGGAGGAAAGGATTTATCTGGCTTAACTGAGGGAAACTAAGGCAGAAAGTCAAGGCCAGAAGCCTGAAGGCAAAATTGCTAGTCCACACAGCATTACCTCTGGCAAGGAAGCTCGCTCATAGCTGAAGTATAGTAGATATCACGGAAGAATAATGCTTACTGGCTCACTCCCAGGTTCATGTTTAGCTAGGTTTCTGAGAGAGCCCAGACCACTTATGGAGGTATGGTGTATTTGGGGACCTACAGGCACTGTTCTAGTTTTCTTCCTGTTTCTGTGACACACAACATAACCAAAGCAATTTGGGGAAGATGTATTCCATCTTATAATGCATAGTCCATCTTCTAGGGATCTCAAGACAGGGACCCAAGGACAGGAAGTGAAACAGAGACCATGGACAAATGGTGCTTACTGGATTGCTTCTCTTGGCTTGCTCAGGGATCTTTCTTGTACAAGCCAGGCCCATCTGTCCAGGGATGAGATCATCCACAGTAGATGTGACCCTCCGACATCAATCAGCAATCAAGAAAAGGCCCCACAGACATGTCCATAGAGTGGTCTGACAGAGGCAAATACTCAACTGGGGACTTGCCTCTCATGTGACTCTAGGCTGTAGCAAGTTGACAGTTAAAACTGACCAAAACGGGAGTCCAGGAAGTAATGAAGTGTTGCAGAATATTTGTACACTGTGCAAAGATGCGTTGCTGTGATTGGTGTAATAAAAAGCTGAATGGCCAATAGCTAAGCAGGAGAGATAGGCAGGACTTCTAGGCAGAGAGAAAGGAAGAGAAAGAAAGGATTGAGGTGTGCAGCAGACACAGAGCGACCAGGGTGTGCAGGAGGAGAGGTAACGAGCCACGTGGCAGAATGTATAATAAAATAAATGGGTTAATTTAAGTTATAACAACTAATTAGGAACAAGCCTAAGTTAAAGGCCAAGTTTCCATAATTAATAAGAAGTCTCCGGTTTGTTATTTGGAAGCTGGTGGGACAGAGAAAGACTCATTACAATAAGGAACCAAATATTGCAAGGTTTCTCTTGTTTCTCCCTTGTTGCACCTCAGTCTTTGTCCCGATGCCCCTATAACACAATGTCATTGGACTTCTCCCTTTTATTGGCTTAGAAGTAGTCAGAGGTGGTGTGATGGTTAGCATTGACTTTCATATTAACAGGATCTGAATTCACCTACGTGTTATGTGACCCTGTTGGTGGGGAAGATGTGACAGATATCTGCTCATCCCACGTAGAGGTGGGGTGGCAAAAGACCAAAGGATGGATACCAACAAAGTCTACCTTGATGAATCAATGGGTTTTATTGAGGTTAACTATAGGAATATGGATGAAGAGTTAGCTTACAGGAGCAGAAATAACTCAGAGATATCTGTATTACCAAAGGCACAGCCCAGCATAAATAACAATTCACAAAATCTGGGAACATGAAGCTCACTGCACAACCTGCAGGCAGCTAAGCAGGTTGGAGAGGGTCCTTTTCTGGTGGTCCAGTTGGTTTGAGCCTCTTCCTGGCAGCTTGGCTTGTCTGCGAGTCTTCTTGGAATCTTGCCTTCTCTGGGTTGCTTCTCTATTCTCTGCTTCTCCCTGGTGGTTAGGTTTGTCTGGGCGTCTTCTTTGCAGCTTGTCTTGTTTGAGAGCAACTCTCAGCAGTCTTTACTGCTTCTGTACACTTGGAGAGGGAAGGGCCCAATGAATCTGGTCAGTATTAGGGACTCCCTGGGGTATTTTGGGTTGTATACACCCTGTCTTAAAGCGCATCCCTTCAGAGTAGAATATATCTATATTGGGGAAAACTGTTACACAATATTAGGAAGCAAGTCTCCAAGTATGCCTGTGATAGATGATAATTTAGGTTATGTTGCCCTCTTGACATAACTGCAAGGGATTATCTTGATTAAGGAAATTAAGGTAAGAAAATGCACCCTAATGGATAGAAGACTTCTCCATTCCTAAGCATGGGTTCATCCTGGACTCCCTAAAAAGGAGGGAGTCAACTGAGTGAGAACAGCATTCATTGACTCAATGTGACCTGATGATTCAAACTTGTGCAACCTTAACTTCCCTTCTGTGACAAATTTGTCTTGAACTGTGAACTGATTCTTTATGTTGCTAGTGTTTGGTATTTTGTTGCCATGATAGGAGTAACTAACATGTGTGAATTTCTTTCTTTAACGTGTTTGTGCATATATGGTGTGTATGCATGAGTATATTTGTGTCTGGGGGCCTCACATGTGTGTGCAGGTGGGTATACACAAGTGGACACGTAAATATAGAGCCTGGGTTCTGACATTTGGAATTTTCTTTGATTTTTCCCCGTCATATTCATTGAGACAGGGTCTCTCGATTGAACCCAGAGGTTATCGATACAGTTGGATACAGTTGGTAGAGGTAGTCAGCTTGATCCAGGGATCATTAGTGGCTGCCTTCTAAAGTGCTGGGATTACAGACAGGGTCCTTTCTCTACCAAGTATTTACGTGGGTTCCAGAGATGCAAACTTTGCTCTTTGCAAACTTTGCTGCCTGGAAGGCCCTTTACTACTGAGCCATCTCCCCAGATCACTGCTGGTGAGTTTTTCAAAGCTTCTTCTTACCCATATTGAGAACTCACTTCATGATACCTCAGAACAGAGATGGCTAGGCTTGTGGCTTAACCAAACTCTATGATACACGTTAAATAAAAACAAAGATCGTTTATACTATAGCTTTCAACTCTACATGAAGTAAGTCCTGATGGCCATAAGTCTCCTCATTTATAGCCCCAATTCAAAGGAGCCAGCAGACTGGGAACTCAAGGGATCTAAGATCATGAGGCCACTACCTATTCTCATGTTCTATTTAGACAAGAGAGAGAGTGGCCATTTCCGTCCAGCAATTAAGAATGTGTGAAGACAGTGGGGTTTCCATGAGCGCTGATGTAAGAGAATCACAAGTTACGCTGCTTTGCTTCCTCTTTGCCTGGAGTTCATCTTCCTCGTTGTCAGGCTTCCTAACATATATGATTTAGATGTTATCCATGAAGAAAAAGAGCTTGCATGGTCTTAATCCCTTGTCATTCTCAGGAAGAAGTTTTTAGAGTTCCAGGGACAAAATGTTCAATTTTATTTTATCCTCCTAGTGCTGGCAGCTGAAACAGGCTTCAGACAATCTAGGGAAGCACTTTGCAAACTCCCTAGGCCTGAATTCATTTTAAAGACGACATGGGTGTATGCTTGCTGCCTCACAATAGCTACAAGCAGATTTACCCTTCCTAACATCGCGTATATGCCTACAGGGACTGAACAGAATCTCCAAGGAGCCTGTCTTCTAGTGGGTGGATGAGAAGATGCAGGAGGCAGAGACTGTCAAGGCTAAAGGAGTCCCCAGGGCTTACACCATGACAAGTGGCTCTTAGCCAACCACCTGCTGAGGTTCCCTGCAGAACCGATGGTTTTCAGAGGAAGCCAAGCACCTGTAATGAATCCCATGAGTCTCTCGCACAGAGGACTTCAGAAATCCCTTATCTACTTGATTTCCCTAGAGTAGGGAAGTCAGATCAGGGACAAGAGTATTTGAATAGTTATAAACACAGAGCAAAAAAATAACGAATTGTTTTTAGTTAGAGGTTACATGTTTTGATGGTGGTGGTGTAGTAATAATGGTGGTAGTGATGGTGGTGGTGATGGTGGTTGCCGCTCTTTTTCTTTAGGGGAAATAGGGGCTTTTTTTTTAATATAGAGCTTCATGGTGGTCTAGCCTGATTCTCCTGCCTCAGCCTCTGTACTAGCTGGTATGTGTCAACGTGACATAAGCTAGTCATCAAAGAAGATGGAGCTTCAATTGTAGAAATGTCTCCATGAGATCCAGCTGTCAGGCATTTTCTCAATTAGTGATTAATGGGGGAGGGCCAAGCCCATGGTGGGTGGTGCCATCTCTGGGCTAGTGGTTCTGGGTTCTAGAAGAAAGCAGGCTGAGCAAGCCAGTAAGCAGCACCCCTCCATGGCCTCTGCATCAGCTCCTGCCTCCAGGTGCCTGCCTTGTTTGAGTTCCTGTCCTCACTTCCTTCAGTGATGAACAGTGATGTGTAAGCCAAACACATCCTTTCCTCCCTGAGTTGGTTTTGGTCATGGTGTTTCATCATAGCAACAGAAACCCTGAAACACCCTCTAAAGTCCTGTGATTAGATCAGTCTACCACTCACAAGAAACCTAGCTCAGGTTTGTTTTCCAAGGTTTCTCTCCGTCTTACGACCACCAAAATGACTGAACTGTTTTCTTTCTTTTTTTTTAAAATTTAACTTTATTTCATGTTCATTGGTATAACGATATCAGATTCTCTTGAACTGGAGTTCATAGACAGCTGCGAGCTGCCATGTGGGTGCTGGGAATTGAACCCTGGTCCTCCAGAGGAGCAGTCAGTGCTCTTAACCACTGAGCCATCTCACCAGCCCCTGTTTTCTTTCTTTCATAACATTGAAAGTTCACTAGCTTTGATACAGTGCAAAGATGAAATTGGGAGCCATACCAAGGCAAAAAGGGCTAGCATGACTATTTTTCATAATACTGGAGACACTTGTGATTGACTGATAGATATCTACCTATCAATTATGCGTCTGCACTGTCTGGGTAAGGTCAGGCCTGGAGGAAAGCAACTCTCGCTAAATTTGGGGTGTTTTCCTGCAAAGAAAATCAACTCATCAGTGGTAAAATCCATGGAGTATCTTCAAAATATGTTGTCAATGGATTTCTGATGGGCTCCCAGTACATTTTTAAGTATATACACGCTTACACTGGCCAGGCTTGACAGGGGTAAACAGCGATGAGAGAAAGGCAAATTTGAAGACCTACCCACAGTTGTCATGTGTAATGGTTTGGATGAGACCAGCCTCATATGCTCATGTATTTGATTGCCGGTTCTGCAATTGGTGAAACTATCTGAAAAGGGTCTGGGGGAGTGGCCCTGTTGGAGGAGGTCACTGGGGTTTGATGTCATTTGAGGTTTAAAAACGCCATGCCTCTCCCAGTGAGTCTCCCTCGTCCTATTGTGCTTGGTGTCTCAACATGTGGGCTCTCAGCTGCTGGTTCAGTGCGTCTGCTTGCCACCGCTCTCTCTGGTGCTGTGAGATATTCGCCAGAGAAGACTGCTCGGACACAGTTTCAAGCAATAGAAAGTTTTATTGGCCAGCCAGTAATTGCTCCAGGTATTCAGGATCCCAGTTCAGGCACCGAGCCTTTCTCAGGCTGAGCTTTTAAGCACAGAAACTGTATCATGCATTGACATACTTCAGTCAACAAGCCAGAAGTGGAACTACAAAATCAAAAAAGCAATGTTAGTACATGTAGAGACTTTTGCAGAACTATGGACTTTGATGGATTGAGACTTTGTTTTAGTTTTGGCAGGTGGTGCTGTCTGCGTGCTGAATTTTACGGCCTGAATGATACTTCCATCCTGGAGTCGGTTGTATTAAGGTCTGGGAGCCTCTATTACATGAGAGTCACGGACTCTAAAACTGTAAGCCCCCAATTAAATTCTTTCTTTTAATAAATTGCCTTGGTCATTGGGTCTCTTCACACCAATACCAACGTAACTTAAGATGCCAAGCATAGAACATCACCCAAGCCAGTGGGAACTGGACATCCCTTGGAGTTTCCTTTTGGACCAATAAGCCAGGTACAATATTAAAGAAACTGTGTTACTGATAAATTTCCAACTAACTGCCAGGAAAATCTCTGAACTGCCAACTGCTCATAGAAGGGGCTTCAGAAAATGGAGAAGTAGGAAAAAACCTCCAAGGAATAAGTTGGGCGTGTATGGATCTTGACTTGACTAAGATACTCAGCCATCACGATTACACCCCTTACAGTGGGGCTCTTGCAGCATGAATGCCAGTTTTGTTGAAAGCCTAAGCCATCATTTTTTTAAAAAAATAAGTCTTTGTATTACTACATTTTTAATCACTGCCATGAAACAGTTGAGGCAGACTTCCTGTATTATGAGAAGAGGGTTATTAGAGCCGATAATTTCGGGAGTGTGAGGTGCTGAGTTTGCATCAGGCAATGGTTTGCTTTTTTTTAATCCAAGGTAGTGTAGGTTATCACCTGGCACAAGTTTGTATGGGCGTGTCCTCTCCCCTGCCCACCCCCCCACCCATATTTACCACTGTCAGGATCCAACCATGGGACTCTACCCATGTGGCTTATCTAATCTAACCTCTCTAAAACCAAAAACTCCACCTCTAAATACCACCGCCAGGTTGTGTCCACTTTCTGAATATCATTGACATAACACTTCGGAGGTTGCATACACTCCCTCCTTTAAATGATTGTCTTCCGAGCCAAGCAACCAGTGTTTAGGGAAGTTCAGCTGTGCCTCCTTCTTCGCAAAAGGCCATCCCAGCTGGCACACTCCCTCCCCCCACACATACATAGAAGGGCGGGGTAAGGCATGAGCCCCTCACCTGAGGACCCAGCTGATAGGGATCACCTGGCACCACTGCACGTGGCTTTGGCAGTAGTGGAGTTAATAGAGGCTGAGAAGACGACGAGAGCCAGGACTCATTTCCAGTGAGGGCTTTTCAGGACTAGCTGGTTCGAGGAGGAATGCCCACACCCCTGTAAGTAAATAACCCTTTCCCTAGTTCTACAAGGAAGCCCAACACATTCACTGGTTTCCCGGAGTGAACTTTATTGGATTCATACCTCGGTCTATCCTTGGGAGCTTAGGAGGAGAGATAGGCCTTACTGTACATCTCCCCCCAGGGAAGGATCTTTAGAAATACCCCTGCATGAGTTTAGGCAAACAGTTACTGTTCCTAAAGGATTCTTTTGTTCCATCTCTGCTTTTCTAAATGCAGTTGTAAAAGCAGAAAATAGAAATCAGGAATATTTGCTTTTATTTCTTTATATACCATAGTTTTCATTTAAAAGATTTTTGCTGTTGTTTTGAGACAGGGACTCTCGCCTATGTAGCTCTGGCTGTCCTGGAATTCACATCCCAAGAACTAGGATTAAGGTGTGGGCTACCAGAGCTCCCTTTAAAAATTTTTTTTTCAATTAGTATACAAAGGAATGGGCTTTGCTGTAACACTTTCATACATATACATCACATACTTTTTCTTATCCCTTCTTCTCCATTGCTTCCTGTCCCCATTCCATCTACCACCCTCTTAGGGGTCCTTTCCTTCCTTCCAAACACCACCTCCCTTCTGTTTTCATATCACATGTATTCCATTCTTTTTCTCATTTTTTCTCCCCTCCCCTTAAGATCTCAACCTCGCCTCTCCCAGTACTCTTTCTCCCTTCATCACACACACACACATACACAGAGTCTGCATGTGAGAGAAAACATCTACCTGTCTGAATCTGGTTTATTTCACTTATCATGCGGATCTCTAGTTTTATCCATTTTCCCACAAATATTATGATTTCGGCTTTCTTTCTGGCTAAATAAAATCGTGCATATATGCTTTATTTTCACTAGCAAATTCATTTGTTAGTGGCCATCGAGGCTGCTTCTGTTTCTTGGCTTTGAGAATAGTGTACAGTAACCTGGGTGTGCAAGGGTCTCTGTGGCATGTTGACTTTGAGTTCTTGAAGTAGAAACCAAGGAGTAGTGTAGCTGCGTGATAGGGTAAGTTCTATTTTTAATTTTTGGAAGAACCTCCAGCTGAGTTCCACAGTGACTACACCAGTTTCCTTTCTTACAAGATTTTTTTCTTCTTCGGTCAGAATTTTTAAACCTAGGCGTTAAAGAATTATGGCCTTTTACAGATGTCGCAGTGCCTTGGCATTTCATATTTCTTGTGTTCCCATGACACAATTTGTACCGTGTTGGTGTGAATATCTCTTCAGGCTTTATTTAGGAGTTTCTTATTGAGCAGCCTCAATTCCCAGTGCCACTGAGTACAAAACAAACTGTTTTAACAGCAACAGTGTCAAACTTACACGTAGAACTCTTTAAAGCCTGCTAGCATGTGAACAGTTGTGGTTGTTTGAATGAGAATGGGACCCAAGGGCTCATGTGTCTGAATACTTGGTCCGCAGTTGGTGGAAATTTTTTAAATTTATTTATTATGTATATAGTGTTCTGGGCACCAGATCTCATTATAGATGGGTGTGAGTCATCATGTGATTGCTGGGAATTGAACTCGGGACCTCTGGAACAACAGTCAGTTCTCTTAACCTCTGAGCCATCTCTCCAGCCCCGTTGATGGAAATTTTTGGGAAGGCTTGGGTTGTGTGACCTTGTTAGAAGAGGTCTGTCAATTGGGGCAGACTTTGAGAATTCAGAAGACTAAAGTCATTCCCAGTGCGTTCTCCCTCTCCCTTCCTCTCTACTTTTGTACCAAGAGGTGAATTCTCAGCTGCCCCTGCTGCTGCCATGCCTTTGCTCCACCATCACAGACTCTAACACTCTGAAACAAGTAGCCCAGTTACATGCTTTAGTTTAATTCTAGTTTTTTAAGTTGTCTTCACCCTGGTGCTTTGTCACAGCAAAAGAAAAATAACTAATACACCAATGAACATAAACCAGAAAATAGGAAAATTAATGTGGACTGTACTATGAAATTTAAATTATTCGGGCCAGATGTAGTGGTGCACATCTTTAATCCCAACATTGGGTGATCTATGTAAGTTTGAGGCCAGCCTTGCCTACATAGAGAACTCCCGGACAGTCAGGGCCATGTAGTAAGAATCTGTCTCAAAACAAATTATTCAGGGTAAATATAGAAAGAGTAAATGATTAATACAAAGAAAGTGGGTACAGGAAAAGGGTAAATGGATAAGGAGGTATCTCTCCTGCCTGCCAGTTCCAAAATAAACACTCCAAAACTTAATATTAATTATAAATGTTGGGCTGATGACTCAAGCTTATTACTAGCTAGTCTTTACATTTAAATTAACCCATTCCTATTAATCTAAGCATTGCTACGTAGCCATAGAATCACCTCATCTTCTACATGTTCTGCTTCCTCAGCGGCTGGTTGGCTGGCGTCTCTCAGTCTCCATGCTTCTTCAACTGTGTCTCTGCTTGGGTTTCCCACCTGGCTCTATTCTGCCTTGCCATAGGCCAAAGCAACTTTATTTATCAACCAATGAGAACAGCACATATTCACAACATACAAGATCCCACAGCACATGGGTAAGCAATAAAAAGTAATAATAGTGGAGAAGAACGTTATAGAGAGAACAAGAAATGAAGAAGAGATTAGGAAATGCAGAAAAGGGATAAAAAGTGATTTCTCAATATTGAGGTTTGAAAACTAAAAGAAAAGGGGGAAATCAAAATAAAAGTGTGTATTTAAATACAAAGCACAGTAGAGAGAGAAAAGGGAGAGCATGGGGACCATGAAGAAGAAAGAAAATTGAATTTTAAAATATCGCCCTGCCATGGAAATACTATGTAACAAAATTCTATGAATGTGTGAAGGGGAATTTAAAAAAAAACACATAAAACTTTAGAAAAATAATCAAAAGCAAAAATGTTGCTCTAAGTGTAATAATAATTTTTAAAAGGAGATGAAACAAAAAACCCAAAGTGGTGGGCACAAAGGGCCAGGGGTGGGGACGGAGATGAAGGGATGGAGCAGCTTCTTTTTGGAGACCCTCAAACCAGAGACTGCTGGTTAGCTGCTGGGGGTCTGGGTGTCAGCTGAATTGGGGGACTTGATCTTCCCCTGGTTTATGTGTTGGACTAGTGCCCAGTAGTATCTGCTAGATCTCTCCTCACTTAGGCGGTTTCCCTTCTTTGTGTCTGAGAGGCCTCTACTGGTGACCCTGAGCTTTGCATCCTGTGGGCTTGGCAGGTTTCCCTACCCTCCGTTGACTCTCGGCTCACACCATCAAGGGTAGCTAATGCTCTAGCTGGGGCATGTCTCCCACTTGCATTGAGAGTGTGAGAGGCAGCGCTGAGATCTGTACAAATGAAGTACCTAGCCTTATGCCCTCACAACCTCCTCAATATTTATCATACTACCGGAAGAATGCTGCTGGGGGAAGAGGCCTAGGGAAGACCTTCAGGTGCAGAGTTCTCACTGATAAGCATTTTGAGAACTCCTCAGTTTGATACGTATTTGAATACTCCCCAGTTTGGGGATTCCTTCACTGATGCAATAGGCCAAATTAATAAGATCAGATTTAACAACTAAAGCAAAGCAGCCCCTCGGTGATTCTCAGAAAGGTAGGAAAGAAATCACATGGCAAATCTTGCAGCCAGGTCTTAAATACCCTTTAGGAGTAGTCTTGAGCAGCTCCAGCGGAGGCGCTGACCCTTGGCAGGTTTTCTGAGAGGCGGTGTCTTGAGTGGGAGGAGTGGGGCCGGGATCTCAGTGGAACATCTGGGCAGGGATTGGAATGGGAGAGTGAGTGAGACTGGAGCAGAGATTCCCAACACTAAGGCTTTGTGATGAGAACCCCGCAGAGGTAGATCCACCTGCTGAACTTATACAGGGCTGTCAGACTCCAGGCTTATTCTCGGTTGATGAGATCTGCTCCTGGCTCCCAAGACTAGCTTTCTCTCCTGCTACCTGCAGATTTTGGCTCGTAACCACCAGGTCCTCTGTATTTTATTATTGCTCTGACAAAATATCTGACAAGGAACAGGTTGTTTTTTTTTTTTTCTCAACTACAATTTGAGGAAATTTAGACCATCAATGATGGGAAGGCAAGGCTACAAAATCAGGAGGCTGGCTAGTCACATTACTTCTACAGTCAGGAAACAGAGTGGGGTCTGGCTTACTCAAAGCCTACCCCTGTGATCCATTTCATTCACCAAGACTCCTTTTCCCCGAAGCTCTATAACCTTCCCAAACAGCCTCACCATCTGGAGACCAAGTGTTCAAATACATGAATCTGAAGGAGACATTTCATAACAAGCCACAACACTCGTATACTGTACACAGGCACCTCCAAGGGCCACCTCCTGTCCCAGGGCTGTGGCCAATCAAAGTCAGGTGCCCTGTCTTGTACTTGTTCCTATTCTCAGGCTCCCAAGGTAGATCAATTTCAAGCACTGGGTTCCTGTCAATATGTTGTCCTGTCTCTATCTTTGGAGTGATGGAGATTGAGAGAACGGGGTTCCTCTCTATTACTGACTCTCCTGCTGGGGAAATCACTGTCTCACCAAATACAGGTCGCTTTGAGGCTTGTCCTGAAAGTGGGACCTCTTGATTGTCTTTCACCAGGGTCCCCCGGCTTGCTTTTTGGAGGAGTCGTCTTCCCTCCCCTCACCTTGTGTTGGGATTTGCTTGCCTTCCCTGGATCGCCATATTTCCCCTGATCTTTTCAGGTAACTTGTAGATGACTACTTAGAGATCAGCTTCCCTGGAAATCCTAGAGAATGGAGCCTTCCCTCCTAGTCAACAGCTTATAAAACCAGGAACTGAAACCACAAGATTCTACTGGTCAAAGGAATGGAGTCTGAGTCATATTTTTGGCCCTGGGACTAGACATGGCATTCTAAACTATGCAGTCAATCTTAAGATTACTGTCTAGACAAAGGCATTCTGGCACAGAACAAAGACCACTGTAGACCCCGCCCATTGGAGTCAACACAAATGGGCCTGTCAGTCACCTGGGTAGGAAAACATACCTGAAGGAAGTCTGTTAAAGAAACTTGAGTACTATTAATAAAGCATACATAAAATATAGGTCAACACAATGGTTCCTTTGGCCATGGTCTACTCTCTCCCCCTTGGACTTCACTTTATACTGAAACAAACCATATATACCTTTCACACCATAATCTTTCTCATCTGAATTCTCCCAACAGAGGTCACAAGGACCAGGTTGCTGAAGACTGGCCAAAGTAAGATCTTGGTGACACTACCATTGCCTTTATGAATTTCCAAAGCTCTCTTCTCTGACTTTGGAATTGAGTTGATTATTTTCTTGTTCTGTCTGACTGCTTCCTTGGGTCCCATGGAGACAGCGTCTAGGCCACCATCTTACCTGGACCTCTAAACCACAGAAGTATTTTCTTAACTTAATGCACCAAGCATAGAGAATTCAAAACTTGACAAGCAGCCCAGCCTATCACCTACATGCAAGTAGAGGTGAGAGGGAAACACAAATGACCTGTTGGCCTGGTTTCTTGATTCCAGGCTTGACCACTAGTTACTTTCCATCAATGAGAATGTTTTTGAAGGTATTGATGGGTGTGAGAAGCATATTAACATTGAAGTGTTTTACTTTTCCTTCATGATCCTTATAAATGTCAGTTCAGAAGTACTTCTAAGAAGCAACTGTCAAAAGAAAGTTCATCCTGTCTTATATGATACTTGGCTTTGAAGGGCGACTTGATACAACCCAGAATCACCTGAGAAGGCCGTCTCAATGAGGACTTGTTTACATTCGTTTGACAATGATGATGTCTCTGGCAGATTGTCTTAATTAAGTAAGTTGATGTTGGAAGACCCAATCCACTTTAGCTGACACCATTCCCTAGGTATAGGGTCCTGAATTGTGATCAAAAGCTAAACACAAGAAAGAAAGCAAGCAAAACGATCTGTATGCATGCAATTTTCTCTGCTTTCCACTATGGATGTGATGTGGCTAGCTTTTTGAAGTTCCTGCCTTGACTTCCTCACAATGATGTGATAACCTGGCGTTATAAGATGAATTAATCCTCTCCTAAGTTGCTTTTTTCTCAGAGTATTAGATCACGGCTGTTAAGTTGGGAACGTAGGTCCCAGCCCCTCGCATCTATCCCAACCCCCAGGCCTGGTCTGGACTTCAAATCCCAGCAGGCCAGGTCCTGACCCCTCCCTGGGGGTGGGGTCAGGACCCCTCCCCAGGGTACTTAAGTGATTCCCCCAAAAGAACAACACTGGTTTCCCTTTCTTCCTCCTGGGAGGTCACATTTCTGTGGCTTCCCGGTTTCCCCCTCGGGACCACCTGAGAGTGCAGATCTTCCATTAAACCTGGATATTTCTTAATTTGTCTTGTTTTGATTTGACTTGATTGGGAATTTTGGCATTGTCAGGGAGCTAATATTAAAAAATATTCCTAACAGGCAACAGAAACAAAACTAAGGCAGCATCAAAGGCTGCCAAAGACCTTTTTATGCTTGAGAAATACACAGGGCAAATATCTTTTGCATACTCTTTATTAAAATTTTAAAATAGTAAATTTTAAAGCTTTAGCCTTTAATTTTTTAACTTTTTGAAATTAAAATGTAATTATTTCATTTTCCCCCTCCCCTTTCCTTCTTCCCATGTAACCCTTGCTCTCTCTCTCTCAATTATAAAAATGTTTCTTTAATTGCTGTTACATACTTTTTACATTTTTATAAAAATATATAATAAAATTTTATTAAAAATATATAAGCTCCTTCTAAGTCTGTATAATGTCACTCATATGTATGTTTTCAGAGCTGACCTTTTGGTATTGGACAACCAGATGGTGTGCTCTTCCCTGGGGAAGACTATTTCTCCCACTCTCAACATTCGTTATTTGCCTATAGTTCTTTCTCTGGGGTTGAGGCCTCATGCACTTTACCCCTTCCATGTTAGTATGTCTATTGGATCATTGTCCATGTCTTGTTTGAGTGGCCATGTTGAGGAGATTTCACAGATGTAGCTCCTCCGAGAAGACACAATCTCACAGAAAACTTTCTTTTTCTCTGACTCTTACTGTCCCCCTACCTACTTCTTCCACCATGAACCCCGAGCCTATGGTCTAGAGCCACAGAGTCTCTTCCAAAGTGTGGAAAGAATCACACTTCTGTAGCCATCCTGACAGCAGAGAAGATACTCTCAAGAGAGATACTTTCACCCCTCCCTTTGGCAATCAGACTGTTGAAACAGAGCGCCCCAAGGAATTGAAATTTCTCTGGAAATCTTATTCTGAAAAAGGGAAGAGCTGAGGATCTAGCCCCACTCAGAGAAGGAACTTGTGTTCTAGGAGGTATTTCACAGCTTACCAAATCACATTGCAGACTGCAGCTAAGACAATGATGGGCCAGCAATGGGGAAGACACACCTTGCCAGGACTGTGGTATGGGACAAATGTCTATATTCTGTCAATTATATTTCAAATAAATGCTGATTGGCCAGTAGTCAGGCAGGAAGTATAGGTAGGACAACCAGACAGGAAATAGAGGCCGGTCAATGAGAATAGAATTCTGGGAAGAGGAAAGCCCATTCCTCTGCTGTCCTGACCAGTCACAGAAGAAGCAAGATGTGACTGTGTCGCTGAAAAAGGTACTGAGCCATGTGGCTAACACAGACAAGAATAATGGGCTAATATAAGTTATAAGAGTTAAAACAAAGCCTGAGCTAATGGGCCAATCAGTTTATAGTTAATATAGACCTCTGTGTGATTTCTTTAGGACTTAATGATTGCAGGAACTGGGCAAGACAGAAAACCTCGGACAATAGGACTGCTTAGTTACATACACCTCTTTCTCTCTGTTTAAACCTAAACCTTATGCCAGTAATATGATGAAGGACTTGGGGAGTCAGGAAGTCTTTTTTGTTTGTTCCACTTCCCAGTGTGGCTACAATGAATAAATCCTTCTCTGCTTTCTACTGTAGCTTGTCTCTTTAAGCAGATAGAGGTAGCTTATCCCAGCTTGTTAGAGCTGCCAGGACCCAGGCTCTGACCATTAAAAATCATGGAAATTCTTCTGTCTTGGAGCTGGGTTATGAGACTGCTCTTGAATACAGAGGATGTCCCAAAACAGCAATACTCAAAACAGGGTCCCATGAGAGCAACAGCAGCGGGGTCTTGGGACCTTGTTAGAAATGCATAATCTCAGGTCCACCCTGACACCCGAGTCAGAGTCCACATTCGGAATAACATCCCTTCATGACTTGCAGTGAGTGCTCCAGTTGGGGACATGCTGCCAGGAGCTCTCTCTCTGCTTTATGCTTTGTGAAGACAAGAAGCCATTTATACAGCCCTTTCCACCAAGTCCCTGTATGCTACATTGTACACAGAATGTACTCTGTGTCTGAGTACATTCCCAGGACTGCCAGATGTGGCCAGGCAGCAGATCTACAGAGAGACCTCTTTAAACTGGGACTCCACCAATGAAGTAGAGATAATAAGAGTCACAGCTTCATCCCCACAAGGCTTCATGTCTATGGGATCAAAGGGGAAAATATAGAGAGTTGTGGACACAAAAACATAGCTTTCATCTCAAAAGAAATAAGAGATAGTTGACTCTGGAGCCACATAGGAGTGACCATGTCAGAGGAACACAGATTTAAGTTGCCCCAAATATTGTATTCCAACACAGTAACAGTCTCATAAAAGTTTTATAGAACAAAGCCAAAAATCAAGGTGCTTTTAATGCATTAGTGAGAACATAGAGTAGGCAGGCTAGAGCAGAGTGCAGAAGGCTTTGCTATGGGCCGCATATGCTATGTGGTGACACTCTTAGCCTTTGGGCTTGTGGAAGTTAGAAGTCTGTACATTCCAAAAGTATTTTATCTGGTAGTCACGTGGATGTTCCATTTGAAACAGAGGTGAACAATTGTGACCATTTCTTCTAGTGTGTGGGTGTGCGCCCTGTGTACCAGCATGCAGAGGTGAACAATCTGTGACCATTTCTTCCAGTGTGTGGGTGTGCACCCTGTGTACCAGCATGGAGAGGTGAACAATCTGTGACCATTTCTTCCAGTGTGTGGGTGTGCGCCCTGTGTACCAGCATGCAGAAGTGAACAATCTGTGACCATTTCTTCTAGTGTGTGGGTGTGCGCCCTGTGTACCAGCATGGAGAGGTGAACAATCTGTGACCATTTCTTCTAGTGTGTGGGTGTGCGCCCTGTGTACTAGCATGCAGAAGTGAACAATCTGTGACCATTTCTTCTAGTGTGTGAGTGTGCGCCCTGTGTACCAGCATGCAGAGGTGAACAATCTGTGACCATTTCTTCTAGTGTGTGGGTGTGCGCCCTGTGTACCAGCATGCAGAGGTGAACAATCTGTGACCATTTCTTCTAGTGTGTGGGTGTGCGCCCTGTGTACCAGCATGGAGAGGTGAACAATCTGTGACCTTTTCTTCTAGTGTGTGGGTGTGCGCCCTGTATACCAGCATGGAGAGGTGAACAATCTGTGACCATTTCTTCTAGTGTGTGGGTGTGCGCCCTGTGTACCAGCATGCAGAGGTGAACAATCTGTGACCATTTCTTCTAGTGTGTGGGTGTGAGCCCTGTGTACCAGCATGCAGAGGTGAACAATCTGTGACCATTTCTTCCAGTGTGTGGGTGTGCGCCCTGTGTTCCAGCATGCAGAGGGCATTGGATGTCCAGCTCTGACACTTTCTTGCCTTTTTCTCACTGAACTCTCTCTGAACCTGGAACTTGCCGTTTTGACTAGTTACAATTACCAGGTCAATACCCATAATTAGCAATAAATTTACAATTTAACATGTCCCAACCTTTTTAAATCCATATTCATTAAAATACAAGAACAGCTTTTCTGATGGGTGAGAGTTCAATGGCATTGCTGTTATCAATACCAGTTCCAGTCTCTGAGCAGCAGTCAAGCCCTTAGGCTGCCCCCCTCTAGAGTGAAGAGGGGCTTTAATCATTTTTTTTATTTTGAGTCTTTTTTTCCTAAGGGGAAAGCTTAGGTCTTTGTTTTTAGGTCTAATATTTTAATCAAAATGAGTTCTGTGTCCCAAAGATTAAAACAGTCAAATATTTAGTCTGTATTTCTAATTTGGCTCCAAAGCAAACAGGATTCAGACTGCAGAAGATTGCAGTCGTCATGCAGCAGGGCCTTTGGGGCTGTGTGTGTCCTGAGTGTCTGGAAGCAGCTCAGCTTCTGACCCTCAGCGCAGAATGGCCTCAGCAGGCCCCATGAATCAGGTATTCCTCTCGGTGGGGGCAGGGAAGACTGGACCACGGGCTCCTCTCCAACTTCTTTCATTCTGACTCCTCTATGGGGGCTTTATCAGCTGCAATGTCATGGGGTCTGCCTCTCCTTTACTGTATATGCAACACCCCAACCCTCACAAGTTTGAATCCGTCAATCAGCCTTATAAAGTATATAACACAGGTGCAACTTTCTTCTCCTGGGAACTTCAGTTCACAGGGTTCGGCTGAAAGGTAAGGCTCGAACTCAAGGTGGAGCTCACCTGACTCTCAAGTTCCACCCAGTCCCCGCTTTAGATGTGAGCACACATCAGAGGTGTAGCTAGGCCCTTTAAGCGAGGGATGGGTAGAAGACAAAACAAACAAACAAACTCAAGAGAGACAATGCATTTACATTTAGTGAAAACAGAACAAGAACCAGAGAAGGTGTTTGTGAGATTAAGAAGGGACAGGTCCCCCAGGAGGACATTTAGACTCTTCATTCTGATTGGACAATTGGGATGCAGCTAGATAGCAGTCAGAGTCCAAACACAGCCACAATGTGAGGAACGGATGATGACTGGAGAGGTACCAGCATAAATGATGCGGTCGTCAGCATCATTAGTTATGTAACAGCATAAAATCCAGTGTGTGAGCAGGGATAGAAATCTATGATTCGGATAAAGCAAATGTATTCCAAGCTCTGGGGATGACAGAGAGCTGGGTATGAAACCCAGGCAGACCTTGGGTTTTCCTCTTCTGGGGACTTCTTGCTACTCATTACCTTGACTCTGCCTTCCTTATTCAGCATCTCCAAGCCAAACACAAACCAAAACAACTGGACGTTAGTTGGTGTGAGTGTTCTTTCACACTTTCCTGGCTGCTGGGGCCATCATTACAGAACTGCCTTTGCAGAAATCACAGGGTTAAAACAAGTGAGATCATTTATTTTGGCATTTTAATTTCCATCATGTTCACCCAGACTAGTGAAGCATGGGAGAATAGCTGAGTGGTTACACACGTATATAATTCTTCCAGAGGACCTGAGTTAGGTTCCCAGGACCCATGTCAGGCAGCTCACAAACACCTGTGACTCAAGCCCCATGAGACCCAATTCTTGTTTCTTGACTCTGGGCACTGAACACACACACACACGCACGCACGCACGCACGCACGCACGCACGCACGCACGCACATACATATACATGAGCATGTGTAAAAATAACAACAAAAACACCTTCAAAAACAGTGAATTGGAAAGGGGCCTTGTCTGTGTTCTCCTTCAGCTACTAGCAACATTCCAATGGGGAAACACAACTTGGTACTTTCATTAGCACCTCCTATAATCACCTGTCAACACAAATAAAGAGTGTGTCTGGCTACAATATTCAAGATCTTTCTAAAATGACTCTGTAAAAATAGAATGCACAGACAACTGTAATTTATCAATTCATTGATGAGAGCCTCAGTAAGGCAGTACCTGTCATTTCAAAAGCAATTTGACCCGCTGGAAACTACAGACCTCTACCACAAAGACTGAGAGACAGGCTCCAGGCAAACAGGCACAGCCTGCAGCCATCTTCAGCACGTGCAGGAATGATTCGCTTGCCTCCGACAAAGCCCACAAATTAACACACAGTGCCATGATCCCTAGGCCCTTAACGAACACCAGAGAATCAGAGATTCACTTCTCCAGCTCACAATAATTCTTGGGTGGGTCTACTGAGTTGCATCCCGTAATGCTAACCCTAGCTCTTTCTGGACCTTATTTCTGATTGTCAACGTGGACCTTCTGTTGTTTTACCGGAGAGCATCCACTGCAATGCACTCAACAACCCAAACTTCCTGCAGCTTCCAAAAGTCTCGTTAAACGCCCTTCACCTTGCTGAGATGTCCTCTTTCGAAGCACTCTAGGGACACTGTAAGGTCTTCATTCAAGTTGGACAATGTGCCCCACAGTCCCTGTGGTTCTAGCATTGTAGAAGCTGAGGCAGGAGGATAGAGAGTACATAGCCTGAGCTGTGGTTTTAAGGCCAGATTGGGAAACATAGTGAGGTGTTGTCTCAAAATAAGAACTAAAAGGTTTGAGAAAATAGCCCCCCTGGTAGAACACCACCAAGCATGCACAAAGCCCTGGCTTCAATCTCTAAGACCACACACACAGGCAGCTAAATTCTTTTTATGTGTGGACTTTTATTTCTTCTCCACGGTATCTACATCTGATTCAAGACAGTATAGCAGGAAAACCTGAGCTAAGTGTGTGCACAGGCCACATCTTACTGGCTTAAAATAAAAGATTTCGACTTCATTTGCCAGAATTAAAAGTCATGTGCTGCTTCCTTAAGTTCAACATTTACATAAAACTGAAAAGTGTGGGAGACACATGCTGTATTTTACACTTCTGTTCTTTGGAACTCTTAAGGTTTAGGAAAAAAAGGAATTAGGAGGGTAGAAATTTATTCCCAAAAATTATTTTACACAAATGAGGATTTTTTTTCTTTTTTAAAAAAAAATAGGTTTTATGGGGGCTGGAGCGATGGCTCAGTAGTTAAGAGCACTGGCTGCTCTTCCAGAGGTCCTGAGTTCAATTCCCAGCAACCATATGTTGGCTCACAGTCATCTATAATGAAATCTGGCGCCCTCTTCTGGCGTGTGGGCATACATGCAGGCAGAATGTTGTATACATAATAAATAAATCTTTTAAAAAATAGCTTTTATTGAGCTATATATTTTTTCTCTGCTCCCCTCCCTTCCCCCCATCTACCCTCTCCCATGATCCCCATGCTCCCAATTTACTCTGGAGATCTTGTCTTTTTCTACTTCCCAAGTAGATTAGATCCATGTATGTCTGTCTCTCTTAGGGTCCTCTTTGGTGTTGTCTGGCTTCTCTGGGATTGTAAATTATAAGCTGTTTTTTTTTGCTTTTATTGCTTTTAATCTTAAAAGTAATAACAAGACTAGGTCAGGCATGGTGTGGTGTATGATTTTAATCTCTTCACTCGGGAGCAGAGGCAGGCAGAGCTCTATGGGCTTGAGGCTAGCCTGATCTACATAGTGAGACCTTGTCTCTAAGGGAAAAACAACACAAACAAAGCACCAGCTGTGATTCTCAAAGAGATAGCTATACTCTCTCAACTGTGTCATAACTTCTCCAACTTTGTCTTCCCTTTCGTTGTTGAGCCTTTGCTACTTTTTTCTTCTGATCTTTTCGTTATGAGTGTAATAGAAGTGAGAGAATTTTGACCCCACTTTTCAGTAATCTAAGTATTAACACACCACTCCGTCTGTATTTCATAAAGATATAGCTAAAGCCTAAGAAAATTTCACAATACCATTGATCAAAGAATATTAAGATTTATCATGTTCTACTATTCTAGTTAGCTTTTGATTTACTTTGGTCATCGTTGGAGAATGAATTGTGTCCTGTCAACCTGTCAAGAATTTATACAAAGGCCTGGAGAAATGGCTCAGAGGTTAAGAGCACTGGCTGCTCTTTCAGAGATCCTGAGTTCAATTCCCAGCAACCATATATATATATATGGATGAATGAATGGGAAAGGGTTGTCTTTTGAGACAGAAAGGGCTATGAAACAAGGGGTTTTATTGAGATACACAGACTCTGGCCAAAAGAATGTGGACCAGCCCTGAGAGAAATGTCCTGGGCTGTCAGCAGGTTAAAAAAAAATGTTCACTGGACCTAAGGGGCCAAGGTGTTTTAGAAAAAACATTTGGAGAAGCACAAATTCCTTATAATGAAGCTACACTGGTAAACGGAAGGAGGCATAGGACACCATCAATTAACATGCAATGCCATGATGTATGGTCCCCCTAACCAACACCAAATAAGGAATCAGAGATTCACAAAGTCCTGGGACAAGATGTTAGTTCATGAAGAGAAGGCGTCACTGCTTTGGGGTTGGCTGAATGTAGCACAGATTGCAATAGGGTCTTGATAGGTCGTCTTCAAAACGTGGGGGGGGGGGAATACAGAGCAGGCTTTTTCTTTGTCCAGTCAGCTAGATACTGCATGTCAAAACACACCTTGATGGGTGATCTCCTCCCTCCAGCCTCTGTCCTGCAATGTGATTTAGGATACCTCCGAATTCTCTCCTAAGTGGCCTTATTTGGAAATTGGGTCCTTGTAGACATGATCAAGTTAAGATGATGTCATCTGGGCTGTGGGTGTTTCCTAATCTAGTGACTGGGGTACTTATGAGGAAGAGAAACGAGGGCCTCGACACACATATGGAGAGAAAGTCATCTACTGTGGAGGCGGATGGCGCGAGGCTGCCATATGCTAAGGGCTACCAGAAAGGAAAGAGTGGGACACACTTAGTGTCCAAAAAAGGCACAGGCATTCCTTGACTGTGACCTTCAGGTCTGATCTCCAGCACTGTGAAACAGCCATCTGCTATAAGGGGCTGGAGGGGTGGCTCAGTGGTTAAGAACACTGGTTGTCCTTCCAGAAGACAGAGGTTTAATTCCCATCACCCATGCTGGGCAGTTCAAAACCTCCTGTAACTCAAGTTGTAGGGATTCATTGGCTTCTTCTGGTCTCGGTGGGACCTATACACATGTGGGGCATACATACATACATACATAAAAAGAAAAAATAATTTTTGAATAATCTGCTGAGCTAAGCCAGGGACCTTCACTGAAACAATGCTATTTATCAACACGCTGGGCCCCTTTACTTTGACTTTGCCCACTTACACCATGGGCCAACATGAGGAAATATCACAACACTGTAAGCCTACATGTTACCTCTAACAGTTGGGTCACAGCACAAATAAGGCAAAAAGTAGTCTTTAATTTTGCTACCTCTAAAAGTATTTCTGTGGCAGATCCATTTCAAGCAGCATCTGGAATTGCCCAGATACAAGTCCACTACTTAGCATCTGGACATACACACACACATAACTAGATTTGTTCTAGTTTCAGTCTGCGCCTGTGACAAACACGATGACCAAAAACAATGTCAGGAAGGAAAGGATTGGTTTGGGGACTACAGAGACCATCACTGAGGGAAGTCAGGGCAGGCATTAAGCAGAAACCCTAGAAAGAAGCTTCTGGTTGGCATACTTACAGGCCAATGCTTAGTTAACTTTCTTATATGTCTCAAGATCAACACCTGTGGAGGCAATAGGGCCACTCACTGGTGTTCAGCCCTTAGACAATTCCCCAAGGCACGCCCACAGGCCAATATGCTCTGGGCAACTCATCAATTGAGGATTTCCTCTCAGAAGTTTCTGAGTGAAGTCAAGGTGATAGTCAAAGCTGACTAGAAAGAGATTCCTTTACAGTTCTGCCAGAGGTTTGAGAAGATGCAGTTTAGGTTTGGGAGTGTGAGATCCTGTCTAGTGGCAATGTGGTACATAAATGTCTTCGTTGCCTGGCTAAAATCATTATAAGGTGATTTTTTTTCCTATAGTTCATGCTTGAATAACTAATATGTCATTTAGTTAAGGATACAATTCACACATCAACTCTAAATTGCTCTGGAATATAAGAATAGTAAATCTTGTCGGGCGGTGGTGGCGCACACCTTTAGTCCCAGCACTCGGGAGGCAGAGTTCAAGGCCAGCCTGGTCTACAAAAGCTAGTTCCAGGACAGGCACCAAAAACTACAGAGAAACTCTGTCTCCAAAAAAAAAAAAAAAAAAAAAAGAATAGTAAATCTTAATCCAACAGCAGGAGGCACCGTCTGAAGTATTGGGACTCTAGAGTTGCACTGTGAGCAGCCTTTCTGTTTCTCTGCTCTCTGTGCTCTGACCTAAAATGGTCCAGAAGACAACAGAGCATTCCAAACCATTTTCATTTAACTGGAAGGGTGATGTCTCTGTTTACCTAAGGGAAGAACATATGGAAAACATGCCAATGTCACTTTTATTTGTTTAAGCCACCAGGAACCACTGTGAGTGCTCCTCGTCCCACCATAAGGGCTCTCTCAGTCCTTGGTCTTCTGGGGTCATTTTTGTTTAGTCTCCAAGTAAAGGGTTTGGGGGACAAAGCTTAAAAGGCAAGATAATCCCATGAGTTTACTATCTCTCTATCTCCTCCCCAAATCCTTTGATTGTTAATCTGTTATAAGACGAAGTAATCTGTTATAAGACGATCTCTTGGGTTATCTAACCTTAAGTAGATCTAGTGAAGACCCCACCAATGGAAGAAGAGTAGCCAGGACAACAAAGCCATGAAAGAGAGTCAGGTGACACACAGTTCCAATGAAGAGTCACACAGGGAGAATGAGGAAACCTTTCGCCAGGAAACAAAATGAGATCAGTTATAAGGAGCTTAGGACTTCTTCCTGTCTGTCAGCTCCTTACCTCAGTGCTGAGACCTGCACAGCTTTAGGACTGATCTGACTTGGTGTTGGGAAATAGAGAAACGACAGATGTGTGTGCATTGAGAAAAGTTGAGATTGGGTGGGCTGTGCGTTCTGATAATGAGGCACCAGTAGCCCAGAAACTCAGCAAGTTCATTGTATAGGGAAAGAGGAGGTGGGTTGGATAATCTCAGTAGGGGATCTGTGTAGGGGAGCAGATTCAGGCTGCAGTCATCTGAGAGGAGGAAGCTATGCTTAAGTTTTTACACACACTGTCAACATCTATACTGTAACCAAGGGAAGGCCTTGTCATTTCTGTAGGCCCTGTGGTTCCTGTGGTCTTGATCTAGGGAAGCCTTCCCATTCCAATGGGTTTGAGGCATTAGCATCCTTGACACGGCTGTGCTCACATAACATTACACATTTACTCAGAACGACATCTTCTCCCCACACTAAAGCACCAGATGTAACACTCATTGGAGGTGGGAGGCATCTTCCAATTAAGATGAAAAGTGACCTTGCTCCAATACTGAAGGGATTTAAGAAGTGAGTGAACAGGCGAATCCCTGTGAGTTCAAGGCCAGCCTGGTCTACAAGAGCTAGTTCCAGGACAGGCACCAAAAACTACAGAGAAACCCTGTCTCGAAAAATAAAAAAAAAAAAAAAAGAAGTGAGTGAACAGCCACATGGCAGGACACCCATTCTCTAGGACCTCCGCAGTGGGACAAAATCCCAGGCCCCTCCCCCAACTCCCTTGGCTTTTCTAGCCAACCAACAGGGAGTTTTCTGTGGGTAGGCTCCCCCAAAACCCAACCCTATCCACCAGACCCTCCAAGTTACTAGCCCCACCCCACCTAAGAGCTGAGAGCTTGCTATAATGCTGAGGGGACCTAGAGAGAGGACCAGGAGAGAAGACCAAGAGAGCAGGCTTATAGAGACCTCGGAGGCTTCCTGAGACACAGACATTGACAGTACAGAGCAGACCAAGAAAAACTCCCGAACACTCAGACAGCTACTGCAAGAACTGGACCAAGACGCAAGAATACTGCCAGCCTCATTTGAAGGAAGAGATGAGTAGGCACCAATGCAAGAATTCATCCAACAACCTAAAAAGCAACATGGCAACACCAGAACCCAGTGGTCACACAACAGGAAGACTTGATCAACCTAACCCAGAAGAAGCAGAAGAAAATGACTTTAAACGTAACTTTATGAAAATGATGGAGACCTTTAAAGAGGAAATGAAAAACTCCCTTAAAGAAATGGAGGAAAAGACGAACAAAAAAAATGGAAGAAATTAATATAATCCCTCAAATAAACCCAAAAAAAACAAGGAAAAAAAACAATCAAACAGGGGAAGCAAACAGTTCAAGACTTGAAGACTAAAATAGAGGTAATAAATAAAACACAAACCAAGGGAATTCTGGATATGGAAAATCTGGGTAAACAGAATAGGAACTACAAAGACAAGTATAACAAACAGAATACAAGTGATAGAAGAAAGACTCTCAGGTGATGAAGATACTATAGAGGAAATAGACTCATTGGTCAAAGAAAACACTAAATCCAACAAATTCTTAACACAAAACATCCAGGAAATCTGGGACACCATGAAAAGACCAAACCTAAGAATAATAGAGGTAGAAGAAGAAGAAGAACTCCAGCTCAAAGGCACAGAAAATATATTACACAAAATCATAGAAGAAAACTTTCCCAACCTAAAGAAGGATATCCCTATGCAGTTTACAGAACACCTATAATAATCAAAATGCAAAACATACTGAATAAAAAAAGAATATTAAGAGCTGCAAAGAAAAAAGGTCAAGTAACATATAAAGGTAGACCTATCAGAATTATACCTAACTTCTCAATGGAAACCATGAAAGACAGAAGATTCTGGACAGATGTGCTGCAGACACTAAGAAACCACGGATGCAAGACCAGACTACTATACCCAGAAAAACTTTCAATTATCATTGATAGAGGAAACAAAATATTCCATGACAAAAACAGATTTATGTATCCACAAACCCAGCCCTACCGAAAGTACTAGAAGGAAAACCCTAAACCAAAGAAGCTAACTTTACCCACAAAAACACAAGCAACTGATAACCCCCTACCAGCATAACCCAAAGAAGGAAAACAAACAAACACTACTACTGAAAAATAACTGGAACTAACAACCACTGGTCATTAATATCTCTTAATATCAATGGACTCAATTCACCTATAAAAAGACACAGGCTAAGAGAATGGATTCAAAAACAGGATCCAGTCTTCTGTTGTATACAAGAAACACACTGCAACCTCAAAGACAGACACTACCTCAAAGTAAAGGTTTGGGAAAAGGTTTTCCAGTCAAATGGACCTAAGAAATAAGAGGGTATAGCTATCCTAATATCTAACAAAATAGATTTCAAACTAAAATTAATCAGAAGAGATGAAGGACACTTTATACTCATAACAGGAACAATCCATCAAGATGTAGTCTCAATCCTTAACATCTATGCTCCTAATACAAGAGCACCCACATATGTAAAAGAAACATTACTAAAGCTTAAACCGCATATCAAACCCCACACACTAATAATAAACTTCAACACTGCACTCTCACCAATGGACAGGTCAACCAGACAGAAACCTGACAGAGAAATAAGAGAACTAACAGATGTCATGGATCAAATAGCCGTTGCAGGAATCAAAGATCTGTATTTTGAGATCTGTGTTTTGTTTACAGCCATCTTAAGCTCACAAGTTAAGTAAAATATTTACCTTCATTCCCCCCTCAATAAGGCCTAGGAAATCAACCTGGTATCTTCTAGTGAGACCTATGGGCACCAGGCTTCAGAAACAATTAGCATTTCCTTTGTTAGTCAACAATCACAGACCCTCAGTATTTACTTATCAGCTAGGGACATCTCCAGACCTGAATTCCAGCAGACCTGACACTCCTCCCCTCCTCCTTGACCATTTGCTATATAATAGCTTCTGAGAATTAATAAAGCACGGTTTGATCAGAAATCCTGTCTTGCTGTCGTTTCTCATGTTGTTCCCTCCATTCCTCTCCTCCAGGTTTATCAGGGACCTCCATTCGTATCCTGCTGGCTGGAACAGACATCTATAGAACATTCCACCCAAACACAAAAGAATATACCCCTCTTGGGCTGGAGAGATGGTTCAGCGGTTAAGAGCATTGCCTGCTCTTCCAAAGGTCCTGAGTTCAATTCCCAGCAACCACATTGTGGCTCACAACCATCTGGAATGAGGTCTGGTGCCCTCTTCTGGCCTTCAGGCATACACACAGACAGAATATTGTATACATAATAAATTATATATATATATATATATATTTAAAAAACTTTAAAAAAGGAATATACCTTCTTTCAGCACCTCATGAAACCTTCTCTAAAATTGATCACATACTAGATAACAAAGCAAACCTCCACAGATACAAAAAAAATTCTAGTAACCCCATGTTTTATTGGCTCACCATGGATTAAAGTTAGAATTTAAGAATAATACTACTCTCAAAAAGCCTACAAACTCATGAAAATTGAACAGTAAACTACTGAACCACCCCTGGGTCAAAGAAGAAATAAAGAAAAAAAATAAAGACTTCCTAAATATAATAAAGCAATATACAGCAAGCTGACAGCCAACATTAAATTAAATGGAGAGAAACTCAAAGCAATTCCTCTAAAATCAGGAACAAGACAAGACTGTCCACTATCTCCATATCTCTTCAACATAGTTCTTAAAGTTTTGGCTATAGCAATAAGACAACAAAAAGAGATCAAGGGGATTCAAATTGGAAAGGAAGACATCAAACTTGTTATTTGTAAATGATATGATAGTATATATAAGTGACCCCAAAAACTCTACCAGAGAACACCTACAGCTGATAAATACCTTCAGTAATGTGGCAGGATACAAGATGAACTCAAAAAAAATCAGAAGCCCTTCTATATACAAATGATAAAGAAGCTGAGAGGGAAATCAGAGAGACATCACCTTTTACAATAGCCACAAATAACATAAAATATCTTGGGGTAACACTAACCAAAGAAGTGAAAGATGTATTAAGAACTTTAAGTCTTCGAAGAAAGAAATTGAAGAAGATACCAGAAAATGTAAAAATCTCCCATGCTCTTGGATAGGTAGGATCAACATAGTAAAAATGCTCAATCATACTACAAAGACATTTGTTCAACTATGTTCACAGTAGCATTATTTGTAATAGCCAGAACCTAGAAACTACCTAGATGCCCCTCAACCAAAGAATGGATAAAGAAAATGTGGCACATTTACACATTAGAGTACTACTCAGTGGTAAAAAATAATGGCATCTTGAATTTTGCATGCAAATGGAAGGAATTAGAAAATATTATCCTGAGTGAGGTAACCCAGACCCAAAATGATGAATATGGTATGTACTCACTCATAAGTGGATACTAGCTATAAACAAAGGATATTGAGTCTATAGTTCATAATCCTAGAGAAGCTAAGTAATAGGTGAACCCAAAGAAAAACATATAGATCCACCTGGAAATTGGAAACAGACAAGATCACCTGACAAAATTGGGAGCATGCGGGTGGGTGGTCAAGGGAGAGTAGAAGGGAAAGAGGAGGAGAGAAGGGGAGGGGTGAGGAGAACTTGAGGGAATGGGATAGTCATGATGGAAGAAGGTCAGAGATGAGAGCAAATAAAGAGGTATCTTGATTGAGGGAGCCATTGTAGGGTTAGCAGAAACCTGGCTTTAGAGAAATTCCCAAGAATCCACAAGGATGACCCCAGCTAAGACCCTATGCAATAGAGGAGAGGGGACCTGATCTTGACTTGCCCTGTAGTCAGACTGATGAATATCTTAAATATCACCATAGAACCTTCATTCAGTAACTGATGGAAACAGAGGCAGAGACCCACATTAGAGCACTGGACTGAGCTCCCAAAGTCCAGTTGAAGAATGAGAATATGAGCTAAGAGGTCAAGACCATGATAGGTATACCCATTAAAACAGTCTACCTGAGCTAATGGGAGCTCACCCACTCCAGCTGGCCTGGGAAGAAAACAGCATAGGACCAAACTAGTCTCTCTGAATGTGGTTGACAGTTGCATGGCTATGGCAGACTGAGGGGCCACTGGCAGTGGCACCAGGATTTATCCCTACTGCATGTACTGGCTTTTGGGGAACCTATTCTCTTTATATGGATACTTTGCTCAGCCTAAATATAGTAGGGAGGGTCTTGGACCATCCCCAAAGCAATGTACCTTACCCTCTCTGAGGATTGGGTGGGAGTGGAGTAGGAGAATATGTGGAGGGAATGGTAGGAAAGGAGGGAGTGGGAACTTGAATTGGTATGTATAATGAGAAAAAATATAGTTTCTTTTCTTTTTAAAATAAATATTAAAAAAGATGAAAAGTATTTTGAACTAAAACATCAGTTAGCTGAAATATCCACCAAGCATGAGTGCAAAGTAAATGTTTTCAGATATGTATATACTCTGAACGTGAGCCTTCTGAAACTCTTTCTTTCGGTTTTCTGTTTGGAAACCTTTTTCTGTATAGCATTTTTAAAAAGTTTAGTTGACATAAGTGTACATTTACAGAATACATTTTCAACATGTCTGCACGGTAATGACCACATCGATGTAATTACCACATCCATGCTCACTCTTTGTGGTGGGACAGTCTAACTCCCTTCTCCTTATGGTCTGAAATAGATGGGGCTCTTTTGCTAATTAGAATCACCTTACAATGTAAGAGGAGGGTAGGACTTGTTTCTTGGAGACCTTTCTAGGAATAAAGAAAAAAATACATAGAAGAAAGGGGGTACCTGAATCTAGTTCCTAGCGATTCTACAATGAAGCCAGTCCTGAGACATGGAGAAGTCTCTGGGCGTGTATAAATTCAGAGCAAATCTAGACCCCTGAAGATAATGCAATGGGGAAGGCTGGATTCTTCTGAAAATCTTTAATGGCAATATCCTCTATAGACAATAAAAAAAATTTAAAAAAGCAAGAAAGGAAAATGTACTATCAAAGAAAGGAAGGAAAAAAGAGGCGAAAGAAGAGGATCATAAAGTGGAAAAAAGGAGGGAGAAAGAAAAAATGAGAGGAAAAGAGATAGAGGGAAGGGTGCAGTTAGACACTTTCAGCTCTCTTTCAAGACAAAGAGATTTTTAAATATAGAGAGCAAGAAAAAAACAGGTAGTGGTTTTGGAAACATTGAAACAGGCAAGAAAATAATCCATTGAGTTTTGATGTTACACTAATCTGGGAATCATGGGAATAAGTAGAGCAGGTTGACCCATAAATATGCAACTGATGGAGAAAATAGAAAGTAAAACACTCTTGTCACTGAGGCAGTTAGAAGATGCTTGGCCCCTAACCCTCTCCTCTCCTGTATCTTTTGAGCAGCGTTAACACACTGATGTACAAATCCCCTCCACACCTTTGGCCTGGCTGTGACCTCCGCTGTACCTCAGCTTCTTCTTATGACCTAATGACACCATCTTCTTGTACCCGAGATCAAGCATCAAGTTCTCCATGCAGAAAGTCTTTGGCAACCCCTGTCTACAGTGACCTCGCAGCTGAAGCTAAAGCCACATCTGGAAACTGTGTTACAAACTCACATTGCTATGAAGCAGAGCCTGTGAATGTCACCTTCTTGATACTTCTCACGAAAGCAAAACAGAAGCAAATGTGGTAACAAGGGGGAAATGTCATGCTTGTTTGGGAAAAGTTTTCTACGACAGGGAAGTGATCTTCCCAAGAAGAATAGTCTTGATTTTTTTTTTTTTTTTTTTTTTTTTTTTTTTTTTTTTTTTTTTTAGTGTTCAGAGTAAAAGCAACACAAGTCTGGAGTTTCTGGTCCCCTCTATTCTTTTAATAATAACATTAATTTTAAAATGAGCACCCAATGCTTGGGGCAGGGATGTGCTTGTGTGTGCAGGTGAACATGTATGTAGAGGCCAGGACATCAACCTCAGCATGGGGCCTCTCGTGGCCTAGGGCTCACCTAGTTAGCTAAGCTGGTGGAGCTCCTGAATCTGACTGACTCTGCTTCCTCAGTGCTGAGATACCAAGCATGCTCCACCAGGGCTGGCTTTTTTTTTCCTTTTTCTTTTCTTTTTTTTCTTTTTTTTTTTTTTTTTTTTTTGCATATGGGTTCTCGCACAGACTCATCTGAAGCCATCCCTTTCTTCCACTGTGAAGCTTTTCAACTCCACTGCCTGCCTTGGAGCTTCAAAAAAAGAGCACAAGTGAGCCCTTGTTGTGGGTCACTTGTGGAAGCTCTGGGTTCACATCCTTCACTTCAAGTCACCTGATTCAGTTTTGTTTACTTCCAGAGAGTCACAGCCTCAGCTACGCAGCCCCAAGGAAGTGAGTTCATTCAACAGCCATATGAGTTGAGAAGTGAACCTGGATAGGAAACCAGAGGCCCTGGGGGACTGAGATGGGAACCCCACCAGTCCCTAGATTGATCCCTGTAAGACACCAGAAAGAGGACCCAGCTATATTCAACCCAGATCCTCTTTTAATCCACTACATTGTGTAAATTTGCTATGCAAAACATTTATATTGTACTTATATATCCAGAGTACAACTGCCAACAAAACAAAACAAAATCTGCAGCAAGGGAAGCAACCTATACCACTGTGGAGGCCCAAAAGTGTGAGCCTATTTTACCAAAGGTCAGAGAGTTGGAACTTACTTCTATTCCTTCAAGGTTATTGCGTTTCTACCTCAAACAAAGGTCCCACCTAGATTTAGATTTAGCAGAAGAGTTGTGCTCTCTCAAGGTTATTGTCAACAGGTGTGGCTAATATCCACACCTAGTATTTTGTTTCTACCTCAAACAAAAGTCTGAGGATCCAGCTAAGTTCCAGTTCCCTTAAGGAGATAACATTGGATTCCACCAGGAAGTGGTTTACCTACAGAATGTTTTGGTGCAGGGTGTGAGTGTGACTTATTTTGTTCTAGCAACACAATGATATGTTCAGGTATTAAAATGTTACCCTGTAGAGGATATGGTGCCATACATAAGTCAGATCCTCAGGGAGCCTCATAAGCCTCTGGTCTTCATGACAGAAAGGTGAAAGGTCCAGTCTTCTGTAGATCTTGTCAGTAATGGTTTTATAAAGAACCAAGTAATGATATTGGGTCCTTTGTAGTTTTTAATGTACACTGTATATTCATGTATGGTAAGGCCATTGAGTGAGATGACTGCACTTGTAAAGACTATTCTGGTTTCCGAGAGGATAGGTGTGTCACACCATCAGCATAACAAAATGCTTGAAGCTACTATACAGATAAAAGGTTTAATTTAGATCATGCTTCTAGAGGTTTCAAAGATGAAGGGTAGTGTTTTCACTGGGCCTATGACAAGGTAGGATATCAGGGTAAAACAAAACCACTCACTTCATTTCCACAGGACTCAGGAAAAACCAAGAGTCGCATATTCCCCTTTGAGTTCATGATTACAGTGATTAAAAGTCTCATTATGCTCCATCTCCTAAGGGTTCTAGAACCCATTTCCCCACATTGCTCTTAGGAAGCCCAAGACACCAAACATGAATCCTGGGGAATATACTCAAATCCTTTCCAAATCATAATGAAGCACTGTCTATAGGGCTTTGAAAAGCAATTATGTCAGTGATATTGCTGTGTGACAAATGATTCTGAATTTAGTGGCTTAAAACAACCATTGCTCATTTCTAATCATTATATAGGTTTGCTGGGCTCAGGTGGTGGTTCTACACAAGATGGTCACAGATGAAGTCTCCACTGTAGGTGAACTGAGCTGGAAGTTCAGTTGGATCTGGACCCAAGATGGTTGCGCCCTTGGCTGAGTAGCAAACTGCAAAGGGCTCTCTTTCTACACAGTGTCCCATCAATCAGTAGCCTGTCTCTGTTGGTGATGTTTTTCATCACTATGACCGAACACATGAAAACATAGTGTAAGTGATGTTTACTTGGCTAATAGTTTAAGAAGGGATGCGGTACAGCAGGCAAGGCAGGGTGGCAGACACCTAATGTATTTGGTCATGCTGCATCCAAAGTCAGGAAGCAGAGAGGAGAATGCTGGTGTTCAAATCATTTCCATCATTTTCCTTTTTTTTCAGTCTGGGACCCCAGCCCACGGAATGGCGCCACCCAATCATGGAGGCTCCTATCCCCTGTTAAACGTAAACACTCTCACAGACACACGTGGGTCTTTCCTAGATAATTCTAAATTCCGTCGAGTTGACAGTGGAGACCAACCATCCTCATACTGTCTCAAGATTTTTATCTAGCATTGGACCCCTGAAGCAAACAATGGGGACACAGAAACTTTTAAAATCCTAAGACAACAATTACACATTACTTTTCCGAATTCTTTTGGGCAAACAAGTCAGAAGATTGGACTAAAGTTAAGTGGAGGGAAAAATGATTGGCCTCCTGAAGGGAAAAGTAACAGCCATGCACACACAGGGATGAGGGAACCCTTTGAGGGCACTGCCGTAGTCTACTACAAAAAAGAAGAATTCCACACAGTTTATGTTTAAAGAGATTTGAAAGATTTCCTCAGAAACACACACACACACATAGAACATTCAAGTCCTTTGTGTCCTGCTAGGGGAAATGATTTTAAGTTATAGTATAAGGAAATAGCAAAACATTATGCATGGCAAAGATATGATATGAATGCTCTATGAGTGAAAACTGAAGCAAGTTTAAACAGAATGAAATCAAATTGTTATAAATAGGATTGGTATGTGAAGACAGAAAACCAGTTCTTGAAATATGAGTCATGTTGCCTAAAAATAATGATTCACTAATGGAATATGTGTCCAAAAGTTTAGTGTACATAAACGAAGACTAGATAGACAGAATATGAAGGCTGCATCTGGGGTTAAGCAGAGGACTGGCCAGCAGCTAAATTCCACATTGCATAGGGACAGACTGTATTTTGATTTCAATGGTCATGTTCAGTAGATTAAGTTTAGATAACCAAGGCTGTATTTGCCAGTCTCTCAAAAATATCCCCATTTCCATAAATGCACTCACAACTCACACAGGAGTTCAGCCAAAAATCTTCAGTGGTTAAGAACACTGGCTACTCTTCCAGAGGACTTGGGTAGATTCTCAGCACACATACAACAACTCACAATCATATGTAGCTCCGGTTCCAGGAGATTCCATGCCCTCCTTCAGCCTCTGAGGACACCATGCTCATACACAGTACAGACATGCATGCCAGCCAACACCGTCCACATAAAATAATAATAATAATTTCTAAGATTCCCATACATATGAAATAAAAAAATTACAAAGTATGTTCCTTCTCCAGGAATCATATAGCATAAAGTAATTCAGAGAACTAAAAACAGGAGAGAGATTTTATCAAGTGGCTACAAAGAATGAAATCAGGGGTTGGGGTCGTGATATGAACTTTGTCCAAGGATAACTAGAGGCAAACACTAAATGGGGCAAAGGAGAAACATTGTCTTGGTGATTGACACAATCCACAACCCAGAGTAAAGTTATGGTACACAAAAACCATGTATGCACTGTGTAATAAGGCATTAAGATGCCAGGATGTAAACCGTTGAATGTCAAAAAAACAAATGTCAGAACATATTGACTGGAGTTCCAGGAATCCCACTGTCTCTACCTCCCCAGTGCTGGAACTCATGTTCTCATGCTTGAGTGGCCAACACTTTACCCACTGATCTGTCCCCCTAGCCCTGTTTATTAAGATAGGGTCTCACTACATAGGCCTAGCTGACCTGGAACTCTCCTTATCGCCTTGGCTAGCCTGGAACTTGCTACATAGTCAAGGCTTGCTTGGAACTCACAAAGATGGACCTGCCTTTGTCTCCTAAGTGCTGGGATTATAGATGCAGGCCACCATGTCTGGCTCTAACTAACTGGGTAGTTCTAACTAACTGAAAGAGCTACTTTCCTGAAATAATCTCCATTTGTCTCCTGGGGGTGTGTAGAGCAAAGTAGGAAGAACATGCAAGGTCATCACCCCTCCTCAGCACAGGTCATTAAACAACATCATCACCAATTATTAGCTTGCAGCTTAAACGGTTCTTTTCTGGGCATTTTATGAGCCCATGACATTCCTCTCTGTTTTCCCTGCTACACAGGGGTTGTAGTATCAGTGTTGTGGTATCTGTTCTGGACAGCACTTCTAGACTCAGTACTACTTGGTCAAGTCAAGGGCAAAACAACTTCATTAGAAATGACATCTTGGCTAGCTGGTTTCCCGCTGACAACAGGGACCTGAGACTATGCACTGAAAGGAGTAGCCGCTCCAGTCCACAGGGCCTCTGGGTGGAAGGTCAAACCCACCAAATAGGAAGCAAGTGCATGAAAGGGCCTAAGATTAGGCATCACACTGCTCCATCCCTGGGCCCTCCATTTCTGTGACTTATCCTCTCTCTCTCTCTCTCTCTCTCTCTCTCTCTCTCTCTCTCACACACACACACACACACACACACACACACGAGTTCTAACGAGTTGTAACAGAACACGGTATAGTCAGGTGTGTTACCGAGGCCTAAGTACTCACAGTGGTATTTAGAATGTAGCATTGTAGGAAAGTCTTGAGTTCTCTTTTCCCTCCGAAACTTCAGCAATTTTGGTCCACAAAATTAACTAGTGATAAACATACTAATGAGCAAAAGCATATGAACTTGCTAACGTGTGGAAACATGAGCCGTGTGCCAAGGGCAAGACTCGTAGAAGTAGAGGTAGGCAGTCGAAGCTAAAACAGAATCCTTAGCCAGCAGAGACCAAGGCGTGAGGTCACTGTAAAGGAAGCAGAAGAGAGCTATCTATAGGCACTGAAGGAAGCTTCTCTGGCTATTTAAGGTCCTCCAACTGTCAGTCATCAGAGAGCCACTCTGGGCCAGGTGTCACCCTGCTCTCTTCTGCCGGTGAAAAGCTCTTTTCAACTACTCTATACCGGCAGTACAGATGCAAGCTCCCTCCAAAGCACAGCATTCCGGAGCTATCACCGGGTCTGCAGCCCCCTTTGAACAGTCATCTTGAAATACGCTCAAGAAGTATGTGCTGGCAATGGTCCATTTAGAATTCCCTCTGTAGGGAATACACATACACATTGTCCAGACCGAGGGAAGAGAAGGACAAAATGGACCCTGATTTCGTGAAGAGACTAACAAGGGTGGTTCATGAAGTAGTGTCCAAGGAACTTTGTAAGAGGGTAAGAAGAATGAGAAAACGGTGGAGGCCAGCGCTAGCCTGAGACTCACTGTCTGTCAAAGTAGACCCTCTTAGGCTGAATGAGAGTGGGAAAGGGAGGGGCCACCGTCACTCTTCGTTCACGTATCCCTTCTGCTCACATATCCAACCTCTTAGGACAGTGATCCTCAACCTTCCTAATGCCGCGACTCTGACACATTCCTCTTGTTGTGGCGACCCCCAATCATAAAATTATTTCGTTGCTGCTTCAGAACTGTAATTTTGCTACTGTTATGAATCATAATGTAAATATCTTATATGCAAACCCCGATGGGGTCGTGACCCACATGTTGAGAACCTTTGACTTAGGAGCTATCAATCAATGCTCCTTTCAAACTCTGTGGGATTCCAAGAACCTCTCCCACTTGCAGGCTATAAGCCGGCTCTGTGCCGCCTGGCTCTATTTCCATCCTGTTTCCTTCTCTGTTTCTAAAGTGGGTTTCATCATGGAACCCACTGTTCAAATCTGCTTGAACTTTCCCCTTAGAGCCTTTGCTCCACACATCTCCTCTCCCTTAGAGAACCTTTGGTCAGCTCCTTCCCATCTCCCCCCTCCCCCGTCCGAGCACCACCTGCAGGCAGGGCCACACCCTGTCCACCCCATTTCATTCCATAACCCGGACCAGACACTAGGGTTCCAGCCATCCATGTCCTTTGTCTTTTCCGCTGATCTCTTTCTTCTAATGCCCCAGTAATTTGCCTGTGGTGTGCGCAGCTTCCCTTCTGCCAGCCCACCCTTAACCCTCTACAAATCATAGCCACCAGAGCAGGGCAGATGATTTATTCTCCAACACATCTCAAGTGTAGAACGCGGCTACTAAATTATTAAACGGGATTTGGCACACAAAGAGAAACGCGGTCGGTGGCTTAGGTTACACTGGTGCTAGGCTGCCGGTGAATGACAAATACATTTTAAAAAAAAATTAGAAGCCTACTCTCACAAACACCTGTCCTTTGCTGTAGGTGAAAGCAAACAAACACAAAGAAAAGGTGTCTCTATTCCTTTTCCAATTCTGAGCAAAACACGGGTCTCTTTGAATACCCCTCTGTTTCCCTTTGTGACACGTGACACCGGTCACTAAGCACTCAGGTAACTGCCAGCCCCGCACACTGGATCACCTTCTCTGGCACTGTCCTTTCCTGTCCTTTCTGCTTAGTCTCTAGGGAGGTTTAGACTTTGGAGTGCAGGGCCAACTCCATCCCACCTTTCCACAGCGCACGCCAGAGGTGCCAGTACACTCAAACATGGGCCGCAGCGCTGACCCCAGGCTGGGGACCCCCATCCCGGCACTCCCTTAGCTGAACTCCAGTTCGCCCAAACCCTTCCCTCAATCTGACATTGGTCTAAGAGGGGGTTCGTGCAAGCAACCCTCCGAGAAAGAAAGGAGAAAGGGGAAACCTGCCAGAAACAAACTCTGGCAGTGGCGGGGAGCTCGGAGAGAACCGCGTGGAGCCGAGGAGGGTCGGGGTGGGTGCAGCCAAGTTCGCTCCGGGTTAGGTAAACTTTTCGATTCAGTCCCACGCGACCCACCCAGAAAGTTCCTGATAACACTGTTAAAGCCTGAGGGTGGGCGGGACCAGGGGTCGCGCAGGCGCCTTGCTCTTCACCTCCAACCAACTCGCCCCTACTGGGTCTCAGAGACGCTGGGAGGGGGCCTGGGAGGAGGGGATCTTCAGAGGGGCAGGGCCGAAGCAAACACAAAGCCTTTCCCTCACCCTCCTCCCACCCACCCCCAGCCACGCCCCTCCGCCTCTTGGCCTTCTCTTCCTCCTCCTGGGCGGGGAATCCTAGCCCCGCTCCGTCACCGACCTGCTGGTCACCCCCGCCTCCGGGATCTGCACCAAGGGCGCGAGGTAAGGGGCGGCGGCATTGGAGACCCCACCTCCAGTGGGGAGAACCGGGTACCAGTCGCGAGGTGCAGTGCCCCAATGCTCTGCTGTCTCTTGAGATTAGGAGTCGAGAACCAACCAGCTGGAGTCCACAGAGGTCCTACGGGATCAAGGGGGGTGGGGGGGCGGTTGGACGGGAGTAAGCCAAGGCGAGTCAGGACGCTAGAATTTGGGGCAGGGTGACATTCCCGATCGGAACTAGGAAATGTCCTCGGAACTGGGTGTCCTCGGCTGACTTTTGCAGGGCTTGTGCAGTGGGCAGCCACCAAGGGTGCGGGCGAGATGACCGATGACTGGTAGTGCAGGTGTGCGCGGCGCGGGAGGGGGGTGCGCACGCGCACCAAAGCTGGAAGGTGGGGACCTTTGTTGAGTTCTACCTGCGACGCCACCTGCTGTGCGTCAAATGTGCCTGTGCTGGCGAGCCAGACCCCAAGAGTCACCCTGCTCCGGTGCAGAGCACACGCTGTGATTCGAAGCTTTTCCTCTACTGTGGTGCAGAAGGGTCAGCGAGTCCCGGCAGGAGGGCACGTGCCCTGTCACAGTGATTGAGCGCAGGAGTTCTGGGTTCCAGCAGGGAAGAGACTGGGCCGTTTTCCTACTTGAAGGCTTCAGAGGTCCCTCTCTAGGCTGGTACTCCACTCTTAGCGAGGGCTCTCAGGAGCGTGGTGTCTACCTTACTGTGATGGCAGTACTTCGACAGCCAGGGATCGTAGGATTTGCAGACATTCAGCAGGAAAGCAGTTGAAGTATTGCCAAGAAATAAAAGGCAAGGTCGGCCTTTGGGCCTTGAGAGGCGCCTCTCTTCTCAGAGCCCTCAAGTCCCTGGGGCTTTCCTAGTTCCGCAGCGGAGGCAACCAGCAGTCTGTACACAGTGCAGCCGCGCTCCCTTGCAGAGCGCAGACTCATTGTGGTTTCTTAGGAACATGGTTGGTCCACCAGCAGGACTTTATAAATACTGAAGAAGCGTAAACACTTGGCAACACTCAGAAATCAAGATAAATAGTAACTACAACACAACGCTTTTAGAAAGAAACTTGTTTTGAAAGATCCGTGATGAGCAAAATGTCAACATTTCAAATAAATGCCATTGCGGGTTGTTATGTCCAGGCATTATTGTTCAGTGGTACCAGTGCCCACATTTGTCCCTGTCCTGTGGTTTATGAGGGTTGACAATGGCATGCATGAGATGGGGCGACGGGCTTTCTGCATAGTTGTGTTTATTGACTGCAGAACTTTTAATAACCTTTCCCCTAGTTCAGGCTGGGGAGGATGTTTTGATAAGGGTATGGAGGAGTTCATTTGTCTTCTGGCCTCAGGCTCCCTATGTCTCTGGATTTTCGCCTTCTTCATGCTTTTGCCTCCTTAGGGGACGTGGGGTTTTGGAGGGACTGGGACAGCAAGAAGCCTTTATTTTTTAGGACTTGGGAAGAAGGGTGTTGACAGAAGCTTTTGTGTTGGGGTGTGTTCTAGGTAATTGAGGTTGGGGGACATGATGGAGAATGGTTAGCTACCAGGAATTCCCTCGGCTCTCAGAATCGAGTTTCCTCTAGGGTGTGCGAGATGACCGCTGTGGTGACTTCAGTATGAATGGACCCCACAGGCTTATTTGTTTGAACGCTTGATCTCTAGTTGGTGAAACTGTTTAGGAAGGATTAGGAAGAAGTGTGGTCCAGTTGGAGGAGGTGTGTCGAAGGCTTTGAGGTTTCAAAGGTCATGCCGTTCCCAGGGTGCTCTTTGCTTCCTGTTTGTGGCTCGGGATGTGAGTTCTCAGCCATTGTCCCAGCACCATGCCTGCCTTCATGCTCCCTGAATTGTGGTGATGGACTCCTATCCCACTGGAATTGTAAGCCCCAAATCAACCCTTTCTTCTGTACATTGCCTTGGCCATGGTGTTTTATCACAGTAATAGAGAAGCAACCAAGATGGTGACCCCAGCAGCTCTCATCCTTCTCCAAGAGGACGCTCCCCAGTACCTCTCCAAAGCCACAGCCCATAGCTTCTGCCAAGAGTTGCTTTGCTTTCTACAGGTAACCACCTCACTTAACTCAGTCTTCTTAGAGGCAGATACATCCTTTACTTTATCAGGGGACCTTTAAGAGAACCCTATCATTAGGCCCATTCTTCCCATTCATCCTCTAACATAACATGTCCAACCCCTGTTAGTCTATCCAAGATGTCTAATGATTCTTCAAGGATCTTAATGGTTTCAGTAAGGAAGGTTGCCCTGTCCTCTTCCTCCTTTGCCTGGTGAGGCCCCACAACCACCACCACCACCACTACCAGAATCATGTGTGTGTATGTATGTGTGTGTTTGTGATATCATTCCCAATGCATATGCCATGAACTCTACTTGTCCACTGTCAGTGAGCTTCCCAAAGCCAAATCTTAACCCTTATGACTTGCCACTGGAGGAGTGTGGGTTGAATGAATGGATGAGTGAATGAATGAATGAACAGAGTATTCCCTTTTCAAAGTCTTTTGAGGAGTACACAGCAGGAAGTGTACCTTAGGATGGTACTGGTTCTAAAGAAACAGATAATGTTTTCATAGGTTTTATTTTTATAGACAGTAACTCAATTGTTTCTCACACAATCCAGATCACATTTTGTAGATGAAGATATGGAGGCCCAAAAGGGTCAAAGCACCAACGGAGGCCAGCCTCCATGTCCAGCTGCACCCCAGAGGATTTTTCCCAGACTGCAATAGCGTGACCCAGAGCAGGAGATTCACTAGAGTGACAATGGCGTGGTGACCTGTGAGGGAAATGCTAACAGGGATTCTAGGATGGCACATAATGTGGAATGTTTGCAAACTCTGTGTGGTGACAGGGGACCTTTCTTCTGCAAACTATGTTCCAAGGAGTCTACTGTTCCTTACTTTACCCCAGCTTTGCTGCCAGTTTTGCCAGTTTCCAAGGAAGGTAGCTTGCATCCAGTGTTCAAAGTAGGAAACAGAGTACACATTTGGGATGTCAGGAAAGCACAGTAACCACACACCATGGTAGCTGTTGCTTTACCTGCTCTGTACTTCTGACCCGTGGGAGTCAGTTCCCCAGGTTCAGTTGGATCTGAGGCTCTGGGGCTACCCTGGGAGACTGCCTGGAAGCCTTCTCATCTCGGCTAGATGACTCAGCCCTAAGTGTTCACAAATGCGGCTGCTCTGGATTAACTGCTTTCCTACTGGTCATGTCCCAGAGGTTTGGAGGCCATAGTGGGGGGTGAAGACATAGTGGAAGGAACCAGAAGCTGAGGGCTCACATCTTGAACCTTAAACATGAGTGAGAGAGAGAGGGAACTCAGCTCTGGCAGAAGTATTTAGAGTATAAATACTTATAAATATACTTTAGAGTATAAATGCTTATAAATAATAATAAATAAGTATAAATATTTAAAGTATTTAAGTATTTAGAGTCTCAAAGCTGTGACACTTCCTCCAACAGTACCCCACCTCAGAAGCTTTCCTAAGCATCTGGAGCAAGCATTCAGATGCCCGATACTATAGGGACACCCCCTTTAAACCATCATGTATACATATGAGCTGGACACACCAGGGGTCTTTTACTGAGCATATATTTTGAAGTGCTGGGGGTGAACCAGGGCCACACACACTCACACACACACACACACACACACACACACACTCACACACACTCACACACACACACACCACACACACACACCACACACACACACACCACACACACACACACACCACACACACACACACACCACACACACTCACACACACACACACACACACTCACACACACTCACACACACACACACACACAGCAAGTGCCATATCATGGAGCCACCGTTCATTCAGAAAACGCTTTCGTTGAGGTTTGTCAAATCTCTGAGTAGGACGAAGCACCCACGCAGTGAGTGTTCAGTTCACTCACTTCCTGCTCACGTGGATTTTCTAGGGTGTCAGTGTCCACTTTTACTTCCGTGAAAGTAGTGGCAGCCATTCTGTGGGGGAGCTCAGACCCGGAACAAAGGGTTTCCAGCCGCTCTTCCTCACCTGGCAGGTGCAGCCCTCAGTTCCTGTGAACCCATTGTTGGAAGCCAGGTGTTTCTAAATCAAAGTTAGTCTAAATTATACTCTTGGGGAACTTTTCTCAGACATAGCAGCCCTGACTAGTCAGCCTCCACTGCTGCTTAAGAGACCTAGAGAGAGGATGCAGAGTATTTTAGACTCAAAGGAGAGCTATGGACTGACACCGTGGTAAAGAGAGATGTGGTAACATTTCTGAATCTTCAGTAAGTACTGAGCATTGTCACTTGGCTCCAAAGTGTGTTAAGAGTGACATTTGAATGCATTCAGCAGGGTGACATCATTAAAATTAAGAGCAAGAATGAGCTTCCCTGTCAGGTGGGGTGGGTGCCCAGATAAGGTGAAGAAAATGCATTAAAGAATCATCAGCTAAGCTTGTGTGCATGTTGGGGCGGGGTGCATGCCCATCCAGGCATGTGTCTGTATGTTCCTGGATGTGTGACCAGGGAGTATGGTAGGGAGGAAATACTGAATGTGATTTTATTCTCGGTAGCACCAGCAGTTAAACTGTATTATTAGACCAATGTTGTTTCTCTGAGTTTCAGCTGCAGCCTGCCTTTATTTTTATGAGATTGGGTCTCAGTTGCTTTAAATTTAATTATCCTGTCTTAGCCTCTCCATGCTGGGATCACAGACGTATGCCACCAGGATGTGTGGCTCCTAGTATGAGTTTAAACTGTTGTGTTCTCTTTCACCCTTTTAAAAATTGTGTGTGTGTGTGTGTGTGTGTGTGTGTGTACGTATCTGTAGGCCACTTTCTTTGAGACAGAATCTCTCATTTGCCTGAAGTTCACCAATTAGACTAGATCATCTGGCCAAGGAACCCTGAGGACCCTCCTGTCTCTCTTCCCAGCACCGGGACTGGCATTTTCACAGGTATCCTAGAGATCAAACCCAGACATTTGTGTCTGTGAGGTGTTACTGACTGGGTGACCCCTCACCTACTGAGTTCAAGAGCCTGAGTATCACCTAGCTATCACATAAACATCCAGTGAGCAGTCGGTCGCACAGGAGTTACCAGGACACAGTGAGTCACTGGGGCGCAGTGAGCAGAGGAACTTTATCCAGGCTGAATCTCCAGGTCAAATAGGAAGAAGGTCAAAGTAGAGATCTGGAAGCTCCTGTCTAAGGTATGTGTGAAAAAGGCCAGGAAGATCCTGTGCTGACGGCAAGTCAGGCAACCCAGAGCATTCGACTTGCTAGTTACCAACATCTGTAGTGACTAGTTAGGACCCAGGCTCTCCCTGGTGAGGCATTTTTAATACCCACCAGGAGAAGTGTAGAGAATCCGGAGACAGAACCACACAAGTTAATACAGCCATCAGCAAAATGTTGATGTAATCAATGTTGTTCATTAATGAGTGGTTGATCTATAATGAATGGTTGATTAAACAACTTTTTATTTTGTTTTGTTTTTGTTTGAAAGATAGGATTTCTTCATGTAACAGTCTTGACTGTCTTGGAACTCTGTAGACCAGCTCTGTAGACCAAGCTGGCCTCGAACTCACAGTGATCTGCCTTCCTCTGCCTCCCAAGTGCTAGGATTAAAGGCGTGCGCCTCCCAAGTGCTAGGATTAAAGGCGTGTGCCACCACTGCCTGGCTAAATCACATTTTTATTTCGCAGCAGAAATGTTTTCAACTTCCTAGTAGTTTGGTAAGAGTTTACACATAGCTGCTTTGTGGAAGAGGCCAAGAAAATAAAGTTGGATCTTGTTTTAAAATGAGGCTCTGGCCAGTCCAGTCTGTGTAAGATGTCCTGTTAGTCATCAAGAATCTGTGGTTTCAAGGATCTCTGAATACCGTCCTGGCTGATGGACTCTGATTGGGAACCCCTGACTCAGTTCTGTGTAAGAACGGTTATAAAGATATGCTGTGTGCTGTTTAAATCATCTGGAAGCGTGATTTAATTGATGTTGAGGGGCGTTTAGTTTCCAAATGGGAAACAAACGCAAGAACTATCCTGATTTCTGCTGAGAGCTGAGGTCTGACCAAGCGACAGTGTGCAGAATTAGTATGGAACCCTCTAGTGCCCTGGAATCTCAAAATCAGAGATGTTTTTAAGCTCCGACTGGGAAACTTTTATTGTTATACCTTTTAAAGGATGAAGTCATCACACATTCCTGGAGTTGTTAAGGTTAAAGTCTGGGCCCTGGAAGCCCTTACAGCCCAGGCTTCACTGCTCACCCTCAGCAGGACAATTAAAGAAACTTAGTGAAAATTAGAGAAAGATTTATTCAACACGATCATTTGGGGACGAGATACAAGAAGTCGTGTGACACCCCCCCCCCCCAGACACAGACATACATGTTTACTGACTTGTTTAAGTTGAAATGGACTAGAAGGAGGCACACGTAACTAGCAGCCTTGGTGAAGGTGTGACCCTGCCCTTGACTATCCCTGTCTTAGCACCAGTCTTTCTTGCAGGGTGCGGGAAGAGGTCAAATAGTGTAAGATCTCTTCCTGGGAGACACGTTCCTCCTCTGGTTGGCACTAGAGCTTCTTCCTCTCCCCTTCTCCCAGCGTGAGATTCCTGGGATATTTCAAATTCCAGACTTCAGTGGCCAATGACAGAGTCCTGTTTTCCTTAGTTGGCCAGCTACAGGGCTGGGCTGGGGAGTGGACCTGTAGAAGGCTCCTCACTCTTGGCTAGACAGGTGTTGGAAGGACAGACCTCTACCCCCATGGACACCAGACCTACCTAACAGGCTTGTGGTCCCAAAGCCTGTGGAGGGAAAGAGAGGACAGGATTGGCAATTGGTGAGCCGGCATCCAGGAGGGCACTCCTCCGACTGTGATGGTTTCCATCAAGTTTCTTGGCCCCCATTAAGGTTACCTGAGGTCTGGTATCTGAAGTGCAGTAAGTTATCCCCCTGGCCCTTTTCTGTGTAGAATAAATACCTTTCCTGATCATCCGTCCGTGGGGTACCCTCCCCCATGTTTCCTATATTCTGGGATTCCTGCCTTAACAGATGGTGTGTCCCCAGTATTATAGGCAGTTTTTCTTCGGGGCATCTCATACTTCAATGATGCCCTTATACATTTCTCCCTAAACTGTACCGAGTGATCTTACACTACACCAGTGACATAATCAGGACAGGAAGTCCTCTACAGTTTAGTGTGGCACCAATGCTCCCCTTTCTGCAACTGTTCCCACAGGACTCTGAGGTTGGAGGTGGGGTGATTTCTAAGAGCAAAGTTACGAAAGGATAGGTGCAGGGTAGACGCTCAGACCTATTTTATTTCAGGAGTAATGTGACTTTGCACAAAGGCGGGAGGGAGGGGCTAACTTAATCCTGTCCTGAGTATCCGAGGAGGGTCACAGTGGGAGAGAATAGCAGATGGAGTCATTGGTTTTAGTTTAACAGCAAGCAGGTTCCAGGCAGGAGTGATAAATTATACGGTATGAGGTCCAAAAGGAGCCTGGTGCGTGGAGAGGGGAGGGAGGAAGACACAGCCTATCAGGATTCTGCTTAGAATGCTGGACTCCAGCTGGCCTCTGTGAAGCTGCAGAAAGATAAGGAGGATGTGGGCCAGGCCCTCTGAAGGTTTGTAGGCCAGGAAGGGAGGCCATAACTTATACATGCGCGATAAGTGGAGGATAGTGTTGGGCAACATCATTCTCTAAACTGCAGATACACTAGCCTTCTGGGAAATAGTTTCTAGTTTCTGGCTTTGTTTTATTATTACTATCATTGTTACATTTTTATTGCATGAGGAGGGTGAAAGTCCGCAAAGGAACAGTCTAGTGCACAAACAGATGCTCAGAGTCCTATACATGTGTGTCTTAAAAACTACATATGAAGAGTCAGCCTTCTTTACCTGGAACAAGATGATGGACGTTTCTGTCTTAGACCAGGTTCTCTAGAAGTGGGCTCCAAGGTGGAAATGGACTAAGGAAGTAGGAAGAGGAGAAGAAGAGCTGAGGGGAAAGAGGGCTGATATAAATGTCCATCTAGCAAACTGTGCCATAGGAAAGATCTGAAGACAGTGTAGACCCATGAGCGCACCTAGAGCAGAGAGAGCTTACTGGAGTACTCCATCAGACTTCGGCTGAAGGTTGTGCCCAGCCCTTCAGCTCTCTTTCATGTATGGGCAAAGCAGGTAGTAGGAGGGCCATTCTCCAGCAGAGATGTCTGTGAAGTGTGACAGACATGAGGGTGTGTGGGCTGACCACCGCAGCACCCGCTGTCCAGGTGTGTGGGGGCCGACTCCTGCAGCACCTGCTGACCAGGTGTGTGGGCTGACCATTACAGCACCTGCTGTCCAGGTGTGTGGGCCGACCCCTGCAGCACCTGCTGTCCAGGTGTGTGGGCTGACCACCGCAGCACCCGCTGTCCAGGTGTGTGGGGGCCGACTCCTGCAGCACCTGCTGACCAGGTGTGTGGGCTGACCATTACAGCACCTGCTGTCCAGGTGTGTGGGCCGACCCCTGCAGCACCTGCTGTCCAGGTGTGTGGGCTGACCATTACAGCACCTGTTGTCAGGTGTGTGGGCCGACCACTGCAGCACCTGCTGTCCAGGTGTGTGTGGGCCGACCACTGCAGCATCTGCTGTCCAGGTGTGTGGGCTGACCAGTGTGGCACCATCGATGACTCACCACTCATCTGTCTCAGTCATGATGTAAGATTCATATTTAATGAAATAACAAGAGGTATGTTTAAGCAGTCCTGGTCAAGGTGTGGTCCCACCCATTCTTGTCTCAGTTGTAACTCTCTTGAAGGGTAGTCTGGCGAGTGAGAACTGGGAGGAATTTCTCCCTCCAACTGGACCTTTCCTGCTCCCTGTGTGTGAGACACCTGGGCTAGCTAAAGAGAGGGATGGAAGTGTCTCTTCTCTTTGAGTATCTTTATTTCTGCTGGGATCCTGCCAGTGGTTATGGTGTCTTGTTTTAGCCTTGTTTAATGGGACAAGGTGGGTAATTACCAGTCGCCTCCCCTTCTTCATTTCTTCTGCCTGACCCCCTGCTTGTACAAGGAGCAGGACCTTCTTCCTGCCAGCTGTCTGTCACTGTGATAAATAACCCGAGAGAATCAACTGACAGGAGAAAAAGGTTATTTTAACTTACGATTTCCGAGATTCGAAGCCGTGACTGGTCAGCCCCATCATTTAGGTCTGGGACAAGGCAGTATGCACATTGAAATGCAAAGCTACTCACCTTGTAGAAGACAGAAAGCGTGTGTGGGTGTGTGTGTGTGTAGTGGGGAAGTTGATTGAGATTGTGGCAGTAGCCGGGGACTCAATACTCCCTTCAGGAAGATAACCTTAGTGACCTAACTAAGTTCCCCTCCTAAAGCTTCCACTGCCTCCTACTAGCATTGGGGGCTAGGAACTAAGTCATTAGTACATAGGCCTCAGGGAAAAGTGAAGATCCAAACCATGACAACAAAGAATGGCTTTCTGATGCCTGAGTAGCTGCACCAGCCAGCCAGAGACTGATCTTTCTCAGCTCTGTTTGTTTCTACAAATCTGAAACAGATTTTTATCCCTTCAGTGCAAATATATACCCCCCACTGTATACAATGCAATAACTATGGGTATGCAAATATCCTTCTAGGAAACAGTATCTATTTTGTTTTTTCATTTAGTTTAATTTACATCTATTTGTTTTTGTATATGTATGTAGGCATGTGTGGCCATGTGAAGGTCAAAGAACTTGGGGAAGTTGGTTCTGTCCTTCTACTACATGGGTTCTAGCGAATGAACTCATGTTGCTAGGCATGGTGGCGAGTACCTTTTCTCGGCTGAGCTGCTACACGGGGTAGAGGAGGTGGAGGATGGTGATGGTGGTGGTGGTGGTGGTGATGGTGATGATGGTGATTTGCACTGGAGATCAAATGCCGGTCCTTGCTCATACAGCCAAGAGTCCCACCACTGGGCCACATGCCACACTCTCCGTTTCTATTTTCAGTGACACCATTTTCCCAGAAACTTAGCTGATGAGGTGTAAATTAGAGGCATTGAGAACTGTAGATCTAGGCTACCAGAGAGTGTAAAGATCAAAGGGAGAGCTTTGACATCACAGCAGGGCATAGCAGCACACACCTTGGCTCTCCAGGTCAGTTCCTGCCCCGCCTTTACTCCATGTATTCCCATGAGCCTCTGAGTCTGTATTTGCTATCCTGCCACCATCCTCTCCGCATTGCTGTTCGCCCGCCCGTTACCCTCTTCCACTCTGATAGGCTCTGCTACTGGGAGCCAGGTATGCACATTGCTTTAAAGTAACCAATTGCAGGAGGCTTCAGAAATGAAGCCTGTTGTTACAAAAGGGTTTTGATTGAACATGAAGAGTGTGCCAGTAATAAAGTATTAGTAAGAATTTCATGCATCTGCTATTCTGATCCTGCAGCAATTGGAGGAATTCTTGAGACACAGAGGGCAGAATAATGTGACAGAGCACACAGCGTCAGATGAGATTTACAATACTGTCTCTCAAGGGCAGCACCATGATAGGATCTAATTAGGGCAGCTGATAGAATGTAGGAATTCATCCTTTCTTCGTTCCGCACCAGTGTGGGTTTTATTTTTTCACTTAGTTTAAGGATCAAGAACCATACAAATAGTAATTGTAAAAGGAAGAAAACTAGCAGCTACAAGAAAAAAGTGTTGTTAGTACAAGAGGCTAGGATGATGTTTTCCCTACGGTTTCCCCACAGCCCAAGTTGATTGGTATCATGCTGGATGATTACTTATTTTTTTTCCGTGAAAGACAGTATAGTGAAAGTATAAAAATCTTCCAGAAAAAGTACACTCGGGTCTCCCACAGAAAGAAAAAAGCCTGACTGGATCCCAAGGCTTCCTATTTTGCAGGGATTGTGGTGTTAGGGGACGTGCTGGGAACAGAACTCAGGACTCTGTGGACATCCTGCTTCTGAGCTGCACTCCCAACCTCAGGATGGTGGTATTTGCTTTTGATATTGCTGTTTGTCCGAGATAGGGTCTTACCTGCAGCACGCAGGCTGACCTTGGACTCCGAAGCCTCTGACGCCCTGTCCGGAGTGCTGAGATTACCAGTGTGTACCATCACGTGATGTTTTTGTCTGTTGAGGGACTTTTTCTGCACTGAGCATGGAATGTTCGGCTTCATACATGTTAAGTGCTTTCCTCCAGAGTTAAGTTCACAGCCCTCCCTTAGTTAATAAGACAAACACCCCAGAAGCAGCAATAAAAGGTTTCAAAAGTTTACTAACTGAAGATAGCACAAGTATATAATCAGCTATATGGTTAAATGTTATTCTAATTTGACACAACTGCCTTGGAGGAAGCTGCTTGTTTTGGTTGTTTGTTTTTAGAGACAGTATATCATTTTGTCGGCCAGGCTGGCCTGGAACTCATACACCTGCCTCTGCCCCAAGTGAGTGCTGGGACTAAAGTTGTGCCACCATGCTTGTCTGAGGAAACTGGTGAGTGTGTGTGTGTGTGTGTGTGTGTGTGTGTGTATTTATGTATGTGTTTCTGCGTGTACTGGGAAAATTGCCCAAACTATTGTGTGTGTGTGTGTGTATATATATATATATATATTTTTTCTTCTTCTTCTTCTTCTTCTTCTTCAAAATCTTCATACTGTGTTAGTCACTTGCCTGATGCCACCAAATACCCCACAAAAGGAATGGAAGGAAGGAAGGAAGGAAGGAAGGAAGGAAGGAAGGAAGGAAGGAAGGAAGGAAGGAAGGAAGTGTTATTTTGGCTCACAGTTCCAGGGACAGATCATGACGCATCATGACAAGGATCAGTTCCGGGAGATGGATCATGACAAGGATCAGGAAGTGATTAGTCACACTGCATCCATAGATAGGAAGCAGAAAGAGACAAATGCTGGCATCCAGCAACCTTTCTCTTTCACGTGCAGTCCTGGACTCCAGCACTCGGAATGGTTCCCCTCACCTGCAGGGTTATCAGTAGTTTACTCTGACTCTTGCTCAGACACCCACTGCCTTCCACCCTCTTGACCCTTGTTTTGTTGAGCAACAAAAATTCATTTAGAGCAGTGGCTCTCAACCTGTGAGTGGAGACCCTGTTGGGGGTCCCCACAACATGAGGAACTGTATGAAAGGGCCACAGCATTAGGAAGGTTAAGAACTGATAGAGAAACATCTGTCACTCCCCCATTACGGGCCCTCTCTAATTTCACACGTACCTAGGCTCTGCCTCCCTTCTTTCTCAGTGGCTGGGATGTTGGTGTTCCTGACTAGGGCCAAGGACTTCCCTGCGGCAATTGTCACTCTCTCCTGAATCACAAGTCCTTCACCTTCTCCAGTCAGGAACTGTCACCATCTGATCTCATCCACCTTTACAGAACCTCTTCTGACACAGCATCCGCCTACCACCTCTTTCCTACCTCTTTCCTCAGCTTCAGTTTCCTCCCCAGCTCCTCACAGTCCTGTTCATCCATCCTTAATCCTCCTCGCCGACAGTTGTTTTGATTCTCACCTCATTAGGTTTTCTAATGAGGAACCCCGGTGGGAGCCCTTTTAAACACCAAGCCCTATGCGAATGCCAGGGTTGTAGGACACCAAGCTGGGCTTGGAGCCATGCAGGTTCCCATGAGACAGATATGCCAACTGAGAAGCACTTCAGGCTCCCAAGTAGTAATTGTAACAGCTGAGGGTACTTATTGCTTTGCATGAGTTGGCCACTCTCCTTGGGCCTTCTCATGCGATGGCCTCATTTCAGAACGCTAACTAACCCACGAGTGGCTATATCATGTACCGTCCCTATGGTACGTGTGAAATAGCTCTGCTTAAGGAAGAAAGAAAGGAAGAAAGGAAGGAAGGAAGGAAGGGAGGGAGGGAGGAAGGAAGGAAGGAAGGAAGGGTTATTTTGGCTCACGGTTCTACTCTTTCTCAGGTTGTAGAAATTCAGGCATGGGGAGATAGAGAAACTTACTCGTGGTTGAAAAGTTTAAGAAAGTCAGTCTACAATTCGACTCTTGTCTGTCAAAATGAGGACCTCTCCTCTTATCAATGGTTGTCATATCTGTAGACTATCCCTTTGTATGAAAAAATACTTGAGGTCACCAGAATCTGGGAGAGAGGACGGGAACCCATTCTTCCCTGGCATCTTTAGACAGTGTAGCCCTGCTGGCATCCCGACTTCTAACGTCTCAGCGCCTGAACTGTGAGACAAGAAATTTCTCCCCTTCAGTGTGTGGTCTTTGTTGTACAGCCCTTGTCTTTAATGGGCAAACGATGTGGGTGGTTCTTGACCACGGGACAGTGACAGGCTGCTCATTAAACTAGTGACTGGTTCCCACAATTGTCTCTTGCTGGCACTGTCTGGCTCAGGTTAATGTCCCTCACGCCATCACCTCTCATGAGCTGTAGCTCATCTTTGCTGATGGCTTCCGCTGTGCTAGAGGCCAAGTGACTGTGTCTGGGAGTTTCGTAGGCTTCCAAAATTCTTACTAATACAGAGACTCTGATAATGATCATCTATATCAAATCGTATCGCAGACTGTGATGTCAAACATAAAAAATAACTCAGTGTTGGTTTGTAAAATACTGTACAAGGTAGTCAGCACAAAGTGGGTGGTTTTAGCCCATCCATCACTTCTTGTTACGCCCTTGAGTCTCACCCGATCAGCCCAATTCCTTGACCTCAGAGGTTCCTTCATTCGAATCCTGAAGTTCATCCCATGAAAAAACAGCTCCAGGTGGCTGCCAACCAGCTACCGAAGGCGAAGTCTGGAGACCTGTACCTCTAGAGACTTGTTAGAAAGAGCTACTGCATTTATCTATATAAATACAGACTGAGTAGGGTACGATGCATCAAGAGTGGCTTGAATGTCAGTTCTGTGTTCTTACTCAGGTAGTCAAGTGTCAGTGTCTTCAGGCAGGAGAGAGGCTTGGGATTGTTTGAGAGACCCAGATCATGGAATTTCATAAGGTGCCCAATCCAATCCATCCCTGATGTCTTTTTCCAAAAACAGCCAGATAAGACTGTTGACTAGACCTGTTTTTTTGTTCTTTAAGTAGCCCATGATAAAACGAGTTATTTTGTGCAACTAGTGAAGTGGGGGAAAGATCAAGAGCAAAAGAGTGCAGAAAAATAGAAACCTTTTTCCCACCAGGAAAAGCTCCCTTCTCAGTGACACGTGAAGGGATCAAAAATACCTATGAAATAGTTCATATTCTAGAAAAAGGACAAAAGGAAGGGGCTGGAGAGATGGCTCAGTAGTTAAGAGCACTGCCTGCTCTTCCAAAGGTCCCGAGTTCAATTCCCAGCAACCACATGGTGGCTCACAACCATCTGTAATGAGGTCTGGTGCCCTCTTCTGGCCTGCAGACATACACACAGACAGAATATTGTATACTAAATAAATAAATATTTTTTTAAAAAAAAGAAAAAAGGACAGAAGGAAGTGGACCCGAGTTGCTTAACTGTCTAGTTGCTGTGGAGTCCCAACAAGGTGGTTTCAACGGTGTTGAATGGTGACGTGCTTCCTGAGCTTCCACAGCTATTGCTCTACAAGCCCTTGGATGATAGTATTTCAAAGATCTCCCTGCCTGCTGATTACAGCCAGGATTTCAGTGGCCTGAGAGCGGCCTCAGTAACAGATGGGAGAATGTTCAGATCATTGTGGTTCTGGGTTGCAGGAGAGAAACAGAGGTAAGATTTGGAAACTAGCTCATCGCAGCTCTAATAAATTTGATGTGAGGAGTGTGCAAGAGGGAGGGTTCTCATGACCTCCTGTGTCAGGGTTGGTGCCATGTTGGCAAATTTGGGAAGGAAAGATGTGTGTCAGTAACGACTTCCATTTTGTATGCGTTAGGTTCGATGACCATGTAAGAGCACAGGGTGAGTTGTTAAGGACATTATCTAGAAAGATCTGGAGCTTAAATGGGAGCTTTGGGGTACATCTGCATAGTTACCAGTTTCCATAGAAAGCCAGGGGAGAGTGGTACTACCTAAGTGGGAGTCTGTTGATGCTGTCTTAGGGCTAACAGCGTGGCAGTGAATGCAGGATTTCTTTTTCTCAAAAGACATCTAAAGTCCTCGGGCACATTCCAGATCAAAGGTTGGCTGTTGGTTCGTTCCCTTTAACTGTCTAGTTTCCCTGAAAACAGAGTCTACCTTTAAAAAATAATCTTCTATATCATGATTTATTATTTTCTTCAGATTCTTATTTTTTTTTTTGTAAGAGTGTTTTGCCCTTTATGTATATAACTACACCACCTGCATTCCTAGCGCTCTTGGAGGTTTGAAGAGGGCATGGAATTCCTTGGAACTGTAGTTACAGATGGGTGTGAGCTGCCATGTGGGTTCCGGGAATTGAACCTGGTCTTCTGCAACAGCAGCAAGTACTCCTAAACAATCAACTGGCCCTCAACCCGCTAAATGAAACCTACTTTTGAATTTGTTAATCTGAACATAAGCATCTGATTATCTATAACAGGGAGGATTTCTGAGCCTGGTGGAGATAAACCTGCCTTCTAACTTGTAACCAAGAGCGTTACTTGATTTTTTGCAAAAGACTATAGGTAGTATGCAGAAGCAAGATCTCAAATGCTCATCATAAGAACCACATTGTGTGGGTGTGGTGGGGTCAGTCCTAAGCATGGCATAACCTATACACTATCTTATTAAATACTTCCCTTTAAGATGGATGCTCTATACCATTCCACAGTGTGAAAACTGAGTCTGGAGCCTAGGCAACTTGTCATGTTAGCCAGATGTGAAACAGGGCCTGGGCCCAGGTCTATTATTCATCGGCAGAGACTAAATACCTCAGTGCCAACCCATGATGTTTCTAGAAGCTGGTGCAGGGAATGTGTCCACCCTTTGGTCCTCAGCTGGTCATCTACGTGTGAGGCTCCTCATTCAGGAGTCTCTTCTCCCAGGGGCTGCCTTGCCCAGGTGCAACTTTAGGGAAATAACCAGGAAAGTCAGCTCTAAGTTTCTCACGGAAATAGTAATAACAGTTGTTTTACAATGTTTATAACTTATTAGAGGCATTTCCAGACCTTTTCAGCCTCCGTCTTTTGCCCTGATGTCTACTGCTCACGTCTTTATAGCTGCAGGAGTTTCTTCTTGCGTCTGATTTCACTTTGCACAATTTTAGTTACCTACAACCTAAGAATGCTATATGGAAAATTTCAGAAACAGTTCATAATTTTTTACTTCTGAAATGTCCTATGTTCTGTTCTGCTCTTCATGGATCCAGATCACCCTTTTGTCTAATGTATCCATGCTGTGTTCAGTGTCTACCAATTAGTCCGCTGAAAGCCTTCTTAGTCATTAGAGTAATTTAACCTTCTCGGTACGTCATAATAGTGTCTGTGTTATCATTAGTCATTATTGGTAAGCTCTTACTGTGCCTCATATATAAATTAACTTTTATTATGTAGAAAGGAGATGAGGGTCGTCCTCACTCTCCCTAGTTCCTATGTAGGCTCTTGAACTGGGTCTGGGAACCCAATTACTTCTAGAGCTGATTTACAAGAGAAAAGCATGTGGCCTCTCTTAATTGTCAATATACACAGGGCCCTTCACAGGAGAGTGAAGTCCAAAGCAATGCCTGAACAAAGAGCAGATATGTGTGACAGAATGAGAGGAGGGATGGGTGTCCATCTGGATTAGGTGCCAGGAGTTCCAGGGCTGTTCCTAAAACACCTAAGTGAAAGAATGTCAGAAGTTAGGATTAGCTCAGGATTTGTTTATTTAGATTCATTTGATCCACGCCCAACTATGGGTTGGCATTCGGCAGGACTTGCCTTCCCAAACACTTTTGTTGTTGTTGTTGTGTTTGTTTTGTTTTTTGAGACAGTGTTTCTCAGGGCTTTGGAGCCTGTCCTGGAACTCGCCTTGTAGATTAGGCTGGCCTTGAACTCACAGATATCCACCTACCCCTGCCTCCCAAGTGCTGGGATCAAAGGCTTGCGCCACCACTGCCCAGCTTCCTCAAAGACTCTTTATGTTTTACTGTGCAGAGGAAAGGATAGGCCAAATGGCCTTTTCTGAAGCCACAGTTCCTTAATAATTTTAGCTGCGAGTAATCACTGTACCAATTTGACCTATGTGTGACCTATGTTGAGATGACACCACTTAACCCCTTCCTGTGTGTGTGTGTGTGTGTGTGTTTGTGTGTGTGTGTGTGTGTGTGTGTGTGTGTGTGTGTAGGAAAACTTCAGGCTCTAAGGATCTGGTGATGCCTGTGGTTTCGGGAATTCACTGGGAGTCTGGGAATGTACCCCTCTAATGTGAAGGAATGCTTGCAGTAGATGCAATGGTGAGAAGTGGGAGCTTGTCCATCAGGGAAGGGAAGGTTTTTGTCCTGGCCTTTGTCTCCAATCCCAGTGACTGCTGGATGGTTGTTAAAGGGCCCCAAGCTCAGTGGGAGGGCATGGGGGCAGGGGGGCCCTGGAGATGCCATTCCAGCCCAAGGAATCCTTTTTATCCTTCATCCCGCCAGGCCTCTGCTTCTTGTCACTAGACCTGTTGGCCTCTGAAAAATGAGAGTCCGGCCTGGTGGGGTTCTGGGGGCTAGCCTTAAGTCTGTCTTTTAGAAGATGGAGATCTCTGTATTCGCCACACATTTTCTACCCATCCCAGCTCCACAGATTAAAATCTCCATACTCCAGTTACTATTAAACCTCAGCAAGGGATTGAACAGGCTTTTAGAATGCATTGATTAGGTCTGACCTCTGCTAGCTTCAGGTTCTGTGAAGTCGTAGTTAAAGCTCCACCTTCAAGTTAACTGGCCCTCTTTACTCAGAGCAGAATAGACACTGCTATTTTCCCCTCAAACTTTGTATCAGTTTCTGGTTGAGACGAGATCTATTTTATGGAAGACTTCTTGTTCACATGAACCCTTTAATTTTCTTGTATTTTCATTCTATATAAATTTAAAATCCAAAGGTTACTGTGCATAAACAGAGTGCTCCAGTGGAACCAAGTCTTTCTTTTTGACATTCTCAACTTTAGATTCGGATTATTTATAATTAAATTTTACACTCCTAGGAGTAAATGAAACTTAATTGAATTTTGATAAGTTACTCACAATCTCACTGGAGTGTAGTTTCTCTCCTGCCATATGGGAAATCCTGGGACGGCAAGGACTGTTATAGAAACTGCATCTGCCAAGGCAGCAGAGGGCACGCCTTTGTTGAGGGCAAGGGAGGGTGACCTGAATGCATTTTATTTGCTTGTATTTCTAGATAGGAAGTGAAGCTCATGGTGTTGAGAAAGCATTCTTGGAGACAGAAAGGGAAAGAAAAGCGATGCTTTTCTGAGCAGTTTAGGGCAGCAGCAAACTCAGGTACTGCAAGACTGTGTATACACAAGGGGTTAGGACACACAAGGGGTTAGGAATCTTGGAAGGGCTAATTGTTCCCATCTCTTTAGAATAGCTTAAGGTGAGCTCGCCCTCGGGTAGGGGGCGGTGTCCTTTGACCAGGTGATTATTAGCTTACCTCACTGGATTAATTTCTATATTTTGGATAGATTGGAACACTCGCTCTCCACTCAGCCCAGAGAAGTAGATTTTCCTAAAGGGCCTTCATGAAGCCCTGGTCAAGGCTACTGTAACACTTGGACAAGAAAGCTAAAGTCTTCAAATGAAGACACACTTTACCAGGCTTGGTGACACACACCTTTAGTCCAGCAAGGCAGAGGCAGACAGATCTCTGTGAGTTTGAGGCCAACCTGGTCTCTACAGAAAGTTCCAGGCCAGCCAAGGCTGCCCAGTGAGACCTGATCGGAGTGTAAGGTCCTTGGGCATTTGTATAATGTGCCCATGTACCTGGTTCCCTGTCAATTTGATACAGGACTCTGAATTAAAGGTGTATGAGAATTCACGTGGACTAAGATCTGAGAGAACAAAGAATTCTAGAATCACATCGCCCAAGGTTACAGAAAGGGAAGCTGAAGCTTAGAAACATCAAGTGAGAAAACCAGCTTCTCTTACTAGAGCGCCCTTAGGGTTGGTGTGTGTGAGGCCCCACGGGAGGAACTCAGTCTGGGCCATCCCTGGTCCCTGCTCCGTCCTGTGATGTCAGTGCTTTGCTCTCCGCCTTCGGGTGGAAACTTTCCAGCTGAGGGGCAGGGGATCCTCTAAGAGCAAAGACTGATTCTGAAGCCTAGTGTGGACTTCCTGTCACACACACACTCACACACACACACGATGAAGTTTTTTGTAAGGATGCATTTGTGATTTATTGGATCTTCACCTTTATGCATAGAAAGCACTTTATATATGTGGTAAAGATATATAGATAGATACACATATACATATATATGTATATATATTTAGAAAAATGCAACATTAATTTATAATTTTTTATTTTCTGCAGAAACAGAGGGGTAATTTAATTTTTATTTCAAAGCCCTTCTACAGAGAACTGTGCTGCAACTAAAAATAATGTTTTTAAAAAATAACATTGAGTCTGCATCCTTGGTTTTCTTCAACTTCGTTTTATTATTATTAACTTTTTAGGTTAGCATGCAAAATAATGATCTTCATTATGACATGTTCATTACTTTGCTTACAATTGTCACAATTATTAGCCTCATCTACACACACATATGTATATATGTATACATATGCATGTGTGTATATGTGCATATGTATATATAATATTTTAAAATTCAGACTCAGAATAAGAGAAAGCACATGATATGTTTCTCTTTCCCCTGTCGCCCTCTCTTATTCCCCTGCCCTTTGTTCCTTTAGACCTCTTCCTTTCCCCAACATAGTCTCCCTTCTATTTTGATGTCCTGTGTGTGTCTGCATTTATTTATTTGTGTGCATATGCAGGAATGTACGTATGGCACTCAAGTGGAGGCCAGAGGTCAGCCTCAGGTGCTGTTCCTCTGAAGCTGTTCATGTTGTTTTCTGAGACAAGCTTTCTGACTGGAATCTGAGGTTCACCAGTTAGGGTAGGCTGGCTGACTCTCCAGCCCTAAGAATCTTCGTGCTCCTACTCCCTCAGCAACGGGATCACAATCACGTACCCCCATGCCAGCATTTCCCCATAGGTGCTGGTGGTAAGACTTGGATCCTCATATTATGTAACAAGCATTGTACCAACTGAACTAATTCCCGTGTGTGTGTGTGTGTGTGTGTGTGTGTCAAATTCCATATGCTAGAGAAAACTTACTTGTCTTTCAGATGGTATAGTTTATGGCTTGTTTCACTTATCATGATCTCCAGTTCTATCTGTTTTCCCCTAAATGACCTAATTTAATTATTCTTTATAGAATAGACAAACGCCACTGCCAAATGTACCACATTTTCCTTATCCACTGATTAGCAGTTAAAGGCTGATTCCGTGTCTTGACTGGGATGAATCGTGCTACAATAGCCATGGATGTACAAGCATCTCTGTGGCTTTTTATAGTGTGCTGACCTAAGAGTCCTTCAGGTCCATACCCAAGAGGGATAGCTGCCTCAAATGGTAGTTTTATTTTCCATTTTTGTAGGAACAGATATCAGTATTACTGGGGAATCCAAGGTTCCTTTCTACTTCTTAGACTCAATGATAAAAGAATTCTACAATGGACTCAGCAAGAAGTTGAGGGGAGTTGTAATAGAGTTTGAAAGGAAGCGGACAGGGCAGGAGAGCTGTGAACCTTGGTAGTTTGGGGGAGGATGATGAGGGAGAAGAGAAAGAAAGTCAGCATGTTCAGCCATGGAGATCAGCAAGCTGCTTTATCATAGGACTGGGGGCGGAGGGGCTTCAGAAAGACAGCAGGAAAGCCCAGCCTCAGGGAGGCTTGCTTGGCTTTTGCTCAGTATCTGAAAAAGAGATAAAGAGAAGGCAAAGCTTGTTCAGTGTCCCCGAACAAAGGACTGCACTAGGGACTCATGGATAGAAATAGAGTTTATTAAGAAAGGGAAACCATTGCCAGGCTGGGTGGCACACACCTTGAATCCCAGCACCCTGGAGGGAGCCAGGGGCAGGTCAATGTTTGTGAGATCAAGGCCATCCTGGTCTATCATAGTGCGTTCAGGACAGTCACTGTGCAGTGAGACCCAGTTTCAATAAAAGATGGAAAGTACTCCAGAGAGTAAGATTAAGCTGGTGACCTGGCAGAACAGCCCCCAAAGAGTTGGACCACAGGGTACACAGCCCTTTATGGGACATTCTAAGGCTCCAGCCTCTCTTATTTGTTAAACTCAGGTTTTCTTTGTGTTTGTTCTGTTCCTTATGGAGGCCCAGGTAGGGAGGAGCTTCCAGACTTTGATTTACCTGAGCATGCTCCATTTGACCTGTGAAGCCTAGCTAGGGAGAGATTTCCAGTCCTTCTCTGCCAACTGGCTCCTTCCGTGTGTGTTCATCTTAATGTATCAGCCTACAGTTCCTACTCTTCCTGCCCCACTGGGTTGCAGAGCGAACCTCTGAAGGAATCCCAGGTTCTCGTGACCCTAAACAAGGACGTGAACAGAGGCACACAGTTGTAGCTGAGCCCGAGATTGTTATTACAGAAGGGAGGAGGCTGGGTTGGAGCAGGGCTCTGCTGATGAGGTTACACAAAAGATGGGGCTTTTATGTCACCAGGGCGCAGGCTTCTGGTTCATTTTCGTAGCACAAACTTTATTGCATATGCTGTTACATGCCGTTCTAGATACAATGTCCTGTGTCACGACCTGCATTTCCACCTAGTTGTGTGCAGTCTACTATTATGACAAATCATAGGTCACTTTCAGATACCCTGTGGTTTCTTCCCTTCCTCGGGGCTACGTGGTTTCTGCAATATACTAGTTTTTGCAGCACTTACACAAGGCTCTCCCGGTCCTTAATTCTCTAGCCTCAGAGTCTCTCTATTGATTTCCATAGAGGCTGCACAGGTTTACATTCCCGCTGGCCATGCTAAAGCTTTCTCTTTGCTCACACACTCAGCAGCACTTGTTATTTGCTTGCTTGAGGATAGCCATTTTGGCTGGGATAAAATGGAATTCGGTACAGATCAAATGTGCATTTCCCCAATGGCGAAGGATGCTGACCATTTGATCAAATGTGCATTTCCCCGGTGGTGAAGGATGCTGTCCATTTGTAGTTCTTTTGAAAACTGTTATGTTCAAGATATATTTTTCTCCATTTATTGACTAGATAGTATTTTTTGAGCTTTAGTTTTTGGAGCTTTGATTGTTTGTTGTTTCAAGACAGGGCTTCTCTCTACACAACCTTGGTTGTTCTGGAACTCACAGATCTCTATCTATCTGCCTCTGCCTCCCTCGTGCTAAAACTAAAGGCGTGCACTCTTGTGCCTGACTATGAAGTTCTTAATATAGTCTTGATATTAATCCCCTAGCTGATGTATAATTGACAAAGATGTTCCCCTAGGCAATCTCTTTATTCTCTACTGATTGTTTGCCTTTGACGTACAAAAGCTGTTTTTGTTTTGTTTTGATTTGAGACAAGGTCTCTCTATGCAGTCCTGAAATTCACTATATAGATCAAAATGGCCTGGAACTCCCTGCTGCCTCTGCCTCCTGAGCACTGGGATTAAAGGCAATGTACCACCACACCTGGCCATGATTGCTTTGCTATGTAAAAGCCTTTTAATTTCAAGCAATCCTATTGATCAAATCTTATTATTTTTTATGCTATTAGAGTACTCAGAAAACCCATGCCCGTGCCTATATCATACAGTGTTATACTATGTTTTTCCATTAGCAATTTCAGCACGTTAGATCTTACATTAAGCCCTTTGAGCCATTTTGAAGTGATTTCTGGGCAGATTTCTGAGCAGGGTTTCTATTCGGGGGCTCTTGTGTGTCCATATCTACTTTAGAATTTCTCTGTCTGGCACTGTGATGAATGACATTGGGGTTCTGAAGGGGATGTGCTGAGTATTCTGAAAGGGCATTGCTTTTGGTAACAGCTATTTTCACAAAGTTAATCCTGCTAATTCATGAGCATAAGGGGTATTTTCTTCTTCTAGTGTCTTCCTATTTTTTTCTTCAATATTTTGCAGTTTTCATTGTGGAAGTGTTTTACCTCCTTGGTTAAATTTATTCCTAGTCACTTTACTTTTGTATTTTATAAATGGAATTTTTCTCTGATTTTGTTATCAGTAAGTTCATTGTGGGTATGTAGGAAAACTACTGATTTTAATAAAATCTTCCATGTATGGTATGCATGCGTGTACATATGTGTGAGGGTTGCATGTGTGTGTGAGGCCAAGGTTGATATCAAGAGCCTTCCTTAACCACACTCTATCATATTCATTGCACAGGGCCTTTCAGTTGAACCTAGAATTTGCAGAGAAGACTAGTGTAGCCAGCATGTTTCTGCCTTCTGAGCCCTGTGTCGCAGAAGGACTGCTGTACCTGTGGGTGGGCTGCTGTATCCACCGAGTAACTGTTTCTGGTCTGGGAATTTGGTGTGGTGATTTTGTATCCTGATACTTTGCTGAAAATATTTATCAGGTTTAAGAGTTTTCTAGTCGAATGGATAGGGACCTTTAAGTATAGGATGTTGTCTTCAAACAGGCATAGTTTGACTTCTTCTTTTCCTATTTCCACAACTTTTATGTCTTTCTATTGTCTTGTTGCTCTTGTTAAAACCAAGACACAGTGGGCAGTGGTGCCACATGCCTTTAATCTCAGCACAGAAGCAGATGGATCTCGAGGCCAGCCTGGTCTACAAAGTGAGTTCCAGGACAGCCAGGACTGTTACACAGAGAAACCCTGCATTGGAAACAAACCAAAACCAAAAAAAAAATAAGTAAGTAAAATAAAATCAAAAACAAAACCCAATCAAACAAACAGAAAACAAACAAAATGCTAGAACCCCCTTCCCCCCCAAAAATAAAACAACAGAAACCCTGAAACACAATGTTGAGTGAGACAGGGGAAAATGGACACAGTTGTCTCATTCTTGATTTGAGAGAAAGTGCATTCCCCACTTAGTATGATGTTAGACCGAGGTTTGCTATATTAAGCTAGATTATTTCGGTTCCTAGCTTTTCCCAGGAATTACAGCACGAAGGAGCACTGAACTTCGTCATAGACCTTTGCTGTATCTATTGAGGCCCTCACGTGCTTTCTGCCCCTGGGTCCAGTCAAGTGACGCATTTCACGTATTAGTTTGGGTATGGCAAACTTCGCGCCTTGGGACTGAACCAGATGTGGCCGTGGAGAATAATCTTATACAGGGTTATTGAGTTCAATTTGCAAATATTTGACCGAGAGCTTTTGCATGTATGTTCATCGGGTAAATTGCCCTATAGTTTTCTTTTTTGTCTTTGTGTCCTTGTCTGGTTTGGGTATAAGGAGAATACTAGCTTTATGGTATCAAAGGAGTTTGGTAGTATTCCCTTCTGATTATGGAAGCTTTAGTTCTTCAAATGTCTGATAGAATCTTACAGTGAGACCCCCATGCCTGCTCTTTGTCCTTTTGGGAGATTGTTGCTGCTTCATTCTCTGATTATGGATCTGTTTATGTTATCTCTCCATGGTTTGATTTGGCTAGGTTATGTGTCTGGGAATTGACCCATATCTAGGTTTTGGAATAACTTGGAATAAATCTTTTGGATTTTCCAACAGTTCCCTAAGAGCCTCTGGGTTTTGTTGATATGCATTGTTATGTCTTCTTTTTCATCTCTAATTTTATCGTTTGGGTCTTTTCTTTCATTCTTTGGGCTGTGGTTTAGTTGACAACCAGCCTGGAATCTGCAGTAAAGGGCAGCTAGAATCTCCATCTCAAACAAAGTACGAAGTGACAACTGACACTGATTGTCCTCTGACCTTCATATGTGTGCTGTGGCACTTGCATGTCTGCACTCTCACACTTAAGCGTGCATGTACACATGCATGTAACACACATGCACACAAATAGAAATAGTCGAAATAGTTCTAAAAGCAAGAAACTAAGAAGGGAAATGCAATGGGGAAATGAAGTGTGCGATGTTTCTGGGCTGTCTGAAATTGGAGTCTGGTGACGTCAGAGACTCCTCCTGTCTTTCACACCATCCAGGCTAGCGCTGAGCCGGACCCACCAAGGGCCAGGTGTCCCCAGAGCTGTCTTCCTGTTTGGAGCTTCCCTTTGTATAGCAATGGCTGCAGACAGCTTTGTTGTCTGCACAGTGGACATGTTCTCACACCTCTTAGGTCTCCCCAGTACATACACTTCGGGGTGGCTTATATTCCAGTCAGGAGACAGCTTCCGAGTGTATTTGGAGTAAGACAAGCACCCACCGCTCTGAGATCTGTACAGGTGAACAAAACTCACCCTGTATCTTTCGAAGATCCAGCTGGGGTAGGTAATGCTTCAGAAGTCAAATACTTTGCTGCAGCCTCGGAGTTCTCGGTCTCAATGGCAGTACACCACATGCCCAGTAGGTGATGCTAGAAGATGACCTGCTGAGCTCAGATTCTTGACTCCAAGTCATCTTGGGGTGATGGGCTCAGCATTGGGCTCCAAACACAGGGCTGCTACCTATTGTACTCTTAATGTCCCAAGGTGACTACTATTCTCTCCTGCTGCTTTAGCTCCTCCTGATGTCTGTTGTATCCATGTTCCCCTCCATGATTGCCTACCATGCTGTCTGCCCCCTGGGGATGTGACAAGTTGTCTCCAGGCTCCCTGGCTTGTTATTGTTCTCTGTCGCTAGACCCCTAGTGTGCATGAGTTTCAAACCACGTTATTCGTGGCTCCCTGAGTCACTAGAAGTGACAACATGATATTGTCTTCTGACAATAGTGGTGGTATCCACAGCTTCCTGGTCACTGGGAGTGACCACAAAATGAACTTCTGTAGAATACAGCTCCCACCTATCCTGGTGCCATTGTTTGTTCTGTCCCATCAGAACACAACAGATGACATTAGAGTTGTAACTGACAGACATCTTCCATATTTAACAGGGTTTCTGATAATGTGATTGTCTCAGACTAAGTACATCACCTTTCAATTCATTCAATATGCATTTCCAGAGAAGACACTAGACTCAGGCTTTTGTCACAGACGGCAGAGCCCCTTTGCTCCCCTTCACCTGAGGACCTTTCTGTCTTGACCACTACACGAAAAGATTCAACATCAGTCCTTCCTGGAGCCGCCAGGTCTTTGGGCTTCGCATCCAAAGCCCCACCCATCTTGTTCTTGCCCTGTTTAGATGGGTTCCCAGTCTGTCTTTGTATCTCTAGCCTGAAGGATTCCAGTCCAAGTAAGGCTCTGGGAGGCTAGAGGCAAGGGCTCAAATGGAGAGCTGTCAGTGTCTTCGTCTGAGTTCCCACTAGACTCAAACAAGAACAAAGAGAGTTGGAAGTAGTTCACTTGGGATGGTCTCCAGAAACCCTTCGGGGATGCGGATGTGAGACAGGGTTGGGGGGGGAGCCGTGACATGGAGTACACTGTACATCACACAAACCCCATCCTATTCGTTTGAGGATGGAAGACTGTGGAGCTGGCCTTGTAGGCTATCTCCCCTCAGTCATAGAGTGAAAGCTATGGGGGGCTGGGAGGTTAATGCCCAGTACTTCAGGTCTGCGGGAAGAGCCAGAAATATCCTCAGGTCAAACAATGCAGATGCTGGCAGTGTGGAGCAGAGTCAGGTGGGTTGGTGCTAGAGACAGGGCCCAGGAACACCTCCGTCATTATCTCCACAGCTGAGGCTCCAGGTGAATGCATATCCTGTGTCTGAAGCATATGAGCTGTGCTCAAAGTCTGCACATGTCTCCTTATCCAAAGACAGTTTGAAAACCAGATGTGGTGCTCCTGCGACCTTTGATTTCATTCCGGAAATAAGGTGGCATCGAGGGTATGCCATGTTTGCGACAAGAGGGTTCTCCGTCTTGGCAGTGACTGATGGAATTAACGAATTTTGGCTTTCAATATGTTTTAGTGGTCAGAATGGAATTTAATCAGTTACATACACATGAATGGTGTTATTATGATAAGTTACATATATATATATATATATGTCAACTGTGCAAGAATATATGTCAACTGTGCAAGAATATATATATATATATTCTTGCACAGTTGACTCTCCATACTGGCTGGTTTTGCTTGGATCCAAGAATTTGAATAACTCTGGATAGAAAATATTTCATGGTAGCGGCATGGGTCAGCGGTTAAGAGCACTAGCTGCTCCCAAGGAAGGCTGGGATTTGATTTCAGCACCCACATGGCAGTTCACAGCAATCTGTAACTCTAGTTCTAGGTGATCCAACACCTTCTCCTGACTTCTGCAAGGTTTGCACAGACATATATGCAGGTGAAATATCCAGATACATAAAATAATAAAAATACATTAAAAAAGAAAATATGTGATAAAAAAGAGGTCTGCTTGAATATGCACAGACATCTCATTATCCCAAAGATAGCACAGTGTAACAACCAGGTGTGTAGTGTTGTATTGTGTCGGTTATGGCATCCAGGGGTGACATAAGTTCATATAGGAGGATATGCGTGTATTCTATGCAGGGCACCATTTATGTGAGAGTCTTGAGAATGTGGGTTTGGACACTTGTGAGGTCCTAGAACCTGCCCTCCTAAGCATACTGAACTAAGAAAGTCCTGTTGATGAAAAGCAAATAGGTTTGGGAAATGATATTCTTAAACGCAGTAAATGGCATTATTTTAGCATATAAAACTTTGAGTTGGAATAGAAGTATAGTCTTTGCCTAGCTCTAGATCCCTTCTCAAAATCTATGGGAAAATTGCCCTAGTCTAGAAAGAGAGCACATGCAGTAATCACTTATATAGCCTCTTGGGATTGCTGAGACACAGAATCCTACAAACTTCAGATTCCCTGTATGAGGTGAAGACAGTGGTCTTGAGGAAGGGGACTCTGGGAGACATGGAGGGTGCTAGGGACACTTCCCTCTGGAGACTTCATGATGTTGAAAAAGTCAACAAAAGAAAGAAATTTGAGGATCTTACAGAAAGCAAAGAGAGCGGACCCAGCCAGTAGAGAAATGACACAATTTTAACACTAGAGGGCGTATTTGAATCAGAAAACCTAGTCAGTCACCCAAGTACAGACCCTTGCTACACCCTCTCTTAACTACAGGTCTAGAGAAAGAAACATGGTGCAAACCCAGAAAATAGAGAGAATGCAAGCAGACCTACAGCCTGAGGAGAAAGGAACCTGAGAGTCAAAGCTAATTAATCAATTTTTTAAAAAGTGAGGGTGGTGCTGTTCTAGAGGATTCAGGTTTGATTCCCAGCATCTAAGGAGCAGACCACAACCATCTGTAACTCCAGTTCCTGGGCATCCAAGGTCCTGTTCTGTCCTCTGCAGGTGCCAGGCATGCACATAGTACACAGACATACACGCGGGCAAAACAGTTGTACACCTAAATAATGCTCTGCTGCTGGTGATGATGGTGGTGATGATGATGATGATGGTGGTGGTGGTGATGGTGATGATGATGGTGGTGGTGGTGATGGTGATGATGATGGTGGTGGTGGTGATGATGGTGGTGATGATGATGGTGATGATGATGGTGATGATGATGGTGATGAAGATGATGATAGTGGTGGTGGTGATGATGGTGGTGATGATGGTGGTGATGATGGTGGTGATGATGGTGGTGGTGGTGGTGATGATGGTGGTGATGATGGTGATGATGATGGTGGTGATGATGGTGGGTGATGAAGATGATGATAGTGGTGGTGGTGATGATGGTGGTGATGATGGTGGTGATGATAGTGGTGATGATGGTGATGATGGTGGTGATGATGGTGGTGATGATGATTGATTTAAAAAAGAAAACTGAGAGTGGCTACAGTGTCCTTGCACGTGGCACTTCACAATTGTTAATTTTAGACTGTGAGGAAGATAGTATTTTTTCCAACAAAGTTAACGAACAGCAGCACCCATTCGTTATGTGCTATGTGTTCTCCTGGCCACCATCCCATCAACAAAAAAGTCTTATCCATTCCTCTCAAACCTATGTGGCTTCGGGTCTCACTTGTACCCACTAGAATGGGACTGAAATGTTGCCACATTTCTTCTGAGGATAAATTGGAAAGGCAGAGATCATGTGATGTCCATTTTGCTTTCTGGTTTATTCCTTCAGGCTCTGTGAGCTGCATCACCTAAGCAGATAGACGGTTCTGAGGCTACCATACTAAGAGGAAGCCTAAATTAGGCAGAGGGACCAATGGCAAAGCCCTGAACCACAGGGAGACATGACCTACTACTACAGGCCTGCTGCCCGGCCACACCTCCTCCCATCCCCCCATAGACCAGCTCCAGCTACCATCTGGCTGCAGCCTCCTTATTCAACACTCTCAGCCAGAACTACTCTGCCAAATTCTTCTGGAATTCCAGACCCTCGGAAACCATGGCAATAAGAAAATGAGCATTGTTTTAAACCACCGAGTCTTGTGGTCTTATTACACAACAATGGATAATTAGGATGAATACATCCTTAAACAATAACAATGAGTTCTAGAGAAAAACAGCAGCTTGCTTAACAACTTTTTATGTTAGTTTTTGTTTTGGATACTTTTTGAAGGCCCTGAGCGTCAGGAACGTGTTTTTGAGAAGAATTATGTCCTTCTTAGACTCGGCTGGTAAACCAAGCTTTCCCATGGAGAAGAATTGAGATATTTTTAGGCGCCTTCCTTTTTCTCGTCTTTCTGTTTGCAACTGGTAAGCTGTAACTCTCCACTGCTTTTGGCAAAAGCCGTGGGGTAGACTGTTAGAACAATTTATTTTGTCCATGGATGGGACAACACTGAAAAGATTCAGGGATTCACAGCACATTGCACAAAGGCATGAAACGGTTTTGTTGTTGTTGCCGTTGTTGTTGTTGTTTTCTCCCAGACTGGATGTCAGATTTATTACTGAACATAATTTGGGTATAGGAGTGCATAGTGAAAGACCTCAGAAAGTCAGGACCTGCCTCTTGCCCAGGGAACCCCAATTGAGACCATCTTTTGACTTCATAGCTATCAGGAACGAGACACTTCTTAGCTACCTTGTCTTCAAATTCATCTTCTTCAAACTTGGTGAAGCCCCACTTCTTTGAGATGCAGAATATCTGGTGGCCAAAGGAATTGAACTTGGTTCTAGGCAGGGCCTAATCACCTGTTCCTTATCCTGCAACTGGGTACAGATGAACTTGATGACCTGGTGAGTGTGAACCCTGACCACTGTGCTCTAGGGCTTCCTAAAGGCACCACGCAATCTGTCTGGAGCCTAGACCAAGGACAGCATTGAGGAGATTAGGGCCGAGAAGAGCTGCCAGGAAATTGTCTTGAAGGTCCTAAAGGCTGTGTACATGCCCAAGAATGCTGCTGTTTGCACCAGTGCACACCAGGTCTCCATGGGGTGTTTTTATTTTTGTTTTTGGTTTGATTGTTGGTTTTTTAAGACATGGTTTCTCTGTAGCTTTGGAGCCTGTCCTGGAACTAGCTCTTGTAGACTAGGTTGGCCTCTAACTCACAGAGATTCACCTGCCTCTGCCTCCTGAGTGCTGGGATTAAAGGTGTGCATCCCCACCACCCACTGGGTGTTTTGTTTGTTAAGTTAGTCTTATAACTGAAAGTGTGATTTTACCTTAGTTGTAAGAAACAAGAAAGAAAGTTGTTAGGGATTTATGAAATCTCATGCAAAATAATCACCCATTTTGAAAAACAGAATTACAGGAATTAAGATTCACCCTGCTCTCAAGGTTTTCTGATGAAGCACAGCATTGTGTAGCTCCCAGCAACCAAACGTATCCATTCGCTTAGGCCATAAAGAGAAGTAACTTCCTCTTTATGTATTAGAGTATTAGAGTATTAGAGTAAGTATTAGAGTAAGACTTCACTCTTTCTAGTACAGAGTTAGAGTTCATTTTCATTTCTCTTCTTGGTGCTATGATAAAATGCCCTAAAGGAAGCAATTCAGGGAGCGGAGGCTTTGCTCTGGCTCACGGTTCAAGGGTGTAGTCCATCATGACGGGAAGTTCAGGCAGTAGCGTTTGTCACAGCACGTCCACCATCAGAAAGCAGAGAGAAGAGAGTGACTGCCACTGCCCAGCTACCTTTTTCCACTACAGTCCAAGATCCCAGCCAAGAAAGGGTGACACCCGTAGTGGGTGGATCTCTTCACATCAATTATTGTAATCAAGATATCCCTCCACAGACATACTCAGAGACCCCATCTCTCAGGAGATTCTAGACTTTGTCAAGGTGACAATGAACACTAACCATTACATCCCTACACCTTGTCAACTTGATACCAAACACATCATTATTAAGCCATGATCTTCAGCCCCTTGTCCCCCTAGACTCATAACTGTGTTATAATAAAAAATGTATTTAGTGCAACTTTAAAAGTCCCCATGGTCTTCAACAATTCCAGCGCTTTAAAAGTCCAACATCTCCTACCCATGAACACCTATAAAATGAAAAGCAAGTGCCATACTTCAATATATGACAGCACAGAGTAAAAATTCCTATTCCAAAAGGGAGGAATCAGGGCACAGCAAAGAAGGGCCAGACTAAAGCAAGATCAACATCCAGCAGGGAAAACCTCAGCTCCTGTAGCTCAGAGTCCGGCCTCAGGGGCATGTGATGCACTAAACTGGGCTTCAAAGGCTTGGCCAAGTCCACTCCTGCCATCTGCAGCACACACAGTCCCCCTCTTAAGCCAGCTCCACTCCTTGCCTGCAGCTTTACTCAGCGGACATCCCATGGTCCTGGTACCTCTGCTACCCTCTGGTCCCCATGGCGCCTTAGGCTTCAGCTCCATTCAGTGTCTTCTAAAAGGTACCTTCCGGGATTCCAACCCTGTCGTGCATTGTCTGTCCTTGTTTCTCTCTGAATCCATGGGGCAGAATTCCGGGACAACCTTCAGCTTGTATTTCCCGTGCCTAAAACCAGTACCACGTGGGCAATGCTGCCAAGTTTTGCTGCCCACTTTAGATGCGGCTCAGCCCCACCCCCGCGGGCAGGAGCTGAATCAGCATCGATGTGTTAATCCCGGGGAAACACTTGTTCAGGCAGGTGCCTTTGAGGGTCAGAGAACCCCTTCAAGTGGGGCTTTTTTCCTTTAAGTGAATTTGGATTTCCAGAGGATGGAGACTCCAGCGGGTAGAGTTTCGCCCTTGGGACACCTTTGAGCTCATGCCGGAGGCTCGGTGTTGCTAATCACTTTAATGGTTTCAGCTACTTTCTCAGTACCAGCCTGAATGCTCTCTTGACTTCAGTTTTCCTCTGCTAATAAACAAGTTAGTCTGTTACTTTTAAATTCAACTTTGTTCTTGTTCTAAGGACACAGGCATAATTAAGCCAGGATCTTGACCAGTATGTCACGTGAACAGCCCCGAGTTGAGTTCCTGATAGTTTTCGTTCTCCTCCGAACGTTTGTTTTCCATGGCCAGTGATTACCACTTGCTACAGGGCTAGATAATTATGACCGTCTCATCAAAACAAAGGTGAACAGATGGATACATGCAGCAGAGTTCAGAGTCTGGAAATAGATGTACAAGATATGTAGTCCCTTGGTTCATCACAGAGGCTACACCATGATGTAGTTAAGAAAAGTCCCACATCTGGGGCCAGGTGAGCAGAGAGTCTAATAGGGGAAAAAAATCATGGCAGATCATAGACTTGTTAAAACTAAAATGATCAGACACATATGGATGTTTGTGACACTTTCGCTTGAGAGCTGACGTTAGTGTGCTTCAGTGAGCTCCCCTCTCCTGTTTCTGCTGTCTTCTTGTCCTTTATGAAGTGTCCGTCTCTGCTCCTCCTTTCTCTTGTTTTACTCAAAGTCCTGTCTGCGGTTCACTTATGTCCTCACGCTCCCGCCTGCTTCATTGGGTGTTGTACCCGTGGTTTCACCTGCCTGCTCTCTGAAAATGTCTTCCCCAATCTGTTCTCTCCCGTGGGGGTCGCAAGAGCGACAGGACATTTGACTGTTGTCGCGTCCTCACCAGACACGTCTGTCCTGCCTGTAACGTCCTCTGGGGCTGCGGTCCTGTCTGCCCTTTAATCTTTGCTGAGATCACTCCTCTCTTAAGTGCTGGCCCAGGATCCCTCACCTTGAAGTCTTAAGTCACCATCACTCCCAGTTCTGTCTCTTGGTTCGAGGTCAGCCTCTCCGCGTTACAGCCCAGGCATAATTCCATTTCAATGGCTAAGGAAGTGTTTCATTTATCTTGATTTTTGAATTAACCATTTCAGTAGTCATTGAACCTGTTTCTCTAAATATGGCCACATTTTTTGTTTCTGCACACTTCTGGATAGGTGCCAATTTTATCATGCTCATATTAAACACGGTACCCTGAATTTCTGAGCAGAAGGCCCATGAGTGGCCTGGCTTCTCTAGACCTCTAGCTTCCTCGTTGTTCATGTTCTGTTTGCCAGATACGGTGTTATCTATTTGTCTCTGGTATTTCCCCAGCCATCTATTGGATTCCTCAATCTAGATCTACAATGGAATCTCACGATCAGCTCATTCATGAATGAGATGATTTTACACACTGACATCAGTGCCCTTGGCCTTAATGAGCCAATACGTCAGACTGCCTGTATCCTATGCAGGCATCTAGATCCCAGGCCTTCTGAACGAGGAAGGGTTGGATGTTTCCCTTTTCTCCCTTCATTATCTTTTTGAGGATGTGAGTTTTAGGGTAGAGTAGATTTTTATTCTGATACAACATTACCCATTTATTTCTATTAATTTTTCAACCAATGTTGGACTGTCCAAGTCAGACTCAACGTCCCCCTAATGTAATAATCATCCCCCTGCTCCCAGCCCCTCCTGACTTTTTTATGCTCCACCTGATAACCATATCTGACTGCCTTCCTTGTGTCTCACATAGGTGGGTACAGATTCCTTCCTCCAGTGTGAGTCCATAGTTCCCTAGTTTAGGGCCCTATTGTCTGATCTAAGTGTTTCGCCTTCCTCTGCCCCCTCCCCTTATTCAGACTGTCAGTGCCTTCTCTAGGTTGGCCTGGTAAACAGTAATCATTTGCCTAGTCCCTGTCTGGCTTGCCTTTCCATGACAATCCTGATTTCTGGGGCTGACTAGAATTCCACAGTACTTGTGTTTTATCGCACCCTCTCTTAGCCAGCCTGTTCTGTCTACACGACCGTGCCTTTCCCCACCACACCCCAGCCAAAGCATTGCAGCCCCGGAAGATGGTTCATGGCTAAAACAGGACTCCATTTGTGTTCTCGTACTGTCTGACTTAGACTCTGAAGAGGCTCAACGTGTGAGGGTTAAACTGAGTAAAGAAATGAATTTCTTGTCCCATTTCTTTACTTGTAAAGATGGAATTAGGAATGATTGAAAAAATCCCTAAGAGCCAGGTGTAGCCACACGTGCCTTGAATGCCAGCACTTGGGAGGCAGAGGTCGACCAATCTCTGTGAGTTTGAGGCCAGCCTTGTCTACATAGCAAGTTCCAGAACAGTCAGAGCAGTTCCAGAACAGAAGAGTGAAACCCTGCTTCAAAAATAAATTAATTAATAGAAAAAAAGAAGAAAAATACCAATGATATATAAGCATTTGTAAAAGTATTGATTATTCTTGAATACGTTGACACAGAAACACAGTTCTCACAACAAAGAAAACAGATAGCTTTTTCAGGAGCCAATATGAATGACCATGTCCCAGGAACACAGATTTAAGTTAGCTCAAATGTCAACTTCCAGCATGGGAAGAGTTTCATGAAGTTTTTTATAGTAACAGAACAAAAAAAATCATAAATCAAGATACATTAAAAATCTATGGGTAGAGGTGCTGGAGAGATGGCTAAGAGGTTAAGAGTACGTACTGCTCTTGCAGAGAATTTGGGTTTGATTCCCAGCACCCACATGGCAGCTTACAACCATCTGTGAGCCCAATTCTAGAGGATCTGACACCTTCTTCTGGCCCATTTACACACTGCCTACTCATGGTACACAGACATACATGCAGGCAAAAACCCCACCATATAAAATAAAAAAAAATGAAAATATATAAATGGAAAAAAAAAGTTGACGGAACTAGATGTGATGCTGGACATCTTTATCCTACCACTCGGGACAGAGGCAGGCGGCTCTCTGTGAGTTCTAGGCCAACCTGCTCTAGATCGTGAGCTCCAGGACAGTCAGAGATACGCAGTGAGACCGTTCTTTAGAAACTGGTGTGAACTGATGGGTTATAACAACAGAAAAGAGGGAAAACCTCGCTTTATAGGCCTCAGATGTTACCTGGTGATATTTGTAGCCTTTAGGTTTGTAGATCCTAGGGATCTGCTTGTACATTTCAAAAAGATTTTACCTGATAGTCACAAGAATGTTAGGTCAAACGCAGAAAAGAAACAGTAAATGACTCTTTGGGCCACCAGTGCAGCTAGGTTTCTTTATTCTGTTACATTGTATCCATTTCGGACAATAGCTAAGGGATAAAGAGTCTTCTGAAGTTGGCAGAAATGTTCATTTTCAGAATTATCCTGTACTCTTCTCTTTGTTCCTCCTGTAACGTTGAAAAGGAAATATGCATTTCCTTCCATTCTTTCTTGTCTGCTTTCGTCTGGAGATATGGCCAGGGATGCTGACAAGGTCAAGTTGGAGCTAGAGAGGAAGCACCCAGGAAAGGCCTTTGGAGGAGAAGCATACAAGAATGTTCTTTGTAGCATGCACACACGGTGTGACTTGCTTTTTATGTCCATCTGTGGACAGCTAACCCAATCCAAGTTTTAAAAGGTGTGGAGAGAGGGATGGAGAGATGGCTCAGCCTGCTCTTCCAAAGGTCCTGAGTTCAATTCCCGATAACCATGTAGTGGCTCACAACCATCTGTAATGAGATCTGGTGCCCTCTTCTGACCTGCAGGCATACACGCAGACAGAATATTGTATACATAATAAATAAATATTTTTTTAAAAAGGTGTGGAAAGAGCCAGCAAAATGGCCCAATGGGTAAAGTCACTTACTACAAAGCTTGGGTGCCTAAGACTGGTCCCAGGGACCCACTTGGCAGGAGAGTTCCTCAGACCTCCACATGCTTGCCTCTGCTTGACGCACAAACAACAAACATTAAAAAAATAAAATAAAAATTTAAGAGTACGGAGCAATCCAACCATGGTGGTTCCCATCTATCACAAGTCTGATGTTATTTTGAGCTACATGAGAACCAGGCTGATCAGGGCATTATTGTGAGAACCTGTCTCAAAAAAAAAAAAAAAAACAAAAACAAAAACAAACAACAACAACAAAAAAAAAAAAACCAAAAAAAAACCCCACCCAAATAAAGAAAAGACAGGACAGCGTTCAATAATGAAGCTTTATCATATTTTACATTGATCAGATATTGGCTGAAGCCTTAGAGTGTGACTCCCTGAGATCTAAACAAGAGTAGACTCCATCATGGATGTCAGAGAAATAAGTGAGTAAGGCCAATTTTTCAGTAGCAATAATGCATCCTGTGGAAATACACGCTCAGGAAAATACGTAAACTGAGATCTGAGAACACAGGGCAACGAAGCTTCATAGTAGAGGTGGATGTGGTTAAGGAAGGGCAGCAGACATGGGAACAGTGGCAAGGGCCCCTATAGGAGACCAAGGTGGGGACCAAGGTGGCTGATTTAACCAAGAACATCTGGACTTTGCTGCCAACCAGCCGCTGGGCTTCTTCAGGTCTCACATCCTCCAGCTACGAGCCAATGGCAGAAGGCTATGAGTTTCTCCGCTATAGGGTTGGTGTGAGAGAAAAGGGTTCATCTCTTAATAAAAGATACATAGGATGGCAGCAGGAGGTGGCAGCAAAGGGCATGGTGTCACAGCCAAATAGCACTCGCTCTGTATGTGTGCCATACTTACAGAAAGTATGTGTTTAGAATGCACCATTGTGTGTGGGAGGGTATGGTGTGTGTGTGTGTAGTCAGGAAATAGCAGTATATAAGTGTATTTGAGTTAAGCGCACACTTGTTAAAAATGTAGCAAATGTCCCGGTCCAGCCAACGGGGACTGAGGTGCAGAAAGCTTTGAGGATAGTTACAGAGCAGTAGTTACAGTGTCCAATAGAAATACAGAATAAAGAACATACACAAATTTACTTTTTTTGTAGTTGCCTGTTAAAAAGTTAAATAGTAACTTAATTTTGACAAGATATTTAATGCAGAATTTCATTATGAATACATATTGTTGAGGTAATTTATGGTTTTGTTTTATTTTTAACTAAGTCTTCAAAATATGTATATTTTCTACTCGTTGTACATTTCTGTTTAGATGTGCAAAAGTGCAAGTGACCAAAAGCCACCCAGGGCTACTGGCTGTCACATTGTACAGTCTAGCTATAAAGGACCTTAACTCGTGAAGCAGTTACTTGATTTTTCTCAGAGAATATGACTTTTTCCCTGTAGTTTGTGGCCAAGGAATAAATGGCGCTGTAGTATGGATCTTGAAAGTCCCATGAGCCCAGACTTAAGGTCCCTACCCCTAAGGGTGGCATGTTTGGAGTGAGGTTTACTGAGCGATCTTTAGGTCACTGGGGTGTGTCCTGAGAGATATATGGGCCACCTGATCATGACTGAAGCTCCGAAACTCTCAGCCAAGAGTTATCTTGGGTGTTCGTTATAGTCCAGTGGTTCTCAACCTGGGGGTCAAATGACCCTTTCCCAGGGTCACCTAAGATCATCAGAAAACACAGATTTATTTTACAATTCCTAACAGTAGCTGAAATACGGTTGGTTATAAAGTAGCAATGAAAATAATTTTATGGTTGGGGGTCATTACCACAACATCAGGAGCTGTATTAAAGGGTTGCAACATTAGGAAAGTTGAGAACCACTATTACAGTAACAGAAAACAAAGGGCTGGAGATATGGCTCAGTGGTTAAGAGGGCTGCTGCTCTTCCAGGGGACCTGGGTTTGATTCCCAGCACCCACATGGTGACTTCCAACCATTTGTAACTCAAGTTCTAGGGAATCCAATACCCTCTTTTGGCCTCCAAAGTTACTACATACATGTGTGTGGTGCACAGACATACATGCAGGCAAAATGGCCATTTACATAAAATAAAAATAAAGGTTAATTTTTTTAAAAAAAAAATGAAATAAAGAAAAGGCAGTTGGGAGTACCTTTTTCTAATACAGTTAATTTAAATGAGCAAACAAGCAAACAAAACACAGGGGAAAAGGAAGTGTGAGAGACTATCAATCACAGCTGGTTTAATCCTAAGAAGAAAATGCTCCAAAGATGTAGGGAGCACACAAAATATCCTTTAACCCTTGCAAATGCTCAGAATCTTGTGCAGAAAAGACAAACAAAAACCTGTTTTACTTTGCTTAATTCCACACTTCTTAGTTAAGTGTATGGAACAGTGATGTAACCCTTTTTAAATCCAGGAGTTTAGGTTTTTAGGAAGAGCTGTGGGACAGGCTAAACAAGCTAGATTTGCATCCCAAAAGGTAGTTGCTATAGAATTTCTAGGAACTGCATACTGGGAATTGGGAGTGAATGGGTTTTTAAAATTTTATTTACATATATTGAGACAGGGTTTCTCTGTGTAGCCCTGACTGTCCTGGAACTTGCTCTGTAAACCAAGCTGGCTTCAAATTCAGAAGTCAAGGGCTGGAATTAAAAGCATACGCCTCAGTGAATAGATTATTAGACTGAGCCAGTGCCAAGGATTCAGTCCACATATGAAGATGTCATGGCAGTGTTGGGTACCAACAGAGACTTAGATACACAAAGGTAATATGAACCTACCTAACTTTACTTTTTGTAGGAGCATATCAGGGAAACCAGTTGTCTTAATCCATTTTCTATTGCTTTTCACAGAGCAGAGGATCCTATTGGATAATTCATTTTTAAAAAGGGGGAGGTTTATCGAACTCGTGCTTCTAGGGACTGGAAAGTCCGGAAGCCTGGTGCTTGCATCTGGTTGGTGTCTAGTTGGAGCATTTGCACTTCACTATAGCCTGATGGAGGGCATCCATGATGAGTCAGAGCAATTGTGGCAGAGAGAGCTTGATTTATAGCAAAGCCAGTCTGCTTGATAATCCACCAGTTCATGAATGGAGCACCTCGTAACAAAATCACAACCCAAAGACCTCGCCTCTGAACTACATGTTCAATATATGAAGTTTTAGGGGCACATTCAAACCGTACCAGTAATACACCCCAGACCACAGCTGATGGCGGTACAGGGTGCATGAGATGTGGTAAGAATCGTTAGATACCTTCCCAAGAAGATTTTTCAAAATCACTGGTCCTGTGGTTTGCACATGAAACGTTTGACCAGTTTAATTACACTCAGTGACAGCGAACAACATGACATAACATTTTAGGTGGCTTTGTCAGAATACATGGGGAAATAGGCAACAGCCTCAATTTCCAACTGTGTTGGAAACCAAAACCTAGTTGGAATCTCAGACTCTTCAACTTGCTTTTCCCTTTAAGTTGTTGCTTGGATTTCTGGGAATTGACCCAAGGCCTCTCACATGCCAGGCAAGTGCTGTTCCTTTTACTTCCTATTTTGAAACAGGGTATGACTAAGTTGCCCACGGTGGTTTTACATTTGTTTTATAGCCCAGGCTAGTCTTGAACTCAAGATCTTCTTGCTTCTGCATCCTAAGTGGCTGGGATTATCAGCCTGGTGCCACCAGACCTGGCTCCCATAAGAGTTTTAATTTATACATTTCTTTAGAAGTAAGTGGAGCTTTTCTGTGAGAATCTTGGCTTAGAATTTCCCACGGTGCACACTACCTGGTAGACAATCAACACTTCTTTGCCTAACAAGTAGTTGCGACTAGGAAAATCCTTTCTAACGCCCACAAATTTGGCTTTCTTACATTCAGAAATTAAACTAAAAGTTAAAAGTAGCTTAAAATCCTGAAGTCATTGATAGTCATTAGACAATTTTAAGTGTGTTGAGGAACCCATGTAAGTCGGGAAGAAGGTTTTGTTCCTTTTGGGAACACAACTTTGTTTGTGTCCAATAACAAATTACAACAGCTGCCCTTTGCTGAGAAGATGCTGGGACATTACCAGAAAGGCCAGGACACTTTCCCAAGTTGTTCCAGCTGCTTCCCTCTGCCTCTCAGAGCCGCAGGCAGCCTGGTTCTCATTTCAGTGTACGACTCTGCTTCTCTTCTACAAAGTTCTATGTTAAGTGACGGGTGCTTTGTGTTTCTGCAGAGAATTTTGCAGCGTGTCCTACCACTTCAGTGTGAATTCGGTCTGGTGCTTCTACTTTAAATGCTTTAATTCTGGCTACTTAAGCTATGGTGTTTTTTGATGTCAAGTCCCTTTGGAAGCTGTCTCGTAACATTTCACCTGATGGGTAATCCTCCTCACCCCTGCCGTGGGTCCTCCAAAGAATGTTGGAAACAGTTCTGCATGATCCTACAGTGGTCATGTAAATTGGGTCGTGTTGAGCAGCCTTTCATTCTCTGTTTGCCCTTGTGGAAAGGATGCTGGAAGCCTAAAACCACAAAGCATGCGTCGTAAGGGCCCCATGCTAGACCGTAGTGAACTATCAGGCACCCCCTGTGACAATCAGCCTCCTCCTCTAAGAGTCATGTGACCCTTCTGTCACCTCCTCTAGAGTGCCATTCTGTTAAACCCAAATGACAAATGTGTGCCAGAACCCTAAAACTGTGTCAGAAAGTCCTGACGCAAAGGCCCGTCTCATGCTTTTTTTGTGGTCCTCAGACAATGGATACCATGGGGCCAGGGCCCCCAACAGCACACAGTGAGGTGGCATCACTAAGGGATGTGAGCTCTAGTGTGAGGATCTACAGCAGAGCCATTTAAGGATTTCTCGTATGGAGAAGCTGTGTGAAAATACAGACGTGAAATACAGTTAGAGAAAAACACATAAGCCCAGGCAGGATGGGAAGCACATGGGAGTTCAACCTTGCTTGTTTCGCTAAAGGATTTGGTGTATAGTAAGGATGTTCAAATGGGCAGCTATGCTACAGTGAGAGATGAGTTTCAGGGTCACAGGCCGCCCTTTAGAGTTTGTGAAGAAAGTGAAGGAGGTATGAGAAAGAGTATGGCTGAAGGCTTTTCATAAAGCTTTGTTTCTGTCTTGTACATGTGGGCATTGGTACAGACCGTATGGAAGATACATGGAAGATACTGCTGTGGGTAGATGCCAAGTGAGTGTGGGGACCATTAATCACCTGGTGATGGGTTCTCAGTCTCCACTCCATGCCAGAATGGTGTGAAAGGCAGGACTGTGCTGCTGGTGCCGGGTAGTAGTGTCCCCGTGTAGGTGCTGTCCTAATGGATTCCGGGTGTGGCCCAGCTACGTCCTACCCAGGCCCAAAAGTTGAATCTTCTTAAGTAGCTAGAGAGGGCCATGAAGGATACTCGAGGCCTGATGTGAAGGATGGGTGGTCGTGATACTTGCAGGGAGTAAAGAGGAAGTCTGAGATCAGTGTGGAGCCTGTTGGAGAAGGGGGACCGTGAATAGCATGAGAGCGTAAAGGAAAAGGAATAAGACAACCGTGGGAAGTCATCCTAAGAATGCTGAGCAAGGGGCATGGGCATAATTAGCATTTATTTAGAAAAGTAATGCTTGGGTGTTTATCAGTTAATATTGTAGTACAACATGCGAGAAAGAATCTGAATGAAAACTGTCCACCCGTGGCAACAGTGAAAGGGACTCTCAACTATGATCTAATCTTTATGTTTTACTTCCCTTCACAAATGTGACAGTTGTATTTGTGGACTAAGGCAACGTCAGAGTGGTAGGGTATTGACAGAAACAGTTGACAGTTTGTGGTTGGGTGGGAATCCATTCCGGAATCCTGGTGCGGAAGATCAAAGCATCTTTAGGAGGAGCTGATGTAGTGCAAAGAGTAAGGAAGAAAACATGTCACGTAATTGATAGTGACAACAGGGTGGCTGTTGATCCGTCCTTTGTTTAAGGAAGACTATTTGGAGTCTCCAGATTCTGAGCAGCAGCTGGGAATTTGGAGGGCATTTCTGATTCAGGAGGCCCCCTCCCCATTTCCTGACCCAGAGGTCGGCTTGGGGTCAGCATGGGCAGAAGAACCACCCCTGAGCTCCCATCTATCAATGTCCTTCCAGAGCTGGCAGGAAACAAGTCACCTGTGTGCTTTCCACTGTATACAAAACCTCACCAGAGACTTCTGTGTGTTGCAGATGGAGACCCGAGATAGAGACTTCTGAACCTCCACCAGGAGAGATCAAATGTGTGGGCCTTCAGAATTCCACAACTACCAGGTGTGAGCTGAGGTCGGCCAGGCCTGAACTGGAGTAAGAAGGGAGAGAGATGCTGGTCTGACGGGGTATGTAGAAATGAGACGATGAAACCCAGCGCTCAGCACTTGGTTTTTTTCCAGTCCTGTCGTTGAGGTGGGGAGATAGTCTGTGCCAGCTTTGGAAAGTTGCTGTGGCAACTGTTTGCAGGGGGATTCCATCCATGAGGTAGCAGGAGCAGAGCCGCTCCAGAGTCAGGACATTTTAAGAACCATACACATGGTAGGGAGCGTTGACAACATGCCAGGCACAGCCTTAATAGGTTAGCTGACTTAATTTTCACAAGAGCTGAACAGGCAGGCGTTGCTCTATGCACTGAGGGTCCATCTGGAGCATAAAGATAGTAGAGTAAGTCCCGGGTGTTTACCAACAGAAACTATGTTACTTTCCCCTCTCCCTGCCCCAATCCTTCCTTTTTTCATAGGTCTGTACATGTCTACCTTTCAGGAATGGAATAGTAGCAGTTGAGGTCTCTCTGACAAAGACCAACAATGGTCACAATGGCATTACCACTCTCAATGGTCACAGTGGCATTACCACTCTTCCAGAACCTTGCCACTCCTCCAATTATAAGGTCTACTTTCCTTCTGGGCAGGGTTTAGTGACTGAATTGACACATACCACAGGGGAGAAGGGATACCAGACATTTTTAAAGCAAAAGAGACATGATTTTTGCTTGGCTTACTTGGGACTTGTGGTCTTGAGAGGCAGCCACCATGCTGTAGGGAAAACAGTTCCCAGTTCCAATTAACAGGCCAGGGACATATGAGTGAAACTCTACAAGTCTGGCTCAGCCTTCAGTTTGCCTCCACTGACGTCTAGTAAGATGGAGACAAGCTGTTCTTGATGAACCATCCTTGCTGAGCCCTGCCCTTGGGGCAGATCGTGAGCATAGCAAATACAGCCGTTTGGGGCTCGTCGGTTCAGCTCACAGCCACACCATTTAAGGTAGTTATCATAGCATTCATTTATAATGAAGAAAGCCAAGATTACGTGAAATTAAGTGATGCAACCAAGGGCACATAGCTAGCTAGTGAGTTGCTTGTCTTGACCTAAGGTCTTCTATATTTTCAGCTTGGTACTCCTTACTGTGGACTCGAGTTAGATGCCCCCTGTCCTGGTCTAAACATAGAGTCCTCCATGTGCTAGATCCGTGCTAGATCTGGTGTCTGCTCATGTTATATGCAACATGTTGTCTATCTTGCAGAAGAACTGCTCTTAGCCCATGTTTGACCTCATGAAAGTCAAGGGTGGGTTTGTCACAGATGCTTCCTCACTTTTCTCCTAGCGGAACTCTCGACCCATAGCAGAGAAGGGCAGAGTGTGCATGAAATCCACAGCAGAGGGTATTGATGTGGATTTCTGTCAAGGTGGCGACAACAGGGGAAGAGTTCTATCTGCTGGTACCCTCGTCTTCTCCTGGCAGTGGAAACCTGTCTTTTGAGGCTGTTCAATATAAACTGAGGCCAGGCATGGTAGTGCATGCCTGTGACCCCAGCATTAAGAAGACCAAGCAAATGGAGCATAAATTCAATACTAACCTCGTCTATGGCTGTAGCTCAGTGGTAGAAAGCTTGCCTAGCATGGACAAAATGGACAAAGCTCACGGCTCGATCCCTAATAACACCCTTCCCCCAAAACAAAACAAGCAAAAAAGTAAACAGCAGCAATAAAAAATTATTTTTAATTTTACACTCTGTGTGTGTGTGCGCACGCGCGTGCGCATGGTAGAGAAATACCACATGGGAGTCAGTTCTCTTTTTCCACCGTGTAAGTTCTGGAAATTCAGGTTCTCAACTGTGGTGGCAAGTGCTTTTTCCTGGCTCCACAATGATATTTTAGACATCAAGCAACTAAAACATAGAGTTCCAGAGAAGTGGTGTGGGGGCTCCACTGACGGAGGCAAGGAAGAATCCCCAGAGTAGGGCATGTTTTTATCGTCACAGACGTAAAGCAAAGAAAATATTGGGTATGATTATAAGATGGTCATATATAGTTTCTCCCACTAGAAATACAAGAAACAACTTGACATTGCACGTAAGTCTGCAAATCAAACAAAGCTGAGGTCACTTCTAAGGACCAGCTGGTTTTGTCTGCTCAGGGTATGTCAGTTCCTGTATCCGTTTTAGTTAACTTGAACAGAGCTGCAACTGTTTTCCTTGCTTCCTCGGATCTATCCTCTTAGATAAAACATCTTTGTTTTGAACTTGTATAAGTAAATGTAGCCAATAAGATGTAGCTGTCAAGTAAACAATAACAGGAACCGCCACAGGGCACCCTGTGATTCATTAGATTGTTAAGACAGTGAAAACGCCATTAATGGGGAACAGCAAATGTCTACCCCTGGAAAAGACACTGGGATGTGCTGTGGTTAATGTATTAGCTACGTTTCCTAGTTTTATGATCAAACACCTGATGAAGTGCCTTAAGAAAGGAAGGGTTTATATGGGCTCATGGTCGAGGATGCAGTTCACCATGGCAACCGGGGAGCAAAGGCAGCTTATCACATTGTGTACAGAGTGAGAAAGCAAAGAGAAGTGATTGCTGGTGCTCCCCCATTTTTTCAACCCAAGACCCCAGCCCGTGCTATGGCACCACCCATATTCAATGTGAATATTCTGCTCGGTTGTAGGGATTCTGTTGTAGCATCAGGAACGCTGGGAGTAGTGCAAATAGTAAGTTTGTTGTTTCAGTTGGCTTTGCTCACAGGAATTGTGGTGCTGGCTTTCCACCTTGTGTGTATGTGACTGTCACTACAACCATGTGGGAGCTAAGAGCAAATAAGTACTGGCTGTTACATTGTAACTAAGTGCTGGCTATTACATTATAAGTTACATTACAAATTTAATAGCCAGTGCTTATCTCTATACTTAGACCCTGTAAGAACCCAGAAGTAATGGAGGTGGCAGCAAGATAACATGGAAGTTATTTTCATTACAAAATCTGGGAAAATTTGTCAAAAGTGTTAGGTAACTTTAACTCCTTCATTGTATTTTATATTAGCTAGTCTACTAACTAGTTAGTATTGCTACTTAAAATCCTACCCCAAGATGAGAGATGGCTCAGAAATTGGGAGCATGGGCTGCTCTTCCAGAGGACCCAAGTTCAATTCCAAACACCCACATGACAGCTAACAACCATCTGTAATTCTAGTCCTGGGGGATCTGATGCGCCCTTCTGGCCTCCATGGACTCTGTACGTACATGGTATGTGCAGGCAAAATACACATAAAATTAAAAATAACATTTAAAGAATCACTACTGCAAAACTTAGGAAGGGTTGAATAGCCCCTCTGGAAATGTTTAAGATCAATAGTTTAGGATCAGTAATGTTCCAGACTTTAGAGTATTTTTCTCCAATTTTCCAAATATTTGTATTGGTTCTACTGCTTAGGCATCCCTAACATGAAAGTTGTAACACTCTAAAAAGTTACAACTTTCATAGTAAGTTTGTATCTTAAATAACTGTTGATTTAGCCTATAATTCTGTGCGGATAATTTAAGCATGGTCCAGCTGGTGTACCTAGACCAGCTCAGCTCCATTTTTGCATCACCTCTGCCAGTCGGTTAAGGGAAGGTGGCACCAATAGGGTGGCTGCCCTCGGTTCTGCCTGTCTCCATTCTCGAGTATGAGCCCATTGACATGGGAGCATGGCTTGGAGAAAATGGAGCAGATAGGGCTCTGTGAGGCTTAGGCTTGAACTGTGTGACTCCCTGACATCCTAATGGAAAACCAAATAGCTGGACGGACCAGATTCAAGAGTTAAGAAAGAAAGATTCTTTCTTAGCATGAGCGCACATCCTTGTGACCTAACTGTGTAAATATTTCACTGGGGTAACTAACAGTATTCCGAAGAGGGATGCTAGAAGGGAAGCCATTTGTGTGGTTTATAACACATGACAAAAATCTAATGGGTTTGAGAAGAAAGGGTCCTGAGATGCTGAGATAGTCCTGGAACAGAAAAGCTGCACACAACCCCTCGTATCCAGGGCACTGTCTGCAAAGGCGGGATTAAGACACAGACAGCAGAGCACAGTCCATGACAGGTTCTCCCCCTTTGGTCTTTTGTCTTCTTGTTGATGGGGGCTGGAGTGATGACAAGCAATGAGTGTTTGACAGACAGAATGGAGGTAAAACATAAGAAAGTAATTTCATCTGTCACTCAGCGACACCTTAATTTGACAAGGCTGGAATGCTAGTTCTGCACACTTCTTGACATTGTGGCTTCAAGCTCTTTGCAGCTTTGTGTGTTGGAGGAGTACAGAGTTGTGGGTAAGGGCTTATGGTCTGTCTCTTGCATCCTTCTTTTCTAACTGAAGTTAAGGAAAGCTCCAACTTCCCGATGCTTGGCCTCCTAACACCCTCACTCTCTCTGTTACCGCATTAGTCACTGCAGCCTAGTAAAGGTGGGATTACAGCCAACCTTCCCCATCTCTGGACCTGTAACTGTGGTTTTAATAGAAAACATAAACAAGCTCAGATTAACCAACTGGTTAATAAAAACAAGATCTAACTATCTGTTATGTCCAAGAAACTCATATGCAAAGACATTTCTTAACTGGAGGTCACAGGCGGGAAATCACAGTCTACCATGCAAATGGGAACTGAAGATGGCAACGTAGTAATTTTGTATCAGATAAAGAAGACTTCAAAAGAGGCCACTGCCTACTAATAAAGGCAACAGTTCATCAAGAAAAGGTAACCATTGTAAATATTTATGCACTGGGTTATGGGCCTCCCAGTTTCATAAAGCGGATGCTACAAAGTTGATACAAGAGTGAGACACTTTAATACCCAGTTCTCATATCTACATGGGACTTCCCCACTAAAAATCAGTAAAAAAAAAAAATCTTCAAAGTAAAATGATTCCATTGACCAACTGGACTTAAAAGATTCTACCAACAGAGAGGGAGGATACCTTTCTCAGGTTCCTAGAAATAAAGCGTTCCTAGAACTGAATGAAAGGAGAATACAAACTCTCAGACCTCCAGGGTGCAGCCCAGGCAGTCTTAACAGGAAGTTTGAAGCTATAAGTGCTTACATTAAAACATCAGATCTTGATAAGTAACTTAATTGTGCACTCCAGGGTTCTCCCCCCCCCCCCGCCAAAAAAAACCAGAAAATAAACCCCAAGTACATTAGTTGGAAAGAAACGATAGGAGTTAGAGCAGAAACTAATGAGATAGAAACTGAAAGAACAATGTAGATAATAACTCAAAGAGTTGGTTACTTCAAAAGATTAGTAAAACCGATGAACCCATAGATAAACTAGCCAAAAGAAATGGAAGATAGGAATTACTAAAATTAGAAATGAAAAGGGAATTGTCATAACAGATTATAATGACGTCCAGAGAATCACTAGGGAATACTTAAATAACTTCCATTCCCCAAAGCCTGAAAACCTAAAAGAAATGGATACATTTCTAAATACATTTTACCTACTAATTAAAGCCAACAGATATAAACAACTTAAATAAAATTATAGTAAGCAATGAGATAGAGGTAGTAATTAAAAGACTCCCCACAGAGAAAAGCATATGGCCAGACGGATTCACTGCTGAGTTGGGTGAGGTATGTGGTCTAAACAAAATAGAAAGGAAGTGACACTACCAATGTCACTCTATGGAGCTAGTATTACCATGATACCAAAGTAAGACAAAAACACACAGGCTGGTGGTGAACATAGGAGAGAATTATAGTCCCTGATGAACAGAGAAGTCAAGATGCTCAACAAAATACACATAAATCAAACTTAAAAACACATCGAGAAAATCATACATCCTGACCAAGTTAATTTTATCCCAAGAATGGATGATTGTTTCAATATATATATGTATATATACATATATATGTATATATATTGTTTCAATATATATGTATGTATATATGTGTGTATATACAATATACAATATATATGTATATATATTAATAAATTTATATAAGTATATAAAAAATAGACTTAAGGAAAGAAATTACCTGATCGTTTTGATACAAACAGAAAAGGCACTTGAGAAAGTTCAACCTTTCTTTGTGATAAAAGTTCTGAAGAAATTAGGACTAGAAAAAGCATATTATCTTAATAAAGACTTCATACAAGAAAGCTATAGCCAAATATTACACTAAGTGGAGAAACATTGTGATCATTTCCTCTAAAGCTGGAACAAGAGTGGCCTCTTCCCTCTTACTCAATACTGGACTGGAAGTCTTAGCTAGAACAATTAGACAAGAGAAATGTATGAAAATGATAAAATAAGAAATGAAGTCAAACTACCTCTCTTTTGAAGATGGCGTGATTCTATACTTATAGGACCCTAAGGACTCCATCAGAAAACTTACAGACCTGATAAACACTTACAGTCATGTTGCAAGAGAAAAGAAGCACCTTTTATAAAATCAGTAGCATTTATACCATTAATGAACTTGTTGATGAAGAAATTAGGAAAAACAGACCACTCACAATAGCTTCAAAAAAATCAAATAGCCAGGAATAAATTTAATAAAGGAGGTGAAAGGCCTCTACAATGAACTCTTTAGACACTGAGAAAAGATATTGCAGAAGATACTGGGTGTTGGAAAACCTTCCATACTCCTGGATTGGCAGAATTAATGCATTGAAAGTGGCTGTACTACCAAATTAATCTCTAGATTCAATACAGTCTCCATCAACATTTCAATAACATTCTTCATAGAATAAAAATGACATAGATTCCCCAATGCAATCCTAAGCAGGAAGAACACTGCCAGTTGTATCAGAACTATCCTACAAACCATAGTAACAAAGACGGCATAGTACTGGGACAAAAACAGACATGTAACCAGTCAAGCATAATAGACGTTCCATAATTTTTTTTTTAACCAATGTGTCTAAAACACATTCACGGAAAAATCTATTCAGCAACTGGTGCTGGTAAAATTGGACATACAACAGAAGACTAATGATGCATGTCTCTCGTCCTGCCAACAATCAAATCTAACAGACCAAAGACCTTAGTTTAAAATCCCCAAAACATCACGACTACTAGAGGAAAACATAGGGCAAACATTTCAAAACATAGGCAAAACATTTCTGAACAGCACCCCTCAGAACCACAGGATAACCTTGAGAATTGGCCAATGGGATTCCATGAAATCAGAAAGCTTCTATGCCGCCAAGAAAACCATCTGCAGAATACACAGACAACCCGAAGAGTGGAAAATATAACCATGCATACATCAGATGGGACTAATGTCTATAATACATAAAGAACTGCCCAAATAGGGACTGGGAGGTGACTCAGAAGTTAGAGCCCATACTGCTTTTGCAGAGGACCTGAGTTTAGGTCCTAGCACCTGTACAATGGCCTGTAACTCTAGCTATGGTGGTGCCTTCTTCTGGACTCCACGGGCATCTGTGTGCACATGCAGGCACACATGCGCAAACAAGCACACACAAATACAATTAATATAAAAAATTAAAAATTATTTAAAAATAATGGCTGAAACTAAACATCAAAAAAAATCACAACTACCCACAAATAAATGGAGCAGACAGTTCTCAAAAGAAGAAACACAAATGAACAATAAATTTTATTAAAATGGTCAACATCTTTAGCCATCTGTGAAATGCAATTAAAGGTACATTAATATTCCATCTTGCTCCTATCAAAGTGTCTATCACCAAGAAAAAAAATAATCATAAATGCTGGGATAATGTAGGAAAATAGGAGCCCATATTCACTGTTGTAGTGGTTTTCAGTGGAGCAGTCACTGTGGGGACCAGTGAGGGTTCTCAGAAAACTAAAAATACAAGTATCACATGAGCCCTTGCTAGCCTCATGAGCTCTTGAGCATGTACTCAAAGGACTCTGTCTTACCAAAGAAGAATTTCGATGTTTGTTGCTACTCTATTCACAATTACAAGGAAATTGAATCAGCCTAGGTATTCATCAACGGCTGTGATCCATATACATGTGGGATTTTATTTAACTGTAAAGAAAAATAAAGTTGCAAAATTATAGGACTACGCGGGGAGCAGATAAAAATTTGTATTGTTGACATGACCATGGCCATGTCAAGGACCCCAGTGCCTCAGCCCATGGCAATTGCAAAGCTTTCCCTGGGTCAGGCTCAGAGGAATGGAACAGACTTACAGTGGCCCACATATGGATGTTACAAACAATTAAAACCACTGTGTACAGAAGCTCTCAAACACAGCTTCCTTCTCTCTGATGACCTGAAACCTCCCCTACAGAGACCTCCTACCGAGATTAGCTAGCCTGTCTCCTCCTCGTTCAACTGTGTACAATGAAGCCACCTCCTTAGTTCAGACATATAAGATAATGATGCTGGGTTTCCAGGCTGCTCTGCTGCCATTGCTTCTCCACCAGAGTGCACACCCACCTGATCCTAATTTTTCTGTCCATGTGTCTGCGTGTCTCCCTTTCCTTTGTCACCCCAGGCAGGTCAAAGCCACGGAGGTAGCTTCAAAACCAGGAAAAATATTACAGTAAGATAACCCACACTCAGAACAAGAGAATATTATCTCTGTGTATTATCTCTCAAATGGGAATCGTAGTTACTAGTTTCTGTAAACGTGACTGGATGGTATTGAGTGTGGGTATGAAGTCAAGAAGCAGGAAAGGGGATCCTGGGGGTGGGGGACTCAGTGTTTTAAGGAAGTGGGTAGAGAGTGTAACACAACAGAAGCAACTGAAAGTAGAAAGGGGAATACCGCGGGTTTGAAGGCTATGGCGACAGGGGAGAGACGGGGAAGAGGCAGGGGGAGGATTGTTCTAAAGAAAGGATGTTTGGAGATGTCGCAAGGAAACCTAGTATTCTGTTTGTGCATTAAAAAGGTTAAAGCTACTTATTAAAAACAACAGAAAACAAAACAATGAAAAGTCTTGTATCTATATTAAACATACATACATATATGTATGTATGTGTATATATGTGTGTATGTATATATGTATGTATGTATACACACACACACACACACACACCCCTTCCCCTGTCCTTATTCCTTTAATAATGCAACTATTTACATAGCATGTAAATTGTCTTGGGTGTGTACTGTCAAGGTGTATATATGTTGTATCCAAATACTTTGTCATTTCATATAAGGGAGTTGTTACCCATTCTTAGATTCCACTAACGGAGAGTTCCTGAAATCAATTCCTAGGGATACTGAGGGACCATTATATAAGAATTTTTTTTTTCCTACACGGAGAAACTGAGAGCAGAGAGATAGGTGATTTGCCCTAGATCCCACAGAGAGTAGCGAAGACGGCCTGTGAAACTGGACTGGATGGTTTCTCAGTGCCCTCTTCTGAGCGCCCATGCCGAGATGCCTGCTGCACCAGGTAAATAACCAGTATTCCAGGGCTCCGAGCTCCTCCCCCTCTCCCTTGTGACAATTTCAGTCAAGATCTGCGAGGGATGAGGGGGGGCGGTTACAGAAAGGCAAGATGGTGGGAGGACGCCAATGGAGAACTTACTAAAACCAGTAAGTGATTCTCTGTCTACCAGAGCAATTAGGATGCGTTATTTTTAATTCTAACCTGGCATTCCATCTTCTCCCTGACTGAGTCCTGGAGGCCCCTCTAACAATTTAAGTGCCGTATTTTGAATACCACAGACAAAGCTCTGGTACTGCTCAGGGCCAGCCCTAAACTGTCCACCAGAGCAAAGTCCCTGAGCTTCTGTCGGGCCATTTGAAACAGTTCCTCACTCAGGACACTGTCGCTGGGAGCATCTCCCAAGCCTCGGCCTTGTATACACCAGAGCACAGCCTGTCCTGCCTGCCCTGTGGACACCCCTCTCTCTTCAGTGCGGTAGAATCTCATAAATCCAGGCTTCTCGCTCTCTGCTCACAGCAGATGAAGGCACGTGCTGCCATCAGCTGGCTGAAAAGAGGTTTAGAGACAATGTGTTTCAGTCCTTTTCTCTGCATCTTTTTCCTCCCCCTTAACCCTGTTCCCATTCTTTCCAATGGTGGCTTAGAATCCTCAATATGGTAATATTACATAAGTCTTGATTGAAATAAATGTTATTGTCGGAAAGAATGTCATGCTCCGGGTCCTTTTGAACAGTTTGCTTGTCCTTCCCTCACTTGAGGTTGGTAGGTGCTTATCTCGTCCCCATTTCTGTTGAAAATGAGTTATGGCATCTGGCACGGTCTGGTGTTCAATGAGTATTCATCACCATTTGTAAAAGTGACGTTGTGTCTTAGTTCATGTCAAGAATCGGAACGTAGGGCCAGTAAGATGCTTTAGTGAGTGAAGACACTCGCCATGCCTGAATACCTGAGCAACCTGAGTTTGGTCTCTGGGGCCCACACGGGAGAAGGAGAGACCTGACCCCTGTGTGTTATCCTCTGACATCCGTGTGTGCACCCTGGTACACCGCCCACATGAAATACTTGATTAAAACATTTTGGAGTGAGAGAATGTATGGGAGTAGTAATACCAAAAGCACAGCATGCGAATTTCATTTCCGTTACTGTCACAAAGAACTGCCCGCCACCAGCTTGGGACGGAAAGGGATTATCTTATCTTACAGGTTACACAGCCCACCGTTGAGGGACGCCAAGGCAGGAGCTTGAAGCAGAACCACCCTTACTGACTTGTTCCCAGGCTCATACACATACTATTAGGAGGTGTGGCTTTGTTAGAGTGGGTATGGCCTTGTTGGTAGAAGTGTGTCACTGTGGGTGTGGGCTTTGAGGTTTCCTATGTTCAGGATACCGTCCAGTGTCTCGTTGATTTCACATTGCCTGAGAGATGTAGGACTCTCAGCTCCTGCTCTAGCACCATGTCTACCTGCACACCTCTATGCTCCCCGTCATGGTGATAATGGACTGAACCTCTGTAACTGTAAACGAGCCCCCCCCCAATTAAATGTTTTCCTTTATAAGAGTTGCCATGGTCATGGTGTCTCTTCACAGCAATAGAACCCCTAACTAAGACACACATAAAATAAAATTAAATTTTTACAAAGGAAAAATTTAGGTTTGTTCCTTTCCCTTTCCTCCCCAGCTGCTTTGGCTCCTGGTGTTTTATCATTGCTTTATCACAACAATAGAAATGAACTAAGATTCATCCATAGGGTACTGTGTGGCTCTTCTCCTTCCCTTGGGGTTTCTGTTGCTGTGAAGAGACACCATGACCGTGGCACTTTACACGCCCAGGTAAATGTATCACTAGGGGATGTCAGGACAGGAACACAAACTGGAAAAAACCTGGAAACGGGAACTAAAGCAGAGGCCATGGAGAAGAGCTGCTTGCTCCGCCTGCTTCTCAAGATTCTCCCGGACCACTTGCCCAGGGATGTCCCTATCTCTAACGGACTTACTAGTCACCATTTAAGAAAATGCCTGACAAGCTTGCCTACAGCCTGATCTTATGGAAGCATTTTCTCAGTTGAAGCTCACTCCTCTCAGACAACTCTAGCTTTTGTCAAGTTGACAATGAAAACTATCGAGCACAGGATATGTGGGGTTCAGTTCTACTGGGATCTGTGGCAGATTATACAACATATTTTGCCATTATGGGGCACAGAAGTTAGACTTTTCTTGAGAAAAAAACTTCTTTTTATTATTTATTTATTTATTTATTATGGATACAATATTCTGTCTGAGTGTATGCCTGGAGGCCAGAAGAGGGTACCAGACCTCAATCCAGATGGTTGTGAGAACCATGTGGTTGCCGGGAATTGAACTCAGGACCTTTGGAAGAGCAAGCAATGCTCTTAACCACTGAGCCATCTCTCTAGCCTCGAGAAAAAGACTTCTTAAAGCAAATATGAACATAATTATATCCTGCATGTTATGTTACTTCCCATTTTCCCAGATAAAAAGCAAGGGAAAACCGATGACATACTATTTATTTGACTTCTTCTATGGCCCTATTACCTCCTGGGTGAACACTTACATGAGCATATATCCCCAAATTTGTCAAGAAAATAGATTTTCCATATCTGTGTAGCTCATGCAATAGGTTGGCTGCGGTTGAGCAGAGTGAGATTGGACTGAGCTGGGCATCTGGAGTTAGCTGTGAGGTTGGACTGAGCTGGGTAGAGCTAGGTTGGTTGTATCAGTCATACATCTGGGGTTAGCTGTGAGGTTGGACTGAGCTGGGCAGAGCTAGGTTGGTTGTACCAGTCATACATCTGGGGTTAGCTGTGAGGTTGGACTGAGCTGGGCAGAGCTTGGTTGGTTTTATCAGTCATACATCTGGGGTTAGCTGATGTGGGCTGAACTCACCCGAAGGACTGTGTTCTAAGCTCTGGCTCATCTGGGCTTCTTGCTGAAGGCTATTCAGACTGGCAGCTCTGGTCACACCCTAAGAGTTGGACAGGAGCAGGAGCTGCCAAGGAAGCCTCTCTCCTCTCATGGTCTAGGAAGAGTCCAAGTGGACACACGGGGGCCTCTTTTGATGTAGGCTTGGAACTTCCCTGTCATTCAGTTGGCTGAAAAGCGTGTCACGTGCTCAAACCCGAGTCAAGAGGAGGAACAGAATATTTGCCTTTGCCGGGGGAGTTTCTAATAGCGACCTTAAGACTAACAGGGCAGCCCATCCTCCTGCCTCTGCCTTCTGCCAGATTGGGCAGCCAGAATGTGACTTTTTGTTTGTTTGTTTTAGGGTTTTTGTTTTGTTTTTTGTTTTGTTTTGTTTTTTTGAGACAGGGTTTCTCTGTAGTCTTGGAGCTTGTCCTGGAACTAACTTTTGTAAACCAGGCTGTCCTCGAACTCACAGAGATCCGCCTGCCTCTGCTTCCCATGTGCTGGGATTAAAGGCATGCACCACCACCGCCTGACTAGAATGTGACATTTGAAGTCTTTACCATTGCAAACTTTAGTAGCAGCTGTGATTGTCCTTAGTGATCTACTAATTGCTATTAGTAGGATGCTGTTACATTTGTGTTCCAGAAACTTCTTCAGTACCTCTGACATTGGCTGGGACTTTTTGCCTTCTTTTGTGATGTGGTTTTGTTCATCTTAGACTCATGATGCCTTCGGGGTATGCAGCATGCTTCACTCATGGCGACAACCTGTCGCTGCAGCCCAGCAGCTGCAGAAAGTGGTTTGACAAGGAATCTGCAGTTACTCTTGCTTGTCAGGAGATAATAGCAGTAAGGACCCTGGAGAAATTTCAAGTCTTATGGATTTCAAGTCTAAAATGTTTTCCTGCATTTTAGTAAGCAAAGCCTTTGAATGCTGTAAGATATGCAGTTTCTTTGCTTCTCTGGATGCCTTGACTCCCTCAGCCGGCGAGGATACAGTGGCCCCCTCAGCCGGCGAGGATACAGTGGCTCCCTCAGCCGGCGAGGATACAGTGGCTCCCTCAGCTGGCGAGGATACAGTGGCTCCCTCAGCCAGTGAGGATACAGTGGCTCCCTCAGCCGGCGAGGATACAGTGTCGCTGCAAGGGGAAGAGGCAGTGCTTTTACACTGGTTATTAATGTACGGGACTCTTTCCAAGTTAGCATGGAAAAGACTCGCTGCTTTCTGCTTTTTCTAAGTTCTAAGTCATAAAGCATATGCTAGGGCTGGCGTGACTGTAAGTTCCTGGCTGTGTATGGAAGGTCTGCAGAAGCCATCTAAGCTCTGCCTGATTGAGTGTCTATTTAACTCTAAGTTATTCAGACTGTGTCCATGTAGAAGGACCGGCGGGCTGCATTCCCGCCCGCCACCCGGCTAGCTTTACCCAAAACAATTACACGGAAACTGTATTCATTTAAACACTGCCTGGCCCATTAGTTATAACCTCTTATTGGCTAGCTCTTACATATTGATTCAACCCATTTCTATTAATGCGTATTACCACTTGACTTGGCTTACCAAGATGAGTCTAACTGGCGTCCATCTCGGAGAGGAGAGCTATGGCGTCTACCTCACTGCCTTCTTCCTCCCAGTATTCTGTTCTGTCTACTCCACCCACCTAAGGGCTGGCCTATCAAAAAGGCCAAGGCAGTCTCTTTATTAACCAATGAAAGTAACAATAGACAGATCACCCTTCTCCATCATGTCCATGCTGTGTCCAAGCAGGCCAGGCAGGCAAGCAAGCAAATAAACACAGGAGCCAGATGCTGGGACACAGTGACATCCCTTATTTGTCCTGATGGAGCCTTCAGTTCAGGTATTAGTGAAACTGCATGCCCCATTAATATTGCCAAAGTGTCTGTGTCCTGCAGGCTGAAGAATGGCAAGACAGTTAAGAGCGTTACTGCAGAAGACTCATTAGGTTCCCAGGATCCTTATGGGGGTGGAGTTCACAGCTGCCTGTAATTCCAGCTCCAGGGGATTCATCGCCCTCTTCTGGCCTCCATGAGCACCTGCCATCACATGTATATACCCACACAGAGACACACATGTACATGCATAGCTTAAAATAATAAAAATGAATATTTTTTAAATGTCTGTGCACTTGGTGGCATGTTTATATATGTATAGGTTAGTATAACCCAAGAGAAGGAAAAGCAATATGTACACTAATTAACAAGTGTTACATTTGCTGGTTAGATTTATATTAACTGGACATAAACTGTAGTACTCTGAGAGGAGGAAACCTCGGTTAAGTAAATGCCTCCATAAGATTGGGCTGTGGGCCAGCCTGTAGGGCATTTTTTTTTAGTGATTGATCAGGGAGGACCCAGCCCATTGTGGGTGGTGCTGTCCTTGAACTGGTGATCCTGGGTTCTGTAAGAAAGCAGGCTGAGCAAGCCATGGAAAGCAAGCCAGCAAGCAGTACCCCTCCATGGCCTCTGCATCAGCTCCTTCCTCCAGGTTCCTGCCCTGTTTGAGTTTTTGCCCTGGCTTCCTTCTATTATGAACAATGATATGGAAGGATAAGCCGTATAAACCCTTTCCTTCCCAACTTGCTTTCTGGTTTCATCACAGCAACAGAAACCCTAACTAAGACACACCTCTTGTTGTCCTATTTGGGCGTTCCCCAGCGTCAGAGCCGGGGATCTAGATGCCAGTCCTCATTTGGGTGTTTAGCTCTAAGAAGGATGGTGGGAGTGAGAGAACAGGGAAATGGAACAGAGAACAGAGTATTGACAATCTTTCAGTTATGGTGGTGGGAAAGCCAGATACATTTAGTAGAAACCACCCATTGAAGCTTGAGCTTTGAACCTTTCCTTGGCTAACAGCAAGCAGGGTATGGTCTTTTTTAGGCTCCTAGGCAGCAACTGTGAGCCACAGCTCCTGACCAGCTATGAGATCACAACATGTCTTGCACAGCAGACTACATGCAAAGCTAGAGTGTTAGTGGGCTAGGAATACGCAGTAGAATATTTTTAATTTATGGTTATGAAGACATAGCTCCATGGTAAGCTGAGAGACAGTCATTGTGTAAACGATCAGATTTTTACTATGGACTCTTGAACTCAGTCCCTTTGGGCCATGTGGGAGCTGTTGTGGGTCTCACGCAAGAGGAGAGGGAGCTGGGGTGAGTATTCACACTTCTGCCCTCTATTGAGGAGGACTGTTCCAAGGGCCAGTGACTCTTTTGGTACTTCTCATCCACCCATGGAAGATTACTCCTGTCCCAACTAAGTTTTCAAAAAAAGTTCCAGGAAACGGTTGGCACTAAATGGAATATGTGCATGTGTGGTGCTCTGATGGTTAGTTAGTCTTGATTGTCAGTTTTATTAGATAAAAAACACCTAAGAGCAGCTGAATAAAGCATTTCTTTGCTGGAGACAGTTCATGATGGATCCGACCTAATCAATGGGTAAACCACTTGAAAGGTACATGATATGACTGCATTATGGGAGGAGGTGAAAGGTAGATGTAGGACCTAATTTTCATAAATAGCTAGCTAGAGGTATATCCTTGGGGGCCATAACTTGCCCTGGCCTCTTCTCTGTCTCCCTTCCTCTTCTTCCTATTTGCCAGCATGTGAAGAGCATCCTCTACTGCACACACCTGCTGCCCTGGATTCCTGCCCAAGTGCATGGGGCTAGGCCAGTATAGACAGAGCCCTCTGAAATCAGGACCCAAATAAATTCCTCCTTCCTTAGGTTGTGTCTGTTGAGCATTTGATTACAGCAATGAAAAAGGGGACTTGGGAAGTAGAAAAAGACAAGATCTCCTGAGTAAATTGGGATCATGGGGACCTTGAGAGAGGGTTGAAAGGAAGGGGAGAGTCAGGGAGGAAAGCATAGAAAAATGTAGAGCTTAATAAAAATCAATAAAAAAAGAAAAAGGTGACTCATACAGATGTTGTTAGCGTCTGCTATAGTACATTCTAGAGATTCTGAGGAAAGGGAGAAATGAATAACTTTTAATATTAGGCACAACAGAAACTAAGTATCTTCGTTCATTATGTAACCATTTTTCAAAAAAGGAGCATATATGAAAATCCACAACTTAATTTTCAGCAGAAAAAAATGCTTGAATTAAACTCCGTTGTCTTTTTTTTTTTTTCTTAAGATAGGGTCTCACTACTTAGACTAGACTGGCCTCATAGAAATCCACCTGCCTCCATCCTGCAAGGGCTAGGATTAAAGATGTGTGGTACTGTTCTCTGCCCAAGCTCCCATTCTTAAAAATGGCTTCAAGTATAAGGTATATGTCATAAATTTTAAGCATATACCTATGAGTGTTTTGGTACTTTATGCCACCTCCTAGATATTTCATAAAACGGAGTGATATAGTAAATGGACATTTGGACTAAACTTTCTCTCAACTATAGTGTTATTAAAGTAACTCACAGGTCGCCAGTTTTTTCCCTTTTATATCTTAGATTTCATTATATAAGGGTCTTGTATTCTATTTATGTCCTCTGCATTGGTAGAGATTGTGATTGGTTTTAGCTTCATTATAATGCACAAGCAGCTGTGAACATCGTCATGCAACATTTTTATGGGCAATGACTTTATTTCACTTTGAGTGGAATTTCTGGGTGATAGAAGTATGCACTTTATGTTTCTTTATGAACAAAGAGGATGTAGTAATTTACACCCCTCTGGTGGTGCTTGGGCTTCATCACTGCCCTATGTCCTCAGCCACAACTGATATCACAGATATCCTGTTTCATCCCCTTGGGTAGCTCTGCCATGGGACTGGTGCTGTGACCTTTTCCCTGATGATCCATGGTGCTCAGCATCTCCACATGGGCGCGTCTGTCATTGGCACTCCTCTCTCGGTTTAACATCAGTTCGTGTACTTAGCTTACTTTGTGTTCCGTTGCTTTCCTTTTACCAAGTGGCAAGAGTTCCTGAGCATTACAGTGTTTTTTTTTTTTCAAGTTCAAAATTACTTCCACATAAAAAAGTAAACACTGTTCTAGTACACATCATTTGCCTGTCATGGCGGCACACTCAGGAATTGTTTTTGTAAGATCAGCATCTTCTCTGCAAGCATCTGCAGGAAGGTCAAGGATGAGCTGGATTGAAAGTTATTGGCCAGAGACAGTTGAGAAGACCCCCGCCCGTCTGCCCTCACAGCTACCCTGCCTGCTTCGAGGAATCTCCGTTGCGGCCAGGTCAAGCTGTTCCCAGGCCAGCATAATCACCCTGAGACTAGAGGGGTCCCTGGTGATGAGAAAACGGGATACCTATAGTCAGATACCTAGAGGTCAGCCTTCGGCCAACAGGAAGACAAAAGGGAACAGGGAGCCCAGAGTGTGCTGAAATGAGCCTTAACTGATCCCCATATATTCAAGATAAATAGACAACCCTGTAATCATATATTTCCCTGACCTGTCCCTAACCTGACCTCATCTCTTATCTGAAATATGTTTCCCTGGCCTGCCCCTAACCTAACTCCATCGTTTTATCTGAAATAACCACTTAGAATGCATCCACTTCTGTAAACACGCTTCTTGCTATATAATCAACCCTGAATTCAGCCCGGCACGCGCAGTCACCCGAAGGCTGTTGTGTCCGCCAGGCGCCTGTGTGAATAAACTACCTCTTGCTTTTGCATCCAGTGTGGACTAGTCTTGGTTCTTGGGCGTCGTGGTCCCCGAAGGGAAAACACCCTAACCGGGAGTCCTTCACAGTGATGGCCGGGCAGCAGCTCGGCAGATCTTTTGAAATGGGGAAAAGCCTCCTTAACTGCTGGGAATGGGTGACTGCTGGTTGGAAAGACATGGAGATGCTTTTTATTGTCTTCCTCCTGCCTGTTTCTACAGAAGCTGTTCAGCTTCCCCTGCCCTGCTCTGCCCCTTTAAGTATGGTGGAGAATTACTTGCCATATAAAGTTCACCTGAGAGTGACCATGAAGGGGCTGGAGGGTAGGGTGAGCAGTGATGTGTGCTCCGTGGCTGGAGGGTGAGCAGTGACGTGTGCTCCTTGGCGGGCCCCACCACCAAACTCACTCCTTCCTAGTATTTCTCATAGAATAAAAAGTGAGCCAAATACCCGCCTGTAACTAACTGAGTCAAAACAGCAGTCGATAGGTGAATTAGCCAGTATCAGATAACGTTAAAAAGAATGAGACAGAGAACACTCTCATTCAATTCATTTGCCACCTCCTGGCTTTCAGTTTTCCATGCGCTCAATGGAAGCCAGCTTTTCATTCATGAAATCCTATGGAGTCCACAGTGTACAGGATGCCACAGGAGGCTAAGAGAAGGTGATCATGGACAAAAGTCCTAAGACACGTTTCCCCAGGAGGCTTCCATCGTGGCAGAAGAAATGCATGCTGATAATTAAGTAAGTACGTGTAGTTCAGTTATAATAAGCTGCAAGATGAAGGAATGTGCACTGAAGAGGCAGGGCTTGGTGAGTGCACAGATTCTAGACTCTGCACACACTCCAGAAGATTAACAAACGGGGCTGAGAGTTTAAAATTCTTTTGTTTTCTATGGCTTTGTTTTGCTTTTGCAATAAAAAAATGTTACTGCCAGTGTTAAAAAAAACATTAGATTTAAATTCACCCACAACGAACTGTTGTATCATAATTCTATAGCCAAAATATTGATAAATTTAACCAGAAAATATTATCTTTTGTAATCAGAGACTGTGTTTAGTTTCTCGGCCACCCAGACCCAAATAATCACACAAAAAACTATATTAATTACAACACTGGCTGATGCCTCGGGCGTTTCCTTAATTGGCTTTTACATCTCAAATTAACCCATTTCTTTTATCTTATATTTTACCACGAATCTCATGCTTTGTTACCTCTTGCTTCTTGGGCAGCTACATGGCGTCTGCCTGACTCTGCCTTCTTTCTCCCTGTATTCAGTTTCGTTTTCCTGCCTACTCATATTCTGCCCTGCCATAGACCAAAACAGCTTCTTTATTAACCAATGATAATAAAATATACCCATAATGTACAGAGAGGAATCCACATCAATCTCTATTGTCTGGTGTGTCTTTTTAACATGTTGTAGAGAGCTTGGTATTTGGAAACACAGGTAAATCATAGAAAGCTAGACTCGTTGACCGAATTGTCCCTAGTGTTTTGTGCAAAATTGTCAGTAATGCCCTTGTGTCTTGCTGAGTGACAAATGTGTGTTGTTGGTCAGAGAGAAATACGGTAGAATTAAACACGACTGTTTCTCATATTGTTCTGTAATCTTTCTTGGCAAGTGGAGTGTAAATGTGTGCTTGAGAAGTCACAAGTAGAGTATAAAGCAACCATTTCTGAGATCTGATTAGCCCAGCCATAGAAGACGCCCAAACTTGGAGAAGAAAGCTACAGAAAAGTCGGTCACTCTGCAGCCATTTCCAGGCTGTCTGCTGTGGGCTCAGCTCTGTCGAACCTTTCAGTTTGTGAGTGGTGTGGGTATGGGTGACCATGTTGTGCGCCTGCTCCACCCTCTGCGTCTCTCTCCCTCGCTGCCTCCACCAGCCTGATGCCGTCTCGTAGTTCTCCAGGAGTGACACAGTTGTTTCCTGACATGGCTAATGATTACAGTGACTGTTCACAACACCCGCGACACTCGACACTCATGTAACACGCCGCCCAGGGCTGCTACCCCTTCCCACCCACGCTGTTGCAGACATCCAGCCCCCGATTTTAAAGTCTGCTTGGCCACCTCTAGGGCCAGAATAAACCAAATCCTCTCCAAACATTAACTCAATATTATGTTTTATGAAACTGGTTATGTCTTATTTTTCTACCCACAAAGAGACTCAAAGTTTGTATCTACATGGCATCAGTAGGCTCATACGTCAAGTCTGAGCATCTTGGCTTTATGTGTTTGTTTCTAGAAGGTTCCAAAGTGATGGACTCCAATGACTTTGAGGCTTGCTTGTAGTTCAATTGTGTGTGTTTGTTTCACTTGCATGTTGATATGATTTGAATGAGTTTAATTTTATTCTCTTACTGTAGATTATTAGATAATTCATTTCTGAGAAATTAAATTATGCTAGAAAAAACTGTTAATGAGGCAAAACCTCTTATTTGTAAAGGTAAAGTAATTTAAGTAAAAAGTTAAAGTTTAAAAGTTTGGTGGTGTTCAAAAGAAATAAAAGAAGGCATATAAAGGAGTGTTGGAGATTTGCCAAAGATATTACGTTGGGTCACTTTTTCTTCTAACAAATACTAGGATTACTAAGAAGAATTCAGTTCTTTGGTGTAGCTGCATCATTAGATTTCCGAGGCTTTGCTTTGAAAATCTCCTTTTCTGCTTCTCTTTGCACTTCATAAAAGCAGAAGCTACACTGGAATGCTCAGTGTGGCATTTGCTAATATGTGAGTGTGTTTATGTGGTATTAATCTGTTGTTGCCCCTCTCCCCGCCCCTTAACCTTTTGGTTAATGTGAATCATGGTTGTTACTTTTTTATCTACCCTCAGCACCGTGATTCAGTGCCATCCACTTCCTCTGGATCACTAAACTGCTCCACACAGCCCTCTGGGAAAGCTTATTTGTCATGGTTGAGCAAGCCACCTTGCGTGCCATTGGCCAGCGTTAGCTGAGCAGCTGCCCTCAGGGAACAGGATGAAGGTGGCCACCACATCCTGTTTTGGGGGAAGTAACAAACACCTCAGAGCCTTGAGAGTGTGTATGGTTTGTAGCAATACATAGGTTTCTCTTTATTTTGTAACATACATATAAATCTGATATTGAGAAAAGGCAAATTTGTCTCATCTGGTGGCTCACTTCTACCCTCAAGGTACAAGCATAAGAGTTGAGCACCATCACCCTCACCCATCATGCATGTGTCATGCTTATGTGGGCTGAATTTTACCATACGGGTGCAGTTTTTTAAAAACTTGGAACAGATTCAGATGCCTCAAACACATCCTAAGCTACTTGAGTTATAATTTCAGGGAATTTCAAACCAAGAGATTTTTGTTGTTGTTGTTGTTCCTTAGACAAGACTCTAAAAGTGGTTCTGAAAGCTGTGCCTTAGGAAAAAAATACTTTTGCCTTAGGAGCTGGAGAGGTGACTCAGAGGTTAAGAGCACTGACTACTCTTCCAGAGGTTCTAAGTTCAATCCCCAGCAACCACATGATGGCTCACACCCGTCTGTAATGAGATCTTGGTGCACTCTTCTGGCGTGCAGGCATGCAGGCAGGCAGAACATTGTATACATAATAAATAAATAAATCTTTTTTAAAAGTTGCCTTAGTCAAACTGTTTTCAGTAGACTTACACTCCATGTAATCTTGCCCATGGAAAACTCGATTGTAGTTGGAATTTTCTTTGGGCTGCCAAACAGCTTCCAGATAAAGACACAGAGACTTATTAATTATGAATGCTCAGACTTACCTTAGGCTTGTTCCACTAGCTGTTTTAACTTAATTTAACCTGTTTTTATTCATCTACGTTGTGTCTCCGGGCTTTTTACCTTTCTTTCATTCTGTATGTCCTACTTTGCTGCTTCCTCCGTGTCTGACTGACTAGCCGCTGGGCATCTCCCTGGTGTCTCCTTTTATTTCTTCCCTGAGCCTAAATTACTCCTCCTACTTACTCTCACTGCCTAGAAGTTCTGCCTATACCTCCAGCTTTTTATTAGACCAATCAGGTGCCTTAGGCAGGCAAGGTAAAACACCAACACATCTTTCCATAGTCAAACAGTTATTCTGCAACATAAACAAATGCAACACATCTTTCCATAGTTAAACAAATGCAACGCAACTGTGCTTAGTTAAACAAATATTCTGCAACACTCAAGACTATCTATTCCTCCTACGGAGAAGATGGGATCTCCCCCCCCACCCCGCTCCTTATGATGGCATCATGCCACCTAACCTATGGCCTGCAGTAAAGAGAACTCTAGTTCTTTTATTTATGGTAAAACTTTGCAGGTTCAAGAGTCAGTATGGTTTAAGAATGGGGACAAATATTTAAATCATTTACAGACTTGACAGGTGTCAGAAGATCAAATTCTCCTTTGAGCTTTGGGTAGTGTTGAGATTTAATTTTTAACTCAGGTTTCCTGGAAGCCTCCAAACATGGAAATGAGAGATGGAAGCACTAATAGTAAGGAGTGTCTCCTGGCAAGGGATGGACAATACTGACAAAGCGGAGTCACACACATACAAGGCTTGATGAAGAGCCAGTGAGATGGCTGAGTCTGTAAAGGCACCTACTACCTAACCTGCCAAAGTGGAAGCTAAAAGACACTGAAAAACTGCCTTTATATTTTCAAAAGAAAAATCATCCCATGGTCAATAGCTCAGTTGGGGTCACCATACAAGCACACACTGAAGGTGTAAGTCACAAAACAATCCCACACCAGTTTGGAATTATGATTAATAAAAAGGTTATTTATTTAAGAGGAAAAACTTACAGATCACTGACCTAGACAACAGCCCTCGGCACAATCAGGAACAGAGTCTAGCAGACAGAAGGGGGAGCCCAAAGCAAGAGAGCAAGAACAGGGCTACTGCTGCTTTTTAAAGCAAAAGAGACCATGCCCAAGTGGGCTGGTATCTTAAAGGCTATTGGCTGAAGGAGCAGAAGGAACTCCCACAGCACCTCCCCCTAGGAACAGATATCAAGTATAAGATTAGAATTACAATCAACATAAACAATATTAAGCAAGGAACATATGATAAATGTTTTAATAAATATTCTATCCTAAGGAGTCTAAATCTTGTATTGGAAATGGCTTGGCTAGATCATAAGAGGACAGTAACTATGAGACTATCTAATCTTTAACCCTATCAAAAGCCTGAGAAGGGAGATAATATTACTTGAACAGGCAGGAAGTACAGTCAAGTAGCTTCCAAAGTGAGCAATATATGACAGAGACAATTAGCTACCTAGGCAGTCACCCAAGGTCTCATTTTGCAACGTTGAAGCAACCAATTTTGGCTATGGCCTAGTGTAATTGACAGACCATTTTCAGAGGCAGGAAAATTTTCAAAACCTGTCTTGGCAAGATTTGACTGCTCTGTTTGTCCATTTCTAGATATCATATAACTTGTCAGTGGTTGAGGTATTGTCAGTTCCTTGCCCAAAGGCCAATTTTGCCAAGAAGAAAACAAGCTTCAAGTGGAGTGTCTTTGATGTTCAACATTTTCTCAGGAACAGATTGGTGCTGTCAGAAGAAGTGATGTCTCATGTCAACAAAACCCTAAGTTATTTAAATGCCATGTTCTACAGATCCTTGAAGTGGTTGAAGATCCCTATCTTCAGAATACAATCTCTGTATATCTAGAGAACCTAATTGATCTGACTGTATATACAACATGAACAACTATTTGACCTATAATAATTAATACCTGTATAACTTAAAGAGTAAAACTTCATGTCAGAATATTAAATAATCTGTAAACAAATGTGCAGCAAATGAGGACAGTGACCTCAAAATGTAAACAATCTATAAGTATTTTGATCAGAGGTAGGAGTAATATATAATGCAATATGAAAATATATCCTAAAAGTTGTATCAATATACAAAATGTCCTAAACCAAGGTAGAAGCATGCTTATATTCAATCTGACAAAATAACTTTGCATTGGTGTACAAATGTATACAAAATTAACAGATATAATTTGAAGTTGTATCAATATACAAAAACTATATCAATGTAAATTATCCACTTATAATAGCTAACAAGTATTTACTCTATTACCCACTATTACTATGGCTGATATCTTAAAGGCTATTGGCTGAAGTACTGGAAGGAGCTCCACAGCAACACACAAAGAGATTAAAAAGACAAACAAGCAAAACAAAAACTGCACATTTCCTATCCTAGCAATTTCAGTTAAGGAATTTTATTTGAGAAAAACTAACAGAACTTGGATCACAAGAGATCTAAAAAATAAAAGAAATTTAAAAAAAAAGTTGTGACATGGTTTAAAATACCAAAGATAAACTGAAAGCAAACGTGTTTAGCTGGTTGAGATATTATGATTTATCTTTCTTTGAAGGAATATTATACACCTGCGAAAGGGACAGGGTAGATATATCTGAAAAGATGCCCATGCTCTATGATGTAATATGAAGTACATGCAAGTAGACAATATATGCAATTATTTCTTTATGTAAAGTTTGTGTGTGCAGGTACCTCACATATGAACACATATGAGCATATATTCTGGAAATAAGTTCTCGACACTTAGTGAGATTTATTTAGGCGAGAAAAGATTAGAATGTGTTTCAGCAGCTGGAGCTGCCATGACAAAATATCATAGAGCTGGTGGCTTCTGCAGCAGGGACACACTGCACTGCTCATAGTTCTGAGAGCCGGAGCGGGGGAGGTCAAAGACCAGAGTGCCAGCATGATTGGGTTCTGGCGAGGGCTGGTTTCTGGTTTGCAGCTGGCTTCCTTCTCACTACAGGTGGTGGAAAGTGTGAGCAGGCACTGAGGCCCCTAGAACCCCTTTGTGAGGGAATCTGAATGGAACATAGGCACTCAGCCCACAGCATAATACTCTCTGTTTACATACATGTGTTTTCAATTTTCCAAAGATATTTATAATTTAATCATCAACATTGTATTTTCATTTGAAAACTAAAGCAGAGAACTGTAAGAAACTGAAAATGATATCATTTCAAACTTTTTAAGTTTTTGTTTTTATGCATTTGTGACGTTTTGGGTATTTGTGTATGTATTTGGTATGGACAATTGGACCCAGGGCTTCACGCATCTAAGATAAGCAATCAACCATTGAGCTATATCTCTAGGCCCCAACTTCAATTTCTGTAGGTAATAAAGTTGAATGACTTTGCAGAGTCACATAAATATAAATGTATATGGAATCCCACAAGTTTCTAGTCCAGGGTTCTTTTTGTTATAACGTGCTGCAGATTAATCATACTAAAGTAAGATTATATAATTCTAATTTAATTTGAAGTCCAAAACAGACTGTGTGAACTGTGTCTCCAGCAGTCCCCTCCACCACCACCATCACCGCCAGGCCATCCGTCACACTCACAGCAGCCCGACTTGTCACTGTGAATTCCCTCCATTGTAGGTAAGACTTATAAAGTCAGGGGGCCAGAGTCTGATTATTGCTGGTAAGGATGACCAGAAGACCTGGGCTGATTTCAAGAAAGGCTTTTCGAATGGGAATGACCAGATACTACTTTTAGTCTGTCCCAGACTTTCTCAGTGAGAGAGAGGTGGGGGAGGGGGAGCTCAAATATGATTGTATTCGTTCTCAAGAAAAACCTCCAGGCAGGCAAGTGGGAAACCTCTGCTGCTGCCCAGAGGAGAGTGGAAAAAAAAGTGGGAGAAGCCATGCCATTTTGAATTAAACCAGTATGCGGATTAACCAGAAGGCAGGCATGTAGAACCCTATGGTGGGGAAAGGAGCTTTCAAGAAAGAACAAGCAACCCCAAAGCCTTATGGGGAAGATGCTAGGAGCAGAGACAGAAAGGAGAAAAGGGGAAGGAACACATCTCTGAGGAAACGTGCACCAACTTCTGAAGCTGCCTGACTGCAACCCTGTAAACTACTTTCCCCAGGGCTGGGAATTCTGGGAAGGAAAACGACATTACCTCATTAAAGGGATGATTATTCCGCCCATCTATTTTGACAGGCTTGTGGCGAACCTCCTACCTAATGGTGGTCTAGATCATTGACATGGCCCAACTAGAATTTAGGTCTTTAGATAGGCCTGAGACTTTAATCCTCTTGACCATTTCCTTAGTGGCCTTTCAATGCTGTCATGTCACACACACCCCCCACCCCCAAGCGGTCACTCTAAAATCATTCAGTAGATAGACTGAAGTTGGGGAATAGATAGAGCCCATTTTTACCATGAACATCTAGAGACCCATTTCCCAAGCTGCTCACAAGAGATATATTTATTTATGTCTGGGCTCGATTGTTAATGCCTACCTTCATGTGCAGCCTCTAGGCAGATGCTCAGTGAGGAGGGGCTAAGGAGATAGAACTCCATTAGGCATTTCTGGACAGAGAACTAAGGCTATTTTGGGAACCTGACACCAAAAAGTGAGGTAATGCCATATTCAGACCCTTAAACTGTCATATTCTTTCTAAAAAATAACGATGACAAAAACATCAATAATAATAAATTTTAGGAAATATATGGCCGCCAAGTACACCGATTTGGAGTCCAGCAAGGGCAGGCCAGGGGTCTCATTGAGCCAACCCTGCCTCATGAACCTTTCTCCTACCTTAGAAACCGTTCTGGCCCTCATGGGCCAGTGGTGAATCTGCATGTCTACTGCTGGGCTCTTCACCTTCCCTCCCGAATCCAAGCCCATGGTGGAGGCAGAGCTCTGAAAACTATCCCAACATTTTTGCTTCAATAATTCTGGGTTTGGGCCAGTGAATTTACACTTATGTCTTAGTTGTCAAGAGTGTGTGTAAGTAGCCAGCACCGGGCATGAGCTCCAGGAGAGGCAGACCTAATCTGCAGCATTTGCTAATTTCTATGTGCTAGAAAATCTTTGCACGTAGCTACCCAGGGTTTAACAAAAAGCTGATAAGATTCCCAGGTATTTAGCAATTAGTTCTTGTGAGCTGAAGTGGGTGCAGGATGTTGCCGTAGGTGACCCTGACACAGCTGAACTAGATAGCTGCTGTTGGCTTCACACTGGGAATGCATCGCTGAACCTCGGAGCTTTTGTCTCCATTGTTTGATGTGTGCTTACGTTCCACGTGGCCAGCCATGTCGTGAGTCATGGCCACTCTGGTGACTCGCGGCTCCTCACACTCAGCTGGTGTCCCCGGCTCCCACCATCACTGCTGTCTGTCTAGATGATGTTAATTTTGTGGGCTGTATTTCTTAAGACGGAAACCTGAATTTTATCTTAAATGGTTTTTCCTCTTCCCACTTCCCGCATGCACTCAAATTGAATACCCCCTCAATAGATCTTACATATAGGCACCTTCCTTTATATTTATCTCATATGCATACTATCCCCTATAAGGTTGCCTTCCACCATTTGTATTTGCTGGCTCAGAAGTATCTCATGGTTAAGACTACTCTGAGTTTGGGTTGAGTAGGTCAGGATAGAACCTTAGAACTTAAATTTGTCTTTAATTTTCAAGTTTGTAAGCAGCAGCTTTAGGGCCGGGCCTCATTGTCCACTGTAGTGGAGAAACTAAATGTTTCCGTGGCCCACAAGACAGTTCTGCCTGTGCTGGCCAAATTCCAACCCCTTCCACAGGGTACTCGAGGCTCCCACAGCAGTGTCAACATTGGATCTGTGTTCCCAAGAGCACGTGCCCACCTCTCATTGACTGCCATGTCCCATGTTCTTCTTTCTTCCCTAAATCTGTCCTCCCAGGCTTACCTTAGCGTTTACCTTCTTTGCCACGCCTCCCTCAGAATAACTTCTACCTTCCATCCTCTGTTAGAAGTCGCTGCTCTCACTTTCAGTTGTGATCTTGTAGGTGTCTGGGGACAGAGAGTGGGATTTATGTTTGTCGTTCCTCATTCACTCCTAGGTGTGCCGTAGATCCTAAATCATATAAGTGAATTGTGGGTATGCATTACCTGTTAGTATGTAAACCAAGGAAGGTCAAACCCAAAACCAAAGAAGGGAGTTTTTAAATGTAGGATCATGGTTATGGAGAGAAAATAATCAACAATTTGAAAAGAGACAGTTTGGAAAGAAAGACTGTACTACTTGCAGGGCCTGGGGGTATATGTACATACCATACTTGGGGCCACATAGTGTGATGTGGTATGTGTGTGTGTGTGTGTGTGTGTGTGTGAGAGAGAGAGAGAGAGAGAGAGAGAGAGAGAGAGAGAAGAGAGACAGAGAGAGAGAGACACATACACACACAGAGAGAGATAGAGACAGAGAGAGTCCTACTTCTGGCAGAAGAAAGCCAGCCAATATTCAAAATGGATACAGCAACAATGTATAATTGTAAAGCTTCACCCCACAAAGATTAGAGTTGGTTTATCTCTCCCCCACATCTTAGAGGATGTGTACAGGCTAGGTAGGGCTATGTTCTCCAGAATGGATGTCAGAGTATGAGAGTGTATGTGTGTGAGAGAGAGGTGGGACGAGTGGGGGGAGGTGGGAAAAAAGGAGGGAGGAGGGAGAGAGAGATGGCTAGTGTCTTCAGGTGCCATCCAAACATTTCTGTGAGTGTGTTCAGAGCAAGAAGACAGGCGTTCGAAGAGGTCACACTGAAACTCAGAGGCTTTCACTGTGGCCCCTCTGCAAAGCCCATGTGTGGATGAGGAGTCAGAAGAATGGAGTGGATTACACTTCCTGTCCCATAGGGAAGTGGTCTCCAGAAGGTGGTTTGTAGAAGGCAGACATATGCACCAACCACATTGAGGAACTAGAAGGAGGTAAGGGCTGGAGATCATGCCAGAAGTGACAGAGGCCTGCCTCTGGCAGGAGAAAACCCAGCCTATATTCAAATGGATACAGCAGCAGTGTAAAATTGTCAGGATTCACTTCACAAGGATTAGAGGTGCTTTATCTCTCTCCCACAGTCTTAGAGGATGTTCGCTGGCTAGGTAGAGTTACGGTCTCCAGAATCTTCGAACCCGTGGAATCCGTTTGTTCCACCTTAGGATAGACCCAAGCATTATTTTACTTCTGGGCAGCTCATTGCTCTAAGTGACTTTGCAAACCAGAAATGGTGTTGGGCTTGTGTGGTACAAGTTGACTGGCTTCCTGACACCAAGGTGAGGCCTGTATGGACTTGACCAATGCAGGTGGCAACATTCTTCAATAGGCTTCTCAGAGCCTATGCGTGAGAGTGTTTAGTAAGTGAATCCCAAGACTGACAGGAGTCTCCTGGAGCTAGATGATGGGACTGATCGAAGAGCCCATATTCCTATGAAGAGATACAGAACCATGGAATGCAAAAGCCAGAGCAGAAACACCCACAGCTTGATTTTATTCTGAAAGCCCTGTCACGGCCTCTCTGACACTCTCTAAGGGCCTTCGGTCTCTCAGGTGTTGGAATTGTGGTGTAGAACAGTACCCATAGTGCCTCTGCTAATGGGACTTACTCTTCCAGGTGCAGCAGGTGCCTGCTGGCTTACACTAGAAACCCCTACACACCTGGAAGTCCAGATGCTGAAGCACCGAGACATCGATTTGGATGAGCATAACCACGTTTTAATTGTTTGTGGCCACTCTTTCCTACTCACATTAACATGGTCATTAGAGTTCACATTTTAAATTATAATTTAGCCTGCAAGGTACTTGTATGCATCTAATGAGCTATTGTTTGGTTTTTTTCCACAGTGGACTCTGTAAAAGGGGGTGGCGGTTACATAAATCTTTTAGATTTTATTATTTTTAATTATGTATAAGTATGTACACATGAGGTCAGGCACCCACAGAATCTCTGACTGAGAGCTAGAGTTACAGGTGGTTGTGAACCACCTGATGTGGGTGCTGGGAATCGATCTCCTGTCCTCTGCCGTTAACCACCGAACTATCTCCAGCCCTACATAGATACTTTTATCTTTGCCTAACAGTAGAGTAGACCAGATTTCCAGAGTGGATTCTCTGGGCTGAATATCCATCACCTCAATGAGGAGACTGAGACACAGGGTGACTGTCCCATGTCACGACCATTCTCTGGGACAACTGATGTTTTAGCGGTCACCCAACTGAAGCAGTAAGAGTCTGCCACTCATGGAAGATCTTAAAGTTGCAGCTCACTGGTGGTGAAAACCAGCAAGTAGTGAAAATGTTTACACACTGAGGTCGGAAGACTGAATCAAGTTTGTCTTTCACCCCAGGTAGCGGTTTGACCTCGTCTGAGTGAAAGAGGGTGCATGGTGGTGAGACCTGCCTTGCTCACCTCTGCCCTCGCTCTGAGGACTGCTGTACAGCATTGGCTTAGTTAGTAATTATGTTTTGAAAGCCAGGCCAGTGAGGTCTTAACTGAGTCCATCTGCAATGACCTCTCTCTTTCCTTCCTGGAAAACTAAGCTTAGGGTGGAGTCTTGAGCTTCTAAGACCCCTTATCAAAGGGAAGCACATTCCCCGTTGGCTGAACAGGAGATGAACTTAAGGTGTACCAGCTTATGGCTTAAATGTACCCAGCAGATCAGCTGATGAATTTAAGGTGTGCCAACTTATGGCTTCAATGTACCTAGCAGATCAGACTGATTTTACCATGCACTTTTCTTAGGATGAGTCAGGTATGTTTGTTATACAGCAGATTGCATTAGTAAAGGGTTCTAATGAATGGCAAAGGTGAATGAGGTGGATGTAGACTTGCACTGTATCCAGACCCTTTCCTTTTAGGTTCCCTAGTGAGGCCTGTGGCTACTTCACATTAGTGATTCTGTCTTCCTTCTCACACTGAATTTCTAACATGAACTAATTATCAGGCTCCCTAAACCGTGGATCTGCCCCTCTATGGCAAAGGGTTTGTTTGGGGGGTCTCTTTGAAAAACTTAGGCTTGCCTAGAAACTCACTGTGGAACCCAGGCTGACCGCGACCTCACAGATCTCCTGCCTCAGCCTGGGTTGAAATCCCAGCATTTGTCCCACGATTATCCAAAGTCAGTTCAATTGTTTTAAGCACTTAGAGACAATCACAAACAATGCTCCGTGATTTCTTTTTTAGCTACAGCTGGGTGTGTGACCGCTCCAGAATGGCTGTGGGAATGCCGAAAGCGCATCCAGCTTCTCCTTTCTAGCTGACCAAGGGCTTTTCAAAGCTAACCTATGTAGTAATGCTGGCTTCCTTTATAGTCTTACCATCTTTATTTGATCCTCTTACATAAATTAGACACTATCATGAGCAAAAATGTTTAGATTTGCTTTTCTGACTGCTGTGGTTGACCTTATCATGGACCAAAAACATCTTTACAAAAATCCTTTTAGCTTTACTGAGGCTTGTTTTGGGTTTTTTTGTTTGTTTATTTTATTAGATAATCCTCTTTTTGGGAAGGTGCTTCTTTTCTCAATACTATCTACTTGAGCCATTGTCCTGCTTGGGCTCTGCCTCTGAAACCCTTACTGGCCTTTGATCCTGTGAACTCACTGTGACGTCTGTGCAGACACAATAGCTGGGTGCTGTGTCCCTCCCTGAGGGATTTACTTCTTTGTGCATATGGCATCCAAACCTGTTAGCAAGAGCTTCCCATTCTGCCTGGCGGAAGGGACACTTTGATACACTCCAGCTCCTTCAAGGTTCTTGAAATTTCTGCTTATATATGCAAAATCCCCATCTGACTAGGGTTCCCACTCTCAGCAGCATACAGATGAAGTAAGAATCCACCCTCACAAAACCCATCACTTCTGCTTCTATGGCAGCTTCCTCCTTGTTCACTGGAAAGAAGTCAAGAATAGCACTTCTCTCATTCCCCCTCAACCTTGGGGACTGGGTCTGTCGGTGAGTTTGGTCAGGGGTGTGTCATATGTACTTTGTATCACTTCATTGGCGTGAGAACATGCAGGGACACTCAGATCCCACTTCCAGTTCTATCTTCTGTCTTTGCATCTGACTTACACATCAGGGTGAATCACTTACTTCCTATATTTACAGTGACAATGACGTCTTTTTTTTTTTTTTTTTTTTTTTTTGCTTTGCAGTGCAAGGAATTAAACCCAGGGCCTATCACTAGACTCCAGACCCGACATGCTTTTCAACTTTGACTTTGAGACAGGGTCATACTCAGTTGCCTAGGCTATCATCCAGCTTACTCTGTGGCCCCTTTCAACCTCACTGGCTTCTGTGAGGAGCTGTTGAGTTGGTCTTTGCTCCCTCATCCCTAGAAACACTCTTGCTTTGCTTGACCCCTGCACTGTGTGGCCACTGGGCTGTCTTCACCAGCCTTTTTACCTCTGTTTCCCTTTGCTAATTAGCTTCTTCATAGGTTTGGCTGATGTGAAGCCCTGGCAGATCTTGTAGGTAGAAGGAAGGGTAAAGCCTGGGAAACTCACTTTGGTGTATTAATGGTTTGAGGTGTGGACCTCTTCAAAATCACAGATTACCTGGATAATGGTAATAATAATGGGAAAACACTTAATCTAGGAAGGGGGTGCCCATGTGCGCTGGGAAGCTCCTGAAAGGGTCACCCATGAAATGGGAGGAGCGTCCGTGAGAAGTTCAGAGGTCATGACTGATCTGCTTCTTGAATTGGTGTTTTCCTGACACTTATGATAGTCATGCGTGGAAGAGAAGAGCAAGCAAATGGCTGTGAAAACCTGAAGCAGGTGTGCTTCCAAATAAGAGGAGTTTGTTCAGACGATGAAACAGGAGATATGATGAGATGAGGTCCCTCCCCAAACCCTCCCGCTCCCCAAAAAGCCTGGGTCCAGTGATGATGGACCTTCTTTAATAGCCGTATCAAGGATATTGTGCCTGCTGCTAAGAGTGAAGTCACTGGAGTCCTAGAGTACCTAGATCGTGAAGAGTGTGACGATCACCCTGTGTTAGAGTGACTATAATCTGTATAGTGTGCTGGGCTTCCAGAGAATACCGATAACCCCGACATGCCGTGATTTGATTTTGATCTTTTCACTCTGCAATCGTGTAAAAGTGATAGAATCTCAGTAGAGAAATCTGATCTTTTCCTAGGCTACCAATCTACAAGTCCAGAACTATTAATAGTTCAGCTGTTGGCTGATTGCTGTCCATGTCCCAAGCGTGTGGAAGGCAGGCTGGGTTGCTGTGTTGTGTTAAGTAGTTTAGATATGTTTGATACATTTTCAATGTGATGTTTTCAGTTTGTGGTGGGCGTATTGGACAGTTGTAAATTGAGGGATCTCTGTATTGTGTTTGATGAAAATGTGCTGTGACTTTAAAAAGTGAATGAAAGGCTTTTATTATTATTAAATAGTTTAGGGTTTAAGGTGCACACAGATGAGTTGCCTCTAGCTAATTTAGATAAGGAATGATACTAAAGAATAGAATTCTCAGAATCATGGATGGACCACAGCCTGAGTATCCTAAGTGACTCCCGCAATGATGTAGCAGAATTGCCCCACCCAGAGGCCAGGGGCAGAAGGTCGCTTGTCAGTATCACTTCCTTAGCTATTGGTACCAGCTCTGCCATGGCCTCTGACCACCACGTGGATGCTGTGCTTATCCCAAATACATCGCCCAGTTTCCAACAAAGCTTTGCATGGGCCCATCTGTTTGGCCAGAGCCCAGAGCATGAGACCACACCCCTAGCAATAGAACCAGGAAACAAGGGTTCTGTTGTCTTATTTTGACATTCTGGATTGGAAGTCTGGGAATTACCATCCAAGACCCTGGAGAAGTATGGCGCTATGCTCCAAAGATTCAGGACATGCACAAATGGTAGGCGTCCACCTGCAGAAAAATGCATATTGTTGAAAAGAAAGGAGCAGAGGATGAAAGTTGAAGTTTTAAGTATCATTTTGATGAAACCACTTGGTTTTTTAGTCAAGGCCAGCCTTCATGACTTCATATGGGTCACGAAGCAGCTGGTTTCTTCAGCCATCCCATAATAGACCTCCTGTAGGCTAAGCTCTGTCTTAGTATGCTTCCTGGAGCCCCTGCCTACTATTATCAGCATCTGTGGGAAGCACACAAGCAGATGCCCACACGCCACATTCCACGCCAAGAATGTGCAGCTGCCAATTGCTCCCCACCAGGTAATGTCTGCTGTCTGGTGCTGGGAAATGATTTTAGTCGTTTAAAAACTTGGTATGAATTTTTGCATTAAACACTTTTTTAGCCAGGAAAAAAAAAAACAGAGCTCTAGTTAAAGATGCACATGGTAAAGTACTTAGGGGAAGTACAGACATGTGCCGTTTTCTTTGAAATGCCCCCAAAGTAGGATGAATTGACAAGATCTGCATCACAGCCTGTTGGCTTTCCCAGCTGCCCGAGCTGCCCTCCCCACTCCACCCCACTGGCATTTCCGGAAATGGAAGTTTAACACATTTAATCCTTCTGGATGCCTGTGGCACCGAGGATCCAGAGGAACATGCTACTGTCCCAAGTGTCACTGAGGATCCAGAGGAACGTGCTACTGTCCTGAGTGTCAGGGAGGATCCAGAGGAACATGCTACTGTCCCGAGTGTCAGGGAGGTTCCAGAGGAACGTGCTACTGTCCTGAGTGTCAGGGAGGATCCAGAGGAACATGCTACTGTCCCGAGTGTCACGGAGGTTCCAGAGGAACATGCTGCTGTCCTAAGTGGTGCTTTTACTATCTTCGATTTTATAGATGAGGAAACAGAGGCCCAAGGTTGCAGAACTGAACTGGAATTCTGACCTCTGTCTCCAGCTACATCTAATTTCCTAAGAAGCTGACACCTCTCAGACAGGTTTTAATTGGTGTGATTGCATGAAAGGGTCTTCATTAATAATAATCAGAGCACTGGTAACCCAGACTCATGCAGGTGGCCACTGCAAGGCTTCCTATCTCGTGCAGTTTAATCTGCAAAACTATCTTGTGGATAAATAGTACTATCCATTCCTTCTTCTGGTTTTTGTTGTTGTTGTTGTTTTATATTTTTTTTAATTTGTTTTCTCCAGTGCTCATAGTTGTCTGTCAGTTTGCTGCAGGTTTGGGGATACATGGCAGGCAAGTGCTTGACCACTGATCCATCTATACTCCTAGCCCCTCATAGCTCCCTTTTTCAAAGCAGGCAACTGAGACTTAAAGGGGGCCCATAATTTCACAATGATACACACTAAAATGCTGCTAAAAGGCAAGCAGGGTCACGCCTGTGTATTCACTCTGAAACCTTGCTTTTGGCATGACTTGTGCTGCTGGCTCATCTACAGGAGACCTTATGTTTGCAAGACCTCGCCTGTTCAAAGCCCATGTCACTGAGAAAGGCGATCCCCAAAGTAGTTATTTATTTGGCTGTGATGCAGTAGCGTCATTTGTGTGGCGCTGAGCTTAAACTCAGTGGAAGATATGTACATGTCGTTTTTCATGGAAGGTGCGCTCTCCACAACTGTAGAAAACTTGTATTTGTTGGGTAGGGAGGACATGGAGGAAGAGACTGTGGGAGCAGACTTGGTGATCAAGAGAAGCATCCTTAAATCAAGCTTCATGGGCTGTTTCTGATACCACCTGCTTCCAAGATGGCGCCTTATTGCTGAGTCCCTCGGAGGGGGCGGAAACAGTGTCTCCCCGTGGTGGAAGGGAAGGAGTGGCTGATTCATTCCCTCAAAACCTCGAGCAAGGCAGAGACTTTCTGGACTCTCTTCATGCTGTTGCTCTGAGATTTTTGGTAAGAAATTTGGATGGACACAACTATTCAGACAACAGCTCCAATGCTCAGGAGCCTGCTGACGCCATAAGAACTAAAATTATAAAACGCATGCTCATGAGAGCAGTCTCCTGCCGCTTTGGTATGGTTGGTTATCTGGTGTGCAGGACAACCCGACATGTCCATCCATCCTGCACACCCCACAGGAGTTCTTCACTCTGCATGAACCAGAGAGAGGCCATACCACTATCTTAGCCTTATTCTGGGATATCATCGTGGTCGCACACATCCTTGCTGGTTGTGCCAACCTTACCAAAAGGCTATAGAATCGAGATGTTGGAAGCACCCAGCAGTCAGACACTGAGTGGGATAGACACCAGTTCATCCAGCTGAATTCTTGCTTCTTTCCATTAAAACGTAGGTAAAAGGCTATTCTGTAATTATGCTTTAACTAAAACTAAAGGATTTATCCTCGATTCCCACATCAACAACTTATCAGTGAGCATTTGATGTTGGCGGTTCTCATTACACATTAGAAGCCCGGTCTTCAGAAAAACTGACCTAATTAGATTTAATTTAATTTCTCATAATTATGTATCTACTTCAATTGGAATTACATTGGCATCATTATATTAAATAGTATTTTCCTTGTTAGTATTTCTAGTTTACCAACTAAGAGACCATGATTTTTCTGTTTCTTTCCATCTGACCTTGCTTCTCCTACTAGGGCTGCATAATTTTGCCTGTCTTTTATGGTTCACATAATTCACATCTCTAACTTTTATAGGTTTTACGATAAGGAAGTTAATGCATTTCTATTCCATTAAGGAGATATAAGTAATATAGCTGATTTTTTGTGTTAATAAGTAACTCTAGTTAATTTTGATGAGCATAACTTTCTTGGAAGAAATTTGTTGTTAATTTGTGATGAACTTTATGCCATATTAATTATTTCATAAAACAATGACAATGAGCTAATCATGTTACACTAAAAACAGCAAGTCCCGGGCAAGCTGCTGCTTTGGTAGGCAGTAGTGTGGGGTTGGTTGGTAGTCTCCTAGTGAGGTACAGTTTCCCCACTGTGGCAATGGCAGTGGCAGGAACTGGGGAGATGCAGATTGAAACACAGAAGTGTTCTTTTGTTTTTAACATGCTGTTACACATGCTTCCCTTTCTGGGGAAAGCCCTTCCCCGTAGTGCACAGGTAGAGGCTGTGTGACTGACACAGGAGCTGGGGGTGTGGGGCACAAGGAAGCTCACGGCCAGCATGTGTGAAGCCCTGTATTCAGTCCTTAACATGGGAAAAATATAAAAATAAAATCATTTTAAGAAATCGTTGGAAGACCCACTTAAACAATTCTTTCAAAGTTAACTTTCCATGGCCCTTGTCCTTCCTCCTCTGATCCTTGTAACTGTGAAGATGTCTTTCCATTAGGTCACAGCTTGGAGTGCTGGGGACATCTTCACCCAGCAAGGTCAGGGAGAGAGGGAAACTGAACCTTGGGAGACGCCATGGAGTCTTTTCCTGTGCAGGCTCCTCCATGGTTTTCTGCAGGCTTCTCCAGCCTCACATGCTTGGACACCTCACATGCTTGGAGTTGTCCAAAGTAACTGGTAACAAACTCTTTCTTTTCTAGTCGTTCACAGGTCTGAGATCCTCACATTGATTATGGCATATTGTTGTTGGAAACTGAACTATCAATCCAACCTCAGTGTGCCCCCTCATCCTCGCCATTGGACGTCCCTACCGCCCACCTTTTCCTTCTTCTGCTTAAAGATTCATGCCAGGCGAGGACTTTCTCACAAAGGATTTCATGTATGGCATTGCGGTTTGAGCATGAATGGCTTCTGTTCTTGTTCTATCGAACTGAACTGAATTTATAACCTAACCTGGCTTTGGGAGTAACAGATGCCAGGATTGAACCATAGATTCTTAGAATCATTGAGTTCCTAGAATCGTAGATTCATTGAAGCATAGATTCAAACCTCGTAAGCAGAACGTCCTCTTCCTCTACTGGGAGGAAGGGTTTCTGTTTACTTTGGAGGATGATCTCCGTGTCCTCATGGCTTCCTTGGTGTGGTGGTTTGAATGAAAATGTCCTCAAGAGGCTCATGTATTGAACACTCGGTCCCGAGTTGGCAGTACTGTTTGGGGTCAAAATTTAGAAGGTGGCCTTGTTTAGGGAGTATGTCACTGGAGGCTGGCTGCCAGAATTTAAAGACTCAGCAATTCCAGTTTGATCGCTCCGCTTCGCACTCAGGGTTCAAGATGTGAGCTCTCAGCTTGCTGTTTCAGGCCACCATGCCTGTCCCCCTGCTGCTACGCTGTCCCCACCACCACTGACTCTTATTCCTCTGGAACTGGAACTGTTTCTTCTATACGTTGCCTTGGTCAAGGTATTTTTACCACAGCTGTAGAAAGACAGAAACATCCACCAGGATGCCAGTGACCTTAAAACCCCCCAAAACCTCCCACCATCAAAAATCAGGACAAGGCAGAGTCAACCCCAGAAACAGGAAAGCAATGAAGGAAGCGGGTGGAGGAGACTGGGCAGCCATGGTTTGAACTTGAAGTCTCCCTTACAGGCTCATGTTTGGAGTGCTCCTTATCCAGAATGGCATGGGCACAGTGCACCAGTAGGAAGCCTTGGGGAGTTATTATCCCTAGCTCTGGCCACTCTCTCTGCTTCCTGGCATGGTACAATGTGAGGTGCCACGCTCCCCTGCCACCATGGACTCTGTCATGGTGGACTGAGACCTCGAAAACAGCCAAAATAAGCCTTTGCTGTCATAAACAGGTTCTGTGGGTATTGTGTTTAGTTCATCAGTTTGCCTGTCGATCCCAAGTTAAATGCAGGGAAACTGAGGCTCAGAGGTTAGGCAACTCCTGTCTAAATCATACAGAGGACCAGAGACAACATGGCGTGGCACAATGTTTCCTTTCACTTCCAGAACCCTGTGCTGGATTTGATTGGCATCGCTGCTGTGGAGAGAGGCCCGGCCTTTAGGAAGGATGAAGTCCATAAAAGGGAGCAATGCCTTCCTCTTGGGAATAGGATAGTGATCACAAGAGCAGGCTGCCACAGGGCCAGGCTGCCTCTTATGGCTCGTAGTTGTCATATGTGCTCATTTGTCTGTCATCTTCAGCCACATCACAGCGCTCCGGAAGGTGGTTGTTGCTATGCCACTGGACTCCAGAGCCATGACTCAAAATGAATCTCCTTGCTCTTCAGAAACTACCCGGTCTCAAATATTCATCCACAGTAACAGAAAACAAGCAGAGTTAAGTAGAATGCTGTCCTCATTACTATTCCAGCCCTTCAGTATGCTTAAAAATCAAATACCAAATAACTTTGAAAAAGACTTGCTTTGAGTTTCGTTTTAGAAGGGTTGCTGTCACTGAAAATAGCAAATTATTCTGAGTATCTTTCAGTAGTTAAGGTTTGGCATGACTAGAGTGAAATGCTCGAGGGTGGGCCTTCAAATTAGCTTCAGTTATCAACTTGACAGGGCCCAGCGTTAACTGAGGGAGTCTCCAGTGAGGAGTTACCTCTTATCACACCGGCCTGTGGGCATGTCTATGGGAATTCTCTTGGTTACTAGTTGATAGGAGAGGACTCAGCCCACTCAGGATGGTGTCATTCCTGGGCAGGTGATCTTGGGTTATCAGAGAACGTTGAATGCAACCTGGAGAGAGCCAGCCTGTAAGCGGAGTTCCTCTTGTTGCTGTTTTAGCACCCACTTCCGTTCTTCCCTGGCTCCCATCACTGGTGGACTGGAAGTGCAGGTGGAAACGAGTTCTTTCTTCCCCAGGTTGCCTTGGTCGGAATGTTTCAGCACAGCCGCAGAAAGTAAACTAGAGTGTGGGGCAGCTTTTGGAAGCAAAGAGGCTTGTCTTAGCTCGCTGTTTTGGAGCTGAAAGTTCAAGATCAGGTAGCTCCATTGATCCAGCCTCTGGTGAGGGTCTGATGGCAGATGGTATCATGTGACAGGAGCGGGTAGGGAAGACCCTCACAGGGCAAGACGATAAGCCAGGGAAAGCCAAAAGGAAGGCAGCTCTCGTGATAGCTCATTTGCTAGAGAACTACCTCAGCACACGGCCCCCCAAATCACCAGAATCCCCCAACACTGACTCCCTCTAGGTCTCACCCCTTAATGGTCCCACCACCTCTCGTGTGACGACACTAACAACCAAACTTCCAGCCCATGCACAGTTGGGAATGAGCCATATGCAAACCCGCAGCCGTCAGCAGTTTCCAAATGAACAACGCAGACTGTATGAAACAGGCGTGTTCTAGCTCTGTAAAACGTGCCCGTGCCCTGGCTCATGAACTGTTAGTAAACTTGAAGACAACTGAATTTAGGCAAAATAATGAGCCTCGGGGTGCAGAGAAACCTTACTGGAAGCTCAGAGAAGAAACCGTTCATTTCATTGCTGTCAGTTGTAGTTCAAGCTTCGAGTGTGTCAAATTCCAATGTCACAATCATTTAAGCAAGAATAAGCCTAGCAATGTAGCCAGTGGGATCCCAGTTAGTGATTGCAGGCAGGGGCCTAAGGGGGTGCTTGTTACACACTTCATTGCCTGAGACATTTGGAGCATGCAAACACTGCTTGCCTCTGACTCTGGGTCAAAGTAGCCCCCCTAAGATGTGGGTTAAGTAATCAAAGATGGGAAGAGTTCATCTGATATCACTGGAGCAGCATTTATTACTTCTGTTGAAGTTCTTCTCTTGGAGAAAGGATACAGCTGTGTTCCATCCAAGATTAGTCTATCAGAACTCTCAAAGACCATCACAGGGTCCCAGAAGTCTGTCAACTGCAGGAGGCACAGGGTGAAAACCCAGGTAATATGTAAATGTGGCTGGGAACAGTGGGTCTAAAGATGACCTTCTTCTCTACAGGAGGTAGCGTGAGCTACTCCCGGCAGCCACCCGACGTCATGGGGCAGACAACTATGTTCCTAGCTTCTCAAATTTTCTGAAAGACGCCAGGAGTCCAGATCTATGTGATCCCTTCATTTTTCTACATTAGCAGCTGTCTAGTTTTTCTTTTGCTTGTTTTTTGTAGACTGCTTAAATGCAGTGTTTTGCTTTGCTAAATACAACCATGGGGTGGCTGAGCTGCCAGACATAACCCTAAAGTAATACTTCTCAGGGTCTTTTTGCACCATCCTCATCTTAGGGTGTAACATTCATTTGCAGCCTCTGTTTTGCCCTTGACGGAAGCACATGTGGGTTTGCTGCCTTCTGGAGCTGTGAGAGGGGACCCTTCTTGCATCCTCTAGGTTTTGGAATTCATTGCAGTTAGGAGCTGCTCTCCCTCCCTCCCTCCCTCCCTCCCTCCCTCCCTCCCTCCTTCCCTCCCTTCCTTTCTCCTTCCCTCCCTCCCTCCCTTCCTTCCTCCTTCCCTCCCTCCCTTTGTCCTCTCATCTCTCTCTCTCTCTCTCTCTCAATCTCTCTCTCTCTCTCTCTCTCTCTCTCTCTCTCTCTCTCTCTCTCTCTCTCTCTCTGTGTGTGTGTGTGTGTGTTTGTCTCTATCACTTTATGCCAATATAGGATCAGCAACAATGTAGAGTTCCGTTGTCCCGGCCTCTGAAACCTAGAGCAGATTCCAGACCTGTGTGGTTCAGTGCCATCTCTAGCCCCAAGAGACATGTGAGACAAGACTGCTGAGCTCTTGAAGTACCGACTGTTAGAGTGAGACCAGATGTGCTTGTCAAGGCAAAACGAACTCCGGATTTGAAAACTACGGAAAGAGATCAGATTTCCCATTTTAAAACTGGTAATTGCAAGTCGAACTATTTTAGATGTATTGATTAAATAAAATGTGATTGTGGAAGACATATAACTTGTTCACTTTTAATGTTATTAGAAAATTTAAAATTGCATCTGATACTTACATTCTCTTCTGTTCAGGGCTGCTCTGTAGCAGCGTTCTGGAAGTTTCTGTAAAGGTCCAGATAGCCCTTGAGTCTCCATGGCCCGGCTGCAAATAATCACTGGGCTGGTCTTGTGCAAAACCAGTCACAGGTGGTATGTAAAGTGTGGCCATGTTGCAATAAAACTTTATTAACAAAATCAAGCAGGGCCTAGATTGCTGCCTCCTGCTTGCTAAGAAACAGTAGGAAGAAGGTGATGGGGATTCTGAAGGGTGGTGATTCTCTCTCCCTTGATCTTTCGCTGGCCAATTGGGTTGCTAACCTTTTTTCTTCTTTAATTCATTGAGCTAGCCCCACATGATGTGTGTACTTTTATGTGCTTGCATCGCTCCGTGGAAAGTTGACTTAGAGGAGCTTGTGTGGATTAGTTCTCTTCCTACCTCAGGTGCACAGCCATTTTACCGATTCTTTATTGGGGTAAACAGTTCAGTTGTTCAGAGTCTGTATCTTTGCTCCACGTCTCTGTGGCTTTTGTCTGACACCTGCTTTCTGCTCAGCGACACTTACTTTGGAGAAAAATGTACATGGCAGAATGGGAATGGTAGGCTATTTAGGGAATGGTGAGGGAATAGATTTCATATGACACCATAAGTATAAACTGTGTTAAAGATGAATATGGGTGGAAGACACTGAATTTGCCAATTAAAACAAAACCCTTGATCCCCATGAGCTCATTGTGTCTGCACGGTGAATAAACAAGTTCCAGTGTTTTGCCGTCGGAATATAGATCCTGCTTGCCGGAGCAATGCAGGCTGAAGGAGAGAACTTGACAAGAGGTTTGAGGATCTGACACCGGTGAAACCAGGCTCCCCAGGTCAGGGCATGTGATCGCAGACCCAGCCGATAGCTGAAAAGCACCCCTGCAACCCCAGCTCTTGCTCCCCATCGGCAGAGAAGTTGCAGAAGGGAGCCTCCAAAAGTGGAAACATTTTCAAATAAGTCTTTTAACTTTTTGCCTGTGGATACAGCTGCGTTGACACAAAGCCACGTTTGAGGCACGATGTCTCGGAAGCCTGGCACCATGGAGTGTTTTTCTACTGGGACCCATAATTGTTGGCTTTTAAGAGTGGTCCTGTGTTCAGTTTTATCAATGTGGTACTTGAACTGGACTTTCAGCTGACCTCCAAAAGGAAATAGTTTTAAAAGGAAGAATTTTAAGTCTGCCAAAAGCCAGATAATGGCACAGCACAGAGAAAAGCCAGCGTTCTGTGGTTTTTATATTAAAATACGAGTCTCTCAATGCCTCAAAACAGTGGCCAGAAAATGTGAAGTTTAATACATGAGGCACGAAGGAGCCGTTTTAATGAGTTTTATTTTCTCTTTGTCCTTTGTGATTTCCCCAGAAGGAGCAAACATCTTTCTCTTGGTCCTCCCTCTCTATCTATTTTGCTTTTATATAAATGACTGTTTTCATTCAAGTCATTTCAAAATACACGGAAAATATTCATGCCTAACTCAAGGCCTCATACCTTGAGGAGTTTTCAGCTGCAGGCTCTACAGTGTATGTTAGGGACCAAGGCCAACAGCATCTGGCTTATCCAACATCATGAATTACTATTCCCATAAGTCCCCATTAAGACACCTTACTTTCCACGGCTTTGTCTGAGCCCTATCTCGCAGGTTTGTTTTGCTAATTGACAGTGTTTTTAATGTGTTCATAAGGTACCGTATGAGAAGCCAACACCTATGTACACTGTACAGTGATCAAATTGGAGTGTAATTGGATCAAATTAGAATTTCTGCTTCTTCACTAGGTCTTTTTAAATATACTGGGTCGTGAGTGGAGTCAGTGCTAGAACATGGGCTTAGCTTGCTCAGAGTTCTGGTTTTAATATTTAAGGCAAAGAAAGAAAGGAAGGAGGGATGGAGGGAAGGAGGGAAAGAGAGATGTTTTCCCACGGCCCTAGGGAACACTGAAATGAATCACTTCTATATGATTCTATTTTCAACCTGCACATCCACCTTCTGCTCCACCCCCATGGATGAAGGAATCTGGGGTGATTTGTTTAGTTGACCCAGACCTATTCATCAATGCTCAGTAAAGCTGAGTCTCTAGAAATTGATGATCTTTAATGAGAATGCTTCAACCTGATACTAGTGTGGACTCTGGGATGGAACACACATAGCAAGTCAGTTCACAGCAAGTGTGGCTCACAGGTCAGTTGGCACTGAGTGCCATCTTGCTGTACACGCACATTGGTCACATAGATGGGATGGCAAACACCAACACAGACAGCTAACAGAGGTTTGACCTACTGGCAGCCTGGGATCCCTTACATTCTATATCTTTGATAAAGTCAGATTTAAGTTTGAGATACTGAAGTGGATGCATGAGGTATTTCACTGCAGTTTTGAATTTTCCTGATAAATAGTGATACTGAACTCTTTCACCTGCCTTAGGATGGGGAAATCTCTGTAGTGAAGATTCCATTCGTTTGTTCTTTTTATAAAACTATGTCTTTTTCTCATTGGTTCTCATGATTCTTTATATTGTTATCCCATGAGTTCTTAGACAGACAGGCACACAGACAGATGGACACAACACATACACACACAGAGATGTGGTGGTAGTCCCGGTATATGGCAGGTCAGTTTCTTGATCCTAACATTCAAAGTTACGCATAACAAGAACATATCTCAAAAGCAAAAACTTGGGCTTGGTCACACAGACATAATCCCAGCTACTTAGGAAGCTGAAGCAGGTGTACTGCAAGTTCAAGGCCAGCCTCGTCATTATGTTCATCACTTTTAAATGCTATCTCTTGTTAAACAAAACCTTTACATTTTAATGAATTTTGCTTTTTAAATTTGCTGAATTATCTTAATGCCTTATCTTTATAAAATTATTTCGATGTGTGTGTGTGTGTGTGTGTGTGTGTGTGTGTGTGTATGTACACATGTACCATAGCACCCATGTATGTGGCCAGAGGACAACTTACAGAACTCAGTTCTTTCCTTCTACCTTGTAGATTCTGGAGTCCAAACTTGGGTCCTTAGGCCTGATGACAAGTGTCTTTACCCATTGAGCTATCATATCAGTTTGGGATAATCCTTCTAAATGCTTTGATCTTTTATATTTTATTTTGTTGAGGTAGTAGGTATATTTATGTCCTATTAAAGAAATCCAGGCCCCTCCTTCTTTGCCTGGTATCCTAACAGATTTCTCTCAGTAATTCTCAATTGAGGAGCATGGAAACCAGGTGTGCTGGTTACATGTCGAGCTACTTGACACCAGCTCGAGTCATCAGGGAAGAGGGAACCTCCGTTGAGAAAAAGCCTTCATCAGATTGACTTGTAGCAAGTCTGTGGGACATTTTTTTGATTCATGTGGGGGGGGGGCAACCCATTATGGGTGGTGCTACCCCTTGTTGGGTGGTCCTCGGTTGTATAAAAAAAAAGCAAGCTGAGCATAGCAAACAGCATTCCTTGATGGCCTCATCTCTACTTCCCGCCTTTAGGTTCCCCCGTGAGTTCCTGCCCTGACTCCCTTCAAAACAGGCTGTGAGCTGTCAGATGAAATACAACCTTTCCTCCCAGAGTGGCTTTTGATGACAGTTTTGTCACAACAAATTACGACACCGGGTGTCTGAGTTCCTGTTCTATTGCTGTGAGGAGACACCATGACCAAGGGAACTCATAAAAGAAAGCATTTAATTGTGGGCTTGTTTACATGCAGAGGTTTAGTTCTTTATCACCATGGCAAGAGCACGTCAGTACACAAGCAGACATGGTGCCGGAGAAGGAGCTGGAAGCTCTACATCTTGATCCATAGGCAGCAGAGAAGAGAGACAGAGACCGAGACAGACACACTGGCACTGGAATGGGTTTTTGAAACTTCAAAGTCCGCCCCCAGTGACACACTTCCTCCAACAAGGCCACACCTCCTACCCCTTCTAATCCTATGAAAATGTCCCACTCCCTAGTGACTAAACATCCAAATATATAGGCCAATGGGAGCCATTCTCATTCAAACCACCACACCAGTCTGGCTAAATCTAGGTGAAGCACAAAGTTAAATTATCAAGGTAGACCAGCAAATTTGTGGCATACATTGAAACAGGAAGGGCCTGTCAGATTATTAATCCATGGGACCAAGGAGGAAAGCTATGATCCAGAGACTTTGGAGCTGGGGACCAGATCACAAACACTTCATGCAGCACTGTTCACCCCTAGACGTGTTCTCCCTTAGGGGTGCTTTGGAAGACTTGTCAATCTCCCCTAGGAAACTGCTCTCTTGCATATCAACAGCTTCTGACTTATTGCCTAGAAACATTCAAAAGTTAGTAAAGTCTATGTTTTTGAGACATCATGCTAGTGTCGGGTGACCGTCACTTTTAAATGCACAAGCACCATCATCTGAATAATCCTCTCCTGACCATATCCAGGAAGTCAACCCTCTATTGGAATAACATTTACTCATCCCTAATCCTCTGACTGCTCCCCAACTTTCCATAAGCTTTCCTAAAAAAGGCCTATGTCAGTGATTCCATGATCTCACTTGTTTTCCTACCGTCCCAGGCAAGTGTTTGGGGCTGAATTTCATAATGAGACCCTGGCAGGGTCAGGATGGAGCTGCCCAGGCACTGAGGACCAGAGCCAAGTGGGCAGGAGCCAGGAGGGACAGGATATACAGCAAGAAGGCAGGATTTCTCACTGAGTGACAGGTCTGGAGGCCATGACTGGGGGGCTTCCATTCAAGGCAAAGTGACTCACAAGCATCCTTCCATGGTGGGCCTTCTAACTTTGTGTTTGGATTCTGCAGCAACGGGACAGAGTTGATTCTCCTAAGAGGAAGGAACTAGAGGGACACAATGCGGGGCTGATGATGCACCAGGAAGATGGAGCAATCACATATACCTGGTTCCATTGGCTCCATTCTTTGCTGACACTAATCATTAATCAGAGTGATCATACCCATCTTAAGAGCAACAAAAGGATGGAACAGGATGCATGTGTAAAACGATAGTTTTCTGATTTCCTTCCCTTTTGTTTGGTCCTTCCTTCCTTCCTACCTCCCTCCCTCCCTCCCTCCATCCCTCCCTCCCTCCCTTCCTCCTTCCTGTTGCTATATCAACAAGCAGCTGTTAGTCCTTTATCTTTCATGCCCACTTTGCAGTGCTGGCTCCGCCCCCACTGAACATCTACAATGCCTTAAACCTTCCCTTGACTTTCATGCTGCTACAATCTGTTCCCTGGTCAGAGCTTACAGATAAGGGCTTGTAACTCCCACTGAGTCTCCAGCACGGATCTCTTTCTGAAGTGCTGAACTTGTGAATGGCCCACCTCCTGAACTGTCCACATGGTTAGACACTTACAACTCCCAAGTTCAACTCATCATCTTTTCCCCAAACCCTTTTCTTCCTCACTTGTGCTCTCCATTCTGAAAACCCAGCCACTGAGCCCCTGGTGGCTCAGGCTTCTTACTGGCTAGTTCTACATATACAGTAACCCATTTCTAATCATCTGTGCCTCGCCATGTGCCCCATGGCTCACCAGCAATGCTCTGGCATCTTGCTTCTCCGGTGGCTGCTCATGTCTCCCTGAATCCATTCTTTTTCTCCCTGTATCGCTGCTTGGATTTCCCACCTGACTCTACTCTGCCTGGTGATTGGTCAAATCAGCTTCCTTATTAACCAATGGTAATAAAACATATTCACACCATACAGAGGGGCATTCCACATCAGGCAAGTAGAACAGAGATCACGGAGGAACACTGAGACTTGAGTCTCCCATCCAGTAGAAAGAGAAGCTGGGAAGGTAGTTTCATCAGCCCTGTCCATCACTGGCTTTCTCTATGACAGGCTGCCTCCTCTTGGCACTTCCTGTTTGCCTTAGGTCCCATGGGCCAGGTATAGCCCACATCCAGAGTGCCCTCAGCGCTGACGCTGAAAATCATCAAGGAAGACGCACTTTGCAACGTGGACGGCACATTTTCTTGGGTTATTCTTTGGTTTGGGGTAGCTTCATGCTGCCTGATTATCTGCTTCTGTGTGAGCCGTCGCTGCTCTCTGTCACCCCCTCCCCTTTCTCAGACTGTGTGTGGATGCATCCCTCTCCGTTAGCAGGGATGCTTTTGAATTTTGTCTCGTTGCGACCCTGGCTGAAGTATAAACACTTGATGAATAGAGACCAAGCCTCCTCTCATCTTTATATCTCTGTAGCTGAGTGAATGAAGGAACCACAGAGACCGTGGTGCAGTGTACAAATCCCTTCAGGCTTGCCCAGGTAGTCTAGGCATAGAGTGTTATGAGGCCAGAGATGAATGCCTTTCTTTCAGGACTACAGACCCTAAGATGACAACCCATCACTTCCAAATCTGCAGCCAGTTGTTCCTTGTTGAGTTCAGGGATGGCATTTTCACATATGGCTGCATCTGTCTTCTGAGGTGAAGTACGGTCAATAGAGTAAATGAAGAATGTGTTCAATGGTAGCACACACATATAACCCTAGCACTTGGGAAGGTGAGGCAGAGAGACAAGTTCAATTTCAGTCCCGCGAATCCACAGAGAAGTCAAGGTCAGCCTAAGTTATATAGCAAGACTTTGTCTCAAAACAACAGCAAAAGCTGCTCTTCAATGTTTTAAACCCACTGAATCTCCCAGCAGATGTGGGGCTACGCCCTCCAAAACACCTGGTCATCTTTGTCTGGAGTTTGGAGAAAATTAAATTTTCCCATCTATACGTACCCTACTCTCATCAGCCTTTACCCAGCATGCTGTTGTATCATAGCCTTGCCCTCGACAAAGACCCTTGCCTGACCAGACTTTAGTCAGACACCGGAACCTTCTCGCAGGTACTCTGTGTACTTTCTTAAATTCTGCTTTAGCAAAGAACCTTGCCAAATTAGCCAGAACGTCCAGTCTCCAGTTCCTCAGCATTCACCATTGCTCCAGGGAGGTCTACTCACGTGGACCGTCTTCAGCAAGATTCCTGGCAGGTTGTTTTATCCAGAATCCCCCTCACATCTGATGTTTCCTTTTTAGTAATTTTCCATCCACTGTCCCCGTCCTGCTCGCCACTGTAAATCCCCACTTGTTTGTGCTGTATTGAGGAGTTAATACAATCTGTCTTCCTGAATGCAAAATGCTATTGCCCTGCCCACCGTACGCACTGCCGTGGTCTTGGCTAAAGTCTGTCCCCCTGTGCTTTAATGCGTCTCATGACTTTTTTTCTTTCTTTCTTTCCAGACTCCTTGTGGATTGTGAGCTCTTCAAAGTTAGAGTCAGGGCTGGTCTCACTCGTCTTTGTGCCCCCAGTGCTTATATCCTTGTGTTTTCCCTATGCATGGGAGCTCGGTGTCTGTGTTGAATTCTTGAGAGATGAGTGTTTACTGAGCTCTACCCAATTCCTGACCTCTACCCTCTTCCACTGCTAGACCTTCCACCCAGGAAGCCACGGCTCTCAGCTGTGGAGGAGCCAGCAGGCCTCACGATACCTTCACATGTCTTCAGCTACTTCTCTGGCTCCTCCAGTTCACTTCTCTGAGCCTCCTTCATCTTTTCCAAATTGGGTGTGGCTATAAAGTGGGCCATATCTCATAAGTCAGTAATTTGTTGGCTCCACTTGTGGAGGGAAAATGAAGCCCCCATTGCTTGGATGTGCAAGAGGACCAGCTGTGTAAGCATGTAGCCTGGTGCGCAAACACACAGCCTCCAAAGTACCCGTTTCTTTCCCCTCACACGGCTGGCCTTGGAAACGTTATTTTAACTTGTTGCATCTTGTTGCTGTATCTCCAAGATACGGGCTTAAGCAGAGGCCAACAACTCATGGATGCCATTAGGATTATATGAGACTTCACGCCAGCTTGACTTGCAGCTACTGACTTTTGCAGATCTCTCCTAAAGAGTATTGGGGAATTCGTGTCCCCGGAATCAGTCTTCCACCAATAACTGGTAAGGATTGTTATGGGTGGCTGGACCCAGGAGGCTTCCTTTCCTTCTCCTTTTGCTCCTTGGTCTTCTCTTTTTCTCCTTTTATTTATTCTCTCTGCCTGCCAATCCTACCTATCCTTTCTCCTGGCTTGCTATTGGCCCTTCAACTCTTTATTAGACCAATCAGGTGTTGTTGACAGGCAAAGTAACCCAGCTTCACAGAGTTAAACAAATGCAACATAAAAGAATGCAGCACATCTTTGCATCATTCAGCACATCATTCAGCACATCTTTGCATCATTCAGCACATCTGTGTTAGGATGTAGCATGGTGGCTCCGTGGCTAGTATCCAGCAAGCCTCAGGATGTCACTGCTTCTGCTGTGAGTGACAAACAAGGTGTTCCTAGAAAGGAGAACCATCTCATCTATCGTGTGCTCATCTCCATGCTCCAGGAAGATCCCACTGTGGGACAGGCAGATGTGGGAGCATGGAGAGTAACAGTCTGTGTAGTGTGGTGGGCAGGGCAGATGTGGGAACATGGAGTCCATGTAGAGCCTGAACGCTCAACAGCTGGATTGCCTTCAGGAGACAATTAAGGAAAACAAGGTTTGCTGTTTTAAAGTGTAGAGTCACGAGTCTTTGTGGGATACATAAACAAATACACAGTCATATCTGTGGTCCTAAATTTCACTAAAGGATATTCAAGGAGAAATGCATGTCTGAGCCAAACACCGTGGCTCACACCTGCAATCTCGGTGCTCAGGAGGCCAGGGCTGTAGGATATCTAGTGTGGGGAAAACATGGTTTATGTAGTGAGTTTGGGGCTAGCCAGGACAACATGACAAAGCCATTTCTCAAAGAAAATCCAAACAAAGAGACAAAAAAAAAAATTGCAGGAAGAAGCTGGGAAATACCGGTTCACAAGAGGCAGGAAAAATCTTTGATGCTGCTCTGGCTTTCGGCCACCCCGAGTTTCTCTGTTTAGTTTGTAGGGTTCATGCCCTCTTTTCTGGATTGAGGAGTTAGTTGTTGAACTTTCATTAGAATTGCTTGGTTAAATTTACCCAGCAAGTTGCCAGAATTTTTGGCAAAACAACCATCTGCTTGTGGTTAAGATTTTCCTGGTTCTGTTTCAGCCAGACTTGGTTGTGTTTGGAGAATCATGAGGCTTGGCTCTCTGGGCAAGAAAAATGGATAGGCCACTAAACAAGATGGCCTTTGAATCTTTCCTTTCTGACTCTTCTAAAATCTTCCCTTCCAGGGCATTGAGCCTGACAACAAGGAAAAAAAAGTACCAAATTCTTCAGTTCTTGAAGTCTGATCATTAAGGAATTTAGAAATAGAGGCATTAAAGGCTGGAGGATAGCTCAGTCAGCAAAAGGCTTGGTGTGCAAACACAAGGACATTCAGTGCCCACGTAAAACAGTCTAGCATAGGGATGTGTACTTCTAATCCCAGCCGTGCATAGGCAGGGCCAAAAGGACCCCTAGGGCTCCTGGCCAGCCCATCTAGCCTGTTCTGTGAGCCCCAAGCCACAGACCTTGTACAAGCAAGGTGGATGGCATCTAAAATAGAAAGACATCTGCAGTGGCTCTTTGGCCTCCACATTCATGTCCACATACATTTGTGCACATGACATATGTGCACACACACATAGAGAAAGAAAAAGCAAAGAGGTATACTGTAGACATAATGAGTATAGGAAGTCTTGGCCGACAGAAACAAAGATATAGAATGGTGTGTGTATAGTAAGCCCCAGGGAGCTGCTAAACCACGTGGTCCTCTTGCCTACTGGGATACACCACAGCTTACCACCCTCACTAGGTCAGCCAATCAGAACCTTTGGAGTGGCGCCAACCTAAGCAATGCGATTTGGAAGTTGCATTTTGAAGGTTATGCATGGATATTTTGGATACTTTTTTCAAAAGACAGGTGATGGGGACTTTTCAAAAACAGGGCATCTGGCTTCACCTTCATCTTTTTCTTGTAGTGTCCGAGCCACAAATTCTAAGTGAGTTTTATTTCTTCCTTTTTCCTTTGCAGTTTTTTTTAAAAAAATACATTAAAAACTCAAATTAATCTTTCTCTTTATATCAAAGACAGGTGTGCCCAGAGGCTTGCTGTCTTAGTTAGGGTTTCTATTGCTGTGAAGAGACACCAGGACCATGGCAACTCTTATAAAGGAAAACATTTAGTCAAGGTGGCGGCTTATAGTTCAGAGGTTCAGTCCGTTATCACCATGGTGGGGAGCATGATGGCGTGCAGGCAGACATGGTGCTGGCTACATCTTTCAGGCAACAGGAAGTGGACTGTGACACTGAGCAAAGCTTAAGCCCGCCCCCACAGTGACACTCTTCCTCCAACAAGGCCACACCTACTCCAGCGAAGCCCCACCTCCTAATAGTGCCACTCCCTATGAGCTGATGAGGGCCAATTGCATTCAAACTACCACACTTGCTGTGCACACCTAAATACCCTCCTATGTATCATTTGTCAGCTTTATGATCAGTTGCAAATGACCAGTGTCATTCCATGGAAAGTGGAGTTGGATAGATGTATGTAGTAAGTATCATGTATGTATATGTATGTGTGTTTCAGGGGTATGCTCTGACATATATTCTATGCATGTCAGTCATGGGGTACAGTTGCTTCCCCCAAAATTTCTACTTCTGAAAAATGCAATGAAAATGCACTTATCCACATCACATGCAGCAAATGTGTAGGGGAGGGTATTAGTCAGGGTTCTGTAGAGAAGCGTGAAGGGATGGACTTGCTAGCAAGGCCAGGGCAAGCAGGCAAAGAATGGAAGCTTCTTTCTTCCATGACCTTACATGGGCTTCCAGTAGAAGGTGTCGCCCATATTAAAGGTGTGTCTTCCCCACCTCAAGATCCAGATTGAAGATGTATGTCTGCCTACCTCAAAAGTGAATTCACCTACTTCAAACCAAGCAAAAAATCTCTTACAGGTGTGCCTTCCATTTCTGGGTTATAGTTCATTTCAGATGTAGTCAAGTGGGCAACCAAGAATAACCATCACCGGAAATATATGGAACTAAACCAAGCAGGTCTAAATCCTGTAACATCTAAGAAGAATGTGTGGAAAGGGGGTGTCCACAGGGATGGGGAGGGTTGGATGTATGGGATGGCTCTTTAAATCACTGTCTGTCATTTTTTTTATGTCTTTGCTTCTTGGGGGACGATGCAGAGTTAGGATCATAAACACACTAAATACATGCTTTGTCTAAGGTCTTATACATGCTAAGAACGTACTTTTGGCCACTTATAGCACATCCTAAATACTACATACTAATCATCAAAACATACACCCGCAAATGTGTTCTCTAACAATTCTTGTACTTTTTTTTTCTTTTCTATTTTTTTGCTAGTCAGGTTTGGCTCTACCCTAGGTCTCTGGGCTCTCTTGTCTCTGGGTCCTGGCCCTCAGGGGTGAGCTCCCTCTCATGGTATGGGTCTCAAGCTGGGCCAGTCATCCCTTCCTCACTCCCACAGAGGTGCCTAGTCTAACTGCCCCTTGCTATGCCAAGGCTGGCTGATATCCATGGGAGGCCAGCCCTTTGCTGAAGAGAAACAGAGGAGGAGGAGTGGGTGGGAGAAGGGGGAGGGACTTGGAGGAGAGGAAGGAGGAAAGCAAAACAACAGGAAAGCCATTAACAAGGGGCTGGGGCCATAGCTAAGTTGGTAAAGTGCTTGCCACACAAACATGAGGCCTTGAGTTCAATGCCCAGCACACAAATGGTCCTATAAAAAGCAGGCATGCGAGTACATGTCTATAACCCTGGCAGTCTCAGGAGGCTGTCTTGGTTGCATGGTGGGTTATGCTGACTTTATGGCCTCTTCCTGGGGGTGTCCTCCACATTTTCTACCCATTTCCTGGGAGAGTTTCTTTCTTTCTTTCTTTCTTTCTTCCTTCCTTCCTTCCTTCCTTCCTTCCTTTCTTTCTTTCTTTCTTTCTTTCTTTCATTCTTTCCTTAAGGGCAGTGTTTTAAACACAAGAGAAAAATTAAGTCATACATGGCTGGTAGACTACACCTGCAATCCTAACACTCTGGAGGTGGACGTGGGAGGAATAGAAATTTAAATTTTTCTTAGCTACATATTAAGTTCAAGGACAGTCTGGGTTGCCCCGTGCCCCTTTCTGAAAAGAAGTAAACAAGAAGAACTAAGGGAGAAGGAAAAAAGAGAGGAGGGGGAATAAAGGAGGTTTTATTTGGCCTTTTCTGGGCTCCGACTCTGAATCTTCTCTGTAGATATCACGTAGCCAGGGCAGTCACTGAAGCTTGGGGCAGCTCTGCGGTCTGAAAAAAGGGCAAGATCAGCAGCACTGGGCTGCTGAAGCGGTCGGTGTCAGGATGTCTGGGGTGTGGTACCAAGTGCAAGGAGAGCCCAACCAAGTCTCCAGCAGGAGCTGGCACCAGGCTAGGTCTGGGCACTGGTCAGAATCCCTCCTTCCCCGTTTGGTGATGTGATCTTTGTTTGCTGTGGCTTTTCAAAGCACTCCCCACCTTGCCGTATGCAGAGAACACAATCTTTCTTCTCACCCAGGACTGCTGATGTACTGAGCCACAAACTACCCACTGCCTGACCCACCCTGGGGCACAGCCTCTCAGGAAAAAAAAAACAGGAAGTACATATGCACTCTCCACATTTGGCTCTGGTTTACATTTCTCACGTGTCTTGAATAACAGGACAATTTTCCTTTGTAGGAAAATACCTACAGGAATTAAGCTGCCTTATGTTGACAAACATTTTATTCTAGTAACTTATTTTGTGTTCTTCACTATTTTAAGGCCTGTCACAGATTCTCATTAACTCTTGCCAGAGACTGACCAGGCTGGAAACATGTGGATGGGTGGAACAGGCATCATGGTTCCTCCATGTTGTAGCGTGGAGCTGGGTGCCCTGCCCCAAAGGACTGTATGGCTTGTGGGTGAAAAGCAGAACCCTGTCGTTATGGTGTCGTGCATATGGTCAGAAGGAACAGTGGGTACCCAGAAACCGTTAGTGACAGACCTGGAGATTGGGCAAAGTCACAGATTGGGTTATCAATTCAGCTAAGTCTTGAGAGAGAAGGATTTATAAATTATTAGTTGGCTTGTTATTACTGTATCCAAAATACTTGACAGAGACAACTTAATAGAGAATGGATTTGTTTTGGCTCATGAGTTTAGAGGGTTCCACCCATGATCCTTTGGCCCCATATGCTTGAGCAAAACATGAGAGTCATGGAAGCCTGTGGAAGAGAAGAACTGTGTACTTGACAGACTGGAAGCGGAGAATCAAGGGCATACAGGACAGGGCCAACATTTTTAGAATGAAAATAAAGGTTTGACCCCCAATTAGGAAAAGCCACATAGGCGGTGTCAATAGTCTAGACTTTGTATTCTAAATATCAGAGACGTTGGTCAGATGTGGACTTTTCTAAACTTCAGAAGATTTTTAGGAAGGAAGATCGCCGCTCAGACTTCCTTCTGACTTTTGTGAACGCTAAAGGACAGAGGTGTGAAGCCTGCAGTCACCCAGGCGGTTCACCACTGAACACACCAAGGACAGACAGACAGACACTGAGCTGGGAAAGACAAAGACAAAGCTGGAAGACGAGTCCAGAATCCACTGATGGCCTCCACCACCACAGGAAGCCCGCCACGGGCCCTCAGTAATTCCTGCGACACGCGAACCACTTGTCTCCATCTTGTTTATTTTTATGTGTGTGAGTGTTCTGCCTGCATGCTTACATGTGTACCACTTGGGTGCCTGGTGACCAAGGAGACCAGAAGCATCAGAATCCCTGGAAATGATATTATGGACTGTGGCGAACCTCCATGTGGGTACTGGGAGCCGAACCCAGGTCCTCTGCAAGAGCAGAATGTGTTATTAACCCTGAGCCATCTCTCCAACTCTTAAAGGGCTGTCTTATATTCCAATAGTTTTGCAATCTTAAGACTGTTTCCTCAAACTTCGAGTTTAAATGTGTGGGGGACGGTGAGAAGCTGGGGATCAAACTCAAGGCTTTGCACCTGCTAAGTACTTTGCCGCTAAGCTACATACTAAGCCCTGCAATTAATACCAGGGTATTGCTTCGGTTTTTGTTTTTTTAATCAATTTCCCCAAGAATAGCCTATGTTTGTTCCTAATAGGACAGTTTGACTTGTTTGTTTCACTTTACATTAGCTCATAATTATTCACACAAAGTAAAAAAAAACCAGCAAGTTTCCTTCTTATGATTCTTTAAAATAGCTATGAACCAGGCTATGTGAACTAGGCTATGTGGACCACACTGTGTGGACCAGGCTGTGTAAACCAGGCTGTGTGGACCAGGCTGTGTAAATTAGGTTGTGTAGACCGGGCTGTGTAGATCAGGCTGTGTGAACCAGGCTATCTGGACCAGGCTATATGGACCAGGCTGTGTGAACCAGGCTGTGAAAGATTTAAGTTCAAGTAATTTATTAGGGGATGATCTGAGGAAACAAATAGCAAAGGAGCCAGGAGGCTGGGGAATGGAGCTGCCACTGAGGGATCGTGTGTGTGTGTGTGTGTGTGTGTGTGTGTGTGTCCATGCTTGACTGTCTGACTATCCCAGTTAGCATTCAGTGGAAGAGGGTCTGAGACACCAGTTCATAGAGGCAGCCGGTGAGAGCTTTGTGTGCAGTCAGTGCCCAGCTGAAGCTCAGTCTCATGGAGAACCTTTGAACAGTGCTGTTGAATGTGTACCTCAGAGTTAACCCCCTGGTTTGCTGTTTAACTTCTTGATATACAGTGTGAGGGTTGGGTCACCTGAGGAACAGTGGCGTGGGGAAAATGCATGGCAAAGGTAGCCTTGATGGAAAATGGAAGAGATTTGGCTAAGCTAACCTAGCAAAGATACAGGAAAGGCAGTCTGATCAGAATGCAAAGGCAGCTGTGGATGGGAAAGGCTGGGATGGGTGGGCTTGTGGTTTTGCCCTATCCTTCCCCACCCTGCAGTCCTGTGGGCTTGTTGCTTGTTTATTTTTGTCTTTGAGACAAAGTCTCATTATATAGCCAAAGCGGGCCTTGAACTCACATCCTCCTGCTTCTGACTCAAGGAGCTACTTTTATAAAGGCGAAAATCTTTGGTTGAAGTAGTAACCGTGCTTACACAAGGCGCTGGCTTTAAGCCTCAGCACTGATGGGGTGGGGGTATGCAAAAAGATAAAGGAAGATTATTTGAAGGCTTCAGGGTTTCTGCATTCGCTTAGTGTGTTTAGAAGGCTGGGTTCAATCTCCAGTACTTCCCATGAAACAAAACAAAACAAAAACTAACAAACCAGGCATGTATACAACTATTCGAAAAACAAACAAGCAAACAAAAACCAGAACTATATCCAGATTTCTTTAAAGTCTAAATCTATAATCTCAGCATATAGGAGGTAGAAGTAAGGGGCTTGTGAATCAAGGCCAGCCTGGACTAAGGCATGGTGAGTTCCAGAACAGTGCAGGTTACAAGAACTTGTCTCAAAAGGAAAAATACGATTATCTTTTAAATATCACAAGTGGTTTTTAAATGTAATCACATACATATAATCGTATAACAAAACTTTTCAGGAAATTGTCAGATAATAAATATCTTAGGGTTTGCAGGCCATGTGGCTTTACTATACCCAGAAGCAGCTGTAGAAAATCCAATAAAGGATTCATTGTTTTATGTCAATAAAACTTTATTTATAAATGCATGTGGGAGGCACATTTGACTGATATAGGAAACTCATAATACTGGAGTTAGCCAGGTATAGTGGCACACACCTGTTATCCTAGCATTGATCTTATCAATATCCACAGACAGTAACAGTTGCATCCCACAAAACAAACGGCATCTCGTGGACAGGCATGCTTCCCATTAGCTTCCATTTTCTACAATTTACGGAGTCAAAAATGCACATCGTTGATTTTATTATTGGCAGTCTCTGCCTTAGCAGATTTGCCTACTCCACCAAATCTAAACCAATCTGGGTGGAGTCCTTTTGGCCACTGGGACATGTGCAGAGGGAGCCAGAAACTTTGAGATGTGCCTCAGCTGGGCTAGGTGAGGTCCGACATCACCGTTTTGTTCATCTCCTACAGCAAACAAGGGTCATTTTTTGTGGCATCCCGAGCACTGCATTTTTCACGTGTTTGTACCCTGCTGTGCGCCTGCGTGTGATTTCCCTGCTCTAAGTGGCCACTGAGCTTGACACTGAAGTGGTGTCTAGCGTTTCTCTGCATCACACGGCTGAAATACGCCCTGTGGAGAAAGCATACATGCTGGGTCTATTGGGCGTGAGATAGAGCACTGTTGACCCTGAGCACAGCGCTAATGAACCAGCATTGTGATGAATCAGGTGATTTTAAATTGAAACACACATCAGGCAATGCAAGATATTGATCTGTCTGTAACAGGTTGTGACTAGAGACTGGCAGGAACATAAGCAGCAGGTATGAACCAGGGAATACCTGGTAATACTGTGAGCACAAGAATTGCTTGTTGCTGGAAGACAAAGACTGGCAGAGATAACCCAGAAGGGCAGGCTGACAGCACACTGGACACCATGGAGAACATTGCTGGGATGCCTTCTGTCTCCTTCCCCAATAATGTTTCCTGGGATCACCTCCCAAATAGGGCACTTGTTTCAAGACATCTGGAGGACTCAAATGACATAGTGACAGTGGCAGAGGGGCCCAGTGAGATTTCAGGGATGCAGGACATAACTTCCTTGTGAAGTTTGGAAACTTAGATTTGATACAGAACAAAAGGAGCCCTGGATACCCAAGGAGAGAACAGGTCATTAAATTCTAAACTCTGTGTTTCCAACAGGGAAGTGGAACGCTGGGAAACAGCCAGTTTCAGTCTGTTTTCTGTCGCTAATAGCATAATATCACAGTCTGAGTAAATTACAAAGGAAAGAGGTTTATTTTGGCGCACAGTCCTGGTTCAGAGTCAAATAGCCTACATCTGGTAAAGACCTTCATATTAGCAAAGTAGCAAAGGCAGGGCAGTATACGGCCAGACAGGGAGGCGGTGTACGTGTGTGTGTGTGTGTGTGTGTGTGTGTGTGTGTGTGTGTGTGTCTGTGTGGTGTGGATGGAAGTCAGGGCCACACACTTGCTCTCCCACTGAGTATCCCCTTCAGTCCTTGCTCTGACTATATGCCACCAATCACAGGTGATCTCATGTGCATAGCCAATCTTATCACTTCCCAAGGCCCACCTCTAAAGTTCGCATCCTCCTAATATTACTTCCCCAAAGTAGGGATTAATTTTCCATAACGGGAACCCTTGGGGGTTCACTCAACCTATCCAAGCTATAGCAAGGTCATCCCTTTGGGACAGGCTTGCAGGACGGGTAGTGCTGAGATGAACGGTGGTACCCGCACAGACAGGCCCCGATGAAGCCATTAAGGCAGCCTTGTCCAGGGTCAAGTGGCTGCGCAGACTGAGAGGAAGACGAGAGAGACGGGGGCCTGCAAGCTCAGCAGAGGTGCAGACAGACCGACATGCAGGGCAAAGAGCCGAAGAGCCAGCTCCCTCTCTGAGCCCTCAAGCCATTAACAGAGCCTGGGGTTACCATTAACAGAGGAGAGAGCGAGGACTTCAGGGGAACGGAATGTGAAGTGGAAAGTCGGCATCTGAAGTTGAATTTGAGAGGAAGAAACCAGAAATGCGTGCTTTTTGGCTACTTTTCGTAGACAGATATTTCTGCATTCAGAAAAGGAGGTTGGGAGAGCAGGAAGAAAACTCACAAACCCTGCAGGTTTTGTTTTTGTCTTATTTTTGTTTGAACCAGGGAAAAAGAGTTGAAACCCGGAAATAATGTGTAAATCTGACAGCAGGATGAGTTGACTTCTGTCTGCTATCTTTGTCTAACCTGATAAAGTACTGAAAGGGTAGAAATTAATAATTTTAGAAACAGGAAACAAGAGATAAACGTGTTTGTAGGGAAATACTTCTAAGTAATAAGGCCTAGCTGACAGAGTCTGGGAAGAAAGCTTTGGTTAAAATAGAAGCTTCTAGCACTGTGGGGGAGTGTCCTCTTCCACACAAAGACAACATGCAGGTGTGATCTCCAAGGAGACAGGTAATATGGGAGTTTATGTTTAAAAGCGTTTTGTAAGTCAAAATACCAGAAACCAACCAGTTGGCTGTATTACGGACTTATCACCATGACAACATACCTGCTAAAAGCAGCTGAGCCCGGAAGGGCTTATGTCAGCTCACACTTGGAGGGTCCAGTCGCTCATGCAGGGAAGGTATGAAGGGTGGATCGTGAGGTAACCAGTTATCTTCCGCCTGTCATCAAGAAGCAGAAAGAGATAAACATTGGTGTTCAGCTCACTTTCTCCTTTTGATTCAGTCGGGGGCCCCAGCCCATGGGCTAGTGCCTCCCACATTCAGGGTGTGTCTTCTTGCCCCTCTTAAACCTCTCTGGAACTATCCTCCGAGACACACCCATGATGTGATACTAAGTTCCCTCGAGTTGATAGTCAAGATTAGCCGCTGTAATTATTGTCTCTAGAGCACCAGGGCATTAACTCTGAATTATCCAGACCCCTCCCCACATCATTTCAGTGAAGACTGTGAAGGGGTTGGTTTGGCCCGTTGAAGCTGATAGAAACTTTCCTTCCCGCAGAAGCATACGATGCTGAGCAAAGCACTAACTTAGGATCTCTTCTTTTCCTTCACCAAAGATTACTGTAGTCACCCAAGAGAAAGGCCTTGTTTACTCAATATAATCAGGTGGTGTCACCCACTTATTTTATTGTCTGCAGTAACATGAGGCTAGGAGGTGTGGGAAGGCTGTTACCATTACCCTAGAGCCAAGACAGTGAATATGGCCACTTGGTTGCAGACACAAGGTAGAAGGGTTCTTCAAGACCGACTAAATGTGTTTTGACTTTCAAGATGACCTGACAGCTGGTTTAGAATGCACTAGGAAGTAATCCAAGGTGGTGGCCCCCTTCCCCCCCCCCCACCAGGCCCCCCTTCCCCCCCACCAGGCCCCCCCACCAGACCCCCCTCCCCCCTGCCCCCCGCCAGTGAAAAGGCTATAGAGAAAGTCATAGGCAAAGAAAAGAGCCCAGCAGCCAGGATGCTTTCAAGGACCCATCAGAAAGAAACTTGGATCCCTCTTGGCTCTCAAATTCCTGCTGCCTACTTTCTCCAAGTGTCACGGGGGGTGTATAACCAGGGCCACTCAGGACTGCAAACTAAGACTGGTGGAAGCTGAGGAGGAATGGAAGCAAAGCAGTAGGGGAAGGTGGGCCTTTTCGGCTGTGAGCCCTGAGGTGATATTACCCACCGCCCCTCTGTGCCCTGAGACCTGGACTCTGCCACCTGTTCCTGTCTCATCACTCTCCTCTCCATGGAGGGGCAAGTCTATGGGACAGAAAGGTTGAGCCACTCTTGGCCTCAGATTCCATCCAAGTCTTGATCATGTTCCTGCAGCCTGCACAAGCTGTCTCCAGTCACTTCACCCAAAGGCTGCCCCTGCCCCTGCCCCTGCTGTCACATCAAAGGCTGCAGAGTGAGAAGAGGGTAAGATGCAGACAAGACAGGAAGGATGGGCTGTCAGGGGAAAGTAAGGTATGATGTTCCATGAGGCATCTTCAGAACTAACCCATGTCTCATCTCATTCAGGCATAAAGCACCACAGAGTATGAAACTCCACATAATAGGACCTTCAAGGTCTTCGCAAAGGCACATCTGTCATGGAAGAATGGAGTAAAATCTACTCAACAGTCTCGGTGTATGACTGTTAAGTGTTCAGACATTAAACATACATATGGACATCCATCTGTCCTCTGGCCCCAGCATCCCCTTGAGGAGCAGGAGAACCCAGGCTTGTCCTCACACTTGGTAAAGCAAGCACTTTCACCAAGGCCTTACTCTCCACCCTCAATGGTGTTACTTTCTTTTTATGTGTAGTGCTCACACAAGGTCAGATCACCTGGAACTGGAGTTACAGGTGGCTGTGAGCTGCCATGTGGGTGATGGGAATCAAACCCAAGTCCTCTGGAAGAACAATCAGTACTCTTACCCTGTGAGCCATCTCTCCAGGCCCTACAGTACTACTCTTAATAAACAGATAGGATTCCCACTGTCTTCTTGTCTAACCTCTAAGAAAATGGAACTCACAAAGCCTAAGATAACACGAATTCCTCAAGGTTATCCTAATGGCACCATTTACCTTGGTTAAGATGGTCGCCAGGAGCAGCTGTGTCCAACTGGTGACAAATAGATGATTTGCGGATAAAGCATGGTCTCAATCTTCAGATCTAATTTCCTCCATTTGCTGTAGTTTATTACTTCAGTGTATGAATAATCAAATTATGAAACCGCTTCAAAGACATTGTGGCCTAGACTTGGTGAGCGAGTGCAATGGTGCACTGTCTTTGGTTCTGCCTGCTCACCAGAGCCGATCATTACATGTCTGTGTCTCTTGCCAGTCTGCTGAAGTCATTCGGGAGGGTTAGAGTCAGCCGTGGTAGCAGTATTTATACCACAAAGCAAGCAGATGTTAAAACCGGGACTTTGCATCCCCGGCAAGCCAGCTGCTGAACATTTTCAGCACTTTACTGATTTAAAGGGAAGGATAAATGTTTTAATGATAAAGTTCTAGTTTTCTTAAGTCCCCAATGCACACAGTATGAAAAGAAGAAAACGGGAGGAGTGTGTAGGTTGGTGAAAGTTTATTTTTCCAGACCTTGGATCCAGTCACCAAGGAGAAAGAGGTGGAAGGCAGCAATCATGTGACTTCTTGTTGCTCTGACAAAATGAAAATGATTTTTTATAAATAAAAAAGCCCCTTTCCCTTTAGGCCCATGACAATGAAGAACATAATGGCAAAAGAGCATTGTAGAGATAGGCTGCTCACCTTCTGGCGGCCAGGAAGCAGAGGGGCAGGGGGCTGGGCTAGAGATAAGCTCTACCCTCCAACTAGGTCTTACCTCTTCATTTCTCATCCAGCTGTGGCTTGTATTAACGAGGTTAGTATCTTCATGATCCAATCACCTTCCAAGAACACTACCAGCTGAATAACAAGCCTTCAAACCATGAGCATTTTGTCTGGGAAGATATGTTCAGACCCAACACAACTCAGTTCATGGTATTAAAGACCCCATACACTCCCAGGTACTATATTATCTATAGTATGTGGCAATTGTTATTCTTATGCTCTGGTCCCTTTAAAGGCAAGTCACGCCCACTCCCAGCCACTTCTGACCTCCCTTGTCGCCATCTTAACTCTCTCTCTTCTATCCCCGTCTCTTGGCGTGTGCACACGTGTTTCTGTCTCTCTCTATGTCTACCTTCATGTCTCTCTGTCTCCCTCTTCTTTAAGTAATAAATATTCAGCTTTATGTTTAGCCTTACGTCTATTTATTATGTCCTGTACGCCTTTTATCCACCAACTACTCCCGCCAGCTCTGCCACTTGCCTTGTGGAACCTGCACCCGTTCTGACGGCAGCCTCTGCCTGGACTAGCCTGCCTCGGTCACCCGCCAACATATTATTTTTTAAGAACAATAGCAATGATATTCCTCTTTCCTTACTTCTGAGTGGTAGATGTCATGTTTTGACCCAGAACTTTTTTTTTTTTGAGACTGGTTATAATTATGTAGCCTAGGCTGATTTTGGACTCTATAGTTTTTCTAGCTTCAGTCTTCCAAATTCTGGGAATACATGTGTGTGTCACCATGCCTAGTAATGCAGGACATTTTTTTTTGTAGTCAGTGAATTTGATATGTTCATTACTTTTTTACAAATAACACAGTTGCTAGGAATAAGATAAAAATACTAAAGAATACTTTGTTCTTAAAATTATTCTCTTTAAATTTTAAATTAAATGAACTTCTGTGTGTAAAAATCCTCTCAGCTTTCTATACTTCATATCCTGTACAAAAACCAGCTTGTTATGGATCACAGACCTAGGCACGGAAGTAAAAACTGTTAAGCAGGTAAAACATAAGCGAGCTGGAGTGCAGCCCAGTGACTGAACACCTAGTGAGCAGGCAGCGGGCCCTGGGCTCGATACCCAGCATTACAAAAATTAGAATAAAACATATTCTTCAGTAGCTTCGCAGCTAACATTAGAAAAGAGAAAATGATGCAAAACCCAACTAGAACTAAAGAGCAATCTTAAGTCTGCTAACTGCATTGTATAAGAATATGACTAAGTAGTTAAGATGACCTAACGGAGTTTGCTCCACAAAATAGTTTCTCTATGAAAATGACTGATATTGGGATCATTCCAATGAAAATATTTGTGTTTATTAAATGTGGAGTTGAAACTTCCTTAGGGGTCACAAAGACCAGATTAAAAGAAGACAGGGCCCAAACATCTTCTGTCAGTCCACAACTGCATCCTATGATCTAATTCTGAGCCGAGAGAGAGAGCAGGGTGGTGGAGGAGAGGTAGAAAAAGGGGAGGGGGGAAGAGAAGGGGAAGGAGGGAAATGGGATTGAATGCGCCCATTATCCTTACTTTGCAGTGATATGGAAGAGCAGGCACCTACCAGGTCTTTAATCTGTTCTCCCTTTACTGAGAAATCTTCATCAAAGGTGTCATTATCCAATGCTATACTTGTCGAAGGGCCTTTTTCAGTCCTAGAGCCTTCGTTAGTTTATTTCAACATCTTTGACTTAAAGACCCAACTAGAAGATAACACCCCCAACTTCGTCCTGTTTCTGAGAAGTCATGGTCACCTCAGACCCCTCTAGCTTTTCTGGGCAAAGATTAAGCATCTGTGAGACTGCTCAAGACTCAGGTGCACACCCCTGTCCCGCATCTTCCAGTGGCCTCTTATATCCATTCAGGTTCCTTTCTCCCGATGCTCCGGATTTCCGCTTCCCACAAACTAGCTGTTACATGTGCCGATCCAACTTTCTAATGCAAGCGCCTACTGTGTGCCTCTCCAGTTCCTGAGCAAAAGAGCCTACTAAACTGAGAGCAACTAGTTTGTTACTAGCCCGAGACAGTGTCCATCCAGACACACCCAGCAGAGGGGAGATGGTGGGCAGATACCCTCAAGTAGCATGTCAGATACAAGATATAGTCTGTGGTCTCCTCCAGGAGTGTCCTGGTGGTCACACACAGCACAGAAGTGAGGGAAGTCAGCATGAGCTCCGGTGGACTAAATAACTGAGTCCTGTCTAAAACACAAGAACACACTCAGAGCTGTGGCCGTACTGGAGTGATGACAGTATGTCAGAGATATTCTACCCCAACACTTCTAAAATGGGGCACTGTGTAAGATTGCTATTATGGTATGCATAAGTCTACCCACAGGGTTTGTGTCTTTAAAAATATGTCATTTTCTTGGGTCAGTGGGATGGCTGAGTGGTGAAGGTGCCTGTTGCCAAGCCTGATGACCTGACTTGGATCCCTAGGATCTACACAATGAAATAAGAGAGCCTTCTCCTGACAGTTGTGTGTCTGTGCCTACTATGTATGTGTGCCATGTTTGTGAAGATGCCCATGGAGGTAAGAAGAGGGCATCAGATCCCCCAGGAACCCAAACTGCAGTTGTTTGTGAGCCATCATGTGGTTGCTGGAAACCAAATCTGGGTCCTCTACTAGAATTGTAAGCCCTCTTATTAAGTGAGCCACCTCTCCAGCCCGTTTCTCTTGTAAATGAAAGGTTTTCATGATCTGAAAACTCTGAGAGCTGGATGTGTGGATATACACTTGTAAGCTCATTGCTCAAGAGGCTGAAGCTGGAGAATTGAGAGTTCAAGTGCAACCAGGGCCATAGTGGGAGAGCCTGTCTCCAAACAAACAAACAAAAAGAGATACAACTGTTTAAAAATGAGGAGGAGGAGAAGGAGGAGGAGGAGGAGGAACAGGAGGAGGAGGAGGAGGAGGAGAAGAAGGAGGAGGAGGAGGAGGAGGAGGAGGAGGAGGAGGAGGAGGAGGAGGAGGAGGAGGAGGAGGAGGAGGAGAAGAAGAAGAAGAAGAAGAAGAAGAAGAAGAAGAAGAAGAAGAAGAAGAAGAAGAAGAAGAAGAAGAAGAAGAAGTTGTTGTTGAAGTTGTTGTTTGAAAGCTGGGCGGTCTTGGTGCATACCTTTAATCATCTCAGTATTTGGGAGGCAGAGAGAGGCAAGCCAATCTCTGCATTTGAGGGCAGCCTGGTCTATAGGGAGAGAGTTCCAGGACAGCCAGAGTCGCACAGAGAAACCCTGTCAAAAAAAAAAAAAAGTTAACTGCTGAGTGAAAGACAAGACACTGAAAACTGTTTTTGAATCCACATAACTTAAATTGTTGAGCCAGACTCTGGAATAACATTTTCCTGTCCAACTTGAAAACTCCCTGGTAATACAAAGGCAGTAATGGAAATGCTCAGAGACCTTTCCTGGACACAGACAGGAGCTCCCTGCTCTCACAGAAGACAAAAGCCAGGCGGAGAAAGGTCGGCTGCTGCAGGAGCTGCTCAAAGGGCCAGGCAGGGTGTAGCACCTTGGTCAGGTTTGGACTTAACCTGACTGGTCCCCTGGGGTGAGTCATTTTGGCAGTAAAATAATTATAAGAATGAGATCTTGTTTACTAAGATAAACCCAGTTACTATGCTCCACTCAGCTACTAAAAGAAAAAAGTATTAAGTAGAAAAATGTTGTGTATGATTAGATCTGGGAGTAGGAACTCAGGGCTAGCAAAGCTCTGTTTTCTTTTGCTTTCTTTCTTTTCTTTTCTTTTCTTTTTTCTCTCTCCTTTGTCTTTTTTTTTAGATTTAATTTATTTTATATGTAGGAATGTTTTGCTCACATGTGTGTCTGGTGTCTGTATCCTGTGTGTCCTGGAATTAAAGTTTAGAGATGGTTGTAAACTGCCGTGTGGGTGTTGGGAATGGAAGCCAGGTCCTCTGCAAGAACAAGTGTTCTTAGCCACTAGGCTATCTCTCCCGTCTCTGAACTTTGTGTTTTAGGCCTCACTGTGAGTGATAGATTCCCAACTGCTGTTCTTTGGTGGGGTTTGCACTTGTGACCTAAAGCAAATAAGTACCAGAGGAGAAAGGACGAGGGTGAGACTGAGCAAAGCACACAAAACTTCAGTCAGACAGAGAAACAAATCCGGAAGATCTATGTTCAACATGATGATGACTGACTGTAATTAATAATAATGCATATTTGCTGGGAGTGGTGGTGTATGCCTTTAATCCCAGCACTTAGGAGGCGAGGTAGAAAGATCTTTGTGAGTTCGAGACCACCGTGATCTATGTAGCAGATTTTACATCATAGGGCTACATAGTGATATCCTGTCTCAGGAGATAAAGATTGAGCTTTGCAGAGACTTTAAGTGTTGTCCCAAGTAAAGAAGCACGGGCTGGCAGACATGCTGGTTAGCCTGAGTTAGCTACTCACACTGTATACAGATTTCAAAAACATGATATTGTATACCATAAATATGTTCTTTTTTCTTTCAAATAGAAGATGCAGTTTGGATAAGTTAAGAGGGAGGGGAAAAGAGAGGCGTGGAAGGGGGAAGCCTGCCTCTCAACAGCTCAACTGCCACATAATAGCCTTTCTGTCAGCAACAGACCAAGCATAGGGCTGTGGTCCCCTGGGTTATTCAGTAGCCATCTTGGTTTGTGTTTGGACCATGTATGATGTCCACACCGAATATATCCCATATTGCCCTTAAACAATACATGAGTGCAGGCTCCAGCCCTTCAGCCTTTCCCAGATCCGCCCCCTCCCCCAGCAAGGTAGCCCAAGGTAGCATGTTGAACTGAAGCAGCTCCATTAATCAGCCTGCCATACACCAGAACCTCTGCCTTTGTCTCTGCATTCGACGCCACAGAGGCCAGCCTGTGGCCATGTCCAGGCAGGAGTGGTGGCCTCAGTGCCTGCCCAGGTAGCTCCTAGGACTTGGAGCACACTGGCTCAGCAGGCTTCCAGGAGAGCTGGCACCGAGCCAGAGGACATGGGTGTCATTTGCACTTTCAGGAGCAGACCTTCAGTAACTCAGAAGTCGCTCATGGACCCAACCACCTGGAAAGCCACAGAGGCCAATGGCAGAGGGCTGGCCCGGGGTCTCTGGGAGGCTGAGGAGCACCTGCTTCCTGCCTTTGTTCTTTCTCTCCTGGGGCTCCTCTTCTATCCTTTCAGTGATTGGCGGAAAGGCCTGGCTACTCCAAACTGTTGCAGTGGCTTTTTGCTAGTTCTTGGTGGTGTCTGGGAAGAGACAACACTGGACAGATGGCTCTCATTTTTCAAGAATCTGATGCCTTACCCTTCGCAGGGACCAGGTGAGGTCTTTAGCTGTCCAAATCTGGAGGAACGTTATTGTGTCTCGAGCTACGGTACAGTTTTGTTTTGTTGTCCAGTTGTAACCGGGTAGTTTGGGGATCCCACTGCTAGATGGTATCTACGGGAAGGACCGGGAGCTGAAAGGAGGGGAACAGGACTACAGTCACCTCGAGATTGTGCTGTGGATGTTGGGCCAAAGTATTGAAAAACTTATGGCTTAGGAAGAAAAACATTGCATTGCATGGTCATGAGCTAAAACTCCCAGGAACCTAAAACCTTATACACGTTTATGCACACACATGCACTGTCTAGTCTGGTTCAACTGTGGTACTGTCCCCATCTCCCATGACGTGACATGTACCTGCTATGGCACTTGTCAAGGTGGTCTTGTCTTGGAGAAAGAAGCTTTACAATAAAGAAAGGACATCACCTTCATCCTTTAAAAGAAATACAGCAATCTGCCGGCCCCCACAGAATCCAGCTGAATGTTCAATCAGGACTGCCTGAGGTACAGGTGTATACAGGTGTCAGCAGCCAATTAAAGCAGCAGCAGACTTCAGGGGTTCTGACAACTTCATGGCCAAAAGCAGAATTCCTTGTGTGCTTTTCAGCCCATCAGCAAAGGTTTGTATGTGGAAAACCCTGGAGCCGAACAAAGAAACCGTTCTGGATGAGGAATGAAGTCTTGGCTCTCCCTTAGCAATTCCTGAATTGCCAGGCTATGCGGAATCTTCTGCCAGGAAAACGTCCAGAAGAAAGAAAGATGACAGGCCTCGGGTTTGTTTGAAGCGTACACTCTGTTAAAGTGTCTGTGTTTCTGGGTCTAAACAGTTAAACGGCTGCTGCCCAAGGTTCCCATCCCGCTCCAGTTCTGAACACAGCGCTGTGTTTTCCCTCTGGAGTGACGCCAGTCTATGGACGTTGCTAATAAGGATGGACTTCAAAAAACGCTGGAGCTAGGCTCCCACTTAGATGCTGAGCCGAACCCGAACCTCTAGAGTCAGCGGGATCGCCATGAAGCTTGCCACCTCTCCAGGAGGGTTTTAGAACACTGGCCTTCAACCCAGCAGGGTCATGCATGGAACAGAATGCAGGAGAGACTTAAAGTGACCAAGACCTGGAGCAACACCTCAACTAGAGGAGGTTTTGGAAGGAAGGCTGGGTATGTGAGAGACTGTTTCTCCTAGACAAGATGCCACACGTGAGTCCAACCAAATAGCTCACTATAGGTGTGAGTTGAGAGGCGGTTTGGGGCCAAAGGAGTCTTTGTGAAGATTATTGCTTTCACACCCGGGCATTGCTCTGTGGTAGACTTTGCTTTCCCCCTGTTAGGCCATGGCTAACAGCGTCTTCAACATTCAGTGTCTGGTGCTGGGCTGGCTCTGTCACCCAGGCTTTGGTACCTCCCCACCTCATGCCTGCAGCCCAACCACTTTTAATATTCCTTAACGATTTGAGTGATGTTTTCACTTCCTACTTCCTGTGTCGTTCACGTCTGCAATATACCCTGGCCTGTGCATGTTATAGCAAGTAGGGATGCTGGTGTATGGTTGAGAGGGGGAGGGAAAGGAGAGAGGCGGGAGAGACTGAGAGAAGGGGAGAGAGGAAAGAGAGAGAGCACTTTGTGTGTTTTCTGTTTAAACCTGTTCAGTTTCACTGGACAAGGAAGGCTTTGGGGACTTTCCTTGCCACCTCAGTGCACACCTGTCTCAGTCGGATCCATTGCACCAGGTGTGTGTACCCATTTAACTTAGCCATGAGGGTGGAAGGAAGTCGTTGTACGGTATGTGTGGATGTCAGTGGTTTCTGTGCTGTGTTCTAGGAGGGGAAATTCCAAGCGAGATAGTCTGGGTGATGATTCAGGACCATGTTGTTATCCTCTTTAAATTTTCCTGCGTTCCAAAAGCAAGCCCAACCCCCAAGCCCCTGGATGATCCGAGCTGTTTACAGGCGTCCTCTTACACAAATGAGCTCTGTAAACAGTAACTCTCTGGGCTGCATCCAGTCCCGCTGGCTTCTAAGGAGGAAAAACAGAGGGATTTCTCCCTAGTGCCCTTCTGCTGACCTTGCCTGCCCGGGAGGGGAGCTGACTGAGGGAACGCTGACCTCACCCCCTAACAGCAGGATTTCCTGGGACATAGAGAACTCCATTCTTCTGCGGTCTGCCATATGAAATCTATAAGCTTTCAGAGCAGATTATGGGGACAACTAATATTGGTTCCTTTTGGACTTCGGCATGGGGTCAAGCAAACACACAAAGCCATCATTATGCTCCCTGGAGTCCTAAGGACCTTCTACGTCAGCTGCTGGCAGAGGGGGTGGGGCAGCGAGGTGGGGCACGGTCTAGGAAGAGTGCTGGCTGCGGCAGGAAATCGGGCTGAAAGGAGATGTAAGGGCTTTGGTGGGAAATAAATGGCACAATGTTGTTGACGGAAAAAGATCTTGGCAGGAAGGTTGTTGTGAGTGTTCTGTGGTTTAGAAAGGAATTTCCTACAGACTGGACTAACCATTGAAAATATCTGTACCTTCAGGAGTCCCGGGCACGCAGTAGAGCCTCGCTGGGGGAAATGTCAGCTTGGACCATGGGCGCCCGCGGTCTGGACAAGCGAGGAAGTTTCTTTAAGGTAAAAGGAAGCCGGATTTTGGGATCTCAGCTCTGCTTCCTCTGCGTGGCTGACTGGGGAGCTGCAGGCACCCAAAGCTGCAGATTAGAGCTTGGAAGCCCGCTGGCTGAACCAGCTGGGGCCAGAGGAGCTTGCCTGAGAGCAGGGTTGGTGCTCACAGCAGGACCGGGCTTTTGTGACTTAATACTTCCTCACTGGCTGGGGACTGGGGCAGAGATGCCACACTGTAGGACCCTGGAGGGACTGATCTGGTGAGCTGTTCCGGTGTTTTTCAGCTGGGGAATTTTAGGATAAAAGCTGGACTTTGCTTTCCAGAAAATTAATGGTGTGGGACCAGTGTATTCGCCTGATTGAACCATTAAAGTACCGAAGAAACAGAAAACCAAAGCAAAACACCAACGGTTTCTGGACCTCACCGTAGGCTGATTAAATATTAGTTCCGGGTGTATTTTTCCAAACACCCAAAGGTTTCTCATGGTGGGGCAAGGGTAAGACAAGACTCAAACCATACAGCTTTTCTGTATCATGTGGGCATTGCTGGGGCTAAAGTAACTTTCTGGCTTAATGAGGGAAGTTTTAAAGGGTATTTTATAGGGAGAGAGTTTGTGCATTTAAGATTAGATAGTCGTTTCTAATGTTTACTTGCAAGTGAGTTTCCCCTTTGTGGCTTTTTGTCTTGCTTACTTATACCCTCAAATAAATGCAAGTATATTTTTGCAAAATTCTGAATCATGGCCCCCTTTCCGAAAATAATAGAAGAAAGAGAGTTAAATGTGCACACTTGAAAAATATTGCAGTCAGGTGTTCCAAACAATGGCCATTGTCCCCAGAGGAGGAACAAATAAAGGAATTTTATTGCTTTATTACTGAGGGAAAAAGTGCTTATGTTTAATTCTAAAGCCCTCATCTGTTAATAAGGATGTCTTTGCTCTTATCTGTGCTCCCTGTTTCCAGGGAGATGGTGACTGATGCCACATCAAAGGTTGACTGTGTAGACAGTCCCCCAAAAGCCTTGCCAATAGAAAAAAGCTGAGTTTATTGCTGAAATGAGGACGCCCTCAGGACCACAGTCGTAATGGTGTCTAGGTGAGGGACCACTGGAAGGTGTATTGATGGGGCTTGGATGTCAAGTCCCAAGTCCTACAGAAGGATCTTAGCAAAGCTTGGTAGGTGACATCCCGGAGCTGGTGGACAGAGGTTCTTGAGGGGAGTCTTGTCGAGTGAATCATTGAAAAGCAAGCTGTTCTCCCAAGTGAGCAAACTGTTGGGATTTCCGGCGGCAAACAGAAAAGCTATTTCTTGGTTTAGAACCTTGACTCTGGGCAAGATCCTAGAAGAATTAAGTCATGTTGACACACATGACCTCCATCCTCCGTCCACGTAGTTAAGCTACGTCCACATAAGTAATCTCAAGCCTCAATTAGTTTACTCAGTGATCATCAGACCCATGTAACTAATTCTCACATGAGACAGATGGGAGGAGGTGAGTCCTTTGGTCTCTTGGGGACCTATTGCTGAACCCCAGAACCCTAGATTATATCTTACACTGGGCTATGCTTGCAAAGACACCATCTCAAACCCTGCTTTATCCCAAAGCATTGCCTAAATTAGCCTAAATATTGGCTAGTCCCTAATTACCACCTTAGGATGTACAGGGAGCCCTGTGGAATCATAGCTTACATAGTAGTTAGACTTCAAAGTCAAGGCAAAGGAAGGAAATAGAGAGTGGTCAGACTGTGTTCGAAATCTTCTGCGGCAGAGGTCCTGTTGGAGCCAGTGCGCTGTCCGTCTGAAAGCTGGTTCTGGCCAGATGTTTGTTTTCAGCCCTGGGAAAGTGGTTGTTTCATTTTTAATTTTCAGTAGAGAAGCAGGCAGAGCAATTGACTTGTAATACTGTCTTATGTTAAGGGAAGGAATCAGCCGGGGAAGAGATGGAAGCTAGCTAAGCACACTATGAGCCCTGTTTCTTGAACTCTCCTGGGTCAGACCTTTTGGGAAATTCCAACAAAGATGTCTGAACCATTTCTTATAATCTATATTTCTGACAGAACTTAAATTATATGCTTTCTTTAGGTTAGATAATCATGTAAATGACAGCCACTTTTATGTAGGCTTCCCCCCTTCCTCATGTTGATGTGCACTGTTGATCTGTATTCTACGCCAGCAGTAGCATAGAGTTATCCACAAGGATAAAACAATGCCCTTTGAACGTTTTTAATAGCAAACTGGAATCCAGTGACCCACATGATATGCCCCTCAGCGCATTCTAGGACACATGGGCTCTTCCATGATGCCACATGTTTTATTTAGAGCCATGTCTTTAAAGCACGTGTGATCCCACCAAACTCTGACCCAGGCCAGCTGGAGAAAAACCAAAAGCCATTCCTGACCTCATGGAGCATTTAATCTGGTAGTAAAGAAAGATAACTACCGAAATCAGCCAACGCCAGACACAGTATTGTCAGTCGTGAAGAGGACAGTCCCTGGGTTGAAAAGTAAATGGAGCCTTTGAGAATAGGCAACCTGCCCTGGGGTTCCAGAAAAATCTCTATTAAAGAAGAGAATGTTCACTTGACAGCTAAAATTGGGAGGCAGGAGTGAAGCTGAATTTCAGAATGACGTTTCTGCAGTGGTCAAACACTTCTCCATTGACACTGGGGATGAGGATTCTGGGTTCTTTGCTAAATTCCGCACTAGGCTTATCCTTCCTGGCTATCAGTGCTCTGTGGTCTTGTGCAGAGCTCAGTCACTGAAAGACACCCAGCAACCTCGCCCTCATCACACCTCTCCCTACCCAGTGTGTGCTCTAAGCCAGAACTGCTAAACACCACTGTCAAGCTTCGATTTGAGCCTTCTCAAGTGTCCTGGCTTGGAAAAGTAACTTAGGTTAGAGAACACAAGGCCACATGGATGGTCTGAGCATCCTGGAATAACTGTGGCTGCCCTTGGTCATTGTTCCTGTAGGGTCACATCCCGGAAGCCACATAATTCCTATGCTGGACACACGTTTTCCAGTTGTTCAGAGCACCATGATTAATTTTTCTTAGCTACCCGTGACAAATGCCGTCTTCCTGCTTTATTAGGCCTCTGTGAAAACATGGGGAGATGGAGAAACATGGAGCCCTAGACGGAGTAAAAAGGTATCCGTAACTATGTAATAGATCTGTACACTGACGACAACCAGATTTGAAGGGTGAATTGGATGAACAAGTTTCTATAAGATGAGAGAGTTATATAAGAAAGTCTCCCAGGCTGGAGACATTCCAGGTGGACCTGATTTAGGAACACAGATACTCAGTCACCATGATCCTTACTAATCCCACATCTCTCAGCTTTCTCCAAAAGGCCCCTACCCAATTCAGGGACCCAGTACTGACAGATCTTTTATAAGTCCAAGTCCATACCCTTCTTCCACTACATCTTCCATCTGCTTAGGACCTCACTCTTCCATGAGTAGACATCACGGTTGATGCTCACCATCCAGCTACACTACCCCAAACGCGTCCATGGTTCTGAGTTACCAACTTCAGATCAAGTCAACAGGCTTTACCTTCACGTTCCAGGACCACCAGGTTGTATCTGCGTTCTCCTCAACTCCCTGTCACCTGTTCTGCTGCAGCAGCATGCAACTGAGACCAAACCGTTGACTGTCAGTCTCCAAGGTTTGCTCATGTATCACCTGTCCTGTCCTCACCCTCTGCCTCTGACCTGTCCTTCCAGGCTAGACTGACCTACTTTATCCACGGGTAGCAAAGCTCACACAGGCTGAATGAGTGAAGATCTTCCTTCACTTTTATCTGAAGATAAAATCCAAGTAGAAATGGTGTGTGAGTGGGGGCGGGGAGTGAGTGTATGACGGGGTTCAGTGAGGGGAGCTTGGGAGATGGCTTGGTTGATAAAGCACTTGCCTCACAAAGGTTTGTCCAAGCCCGAGAACTCAGATTAAAAAGCTGAGTGAATGTAGTGCCATACACTTATAATTCCAGGGATGGCAAGATAGGAGGCGAAGACAGGTAGGTCCCTGGATCTCATGGCCACATAACTTATCCTAGTTTTAAAAGTTTTATGCCAATGAGAGCTCCTGCCTCGAAACAAAGAAAGGGGAAGGCACCTAAGGAACAGCATCCACAGCTGGCCATTCCTTGACCTCCAAGTTTGCACCCACCCCACCACACACACGTGTGTGCATGCACTCACATATACACACACACATGTGCACAAAACTGTGTGCACACATGTAGAGATAGTATAAAGAAAGGCATAGCTGTGGTCCCAATATAGTTCCAGGATTTAAACTTCAGTCCACAACTTCAGCTCCATCAGATGTGTTTCCTGGTCTTTTATCATTATGACTCAGCCTCTAAGAGGAAGGTCTCCACACGCACCGTGAAGAATGATGTCAGGTGACCAACACACACCACCCACATGTGTAGGAATGCCTTTGAGCTTCCTCTCCTGGCCCACCCTTGCCTGCCTGAACTTGTGTGTAGAGCTCCCCTGTACTAAGTGGGACTTTTGCCTGCCTGGGCCTGAGAGACAATGTGAACGTTGATCTTAATTAACTAGGAAGGAAATGTGTTTGAATCACAGAGACCCTGCTCACCTTTGCGGCACAAGTGCCTGAGCCTTTTGGACATCCCTGGACCCATCACCATCCAGCAGAGAACAATAGGAGTGTGGCACACTGCTAGACTTACCCAGCATGCTTCGGATGCTGAGTTCCAGCCTTACCCTAAGCTGCCTTCATTCAAGGGCCCTAATCACCGTGGGGGCTCCATTTTAGAGACCCTTCTGTGTGTTTGGTTTGCACAGGTTAGACCAGGTTGTGTGCTGTGCTTGCCTGTTAGAAATTGAAAACCTGCAGTTACATGTCATAGACACCACAGGGGAGCTTTCTAGCATGGTAAAGGATGGGGGTGCTTTGAGTGAAACCTAGCTCTACCAAATGGGTGACAGACTCTATTCATCTCAGCTGAGTCCCCTTAACTGCCAGTCTTTTCTGGACACCTGAAATGCTAATCAGTCTTCAGTTCCAGCTGGAACTGGGCCAGCCTCACTGCCGCTTGAACCTCAGCAGCTCTCCCTGCATTTGAGTTCTCAGAATGTCTTTGTATAGCTGTTCATTTCTCCGTGTGTACAAACGAAGACAATTCACTCTTGAGTAACAGTGGAAAGATACGGCAGAGGAATGAAAAATGACAGAGAGGACCCCAAAGACCATTTTAGCCAAAATTTGATGGAGCAAATCCTTTTGTGGCTGTGTGGATGATTAAAAGCCTTAGAGAAAAGTGTTACTGTCCCTTTGGCCTCCCTGTATGTCCCCTAGAATGTGACTAGATGGTGTCATCTACCAGTGTTCAGGAAGCTCACTCCTTTGGTCTATCACCAAACACACCAAAATACCTCGTGGTGGAAACAATGATGATTAGAAATTTAGTCAGAGTAACAGTTCATTTGTGATGTTACAAAGCTTTTGGTATTATGTCTTCTGCTTCCCATAAATACATTATTTTCACAGATAGCAGCTGATAGGCGATAGCTTATCATTGTCTCATGGGAATATATGCAAGCTACAAATATAATTTAAGATTTTCTAGAGTCACATGAAAAATGTTTGTTTTTGTTGTTTGTTTTTTTAAAAAAAAACCACATAAGTAAAGTTAATCTCAGAAAGCAAGCTTTATTTGGCCCTGTGTATCTACAATATCTCGTGAAAGTGAAAATTTTTAATAAGAATTTTTCATTTTTGTACTATATTTTTAATTGACAATAATATATTTTACCAGGGACAGCATGTCATTCTGAAACATGTGCCAAAATACATTTGTTAAGAAAAAAATATTATCTTGTGTTCTGCACTCAAGCATGTCTCAGTTTGCATCAGCTACATGTTAAGGGCTCACCAGCCATACATAGCTAGTGACTGCCACACCGGGCAGCAAAGATTTAATGCTTTTCTGGCCTAAGCAGCTCCTTTTACAGGTGGGAAAACAGCTTAGAGCTAGATATTGTAGAGCATGGGGGTTGGCCTAGCCTGGCTCTGCCCTGAGCTATATAACCATCCTGGCAAGAGAAAAGGCAGCCTAAGGGGAGACACTTGGGCCCTTCCCTTCAGCTATTAAACTGTTGAGTCAATGAACCCCAAGAAATTCATATTACCCAAGGAGTCTTATGCTGGGAGAAAGACAAGAATGATAACCTGATGCTAGCCAGTGGGAGAATTCTCACACAGTCCTGCCCAGAGCTGAGACAGTGGTGGTTCAGGGATGGAGACAACCTCACCTTGACCAGGACGGTGTAGTCTCACAAACCCTTGCCCTCTCCTTGAGCATAAACCTCATGTTAGGTAGTGTGCATGATCATTGACCTCCTTGATTTTTTTCTTCTTCCAATGTTTTTGGCCACTGTGAATTAATCTTGCTTCATTTCCTCTTTAGTGCCCCTATTGAAGACAGTGGCTAAGCCTAGCTCATTAGGGTGTGCAAGACCCAAGCTTTGACCCCAGTGACCCTGAGACCCTAGTACTTCCACCCCACGTGGCTCAAGCGATCTAACTGGATTTGCAGTATTTCTGGATTGATCATTCCGGAAATTCCATATGGAGCAGTCACGGGGACGGTGACCTTCTCTGGAGAAAACACTTTTTAGGTGTGCAGACAGGCCTCTCCCCAGTGACCTCAAAGATTTTAGACCCCAGAGCAGCCCCCAGGGTATGCCTTCCCAGAAATGCTGTGAACTTATGAGAGAACAGGTGCTGTGTTTGTCAAAAGCGGCGAGCGCAAGTGTAGAGTGGGGTTGTAGGACCGTTTCCAGCACACTGTGGCCCGCAGTGTCTGAAGCTGGATGTGGTCTGCTGGTCTCCATGTAAGCTTCAGGGGACTTGGCCGTTGTTTTTAAACAAAACGAAAACCTTGAACTGCCTGGTAACAAATATCTTATCCTAGCAAGAGGATCGCTTGAGCATCCGAGTACAAAAGCTGCCTGGATAATGTAGACCCAGTCTCAAAAACTAAATAACAAGGCTAAGATAGGTATGGCAGCAGACACCCGTGAGATTTAAGTTAGCTGTGAGGGTGAACTAGCAGGAGTTCTTGAGCCCACAGATTGAGGACCAGGAAAGAAGGAGGGGAATGAGAGAGAGAGAGACAGATGGAAGACGCTTTGGAAAATGGTGTGACGTCACCTTCCCGCCTGGGTTGTAAAATGAATTGGTTCCAATGTGTGCTCTGAAGATATCGGTCTATGGCTGCGGAAGCCATGGTGTTATCATTGCTATCTGGCACACCACTGCGAACACTTCTGTGGCAGGAGAGGGGGCCATTTAGTTATGTTTGCCGTGAGAACCTGTTGGTTTCTGTCCCGCTTCAGACCTGTGCTGTAGCGGCCTGGGTCACCTGTGATTGCTTTCTCTGTGTATCAGTTACGTGGGGGAAATCCTCTCTCTTGCTCTCAGTGTTTCCAGAGCCATGGCTGATCTCAGAGTCGTGAAGGTGCAGGTTAGGGCTGGTGGCTTGTTCAGCTCAATAGTTTTGGCAGCCACAGCTTGCATGGAGGAACTACTGGCCTCTAGTGGCCAGAGGCCAGAAGTGCTGCCAAACTTCCTACAAAACACAGGATCATTAACCAACCTTACCTTTTAGTAGTGCTGGGGTTGAGAGGTGCTGACGCACACTGTAAAAATGGAGATGATCCTTGCCTGAGGTTTCTCTAGCTGGGTCTGCATCAAGCCTTCTGGAAGCAAAGGAAAGGAAAGGAAGAAAGTATACTCGTACATTTAGCACCCTCTAGTCTATGCTTATCCAGGACAGAGATGTTCTTACTGGCTTGATGTTGCCCTAGCTTGGCTAATCTGTGGCCTATAAGCCCAAGTTTTCAGTAAACTGGCTGGCTGGGTGAAGAATGTGCAGTGCGTATGGGCATATGTTTCCATGCGGGATTCAGGCGTCCACCTGGAAGGGAGCCAGCACCCACAATGGCAGGGCCAGTCCTGGGCTCTGAGTGTACAGTACCTGGGAAGTGCATAACAGTCAGAGAAACCTGGGCTTGAGGGACGGGAGGGAGTATAGGACTCGCTGTGTAGGGGCTGGGAAGCCTTCTTGGGGAGGTGAAAGGTAGGTTGAACTGCATGGGGGTGGGAGGGGATAAAGATGCAATGAAGCTGCTGACACCGGGTCCTGGGACAGCATGGGAGGCTCTGCATAGAACCAGGAGTCAGGACAGCAGGAAATGAGAGCGGAGGGGGACAGGGCCAGTTTTGCAGCTGGGTGAGAGGCTGAGATTCCCTTCTTAGTGCAGTTAAGAGTTGAGGAACACTTTGAGAAGACAGACACAGAGTGTCACTTTTATGAAAGTCACCCCCCGAAAGCCGAAGTATAACTATCTTCCCGAATTTCCTCAGAGGACACAGCCATTTGAAACTAGCCCAATTGGCCTCTCTGCACATGGTTCTTCATGTGCCTAGCAGAGGTTGCCAGAGATGTCCCCTTTGCCCCAGTTTCCCACCAGCTGGTCTTTGCAGACACTTGGAGAGTAACAAAGGAGGAATATTGAAAACTCCTCTCTCACTTTCTCTCTCTCTCTCTCTCTCTCTCTCTCTCTCTCTCTCTCTCTCTCTCTTTCTCTAAGACTGTCCCAGGCTGGGGTACATCTCATTCACAGACCATGTGTTTAGGGACGTTGCGCCCTCCTCCTGAAAAGACTAACCTCAAACTCTTTGTAGCTGAGGATGACATTGAACTTCCAATCTTTCTGCCTCTACCTCCTGAGTGCTGGGATTTCAGACATGTCCACCTCACCCACTTTATATGGTATTGGGGATCAAACCCAGGACTCTCTGTATGATAGGCAAGCACTCTGCCACCTCAGCTACATCCCAAGGCAATTAGCCAATCCTCTTTTTAAAAAATGAATTCATGGAGCACAACATGGGGAGTGAAAGAGAAGCAGCAGGAGAGAGGATGGAGTCATTGCGGACAGTCGTCAAAGTGCGTCCCTCAAAAGTAAAGACCTGAAAGTCACGGGCTATTTGTATACAGCTACACACACACACACACACACACACACAAATAGTAACAACAACAAAAACAAACACATGCCAGGGTCTTTGATCTGCCAAAAGACCAGAGTGTAAGGGTGTCACTGAGCCAGTCGGGAGTGGTCACATGTGCTGCATGACAAGCTCATGCTCTCCCTCGGGTCCTGGCTTCTTGCAGGAGCTCAATCCTGTCTTATCGCGTTGGTAATTCAGACACATAATACTGCAGAAATGACCGCTTTGAAGATAACACAGGGACCTCAGTCAGCAATGAAGATGAGGTCAAGGGTCTACTATCACCCATCTAGTTGCAAGGCAGTGTGCAGGCTTGTGGTCCAGAATTGCATCCCATGCAGACAGTATTGCATGGTTCTCTGGTGTGTTTAAAAATTAATTAAAATATAAAAATACTACTACAAAAATAAAGAAGACAGTAACACAATGACTCAGAAGCTAGAAATCTAGATTTGTGTGTAGGTTTCCTGGTTTTTGGTTGTTTCTTTCTCTTTTTTTTTTGGCATGTAATATATTTTTATTTCGATATTAAAGTGGTCTTCACCATGGACAAATAGGAGAAGCCTATCTAAGGCCGGATACACACAGTTCCATTGGCCACCCGAAAATGACCTCTGGCATATGACACTGGTGCTGCTCTGACTGACAGCTTCCTGGGGAAGGAGCTGTCAGGACTCTCAGGGCTGTTCCCAGGAACTGCACTAGGCTCTCAGCAGAGAAATAAACTTCCTGACTTCTCTGGCTTCCAGACAAGCCCTCAACCCCAGGCAGAGCTCCTCCTGGCCCCGTGTCTTATCACCAGAGGGAAAGGAAATGCCCAGGAAATGCCCACCAGCCAGGGAGGAGGTGCAGATGCAGAGAGACTGAGCTGGAGAAGAAGAAGGTGGTGTGGGCTTGCACAGCCTCCAGTTCTGAGACCTGTGGGGATTTCCCCTCCTTCCCCAGTCCCACTTTTTGGAAGTCAGAGCCCAAGGTTACTTTAGCATCTCAGAGCTGTGTGTGGCCTGCTTCATGGGAAGGCCCTGGCCTGGTCAATCCTCCATTCCCTGCTGCACGGCTCCTCGTGGTCTCTGAGCCTCCCTTTCTCCATGTATAAGGTGGGGTGAACCACAGGCTCTGCTCCATGGTGCTTAGGAGGACAATTAAATTGAGTGGGATGGTGGATCGCACCTGCTGTACACAGTAAGGGGCAGCTGTTGTCAGCTGGGGCTAGTTAACTGGATATCTTTCCTGCCTCCTTCCCTTCTCCTGCCTTCTTCCCTCCTCTATCTCCTCCTCCTCTTCTTCTCCGCCCCACCTCCCAGAGAGCCTCCTGCCTCAACCTTCCGAGTACAGCCCCATGATCATGCAAACAACCCTATCTGGCCATGGTCTACTATTCACAACTAGGTTTTAGAACATGCCTACCTTAAAACTACTTTATCTCTGTTGCTTCAAGAGGTGTTTTGTTGTTAATAATTGTTATGGTTTAAGTAAAATGCTGCAAATCCGTGAGGGGCGCAGCAGCAGATACGCTGCAGGTCTCTGAGTGGCAGCAGTGGGCAGCAGCCGTGAGACCACACAACAGGTCTCCCAGCATCAGCGGGCAGCAGGCAGCGGGTCCTGAGACCACAGGGGTCACGGGAGCCCCCAAGTAGCCTGCAGGCCATGAGGGCCAGCAGGTCCTCGGCATGGCTGGTGAGAGACAGAAAAGGAGGGACTTGGGCTGCAGGCGGCAGACAGGAAGGAAGATCTGCCTGCCTCAGCAGATGTGGTGGTGGTGGGGGGATGCTTATCTCTTAAAGGGACAGGACTGACCATTACAATAATGATGATTTTGTTGTGGAGTTGGGCCTCATTTGGTGCAGGCTGACTTTGAACTCCCTGCATATAGAGGATGACCTTGAATGTATGATTTCCTGCCTCTGCTTCCTGAGTGCCAAGATTACAAGCCTGGGCCACCACACCTGGTTTGTGCGGTGCTGGAAATGAAGTCACAGCTTTGTGCCTGTTGGGCAAGCACTCTTCACTGAGATACACCCCCAGCCCTCAGCAGTTGTGGTTGGTTTTTTGTTTTGTTTTGCTTCTGAGACAGGGTCTGCCTAGATAGCCCAAACGTCTCTTGAAATTGCTGTGTAGCCCAGGATGACCTCCAACTTCTAGCAGTTTCGTTGATATGAGAATCAAGTGTCATTATGCCCAGTTCAGAGTGTACTTTTTACCTTCCTGTGCCTATGGCATTGACTTCCTGAGAAGTTCCTAAAGTCGGGACAGTGCAATCCTGTCTCCACCCATCACAGCTGCAAGGCTGTGGCATCTAGGCTTGGTGAGGGCCGTCCAAGAAACGTCCTGTTCTCCTCCATAAGTACGAACTTTATAAAAGGTTTGAATAACAAAGCAAGGTGAGTCATGCTAATCCTTGGGTAAATAAATGATTGTTGGAAAGAAAGATTCATCACAAAAAGTTTCGAGAGGGCTGGGGAAATGTCAGGCAACTCAGCCTTCATTTACTTGTTCACGAACTCAGCCTCTAGTTTGAATTTTCAATATTCTTCAAAATCGGACTGGAGAGGTGATAATTACAGTCAGCAGGAGCTGGAGGACCCCCTTCCATTCAGAAACTGTGGCTGTGTGCTGCATACCTACTATTCTATTTGAAAAGAGCTGCCTTAGGGACAAGTGATGGGAATTACAGGCAGGATGCAACATGCCTGTCCTCCAGGTTTCAGTGTCGGTCTACCGAAGGAGATAAACAGGTGCACCTGTCACCAGAGCAGATTGGCTTCTGGCTTAATGAAGTCCTAGCCTGGATGTCCCCTGCCATGTCTCCCAGCCTACAAACTCAAACGGAGAAAAGTTCCAGTTCCGCAGTCACTATTTATATGGTACTGAGTTTTAGTATTTCTATCTTTATTCTTATTTGTGTTGCGTGTGTGTATATGGAGGCCAGAGTTGGTATCCCATGTCGTCTTCCTCTTTGTTTTTCAACATCATCAATGTTGTTGCTTTTGTTTTTTGGTTTGGTTTGTTTTCAAGACAACATTTCTCTGTGTAACAGCCCTGGCTGTCTTGGAACTCACTTTGTATACCAGGCTAGCCTCAAACTCACAGAGATTCACCTGCCTCTGCTTCCAGAGTGCTGGGATTAAAGATACGCACCACTCTGCCTGGCTCAGCTTTTTTTTTTTTTTTTTAAGATAGTGTCTCACTATGTAGTCTTGACTGTCCTAGAACTCACTATGTTAACCAAACTGGCCTCAGATTCCCAGAAATCCTCCTGCTTCTGCCCCTGAAATGTTGGGATTAAAGGTGTCTGCCGCCATGCCTGGCTCTATCTTTGTTTTGCAACAGTGTCTAATTGAACCTACTAGCTAGACCACTGGCCAGTGAGCCCACACCCTCACCCTGTCCCCTTTGTCTTCTCCCAGTTCCCCATCACTGGGTGTCCAAGTACACACCTTCACACTAGGCTTTTTAGATGAGTGTTAGGGATCTAAACTCAGGCAGCTCATGCCCACTTGGCAAACGCTTTACACACTAAGTCTCACCTCTCTAATCCCACCAAATAAAATTCGTATTTTTCTCAAGTGACACCTAAGTTAACAATGTAGTGAAATGGAAAGTCACACCTTTCTGGAACCATTTATAGCCACATCCTCTGGGTGAGTTCAGTAAAGACAGATGTTCATGCTGGGTACAGGTACACCTGTAATCTGAGCATTTGGGAGGTGGGAGTATCAGAAGTTCAAGGTCATCCTCTTTGGCTGTACAGTGAATTTGAGACCAGCGGTCACAAACTAAACACCTGCATATATGTATGTATATGTGTGTATATTAATGTATATGTGTGTAAATGTGGTACATGTGTGTATATATATGCATATGTGTGAATGTGTATATATGTGCCTATGTATGTGTGTAAATATGTCATTGTGTATGTATGTAAAATGTATTGTGGTATATGTGCATACATGTGTTTGTGCAGTATATATACATGAGAGTGTGGGGGGATATGTATTCACATATACGCCTGTGTGCTAATGTTTTCACACACTCAGTGTTGTGAGCTGACTTTGGCTGGGGCCTTAGGCCCACAACGTGCTGAAAATATTCCTTACACCATTGTCCAGTATACCTTTTACAAGTAAACAAACTAAGGCATAAGACAGTTATATTCTTGCCCCAGAAGCCCCACAGGAACAAGAACCAGAGAAGACTTCAAACCATGGCTATGGATCGCAGACTCATCAGGAACCTAGAGGTTAACCTCTCCCTAGAACAAGAAGTCCTGCCTGGTGACCACTGGCACTGGTCCCCATGCCCCAGAACTGCCAGTCTGAGCAGAAATGGGTGTGTCTCCCCAAGCAGCTGGCCTCACTTCTGCTGTTCCAAATGTACATTATTATAGATTTTAAGGGCAAGGAACAGAACTGACAGAGTGTTCCAGAAGAAAGAGCAAAGTAGCTGGACCTTGATGGACACGCCTTTAATCCCAGCACTTGCAAGGCAGAGGCAGGTGGATCTCTGTGAGTTTGAGGCCAGCCTGGTCTACAAGTGAGTTCCAGGACAGCCAGGGCTACACAGAGAAACCTTGTCTTGAAAAGACAAAAACAAACAAAAAGAATGTGTAAAATGAGACACTAAAAACCAAGAAAATGATTCCCAGCAGCTTGCTGTCACTCCTGTACACACTGTTGGAATGAGTTTCCATTTCCTGAGAGAGGAGTGGTTTTTACTGATAGAGTTTTAAATTTCATAGAAGTTGCTGTTGTAGCATGACAATTCCTGTAAATGCATTCGTTGCCCTAGTTCCAGCTCTCTAATTGCTTACACTTGTCCCCACTTGCTCTGTCACTGCTGTCTTCATAAGTACACGAGAGTGCAATGGTGTCAGGATGTGTGTGTATCTGTCTGTCTGTATGTCTGTCTGTCTGTGTGTGTCTGTGTGATTTCCTCTTTTTATAAGGAGTTACATAAACACAATAGCATATTTTCTGAGCCACTTGAGAATATACTAAAGGAACCCCAATTATGTAGCTCTAAATCTTGAGAACAATAACTTTTATTTACTGATTGGTTGATTGATTTATCCATTCATTGTTTTGAGGCAGGATGTTACTGTAAGCCTAAGGTGGCCTTGAACTCAAAATCCTCCTGTCTCTGCTTCTAGATTTCTGGGAGTGCAGGTGTGTGCCAGCACATCTGGCTATAAACCCTGGTATTTCATCACAATCCATGATGAAAACTGAGAAATTAAGCATTGATCAAAGAATCTTCTTGAGCCCATCATCTGGGTTTGTCGGAGGCTCCAGCTGTCCTTGAGTAACATCTTTTCCCCTCTTCCTAGATCCACGCACGGTCTCCCATAGCATTCATGCGGCAGGAGTCTTTGGTCTCCAGATGATGCTGCTGCATTTGTTTTGCTGATTAAATGTTTAATTTCCTACCACAATGTTGTGTGTTATAGACAGTACTTCCACCAATGTCCGGCCTAGATTTTCACTAAGTTCATATACTTAGCACTGATTTGAAATGGTGTTTGTGTGTGAGGCCGAGAAATAAATGCCAGGACACTTAGAATAGCTGATTGTTTGAGTGAGTCCAAGGGCTGGTGGTGTGATTCAATGTTAGCAAGCACCTGTGCAAGGGCTGAGGTTCCATCTCCAATATCTCCCGTGTTATGGGTCATCTTCAAGGTCAAGGTGGCTGGCTTAGAATCATTAGGACATCAGAGCACACCTGTCTCTGAGGTCATTTCCAGAGGATTAGCCGAGAAGGAATCACACACTTAACCATCTCAAGAGCTGGAAGCACAGGTGGAATACAAGCAGACAAGGGGTAAGGGAAGAAAGGCCAGTACTCACCCCCTCACCATTCTGTGCCTGCTTCCTGCTTCCTGCTTTGTCATGTTGTGAGCTGCTGTGTCTGCCATGCCTTTCCCAGTCCAACAGACTGACTCCTCTGGAACTATGAGCCAAAATCGGTCCTTCCTTCCACAATGTATTTTTCCAGGCATTTTTATCACAGTGATAGTAAAAATAACCAATACCACTAGAAATTAAGCAAACAAACAACAAACATGAGTGAAGCCAGGCGGTGGTGGTGCACGCCTTTAATCCCAGCACTTGGGAGGCAGAGCCGTGCGGATCTCTGTGAGTTCGAGGCCAGCCTGGTCTACAAGACCTAGTTCCAGGACAGGCTCCAAAGCCACAGAGAAGCCCTGTCTCAAAAAACAAAAACAAAAGCAAACAAACAGAAAGCATGAATGAGCCTGCTGTGTGGATGCACAGCCAGCCACCATGACCTTAGGACCACACAATGGAGGAAGGCTATAGCCTCTGGTAGCTTGTCAGAACTTTGTATGTATATACCACGTTTTATTTACATGTTCTTCCATCTGTGGATTCTGGACTTGCTTCCACCTCTTGCCTGTTGTGCACAGTGATGCTAAGAACAGAAGTCGGAGCCCTCCGGCAGCTGACACCTATTTCTGACTCTCCACTCTTCGTGTTTTGATGGTTAGATTAAGCTGAGCATTAAAAACAGATTCCAAAGCTCAGCCTCAACTCCAAGAATCTTTCTCAAGTATTTATCAACTTGCTTCAGACAAAAGTCATCTGGCCACAAAAAAAATTGCTCAGCTGAAGCGAAATACTATAAATCAGAATAAAACGGGCTTCCCGTTGTTCTCCATAGACACAAGGAGAGAGAGACTTGGTGTTTGAGCTTGCCCAGGTTGATCATCCCTGTTACATCAGATGGGTGGGATATCCCAGCCCAGCTGCTTGATTCCAGAAGGTCAGTCACACTAGAAAGATCCTGGCATTATCATCTGGGGTGGTAATCCTGCACCACCTTGCTGGCTGTGACCAGCAGGCCTTGCTTCACTGTCCTGGCTAGTTAATGCTCCGGGACATAGAAGACGTCAATGTGTAGGAAAGCATTTTGTCCCCAGCATCTGAGTGTGTCCCACACAGAGATGATCTCATCCTGAGTGAAAAGAACCAATGAAAGTGCGGGGATGGGGTTACCTCACACTTGGGACCCTCTGTGACTTGCATCAGGACCAGTGTTATCATGATTATTTCCACAAAAGTAAGTCTCTGCAGCATGGGCTCATAAACAGACATCTTCTATTCAATAGCAAGAGCAAACCCACAACAATAACAACAAAAACGGTCTTCTACTATGATATCTGTTTCTCTTGTTGTTTTTAAATTGTAGCTAAGCATGAGTGACATAGAATATATAACTTTAGCACTTTTAAATGTACACTTCTGTGGCTTTAAGTACATTGATGTTATTGTGCAACCAGTGCCACCCTTCACCTCTCAAATTCTTTTCATCTTGCAAAACTGAAACTATTCTCACCAAACTGCCCTCCATTTCCCCTCGCCTTGGTCACCACCATTCTCTCTGCTTCTATGACTATGACCGCTTTAGGTTCTTCTTGTAAGTGTACTCATGATATTTAGCCTTGTCAGACTGGCTTGTTTCACTTAGCATAATATCTTCAGGATCCGTCCAATGTTGTATTCTACATCAGAGTGTCCTTCTACATTCAGGATGAATACAAATACTCCATCATTGCACTGAACTTACCCATTCCTTAAAGAATGCTATGCAGTAGACTTTGGATCCGACTAATTTCGATGTGTTATTTTTTTTTCTTGTTTGCAAATTCTTTTTTTGTTGTTTTGTTTTATTTTTGTTGTGTTTTTTTGTTTGTTTGTTTGTTTTTTTCAAGGAAGGGTTTCTCTATAGCTTTGGAGCCTGTCCTGGAACTAGCTCTTGTAGATCAGGCTGGCCTTGAACTCACAGAGATCTACCTGCCTCTGCCTCCCAAGTGCTGGGATTAAAGGTGTGTGCTACCACCGCCTGGCTCTTATCTGCAAATTCTTTACCATAAAGTTTTAATTTAAAAAAAAATGTTATGCAGTTCTCTTGCCCTGAGTAGGAATAGAAAAACTCTGATTAAGGAAACCCAGTCACTTACAAGGAGCATGAACCAGTGTGTTGTGGTGGGCCTGTGTTAAACTCAACAAGACTAAAGTTGAATTCAAGTACCTATTTTGAAATGAAAATCCCAGTGTTTGCTGGCTGGGAGAGGTGAACTACTTAGGAAGTGTGCTATTGATTCGGGAATCTAGTCTGAGATTCTAGAAACTTCCATATTGTTTTCCAGATGACTATACTAAGCTATATTCCTGCAGGTGATTGATAAGAGCTGGTGTAGTCTTCAGGCCCAGGACAGCTGACCTTGTTGTTTTCTTTCTAGTGGCCATTCTGATTGGATAAGGTAAACTCATTTTGACCCTCATTTCCCTGATGATTAATGATGTAAACATTGTTCTCATATGCCTATTGACCATTTGTATATTGTAGTTTAGAGGCATATCTATCTGGGTCCTTTGTTCATTTCTAAAAAAATAATGTTGTTTTTCTAGCTGCTGAGTTAATTTGAGTTTCTTATATAGTCTGTCTATTAACCCCTTTTATATTTAAAATTCAAATGCTTTCTCTCCTTGTTTCTTTTGCTGTGAAAACTTTTAGTTTGATGTGTAATCCTATTTTGTATTTCTTTTTTTTTGTCTCTGTTGTCTATGTTTTTGAGATCTTGTCCAAAAATATGTGTAGCCTGAAAAATGTGATGGAGAAATCCCCTATGCTATCATCTGGTAGTTTTGTAGTTTGATTCTTAAATTTAAGTCTTTAATCCATTTGAGGTCATTTTTACATACAGTTGGAGCTAGGGATCTAGTTTCACTCTTGACCATGTAGACATCCAATTTTCTCAGCATCATTCAATAAAGAGTTTACCACTCTGAAGGTCTGTCAGCATACTAGTCAAAAATCAGCTTTCTGTAACTGTGGGTTTATTTCTGTTCCCTCTATTCTGTTCCATTGGCCTATGTGACTGTTTTTATGCCAGTGCATACTGTTCTGATTTATGTAGCTTTGTAGAATACTCTGAAGTTGGTTTGTCTGGTGATTTTAGCTTTGTTCTTCTTGCTCAAAATTGCTTTGGTTATTCAGTGCATTCATTGTTTTCAAATAAATTTTAGGATTGGTTTTTCTCAATTTTTACGAAGGATCACATTGGAATTTTAATGCAGATTGCCTTGAATAAGTGGATTCCTTTGGATGGTATGGGTATTTTAACAATACAAATTTTGCAATTGACAAACATGGGTTAGCTTTTCACTTATTTGCATTTTTTTCTTTCACCATTGTTACATGGTTTTCCCTGTAAATAACTCTCTTATTCTTGGGTGTACATCCAAAAGAAATGACCTCAGTATGTCCAAGAGATGTGCGTTCTCCCGTGTTTGCTGCACACTATCTGTAGACAATAGATTTACAAACCAAACTACGCTAGGTGGCAATGGGAAGATGGGTAAAGAAAAGCTGGTATAGAGAGAGCCCTCATATCTGTGCATTTCACATCTATGATTTTGATCAAACGCAATTGAGAAATATCAAGGGGAATGATTACATCTGTGCTGAGCCTCTATCAGCTTTGTCAACCTTCTTGCCATTATTTCTGAAATGACACAGTATAAGAACAACTTACCCAGTGCTTGTGCTCTGTGGGGAATTATAAGTGATCCAGGGATGACTTAAGATGCAAAGAAGGACTGCGAAGATCATGTGAAAATTCTACCATTTTATGAAAACAAATATGAGCATCTGAGAATTCAGTACTTGGGGAGTCCTGGCACCTATGTTGTCTAGGGGGTAGGCACAGAAAGCTCAAGTAGAGGAACAAGAAGTGAGGCCAGGAGAGGCAGCCAACTCCTGACTACCCCGGCTGAGAGATTTCCTAGGCTATTGATTCTCCAGTGTTTCAGGGTTGTTTTGTGCAGAGACCTCATGCGCTTGCCGTAGAAAATTGGCACTGCAGGAGCACAGGGCTGTGGGGCCTGTGCAGCACCTGCTATGAAAGTCCTGTCTGAAGCAGCCCCGGGGACTCAGCAGCTTCCAGGAGAGGAACAAGGCACCAAGTTTGGGTTGCACCAAGTTTCACATCTCAGTGATTCATCCCCGAATCTCAGCGATTGCCTGCCTGAAAATGAGAATACCCGAGCTGCACATTTGCTTACGGTGCAAATTCCCCTTTCGGCGGAGTCTCCCCACCTCGCCCCTTCTCTAGCCTCAGGGTATGTGCTCAGAAGACATGATCATCCTGGGCTTGCAGAAAACATCTCCGTGTTGCAAAATCCTCATCCTGATGTTGCAAGTTGCAGATTCATGCCTACAGTCTAGTTCTTCCCTTTTGAACATTTGGTCTAGTCTTTTTATTATGATTATTATTAAAATCCGAACTACAGATACTACGGCACTTGGTGTCCCCAGGGTCAGTGCTCCACGTTTGCATTTCACCGTGCTGTTCTGGCGGTCGCTCCCGGGAGATGATCGTCCCCAGAGAACCTACAGCCAGTAGGTCTGGTGGACCTGGCACACTGTGTTCCCTGCCTGGACACATACTTCTCATGGGTTCACTGTACATCTGCAAGGTCCGTGTCAGTTTTATGCCACCATGTTGAACAGGTTGGCATCATGGGTGCTCCCAGTGTCATGGAAGGAGTGATTTCTTTATTGAGTTACCCCAGATCACATCCCGTGTTCCTCAGACTGGGTTAAAAAACCTCTGAGAAAATGATACTTTGCTTGCAGATAATGATGCTTAGTGAGTTTGAAATTATAGGGATCTGGCGTGGGTTGGGTAGAACCAATGAGGCACGAGGAAAATTACAGAGTTTGCTTGTAATTTTTTAACTAGAGGGAAAAGGTATGTTCTACATAACTAATGCTTGGAATAAAGAATGTGGCTGCCTATTAAAGTCAACCCTGGTATGTAATTGAGATTCATTTGGGAAGGAAGGAAGGAAGGAAGGAAGGAAGGAAGGAAGGAAGGAAGGAAGGAAGGAAGGAAGGAAGGGAAGACAGCCTAAAGCTAGGTGTGATCTCTGCATTAGGGCGCTAGGATATGGGCATCCCAAATTCCAGCACAGCCTGGACTGCTTAGCAAGTCCGAGTGAGCCTTTGTCGTATAATGAGACTGTTTAGGAGAGATGGTGAGAACCACAGTGACTAGCAACTAACTCCCAGGGAAGGGAGGACGATGAATCACTCGCTCCGCCATGGTCACTGACAGAATATCCTAGACTGTTTATCAAGTCCTGCACCAATACAGGAACCTGGTGTTTCCATTTGCATAAAGCAGAATTAGGCCCCTGTCACCAAAGTATTAAATAGAAGAGACCAGGGGCTCTGAGAACAAGACAGCCAGTTAATCCCTCTGCTGTACAGGTCAGGTTCACTGTGCGTTCCACCCACAGAATTACTCTTTTGCAAATGAAGAAGATATCTGTTTATTCTTTGAGTAAAAAAAGGAATGTGAATCAATTTAGAAATGTTTGCAAAAGTATAAATAAAGAAAAAGGCCATCACCTGTTTTGTGTTGAGCCTACAGTTGCACCAATGGAAATAGCCCGGAGAGCAGTGAGTGTCCAGGTTTTTTGTGCTGTTAGATTATAATTCTATTACATCATCCCATGTATAAATGTGCACAGATATATTATACAAGTGGACTCAGAGGACACATACCGTTCTGCAGTATCTTTCTCTTAGTAGCACAAACCAGTTTCCCCGTTTGTTGGCTGCATAGTATTCTACCATGTTGCTGTGCCACCCTGTTGACATTGACCCGGGTCCATCGTTGCTAGACATCTAGTCCTTTCTCCACAGAACAGTGTTACAAATGGTGCTGCTGAGACCACCCTTTCATGTGTCTTTCTTTGGGTGGATTCCTTGAAGTCCGATAGGTTTCGTGTTCAAAATGATGACCTATGTATTCAGATCGTCTTCCAGAAAGAGTGAGTCAGTCATTCCTTTCCCTCTGGTGCTTGGAGAAAGCCCACTGAAGACAGCTGCTCAGTAGGAAGTTAAAAGAAAAAAAAAAAGAGGAAGTGAGTGTGACACCACCAAACTCAGGGGAGGCCCAGTGGGGCAGCTGGGGACGCCGGATTTGAGGTGGAAAAAGCATCAGAAGCCTGTTCTACTCCTTAGTATTGAAGAAACTGAAGTCTCTAGAGTTTAAGCAACCCCTGAAATCACACACCAAGACCACGACTGCACAACGATAAGCCTCAGAAGAGATAACACCAAACCTCAGGGCTGATTTCGGCAAAGTGGGGGGAAAGTGATGCTATGGTTGGACTGAGTCCGCCGTGGAGATGTCATCCCATTGCGGTAGCGCTGAAGTGGGACCTTACTGAAGTACTTAGGTCACTGGGCGCTGTCCTGGAGAATGTGTCCAGGCTGTTAGCACGGAAGCGGCTTGGTTATCTGAAGGGTGAGCTCTGGTGAAAGATTAGTGCAACCGCCTTCCTCTCTCATACACATATATGCATGCCCTGTCTTTCCACCTTCTTCCGTGGAGAACGCCTCTGCTCAGTGCAGCTCCTAGACTTCCTGAGCTCCAGAACTGCAAGAAATAAATCTCTGTTCTTTATAAATTACCCAACTGTGGGTATTTTGTCATAACAGCATAAAACAATATGTTGAAGATTGTTTTAATTTGTTAATGAGAAAATCAACAGCTTCCTTTAAAAAAGAAAAAAAAGACATTTAATTTATGTGTAGGAGTGTTTTGCCTGCACGAATGTCTGTGCATCGTGTGTATGCAGTGCCGATGAAGGTTGTTAGAAGCAGGTGTTAGATCCCTTGAAACTGGAGTTATGGATGGTTGTGAGCCACCATGCGGTTGCTAAACCCAGTTCAGCAAGAACAGCAAGTACTCATAACTGCTGAACCATCTCTCCAGTCCCAAAGCAATACCTTGTAAAGACTATTTCTGGGTAACAGAAACTATAAAATGAGGAGTCAAAGGAAGGCCAGTATGGTGCTACATACCTGTAGTCCCAACACTTGGAGAAACTGAGGCAGGAAGACCTTGAATTAGAAGCCAGCCTGGGCTACATAGTGAGACACTGTCTCCAAAAACAAAGAAATAACAGCCTGGAGAGATGACTCCAAGGTTAAGAGCACAGGATACTCTTCCAGATTCTTCCAGTGGACCCAGGTTCAATTTTTAGCACCTCCATGGCAGTTCACAGTAACTCCAAGATCTGACACCTTCACCCAAACACACATGCAGACAAAACACCAATGCACATAAAATAAAAATAGATCATAAACAAACAAAATAAGCACACAACACATAAAAGGTAAACATAATCAGTGCATGGAAAAGGACTCTTTCCTCCCAGTCTTCACCCGTATCCCTCCCTGCTTTGCCTACTCCTTATTCCTGAACCCTTTTTCTCCCCTCTACTTCCTCCTCCAACCTCCCTCTTTGAAATAATGTATCCCAGACTGGCCTCTAATTTCTAATCAAGCACTCTTCCTCAGCCTCCAGAGTGCTGGGATTACAGGCATGCATCCCTATACTGTTGCTAAGAATAGCATCTTGAACTACCTTTAACATCTTCTGTGAGTAGACATGTGTGGTGTGTGTGTATGTGTATCTCCCAACCTTGATATAACCAATATTTAACAATTGCTTGGCCCATAAACAGCACAACTCCAATACAAAACTGCTTGAAGACCTAAGATAGTAAAAAACTAAAACTGTCGATGTTCTGTTTTCTACTAAACAAATATTGGGTAGTTTGTGGATCTTTCTCAAGTAAGAATCAAACAGTTTGATACCTGGAATGGCATGAATTTGACTTGCTGGTGCACAACAGTAACTCTGTCTGTTCAGTACATTTTTGATTGATTTTATGGTATGGATATTTTGCCTGCATGTATGTCTGCGCACCACTTGCATGCCCAGTGCCCACAGAGGCCAGCAGAGGGCATCAGGTCCTCTAGAACTGTTTACAAACAGTCGTGAGCTGTCATATGGGTGCTGGGAATCAAACTTATAATCCTCTAGAGAAACTGCCAGTGTTCTTCAACACTGAGGATGCCTCCAGTCCCGCCCCACCCATCACTGGTAACTTTGAAAGAAAACTTTTTCTCCAGTTTTGTGTTGTTTTCTTAGCTGTAGAAATAGGCTGTGAGGGCTGAGCTATGTGTGGAAGGGGAACTTCAATGTTAACCGTGAAGGCCCTCGAGGGTTTCATCTGACGGCTGGAAAGCTGGCCAAGCCACGCTAGGTTTTCATTTTCATTTCCTAGGCTTTGTTTCCTCCAAGGCGCCTGTGCACGACGCAAATATCTGCTTGCTCACACTTCCGGCTCAGCCACACTAGAAGGCCTGCACAGTTCTTGCCCGTGCCCACAGTAGCAAAGGCACTGGATTGGGAAGCAGGGTGGCCGTGATTGTCATTCGGAGTCAGTTTTGTAACCCCAGAATGCTAGTCCTGCAAACAGTGTGTCTGTTACAAAGAAGTCACTGGTACTTAACTCATTTGACTGCAGATCTCTTTGTCCTGAGCTTCAGAAGTCAGGACATCTTGGGTCTATTTGCGGGATTCCAGAGTCGCTCATTCTGAAATCCTATGCAATTTGCACTCCATGGTATGTACAGTTCCTGGTGGTCTGCGACATAAGAGTGTAATGTAGGAGGGGGCCGCTTGTTGGTTCCTGGCCGCTTAGCCCCGAAAGAATCACACAGAAACTGTATTAATTAAATCAGTGCTTGGCCCATTAGCTCTAGCTTCTTACTGGCTAACTCTTACTTATTAATTTAACCCTATTAATCTGTGTATTGCCACATGGCTGTGGTTTACCGGCTAAAGTTCTGGCTTCTGACTCCTCCTTTCCTCTCCCAGCATTCAGCTTAGTTTTCCCTGCCTAGCTCTGTTCCCCTATAGCCTGCTATAGGTCCAAAGCAGTTCCTTTATTTATCAATGGTAATCATAGCATACAGAGGGAAATACCACATCAAGAGTGCGCCTTTTAATTGGAAATAACTTAAATTTGATGGAACATGTGATGACTTACTGCTCTTTCCCATTGTGACCTGGAACCTTAGGCCGTTTTATTCTCTTCAAGATGGATCTCCCCCCATATACAACCCAGGCTGGAACCCCGGAACTCACTGTGTATCTAGTCTACTCCAATCTCAAAGTTAAGATCTTCCCACCTCTGTCTCCAGAGTGCTGCTGGCGTTACAGACTTGGGTCACTGCATCTGGCTTATGAACACTTCCTGGAAATATAAAACAAAAAAACACAAAATCAAGCCTTAAACTCAATTGCTCAAGCAAATCAGTGCTGTAGAAAAGGCCCAGACACCCAGAATTCCATCCTTCAAAGTGCTTCTGTTCTGTGGCGTGGCCCTGAATCTGAAAGCACAGCCATAGGCAGAAAGGAGGAGCCATCTGGCTCCTGAGGGCCACGGCTCTATCACTGGCACTGAGTCTGTGATACCCCAGCCTCCACCATATTGGGAGCCTTGTCTGGCAACATGGAACCAATTTTGGTCTTTTTGACCTGCTGACACGTGTGGCTTATAATTAGTTAGTGGGAGAAGCATGGTTTAAAGCAGATGGTACCACACCAAGAGCTTCTACTTCGTGGGAGTGAGGAAGGGAATGATCACAAGCATAGTGCTTTAAAAAAATTCTTCACCATAGCTTAAAAAATAATATTATCATTGTGGCATTAACTGCATAAGTATATATTGTTGTATTTTGTTCATGTTACCCTCCACTATCCTCCCTTTTTTTCTCCCCTTCCCCTCCTGCGAGTTCCTTTCCTGAGTTCAGAGAGTCTTCCTTCTGATTTCATGTTCCATATGTATGTGGGTTTGGGGTGAATGGATGGATGAGTGGGTGGATGGATGGATAGATAGACAGATTACACAGGAGAGAAGCCAGGTATTATATAGTGTTTCTGCTCCTCATTACCCTCTTGTTCTCCCCTCCCTTTGGACCTCTTTCTTACTTTCATGTCAAACAAGCACATTTACATGTATATGTGTATGTGTATGTATACATGCATGTATTATTTGTTTTGAAAGCTAAATTCCACATTTAAAAAATGAGACAGTCATTTTCTGAGTTTTCAGCAGACCCTCTTTAATAGATATCACAATTTCTCCTACTTCCCCATCCTGTCCAGCTGAGGATAAGGAACTCTAGCTCCTCAGTGTCCTGGTTTACCCCCTGTCTGGAAGGCAAACAAACAAGGAAGTTACCAAGAGGAAGATTCTGGGAGAAGGAAGAGCAGTCAGTTCATTTATGGGGACAGCTCTGGGCTTGGAGAATACAGTGCTAGAAAAAAGGCTTGCCTTCCTGGGGAAGTTGCAATCACTGGAGGACACTTGCCTCAGGCAAGAAGTTACTGCAGGCAAGCCCAGCAGCTGGAATGGTTAAGGTTGTGGGTCCAAGCAGGAAGGCAGAGGGCTTCTTAGGCTGTGTTCTTCAGAATCAAGTTCAGAGCTGAAGATTTTCATGGAAGTATCTTACCCAGAAATGCTCCCACAGTACCCCATAGAGGAGTCAGGGTTGAGCTGAGGGAGGAAGAGACTTCACACTGGTCTCCACTACCAAGCAGTCCCTTCATAGTGGTCCTGTCAGGGATGAGGGAGCTGGGTGAGCTATTGATACTTCATCACCAGCTGGTTGAAGTCCTGCTTGGTCTTTGTGCAACAGACAAAAACAGGTTCCAGCAGCAGCCTGTCTCCTGTGACGAGTTATGGACTGGCTTAGAGAGCAAGGCCTTTTCCTGAGTATTCTCCCGAGGTGTGAGAGGCCCCAGTGTTGGAAGGGCAGGACTTCCACAGAGCTACCAGCACCTGGTCTTTAAGGGATTCTCAGGTCTGAGAAAGATCTAGCATACTGAAGTAATGGGCACCTGGTTCATCAATAACTTATAGTACCATCACATATAAGGGACATCGTGTCCTTAATTTTCTGAGGCTTAATTTTGTAGAACAGATGTAATCACCTCAGGGCAGAGAATGGTGGCTTAGGATTGTAGGTTTGACAATATTTATATTTGCTTTGTTAATTTTGGAGTGGTTTTGTTTAGTTTCTTAAGACAGAGTCTTGCTGTGTAGTCCAGGCAAAGTCCTGATTTTATGTCACACACAAAATTAAATTCCAGCGGAGTAAAAGACTTACAAAGAAATGTATGTAAGTAAGCAGACTCATAGATAAGTCTAAGTAGAAAATATATGTACTCCATACTACTTCAAGATAAACAACAACCATAATGAAAATTTGGATGTTTTTTATTCTGTCTTCTAGCCTGGTGGTATATTCCTGTGTGCCTCATTACTTAGGAGGGTGAGACAGGACTTAATAGTCCAAGGCTTGCCTGGGTGACAGAGTGACAGAGCAACCTAGGCAATTTAGTAAGTAAGGAAGGCCTTGTCTTGAAGATCTTTCTTTCTTTCTTCCTTTCTTTCTTTCTTTCTTTCTTTCTTTCTTTCTTTCTTTCTTTCTTTCCTTCCTTCCTTCCTTCATTCATTCCTCCTTCTCTTTCTTCCTCCTTTTCCTCTTTCCACTTCTTCCCTTTCCTCTTCCTCCTTCTTCTTCATGTATAAAGTACCCCCGAAGGTTGGGTGTGGTGGTACATACCTTTAATACCAACACTTGGAAGCCAGAAGCAAATATCTCTGAGTTAAAGGTCAGCATTCATATCAAATTCCAGGCCTGGTGGAATCCTGTCTAAGATAGATAGATAGATAGATAGATAGATAGATAGATAGATAGATAGATAGATAGATAGATAGGCAGGCAGGCAACAGACAGGCAGGCAAACAGGCAGGAAGACAGACTAACAGACTGACTGACTGATTGATTGATTGACTGATAGGTAAAGATAGACAGTCAGTCAAACAGACAGATAATATTAGGGATAGGATAGAGCTCAGTGCTAGAGTGTTTGGCTATCATGTACATGGCCCTGGGTTCAAGCCCCAGTACTGAGTCTATCATCATTAAAAGTTTGAGAAAAACATTAATTTAAAATAATCTGAAAAAGTACTTGGAAATATATGGGACAATGGATTCAACTCACACCTTTGTATAACTTAATAAGAAAAGTAAAGAAACTCCCCAACAGATACATGAACAGGCAAAGAGAATTACAAGTAGATAACAAAAATATACTTGGGACCAACAAACCACAGCAAAAAGGAAGCGAATCTCATCATTAGATTGTACAAAGTTTAAGAATTAGATATTGGGCATACATATGGTGGCACCCCTTTAATTCCAGCCCTCAGGAGGAAGAGGCAGGCAGATCTCTGTGAGTCTGAGGACATCCTGATCTAGTCCCAGACCAGCCTCCATATCTAGGTCCAGGCAAAGTATAAATAAATGATATTAAAATTGGATGTTGGGAGAGGGAAGTGCTTACCTCAGTGCTTTTGATGCCCAGCACCAGAAGGGTTGAAGTTAAAACTGGATGAGTGGCTGGGGAGATGGTTCAGTGGATAAAGCACTTGTTCAGCAAGCTTGAGTTACTGGAGTTTAGATCCTGGAACCCATGTAGAGTCTGGTGCAGTAGCCCACACTTGTAGCCACAGTTTGCTTGCGGTGAGATGGGAGACAGAGACAAGAGAACCTCCACAAGTCTGTGACCCAGCTAGCCTGGCGTACACACTGCGTAACAAGAGGCCTTGTCTCAAATAAATTGAAGGCAAAGACCCATGTCCTAGATTGTTGTGTGATGTGAGCATGTGCCCAGACACAGAGAGACATATAAAAATGGAATTGGAGATGTCCTTCAGTGGTTAAGAACACTACCTGCTCTTCCAGAGGACACAGGTTCGATTCCAAGCATGCACACAGCAACTCACAACCATCTGTAACTCCAGCTCCAGGGGATCTAATGTCTTCATTTAGCCGCTGAGAAGCCAAAACACATATGTGTTGTACAGCCATACATGCAAGCATCATACCCTCACACATATATTTTTGAAAAATAGAATATCAAACTCAGACAAGTGCTGTGGGAACTTTCTTTTTGTTGTTGTTGTTTTGTTTTTCAAGACAGAATCTTCCTGTGTAGCCTCGGTTGTCCTGTAACTTGCTCTGTAGACCAGGCTGGCCTATAATTCATAGAGAGCTGCCTGCCTCTGCCTCCCGAGTGCTAGGATTAAAGGTATGTGCCACCACCACCCACAACCCTTTGGCAGAGGCAGTAATAAAAGGGGGCAAGGTCACCTGGGTAACTGTGACACCACTGATAGCCTAAATACATGGGTGCTGGTGTTCCTCTGAGCTCTTACATGCTACACAAGGAGAACCTGGGGTGTTCAGCCTAGCACTGCTCAGGATAGCAAAGCATTGAAACTGACCCCAGTGTCTCTCAATGTTGAGGGGAAACGCAGATGGGAGTAATGGTTCATGCCTGTAACCCAGCACTGAAGACACTGAGGCAGGAGGATTGCCACGGGTTCCACACCAGCTTGAGCCACACAGCAAACATTAGACCAAGTAGAGCTATAGCGTGTCCCTTCTGAAAATAGAGAAAGAAGCAAAAAGAAATTAAGATGGTGGTATTTCCTCACATTTCGGTGATTCCTGCCAGGTTCCATTTGATAAATCTCACAACGTAACATTAGTAAGCTATGATACACATAAGTATGATTCATTCCTCCGGATGAAAAGCACAGAGTCATAACATCCAAGGATGATCCAGCTGGGCATTGTCTCCAGCTTCTGTAATCACAGCACTCAGAGGGCTGAGACAGGAGGTTGGCCTCAAGTTTGAGGCCAGTCTGAGCTACATCGTTCCAGGTCAGGTTGGGATACAAGTGAAACCTTGTCTCAAACAAAACAAAAACAAAGAAAATAGCTGATCATAGTGTCACATGTTTATAATTCTGATACTCAGAAGCAGGGAAAATCAGAAGTTCAAGGCCAACCTTGGCTATGTAGTGGGTTTGAGGCCAGCGTAGGTTATAGGAGACATCTCAAAACACTAGCAACAAATACATCTCTACGAATGAAGGTGGCAGCCCTGGGCTACCTTTATTCCCTGGAGAAAGTTCCAGTGGCAAAAGGTTGTTTGCAAGTGTGGAAGAGGTCCAGCATTTTCAAAGTCCGCTTTGGAAAACCCCAAACGTGGGCTGTACCCACCAGACCCACGAAGCAACTCCAGGTCAGCCGAATCAGACAGGGGAGGGAATTGTTTGGGTCATGTGACTTCTCAGGTCCTGCAGTAAGTCTGTTCCCACACGGTTGATTCCCAGAATGCAGAAGCCCACCAGACTCCAAGGCCAAGTTGATGAATTGGGGTATAGAAGAAGTTCTGAAGCTAGGAGCCAAGCGCCTGACTTTTCCCACACCCTGGGTTTCCAGCCTTTGCCCTATCAGCTGCACATCCTTTCTCAGACACTGATAACATTCCAGAGTGACACCAGGCGTGTTCAGCCTTGCTCTCCAAGCACTGTCTTGTTTTATTTTTACTTGACCTTCAAGAGAATTATTCTTCTTTTATCTAACCCCAAAAGAAGAAAAGATTTGGGGTCCCTCCCTTTTTCCTCCTCCCTCCTGTGTAAACAGGATTACATACAATGACTTTCCTTCCCATTAGAGGAAAACGGGTACTGGGTAGATGAGAGACAGAGATGCCCCTGCCCCAGGTCCTTGCTGTTGGTGATCAGGGCCTCTTCAGGGCTGAGTAATGGATGTGCCTCCCTTAAATGTCGCTTGGCATTAGCTTTCTATAATCTTGATTGCTAGAAATAAGAGACAATACACACACATATATGTATATATACATACATGTATATATGTGTGCATATACACACACATTTATATATATATACATATATATGTATACATATATACATATATGTATACATACATATATGTATATATGTATACATATATATATATGAGGAGGGTGGAGAACACTTAGGCACCAGTGGCAGTATTTAGTCCTCTGGGCATCTTTTTCATAGCTTCAATCCTTGAGATAAGACCAACATACTGTGACTTGTGATTGGCCCAAGGTGACCCTGCCTGCAGAGGAAGAGGAGATGAGATTTGAAGTCTGCCCCCCCCCGCCCCGAACCCCGAGATGGCCCAGTTACCACTGCTCTACACTGCCCAGCTGCAGGTCTCCTCGGAACCCAATTGCACAAGTTAATGTGGCTGAGGTTCTGCCTGCCGGGAAACTGCAGGATGATTACAGAGTGGTACAAATTCCTGCCCAGGACCTGAGTGCACAGCTGCGATCTCAAAGGTCTGGGGGGGAAACTGAGACCTCATCAATTATCTTCTCACTCTGGGTGGGGATGCCAGGCCCATGCAATATCGCCCAGGTGAATACCCCATGGGGACCAGGTTTCTGAGTCCTACAGTGAGGGGAGGACCAAATACACAAGCTCTGGCCTGCCTTCCTCTCTCCTCCTGTGATTACCACGACCCACCCGCTCTGGCCTCCTGGTCCAAGTACCCAGCTATGCCAGCAAGAATTTTCCCCCAGTTCATTTAATTTATATTTTTTGCATGCTGAGGGAGCAAACCCAGGGTCTCAGATGTGACTAGGCAAGTAAGTGTTCCAGCTTGGTGTCACAGTCCCAGACATTCTCCCAGCTTCTGAATAGATATGCATCACCACTTTGTACCGAGCCTTGTGACATAATCCTACAGGGGAAAGAAAAATTAAGATACTAAGCCGGTAGTGGCACATTCCTTTAATCCCCGCACTTGGGAGGCAGAGGCTGGCCAGTCTCTGAGTTCAAGGTCAGCCTTGTGTACAGAGGTACAGAGTGAGTTCCATGATAGCCAGGGCTACACTGAGAAACTCTGTCTCAAAAAACCAAACCAAACAAACAAAATCCATAAAAAATAGAAAGAAAAGAACCAACATATTGCCCTGGCTTTGATGGTGGAGCTCTGCTGTATTCTGCCTTGGAGGTGATTGTCTGTTAGGTTCAAACCTTAGTTACTGTGTGCTATTTGGGTTTGGGAGTAAGAATCATTGTCTCACCAACAACCTGTTGTCCCACTTGACAATCTGACTGCACCAGATAACAGACACTGCTGTCCCCTTCCCTAGAGTCTGCAGACTTCCTGTGTGACCAGAGTGGTAAGAAACCACATTCAAGGACCAGATTTGCAGATGTTTCAACATCCAGTCCTCTCTGAACCATAGCCTCAGCATCTAGGCCTCTCTAGACCATAGCCTTAGCATCCAGGCCTCTCTAGACCATAGCCTTAGCATGCAGTCCTCTCTAGACCATAGCCTCAGCATCTAGGCCTCTCTAGACCATAGCCTTAGCATCCAGGCCTCTCTAGACCATAGCCTTAGCATCCAGGCCTCTCTAGACCATAGCCTCAGCATCCAGTCCTCTCTAGACCATAGCCTCAGCATGCAGCCCTCTCTAGACCATAGCCTCAGCATCCAGTCCTCTCTAGACCATAGCCTCAGCATCCAGGCCTCTCTAGACCATAGCCTTAGCATCCAGGCCTCTCTAGACCATAGCCTCAGCATCCAGTCCTCTCTAGACCATAGCCTCAGCATGCAGTCCTCTCTAGACCATGGCCTCAGCATCCAGGCCTCTCTAGACCATAGCCTCAGCATCCAGTCCTCTCTGGACCATAGCCTCAGCATCTCAGTATCTCTGGACCACAGCCTCAGCATCCAGACCTCTCTGGATCATAGCCTCAGCATGGTGGAGCTTCAGCAAAGACATTCAGACTCCTAGACTGGCACTTGGGTTTGGGGTTGTATAAGTTGTAGAAACTTTAGTTAATAGCATTGGGTTTATGCAAGAGCTCTTGGTGGCTTTAACATGGGTCCCTGCAATTGGTTAATGGGTTATCTCTGTCCTCAAAGGATGAATTTAGGAAGAACCAAATGTAAGATATTAGAATGAAAACTTTTAAGAATTAAAAATAAGCACAAATTTATCAAAGAACAATGTGAATAGCTCCCAACGCCCAATCCATAGGATACTTCGAGGAGGAAGGAACAGCTCTCGGTGATACGTTTGTTGGTGGGGGAGCCTGATGGGTGTAAAAAACTTAAAAAGCTAAACTACTTGGCATAGTAGCACATGTCTATAATCCCAGTGCTCAGGAGGCCGCGGCAAGAGAATTGCTTTGATTTCTAGGCTAGCTTTGGTATGCATCCTGAACTACATAGCAAAGTCCTTCTCAAAATATCAAAACAAAAGCTTCAGTGAGAGAGAGAAGCTGATGCAGGAGGATCTCAAGTTCAAGGCCAAATTGCCATCCGTAGTGAGTTCAAGGCCAGCCTGGGCTACCTGGCAGAGCCTTGTTCTTTCAGTGGCTCAATGACCCATCAGTCAATCCATCAATGCTGGAGATGTAGCTCTGGTAGAATATTTACATGGTGTGCGTGAGTTTGATCCCTAGAACCACACAAAAATTTCATTTGTAAGTACTGCATTATTTAATTGTTTGCTTATTTTTGAAACAGTGTCTCATTATGTAGCTCAGACTTATTTCAATTATACCTTGTAGCAGGCTTTCTCAGACTACCAGTCCCCAAATGACGACACAGAGACTTATTATCAATTATAAATGCTCAGCCTTATTGTATGCTTGTCCCACTAGCTCTTATAACTTAATTTAACCTGTTTCTCTTCATCTACATTTTTGCCTTGGGTTTTTTTGTTTTTGCTTTGTTTTACCTTTCTTTCATTCTGTATGTCCTACTCCATATCTTGCTGACTGGTGGCTGCCTGGCTGGCTGGCCCCGAGCATCTCCCTTTCTTTCTCCCTTGTTTCTCCCTCTCCTCCCAAGCCTAGGTTCCTCCTCCTACTTCTTCTCTCTGCCCATCAGCCCCACCTATCTTGCTACTGCCTAGGTATTGGCTATTCAGCTTTTTATTAAACTGGTCAGGTGTCTTAGGCAGGCAAGGCAACACATCTTTATATTGTTAAACAAATGCAGCATAAACAAATGTAACACATCTTTACATAGTTAAATATTCTACAATACCCCTTTCAGCCTCCTGAGCACAGGGATTATAGCTGTGTAATGCCTTGTAATATTGTTTGTTTGTTTGTTTGTTTCTGAAACAAGGTCTCCCTCTGTAGCCCTGACTTGTCTAGAACTCATTATGTAGACGAGAATGACTTTCAACTCGCAGAGATCCACCTGCCTCTGCCTCCTGAATGCTGGGGCTAAGAGGGGTATGCTACCACAACTAAATATTTGGGTTTCTTGGGAAAGGGCCACGTATAGTTTGGGCTGACCTCAAACTCACCATTTAGCCAAGGCTGGCCTTGAACTTTTCTGTTGAACCTCCTACTTCGGTCTCTTAAGTGCTCGGCTGACAGGCATGCGCTATTGGCCTAGCTAGTGCGCCATTAAAATGGGTTTATTTACAAGGCCCAAGTCTTGTGTGTCTCATACAGGATCTCATGTATCCCAGCTGGCCCCCTCCTTCCTGAGTACTGAGATGCCTGTGTGCACCACTGTGCCCAGCGTGTGCAGTGCTGGGAATCAAACCCAGGCCTTGCATGCACTTTGCTACTGAGATATCTCCTAGCCCTTTTGGACACCTCTGTGACAGGATCTTACTCTGTGCCCCTGGCTTATTTGGAACTCACTGTAGTGAGTGTATGTAGTCTGGGCTGGCCTCAAACCCACAACAATCCTCCTGCCTCCACCTTCTGAATGTTGGAATCGCATGCGTACCACTACTCCAGGGTTTTGATTGCAAACCTTTAATGCAGAGAATCCCTTGCAGTATTTCTTTTGACAAAAATGAGTTTGAAAGCCTGGTTCTTATTTATTATCTTCTATATTCATGTTGAACAACAAAATCGGGCATCAGAATCTTTTCCTTATTACAATACTGAAACCCAAGCTCTTTCCCAATACCAAAACCCAAGTTCTTCCTCTTTTTTAAGGGGAGCTGGTCCCTCCCCCTTTATTTCCTCTGTTTAGAGGAAATTCACAGAGCCAAGATTTAAAACCGGGGTGGGGGGGGGATTCATTTGTGAGGGCAGGAGCTCCCTGACTTTAGGAACACAGCCCGCCTCTTTACTTCCTGACGTCATGCTATTTTTGTCTTTGAATAGCTCATCGACACGATCGCCTCGGAGATCGGAGAACTGAAACGGGAGATGGTACAGACAGATATCAGCCTGGGAAATGGCCTGGAACCTTCTGAAACCCACAGGTGATCAAAGGCGAAGTTAGGTGCTGGGTGCGAGTTGGGGGACGGTGAAGCTGGTGAAGGAAGAGGGCTGGCGTCCCATCGCTCCTTCAAAGTTTGGGAACTGGAAGTGTGGTGCCTATACCAGGTGACATTCTCTGTAGGAGGTGGGCGTGGCTTAGAAGCTCCTTGTCTGCTTGTTTATTTTAATTGCTTTGAAGGCACTTGAACTTTATACCTTCTCGATTCCTCCTGGCACCAGAACCGGGAAACCTAGAATTGTCGGTGCCATGTCACAATGATGGACAGAGTAACACAGCGGATCCTCCGTGCGCGAAGTAGAACTCAGTATAGCCCTGTCAGTCTCCAGGAGGTTTAAAGGGGAGCAGCTAAAGAGGATGGACCCATTTTGCGTTCTCAGGTCAGAAAATCCCCAGAACTACATAGCTATTTAACCTGAAAAACCATCCAGGGGGTTTGGAACTGAATGAGATTATGCTTGAAATGCTTGAAATGGGAGACAATAGTGTGCGCCAGTTTGGCACGCTGCATACTTTTTGAATATGTGGGAGGGGCTGGTTTTGATCCAGAAAATGGGGGTGTAGGGGTCAAAGGTGGGATAGCAGGTTGAAGGTCAAGTTTTTTAGCTCTTTGATATAGCCTTTGTTGTTGGCACAGAAAGCAGAATGTCATTGCCCCAAAATGACACAGCAATCGGTGCTTATTAGGAAACAGACTCATGGTCAGGTTTCCCCCACTTTTCCCCGGTTGAGACTGCCTGGAGTAGAACGAAGTTTAAGATTTGTGGTGTGGGTTCTGCTTACAAGTCACAGGCCACGCAGGCAACCAGGTGACTCCGGATGCCCAGGCAAGTTTCAAACCAGCCTGACTTGTTTTCTGCCTAAGACTGAGGGAGAAAAAACAGCATCCCAAGAAAGGCAGGTGCTGGGTTAACGAGAAGGTGGTCCTGCAGGGCCATGCTTCTCTGGAGGAGCTGCATTGGCTTTTGCGGGGTGTGATTCTAGGTGTCTTCCACTTCCCGCCCTTCTCTACAAAGTCACGGAGCTAGGCTAGATATTCCTCCGTGCTTCTTGGCTTTGGAACTCTCTTTATACCCCAGTGGGAAGGACTTTGATTAGTTAAACTATTTTCACCCAGGAACTTGACACGCACGCACAGTGCACAATAGTTTTCAGTTACAGAATCCCCCCAACCCCAGATCCAGAGTCATTCAAAGGCTTTTCTTGGGACTTTAGCCCAGGGTTGCCCTTTGACCTTTCCTCTTCGCTACGCTTAAGCAGAACTGATAAGGAGTAGGATTTTAGTGGCGTCGGTTTCTTCCACATCCAGGAAAGGCAGTGCTGGGAGATAAACCCCAAGCTCTGCAGGTGACAGATACAGAGTGAAGGGAGCACCTCCCCTGAGTGTAAGCCACAGAGGCTGTTGACGTGTGGGGAGTGGTGGGTTGTAAGCCCAGAGTTTGTTCCTTGACCTCAGCAGATCACAGGGTGAGAGAACTGACGTGCATTTAATCACTAGCAATGCCTGGGTTTGTCCACGGGGCCGGTGCGCACTAAGCAGGCGTTATTCTAGTGGTCTACACTCCCAGCCCTGATAGCTCTTTTCCTCCTTTCCTTTCTAAATTTAAGAATGACCAAAAGTGCTGGGCAGGGCTTGTTGTGGTAATGCACACCTTTAGTCCTAGCAGAAGCAGAGGCAGGCAGATCTCTGTGAGTTCGAGGTCAACCTTGTCTACACAGCAGGTTTCCAGACAGCTGGGGCTATCGACTAGAGAGGCCCTGCCTCAATCAAAGAAATAAACGAAAACAAAAAGAATGATCAAAAGTACACCACAATAATATTTTGGTTCACACTCATATCCTTGGGTATTGTGTTCATTAACTCTGAATTTACTCATTTTTTAGAGTTACTTTGCTTGCCTTTTGAAGCATTATTTGCTGTCATCTAGCCATAGGGGCAAGCTCTTGTAATCCTCAGATTAGGAGAGTGAAGCAAGGAAGATCAGGAGTTTGAGGCCAGGCTGGGTTTCATGAGGATTATTGATTATTTAAGAGAAGAATCAAGGTAAATTGTCCTTAACAGTATATATAGGCTGTGCTTTTCAGGAGTTTGTGGCTGCCAGCCCATTATATCTTCATAATGACTCTAAAAGGCAGCAGTCTGTTGTGACTCTTGTTTTGCGGACGTAGAAACTGATGATGTGGCTAAAACATCAAATCAATGATGCTCGGGCAGAAAGGTTTTTAGAAGCAGTGACTGCTTTTAATTTGTTCATTTTCCCCAATGGAGGTATCAGGAGAGCTGGGCGATGGGAAGGTAGAAACGGAGACTCTGAATTGTTTTCAGAATCAAAGCAAAACGTAGCCATGAGCACAAGGCCAGAACTCAACCTGGAGTTGTCTTAACTGCTATAGAGAGAAGTGGTCGAGCACACATACCTGTGATCCTGAGAGTTTAGAGGCCGAGGCAGGAGGACCAAAAGTTCATATTCAACCTGGAAGAAGGGAGAGAGGGAAGACAAAGAAAAAGAAACAGGGATGGAGAGAGAAAGGAAGGAAGGGAGAAAGGAAGAAGAGAGATAGCTAACAGCCCCACCCCTCCTTGGGGTTACTGCTCTACTTCCTATGGCTGCCCAGACACACCCCATCACCTTCCTCTGACATCCTTCTCCACAAGCTTGAGTCTGCTGGGGCCTCTCTGATCCCAGCCACAGCCATTGCAAAATGCCTGAACTTCTCAGTTAATGGAAGCTGCAGTTAAATACCAAGCTAGTTCCCTAAGCAGGGAACCTTTACTTCCTAGATCCTGCTAGTGTTTGGTTGCTCCCTGGTTAATTTTAAAATGCACTTGCAGTCTTACTGTTTTCTTATGTCCTGTACTCCTTTTCAGAATAACATTTTAAATGTATTTAAGTCAATAAGATGTTGTAGGGAAAACCAACTGTATTGTAGAACAAGGGCAAAATGTTTAAAATGTAGGGTTTCGGGCTCAGTGGTTAAGAGCATTGCCTGCTCTTCCAAAGGTCCTGAGTTCAATTCCCGCAACCACATGGTGGCTCACAACCATCTGTAATGAGGTCTGGTGCCCTCTTCTGGCCTGCAGACATACACACAGACAGAATATTGTATACATAATAAATAAAAATAAACTTTTTAAAAAAAGGAACTATAGAATTTCATTTAAAAAAATAAAATAAAATGTAGGGTTTCATTGCATAGACATTTCTTTACTCATGCAAATGGGACCAGCAAGTGTTGTCACTGGGACAGAGGCGAGCTCTGTCCCCTGTGCTGCTGCAGATAAACACCTCTGGGTTCTGCTGGCAGCAAAGGTGGCACAGGCACTGGGAAGGCTCTTGTGCTGCTGTTACCAGATGGAAGGAGGTCCATGTTCTCACCAGCCCACCCCAACCCCATATGTGTGTGGGTGTGAGCAGGTGCGCTGGCACACCTGTAAACCATGTGTGTGTGTGTGTGTGTGTGTGTGTGTGTGTGTGTGTGTGTGTGAGAGAGAGAGAGAGAGAGAGAGAGAGAGAGAGAGAGAGAGAGAGAGAGAAGGTACGCTGGCACACCTGTAGACCGTGTGTGTGTGTGTGTGTGTGTGTGTGAGAGAGAGAGAGAGAGAGAGAGAGAGAGAGAGAGAGAGAAGGTGCGCTGGCACACCTGTAAACCATGTGTGTGTGTGTGTGTGTGTGTGTGAGAGAGAGAGAGAGAGAGAGAGAGAGAGAGAGAGAGAGAGAACAGGTGCTGGCACACCTGTAGACCGTGTATGTGTGTGTGAGCAGGTACGCTGGCACACCTGTAGACCGTGTGTGTGTGTGTGAGCAGGTACGCTGGCACACCTGTAGACCGTGTGTGTGTGTGTGTGTGTGTGAGAGAGAGAGAGAGAGAGAGAGAGAGAGAACAGGTGCTGGCACACCTGTAGACCATGTATGTGTGTGTGAGCAGGTACGCTGGCACACCTGTAGACCGTGTGTGTGTGTGTGTGTGTGTGTGTGTGAGAGAGAGAGAGAGAGAGAGAGAGAGAGAGAGAGAACAGGTGCTGGCACACCTGTAGACCGTGTATGTGTGTGTGAGCAGGTACGCTGGCACACCTGTAGACTGTGTGTGTGTGTGTGTGAGCAGGTACGCTGGCACACCTGTAGACCGTGTGTGTGTGTGTGTGTGTGAGAGAGAGAGAGAGAGAGAGAGAGAGAGAGAACAGGTGCTGGCACACCTGTAGACCGTGTATGTGTGTGTGAGCAGGTACGCTGGCACACCTGTAGACCGTGTGTGTGTGTGTGTGTGTGTGTGTGAGAGAGAGAGAGAGAGAGAGAGAGAGAGAGAGAACAGGTGCTGGCACACCTGTAGACCGTGTATGTGTGTGTGAGCAGGTACGCTGGCACACCTGTAGACCGTGTATGTGTGTGTGAGAGAGAGAGAGAGAGCAGGTGCTGGCACACCTATATAGGTCAGAAGTCAACTCTGGGTGTCTTCCCCTATTGCTCGCCACCTTTTTTTCCCTTTGAGACAGGCCTCCTGCTGAAGCTGGAGTACATTATGTTAGGTATTAGAGATAATCCAGAGATACTTTTGTTTGTTTGTTTGTTTGTTTGAACCAGTCTTGCTTGGCAGCCTAAAGTGACCTCCAAATCCATGATCCTCCTGGCTCAGCCTGTCAAATGTTTGAATTATATGTGTACACTGCTATGCCTCACTTATAGGAGGATATGTGTAGGTTATTAGCAAATACGATTCCATTTTATATAAGAAATCTCAGCGTCCACAAATTTGGGTATTGTCGGGGTCCTTGAACTAGTACTGAGGGATTTGTGTATCTATTTGTCTACTTAATCATCGTCTACCTCCAAACACTAGAAGAGCCAGCTTCCATGAGAGCACGGGTTTTGCTCCTTATACTAGGTTTCGGGGCCAAGAGTGGTGGCTGGCATATGACATATAATGTTTAACTGTGGGGCAATAGGTGGCCAACAGCCTGAAACAGCCTTGTGATGATCCTAAATGTTTGTGAGAGGCCAATCACACGCATAAGATGCACCCCCTGTACTAGTGAACAAGAAGGGGGAGCTGTGCTGAGCCAGCATGAACACCTGTAGTCCTAGCACTGGAGAGGCTGAGGCAGGAGGATTGCATGTCCCAGGTCAGCCTGGGCTATATAGTGAGTTCAAGGTCAATTTAGATAACTTAGTGAGAGCTTGTAAGAAAGAAAGAAAGAAAGAAAGAAAGAAAGAAAGAAAGAAAGAAAGAAAGAAAGAAAGAAAGAAAGGAGGGAAGGAGGGAGGGAGGGAGGGAGGGAGACAGAGGAAGGAAGGGAGGGAGAGAGAGAAAAAATAGGGAATGAGGAAGGAGGGAGGGAGGGAGGGAGAGAAGAAGGGAGGGAGGGAGGGAGGTAAAAGGGGATAAAATTGAAAATGTGTGGTGGCTGGCTGGTGATGGTACATGCCTTTAATTCCAGCTCTTGGGAGGCAGAGGCAGAAGGATCTCTGTGAGTTCAAGGCCAGCCTGGTCTATAGAGTGAGTTCTAGGACAGGCTCCAAAGCTACAGAGAAAATGACTCAAAAGAGCCAAGAGAAAGAGAGAAGAAAATGTTTGGTCAACCTTAAACTTCCTCCCTGGCCACAAAAAGGGGCTGAGTCCCTTCCCTTCTGTCTCCATCTGTGTTTTCTCCATGAGTCCTGAAGTCTGGGCTGTTGGGATTCTTTGCTTGTAGATTAAGAGCAGATTAAATCAACTTCCACCCTCTATCAAAAAGAAGATGGCAGGGTTATTCCTGATGGTCAGTCCTCTCTGCGTGCTATTTCCAGTTTCTTCTCTCTCTCTTCTTCCAAAGGCTGGGGAGTATGGGAACCTAACAAACTTTGGCACTACATCCCTCTGAGTGAAAGGTGTCTGTGTTGGGCTACATCCCCTGGGACTGAAGTGGGCTCACGCTACACCTTCACCTTCCCCGGGCCCATCATTTTGAGCTGACAGCCTACATATTCCTCTGTCCTCAGGCAGAGAAGAGGAATCCAAAATACAGCTTTCTAAATATTCTCTGATCTCAGCCTGTATTTTCAGGACTCCTAAGAATCCTGGCTAGACATGGTCAGTGAGGGACAATGCTCCTGCTGCCACCTTGCTGGTGCCCCATGGTTTGGGTGGCTCCCTGGGTAATGCCTGTTGTCCTATAGCTCCTCTCTTCTCACCCTGCCCCAGGATCAGCCAGGAGTTTAAAACTTCCTTGACCAGCTCTAGTTTGTTGCCTCTGCCGTTGACCTGGCCTGAAAGTCTGGGCTTCACAGTAGCAATGAAAGGGCAGTGACATCAAAACCCCTGCTCTCGTCCCTTGAAGATCTAAAATACAAGAGAGAACAGTGACGTCAAGTGCAGTGGTTCTCAACCTTCCTAATGCTGTGAGCCTCATGTCATAGTGACCCCCCCACCCATGAAGTTATTTTCTCTGCTACTTCATAACTGTAATTTTGCTATTGTTGTAAATTGTAATGAAAATATTTGTGTTCTTCATTGGTCTTTGAGGGTCATGACCCGCAAATTGAGAACCACAGATCTAGGGGGAAAGGAATTCCATTAGAACACATCTCTAATGAGACAGCTATGATCGTATCTACTGCTCTGTGCCCTTCTCGGAGAACTCTGCCCTGCCTGGTACCACTTTTAAAGCAATTCACCAATTATGTTAAACACAGTTCAGCAAAAAAGGAGCCCATAAGTATATAGTTAAGGTGAGTTTTCACAGAGAGACCCCATAGCCTGCACCCAGATCTGAAAACAGCTTCTCAGCGTACCCTGGGGGTTCCCTAGTCACTTCCGCGCTGAGTCAGTGTCCTGATTGGCACTGAGCTAGGTAGTTCTGATTGAAGGGTTTGTTATTCGCCTTTGTTTAGATGCTGGGACTTGAGCCCAGTTTGTAGCGTACATGTTCTACCTACCCTAGCTTTGCCCATCCTCAACTTCATATAATTGAAATCATGACAACATTCGCTTCTAAAAGTCTGACTTGTTTTATTCAACTTGAAAAAATAGTCCCATCTATAAACACACCAAAACATTAAATCCATTCTACTATTGATAGATAGTTGACTTGGTTCCCGTTAAAAGTTGGATTTTGTTGTTGTTTTACTTTTTTTTTTTTTGAGACAGGGTCTCATGTAGCCCAGGCTGAACATGATTTTGAACTCTTTTTTTTTGGGGGGGGGGTCATCTCACTAAGTATCCCTGGCTGGCCTGGAACTTGCTATGCAGACCAGGCTGACCTGTAACTCACAGAGATTTGCTTGTCTCTGCCTCCCAAGTGCTGGGATTAAAGTCCTGCACCCCATTGTGTTGAGCAACCTTGAATTCTTAATCTTCCAGCCGCTCCCTCCTGACTGATGGGGTTACAGATGTGCAGGTGTGCTTGAAGACAGGTTCAACATTTCCTGAACTCACTTCGTTCAGGCCATTAACAGCAAATAACTGTAAATATCATACAGATATTTTTGTAGTTCTGCTCTTAAGATTACTGTACTGAGTACAATTTCCCATATTTAAAAATCTTATGTCCTCAACTTTAGGAACTTCAAATACGGATTCAAAGGCACCTCAGTTTATTCCTTCCCGATCTTTTCTTAAGGAGACAGATACAAAGAGACTCTGAATTCTCTGTTACTCTTCTGAAGATTTTAGAGAATGCATTCATGGCCTCCCTGGAGAGCCAGGTCAAGCCGCTGGATGCAAAACCATTGAGTATTTGGGCTTCCTCCACCATCTGTGCCACATGCAGTGTTAGCGGCAAACAGTTTCCTCTCATACCACAGTTGGAAACCTGTCTAGACCATAGGTCACTGTTGCTCCAGACTTAGGCACGTGCTAGTGCGTCAGTGAGAAACTCGAGCCAAACTCATCTTTAAAAAGCCAGATGGTGGTAGCGCACACCTTTAATCCTAGCACTCAGGACGCAGAGGCAGGAGGATCTCTGTGAGTTATAGGCCAGCCTGGTTTACAGGGTGAGTTCCAGGACAGGCTCTAAAGCTACAGAGAAACCCTGTCTCAAAAAAACAAACAAAAAAAGGTTTGATATGGGAACTGGAAAGTACAGCTTTATGGTAGAACCCTAGACTGGCATTCGCAAAGCTCTGGGTTCCATTACCAACATTGCAAAAAGGAGGTGAAAGGCAAGTGGTTTTCTTCCTTTATTATGACTTCTGCCCTGGTTTCTGCAGAAACAGGAGACTGGCAGGAGCCATGTGCTGCATACAGAACACACACTTCTCATGTACTGTCTTAGGCTCTTTGCAAGAAGTGTTTGATGTTCACGGATTGATAGTTCCTTCTTAGACCTTGTCTGTTTGAAGAAGTAAACACATGTTCTTCCCCTGTCTTGGGCATTCACCTTCTTTCTCAAGGAAACCAGAAAGAGGAGCTTGGTAAATTGGGTCAAGATTGAAAGGCAACAGAAAATGAACCATGTGAAGCTAGGATAGAAGGAGCGCTCACTCCCCGGGGACACATGCTCTGTTCACTATAAGAAGTGTTTTGGAATTGAAAGTTTGGCAGTGACATTTTCTGCCCTGCCTGTAATGGGCATAAATATGCCAATCTGATCCATTTCTCTCCAGCCATTCCCTGAGATGGCCTCTTATTTCAATTCACTGAGAGTGTTTTCAATATGACTTAAAAGAATTCTGTGAGGATTGTCCAGCCCTCTTGCTCATACTGTTGACAGCATGATGATTAAGTTCAGCCCAAGGGTTGTATTTACTGAATGGGTACAAGTTGTTGAGGTTCTCCTAGTGGCGCCTAAAGATTTATGTGACCTAGAAAGGAGAGAATTGTAAAGGAATGAGTGTCATATAAAGTAGGAAGGGAGGGCCCGCTTGTTCGTCCCAGATGCCTGGCTAGCTTACATCCAAAATAACCACACAGAAACTTTATTAATTTAAACACTGCCTGGCCCATTAGCTCTAACTTCTTATTGACTAACTCTTACATCTTGATTTAGCCCATTTCTATTAATCTATGTATCGCCACATGGCTGTGGTTTACTGGTAAGATTCTAACCAGCGTCTGTCTGAGGCAGAGGATCCATGGCTTCTCCTGACTCACTCTGCTTTCTTCCTCCCAGAATTCAGTTCTGTCTTCTGCGCCTACCTAAGTTCAACCCTATCAACTAGGCCAAGGCAGTTTCTTTATTCATTAACAAATGAAAGCAACACACAAACAGAAGGAACTCCTACACCAATATAAAATAGGATGGAGACCAATGAATACAGGAAGATGCCAAATTCCAAATGAGGAGAAGAGGGGAATTCCAGGTCATTGGTGGTTTTAGAAAGAGTAACACCTGAGATCACTTTAATAAAGAATTAAACAGGTAAGAATAATTTGTGATTTCAGGTGCCGCAAAGAGTCACTGGGTCTGTCTCAGTTCTTGGTAGGTAGGAAAGTTTTTTTCAAAGAGCATTTAACTTTTCTTGTTGACTAACATTTGGTGTGTATATTGTGAAGAAAAAAAACACATATCAGAAAATAAAACTAATTTGATGGACTTGGGAATAGTGGTGCATAAGTTTTTCCTATCACTAGGGATGCTGGGACCGGAGGATGGGGCAAGACCTATCTAAAAAACAAAACAAACAGAAAACAAACAGCTGAGTGTGGCACTTCACATCTGTAATCTTATATGGAGGCAGGAGGATCATGAATTCAAAGTTATCCTTGGCTGTAAAGTAAGTTGGTAGTCAGTCTGGACTACAGAAGACCCTGTCTCAGAAGAAGGAAGGAAGAAAGAAAGAAAGAAAGAAAGAAAGAAAGAAAGAAAGAAAGAAAGAAAGAAAGAAAGAAGAGGAGGAGGAAAGAAAGAGAGAAAGAGAGAAAGAATAGGAAGGAAGGAAGGAAGGAAGGAAGGAAGGAAGAAAGAAAAGAACAAAAAAGCAACCAACCAAACAAAACCCAAGCATGAGTTCACCCACTGAGATGGAACCAGGACTGTTCTCTTTGCTGCTTTATTTCTTTTGAGAATAACCCTCCACTTTTGTTTTATATTACTAAGTATATAGATGGTAAGTCATGAATGAATATTTGTCAATAAATGGTGTCGGTTTTTTTTAAAACAGTCTAGGGCCTAGAAATTGGTTCTGTTTGAAGTGTGTGTGTGTGTGTGTGTGTGTGTGTGTGTGTGTGTGTCTGTGTGTGTGTGTGTTAGTAGGGTTTGTAATTTTCTTCGTTTGGTTGTTGCTTGTTTGTTTTCAGTGTCTCTCTCTGTTGCTGGACTATTCCTGGATCCATATGCTGCGGTCATCCTCCTGCTTGAGTTTCCCCAGTGTCTAGGCTTCAGGCCTGTGCCAGGGCACTGGTTGGTGTCCCTGTTTTGACCAGTGGCACCATTCTGTTTCCTGGTTGGCTTCTCTGTCAACAGTAGACAAAGATAGACTTAGTCTATCTAAGCGTAACATTGGCAACACTCTAGGGTTAGATTCAATTTACACTTTTATTTTTGGGGGGGGGGGTCTGGTGTTAGGGATCAAGCCCATGGCCTCGTGTGTGCTACAGAGGCAGGTGCCTATCACTAAGCTGTACCCAGCCTTTTTTCTTTGGCAGCTTTACCTCCTGCTAACTTGGCTCTGTCACAAGATATCGGTTTAGTTAGAATTCTGCTGGTGAGTTGGTCCAGCTAGGCAATAGCATCGCACAGCCGAAAGCACTTAAGTAATAGAAACTGTGAACGCAAGGAATGCATGCCTTTCCATGAAGCCGCAGGCTGGAGGGCAGCGGGGCAGACGGAGCCCGCCTGGCTCCCCTTCTTCTCCCTGTTCTCAGCTCCAAGGGCAACCAGGACAACAGGTTCTTTGTTTCCACTTCTTATTTTTACAAGAACAAATGAAAGCCTCTGCCAGCACTGACTCCATATCTGGCCTTTTCATCTTGAGCTGGAGAGGAAGCTTCAGGATGAAATCACCCCCACCACTGCCACTGTCCCCCACCCCCACCCACCCAGTCTTTTTTGTGTGAAAATGGCCGCCCTGGGTGACAGTCATCAGGTTTTGTCCCCATTTCTAAATACTTCCCTCTTGAGCAGGAAATAGAAATTTAAAAAAAATTAAATAAAAGCACTAAAAGAAAACTGCGTTTTTTTCCCCCCTCATAAAAAATCCTCCTGCTACATATCCTTAGAAATCACTTTCAGGAAGTTGTGGCTTCCTCCCGCAAGAAGCAATAGCCCTTAGCCACTCGGAAAACAAATCCATAACCCAAAATATAATAGTGTTTCGTTTTCCTTTTAGAGTTTGAAAGGATAAGAGGTCCCTGGGGAAATAAAGCATCAGTCTGTAGGCTGCTGGGAAATTTCAGAAGTTGGAAGCATGGAACTGGGGCCTGTAATACACTGGCCTAGAGTGTCCAAGCCTCTGGCTTTGCCCTCAGCCTGCAAAGTCTACAAAGCGGCAACCACAACTCAGAAAACTGGACTTGTATGGATTCTGTCTGGGTTTTGTTCTGTTAAATCAGTCTCCCCTTGAATAAGGAGCTAAGTTGGATGGCTTAACTCTCCCTTCCAACTCACTAAATATGCAGAGATTTTACAAGAACATGTTTCCCCAGTCCTCAGCCGTCACCCTCTCTGTCTGTCTCGACCAGTGGGTGAAGGTTCCTTGGCTCATCTGCCAACTCTTGTGCTATAAACAGAGTCCGTGCACTAGGACCTATGTCATCCAGAACGGATATGGTGATCCGGGTCTCCCTCCATCTCCAGACCTTAAGGTGACCAAGTGGGGTTTCATTTAGCCCTGAGAGTCAGGAACGGTTGCTGTGCCTGAAGGTGTTAAGCAATCATCAAATACCAACCGCCCACTAGATGTTTTCAAAACTGAAGGTTTCTGGGAAGTTTTGTTTGCTTGGCATATGTGTGAGGAACTGTTATTTGTGCCAGAAATGTTTCTATGAGATGCTGTTTTGTTTTGTTTTGTTTTGTTTTCTGTCTGGGCTCTGTATTTTTCTTCATAAGGAGCCTATATTTTCTGAAAAGCTATTGATCCTCGTCCCTACCACCTGTCAACCCTCAGCCTTCAGAAGCCCTGGATTCATCTCCCACTAAGCATGGTGTTGATTGGCCACTGCCAGGCGTTTTGCTACTGGTTTGAGGATGTGCTACTCCAGGAGGAAGAACATGATAGACATAAGACTCCGCCTTCTGTCTGGTCCTTCATTCTTAGGACAGCCCAAGCGCTGACCTCTCAGAAACAAGAAGCCTGGGCTCTCCACTAAGGCATATTCATTTGTGCCAGGGATGGGTAGATTTCGACTAAATGAGAACTCATGGGATAAATGTGAAAGCCCCTTTAGTATATATATATGTGTGTGTATATATGCCTCCCTGGTATTTCTCCAAGCCTCCTGCAGGGCCCCTGCCCTAACTGAAGGGTGGGTCCACTGATACTCTCTGCTCTCTGGTTTCTCCTATGAGCACCAAGCTCCTGTTGTTGGAATCATCTTCTCCCAGGATTGAAATAAGCACTCTATATTTGGCCACCAGTGTCCTATTTTGTCCTTGCAAATCTAGACTAAATGTCATCATTGGCTTTATACCCTAAGGCTAGAAAGGCTATCAGTGTGAAGAATCCATGAGCAATGAGGAAGGAGCTGCTAAAACCTCAGATTTGTTAGTCTGCAAGAAATGAAGCCGCCTCCTTGCCCAGGGCTCCAAAATGGCCAAAGGCTTGGTAGCTGTGATGACTTTGGCCACCCATTTCCTGGTAAACACACAGACAAGAAGCCTTTGTCTCCTAAGGCTAGAACTAAGCAGCCAGAGTTTACTCATCCAAGCCTAGCTGAGGGAAGGCCTGAGTCTAAGACTGAACATAAGGGCCTCAGAATGAAGCTCAGGCCAAATATTCAAGAGCGTCTCCTCCTCTTCAGGAGCAAGGACGACCGGCATCCCAGCTCCCACTCAGGCCCCTGTCACGCCCGCTCTGGACTGGGTCTGAGTATGGTTCAGGTGAGATCAGCACGTGAAGAGTTAATACCTTGGAGATGTGCAGACAGCAGTGAGGAGATCCAAGTCATGGGTTCCTTGTAGCTGAAGGAGACTGGGGAGGAGAGTCCGATTTGAGCTCAGTTTGGACAGGTTGTCGGAGCCTGATAGAACATCTGCTCAGATCTTCCCAATGTCTCCGAGTGAGTCCATGGCTCATCAGTAAGTTTGTAAGTGGAAGCAAAGCAAAGACCTTGATCGAGCACAAAGATGCCTTTGCCCATGAAGGAGAACCTTGAACATACCAGATTCCAAGGCACATGTGTGAGCATCTGTGCTGAGTGGACACAGGCTCTCAAATATAAGCATGGGGAGAGCAAGGGGCCATGTGGGTTTAGTTCTTTCCAGTCAGGCCTTGTCATTCAATGTTTCTAAAGTTTGTTTTGTACATGTGTATGTGTGCGAGGGAGCGTGGGAGTGCATGTACCACGGTGCACACATGTGGAGGTCAGTGTTTCAGTGTCTCACCTTCCATCTCATTGAGTTAGGGTTTCTTTTGTGGTTGCTGCTGTGCTAAGCACTCCAGGCTAGTTGACCTTTGGCCCTTGGGGGGACTCTTCTGTTGGGAGAGCTTCCTGTCGCAGCCTCCCATTTCACCACAGGGATGCTGGGATTACTCTGTGCTCTTCTTACCTGGGTTGCAGGAGCTCAAATGCAGGTTGTAAGGTTTGTGTGACCAGTGCTTTGACTAGCCGAGTCATCTCCCTGGCTTGAAATGCTTAATTTAAAAACAAACAAACCAACCTTTTATCCTTAAAAGAAAAATGAGATACATACTATCTTAAATGACAAAAGGTGCCCAATTAAACAAACAAAAAAAAAGTCCTAGTTATTCAACTCAATAGAGATGTTTTTTACACACAAAGAAAGGGGTCTGGGAATCCTTTTGTTTTATTTGTTTATATAAGCTTTCTGTGCTTTGTTCTGACAAAGGGAGACAAAATTAGAGTTTAGTTTATAGATCTTAATTAGCTTTATTTTCATTTGTAGGGTAGAACAATGTATCATTCTGAAAATAGAATAAGTGTAGCAAAGAGCCAAGAACAGGAGGTTGTTTTATAGCCAGAAACCAGAAGGATTTCTAAAATTGGTTTAGTTGTTTCAAGGTTACTTTCCTTGTAAGGTGGGAAGAGGAAGAGAGAGAGAGAGACAGCCAGAGACAGAGACAGAGAGACAGATCTAAGGGAAAGTCTCCTGAGGCTGCCTAACCCTGGCATCCAGGAGATGGGCCAGGAGGAACAGAGGATTACAGATTTGAACCATCAACCATCCTGAGCTACCTAATGAAACTTTGTCTTAAAAAATGAAAGAGGGCCGGGCACTGGTTGTGCACGCACTTGGGAGGCAGAGGCAGGCTGATCTCCATGAGTTTGCAGCCAGCCTGGTGTATACAGAGTGAGTTCCAGGACAGTCAGAACTGTTATACGGAAAAAACCTGTCTCACAAAAACAAAAACAAAACAAAAGGAGAGAGGGCCTGGGTGTAATTATGACACACAACTTTAATCCTAGCACTTGGGAGGCAGAGACAGGGAGATTTCTGTGACTTTGAGGTCAGTCTGTTCTATATATCAAGTCTCAGGACAGCCAGGAATACACAGAAAGATACTATCTCAAAAAAAATGCACATAACTAACTGGTTAGCTGCTTCCAGTAACCTTTTTACTTGATTAAGGCAGAAGAAATATTGTTAAAGTCAACTGAGACCTTCTTGTTTGGGAAATTGACTGTTCTCTCTCTCTTGATTACTGATTGGAAGTTGTCTGTTATGATTCTTTGGATGACAGATAACAACTTGATTTGGGTTTGACTTTGAGCAACAGTGACTCCATTTCTATATCAGGCTACCTGTTGAGGCCTGGAGCAAGAATTTAGTCTATAACAATGGAGTCCTACAAGTTTCAGCCAAAGCTGAAGGCTGACCATTCAGAGCACTGCACATTTGCTGAGACCTGTCAGCCAGGTGGGCACAGACTGTTCTTGACTGACAGTAAGAACTTGGAATTTTGCCCTTATATATTTTTTCTTTATTTATTAACACCTGAACTAGGAGTCCTTTTTTGTTTTTTAGGGGGTTGTTTGTTTGTTTTGAAACAGCTTCTCTATGAAACACTTCTGGCTGTCCTGAAACTTGCTTTGTAGACCAGGTTGGCCTTGAACTCACAGAGATCTGCCTGCCTCTGCCTCCCAAGTGCTAAGATTAAAGGCATGCACCACCACCACCTGGCTTGAACTAGGATTCTTATATCTGGAAAATTATGGACTGAATTTACCCTGCTAATATTTTCCCCACTGAAACAGCCTCACATCAATTTTAATTAACTAGTTCATTAATTAATATATCTATGTTGGGCAATGCTGAGAATCAAACCCAAGAACATGCCCATCTTCAACTACACCCCTAAGCTATACACCCCCACCTCCAATTTTTATATACTTTTACTTTACTGTCCCACCTTTGACTAAAAAAAGACTAAATTATAAAGTCAAAATAAAACTTTAGATGTGTTGTTTCTGATGGAGCATGGTAGAGGGAGCAGTGTACTGGAACATTCATGAAAACATCTGGATATACCGTAGACACTAGGACTGGCCATCAGTCGCTGCCCTGTGGTCTCTTCTGACTTCCAGGCTCTGATCAGAAGGTAAAAGAGCAGCTCTCCTTTGGAGTGTGCTGCACAGCCACAGTTTCTTGGAGATGATCCTAATCCTGCTGATTCTAATAAAACTATGTCAAGTGTCAGCCTGGTTGTTCCGCTGGGAGCTCATTTTATGTTCTCGCTGACCCTTACAGCTCCTCCAGCTATTAATGCCTGGTACCTAGAAACGAAGTGGAAAGGCCGGTCATCCTACACTCCAAAGAGCCTTAAGTGAGGTGTGACCCGGGGACAACCAGCGTTAGAGAGCCCTGTCGGAATACTGGGCTGTCTAACTCAGAGCCATTGATGCTAGGCTGTTGTTTCCATGACAACAGATGCAGGCTATGAGTTTCCCAGTGGATGTTTATTCTCCTCCTTCCATTCTCTCTCCCCTGTCCTTTCCACTCTGTTGATGACCCTCTCTTCCCCTTAAATATTCCCTTTTACTTTTATATCATATGTGTGTGTGTGTGTGTGCATTGCTAATGTAGATTCTGCATATTTGACTCTGCCCTATTCTTCTTCCTTGTTCCCTCTTGTGTTTAAGCCCCTTCTTTGCCACCATAGTCCTTTGGTATTTCCTTGTGATCTTTTATCTGCTCGACTTAGCACACAGTCACAATCCTTGCTTGCTCTCAGGCAAGTGATGCTTAAGACATAATCACCACCTGGTGCTGGAGGTACCATTTACAAACGAGGAACATGGAGCTCAGAACTGGTCAAGGTCTCACATGCCTGGACTAGCTAGAAGAGGGACACCATGCTTGCGACTGGCCCCTGGGACACCTCACTGTGACCATGTCATTATTATAAATGCCTGGATTGTATCATGGGTACCTTATTACCTCTCTAAGCCATTCAGCCTTTGCCAGCACCCTCATTTACATAGAGATGCCCATCTGTCTTGGAAACCAATGATTTCTGCTATTCCCAGTGGGTCTGTGTTAGGTGGAGCTCCCTAGAAGTAGAACGTGATGCACATAGCTCTTGTGCAGATAGTTTCTGGAGGGACGCACTCGGGAGTGGGAGATAGACAGAAGCAAGGCAAAAAATGTGGCCTCTGCCAGATCCCGCTCCCAAGCCACCTTACCTTGAAACAAGAAGGCCACTCCTTCTCCAGCCTCATCTATACATCATGGGCAGTGCTAGTTTCCCAGAGAGAGGCTGGATAAAACTTCCCAGGCATTTCTAGAATGAGGAGGCTATAAGTTGTTGGTAATCGGTGCTCCTAACAACCAGGGTGTGGGCGCCTGTCCTGAAAAGGGGGTTCTGGAAGGAGGGAGTGCATTCACCTGACAGTCCATATGTCATCCATCAGCTCTTTGCTGAAGATTGCCCCTGATAAAAAGCCACTTGGTCCTGTAATAACACGCTATAAACCTCACGTGACTGGTTGGATCAAGTCGGTGCCAAAGACTAATTGCAAGCTTTAATTTATGGTTTCTCCTTTATGAGGCTCCATGAATCTTGCTCACCGTCTTCCCGTCTGGGCCCTGGCTGCTTAGGTCGAGGCCAATCATCAGAACAAAGAGCAGTTTTAAAAACAGCAGCTTCAAACCAGGGAGGATTTGTGGGATGTGACTTTCCGAGGGGAAGCGAAATAGCCTCTTACTTGCTCAGCTCACCAGGGAGGAGCACCAGTGTGTTAGACACGTCAGATTTGGACCTGATAAAATATGGCAAGTTGGAGAAGGCAGGGAAGTGTGGGGCTGTGGTTTTTCTATTTTGGTTTGGTTCTGTTTGAAGTGCTGAGGATCCAGCCTAGGGCCTTGGGCATGCTAGGCAAGTGTCATACTGCCGTATCTCCATGGCTCTGAAATAGTTACTTTGAACTTCAGGGATTCTTTTAGCATGTTACCACTCCCCTCCTTCAGTCCCCTAACAAAACCAAGCAGCTAACTGATCTTTCGAACACCCAGAGAGACTGCAGTGGCTTTTGCAGAAGGCGCAACAGCTTCACTTATTTTGACACAGACTCCTCTTTCTGGAAACTGACAGCAAAACTGAAAGAAAACTTTCATTTGAACAAAAAGAAACACACACATACACAAATGACTTTGTGTGTGTGGCAGGACGACCTCATTGGCTTGCCCTAGCTGACCTTGGTCTCCTCGGTTCACGTGATCCTTCTGCCTCAGCTTCTGTGTATATGGTGCTTTAGGTACACATCTAGAAGATAAATGAGGCATGGGTCTGCTTAGATCAGCATAAAACTGAGACACTGGGGAAGGGGAGGGATGGGTTCCCTGGCCATCCATCCCAGTGCTCTTGTTCTGTCTCCATGACAATGACAGAGATGGCCGTCACCCACATCCACAATCTCATGCCTCCTTTCTGTAATCCTCCACTCTCCCATGCTTCCCAGTCTTAGGGCTTTAGCCAGGAGACACACTGGATAAGTATTTGATGGCTGAATATATCCCGTACTAAGCCTAAGTCTTTGGACACAAGGATCAAGTGTGACATTCCTGCTGGCTACTCCAGGACCATGTCGGGGACCTGTTCCCTCAGAGTCAGGAAAGGTGTCAGTGTTGAGTGTGAGAGAGGAAGAAGCTCCCCAGAGCCAAGCAACCTTGGATTAGAATTTCAGGACTCTCCCTCTGAGCAAGGACAGACCCTTGATCAAGATCTGACCTCCAGGTACTTTTGTTGTGTTTTGTTCCGCGTTTTGTTTTGTTTTGATTTTGTAACAGGATCTCACCTGCAGCCTTGGCAGACCTGGAACTCACTGTGTAAATCAAGCTGATCTCCAATTCGAAGAGATCCAGCTGTCTCCTCTGGGACTAAAGGCCTGGGCTCCACACCTGGCTTCCACCTTGTCTCCATCTTGAGCCTTCTACCTCTATTTCCAAGTGTTAGAATCACACGTGTAACCCACATGTAGACCTAGACCTGCACCCCATCCTTCTTTCAGACAGCGTCGCAGTACTTACGGTGTTCTGCTCCAAGGAGGAAATGACGGGGTGCTCGCAGAGAGGCCAGCAGCTCCATACACCCTCAAGCCTCAGGCTTCTCATTTCTCACCTAGAATTAGGCGCTGGCACCAAAGGAGGCCAATAGGGCTTGTTTATTGGTTTGATTCACAGACCGTGAAGCCTCCCCATCTGAAGGGCATGAGTCATTCCGGGGTTTTCGGTGTGTTCATGCTGTTGTGCAATCCCCGCCATTACCGTATACCATGTTTCCTACAACTCCGGGTTACCTGGTACCTGTTTGTAGTCCCTGCTCATTTCCCTCTCCTTTCTTCCTAGCCAGCCACTCACCTACTTTCTCTCCCTAGGACTTTTCCTGCTGAGAACTTGTGTAATAGAGCTGTATAATACTGTGACCTTAGCTCAGTGCCCGTTTATCCCCCACCACAAGACGCAATGAACTCACACACCTGGTTCAGATTCTCATTCAGCATGGTATTCTCCAGGTTGACTGTGGGGTAGCATTCCACATTGTATCTGAGTAATACAGCTCACCCAATGGACACATTTTGGGTTGTTGTTTGTTGTTGTTTGAATTGTTTATTTGTGGGTTTGGTTTGTTTGTTCATTGTTGTTGAGGAAGGGTCTCACTTTGTAGCCCTGACTGGCCTTGAGTTCACAAAGACCTCCTGACTGCTGAGATTAAAGGCTTGCACCACCACACCACACCCACTATAAAAAGCTTTTAGGACTTACATTTGTTGACTTTTATCAACAGCACCACTGGATTACCATATTTTTGTTATTCCCAATGTTGGGGATAAATAATGTGTAGGCTTGTAAGAAGAAATGAAAACCAATCATTTAGATACAGAACAGATATCCCAAGTGTGATTTGCCTGTAAAGTTTGTGACGAATGCCTTTACGCATTGAGACCTCAGGTCTACGGTAGCTGAAATTTCACAGTTTAAAGGTCCGTCCTCCAAGTAACAAATACTTTATGTCCAAAGACAAACAAGCCCAAGCTAAATGATAGTCTTTATAGTCTTGAGAACCCTTTGAAAATAGGGGTAGGGGTAGAAGGCTGGGCCTTCCTTTTTTACTGGTGATACAGAGTAAAATAAAACATGTCTGTCCTCGAGATCTTTAGATAGATGGGTGATGGCCCTAGCGGGGTACGCCTCCTATGGAAGGTCTGCCCAGTAAGTTCCTAGAGATGGCATCAGTCACTCGAACCCTGTCCTTTTCTTCCTTCTAGCATGGTGAGGCACAAGGATGATGGCTATTCTGAAGACAAGGATGGGAGGACCTGTCCCCGAGACTCTGGCTATGACAGCCTCTCCAACAGGCTCAGCATTCTCGACCGGCTCCTCCACACCCACCCCATATGGCTGCAGCTGAGTCTCAGTGAAGAGGAGGCAGCAGAGATTCTGCAGAACCAGCCTCCAGGGGTAAGGCCCAAGACTCGGGAGAGGCTGAGGCAGGCATGTTGCTGCCAGACAGAGAAACACTTAAGATAGTTCCAGAAAGTTTTTCCCAGCTTTTAAGGTAGTGTGGCTTGCAGTGTAGACCTCAAATACAATGCAGGGAAATTCTGAGATCCATGAGGCAGGTTTTAGGAGCAGATCCTTTCCCGGCCTGTCTTCCTGTCTCCATCTGTTCAGTTATGGGGCTGGATGCTCAGCCAGAGCATCAAAGGAAGGAAGAGCCCTGTCCAGAGGCCCCGGGACTGACCTTCTGAACCTGGTCCTGGATCCTTGCTTGCCCATGATGTTCTCCCTTCATTCTGAATCTAGGGGCCCAACTATTTATCTGGGGACACAACCTTTAAAAGCTCTGTGACCACAGACTTGTCTTCTCAGACTGCCAGCATTTTCTTTGCCTTTCTCAGTAGCTTTCCATGTGAACCAAAGTCTAATTCTGTTTCAGCAGCTTATCCAAGACCTTTGATTCCTCTTACTCAGCCCACTTACTCTACAGATAGGCAATGCAGCCCATATCTGCAATCCTAGCACTTAGATGGTTGGGGCAGGAGGATCTAGGTTCAAGACCAGCCTGGCCTATGTAGAAAGACTCTCTTTAAAAAAGAAAGATGGGGGCTGGAGAGATGGTTCAGAGGTTAAGAGCACTGGCTGCTCTTCTAGAGGTCCTGAGTTCAATTCCCAGCAACCACAGAGTGGCTCACAGTCATCTGTAATGAGATCTGGTGCCCTCTTCCGGCCTGCATGCATACATGGAGGCAGAATGTTGTATACATAATAAATAAATAAATCTTAAGAAAGAAAGAAAGAAAGAAAGAAAGAAAGAAAGAAAGAAAGAAAGAAAGAAAAAGAAAGAAAGAAAGATGGAGCTGGAGAATGGCTCAGTGGAAAATGCACTGATCATACAAAGTATGGGGACCGGAGTTTGGATCCCCCAACCAATCTGTGGGCTCTGGATTCAACTGAGAGAACTTAATAAACAATGTATAGAGCAATTGACAAAGATACCTGATGTCAATGGTCTAGTGGACAGCACTTCTTGCAGTGTCCAAACAAAAGACAAACACAGTAAATCCCAGATAAAGTAAAGCTTAAAGCAGATGCTAGACACAAAGTAACTAATACATGGATAGCAAGGAGAAAATCCTATCACTAGCTAGCTGAGGAATGCCATAGCAGCTTCGGGGTCCTGCAGCAACCAGGGCCTATCTGTGTCACTATCTGTCCCTATAAGTGAGTCTGTCTGTCTTTGCTTCTTCTTTCTTTTTTTTTAAAATATTTATTTATTTATTATGTATACAATATTCTGTCTGTGTGTACGCCTGCACGCCAGAAGAGGGCACCAGACCCCATTACAGATGGTTGTGAGCCACCATGTGGTTGCTGGGAATTGAACTCAGGACCTTTGGAAGAGCAGGCAATGCTCTTAACCTCTGAGCCATCTCTCCAGCCCCTGCTTCTTCTTTCTTTCCCGCAAACAAAAACAGACAGGACTAAGAATTGCATTAGAATGTGCTCGGGGCTATGAGGCACAGTCTTTGGTCCTCTTTGGAGGGAGCTCCTTGGCTAGCATACTGGGCTGTTACCTCTAGCTTTGATCTGTAAGCTCAGAAACTTCTTCCTGCGAGACTTTCCTTTCTGCCAGTTGAATGACATGCATGTGCATTTCTGCCCAAAGTTCGGAAGCAATACATATCAGGCAGCAGTTCCCACCCAGCCCTGCTTCCCCGCTGGGGTGGGGCATAAGCCATTCCTGCTGAGACCTGCAGGAGGACTAAGCTAGCAGGATAGTCAGTCTCTCTGTCCTCTCTGTCTGAGCTCTGACAGGGCCTATCCTGACAAGATGGGGCAGGTTGAGGACAGGCACCATGTGGACCAGAAACGAGCGTAAGGATGAAGGCAAAGCAAGTGAGGAAAAGCAAATGGCTAGAAGCCTGGCCCTGGTGACATGAATACATTAAGGATAATGCTGCATCCTTAATTAAGCGACCACCCAAGACAGAGCCTGTGGACCGCCCAAGAAAGGAGCCAGAGTGTAGACATTGTTGGGTTTTCTGGTCATTCGGTATCTGTCACATCGACTCACCAGGCTTTGGCAGGCAAAAGCAGCAGCAGAAGACATGTAAAGGAATGTGTAACCAGGCATCACAGAACTCACAGAAGCGGGCTCGGGGTGGATGAGCTCTGTAGGCCTGACTTGGTCAGCCTCTCCGACAAAGCTGCAGTGCTTTAAGAATCAAAGCCAGGGCGTGCAGCACTCATTCCTAATGAGTCCCCGCTTCTTAAGGAAGCGGCCTCTCCAAGTTTGGGCCCCTTAGCCCAAACACACTCACCCAGGATGCTGTTTGGGGAGCATTTGCCTTGATTTTAATCCGTCCCAGAGTCCAAGTGCTCAGATGGATGAACTGGATGAGTTCCATGGATGCCCCGTGGATACTATGGGAAAAATAAAGCTCAAAGGGCTTTCTAGTAACTCCTTCCCTAAGCGTCATGGGAACTGTAAACATGGAGAGAAAAGCAAAGATCAACTGGGGTGGAGTGTGAAACACTGTAGCAAGAGAGAGAAGCAGAGCTGTGGTGTTCCAGTCCAGAAGAAAGAAAGAAAGAAAGAACAGGAGAGTGTAGCCCCTTAAGAAGGGGACATTCACTATAAAGGGGACTAGGATTTAGCCAAGGCCACCAAACTACACATCCCATTTAATTTGTAGGCCAGGTGGAAATGCTGAACCTACACAGCAGCACATGGTAGGCCTGTCTCTGCGCTGACAGAGCTCCAGTGGTCTTGACATCATTGTCAGAAATTGGTTTGGTGTAAACCACGCACGTGAAGACAGCATTGGGACATGGAGGGAGCAGCCCCAGCGTTGGCTGGGATGAACCTCAGGGAACACCCACCTACCTGCCAAATGCAGCAGCCATTTTTTTTCCCTCCTGGGGATTCTCTCCATGTGTCTGACATGACACGTTATCTCATTTTTCAAAAGAAGCTAGCAATCCAAACTCAATAGCAAAAACTAAAACTTCAGAAAGAACTGCTTTTTTACTCTTAACAAATTCAAGATCGTCTCGTAAATATGCCATGAACCAAATTAGCCAACCAACTCCCAGTTTGCCATCTATGGTTTGATCAATGTGAACTTCTTTGTAATTTACGTTTCCCCCAGGTTTGAGACAGGGACTGAGGCGTATATATATCTACAACCATGAAGCAGTCCGCAAGCTGCCAGTGCCTCTGCAGACAGGGGACTTTTTAAGCTTCATGGATAATGTTGGATCAGGGGGGACGTAAGGTTCTTGTGAGCCCTTTTGAAAGCAGTGGGTCGTCAATAGGCTCTGTGCTCTTTCTCTGTAGAATGTTCTGCACCGAGCTGTGCAGTCCTGTTGGGCTTGGTGTTCTATGCACAGGGCATCATAGGTAAGGGAAGTTATGTACCCAGGTTTTCATCTCCTTAACTTGTGTTTTCCTTCCTTCTCCTAGATCTTTCTGGTTCGTAAATCCTCCAAAATGCAGAAGAAAGTCCTCTCCCTTCGCCTACCCTGTGAATTTGGAGCGCCTCTCAAAGAGGTTACTATAAAGGAAAGCACATACAGTAAGTATTTGTCGGGCAGTGAAGGCAGGCCTGATGGGAAGCAGCCCCGACTTTGATGCCAACAGACATGTCTAGTCCTGGCATTCAGCATCTCTACTCTGAGTAAGCCATAGGTCAATTAAACCATCTGTGCATACTCTGTGCACCCTAGGGTTTGGCACATGAGATGGGCTAAGTGTAGATTGTCTCTTCTTGCCCTGTTCCCAGTTAGGTACAGTGTAAGTTTGGGGCCCTGGTTTGCTGATGACTAAACCCCAGGGAAGCTGCAGCAACAGCCCTTTTACAAGATTTAATGTCAAAGCCTGTGTCTACACATCTTCCTGAATAAATAGGCCTCAAGCACACGCGTTCCCTCCAGGCTGTCACTGTTCAGTCTTCCATGAAAGGCAGTTAATCCCAGCTGAATCTAGCCCCGTGGGCAGATGACTTGCTGGGGTGTTGCAGGGAGCTGATGCTCAGCGGCGTTGGTTTCCTTCCTGTCGTCTACTTTCTGGTCACTGAAAATGTGGCGTGTCGGGAGGCCAAGTTTTAAAGAAAAGAAAGAACACACAGTTCTGAGGTACTGCCAGTCTCCAAGAAAGGATCAGGAAATGGATCTGCACAACAAAGTGGGGAGATCTGAACATTCTAGGTTAACAAACTGAGGGGTGTGGGTCAGGAGAGTGGAGCTAGGAAGCCTGCAGGATGGAGCCCGACTTAGTCCCTACATTTGAAGGTACTGAGGTTAACTGAAAGGCAGGCGTGAGATTCCCTCACCACGGCGTCCAGTCTCCTTGAGCCGATAACCTTGCATAGAATCCAAGAAAGTGACATTTCTGGCACAGGAAAATCCTACCTGCATCCATGATCTGCTTCCGGTTCAAATATAATGAACCAGAACCTTGAGCATGGAATTCACATGCTCAAGGGTTCCTTGGAAACAGATGCCCTGAGCAGGCTGAACCTGGAGAACAAGTAAATACTGCAGGAGATAATCTGAAGTCACCTTAGAGACCCAGTACCAGTTTAAAGATAGTGACTGTCTACTACGTTAATAAATAATGAATTTATGTTAAACCCATTCTGTTATTCCAAGGTGGCTTTTAAAGGGCTGCTGGCCCACCCAGCAACAAGTCCTCCTGGCTTTTAAATCCCTCCTAGTTTCCTGCCACACATACACCTGTTTATTGAGTTCCCTGAAGCCAGAGGGGGTTTTTTGTTTTGTTTTGTTTTTTACCCTCTATCAGGTTCTTCAGTCATCCCCACCCCAGTCCTCCCCAAGCGACTTCCAAGTGATTGAAAGAGCTAGTTTATACAAAGCATTATCCTATCTGTAATGACTTACTGCAGGCCTGAGTTCTACCATAATGATATCTACCCAGCAGGTTGGTCTCTATACAGATAATGGATATTTTATTATTTCTGGATCATGCAATAGACACCATCATACATTTGTATGTAGTTCTTTCACATAAGAAATTTCATTAAAAACAAATTATATTCTATGTTGATCCTTCAGTCTGGCAGGGAACTGTTACTGGCCATTTAGTGGGTGAGACGAAGGTGGTTGGCCCATGAGGATTGGAAACCAAGCCACTGCCTACCCTTACCATTTGGGAGCCATACCTGTAGCAACAGCTTCTTCTCTGAATGCGTCTTTCATTTGGGAACTTGTGTGATGAGGCCAAGCAAGAAGACAATATTTTAGAATCTTTACATGGAATGTAACCCAGAATTGATTTCTAGAGCCCTTGAACTGACCTCTAGGTTCCTGTCCCTCTGCCGTGCATCAGAGGACTCTGACTTGTCAAAAGGGAGTATGGCCCTGAAGGTCCATGGTATAAGAAGAAAGGGTCTGGGGTGGTGGGATCTCTGACCCATTGCTGCCAAGTGCTAGTGGCCTCTCCTCTCACTGCAGCCAGATGATCCCTTGGTCCTGCCCAAACTCTGTGCTCTGAACTTCAAAACAAACAGAGAGGTTGTTGTGCATGTGAGTGTCTGTTTACTAGGCACGGAGCGTGTGCTGAGCATGAGTCAGGGAGGCCGCCCTTGCCTGACTGTTTAAAGCTGTGTCTGGCTGTCAGGCAACCCCCTCACAGCTGGTTTGGATAAGCTGCACAGTAGTCTGAGAGGGTGGAAATGGGCCCACATATGCTGCATTAGATGCCATTCCTTCCCAGACACTCAGGAGGACTCAGCCACCTTCTGGAATCTCTTTTCTTTTTCTTTTTTTCTAGCCTTTTCCCTGGAAGGCTCAGGAATCAGCTTTGCAGATTTATTCCGGCTCATTGCTTTCTACTGCATCAGCAGGTAAGGAACATCTCATGACTTGAAGGACCTGCTTGGTGTGTGATATAATCTGGACTTCGGTCTGAAGAAGGGATCTGGAAGGCTGGTCACCTAAGAGCTGTCAGGGAAGGGTTTGCCGCTTAAATAAGATGTTCACCCCATTCCAGTATTAGGTTTACAATAGAAACAACTGCCTGGCCCTCCAGATGCAAATTCTCATTGATGTGCTTATTTCTTCATGCTGGTCCCACGACTTCTGATGGCTAGATCCATTGAGCAGAAAACACACACACATACACACACACACACACACACACACTCAAGTATACACCCACATAACAACATACCCACCTGTATAAACATGTGCATGCATGTGCGCACACATATACAGAGAGACAGGCAGGAAGACAGAAAAACAGATAGACAGAAGAAACCAGTACTTAAACCTGTAACTTTTTAAGGTTCCTGACGGTGTTTTTGAAAACTCCAGGCAACAGAGTCTATTCTCAAATGTGGATTTTTTTAGTCCAATCCATAAATCCTGCACAGGTCTTCAGGCCAGCTGAGGCTCACATCCTCTCTAGGACTGAATTAATGGTTGAAATTAAGCCCCGGCCCAGAATGTGATCAGTGTGGAAAGGATGTGAGTTGTAGGTTTCTATTACTGTTCTCTTCTTCACAGCAGTAACGCTTTTCAGAGTCAGTGTTCTCGTGCCTGGGGCTGCAGCTGAGTGGTAAAGCATTTGCTTACAAAGCATGAGGCTCTGAGTTTGGTCCCTAGCACTGCCAAAGAACAAAACAAAAACAGCCAAGTGGAGCTAGCATTCTTGAAGTAATTAAGCAAAGAAATCTTGCTGCCTGTAGAAGCTGGCCTTACAGGCTCTCCTTCCTTCTCTTTCTCCTTCCTTCTTTCTTCTCTCCCTTTTTTCTTGTTTTTAGATTTTTTAAAATTTTATTGTATGCATATGAGCATTTGTCTGAATATACATCTGTGTACAACCTGCATGCCTGGTGCCCACAGAAACAGGAGAGGAAGTCAGATTTCTCTGGATCTAGAGTTACAGATGGTTGTGAACCACCATATGGGTGCTAGGAATAGAACTCAGGTCATCTGCAAGAGCAAGAACACTCAATGGTTGAGCCAGCTCGCCAGCTTGGGCATGGCCTATTCTAACCATGTAGAGCCCGGGCTAGCTTCCTTGGCTTTTCTGTTTGCTCACTACAGAGGCTACAGGAAATGCCTTTTCAGAGATCACAACTCATGGCTGTCTCAGCGAGACTGGGGAGTCATTTGGGTTTGGCTTGGTTTATTTTAAGGATTAGACTGTTCAGCATTTATCCATACCTGTTGACTTTACTTTCTCTGCCTGGCATGGCAACTCAGCTCTCAGGCTAACTGAAGCTGAGCCATAAGTGGCCCGAGGAACAGGCGGCGTCTCCAGGGGAGACCCTAGCACTGCTCAGCAGCAGAAAGAAAAGGGGGGAAGCTTCCAGGAAGGACAGTGCCTACCTGGTGAGCGCCTCACCCCAAGAAGATGCCACCTGCTTGCCAGGTTAGGGTCACTGGAGCCTGTGTGCTTCGCTTCTGAAGATTGGAAGTATGACTGGGTACAACACATCATTTTAGATTAAGAGAATGAAGCCGTTACCTAGTTGACTATGATGTAGCTTATCTTTCTTTGGCATTTTAAAATCTGACTAAATATATTCGCATTTAGTGCACACATATAATAACTCAGATGCAGGCAGAAGCTATGCAGCACGAGCCACTGAGGGGAGCTGCTTCCATGCAAATAGGATGCTTTGGGGGAAAAGTTTAGAATGAAGTACAAATCTTCTTCCCCCCCCCCGATGTAATTATATCCTGACTATTCAGAATTATATTAAAATTGTGCACAAAATACCCCTAAAAAGAAAGACTTTCGGGATCCAGGATGGTTCGTTCTGTGTGAGGCACTGTCTCAGGAAATGAGATTACCCAGCTTTCCCAGAACTGCCCCCACTAAATTCAGCAGCACCCCGATAAAGTGGATGCCGGTAACACCCCGATAATGTGACAAACGGCGATCCCCATCTTTAAAAGTTTAACAGAAATGTGTTTCCTGAAGATAGAAGGCCTCTGTAGCCCCCAGGACGCAACCCCAGCGGCGCCACCCTTCCCTCGGCCCCCTCCCCGCTCAGCAGAACCACCTGGTCTAGTGTAAAGTCAACCAGGTCAGAGATGATGTCAGTGCTGCCCTGTGAGCTGCAGGTGAAGTTGGCTGACAGCATTCCTTCCAACTCTGCCTCCTGGCAGTCGGGCTATTGGGGAAAGAGCCTTCCACCCACAAATACTTGGCAACTACACAGAGAAGATCCCTTCTCTGCCCTCCACACTTCAAGCAGGCCAGAGTACCTGCTGGAGGAGCAGGGCAGGCTTGAGACTAAAGGTCAGAAGGTAAATTAAGGCCATTGGCAAATTACTAAGCACAGACCTCACTTGAGGTACTTACAGGACGATCTCGGTGTCAATATTCTGCAAATAAAGGGGCCTGAGAGTCATTTTTTTTTTCAGAACACCAAAGCACTTGATGCTTTGGTTTCTCCTCTAATACTCCTCGTTGACATTCTTGGTCATCAGTAGTTGACAGGGCTCAGTCTTTCCAAAGTATTTCTGAAATCCTCTGCCTGGTGGTGGCTCGTAGAGAACTCATCATAGAGACTAGGGTGGGTTCCCACACAGAACATGTCAAGTATACATGGACAAGAGAAGCCACAGTTAATGGACACCTGATTTGTAGTGTTGGATCAACTCAATGGAAAGCACTGTTGGGAACAGAAGTAATGAGCGCCTTTGATCAGTAACACCACAGAGTTCCATGTTGCTTGGGTGTTGTTTGTAAACACAGTATAGAGAACCAGCCACCTTTCAGGCTCAGTTGTGCCCCAGATTCGCTTGTAACCTTGTTATGAGGCAGAATCGAATTCAGAGGATCTAGACTGTGCCACATCCTGCATGCCCAACAAGCCCCTAGGTGATGGCGATATCACTCCTAGGCTTGGACCACGCTTTTTAATATTGAAATAGTAACTGAAGTCTTCTATATTTGTGACAGGCACAATCTGTAGCCCTGTGAGTTAGACTATGGGAATGAGGTGCTTGCTTACCTGTGTGAGAATCCACGAGAGTCTGGGAGAGGCTCAAAAGGATTTATTTATGTATAATGAACACTCACTGATTCAGGACAGGTTAGATGCCACCACGGTTGTTCTGCCCAAGGGGAAAGAGCACCATCACCAAACTGCTTGCTCTCCTACCACCCAAGCCAGCGCTAGAGCCAGAGAGTGGGAGATCCCTCCCCTCAGCTTGTCAGTTGTCACGTAGCAGACGAGGCCACGCTCTAGAGCTTGCTGCCCCAAGTCACTGGCTAAATGGATCAAAATCCCATGATACTTATCACCATATAATCAAAAGCCAGCAATTATAGGGGGGTGGGTAAGAGCACTGGCTGTTATTCTAGAGGACTAGGGTTCAAGTCTTAGCTCATAATTATAACTCCAGTCCCAGGGGATCCAACATGCTCTTCTGGCCTCTGAGGGACACCAGGTATACATGTGGTATAAGACATATATGTAGGCAAAACACTCATACATACAAGAAGAAGAAATATAAGAAAAATAAATAAATCTAAAAAAGAAATCAAACTAGCAGGTACAGAACATACCTGTAGCCCCAGCACTCAAGAAATACACACACACACACACACACACACACTTAAGGGGCAAAGAGAGGGAGAGAGAGACCAAGAATTTGAATCCATTCTTACCTTGATGCCAAAGCCCACACTTCCTCACTCTACTCTGCCAGCTGCACACGCCTGAGCTTCAACACAGCCAGTTCCAATCCCTGCTGTGCTGCCGTGCGTCCCACGGGGTGCATCAAGGCCTACACCAGTCAGTGTGGTTGCATGATCCTGTTATCAATGAATGCAGTTTCTTCCCAGCATGGTCAGTGGGCCCCACAGGTGCTCCGCTGCTTGGTGCATGGCAGCAGAAGCTGCTGAATAATGTTAGTCTCTCCTTCTTTAGAAATAAAGCATACAGAGCAAAGATAAAGTAAATCCAGATTGCGCATGGCCTGAGACTCTTAGGGGAAAGTTCTGCATTAAGATGTAGGCTCTGTTTTGTCTGTTATGTGCAAACTTGAATATCAGGGCTCCTTTTTCAATGAGGTATAAATAAAGAAGGAAGTGTGTGTGTGTGTGTGTGTGTGTGTGTGTGTGTGTGTGTGTGTGTGTAGATGCTGGGTACTCCTGGCTGGCACAATGTAAGGCGGTTCATACATAACATCTAATTGTCTAAGTAAGTCAAAAGCTACAACCATCTATTATCGGCTGTCAGGTATAGCTTCCTGTCCTATGTCATTAAGTACACCCAAGCCAGTCAGATGATGTTTAAACTCCGGCTAGCATGCTGAGCTAGGTAAAAGCTTAAAATAAGCATAGGTTGGTTTTGTTACATGTTACTTTTCTCCCCAGTGGGTAAAGAAAGTAGATTTGAATGGACTGAGTGCGGTTTTATGAACATGGGTTTGTGGTACACTTTGATGTTACAACATTCCAGTTCCCATTAGTCTCCACTTCAGATTAGAGTCAGGATCACTGCCCCCGCCAGGACACAGAAGACGGTGTTCACAGTCTTAGGTCAGGCGTGGAGGCCTCATGGAAGCAAGAGTTGACCAGGGCTGGACACCCTCAGGAGACACAGCCTCCTGACTTCATATGAGAGAGCTTTGGTGACACTATCAGGTGTTGGTCCACACCTGCTTTGTTATTTTCATTGACTCTGCAGTTTTGTAATTGACTGTCAACAGCTCTAAGGGTTTCAAGATTCTCCAGTCATCCAGATTTGATCTAGTGCATTCCAGAATGTTGCCTAAGCTTACCATAAACAACAGGATAATTTGGTATATGATTTTCTTCAACAGAAACTTTCAAGACTTTTTTTTTTCTTGATGATAAAATACAGGCAGAGGCTTGCATTCCCATCTCTCCCCAACTCCACGCTAGCCACAGTGACTCACTGGCTGCTCTCCTCATGTGCCAGACCCCCCCTCCACCCCCGGCCCTTTTCACATACTGCTCCCTCACCTTGGAATCGTCTTCCCTGTGTGATTTGTTCACTGGATACCTCTTTTTCTACTTTCATGTGTGTGCGTATAGTATATATGCATTTTACATGTATGTGGGTGGGGTACACATGCATGTGCCCGTGGAGGCCTGAGGTTGGTGTCAGGAATCACCCTCAATGGCACTTCCACCTTATTCACTGAGGCAGGGTCTCCAGTCAAACCCAAAGCTCACCAATATGACTATTCTCACTAGCCAACTTGCTCTGGGAGTCCCTTACTGCTACCTTATGGTATCACAAGGGTTACCTTGTCCATCTGACTTTGACATGGGTTCTGACGTTCCTCAGGCTTGTGAGGCAAGTGCCGTAACTACTGAGCCATCTCCAGAGCCTATATATAGGCCCAAATCACCTTTAAATACTCTTTTTTTTTCACTTAAATGTTTTTTATGAGCATGTGCATGTGTGTGTGTGTGTTGTGGGGGGAGGGGACATGCTGGTGCCATGGTGAGCATGTGCACGCCAGAGGACAACCCTTGGAGTCAGTTCCCTCCTCTCACCTTTCCAGGGTTTCAGGGGGTCAAGCTCCGGGGACCAGGTTTGCATGGCAAGCCCCTTTATTCACTGAGCCATCTCACTGCTGGCCCTCCTTTATTTTTATTTATTTGATCTTTGGGGGGGGGGTGCAGGCTGTTGTGGAATTTGCTGTGTAGTTGCGGCTGGCCTGGAACTTCCGGTCCTCCAGCTGAAGTCTCCCTATCACAGATAGTGTGGAGATCACAGGTGTGCACAGTCATACCTGCTGGCTTTCAGTAGTCTTTATTTCCCCCTCACACATAATGTTTCCCCATGGTTGGTGACCCTTTCCCTACATTCTGTGCATAGCTTACTTGTTTATATCCTGTTTATGTTCTTTGGCACGGTGCTCCATTCTGGCAGGGACTTAGGTTGTGTTTCTGCCCAGAACAATGTCTGTTTATTGTAGATGATAATAAACATTTATGGAGGGAAAGAGTAGATAATTATTTTTTTAAGGCCAAAACCACTACCAAAAAGAAAAAATTAACATACCTTTTTGTTCAAGTCACCATTGTCAGTGAATATGACTTTCTCCCGGCCAGGGGTTTATGCTGAGCCCTGTGCTAATGTTACAGGTTCTTAGAGCTTGCCTCTCAGCCTTGCATATGAAAATAAACCACCGTTTATTCCTTCTGCTAAAACCCTTTCTAAGAAACATACCATGGCCCATGCATTTGCTCCAGAAGAGTTTATGCCCTGATTATGACTGGACCCTGACGTCAGCTTGACACTTTCCTAGCAGTCTTGTTGATCTCTGGGGCCCCCTCTGCATATGGCTTATCAGCACAAGGCGCCACCCTCCTTAGCAGTTATCAGCATAAAGCACCTGAAACTTGCCTTCAGAGATTGTTTCAGTAGCAAGTGACATTCATGGCCTAAGAGCACCATCCAGACCTCCTGACTCTAAGTATTCAGTGTGTGATGTAATGAGATTTCTAGGGACGCCTGTATACATCCAAGTTAGAGTACACCGGCCCTAAAACACAGTCAAGACTTTCATCTCTGGCACACAGGGGCCACAAGAGTGATCTCCACTTGGCAAATAATACGATGAAACTGTGTGCGAGAGGCCCAAAGACGCTTGCTGAGAACCTGCTGTCTGTAAGAGAGTGGGGATTAAGGATTGAGCATTCATGTCTACAGAGTGAGAGGCCAACATTAAGAAGGCATCTAGCTAAGTGGGACATACTGCTTTAGAGGGGTGATGGATCTACCCACACAGTCAGACATCCTGATACGAACTCTACACACTCAGTGCTACCCAGCAGGGAACCCGACCGCTGGCACAGATTCAATCAGACAGCCTGTGTCTTGGCCTCTGATAATTCAGATGAGAGTTGCCAAAAGAGAGACGCTTGGTTGGATGTGGTATAGTGTCGGCTTGTGATGTTTTAGGCAGTTTAATATGCAACATCTCTAAAACGAAAATGAATGCATGAGAGAGTCACCAGCCATGTAATTATGAACATTCTCTTTCTGTTTTGTTTATATCAGGGATGTTCTGCCATTCACCTTGAAGTTACCTTATGCCATTTCAACAGCCAAGACGGAGTCTCAGCTTGAAGAACTAGCCCAGCTGGGACTGAGTAAGTGGGTACCCCTGCCTGTGTGTATCTTAAAATGAATCCAAGATGTATCCCCGTGGGGCTGCCCACGGTTCCACTACTACATCAAACACACAATTGTAATGAAAAAGAATCCACTTCCATGACAAAATGCAGCTGTCAGAACCCTGAGGTCCCCGAATCCCATTTTCTGGGACTCTTTAACCATGTCAGATGTTCATCCCACTTTCAAATACTGGGGCTAAGTGTGCCTGGGTAACTCCTAAATCTTCTAACTTAACCCCTCAAACTATTAAGGCTCCCCAGATGTAGAGAGCCCAGCTTAAGACCTGCCAGGTTCTTCTCTTTCTGTGGCATCTTTCTGGGGAAAGGCAGCACTAACAGAAAGAGAGGTCTAGTGTGGTGCATCTCAGTGTCCACATGCGTGGCATTTATCTTGAGCAGCACACAGACAGTGGTGACGCTCTGGTGCTGTGAGGAGTGATGATGGCATCTCAGTGACATCTGTCTCTACCCCTCTTACTCAGCTCCCACCCTGCCGCTGTGGGCCATGTCCCTCTTCCCACCAAAGTCCTTCACTCTGAGGCTGGCGCTTACTTCAGCAGTCTGCCTCTTTGCCGTTTTTTTTTCCCCAAAGCCCCACAATCCTGCCAGACTGTGGCTGACAATGAGCCAACACCCACACATAGTTCACCTGCTTTGACTTTATCCCTGTGCTCTGGCAGAATCAGTATGGGTTTAACTTTTAGTTAAATGTTTTCCTTCTGGGTGGAAAAGGGGATTTCTTTTAAGATTTTAAGACTTTGGTCTTTGGATAGGTTCATAATCAGGCCACAGTATTTGAGTAGAAATTTGGAATTTTAAAGCCTCATACCTAGGTGTCTAAAACCTAGGAAATCCCTCTCTCTCTCTCTCTCTCTCTCTCTCTCTCTCTCTCTCTCTCTCTCACACACACACACACACACACACACACACACACACACACACACACACACACTGCTCCCTCACCCCATCCCACCCTGTCGGGATGGGACTCTTGAATGCAGTTTTCCTCTGCTGGATTTTAGTGCTGAATGTGTAAAAGCTCAAGTAGATTGTGTAACATCCCTCAGGCCCAGCTGCTGGTCCTACCTCCTAAAGGGGAACTTGGAGGCCTGTGAATTCCTTTGCTGGCAACCTCCTCGTTGGAGGGTATCTGGGAGGAGTTGATTGGAAAGGGTGCTGTTGCTCTCAGGGCTGGGTGGGATTTCGAAAAGCAAGTCCGGTAGCCCTGCCCTTTACTAGATTAGCCTGGGCCTATTCCAGTTCTCTTTGTCCTTCTTACCTGTGTGAAGGGCTGGGCTGGAGCTGTCTGTTGGCTCAACCAACCTTTCTCAAAGGCTTTGAAGGTGAGAAGTCTCTGGAGTTTTCCTGTAAGCCCAGAGCTGGGCCTGGCTGCCTTTCTGCCCTTTTCAGTAAGGGAGCATGGTGGGGGAAGGGCACAAAGGAAAAAGGCAGACCCAAAGTTAAGCCTCTGTTGCCCTACAGGCAGGCTCTCTCTCTCTCTCTCTCTCTTTCTCTCTCTCTCTCTCTCTCTCTCTCTGTGTGTGTGTGTGTGTGTATGTGTGTGTGTTACTTGTAAAGGAATGGCCCAAGTACACTATATTTACATTCTTGTCTTCGCTGATAATGACTTTCAGATTTTTGGAGCTCCTCAGCTGACAACAAACCCCCAAACTCCCCACCTCTCCATAGGCCTCTCTCCTCAGCCGGCATCTGCCCTGCCTCCTTGCGTCAGCTCTGCCTTATAAACGGAGTGCATTCTATAAAAACCAGGACGCCTTCGGAGCTGGAGTGCAGCCAGACCAACGGAGCCTTGTGTTTTATTAATCCTCTTTTCTTGAAAGTGCACAGCCAGGACCTCAGTCCAGGCCCAAAGCGGCCGAGCACAAGGACTCCCAACGCGAATGGCACCGAGCGGCCTCGGTCCCCCCCACCCAGGCCCCCACCACCCGCTATTAATAGTCTGCACACAAGCCCTGGGCTATCCAGGACTGAACCCCAGACGAGCATGCCAGAAACAGTCAACCATAGCAAACATGGGAACGTAGCTCTGCTTGGAACAAAACCAACTCCCATCCCTCCACCCCGGCTGAAGAAGCAGGCTTCTTTTTTGGAAGCGGAAGGCAGCGCTAAGACCTTGACCGCCTGCCGGTCCAGCCGGAGTCCGGAGCCAGAGCCTGAGCCAGAGCTGGGCACAGCTGGGCACGCAGGTGGAGCCCCGCCTAGGGACGCCCCCGGGGATTGCACAAGGGCGCCGCCCGACTCTGAATCACAGCCACCACCGTGCCATGGAGGCAGGCAGAGGCTGAGCGACATGAGCCTTTCCACTTCCTCCTCCGACTCGCTGGAGTTCGACCGGAGCATGCCCCTGTATGGCTACGAGGCTGATACAACCAGTAGCCTGGAGGACTACGAAGGGGAGAGTGACCAGGAGACTATGGCACCTCCCATCAAGTCCAAAAAGAAGAGGAACAGCTCTTTTGTGCTGCCCAAGCTCGTCAAGTCCCAGTTGCGAAAGATGAGCGGGGTGTTCAGCTCCTTCATGACCCCTGAGAAGCGGATGGTCCGCAGGATCGCCGAGCTGTCCCGGGACAAATGCACCTATTTCGGGTGCCTGGTGCAGGACTACGTGAGTTTCCTGAAGGAGAACAAGGAATGCCATGTGTCCAGCACTGACATGCTGCAGACCATCCGACAGTTTATGACCCAGGTCAAGAACTATTTGTCTCAGAGCTCCGAACTGGACCCCCCTATCGAGTCGCTGATCCCTGAAGACCAAATTGGTAAGTGCCGGTCTCCCCACCTTCAGATGTAAGATCTGCTGTAACCTTTGTCAGATGGTGCGTCTTGCTAGCGGTGTTTTGGATCAAGTTTGCTCTTAAGTTACAAATGACACACTCTCCTACCTGATGTGAATGGACAGATCTCCCTTTTAAGGCAGATGCCACATGTCAGGCTGCCAGTGTCCTGCTTTGGCGGGTCCCAGTTGCCGCCCGCTCTTGCCCTCTGTGTGTGTATGACACATCTGTCGAGCATTTTCTAAGCGTGGGACTCTCTGGGAGCTGCCTGCTTCTAGCCAGCATGTTTGCTGTCATCTGTGTGGCTGGGCGTGTTTTGTTCAGTAGCATATGTTAGGAGTGGGAAGAGCACACCTGTGTGCAAGCCCCAGCCCAGAATGCAGAACACAGACCAACACTTTAGACCCGGAGACCCTGTCCTGCCTCAAGCGTAACCGCACCGCTTCCTTTGCCCTATAGATTAGGGACAGTTCGGGAATCAACATGAAAAGGGAAAGACTAGTTTGTTTGGTGTACCTTACCAATAAGTGTGGTAATTTGGAGATCACATGAGACGCGTTCTGTCCAGAGTCAGGGGGAAATGCTCTTTCTGTGACCTCACAGAAGGGCTGGATGGTTAATAGTTTCTTTGGTAGGCAACTTGCCAAGGCAAATTTGAATTTGGCAAGCAGGCTTTTTTTTTTTTTTTTGAGGGCAAGAGTTTCCAAGTTTTGTTTTTATTATTGTTGTTGTTTTGTTTTAAGTTTGGAAGACTGACTCTAAAAGGTTAATTTGAAAGACTTCAGTCAGTGGGTAGCAACAGCCAAGAGTTTGCAAACATTTCCATGGTTTAGCTAAACTCAGATTTCTACTTTCTGATTGGATGTGTTTGCTGAAAGTAGTAAACAGTGTGTGGTAGAGCATCTCTCTCTCTCTCTCTCTCTCTCTCTCTCTCTCTCTCTCTCTTTCTCTCTCTCTCTCCTACTTTGAATTTGAGCAGCTCTTTGATTTGGTCACAAAGGACTCAAAGCCCTGTTTGTTTTCTTGTGGTGCTCTGACCTAGCCCAGGGTTGTCTGGGCGTGGTTAGAGGAGCTAGGGTGCTCCCAGGAGAACCCGGAGAGACTGGCTGAAAGGAATGTTTCTTTGTGAGGTGTCTCAGAATCGAAAACTCTTCAGGAGACTTCCTCAGAATGCAAAATAGTCATAGACGTTATCTCCTCCCCCCCACTCCCCCCACAGCCTACAGTCTTCCCTCTTCTGAAGAGCAACTCCAAATTCCAAGCCATGGGGGCTCCTACCTAGAAAAGTGAAAGAGAGGCTTCCTCCCAGGGCTGGGGGAAGGTGGGAGGCTACTGGCAGGAGTGAGCTACATATGCTGACAGCACCAGCCAGCCCATAGAGAAGGAGCTCCTTGGGGAACAGGGCCTCTCTCAGCCTGGGCTTCCCTGCTCATTCCTTAAGCACCAATACAAGAAGGTCTCAGGAAGGTTGCCTATTGTGTGTGTGTGTGTGTGTGTGTGTGTGTGTTTATCACTCGGAAACTCATCCTCTCCAAAACTCCCTGAAAATTACAATTCTTATTTTTAAATTGAAATTCCTAATGAGGAGAGAAACCCACATCTGTAGAGTCTTCCAGACAAGCTGGCCAGCCTGAAAAAGCCACTCCAGTGGGTGCTCCCCACTCTCCCTCCACACACACCCCAGTCAAAATGCATCCTATCCCGTGAGGGGTGGGGGAAGGCAGGTGATGTGTCAACCCAGTCCAGTTGGCAAGTTCAGAACTTGAGCTGGTGTGACGCTCTACTGCGTGACACAAACCAGCCTCGCACCCTCTCAGTCCTCCTGCCTCAGCCTTCCAAGGCCTGGGATTGTAGGCATGAGCCACCACCTGTGGCAAGCCCCTGTTACGTCAGCCTACGCCTTCAGCTAAGGCTTGTGTTTATATTTTGTCTTTAGGGCAGTTGTGACTATGACTAATACCTATAAAAACATTGTCCTGTCTTTTTTTTTCTTTTCTTTCTTTTTTTTTTTTTGAGACAATGGTTTTTTTGAGACAAGGTTTCTCTGTAGCTTTGGAGCCTGTCCTGGAACTAGCTCTTGTAGACCAGGCTGGCCTCGAACTCACAGAGATCCGCCTGCCTCTGCCTCCCGAGTGCTGGGATTAAAGGCGTGCGCCACCGCTGCCCTGCGCTATCATCCTGCTTTGTATTAATTGGTTTTGCTGTGTATTTGTTTGGTTGGTTGTTCAGTTGGTTTTGTTTAAATCAGAAGTCTTGCTGTTCTGCTCAGCCTGTTTGCACAGTCTGGCTTCCAGCAGTCCTCCTACACAGGAATAGCTGGGACTACAGGGCTGTACTGCCATGCCCAGCCTCGTTTGGGGTGTTTTGTATTGTTTTTTTGTTTTGTTTTGTTTTGTTTTTTTGCATTTGTCTGAAGGCAGGCAGCTTTTCCTGTTGCTTCATGAATGGAAGACATAGTATTTTGAAAGCACTTTGAAAACCGCCAGGCTTTTGAAAGTAAGGGGAAGGTTATTGTCGCGGAGGTCAGCCCGGGAAACTGTAGCAAGGGGAAGAAGTGATGCTAATTATTAGAAAGCCAATCCAGTCCCCTCTGACGTGGAAGTGACTAGATTGGGACTCCAGTGAGAACATCGATTTTACCCAGTTGTCTGCGTTTGACATTGAGCTATAAAGGTGACTTACTGAGGACTTGTTAATACAGTGCCCCTTTGGGGGCTCATAGCCTCAAAGGCGATATATTTCTGCGTGTATCATCCATCATTCTCCAGTTTCGAGAGAGGTCAGGCTGTGCAGTGCTATGGGCAGAGGGTAAGCCTGAGCCTGGAAGGGAGGGGCATGCAGCCCAGATCTTCTGATCTCTGGTGTGTGTGTGCTCGTTCCCACTCTCACTTCCTGGAAGGAATTACGGAATCTTCACAGCTATGAAGCACCACCTCTTCAGTGCCATCCACAGAATCCCAAGCCCCGGGCTTGCTTTGAACAGGTGCCTGTGGGTGCTGGGAAGGCTTTTCAAGAATGCCACTTGGGTCACTCTGCTTTCAAAGAATTTCATCCAGTCTTTCTTTCTGGAGGACTGAACTTAGGAAGATAGGTTTAATGCCAGACTTTGAGAGCATCCATTCTGAAGCCATGGAAGTGGGAGGAGGCATTTCATGTAGAATTAGAGCGGTCAGGTCATTCGTAGGTAAAAGCGACCTCATGAGTTTGCGCACAAAAATTTCTTCCCTGTCTGGAGATGGTGCTGACATTGTCTTCCAGGGATGGTTCTAGAGGGAAGGAAAGGAGTTGGGCTGGGAGAAGAGGTCTTGCCCATTCCTGCTCTGCTCATATGCTGCTGCCGCTCTTCCCTCTGGGGCTCTCTAACCAAGTATGAGTCTGGCAGAGAGTTAGCTCTCAAGCTAAAAAGCGGCCACTGTTGATGGTCATGTCCTGCCATGGGGAGTTTTCATTCTGTTGAGACCGTTCCTGTGGAGCACTTCCACCCCGAAGTCCTGCCACTGAGAGGCTTTTGAGTACAGAGAGTTACCTAGCATCAGCTCAGCGAGTCTGTTGAATAAGGAAGTTAATGAGGGTGCCACGTGGGCTGGTTTCCGGCAAACCTCTCTCCCTTCATTCCAGGCCCACCAGGGGGCTTCCTTCCTGGACAGCTGTCCCTCACCTTCATCTCTCCAAGGGGAAGAACAAGCCAGTGTTTGACAAGAACAGGATACACTTGGAGGCTTTACACAAAGCCCTGCAGTCAGTTCTTGACTGGCAGAGTGAAGCTGACTCTTAGTTGGTATCCCATGATATGAAGTACCAGGACAGATGGGTGTGACGACCCTTTTATCCCAACATTCATGCCCTGTTGGCATCCTTCCTTGCTTTGTTCTCCGACAACCAGTGAGAGAAAGTCCAGATTTTCTTGTTTAAAAAAATAAATAAAATCTCAATTCTGCCGAACTTGTTGCAATATTGAATGTTTGATTTTAGTAGAACACTTTTCCCCTTTGACTTGATATCAGCCTTGGGAGATCCCCCGTCTTACTTTGAGAAAAGAAAAATTTCTCCGACTCTGAAAACTCAGAGTTACTGTTTCCTATAAACTATTTCATATAAACTGTTCACCACAGATGACCATAGTGGCAAAGCACCTAACTCCACATTCCTAACAATTAGTAGTGAAAAGTATTATTATTTTTCTGTAATTGCTATAAACCGAAACACTCTTTTTCCGAAGAGCGTTTTAATTCTTTGAAGAAGCATCCTTAAGCTCAATTCCCACATTTGTCAAAGAGCACATTAATTTATGTACTCAAGGTTTTTGGTTTTGTTTTTTTAAGTCTTCGTTGTTTCTTGTTTGTTTTACTGGGAAAATGGTACTGAAATGTGGTTGGATACCACGGAATAAAGGACTTATACAAAGAGGACATTGAGGGTCTGGTGCAGGAGTGAATGCCTATAGTCAAGAGGTTGAGGCAGGAGGATTACTTGCACCCAGGAGACTGAGGTCAACCTGAGCAATTTAGTGAGAAACCACTTCTAAAAAAGGTAAAGTTTAATATAATTTGTCAATTTAAACAGTCACTGCTGCTTTGGTTCAAGTTATGGTAAAAAAATTTTTGTTTGTTTGGGTTTTTTTTTTTTTTGGTTGTCTTTTAAAATCATTTCGGGTTGTGTTTTCTTTTCATTTTTGAGTGAACTTAAGTGTTGTTTTGTTTTTAATGTGCGTTTGTTTTATTTTATATAGGAATTCTTTTGTTTTGGCTTTTTTTGGCAGTGGGTTTCCCCATTGGCCTGGAACTTGCTATGTAGACCAGGCTGGAGCTCACTAGGCAGACAAGGCTGGGACTCACTTTTTCGACCAGACTGGCCTCACACTTGTGGCCTTTGCCTCTGAAGTGCTGCAGACGAAGTGTTGTTTTTAAGGAGTGTCTAAGTCAGGTTCAAGTTCCAGTGTCTGATGGCATTTGTATTCAATTCGCAGTGCAATTTAAGTCCTTAAATTATTTCCTTTTTGAAAAAGTCATTCTGAGTCATGTGGCCAGAGAGGTGCTAGTGCCAAGCTGAGATTACAACCTTGTATCTTTTGACTTCTAATCTAGTTCTTGTGATTCTGCCACCTGAAAGGATCAAGTCGCCTAGTAGAGTTAAGAATCATGGGAGAAAGAGTGACCACTTCTAGAAGGTCAAAATAGTACTTATATCGTTGTTGAAAATGAATTTAAATGCTAAATAGTTTTTATTTTTCTCACTTGGTACTGAGGATTAAACCTAGAGCCTGACACAGAGTAGGCAAGCATGAACTATAACCTTTCCCCTCCCTTTTCTATTTTGCGAGAGAGTCTTACCAAGTTAACCAGGTTGGCCTTGGCTTGTGACCCTCTTGTCTCAGCCTCCAAGTAGCTGGGATTACAGGCACACCCTCGCCAAGTTTGGCTCCATTCTTACTTGAGAATATCTTACTTCAGAAATTGGGCCAGTTGTGTTCTATCAGCCACAGAAAGGTCCACCACCCTGCAGCTGAGAAGCTCTGAGCGAGTGAGTCACTGACTCCGTGATATTCCACCCAAGGAGCCGCCAGTTCTGCCACCCCCAAAGCCCCTATTCAGAGGTTGAAAGTGGAGCTTGTATTGCAAACGATGCATGTCTATGCTTGACTGTTTGCTGTGCTAGACAAGCCCACTTCTTGGACAGGAAACACCAGGGAAAGGAGAGAGAAGGCTATGCCCAAACTGAAGAGGGGGACTCAGGGGGCCCTAAGGTTCCATGCTGATTGACTAGAATTCGTTTGCACACTGGACTATTCCCAGAAGGAGTCCCAGTTGGCTGTCTCGGCTAAGTGGGTAGTGCACAGGCTGAGCCTTTGGTGGTCTGCAGGTCTGACCTCCAGCCCAGATTCACAACTCAATGTCTGAACAAAGGACAGGCTCGCTTCCTCTTCTTTCTTGCACATACCACCTCCCCCCGCTTCTTTTTACTGGAAGGCACTGAAATCATCTCCAGAGATTGTTTTGTAGAAGACAATACAGAAATGAAGCCTATATGTTTCATGATGGCCTTCCTTGGAACTCACCAAAATGAGCCAAACTGAAAGTGAGAGGCTGGAGAGAGTGATTAAGAGCATGCATCATGGGTTGGAGAGATGACCAGTGTTTAAGAGCCCTCACTGTTCTTCCAGAGGTCCTGAGTTCAATTCCCAGCAACCACATGGTGGCTCACAACCATCTGTAATGAGATCTGGTACCCTCTTCTGGCATGCAGGCATAAATGGAGGCAGAATGTTGTATACATAATAAATAAATAGATCTTAAAAAAAAAAAGAATCCACACTTAAAAAAAAAAAGAGCATGCATTACTCCTTCAGAAGACCCAAGTTCAGTTCCCAGAGCCCGCCTTGGGCTGTTCACAACCTCCTGTAACTCTAGTTCATGGGATCGGATGCCCTCTTCTGGGATCCTGGGTACCCGCACTCATGCGCATATACCCATACACAGATACATATGCATGCATATAATTAAAAATAAGAGATGTAAGTGAATCATAATGCCAGTGCATTGCCATCTGTATATTGATACTGGTACAACTGGGCTGGTAATACCCAATAATGATAAAGCATCATTGTTGGTGAGTCACAGTGTGTGGGGGTGACACGCCCACAGCGAACTTACTTTCCAAGTCATCCTAGCAGAGCTGCACAGACAGTCCCCCACCTGGCAGTGATGTCATCCCTAGTTAGGTAGCTGTGATCTTCGGAGGTAAGGAAACACATCATCTGCATGCCGGTCCCCAAAGGAAGGATTTTCTGTTTAATGCTTGGGATATGTGCTACTTGGAGAATCTGTACCTGGAGTCTGGGTCAGTTCCAGTTATCTCCCTGAGATGAGATTTTTTTCAGAGGACTTCCTGTCAAGGAGAAAAATCGAATCTGCCCAATGTCTTGGCAGCAGCAGCATCAAAGAACACCAAGGGGGCAAGGTTCCTACAGGGGAGGCAGTGAGAGAGGTGGGCAGATATCATTGGAATCCATGCTGAGAGAAAGTCGAGCAGACCCAGGAGGAGCTTTTGAGAAGGCGCCGAAGTACAGAGGTCCTGTTGCGTCCTAGAGGAGACAGAATAAAGCAGGCCCAGCAGGGTAATCTGGTCTTCTCCAATCACCAGACCAAAGCCTCCACTAACGATGGTCTGAACCCACCCCTTCCTGCAGCATTCAGCAGGAGGCCTTGGTAGCCTACTAGCTCTGGCCTACGCCATGTTTTCTCATCTGAAATAGGCCTGGGGTTCTTTGCCTCTGGTTCCCCTGCTGTGGTGGATACAGGACCACCCAAGATATCCAGCTCTCTGCGACTTCTAGGCTGTTACGGGAATAGAGTGAGGCTGTGGTGAAACCCGAGGAACTGAAGCGTGGCTAAGAAAGCCTCGGATCCTCCATCTTTGTACCAAAGGGAAGGAGCTAGCAGGTATGAGTACCCGAGCAGGGAAAGGTGATTAGGAAACAGGAGGCTCTTAATCTGACTGCAATTAATCCTGAAAAGCAAAACAAAAACCCTGGCTTGAATAGTTAACCCTGTGGTCTCTTTCCAGAGGCATCACTGTTTTATTCCAAGAAAGGAAGCAGTCGCTTCAGTATTCTTAGTAGGTGACAGATACACACTGGGTACTCATGGCCTGAGACCTCACCAAGTCCTCTCAGCAGGTCCATTGTGAAAATGGAGGTAGCCCAAACAGTTGAGGGGACTGAGCCAGGGGTAGGCTGTCCTCCCTTAAGGTCACACATTTTAAAAGTGGCCCTTTCTGCTTCATGTCTGAGTCTGGTAACCTGTGGAAACAGCCTTCTGCTTCCGTCAGCTACCCACTCTCCTGAGGGAAACGTCTCTGCTGAAAGGCCTGAGTGTGAGATGTGTCACAGGAAGAGCTGAGCCCGAGGCACTGAGTTTGAGGTCTCTGTTTGACTGCTGATAACATGTGTGCACATGTATGTTAGTGCATGAGAAAAAAGAAGTGTAAACTCGCTGTCAACTTTTTGCACAGGTGAAGGGCCAGGATTTCTCTAGCTCTGGCTGTCCTGGAACTCTCTGTGTAGACCATACTAGCCTCAAGTCACAGAGACCCACCAGTCTTTGTGTTCCAAGTGCTGGGACTAAAGGCATGCACCACCAAGCCTGACTGTTCTAGTATTTTCTTATTACTGAGAAAACAGAAAAGAAAACTAATGAGCACCAAGAAGAGTAGTCACCTGTCCCGTGTCCATGAAGGGGCTTTTGCCCTCTTCAGTTCCGCTCGCTTTCTGTTGATGAGGTGCAGCCGACCTACCATCTAGAAGCCTGCAGCAGGTGTTCCGGGTTGGAACCCTGGCTCCTCCTCCTGCTTGCTGCATGTCATGGATTTCTTCTGTGGGAAGTGATTGTAGCAAAGTCCTGCTTGTATGGGGTTTGTTTGAGGATTTGATGAGTCGGTGGACACAAGGTGTCTAGAATAGTGTTACTGTTCTTAGTTGAAAAGATTTGGGTTTCTCATGTTGGAATTAAAGCAACCAGATAGAACAGAAATCAGCAGAAAGGAGAAAGTTGGTGATCTTCCAGAACTCTGAGCACGGCCGCCATTTTGGTTTGGTTTTGGTCTGAGTTAGCCCTCATTCAGAAAGGTCCCATTTCTTGTGTTCCTCAAATAATTTTCCCCTCTTGCTTAAGAGCAGAAGCACAGGTTTCTTGGTGGAATGAAGGAGTGGGGGTCACTCAGTGGGGTCTTCTTTTTATTTCAACCCCCCCCATTTTTTATTGAGGATTTAGTAGGGGTGGTCAGTAAGAGTACAGCCCAGGAAACAAACTGAAGAGGTCAGTTTTCATTTTAAAGTGTGGTCTTTAAAAAGAATAAACAAAAAGCCAACTTGGAAAAAGTGCCTAGCACTATCACCAAGCATCACTTGTCCTGTCTACCCATGTGTGTCTGAAGTCACCGTGTTTGGCACGAGAGTTTGCTCACTGGGTTGCCAAATATGAGAAGATAAAAAGTTCCAAGTCTCAAAGAAGTTCCACCTTCTTGAGGATAGAAAGGGTTTGGGGGTACATATGGATAGGGGGCCCTGAGGTGTGGGGAGAGGGGTTTACAGACAAGGGAAATAAAGCAGTTGGCCACCTACACAGAAAACAGCAGCTATTGTGCGTGGAGTGTTTGACCCTTGGTAGCAAAGGTCACCCATCAGACACCTGGCATGACCAGGTAATGAGTCACTGGTTTCAAGTTGTTTGAGCTAGACACAATTTGGACAAATTCCTAGACCAATTTCAGATTCTTGGAAACAAGGTGAAGAGTTGTCCCCTAGTGAACACACTTCATCATGTTACCCACCTTGAAGCCAGCAGACGCCTGTTCCTTTGCTACATAGCCTAGTGACTTCTTTTCTAATAGGATCTTTTTTATTAATCAATTTTGTATTAATTTATTTTTTACATCATTTATTTGGGAATTTCCTCCAAGTTCTCTAAGATCCACCATTTCTTCCATCAGACCCTAATTCTGTGTCCTTTTGTGTTTGTTTGTTGTTGAGAAGACACTGTCTAGGCAGATGTCCTACTCCAAGGACACCATACAAACTTTCCACCTCTGAGTGACTTTTATAATGAGCAAAGAGTCAGCCAGCCATAGAAGGTGAGGGAGGAAGATTGGCGTGAGTTTGAAGCAAGGTTGGTCTGCATAGTCACTCCCAGGACAGCCTGGACTGCTAGCTACTAGCATCAAATGAAATCAGAGGGTTGGTTCAAGCTTCCCCTCCATTTCAACACCAAGAATTTTTACTTTTGTGTTTTAAGAAAATGAGGGGACTAGGGAGATGGTTCAGTGGTTGAGAGCACTGACTGCTCTTCCAAAGGACCTGGGTTCAATTCCCAGCACCCACATGGCAGCTCACAACTGTTTATAACTCTAGTTGGAGGGGACCTTACACCCTTATGCAGATATACACACAGGCAAAACACCAATACACATAAAATAAAATGAAAGAAAGAAAAAAGAAAAGAAAAGGAGGTACTTCTAATAGATTTCCACAGTCCCACTATACCAAGGCCAGCACTGGTCCCTGGCCACATGAATGAATGAAAGAAAGGGCCTACTCAATTTGCTGGTTTGGAGATGGTTTGTGTAACACTTGGTCGCAGAAGTGAATGGGCTCATTCTGAAGTTACACATTGTTCTGAGAGTTCCAGGTAAAATTCTCATGCTGATCTTCAGTTGTTTTCTGTCTACATGTGTTTTGGCAGGAGTTTCTGTCCTGCCAGCCAGCTCCCAAATAACCACACAGAGACTTATTACTAATTATAAATGCTCTGCCAATAGCTTAGGCTTATTACTAACTAGCTCTTGTAATTCAAATTAATCTATTTCTGTTAATTTATATGCTGCTATGTGGTTCATGACTTGTTACCTCATTTTATTCCTGATCCCTCTACAACTGGTTAGTGACTCACCCTTCTTCTCAGTGTTCTGTCAGTCTAGGTCTGCTGCCCAACCTCTTCCTGCCTAGCTATTGGCCAGATGACTATTTATTAAACAGTGTGAGCAACACATCTTCACAGTGTACAAAAGGATTATTCCACAACACATGTATATTTGTGTGCATTAAGTGCACTAGTCTTAAGCACTGAGTCTCATATATGGACACTCAAGTAGGCGGCACCTAAATCTAGGAGAACTTCTCCTTCCTCCTCACAGACACCGAAGTGGCTCTGTGACCCATAGGTTCCTTCCCAAGGGCAACTGCCGACCTGAGTTCTGACACCATAGGCAAGCTATGTGTTAGACTTTATAGAGATGAAAGGCTGTGGGAGATTTGCTGTGGGAGATTTGCCACACCCAGTGTGGCATCTGGAGTTTCACCCTCACTGCACGTGGAGCAGTGTGCTTCCTCACCGAACGAGCGTATCCCATTGTCTGAAACCCACTGTAGTAGACTGTGGTGTGACTATATCTCATCAGCCATTCTGTTGGACCAGGCTTTGGGCTCTTTCCAATTCGGAGCAATAATGAAAAGCACTGCTACAAGCATTTATGTGCAATTCCTAATTAGTGATTGGCATGGCCCTCCCACTTCTTTGGAGACCTGTGCAGGTGCCAAGGTGCAGGTGGGTGATATTCATGAATGCTGCTTTCGTAACCCTGAATGAGATTTTGAAAAACAAAACAAAACTGGTCAGTGCTTACAAAGTGACTTGAAATTTAAAATAAGAGATTGCTTACTTGGAGGCTGAGGGAGGGTAGAGCTCAATGGTAGAACACTTGCTTCATATGCTCAAGGCCTTGAGTTTGATTCCCTAGCACACCAAAAAAGAGAGGGGGGGGGGGAGGGAGAGAGAGATGGTTTACCTGGAAAAGCCGCCGATGAAATACTTGTTCCAAGTAGTGTGTCTCCTCAAGCAAGTTGCTAGACATGTGCGGGCTCCTGCTTCGTCACCTGTAAAATGTGCATAGTATTAATGTCATGCAAAAGTAGGGAGCTGTTGCAAGGACTGGATTAGAATTAAGTGAAGTATTTGCATAGGGCTCAGCTCATCTAAGCCCTCACTTGCTGTGACTGATTTTTTTTATGCTAATGATCATGCAGGATAAAGTCAAAGACGCTCTGAAGTGGCACCAGCTTATTAACACAGCCAGCGCAAACCGGTGACCTGTCTAATGTCTCCTGTGAAGTGAGAGTGTTGCTGCTTCTCTCGCTTTTAACCCCTTGTGCATCTGTTCTGCTCTTTAATTGTATGGCGCTCTATCTTTAACAAAGACTGTGGAAGTGCAGGAACAGAGGGAAACCTAGGCTGAGAAACTCTGGTCGCTATGGGATCAGCATTAACCTCTAGACTTAGTTCTGACTTTGAGGTACAGTCAAGATGTTTGTGATTTGCACATCTGACTTAGTTTATCCCCCCACCCCACCCCCAGACCTCCAATAATAGACCGTAATTAGAATCTGACCCCAAGAATTCCAGAGACCAGAGAAATAACCCATCTCTTTCCAGCCTTAGAAATAAGTGGACTCGTGCACTTGCACAGTGGAGCCACGTTGGTGTCAGGGATCAGCTGTCACCACAGTACAGCTCAGGTGGACTTGATGAGACCGGCAGCATGTGAGATGAAAAAGCTGGCACTGAAGAAGCAGAGAATTCATCATTGTGCAAATTATCTTCAGCCTAGGACTCCAGATTTATGTTCCTGTCCTCGTTAATAGTGACAATGGAAGCTATTCCGCTGGGTGACCATTCAAAGAAGGGAAAAATAACTCCACCCACACCTAAAGGTTTTCCTAACTTTATAGAAATTTAAGTGTTTCAACTTTTTATTTTGAAATAGTATCAGACTTACAGGAAAATTGCCCTGTCTCCACCCAGATTCCCCAATGTCAGCCCTCTGCCACAGTCACTGTGTTCTTTTTCTTTCTCTGTGTTCTTCTTTCCGCTGGGTGACCATTCAAAGAAGGGAAAAATAACTCCACCCACACCTAAAGGTTTTCCTAACTTTATAGAAATTTAAGTGTTTCAACTTTTTATTTTGAAATAGTATCAGACTTACAGGAAAATTGCCCTGTCTCCACCCAGATTCCCCAATGTCAGCCCTCTGCCACAGTCACTGTGTTCTTCTTTCTCTTCTTTCTCTGTGTTCTTCTTTCATATGTGCACATATGTACCTTCCTTGTTTCTGAACCACTGTGCCCCCTTTGCCCCAATTTTCATTGTGCTCCCTAAAATCAAAGCTTTCTATTGCAAATTATAGTGTAATCATCAAACTTGGGAGAAAGAAGAAGAACAATATTGAAGCTGTGTTTACGCAGCTACCAAAGCTGCGGGCTATATTCAGATCCCACCTAACTGATACCCCACTGATGGCCTCTGTTGCAAATGAAATGAGGTTTTCGGTTCAGAATCCAATCCAAGATCACACCCTCAGTATGAGAAAACCTTTAGCTTGCCGACCAGCTAGCCTGGTGTATACAGCAGTAAACAGCAAAGAAGAGACTCTGCCTCAAATAAGGCCTGAGATGCAACTAGACACCCACAGCTGTCCTCTGACCGCCCTGTTCTTGCTGTGGCATGTATCCACTCTCGCCCCCTCAAACACATGAATGCTCACACTCATTTTTTTTTTTTAAAGAAAGAAAATCCTATAAGATAACATATCAACAGAAAGGGGCAGTAGGACACCTAGATCAGAAGAAGGTCTTCTGAAATATTTGCCTGTACATAGGGGGATTAAAATAAACCCGCTTACTTTATTGATTGTGTACACAGAAAGTCTGATCAGGAAAAGAACACTTTTACTGGCCTGTGAGTCCTGGTGGTCCTGTCTGTAGTCTGTTGGGTGTTAAATATTCTGATCATATATTTACCCTCTCCTCCGAAGGTTGTATAGAGTCACAGACGTGCATCCCAAGATAGTACCCGTTGCAATTCTCTCTTCAGACAGTTGTAACAGTAGCTGCATTTGCTTTGACAGATGTGGTGTTGGAGAAGGCCATGCACAAATGCATCTTGAAGCCCCTCAAGGGCCACGTGGAAGCCATGCTGAAGGACTTCCACACGGCCGACGGCTCGTGGAAACAACTCAAGGAAAACCTACAACTTGTACGGCAGAGGAACCCACAGGAACTGGGGGTCTTTGCCCCGACTCCTGACTTGGTGGAGCTGGAGAAAATCAAAGTTAAATTCATGACCATGCAGAAGATGTATTCACCAGAGAAGAAGGTCATGCTTCTGCTTCGGGTCTGCAAGCTCATCTACACGGTCATGGAGAACAACTCAGGTGAGGCAGTCTGTCACTCTGTCCAGACTTCTGTCTGCCCCCGTGTCCCCTCCCTTCAGTCTCTAATGTCGCCTATCAGCCTATAGAAATACAAGTGCAGCTGGTGGACTTTGTCACACGAGGCTCATACAACAGAATCCTCTCAGCCAGTGATCGTGGATAAGGACAAGAGCTGCCTACAGTCCTGACTTAAATAGAGAGTTAGTGCGATACAGAGCTTACGAAGATACTGTCCTCCCCCTGGGAATCTGCTTCTTGGCCGGGGGACTTTGGCCACCTTAATCTTCTGCCCTGCGGTTTCCACAGCTATTCTTACATATGACCCTCTCCTTTAGAACTGAGAATTATGTGAGGCAACTCAATCTGAACCCCAAGTGCAACAGGAATATTATGGAGAACGTTTACCGCACCCTGGCTCATGGGGGTTTGTGGCAATAATCTACATCACATGTATGAGAAAGTGTTTGGTAGAGGTGAGGCTCTGTTAGCCAGTTCTTTAATATGGGCTGAAGCATAGCGATCAGAACTCGTCACAGAATTGCAAAGTAGGAAATAAGTCCTCAGATTTCCCCCGGCTCTTCCCTAAAGATACAGAAGTACCCATGATTCATGGGTAGTGGCTGAACCCGCCCTGTTCTGGCCTTCAGGGAGCTTCCTGTTATACAGCGGGCAATTACCAACTTTTTCCTGACAGAAATTGCCTTAGTAGAGAAGCGACAGACTCTGTTACCCATTGATGAAGTAGATAGGAATGCATGACTACTCAGTGAGGACCTTAACCTCTGAGCTCTTGGGACCAGGGAAATGGTTTGGTGAGCAAAGCATTTGTCAGCTGATCATAAGGACCCAAGTTCAGATTCCTAGCATCCGCATAAATGCTGGGTGGATGTGTGTGGTAGCCTATGCACAATCCCACACTCAGGAGGCAAAGTCAGGACCCCCATGGTAATCTGAATAGCTGGAATAGCCAAAGAGGTGAGCTCCGGGTTCAGAAGAGATTCTGCCTCAGTAAATACAAAAGAGATCAATTGAGAAAAATACCTAATGTCAACCTCTGGCCCCTACATGCATGCACACACTTGTGCATGTATATACACACACACACACACACACACACACACACAGAGAGAGAGAGAGAGAGAGAGAGAGAGAGAGAGAGAGAGAGAGAGAGAGAGAGAGACTGTAGCTATTGCCAGCCTGTGGACATAGCCTCTGAAATTTGAAGCACGTAGCTCTATAGTTCATGAGATCATTTATAAAAATTTCCAAACTAATACCTGCTCAGGATTACATTGTTCAGTAGCATTGTCTTTCTGCCTGCACACTGGTAACATTTAAGACATGATCATCTTCACTGTGGGGGCTGTCCTGCTTCCTGTGGGGAATGCGAGCAGCATCCTGGGTACCATTTACACTCTCTCTCATCTTCCAACTGTGATCATGGAAAATGATCCAGATACTCTCAGTGTTCTCTTGAATAGCAAAGTGACAACAGGTAAGAACCACCATTGCAAAGAACACAAAAAAATAAGGACCTTTTATTTGTTTGTCTTTTACTTATATTGTTGTTAATCAGGTGCTATCATCAACCTGTGCTTAAATGAACAAATTAAATGAACATTGAGCACAGAGCAGATTTTTTTTTCCTGGTTTAAGTTTGATCTGTCATTACATTTGTGATAAATGGGCACAGAACACAGTCAGTGAGCCAGAAAGAATTAGCCTAAGGAAATATTTTATTAAGGGTTTATATCATGCCTTGCTAACAGTTGAAAACACTTACAGGCACTTTGTTCTAGTGTACAAATCTTAAAAGTGGGAAGAAGACCTGAGCTGTGTTGACTGTCTCATAGGCATTCATTCTGAGACTATGAACAAGGGGCCAGTCTCAGTAAACAGTGGGGAGAGTCAAGGGGCCACGAAGGTAGAATTCCAGAAACTCCCACGCCCGGTTATAAGTAGCACGTTTCCCCAGCATGACTCCTTGGTGGCTAATAATAGCAACAAATAGGATGTGAAAGCAAGTAGCACTGACAAAAATAGCCCACTCTGCCCTCTCTTCCTGATCCCAGGGAGGATGTATGGTGCGGATGACTTCTTGCCAGTCCTGACCTATGTCATAGCTCAGTGTGACATGCTGGAATTGGACACGGAAATCGAGTACATGATGGAGCTCTTAGACCCATCCCTGCTGCATGGAGAAGGTAATGTGATCTGAGCGTGTCAGAGGAACTGGGCATCTAGGCTTTGTAGGGAGAGGGGGGCTGTTGGCAGGGGTTGATGCGTTTTAAAATTGAGATGAATTTGCTTTTGTGGAATGTAAAATTAGCCATTTCGAAACAGGCATCATGGTTCACACCTGTCATCAGCATTTAGGAGGTTGAAGCAGCAAGATTGTGAGTCCCAGACAGGCCTGAGCTACAGAGCAAAGAACTGTCTCAAAAAGCACAGTGAGGGCTGGGGAAATAACTCAGTCAGTGAAGTGCTTGTGGACTTGCGTTCAGGCCTCAGCACTGCACGTCAAAAAGCTCAGGGTGGAGGTATAAATCAGAAGTCCCAACACTGGAGACACAACACTGAAAATAGGTAGAGTCCTAGGACTGGCTGGTCAGCCAGCCTGAACAAATCAGTGAGCTCCAGGCCAATGAGAGATCCTGTATTAAAAAACAAGGTGTATGGCATCTGAGGAATAGCACCCAAGGTTGTCCTCTGGTGTCCACCTTCACGCACCCACACATGTGCGCTCTCTCTCACACACACACATGCTCATACACACACACACACACACACATACACACATGCTCATACACACACACACACACTCATACACACACACACACACGCTCATACACACACACACACACACACACACACATGTGCGCGCGCACTGTTAAAAGTTCAGCAATGGGTAGTAAATACAGAGTATTGAACAACTACCACCTCTATCTAGCTCCAAAGCATCTTTATTACCCCAAATACAACCCTGTGGCTGGGAAGCCAGTTGTGGGGGGTCCTTGACATCTTCCTGGTTCACCATACGACTAATTGTTTTCTAGCTTAAAACTACTGGGTATTTTAGTGCGTGCCTGTAATCCTAGAACTTGTGGAAGGATCAGAAATTCGAGGTTATTCTTGACTAAAAAGCGAGTTTGAGACAACGTGAGATCTTGTTCCCAGGGGATGCATCACCTAGGCATCTCTGATGAAGGGAATCAAATCATTATCATCCCCAGAATATTCTTTAATGTCCTCTGTCCTCTAACTTAAATCTACCATGCTTGATTTTCCTGTCAGAGACCTTGATTTTCCTATCATGTCCCAAGGCATGTCCTCCCCTCTTCCCCTTCCCCTTCTGGTCAGAGCCAGCTTGGGATAAGTATCCTCCATCCTGTCTCCAACCAGAGGCAGATATGAATGAGTTCTTGGACCTTTATCTCTTGCCTGTTCCTAGCATCTCGGTGAAATTCTCAGCCAGGGACCCAGATACTTCATTATGAACCCGTAAGACCCTCTGTGTCTCTTCATTTTCCTGGGCTTGGGCAGGAGAGAAAATGAGTGTGGCTCTGTCCAGGCACCGAGGCAGACATCTGTAAGCTCCAGCGGCAAGCCTTCCCTTTTCCCACCATGTGATTATTGCAGTTTGGGGTTTATCTTGGTGGTTTCTGGTAGCAAGAAGATCCCTTGAGGCTTTGGGGAAAAGAGTGTGCCAGTCTCCCCTAGAAAAATCACCCTTCTCTTATTGACAGCGTGTACTTAGGACAGACAGATGCTTACGTCTTGTGGTCTGAGGACAGAGACAACCATTTCCTGCCCCTTTTTCCTGGCAGTGCCTCAGCGTGAGGCCCCGTGTTTCAAGCTTGTCCTCTTAAAGGAGAATGTCATAAGCTCTGTGTTGTGACAGAGGGGCAGGACTGTCTTCACCTGCAGGAATCCCCGTGAGGAGAAAAAAAAAGAAAAAAGGTCACACCGTGCCGTAGGAACAGCTGGTGTGCTCCTCTGCACCAACTGTGTCAGACCCTGCTGGTCTTCCTTCCTCGGGAGGGCATGGCCCAGGCAGGCTGGCTGTGGCTCTGGACTAAGCGGCAGAGCATTGAACTGCAGCTCCTCCGATCCAGATCTGCAGGGCTGCGGTCATGTGTCACAGAACCTCGCTTTCTGTGGTCTGTCCGAAACTCTCTTGGGTCGGGTTTACAGCAGTCATATGTCTTTCCTGCTGTGTAAGCGGGTATTCTCATTTGCAGTCCCAGTACCACGGATTCCCTTGCAAGCTCAGAGCTCTCGCTTATGGCGGGATATAGTTGGGCTGAAATGTGAAACCTTCTTCTAATTGTAGCCACATGTTTCAAAGTATGGTCAATTCTGTGTTTCCAGCGTTTGAGGTTTTCTCCTTAGTGGCCTGAGCACGCTGGGGCCATGGTATCAAATTCAAGGATCCCTTCACCACCCCACAAGGATTGCAGCCCCCAGAGCCACAGTTAAATGCTGACACCAGGACAAAGTCTGTAGCGATTCCTGAAGTCCTTGTAGATTCCCCTGAACTTCACTGTGTGGCATTTAGCTAGCATTTTACCCTGAGTCATGTGTGGTTTGCTCACAGGACAAATACTAAGATCAATAATTCATAGCAGAGGCTGTCATAGAGATCTTAAATCATGGGTGGTGGGGTCGGGATGTGAGCGGACTGGGTTGAGGGTGTGTTCACATGTTAGAGTGCTCGCCTAGCATGCATGAGGCCCTGCATCATAAAGTACTACAAAGAAAGAGAAAGAGAAAGAGAAATCTCCATTAGTGACTGTAAACAACAAACCCGCTTTGCCAAGTTCAACCCAATGCAGGTCTCCAGGCCCGCTACCCATGCTCCTGAGAGCTGAAACCATTTAATCCTGCACATTGATCAGAAAGCGTTCTGCAAGTTCCTCTGTGAGCAATTAAATGCTTTGGCCATGAAACTGACCCTTCTGAAAATAAGGCGCTTAGCTGCAATGAATGTCTAGTCTACACCTGAGTGAGTGGTCAGCGACTATCCTTTATTCTATGTCCCCTCTTCTGTGGAGCAGGGATCCTCCACTCTGGGGAACACGGATTCAGGTCCTTTCTCTTACACTCTCCCTCCTCCCAACTCTGTCTTGAGCACATAATAGAACTTCAATGGATATTTTGACAAAGAATGTCTTTAAATATAAAAATTTAAAATTCAGAGAATTCTTGCTACGCATTCAAGGTGCCCCTTACTGGCGCCCAAGCACACTTGCAAACTCTTCTGCAAGCAACTAATTTTTAAGAGAAACCTAGAAGAATGCATAGGCGTCTTACAATGTGGTATGTCTGTTAGCACTCCCCGCAAACACAAGAGGACACAATTTTAAGGACACTCCTAGAAGGACACCACTCTCTTTAACATGTAAATGCTATTCTTTTTTTTTTAAATGTGGAGACAGAAATGCTGTCAGCTCTGCGATGCTCCCTGGCCCCAGCATGGCCATAAATCTGTGAGATGAATGCATGAGTAGGATGAAGATGCGAGTGATGTACTCTTTGATGTGCGCTCTTTGATGTGTGCTCTCTGACGTGTGCCTCTGTGGAAGAGATGGCAAAGTCACAGTCCACTTCCGCCTGCATAGGCTCTGTGCCTATGGATTCAACTAACCATGGGTGGTGAATATTTAGGGGAGAAAATGAAATGCAAATTTTTCATCGTCTTTTTTTCTTCGGCTCTTTGTGTAGTGTTTCTGTTGTATGGGGTATAGGAATCATGTATCTAGCCATGATTTAAGATTTATAGGAGTATTATGTAAATTATATGTAAATACGGCGCTGTGTTATATGAATATTTACCATCCATAAAGTTTAGTATACAAAGGTCGGATCATAGACCCTGCACCCCCGAGGACAACTGTATACAATATGCCTTTAACACTAGTACACCTCCATGGTCATCACCAGTGTGACACTCTTGAGAACCCACTCTCTCTGCTCCTCCAGGAGGCTATTACTTGACAAGCGCCTATGGAGCACTGTCTCTGATAAAGAATTTCCAAGAAGAACAGGCTGCAAGGTTACTCAGCTCAGAAACCAGGGACACCCTGAGGCAGTGGCACAAGCGGAGAACCACCAACCGGACCATCCCCTCCGTAGATGACTTTCAGGTAGGTACCCACCTCGCTTCCCTCTTCTATAGCACATGAGCTCAGGACCCAAGGTCCTAGCTCAGATGAATCATCTGGTGGAAAAGGAACAATGAAGCCACCCTCTAACCTTGCTGTTTCACTTCTGTTTCTTTAAACCTGTAAAGAGACGCGACTCAGCTGTCAACGGGCCATGTCCCCATTGACTACACTAAAACACAAGAAATGCACTGACTGTGTCTAACCCATCACACACCCTGACTCTGAAAACCAGTGAATGATGGTGGGGAGGATTTCTTGTGCCCCATTGTGAGCTTGTGGCTCATTGGCAGTGTTAGCTCATCACCACTACCCAGCTTCACAAGGAGGATGGTATTGAATGTAGCTAGGCTGGAGAAAAGTAGAGATTCCAAACCTGGCTGGTAGGATAGTTCAGTGGTAGACTGAATGAATGTACAAGGCCCTGGGTTCCATCCCCAGCACTTACAGAAAAATATTGAAAGTCAAGGTACAGTTTCTCGTCAGTGTGAATCACTTTAGCACCAACATAAATAGAAATATAAGTATCGCCTCATAAAGGATACACACAGGTTTGGCCCACAGTTGGCTGCCATTAGGACAACGAAGTCAAATTAAGGCCAGATTCCTCCTAGAACATTTGGCCTGCTGTGAAGCACCTAACCTGACAGGTCGACCAAAGGAGAAACCCAGGCAAGGGCCTAGGATATCCAGTTTCCTCAGGAAACACTGGGTGTTTACCCTGCAGCCCACCTGGTTGCCCTTTGGGAAATGGGGGAGGTACAACAGCATATCTTTTGTCTCTCCTTCCCCCCTTTTTTCCCTCACTCTCCAAACAGAATCCCCAGGAATCTCAGCTCAGCATTTAGGGCAGAGGCTGGCTCAGTTTGAGGGTGAACACTGCAACCAGGCCCCAGTTAGGTTTCCAGACTGGGCTGCTAGGCCTGTATGAGTCCCAGTGAGTTTTGTTCCCTGAGGTGAATTAGGGCTATAGAAGGCTGTTCCTGACCCAGCAACCATTGATTTACTTTTGCCCATGCAATGGTGATGAACCAGGCCGCAACTGTCTTTCGGTAGTCTTCTGAAGGCTTCTGTGGAACTCTGAAGCCTGGCTGTGCCGCACAGCAGGTACACTAGAAGGAACCTGGAAAGGTGGGATGAATTCGCCTTAGTGCCCAGATTCACCTCCCCTGCCTTTTCTCTCCCTCTTCTTATTTTTCGGAAAACAACCTTTGGTTCAAAGTCAGCCCATGCTTCAAAAGCCGGGTCAGCATGTTCTTCTCCAAGATTGCAATTTTCTTAGAAATTCCTTCCAGACACATAAACTACAAAGCAAGAGCACATGCTGTGCCCCCACCCCCCACGCCCCCACTTGCGTTGTTCAAGAGCATCCACGTGGTAAGTTATTTAGCTCATAGCCTTATGGGCTATGCGTGGAGGAGGTCCTGAGGGTCTGCACCCTCTGAGATCAGAGAAAATGAGGAAAGTACATTCTTCTTCCACCAGTAGGCTTCTCTGTCTACTCATGCGATCACCACTGACTACCAGAAACTCCTAACCTAGAGACCCATGGTGCCCAGCCCCCACACACCACAGAGCCCTTCCTTAGGCACAGGCCCTAGCCACTGACCTCACTCACTTTCAAGACGCACGTCTCCCCACAGAACCACCCAAGAGAGTACATTCTGAGCGCTCAGGTCATGGATGAAAACAAAAATATAGAAATGGAACTCACGTACCAAAGGTCATACACACAACCCCCCCAACGCTCCCCCTTACTGGAAGAAGAATGTTCCTTAGTAGCCAACACAGTGAAATGTCTCGGTTTCCTCGCTGGGGCTGTGTAGACTACTCTCTCCAGGAGTCCTTGGATAAATGCACAGAGTACCACGAGGATGGGAGAAGCGATGTGAGGTCTAATGGCTCATGCACATGCTCTGAAGACCGACCTTCGTATCTGAAAGTGTGGCTCTCCACCTGAGTGCCACTTGGCCCAGCCTCCCTTCTGCAAAGTCATCAGGTTGGCCAGTGTCCTCCCTCCAGATGGCATGAAATGTCTTACGTGTCCAGAGTACACGATCCTTCTCAAGAGCCTCCCCTCCCGTATGCCAGTTATGCCTCCTAGCAGCCCCAGGAGAAGTTGGCCCTCTCAACCAGGATTGCCCAAACTAAGAAGCAACAATGTATGTGTTCTCTAGATGCAGCTAGAACTTGACTAGGCCTTCTCTGCTTTGTGTGTAACCATTTTGGTTGGGAGCCTGTAACAGCTGAGCCATCTCTCCAGCCTGTATGTAACCATTCTTAAGGACCTGGAAATAAAGGAGCTACCCAGAGTAACACAATCTTGGCAACTGCTTCGTGTCATAGGAGCCTATGCTTGCACCATAGGAATCAACAGGCTTTACTGCCTCTCAGGGTGGCGGACACCTACATGATTCTCAATGGCAAGCCTGCACCATCTCCTTGTACTTCCCGCAGCATCACGCTGTGCTTAGTCAGCTCCATCTCCAAAGTCTTCTTGCAGACTTGACATCCCCTCCCCCGGATTCTTCCCACACTACACCCTGAGCCACTGAGAGCCCTGTGTAAGGTTTCACCACGTGAGATCTCTATTTGGGGAGAATGGGCAGGCATCAGCAGTTTGCCTAAGCATTCTTGTCTTTGCTTAGACTTCCCAGAACAGCACAAAGCGAGCATCATATGTGCTGGTGTGTCGAGATGCTTTAAATCCTTCCTGCAAACTCCTAAACCAGACCCTTCTGCTGTTTTCGTTATTTTTCAAGCTGGGAAACATCCCAGCTCTGGATGTGGTTCACGCTCTTACTCAGGATTTCTTCAGCAGCTGGCTTTAATGGATAAAGATGAAAACCAGGGCAGACGGGACTTCCTGTTGCTTCTCTTTGCAGTGAGCTAAAATGTGGGAGCTCAGTCCACGCCATAGTCCTCACCACTGTCCGGGTTCCAATCAGTCTTCCCTGGCAATCTGCGTGGTCTGGCTAGACGTTGGGACAAACACTAGCCTTGAAGTGGCTTGTTCAGCCTCGCACTTGCCTCTGAGCTATGGCTGCCTTCCCATCTGCCCTTGCTCCTGACATCTCTGTTTCTACTTGCAGAATTACCTCCGAGTTGCCTTCCAAGAGGTCAACAGTGGCTGCACAGGGAAGACCCTCCTTGTGAGGCCCTACATCACCACAGAGGATGTGTGCCAGCTCTGTGCTGAGAAGTTTAAGGTGGAGGATCCTGAGGAGTACAGCCTCTTTCTCTTCGTTGATGAAACGTGGCAGCAGCTGGCAGAGGACACTTATCCTCAAAAGATCAAGGCTGAGCTGCACAGCCGGCCTCAACCCCACATATTCCACTTTGTCTACAAGCGAATCAAGAATGATCCTTACGGTGTGATTTTCCAGAATGGGGAAGATCTCACTCCCTCATAAAGGACACATGGGACTTCCCATTGATGTACCCAAAAGGGAGCTAGGAGTCTAGCCTTCTGGCTGCCACTTGTTGAGCTTGAAAGACAGTCACCTCCTCAAGGACCCCTCAGTTCAGTGACTAAGCCATCCATAGGCTGACTTAGCCAAGGGCATCTTTTAGATACATTGCCCATATGAGGTAGCTGGGGTTCACGAATAGTAATATTCTCCTCCAGAAATGGACAATTGCATTTGATGGTTCAGGTGTCCAGAGATCACTGGCTGCTTCACCTTAGCCAGTTTCTGGGTTGGCTTTCATGTTTGTATATGTGCTGAGGAAACACTTAAGGTACAAGCTTTTCTCTTGGATTCGATAGCAGGTGTTGACAAGACTGGCAATGTGTCAGGTAGCTCTCAGCTCCGTGGACGGCTCCATCCTTCCCTCTTTCCTCTACCCTTCATTCTATGTTTTTTACAAAGAGCCTTTGTGGTTTTTTTATATATTTCATAGAAAATTTTATAGCAGTTGCAGGTAAACTGTCAGGATTGGTTTTTAAAATATTTTTGTAACTTTAAAATATTCTATAAGTATGCATGTGATTTAACCTTTAATATTTGAAGATAAATCTCTTGCTGGATTTGAGAGTATCGCGTTTCAGATGTCTCTCTTCTGTAACTGGATGTTTTGGCAAATTTGTGGGGAGAGACTGCTGGTTGTCTTAAAGCAATCCCTGACACTGGCCACAGACCGCCTTTGAAGAATCTGATGTACTGTTACCGTGTTCACTTTTAGTGGTGTCGTCTGTTTGCTATTTGCTTATATTGTTAAGCAATTGATGCTGAAGAGTAGGAGAGAAATGAATGTAGAGAGAGGTAGAGAGAGAAACACAGACTCTAAGGAGGGGGCTGAGGAATGCAGCCTGCAGGCTCAGGCTTTAGGGGGAATCAGAAAAGGAGTCAGTCCTGAAAATATGTGCAACAGCGAGGTTTGACAAAGATCTGTTCCATACGCTATCTGCTTTAGGAAGCATTTTAAAAATCCCCACAAGGGAAGTAAATCAAGGATAACGCTCCCTGTGCCCCTTTTGTAGGCCCAAACTGATGGCATCCAATTATTTTTAGGTAGAAATCAAGTAATGTATAATATGGCTTTTGTTGAGTTCAGTAAGATGTTGATGGGAAAGGAATGCACCAAAAAGCAAAACCAAACCAAAAACTCCTCTTTATTGTAATCATGGGCAGTGGCTGGGATGTGGCTCAGTGGTAGAGCTGGCGTGCACAAACCAGCATACTGGGTTCCATCCTCAACATGACAAAACAAGACAAACGGAATACACACAGCAACATGGATATATGGTGAAGTTAGATTTATGTTGTATAAAACGAATTTCTGGGCACACATACTAAAAGGGTCATGTATCAGTGTAATACAGGTCATTGCACAAACAAAAACATGTTATTGTACTGTGTGAGGATGCACAGGATTTGGGGAGAATTTGTATCTTGTGTCCTTGGCTTTTGTTGTCCTAGAACCCTGAGCAATACTGTGCTGTGCTTCCTTTTGTAAATGATTTTTTTCAATGGAATTTTGCACATAATACATTGTAATACTGTACAATAATCCTGTGTAAAAATAATTTTTTTCAATATTCTTCAGTTGTCTTTTTTTTATAGATGATTTGTTTTAGTCAGAATATAATCAGGTGCCCAAAGATGCTGGGAAAATGTACATGATAATCATAGCCCTTGGGACACTTGGGAGGCAAAGGCAGAGGTAGGTGGATCTCTGTGAGTTCCAGGTCCACCTGGGCTACATAATGAGACTCCGCTTCAAATAACACACACACACACACACACACACACACACAGGGGCAGGCACAGAGCACATGACAATAAATGTCACATTGAGCTGGTAATTGTGAAGAACAAACAGAAAGACCTTGCTCTGAAGTTTATGGGCTGATAAAACAAAAGCTAAGAAACAGGAAGAGAAAACAGATGGCCTGTAACCCACAAGTGTTTGCAGGGTTACCCAGCACAGGACTTGGCTTAGCTGCCTCTCAGGCAAATCACAGCTAATCTGAACTCAGAGCCAGGGAGGGCCCTGCAGACAACTCCTCCCTGTCCTTAGGCAACCTCTGCTGTGTCCCGACTGAGAGTTCAGGAGGATTGCAAAATCAATAGCACAGGCCTTCTCTTCTGCAGGCCAGTGTTCTGATGATTGCAGCCATGCCTGACTGCTAAGGGCTCATTACATTCCTGCTAACAGAGAGAAGGGAAGGCGTCGAGAGGGCTTCTGAGACATCCATAGGATGGCTACTTAGATACCAGAAGGAAGGCTGGATGAACTTGCTTTTGATGTTTGTAGTGAAGAGACGCTGCCCCCTGCATCTGTACAGCTGCCCTCCTGACTCTGCAAATACTATTGTGCTGTCCGTGTGCTGAGGGGCCAGAGCTCCTCTTAGATTGAAAGCAGGTCACAGCATCTGAATTAGGCGGTCTGAGCAGGCCCCATGAGAGCAGAATAAGAAAAGCTAGAATGAGCAGAAGAAAACATCACAAGACTTTCCCTGGTTTGTCATTGGGCAATGCTTCCCTGGCAGAGTTTCAACACATGTCTTCATTTTTCCCCCCACGCAGGCATTTCTCACTTCTCAGTTTGCCAGGAAACAGACCCTGGTGGAGTTTGGATAGAATAAAAGCCGAGTAAAAATATACATGCTGGGTGGGGGGAAAGGAGAATGCACTTCCAAGTCTAAAAATATCTTGAACACCAGCCAGAGGAAGGGATTTTGTTTTTGATGTTGGACATACTGCCAGATATGACCCCCTTAGGGACACAGAAAAAAATGGAAATCAGTAAAGTTGTTTGTATCGTGTGGAAGTTACTTTAGATCTACAAACAAATGCAAAAGACAGGAAGCCGGGCCTGACTGCTTCCATTCACAAATGTGGCCTCCCCTCCCTAGCAGCTCTGACCTTCATCTTCTGGAAGAAAGATGAAATAAGCGAGGCCTGCAGTGTTTAACAGCCTGGCTCTACTCCCCACCCCAAAATGCCTGTGAAAACTGACCCGGGAAGGGCTCTGTCTACACGGGACATGTGTTGAAATGGCTTGCAGAGTCTGAGAGTAAAATGCCCACTCTCCTTGATTTCCAGACCATTTTCAGATGGGTGAATTTGAGACCCAAAACGTTGTTTACCATTTGGTGATCTTAAGTCAAGCTGGAAAAATGACCTCCACCCCAAATCATATTACAGTCAGAATCATAAGCAGATGATGGAAAAGGAGAGAGCTGGCGTTTGCTTCAGGAAGCAGGTTCTGTTTTAAAAAGAGTCTATGTTTTAGCATCAGACAGTGGGTTGCAGCTGGCCCAAACTTGCCACATGAAATATTGACTTTGGTGGGAAAGGAACTATGAGAGTTAAAAAGAAAAGAAAAGAAAAGAAAGAAAAGAAGAGAGGGAGAGAGAGAGAGAAAGAGAGAGGAAAAGAGAGAGAAAAAAGCTTATTTGGAGGTGGGCATATTGCTCAGTAATATAGTGCTCTCCTAACACTCATGGTCCTGGGTTGGATACCCAGCATGCCTTTTGGAAACCAGTCCATCTCTTTGAACATTCCAGAAAGGGGAGTGCAGATTGAGGAAAGCAATAGACAAGAGACAGACGATAGAGTCAGGAGGGCATCCCCTGAACACTGTTTCCGCCCAAATTTATTTCTCATAGCTCTTATATACCCAAGCCAAAGGAGAAAGCAAAAGATTGCAAAAGATTTCCTTACCATGATACAAGAAACAAGCGAGTGTGATTACTTCCTTGATTCTCAGAGCACCCAGTAACCATGCCTTCGATCAAACATCCTGTAATCTGGCCTTGAGGATCAAGAATAGGTTTGAACTCTGGCCTTAAGTCAAGATGGACCCAAGTCAAATCTGTGGGCTCCTGCACTACCCTTCCCCACCCATACCCCCCACCCAGAAAAACAGATACACTCACAGAGGTCTGAAGGGCATCAGTACTCTTCATTCTCTCTCTCTCTCTCTCTCTCTCTCTCTCTCTTTCTCTCTCTCTCTCTCTCTCTCGTTGTTGCTGTTGTTTGATTTTAAAGACAGGCTCCACTATGTAGATGAAAACCGGCCTGCAATGATCCTACTTTCTCTACCTGCTGAGTCAACAGTCAATACTCAAAGGTGCTTTTATTTTTTTCATATTAGGAGATAAAACCTAGACAGTGCTTTATTATTAAGCCACATTCCCCAGTCCTGGGTCAATACTCTCATTGTTGTTGCTTTGAGACAGGGTCTCCTATAGCCCAGGCTGGTTTCAAGTTCCCTGTAAAGCTAAGTATGGCCTTGAACACCTGATCCTGAGTGCTGGGCTTACAAGCATATGACGCCAAGCCTAGCTAGGAGTCAATTCTCTCACTAGAGGGAACCAAGGTCCACTCTAAGGATTCCCCAAGGAAGATCTCCAAGTGGAATGAAGTGACCAGGGCCTGGAGACAGCTTCTTTTCTTGATTCTAGTAAGAACTTGCAGCCAAGTGGTGGTAGTATGCATCTTTAACCCCAGTGCTCAGAAGGCAGAGGCAGACAAATGTCTGTGAGTTCCAGGCCAGCCTGGTCTACAGAGTGAGTTCCAAGATAGCCAGGGCTGTTACACAGAGAAACACTGTCTTGAAAAACCAAAGACCAAAAACCAGAAAGGGAAAAAAAAAAAAAAAAGAACTTGGATCCAAAAACAACAATTTTCCAAAATGTTTATTCTCTATATTAAAAACACGTAGAATAGTGTTGTGTGAATGGCTTTGGGTATTTCCTCTGACAGATATATTAGATACTTATGTTTATATCTAATATATTAATATATCATATGTTAGAATTAATGTGGCTGAATCTTTCACAGCTTGCCATGTGACGACGATGTCTACAGATGGCGAGTGAGGACATTCAGCACGCCCCTTGCCCCTCTGCAAGCAGCACTTAGGCTTCTAGGGCACATGTCACTCACACACTAGAAGCTGTAGTCACTAACCTTTCCTCTTCTCTCCATGATGACCCTCCTTCTAATTCTTCTCATGCTCACCCCCCTCCCCCCCGCCCAGATCTGTAAGGTTTCTCTCTCACAGCAAGTCTTAAAATACTCATATTCTACTCCAAGGCTCCCGGCCAAAACACAGGCTCTGACTTGTCCCTCTTTCCGCTCCAGCCGGAGACTTGATTGTGAATGGACTCCAGGGCACCCGTCACCCACCTACCCTGTCCATCACTGAGACTCAGGGTCTACTGCTGCTATTTTAAGTGTGTGTAATTTTTGTTTTTTCTGTTTGTTTGTTTCCGGTAGTGCTGGGCACGGAACCCAGGTCCTTGTGTTCTCTAGACAAGCGCTCTACAACACACCTCCTAGGCTTAGGCTGGCTTGAAATCACCTGGAGATACTAGACCACCAGCCAAGCCTTCAAGTGAGACCCAAGAGTCCGGGTGATTAATGCCTCCCCATGCTCCCACCAAGGGACACCAGACAGAATTCTTTCCTTGTTGTTTGTTTTTGTTTTTCCAAGACAAGGTTTCTCTGATTAACAGCCCTAGGTCTCCTGGAACTCACTTTGTAGGCTAGGCTGACCTCGAACTCACAGAGATCTGCATGAATCTGCTGGGATTAAGGGTCTGTGCCACCACTGCCCTGCCAGACAGTTTTTGTTTGTTTGCTTAGTTTTGGTCTGGGGGGTGGTTACTTGGTTTTTCTAGACAACGTCGCTCTGTGTAGTCCTGGCTGTCCTGGAACTCACTTTGTAGACCAGACTGTGGTGCAGGAGAATTGTCTGTATTCTGTCAATCATGTTTTGAATAAATGCTGATTGGCCAGGTAGGAAGTATAGGCGGGTCAACCAGAGAGGAAGTATAGGCGGGGTGATGAGAACAGGAGAATGCTAGGAAGGAGGAAGCCCATTCCTCCCATTCTCGCCCAGACCACCCAGAAGCAAGGTGTAACCTGCCTGGCTGAGAAAGGTACTGAGCCATATGGCTAACATAGATAAGAATAATGGGTTAATATAAGCTACAAGAGCTAATAAGTAGCTTGAGCTAATGGGCCAATCAGTTTTATAACTTATGGAGATCTCTGTGTGATTTTCTCTGGGACTAAACAGCTGGGGAACTGGGCAGAACAGAAACCCCAATAAGCAGCCTGGCCCTCATGTTACAAGGCTGCCCTTGAACTCACAAGAGATCTGCCTGCCTCTGCCAGCCTAATACAACCCAGCTAGACACGGTTCTTAAAGTGACAGCAAACCTAGGAGAGTAGCCTCTTGTTTGGCTACTAACACCTGAATAGGGCAGATTCCTTACTTGACTCATAGAAGACCCTGAAGTACTGCTTTGTCCAATAGAAACGCAAGCTGATTGTAACTTTTCTATAAGCCACTTATTAAAAATAAAAAATAAAAAAACCTTGGCAGTTCAAATTAATTTTAGGTATAGATGCTATTTGACCCACAAGATTCCAAATATTATATTTCAACAATCTAAAACTTTAAGGATGCATTTTGCATTCTTTTAAAAATAGTCTTCAAAAATAGTCTTCAAAATTTTAGGTGTATTTCACACTTAACAGCACATCTAATTACACATGGACTTCATCTCAAACTTGGCCCTTGTGCCTAGTGCACCCATCTGGAGAATGAAGTTTTAATATATTAGCAGAAATGATTTTATGTGTGTGGGGGGCGGGAAGGCAGACAGACAGATGGACAGGCAGACAGACAGAGACAAAGAAATTGGAAGCAATCCATTGTTCCCAGCATTTCCTACTAGCAAAGAACATCATCAGGAGCTATAGTTAGAGCTTTTTCCAGGAAAGGAAAAATAAATGGAGGGGGGAGGATGCAAAGAGAAGTCTTGCTGATTTCTCATGCCTGGCCAAAAGGAACTGCTGAGATGAGCCATCTCCGCCCTCACGGCAGTCTCAAGAGCACTCCCAGAAGGGGATTACTGATAACTAAAATTGCAACCATAGTCAGTGATTATCCCAACAACTTCCCCTCTTTTAATTTCATTGATTTATTATATCCATTTACTTATTTAGATATTAATATATACATTCAAAAACATTCAACAGTGCTTTTTTTTTTTTTTTTTTTTTTTATGATCGTTGGTGTTTTGCCTGCATGTTTGTCTGTTAAGGGGGATGGGTCTCCCAGAACTGGAGTTATAGATAGCTGTGAGCTGCCATGTGGTTGCTTGGAACTGAACCCCGGGCCCCACTGGAAGAGCAGGCAGTGCTCTTAACCACTAAACCGTTTCTTCCAGCCCAGCAGTGCTGCCCTTAAACTTACTTTGAAGAAAAGAAATACAGTATGTGATGTGACTCGTTTTTATTATTTCTTTTATTCAGTCTTGTCCCACAGTTGTGTGGCGTGGGCAGTCTATGGAGTCACTGGCAGTGGGACCTGGATTTATCCCTAGTGCATGAACTGGCTTTTTGGAGCCCATTCGCTATGGAGGGACACCTTGCTCATCTTCGATACAGGGAGGAGGGGCTTGGTCCTGCCTCAACTTGATATGCCAGCTCTTGTTGACCTCCGCCTTTCTGAGGAGTGGCTAAGGGGTTGGATAGGGGAAAGGTGGGGCGTGGGGAGCAGGAGGAGGGGAGGAACCGGGAACTATGGTTGTTATGTAAAATGAAAAAAACTTCTAAGTGAAAAATTAAAAAAACCAAACAAGCAAACAAACAAACAAACAAAAAACAGTATTTCCAAAAAAAAAAATTTACTCTCTTTGGAGGGAAGGATTTCAAAATAAAAATAAAAACTGTTCACGATTTATTAACTCACATATTAGAAGACTTTAATAGAGAGAGACACCTTGTTCTCCACTCAAATTTACTTCTAACGCCTCTTTCCAAAACACTCTTTCAGTTCCATCTCCATGATTAGTCTCCGTTTTCCTAGAAGCATGATTACATTGCTGTTTATTTTCACTTCAATGTTACTTTGCGGGGGAGATCCTGAGGTCAGAGCCCAGGACATGCGCATGCAGGGAAGCCTCTACCAGAGTTAGGCTCTTGCTCTGGAGTTTCTCATTTCATTATGCACGACAACAATGTAACACCTCTTTGACGGTGCCCTCTGCATGGGTACCCTGTCCTTTTATGGAAGACGGTAGATGTGACTACTTGGGAGTCCTTTATCTTGGGTCAAGCTATGGCACTACCACCCCCAAGAGAATTCCTGTGTCCTGCTGGGAGTGGACAGAGGAACCAGTCTAGCTGTCAGCATCCTGGGATCTGGCGGGGGTTTCTGTCTTTCAGATGCTCCATTTTCTGTGGAAGGTCACTGCCTCTTTGTCCTTCATCGTTTGTGTACTGAGTGGTGGCAGGGCTCAGGACATAGCTCCACAATTCTGTCTACTGCAGCCTGAGGAGTTTTTCAGACACCTCTACACAGGCAGCATAGAAAAGAATCTGAGGACCAGCCAGTGTGAAGGAGGCTTGGAGTTTATTTATAGGTTTTAGGGACTGAGGGTTAGTTTGGCAGTTAAGAGCGCTTATTGTTCTCAAAGAGGACCGGGGTTCTCTTCTCAGCACCTACATGGTGGCTTACTGCCTCCTGTTGCTCCAGTTCTAGAAGATTCAATTTCCTTTTGACCCTAGTCAGGTACCTGGATAATAAGAGGTTTTTGTTTGTTTGGTTTTTTTTTTATTGTTTTGTTTGGTTTTTAGGAGGGCAGAAGCTGGAGAGACGGCTCAGTGGTTAAAAGCTCTGGCTGCTCTTCTAGAGAACCCAGGTTCAGCTCCTAGCACACGCATAGTAGCTCACAACCATCGGTAAATTCAGTACCAGAGGATCTGGCACCCTTTATGGCCTCTGAGGGCACTGCATGCATGTGGCCCATAGCAGGCAAAACACCCATATGTGTAAAATAAAAGATGGGTGTGCGGAGGAAGTGGGAGTTGGTGAAGACAGGTGCTCAGGGAAAGAGTAGTAACATCCAGACAGAGGTGTGGTGTGGTTCTCCAAGAGAGTCCATTTTAAGTGCCTTGGCAGGAGCCACATTGACTATTTTGGCTGCCTCTGAAGTTACATATCTAAGAGTTTTTAAAGAAACGTCATTCCCACCCTCCCCTCCCTTTTATGAGATTATAGGTGTTCCTTATTGCCTTGGGTAGAATTACAATCTGATACAATAAAACCATGAATCATAAAGGTTACACGAGGGGGTTAAGGCGTCTTTCGCTGTCGACGAAGTTTATGGTCTTGCTTGTGAGATTACTAGACAATTGCACGTTTACAGTTGGGAAGAGAAAGGCCATACTTGGTCACATATGCTTAGGCCTTAAGCACGGTTCAGTACTATTTTAACCTTCTTAGTTGAAGTGTTCCTATATAAAGGTAATATCTACTTAGACAACCTTCACAGCACATTTGGTTAACCGTGCTGGAGTTCTTAACTCCTAGTTAGAGAGAGACTCCCACCCAGTTCCAAGGTGAGGAGGCTCCTTTCTATTCCAGTCTCCCTTCTCCTTTCCTTGTCTTTCCATTCTTCCTCCCGAGGCACAATGTCTTGGTCTCTCCAGGGAGCCGCACGTACTGTGTCCATGCCCTGGGTCTTCCGTGTCCGGCCCAGGAAATGTACTGCTTTACTTCTTTACTTCTTGCTGGCTTTTTCTCCTGCCCTTAACCATTGTTCTCTCCTGTCTGATAAATACGTTTTCTGGAGTCCAAAATTTTGTTGGCATTTCTCATTGGCTCTTGACTTCTCATCCAACCTCTTTGTCCAAAAGGGTTAGAACCTTTGAAATTCCATTCTATTTTTAAATTTTCTATCACTGTGTGTGTGTGTGTGTGTGTGTGTGTGTGTGTGTGTGTGGATAAAGCCAGGCACACAGCTTTAATCCCAGTACTCCAGTAGGCAGAGGCAGGTGGATCTCTGTGAGCTAGAAGCCAGCCTGCTCTACATAGCACATTCCAGGGCAGCCAGGGCTACAAAAATAGAGAGACCCTATCTCAAACAAACAACATCAAATAGACAAAACATGTGTGGATATCAGAGGACACTTGTAGGAGTTGGTTCTCTCTACTGTGTGGGCCCCAGGGATCAAAGTCAGGTAACCAGGGTTGGAGGCATCACCTTGACTAGACAAACCACTTATGATTTATTTATTTTTGGTACTGTCAAGATTAAACCTAGAACTTTGTACATACAAGCTCTCTATTACTAAGCTACATCTTCCAGTGGTTTTAGGCACCCCCCCTTTTTTTTAAAAAAAAATCTGTTTTAAATAAAAACAAAAACAAACAAAAACCAAACAAACAGTGCTTCCTCTTTCCTGCCTCTGCATCACCTCTTTATTTGTCTTAGTGGCCTTGGAAGCTGCGTTGTGTCACAAATTATACTTTTTTGACCAAAAAGTTTTACCTGAAATGTTCACAGTGCAGTGTGTTGTTGATCAGGGACAAGGCCTCTGGCTTAAGGTACGCCATCAATACTGCGCCCTCTCAGAATCTCCTCTCAGATAACCTATTGTTGTCTTGAGCCATGGAGATCCTACTGCTATGGTTTCCCAGGATCGGTTCCTTCATGCACCCCAGCAGGTCACAGGTGGGGTAGATATTGGGGAGCGCCAACTTGTTTTGGGGAGTTTTTGGTTTTGTTTATTCATTTGATTTTTAGTTAATATTCTTATTTGTATTTTTATATTTTATTTTATTATTTCTTTTAAAGTTTTTCTGGGGGTGTGTCCTAGAAGGAGAAGGGTGGATACAGAGAGACTGGGAGATGGGTGGAACTGGGGTACTTGATGTGAAATTCCCAAAGACTCAATAAAAATTATGTGTAAAAATGGATATTCATTTCTTGTTAATTCCTAAGTCTTATCCACAGATATGGAGTGATTTCCATTTATTTAGAGTCTGTTCAGAATCTTACAACAATATCTTGTACTTTTCACACTGCAATTTTCGTAATTTTTCTCGAATTCATTCTTGAGTATTTTAATTTCAGTACTTTAAAGATTTGAAAAAAATATCTGTTTTATTTTTATTTTAGTGAACTATAGTAGAGAACAGATATATCCAGCTTTCCTTAACTGAAAGCCATAGTCAGGTTTAATTTTAGTAGCAAATGCCCACATTCTAATTAACAAAACTGAAGAGAGATAGTTATATTGACAGCCAGGGCCAATGCATCCATCCTGTTCAGTTATTATTTGATAAAAAAAAATTCTAAAGCAAAGATACCTACTCACGCCTCTTTTTTATTGTTTTTGTTTTTGTTTGTTTTTTGAGACAGGGTTTTTCTGTGTAGCTTTGATTCCTGTCCTGGAACTTGCTCTGTAGACCAGGCTGGCCTCGAACTCACAGGGATCCGCCTGCCTCTGCCTCCTGAGTGCTGGGATAAAAGGCGTGCGCCTCCACCACCGGGCATTTGTCAAGTCTCTTGCCTAGGACATATCAGCATATGTATTTTACTTGTTCACTTTGTGCTTCCGTATAACCAGGAGAAAAAGAACCAGAGCAGCAACAGACGGAGCATCAAGATGTGGACTTGTTTTAGATGTGGATGATGGATGTGAATCTGGGTCAGCACTGTTTTCAGAGAGCACGTGGGGTTTTGTTTCAATGAGCAGGAAAATATGTTGTGATTAAATGTGGTGAGAAAGCTTGTAGTTTTTTCCAACTGAGCAGTAAAAGGAATTACTCACTGTAAAACAATAAATCAAAAGTTCTCTGAGTCATTGCTAAGGCAAGGAAAATGTGCAGCTGTGGTAGAAACTTTTCCTGGCTGTGAAAAGTCAAAGCCAAAATGCCCTGAAATGAAAATTAATAAAGCACATCCTAAAACTGCAAAGGATTCTGGGGCACTCGGGGAGTTAAATGTAGTCTATGTGTTTAAGTAAATCCAGTGAAATGGTGACACATGTCACCAACTTCAGAGGCAACTTTTAGGCGCTCAGATTCCTGTGAGTTTGGGAATCTCTTCAGCTTTAAGTTTGGTTTTATTTGTTTGAGACTATGTAGCCCTACTGGCCTGGAACTCACCTCCATCCCCCTGCTTCTGCCTCCTGGGTACTGGGATTAAAGGTGGGGGCCACAGTGCCTGTTGATTTTGTTTTTTGAGATATGGTCTCACATAAATAATACAGGAAGGCCTCAAACTCTTACACAGCAGAGGGATGACCTTGAACTGACTCTTCTGCCTCCACCTCACAAGGGCTGGAACTATAGAAAACTCAACTTTTCTTCAGTTTTAATCCAGTTCTTTTTTATTACGTTAGTTTTTGTTGTTGTTGTTGTTGTTGTTTTGTTTTGTTTTTTTGAGACAATGTTTCTTTGTAGCTTTGGTCCTTGTCCTGGAATTAGCTCTTGTAGACCAGGCTGGCCTCAAACTCACAAATATCTGCCTGCCTCTGCCTCCCGAGTGCTGGGATTAAAGGCGTGCGCCACCACCACCTGGCTTCTTATGTTGATTACTTATATAATCTAAAATAATAATAAATTGTCTTTTAAATAAATCCTTCCCTCACTGCCCCTAAATTAGACAGAAGTATCTAGTTATCCAGAGGTTAAACATGACTTATTTTGGGGTGGTAGAATTTCGAGTCATTCTTTACTTGTATATTTCCACAAGTCTACAATGTGTTAATGTGTACATAAAGCTTTTATGAAAATAAGGCAGGCTTTAAAACTTACACAGACCTTAGATGTATTGGCTCGAAAAGGCCAAACCCAAAACTGAAAACAAGCAGGTGGTCTTGCAGGCTTTTCCGTGTGAAGCACAGTAGGAGAGAGGGAGGTGGCTTGCAGGGCTGCCTTCTGCTGTAGGCTGTTCACAAGGGAGCAGTAGAGACATGCCAATGCCCCTGAAGTAAGTTTGCTAAGGTGTCCGTAGTTCAGGGTTTTTCCTCTCATAGTCTACAGCCACAGTCTCAAATATGCAAAGTATTCCATTTCATTGGGTCACTTCCATCGCTTGAAAAGGTGGCAGGTACTGTTCTGCATGCCAGGGGAGTCCTCCAAACAGCTGCAGGAGGGGGAAAGGCTATAACTGTGTACCTTCCATGGGTCCAGAGATTATTTAAAGATAAATCACTTAGTCTATAATGTAAAAACCTTGTTGCAGGAGATGACAGAACTTTTCCCCATAACTTATGCACGGCCCTTCTTTCAGCTCTTCAACTGGCTCTGGCTAGGCCTGCACTGGGCCCCCTTTCAGATACTGATGGAAGGTGCTCAGCTACAAAATTAGCAACAGCGTTAAGGTCAGTAGGCTCACCAGGAGAGAAGGGAGGTCTGTGTATTTTCTATGCTTTTCTCTGCGTTACTGTGACCCGCCGTCTGCTGCTATGGCTCCGTAGCTGCTTGGGTAGTGCTTATTTGTGACTTGAAACATCTGTGTTCTGTTTTTGTATTGAGATAGAATCTCACTATATCCACGAGGCTGCCCTCCAGCTTGCAATCCTCCTGCCTCAGTCTTCCAAGAGCTGAATTACATGTGTCAGCCCCTATGCGCCCTCTCTCATTGGTTGCAAATTAATAGCCCGCAGTATATAGTCCTTGCATGGGTCAGGTGCTGCCTCTGGGTTAAGTTCGCAATATTAAAAAGAAAAAACCATAAAATTCTGTTCCACTTAAATACTTATAGACCTGTTGGTTATAGTGTTTATATATCAGAACTAGAATAGAATTATGAATACCACCTAAACTTCAGTCAACTAAATTTAAACTGACATCAGTTTATGTCAGAAAACAGTGACAAAGTATTCTGAAATGACCAATTTAAACAAAAAGAATACTGAGTAGTAAACTCCTCTGATCTTAATTTTTATTATCTTCTGCTGGTTTCTACAACGCAGTGAGATGTAGAAAATTGGTAGTAATGAAAAGGATTCTTGACCTTAAAAATATGAATGCGCCGTGTCCTGCGCCGTGGGGAAGGGATGACTGCCCTGTGGACCCTGACCCGCTTTATCCACGTCTGCGCATACACTCAAGCAGTTTTAAGTGCCGTGTCCATTTGTTTACTCCTTTTTTATTTGTTGTTGTTGTTTGAAAACAGGGTCTTGCTATGGAGCCCAGGCTGACCTGGGAGTCGAGATTCTCCTTCAGCCCTCTAGCTCCTGGGTACACGTTCTAACATGCCTGGGGGCTGTGTGCATTTTACTTATATTCCTTTGTATAATGATTTATTTGTTTATGAAAAAAGCAACTTTGCTTACATTCAGACTTAAATTTTTTTATTCTTGAGAATTTTCTACACATATGCAATGAAATACGATTATATATATGAGAATTTTGAGACATATATATATATATATCATACCCAAAATACATGTATATGAAAATTCTCCCATATCTCCCTGTATGTTTTCCTCCCACTTTTGTCTTTTTTCTGTTTGAAACAAGGTTTCTTTGTGTAACAGCTGTGGCTGTCCTGGAACTCGCAGTGTAGATGAGGCTGGCCTCGAACTCACTGAGATCCTCCTGCCTTTGCCTCCCAAGTGCTGGGATTAAAGGTGTGCATCACCATACTCGGTATACACCATTTTTATTTTTTTATTTTTTATACATTTTTAATTGATATTTATTGAGCTCTACATTTTTCTCTGCTCCCCTCCCTGCCTCTCCCTTTGCCCTTCAACCCACCCCACTTCAACCCTCCCCCAAGGTCCCCATGCTCCCAATTTACTCAGGAGATCTTGTCTTTTTCTACTTTCTACTTCCCATGTAGATTATGTCTATGGAAGTCTCTCTTAGTGTCCTCATTATAGTCTAAGTTCTCTGGGATTGTGATTTATAGGCTGGCTTTCTTTGTTTTATGTTTAAAAACCACCTATGAGTGAGTACATGTGACAATTGTCTTTCTGTGTCTGGGTTACCTCACTCAAAATAATGTTTTCTAGCTCCATCCATTTTCCTGCAAAAATTCAAGATGTCATTATTTTTTTCTGCTGTGTAGTATTCCATTGTGTAAATGTACCACATTTTTCTTATTCATTCTTCGATTGAGGGGCATTTAGGTTGTTTCCAGGTTCTGGCTATCACAAACAAAGCTGCTATGAACATAGTTGAGCACATGTCCTTGTGGCACGATTGAGCGTCCTTTGGATATATACCCAAAAGTGGTATTAATGGGTCTTGAGGAAGACTGTTTCCTAATTTTCTGAGAAATCGCCACACTGACATCCAAAGGGGTTGTACCAGTTTGCATTCCCACCAGCAATGCAGAAGTGTTCCCTTTTGCCTACAACCTTTCCAGCATAAGTTGTCATCAGTGTTTTTGATTTTGACCATTCTTACAGGTATAAGATGGAATCTCAGAGTTGTTTTGATTTGCATTTCTCTGATGACTAAAGATGTTTCTTTCCGCCATTTTGGATTCCTCTGTTGAGAGTTCTCTGTTTAGGTCTGTACTCCATTTTTTTTATTAGATTATGTGATCTTTTTGTGTCCAATTTCTAAACTTCTTTGTATATTTTGGAGATCAGACCTCTGTCTGATGTGGGGTTAGTGAAGATCTTTTCCCATTTTGTAGGCTGTCATTTTGTCTTGTTGACCGTGTCCTTTGCTTTATAGAAGCTTTTCAGTTTCAGAAGGTCCCATTTATTAATTGTTTTTCTCAGTGTCTGTGCTGCTGGGGTTATATTTAGGAAGTGGTTCCCTGTGCCAGTGCGTTCAAGTGTACTTCCCACTTTCTCTTCTATACGGCTCAGTGTGGCTGGCTTTATGTTGAAGTCTTTGATCCATTTGGACTTGAGTTTTGTGCATGGTGATAGATATGGGTTTCTTTTCATTTTTTTACATGTTGATATCCAGTTATTCCAGCACCACTTGTTAAATATGCTTTCTTTTTTCCATTTGATATTTTTTACTCCTTTATCAAAGATCAGGTGTTCAAAGATGTGTGGATTGATATCCGGGTCTTTTATTCGGTTCTATTGGTTCTCCTGTCCTTATGCCAATACCAGGCTGTTTTCAGTACTGTACCTCTGTAGTAGAGTTTGAAGTCAGAGATTGTGATGCCTCCAGAAGTTCTTTATTGTACAGGATTGCTTTGGCTATCCTGGGTTTTTTGCTTTTCTGTATGAAGTTGAGTACCGTTCTTTTGAGGTCTTTGAAGAATTTTACTGGGATTTTGATGGGCATTGTGTTGCATCTTTGTTTTTTATAATTTTAATGTGGTACCAGAAAAGTTAAGATCACATCTCTGGTTCATGCTGGTGGTTGAGAAATGAGGACCCGAGCCATCCTTTTAGGGATCACTTCCTGACTCATACTGTGAAGCATCTTTGAGGTTTTGAAGCTTGCTTTTATGCTTTGGCTTTCTGACCCCAGCTTCTTCCTTCTTGCTAGTTGATCATTCTGACTACTTTCTCGAAAAGGGTTGCAGGCGAGGAGCACCAAGGCAATTGCTCATTTCCACCGCTAGAGAGAGCTGCGACGCTACCCTTGTTGCCCAGCAACCTCTAGTCCGGAAGTAGTTCTTTGTCCCGCCCCATGGCGGCCGCGCGCGCGCGAGCACTTCCGGCAGTGCGGGCGCGGGGTCGCGCTGAGCTGGGAGGCTGGCTGTGGCGCGATGACCACGCTCCGGGCCTTCACCTGCGACGACCTGTTCCGCTTCAACAACATGTGAGTGAGGCGCGACCAGCCGCTCTGTCCGCGGTGCGGGCCGGGTTCAGCCTCGCGGGGCCGTGGGCCGGGTGGGCGCTGCGCGGACGCGCTGACCGGTGACCTTGGCCGAGGAGCGGCCGCTCGGGGTGCCCCGGGGAGATGCGGAGCTGGGCTGGACACTGTGCGCCGGCTCCCCGCCGTGGGGTCACAGCGGAGACGGGGGCCGGAACCGGCGTGGCGCTGGTTAGATTGTATCCCAGTGAAGTAACCTTGCGGTGCTCGGGGCCCTCGCAGCAAGGGGTGGTTTGTGCTTGGTAGTTACTGTAGCTGAGCGCCCCAAAGTAGACTGCTTTAAAAAGAAAAAAAAAAAGAGAGAGAGAGAGAGAGAAAATTACAGCGTTTCACTTTGTATTCCTGGCTTCCTGGAACTCACTATGTAGAGCAGGTTGGTCTCGAACTCCGAGATCCTGCTTCTGTCTTCCTGGTGGGATTAAAGGCGTGCCCCACTGTATTTGACGAGGCTGCATTTTGTTTGGAGGGGGGTGGAGGGGAGGTCCACTGTGCCCAGGAAGCCTTAGTGCTGTGTGGTTTCGTTTCAATACAATTTTAAAAGAACTGTGATTTGCAGCCTCCCTCCTTTTTTAAAAGAAAAAAAATTATTTTGGAAGTTGATGTCCATTTAAAAAGTCGAACATTTCACCGTGAACTCCTGTAGACACATCACCTCGATTATTCGCTTGACATAAGTTTTAGCACTTTTACTGTATGTACGACAGAGCAGGGAGAACTACGGACCAGGTGGTCCGGGTTTCAGAAAGGAGAGCGCTCTGGGAAAATATGGCGAGGAGGAAACCCCGGGGAAGGTTGCAGGTGAGAAACGGAGCGGAAAGCCAGGGTGGGCCTTTGCTTACAGGTGAAGCTAGTTGAGAAGTTCAGATCCGATCCCGTGCGATTTCTGTTAGGCCCAGCTAGTGTTGAATCCTCACTGCATGTAACACCTATGGCAAGAGCTCATAAGCCATGTAATCCTCACACACTGTGTCCTGGGCTGATGTCCTCGTTTATGGGTGAAGGAAGGCATTGCACACACAGAGAGCCTTGACATGGGAGTTGGTGGAGAAAGAAATCTTACCCAAGGAGATTGGCCCAGGTGGCTGTTAGAAAACAATTGGTCCCATGGAGCTAGAGAGAGATGAGTTAGGGAAAAGCACTGCCTGCTAGTGCAAGAGGGCAGGGGTTCACTGCACCTGGAGGCTCATACCTGTGATACCAGTTCCCGAGAATCTGATGTCCTTTTCTGGCTTCCATGGGCACCAGGCACTCATGTGGTGCACAGATGTATATGCAAACAAAAAAACCATACCCATTAAATGATGAAAACGTTGGTTCTGGTGCTCAGGCGGCTAAAGCTGGAGGATCACAACTGTGAGTGAGGTTCTTTGGTATCCATGGGCTTCTAGGACCCACCAGACACCAAGATCCAGTGATGTGCAACCCCCTTAATACAGTGGTGTGGTGTGCACATAACCCAAGCACTTCCCATGTACTGTAAATCACCAAGAGATTGCTTAGATAATACAGTGTACATATTTTATAACTACTTCCAATACTGTTGTGTAGAGAATATGATGGGGACTCTGTAAAGATACAGACACATGCTGTTTAAAAATACTTCAATCTGAGTTCTGAGCCAATGAGAAGTGCACGGTGATTAGAGGAGATGAAGCAGGCAGGTAAGGCGTTGGAGGAGGCTTTGGCAATGCCAAGAATGGTGGGAAAGCCTGTGGAGCTGATACAGTGCCTGAAGCTTCAGGGCTAGACAGGAGAATTCATTTTGAAGACTTAGGAGGAGAATGGATAAAGTAGAAGGAAAATGTACGTGACCATTTTTGAACATTAGATCCGAGCTCACCTGGCTTGGTAAGCCTCTTCTCGTTAGCGCCAATAAAGGAGCCCAGCTTCTCATTTCTGTTAATAGGGCCATGTTAGCAAACAGTGAGTCACTGGGTTGGGTGGTGTTGCAGGGATCGAAAGAAGCAACCAGTGCAGATCATTTTACATGTGTGCTGTTGCTGGAGACACAGCAGTGAGCAGAACAGAAATCAGTTGGTGTCTATAGAATTTATATTCTAGACAACAGGTAGGTGTGTAATATATAAAGATAACAGAGGTTGTGTGTGTGTGTAAAAGAAGCAGGGAAGAGAAACTTTAATGAGAAGGGATACAGCTTTGGGTAGGGTTTTCAGGGAAAATGTCACTGAAGAAAGATGTCAGGGAAGATGAATCATAGATGCCTGGTGTAGACTCTGGGTAGGTGCAGTATCCGCTTATCTGGATGGGGGTGGGGTGATAGCCTTTGCAGCGGGAGTCTAGTCAAGTGCCACAGTTTAAGAGATGGGCCTGAGAGTTTCAAGCCTGGGTCTTTGGGGCTTCTCTGACAAGTGCACTGGGATGCCCAGTGGATCTAAAGATTGGATTTTTTAGGATCCGCACTCTGAAGATAGTGACAGGTGGCCAGGAAGCTAGGTGACATCAGTGATGGAATGAATGGAAACTAAAACTGTCCAGTATCCCCTTAGAGTGCCTGAGGCTAGTCTAAATGAAACTGATAGGCCAAGCCGAGGTGGGGGTGCATCTGAGGTGGGCTCCAGAAGCCTGCTAATAGGACTCCAGATAGGAGTGGGGAACTGTCATGGGTGATGTGGGCCACACTTTGTACATTCCTTTCAGGAGATGTGGCAGAACTGCAATACAGGAGAAAAGAACTGAGGGCAGTGTCGTGAGTGGTGAGGAGGGTGGGCTCTGCCAGCCTGCGTAATGTCAGAAGGGAAGCAGCGGCTGGGTGCAGGTGCTTTTAGGTGGGTGAGATCAGCCTTAGGCCTTTGGCAAAGTTTCCTTATATTGTGTGTGTGTGTGTGTGTGTGTGTGTGTGTGTAGACAGAGGAAGGGCAGCCTGTTGGAAAGTTGAGGTGAGCCACAGATGTGAAGTAGTTGAGAAGTGGAGGGTGGGGACTCTACAGGGCAGGCCACAGTACCCAGAAGTCCTCAGGATCAGTTCCTCCCAGTGCTAAGAAGGTTGTTGCAGGCGTGCAGTCTCTCAATAGCAAGCATTGTAAGCACTAGAGAAGCCAACAGTTTTCTTTTAAATCAGACACTGAAAAACTACAATGCCACGGTCACTTGTTTTTTGTTTACACCACTATATTTCTTGGTAAAATTATTCACGTTAACATGTAGTTCATTTATTTGTAAATGAACTTAAAATTGGGAAGATTCATATAGCCCATAAAGCTTATGATAAACACTGACTAGAATACCCTGGGTCAAAGTCAATGAGGGAAGCCAAGGCAGGAAGTGAAGCAGAATCCGAGTAGGAGGGCTGGTTGCTGGCTTCTTCAGTTTGCTCCCCCCCCCCCCACAGGGTTTCTCTGTGTAACAGCCCTGGCTGTCCTAGAACTAGCTCTTGTAGACCAGCTGGCCTCGAGCTCACAAAGGTCCATCTGTCTCAGCTTCCCGAGTGCTGAGATTAAAGGCATGTGCCGCCACCACTGCCTGACTTCAGTTTGCTTTCTTTGTTTTTGTTTTTGTTTTTTTTTGTTTATTTTTTTTGTTTTTGTTTTTTTTGTTTGTTTGTTTGTTTTTTTTTGGAGACAGGGTTTCTCTGTAGCTTTGGAGCCTGTCCTGGAACTAGCTCTTGTAGACCAGGCCTCGAACTCAAACAAATATCCGCCTGCCTCTGCTTCCCAAGGGCTGGGATTAAAAGCATGTGCCACCACTGCCTGGCTCAGTTTGCTTTCTTGTACACATTCGACTACCTGCCCAGGAGTGGCACAACCCACAGTGGACTGGGCCTTCCCACATTAACCATTCAGTGATCAAGAAAATGCCTCATAGACTTGTCTACAGGCCAGTTTTATGGAGGCACTTTCTCAACTGAGATTGCCTCTTCCCAGATGTCTAGGTTGGTAATGACAAAAACTAACCAGTACAGTGTATAAATACAATAGGTTTGTTTTAAGTGTGAAGTAGGGTTTTGTATGGATTAGATACAGAACTATCTTACAGGCAAGTAAGGTTGATACATTGTTCTTTTAAAGGAAGGATAAACAAACAGGATGAGTATACAGTAGGCTAACAGTCCAGTGATCTCAAGCGCATTAACAGCTCTGGCCTGGAGGTCCAGCAAAATTCCATTCTCTTAGGATATAGGAGATATTTCTATAATACTACACCGCCACAGGTTTTTAAATCCAAAAGGTTGAGAACCACTGGACTAAAGGAATGTACTATGACTACTTGATGTCCTTCAGAGATTGACAAGAAAGGGAAATAGTTGAAAATAGCTGGTTTTGAGCCTGGCAAAAGATTGAATAGGGAAGTGAAGGGTTGGAGACGGTTTTCAGGAACGCTCAATTTGGGGTTGTATGGTTGTTGGGACATGTTGGGTAGTTCCCCGTGGCACCAGGGCTTGGTTAGAGGGTAGCAGGATGGAGGTACAATGAAATTGAGTTGAAAGTACATGGGGTCCATGAGGATTTGTAGTAGTAAGGGAAAAGTGAAGGTGGGGGAGTACTCACATCAAGATAGGGGGGAATTGTAAGGGAAGGACCAGAGATAGGTAGGGGTGATGCAGCAGGGAGCAGGCTAGTTGGATTGGTAGTCCATAGAGGACACACGCCTAACTGGTCCTCATGCCTGCAGAAGTGCAAGAGTCTGATGGAGTTAGCTGTAATTCTGCTTGTAAAGGAGCAGTTAAATGAGAAAGTACAGATCCCTTTATTGGTGCCATATGTAGCTACTGGGTCATTTAAATAATTTTCTTTGGTTCTCAGGTTGGTTTCAGAGTTGTAGGAGAAACACATTTTGATTTTTTTGTTTGTTTGGTTTTCAAACTCTCTCTGTAGAACTCTCTCTGTAGACCAGGCTGGCAGAGATCAGTTTGTCTCCTCCTCCCCCACCCCCCTCCATGAGTGCTGGGATTAAGGTGTGTGTCACTACGCCCTGGCCATATTTTGTTTTGACTAACATAATCTTTCTAGTTTTCCCAAGCTTACTTAAATTGAATTCAGGAATTCTAATTCTTGCCATCTCTTGTTTCTTTCAGTAACTTGGATCCTCTTACAGAAACTGTATCCTTTTTTAAGAAAAAAAAAAGTAAAACTAAGGATTATTAACGAAGAAAAAGAAAATGGGAGAAACAGAAGGAAAAACAGATGAGTACTGAGGAAAAAGTTTAAGCACATAGGTTTTGAACAGCTTAAGCAACATTGAAAGCAACTACAAAAATGAGAGCGAGAGTGGTCTTATGCTTGCCTACAAACTATTACTATAATGCTTTATATGAATCAGTAATTCTGTAGCTCTGCTGCCTACCTTCCTTGGCTATCCACAGTTAACCTGGTTTACATAGCAGCAACAGCACAGTGATTCGGGCCCTGTCTCCCTCTCCGCTAAGAGGGGACGGGTAGCTCAGGCTCCACCTACTCCATGATGTCTCCAATAGCCCTGCTCAGGGACGCCTGGGTCTTTATGATCTGGATGGCTTCTAGAACACATCTTCTTCTCTGTGTTTCTGGCTGTGCGGTCAGCAGGGGAGGTGATCTCTTTGGGAAGCACTGTACAGCCCTTCTCTGTCACTGCCTGCTATCTCCCTCCTGACGTGTTGCTGCAGTGGATAAAGGATTTTGGTAATAACAGTTTCTAACATCTTAGTAGAAAATGAGCAAAACTGTGTTAGGGTGTTCTTGACTGCTCTGCTCTGATCAGTGGCTTACAACACAATAGGATTTCTAGTCCATGTTCTACTGACTCCTGCTGGTAGACTGGGGAATTAACTGGTAGCCTACAAGGGCAGAGGAGCAGTGAAGACTTATTTCAGTCTCACCAGTCAAAACACATGCGAACTAAAATCACTTGAGAATCTAGTTTAATCTATTATATCATCCAGAAGTTTAAAAAGCTGTAACATAGTGTTGCTGTTGATGAAGTGAAGGCATTTTCTTAGAAACTGCTAGTGCCACAGCCATCTGGCACAGCCTTTCTGAAAAGGTTTTAGAAGTATACTTGGCAACTCCACTTCCTGAAGGCTGAAAATACGAGTAAGCAGGAACTTTACTCCAGGGTTTGGCAAATACAAGATGCATGGACCAAATCTGGCTCACTACTCATTTCTTAATAAGTTTCTTACTGGGATACATCCATGTTAATTAATTTACATACTGTCTGTGGCTCTCAGAGTTTGGGTAGATATGACAGACTGGTTAGTCCCCCACATGTTATTGTACTTTTACAAAAAAGTGACATCACAAAAATTTAAGAGAATTATATTGAAAATTTGGAATGTCATTCACATTTAGTTAGGAAATGGTAAATAAATTAAGCTGTCTTTATAAAGGCCATGAAGGCATAAAGTTTTTTTTTTGTTTTTTATTTTAGAAATTAGAAGTGACCCAGACGTCCCCTGGCAGAAGGGTGAGGTATTTAAGCTGTGGCCTCATGCAAGGGAATGCTGTACAGCAACAAAATTAACAAGTGCAAGCATCAAAAGGCCACATCAGAAACGGGGAACAGAAAAAGCAGAAAGGCCTCAGAGTACTTATTGGTGTATCTGGTTTCTGAAGAATTGTAATTACGAATTTTTACTGTATAGTAAAATAGGAAAATTCGTAGACTGTGAATGAGCTTACTCTGAGTGTATAGTATATAGGCCCTAGTGTTTCTGTAGGGAGTGGGGATGTTTGCGGGAGGTCTCTGGTTCCTCCCTTCTTAGGCAGAAGAGAGATGGTTGTAGTGTCAAATGCTGGGGGCAGGAAGACCAGCTGGTATGTCTGGCTGAGATCTGGAAGAAATGACTGCTGTCTAGAGAAGCTGAAGACAAACCCTGATGAGGTTTTTCTGGGAGCCTCTTAGTAAACATGTATTATTAATAGTGTTGTCTTCTGTGATTGCAACAGAAAGCTGGCACTAAGGTGGAACAAACAGCAGTGAATCGGAGCAGTCAGGGCACCCCAGGCTGAAGACATTCATTTCCTCTTTCTTTCTGAGAGACAGGGTCTTGCTTTGTGTCCCAGTCTGGCCTGAACTAGAGATGCTTCTGCTTTTGTGCTGGGGTTACAGGCACGTGCCAGGCCAGTTGGGCATTTCCTTTGAGCATAAATGATTCCTTAACAAACTTATTAGGTGCATAGCAGCAAAGTAGAAACTGGCTATTGATTTCCCAGTGCAGTTCATGAAATATAAATGTGCTGAGTAGCTGTGGGCCAAGCAGCTGAGAAACTGAATTTCCAGTCACAGGGTAGGCAGAGTGTGAACAAGAAGTAATCTCAGATGGTAAATGGCACACACAGCCTTAGGTACAATCTAGTCAATATGGAGGCATATGCTGTAAGTCTGCTTTCTACAGGATGGTGCCATATGCAGTCTATATTTCCAGGCAGCTTTGCTAAAGATTGCTGTTAATGTAAATACTCCAATTAATTGTATGAATAGAGAAATTACAGTGTACTAAACAGAAGATAAAATTACAATGCTTTTTTTTTTAAAAAAAAAATTTAACTTTATTTTATGTTCATTAGTGTGAAGGTGTTGAATCCCCTGGAACTGGAGTTACAGACAGTTCTGAGCTGCCATGTGGGTGCTGGCAATTGAACCTAGGTCTTCTGGATGAGCAGCCAGTGCTTATAACCACTCATAATCTCACAAGCCCCGACAATGATTTTTCTTTCTTTCCTTTTTTTTTGTTTTTTTTTTTGCATGTGTATATGGAGAGTAAATATGTAGATGGGTTGATGTCAGCTATTTTTCTTAATCACTCTCCTCTTTATTTTCGTATTCTAAGTGCTGGGATCATAAACTGGTAGCCATGCCCAGCCAGCTTTTATGTGGGAAATTGGTATCTGAGCTCCAATCCTCATGATTATGCAGCAAGCACTTTATCTACCAAGCCACCTCTCTAGCCTGACAGTATTTTTCTGTGGCTGTCCTGGAACTTACCAGGCTGGCCTCAAACTCAGAGATTCCAGTACCTTCCGAGTACTGGGATTAAAGATGTGTGTCCCCATACTGGCTCTCTGACAGTGTATTTACAATTGAACCCCTCCACCCCACCCTCACTGTCTGTGATGAGGAACCTTTGCTGCTTGTCACTCCTCAAATTCCTTAACAGGTCTAGTATGGGATTCCTTTCTACCTACAGTACCTTGCCCACTGGCCAGAGTATTTCATCGTCGCAGAGGCTCCTGGCGGAGAACTAATGGGCTATAGTAAGTACACCACCACTAGTACTTTTTGGGGTGAGTAGAGATTTTAATACAGGCTTTAGTCTGCTTTACTATAATTTTCTTTCTGATCAATTACCAACACTTTTCCACATCTTTTCTGTGTTCAGCCCTGTGTTTAGGCCAAGAGATTCGGCAGTGATCCTAACAAACATGATTTTAGTCTTTGTATCTTTCATTTCATATGTTAGATTTCTATATGTCTTGGTGTATAATGCAGTGATTAAAGCATATGCACTTAACTAATTTCTAACAAAAACTTGAGCTATGAATTGCTACAATTACATATACATTATAAATGTATATGTAATTTCAAATGTAGCTATTTGGGAATGAATCCTAAACTATTTCAAATGTAGCTTATTCAGACAAAAAGTATCCTTGGTTTTTAGTTTATATTTTAAGTCTGACTTTAGAAGTAAGTATAGAATATTACTTGCAAGTGGAGTTTCAAATTAAAGTATTATTCATTAGTTTGACAACAGTACTTAAAAATTAAAACCTTAGTGCATTTTTATCATGAAAGGTGAATGGCAAACAATAATTCTACATTTATGCGCACATTAGCATTTTAATGACTGGTACAATTTTCTGTTGGCAGTTATGGGCAAAGCAGAAGGCTCAGTAGCTAGGGAAGAGTGGCATGGACATGTCACAGCTCTGTCTGTCGCCCCTGAATTCCGCCGTCTGGGCTTGGCTGCTAAACTTATGGAGTTACTAGAGGAGATTTCAGAAAGGTGAGAGCTATTTTTCAAATGTACCGAGTGATTTGTGAACCCTGTTTCTTTTGCTGTTGAATATCTGAAGGGTGTTTTCGTTTTGTGAGTGTGTGGAACTGTCATGGCTTTACACTCTGAGGAATTTCATTTTCAGCTTGCAGTAGTTTCTACAATTCTGTCAAATTCATAATGTAGTCACTGCTGCTCCTTTGTTACTGGGGGAAACTGACCGGCCATAGACCTGAGCTGACTGGTTAGAGTAAAAAATGACCAACCTTTCAAGGAAGGTTGTTGGTGCTCTTGACACTATGGGAGATGTCTTTAGGTCTAAAGTAGTTCAGTTTTAACTTTGTTTCTCTTCTAACAGCTAGTAGCCATTTATAGAAAAATATAAGTAAAATGCTAAGTCATTTATTTTTAACTATGGCCATCTACTACTGAGGGAGAAGTACACTGTTGAGCACTGAATGACTTCTTAAACCCTGAACACATGCAACACAACCCATTCCCACTGGTTTTCATGCATTAGTTTAATCATAGCAGCAAGTGTCAGAAGCCCATTTTGTAAAAAGTCTGTCATCCAAAGGGCATGTAGCAGTAAGGATGTGTTGAGTTTTGATGTTTTCCCTGAGCATCTAAAATTAGCCTGTGCCAGGGCATGGTGGTACATGCCTTTAAATTAAGCAGACAGATGTTATCTTTGAGGCCAGCCTGGTTGAATGCCAGTTCAACCATGACTTCATACCCTGTCTTAAAATCAGGTATCCTGTGGTCCTTCTGAGTTTAAGGCACTCAGTACAGTTTGGTAGCTGCCAATAATAGGACTTTTAAAGACACATGTTCCTCCATTTCACTCACTGTGAGACTGAAAAGCAACATAGTAACGTAAAAAGCTTCCCCAATTCCTAAAAGGGACAGATGATACTGTGTCTGGTATTTGTCAAATTGCTGTTTTTTCCTGTATGAAGGAATGGTTACAGATCTTGAGGCTTTGTTTCCACAGAACTACAGGATTTAAATAAAGGCAGTGCCTTTTTGTTTTTTTAAGACAGGGTTTCTCTGAAGCTTTGGTGTCTGTCCTGGAAGTAGCTCTTGTCGACCAGGCTGGCCTCGAACTCAGAGATCCGCCTCTGCCTCCCAAGTGCTGGGATTAAAGGCATGAGCCACCACCACCCAGTTTATAAAGACAGTTTCTAAAGAAGTAACTAGTCACGAATGCTCTGAGCCAAGTTGGAAATCAGCTCATTCAAAGAAAAGAAATAGTTTTGTTTTAACAACCCCTACGTTGCTGGAATTTGCTTTGTTAGATCCGGCTGTTCTCGGACTCAGATTTGCCTGTTTCTGCCTCGCATTTGCTGGGATTAAAGGTGTGTGCCACCATGCCTGAGAAAAAGAAGTCTTTGTGATGTTGTTAAAGTTCTTCCTGGACTGAATATTAATAGGAAGAAAAATTTTAGGTAGACTGAACACACATTTATTAATGACATTATTGTGTGACTGACAAAGAGGAAATAGGTTCTAACACATGTATTTGTGGGTTTGATTAATAGGTCTTATATTCTTTCTGCTTAGGTACAGTATAAATATAATTTAGGTAGAAAATTACTAATCTGTCTTCCTTTCCAATTTCTGATGCTTCATCATTTTGTGTGAGTGTATACACAATTTGTCTTTTTTTGGAAGTACATTAAATCAAGTGAATATAATGAGTACTAAGTAGCCAAGTAGAATATTCATATAGGAGTAAAAAATAAAAGTCAATTTAAAAGAGAAAATTAAGTAGCTATGAATGACTGCAGTAAAAAGACATACATGGACTAAGGATGTAGCTCAGTGGTCCCATCCCCAGCAGTACCAAAAAGAAAAGTAATGCATATTCTGCTTATAGGAAATAAATTATCTTACAAATTATAGCCAAAAAAGGAAGTTGACTTACATTAGAGTTGACTAGCACAGTAAGGGGTCATTACATACAAATCTTGGCTGGGAATCTGGCATGATGTATGCCATGAGGGCCAGAGTTCAGATCCACAGAACCTATGTAAAACTCTGAACATGGTAACTTACCTCTTGGCTCAGTTGCTCTTAAGGTAAGATGGGAGATGGAGACAAGAATCTGTAGAAGCCCACAAGCCAGCTAGCTGGATGTACACAGTGGAGAGCAAGCAAGGCGGGAAGACAGATCCATACTTCTCTGACCTCCACATGTGCACCACAGCATGCTCACATGTACAAAGATTTTTTTTAAGAAAATTTAATCCATCAAGATATAACAATGTCATACCCTGGAAACTACAAGAAAAATGGATGAATTGTTAATGAGCTGAACGTGGTTCTTTGTGAAAACTGTCAAGTGGCAATCGGTAGTATACAGAACATACACAGGTCAGCAGATCTTTCCCAGAGCAGAGGGGATACTCTGCAGCCACACAGGATCTGTTGCATAGGTTTTTTTTTTTTTTTATCAAAGCAGCCAGTTTAAAAGCTATTCTTAGCATGAGGGTGGTACAAAAGGAAATAGTTTACAAGTCAGCCCTATCTTAGTAGTAGCTAGACTTTTTCTCCAACAAAAGCGGTGGCAGATTGCCAGGCAGGTATGGTGGCTCACAGCTGTAATCCTGTCATGCAGGACTGTCGTGAATCCAAGGCCAGCCTGGACTATCCACAGTAATAAGACTGAACAGAGAGAGAGAAAAGTGTGTGTGTGACTCACCAAAGTAAGGTCAGTTCTGTAGGCTAAAGTGTCCTTGATAATGGACAGAGGCAAGGATGATCAGAGGAAAAGTTATCCGAGTGCACACATTGCAGAAAAAGTGCTGGTAAATGGCTTCAGGAATTCAGTGAATCCAAATACAGCAGGAGCCAGGTTATTATTACCATCAGTCAAAAGCCAAGTATTAGTTTTATGCCATTTTTGAGCCCACAGTTCTCTGCCCTCTCCCAGCTGCTAGGATTATAGCCATGAGCCCCCCAATGCCTGTCACGAATATTTTTAAAGATCTATGCCAGTTACTGCCCAGGGTTCTTAACAGTTCTAACATTTCTTTTTTGTTTCTTTTTTAAAGAAAAGGTGGATTTTTTGTTGATCTCTTTGTAAGAGTGTCCAATCAAGTTGCAGTCAACATGTACAAGCGGTTGGGTTATAGTGTCTACAGGACAGTCATAGAGTACTACTCAGCCAGCAATGGGGAGCCTGATGAGGATGCCTATGGTAAGCTCCATGCCATGGAAGTAACTCCAAGAGAAAGTCAAAATACTTTTAACTTCCCATCACAGGGTTAACCGCTGATTGGTGGTTAGTCTAAGTTAATTTTTATAAATGATCATTTTGTGATAAATATGTGTTCTTGTACTAATTTTTATTAGTTGACTTCTAGGTGGGTTTGGTTAGTACCTGGCATACCTGCGGTTGGGCAGGGGCAAGGAGGGCATAAAACCTGATAGGAATTGAATCCATACACTCAATTTGACTTTAAAAAGTTTGGTATTGGTTGTTTACATTAATCTTTGTCTCCTAACAGATATGAGGAAAGCACTTTCTAGAGACACTGAGAAGAAATCCATCATACCATTACCTCATCCTGTGAGACCCGAGGACATTGAATAACCATAGGCAGTGGTTCTTAGGCAGGTGTTCCAGACAAGTTTGTGGACATATTATTTTCATAGGATGATCTTGGAGCTCTATTAGGAGGAAAGTAATCATTTAGGTCTTAAAGACTTCATGAAAATACAGGCTATAAACTTACTTCAAATCTCATCGTTCCAATGAGCAATAGCATACATGTTCAAACTGTTTGCCATAGTAAAATTCAATCAAGGCAGCTAAGTCAGAAGGACACGTTCCACTATCATGGTTGACAGTATGCAGTACATGCCAAGGAAAGACTCCCTCCATCCTCCTCCTAAATCCTGTGCCTGAGAACCACTGCTGCACATATATAAATATATATATATATTTTATTTTGTATTGAACTCTTAATTGAAGCTTTAAAAGCATATATGAAATGTATAAATCTGAGATGTATAGTAAAACACATTGTTGACTATGAATGTTTTCTGAAGTTTGTTGTCTTTTAATCCGGATTATGGAGGGTTGTTTTTTCGGATATGGTGCCTCTCTGTTTTGACTTTTATATAAAACATTTTAAAATGCACATCTGAAATCATCCCTGTCTGGCATACTTAAATTTCGTTCTTACTGTGTCAAAATCCTTTCCTGCTGCTGGTCCCTTTCTGCTAGCACTGCTTAATCCTGTCTTTGAATGCGAGACGAACACGGAGAAAAAGAATCTAGCTCGTGAGGGCCATGTAATTAGACCACAGGCATGTACTGAAATATTCAGGTAGTAAAGAAGTAACCAAAAAAAGTCTACATGAAATGGCCATGAAAATATGTGTGTTTTGGCATTCTTTTTTTTCTTTGAGATAAGGTCTTGCTCTGTTGCCCAGGCTAGCCTTGAACTTGCCTCCAGTAATCCTCCATCTTGCTCTCAAGTAGTAGCACCTGATTTAAAAACATTTACTTTAGAAAGGTCTTATTTTGAGATATTAAGGTTGGGGAGAATGAATGAATTTGTTCTCAAGGAGGAATAACGTTTCCTTTAGGCCTTTCATAGTGGCACACACTCGTTCGAGTAAACTTTTAGAGCAAGCGCACTAACTATATGGACAAGCAGCATAAAGAGAACCAGGAAGCTCTAGGAAGACCCGGATATGGAACTAGCATTCTGACCTGCTTTCACCTTCATCCTAAATCTGCACCAACTCAAAAGGTTCAAGGACAGATTTTCTTCCTGACTAGCAGACTTAAGCTGATACCTAAACCTGGTGCTGGTCTGATGCCTGAAAAGATCTATCGTTTACTCGGTAGTACTGTTTTCTTCTAACTTCTAAAATTATCTTATTTTCAAGACTCAATTTAGTAATATTACTAGGCAACTTTTATTCCCTTAAATGTATATATTGACATCTGATAATCAATTGTTTACTAATGTTTCTTATAGGTAGGAACGGTGCTAAGCACTGGGTGTTGAACACCACAAGAAACTATGCCTGTGAAGTACAGATTAAACACTGCCTCCTGGACCAGGCAAATGCTATTTTACGATGTGAGCAGCACCAACAGAAGTATGTTGCATCATCATTGAGCATACAGGCAATCACTGTGGGTCCTTTGGACACCTGCTGTTTTCTGACAGCTTTAGTTAGGCATCAGTTGTTCGTGTTCTGCAGCATGCTGGGGGATGCATATTCTCTAGGTAGACATAACTGCAGAATTCACGAAGCCTGGGAGACCGGCAGCAGTGCTGTGATGAATCATGCTCTAAGCAGCATATGGAAGGCTCCAAGTACTCTAAAGAGATTCAGTTAACAAGATGTTAACAGGAACACAGGACATTGTGCCTAAGAGCATCTGCATATGCAGGCCATTGTTTCTAAACAAGGTAATAAAACACAACCAGTTTTAGAAACTGCTGGGGGCAAACCAAAGCCAAGCTAAAATGTTCCTGGAAATAACAACCTAGTCTAAAAATACAGTTGCTACAAATTACTTCAGCATATTTAGAGGTTAAACTAGCCCAAGTCCATTTAATTCTCTAAAGAGTGGACACATACTGCTAAAAAAGAAAAGGGGTGGAGTCTCAAAATGAAGCAGAAAACAAAGAGTAAGCTACACAGCCAGTAGTGCTAGGGCTGGACTCAGGTTGTGGTTGAAGAGACAAGACAGTGACAGGTTTAGAGGCATGCAGACCATCACCAAAGACCTGTGGCTTAAAAGTTCTGCACAATGGGTCGTGAACACTTTGCCTGTGCCTTTAATCCCAGCACTTCGGGGGCAGGTGGAGGCCAGCCTGGTCTAAAAGTGAGTTCCAGGACAGCCAGGGCTACACAGAGAAACACTGTCCCAAAACACAGCTGCAGCAGTTCCACCTAGAGTAGGTGCTAAGCACATTACTTTCATGTAATAGACAATGTGGACGAACACTAGGATAGTCAGGACGCAGGCAGCAAAGTTACTATAAAAAATTCCTTTACTTGGGGTTAATTTCCCATCCACATTTAACCCAAGAGTGTTTTTAAAAATAATTGAAAAGGTAGCTATCAAAGATGTCAAACAAAGTCCTTACTGAGTAAATATACAAAAACATATTAATTTATATAAAGTCACAACATTTAAAAAGATGAGGATTCACTCTCATCAATGTCCTTATCTGGATCCTGTTCGGCAGCCTCTTTTTCTTGTTGCTGTTTCTTCCAAAGCTTGGCCATTGCCAGAAGCTTAAGGTTAGGCTGGTTGGCAGCGTCCTCTGGAAAGATGTAATCATAATATTCTTCCCACCCGGCATCGGACTGCAAAATTAAATACATTGATTTTAGCTTTTAAGGTGAGCAGATAGCTGGAGCATGTTTCATTCCGAAGGGAGAGTGAAGAACTCGGAGCAACCTAGAGTTCAAGTTCAACTATGCTTACTGTACAAGTAAGTACAAAGCCACATCAACCCTGCTGCAGAGGAGCTGAGTGACTAGAGCAGCTGCTCAGACGATGCTGCAGCTCACTGAGAATGAAGGACCAAGTGGAAGAAGACCAAACCTTTAAGCACAGCTTCTCCACAGGCAACCGAGACACTCAGCAACTCAGCTCCACCCTGCAGTCACGTTTAAGACTTAAAATTCTGAATTTCACTTGTTGCTGGCTCTTACAGAGGACACAGATTAGTTTCCCAGCACCCATAAGGTGGCTGACAACCATCTGTAACTCTAGTTCCAGGGGATCCAGTGCTGCCTTCTGACCACCAAAGGTACTAGACATGCACACGGTGCACATAATACACGTGCAGGCAAAACACTCTTAAAATAATCTTAAAATTTGAATTTTACTCAATATTTAGTACTAGAGGCTACATAGCTGTGTATTATTTGGACTTCTAACTCTTTTCACTTCCAAATGATCATGATTTCACTTCTAAATATTGTTCTGAAATGCAGGCTCTTCTCTCATCTCCCACCTTCCACCTCCCAGTTACTGGACCTCTGAAAACCATGCAATAGATCATATTCTTCAACCTAAGTCCCTCAAGTTCACATGTATGAGATGCCAGCAATCTAATCATGTATAAAGTCTTCAATGGTTTCCACCAAACTTCCTCTACCCTACAAGGCCTTTTTAGGTTGGTCCCCGGCCCTCATGCATGCTGACTTCCCACACTACAAATACCACACTTCATGTAATTCCTAGACTCCACCTTCCACTAAGGTATCTCTGCCACCCCACCTCCTGCCCCATCTTCCACCCCTGGCTGTGTTCCTAGTAGCCAGACTACAAGCAATTCTCATCCATGCAGTCTACTTCTGCTTTTAAAAATGTTCAATTTCTACTCCTTACCCCATCGTCGGCCTGGACTTTTCTTCTCTTCTTCACCTTCTCTGGCATGAGTTTGTCTACTCTTTCCTTGTCTGATACTGTTCCAAATTCATCTTCAAAACCTCGCCAGGATTCCAGCAACATAAGTCTCTCTTCTTTTTCTTCACAGTTTCTCATGGTTTTATTTGCCTCTTCATAAATCTGTCTGCATTTAGCCACACTTCCTTCTTTCCCCGAGGATAACTCAAACTGAGCAAAACTGATCCATACCTTTAAAAAGTTAACAACCAAATTAACCATGTCAGCCAAAAGACAGTAACATAATAGCGTTAAAAATAATTCTCCAGTTCAGGACACCTGATGCCGCATTACTGCAAGCATTCCAGATGAGCACACTGCACTTCACTGTGAGTACCAAGGCACTCTCCTGCTTTTCAGTGTCTGACACCTGGGGTTTCATGTGCAGCATAAACAATGGGCTTAACAGTCTTAAGTCCCCTGAGAACAGCAGATCCTAAGTTCAAGAAAGTCATTTAAAATAACTCATGTAAAAACACCAAAACTACTGTACAAAGTAAAATGAAAGATCGCTGCCAAAGTAAGGGTACCTTGACATGCTGTGTTCGCTGCAGCAGCTGCCGGTAAAGGTTCCGTGTTCTTTCAGTTTCTTCCTGCTCAATCTCAAAATCAATATATGATTTCCAAAGTACCTAAGAAAAATAATAGGTCAATCTTAGCATTCAGAAAGACACATGCCCCTATAGTTCAGCTGTCCTGACCCATACCCAAGACCCTAAGACTCTTCACTCAACAATTAAGACTGCATCTGGTGGAGTAATACCAGCATTTACAAGCTTGCCAAAATGTAACTAGAATTTAAGACAGAAAAAAAGGCTTTGGATTTAGTTTTACATTTTCTTTTGGAGTTCTTCAAATGTTTAACACAACCAAAATTTGTCAAGAATTTCAGGTACTTTCATGATTTTGTCACATGCAGTTAACTTTTTAGGGAGAAAATAGGCCAGATTAGCTGCTATATGTGTTCCTATCTCTAATATCAATTTCTTGTCATTTGAGTTCAAATAACATTGACTGCCCACCACAGACACAAGGACAAACTGGGGCACCGGCACTGGAGCTGGCAGTCTAGTGGAGGAACTGAGGCCACAGATGCTACAGCAGTACAGGAAACTCTGCCCTCATGCGGGGTCATGTGAGTACAAGACTGACCAGGCTAAGGCAGTTCTGCGGTCCTGTGAGAATCAGTCTTAGCTGCATCCTGTGGCCTAACTACTGAAGGCGGGCCAGTACTCCAGGCCTGTAGCAGTACAATCTAGGAAGATCATATTTCAGGACCTAGAGATGCAGTCTCCACCCCCATTTCCTGTATGTGTGCGTGTGTGGGGGAGATGACGCTACAGCTGTTCCTTTACCCAGCCTTCTCATCCCCTTTAACCTTCCCTGTCAGCTGTGTGGGGGCTGCTGCGGACGCTCCCCTAGCCCACTTTCCTACTCTATAAACAGAAGAATCCTAATAAGGGTGCAAAAGACTATAGATTGGTTGGACATCTTTATAGATGTTTAGAAGGGGGACTACTTAACAAGTATTTAAAAATATATCCAACTTGGGATCCTTACCTCTGGCATGTCTAAGCGTGGCTGGCTGATGGCTAATTCATAGATTGCCCGAGCTCTATCAATATCACCAAGGATTGTCTCTAATTCTGCAAACTTAATCCATGAGGTACAATTTTCAGGTCCAAATTCCAAGAACTTTTCATAAAGCTTCCGACATCTGTCAAATTCTCGAAGCTGTAGTTCCAGTTCTATATAACCTTTGAATAATTTGTTCTTTGGACATTTGCCTATGGAAGTCCCCTGGAGAATAAAGTGGCCAAGAGTACCGTTATACTTAGGGCTCAACTCTAGTCACTGCCAACCTGTCCTAGGAGCTTTCTTCTGCTGGAGTCGAGCATGGCAGGCTGTTCTGTTGCTGTGCTCGCGTACTCTCCACGGCTGGCCAGGCACTCAGATGACACGGAGCCTGGTCGGCCACAGGCAGTACTGCAGAATCACACAACTACGGGATTCTGTACTCCTCAAGATTCCCTAGAAAATATGGATGTCAAGCACACAAAAATACATACATACCTTTAAATAAAAAGGTAGTCAAACCTGACATACTACCCACAGGAAACAGTTCACCTAAAGGAAAATTGTGTGGATACACAGTATTTTATCCTACTGAGACATTTTTTTGACAAATTATGAGGAAGTATATTTAATACATCAAAAATTTTGCACAAGATCAGACTACTAATCTGGGGACAGATCTAGTAAGTGATAGCTATAGACATTTCCAGTGTTTAAACAGAATGTTTGCAATTTAAGCATTATTGTTCAATGTTTAAGTGTTGTTTTTCTTTGTATCTCTTGAAAATTTCATACACATATACAATGTATCCTTGATCATATCCACCCCAATTCCCCTCTCTCTCTTCCCCGTGTTCTGCCCACCTTCATGTCACACTGTGTTCAGTTAGCTTGGCCTGCATGAGCATGGGCAACCAGTCAGTGGCAACACCCCTGATGAAAAATGATGCTTTTCCCTCAGCTACCACCAGCTGCCAATGGCTTCCCAGCTGGAGGTGGAGTCTCGGGAGCTCCTCCCTCATTTCATGCTGGATAGCTTGATCTCATGCAAATCTTCTGCAGGCCACTGATGCTGCTGTTGAGTTTTGAGTGTTACTATGCAATGTCCAGAAGACAGTTCGTAACACTCTTCCCACCATCCTGTTCTTACAGTCTTCCTCAACGGTCCCTGAGCCTTGCAGGGAGGGAGCAGGGTTATGTTTATGTCCCACTCAGAATGAGCACTCAATAGCCACTTATTCTCAAAGCCCTATCTGTGAGTTTTCTAACATATCCCAGGCTATCAAAGATAAATTTCTTTGTCACCCACCCCTTCTTCCTTTTTTTTTTAAAACTGGTGTGTGCCAGCACACCCTACTTTGTTGCTGTTTTTTTCAGTAGAAACCATTCAAATTGTAAGCATGAAGATCTTAACCTTCTCCTAAGACTTAGTGAGATATGATGCTCCATTACTTACCAAAGCTCTTCTGGCAAATGGCAGATTTTTCTGTCGTATTTCAAACTGTGCATAGTATAACCACATTTTGGCAAATGTGAACTACAAAACAAAACCACAAAAAAAGATCTGATCTAAGAGGCTCATTTAATTTAACCAAAGGCCACTAGTAAAATTTCAAGTGAGGAGGGATATATTTTGTTTGTTTTTAAGCAAAAATGACCTTTATCAACGGTTAAAAATATAGTATGAGGCAGGTGAAAGGGCTCAGTGAACGATGGTACAGCTGTCAGGCTTGACCCTGGTGCTTACTCTCCAGGACGCACATGGGGACAGAACCAATCCCCAAGTTGTCTTCTGACTTTCACATGTGTACTATGGCACATGTACAGCCCTCCCCCATAAATAAGAATGTAATAAAATTTATACACACATATACCCATGATGACCTAGAAAGATACTGTATTACATACTCCATGGCACGATAGCCTCTACTTAGAATGTTTTGTGGGCTACTTGTAAGCTGGTAGAACATACTATTTCTTTTCTTCTGGTTTTTTTGTTTTGTTTTGTTGTTTTTCGAGATAGGGTTTCTCTGTAGCTTTGGAACCTATCCTAGAACTTGCTCTGTAGACCAGGATGGCCTTGAACATACTATTTCTAAGAACAACTCACCAGGACTTTGTTTCTCATGTTGGGAAATGTGGGAGAGCAACATTTTAACATCTCCAAAGAAGCCACATGTTTAACCACACAAGCATGATCTGTTATCAAAAGACCCACTATCAATCTCTTTCTTGCCACCGGCCTCTCTGAATTACCTACACTGCCCTGGATTCCTACACTGGATCTGCGTCACTCACTTGTCCCAGTACAGGCTGCTCTAGGAACGACAGCAGGGTGTTTCCTTGTAGTCTCATGGTGCCACTCACTTGAAAACTTTCAATCGATACATATTATTTTATAAATAATAAAACAGATTTTGATCTAGCAAGTGTACCTTTTTGTGAGGAATTAGTTCCAAAGATGCTTGATATACCTGTCTTGTCCTCTCAGGATCCTGTATTAAGATTAAAATAATCTTTTAAAAATTATGTTCATACTTATTTTACTAATTTTATGACTACTAGTACAAACAGACCCATTTCTCAAGATGCTATTTTTAAATACTGATTTCATTTATGATTAAAAATAGCAACTACCTTTGACTATCTTAAGAATAACAACGTGGCCATCAAAGTCTGAATTCGTCTTTGTAGAAAGGCCTGACAGCAGAAAGATGTTGCAGTCTCAAAGACTCAGCGGGGAGTCTTTACCTGTTAATTTATGCATAACCTGTTTCTGGAAATGCCACTTGAGTTTTATCAAAAGAAAAATGTACAATCTGGCCACAATCCTCTTTGTGACAAAAACACATTATTAGGAAACTGTATATAAACCGCCTCATTGTCATTCTTTCCCTTTCAGGTTTTAAATGCTACCTATCTAATTGTACCTTGAGGTTTTAAAAAAAACACCACCATGTCTCAACAGGCACACAGTTTAAATGATGCACATGGGTGGACAGAGTCCTAAAAGAATTTAAAACTAAGTTTGTCTCAAAAGTTGCAACTATCAGTTACTATCCACAACCACGATACTGGGGTAAGAAAGCCACAGGTCACCTTGGCTTCCAGCTCTTCATAGAGCGCATAGTTGATCCAGAGATAGATGTAGCGCTTCCAGTGCCTCTTCTCCTGGATGGGCGGCACGTTAGCAATGGCTCTCTCATAGACTTCCCGCACGGTGTCGGCTTCTGCGTCACTTTCCACCAAGCGTAAGTAATCAAACCATGCATCGTAATTGTGAGGATTAGCCTGGAAAAAACAGGCTAGTCTATAAAAACAGAACCAAAGCTAGACTTGACAGGCTGTCAGAACTATAAGGAGATGTCAAACTTGCTATATGTTAGCATTTTTCCCCTTAGTTTTTACCTGTTATCTCATGTTCAGAACACCGTCCCTGAGACTGTACAGAACTGTAAAAGGCACTGGCTGGCACCTCGCAGCGAAGCCTCTTTCCTCTACTACTCGGTAATGACATTCCATTTTTTCCTTTGTTTCTGAGCCAGGATCTCATCCCATAGCCTAGGCTGGCCCCGAACTCATGATAATTATCTTGCCATGGCCAGTCCTGGGACTACAGACTTGAGTCTACTACACACAGCTTCCAACTTGTATAAATGTTATTAAACATGTGACTGTAATACCATTATGCTGATAATGAAATTGCAATGCGTTCATATCAGACTCTAAGTCAGGAAACACCTTTTCAAATAACAGTAACTCATTCTGAACACCTTATGGACCTCTCACTTCATTTAACACTAGACTTGTCCTTTGTTAGGAGCTACCTGAATCTGACTAAGCAAGACACAAGAACCCGGAGAGAAAATACTGCTATCTAAACCTGAAATGGCATATTCCGGAGATAAAAACAGAACTGTCTATCATAGGTCTCTTGCGCATGCAAAGAAGGTGTTTGGATCCATCTCTGGCCCTTCCATCCTTTTCCAAAAATGACCTCAAACAGAGGTCACGTAGCTTTTGAGGCACGGACTCAATAGGAAACCTAGGCTGGCCTTGAACTAATAATTTTTCTGACTCTATCTTCCAAGTGCTAGGACTACAGGTATGGTCCATCCTGCCCAGTTCCACATTTCTTCAGTTTGCTCTCAGTTAAAGGACTTTCCACCAGGGAATGGCATAGCAAATCCAAGTATGGCCTGCTCTCCTTTCTTTAAGCCACATTCATTCCAATTTGCCTGAACTAGCGGCCAAGTCTATCAGGCACATCAGCAATCACTAGTGTCAACTCGCTATTGCTGGAGCGCGCCGACAGCCCTGCCATCCGCAGCGGCACCCACCTTCACTTCCTCTTCGTACTGGAACCGCCGCTTGCTCACGATGATATCTTCAATACCCCTCCGGTCCCCAAACTTCTTCTCAAAGATGGTGTAGTTTTTGAAGAGTTCTTGGGCCTCTTGTTTTGAAATTCTATCCAGGGCATATTTGTAGATAACTCGTACCCTTTCAAACTAAAAACAGATAGATACTAAAACATAATTTCATTTTAGTCACACCTTGAGAATAACTGCAACTTATTACTTGTAAATTAAATCTTGAGTCCTTGATCAGAAAGAACTCTAATGGTTATTTTTAGTTCTATATTTAATACTGTCTCAAAACTGAGCTTCTATTTCTCCTCACCCATCATGGGTCCTCCCCAGGCTGGCAGGCAACAGCTTCATACCCAAAGCCCCACAAGCCTGCCTTTTCCTCTCCAGTTCTCCGTTCCTTCACTGACTCTTTCAACAAGTGCTGTGATTTTCCTCTCCCCTGCTGCCCTTTTCTCCTCTGCCTTGATGCTGGCCCACCTCCATTTCTAACTGAGAACATTCCAAAAGCCTCCTCGCTGGACTCTCTGGCTTTATCACGTGCCCCCTTTGTACTGACGAACAAACTCAAGTGCTCGCCCACTGAGCTTCATCCTCAGCCCTCCCCTGGTTCCACTCTTGCTATGCCTCTGCCCTGCCCCCAGAATACTTTCATGAACTAGCCAGAAGCTCAGTAATTGTCATCGAGTCATTGTCCCACTTAAAACCCTCTAACCCGTCTGAGAAAGGGTTCAGAAGTTAAGAGCACTGGCTGCTCTTCTAGAGGTCCCGAGTTCAATTCTCAGCAAACAGGGTGGCTCACAACCATGTGTAGTGAGATCTGGTGCCCTCTTCTGGCCTGCAGACATATATGCAGGCAGAACACTATACATAATAAATCTTAAAAAAAAAACAAACAACAACAAAAAAACCCCTCTAACCCACGCCTCTTAAGAGAGAATTTGATGAAAGAATGCCTCCAATTCTATCATTTCCTGTCTATACCAAGGAAGAAAGGAGCTGGCTTATTTGTGGGGCGATCTATGTTTCCATTATGCATTGTTTCCTTTGGTTGAAGGCACTGGTTCTTTGCCTCCCCAGGTTATTATCTGAAAAGCCCTTGATTCAGGATACCAAAAGATTCTCATCAGTTTATACATGCATTTTTGTGTTTGAGATAATGTCGTATGTACTCTAAGCTGGCTCCAAACTTACTATGCTCCTCCAGTCTCAGAGTCAATCCTCAGTTTTCTGAGTGCTGGAACATAGACACATGCCACAGCACCTAACTCCAGGTTACTTAAAGGCTTCATTTTCAAACAAAGCAGAATGAAATTAAGCTAGTTATCAAAGATCAGCTCCACTCTATAGCTCAGCAATACACGCATGCTGTTCTGTATGAAATAATGTTTTCGTATCTAAAAAACATTTTCTATACGGATAAGCGAATCAAATAAAACAGAAATGAACTCATTGTGCACCTACTTCTTTCTGGTTTTCCTCAAATTTAGCAAAGGCCACATACAGGTGTTCGTCCATATGTTCATCTCCAAAGAACTCAACTGCTCTCTCGTAGACTTTCCGCGCATGGGCAAAATAGGCATGTTTCTCTTCAAACCGGGCATATTTGATCCAGTTCTTCACAGCGGGGTGCACGAGCACAAGTGCAGGGGAGTGAAGGAAAGAGCTGGCAAGACAGCACAGCTAACCCAACAGCGGAGGCCGCAGGAGCTCAGGGGCAGAGCTCATACATAGCATGATCAAAGGCTCAAGGCCCAGACCATACCCACCCACACCCCAGCAATTCAAAATACAACCAGAGGGTGACAAAGCACATACCAGGGAGTCTAATACTGACCCCCAGTCTCTGAGGTCAGGGTCCTGTTACTCATTCTGATCTGCCTTCAGTGCAGATGCAGTAATGGGTACACACAAGCCTGAAGCCAAAGGAAACCCTCAACCTGGTTATAAGCCCTGTGATCTTCAACAAGTCATCCATCTCAGTTTTCAGTGTGGGAAAGAGAAAAATACCAAGCTCAGCCACCAGTGCTCCTCTACAACATGAGGGAATGTTTATGAAACTGAGCACTTTCTGGCCAAAAGAACATGGTCGATAGAGAGCACCTGTTACACGGAACGCTCAGTCACAGCAGTCTACCCACAATGAGCAGAGCAATCTGCCATCCCAAGCTAAAGGGAAAGCTTTCACTTGCCATTTATTTACCTGGGCACATCAAGCTTCCTTGAAGAAGCCAAAAATTTCCAGTGATTAATTCATGTATACCAAAGATGGTAAGAACATCCGTTCCGAGGCTGATTTTTCTGGTTCAAATACACCTACCTCACCACCTGGGACCCCAGGCAAGTTAATCATTCATTCCTCAGTTTCCTCACCTGCACGCCAGGGTTTTCACAACTACTGGCAATATTAAGTGCATTGCAGACCTATAGATTCTCCTGTCTCCATCTCCCAGTACTGGGATTACAAACAGGTGCTACCGAGGCCAGCTCTTTATGTGGGTGCTAGGGATGCAAACACAGGGCTTCATGTCTGTGCACCAAGCACTATCAACTAAGCCATCAAGCAACTGGTCTTGGGTTGTCCCACAACAGGTGTCAGAGCCCCATCCTACTGGCCTCAGGGAGGGAGAAAGCACCTTATAGTCACAGCATGGGCCCTTCCTGCCTTCACATTCAGGCATCGCTACACACACACACACACACACACACACACACACACACACACTGCATGCTGAGGGACACAAAATGTGCACTGTCCTATACGTGTTCACAACGCTGCTAAAGCACAGCAATTATTAATTTTGGGATTCCAAATCAATTTTAGCAAGTGTGGAATTTGCAAATAAGATACCTCTGGGTGACAAGGATCATAGAGCCGTTTCTAACAGTGCTTTTACAGACCCTATCTTCCAGATGTTAACATCAGCCTGCCACAACTGGCTGCTCTATCTTTAGTGCAGATGCCTAAACTTGGGGCCTCAAAATATGCGAGCCAAGTACCCTAACAATGAGTACATACTTAGCTTCACCATATTTAGTTTTAATTTTTCCTGTATAGAAAGGACACAAAGGTTCAGGGAACGAAATGACTCTGGAGTCACAGCTGGTAAGCAATGACCCTCTGGCTGACCTCCATTAACAGCACTAATGCTAAACATAGACCTGTTGTTCTGGCAGCCACGGTTTAGTGCAAAAAATGAAAATGAACCCATATCATTGAAAAGACTCAAATCACCCAATTACCCAGATCACAAATTTTTATATAAACAATTTCCATCCCTACAAAAAAAATGTGAAAGTGATGAAGTGTGCCTTTTGACCTTCAATGTCAGCTTAATAGCTACATTTCTTGACCATGACCTCTTTTTGGGAGGTAGACACCCACGACAACCACATGCCACGTACACCTCATTCAAAGGATATAACGTTCGTAAATGGTGCGGGCCCGCTCCACCTCTTTGTACCGCAGCTCGAAGTTGATGTAGGAGTGCCAGGCCTGCTCCTCGGGCTGCCATTCCATCCAGCGCTCAAACACCTGGCGGGCACCAGCGACATTGCCCAGCATCTCCTCCATGTACGTGTACTTGTACCTGATACAGAACCATCCAAAGATGACTGCTGTGGTCAAAATGACTTAGGGGAAAAAAGTAATCTTTGACATTTCCAATGCTTTGTTAGGTTTTATTACATAGCTGTAGAACATTAGGATTATGACTATAGATTATGTGACATTAAGGAAAAGTAAAATGTAAAGTTCAACAATTACCATAACTGCAAGTAAAACTAGTACACAGCAGGGAGAACTTTGCTAATTCACAAAAGGCCGCTTTGTACATTTGTACAATCAGAGGCTTACCAGAACTGGTTGACTCGTGGCAGAGTTGTTATGGCTCGGTCCCAGATATTTCGGGCATGGTTGACCTGGCGGTTCTTCATTTCCATTTCTGCATATTTCAGCCAGAGTGTGATATTCCGATAGTCCACATCTAAAGCACGCTCGTATATGGATCGAGCCCTGAACAAGTAAGATATGGAGAGCATCAAAAGCAGCACTTATAGGATACGCAGAGTCACTTCAAACTCGCCACAACACCTGCTGTTTTGTTGGATCTACCATGAGTCAAGTTCTGATCATAGAAAGAGAAAAGCAATGATGTACTCAAGTTACTGTAGTTTTAAAGAGAGAGAAGGCTACTATTTCATACTGCCATAAACATCACAGTCAAGGTCTGACAGGAGGCAGAGAGAGAAATGGCAACGTCTGGTGAAACAGGCTAAGCAGGAGGAACCCCAGAAGTGCGAATGGAAGAGATAGTTCCAGTTTGTTCCAAAGTTGAGGCTGGTGGAGAAGGGTGCCTTCAGGGGGTCAAGGCAGAAAGCAGACAAATGTCACAGGGAGAAACAGTGCTGTGCACAGGAGCTGGCAAGGACATGGTCCCAGCAAGGCATGGCTATGATGGAAGAGTGCAGAAAGGTGGCTCAGCAGCAAGTCAAGGCCACAATCTTCATCTTGACAACAGATTTCAGCAGAGCATTTCTAGTTTGAAATATGAACACAGAGAAAACAGACAGAACACTGCTTCTTCAGCTACAGGAGTATGAGCAGCAAGACCCACCAGGACTCCTGCAACGCTCCGGCCGTCCTTCCAAGGCACCAAGGACCGTGAGAAGAACCTGAACGTGCCATGAACAGAAGCTGGAAGGGTCTAACACAGTACGGCCCGCTGCTCTACCTCTCCTAGGTTTCCCATATAATATTATACATAAATATTACACTAATATGTAAATATTATACTTATGGCAATTTTACCTCTGAATTTCCTTTAGGCTTTCTTCCCATTGTGCGTATTTTATCCAGTTACTAATCACAGTCCTATTTTTTCTTATGTTATCTTCAAAAGTCTGAAAGGCAAAAGGGGGGGGGCGGGGGGTGGTATATTAAAGAGAAAAAAATGACTTTGCCTTTTGCCTTGTAATAAAAGTTATTCATTTCATTCCTTTTAAGAGAAATTATGTCCTAGATGCTGAGAAACAAGAAGCTCACTACAGGTCACAATGACGAGTGTTTCTCTAAAGTTTACGGAGACAACACAACACCTGTAGATGGACTGAACTACTGGAAGAATGACTGCGAGTTCTTCTGTTGCCCATAACAATAACGAGTACTTTAATATACTCTACTCTCATTCCTAATAAGAAAACGACTTTTAACATTACCTTCAAGTACCCTCAGTAATTTGGAGAATCTGACATATAACTTCCACAATATTAGTGGATTAAATAATCCCAAATATTAGCCTGAGGTCGAATCACATAGGCTGTCTCTGAGTTCCCAGGCCCTGGTTCCTATTGTGAGTGGAGACATGGACAGCCAGCCGTGCACAGCGCACTCCCAACAGACTCACCTTCCTTTTCCGCAGTTTGTAATCATTTAGCTCTTCTTCATCTGTGATCTTCTGCTGAGGCGGAGGTGGGAGGAGCTCGAGCTCTCTTTCCTTGGCCTCTCTTAAGAGCTGCTCGGCAGTTATCTGCACCTCGGCCGGCGCTTTGTTTTTCACCTTTAAAGAAAAAGGACATTTCTATTTTGGATAGTGTTCTCCACACAAGATTTAAAACCCACAGACATTTTCCAGGATGTGAACTTCGCAAATATGAGGACAAGATGACCTCTTTGAATGACATGTTCAATTCTTTATAAGACAGAATGGGGGGGGGGGGGCGGGAATCCAGCATTTTCTATTTAATTTATGGCATCCATGCTAATGAGTCCATAGTGAAAGTCTCAAGAGAAAAAAAGGGACAAATAACAGCAGTTTTTCCTTTTTAAAGAAGTAGAATAAGCACGCCTTCCTAGCATTACAACCTGTTTCCAGGATTCTTCTCCTTATTTTAACCCCTCTAGTGGTCAATCTGGTTTTCTCTTGACACTTTAAGTCAACTGAAACTTCCCATCATCAGTCTGTTAGCTTCTTGGGCACACACAACTGTGCTGTCCAACACAGTGGCTACAGCCAAACGTGTTCACATTTAGATGGACCCGCAGGGCAAGCATACTGTTCTAATTCACAGTAGCTACAAGCCAGACGTGTTCCGATGTAGGTGGACCCGAAGTACAAGCAAACCGTTCTAAATTGCTTTCTTACCGCTGTGATAAAACATCACCAACAAAAGCACTTGGGGAGGAAAGAGTTAATTTGGTTAACACATTGGGGTCACAGCCCACCATGAAGGGAAGTTGGGGCAGCCTAGAGGCAGGAACTGATACAGAACCATATAGGAACACTGCCCACTGGATTGATTGCTCAGCCTGCTTTCTTACAGTAGGCAGGACCACCTGCCCAGGTGCGGCACTCCCCGAGAAGGCTGGGCCCTTCACATTAAGAAAATGCCTAACAGACTTGCCTACAAGCTGTCTGATGGAGGAATTTTATCAGCTGAGGTTCCTTCGCTCTCCAGATGGCTGTAGCTTATGTCAAGCTGACAAAAATCTAGCCAGCACACATACTCTGACTTTTATGACTCAGTATGGAAAAAAGCTTCCACATTAGACTTTTACAACAATTACATGTGGAAATGAAAACTTATCTCAAAGCAAAAAGGCCACGAAGAACGGCCCAGAGGGGCGGTGGTGGGTGGCACACGCCTTTAATCCCAGCACTCAAGAGGCAGAGGCAGGCGGATCTCTGTGAGTTTGAGGCCAGCCTGGTCTACAAGAGCTAGTTCCAGGACAGGCTCCAAAGCTACAGAGAAACCCTATCTTGAAAAAACAAAAATAAATAAAAAGAATCGGCCCAGAGAAAGATCGTTATGTAAAGGCTAAGTGCACGACTTGCCACTCACCAAGCACTGGTGAAATATTAGCCACCGTCGGAAATACAATAATCCACTATTAAACTTAAATTATACAATTGTACAGACCCTATTCCTCCCATTTCGTCCACTGCCTAACTTTCACACAGCCTTCAAGTTTTAGCTTTTTCCAAAAGTTTATCTTCAAGTTTACTGACAGTCCTCTGGTTCTTGCCCATGGCATAGTCCACAGTGCCTGGGTACGTCTATGAAAGTGGCCATCTCGACCTTCCTCCGGTTTTACTCCAGCAGAGAGAGAGACAGAGACGGGGATGGGAGGCGGGCGAGGGGGGGGGGGGAGGGGAGATCCCCAGAGTCTAGCAAAGCTTAGAGTTTGCTTAAACGAACCCATCACTCGCATTACAAAAACACCACCCTGGAACGAAGGCTGGACAGACTTGAGACGAGCTCGGAGTGACAAGACCCCTCGCCACGTCACCGACCCAGGCGCAGGGCTCGCTGCCCCGAGCGTCCGGTGCACGACACCGCAGATGCTGTGCTGGGGCCCTTCGCGGTCGCTTACCTTGGCCACTTTGGGAATCCGCTGTTTTCCGGCCGCCGTAGAGGCCGCCATGTCTGCAGCCGCTGAACTGGTGCAACCTCAACCCACACCCGAATCTCATAAATCAGTTCCGAGAACCGGCCCACACCAGAGAGCCGGTCCACAACAAACTAGATCCCGGAACCGGAAGCGGAATTCGCCAGGACGACCTTTGACCGTCGCGTGGGTTGGGCGAGACGTCACGTCGTTTCCGTAGCAACCGTGTACGCGTCCTCTGTGGAGCGGCTCAGCTGCAGCTGCGGGTGAGGTGGGTATCGTGGGCTGTGCCGCAGGAACGTAGAGCCCGGGAGGCCTGGGATGCAGCCAGGTCTGTCTTCGGGATGCGTGCAGCTGTGGGCAATGGCACCTGCGAGGGTCGTAGGAAGCCATCTCCGATGTGGAAACTTGGTAGAGGAGGGAAGAGCGGCGAAAGAAACCACAGCCCTGCAAGCCGTTGCCGGCACAGCGGTGCATGCTGGGCTTTGTAGTCGCTGAGTCCATGCCCCGCCCCCTCGTCTCGGGCTTCCCCGCGATTGGGCCATCTCTGAAACGTAGTTTCTTTCTTTTTTTCCTTTCTTTCTTTCTTTCTTTCTTTCTTTCTTTCTTTCTTTCTTTCTTTCTTTCTTTCTTTCTTTCTCTCTCTCTCTCTCTCTCTCTCTCTCTCTCTCTCTCTCTCTCTCTCTTTCTTTCTTTCTTTCTTTTTAAATAGAAAGAGGTATTTTTGAAACAAAATGTTAAGGAAAGATGGAAATAAGCCAGTAACAAAACACCTAACCCTATGGTCAGAAAGTGATGTGTAAATATTTAGTCTGTGAATTTTTCTTTATTTCAATTCTGTTATCCTTAATGTCCTTGACTATAAAAAAATAAAAATACCTATTTCCTTAAGATTGAAAAGCCTATATAAAGTGCTCACTAGATGTCAGTAAGTATAATATCTGATGCACCTTCAAAAAAGTGATTGAACTTATAGTTAAGAGAATTTTTTAAATTAAAAATGTTAAAAGAAGCTTGGGGTTGACAGTAAAATTCAGGGCAGGTGAGATTTCCTACTCTTTACTTCCCCACTTCCAAAGGCCTCTCCACTATCCATTCCCCACCAGATGGTTCATTGTCAGCATCATTGAATTTGCATTGACACATTATCAGCTAAAGGTGACTTTATTGTTACATACAGTCCCCCATGCATCCCCCCCCCCCCAGTCTGCTGTTTAGGACAAAGGCAATACAGTCTGTGTCTGCTGTTTCAACAATCTACAGAGTTCCACACCTCTAAAATCCACTGGGTACCACCTTTTCATCCTTCTCTCCCTCAGGCATATATCTGTCAATACTTATCTTTTGTTTGGTTGCTTTTTGTTTTGGTTTTTTGAGAGACAGAGTTGTAAGCATTACAGCTTGAATGGAAAAGCAGTCTGGCAATTGGGAGCCAAGGAATACCACAGGTCACAGAAAACGTAGCTGCTTTCAGCCCTGATCAAGGGAAAGATTTTCCCCAAAATAGCTCTGCTGTGGCAGTGGAGAGCTTCCCCAGCAAAGATGTTATAGTTCAGCTCAGGGCCCCTGGAGTGTAACAACTCAGCTCCCCTAGGGAAAGGTTTCCTAGGGAAACTGTTACAGCCCTGCTCCTCTGCTCCCCCAGGCTCCATGGAAAGAAGGTCATCACTCAAACATCATTCAAGAGACTTATTGGGCTGGGCAGTAGTGGCACAGGCCTTTAATCCCAGCACTTGGGAGGCAGACGCAGGCAGATCTCTGTGAGTTCGAGGCCAATCTGGTTTACAAGAGCTAGTTCCAGGACAGCAAAACTGTCTGTTTTACAAGACAGTTCCTGGACTGTTACACAGAGAAACCCTGCCTTGAAAAACAGAAGAGAGAGAGATTTATTGAGAGGGAAGAATTCAGGAGGGTGGCTGCCTCTGCCAGGGTGGAGAAGGGCAGCAGCAGCAAACGGAACAGGCTTAGGTCTAATATAGGTCTTCTTGGGGGCGGGGGGAGTTTTTCCAGAGAGATTTTCAGGGTGGGAATTGCTCAGATTTCAGTCCTTTGAGCTCAGCTTTGCTAGATCTCGTGCTCAGGGATTGGTTCGTTTTCCTGCTCAGGGATTGGTTCGTTTTCTTGCTCAGGGATTGGTTGGTTTTCTGTTTAGTTGGTCAGAAGTAGATTTGGCTCTGGTTTCAGGGCCAAAGTGTGGTTCTTTCACTGGCCTTTCTTAGCCTTTTGGCTCTAATTTCAGGGCCAGAGCATATTTCTTTCACTGGCTCTGATTCTCGGGCCAAAATGTGTTTCTTTGACTGGCCCCTTTTCCCTATAAGAGCTTCTCTGTGTAACAACTGGAGCTGTCCTGGGACTTGCACTGTAGCCCAGGCTGGCCTCGATCGGATGAGCTCACAGAGATCCGCCGGCCTCGACCTTCCAGTGCTGGGATTAAAGGCGTGTGCCGCCACCTTCTGGCCATCTTTTTAACTGCGTTTGTACATTCTTTGTGAGTTTTGTGCAGTGTGTTTTAATTATATCCACTCTCTCCAGTTTTTCCCAAATCTGCCCCACTTCCCCATTCACCCGACTTTGTGTCTTTTTTTTAAACCTTTTAAGTTCCATTTGTTTCGCCGAAGTATTCCTGAATAAATGTATCTGCCACTGTGTAGTAGGAGGAAACGGGCCGTGTCCCGCCGCCTGGCTAGCTTAACCCCCGAAATAACCATAAGTAAATTGTATTAATTTAATTACCATCTGGTCCATTATATCTAGCCTCTTCTTGGCCAACTCTTACATCCTGACCTAACTCATTTCCATTAATCTGTGTATCACCACGAGGTCGTGGTTTACCGGGAAAGATTCAGCGTCTCTGACCTGGTGACTACATGGCGGCTTTCTCTATCTGCTGCTTTCTTCCTCCCAGAATACAGTTCTGTCTTTTCCGCCTATCTAAGTTCTGCCCTATCAGGCCAAGCAGTTTTTGTTGTTGTTGTTGTTGATTAACCAATGAAAGCAACACAAATACTGAAGGACCTCCCACACCACCACTGGAGCATGGCCAGCTTCCCGGGGGTTGCCTTCTTAGAGAAAACCAACTTTTTCCAGCAGCTAATTGCTAATTTCTCCACTGTCAGGAATGGGACTGTGGACCTAACTCTCCGTTGGGGGATGTGGTCTGGCTTGGGTTGGCACAGTTCTTGCACATGTGGTCACAGCTGTTCATGCGTGCAGCTGCCCTGCTGTGTCCAGATGTTTTCTGTGGTCACCTGGCTCTTTCTGCCTCCTCTTCGATGATGATCCCTGAGCGGAGGGGAAGAGGGACGGGGAGGGAATTGAGGCAAAGGCCCTGGTACTTAGGCAGACAGTGGGGGTGGGTGCAATCCCTACTTATTTTTTAATGTCTCTGTAGCTTTACTCTTTGTAGAGATTGGAGTCATGTCTTTTCAGATTGGTGTCTTTCCTTTAGTGACACGAACTTAAGTTTTTGTTTCATAAAACCTTTCAAGACTGATGTCTCTCAGGGTTCTAGGTTCCATAAGGGCAAACTCTTATTTGGAATGTGGGCACAGCTGCAGTGGGACTTTCTCGTTATTGGCGGGACTGACACAGAGACTTTTTTATTAATTATGAAATCTTGGCCTTAGCTTAGGCTTTTCCCCCAACTAGTTCTTACAACTCAAATTAACCTGCTTCTATTAATCCATGTTCTGCCTCATGGCTCACCTACCTCTCCTTTGTACAGCATGTCCGACTGGTTCTCCATCTCACTGGCCTCTCTCTGTGCCGAGATCTCTCTTCCTTTCAATCCCCGGAAATCTCACTGGTCCCCTCCTGCCCAGCTAGTGGCCATTCATCTTTTTACTACACCACTCACAGCCAACGTCTCTCCATACAGTGTACAGATATTTGCAACACATGGCTGTCGGTATTTTCTTTATAGTAAGACTGTATGCCGTCATGGTGGCTTAAGTCAGCCAACGAGCCCTTCCACTATCTAAAGCAGTTTTAAAAGAGATGTAGAAAGTTCTAGGCAAGTCTGTTCTCAGTTCATCTTCTAGGAGAGCAGCATTTTAGCAGGTTTGCAACAACCATTGTTGAAGGCAGCCACCTGGGAAAATGTGTCCTGTGAGTATCCCTGAGAACCCCTACACGTGTTTACCCTGACCACATGAAATTAAATAACTGTCCCGTGCTGTGTGTACTGTAATTGAACTAGCCCATCATCTCAAATTAATAAGGGACTTTTCTCTTTCTCTTAGGGACAGGAGAAAAAAATGTCAGTCCTCACTTCTCCCAGAGGGAAGGTAGAAGTGGTTCATTGCCGAAGAACAGAATCCCAGGATATCTTTTGTATCAAAAGCCTCATTAGAAAATTTACTCAGAAGCTCTTTGGGAAGATAAATATCATCTATCTTCTGTAAGTACATGGCTAAGTAAGTTAAAGAATACTTGTCAGTTTTACTTCAGGGCTGGGGAATGTAGCGAAGAGACAGCTTTCACCTAGAATACATAAGATCCTAGGCCCAGTTCCCAGTGAGAAAACCACCACCGCCGCCATTTAAAACCTTTACCATGCACCAGAAATGGTCCATTGATCTTATGGCATTTCGAGTGGGCAGTTCACTACATAGAGACAGATGTGTATCAGGACATCTAGGGACAATTGACCTCTATGTCTTCTAACTATGTAAACCGAAGACTTCTCATAGGTTTTAGAGTCAAGTAAACTTGAATAGAAACCTCAAGTGCCCCACTCACTAGTACAATCTATTGGGGTGCAATGTTAACATGTCCAGGTTTTGAGATCTAATCTGAGGTTCCTGCTGCTGCTTCCATTTGATGGATGAGAATGAGAGGCCTGCTGCAGGGCAGGCTAACATAAGTGACCAAGCCCAGACTTGCTCTTAACCATCCCTAAGATGTTCCTCTCATCTTGAAAATATGAGCAAATGTTTTTCTTCAAAGATCTTGTTCTGCCTAGTATAATATATATATATATATATATATATATATATATATATATATATGTGTGTGTGTGTGTGTGTGTGTGTGTGTGTGTGTGTGTGTATTAACCTTCTATGGGCACAAGAATAAAATCTTTGTTTTTTTGTTTTTTGTTTTTTTCGAGACAGGGTTTCTCTGTAGCTTTGGAGCCTGTCCTGGAACTAGCTCTTGTAGACCAGGCTGGCCTCAAACTCACAGAGATCCACCTGCCTCTGCCTCCTGGGTGCTGGGATTAAAGGCGTGCACCACCACCACCCGGCAAATCTTTCCATCAGTTTCTAATTTTTATTAAAAAAATTACATAGCCTTTATATTTCATAAGGCTGCACCGCCCCCTTGATATACGTCCAGATGTTAATACGCTTGTGTTGTCCCTTTTCACATGGAGCCAGGGATGGCTTGTGTAGCAGAAGGGATACTTTGTGACTTCAAGTCTAAGGCACACAGAGTCTTGCAGCTTCTCTTGACCCTCTCAGAATTCAGCTGCCATGCTGATCAAAGTTTGCAGCCCGTAGCTACTGGCAAGTCTTCAGAATGGCCCTGAGCCTGCAGCCACCCTCTCCTGTCAGCCATGCATGCCAGTGCTGTCAGTCATGACATCTCTGCAGCCTCCAGATGCAGCCACATTTGACTTTTAGCTCACAACTTGCTTGGCTGAACTCACAGAATCACAGCCCAGTCGGGAGTCTTCCCCTTAAGCCACTAAGTTCTTTGGCGGTTGTTTGCTGCAATGTGCAGAAGATAGATGTTTTGTGCGACTTGTATAATTTGTTCATTTGGTTAGGATCATCATGGAAAGACTAGGCCTAGAGATTGCAGTGTATGATCTGTAGAGTAGAAAGTAGAATAGAATTTAAACCCCAGGTCTAAAGGAGGGTAAGAGTGTTAGTTACATTTTTGTCTCTGGGACAAAATACTGGGGAGAAGGGAGATTTACCTGGGCTCATTGTTCTAGAGTGTACGCATGTCTACCATGGCAGGAGGGGCGTGGAGAGAGAGTTTGCAACATGGCTTATTCACATCTCAGCAGATCAGGAAGCGGACAGCTCAGGCCAGAACCAATGGCAGATAGAACCTCCAGGGCCCACCCCCCCCCCAGCAACCCACTTCTGCTAGCTAAGCCAAACGTCTCAAAGGCCCCAGTCTCCCAGAATACTACTACCAGCTGGTCGTGAGTATTCGGAACAAGACCCCCAGGGTACCTTGTTCATTCAGACCACAGTGACAAGAAAAGAAAGAGAGGAAAATCTCACCCGTGACAATACTCCATAGTAAATGTATGTGGACTGAACTCTTCTGTACAAAGATTAAGATGGGCATGTTGGCTAAAAAACAAAACAAAAATATAAAATCACATAAAGATTTAAAGTAAAAGTATTGGGAAAAGAGATTTGCCATCCATAATCTCTTCCAAAACCCTGTTAAAATTGTTATAGTAATAGTAGACAAAATATACTCCAAGACCAAAAAAAATATTACTACAAATAAAAAAGCCACTGCATGGTTTAAAAGATTGCATTCTTGAAGGAGCTATGAAAGCTGTAAAGCAGGGGCTGGAGAGATGGCTCGAAGGTTAAGAGCACTGACTGTTCTTCCTAGAGGTCCTGAGTTCAATTCCCAGGAACCACATGGCAGCTCACAACCATCTACGATGAGATTTGGTGCACTTATCTGGCATGTAGGCAGCACATTATATACATAATAAATAAATAAATCTTTTTTTTTTAAAAAAAAGAAAGCTATAAAGCTACATGTTTCCAATGGAGTCCATGGAGTCTTTTTTTTTTTCCTTTTTGGTCTGTTTTTTTTTTTAATTTTTCCTTTTTTTGAGACATCCTCTCACTGTGTAGCTCCAACTGGCATGGAACTCACTTCACTGTGTAGACCAGGCTGACCAGGACTCACAGGCATCTGTTGTGTACGTTGTATTCTTTTGGCATTTTGAGGGGGCCCACCACCCAGCTCCCAAATAAACACACACAGAGGCTTATTTTTAATTATGATTCCCCAGCTTTAGCTTGGCTTGTTTCTTGCTTGCTTTCCTTAACTTAAATTATCCTGTCTACCTTTTGCTTCTGGGCTTTTATCTTTCTAACTTTTGTATATTTTACTTTCCTTCTTATTCTGTGGTTGGCTGGGTGGCTGGGTGGCTGGGTGGCTGGCTAGCTGACTGACTGGCTGGCTGGCTGTGTGACTGTGTGGCTGGCTGGCCAGCTGGTGGCTGGGTGGCTGGCTGGCTGTGTGACTGTGTGGCTGGCTGGCTGACTGGCTGTGTGACTGTGTGGCTGGCTGTGTGGCTGGCTGTGTGGCTGGCTGTGTGGCTGTGTGGCTGGCTGTGTGGCTGTGTGGCTGGCTGTGTGGCTGTGTGGCTGGCTGGCTGACTGGCTGTGTGGCTGTGTGGCTGGCTGTGTGACTGTGTGGCTGGCTGTGTGGCTGGCTGTGTGACTGTGTGGCTGGCTGTGTGACTGTGTGGCTGGCTGGCTGGCTGTGTGACTGTGTGGCTGGCTGTGTGACTGTGTGGCCGGCTGTGTGACTGTGTGGCTGGCTGGCTGGCTGGCTGGCTGGCTGGCTGGCTGGCTGGCTGTGTGACTATGTGGCTGGCTGGCCCCTGATGTCCTCCTCTCCTTGTTCTCCTATTGCTCCTCTTTCTCCTTCCATTATTCTCTCTTGCCTTCTAGCCCCGCCTATCTTTGCTCCTGCCTTGCTATTGGCCATTCATCTCTTTATTAGCACCATCAGGTGTTTTAGACAGGCACAGTAACACAGCTTCACCGAGTTAAACAAATGCACTGTAAACAAAAGTCACACACCTGAAAATAATATTTCCCAACAGCTATCTACCTGCCCTTTCCTCCTGAGTGCTGTGATTTAAGGTGTGCACCACCATGCCAGACTTTACATGTTTTCAGTGGTACCATTCCAATTTTTTTTATTATAGCAAAAAATCACTAGAACCAGAAGAAATCTAGTTATTCTGCTGGAACCCATTGAAGAAACTACTTAGAGATGCCCTGTCACAAGGGAGAAAGGAGGTGGACCTGGAGGAAAATTAAAGAGCTAGCCTACAGCACAATTGTCCTCAAGTTCTACCAGACCTGGGTGCAGATAAGCCCACTGAGGCATAAGACAGATAAGGGCTAGATAGACAGCCCAGCAGTTAAGAAAGACATAGTCATGAAGATTGGTGTTTGGTTTTTGGCAGCCGCGTAAAACCTGGGCCTGGTCTCATGAACACCTGTAACCCCAGCCCTGAGAAGGCCAGAGACACGAAGGCCAGTGGGGCTTGCTGAGTTCCAGCTTTACCGAGGGACCCCTACCTCAAAGGAGGACATTAATGCCTTCTGGTCTCTACATATGCACAGGCACGCATGCATACACCACACATACATGTTAGAAATACACTCATAGTACGTCATAGTCAAGGCAAATTGACTCCAGAAATCCAAAGTCAGTTTATTACTAGAAATTGGATTAGTTGGGGCAGGAGAGATGGCCAGTGAGCAAAGTGCTTGCCACACAAGCCTGAAAACCTGAGTTCCTGTCTCCTGCCCTCACACATAAAGATGGGTGTGCTGGTTCATGACTGTGATACCAGTCCTGGGGAAGAGACAGGAGGACCCATAGAGTTGCAAGCTCCAGATTCACTGAGAGGCCATGTGTCAAAAAGTAAGTTGGAGCTTGACTGAAGAAGACACCTGGCATCAGCCTCTGGTACAGGAGTGCACGCTTGCACACACATGGGCATGCGCAAGCGTGCATTCACACACACACAGACACACTGGGTAGGTACTATTAACTTGCTATATCGGCAGATTAAAGGAAGAAAAGGTATAAAATTATCTCAAAGGACCAAAGCATCTGATAAAATTGAACGGTTATTCTTAGTTATACCACAATATAATTGAGCTCCCATTTGAATAAAAATGACCCCCGCAGGCTTATCAAGAGTGTCACTATTAGGAAGTATGGCCTGCTTGGAGCAGGAGGGACTTGGTCGGAGAAAGTGTGTTGCTAGGAGGTGGGTCTTAAGGTCTCAAATGCTCAAGCCACACCCAGTGTGGCAGTTCTCTTCCTGTTGACTGTGGATCAAGATGTAGGACTATCAACTCCTCCAGTACCATGTCTGCCTGCATGCCACTATGCTCCCCACCATGGTGACAAGGGGCTAAACCTCTGAACTGTAAGCCAGCCCTCATCAAATAAATGTTTCCTGTGTAAGAGTTGCTGTGGTCTTGGTGTGATTTCACTGCAATAAAACTTTAACTAAGACACATGCTAAAGTTAAAAAACTATTTGATGCCTTAATAATGATAAGATATTAGAAGAATTCCTTTCACTGTAATAAACAGGGTAAAGTTATCTATTTCCATGGCTTCTATTTGACATTGAGCTGGGCATCTTAACTATTGTACTAAGAAATAAAATATGCCATGTGTGATGGTACACACCTGCAATCCCAGCACTCAGGAGACTAGACAGGAGAATTGTGAGTTCAAAGCCAGCCTGGGCTACATAGTAAGACTTTTTCTCAAAATAATTAAAACTAAAGTAAAATAAAGTGGTACATCTTGATGGTTGAAAAAACAAAATAGATTATTTACTGGCAAATGATTCATTATTTGTTCTGTGTCAGTATATATTTTTTGACAAATTTACATATGTATACAATATATCTTGTTCCTGACTATCCCAGCTCCCTCTTCTTACTCCCCCTAGAACATCCCTTCCCAACTTTCATGTCTCCCCCTTATTTCCATTTTTAATCCGCTGAGTTCAGTTTTATTCATGTCTGCCTCATCTTGATATGACATGCCTTCTTGACTCAGATGGGAGAGCTTACCCCTTCTGAATGGAGACAGAGGAGGATTGGGTGGGGGGAAGGGTAGAAGGGAGGTGGGGGGAGGGCAGAAGGGAGGTGGGAGAAGAAAACAGCAGAAGAGGAGGGATGGGAAACTGTGGTTGTTATGCAAAAGAAATAAATTTTAAAAAAAGATTCCTAGGTAAAACTCTTGGTAGAGTATAGAGATAGCCAAGATATTGGCAGACTCTGATTGGCCAGTATAGAATCCTATAAAGAGACCCCTGTGTGCTAGGTGCGGTGGACTAGACCTTAAGTCCAGCACTTGGGAGGCAGAGGCAGGACGATCTCTGTGATTAGAGGTCAGTTGGTCTACAGAGTGAGTTCCAGGATGGCCAAGACTATGCAGAGAGACTATCTACAGACAGAGAGATGGGAGAGAGAGACCCATGTATGAAAGCCTGGTGAAGACACAGCCTGAAAGGGCTTCAGAGAAAGACTATGTTGTGTAGGTGGACTTTTCTTTTTGGTCTGCCAGCTCAAAAAATGACACGGAGACTTATTATTAATTGTGAAAGCTCGGCATTAGCTTAGGCTTGTTTCTATCTTGTTCTTATCTCTTAAATTAACTCATTTCTTTTAATCTCCATTCTTTACACTCTACTTCCCATCTTGCTTACTCTCTTTCTGTCTGGCAACACTGCCTTTCTTTTTCCCAGCATTCTCTCTGCCCCCCAAATCCTGCCTAGCTATTGGCTGCTTAGCTTTTTATTAAACCAATCACGTATCTTCACACAGGGTAAAGGAATATTCCACAGTGCCGGTTCATAAGCAGCCCTGTGACCACTTTTAAAACCAGCACAGATAAGACAATAGATGTGCGTGGCGACTCCCCATCTTATAAAGTCTCAGATTAGTTTTGGACTAATTTGTGGTTTCAATGTAGTCAGCATCTAACATGGATAACAGACCTGGAACCAAGTTCATTTTTCTGTCGTCCTGGGGAATGCGACTCCCTGGGTCCTTAGCAGATTCTTCAGACCTAGTGTAGCATTTGCCTGCTTTCATCTCCGTCCACCTCAGTCTTTCCAACAACTCCATCCTCCCATCCAAATCTAAGTCCATCTTCACTCTGTTCCCCTTCCTACAACTGCAAAGTCGGCTCCATCTGGCTGGACAGGTTGGGCAGAGTGTAGCTGCCTCTTCATTGGTCCTCACGGACAGGTTCATTCATGGGGTATTCAGACAAGAACCGTAGAGGGTGTGTGTCTTAACAAATGAGGTCCACCTCCAGATTCTTCTTCCTCTCCCTTCTCCTCCTCCTCCTCTTCCTCCTCCTCCTCTTCTTCCTCTTTTTCTTCTTCTTCTCCTCCTCCTCCTCCTCCTTCTTCAAAAAACTTCCACAAGCCTATTTTCTGAAATCCTGTACACTAATTAAGTCTTGGACTAGTTGCCTGAAGACTTGACGGTTGGCAGTCACTTAGTCTGGAAGCCAAGCTGCGTCTTGAAGCAATTTTGAAGGTATTTTTTTTCTTTCCTCAGTTGGTAGCTAGGAAAGTTCAGCTGTGCTGTGTGAAAAAGGCGTAGTGACAATGTAATTCTATAAGTCAGGCAAGGGGACACAATGCCTGTGATCCCAGGATTTGAGAGGCTGAGACAAGAATACTGTGGAGTTCAAGGCCGGAAACAATCGTACTACGAGGTCTGTAACAGAGGTGTGGTGACCAGCCGCAGAAGCCAATGTCTTTCTGGAGTAAGGGTAAATTTACATTTCATTCCCTGGAGCATCAAGAACATCTGCTCCCAAACCTACCTCTCTTTCGCTTTTCAGGCCGACTCCTGGCCCTTTGCCAGGCTGACCTAAAGGCTTAATGACTGATTCTTTTTTTTTTTCCGAGACATTTCTAAAAATAGTGATTTCTTTCTTTTCATTTTTCTTCCTTCCTTCCTTCCTTCCTTCCTTCCTTCCTTCCTTCCTTCCTTCCTTCCTTCCTTCTTTCCTTTCTTTCTTTCTTTTTTATTAGATTGCTCATTCACAGGGCTACAGAAATGAGCAAACCTTATCTCATTTATCAAATGGTCAGGATAAAAATGAGCTGACCAGGCAAGATAAATAAGCGCAGGAACTGACGCTCCCATGTTGAGAGCATACGCCACCTAGTGGCTAGGATGGACAGAGCCCTGCTTCCCATTTGCGTGTGAAGAATTCAAGAGAACACTGAGGTCTCTCGCTCACTCATTTAAACAAAGCACAAAGATGCTGCCTCACCAAGATTCCCACCAAGTGCATTTGAGAAAAGTTTCACTTGCATCTGAGAAGTTCCTTAAACCTGTAGAACAAATGAGACATTTGTTACTCCAAAGAAGGGCATTCTGGTTTCCATTGCTGGGCAATATTTTTGAGCTTTAATGTAATTTGTGTGAAGTACATATAGAATATGCATCTGTCACGTATACACACAGACATGCTATGTACATGTGTCTAAGGTCCCTATAGCTTGTATATGAACTATTACAAAGAAAGCTTAAAATCTTTTAAAAGTATGTCTTTTCCTTCTACCCATATCCTCCTCACCCCCATGCCAGAATGGGTTTTATCTGTCCTTCTTACCCCCCTTTTGATCCCAGAGTGTTTTTTATCTGCCCCTAGACGGGCACAATGACTAAGGGGCAATAACAAATGGAAATTATGTACACAAAAGGCTAATGCTGCATAAGTCACTTTTTATTGTGGCAGCTATTTGGAAATTGTAGCGCATTTTCCCCATTGAAACAAAGTTGTTCCTGGCTGGCTTCCCAGGCCAACCCATAAAAGCTTATTTAATCCATAATGTCTGTGCAGTATGGTACCATGTTAATTGTGCTATAGAACCCAACCACCACCCTAAGGTTCCCATGGATAAATGCATTTAAAGTTAAAATTGAGATTCCAGGAACACAGTGTCCCTTGCTTCCCTGGGGCAATGGCAGCTCTCTGTCCCCAGTCCTTGCCCACCTCTTCCTTCCCACCACTGATGTCCTCATCATATCTGATGTTTGTGGAGTCTTGTGTGGTGGGTGTTTTCTCGTGTGAACGAGAGGGATGGTTCTCAGCCATAGTTTATGGTCTAGGGCAGAAAAGTACGGAAGACCAGGAAAGAGAAAGAGAGAGAGAGAGAGAGAGAGAGAGAGAGAGAGAGAGAGAGAGAGAGAGGGGAGAGGGAAGAAACTGAGGGAAAGGGAGAGAGAGAGGATGGGGGGCAAAGTCTTTGCTGAACTGAGAAGTTATGGGCCTGCATTTACATTTTAAAACCACACAAAGTACTTATTCCAATGGAAAACTACCCCGACATGGAGGAATCTGAGCTGGGGTGCTGAGGCACACCTGCTATCCCAGCACTGAGAAACTAAGGCAAGAGAATGGTAAACCAAATAATGAGAAGTTACTTTGGAGAAAGGGAGTGGAGTGTTGGGAAGGAGGATGTTGAAAGTCAGGGTTATCTGTGGGATGCAGTAACTCCTGACCTCTGATTTGAAAAGTGTCTTTAAGATAATACTTAACTTTATTCAGCTAATCAAGTGAAAATCGCCTTTCAATTTATATGCAAATGTTCTTCATGGGATTAACTGTAGCATGATTAATAAAAACCCAGAGACTGATGTTGGGGTTCAACCTCATTCTGAGATTCCTGGAGGCAGGATCGCCATTTTGGACTGAGGTAGAGGTAAGAGCCAGTGGCTGGCTGTTTTGCTTTTCTGACCTTCAGGTTGAACCCCAATATCAGTCTCTGGGTTTTTATTAATCGTGCTACAATTAACTGTATACCAGCTCTAAGCATACCTTTTGCTGTCTGGGCATACCACAAGACAGGCTGGCAGGTAGGTAGGATGGTTGAGTTAGTCTTTTGGGGACAACCAGCTACAGTAAGAGCTGGAAAGCTGCTGCGTCTCATCCTGTAATTAAGGCGCCAGGAATCCTTAGCTTACATGAGATCCTGCTGGGTCTCTGTTTCTGCAGCTATTTCAGGTGACGCTGCATATGATGCTGATTTTGTTGCCAAGTTGGCACATCTGGAAAGAAGGACCCTCAATTGAGGAACTGCCTTCATCACCTTGGCCTGGGGACATGTCTGTGGGTATTTTCTTGATTTCTAGTTGATAGAGAAGAGCACACTGTTGTAATTTGAAAAAAACGGCACACGAGAGGAAGAATCCACATGGCAGAGCTCACATGGAGGGGTTTTTTTAATTGGGAGAAAGGGAATGGGAAAAGGTGGAAGGGGAAAGACAGGCCTCTGGGAACAGGAGTGGCAGAAGAGAAGAGGGGAGAGAGAGTGAGAGAGAGAGAGAGAGAGAGAGAGAGAGAGAGAGAGAGAGAGAGAGAAGAGGGAACATAGGGAATGGGCACAGGAGGTGCTCTTAGTGGCTACAGCGAGGATGCATCCTGTCAGAGCTCCAAGGGCAGGCTGGCACAGATGCTGAATACTAACGCACACACACGCCACTGAGTGATGTGGTTGCTACACAGGTGGGGCCTGGAATGAAAAAGGCAGTTTGGTGCTGGAGAGATTATCAGTTAAGAACACTTACTGCTCTTCCCGAGGACCTAGTTCGGTTCCTAGCACCATTTCCTGGGGATCAAACGTCTCTGACTTCCACACAAACACACCTTATTAAGAAAACAACAACAACAACAACATAGGGGGCTGGAGAGATGGCTCAGGAATTAAGAGTGCTGACTGCTCTTCCAGAGGTCCTGAGCTCAATTCTGAGCAACCACATGGTGGCTCAGTACAATATGTAATGAGATCTGGTGCCCTCTTCTGGACTGCAGGGATGCATGCAGGCAGAACACTATATGTAATAAATAAATTTTAAAAGAGCAATAAAAATAAACCTTGAGCAAAAGGGAGGTTTGTTGTAGGAGGCTGTTTGTTTGTTTCCTGGCCACTCAGACTCCTGAAATAACCACATAGAAACTATATTAATTAAATCACTGCTTGGCACATTAACTTTAGCTGCTATTAGCTAACTCTTACATTTTAATTTAACCCTTTTCTATTAATCTGTATATTACCACGAGGCTGTGGCTTATCAGGTAAAGTTCCAGCATCTGTCTCCAGCGGGGCTACATGACTTCTCCCTGACCCTGCCTCCTTTCTTCCAGCATTCAGTTTAATTTTCCCCACCTAGCTCTACTCTGCATTATCAGGCCAAGCCAGTTTCTTTATTCATTAACTAATCATATTCACAGCTTACAGAGGGGAATCCCACATCACCTCCCCTTTTCTGTTTAAATAAAAAAAAGGAAAGTTTTAACTTTAACATAGTAAAATTACATAAAACAAAACAGGTATTAGCAAGATTACAGTTACAATATTTATATCTACTTTATCTTTTATAATAATTAAGGAAAACTATAACTATTTATTCTTCAACTTCATCAAAGAATCCAGAAGGATATAATATTACCTAAGTATAAACAGGAAGTGCATTGTAAGCAACTTCCAAAACTTTAGAATTGACAGAGACATCTTGCTGCCTGGACAGTTACCCTAAATTCTTCTGTATCATTGGAGCATCCATCTTCAGTCCACAGGCCCAGAGTATCCAGTAGACTTTTTCATGAAGCATGAAATTTAAAGACACGCCTATTTATATTGGAAGTTTGTCAGTCACTTTCTTCTGTGTCCTGCAGAATGTCTAGCAGACTCTCTTATAAAGCAGGAACCTCAAAGGACCGTCTCACCTTTTTTATGCAGCTTCAGCACTCCTTTTTTCTGTAAGGTCTGCATGTCTTGTTCATATAGCATAACATCAAGCAATCCAGCCTAGAACAGTTTCTTGCCCAAATGACTAATAAATGCCATAACGAGCCTCTTCACTGCCCATCTTCCTCTTAAAGTAGATTGGTGCTGCCAGGAGCAGATGTGTCTCACGTCATGAAAAGTCTAAGTTCTTAAAACATTTTAAATGCTATATTCTGTAGTCTTTGAAAGGTTTGAAGAATGCCTATCTAACTGAAATATATCACTATATATCTAGAAAACCTAACTAACATGACTACAAGCTAGACTACTATAGATGATTGTCTATTAACCTGTATTTCTTAATTATACATTACATTCTTAAATGAGCTGCACAAACATAACACCTTAATCAAGAACAGAAATACATATATACAGTATAACAAAATTGACCTTAAATTTATATCAAAAGACTAATATCCATACCAATGCAAAATATCCATCTCTATAGCATACCCCCTTTAAATGTAAACAAACATTTATAAACAATATTTGGGAATTTGGGCATAGTTCTCTCCAAACTGCTTTCTGGTTTTTATTGGGCAAAGTAATTTGGGGGTGTTCATGGAGACCTTTTGGGGGGTCTCGTTGCATCAAACCATATTAGTCTGGAAGGATTCCACAGGGTCTCATCCTCTGTGGAAACAAAGGAGGAACCTCTTCCAAAGCAACATATCCTTCGACCCATATTTAGAAACCAAGATACCTTTAAAATATATATGTTGGCTTATCTTAGCAGTCCCAGAATCAAATGTCTCTCTGCAGTGAAAAAATTTAAAAAAGCACCATAGTATACATAATCCAGATTCTCTGTGTGTATTCCATCTTTACATTGCTTTTTTCTTTATTCCTTTAATCTATGACTGTCTGTTTCTTTAAAGACTTTGTTTTATTTATTTTTTCCAACTCTCTATACTCTTTTTCTTCTCTCTCCTAAGCCTACATATATTTATCCAACCCATTTAGAGGTCTTTTCCATTTGAATTTGTCTTTATTGTGTATATATAATCCTTTTCTGACCAGGATGGCTTCTTAAAATGCTAAGTACTTCTTAAAAACCTAAGCAGCAGCATTGCTAGGACAAATACAACCCTGCCTGCTTGCTCTGCTCAGTCCAACGTGGCTGAAGTCCATTCACTGCCTCTGAGACTGCTGGGTGGGAGCCGTGCTCATCACCTCAACTTTGATAACCAAGTGGCCCAAGCTGCCACCAAGTAACTTGCAGCATGATGCCTACAAACCCCATTTTAATGCTTGGTCTTCTGAAAAGGTCAGAGTTTGCGCTGGCAGCGTGGCCCAGAAAAGCCACTGTTCCAAAACCATGCAGCTTTTTTTCTGCTACTGCTGAATCGGGAAGACCTCTCTTAAAGGAGCTGCAGCATGCTGCCAACAAGCAAATCCCATCTGGGAAAAAATGTGGCTAAACTTTGTTTTTTTAGTGTCTAGAATTCCTTTCCAAGTCCTCTCAGGTTTTATGTGGATTTAGCTAGCACACATTAGAGTGCCAATTTGTTGTAGGCGGCTGCTTGTTTGTTCCTGGCTGCTCAGCCCTGAAATAACCACACAGAAACCATATTATTTGCAATACTGTTTGGCCAATAGCTTAAGTGTATTTCTGGCTAACTCATATCTTAAATTAACCCATCTCTATTAATCTGTGCATCACCATGAGGCTGTGGATTACCGGGTAAACCTCCAGCATCTGTCTCCAGTGGGGCTACATGGCTTCTCCCTGACCCCACTTTCTTTCTCCCAGCATTCAATTTAGTTTTCCCCACCTAGCTCTACTTTGCCCTATCAGGCCAAGCCAGTTTCTTTATTCATTAACCAGTCATATTCACAGCATGCAGAGGGGAATCCTACATCAAAGGTAGCTGAAGCTAGAGATATGGCTTAGTGACAGAGTACTTGCCTGCCATTGGTGAGGCCCCAGGTTTAAAAGCTCATTCCCTAGCAAGAGAGAGCTGGGGTGGGGAGCTGGAGGGGAAGGGGAGTAGAAAGAGAGGCTAGAGATATGGCTTAGTGATAGAGTACTTGCCTGCCATTGGTGAGGCCCCAGGTTTAAAAGCTCATTCCCTAGCAAGAGAGAGCTGGGGTGGGGAGCTGGAAGGGAAGGGGAGGGGAAAGAGAGGAGCGAAAACTCAGGGTGTACCTGAGCATAGGTAAGTACTAGATGTGAACCTGGGAGCATGCTTGTAAGTGCCATTCCTCTGTGGTTTCTCCTCTGAGTTCCTGCCTTGAGTTCCTGCCCTGACTTCCCTGAGTGATAGCCTATGACCTGGAAGTATGAGATGAAATAAGTCTCTCCTTCCCCATGTTGCTTTTGGTCCTGGTGTTTATCACAGCAATAGAAAGTGAACTGGTGACTGCAGATACTCAGAGTCTGTGTAACTCAGGGTTTGGAAGAACACTGCATAGGAGTGCCAATAAAACTGACTCTAAATGCAGCTTTGCCACTTTGTGCACAGGTTTTGAGCCCATCTCAGTTTTCCCAGGACCTTCCTGGCTTTTAGCATGAAGTCTCATGTCTCGAGTAACACCTGAATCCCCAGCAGAGGACAGTTGACCCCTGTAACTATGCTGGGTGTACATCAACACAGTGGTATCGCTACCTTGGAGAAGGTGGAGGAAGCATGCGATAGAATGGTGTTCTGCTCAGTGTGACAAAGAAGGCCATTGGATATTTAATGTGATAAATGTAACACTTCTAGTGAAAACATAATTTTAAATAACAACTTGGTTGATGACTTGATATACCCTGAACAAACACACCCACACTTTGAGCAACACCATTCTCACAACTCTGGCGGTAATCATACCTCATGCAGCAGTTCCAGAGCTCCAGGGGCCCCAGGAAGAAGATGGCCTGCCTTCACCTCACTTTGGTTGTCTCTACTAATGTGTGTATTTTCATTCTTTTCACAGAGAAAAGGCAAACCTTGCTGTTACCCTCTGTAATGACAAGGAGGAGATCATGGCCCATGGCATCTTCTTGGACTATCCCAACTGGAATGTTGCCAAGCAGGACAACTGGGTGTCAGTGTTCGAGGAGCTTGACAGTGAAATCCCATGCACAGTAAGGAAAACACACAGCATGTTTATTGGAACAGCCCGACTGGGAGGGAGAGCCGGTATCAGACCAGTGTCATCTCAGTTTCTGGGTCGAGACATCCAACCCTCTCGCAAACCATAGCAACATCATAACATGTTAAAAACAAAACGATAGGATGTTAGAGGCAAGAGGGGTCCAGAGTACATAGGATGGGTACCCAATGGCCCTGTCAGCTGTCTGCCCCCAGGGCCTACCTGTGCTTTTAAATTAACAAGAACTGGAAGTAAAGAATTGGTGTGTCCACTATGTATATCTAGATACCCTACGGATGTTTGTGTGTCCTTTGAGAGGTCTGTGATGTCTTAGGAAGGCCTCTGTCACCTAGCGGCTGCCCTAGGAATAACAACAGAGCTTAAAGTTTAGTCATACTGTGCAAAGTTTAAAATGCCCTCGTGGAGGGTGGCGCCTTTGATGTCAGGTAGCCATTTTGGATTTGACATTAGCTAGTCTACATTGAAATGTGCTGCAAATATAAAACATATACTAGATTTGAAGTGCTTAGTAGAAAACACTGTGTAAAGGATGCCATGTTTTTTTTTTAATATTAATAATCCAGGTAATAGTTGAAAGGCTAAAGCAGTAGGATTGCCGCGAGTTCAAGTTAGTTGGTGTTATGTAGTGAATAATTGGCCAGCCAGGTCATTGTTACAAGACCTTGTCTCAAAGGAAATAAGTAATCCACTATAACAATTTTCATATTATGTATTAATTATAAAATGAACATATTAGGTTAAATAAAACATTTTAAATCAACATATTCATCCTTACTCTTGTGTGTATATATGCTGATGACTATGCTGTGTATGTATATGCACATTCATATGTGTGAATGTGGGAGCATACATGCCATACATACATGTCTGTGGAGGTCAGGGCAATCTCAGGTGTCAGTCCTTGCCCCCCACCTTATTTGTGCCAGGGTCTCATTTTATTGTTTATCTGGGCATCTGACAAGTCACCTGGGCCTTAAGTGCCCAGGAATTTGTCTCCCTCTACCTCTCGTGTTCCTGTAGGAGGGCCAGGATTATAGATAGGTGTGCTACATGTCTGGCTTTTCTATGTGTATTTTGGGGATTTGAACTCAGATCCTCACACTTACACGGCAAGCACCTTTGCCCACTGAGCCATCTCCCCAGCTCCAGTCCTATTCTTTTTAAATGTATTTGTCAGAAAATGTGAAATTGCATTTTGATTTGCATTTGTAAGTTACATTATTTTTCTGCTGAGCTACACCGATTAAGCCTTAATGAGTCCTCAGTGTATTTTCTATCCTATTAGCAGTTGGAACTGAAGGGATGGTTTTTGTCTAAAGATGTTTAGAGAATAAATCCTAAATTATCTAGATAAATCAAGCACGTAGTAAGCCATGTGCTCCAAGGCAGATGTTGAGGAAGGTTAATGGATTAAACCATTAATCTAGAGAAAGTGCCTAGAACCCCTTAGTCTGTTGTTATCTGGACTTGGGAGTTTGTGCTATATGCTTTTTGAGAATTTCCAAGGTCACAAGTCAAACTTGTGATTTCTTTCTTGCCAATTCCTGCTGAGTGCTTCCGAGTCACAGATTGGCCAACAAAAGTAGAGGCAGCACATGACTGTGTAGTTGGTAACCCAAAGTTTCCTAGAGAACTATGGTCAGCTCTCTCCACTTACAGGCTCCACACCGTAATTCAGCTGACCAACAATGGGAAGTGTTTTAAAATGTACATGTATTGAATGCATGCAGGGCTTCTCCTTGTTATTATTCCCAGACAATATAGTAAACAGCCCCTCAAGTCATGCTTACACTCTGTTAAGACATAATAACGTACATCAGAGACATGTGCCGATTGTATACAGATCCTACACCATTTGATACAGGGACCAGAGTTGAGCGCTCATCAATTTTGGTATCTGCAGAGGTCCTGGATCCAACACCCCCAAACTGACCCTGAGGGAGGAGCAGCTTTACTAAGAAATCTGGAAGCAGGGAGTTTCCGCTTCCCCAGTGGAAATGCAAGTACGATACTCCCCTTTCAGCTGCATTTCCATTATTTCTTGAACCTTCATGAATACAGGGACCGAGAGATGACCATAAAGGAACACTGGAATTATTTAGGCCAGTTAACCACCCAAGAGTCAGAGGACAAAGCCCTTTTAAAACTCGGATTCCGAAAGCATTGTGAGACTCTTGCTTCTCTGTATTTTTAACTCCCAGGTTTTCTGGATTGCAGGAATAATAATTTGACTGGGACTCCGGGAATGTTGAACAAAAAAGCCTTTGGATTCCTAATGCAGCATCTGTCTTCCATCCTTCAATTTCATAAGAGAATCTCTCCCTCGTGTCCCATGAATAGAGCAGCAGCTGCTGACTCAGGGGCCCCAGGGAAAGGGTGATTGTCTTTCACTTGGCGTAGACACCCCCAAAGGCAAGACTATGGAGTCCGTAATCGATTTCACTCCCCTGCAGGCTCTTCCCTACCCACAATTCCTCCATGAAGGCAGGAACAGGGGCTGGGCACTCTAGACACACATCCTCACTTCCTTAGATAATTCCAACCTAGTGAGACAGAGGGCTTAAATTGCTACCTGGGTGTCTTGTCACTATGGCATAAACTGTGACCCACAAACCCTGGCCAGCTCTGTCCTTGGGACTGCTCTGAGCTATGTTCTGTCTGGTCCAGTGTTTTATCCACATTTTCTTTCTCCTGCAGCCTCTGAATACACTGTTTATGCACTTCTTTGTGGCTGTGGACGAGTATTCCACTGGCTGCCTCAAAGAGATCATTCGGTGAGTGGGTGACTCCATCCAGATGGTGGTCATGAAAGATGCCTTATGGGATATTTTTCAAATGAAACAAAGTTCTTTGGAGCCTTTAATTTGCTTATAGTTTGTTGTAACATTAATCCTCTATTAACTTAATAGCAGCAGTATTTCCAAAAGGAAATAATCTAATTCTTAAAATCCATTCTCTCTCGAGCCCCTGTTTTTTTTTTTTTTTTTAACTGCTATCACTTGGGGCCAACAGGTAGTGCAGTAATTTAAAGAACTGGATAAGGGTGGTCAGGAACGAGGGAAGACTCGCAGACTTGTGTGTTTTCTGTGTAAGATTTCCTCAGTCTTTTCTTTACAAGTTTATATTGACATGACCGGCCACAGAAGCATCCTGAATAGCAGGGTGTGTGGAAAGATGCTGAGCAGGGCCATTGAGCGGTGCTGATGCATCTCTGACAGCCTGCACAGACCGTGGGGTGGGGGTGGGTGGCTCGGCTTTCAAGTCACTTTGTAATGTCACACCAGACCATCCAGATGCCAGGTCAGAGGTTAATGTCAGCAGAAATCTGGTGCGCTGCTTGGGCGTCATGCCCTTTATTCGCTCGACCTCCACCAGACAGACAGGAGGGGAGCTCTTTGGAATCGAAGGAAAAGTAGAGAGGAAGGAAATCGCCTAGGAGATGCTCTGGCCCTGACTGACAGGGAGCAACTGAGTCTGTGTGACTTTCAAGACACCTCATTTTCTTACGCGCAGGGAATGTGGTTGCTTTGTTACTGATACCGTCCCATCCCATCTTTCCTCCCCAGGACTGTGTTCAAGGCAGTGCCAGAACTACACTTCATATTCCTTATAGTGCCAACTTATGTGAGCCTAGGTAAGGTCCTCAACAGCCCGGTGTCCCCAGAAACTGGCAAGGCACTGAAGCTGAAAGTAGCACTCTTGGGAATGGGAAAGAAGATTGGTCACCGGACTTTAAGCATGTCATGTTTGTACTTGATTACAGCCAGTAAATCTCCAAGTGGAATGGGGACCCCATTTTTTTTTTCTGAAATCCTGAAGTTATCCCTTGATTAAAGGATACATTTCTTTCTGTGATTTAGGTTCAACTCTGATAACTGTGTTTGACCTAGTGGGGAATATTCCATCTTTGACCTATGATGAAGACTTTGCAGTGCATATATGTCATAGGCATGACCACTACCCTCAGCTGCATATTCGCAAAGCCAGGTACAGTTGGCAAAGCGCCTGTGTGATATAAACTTCATGGCATGGTCATCTTTATAAGAAACCCCCTCCCCCTTTAGATTTTCAAGCTAGGGTTTCTCAGTGTTGCCTTTGCTGTCCTGGGTCTCACTCTGTAGACCAGTCTAGGTCTGAATTCACAGAGATCTGCCTGCCTCTGCCTCCCAACGTTCTGGGATCAACGGCATGTGCCACCACCACCCAGCTATAAGAGACTTTTTAATCAGTCAGTTAGATTAAATTTTTATAATTCTCGTAACATTGGTTTGGAGATTCTTAGCATCTCCCTAGATGGCATAATTAGCAAGACTATCTGGTATTTCTCATTTGGTTCTGTGTAGCTGGGGACTTAGGCATTTACTACTAGGGGTTCTAAAATAGCCCTTAATCCTGCAGCACGTAAGAAAACTTTCAAATAAAATAAACTTGAAAATGAATCTGCCTATTTAGTTTTCCTCGTAAAACTCACCTGTGTTCTAACACTTACGAAAAAGGATGCTGTTCATTCTGAGAGGAGTTTTCCAATTGGAGTCTTCAGTGTCTTCATGACATCACCCAAGCATAGCAGTTAAGGGTATAATTGTGGCGAAGTCTGTTTTCCAAGGTAGTCTATCCCATCTTTCCCCATGCTTCCACCCCTACAGTGTGACTTCCCCCAGTCCTCTTGTTAGCTCTCGGGCTGTGTGTGTCCTCTGTGTGACACCAGGCAGGTGTGCACACTCTCACCAGCACAGCTTTGTGGAGGGGTGAACTAAATCTTGGAAGCTTCTACCTGGCTTTCCTGGGATGCTTGCTCTGAAGGCAGTGAGTTGTGTGCTGAGGTCCTCCACCCTGAGATGGCTGTGACGGAGAGGAGAGGCCTCATGTTGGCGTGGGTGTCATCCCCAGCCCATCTAAATGTGATAGTCAGCACCACACAATGTGTGTGTGAGCCACTGTGGACAGTCAGTGGCGGGAAAGTGGGCACAGAGGCGGTCCCTTCCGGTGTAGGCAGGCAGGGAAATGAACCACAATGAGGTGAAAGTGAAAACTTAGGGGACTCTGATGCTGGGTGGCTTGTGGCCAGTATATTTAATCACAGCATAATTTGGGAGAAAAGTTTCTTGGTGGAATGCAATCCCTGTCTTACAAGGAAGCATAATTATATCGAAACTCAACTGAGGATGTACCATTTCTTTCCAAGAAGATGGGTTATGGAAATAGGCTGCTTGTATTAGCTTAAAAGCCTAAGAAAGGATCTGGGCTGGTCTTGGTCATATAGACAGCGTAGAGATCATTTGGGCTATTAGCCACCTCTGGTTCTAGTTGAGCGAGCTTAGGGAAGCCCCTGGTTATATAGATAATGTAAGGGTCATTTAGACCATCAGACATCTCCAGTCCTGGTTGTGGGAACTTGATATGGCCTGGTCCAACAGAAAATTCAGATCACTGGGCTAATAATCACTTCCAGTTCCCAGCTTTCTGGAAAAAAACAGTTTATATGTCCTTCCCTTTCTGGGTGTTTAAAATTCCTGTTTTCCCTGGAGATCTATGGGCACAAGGACCTTTGTGCTCCCAACAAGCCAGCCTAAGGGGACACCTTACTACACCATCCTGAGGCCCCAAGTGAGCATACTTAACTGTCCCGTTAGAGTTTCAGCCTAATGTGAGGACAAGCTAGCCTGCTTTGAAATAAGAGTGCATTGGGAAGTCATTTAACAGGGACGATTGCTCCTCTGTGAAGCATAAATTGTACCCTCTTCAGCCCATTTCCATATTTGACGAGTTTACTTTGGAAAAGCATCAAGTTTGGATGTTATAAAGAGGCAAGAGCATGTAGTATTACAACATAGTTTTTAAGAGTGCGAAAAGATGGCATTCTAAATCTAGATTCTTGGTTCTGCCACTCATCAGATGAATAAATTTGCAAAACAGAATTGATGCTCTGGGATCACGTGTTTCTCTGTTAGAGGTGTAGTGTGTAGACAACAACACAGAGCTCTTGACAAGAGCCTATGACCTAACGTAAATCTGACAGTGTACCTCTGATTACCTCTGATTATATGTAGCAATCCAAGAAGTACTAAATATTATTTATTACAGGACTGGAGGCTTGCGTACTTAGTGCAGTTTCCTGTGGTTAATTCCAGCACCATATATATCACAGAGGGGCTGAGAGTTCAGTGGAGGATTGGGGCTTGTCTGCAATAAACAATAAGGATATTAGTTTATAAGAGGGAAGGACATAGAGAAATAAATACAGCCTCACCCCCACCCCCGCCAAGAATAGCCCTCTGAATGTTTACCCACCCCACTACGGCACATACATACAGTGGATGCTACCCCATTCAACAGAATGAGTTGCTTCCATAGCAACCAATCACAGAGGAGTCATGCTGAATAGAAGAAGGCAGATGGAGTAAAAATATCTAGGGGTTACCTCAGTTTTATGATGTCTACAACAGGTAAAGCTACTCTGGAGAAATCAGGTTGGTGATGCTAGGCTAAGGAGGGAACGTGAGACTGGGAGGGACAAGAGGGGATTCTGCAGGAGGAGGGTGGCAGTGCTGCTGAGCGCTCAGTGGCCTGAGCTCATCAAACTACGTTCTGAAGGTCACTGAAGGTCACACGCTTTCTCACATGTTGCCATACCTCCATGAAGAAATAAAAACTTCATGTAGACGGTCTCTTGAGTTTGGTCAAAGGGGATGAATCAGAATTCAACCAGAGAGGCAGAGTGGGCAAAGCAGAAGCAGGAAGCCCCTGGAATGGTCATCACCAGGCAGATAGGTGGGTGTGTGGGAGGGAGGGCAGTCCCTTGGACAGGAACATCCTTAGCTGTTTAAGAAGTTGCATTCCTTAAAGACATTTGATTGACAATGTAGTTACAAGTTGACAGTGTTGTCTTTTTATGGGAAATTTCCATAAACCTAATAGTTATCTCTTTATCTTAATTTTATTTTAAGATCTCTCGGTTTCTCCCTCCCATTTTTACTACCCATTTGAAGGATAGGTTCTCTTAGTAAATGAATCATATTTTCAGATCAGAAACCTGTTAGGAATTAAAATTGTTTATAGCTAGATAGACACATGCAAGTACTGTTGACTCCATATAGCTGTTTTGCATCCAAGGATTCAGTCATAATATTTCCCCCACAAACAACAGCAAAACACGCCGATAGGCAGAGTGCTTGCTTGGTTTGTGTAAGGCCCTGGATTCAAGCTCTAGTTCTGCAAAGGACAATGAAACCACTAAAATATTTTGAGAAAAGAATATGCCTCTGAGCCTGACATGTTGCTATATGCTTGTACTCTGAGCACTTGGGAAGCAATAGCAAAAGGACCATAAGTCACAGCCCATCCCAGGCTGCGTGGAGAGACCCTGCCTCAAAATACAAATATTCTGGGGTTGGGCAGGGGAGGGGGTGGGAGGACTGGAGAGTTGGTTCAGTAGTTAAGACCACTTACTGCTCTTGCGGAGGACCTAAGTTTAGTTCTCAGCACCTACACAACAGCTCACAACTGTAACTCCAGTTCCAGGGGATCCGATACCTCCCTCTGGCCTCTGTGGGCACTGTATGCATTACCCAGTATTGTGATCATATGCTCGGTTAATTATGCATCTAATATAGCAGCTCACTGTCTTTACAGTTAACATAGCTGGAGGCAAGAGACTCCCAAGGCCCCACTTTCCCCAGGGATCTACAGGCAGTTAATGGTTACCAAGGGAGGGAGTACCCACTAGTAGATTGTCCATGCTCCCTTATGGCTACATTCTTGCTTAAGCAACCCCAGTGAAAGTCAGTGGGTCATCAATTAAAAATAAAAAGGAAAAGGTAGGAGGTGCACTTAGTGGGGAAGAGGAGGATGATCAGCAGGAGTCGGAGGGGGACAAGGGAAAGGGATAGGAATAAGAGGCAAATAGGATGCAGGTGCGCCATAGACATGTCTGAGAACGTCACACCCAACCCATTGTTATCCATAACTTATGATAATAAAACCTTTAAAAAATAATTTTTTTTTCTGACGACTGCCTGTTCCAAGATGGCCTGGCTATTTTGTGACTAATTCATTTAGTTGTTAGTTGTTTGTGGGAATGGTGATGGTGGTTAGTCTTGATTCTCATTCACCTCGATCATGTTGATAAGTACATAGGAGACTGTATTTGTGAAGGAGTCTCCAGAAAGGGTTAACTAAAGTGAAGACATCCTGAATGTGGGCAGCACCATCCTGTAGTCTGAAGGCTCCATTGGAAAAAAGGGAAAAGAGGGGGACTCCGGAGAGCACATGCATCTGTTTCCTGATGGGCGTGCTCCTGGTGGGCGGCGTGCTCCTGATGGGCATGCTCCTGGTGGGCGTGTTCCTGATAGGCGTGCTCCTGGTGGGCGTGTTCCTGATGGGCGTGTTCCTGGTGGGCGTGCTCCTGATGGGCGTGTTCCTGATGGGCGGCGTGCTCCTGATGGGCATGCTCCTGGTGGGCGTGCTCCTGGTGGGCGTGCTCCTGATGGGCGTGTTCCTGGTGGGCGTGTTCCTGATGGGCGTGCTCCTGGTGGGCGTGCTCCTGATGGGCGTGTTCCTGGTGGACGTGTTCCTGATAGGCGTGTTCCTGGTGGGCGTGCTCCTGGTAGGCGTGTTCCTGGTGGGCATGTTCTGATCACCTTAATCACACACTTATCAAGACACTGAAGCCTTTGCACCTTTGACCTATCATACAATTTTCCCATTGTAAATTGTTTTTCTCAGGTATTTGTCACAAGGACAAAACACACCGACGAACACAGAAATTTAGTTGTTGTCATGTTTTTCAAGAAAACAGATACCATGGGGAAAATATTAATCATGGTGTTTTATTTTCAGTAAGATAGGTACCTAAAAAGGAATTTTTGAATAATAAAATACTAAGATTTAAAAATAGTTTTCAAATTGTTCAACCAAAATATGTCAGCTTGTCTTATAAACAATAGAACTCTGTATTCTCAGACCTAGTGATTCTATATTATTTGATAACTCTTTTTTTTTCAGGACTAGAGATCAAACTAGCGGCTTTGCATATGATTGATGAACTATATCTCCAGATCCTGAATATTTTCAGTTACTAAAGTGTATTTAATCTGCTAGAGCAAAATAGTATTTTGCTGTTCTAAATTGCACTCAACATGTGGTGTTGAGTGCCATTTGACCAGCTCCATGTTAAATGAGTGAAAGGCTGAAATTTAAAGGCATTTCCAGTGTAGAGATTATCCTGATGGATAATTAAATGTATAGATAGTTCCTAAGGGATGGTTAGGCTGAATATGGGGGAATGAATTATCTACAAACGAAAGAGGTACATTTTCAAAAGTATATTTTAAAAAATGCTTTGTTACATTTATTAGTGTGTGTGTGTGTGTGTGTGTGTGTGTGTGTGTGTATACATGAATCCACATACTTAGTACACACGTGGAGGTCAGAGGACAGCGTTGGGAGGTTGTTTTCTCCTACCAGGTAGATATCAGGGATTGAACTCCGGATATCAGGCTTGATAGCAAGCACTGTTACCCACTAAACTATCTTACTGCCCCCTAAACATTTTTTAAAAATTTTAAATATACAGTTATTATGCCCATTTGTATCTTATAAATTATCATTTTCCAGAAGAATAGTAAGAATACTTTCAACATAGACATTCTGCAAGACGTTGTTGCATTGGAAAAATTGCTTATCCATGCAATACTGAAGCTGACATGAACAGAAGCAGCCTATCAGAAATTGATCCATTTCTTTACTTTTTAGTAAGATGACTCCTTTGTTAGCTTGCTCCCTGGTGCCCTGTCTGCTGTCCAGGATGTCCATAACAGGAGAAGAGACCAACGATGTGCTCAGTCAGTGTCTGGCTCCAGGAAGCACTTACTAACTGTTCCAGTCGCTTTTCGGTCGCTGTGATTTAAAAACCCGACAAAGCAATCTGGGGAAAAGAGCTTATCCTGGCTCATAGTTCAAGACTCCAGCCCATCATGGTGGAGAAGTATGGCAGCGGGGACCTGAAGCAGAGAACCGTGGATGCCTGTGGCTGCTTGGCTCTCTCTCTAGGTTTATACCATCTAAGATCCCAGTCAGGGAAGAGTGCCACCCATAGTGGGCAGCTCTCCCCGCCTCAATAGACAAAATACCCCCCACACACACACCACAGAGACTAACTACCGGGATCATCCCTCTCAGGTGTGCCCAGATCTCCTCCTAGTGATCCTAGATCCTGTCAAGTAGACAGTACTAACCCACATTAAAGCAACTGATAGTTCCGGCTCAGTCTCAGATTCTCCCTTGCTATCCTTCCTCACCCCTTCCTTTTCTTTTTCTCGCCTTAAGACTTAGTAGGATGGCTGTGGCCTTCCACTGGGCAGGGCCCACAAAGCTAGAAATAAAACTCTGGCTACCTCAAGCCAAGGTCTTGATCATGCAGCCTTTGCTGTCTCACTGTTCTGTTTGCTAGCACCACAGAGAGTCCATAAGGAACAGATACCAAGAGGGAGGTTGTCTTAATCTAAAGAGATGAAGAGGTAACATTTATGCTAAGATAATGAAGGCACAGTAGTGAATTCAGGTGGAGATCGTGACACAAAACAGTGCTTTTGCCTGAAGAAGGTACAGACGTGTACCATTTTTAAAGCCTTTTATCTCAAACTGATAGCTTGGCGTCTTAGCATTTGTGGATCTAACATTGCCTGTATCGTGAAACTTGCGTGGACTTTTACCTCAAGAGTGCTAGAAACACAAAGGCATTGCATGGCATCATGGAATAGGCGTGGCTCCGTGCCTCTTAGGCTGCCACTTTATGCTTATTCCCCCCACATTTGACATCTGTTTCATAAGTAGCTACTAGCACTGGTAATTAATGGGGACGAACACAGTTCTTAAGACACTAAACCAGGGACGGGTCTGGGGGATGTAATTATCCCTCCGCTATTTAACTAGCAACATATTCAGAACCAAATGAATTAGCACCATAATCCCGTCTCCTGTTTCTTTCATTTAGCCACGTGGAAAATGATGCTGTAATCTGCTCTTCTACTCAGACACTAATTAACAAAGTTACTCTTCGCTATCTTTCATTATGTCTGAAACAAAGCGTAGCTGCTGCCGGACACACCTTTCAAAGCCACGGTGCACTTAATTAATCTTTAGTGGTGGATGCGAGGTGTTCGTGGCATAGACACCACTGGTCTTGGGAGGGTGGGGGCCTCCTTTTCTAAGTTCTCGCCAGTGTAGGGGAGACCAAGACGAGAGAAGAGTTATGTCCTGCCTGGGAGTGTTGCTAAATAGCTCGAGTTCCCCTGCATGGCATCCTGCCTATTTGCAGATGACGATGGTTAATCATGTTGGCTCAATTACTGTTTTTCAAAACAGATGAAAATTTTCTTTGTTAGAAGAGAGGAAATTAGGAACTCCATAAATGTTAAAGGACATGGAAATGCCAACCGCCCAAATTTGATTGTTACAGCCACATGCTTGTATCAAACCATGCATCCCACACAAATATGTACAAGAAAGAACACATTAATAAAGAATTTAAAACTTTAACTTTTAAAAATAAAGAGAAAACTAGTATTTCAAATAGTGTCTTTTTAAAAACACTGTCTTTTGCGAGGCCAGCCTGGTCCACAAAGTGAGTTCCATGACACCCAGTGCTGTCACACAGAGAAATCCCAAACCCAAACCAACCAAACAAAAATAAACAACAACAACAACAACATCTACTTTTCATTCTTTGAGACAGATATTTCATTCATTCGTTTGTTTGTTTGTTTTTACAGACAGGGTTTCTCTGTGTAACAGTCCTGGCTGTCCTGGAACTCTCTTTGTAGACCATGTTGGCCTTGAACTCACAGTGATCCGCCTGCCTCTGCCTCTCAAGTACTGGGATTAAAGGCATGTGCCACCACTGCCCGGCTGAGGCACTTATTTTTTTTAATAAACATAATTTTAGGTTTATTTTTACTTACTATTTGTTTGTTTATTTGTGTACATGGGTGCTTTGTCTGCACATGTGTCTATGTACCACGTGCATTCTTGGTACTAGAAGAAGGCACTGGATCCTCTGGAGCTGAAGTTACAGACAGTTGTGAGCAGCAGTGTTGGTGCTTGGAACAGAACCCAGGTCTTCTGGAAGAACAACCAATGCTTTTAACCACCAAACCATGTCTTCTGCCTCAGCTTCAGAAGTTAATTGTATAGCTGATAGTTTTTTGTCTTTTTTCAATTTGACTACTAAGCAATTCATAGGAATTAATGTTTTGAGTTATAAGTGATCAAGATCCTGAAGTATTTTACAAGGAGATGTAGAAAAATTACAACATCTATCTGGGGACTTTCTTGTCACCAAATTTGGGAAATTTGTTACCAAAATGCCTCCACCAAACTTGTGTTTTGGTAGTCAGTCCATTGGTGAGATGGGCGATGGGCACATGGGTCCAATCCCAGCGGTAGGGATGGCAGGGACTTACATGGCCTGCTGCATAGTTTGAAGTCTTCCAAATGTATAGAAATCTTGGGTTTGAAAATTCCCCCATAAGTTTAAAAATCACAGTTTTCAACGATCATTAGTTAAATGGGCCTAACTGCCAGTTTTAAAGTTCTAGAATGAATGTTTAGAAATGATGGATTTGATTTTCATAAGGAAGACCACTAGAGGGCACAAGAACTCTTGGAAAGAAAAAGGTACTTCATTTTTGAGCCGTGGATGAAAAGAAAAAAAATCTAGTTGCCAGCAACCCCGTGTTGCCCTGTCCTATGTTGAGACAGTGTTCTAGATAAAAGCGTGATTTGACAAAGCAATCTGTATTCTTTAGAACTGAATTGAATTCTCTCTTTTTTTTCAAATACACTACAGTAAAATCTATTTGTGATATTTAAAGTGACAGCATTTTTAGTAGTATATTTTTAAGTCTAATTGGAGAAATGCAGACCCTTTAGCTATGGAGGATGCTTGGAGGTTGGCTAAGGAGTCTGGGAAGTCGTCTGGATGTGCAGACTGCCTCTGTACTGTTGCTGAGGTGAACTTCCCCAGCACGTGGCACACACACCTCTCTGACTTCAGGGAAGCCAGCCTGTGCTTTTTCCTCTAGGATGGCAGTCATATAGAACAGACAGGATGTTGCATTAGTGACGTGCTCTGACAATCTGTGTATCACCAAGAGACTCAACCAAACTGCCAGGAAGGGTTCTGTGGGACCCAGGGCACCACCATGTTCCTCCTGGCTCGACGACACAGGGAAAGGATGGCTGTCCCTCCTGGCTCGATGACACAGGGAAAGGATGGCTGTCCCTCCTGGCTCGACGACACAGAAAGTCAGTCAGAGACACCACACAGGCCATACTTAGTTTTTGCCATGGCCTAAATTTAGAACATACCCAATTCCTCAAGTGAGGTGTCTTTGACAGCTTGTTGGTTTTAGGGCCTGAATTCAGCTCTACCTTTGTCCGACCTGGTTTTCAGAGTCTGCGGGACATCTGAGTGCCCAAGAGAATGGCAAATCCTTATGGGTTGGACCTTTTGTTCTCCTAAGAAATTCAAGTGTCTTTTTTTAGTTGCTAGCATCGACAAGCTCATGACTTCTCCTCCCAAGCCGCCTTCTGAATGTAAAGATGTAAAGGAATACTACTTCTCAGAGAACCGTGTTTCTGTTGTCCTCTGTGCTGAGGGACTCTGTAATCTCAGCGCGGTCATCACCGTGGGCATGCTGTATAGCCTGCAAATCTGCAAATGGCAGGACGTGCCTGCTGAGCGTGCCACCCTTGCTCTGAGATGGCGCTGTCATCTAGTCGAGAGAGAGAGAGAGAGAGAGAGAGAGAGAGAGAGAGAGAGAGAGAGAGAGAGGAGAGTGCTCTTAGACATTTTACTGCATGGATGGTTCTCCTTAGCCAGAGGCATTCTTGCCACAAGGCTGGCTTTGTCATATGCCATTTGAGACTTGGAGGCTGATGTCATCCGTTAGCATTAGCGCTTAGGGTGATGCAAGATCTTAAATTATCGATTACCCCAAGGAATGCATTTAGTGTGTTGAACAAGTTCCTCGCTATCCATTTTGGAGAAGGGCTTAAGGGACAGTGTTCAGAACTCCAAGGCTTGAATGTTTACTTCTTGTTTTTTCTCAGGAGAATTGGTATTAAGGTATGATTTTGGACAACTTTGTTAATGGGCTGCGGGAGTTCATGGCTTAGGGCTCTCTCTCTCTAGATCTTTATTCCTGAATATCCAGAGTGTTTTTTTTAGTTTAAAATTATGACTATGTGTTTCTTCATTGTATGAAACATTTACAACATACCAGTCACACACAAACACACACAGACACACACATACACAGACACACACACACACACGTACATACTCATGAAAATTTGGGGCCACAATTTTATTAGGTATGTATATAAATATACAGCACATAATGATCAAATCTATGTACATTAATGTGGTTAAAAATTGCCATCTCGAACTATTTTTTTCTATTTTTATTTTGTTTTGTTTCGGAGACAGGGTCTTAGTATGTAGCCTTGGCTGGCCTGAAGCCCACTATGCAGACTAGACTGGCTTCAGACTCAGAGACGTGTCTGCTTACCACAACCCCCAATTCTGTGCTTGGGTTAAAATTATGTTCCACCATATCTAGCCGCAAACTTTTAAAAATAATAATATTTTCACTTATTCTTTGAGAATGTCATATCATCTATTTTGATTGTATTCATCCCCTTCTACAACTTCTCCCATATTGTCCCTCTTGTCCCTCGACTTCATATTCTCTCTCTATTTTTAGAAACCCATAGTCTAGTTTGTGTTGGCTGACTACCCTGGGTGTGGGCCTTCCCTGAGTGTTACTCCATTGGAGGAAACTGACCTCCCTGGCCCAGCTGCAGTCAAATGTAGATTGCTCCTGACTCGAGGTGGAACCTGAGGCCTGCTTCCCCTCCTCCATGCTGGGATCTTTGTCTGGCCCGCACTGTGCAGGTCTTACGCCGGTTGTCACAGCCTTCGAGAGTTGATGTGTACATCTGCCTCCTTCTCTTGCAGTCACCTGCCATCCTCGACTTTTACAGTATTTCTGTCCCTCTCCCTCATGGATCCCTGAGCCTCGAGGGGAGGAATGTAACACAGACACCCGACTTGGGGCCCAGGAGTCTGGGGTCATTTGTTCTCTGTACGCTGACCAGTTGCGGGTTTCCATGCCAGTGGCCATCCACTACAAAGCTTCTCTGGTGAGGACTGAACCGTGTACGAATTCCAAGTTCTAGTTTGGACTCTGGGTTCAGAGTTCAGGCCTAGAGTCATATATTGTATTCATCATATAAATAAAAATTGGTTTGGGCTTTTTAAAAGAAAATTTTGGACAGATGAGCTGTGTATACATCCCTATAGACGATTAGTTTGATGCAACCTGTCACCACTCAATAACAGCCACAAGAAATACACCCACCCAACGCATATATATATACACACACACAGAGGGACTTTTTTGTTTTTGTTTTTGGAGACAAGGTTTCTCTGTATAACAGTTCTAGCTGTCCTGGAATCAGGGTGGCCTTCAACTCATATAGATCCGCCTGCCTCTGCCTCCCAGGTGCTGGAATTAAAGGTGTGCACCACCACAGCCTGGTGGATTCTTTTATTTAAAAATTTTAAATTTTACACACTAGCCCCAGTTCACCCTCCCTCCATTTATTTTTCCTCTCCCCTTCTTTCCCTCCTTCCCCCTCCCCATCCTCTCCTCAGAGGAGGTAAGACCTCTTTGGAGAGTCAACAAAGTTTCCAAGTTGAGGTAAAACCAAGCACCCCTCCCACCATCAAGATTGTGAAAGGTATCCCGCCATAGGGAATAGGCTCCAAAAGCCAGTTCATGAACCCAGGATATGTCCTGGGAGTTTGGACTTTCTTATATGAATACCATTTTGATGTACTTGTCTTAGGCGTTATTATATTGCTGTGAAGAGACAGCATGACCATGGCGACTCTTATAAAGGAAAGCATTTAATTGGGGGATTGCTTGTAGTTTCAGAGGCTTAATTCTTTATCATGGTGAAGAGTGTGGCAGCAGGCATGGCAGCGGGTCCTGGGAAAGTAGCTGAGAGCTGCACTCTGGTCCACAGACAGAAACAGAGAAATGCTGAGCGTGATGTCAACTTTTGGAAACTTGTAAGCTTGCCCCCAGTGATAAACTACTCCAACAAGGCCACGCCTCCTAATCTCTTTCAAATAGTGCTATTCCCTAGCATGCAAATATATAAGCCTACGGGGGCCATTCTTATTCAAACCACCATAGCACTTAGAAATGATTAAAATATTAAATTATTTTTTCAGTCATGTAAAATAGCTTTGATATTTGTTAAAGTAGGTTTGATATTTGTTGACCTGTATTGGTACAACCTTAATTTTGGGTAAATATTCTCAAAAATGGAATCAAAGGGTATTTTCTCCTAGAACATTACTTCTCCGAAGAGTGTCACCAAGGATTCTTTTTTATGGGTGAAAAGAAAGCCTCTCTCTTGTGGACAGTGACTTTTTTGCAGGGTAAGTGGGAAACAAACAGAGTTCTAGGTTCTTGTTGCTGAGGGTGCGAGGCCTCACACAGAGGGCAAACTTTTGCTGTCTGGGCAGTAGGCTAAGGCACCAGCGTGTGCCACCCCATTGCGTGGTCCCAAGATTCATGCCCCTCTCCTTTTGTAAATGAGAACGCTATGACTTGGAGGTGAAATACCTTTGCAGGCATCTCAGCAGGGAGTGGCAGAAGGCTAAGCAGAAGGGTTCTCAGTGGAGTACTGCAGGTCCAGATTTCCAGAGGCATCCTGGGATTAGTAGTCTTTTCTCGAAGAAGAGCTGTGAGTGGGGGGTTCTTGGAAAGGACCTGGTCCTTACTGCCTGTCACTCCTGCACCACAATTCAGAGCTGTGTTAGACCTTCTATGTGCCCCCCCCCCAAACTTATTCCTTGGTTATTAAGATGCCACATCTTGCTTAAAATAATCAATGTTATAGCCAGACACTGTATATTCAATGATGATCCCAGTGTTGAATGTTTTGGAAGAGGAGCCTGGGAGGAAGAGTTAATGGAGGGTGGATGGTGCAGGTAGCCTTCAAAGATGCAGGAATTAGGAATAGGCAAGTGGATCGGAGTACTGAGTAGAAAAAGAGGCAAGACGCGTTCTAAGAACAATGAATATGTCAGCTCACACATGGTTGGGATAAGGCAGACGCGATGGAGGCCTTAGACCCTTGGACCCATCCAGAAACAGCGAGGGGCTCTCAAACGTTTCCAAGTGACTGATGGAGCCGAGGGAAGCAGAGCTGTGAGACCACTGACGGTGGATGGAGCAGCCAATGGGATGTCAGGGTGGTGGTCCAGCCTTCTGGAGTAAAAAGCTCTGCCTGCTGATTGTGGGTGTTCTCCAGTTCTTACTGGTTCTTCCCACCTGAGTGGTAATTACCGTCGGATTTCCACTTACACGTGTCTGATCACATGGCGTAGTGGATGTAGTTCAGAGACAGAATACTGCATCTTTGACAGGCACAGGTGGCAGATACAGGGTCCAGACCAAAGTGGGCTGGCTTTCCAGTTCAGGCTTTGGGCACTGTGCTGGATTTTTATTTTCTTTTAGTCTTTTCAAAAGAACACCTAACAGGCCTTTGATGAATTTATGGTGGAGCTTCACTACTCCTGGCCACCGATGACCGCTGCTGATTCTCCAAGCGATCACACACACGCGGAAATATGTGGGCAAGTGTCAAGGGCAGCATCTGAAGGGCACTCGTATCTTAAACACGCAGTTGGTGTTTGCTTTTGGCTCCCCGTTTGGGCCTCACACTTGGGAATCCCTCCGGTGCCCTGGCGTGAGGGAATGAGATGGCCAGTGGTGACCTCAGAGCCAGGGTGACAGATTAAAGGTGTGCACCACAATACCCAATTAGTGTTTTGTTTTGAGACAGAGTATTGCTTTGTAGCCCAGGCTGGCTTGAAATTCTTTATCTTTCACTCTCATTCAGCTAAGTGGTGTGCCTCCTTGCCAGGCAACTCTGATTTTTTTTAACTGCTTATTTATTTATTATGTTTCTGGGGATAATCCCCAGATTTGTGCATTCTAGGCAAAGTGATCCACCCATGTCTCCAGTCCAGCTCTGAGGTTTTAGAGACTGGTCATTTTTTTAAAATATATCAGTTTTATTAAGGTATTTGGAGTTTTTTGTTTATGTATATGTGTGTGTGTGTGTGTGTGTGTGTATGTGTGTGTGTGTGTGTGTGTGTATGCATACATACATATGTACACACACATCACAAATGACTCTTGGATCTCATTCCTTTCTTCTTTTCAGTATACTTTTGAGACTATTTAGTTTTGTATTTTGTCTGTCTAAGATCCTCTAATACTGTGTTCCCGATACTAAAAAAATACTCCAAATTCACGTGCTTTTCCCTGTAATGTGTTTGCTATAACTATCGACCTTTATTCTCTCTTGGCTTTTCAGTTTATTACTCTATCATCTCCACTGCCCCATCTTATCTTCTAGTATGTTCTCTTTGGGGCTAATACTAACCATGACCTTATTCCAGCAGCAGTTGAGCCTCTGTCAGTAGAGGCAAAAGTTTCATCCTGGGTGCCGGATGGAGATCATTTAGTTGAACACATGTAATTTGGGAAAGTCATCTATGACAGACTGGGGGGGTTGTTAGCACGGGCTTGGGAGGAGTTGTGACCCATCTGGTTGGATGATGAACCTTGGTCACTGAGCCAAGGACACTTCTCTCAACTATTTTTGCATCCCGCTTCCGGCTTTCTAAGAGTGTCATAAAGAATGCCATTTTGAAGGGCACCGTGAACTTTAGGTCTGGCGAAGGCAGTACTTTTGTTGGCAGACCTAAGCTCATCCCGAGGCCATGGTACAGCTTTGTGGCAAGCCATCTCATAAACCCTGGGAGCATCTGAACAGAGGAAAGGGCACTGCCTGACCCCTGGGATTGCTGTGGGAAGCACAGCAGCAGACATGAGGGGAATCCTTGAGCCATATGCACATATGGATCGCTAAGTAGATGGGGCTAGTGTCAGCCTCAAAGAGAACATACTAGAAGATAAAATGAGGCGGTGGAGATGATAGAGTAATGAATGGAAAAGGTAGAGAACAAAGGTCAATAGTTATATCAAACATACTACGGGAAAAATCATGGGAATTTGGATTTTTTTTTTTGTAACAGGAACACAAGATTAGAGGATCTTAGGTAAAATACAACACTAAATGTCCCCAAAAGTACACTGAAATGAAGAAAGACAGGGAATCCAAGAGCCAGCATCACCATGTATTAGTAAGCCTAGTTCCTACATCCCGAAATAGGTGTCAAGGACATTGTAAAGTGTCCCGAGAATGGGAGTCAAGGTGAATGTCCCCAGAATAGCGAGCAGGGCTTGGTTACCTTCATAGCACTTTTCCCTCCATGGGAAGTGCAGAGATGTCTCAGAATAGAAACATACAAGGGTAAATAGTGACCGCAATGGTTCTGCAGTTCAAGGTAGACACACATGAGAGTTTTAAAAATTTAAAAAAGGAAAGGGATTGTGGGATCATGTCTTAGAAGTGGTGATCCATTTGGGAAGTGCTGTCCTCCACTGTCCTTGGGTTCCTGCCGGATGCTATCTTACCTCCCAGTCTCCAGCAACGCTGACCCCTCTGCTGGCATGGCCCACCTCCCTCCCCTTCCCATCACTGCCGTTCTTCATCTGGAGAGTTAGCGTGTCCTCTGAAATATTTGAAGTTATGGAGGTGTCTTACAGTTCTGGTTGTGACGACATCAATCCATTTCACAAGTGTTGCTGTATCTTGGCGCTTCCCGCAGGGGTCAAACACAGTAGGTGTTCTGTGGGAGGAAAGCAATGGCTGGAGCGAACACTAAACCGGAGGCTCTCTGTTACACAGGGTAGAAGACCATGACGATCTCATGCCAATATTTATGCATTATGACAACACTCTGAGAGAAATTTATGGCGAATACTTCCTGGCTGAACTGATAGAGGCCCAAGACGAAGAGAATCATGCTGTGGTGTGTGAGGTTGGTGACTAATGACCCTCCTGGGGACATAGTGAAAGAAATGAGAGGAAGGAGCCATGCTGCTGCTGGCTTGCTGGACATCCCTGGAGCTGATGTGCCTTTCCCTCCTGCATACCCTTCTAGGTGATGCCAGGCCAGCTTGGGGGACCTGAGAAAGCTGGGTGCTGGTCACGTCCTAGGCTAGCTGTTTGCCACACTCCTGTCCAGGATTTGTGGTGTGAAACTGTCCAGTGTCTCTTGGATCTGGCAAGGTATTGGAAGAGCAGAGGACCAGGTTAAGTTTAGGAAGAAAAAATTTTTCTTTAGGTCCTGGTAATTGAGGAGGAGGGTGTCAGGAAATTAAGAGAGGGGTATATCTGACCTGTTTAAAGTGAATCCTTCGATTTGGCTCTCTGGAACTCATAAGAATTCCTTGAGTTTGTAAAACGTAAGTTTCAGACACATACATTGTATAAAGAGCAGCATATTTATGCCAGAATGACTGAGACAGACGTTTTTGCCCAGTGAAAAGTATTTTTAGAAAACGACCAAAGAGATTTTAAAATCTTGACCTTGAATAGCGGTAGTAGCAGCACTCTGCCAGAGTTGGATTAATAGCTTATCAGCATTTTATCGATAATGTTAAGACTCTGAACAGCAGCGTGAGAGAGAAATTTGATAACTTGCATTTGTCCTCAGACCTTTATAACTTGCAGGTGGTCCTTGGTTCTCTAATTCTCAAGGTGAGGACGATACAGCAGCAAGCACCATCCCTCCGTGGCCTCTGCTTCAGCTTCTGCCTCAGCTTCCCTCCATGATGGGCTGTAAACTTGTCAATCATTTCTTCCATTTCCTCCCCGAGTTGCTTTTGGTCAGTGTTCTATCCCGGCAACAGAGCATAAAGTAGGACCGAGGCCATAGGCCATAGAGTATGATGTCAGAACGGGGCCACCGGAGTGGGGTCTTTCACCCATGCTCATGCAGACCGAGGAAAGCATCTGGAAGCAGCGGTTCTCACACTTGAGCTGCCTGGGGAGCCCTTGGACTAAGGAAGCCCAGGTGACTTGGCCTCACCCAGGCAGCGGGTGGGGGCGGGGAGGCTGCTTTTCTCTAAGTTGCAGGGTGTTGTTGCTCAATGGACTTGCATTTTACATTAAGAAACTGGAAAACCTTCCTCTTGGTTCTGGTGTAGTGTCACCCACGTCAAGAGTAGGTCTTGTATCAACTGTAACTGAACAGCTCAACTTCCATAGTGAGAGCTGGTTTGCCGGACAGGAGACGTGATGGGGAAGAGCCTGAGTGAATTTTAGGGCTCGTCTTTTCGTATAAGATAACAAATGCGGGCTGGTAAGATGGCGTGGAGGAGATGGGCACTTGCCCAGTGAGTCTAGTGACTTGAGTTCACTCCTGGGAAACTATGAAGAGTGGAAGGAGAGAACCAGTTCCACACAGTTGTTCTTTGACCTCTGAATGTGCATCTTGGTAAATACATCCCAATACACACACACACACACACACACACGCACACACACACACACACACACACACACACACACACACACACACACACACAAACTCTACAGTAAAAAATTTAAAGCAGCTTTAAAAATAATAATTAACAGCCGGGCAGTGGTAGCACATGCCTTTAATCCCAGCAATGGGGAGGCAGAGACAGGTGGATCTCTGTGAGTTTGAGGCCAGCATGGTCTACACAGTAAGTTCCAGGATAGCCAGGACAGTTTCACAGAGAAACCCTGTCTTGAAAAAACCAACAACAACAATAATAAATAATAATAGTAAACAAACATTAATTGAATAGAGTCCTTGGATCCCTACCCATCCTGTTCATTAATAGAATCATAATCATGTTTTTGTTTGCAAACAGATATTTGACTTTGATTTTCAAAAGAGATTCCTATGCCAGCTAATTGAAAAGTATTAGAAGATTGGAATTTGCAATTTTGTTTCTGGAGTGATATTTTTAGGGATTCATTCTTCATACACTCCTTTCTCTTTTGCTGAAACTGTAAGACCTCTTAAAGAATATGGCTTTTCTTGAAATTTGAGAGCAAATAATCTGCGTAAATAAGGTGAGCAGTTTGAGGCTTGCTTCCACATCGAGTCTCACGGACTTGGTGTCTATGAGACTCTCCTGAGAGACATTCAGGCTTTGTGCCAGCTTCATGACAGCATCATAATTCTGTCAGGAATGAATACAGAGTCAAACACTCCAAAATAGATGTGGACAAAGGATTTGATTGACAGCCCCACCTTCAAAAAAGGATACAGAAATTGTCAGTGGCACATGAGAAGAAGTCATTTGGTATCGTAAGATGGGAAGTGTTAGTCAAAAGCACAGTGAAGCCAGCCATGTTGGTTCACATCTGGAATCCTTGTACTTAGAAGACTGGGGCAGGAGTGGCCCACATGCAAAACCAAATCTAGGTCACTCTATTTCAAAAACAAAACAGAACAGCTGCAGTGAGATCATTTTACTCCCAATAGGGTGGTGGTAGCAATAACAACATCAATAATAATAATAATAATAATAATAATAATAATAATAATAAATAGAATAGTAATGCAAGTTTTGGCTTGGAATTCAAGGGCATAATGAGGTGGATGGCCCTTTTTGACAAGAGATTTGTTGGAAGAGTTATTAACGTCATAGACAGAGACAATGGCAGCATGGTGGAGGCTCTGAGGAGAGTTCCACTCCATGGTAGGGTACAGGGGTCCCTTCTTTTAGGTTTCTGAGTGGGGAGGAGTGAAAAGGACATTGAAAATTCCCTCTCTTTTACTGGAAGTGGGGTATTCTGCTGGAGTAGCCAGGGAGCATCTAACGCTTTTCACATGGTTTTGATGTGTGGTCTGGTTGATGGCTCTCTTCACCACTCAGTCAGCATTCAGCTCTAGGCTGATGAGAAAAGGAAGGGTCAGGAAGCATTTGGGCCAGAGAGGTGCCATTTTGAAAAGTAGTGTTTTTCCACAACCGCTGAAAGCTACAGGCAATAAATCGTGCAGAGCCTCAACAAGGACTTTGATCTTTCTGTTAAGTCTCCACCTTGTGTGATCCAGTCTTCATTTGTAGGAGTCTTTTAGTTCTCTGATTATTTATTTATTTATTTCTTATGTATACAGTATTCTGTCTGAGTGTATGCCTGCAGGCCAGAAGAGGGTACCAGACCTCATTACAGATGGTTGGGAACCACCATGTGGTTGCCGGGAATTGAACTCAGGACCTTTGGAAGAGCAGGCAATGCTCTTAACCCCCGAACCATCGCTCCAGCCCTAGTTCTCTGGTTTTATTAGAGTGTTAGTGACACCCCAAATCCCTTGAGGAAGTGATCTACTGCAGTTGTGGTGCTCTCTGCCTTGTTCTTTTTCTTGGTCGATTTCTTTCATTTTCCATGTGAACATCGAGGCAACGAAAGCCACAGATGGGAAGTAACAGTGCCAACCCTGTGACATTGGTGTCCCTAAGAGGTGAAGGGGTCTAGCCAAAGGCTGTGCTGCCTCAGTCATCAGAAGCTTTATGTTCCAGAGAGAGGAGACCACAGATCTTATTCAAGGACATAGGTAGGACCTGGGAACAGAAACCAGGCAGGAAAGCCACATCTTGTGTCTGAAGCCTTTCAGGTTCAAGCTAAATACTGGTCCTACTGCCCCACCCCCACCTCCTACCTGTCATCCTGGATATGTCATTACCTTGGGTGGAGGTGTCTGGTCTAGCTTGAGAGAGCTAGTTGTTAAATCCTCAGGAACTTTGCAAGCTGTTTGCTGAACATAGCCATCATTAAAACTTGTAGGCTCACGCCTTTAATCCCAGCACTCAGGAGGCAGAGATAGGCAGATCCCTGTGAGTTCGAGGCCAGACTGGTCTACAAGAACTAGTTCCAGGACAGCCAGGGCTATTATATAGAGTAACCCTGTCTTGAAAAACCACAAACCAAATAAACAAACCAAAACAAAAAAGTTGTATAGGCTGAGGGTGTAGCTCACTAGGTAGAGTTCCTGCCATATAAACCCAGCATGGTGGCACATACCTGCAATCCTGTTCCTGCCATACAAACCCAGCATGGTGGCACATACCTGCAATCCTAACACTTGGAAGGCAGAGACAGGAGGATCAAAAGTTCAAGGTCACCCATAGTTAAATAACCAGTTCAAGGCCAAACTAGACAACATGTGATCCAGTCTCAAAAATAAAACAGCAAACAAACCCCAAAACAAGAAAGGCTATACTTGTATAAACTTACAGTGTAAGAAATTATTGTAAATAATGTTAAAAGGGTACAATTGATTTCTTTTAGTTTTATGTAGCTCTTGGGGATTTGGTCTGTGGTCTTATCTAGTGGCATAGTATTTAATAACATGCCATCACATATCTCTGCCCTACATCTATACCTCATGTTTGATGACATCAGTTGGCAACTTGAAACTACCATGATGCCAGTATTTTACCATTGGCAAGCACTAACATCTGGGCATTTCTTCCCAACACTGAATCGGCATTTATTAACATCTACTGGGGCGGCCACTGTAAGTGGGGCAGGTGGTTTCCCTGCTAGGGTGGGAAAGGGCAGCCCCCAGCTGAACAGGCAGAAGGGTGTATATAGGGCTTCTTAGGGGTGGAGTTTTCCCAGGGAGATTTTTCTGCTCAGAGATTGGTTAGTTTTCCTGCTTAGGGATTGGTTGGTTTAGTTGGTCAGGGGCAGAGTTGGCTCCCATTTCAAGACCAAACTTTCTTTTACTTCCCCCTTTTTAGATTTTTGGCTTTAGTTTTGGGGCCAGGGCATATTTCTTTCACTGGCTCTGGTTCCAGGGCCAAAGTATATTTCTTTGACTCTGGTTTCAGAGCCAGGGTGGGTTTCTTTCACTGTCTCAGGTTTCAGGTCCAGGGTGGCTTTCTTTCACCGTCTCTGGTTTCAGAGCCAGGGTGGCTTTCTTTGGCTGGTCCGTTTACCCTGCAGCCATCACTAAGCAGGGGTAACAGGACAACGGGCATCAAGTGTGCCTCTTTCTAACCCAGTACAGGCCGGTTTCAGGCTGAGCACATGGAGCACTTGAGGGCTTGGCTTGAGTTAGGAGAAAAGCCATTGCCTTGTTGAGGAATTGTTGACTTGCTTTGTCCTGTTTGCTACTTTGGAGGAGTTCTGAGCTGTGGCTTTGCTGCAGGTTCCTTGTCATAAGTGTACCTTGACATCTGGTGTTTACTTCAAGCTGGGATTTCAAGGAAGGGTAGTTGGAGGCCAAGGCGGTTCCTAGAGACAGATGGGCAGAGCGTCTGTTTTGGCATCACCCAGGACGTGGGCAGCAGTGGTCCGAGAAAGCACCACTGACCTGCAGGCGGGAGAGAGCCTGCCAGGTTAGCCGTGCACTTGGCATCAAGAAAAGGGGATGAAAGCCAGTAACGGTCACAACGAGGACAAAAGCCCTCATTATGAAATATTGTCACCCAAAAGGGATGCCTGACTGTGGGGTTTTGGGGGTGGCGTTATGAATGTCAAAGTGCACATGTGTCTGTGAGTTAGACCGGGTTGTGAAGACAAGGCAAGCTCACAGATGGTTTTCCAGTGACCTAAATCTCATCTGTGTGGTCCCACAGACAGGAAGAGCAAAATCTCCAGTTTTGTCCTCCAGACTTTGATGGCAGAAAATACCTGTGTCCACTAAACGGTAACAGCAGCCAGTGCCTCTGCACGGTACAAGTGACACACACACCAACCTACCCCAGGCGAGGTCTGCAAATTGATATTCCAGAACAGTGTATCTCCAGGCAGTCATTTGAAAGGAACCCAAAGACCAGAGCGGACATGTCCACCCTCCATCCTTGCTCTGCTGCCGTCTCTGACTGTGGGCTTTTGTAAATTGTTACAACCCTAGCCGAGTGATGGGAATATAACAGGTTGTGGAATTGGAGAATGCTAAATCTTTGTTCCTAATGGCAAAACATGTTTTTCTCATTTTCATCAGAATGTGTGATCCATGCCATTTGAAATCAAATCCCCAACACAATGAGCCATTAGTGTAATAGCTCATTACTAACGGCGGTCTTATAAATAATACATTCTTATCATGCACACGCAGCTCGCCGTGAAGCCAGCAAAAGGTATTTCAGGCCATGGAAGTTTCGCTGCGCCAGCACGGCTGTAGATTAGAAGGACATCTCCATGTGAACCAAGATGGATGCCAATTTTCCCTGCCGGGAGTGAGGCTGGCCGTCTCTTTCTGCACATATGGTAGATGGATTGGTTAATCAGCGTCTGCTGAGTCTTGGGCCTGAAATTATAGAGAAGCCAGACAACTGCAGCTACACAGCCTTTGTTCGGGAGTGCAAACAAGACAAACAATTACTTGTTATTTGGGAAAAAAATTAAAATGTTTATTTTGGACTTTCATTAAAGTGTCAATGGCTTTATAAAACAGCTGTGTAAATCAGCCTTTTATAGCAAGTATCATTTGGGGAGGGGGTCCTGTAAAGAAAGGAAAATGCAAGGAAAATTCATTTTAAAAAGGACTCCTTGAAGACAAAGGGCACCTTTGTGTGTTTTCTCAAGCACACAGAGCTATTGGAGACATAGTTTGCTATCTGTCTTTCCCTGTCTCATCAAACATTCGTGCCGCTTGCTTCTCTGCTGTAGGATGGTGAAGCATCACCCATTTGTGTGGGGCTGCTCCTTAGGAATGGATGATGCACAGTGCTGTGAGTCCACTTCCTGAATAGAATGGCTGTGTCAATCAGTCACTTACTCAGCTTCCTGGGAGTCTGTGTTCCTCATCAAAAAAATTTTTAAAAAAATTATATATTAAAACCATGGCGACCATTGCAAAGAGCTTCATACCCAGTGATTTAGTGTGCAGAGGGTTATTTGTTAGTACATCATTCCAGACGTCGCAGAGCTCTTTCCCCCCAAACAGCCTTTCTTCACTTCTCCATGACCAGTCAAGTGATAAATAAGTCTATCCCCTAGTAAGGAGGCCCGGATTATGATTGTTCTCTAAGTTGGGGTTTATTGGATGGGTTAGGAGCAACCCACTTTACAAAGAGCTGTGATTGATGGGTGGGGAAGGACAGAATGGAGAAAACTGTCTAAGAGGTTGGGGCTTATGGGTGAATAAAAAGAAAAGCAAATACACCCCACTGCCTTCTCTCTCTCTCTCTCTCTCTCTCTCTCTCTCTCTCTCTCTCTCTCTCTTTCTCTCTCTCCAAAAGACCAAACTCCAACCCACTGGCTGGCAGAAGGAGTGGAACAGGGTCTCCTCGGGGACACTCTGGCAACTCCCGTAAGTTACTTCCCAACTGCTAAGAGTGTTCCCAGTGGTCACTTGTTGGATATGCCTTTGAGCATGTTCTGTATTCTATGTATTGTGCTGGACACAAGGGCTACTGGAAGACCCTTCCACCCTTAAATAACCCAAGAGTGTCTCCCACATCCCAGTGGGCCACATGCTATGAACTCTTGGCAGATCTTAAGTCTGATAGGTGGCTGTGTTCTGGTGTTGCAGGTGGAAGGCAAGGCCGTCGGGTTCATGAGTGTGTGCTCCAGCGTGAACTTGACCCTGCTGCACGAGTGCTTTGACCTGGGCCCTTTCCATGGGTTCTGTGTCCCACATCCTGACGATCTTCTGGAACCATCAAGAGAATCAAGTATCAAAGAAAGCCAAGGTACGGTGGCTGTCCCAAGACATACCAGAAAAGTCAGAACACGTCTTACACACAGCTGTGCTATTCACAGGAAGGGCATCTTAAGAACCTTCCAAGTCCCATTTATGGAGTACATCCTCATGGTTATTGGCATCTTTGTGAAATCTGTGGGTCCAGGGACAAACCTGCACAGCCATAACTAGACATGGTTCCCTTAAAGCTAAAGGTTTCCAAATTCAGGGTGTTTGCTTACAGAATGGTCATTGGTATATAAGCTATAGTAAGGTAATTGTTAGCATTTTAGATTTTTATTTTTGTTGCTGGGGATCAGGTTCAGAGCTTTGTGCATGTTGACTAAGAGCTGTACCTCTGGGCTACATCCCTAGTGCCGATTTAGTCTCTCTCTCTCTCTCTCTCTCACACACACACACACACACACACACACACACACACACAGAGAGAGAGAGAGAGAGAGAGAGAGAGAGAGAGAGAGAGAGAGAGAGAACACCAGAATATAATAAATAACTTCAAGAATTCAAGGGACTAGGGAAATACCTTAGTGGCAGATCATTGGTCTCATATGCACTAGGTTCCCTGGGTTAAATCCCCAGTGCTTAAAAATTTAAACGTATAAAAAGCAAACAAGCTTGAAGACTCTGTATACTTTTAAACTTTGATCTTTACAATAAGTATTTCTCTCTTTATGTCTTTGGGCAAACCCTCTGTAGCATGAGTATGTTGTAAGTGGTCATTTTGAACTTGTATAACTGATTTCTGCATGTATGAAATAACATTGATTTTCAATTTTTTATTTATGTTTAAGTGTGTATGTCTGTATGGGTATATACCGTGTGAGTGTGAGTATGTGTGTGTGCATCTGTGTATGTAATTAAGAGGGTATCAGATCCACTGGAGCTGGGATTACAGGTCATGAGCCACCATATGGATGCTGGAAACTGAACTCAGGTCCTCTGCAGGAACAATACAAGCTCTTAACTCCAAGCCATAAAATGAATTTTGAAATATTGTCTCTGTCAGTATTTCATGAAGTAAGATGAGGTAATCTCTGCTGGTAGCTTCATGGTTAAGTAGGTTCTTATGGCAGATAGATACCAACAGGCCGGTGAGCTTAGGTGCCGGTGAGCTTAGGTGTGTCAGTTCAATTCTCTTATCTGGTTCCCCAGGTGTAGGTGAGGAAAACTGCCATCAGGCAGGAGTTGTGGATTTTCACTGAGGTATGGCGTGTAAAATGTTATACTTGGTGTACATGTCTTGAATGAATTTAGTGAGCAGTAAACACTGACAATAGTTAGTGGCTATTATTTTTATGATTTGGCCATTCAGGCACTCTTTGGGGGAAAAGCAGGTGTTTTTTTTTTAATTGTACTGCTTCCTCTAACATGAAGGGTTTTAGTAAAGTTGTTCAAAAATAGGAAGAGGAGCAATACGGTTGGTGGCACAGGACTTGGTGTTCCAGCCTTGCCCCTTCAGTGGGAAAATCAAACACTCGTCACACAGAATGGTGAAGTCCCCCGTGGAAAGTCTCTTCCCTTTGGTACTGATGACAACAGCATCCTTCCTGAATGTGAGACTTGAGTCATTACTGTTTCATGGTGGGCGGCGCCTTCCCCAGGCCCTTGGGGAAGGAATGTTTTGGAGGAACATTTAAGCACCGTAAGACAATCCTGAACCAGAAGTTGTCACAGTTGCTTTCCAGTGCTGGAAGTCTTCTTTGAAGGGGACACCAGACAGGAGCCTGGCTGCGGCTCGTGTTCTCGTGTATAAAGGAGGGATAAAAATAATACGCAATCAGGGAATGGGTAGGAGGAGTAAATATTGGAGTTGGGATGCTCTTAGCTCAGTGCCAAGCATACATTCTTTTTTTGTGTGTGTTTTCTGTGCTATCATTAAAACAAAACAAAACAAAATAGCTGGATGTGGTGGAGTATGTCTTTAATCCCAGCACTCACGGGGCAGAAGCAGGCAGATCTCTGTGAGTTCTAGGCCAGTGTGGTCTACAGAGAGAGTTCCAGGACAGCCCAGGATGTTAAACGGAGAAACCCTGTCCCAAACAACAAACAAACAATCAATCAAAACAAAACAAAACCAAAAAACCCCAAGGAAAACCAAACCAAACCAAACCAAACCAAATCTCAAAACCAGATTGGAAGGCTATAGACCTTTCCTGAGGCTGAGTCTTCCTGACACTACTTCTGTTCCTTATATTGGAATGAATGGAAAATTCCTGTCTCAGAAATTTTACTGGAGGGGGAGGAGGAGAGTCAAAGTTTAGCTGGACACTGGGTCTGAAACATCTATACATTATCTATTATGGCCCTGTGTAGCAAAAGTCTGCGGAGACAGGAAAGGCAGGCAGCTGGCTTCTCATTACCTCCTTCAGCCCTATTTCTTAAAATCATTTGCTCTAGGACAGGGTGGCAGGCAAAGGAAGTGGGGAAACGTGTTACCTATCACAGGGTGTTTATTTTTGAAAATTGGTTTTCTGTTCACTGACACAAAAATGATTCTCTATGAAATTGTTACCAGGGAGCTTCCATTGTAGACTTGTGATAACTCAGGGACGGAGTCATAGGTCCTCAGTAGCTCATTATATCCAGGCAGAGTCATCAACAAATTCCACAGCCATCTTTTCATCACATCAACAGAGGAAGCTCCAGAGAAGACTGAAAATGAGCTGTGACCTGTTCGGGTTTTGTTACTCTGCTGAAAGTCTCAAGTAAAAGGAAACATAATTTCTCAAAAACATGAACCGAGATTTGTGTTTTAAATGAGCACACATCATTGCAGTTTGTATTTTGCTATAGTTTATATCTCGTATTTTGTTTAGTGATTGTTCCAGTTACTTTCACGATTCCGTGACAAAAGCAGCTTGGGGAGGAAAGGGTTGATCTGGCTCACACTTCTGGGTCAATCTGGTAGTAAGGGAAGTCAGGGCAGGAGCCCAAGGCAGGAAGGAACTGAAGCAGAAACCATGGAGGAATGTTGCTTACCAGCTTTCTCTCCTGCTCAGCTTACTTTCTTACATATAGCCAGGACTCACTTGCCAAGGGATGGTGCCCCCCACAGTGGGCTGACCCATCCCACATTTATCATTAATCAAGACAATCTCTTACAAACATGACCACAGGCCAGTTTGATCTGGGCAGTTACTCAGTTGAGGTCCCCTCTTCCAAAGTGATTCTAGGTTTTGTCAGGTTGACAGTAAAAACTATGAAGGACAGCGGTTTTTCATTTCAAAGGATGTTAATAATCGTTACCTCATTTTATCCTCATAGCTTGATGCCACAGAGTCAGGGCAGGTGCAGCTCTGTCCATTTCGTCTCTGCCCAAGCTTGTCCAAGGTTTATAAATTTCATCAGGAACTGTCTCAAAAGCACAGTCCAGCCTCTTATTTAGCCTCTCTGCATCTGGGCAAAGTAACAGTCTGGGTGTCAAATTCAGGCGTTTGTATGCCAGGCAAGCAGTTTACCACTCAGCTGCACACTCAGCCCAGCCCAACACCTCTACCTGTTTCTTCTGTGTAACAGCCCTAGCTGTCCCGGAACTAGCTCTTATAGACCAGGTTGGCCTCGAGCTCACAGAGATCCGCCTGCCTCTGCCTCCAGAGTGCTGGGATTAAAGGTGTATGCCACCACTGCCTGTCTAGTCAGTTTCTTAAACTATGGGTCAGAACCCCAGTGGGGTCTGAATGTAAGGGTTACAAAATTTTGGCAACAATCAAAGGCTTTTCAATGCTTAGTGACCAAAAATCAATGCAGAAGCAATTGTGCAATGACTCCAAGATGCCCACCTGTGTCATATCATGTGACTTCACTGTTCTGAACATACAACATGTACAGTCTACAGTGCTCAACCTGTCACACCATGTGCTGAGGAATGTTTCCTGAGAGTGCTATGAATTGCAGTGTTTTTTACTTTATATATAAAATAGGAGTGGAGCTTTTAATGTTCTTAAACTTTTAATACTTTTTGATCAAGATTCTACAGTCTGTAAGTATCAAATTGATATATATATCCTTGATTGAATTGTGTTCAAACATTTGGTTTTAAAAATTGCTGTTTGAGTTGCTGGCTTGAATTTAATGAAAAAGTTATTAACTGATTCATGTAACTCCAGAGTTGGATAGGGGCAGAGATGGACGGATATCTGAAGCTCATTGGCCAGAAAATCTAGCCAAATCAATGAGCTTTAGGTTCATTCATAGAGAGACCCTGTTTCAAAAGAGTAAAGGTAGAAAGTGACCAAAGAAGGTACCAGATGCCAATCTCTGCCCCCCACTTGTGTGGGCACCTACACTCACAAGTATATGTACCATACCCAAAATCATAAAATTAATTTTGGCTTGAGACTTAGATAGAATTTCCAATAGTTTATGAAATAGTCCTAGGCATACTGCTGCCATTTTGTATTATACTCTTATGGGAAGCAACAGCATCCTCAGTGTTTAATTGCACACCCAAAACATTAGTCACCTCCGAAAATGTTGGTCACATTCTATTGCTTCAGTGTCAAATATTTTGCCAAGGTACAATTCTTAATATAGAAGTAAATAACGTGTATCTAATTAGTATGCAAATTTCATTTCCTCTTCAATAAATATTAAAATTGCAGATGGGAGGTGGGGTGGGGCTGGGGAAAGTGGGGGGGGAACTGGGATTGGTATGTGAAAAATAAATAATAAATAAATAAATTAAAAAAATATTAAAATTGGACTGGAGAATGGCTCAACCAGTAATGTCTTACCACATAAACATGAGGACCTGAATTTGATTCCCAGCACCTTAAAAAGTCTGACATGGTAGCATGCTCCTTCAATTCCAATGCTGAGGAGGCAGGGACAGAAAGGTCCCTAGGCTTTGCTGGTCAGATAGTTCAGCTGAATCAGGGAGGAGCTCCAGGTTCAGTGAGAGACCCTGTCTTAATAGGGAAAAAAAGATAAGGAATAATTAATTGAAAAAGACATGATATGGGATGTCCTTCTCTATATGTGTTGCTTTTATTGGTTGATGAATAAAGCTGTTTCAGCCAATGGCTTAGCAGAGTAAAGCCAGGTAGGAAATCCGAACAGAGTTAGAGAGAGAGAAGGCAGAGTTGAAGAGATGTCATGTAGACGCCAAAGGAGAAAGATGCCAGAACATTACCAGTAAGCCACAACCTTGTGGCAATACATAGATTAATAGAAATGGGTTAATTTAGGATGTAAGAGCTAGCTAGGAATATGCCTGAACCATTGGTCAAACAGTCTTGTAATTAATATAGTTTCTGTATGATTCTTTGGGACTGAACAACTGTGGGACTAGGCAGGACAGAAACTTCTGTCTATATAATGGTGCCCAACATTTGGCAACGTATATCCACAAAACGCCTAAGAAAGCTTAAAAAAAAAAAGCAATTCTAAACCCACAAAAACAGAAGTCAATTGCAGCTTCTTGGTAGCTATCTTTTCTCAGGTAGGCTCTGTTTGCTGATGGCAAGCAAAGGCACAGCTCCTTCAAGAGAGGTTTCCTGATTCGGTGTTAGCAGCAAAAATCTTGCAGTTCTTTTAAGAGGCCCTACCACCAAACACTTAAATGGTATTTACAAGCAGTCAGTGGCATGCTTCTTGGTGGTGGCATGGACCGAGAAATTCTGCAGATTTGTGGCAATAAATGTGGCTCCCACCAGTACCTCCACCATGATGCTAGACTCTCAGAAAGCTAAGAAATGGGATGAAGCCAGCTGCCAAAGATGCAGCTTTAATCTTGGCCATGACATTTAGCAGATTAAAGACTCATGTAGTCAGAAATAGTTAAAGATATGCAATAAAGACAGATTCAGATGGGGAAAAAACCTCTAAATGGTTTATAGTGTTTTTAAAATTATACATAGGCTTGGGATAGAAAAGAAAAAGGATATAAAAAGTCCTTAAAAAAAGAAATAGTGTAGTCAGGCATGGTGGTGCATACCTTTAATCTCAGCACTTGGGAGGCAGAAGCAGGCAGATCTCTGTGAGTTTGAGGCCAACCTGGTCTACAGAGTTAGTTCCTGGACAGCCAAAGATACACAGAGAAACCTTGTCTCAAAGAACTAAAAATTAAAAAATAACAAAAAAAACAGAGTAAAAAAAATCCACATAAAGATGAAAAGTACACAGAGAATTTGGATCCTGTATGTTATTGTGTTGTCTTTGAAATGTATGACAGCTGAGGAAGGAGCAACAGCTGCTAAAAGACATTTGATTTTAAATGCTGCTGGATTAATCCAACCTACATATTTTGAAAATGCCTTGACTTCAAAATTTAAGTCAAAAGATATGTTACTTTGGAGAAGAGGTTTTGCTTTTGTTTGCACAGGAAATGAAAGGATGTGAATTCATTCTGGGCTCAGAAAAATAAAGTTTGATCAAGGAAGACCCCCCCCCCCGAAAAATCTCCAATGGGAATGGATGGCCTAGATGATCCAACGTTTCAGAGCATCTCTGTTGCAGTTTCCTCTGAGTGCTACATCTAGAACAGCATCAAGACTGCTGGCTGAGATGATCCAGTCTCACAGAATACTCTAGTCAGGACATGACCATAGTCCTAAATTTTCTTTAGGTCCCCATAAGATTATCAGCACTCCCAGTCATCAGGAAGTAGCCTAGAAAACTACACCAATATTCCCCCAAAATGGATTATAGATGTTTGTCTTTGTTTATTTAGAGTGTTGGTTACAAGTTATTATGAGTAATGGTCAGGAAAAAAGCTAAACAAAAGTGATTAGATTCAGGGTTCTTGCTATAAATAAAAAGAAAGGGAAAATACTGTGGGATAATGCTCTTGGACATTCTAAAGATTTGTCATTCATATTGGTTTAATAAAATGCTGATTGGTCAGTAGCCAGGCAGGAAGCATAGGTGGGACAACCAGACTACAAGAATTCTGGAAAGGAGATAGGCAGAGTTGTCATCACTAGCCAGACACAGAGGAAACAAGATGAGAATGCCTTACTGAGAAAAGGCACCAAGCTACGTGACTAAACATAGATTAAAAGTTATGGTTAATTGAAGTTGTAAGAGTTAGTTAATAATAAGCCCGAGCCAATAGGCCAAATAGTTTATAGTTAATATAAGCCTCTGTGTGTTTCTTTGGGAGTAAATGACTGCAGGACCAGCCAGGATAGAAACTTCCATCTACGAAGACATCCATCATTTTCCTTTCACCTCCACAGGGCTTGTGCACATTCATGAACACATCAAAGTACCTACATCCATGCTCCAAAATGACAAAATTACATGTTTATCTAAGAACTGTTACCAAATAATTTTTTATGATTCATTATTGGTAAATGTTTAATTTACTTATGTATCTTATATGCCTGTGCATCCAGGGCATAAACATTTCTCAGGCGAAAAGAGATCTAGAGTAGATGTAGATTGAATACCCCTGTAACCAGTATGTCTCACTACATGCAGAATCAGGATTTTTCATGTCAGTGAGCTGTTTAATAAGAGATTTCCTTAGCGGTTTACCAGTGTCCAACTCATACCCTCAAACTTGATTGTACATCTGCACATGTGTGAAGACACACATAATTTGAACAAATTTTTTCTGCTGGCATCTTCACTCCTGTATCTTCAGGCTTATCTAGAGCTGTGGAAAGACATGCTGCCCTGTCAAGTTGCAAGCCAGAAGAGCTAGGAAGTGAGCAGTGCAGGCACTCCCCGTTCTCTGAATCATGTCTCTGCCGTCTGATTCAGGTGGTCCCTCAGAACTCCCACATCAATTACTGTCTTTCTATCTGTGACTCCAGATCCGCTTCTGAGGGATCCAACCGCTGATCCATTCACCTTGTACCAACCGTGAAAGCATTTATCTCACACGCAACAGACTAGATAGAGGTTCAGACACCCCAGGTCCCTCGCCCATCAGGTGGAGGACTGAGTGCCAGCGGTCCACTGTGGTCATTGGAAATGCGCATCTTGTTGGTTCATTCCCTTGTCCCTTCCTCCTTGGTCCTCTTCCTGTCTTCTCTGTTCAGAGATCTCTGACTCCCTTTCCCTCACAGTTGGGAAAAATTTGAACTTCACAGCAGCCTCAACCCAGCCAAGCAGAAAAATAGTAAAACTTAATTGTCTTCATGTAATATTGGAGCCTTCCTTCTCTGGTTCTTTATGCCATTTTGATGAGCCCACCGTCCATCATGTCAGCCTTATAAGTGTCCACTGAGTCTAAAAAGCTTAGCTATGTACACCAGAGCAGTACATACACATGTATTGCCTGTGCCTATCCCCGTAAGGACACCATTTGCATCTATATAACCTATGATGCATTAGTAAATTTTGGTTTGTGTGTGGTAAGCCGCCTTGAGGCTATAACAGGGTTGACTGGGTGAGTGAGTTCTAAGGATGTAGATTTTTGAACAACTATAAAGAAAACTAGTCAAAGTTTTATTTATTGCTTCTATTTAGTGGAGAACTTATTTTAGAAGAAGCTCTTAAATGTTAAGCCTCTGAAGATGTGCAGAACCACACCAAAGTGTTCCATACGCGTGGTAGTTAGTGCATATCCTCCTTTAGTGACAGCAAAACGGCTCAAAGCTCAAAACTGTGTTTCCTTCCAGTTGGCCCCACCGCTGGCCCCTGTGGTGTCTGCAAATCAAGCTGCAGCTTTTGTTAGCTGCACCACCACAATGAAGATTGTGAAATCAGAACTGAGCTGGCAATTTTCTTGATGATGCATAAGGCAAAATAGGGCACAGCCTGCATTTCCACAGCTGTATTGGCATCACCCGGTTTAATGGCTTAAAAAAAAAAAAGACAAGCCCAAATAAAACCACTTTTGTTCGTCATGTAGGCCGGTGTGTTCCAGGCAGCACAGGTCTCTGTTTTGTAAGACCCCTGCGAGGTTCAGACTTGTAAATCTCATTACACACCCGGGGCCCACCTTACAAAAATCCTTGTAGAATTTGATGTGCTCCTTGGCAGGGAGAGATTTTATTTTATATTACAGAATTGTAGCCTTTCAGAAAGATAATTAGCATAGCTCCCTGTAACCAAGCCATCCAGAAGTGTCGCTTATTATATGTTAAAAGGCCATTCGAAATAATTTTTTTTTCCAAAAACACCCCATGTTAAAAAGCAGCATTGCCTTTAAAATTATCAAACATATCACTCTTGCTGCCAGGAACTGTTTTTGTCATATTTAATTTCATTTGAATTTATTTCTGCTGCTTTTCTCAGTTCACTTTGTATGTACTAGAGATGAAAAAAAAACAAAAGCAAAAACTGAAAAGCAAACAAACAAAAAACTGATAACCAAAAAAAACCACACCAACAAACAAACAAACACCCCAGCAAAGTGCTCTACCACTTTCTTGCATATTAAATATCCTTGAGTCTGTCCCCAGTCTTCCTAAGGCTCCACTTTCTATTCTCAGTTCCATTCTTATGTCCTTTGTTCTTCACCCAGATTTCAGGTGCGCGTGGGATTCTTGTGTGCAGAGCACAGCAACTTTCTGCCCTTGTGTGTACAACCTGGACCTCAGTTACCTGTAGTGCTTTAACTGGGGGGCTCTCCAGGATTTTGTATTAAAAACAAAGCACTGTAAACAAGATGCATCTTTGTCTCTAGGATCCTCCCAATTGTCTCAGTAACACCTTAAATAACAAAAATTTATCTCCCAGTTCCAAGGCCTCAAGTCCTCAGAGATCAAGGTGCCTCAGCAGGTTTCCTCTGAGGCCTCTCTCCTTGGCTTGTGGACGACCATCTTTTCCCTATGCCTTCATATCGTGGTATCTGTCCTGTCCCCACTCCCCCTCCCTCCACCTGCCATTGGTTCATGTTCAATGTCTTCTTCTTACAAAGACACCATTCATAGTAGAAGAGGGCTCACCTTAGCCTCTTCATTTAGCCTATTAAATGGTGACTTCATTTGGCCCAACCAGGCGTCCCACTGCCTCTTCTTAGATGCTGTTATATAAAGGCCCTGCAGCCTGTAGCAAGGGCACTGTAAGGGCTGCTGCTTTGGTTCCCTGTCCACCTGACCATTCTCCAGTTCTTACCATCAGCAATATTTATTATTGTTAGTTTTTTGTCAGTGACTAACATCTTTGCACATGAAGGTTAATAATAATAATGACAACAACAATAATGTTACTGTCATCTCCAAGGCTTTAATTACTGCTTACAACTTCGATTTTCTGGAATTATGTATGTGCCAGTGGCACATAGAAATGTCTAGAAAGCAAGCCAATGATACAGGACCTGTGCGTGGGCCAAGTTGTCCTCAAGATGGACTGATAGTTCAGGCTCTTGCAAGAGGATCTCCGGGTTACATCTTCAGGTTTTGTAACAGACCAGGGGGGATATGAGGCAGAGCTGAAATCTCGAGCTAAGCAGCCAGGGGCAGCGCCCCAAGCCCATTGGGTGGGCCTTTTGGTTATTTAGCAAAAACCTGTTACTGATTTTCTATCTTCATTCCAGCACTGCCTTCTAAGCCCTTTGCAGGATTTCAAAAACAACAGCAGCCACAAACGATGGCAGCTGCTGAAGAATCCATTATTTTTAGAGAGAGCAAGATGAAGGGGGTCCACATTCCACTTCCCCTTTCAGCCCTGGGAGCAACCTGTGATAGGACTCGGCCTTGCTCTCCAGCAGTCGGATTCATTTCACAATGGCAGAAACACAAACGCTTTGATACAGGGCCTGGAGGGCTTTGAAAGGAGAGTGGCTTTATTTATATTCCTTATGATCATTATGTGCTGGGATTATTTTCCCAGTAGGTGATGTCTCTTTTGCCCATATTTATGAAGCAGGGGAGAAAGCATTTAATGAATTTCAAGAGTGTATTTGACTGTAAAACACATCTCAGTATATTCACATGTAAATAACCCTTTGATTTGTTCTCGCTGGTGACCTTTCTTCTTTGGGGGCTACATCACAGTTTGTTGTTGTTTTCCATTTTCAAATGGGAGGCTGGATGATAATAATGAAAGATTATGCAAAAAAATCCATGTTTAAAATAATGTTGATATGCCACTTGTGCTGTGGGATAATTACAGTAATTTGGCCATTACACTATATGGAGGCAGGAGTTGGTTGGTAGCAAACACAGCAATGGGGGTGATTCAAGGGATTTTCCTCCCAACTGGCTGTTTGATCCTGCTGACTTTTCTCTTGAAAATCAATTGCTCTCTATGAATACTCTGAATTCCCCCTTGATTAAATTGGCTGTCAGTGGGCTGCACCCATTACGTGGGGGTCGCCCCGAGTTCGCTCTGCGCACAAATGTGTTTTTATTTTGACAACTCTTAAACTATCATGGACCAAATTTAATCTGAGCAAAGAAGCAGAGGAAGTAATTTACTAAAAACACAGTCTTGGTACATGGCAGCAAACAAAGGGAAAGGCAGTGCTGTGCATGCCCGGTGTGAAGCCAGCTCTTCTGTGCGGGGCCACCAGCCTACTCCCCCTGTAGTTGGCTTGATCTCTGGTGTTTTCTGACCTCCAGGGCCACATGGCTCACTCAGCCAAAGACCTGGGAGAGGCACCTAGAAGCCTATTTATCTCCTCATGGGTCTTAAACTGTGTCTTTTGGAATCAGGCTTAGAAAATTTGATATTTTTTTTTCTTGAAAAGGACCACTAGTATTGAAGATGGAAAAAATTATTAGCATGGCTGGGGTATAGTTTTATCTGTGTGTGTGTGTGTGTGTGTGTGTGTGTGTGTGTGTGTGTGTGTGTGTATGTACGTTTGTATTTAACTCCATAAGGAAAGATACTTTTTTTTTTTTTTTTTTTTTACTGATTGTAGTAAAAAGGAGTGGTGGGTCGCTTCCCACTGCCCGGGTCCCAGCTAGCTTTACACAAAATCATTACACAGAAACTGTATTCATTTAAACACTGTCTGGCCCATTATTTTTAGCCTCTTATTGAATAACTCTTACATCTTGATTTAACCCATTTTAATAATCTGTATGTCATCAGAAGCTCGTGGCTTACCGGGAAAGATTCAGCATGTCTGACCTGGCAGCTTCATGGTGGGCGGCTCTCTCTCTTGCCTTCTTTCTCCCAGCATTCTGTTCTGTCTACTCAGTCTATTTAAGATGCTGCCCTATTAAAAGGCCTAGGCAGTTTCTTTATTTAACCAGTGAAAGTAACACATAGACAGAAGACCCTCCTACACCATTTCCCCTTTTTCAAAACAAAAAGGAAGGCTTTAACTTTAACATAGTAAAATTACATATAACAAAACAGTTATCAAACAAGAATTACAGTTACAATATTTAGATCTATTTTATCTTTTATCAGAACAAAGGAAAACTATAACTATAACTAACCATTCTTTAACTCCATCAAAGACTCTAGAAGGATATAATATTACCTAAGTAAACAAGAAGTAAGCAACTTTCAAAACTCTAGGAATGACAGAGACATCTTGCTGCCTGGACAGTCACCCAAAGGTCTTCTGTACCGTTGGGGCATCCATCTTTGGCCTTTTGGCCCATAGTATCCAGCAGACCTTTCCGTGAAGCAGGAAATTTCAAAGACAGTTCAGTCACTTTGCTCTGTATCCTGTAGAATATCTCACAGACTCTTTTATGAATTAGGAATCCTGAAGGATCATCTCACCTTTAGGCAAGTTCATCAGTCCTCTCTCTGTGGGTTCTTCGTGTCCAGTTAAGCAGTCCAGGCAAGAACAGTTTTTTGCCCAAATGGCTATCAAACTCCATAAGGAGCCTCTTTGATGCCCATCTTCCTCTTGAAGTAGATTGGTCCTGCCAGGAGCAGACGTGGCTCATTGTCATGAAAAAACCTAAGTTATTAAATCATTAAATGTTATATTTTGTAGTCTTTGAAAGATATGAAGAATGTCTATTTAACTGAAATATATCTCTATGTATCTAGAAAATCTAACTAACATGACAAGTTTGACTATTATTGATGATTATCAATTAAACTATATTTTTTAATTATACATTTTAAATGACTACACAATCACAATACCTTAATCAAGATCAGAAATACATATACATATAACAAAATTGACCTTAAAATTCATACCAATGTAAATTATTTAAATCTTTCCCAGTAAGCCATGAGCTGGTGGTGACATACAGATTGTTAAAAATGAGTTAAATCAAGATGTAAGAGTTATTCAATAAGAGGCTAAAAATAATGGGCTAGGCAGTGTTTAAATGAATACAGTTTCCATGTAATTATTTTGGGTAAAGCCAGCCGGAATCCGGCGGTGGGAAGCGACACACCGCTCTTTTTTACTCCAACTGATTGCTGATTTAAGTCTATGAAAAGTATTTGGCAGTTAAGTGAAAAACAAGCATCACAAAACTAGTTCTACAAAAATGTGTTTTGTAATAGTTATGGAAACGCACTCAGCTTCTCTTAGACAGAAATGCCCTGTTGATGCACAAACCCAGGCCTTACAGCAAAGTAATAAATATAGCTTATTCTGGAGCTAAAGATGAGTGTCTGTGGCTCAGAGACACAGATTCAGACTACCCCAAACAGTATGGCCTGATGTAGTAACAACTTCATGAAGGCTTCACAGTAACAGAACGACGAAAGTTATGAATAAAAGCATTTTCAGATACATTGGTGGAAACGTCAGATGGGTAGGGTACGGTGATGCGGGAAACTCAGTGCTGTGAATCAAATGTTCTGTGATAACATCCTTAGCCTTTGGGCTAGTCAAAGCTAAGAGATCTGATTGTCCATTTGGAATGGGTTTTACCTGAGAGTCACAAGGATGTTCGATCAAACATAGAGATGGGCAATGAATGTCAAGTGTTTTTGCAGGAGGAGGAACTAGAAATAGGTCCAGATAATTTGGTTCCAAACCTACAAGATTCCAGCTCTCCTTTATCACAGAAGAAGCAACCTAAAATGGATGGGGGTGGGTGGGCAGAAGTTTGTTTAGGTGAAGGGTCTCTTCTTTCAAATGTTAGCACGATGAGGCTGAGTCATCGTGTTTCCTGTAAAGAGAGTCATTCCCCCCCCCCCCCTCGCTGAGAAGTTGCTTCAGCTGCATCCCAGGCTGATTTCTTAGTTTTTTTTTAATGGAATTATTCTCCTCATTACTTTTTCATTTTTGGTGTCCGTTATTGATCTATTAAGAAATTTCACTGAATTATGTATGTTGAATTTTGTCTTCTGTTACTTTGGTGTATTTATCATGCCTAAAGTCTTGTGCTTTAATCTTTAGGGTCTTCTGAGTATTTGATAATGTCATCTGCAAATGAGGATAGTGTGACTTCTCCCTTCCTTCCCTGTTCGCATCCCATTTATTTCTCTCTTGCCTTATTGCATTGGTTAAAATGTCCAGGGCCACATCAAACAGAAGCCACGAGAGTGAGCATCCTTCTCTTGTTCTCAACTTCAGAGAAAGTATTTTTGGATTTTACACATTCATGTGATACTTGCTATGAATTTTGCTATGAAACTTGCTATGTTTTATATATTATTTGCTATGCTGTTATGGTCTTTCTGTATCTTATTTCTTCAAAGCCTTTATCATGAAAAAGTGTTAAGCTTTGCCAAAGACATTTTTCTGGAACTGTGCAGATGATCATGTGATTTTGGCTTTGGTTTTATGTATTGTGTGACATTTTTGGATTCTCATATATTGAACCAAACTTGTATCCCTAGAATGAAGCCAACTCTAATGTGAGAGTTGATGTTTTAAATATGTTATCACACTTTGTTTTGCAAATATTGTATTGAATCATAGTTGTCAAGATATTGGTCTTTAGCTTTCTTGTATGTGTTTTTATTAAAATAGTATTTGATTTTGGTATCAATGTAATAGTTATTTATAGAATTAATTTAGAAGCATTCTCCATTTTCTACCTTACACAATACTTAGAAGAGCAGTAATGTTATTTCTTTAATGTTCTTGAATGACTAAACAGTGAATCTATCTGGTCCTAGATTTTTTCTTTGTGTGGAGACCTTTTATTATTGTATCGATCTGTGAAATATTACTAATTCAAACCACTACAACACACAAGTAATGATTGAAATAATTGCTTACATTCTGTCATATCATAATGGAAAAAGCCTAGAAAGCAACAGCAAGAGAAATTATGCAAACACATAGAGATGGAATAATATACTTTAGAACAATTATTAGAACCTTGAAAAATATAGACTTAAAGACTTCCTACAATAAAATGAAAATGTAAACACTCCAACAAAATCTATGGAACAGAGCAAAGGCAATTATAAGAGAGAAGTATATAGATATTAATGTCTATGTTAAAATAAAATCAGAGTCTGATATCTTACGCAGTCTGACTGACTAAGATAACTCAGTCAGTAAAGGCAGTGCAGTCAAGGCCAATGACCTGCATTCAATCCCTAGGACCCACATGATAAAAAGAGAGAAGTGACTTCTACAAGCTGTCCTCTGACCTCCACATGTGTGCAAACACGTATGGATTGTGTGTTAGCACATGTGCAAGCGTGCATGTGTGAGTCTTCATGCCACAGTGTGAACATTGAGGTTAGAGAACAAATCTGAGGAGTTGTCTTTTCTACCTCCTCAATATGGGTTTCTGGGGTTGAGCTCAGGTCGTCAGTCTTGGCAGTAAGCACCTTTACCCACAACATTTTCACTAACCCAACATCCACAAGTTCAACAACTGTAGGAAAGGTAGAAGCAAGAATAACAAACCAAAAAGTTATAAAGATGACGTTTAAAAATAAAGACAGGAGAGAGAAGAAAATGGGAACTGGAAAACACAGTTAAATATTCAAAACGTAAAGAGGAGGAAAGGCGTTTGGCAATGATTCTTCTGTTTCTATATTGTGGAATACATTAAGGAGTATAGGTATTAGCTCTTCCTGGAAGTTCTGGTAGAATTCTGCATTGAAACCATCTGGTCCTGGGCTTTTTTTGGTAGGGAGATTTTTGATAACAGCTTCTAATTCTTCACGACTAACAGGTCTATTTAGATTGTTCACCTGTTCTTGGTTCAACTTTGGTATATGGTACTTATGTGGCTGGCCCGGAGCCTTTCTGAAAAGCCATTGACAATGACACTGGGACTAGTTTCCTCTGCATATACTGAATTTCTGGGATCCAGTCTGTTTGGATGCTCACCTTCCTGGACCTGGAGGGAGGGGGGAGGAGCTTGAACTACCCACAGGGCAGGAGACCCTGACTGCTCTTGGGGATGGAGAGGGAGGAGGGGAGGGAGTGGGGGGAGTGGGAGGGGGTTGGGAGGAGGGGCAGAAATGGAAACTTTTGTATTTTAATAAACTTTGAGAAAAAAACAATAAAAATAATTAAATACTTGGAATTTTCTCAAACGGATATTTTTTTCTGAACAAAGCAAACATTCAATTATAATTTAAACAATTGTTCATAAACTAATGATAATGATGATATATGAAAAAATGCTGAATTAACAGTTGCAGTTTTGCCACTAGATCACTAGATGGTATACAGTTCTTTCAGGAAATGTTTGTAACAATAAGTTTGTTTTCCAGTAACAATGCTAAGATATTTGTACTTATGTTCATTTGTCAAAAATTAATATACAACATATATCAAATATTCTAAAACTTTCTGCTATTATGCTGTAAAATTGTAATTTCTTATTCAATAAATGTTAACTGTCTTGCTTAAAAAAAAGAGGAGGAAAGGCGAGAGAAAGAGAGAATGGGAGCAGAGAGTGAGGATATAAGTGAGTTTTTCTGTTATTAGAAACAGAAGAGAAAAATAACACCAATAAACTCAAAAGAAAAAAAAAGAAGAATTATATATACAAAGAAACAAAAGCTATATATGTATGTATGTATATGTATATATATACACACACAAACCAAATATCAAAATGTCATTAATATAGTTACAAACATATATTTAGACTTGTAATATGAGGGCCGGCTTGTTGGGGTATCTGTCCCGCCCAGTACCCCACAGCAGGCAGGCCCCAAAGAAAATCACACACAGGACTCCATAAGATTATAAACTGATTGGCCCACTAGGTCAGGCTACTTATTAGTTCTTATGACTTATCTTAACCCATTATTCTGATCTATGTTAGCACATGGCTCCGTACCTTTTTCAGCTGGGCCAGTTACATGCTGCCTCTTCGGTGGTCTGAGCACAAGTGGTGGAGGGAGTTTCCTCCTCCCTAGCCTTCTCCTATTCTCATTGCCCCACCTCTACTTCCTGTCTGGTTGACCCGCCTATACTGCCTGCCTGGCCAATCAGCGTTTTATTAAAATATGATTGACAGAATACAGACAATTCTCCCACACCATAGACTTATTTATTTTTATTTTATGTGTTTGTGTTTTTCCTGCATGTGTATTTGTCTATTCTGTGTTTCCTTGGTACCTTCAGAGGGTGTCAGAATCTCTGGAACTGGGGTTACAGACAGTTGTGAGCTACCAGGTGGATACTGAGAATTGAACCTGGATCCTCTGCAAGAGCAACAAGTACTCTTAACCTCTGAACCATCTTTCTGGACTCTAAATATAAGCATTTTAAAATATTAAAGTATTGTCTCCATGGGGGTAGTCGTGTAGGCAAAAGTAAAAAGTCCCTGCTTACATAAATCTGCACTTCTTCCTATGGCTCTTTGTGCTCTGAGCCCCTTGGATAGGGCACAGGCTATGGGATATTTATTGGTTTGTTGGGGGGTTATTTTTGTTTGTTTGTTTCTGTGTTGCTTACTACTCAGGCTGTGAGCGTGGTTTGGGTGGGTGCAGAATCTGGTTGGACTAACTTTGTTCCCTTGCTCACTAGTGCAGGGAACCAAAGTTTCCTAGGCTGAAGTCTACTCCAGACAGATTCACTCCATGTAGCTGCGGGCCCGGTGACTATTTCGGGTGCCCCCTGAACCCCACACCTAGAGCAGGGCACACACTACTGTCCAGGAGGTGCAGCTGCGTTGGTGTTTTCTACCGCATGAAATTATGGCTTCCTGAGGCTGGAACCATCGCAGTAGGAATAAGAGCACATGAAGAGACACTGTACCCCTTCTTTCGACTATCAGGCTGTGGAAACAGTAGATCCCATGAACTGGAATTTTCCCAGGAGTCTCATGCTGGGAGGAAGAAAAGGCTAAAACCTAGTGTCAGGCAGAAGAATTTGTTTCACCCCTCCCTCCCCCCCCCACACACACATAAAGGGACACAGACACAGGGACACTGGCAAGGACACAGACTGAAACACAAATACAGACATGGATACACACACACAGTAAATAAACGAATCAATAAAATGAAAGAAAAAGGCAACTAAAGAGATTTTATAACAACGAAGCTGTACTCATAAAACCTCAACAATATGATCGCCTAAACAAGACCTGCACAGGGACAGTTGGTATATCAGTGTGAACGGGGAGGTCTCACAGGGCTCCACTACAGGCAGCCAGTGGCTACTCAGAAATTACTTTTTTAGGGACAAGCTTCCTAGGGGCTATCTGATCCCAAGTGATTGGCCCTGAACACATGTACATACAAGCATAGACTACACAGACTCAGAAGGTTGGATAAATGTGTGTATGTATGTACCTACACATATATGTATACATGTAACAATAATACTTGAAGAAGAAGTCATGGATTTGAGAGGGAATGAGGGGTGCAAGAGGAATTGGGGTGAAGGAGCAGGAGAGGTGGGAATGATGTAAATACAGTATTCATGTTTGAAATTCTCAGCAACAACAAAAGTAAGCAAGCCAGTCAGCAGCATTCCTCCATGGTTTCTGTTTGAGTTCCTGCCTTGGCTTCCTTGATGAACTGTGATTGGGACATGTAGAACAAATGAGTCCCTCCAAATAAAGGAATTTTACTCAGTTCTGACATGTCAGATCACTTTGCCACTGGAGCCTGTTGCAAAAGGAGAGGCGGGTCACTTCCCGCCGCCTGGCTCCCAGCTAGCTCTATCCGAAATAATTACATGGAAACTGTATTCTTTTAAACACTGCCTGGCCCATTAGTTTCAGTCTCTTATTGGCTAATTCTCACATCTTGCTTTAACCCATATTTAGTAATCTGTGTAGCACCACGAGGTGGTGGCTTACCGGGAAGATTCTAACCTACATCCATCTTGGGCCGGAGCTTCATCACATCTGCCTGCCTCTGCTTTCTTTCTCCCACAATTCCGTTCTGTCTTCCCCGCCTACCTATGTTCTGACCTATCAGGCCAAGCAGTTTTCTTTATTAATTAACCAATGAAAGTAACAGATAGATAGAAGACCCTCCTACATCAGGAGCCAAACAGTGAGTCAGCGATGAATGGGACCACATCTTGAGCAGACTGTCTTCTGATAACCAGACTTTCTGTATAACTATCAGTATGTCCCCTCAAACAGCCACCTTGCTGAGAAGCTGTTTTCTGGTTGACTCCAAACCACAGAGGCACAAGGAAGTGGTTGCTACTTGCTTCTAAGCTACCGTTGTCATCTTTCCCATTAATTTTTAACTCTTTCTGTAAGATGAAAGACCAACTCTTTTCCTGGGGGCCTCTGGGATACTCCTGGTCTGTGATAGTTGAACTCATACTTTCAGGGGCTAGGGGTTGTCAGTCTTCTCCCAAAGTGGAATCACTTTCAGAGGTGTGGGTTGAAGAAGCTGTGTCTGCAGGACACTCTGATCATCTAAATAGTGCTATTTCCTGTTGGTCATTATTGTCCAGATGTCTTCAGCTTAAATAATTGCTGCATCATCGGGGGTGGTTCTCTTTCATACTTACAGCTGTGGATTTTCCAAGTGGCAATGCCTTGCCTGTGTCTCACAAGCTATTTGCAACATTCTCATCATTGCTATTTTAGGAATAATTCTTGCTTGTAGTAGTAATCTCTTATTTGAGCTAAAATTTATTTGGGGAAGCTGTTTGGTTGCCAGTTAGTATGATTATCATCGTGTGTCTGCTCTCTTGTCTTTAATCCCCAATTTGGAGTATTGTCTAGAAGAATAGCCTGTGTACTTTCTACCTTGAGTCTGAATGAACGTCTTTCAGTCTAGCCTGACCTGGTGTCAGTTCCTTTACACCGGACTTTCGAATGGTGTGAATGTGTCTTCTTTGTTCATAGGTTAGAATTGTGGCCAACAGCTTGTTAATGACACTCAGCTATCCCATGTCCTCGTTATGGATGACCCGGCCCTAACTTGAGACAGGAAAATCTCCCACTTCACTCTCCTCTTGTCCATTTCTCTATTATTTCTCAAACTCTTGCCTTACTCCACTTAGATGCTGGACTCTTCGGTGCATTTTCTGTTGCCGCGATGAACTGCCCTGACAAAGGCGACATAGGGAGAAAGAAAGGGTTTTGTTGGGCTCACAGTTCCGGAATACAGCCCTTTATGGCAGGGACGTTAGGACAGCAGGAGCTCTAGGGTGCCTACCACAACGTGTCCATAGTCAGGAAGCAGAGAAAGGTAAAGGTGTGTTCCTGCTCAGCACTGCCCAGTCCGGGATCCCAGTCAGAGAAAGGCACCTCCCACAGTGGAATGATCTTCCTGCTTAACTACCCCAGTCAAGGTAACCCGCCACAGACATGCCCAGAGGCCCATCTAGTGAGTCTGTATTTTGTTCTCCGCCCAATTTTCATCTTAGAAACAGCAGGGTAGATCCAATGGCTAGTGGAACCTGAGGCGTATATAAGCTGGGGTCCTCTCTAACGGTAGTCATCATTATGAATGCAGCATTGGATGCTATGCTTTGGGAGGGGCCTGCACCAGGGAGGTCCTTGAACCTCTAGCTTAATTAGCCTGTGGTAAAGCCGCTTCAGATAAGTAATGCCACACAGAGAATGCCATGGAAAACTGTGTCTCCCCTCTGCTGCGATAATCTGCTGTTTGTGACACTGGAACCGCTCACGTGGTGGAAGCAACGAAATAACAAAGTTGTCTCTGTGGCTGTGGTGTCAGCAGAGTGTCACATGATACCACAGCCTTGACTTTTCTGAGCTAGCATGTCACGTTTGATGACCTCAGGGCACATTGTGAACATTAACTAATTAAACCCCACAAAACCCAAGGGACTTTGGGAAGGGAGATGTAACATCCCCTTGCCCAGTTCTGAAATGCAGCCACCTCTGGGGACAATGGTGGCAGCTGCTTAATAATAAGCTTCAACACCTCACAACAGTTTAGCTGAGACAATTAGTCATTGTAGTTGGTAATTGTCTTATGAGCGTTAGACTATCAAGTGGTTAAGTCGCCAGGATCATTAGTTCACTCTAAATCTCATCCATTCTTTAAATGTTTTTAGAAATTTTATTCTATTTGTAAAAAATATATGCATAGAATAGGCCGTGTTCTGGGGTTTTCTGTTAGATCCATTCTTCGGTTTGGAACCTAAAATAAGAACTACCATTTAAAAAACAGAGTGTAGCTTAAAATAGGGAGCAAAACTAATCAATAGTAGTCGTAGTCAGAAATAGGTGTGTTGACTCCTCAGGGAGGTGAGGGAAACTTCCAGGTCTTGGAAATGTTTTGCGCGTTCACCTCAGTAGGTGAATTCTCCTTCACGTAGAAGAGACCACTGTAGAAGCTGGTTGACTTCACCACCCTTCTGTGTTTTACAGCCAGGTGAATTAGTCTGTGAAAGCATGCCAGACTTGTCATCATGAACATGCTAGGAAGCCTAGGCACAGAACAAACTCAGGGACTAGAGACACTGCAGGTTTTCCTTTCCCCAAAGCATCTTTCTTCAGAAGGATTCTGTCTTTTCTCGGGACACTCCTTCATGGCCAATGAGCTCCATTTCATATCTGGATAATGAGTCTCTCACGTTAGCGCCTTCAGCATTATCACTCTCTAAAAACCCGCCTTGGGCATCTAATTTTTCTCTTAGACGCTCATTGTATTTCACTCACCCACATCTCTGTTAAAAAGTAGCAGAAGACTTCACGGTCCGGTGTTTGGCTTGAACAGTGTCTGCTGGAGTCATCCCCGTGCTGGATATGGAGAGACAAGCTAGCCAGAGGCGGAAGCGGAGAGAATCGTGAACTCTGCCTGGCTCTGCGATGTCTGACGGGATAGTTAAAGATAGGAAGGCAGAGCAGCTTCCTCACACCGACTGCATCCCTGGGTCATTCAGAGGGCCCAGAGGGCCTCATGCCCACAAGCAGGGTGTCTGTGCTGCTCTGAGCTGGGACCCATCAGAGTAGGAGATAGAAGCCACTGCTGAGCTCCCTCAGTGGAGTAGGCCCTAGGCAGAGAGAAGGTGAACATCCCTACTGTGAGGGTCTCTTCCCAATTGCCCTGCTAAGGCATGGATGACCTGGAGGTGGGAAGGAAGGGAGGGGAGGGGAGAGAAGACAGAACAGAGGGGGAGTCTGAATGGGAGAAGGTCTTTGTATGGGAAATGGGCCATTTTCCTGTTGTAATTCTTAGAGATTAAGCATGTGAAGACTATCCAAATGATTTACTTTGCAGAGCATATTATAACAGCTCAGCCCCAGCTTGTCTCATTAGAAAATAGAAAAGGGAGCTGGCATGTCTGCACACAGCTGTAATTTCAGTATTCTGGAGATTGAGGCAGGAAGAGTGTGAGTTCAAAGCTAGCCTGGGCTACATGGCAAGATCCTGGCGACGGATTAGAGATGAGGAGAAAGGGCCATGGGATCGGGGTAGAGGTGGAAAAGGAGGAAGAGACTAGGGAAAGGAAAAGAGGGAAGAGATGCTAATGTCAGTGTCACTGGGAAACCTTAAGTTCATGGTATTTCCCAAGAGAGCCTGCTCTTTTCCTAATCTTTGGCATCCAGAGAGCACTGTATAGTAAACTGCGGTGTTTCCGTCTTCTAATTTAACACTGTTTCAAAGCCTGCCGTCCACGAAGGTGATGGCTGCTTAGAAACTTCAAAGGAGTCTGACATCAAAGGAGCCTGCTACCCAGAGCTTGGCCGAGGCTGGGGGGCTCCTCCGTGTCAGGCGCATGCCCTCTGCGTGCATGATTTCATCTGCACTGCTTCCCTGGGGCAGCATGGCCTCATCTTCATGTGGCCAAGTCAGAGACGGGCTGAAGAGGAACTCGCCTACCACCCGAGTGTCAGTGCGAGGATCAGAGTGGGCAGTGGGCAGCGCGAGGATCAGAGTGGGCAGTGTGAGGATCAGAGTAGGCAGTGGGCAGTGGGCAGCGCGAGGATCAGAGTGGGCAGTGTGAGGATCAGAGTGGGCAGTGTGAGGATCAGAGTGGGCAGTGCGAGGATCAGAGTGGGCAGTGCGAGGGTCAGAGTGGGCAGTGCGAGGATCAGAGTGGGGCAGTGCGAGGATCAGAGTGGGCAGTGCAAGGATCAGCGTGGACAGTGGGCAGTGGGCAGCGTGAGGATCAGAGTGGGCAGTGGGCAGTGTGGGGATCAGAGTGGGCAGTGTGAGGGTCAGAGTGGGCAGTGGGCAGTGCGAGGATCAGAGTGGGCAGTGTGAGGGTCAGAGTGGGCAGTGGGCAGTGCGAGGATCAGAGTGGGCAGTGCAAGGACCAGAGTGGGCAGTGCGAGGATCAGAGTGGGCAGTGGGCAGTACGAGGACCAGAGTGGGCAGTGCGGAGGATCAGAGTGGGCAGTGCGAGGGTCAGAGTGGGCAGTGTGAGGGTCAGAGTGGGCAGTGTGAGGATCAGAGTGGGCAGCACTTTTCAGGTGCTCTTCTCTGGAATGGACACCTGCAGATCCACCATTACTCGAAAACACTTGGGGGCTACACAGTTTCCTACTGCTCTGTGGATCACTTATCATTTCTTTTCCGTCCTTCCTCTACCTTTTCTTTCAAACATGCAGAAACCAAGAGCGAAAGCCAGGGTTCTCAGAAAGCAGCTGAGGAACCAGGAGGAAATGCTTCTTCCGAGGCCTTGGAGACCCAGGTAAGGGACTTGACCTCCCTGGGCCTGAGGGATGGGGTTGGATCTGGTTACTGTGACAGTGAATTAGTTAGGGTCACCACTGAATCCTGTCATCTGCTGCAGAAAGGCCCCACTCACACTCAGGTGGTGAGACTGCGTAAGTTCGCAACGGGCAAGCCTCAAGGGCATGCTCTAGAATGGGCATGCTCTAGAATGCAGACCAGAATGGAGCTTCATCCTGTAGCTGTTACCTTTCTTATTACTGTGACAGAATACATGACCAAAGCAACCTTGGCAAAGGAGACTTAATTTTGTCTCCCAATGTGAGGAGGCCATAGGCTCTCATGGCGGGAAAGGTACCGAGTGGGGGTGTGAAGCAGCTGATTGTACTGTGTCTGAAGTCAGGAAGCAGAGAAAGAGAGATGAAGACTGACTTCCTCTTCCTCCCCTCCAGGATTCAGTCTGAGACCCTAGTCCACGGGATAGCGCCATCCATGTCTGGGACCCCGGTTCATGGTATGGTGCCATCCATGTCTGGGTAGGACTTCCTTTCTCAGTGAAACTTCTCTGGAAATACCCTCAGTGATACTCCCAGAGGAGTATCTTCTACGTGAATGCTAATTAATGATCACAAGTCTACACCTTGTCAACGTGATACCCAAACATGTCATATTCAGTCATTATACTGTCTTAAAGGGTTCATGGCTATCTCATAAGTAAAAATTCATTTAATGTATTTCTAGAGTCCCCATAGTCTATAACAGTCCAGACCCCATTCCAAAGTCCAGTTCCCATGAAAGACTCAAGACAGTCTTACCTGTGAGCCCCTACAAGATCCAAACTATACATACTCATAATATATGCCAGCGCAGGGTACTATCACCCTTCTGAAAGAGATAAATAGGGACAAAGCAAGGGAAGACCAAAGCAAAACCCAAACCCAACAGGACAAGCAGCAAGTACTGTTGTTATGTGCCCAGCATCTTGGGCTCTGGGTGGCATCATCTGAACTCCAGCAGCCTTGGTATAGTGCTTCTCTTCAGCCTGATGCCTGTAGCAACAGGATATCCTTCTAGGCCGGCTACAGTCTGTGCGTGCACCTTAGGCTGAGTGGGCCATAGCCCCCGTGTCTCCAGATCCCGATGTCTCCTTGCCATCGAAGCATCTTTATCTCAGCTCCAAACAGTGATCTCTCAGGGACATCTTCGGGGAATCTGACCCTGCCACACAGTGCCTGGCCTCTGTGACTTTCTGGGGCCCAGTGCAAGTCTCCACGATCCTGTAACTCTCGTATTTTGTCTGTTTGTAAAGCCAGCATCATGTGAACAGCACTGTCAAGTTCTGTTCCCAGCTCAAGACACCACCAGTTCCTCTCCACCCTCCACCTTCCTTCCTGCACATTCCCGCACTAGAAGAGGCTAAGGCAGGTGAAGTGGCTCCATGGAAGCTAATTATGCAATTCAAAGTTGCTGAAGAAACAGACAGGCTTCACACGCTCAAATGCACCAGCATGCTCCTTTCTGCCCTGATTGGGCCTTGCTACGCCACAGAGACACCTGCTACTGTTTCCTGGAGAGCTACCCAGCTTCACTCCACTTGTATGGATTCAGGATGAACTTTCCTTTACTCTTTTACCACCAATGTGGCTATAATAGAGCAAGTAGGGTGCTGCTGCCTGGACCTAGACCAAGGGATGAATCTACTCCCAGGGAGTCCTGAACCAGTCACGTGGTGAGATGATAGGGATTAATGGGTGGGCCCAGGAATCCAGCCACTGCTGCATTTGAGTTACCAGTGTCTAAAAATGTCTGTATTTGAGGGGCTGTCAGTGCATGTCCTTTTGTCCTCAGGAGCTAGGCCACTCAGGTCCCCTCCTTAGAAGATCTCAACAAGTGTGTCAGGCAGGTGGTGAAATGAATGGATTCATCCTTAGGTTACTGTGAATTTCCTGACACCGTGTCAGCACTCACTAGGGACAGAATCTAAGCTGGACTATATAGTCACATCAACTTCTGCTTGACGGACTCCTTCAGGATTGGGAGTAGGTAAAGAACAATTGCTTCCTGAGCCCAAGTACCTCCTTTTCCCCTCCTTTATAGTCTCACATAGAAAAGAAAAAGTACCCCTTGCCAGTCAGTCAACACACACTCAGTTCACACACACACACACACACACACACAGAGTAATCTTGGGGAGAAGAAAGAAGGAGGACCTGAGGCTTAGCAGTAGGTCCCCCTGGACTGTCTTCCCCAATTTTAATGTTGTGGAAATTTTCATTCTCTTTGGAAGAATGCTCGCTGGTTGCCCCAAGCCACAAAAGGCTCAATGTGTAGTAATTGGGTGTCATGTTTCAAGCACAGTTTTATCCACATAGATCTAGTGATCACAATGGTCAGGTACTCTACTAATTGCTGAGGGAACCCCCATACTAGAGCATAGTCCCAGTCTGCAAGAGGCTGTATGTGATGGGAAGAGAAGAGGCTTTTAGTAAAAGGCATGCAGAATAAGATGGGAGATAGCATGAAGAGGAGGCCAAAAGGAGAGTGGACCCTTTCAAAAAAGATTGGAGGGCCCGGATAATGGAGAGAAATGAGACTCATGAGAGGCATTTTCAAAAAGACGAGACCTTTAGACATTGTGTCTAAAATGGAATACTTTGTGTGCTGCTGCAGGAGACATCACACTTACTCTCCAACAACAACCAAAAAAAAAAAAAAAAAAAAGGTCTGAAATACACGAAAGAAGCATTCTCAAGATAGTGCTCTCTCTATGATAGCAAAGGATCCTAACGTCACTGAGATGGGAAACAAGGTGAATCAATCTGTGATTGTCTACCTCACAGCACATGAAAATCAGGCAGATGTCCACAGAGACAGATTAGTGCGTCCATAGAGTCTAGAGTTTGAAGGACAGAGCAGCGGAGAGGAAAGAGCTGGGCAGAGACTGAGCTCTGCCATCTGTATGCAAAGGATGCTGTTCAGTGTTCAGCTGAGCATTGGTCAAATCATGAGTGTAAGGAAGCTAGTGAGGTCGGACATGGGCAATGCACTTCCCAGGGGATTAGGACCAACAGTACGAGCAGGTTTACAGGCTGGAAATGGTGTCTGTACCCAGCACACTAGAAAACAGTGTACTTGACAAGGCCTAGGGAAAGAACACACGTGTGTCTTGGCTCCATAATGAGAGATTCTAATTCTCTAGCGGAAGAACCATTCCAGGTCTCTCTAATGATTCAAGAATCAAAAGGGTCAAACTTTCCAAGTAACTTAACTTAGTCCCCAAATCCAAGAATATTTGTAAGAATATAGATGTATTCACATGTTTAGAATCCAGTTAAAAATTCCCATGTACTCAAACCCTAGGATCATATATAGCACCTCAAACAGAGCTAAATCCATTAATCAACCTCAAACTAAAGTGGATGATGGTAGAAATAGCAAACAAAGCCATTGCAAGGATTTTTTTAATGTGTTCTTTGAGAGTTTCATACATACTCAGGGTATGTTGATCACGTTTACACACCCCAGTTAGTCCTGGGTCCACCTCCTTCCCCATCATTTCCCAACTCTGTGTTCTCTAAAAGAATGAGTTCTACTATATTCTATTTGCTCTCAAGGTTAAAGAGAGACAACAGGAGATACTAAAGTGATCCACCACAGATTCTAGAGATAAAACCACACTGTATGTGCATCGCAGAAGTTGAGAAGTGCATCAGAAAGATTGACAACAGACTAGATATTGTAGGAGAAAAGATTGGTGAACTTGAGGCATAGAGAAATGAGACATTTTATAAAAGGTTTTATTTCACACTCTCTCTGTGTTTCAAGGAGAGTGTGGAGGCTGAAAACATTATTTCAGGAAGTTAGTTCTCTCCTTCTACCATGTGGGTCCTGGGGGTTGAATTTAGGTTGTTAGGCTTGGTGACAAGCACCTTTATCTGCTGAGTTATCTCTCCAGTAGTGGAAAAGGTTGTTTTGTTTTGTTTTGTTTTAGATATCAATGAACTCTGACAGAGTGACCTAATATATGTTAAACTGTAGTCTACAGAGAAGAAAAAAAGAGATTGGGACAAAAAAAGTCCCTGAAGAAACAATGATAAGATTGTTGACTAGATGTGTCTGGTGGTCTTCCCTCTGAAGACAGAAAGGTCAAAACAGGACAAGTAAAGTTATAAAGTTTTCACTCATTGAAGGATAGGGTCCAAGTGTGATGTAGGATTCCTCTCTGTATGCTGTGAGTACCATTGGTTAATAAAGAAGCTGCTTTGGGTCCATTGCAGTGCAGAATAGGGCAAGGCAAGAATTCCAAGCAGATAAGGAGGAGAGAGTAGGCAGAGTTAGAGAGATACCATGTAGCTGCCCCAGAGGAGAAGACACCCACACGCTGGTACCGGTAAACCATGAGTCTCATGGTAAAATATAAAATAATAAAAGTGGGTTAATTTAAGACATAAGAGTTAGTTAATAAGAAGCCCAAGCTAATGGGCCAAGCAGTATTGAAATTAATACAGTTTCTGTGTGATAATTTTGGGTCTGGGCAGCCGGGAAACGAATGAGCAGCCTCTGTCTACACAAGTGGTCAGCCATGGCAGTGCATGGATGTAATCCTAGCACTTAGGAGTGGAGTCAGAAGTTCAAAACAAGCTTGTGATGTATAGAGAGTTTTAGGTTAGCCTGGGCTGCTTGAGATATTGTCTCAAACAAACAAACAAACAAACAAACAAAAATTTAACAGATCAAGCCAATATTTTTAAAAAGGATATTCTTAGAGGGTCTGTTCTGGAAATACAAGACTCTCTAAACATGAAAATCATCATTATATTTTATTAAATTAGCAAATAAAAACATACTATTTATTCATAAATCCAGAAAAGGAATTAGAAAATTTAGCATCCATTCCACATAAGAACTTCCAGAAAATTAGATATAACAGGGAATTTAATTTGATAAAGTACATTTGAAAAAAGTTAGCTTGTCACTTAATGGTTATGGATGAATTCTCTCTCTCTCTGACTTTGTTCCCTTACCACTTCAATTCAATGTGGTACTGACGGGCTAAGCCAGTGTACAAAAATATGAAAAAGAGAAAAGAATTGGTATTTTAAGGGGAGTGAAAACTGCATTTTGTTATGAACCTTTATGCAGGAAATGTACAAAGTAGCTACAGCACCAGTACATATTTAGCAAATTTCAAAAATGTGGACACATTAATGCATAAATGTCACTTTGTCTTGCATGAGTTGCATTTCTTGCTGTTGTGACCCAGTACTGACAGGAACAGCTAATGAGAGGAACAAGTTGTCTCAGCTCACGGTTTCAGAGGACTCGGTCCACAGTCACCGGACTCTGTGTTTCTGGGCCTGTGAAGAGGCAGAACATCAATGCCGCAGGGATATGTGACAGACGTGTCTTGTGATAGACAGGGAGCAGTGAAAAGTCAAAGGTTCACTCTACTGGCTTTCTCCTTTTATAGTATATGGACACCCAATGCATGGGATCATGCCACCCACACTTTCAGTGTTCTTTCTCTTAGTTTCTCTCAAAATGCCTTCACAGACATACAGGACCCATCTCCAACCTCCTAGCTGACACTGAAAATTAGCTCTCATAGATGTTATGTAAATATCTTCCTATAACAGCAACACACAAACAGAAATAGAAACACATACCATTTAGAAGAGTAAAACTACAGGAAATAGTTTAAGACCCACGCACTGACAGCTGCTAAACCTTTCTGAAAAGAAAAATAAAGCCATGAGATATCCTGTATGCATAGATATGAAAACTTGATGTTTGACAAGATGTCAGTTTCCCAAATTCCTCTGTAGACCCAGCAAGACCCTAGTTAAATTTTAGCAGGAATACTTTAGAAATTAAAACAGCAAATTCATATGGAAAGACAAAGGACCCATAGCAATCAGGATCATTTACAACAAAGTTGTAGGACTGAAACTAATTAAATTCAAAATATATTTTAAAATTCTTGTATTTAGGTCTCATGGTACTGGCATCAAGGTCAGCATAAATGAAACAAAACATCCTGATAGAAATGAATATGGAATTGGAGTGAACACTTCCCAGAAGAAAATATCTAAATGAAATGACATTCAACTTCTTCAATCATTAGGGAAATGCACATTAAAACTATAATCAGGCACAACCATGCATTATTAGGATGATAAAAAATTTAAAAATTCAGCGTTCTAAATGTTGATGAGAATATGCAGGAATTGTGGTTCATTCACACATGGGCGATACTTAGCAACAAGAGGGAATAAATTGCCCGGATGTTTGAGAATGTGGATGATTTAATTTTGAATGCCAAAAGAAAGAGAAGTCAACTCCTCCCCCAGTAAAAGCGTTCCCTCGATTCCAGGACACACAGAAGAATCTGGTGACAAAGAAGTGATTAGTGTTTGCCTGGACCCAAACTGGAAGCAGTGGGATCTATGGGCACAGAGCAATGTAAACACTTATGGGAGTGAGGTATATGTTCATCATTTAAACTAGGATAACCTTTTTATAGGTATATACACAAGTCAAAACTTCTCAAAAAGCATATTTTAAATGAATGCAATTTATTGTGTGTTAATTATACTTTAATAAAACAGAGTTCTAGAAAAGCTTGGTGAAGCTCTCAAGCTGCACAGAATACTGGGGTCACAACTAACATCTAGAGGGAATTAGGAGGTGCCTGCGCAGTCCTAAACACCGGTCAGTCTGCCATCTACCTCCTCCCTCTCTCCTTTTAAAACAATCTTGGAGGTGGATGCTGGTTTGTTTCCTTTTAACAGGAGGGAACTGAGGCTCCATCACTTTCTCGTGTCTCCTAGCCATTACCAGAGGCCCCGAGGTCTGAACACTGGCGATTCGCTGCAGAATTTGGGTTCTGACCATTATGGCTAGGTTGATTCTTATGCCTTCTCATGGTCCTTTGCAGGAGAAAGATGAAGAATCTTCTTTGTTTGGGGATTTACTGTCAGAAGACTTGAGTAGATCCTCTGATGAAGTGCAGGTAAGGTTTGTGCATGCACAGGGCCTCTGCCTTCCCTCCTTCCCTTCAGGCTTCGTGTGCCCTTTTTTCCTCTAGCCCTCCACTGCCTCTCCCGAAGGCATAGCCACGGTTGTCCTCAGGTTAGCTTTGGGTAACTGTGACCCCCTTGTAATCAATACCTAATCCCACACCCCCCCTGCACAGCTCAGACCGCAAGTTATAGTTTGTGTTTCAATTGTTTGTAACAATTTTAGTAAACATCTTTTTCTTCTTCTGTGCCCAAAGAGAAGCTTTGGAGAGCTAAAATGCTTATTAGAGTACCCCCCCCCCCAGTGCTGTTCACCCCCCACATACGGAAGTACATATCATGTGATATATGCAGATACATATATACACACACATGCCCAGGTTCATCCACTGTAAGTGTGTGCACTTATGTACTACTTAGGTTCCTGTAAAGGTTCCCTCTTGTTGCAGGTTCAAGTCAAGTTTCATTTGGTTAACCAAGGTTTACTTGGTAGCATCCTCTTCTTTGGCTGTCCCTTGGGCATCTTCCTTTGTTACTTTCCTTCATCCGACTTACACCCTAACACTGTTTCTTTTTCAGATGGGGTCCACTCATGCCTTCTTGTGTCTTCTGTTTCTTGTTCACACACTGGGGAGTTGTGAGATCCCAATGCCCTGTGGTCCTACTCAGGATTTTGACCTAAGGAGCAGAGGAAGGCATTATCGTTTCTTGAGTAGGAGATTGACATGATCTGCCCTTTCTGTCCCAGTGACAAGACCAAGGCCAAACCTCTCCCCAAATGCAGAGGGCCTCTGGTGACAGTCTGCTGCACTCTTCTGCCTCGAGAAGCTTGTGCATCTCCGAGGAAGGCCCAGGTTGTGAGAATTAGCAGATGCATGATGGGGCAAACACTGAATGAAGAGTGGGGCTGGGTGAGCAGGGTGTGCTGTCAGGCAGATGGCACTGTATGGGGACAGGTCCTCTTTCACATTTGTTACTGTCCCCGGCTCTCTGTCCTCTGTTGTTTAGTGTCCCTCAGCACCCCAAGGAAGAAGGCTAAAGGTGTCTAGCTCCAACTCTTGAGGGAACAGCCAGGAGCCAGTGAGGAGAGTGGCTGGGGAATCAACACTCAGCCCCTGTACCTCTGAGGCAGAATGTACAGGACGGAGCCCATAGTGAAAAGCCACTCCTGGAAAAGCCTGTGTCGGTGACTGTCGCTTCCTTGTCTCACTTCTTCTTTCTCCTCCCAGAGCTTCGTGACAGCTGCAGAGACCCAGAGCTTAGGTGTGCCTCTGAGGAACCTGCACCGAGACACTCACTAACGCTAGGCCATTGCTAGTCCCCAGGCAGGAGAGGGACAGTTTAGTGGGAGAAGACAATTTTCTCTCTAATATTTCTAAGAGCAAGGCTGCTACTTTATAGACCCAAACATGGATGGAATGGGACGGGAGGACCAGAACCCTTAGACTCCCCGAGGACATCTAGGTAAGTCGGTAAGCAAGGAAGATCGATTTCCCATGTTTATCTCCCGACCCTTCCAGAAAAAAACAAAAACCCACTGAGATGACCGTGAAGAAGTGAAAAGGGCACACATCCACAAAGACAACAGGACGGAAGGGAGTTATTGGAAGATAAGCACTTAAAAAATATTTAGAATCGAGAAAATCGATGAAGGAGTTTGCACTGGCTTAGTAGAACTGAGAAAGGGGGAAGAAGTCCACAAGAGGAGGCCAGGAAAAGTGTAGGAGCTCGCCCCCAGGGCTTGGGGTTCTGCTGAGGGAGGTGAGGAGCCGGGCTGAGCACAGAGGTCTGTTTGGCAGCCTGGTGGAGGAGTGGCCTGGACCCCAAACTCCCTGCACCCGCTACATAGCTGACGAACTACACGCCCGGGGACATGACCTGTGAGCGTTACCTGGAGAAACCAAGAAAACACTCTGCAAAGCTGTCTGATGGTGAGGGGCTGTGAACCGAGAAAATGCCATTCCCCGTTTCAGATGGAGGAGCCCCACCCACTCCTCCAAACCAGAAATCAGGTGTTTGTTGGAGTAGTCCGTTGTTGCTGTAATCAATTCCCACAACTTGGTGGCTTAAAACAATCGTCCCTGTTGTCTTCCAGGCCTAGAGATCAGAATTTCCAGACAGGTCTCACTGCACTGTGTCTTTAAGTGTAGGTGGAGGGTTATTTCTGAGGTATCTGGGGTGGGGATGCTTTTCCTTGCTCTGCCAGTGGCTAGAGGGCACATACATTCCTTGCCTTTTACCAGTATCTTCAGGGCCACAACAGTACACCTCCCCACCCCTATCTGAGCATACTGACTCCCCTGTCATTTTGCCATATCCATTTAAATAAACCAGGATCCTTCTCAAAATCCTCAATTTAGTGGCATCTGCAAAGTCCCCTGTCACTGTAAGGAACATGTTCTCAGGTTCTGGAGACTCAGACACACTTCTTGAGGGTCATTGTTTTTCTTCTCCAGTCTCTCCTGCAGGTTGGAACTGTAGGCCGGGAGAGTTTTGTATTATTTTTTTTTAAATTTATTTATTATGTCTATAGTGTTCTGCCTGCATGTATGCCTGCAGGCCAGAAGAGGGCACAAGATCTCATTACAGATGGTTGTGAGCCACCATGTGTTTGTTGGGAATTGAACTCAGGACCTTTGGAAGAGCAGCCAGTGCTCTTAACCAGCCTCTGTATTAGTAACGTTTCTGTTATTTTGATAAAACACTGTGACCAAAAGGTTTTATTTGGGCTTACAGTTCCAGTCGGCTCAAGGTCGGTCATGGTGGGGAGGCATAGCAGGAAGTGGAAGCCGTGGCAGTAGCAGCGGGAAGCTGAGAGATCATATCTTTACCAGAGAGCATTAGATGGTGAGGATAAGCTGGGAGTAGGGCAAGGCGATGTGCTCTCAAAGCCCGCCCCCAGGGACACATTTCCTCCAACAAGGTCACGTCTCCTAAACCTTCAGAAATAGCATCTTCAAGTGTGTCCCGAGTGTTCAAATGCCTGACCCTAGGGGACACTTTTCTCCTTCAAACCATTACAAACTCCAAGACGTGACTAGGCAGGGAAGAGAAACAGTGAAGTTCATGGATTATTACAAATACCCGATTGCTGAGATTGACCAACACTTTTCGTATCTTACAAAACATGAAAGAAATGTAGAAACCAAGGAAATAAAAATACAGTACACAAATGAGAAAGGGGTTATGTTATATGACTTTGTTCATGGTGGCAACAATACAGCCTAACATGTAATAACATATCGCATATACATGATCGATATTCTGTCACCTACAATGTGTCATAACAGGGTCAATACTGGTGTAAGGAGAAATGTAATTTAATTATACTGTGGGGATAGAATACGGGGAAGGAATGATGGGAATCATTTAAATATATCCATCATTTCAGTGTCTAATAAGAAAAAATTGAAATTGATGAATTAAAGAATAGCAGCATAAGCCTGTTTTTCAGAAATAGAGGGAAGTACCCCAAGAAACAAAATGGTTAAAAGCAATACCTGATGGGAGGGTGGGGGGGTAAGGGACAGTTGGTTTTCTTTACCAAGTTTTACTACTAGAATTTTGACTCTATGCTTATGTTACTTTGATTAATAAGAATCCCGGAAGGAACTCCGAATGAATCAAGTTTCACCCCCCAAACCAGTGTGGATGTGCCCAGTGTTAACTCCCCTGGTGGCTGAGGACAAGTGGACCTTTCTGGGCCCCCATCTCATTCCCAGAATCACCTGAGCATTGTCAAGGTCCAGGAATTCTAGTGCCCCAGAATGTTGATGAAACCCATTGCTGATTGTGTTAACGTGTACAATACAACACTACCCCACGAATCTTGACCCAGTGGAACAATGGAAACATCTGTTTTCCTGGCCTTTGGGTGAGAACTTGTTTGTCTCGCTGTGCATTTTGAATGTCACAATAAGGTCTTCAGATGGACCTTTGCAGGATGGTTTGTTTCTGAGGAGACAGTCTTACAGGCGCGTTGGAGCAGGACACGGAGAGACAGTGCCACCACTAGCCCATGAAAGCTCCGTGGTTCCCCCCAGCTTGCCCCTCTCTCCTGACTCTAGGATATGGAACAGAAGTTAAGCGTGCTTTCCAACGTGGGCGATGAGGACCTCACTCTGAGCAGTGAGAGCTCCCTGCCATCCTTCCTGTTCCCTGAGGAATCCTCCCACTTCCGCCCCATCTACCTGGGAGAATCCACTGCGTTTTGCATTCAGCTCTTTTGTATCGATGAGAAATACGAGGCAAGGCAAGTGCCGATCTCTGTTTGTTTGCTGCGCTAAGCACTTCTTAGGTAATAATTTTTCGGAGTATGTGGTAGCTAAGCCAGACCCCATATCCTAACCTTCTGGGAACCTTAAAACAACAGATTCTTGGACCGCATACAGAGATTCTAGTTCGTAAAATCTGGGTAAGACCTACAGAATGGGCCAAAAATCTCTGGCCAGTTCTGTTTCACCCGTAGCACAGTTGAAGTTCTAAAAATGCCTACTGGGTAGCCACGTACTGTTTCCATTCTATACAGTCTGCGTTTCTCTGGTTGGTAGCCGTTTCCACTAAAGTTTCAAGTGGTCTGGTTGACTCAGTGCTCATTCCGGAGCCGGTGATGGTCACCGAGTCGTACTTCAGTGTGCGCTCAGTCTGTTACTTTGTGCCCCATCCTTAATCTGGAGCAGGAGACAAACCAAAATGTAGGGCATAAAAGGAACACCCCACAATTCAGGAAAGCTTTTGGAAGAAGGAGGCGTGATATCTGTCAGTCATGGCTCCCACTCCCTTTCCCTCAGGAGCACCCATGTGTGCTATGCTTATGGCCCCCTTTCTCAGTCTGAATAGGAGCTGCTGCATGATGCCTGAATTCAACATCTCCCTCAGCAATTGCCTATTATAATCTTACCCACAAACTATTTTGAAGAGAAAAATATGTGCCCATTTTAATAGAGTTAATAGGTTTAATAGATTCTACAGTACCTTTGAGATAACCAAAGACAGTTCTGGTCATTTCCTTTTTAGGGGTACATTTAAACATAACCCCACCTTTTAGCCTCTAGCAGTATGGTTTTTAATATTAAATGTTCAACTTTTATGGAGATTGTGGAGGTTGAAAAGAGAAACCATTCTATTTTAATTACAGTGTAGACCAAAGAGCCTGGATTGACCTTCTATATTTGTTTTATGTTTCTTTTCTCTGTGTTTTTAGATAAAATTTTGCCTAGACAGTTACTTTTGATTTAGTTTGATGATACCTTATGATTTGCCTATGGAAATACAAATGTGGCTGTTTAGGAAAATTTGTGCAACTAAAAGTGAAAAAGATCAGACTAGCCTATCCCATAGCTGTGTCTCTCCTTAACTCCTCCAGGAAGAAAGGGGAAGATCACGTACACAGATTGACCATCATTAGTATTGGCTTTGAATTGCAGATATTATTGGTCACTGTGAGAGTGTCCAAAGATATTTTGTTGCTGCCATTTGAAGCCTATGGTGCAGGTGTATGCAAGTGATTAGACACTACTGGCTGGCTTACTGCTGAAAGCTGGGGGAGGGGGCGAGGGGGTTAGAAGGGGTGAGGATGGGGGGTTAAGGGGGTGGAGAGGGTGGGAGGGCACATAATGAACTGTCTCATGATGCTACATTTATTTGCAGTGCAGTAACATTGTTCACTGTCTTGTTAACAGGTCCCTGGATTTTATGAGTTTTGTTTTCAGTCTTTTTCCCGTGAGTATATGCTGAATTTTGAGTAATACAATTCATTTTGTAGTTAAGTTATAGAAAGACAGAATACTTATGGTACAGACATTTAAAATGCTGTGAATGTTGAGGCTTGAACTGCTCCCCGGTTCTGAAAAGATGGTCAAATGGCGTATCATAAACTCTTAAAAATAGAAAATATTATCATTTTCAGTAACGTGTCTGCTGTGCAATCATTTCTTTTAGAGACAGTATTCCAGTGGTTTATTGGGATTAAATAATTCATGGTCATATATGAAAATGCCAGCAGTTAGGAATCTTTAGTACCTCGGATTGTTGGGTTTCTTTCTGGTTTACATTGGCTCAGACTGTCCTGGCACCATTACCTTGCTTTGTGGCAGGTGGGAAGAGGAAACTTGTGGTTGATTTCCAGCTTGGCTTCTCTTCACTGCTTATTCCTGGGGCCTAACATGGTGACTGGCATGTAGAAGGAGCTCAGCCCATGTTGGGCATCGAGTCTGAGATCAAAGTGCAAACATACCCCTCCATCCTAGAGACTCAGAGCCTCTCCATTGTCCCACTGTTGTCTGGGGAGGGGAACCCTAGGCAACAATTTATCATTGGAAGGAAAGGAAGTGGAGAAGCACCACAGTCAAGGGAAGCAGTAGGTCTTTGAAAGGACCTTGCTCATGTTTCGCTGTGACGGTTCTGTGTACAAGTTGACTCTTCAGTGGGCAGACTGGGGGCAGAGTATCTGTTGTTTCGTGTGTCCTTTCTACTTGTAACGTTGAGATCAAAAATAAGCATAGTGTAATTATTATGTGATATCAGGTTTTACTTCCTCGTTTTTTCAGAACTCCAACAGTCTTAGAATAGGGCAATATATTCTCCACTGTGGTTTCTTTAAATTGATTTTTAAGGCATCTCCAAAGCTCATAAAGCTATGTGGATTAACCCAAACAAAGAATGTTCAAAGCTGGTTCCCTCAAAGATGCCTTACAGACATTTCACTGAGCTTCGTTCCTGTTTTCACATCCACATCATAGAAGTAAGACTGGATTTTAATGGGCAGAAGACCTGTTTACATTTTGACTCTATTTGACTTGGGGATATAAGGATACAGGAACAAAATACCTTCATTACTTCACCTTTAATCCCTCAAATCCAAGCTGAAGCAACTCATTATCCTCAGCACCCCCCTCCCTGAGGAAGCCCACGGAGACTTGGCACCCAGTCCTCATTTTCAGCTTGAGTAGCTCAGCATTGTGATTCTAAAGTCTCTCTGAAAGAAGCTGTGTTATTTTGCTAGAAAGAAGGAAGATAAGGTCACATAATGACTCACTCCTTGGGGCTGCAAAATGTCCCGAGGGCCTTGGATTAGCCCAAGTAATACCTTCACAGGGTTCAAGAGGAGGCGAAGTCCCAAAGGGACAAATTAGCTCTGGGAAGAGCAGGCTGCTTCTGTGGGGACCTGGGGCAGGATCAAGTGGCTTCGAGGAACACAGACAGCCTGGAGCTGTACCATCTTAGACGCTGGAGTGAGTGTTCCAGTCGCCGCGTGAACAAAGAGTAAAAAGGAAGAAATGAAGCCCCCGTTAATAACACATTTCGCCCAGTTCAATGTCTCAGATGCGGCATTGCAGCGTGCAATCAGTGTCAGCCCTGCTAATGAGCTGTTTTATATTCTTCCTCTCACACTACGCCTTGAAGTGCAGTGTTTTTAGATTGCGGCATTCCTCAATATAAGAACTGAATTTTCATCAGCAGTGCTTAATTCTATTTAGGTCTCATGAGATTTGCAGTTGGCTAAGAAACTTTGTATATTCAAATTGGCGTGGATAGATTGACATGACTCACACACACACAAAACTTGTCCAATAAGTGAAATTTGGTGCCAGTCTTTAAAGTTTAAATTAATGAAATTAAATTAATTAAATAATATTAAATTAAGCTTTTAGTTTCTCAGTCACACCAGCTACAATGCAAACTCTCATTGGTCACATGTAACCACTGGCTGCTGCCTGGGACAGCAAGGTCTAGAAAGGGAAATGGCATCTGTCAGGACTTGATGATCCTCTTATGTCTTCTGGGGTTCGTGCTTGCCTTTAGATTATCCCCTCAAAAGGATGATGCCATGACAAAGGATTCGTGTATAGCCAGAGGGCTTTAAAGGCAGAAAGGCTGGAGTATTACCCACATTTCACAGAGGAGAGGCCAAGGCTTCTATGAATCTCATTTCTTAAGTTCAAGGCCCTTGTTATGATACATATGCCAGGCTGGGTACAGTCTCCAGAGCTACGAAATTGTCAGTGAGATCAAGTGCTAAGAGTTGAATGTGGTAGCACATCCCCCTAAAGCTGCAATCCCAGAACTTGGGAGGCTGAGGCAGGAGGATATGAGTGATTAGTTAGAGGCTAGGTTTGACCGCATAGTGAAGCCTGGTCTCAGAGCAGCCGCACCAAGAAGAATCTACTTCTGTTATGGTCGTTTGTTCTGCTCTCAGGCAGCTTCGCTGATGTCTTCTCCACCTTCTCCTAGTGACTCGGCTCCACGAGTTGTATTAATGACTCTCCAAATGGTGGAAAAGCGCAATGTGCACTCTGTCTCACTTCTGTTTTCATTTGTGTTTTATAGCATGAATTTGCTTAGTAATAAATGGCTTATTATAGTCTCCAAATACCCTATTGACTTTTAAAAAATCATTTTAGGATAAGAACTTCTGCTTGATATCTGTGCCCCATCTCACCCCTGAGTTCGTCCTCATCCAGAACTTTGTAAAGGTAGTCCCGTACAACAACTGCACCCTGGAGCATGACCTCTATGTGTTCCATCGCGCTGGCTTGCTCAGGTAAGTGAACTCATGTGTTGTGTGACTTCCTGGGATATTGACAATGTCTTGTGCTGGTTTGAATGGAAAATGTCCCCCATAGGCTCAGGTAGTGGAATGCTTGGTCTCCAGCAGGTGTGTTGTTTGGAAGAGGTTATAGAACTTCTAGAGAGTAGAGACGTGAGCAGCCCCTGAGGTAGCAGGCCTGAGAGAGCGACCTCTACAGGAGCATGTACAAGGGAGCCACTGCCGAGGGAGCAGGCCCGAGCCAGAGACCTCTGTGGGACTCGGTCCCAAAACAGGGACCTCTGCAGGAGCAGGTCCAAGCAAGCAACCTCCATGGGAGCAGGCCAGAATGACACACAGGATTGCAGAGCAGCCACCCCCCCCCCCTGTGCTGAGCGACCTTCAGGAACTCTGAGTGACCTCCAGGGTGAGTGGAACCTTGGCCCTGACTGCACCACAAGGATCAGTCAGCTGAGCCTAGGATCCACTGGCACCTGGAAGATTGATCACCAGAGACACAACCCCAACTATATCAATCAGAGGAAAAGATGGATAGACAAGGTAAGAACACAACACTACAAAGAGCAACACGGCACCAACAAAAACTAGTGACCCTACAACAGCAAGACTTGAACAATCAAATCTAGATGAAGCAAAAGAAAATGACCTAAAAATATCTTTAGAAGAATGTTTGAGGCCCTTAAAGAGGAAATGAAAAATTTCCTCAAAGAAATGGAGAAAAAGACAAACAAAAAATTGGAAGAAGCCAACAAATCCCTTAGAGAAAACCAAGAAAAAGCAATCAAACAGAAGAAAAAATGATTTAAGACTTGATGCCTGAAATAGCAACAATAAAGAAAACACAAACCAAGGGAATTATAGAAATGGAAATTATGAGAAAATGATCAGGAACCACAAATGCAAGCACAAACAGCAGAATACAAGAGATGGAAGAGACAATCTCAAGTGCTGAAGATACAGTAGAGGAAATAGACTCATTAATCAAAGAAAACATTAAATCTAACAAAAGCTTAACACAAAATATTCAGGAAATATGGGATAACATTAAAAGATCAAACCTATAAATAATAGGAATAGAAAAAGGAGAAGTCCAACTCAATATCACAGAAAATACATTCAACAAAATCATAGAAGAAAACTTTCCCAGCCTAAAGAAAGATATGTATGTGAAGATACAAGAAGCTTACAAAACACCAAATAGACTAGATAAAAAAAATGTCCCCTTGCCACATAATCAAAAGAAAAAAGAAAGACTATTAAGAGCAGCAAAGGAAAAAGGCCCAGTAAAATATAAAAGCAGACTTACCAGAATTACACCAGACTTCTCAATGGAAACAATGAAATCCAGAAGGTCCTGATCAAGCATTTATGCAGACAGTAAGAGACCACGGATGCCAGCCCAGACTACTATACCCAGCAAAACTTTCAGTCACTATAGATGTACAAAACAAGATATTCCATGACAGAACCATATTTAACAAATACCTATCCACAAACCCAGCCCTACATAAATTACTAGAAGGAAAACTACAACCCAAGGCAATTAGCTACCTCAAATAAGAAACAAAAAACAAAAAAAACAAAAAAAACCCACAGACAATTGATGATTTCACAGCAACAAACCTCAAAGAAAGAAAGAAAAACCACACAAAATAACATCACCAACAAAATTAACAGGAAATAGCAATCACTGGTCATTAATATCCCTTAATATAAATGGACTCAACTCACCTATTAAAAAGACAGAGGTTAGCAGATTGGATAGGGAAATATAATTCATCCTTCTGCTGTGTACAAGAAACACACGTCAACCTCAAAGACAGACATCTCCTCAGAGTAAAGGATTGGGAAAAAATATTCCAATCAAATGGACCTAAGAAACAAGCTGGTGTAGCTATCCTAATATCTAACAAAATAGACTTCAAACTAAAATCAATCAAAGGAGCAAAGGAGACAAAGAAGGACATTTTATATTACTCACAGGAAAAATCCATCAAGAGGAAATCTCAGTACTGCTCCACATACAAGGGCACCCTCATATGTAAAAGAAACACTTCTAAAGCTTAAATAATATATTAAACCCCACACAATAATAGTGGGAGACTTCAACACCCCACTCTCACCACTGGACAGATTTGTCAGTCAGAAAATTAACAGAGATATAAGGAAACTAACAGATGTTATGACTCAACTGGATTTAACAGACATCTATAGAATATTCCATCCAAACATAAAAGAATAGACCTTCTTCTCAGCACCTCATGGAACCTTCTCAAAAATTGACCGCATATTAGGCAACAAAGCAAACCTCAACAAATACAAATAGTCGAAATAACCCCATGTATCTTATCAGATCACCATGGCTTAAAATTAGAATTCAACAGCAACACTAATTCCAGAAAGCCCACAAACACATGGAAATTAAACAATGCTCACCTGAAGCATCAATGGGTCAAGAAAGAAATGAAGAATTAAAGACTTCCTAAAATTCAATGAAAATGACCACACAACATACCTAAATTTATGGGACAAAAAGTATTAAGAGGAAAGTTTATAGCACTAAATGCCTACATAAAGAAGATAGAAAAATCCTACATTAGTGAATTAACAAAATACCTGAAAACTCTAGAACAAAAAGGAGCAAACTCACCAAGGAGAACTAGATGGCAGGAAATAATCAAATTGAGAGCTGAAATCAACAAAATAGAATCATCATCAACAACAACAAAAAGCAATACAATGATCAATGAGATAAAGATCTGAAATCAATAAAATAGACTAACCAAAAGGCAGAGAGAGAACATCCAAATTAACAAAATCAGAAATGAAAAGGGGGGCATAGCAACAGACATGGAGGAAATCCAGAGAACCATGAAGTCATATTTTGAAAACCTGTACTCCAAAAATTGGAAAACTTAAAGAAAATGGACAATTTTCTGGATAAATACCACTTACCAAAATTAAATCAAGACCAGATAAGCAAATTAAATAGACATATAACTGCTAAAGAAATAGAAATAGTCATCAAAAGTTTCCCAACCAATAAAAGCTCAGGATCAGATGGTTTCAGTGCAGAATTCTACAAAATTTTCAACGAACGACTACCAATACTCCTTAAATTGTTCTACACAATAGAAACAGAAGGAACATTGCCAAACTCTTTTTATGAGGCTACAACTATCCTGATACCCAAACCACACAAAGACATTATTAAGAAAGAGACTTACAGACCAATCTCACTCATGAACATCAATGCAAAAATACTCAATAAATTACTGGCAAACCGAATCAAGAACACATCAGAAAAATCATCCACTATGATCAAGTTGGCTTCATCCCAGAGATACAGGGATGGTTCAACATACAAAAATCTGTCAATGTAATCCACCATATAAACAAACTGAAATAAAAAACCCACATGATCATCTTGTTAGATGCTATAAAAGCCTTTGACAAAATCCAACATCCATTCATGATAAAGGTCTTGGAAAGAGCAGGGATTCAAGGAACAAACCTAAACATAATAAAGGCAACATACAGTAAGCCAACAGCCACCATCAAACCAAATAGAGAGAAACTCAAAGCAATCCCACTGAAATCAGGAACAAGACAAGGTTGTCTACTCTCTCTCTCTATTCAATATAGTACTTGAGGTTCAGCTAGAACAATAAGACAACAAAAGGAGATCAAGGGGGTACAAATCAGAAAAGAAGTCAAACTCTCACTATTTGCCGGCGATATGATAGTCTACATAAGCAACCCCCAAAATTCTAAGAAACTTCTACAACTTATAAATACCTTCAGTAATATGGCAGGATACAAGATTAACTCAAAAAAATATCAGAAGCTCTCCTTTACACAGATGATAAATGGGCTAAGAAAGAAATCAGAGAAACATCACCCTTCACAATAGCCACAAAAAACATAAAATATATCAGAGTAACTCTAACCAAACAAGTGGAAGACCTGTATGACAAGAACTTTAAATCTCTGAAGGAAGAAATTGAAGAAAACATCAGAAAATGAAAAGATCTCCCATGCTTTTGGTATGTAGAATTAACATAGTAAAAATGACAATTTTACCAAAGGCAATCTACAGATTCAATGGAATGCCATCAAAATCCCAATGAAATTCTTCACAGACCTCGAAAGAATAGTACTCAACTTCACATGGAAAAATAAAAAGCCCAGGACAGCCAAAACAATCCTGTACAATGAAGAAACTTCTGGAGGCATCACAATTCCTGACTTCAAACTCTACTACAGAGGTACAGTACTGAAAAAAGCCAGGTATTGGCATAAGAACAGACAGGAGAACCAATGAAATTAAAACAAAGATAAATGGTGCTGGCATAACTGGATGTCAACATGTAGAAGAATGAAAATGCATCCATATCTATCACCATGCACAAAACTCAAGTCCAAATGGATCAAAGACTTCAACATAAAACTAACCACACTGAACTTCATAGACGAGAAAGTGGTAAGTACACTTGAATGCATTGGCACAGGAGACTGTTTCCTAAATAACCCCAGTAGCACAGGCACTGAGAGAAACAATTAATAAATGGGACCTCCTGAAACTGAAAAGCTTCTGTAAAGCAAAGGACATGGTCAGCAAGACAAAATGGCACCCTACAGAATGAGAAAAGATCTTCACCAACCCCACATCCAACAGACGGATGGTTTCCAAAATATACAAAGAACTCAAGAAACTGGTCATCAAAAGATCACATAATCCAATAAAAAAAATGGGGGTACAAACTTAAACAGAGAACTCTCAACAAAGGAATCTTAAATGGCTGAAAGACACTTAAGGAAATGCTCAACATCCTTAGTCATCAGAGAAATACAAATCAAAACAACTCTGAGATTCCATCTTACACCTGTAAGAATGGCCAAGATCAAAAGCACTGATGACAACTTATGCTGGAGAGAATGTAGTGTAAAGGGAACACTCTTTCATTGCTGGTAGGAGTGCAAACTGGTACAGCTCCTTTGGATATCAGTATGGCAATTTCTTAGAAAGTTAGGAAACAACCTACCTCAAGACCCAGTTAATACCACTTTTGGGTATATTCCCAAAGGATGCTTAATCATACCACAGGGACATGTGCTCAACTATGTTCATAGAAGCATTGTTTATTATAGCCAGAACCTGGAAACAACCTAAATGTCCCCAAATAAAGAATGGATAAGGAAAATGTGGTACATTTACATAATGGAATACTATACAGTAAAAAAAATAATGACATCTTGAAATTGTGGGCAAATGGTTGGATCTAGAAAACATCATATTGAGTGACTTAACCCAGACCCAGAAAGACAAATATTATATGTACTCACTCATAAGTGACTTTTGACATAAAGCAAAGAAAGACCAACCTACAATTCATAATCCCAGAGAACCTAGACAACAAAGAGGACCCTAAGAAAGACATACATGGATCTAATCTACATGGAATGTAAAGAACAACAAGATCTCTTGAGTAAATTGGTAGCATGAGAACTATGGGAGAAGGTTAAATAGGAGAAGAGTGGAAGGGAGGGGAGTGAAGAAAAATATATAACTCAATAAAAAGAATTTAAGAAGAAAGTAGAGACTGTGGAGGAAGTATGCCACTGGGGACAGGCTTGAGGGTTTGTAGCCCTGTCCCACTTCTAGTTTGTACTGTTTCTGCATGTCATGAACGATGTTACCTTACAACTTCCATGCCTCATTTGCCCTGTGGACTCTCCCCATGGAACTGTAAGTGAAAAGAAAGCTTTTCTTCCATAATTTGTTTTTGATCATAATATTTTATCATAGAAACAAAAAGTAAAAATCTGTGTGTCTATTCATCCCAGACAGCACAACAACAGACCAAACAAATGATCTAGTTGTGTGAGAGAATTGTCTGTATTCTATCAATCATATTTTAATAAAATGCTGATTGGCCAGGCAGGAAGTATAGGCAGGTCAACCAGACAGGAAGTAGAGGCAGGGCGATGAGAACAGGAGAAAGCTAGGGAGGAGGAAGCCCATTCCCCCAGTTCTGCCCAGACCACCGGAGAGGCAAAGTGTAAGCTGCCCTGCTGAGAAAAGTTCTGAGCCATGTGGCTAACATAGATAAGTAGCCTGAGCTAATGGGCCAATCAGTTTATAATCTTATGGAGTCCTCTGTGTGATTTTCTTTTTGTCTTGCCGGTTGTGGGGTACCGGGCAGGACAGAAACCCCAACAAGCCGGCCCTCATGTTAGAGTCTACACAATCTAGCTTGTGGCATTGAGCTCACATGGGTTAGGAGTTATTTGTCGAGACATGAGTGACTTAACGGCAGCTGCATCCCTGAAAAGTCCACACCCAGCATGGACGATGACCCCAAAACTCTATTCCTAGAGTTCCTGCCCTACCTATAGCCAGCTCTTCCATAATCCTCTCTTCTCTCCAGCTATTCTTCACTGTTTATCTAACCTTGGAAAGGATCTCATTTTCTGAGTACCAGCTTTGTTAGCCCAGCACATTTCCATAGTTGAGTCTTATGAACTTCCTTCTTCCCTCATGGGGAATAACAATTCTCCTCTTATTCCCCCAGGATCTTACATCCTTTATTTGCCTTTTTTGAAAATTCTCTGTGAGTCTTGGAAAAGGTGATGGAAATGTCTTACTGTTGTCTTCCATTATGGCTGAGCAGTGAATCACTGTGCTTCAGTAACAGTCACCTGTTGTCAGCTGTTCTGAGTCATGGCTAGAACTCTCACCCACCGAGAAAGAATTCTCTCCTCATGAGAATAACAGTATTCTATGGGTGTAAGTAGAAATAACAGGCACATCACAACCACTTAACAAAATAGCAGTTGATTTCCTATGGGGGCCTATGATCTCTACAGCCATGGGTTTTTCCCCCTGGCTTCCAGTATCAGACATTAGTTAACTCCTGTAAAGTGGACCTAAAACCCAATCAGAAAGCAGTTATTTGTGATGGAGCCACGGTTGCGCCAACAGACATTTCTTGTCTGGCAAGAAATGTTGATAGTATAACATGCGGGGGCCAGCACTGTGTAGGAATGTTGGTGACAGTTCTTCCCCTATAAGCCTGTATCATCCTCATATCAGTCAGGATTCTCTAGAGGAACAGAATTGATGGAAAGAGATTTATTAGTGTGGCTGACAGAATGTGGTTTAGCTAGTCCAACAATGGCTGTCTACCAACAGAAAGTTCAAGAATCAAGTAACTGTTCAGTCTACAAGGTGGGATCTCTCTACTGGTCTTTAGTATATGCCAGAATTCCAGAGAAGTAGAGTAGTATCTAGTGATGGAATGGACTTACCAGTGAGAGTGAGGGCAAAGAAAGAGGCGGGGGGGGGGCTTCCTTCTTCCATGTCCTGTATATAGACTGCCTGCAGGTGAACCTTTTCACCTCAGAAAATTGGGATAAAAAGTGGATCGTCCCACTTCAAAGGATAATTGAAAAAAAAATCCCTTACATGTATACCCAGATACTTGAGTTTTAGTTAATTCCATATGTGGTCAAATTGAAAGCCAAGAATAGACATCACAATCCACCTCTTGCCAGCTTCACACACAATCATATCTTCTTATGCCATGCTTAATTTCCAAATGAAAACAATAACTATGCCATAATATGCTTAGTATGATATAATTTATAGGTGGACTTCTTTGTCCTGCCAGCCAGTTTCCAAATAGCAACACAGAGACTTATTATTAATTATAAATTCTTGGCTGATAGCTCATGCTTGTTACTAACTAACTCTTAAATTAACCCACATTTCTTCTCTACGCTCTGCCATGTGGGTCAGTACCTTTTCTCAGTACAGCAAGTTCATCTACTTCCTCTGCATCTCCTCATGGCTCCCAAGACCCCTCTCTTTCTTTTTTGTGTTCTCTAGTTGTCTGCAAGTCCCAGCCAACCTCTCCCTGTCTAGCTATTGGCCAGTCAACTTCCTTATTAAACCAATCATAGTGACATATATTCATACAGTGTAATGGAATATTCTATAATCACTATCAACTATCCCTTGAACAATTGCAAATGCATTATATATTTTTTAGAATAGGTGGTGATGTCCTTTGAGGGACATTATTTTGGTATCTCAAAACTTAAATATTACAACCACTGATATTCTTTCAATTCATGTTGTATTACATGATAAAGACATCAAAGAAAGAAAATACAAATATCTGTACAATCACATTTTTAATAAAATATGACAAAACACTCATGGTACTTAATTCTCATTTCTGCAACTGGTCACATGAACTTAGCTGGGATTTATAATTACCTTCTACTACTCACTCTGTGTTTCTTCCATCCTCAGCAGGTCTTGGCTCTTTTTCTGGCAGAGTGACTCATACCTTCATTCCTGAAGGGTCCATGCCCTTTGTTATCCTGCCTGGTTTAGGCTGTTGCTGTTTCCCATTGACTTTAATCACAGAACATAGCACCAAGAGATGCCCTAAAGAATCTCCTGCACTCCAGACATAATCCTTCTTACCTCCATTGTGGAGAAGCAATGCCAGTTGCTCTTAGTAATCTGGATCCATCACCCCCTTAACACTGCTTTTCCTTTCTTACTCTGTTGGCATAGAGCATCAGCAGTCCAAAGTGTCTCAGGAAAAGTCTGAACTTCCAACTCAATGGAATGTTTGTTGTGACTCCTGGCAGGAGTGCTCCCTCTCCGGAACCAAAACTTCTAGGCCAGGAGAACTTAAGGTCATAGGAACAGGAGGCAAAAATTTTCCTGCTGGGTCACTAGGGGTGATAATGGAACTATTCCTTTTCCATCACTCGATTCCTGGACCCATGGACCCTGGCTATGGGAGAAACTGTACCATATATTTTACACTGATTTAAAGCATGTACTGCCTTCTGGAGAACCCTGCCCCAGTTTTCCAGGTGACTGTCACATACTTGGCTCTGTAATTGTGTCTTTAAAATACCATTCCTTCTTTCTATCAGACCAGTTGCTTCAGATAGTGGTGAACATGGTAAGGCCAGTGGATTTCATGATTGTGGGCTTGTTGTTGCATGTCTCTGGCTATGAAGTTAGTTCCTTGGTTAGAAGCAGTAATGTGTGGAATACCATGTCGGTGTATAAGGCATTCTGTAAGTTCATGGAATGGTGTTTTTTTTGCAGAAGTATTGCATGCAGGAAAGGCAAATCCATAACCAGAATAAGTATCTACTCCAGTATGGACAAACCATTGTCCTTTTCATAGAGGAAGTAGTCCAATGTAGTCAGCCTGCTACTAGGTTGCTGGCTGATCACCCCAGAGAATGGTACCGTATCTGAGGCTCACTTCGAGCTGCTCTACGGCATCCCTGCATCCGTGCTCTGAATGTGCAGCTCCCTAGTGATGGATGCCACAGAATGATTTTGTGTGCATGCATTTCAAATGCTTACCCTTCACCCATGTGACCTTTCTGGTGAGGTTTCTATTTAGATCTTTTCTGCCTCCTTTTACTCAGGTTGCTTATGTTAGTTTGACTTGAAGCAAATCACGGGCACCTGTTATTTTTCTAATCGAAAATGTTAACTTGGTATCAGACTATTAACTAAAGTTCAAAGTCTACGCTAAAATAAAGACCAATTCAGGAATAGCTTCTGCCATTGATTGCTCCATAAGCAGGCGGTGTGGCGAGAGGCAGGACTTCAAAGTTTGCGTTTTAAGGGCCTTTGTTTCTTTCCTTTCTTCCGCTGTGGCCTCTCCTGTGTCTGCTCCATCTGCAGTTGGCTTTTTATCACATTGGCATGGCTGCAGCATTCTGGGCTGACATCCATGTAGCACCACGGTGGGAAGGTAACAGGCTAATCGTGTGCTTTGGATCCCAAAGGCCCGCAGCGGAGGCTCCTCATTCATCTAATAGAACACGCAGCATCAGCTGTGTGCTTGTGCCAGTTCTAACCCAGGTGCTGGGGAAACATAAGTGACCCAGACAGACGGAAGTCCTGACTCTCATGGGGTCTGCATTCTAGCCAGACAAGGAAGACACGAGTAAAGGAGAGAGATGAACTAGATAGTGGGTACATGAGGAGAAGCAAGACGAGTACAGCGTGTGGCTAAGTGCCGGATGGGGAGGGATCGCTATCTTCACAAGGTGCACGGGAGAGGTGGCCTTGAGCAAAGGCACAGTGGAGGTGAAGAGGGAGTCTTGCGGGCATGGCAAGGGCACAAGTCCCCGACACGTTTTCTTTTTATATCATGGTTTTTTGCTTCCCTTCCCTTGACATTTGGAATGGCTTGCTCCTGCTTTTACGTTGGGTTACTTTAAATTTCATGACCCCATGTTCTGGTCCCCTACCTAATTTCCTTCTTTGTCCCCTGGGAAATTATATTTGTTTCTATCATCCGCCCTCTGGCCATGCTGGTGAGCACGGACACAGATAACTCATCTGCTTGTTAGGGAGGGCTACCTCTTCTGTCAACAGATCCCACACCCCGTGCTCCCTCTCATTTTATTATGGTACCTTATGGGTCTTTAAATGAAAACATTTCACTTGTATACTAATTACCAAGTTGTTTCCAAAGGTAGCCCTGGGTTTTATGTCATATTACAGATTGCTTTCTTACATTTCCTGGCTTGCCCATTCTTAACTTGCCTGCTGGTCTTTCTTCTTATTCCATCATCAATGCAGGGCACATCTGGTTGACCCAGTAGCTCATTCCCTCTTGCTACCTTTCCATGCTGTGCTTTTCTGAAATCTGACATTTTTCCTTCGGGAAGATATAGCAGACTTACTCATCCAACTCGTATTTTTGTGCTAGAAACACTTCACTTCTTGGCTAGGTCGTACAGCCATTGTCAACATTACTCAGTAAATATAGATGGCCTTCAGTGGTCCGCCTCTGAGAGATTCTGCCCTTCCATATATTTGTCGTATTTGCTTTTCTGTGAGTGGCTCCTACTTGCTTTGTTGTCATTTTTTCCTGTGATGTCACCATCTTACTCATTTCAGGCTCGCGTTATCATGGCCAGTGTATGGTTGTGTATGGTGATATCAAATCTGTCCTTTGTTCCTTGTGCCATTAATGGGCTTTGTTGAGTAGAATGCAATAGCAAGTTTGTTTGTTGGGGCCATTTTTGTTTGGGGCATGATTGCTGTCTTGTTTGAGTATGGCTCACAGTGAAGTCTTGATGGTTGTGAAGCTGTGTGATGACATTCGGCGAGGCTCAGGTCACCTATTCTTGTTTACATCTTTTGTGTCCCTTGACTGGCACCAAATTTGCCCAATTTCCTATGAGACAGTAACTGGAAAGGCACATAAATATGTAGTTTCTAAAAGCCTTCATTCAGTTTGGAGTTAAAAAGGATACATGATAAATCTTTTTTTTTTACTTTTCATACATCATTTTCTATTTTTTAAGTGTATAGTCAAACTGAATACCTCAAATTCTGACTTTTAAGGCCAGATTTGCTTTCATTTTTATTTTATTTTTAAGGAGATGGACAGAACATCTTGTGGTGAAGCAGGTTACCAAGACTGAAAAACATGCAGTACCCAATGTGATAGATAAGGGAAATCTCCCACTTTGAGTCAGGGCGCCTAAAAATTGTTTTTGAACCCTGAAGAAAAGAATAGTTGCGATCATTATAGTCACTGAGTATGCCGCTGCCTCTGGAAAGGTCGTGTAAGTCAGAAACAGAACAGAACAACCCAAGTGTTCTCCTTCCAAGTTGTACATAGCCAGGCTGAAAGAATAGGCCCTCGATAGTGGTCTTAATGAGAAGGAGAAGGCTCTCGGAGCTTATGGAGAGTCGAAAGTAGAATGACTCGTAGGCACATCCAGTGAACCACTGTCTTCTGCAGCCCTGGGGACACTCCAGATGTTTCAGAGCCTTTTGCGACTGGTTGACTGAATGAACCATTTTTAGTAATGTCAACTTAATGATTGAGTTTTAGGCAAATGCATTTTAATTGGGAGTTTGCTCACTTTTCATGTTTTCTAAATGCTGCGGTCAGTTTTTGTATAGAAGTGATTAGGATGTGCACCCATGACACACTTTGTTTCCTTCCTGCCAGTCATAGCCTCCCATCTCATTCCAGTTAAAGCCAAAACAAACGGGCCACCTGCTGTTTCCAGAACCAGAAGCAGAAGCAATGCAGAGGCCCTAAATCTATCTCCGCTTATTTTTCTGTTTTGAGTCAGGGTCTCACTATTAGCCTACCCTGGCCTGGAACTCCCAGTCTTCCAATCTCAGCCTTCTGAATACAGATGTGCACTCTGCACTCCTCCCCCTCCTCCTTCTCTCCCTCCTCCTTCCTCCCTCCTCATCTTCCTAAGTTAAAAACTTTTGTAAAATAGCTCTCGGGGGGCCTGGAGATAGCAGTCAATAAAGTGTTTGTGGCACAAACACTGGCTAAATCCCCAGAATCCAAGTCAGATGATCCCAGCTCCGGGGAGGCAGAGACAGCAGTGGTCAAGGCCTAAAGGCCAGCCAGGTCAATTTAACTGCTGAACTTGGTACCAGTGAGAGACCCAGGCTCAAAGGAGGTAAATGATGATCCTGAGGGATAAATATAGGCAGGCATGTGAAACAGCTCCACCCATGAAAAATACACTGTGAGTGTATTAGTAATTTTAATTTTTCTAATAGACACTTTAATGTACAAATTTAAACTAGGTAAAACTAAATTTCAGTATCTATCATATAACCTATTACATAAAAAACTTTGTTTCAATGTATGATCAGTATGAAAGCATTGAACTGTTTTGTAGTCTTGTTTGTACCAGTGAATCAAAACCCAGTTAACATTTAGAGTACCTATAAAGTTTGAGTAGCCACATTCCAAGCAACTAGAGAGTCCTGTGTCAGGCAGAGTTGCTCTTGCCCATCCTTCCTCCTGCTGAAATTTTAGGAACACATAAAAATTCTCAAGTGTTCCTCTTTGCTGGATATAAATAACAGTCACGTGAACTTCTTGGTGTAATGCAAAATGGCTGTGTCACTCAATCCAATGTCTCTGGACAGAGGAGAGAAATGATGTTTGTGATTTGTGACACCTGAGAAAAAACTCCAAGTCCCACTGAGCCCTTACTCAGTGCCACTGGAGGCTAGGAGAAACCCTGGCTTTCAGAGTAGGCCATGGTGTGGCCTGAGCTGGGAGCTGAGAGCTGGGAGCTGGGAGGAAGGTATTTGTACTGGCCAGTTTTACAACAACCGGACCCAAGCTAGAGTCATCAGAGAGGAGGGAGAGTGAGTGGAGAAAATGCCTCCATAAGATCAGGCTGCTGGCAGGGTGCCACTCCTAGGCTGGTGACCCTGGCTTCTATAAGAAAGCAGGCTGGGTAAGCCATAAGGAGCAAGCCAGTAAGCAGCACTCCTCCATGGCCTCTGCAGAAGCTCTTATCTCCAGTTCTTGCCCTCGTTGAATTCCTGTCCTGACTTCTTTCATTGATGAACAGTGACATGGAAGTCTCTGACAAATAAACCCCTTCTTCTCGGAGTTGCTTTTGGTCACTGTGTTTCTTGTCAGTAACAGAAACCCTAACTATGACAATTATTCGTATTCATTTACTTTCCTGGCTCCTGCTGCACACTTTATAAATGCAGCACTTATCATAGTCAGAAAGACGGGCCATTAGCATGGGATGCTCTGACTGTTTCCACCCAGGCTATGTAATTCATTCCCTTGACAGCTGCTGTCCATCAGGAGCTGTTCTAGCCATAGCGTTGCAGCAGAGGCAGGAATTTTGTCTTTGAACTCATAGTCTAATAGATGGGAAGGAATGGCACCCAAAGCAAAGAGAAGGGTAGAAGTGCCCAGAGAGAAGTAAGGCAGGGAGTGCGCGGGGTCAGAGCTAGGTGGCATAGCTCCTACAGTGATGTCTGTATACACCATTGGCATCCAGGTAGCTCCGGGTTCACTGGGCTGAGAGGTGAGGGTTTCAGGTGAGAAATGATGAGGGCGCACAAGGGCTGAGTTTGGGGACTAGTACGGAGTCTGAAAGGTGAGTCAGGGAAAGAAAGAAGCCCACAATTTGGAGACAGGTTAGAGGTGTGAGATTCAGAGAGAGTGTGAAGAAAAGACCCAGGAGAGGAGGCTGGTCAGGGAGTCCTCGAAGCCACTCTGTGATTTTTGCTTGTCACTCAAGCGCAGTGGGCGAGATAACTGATGTTCTCACCCAGGGTCTGTGAATGGAGTTGAGGTGGAAAATCACACCCTTGATTTTCACAAAGCTGTACGTGAAATCCAGCATCTCCTTCCATTGTGAAAGGAGGCGACAATCCACAGTGGTGTCGCCAGCCCCTGCTGCTTCCTCCTCGTTTCCCTTCAATATTGCAGTTTCAGATATCTGCAGTTGTCACTCATTACTTATGCTCACCAGTGCAAAAAATTATAGTAATCAATAGACCCCCGCTTAATCACAACGATTTAAGTTCACCTGTTGTCATTCTCTGTGTCTTGACAGTATTCTGAGAAGAGCCTCAGGCATAAGAGGTCATGAACTCCGTTGTTACTGGGATTAGTGTTGTAGAGTCACGTGCTAGGACTCAGGATTTTAGAGGCATCACCTTGGCATCTCCATTGAGGATGGGTTGGGGGAGCGAGGAGGAGCACGCTGAGACATGGGTGCTGCTGTTGTCGCATCCCAGCGGTGGAGTAGGGATAGCCGGGGTGAGCGATGGAAATGGTTGGAGTCAGGTGTATTTTACAGGGCCAGCTCATCTGCTGTGTGGCTGAGATGGGCTATGCAAGAACGCCGAGAGGAAGCTGGTGATTTGGGCCTCAGCTGCTGGAATGCGGAGCTGCTGCCCACTCGGAAGGGAAAGGGGCCGCGGATGCCAAGTGTGCTGACGTTGAGGCAGTAGCATCCTTCAGATTAAGCTTATCCAAATTTTGTACAATATTTCACATCAGTTTCTATTAATTTTCACTTCAGGAACCTGAAACTGTTTTGGCAGAAACTTGGTGACTTGGCATTGTTCTCTACTGAGATTTTACTTTATCAAATAAAAGTTATTTTTCTCATAGGGACTTCAGCCTTAAGTGCTAGTTCATCTGCTGTTTATGTAACCACATCATTTTGGTTTGACTATTAGTTGCCATTGCCATTTCCTTCTTTTCCTTTTTCACTTTCTTTGATATTTCATACATACATACACATAGACTATCATGCATAAAATAATAGCTTATTGAGATGCAATTAATATAGCATAATGTTCTCACTTAATTGAATAATTTAGTGGTTCTTAGTAGATATACAAGGTTGTGCACCCATTACCTCTGTCTATTTTCATTTTTTGTCACCTCTAAGCCTACCCACGCCCATTGAATAGTCAACTGGTTACCTTGTCCCCACAGCTGACTGGTGTCCTTTCTACCTCTATAGACTTGCCTCTTCTGGACCTTTCATAGAAATAAAACAGCAAAATGTATAGTGTTTTGCACATGACCTTTGTCACATGTAACATACCTTATCACTTCATTACCTTCCGTGGCTGAATATTTCACTATGTACATTTGCTATGTTCTAAGCATGTATCAGTTGATGGACATTTAGGTTTTCCTTTGGGGTGTTGTGACTAAGGTGTTATGGACATTTTGTAGGACATTGTTTTCATTTCTTCTATTTCCCTAATACATTGGCCTTTTTTTTTAAACATTTGCACCTTTAATCTATCAGAACTAGATTTTTGGGCAAACTGTCTATATCAGAGCCAAGTTCTCACCTTTGTCTTAAAGATCGCTTATAATTATGATTGAGGTGATAGTAATTGATCAGGTTTTAACCAGATCATTGTGTACACACACACACACACACACACACACACACACACACACACACACATCTCCTTGCAAATAAACCATTTTGTTTATAATATGTAACCATGCATTACAATTTAAGCACAGATGTATGTTGTATGAGGCTGCTTGTTTGTTTCTGGCTTCTCAGCCCCGAAATAACCACATAGAAACTGCATTAATTAAATCACTGCTTGGCCTATTAGCTCTAACTTCTTATTGACTAGCTTTTACATCTTAATTTAGCCCATTTCCATTATTTTATATTTTATCATGAGGCTTGTGGCCTACTGGCAAGGTTACAGCATGTCCATCTCCAGTGGTGGCTCCATGGCTTCCCCCTGACTCTGCCTCCTTTCTTCCAGCATTCAGTTTAGTTTTCCCCGCCTAGCTCTATTCTTCCCTATCACAGGCCTAAGACAGTTTTTTTTATTAACCAATAGTATTCACAGCATACAGAGGGGAATCCCACATCAGATATTCACCACAATTAAGAGTTAATTAAGTTAGAATTGTTTATTATTAAGAAGAGCAACATTGATCTGTTTAGTAATAAAACTAAGTAGAGAAAGCAAGATATAGGGTTATTTATATGATGCACAGGCCCATTACAAAATAAAAATATGGAACTTGTCTGGCTGTGAGGGAGCAAAATTTTCTTTATGTGGGTTGACTGTTCCAATCCTTGGCACACTCTACCCCAAGATAAACTAAAATTCTTTTATTTTATTAAAATAAAAACAGCATGGGTAAGGTCACCAACCATATGTAGCATGACACTGCTTACCAAGGGAGGGAGCCATGACCAGAGAGACTTCACAAAGTCATGCACCCTATCCTCAACTTCCTCCATGTCTATGCCCCATCCCCCACTTCAAGTCAACAATGGCTTTAGCCACATCTTTGCTGCACCCTTCACATGGTTCTCCATCCAGTGTCCAAGGTAGATCTTGGTTGTCACTTATTTACAAAGAGAGGCGTTAGTGAGGATGGGGTGGTGAAGTAGGGAGCAGGTGGGAGGAGACTCAACAATGAACAGACAGGAGGAGGTGAGAATCAAGTATAAGTCATGGCCCCTAACCCCTAGACATGCTCTTTTGTCTCACTAAACTTCGCTTGAAGACACAAAATTACAGATGAACATGTTAAGAGTCCTAAGATGTCGACCTCAGAGAATCAAGCTCCAAGGATGGAGACCCTTTACTACGTGCAACTTTGGGTGGCTCTGTAGGGAGCATTCACAGAAAGCCAACCCCAGGCACTGTAATTTCTCCAGCATAAAATATTTCTTTCGTTTTTAATTTGGGAGAGATTGTAAGAGCCCGAGGACCAGAAAGTCTGCAGTGAGATCATGTTTCCTAGAAATGATGGAAGCTACATCCATGGATCTCGACAATATGGCTGCTTAAATAAGACCTGCACAATGAAGATGCCAATAGTCAGGCTATTATGGAAGGGGGAAATGTCAAAGGTTCCTCCCCCCAGATAAAGAGCTACAGTCTACTCATTAATGACTGCTGAGAAGAGAGAATTAGCCTCTCCCAGGGCTGAGCCCCTAATTGGTTATCCAATTCCAAGTGGTCATCCCTAAAATCATACACATACACACAATACTAAATGGACTCAACAGACCATATTTATGTATCTATGTATTTGTACGTATGCATAAAAGCAACAAAAAAGTGGCAGTGAATTTGAGAGTGAGCAACTGTGTTTGGAGGTACACAGAATGGGTGGGAGGGAGGAAAGGAAAGGGGAAAAATTATGTAATAATTTTAAATTTGGGGGCTGGAGAGATGGCTCAGCGGCTAAGAGCATTGCCTGCTCTTCTAAAGGTCCTGAGGTCAATTCCCAGCAGCCACATGATAGTTCACAACCATCTGTAATGAGGCCTGGTGCCCTCTTCTGGACTGCAGAAAGAATACTGTATACATAATAAACAAATAAAAAAATAATTTTAAATTTGTTTTTTTAAATTTGGGAGAGGCATTTTAACTCTCTGTACGCAATGTGAAATAAAGTATGCTGAACATTTTAAATCATATGTGCTAAATTATATGTATTTGCTAGATGGTGGTGGCTCATGCCTTCAATCCCAGAACTCAGAAGGCAGAGTCAGGCAGATCTCTGTGAGTTTGAGGCCAGCCTAGTCTACAGGAGCTAGTTCCCGGACAGGCTTCAAAGATACAGAGAAGCTGGTCTCAAAAAACCGAAAAAAAAAGTATTTAAATTATATATACTTAAATTGTAACTTCATGTTGTCATTGGTTTGTAGTATCAATGATTTTTTTATTTTATTCTTTGTACTTTTTGCTTACTTTTAGGTATTCTTGAATGAGGAGAGTTATTTTTATACACTTTTATTTATGTAACCTCAATGTTACATAGATAAACATTATCAGATATTATTTTATGTAAGTGTGATGTTATTTTAGTACTATAATCAAGAAATCTATCTCTGTTCTTGTCCAGGTCCATTAAGATAAGATTAGCCAGTTTTGTGGATACTGCCGGTGTTGAAAATCTTGTCAGCACCCTTGTGCTGAGTAGGAAGATACTGGATGATTTCAGCCAGTACACTGAGGCTTGTAGAGATCCCGTAAGTACTGCTGGTGGCTGCTGTAGCCTCATTTTCCTGGGCCTTAGGGACCATTATGACCCATGAAGGTTTGGGTCTGAAGCTTCCTTGAGCATCACTTAGAGAATCCTGTTGGGGGTGAGGAACATCAGAGGTGGGGTGAGGGGTTGACATATCCGCCTGTCATCACGGAATGACAGCTTAGGAATCCATGATATCTATGATGAAAAGTGTGATGCCATGAACTGGGTCAATGATTGGGAAATCTGGGTAGCTTGATGAGTCGGTATTTTCTAGTTAGCATTGCGCAGTGTTACCAAAGCATATGTGAGTAAACGTGTAAGAGTCAGTTAAAACAAACGCTTGGGTTTTAGCGCAATAGTGCATACAGTGTCCATCAGTAGGGTTGTCGGATGACGCATTGCAGCTAGCTCCAGGCACTACTAGCTGTGGAGTCTCAGAGGACAGTCACAATTCCCTGAAAAGATGCCTGCACACTTGTCTTTTCTAACTATATGTTGTGAAGACAGATGAGATTTTTTTCGTATGTTTGCAGCAAGCAGCATATTGCAGCAGGTTGACTACGGAAACTGATGTGCAGACTCTGCCGTCCACTAAGCCAGATCAAAGAGATTTGCAAAAACGGAAAGCGATGTCACTCGAAATATTTGTGTTTAGGAAAATACAAGGTTTATTTTGCTGAAAAAAATATGATTTATATATATATATAAATTGTTTTACATAAACTATATATTTTATGTAAAAATAAAATAAAATCATTATTGCTTTTAAATAAAACAGCTAGTTTAAAATTTCATTTTACTAATGAATTTTAAAAGCCAATTCATGTCTTTTCAGTTTTAATTTTCAATAGGAGTTTCTTTGGAGTCCTCACTGAGTTGATGTCCTGAGGTCATACAAGTTGGGAAGCCCTGGGGTAGAAGCGGGTTCTGTGTAAAAGGTACTGAGGTTTGAATCGTGGACTCATGCCTTATGAGCTCACTGACCCGGTTTCCTATGCCTTGTTATCTTGTAAATAAAATAGATGGGATGATAATTCTCACCTCAGAGCGTGGGGCTGAAGACGGAGCGAGCCGTGAGTGTAGTGCCTGGGAGTAAATGTTGCTGAGTGTTGGTTCTGTTACCGTGGTGACTGCAGCTGAGGCTGGTGGCTGCATCCCAGTCATGGATGCCCCAGCGGCTGATTTCAGAGACCTTGGTAGTGATGGTCTCCAGGGTCTTAACATAATGCACCTTTCCTTTGCAGGATGGAACAGCTCTGCAGGTGTTTGTAGCTGAAGTTGCGAATCAGATAGTTGGCATTGCGGTGGTCAGAATGGAAACGGTAAGTTAGGAAGCGGCCACTGTGATTGTGACTTGCTTGATTGTGAGTGACTCTCTAGATCATGAATCATCCAGCACATAGTGCCTCTTTGAAGGTTTTAAACTTAACATGAATGAATCCTGTCCCTAAAGTGTTTGGTCATGAACCCGTCTTCCACTTGGCAGCCTTTCGAGACTTTCTCTTTTTTTAAGTTAAAAATGTTTGAAATTGTCCGATGGAGTCCTGTGCACCTTTAATCCCAGCATAGAGACAGGTGGGTTTCTGTGATTTTGAGGCCAGCCTGGTCTACAGAGGGAGTTCAAGGACAACCTGATCTACATAGTGATACCCTGTCATGGAAAAAATGAACAAAGAAAACAGAACACACACACACACACACACACACACACACACACACACACGGAATATTGCAGACATGAAAAGATTCTCATTCCTAAAATTTTAATAAACTCCCATGTAGCACAAATTCTAATTGGTCTTAATGATAAAAAGCCAGAGTAAGCTATCTGGGGGTGAAAGCAGAAGGATCAGGGAAGCAGTGGGGCAGCTACGAGAGTTCTTACCTCTGTCAGTGCTTAGACCAAAGGGGCAATCCTGTCCTCGGACTGTCTCCTCAGACTGCATTGAGTTCCTTTCTACTCCTGCCTTATATTCCTCTATCTGCCCAACCATATTACTCCTGTCTCCACCTCCCTCATGCTGGGACTAAAGGCGTGTATCCCTACTGCTGGGTTCATCTTTGTGTGAGCTCTGTTTCTCTTTTAGACTGGATCAATTTAGCCCAGGGTGGCCTTGACCTCACAGAGATCCGTTTGCCTGCCTCAAGAACTGGGATTAAAAGTGTGACCACCACTGCCTGACCTCTGTGGTTAACTAGTGTGGCTAGTTCTGTGCTCTGATGCTCAGGCAAAGTTCATTTGTTAGATCATAAAATATCACCACACGCCCACCATCAAAATAATAAAACAACAACAACAGCAACCGCAACAACCTATCCCACGGCTGTCACCAAAGGATGACTCCTATAGTTGGTCACTCATCTTTGTTAGCATCCTTCTTCTGCATTCAGTTACGTGTGTGTGTGTGTGAGAGAGAGAGAGAGAGAGAGAAAGAGAGAGAGAGAGAGAGAGAGAGAGAGAGAGAGAGAGAGTGTTGCCAGTGGGTATGCCATTTTATATTTTTTTTTCTATTTTTTTCTATTTTTGCAGTTGTTCCAATACATTTATTACTTAGTAGTTCTTTCTTCTTCTTCTTCTGTTGACTTAAAATACTGCTTTCATATTTATTAATTTTCTATATTTCTGTGTCCATTTTACATTCTATCCCATGCTATGCATTTATTTTTTGATACCCATTATATTATCACGTCTTTAAAATAACTTTGAAAAATTTTCATGTGTATAGGTATCTGCCGGCATGTATGTCTGTTTACCATGTGCATGCCTGGTGTCCTCTGAGGCCAGGAGAGGGTGTCAGATCCCTTGGGACTGGAGTTACAGTAAACCACTATGTGGGTGCTGGGGTCCTCTGGAAGATCAGTCAGTGCTCTTAAGCATTGAGCCATCTCTCCAGCCCTTACTTCTGGATATTTAGTAGCAGAGGATGCTTTCATTGGTCTTCTTTGGGTTTGTTTGTTTTATTGAGATACGGTCTCAGATAGCTCATGTTGCTCAGGCTAGCCTTGTATTTACTATCTTGCCATGAAAGCGAATGTGAACTTGGACTCTTAATCCTCCTGCCTCCAACTCCCAAGTGCTGGCATTGTAAGTCTCTCACCACAGTCGGCTCTCATTTGCCTTCTTTATCTAAATTTTCTTAGATATGTCTCCCTTCGGGTCAACTTTCTAATACTGACCATGAATTGGCTATGCCTGTGTGAATTATAAAAGCAGTTTGTTTTCCTCCTAGCAATCCAGCTTTCTGTATTGTTCAATTCCAGGTTCTTTGGTAATTTGTTTCATACATGCTTTTGGGTTAGTGATACAGTTTGAAGACAATATAAGTTTGTCCCCTAAAGATACACACTTGTAAGCTTTTCCCAGCACGACAGCATCAAGTGGTGGGGACTTTAAGAGGTTATTGGGAAGTTGATGGGTCATTGAGGGTACTGCCTGTGAAAAAGATTAAGTAGTTCATGTGCGTCCTGGTCAGTTAATAAAAGTGAATTGATGCATGGGTGTTTTGTTCCTTGGTTTCTCTTTCTTCTCTGGTATTATGGTTTAAGGAGCCAAGGGTTCTGGTAATTCGCATGTCTTTAGGTCCAGTAGGGTATTCCCTCTGAGGTTTGGGGGCCTAGGGGAACCTAGATCTGACCTGGCATCTGGTAAAGTGGAAGTCTTCTTCCAAAGTTGTAGACCAGGATATGGAGAGGGGGTGGGGGGATTGGCACAGTGTGTGTAGTCTGGGGTTGTTGATTAGGCTTAAAGGGGTTTTGTGGGCAGTGGGCAGTGTTTCACCTGGGATTCTTAGGACCAGCCTGGCCTCCCTTAAGGTTGCAGGGTATTTGGCCGCTAGTATAGGGCCCAGGGGAGGGTGCAGTTTGGGGTTGTTGGGCAGACTTAAAGGGGTTTTGTGGGCAATGGGCAATGTCTTGCTAAGACCACTTGGGCCTCTGATACAGCTGCCTGGGCTGTGGGCCCTAGCGTGGAGCCCAGGGGATGCAGTGCAGTCTGGTTTGGATGGCAGGCTTTGAGACGTGTTAGAGGGCAGTAGGTGCTGCCTTACCTGGGGTTCTTAATAAATGTATTTCTTATTTGTTACTTGAAAATATCTTCTTGACATGAGTTTTCTGACTTCCTAATTCAGTCTCTGACTATGATTTTAATATATCCAGGCCTTCTTTTGGAATCTCTGTTTCAGAGTTTCTATATTTAACTTCCACGTCTTTCCCTTATTCACTTACAGTTTCTTCTTGATAACAAATTATGTTGTGAGCAAGATGTCTTTCGGGAGCCTGTGAGGGCGTTACATTGGTTTGGAAAGTTCTCCCCTGTCATGTGAATTATCCCTTTCCTCACTGTGGCAAGTCATGTTTCTCCCCTCTTGTCTGTCATATTAGTGTCTCACAAGTCTGTGTCATGAGTGAAAGATTGAATCGCCAGTGTGGGGGGCTGGCAAGGATGTGACTCTCCACTTCTTCTCCACTGCTACTGGCAGGGCTGCCCACCTGACCCATTGGGAGGTGGCCATCCATTCTTTCACTTCCGCTTGTACTCTGGGATGTAGTAGCCATAAGCAGGCAGGAACCCCAGTGTGGACCCAGATAAGAAGGTTTTAACCAAGCCATAAAGTTTCCTCTCACGGTAGCACTGCCTTATACGCTTGCCTCTCTTCTACCCCAGTATTCTTTTTCGAAAATTTAAATTAAAAAAATCTAAATAAAAAATGTTCTTGTTATTTAAGGGACTTGGGATGAGAGTAAAATTAGATGCACGTGGCCCATCTGCTGTTTTGAAGTTAATGACCCCCATTAGCTCCCTGCCTTTTCCTTTTCAATGATTTCTCAGTCTTGCCTATATCACTCTTTTTATTTTATAATGAGCAATGTTTCCTTGGTAATTAAAGTCTTGTGGTATAAAAGCCATTACAGGGTCAATGAAGATTGAAAGGCTGCCAGAATTGCTCTGGGTGCCACCACTTGCTGGGTGGCTGCGATTTCTGCTATAGTTTGGAACAGAAGCTGGGTGCTGGCGGGCTAGGGAGGGGACATTTGTATACATATTGAAAGCTGTCACAGCTTGCTGGTCACAAATTAAGTTGAGTTCTTCATATTCTTCAGTCTCTGTTCCTGAAACTGTTTTTTCATCTGCATTTGGTTTGATTTTTTTCATTTGGTGTGGCTGTTATTTATACTATGTTTGGATTTGCACTCAATAGGTTTACAGTAGAGACTTGTAGGCCATATTTGTCAAACATGAATTTTTCTGTCATTAAAGACAGTCACATGCACTTTGGATTATCCGTCTTCCTACCCTGCTCTCAACAGTGCACGCTAGAGAGGTGAAGGAGGCCAGGCTGAGTACAGTTAGCTCACATGAGTCCTGATTCCTCTGTAGTGTGAAGAGACAAAGGCCCATGAAGACAGGAGCACCATGCCCAGGATTTCCCTCTCTGAGGAAACACTCTTGAGTCCCTTAAATTGCCTCCCATTGCATAAACCCCTTACCTGTCACAGGAGCAGAAGAAGGGATGCCCTGCCAGGGTTCTTTCTTCCCAGCCAAGTTGTGTACTAATGGATATAACTCCAAGATGGGATATTTCTACACTGGCAGGTGGTCGGTAACAAATCCAGGAGACCAGTGAGCCTGTCTACCGACTCTCAGATACTTGTGCTCAGTCACTTGCCCTGACTCGCTGGTTCTTCTCGTGCCCAGAAATGTAACAAGACTGCTATGCCGAACCTGACCCAGCACCTAAGGTTTGCCATGTTGGCAGCAGCCAAAGACATAAGAACAAAATTCTTTAGCATCTTCCACAGACAGATCACCCAAACAAGCACATACTTTCTGTTTTAAAAGAGTCAGTAAGCCAAGCATGGCAGTGTGTGTAAACCTGTCATCCCAGAACTCAGGAGGCTGAGGCAGGGGGATCACTAGTTCTAGGCTAGCCTTGCTCACATAGTGAGTTCAAGGCGAGCTTGAGCTCCCTGAGAGAGACCCAGTCTCAGTAACCAAGGGCTGTGGATGTAGCTCAGGGGTAGAGCACTTGCCAAGCATGCGCAAACTCTCAGCTCAACCCCCAGTACTGCAAACGTAATTAAAGACAAGATGATGAATAATGGAAGAAACACACTTTTTACTATTGCACTTGAAGTGAGTTTTAAAAATTGTGTGTGTGTGTGTGTGTGTGTGTGTGTGTGTGTGTGTGTTTATCCATGTGTGGGTGCATATATATGTGCGTGCATCGGGAAGCAAAAACACAGCCTCAGGTGTTGTTTCTCGGGAGCCGTCCACCTTGTTTTTCAAGAGAGACTTTCAAACTGGCCTGCCATTTGCTGAATGAGGCTGGGTGGCCAATGAGCTCCAGGGATCCTCCTGTCTCCGTCCCCCAAGCCTTGGGATTAGAGTACAGACAGCAGACGCTTTTTTTTTTCCGGTATGGCCTCTGGGGATCAGTTAAGGTCCTCATGTTTGAATGAGAAGATCTTTTCCAAATAAGCTATTCCCCAGCCCCACTTAAGGGACTGTCCCGCATAGCTGTGGATCACAGCATGCACACAGGTACTTGGTTTGAAACATCCTTCCTCTGCCTCTTCCCTAGGATATAGAGTACATCCGATCTCATTATAACATCGAGGATTTCATCTACTTCAGCCACCACCAGCAAGAAGAACATGGGCGCTTGCACCATTTTGCCTTGAACCCTATTTTCCGACACTACACCAAGTTTTTCCTGAAGGAGATCTTCCGCTTAGGCTACAAGTCATGTCTCTACTACCCCATATACCCACAGTTCCGGGACAGTAAGGTAAGAGGCCGGCACGGGCTGCCCCCTCCTGCGCATAGGTGTGCACAGTGGTGTCCCGTACGTGCTGCATCTTGTTTGGTCTTCTCGTGAGGACTTTGACTGTAGCATGCAGCTGAGTCTCCATGGTCCATAGCTGATTAGGTCATTTGCTTCACTGTGGTGAAAGTCCAGGAGGTTTCCAGTCTTCAAAACAATAAGAACCAATGTAGTTAGACAAGGTGGTTGGTTTTCCTATATTGACAAAATGGCAACCGAAAACTCTAGCTGAACAAGACACAAACAGCAAATTATTTCTCATGGTGGGAAGCCAGCATGACCCTGTCATGTTCTTTGAAACAAAGAACCCTATAGAAATGAGTAAGATAAAGTAGTTCCATCCTATAAAATTGGTGTGCTACACAGTGCATTCTGAATAAAATTTATAACCATTTCCATAAAAATAATGGATGAACGGTGGAGATGTACAATTGTAATGGAACTCTGCTATAGGAAATACGTATGCCATTCCATCTAATGCTTGCTGTATTTCCATCGACTAACACAGCAACAGAGACCTACCGTGCACATGTTGCTTATATCCATCCAAATACCAGTTCATCTCACCTCACATCCTCCTCTTAGCCTGCTTTAGCTCAGGAGTGCACGTTTTACCATGTAGGCTGTGCCTTTGCCTTTCCTTTCTCAAGCTGTGTCTCATAGGAGCTACCGATACACACATGTAGACACCTTCACCCACGCATGTACTGTAACCTGGATGTTCCACAAGTAAGTGTGATTTAAGCCTCTGAAAACTGGTCCCTCGGTCACTAACAGTGGTCCCCAGCTTGGTGTGTACTTTCAAGGCGATGGGTTTCAACTTCGAGGTTGAGTAGAAGTTGTCCCTTTAGTTCTGGGTCATGACCTCAAGCTTTTCCACATTCTGCTGAGAGCCCTTGACACTGTCACCCCTTTTCTCAGTGTCCGTGAGGATCTAAGGGGAGTTTTCAAATGCTTGTACTTGCCAAAGTATTTCTCAGACAGTCTGAGTGCATTAGCACGTACACCTATTATAATAGCTATGCCCGTGTATCATCTTAAACAAAAGCCAGCTGGAGGAGTGCCCATGGGAAAGAAGGAAGAGAAACGTGGACAAGAGTTGTCGTGTGCTGTGGACCCTGCTTTCGTGTGGTTTTGTTTTGGTTTGCTGCTTGTCTCCCTGTAAAATGTAGCAGGCCAGCAAGATGATTAACGACCCGGAAGATAACAGTTGTACAGGAAAACCCTGGCCTCAAACAATCTCCTTCACTCTACGCTTGATTGAATACTAACTGTGTGACCTTCCAGGTGTGATATTAAATTCTTAGTTTCTATTTGCCACGCTGCCTGGATATGGCATGCCACGAGCAAAGTGCGCTTGCGTCCACAGTGCAGACATCTTGGGCATTTTATTGCGTCCGTGTGGAGTTAGGGACATGCTGCTTGGGAAGCCGCAAAGCACACTTGGGAACACTCTCCTCAGTCACACTGCCAGTTGATTCACACAGAAGACAAGAGTAAGACGCCGTCCCAAGTCATTTGAGTGAGAATTCCCAAATTCTGCCCCAAGGCCTCTAGCAGTGAAATTGAGCTGCTTGTATTTCACTATGGCAGTGGCTCTCTCTTTACCTCATGCAAGCATCTCCATCAGGACATAGACCAGTGGTTCTCAACCTGTGGGTCACGACCCCTCTAGGGATCAAATATCAGCTATTTTGCATGTCAGATATTTACATGACGATTCATACTAGTAGCAAAATTACAGTTATGGAGGAGCAATGAAAATAATTTTATGATTGAGGGGTCTCCACAACACGAGGAACTGTATTAAAGGGTCACAGCCTTAGAAAGGTTGCGGACAACGGACATAGACATTCACAGACATGCAAACCGCACACTGGCCAGGGTTTCCTGGGTTCTGGTTTTCAGTAACATGTGAAGTCAGGGTGTGAGGTGCAGTGGTGAAGGATTTTTGAAAGCTCTTCTGTCTGGGCAGTGGTGGCGCATGCCTTTCATCCCAGCACATGGAAGACAGAGGCAGGTGGATCTCTGTGAGTTTGAGGCCAACCTGGTCAACAGAATTAGTTCCAAGACAGCTAGGACTGTTACACAGAGAAATCCTGTCTTGAAAAAACAAAAACAAATAAATGAAAGCTCTCATGGAAGCTGATATAAATGCCCATGGCTACTTTAAAATGGCACACAAGTCATATGCAAACTGTTAGATTTATTAAGATACATCTAATTCTGCTTTACTTTTTTTCTCTCTCTAGCTTCAATTCAATAAGTAGATACATTATTGCCAGTTTGGCTTCTTCACAGTTTTACACTTGAGGGTTGTATTGATAGGTTTTGTGTGTCAACCTGACGCAAGCTAGTGTCATCAGAGAAAGGCGTCTCGGCCGAGGGAAGGCCTCCATGAGATCCAGCTGTATGGCATTTTTTCATTTAGTGATCAATGTGGGAGGTCTCAGTCCATGGTGGGTGGTGCCATCCCTGGGCTGCTGGTCCTGGGTTCTGGAAGAAGGTGGGTTAAATAAATCATGTGTAGCAAGCCAGTAAGCAGCACTCCTCCATGGCTTCTGTACCAGCTCCTGCCTCTAGGTTCCGGCCCTGTTTAAGTTGCTGTCCTGGCTTCCTTCTATTATGATATGAAAGTGTAAGCCAAATAAACCCTTTGCTCCCCAACTTTTTGGTAATAGTTTTTCATTGCAGCAATAGAAACCCTAACTGTGGCAAGGGTAAAATGGTTTCTTGGCCCTGAGTTTCTTTTTCTTTCTTTTGTTTTTTTTTTAATAATTCCCAAGATTTCATAAATGTGAGAGTCACTGTTCTCTGTCAAGTTTTAAAAACTCAATAAAATTAATATTTAAAGCACCGTTGTAAAAATTGTTTATCTCTTTCAACAAGCATAAATCCGGTTCATAACTTCATCACAATACAAATCAAAATCATTCGATCCTCTTCTTGATCCCCACATTCCAGTTTTATTCCTTCATTCTAAGACCCTTATTTCATTTTTTAAAAAAGCCCCAGTGAAGTTGCCTGAGTGCTTTCACATCTGGCCTATGCTGCCCCCTGGGTGGCATTTTTATCTACGTGTGCTAATGCAGCTTGTGCCAGACACACAAAGGTTAACAGGACTCGGATAACACAGCTTAATGGGGTCAAATCAAGCTGATTCACGATCACTATGGAGAAGAATATTCTCCTGGGGGAAATACTTGTACTGAAAAATCCCATAAACCAAACCACTTGTTTATCTGTCATTCCCACAGAGATAGTAATGTAATTACTCTCGTAATTATCTTCATTAGTGTCAGGCATTATCTACAATTCATTCCTCTGCTCGAAGAGTATGTTTGTTTATTTGCTGATTTTTTTTCCCCTCCCCTCTCTGACTTGGCCGAGCGAAGAGTTTTGTATTTGTCAAGCAGTGTGCAGACATCTGCGCTGTGCGCCTCTGACATTCTCTCCCCTAAAGTAGAGATTGCTGCCTTTCAGATCCAGAACTCCTACGCCCACTCCCTGACATCTGCCCTTCATTACTTGGTTCCCGTGCGACCACGACGACAGATTGTCTATCCTCTGGAAAAGCTTGGCATAAACGCCCCATCAAAGGAGGTCTCCAAGGATCAGGTGGGTAGCAGGGCGGCAGGCAGGGAGGCACGGTGCCAGCTCCCGCAGGCTTGGCAGATGGGGTGGCAGCCCTGTCTTCACCGAGCAGGCTGCTTCTTAATTACAGGGAACCTGGCGCTCATACCCTTACAGGCGGCGCCCTGCATGGGCTCCCCGCAGCCTTGCCCTCAAGTGGTTATTTCACCGTAAGCCTAAAGCAGTAGCCACATCCTCCTTCAGAGGATTCAGCAGGGACACCCTGTGTGTTGTTGCTGGTCCTTAGACAAATGAGTGGCCTAGAGCCATCCGCACCCCCAGCATATTTTATCTTCCTTCCCTGTCCTCAGAAGAATCCCCCTTTCAATTGGTTGCTTGCTTTTTAGTCAGTCAGTGGTCTTCTTGCCGTTAGGACAAAGCTGCCAGAGAAATGCCATGTTGGAGGTGTTTCGTCTTAAGCTGGTGTTGATTTTTGTTTTGGATTTCTAATACTTGCATAAAAAACTCCTGTGGGATATCAAAATGAGTAACAGGCTTGTTTATTTTACCCTCCTTGAGGTAAAAACTAGTCCTGGAATGCCTTTATGACCAGACAAGAAAAGGGCCTAGTATCTGTGTGTCAATGTTCATGCATGTGAACACACAGTCAGCTTTTGTGATTGTTGTAATTTAAATGGAAAATGTAAGCTCTCAGTGTTTTGGGTACTTTGAGTTTAAAAGCAAAATATCCTAGTGGCTAAGATTTGCTCTTCCTAAAAGCCAAAAAAGGAGAGTAAAAGTTCGAACATTTCAAACATTAAGTCCAGGAACTGTTCCTCAGAGTTGAGGGATCTCTTCACAGGAACGTATGAATGATGCCCCCAGCTCGGCTTCACACATGGGTGGGGACTACCTACCCCAGTCCAGAGGCCTCAGTTCTTTGGAATTGAGGCTGCTTCAAGTCTGACAGGATCCTTATATTGGTAAAATAACAAAATTTATATTTATTTTCTAACAATTATGCATCCATATTTGAGGAGAGACTAAAAATGAACAGCAGGTTGGTTTGATTTTTTTTTTAGTTTTTATTATGGAAGGTAGTAAGCAGATATAATCATACAGAACATAGTTTCCTATCCCCCCCCACACACACTCCCTGTGATGAGAGACCTCTCCCTTACTGTTTTTCAGATTTCAGTCCGTCATAGTTTTAGCAAAATTAATTCCTGGAAAGATAAGATTGAAAACACAAAGACAGGCAAAATCCAAGTTCAGTTATGTCCCGTTCGATTTTGCAGACATAGAATTACTCTGTTGAATTACTAAAAGCTTCCATGTGCTTAGGTCTTCATAGACCAGTTCACACATGACTTCTTATTGCGAACCACACCTTGAGGAGTGCGGAAATCTGAAGGGGTCTCCAAGTAAGCAGAGACCACACCTGAGGGGACAAATTATGGGGTGGGGGGCAAAGACAGCAGCTGGTGAGCCTGCAGGAGTGGTTTCCAAGGAGAAAAGGGGACGTCTACGTTAGGGTGAGTTGGTAAGGCCTGATGGGACTTGTTAGTCAGTGTAGCCAAATAATGAGTTTTGATTGCTGGACCTTGGCGTTTTGATGATCAGCCTCAGGAATGAGTTAGGCGTAAGGTAGTAGCCACATAAGTGAGTGGACCTTGATGGCTAGCAGGAATGTAATCTAATGGTTTAGCAAGGGAGAGGGCAGTGGGAAGAGTAAACCTGCTTACACCATGTTTGTAGTCCTGGGGCCCGTGATAGATCTCTTAAAACTCTCCATATACACAGCACCCGGAGACAGTCATTTTCTATTCTTGGCCAGTTGGTATCTTCCTTCTCCCCACTTGCTTCCCCTTCCTCCAGTATCATCTGGAAGCAAACACCATGGGCAGATTCTTCATATTACCAGTATGTGGGCATGTTCTTAATGTCAGGGTCCACTGCACTCTGAAGGTGAGATATACAGGGGCCCACAAGGAGGACCAGGGCCCTGTTGCATTGGGACATCCTGGAACCAGACATCAAGCTTGGTGTAAAGATAGCAATTTAGGGTCAGAGAAAGCAGCTGTATGCTGTATCTGTCTCGGAAACAGCTTCCATAATTCTGATTAGAAGCACGCACATGTGTGTCTGTGTGTGTACCAGATCCGGTAAAGATGATAGATGTCATACCTTTGCAACCATTGCCACATGCCTTCACATAGACAGGGCTGGGCCTTTTGTGTTGTTGGGGCTCCCGTGACTTCAGCCAGCACTTTCATGGAATGAGTGGGGTGTTCAAGCTGTCGGGGAGGCTTGCAGAGCTGTTGCATGGTGTATGAGCATATTGTTCCAAGCATGCAAGACGCTCCTGCCTTTCCTCTGCCTGCCTCCAGGAACCTCTGGAACTGAGCCATGTTGAGATGAGCTGGAGCTCCAGGTGGAGAGAAAACATTTTGTTCATTAAAAAGGATCCTAGCATTACTTCTGCGGTTGGCGTGATTTGAAATCCTTGCCTTCCCTGCTCATGTCAGAATGTGTGACTCCTTCTCCTTCTAGAGCCCTGGCACATGTTGAGGCACAAGGGAGACAAATAGTTTAAACCTGAGTTCCAGGAAGAAAAGCCCTCAATGGGCCGGTGAGGAAAGCGATGGTGCGGATGTTTGCCTGTTGCACAGTCCTAGTTCTGTGGCATCTACAGTGTTGGTGAATTCTGACTGTCTAAGAGCTGCATCTACCGCTACTGACCACATCCAATCTTGATTTACTAAGATTTACTAGATTTACTAAGGGGATTGGGAAAGGCGATTGGTGGCATTTACCCTGTACAGTGTCTGGAGTTAGATCATCAGCTTTGCATAAAATGAAGAGCTGTGAGGGTTTCAAGACCAATGAACAGTGTCTGGGCTGGGGCCACAGCTCAGTGGAGGAACACTTGTTTAGAGTGTGAAGGGTCTTCTCTTTGATCTCCAGCACTTCCTCAAACACACACAGTAGCGACACTAAACTCGAGTCACAATTTTGAAAATGTAAAGATCCTATTCAAAGGATCAGCAACATTATAACCCACATAGAATGGACCTAAATACCCCAACCTTGAGGTGCTGATTTATATCATTTAAAGTTGTTTTTTTTTCTTTTTAAAAAATAATTTTAGATGAGTTCAACATTTTAAGCAATTGTCTGAGAAAAGTTGAGCCCAATATGGTTGTTTGGGAAATAATTTCAGTGTGGTCCAAGTATATCCCTATCTGAGAAGAGAACTAGAAAGAATTCCTATGGCTGAACCATGCAGGGCTGACAGTTACCATTTCTCACCGATTTCCCTTTCCTTTGTAAGTCTCATATCCCCCTGCCACATGCAGCAACTTCTGCACCCCCCTGGTTCCACTTGTCTCCAGCCACTTGCTTCTTATGCCTTTGACCATGCTTAGCCTTTGACCATGCTTAGTGCATCCCTGAGTGGCTGTTCCCTTGCTTTCATCTAGGAAGCCGATCTTCAAGGGGACAGATCACCTCAGGCATGAGGAATGGGATAGACCGCGTTTCATCTCGGTGGGTTGCCAATTTGAATCTGGCATAAGGCAGCCGTGACTGAGATTCATCTCTGTATGGATAGAGCAGTGTGCCCTCCCCTCCCCACCCTGAGGCCACGGAACTTCTGCCTGCTTTGGGTAGGCACCTTCCCAGGCGCTTCTCCGTACGGACAGCTCACTTCAGAGCAGGCCATAGGAAAGCACCCGAATGCATTCATTTCCTCACACCTTCTAGAAGCTGATTCCCAAGAGTCACAATAATATCTCTCCAGTTGAGCAGTAGGAATTCACGGAGAAGAGAGAAGGTGTTTCTTGGTCAAGATCATAATCTGTACGATAGGCCCGGAAGATTCCCATCCAGTTTGAATGCGTCATCTTGGTCTATTAGCTTATGTTCTGAGCTATTGTCTGGGGATCTTATTAAATGGGTCATCATAGCTCACCATCACTTCCACTGTGATCCTGAGAAATACTCGAAATTTGCCCGAATTCTTTGTGCAGACAAACTAAAGATTGGAGTGAGTTGCCTTTCTCTTACTTAGGAGATCTGTGGAGAAGCATTTTTCTTTCCTGCCTGCACCCTAGAGGGATTTGAGTTGACTCTGTTACTGTCAGTACTCTTGGGGAAGTCGACTTACAGTTTACATCACAGTATATTTATTTTCTGTTTAATTTATTTCTTTTGTGTGTTTGGGTATTTTGCCTGCATGTATGTCTATACATCATATGCACGCAGTACCTATGGAAACCAGAAAAGAGTGCTGGATCCCCTGGAGCTGGAGTTACAAACAGTTGTGAGCCTCCATGTGGGTGCCGGGTGCCAGGGGAACTGAATCCAGGTCCTCTGTCAGAGCCATTTTCCCTGCCCCGTACTGAGAGTATTAATGGAGGTAGATGGGGGAGGGGAAGGATAGTAAAAGCTAGGACTCAAACCAGGATTGAACCTATGTCTGTAGAATTCTTGTGGTCTCTGTACTTTTTGTTCCAGGTCCTGCTTCCTCTTGGGGAGGAGTAGCAATGATTTATAACGATAAACTCCAGAAATTCACTATCTTTATTATTCACCAAAGTTCTTAATGGTCTATTCTAACTATTTTTTCTTCACCTTGATTTATGGTGGTCATAGAATGGATGCATGATATCCTTCCCCTCCTGAGAAATCATACTTTCACAGTGATCAGCTCTGATGTTATTGACAGTCTGATGAAATCCAGACTAACTTCTTTGGAGGCCTCCATTTGGATTCTGTGTGTTTGTTTTCTCCACATCTCTCTTTGTCCTTCTACAAGGAAAATTGGCAGTGTTTCTAAGCTTTCCACCCCTACCCCCAGAGCTAAATGTTGGCCCGCCCTTTCCCGGTATGTGATCTCAAGAAGATGTCACTGGCTGGCATTCAGTTACCCTTTGAATTGCCCCTTTTCATCCGGGCTGTTCTTCCCCAGTCCAGCTATAATTACCATCTGATGGACGGTTACTGGATCCCGTTGCACGTGGGCATCTGCTGCCTTGGGAAATTGCGTTATTCTCCCAGCACCTGCTAGGTTCTCCCTAGCGTCATTGTTTCCCAGGCCCTTCCTTTAACCTGGTAACGGTCACTGACAGTAGTCAGCCTTCCCTTGGTTGTAGTTGTGGTTGAAGTGTCTTGTGTGGTTTTTTAAAAAAACAAACAAACCAAAATCCACAGTTCTCTAGTCTCTCCTCGGAAGATGATTCTAAAATCGTAAACTCAGCATCATCCGTGTGCTGATCACTGTTAATGCCACCACGAGATTTCCTTGGCATGAAATTCACTCCTCAGTCACTACCAGGGTCTAGTTGGCTTTTTGAACCCAGTTCTCAGCCATTCCCTACATGGTCATGCTACTCCTGGGCAACATATTTCCTTCAAATGGTAGCGAACCCCTTTCTTCTGATTTGCAAAGAAATTTGCATAAACTCCTCCATGGGTTCCCTCTTTTCCTCAAATAATATACCGTCCATGTCATTTTCCCCAATTCTCCGACACTGTCTCATTAGATATAGTATGCTGCTTAGATGCCAATGTCAGGATGGCTTGTGAACCGGCAGTTTGTCCTCGTGACTGTCACCAATCTTTTCTCTTAGAAAGTGATAGCAGCCGTCCTCTCTGTGGCCGCTGTTTGCTGAGTTCTGGCTGAAAGCTTTGTATGAACTATCATATATAACTGTCACGTCAGCACTCACAGTTGTGACCCTCTTCCCCACAGAAGGGTTTGTGCATGTGTCACAGTGGGGTCACTTGTTCGGTCCTTCTGGCTAGGCGGATGCTTGCCCCAACTCTCACTCTTAGTCATGACTTGTAGACTTCATCAACTAGTGTCTAAATTCAATGTCATGGCCGTTCTAGGAAATGGCACACGGAGAAGGACAGCAGCTTGAAATTGACTTTTTATTTCCCTGACTTCTTTGACACCAGCCACTTCACCAAAACCTAACCTACAAACTTGCCCCCCCCCCACTTCCCTGCTGCCAGAGAGCATCTGCTCTTAGTGTCAACCCTGTACCAGCCTGACTCTGGCTGAGCGAGGCTGGGAGAGGCAGACATCTGGTGCAGGTTGTTGTGCTAGGCCTGTTTTGAGACACCCATAGATTGAGGGTGTCTCTAATTCTCTCTGAGTTGTATCAGCATGCTGTTACAAGCCTTGCAGAATTATGGTGGCAGCTGCCATGAAAGGGGAAAAATATGATCCCATATGGTGGTTATATTACAGACTCCTCAAGATTCAGCTTTATATTGAATGGGGCTCAACAGTGTTCTTTGCCTATCAAGGGAGTGCCTGGTGCTTTCCTGGGGGAGCTGGCGGCACAACTGGCAAGTGCTGGGTGATACTTAGGAGTTGGGATGTGAAATGATAGAAAAGTGATGAGAATAGTTTGTGAAACTGACTTCAGTATCTCAGTAGCATCATCTACCAATGCCAAATCTCATCCTCACTTTGTAGACTAAATGGTGCAAGACAATGTCCCTCCAACAAAATGTTACTGTGATATAAGTAATAATACGTTCAAGAAAGTAGATCTGTATACAGACACACACACACACACACACACACACACACGTGTCTTGGTTACTTTCCCAGTTGCTAGGATAAAATCCTCTGACGAAGACAACTTAGGAAGGGTTTTTTGTTTTGTTTTCGTTTTGCTTTGTCTTTTTTTCTTTTTGGTTATTTTGGTCTTAGTTCCTTCATGGTGGGGAAGTCACAGCCTAGGGAACTGTAGGCGGGAACTGATCCTGCCCCTGATGAAGAACACTGCTTCTTCCATGGGACTCCACACATCTATGAGGCTATCTCCCCCTCACACAAGTTTGAGCAGGAAGCCTGAGGTGAGGGGAGGTGGGGAACAAAGCGAGGAGCTCTCAGGACTGTGGGAACCGTCACAAGGCCACCTGCTCTTGTTTCTCTTGACTGTGTGTCCACTCACTGTGTCTGGGTTTCCTTCTGTACCCAGACACAAAGTGGGCAAGTCCGTGACTTTCCTGGTCAGTTTTAGCTCATTAAAGCTCCATGGGCCACTTCAACTCACAACACATGATTGTAATTCTATAAAATGTCCAATTTTGTTTTATGTAATGACAGAAACTCGATTTCCATGCAAAGGTCAGCCAGCCTCCCTGCCTTGCGGCTGAAGCCAGAGACCAGGGAGGCTCCTCTATTTTACCCGGGGCCCTCCCACGTTAACACTTAACTGGCAGTTTCATTCTTATTGTTTTTAAAAGCCGTTCAGTTTCTTCCTCTTTAGGAATTTAGGGATATTTCTGACTTTTCTGAAAATGGTGCCAGGAGAGAGAGAAACTCGGAGACCTCCAAGCCTACTCTCCACATGTCCTGCCCCGGGACAGTCCCGGCTGCGTGGGTAGGGCTCCTCTCCTCCTGGTGATCTTGTGGGGTTTCTTCGGAGACCACCCCAGCACTGGGACCAGCATACATGTATTCCCAGGCAGTTTATTGGCGCCTAAACCATCTCTGCTTCTCGATGCAGTGCTGCCATTAAGGACCTAAGCCAAGGCTCATCCTTCTGGGGACTGGCAGGTTCCACCAGTACAGGCTGCAGGCTGGTCTACCACACCCTTTTCTTGGCGTTTTCACTACAGGGTCCACAGGTGGAGCTTCTGTGATTTGAGGCTAAGACAGGGCCATCCCACCTCTTCTCTGCATGAGCTCTCTGGGCATAGAGCAAGGCAGTATTAAGGAACTCTCCAGGAAGCTACCAGAAGATTTTATATCTTTCCTTTGACCGTATATGTGTGTGTGTATTTATATACATATATTTTGTTGTGTATGTATGTGTGAGTATATGTCACATGTGTGCACCTGCCTTCAAAGGCTAAAGGAGGGCATTGGTGTCTCTGAAACCGGATTTAGGGGCTGTTGTGAGCCATTTGATGTAGGTGCGACCATCTCAAGCCTCTTGAGAGTAACAAGTGCTCCTCACTGCTGAGGTTTGCCTCCAGCACCCCTCCTCTGACAGTGTTGTATTGGGCAAGAGCTTTAATGCCATTTGGTCTGTACATTAGACTCCTCATTGTTTTCTGGATTTTTTTTACATTGTAGCAATGTCCCACACTATAGCTAAATCTATCCTAGATCTTACTATGTAACCCACACTGGGTTCAAAGTCATGACAATCCTCCTGCTTCAGCTTCCTTTCCTCCTCCCAACTATTGTAACCACTTCATTCTCTGTTGCTCAGAGCCTCACGTGTTTGTCAGGTTCTTACCACGGAACCACCCTCTCAGCCCTGATTCTGGTTTGGGAGGAGGGGCAGTTCTGAGGAGTGAGCCATTGTGTTGAATCTTCGGTGGCCCCAGTTGACATCTCTGTGATGCTATACTGACACACGGACCCATGACTCATCATCCTGAGCAATTTCCTTACATTGGCCATTGAAGCTTTTAATTCATATTTTCATCAAAAATGTTACTATGTCCATCTTCATTGCTTTAGAGCACATTTGAGAGGATTTCTTTTGAGTCAATTGCAGGAAATGATATTAATAGATCAAAGGTGAAGCTGCCATCTTTTAAATGAAAAATCATTTGGGGATTGAAAATGAAAACCTGAAATTCCTGACTTTGAAGGAGCATTCCCCTTGCCAGTGTGATGCTGTCTCTGAGTAAATGGTCACTGCACAGACATTGTTGCCTTGTGTTGTTAGACCGAGATTTGCCGGGCAGGTGGACACCACGGATAGTCTTCCATCTTCTCATTTTCCTCTAACTCAGCAGCCCCCGAGGGCTGACCCACTCAGTAGCAAATGATTTTATGTCCGTAGGCACATCTATTTGAAAGTATAATACATCTCCCTTTTAGTATCTCATGGAAATAATTTTGCATGTTATAACTTGTTAATAAATTCTACTTGAATAAAGGAGGGAAGTATAAAGGCACAGGAGAAAACACCTCAGAAGCTGCGCAGGCTTATGGTCGAATTGAGCTCACGCGGATCAGAAGTCCTCTGCAGCTCAGTGGTTTCTGTAAAATCAGTTCGAGTGTACACATTATCATCACTGACACGCTCGACAAATCTTGAGGGAGAATAGTACCCGAGCATCACAGGCAGAAGCTTAAATGGGCCCTGGGAAGGGACCTGAGACACGGTCCCCCAGCCCAGGGCTACCTACAGGGACCTGGCTACGGAAACATGGCTCACATTCCACTAGGTGTCTCCTCATTAGAGAGAGCTTAAGCTCTCGGTGTTCAAGTCTCAAGCTGCCACCATTCTCCAGAACTGAAGCGCTCATCCCAACATCAATCATTCCTCAGACCATTTTCCTCAAGATCACAGATGCCATGATTATTACTCTAACCACCCCAAGGAGGAAGAAAGCAGAAGGGATCACGTGAAACAGGGCTGGGGGAACAGAATAAACACGTTATGGAAATAACATGGGCGTCATAAAGGGTTTTATTGCTACTTGTTGGACTATTGAAACACGACTTGGCCATAGCACAGTAGACATGAGCCACACCCATTTAAGTGAAACTTGGGGTCATAAACTTCAAGCGTACACTGTGCCATTGCTCCTACTTCCTGAGCTGCTTGATCCCTGCCCCGTGTCATTAGCATTATCACCATGGTAGCCATTGCGTGTTTCGCCAGAAGGAGCTGCTTCCCAGAAGCATGCAACAGTCACCTTAGCAAAGTTCCACTCACCAAACCTACCCTCATTTCTATCACTACTTACAGGTCTTCAGGCTGGTGCTTTCACGGAGCCAGAATAAATGGTTACTTTCAAAATGGAATCAGGCACCAATGAGCAGGTAGTGAGTGCAGAATTATATTCCATAGATGGATAATTATTTCCTAGACAGACAGGACCAATCCCCATACACTGAGTGTTTGGATACCCTTGGTAGTAAAACTAAGGTTATGTGCCCACCCCGCCCCTTCTTTGACTTCAGTGACTCACCACTCTTATCATGTCCTCATGAAGATGGCAGAAGAGACAGACACATGTCCCTGATGTTTCCCATTGCCTTCTTAAACCCAGACAACTGTCTTCTCAGCACATGGGGTACCTCCTATGATCTGTGGGTTCTGCTCTATGGTGACTGTGTGCTGCCTGATACCCAAGAGGCTTGAACACTCTCTAAACAGAGCACTCTCTAAGCCTGTAGAGATCCTGGCCGCCCCCAAACACGAAGAGATAGAACTCCAGGAGACAAATTGCCCTGTCTTCTCTTTCCTTAATGGCTTATCTCTTAGAACCTACTCCATTGGATCCCAAATTCTAAAAGAGACCAAGGCCTCTGTGTCATCATATGCTCCCTGTGAGTTTTGCATTTTTTCTGTCTCTGTCTCTCTCAATGTGCAAAGGACAGTCACACCCAGACTTGGCCCTCAAGGAGTGTTTGCATCCTTCTGGTGAAGTGCATCTGCGTGTCATATGCCCAGAGTGTAGTGGGTGGAATTCTGTGACCTGCTCATGCCACCCTCATCCAAGCTCTCCCCAAGCCAGGTTGCTCTACCAGAAGTCATCCTGGTTTGTCCCTCCCTAGGCCTCCATGACCTGTTTTTTGTCCTTGACTCCGATTCACACATTCTACTTTGTACTTGCCCTTCATATCAGAGGGAAACCTGGGCCACCTGGCATCCTCAGCTCACTTAGCCTGGAGTCCCACATGCCCTGGTTGGACAGACTCTTTTGCCCACACCGTGGTCCAGCTAGGAGGCTTAGAATTGGGAACTTCATTGATGTCTTCTATTCTGTCACTGTTCGTTGGGTGCTGACTGAATGGTGGGCCCTGTCCTGTTCACTGATGATGCAACACTAAGAATCTAGCAAATCGCTGCCACTCAGAGTATGTGTCCAGTGGTGGAAGCTAGCAGGAAACCAACAGACATGTTTGTTCATACAACATGTCAGGAACTCCAGGTGCATCAAACAGAAAGCCAAGGGAAGTGGGGGCAGGTAAAATATATCTGTAGTGCACTGTATGGTGAAACACCCACCAAAATCCTAACATTCAGGAAACTGAGACAAGAGGATTACTACTTCAAATCCAGCCTGGGCTACATAGGGATGCTCTGTTCCCCCAAACAGACAGACAAAAGCAACAAACGAATGAACGAACAACAACCAACAACCTCACCCCCACCCCCACACCTCTGCTCATCGTCACTTCAAAAGAGCCTGCATCCTTGGGGCAGACATAGGGGTGGTAGCTTGAAGGAACAGATGCTGTCCTTCCCTGGCCCCTCGTGCAGGCACATTTCCACACACCCCATAAGTGCAGCACCAATGCCGCATGACTAATTTTAAAAGAACTTCATTCACAAAACCCATTAGATGTAGTAATTCCAATGCATCATCTTCTCCATGTGTTTTTGTCTGTCTATGAGATGTGTTTGTGTGTGTGTACCTGAATGAGAAAATGCATGTGCACATGTGTGAGCATACCTTGGAAGCCTGAGAGATCTACATTGTCTTCATCCATTCCCCCCTTATTATTTTTGTTTATTTTCATGTATATGGGTAATTTTTCTCTGAGTGTATGTTTGTGTACCATGTGTATGTCTGATGTCCACAGAGGCCAGAAGAAAGAGCCCCTGGGACTGAAGTTATATACAATTGTGAGCTCCATGTGGGTCCTGGGAATTGAACCCGTGTCCTCTGGAAGAACAGCCAGTACTCTTAACCTCTAACCCCTCTACCTTATTATTGAGACAGGGCCTCTCACTGAACCTGGGGCTCAGTGAGCCAGTTCAGCCAGACTGACTGGCCACAAGCCCCAGGATCCTCCTGTCTCATAGCCCTGGGATTACAGGCACCCTCTGCCTTGGCTGGCTTTGTATGTAGGCTCTAGTGATACAAACTCAGGTCCTTGTGTTAGTATAGTATGTATAGTATGCATTTTACCCACTGAGCCATCTCCAAGTCCCTCTAATACATTCTTAAAGCAAACCCCACTATCTTTTCAACCCTTCATGACTTGCTCAAAGTATAGCTAGTCCTATATAAATATATAATAGATATATAGATAAGATCATAAGACCTCTCAAAAATACAACTTAGTTTTTTAACAGTAGGCAGGGGTGGGTTAAGTCAGTGGGATCACATAAGAATTTAAATTTTCAGGTGTCCAGATACTTGGAAAAGCACAAATATCTTATCTCCATGGCAATTGGCTGCCCAGGAATTCCTAGGGAGGATATTGTATCTGTTGAAGAAAAGAAAATTGACAAAGTAACTGCCATTTTGAAGGCTCTACTTGACAGATGTGCAGAGTATAGAAATCTATGTATTATTGAATAATTCTTTTTAATATGCCTAAGAAAAAGCAATTTGTAAGCCTGTTTACATTGTCACCATCTGGGTGCATTCTGTCACCCATCTGTTTCGTGCAATTATGTAATTATCAATATAAGGAAAGAATAGGTGATATAATTAACAAGAAAAACTGGTCCACACTGGAGAGAAAAAAAATGGCATGCATCTGCTGAACGGCTTTTTGTTTCTTGTTCTTCATTGTTAACTGTTCTCCCCCGCCCAGCACACTTCAGGAGGGTTGCTTTTGCGATGGCGTGTGATTCATTCTCTCTCTCTCTCTCTCTCTCTCTCTCTCTCTCTCACACACACACACACACACACACACACACACACACACTTATGCAGAAAGCAGATTTTAAAAGTACTTAGGGAGCCAGTTCCACTGTGAAGGCTGCGTCAGAAGCCTCCTTGGTGTCGCGTGTGATTCTTCCCCACTGGGACAGACCTGATAGTCATTTCCAGAAACTATAGCATGAGCAGCTAGAGGTCTAGGAAAGTTGTAAATTAATTAGTGACAGATGGGAGGGTAGGGTGAGTGTGTGGCCTCTCACGGAACATTTGTTAGAAAACAGCTTTGGAAAAAAGAATTCCCATACTTAATGCCTTTGTTTTAATGGCAAGGCTTCGGCGGTATATGCCATTCTAAAATAGGCCAAAGAGTCCCAGTGGACTGAGTTAACGTCTACATAATGCCTCTAAAGTTCACCCTCGAAGAAGTTTCTTTGTGTCAGGGAGACTTGTGGGTCCATGCATAGAACTCAGACCACTTGGCTACACAGAGGAGACCTCCTCCCTCAGTACCAAAGACAGCTGTGGAGGGACAGTAGCCACCCAACTCTAAATATCTTCTCTATGGCTTCGAAACAGCAGTAGGTGGGTAGGTAGGTGTATTCATGAGAGAGCGTCTTGATCTCCCCATTCCTGTGATCCCCAACCTGACTCGAGCCCAAGATAAGATGGACACACCTCATAGAGGCAGCCCAACAGCACGGGAAGCCAGCACTGCAGATGCATGGTCTTGGCCAGATCTTGGATTCCAACCTCAGAACACAGAAAGAAGAGGGGACCAGGCCCTGGGTTCATTTAAATGACAGTTACGATTCAAGGTGCAGGCAGGACATCTCAAATTTTCCTCCACTAATTTGAAATTCATTTAGGAACAGGACTCAAATCCCAGTTTCCTGCTGGGTTTTCCAGAGCATCTTTTCCAACTTCCTTCTGGGCTGGGGTGGAGTCTACCTTTTGGGGAGTCTACCTTTGTCTGGTACATGTCTGATGGGTGATGGGGAAAAATGAGAGGAAAATCCATGAGTTGCAGCCCCATTTAAAATTTTACAGGCTCTTAAAGTAAACATCAGCCTTTACAAGGCAGGATAGAGGTCTCCTATGACGTCATGTCTTTATTTGAACCCAGGACTGTCCGTCTGTCCATCTGTCATCTGTCTGTCTTTTTGCTGCCAGGCAGTGCTTCACACTCACGGTAGGGCTTACCCCATGGCTTCTTTCTAGGGGACAATTTTGCACGTTGAGACTGGGCTAAAATTTCCTTCTAGAGTCCCATCTGCAGTGTGTCCCTGGATAGCACAATCTGGAGCCACCCTTTGCCAGCCAAAGGAAGAACTTCCTCAGGGCAGTCCTGGCTTTGCCCACCTTCCTTGTTCCACGTCCAGCAGGCAAGCAAAGTTCCCACCAATGTTTCTCTTTGTTCCTTTCAATCAAACACTATTATTCTTTGCTAACTCCTCCAAAGAGGCAGTAACCACCCTCCTTCTAGCTGCATTTTTTTCATTATTAACTTAAAGCAATGGCTACCCATAAGACAAACGTATAGAAGAAAATTACTGGCATGCTTGGGGACATATTTCTAAAGGAATAGGGATGGGGGCAAATGCAGCTTGGTTACTCAAGGGATTTTGTTGCTTTTGACTTCATATTCGTTTCCTTAATCCAAAATTAAAGTCGTTTAATTGCAACCATAACTGATGAATTCATTAAGGTTTTTTAAAGGGAAGCATAACATTTAAACCCCAAAGAACCTTTCTTCTGCCATTTATGGTGTTGAAAAAAGGTTTAAACAATTACTTTTTTTTCGCAAAACATTTTAGTTACAATGTTTAGTATTTAACAAAAGAGCTTAAAGTAATTGTTCTTCAAGAGAAAATTATTTTCAAGAGCTATTTACATATACATAGTCATGTTCCACCTAAAAAATAGAAAATTTGAAAATCCTTGTATTCTATGCTGAAACATATTAAAAATCATTAACGCTTAGACTGAATGGCTTCCATTCAACCCTCAAAAGTGGCATTAATTTTTCAAGTGGTAACTGTTGCTCAAGATGCTATTGTGCCTGCGCGATAAATGTTTAATGATTTGGTAGTACATGCATGGCTTAAAATCCATTATTTATGGCACCTTTGCTCGCCTGGCAAAGGTGATGAGTTTAAAGCCCCAGCAGTCATGCAAACACATTTATATGAAACCAATGACTGATAATAAATTTCCTTACTGTAAATGTCAGTGGGTTTCATGTGTTGCTGACATTACATCTTGTTTGGAAGCTGAAGGCTACACAGTTAGGGGACACGCCAGATGGTGTCATTAACACGAATGCTGGGACTGTTTACCACTGACATGCGTGTGAGAAATTAAAAGTACGTGACCTATCTTTACACCAACCCAAGTGGGATGTTAGCAGTGAGCGGGTGTTAATTATGGTACACTGTATTTGCCTCCTGCCATCCACTCCAAAGGATTTTAGGGGATTGAAAAAGAGGGAAAAAAATGTGTTTGAGCAAAAGGAGAGGATTCGTGTTTGATTCTGTGTTTGCAACGTGAGGCTTCCAGAAAGTCACACCTGCCATGGTGTAGGCATTAACCCTCAAGAGCAGCCATCCAGCTCCCATCAGGACCTCTCGGCACAGTGCAGCCTTTGTGCTAATTAATTATAGAACATTTTTTATCACTGTTTGATCTTGTTTTCAAAACTTTAGGTATATCAAACACTTAACTTGGGGGGGGGGAGGGAGTTTCCACTAGTCACGCAATTGGTGGGTCTTAAATAATGTCAGAATCATCAGGAATTAATTGAAAGAATGAGGAGGAAACAGGTGGGAATTTTTATGGCAGTCTCTTTCGTGCTGGGGACTCCTCATTTTGTAAGAATTAGCGGTGGGACTAAGACCCTTCTCTTTCCTGATCTGATGTGAACTATCTGAATAGCTGAGCTGGCCCGGCATCTTCTGTTAAGATGAATCTCTCACTTGTGTTCCCAAGAGCCACCCCCATTTGTTGTATTTCCCCTCCCTTCCTGTCGAGGTTTCTGCTTAGCTGCCTGCCAACCTCTCTTTTCATTTCAATTTAAAAGGAAGGTGGATTTGCTTTATTTCCCCCCTCTACGTCCTTCACGTGAACCAAGAGGCAGTTCCATTGATTCTGACCAAATTCCTTTGAACTTCATTTGTAGCCTTAGCGTACTCCATAGGAGTTTCCAGAAAAGCCCATTCTTTGAAAACACCCATTGTACATTGCTCATACAGTAGCCTGAGTGAGCCTTTTGGTATGCAAGTCACGTGAGAGAGAATCCAAATCATTGTTCACACTGAGATGAAAGAAGGAACCCTGATTTCTTGAAACAGAATTGAAGATACAGTTGGATGTCAACAGAAACACTGAGGCTGATCACAGTGCACAGAGGCACACACTAGATCTTAAACTCAGTCACGTGTGGTAGCCTGTTCACTGGACTGGCGAGTGTGTGTTGGAACACATCCAGGAGCAAACCTAAAGAAATGCTGAAGTATAGCAAGATTCAAAACAAAACAAAACTACCTGGGACAGCTTTCGCTTCGACAGAGATTCTCAGTAAAGGAGCGGTTCTCCAGGGCTGTCATTTTCCTAGCTGAGCCCCTGGGCCTGAACCCAGCAGTGCAGGGCTGCTCGCCCAGCTTGCACTGGACATCTCATTCTCTGCAGGACTAAGAGTTTTCGTTTCACTCCAGGTTCAGAGATGTGCCAAATACTGGCTAATGGGAGGCGGTGAAGCACTAACTGACCTGCATGTCAGCGTTCAGCCTTGGTCTGGCTTTTCCCTTCCACCCAGTGAGTTCTCGCCTTTGTCTGCCTGCAAATATTCTGTTGGTTTTTTTTTTTTTGTAAATCCAGCTCAGCTGTCACTTTCCCTGGGAATCCTTCCCTGACTTTTCCTGCCATCCCGGGCCAGCTGACTCCAGGGCTTCGCAGCTGAGTCCAGAACTGCATCCAGAGTGTGGTCTGCCTAATCGGCAGACCCACCATCCCAGGAGCTAAATGAGCATTTGTTCCTGTAATCCTGTGCATTTTCAAGTCATTCATTACACAGCAGTAGCTTCCCGATACACCGCTCCTCCTCCATACACTCTGTCCTCACCTGGTACAGTAAAAGCTATGCCTCATTCACAGCTCAGCTCTTAGGCCAGTGCGTATTATGTGCAGATGCTGTAGTTAGCCGATGGGTTAAGCTTCACGCTAATAGTTTGATGATAAGGTCTGTGAAGAGGTTTTTCACATGGCCACATATGCAGTCCACATTTGGTGTGGGAGGTCTTTCTGTCTATGTGTGGCTTTTATTGGTTAATGAATAAAGAACTGCTTTGAGCCTATGGCAGTGAAGAACAGAACTAGGTGGGGAAAGCTAGGCTGTATGCTGGAAGGAAGAAGGGCAGAGTCAGAGAGATGCCATGGAGCTGCCACTGGTAATAGATCTGCTGAAACTTTAGCCAGTAAGCCACAGCCCCGTGGCAATACACAGATTTCTAGCAATGGGTTCAACTAAGATGTAAGAGTTAGCCAGTAAGAAGCTAGAGCTAGTGGGCCAAGCAGTGATTTAATTAATACAGTTTCTGTGTGATTATTTCGGTTCTAGGTGGCCGGGGAACCAACAAGCACCCTCCTACTACACACATTGCTTCATATGTATTCCCCATTCCACCACCAAGTTAGAATGGCTTTGTTGCTTGCTCTGACAAAAGCAGGCCCCAAATGGAGTCACTTATGTTAAAATTTCAAAGTATCAAACAAAGACCTAGGTTGCTTGTTTGTAAGGTCCGACCTTTTGAAAAATCAGTTGAGAGATGATAGGATTTTGCCTCCATCCCTATAAAGGTAGTAACTTTGAAAAGATGAATTTCAGTCCCATTCCCAACCACCGGGGACACAAGAAGGCCTGGAGGGTGATGTCAGCCACCAGCAGTCATGGTTTAGTCAGCCCTGCTTCCCTAATGAAGCAGCCTTAGAAACCCAAGTGTTTAGAAGCCAAGTGTTTTGGAACACCTGCATAGGGGGATGCTGGGAATGCAGCAGATCTGGAGGAGCCTGTGGAAGCCTCGAGATCCTTGTTGTGCTCAGTGTATCTGGCCAGGTCTGCGTTCTGTCATTTTATGGCAAACTCACAGCCTGGTAAATACAGGTTTCTCTTAAGTTATCTGAGCCACCTCGGGAGGGCCGTGGGAATCCCCAGCTTACAGAAGCCTGGTGACAAACAAGACTTGTCATTAGCAACTAAAGGGCAGCTGGGTGCAGGCCGCCAAGCTGGGCCCAAGAAGAGAGTATGAGAACTGAACCGAACTTGAGGCCGCTCAGGTGGTGAGTTCCTTGATATGGTTGGCATTGCAAGCGTTTGGAGTCAAGGATTCTGTGTGAGAGAAAGGGCGCAGAGATGAGGTCTGCAGAGGCAGACTAGCTGTTTTCCCCAGATTTGAGTGAGCTTTACATGGAGGGGAAATGTTTGCTCCTAGATACCCATACACAAATGTCATCATTTTGGGAGAGCCCAGTTTAATGGGAAGAATGCCTTCAGTCTCTTTTGGAGTTGTTTCTCACTTCTGAGGCCGCATTCTCGTTTGAAGTGCTAATATGGGTAGTTGTTCCGTAGGCATATGAACTTGAGAATGATTAGGGAGCCACATGCTAAGTCAGTAAGTTTTTGTTTTTTAAGAGATGTACCTGGGAACAGGGGAGATGGCTCAGCAGATAAAGACTCTTGTGGGTGAACCTTTGTGGGTGAACCTGACAGAGTCCAATCCCCAGAACATATGTGTTGAACTGATTGCTACATATGTGCTGTGGCAGGTGTGCATTTACACACACACACACACACACACACACACACACACAGACACGTACACGTACACCCAGAGACACGTACACACTCAAATACGTGGAGGGGTGAGTTTAAAATGCTTTAATTATGGTGTTTTATAAAAAAGTAAATTGAGGTACATATGGAATACAACAGTAAAGCCGTAGGTTGCACTTTTAGGATGACGCAAATCCAATGCTTGGTTTTGTAAGAGTCTTTCCTGCCGTGGCTCCACCTCATTGCTGCCTTTCATGGTGTGCTCCTTCCAGGGAAGTCACTTCTCCAGTTTGTGGTTGGCATCAGGGATGGTAAGATCAAGCATTCCCAGCATCAAACACTCCCCAGACCCGCTTCTGTGGGACCGTTGAGGTGGCTCAAAGGACATCGCTACCCCCTTGACACTGAGGCAGGAGAGGGGAAACGGGAGCTGCTCAGGATTATCCTGATACTGATGCTAGCATGCTGCACCATGGGGGTGGATGGTTTTGAGCACCGTCTAGAAGCCAACAGTGAGTCTCCCTTGCAAGTGTTTGTGTATTGTGCAAAAACCTGTCATGTTTTTAACAGCTGTATGAGTTACTTGTTCGGGATGCTATTTAATTTAAAAAAGTGAATTAACCCCTAATCATATCAGGTCCAAGACATCATCCATTTGCAAGACACAACTTTATTTCATGTACTGTGCAGGAAAAAAAATGTGGCCAATTAAGCTATGACACAACGTCTGAACGCAAGTCCAGAACAGCACGCGCATCAGTCATGGAAGTCCTAGCATGAAATTTCTCTCATCTCTACCTCCATGAGAGGATATTTATATTATCTTTCAGTGGTTTATTTTTGAGGTGATGGGAAGAACATTCTACATGAGTTTCAGTAACAAACTATAACACATCTTCATTCACTTTTGAGTATCGTCTTTTATTTTGCTCCTAAAATCACACTCAGTAGTTGCACTGCAAGAAAATGCAGAATGACCTCCATTCCTCCAATAAGCAACGTTTGCTTCATTGATAGCAAATTTGTAGCCTGCTACTCGCTCTCTGACCGTTATGGAAACACAACATTTGTTTGTTTCAACGTCAACGCAGGCTACAATCCTTTAGAAGACATTATCAGAAACCACTAAGCTCAAAATACTGTATACCTAGCACACAGCTCTTGTGAAGTGGTAACTAAAATTGCCCTCGAACAAATAAAGATAACCATGCTACCGTGGCTGCCTGCTGCACTGTGATTGTCAGGTGAGTCTGACTGCCGGGCTGATCTCAGGAGTGCTAACCTAGAAAACACGTGTAAGCTAGAACTGAAGAAATCACCTCAACTGCTCCATTCAACTCACAAGACAAAGTTTTCTGATAGAAAATGGCTAGAAATCCAGTCAATAAACAAGCAAACGAATAGAAGTGGTTCTTAAAAGCAGAAACAGAAGTCAGGGGGCAGTGGCCGCATGCCTTTAATCCCAGCACTCAGGAAGCAGAAACAGGCAGATCTCTGTGAGTTCAAGGTCAGCCCAGTCTACAGACTGAGTTCCAGGACAGGCACCAAAGTTTCACAGAGAAACCCTGTCTCAAAAAACAAAACAACAGCAACAACAATAACAATAAAAAACAAAAACAGAAATGGCCAATACAAATATGAAAAAAATGTTCAACAGCCTTAGAAATCAGGGGAATGCAAAATCAAACTTCTTTGAAACTTCCTCAGCCCAGTCAGAATGGCTGCAAATGACAAATGCTAATGGGGTTGTGGAGACAGGAGGACCATTAGTTACGGCTGGTAAGAACGCAAACTGGTTTGGTCATTATCCCTCAGAAATCTGAAAATAGAACTACCACACTATCCAGCTATGCAGTCCTGGGGCATATAGCCAAAGAAATCGATGTCGGCACACTATAGGGATACTTACACACCCATGTTTACTGTACACCATGCACAACAGTTCAGTTATGGAGCCAGCGTAGACACTCATCCACAGATGGGATGGATAAAGAAAACCTGGTATATAAACACACGGAGCTTAACTCAGGTGCAAAGAAGGATTCAATTATGTCATCTGCAGGAAAAAGAAGGGAATTGGAGATCTTCATGTTAAACAAAACAAAACAGACCCAACTATCGCTTGTTTTCCATGTGGAATCCAGATACCTATGTGATGTACACATAAATGGGATGCTACATAGAGGATAGACTGTGTGGGGCAGAAGGTGTCCAAAGGGAAGGCAAACAAGAGAGGATAATGAGAGAGGGGCAAAAAGGTAAATGTCACATTCTCTGTCATACAAAAAAACCATAGATTTATATGTATTTATGTATACAAATACATGACATGAAACAGAGAGGGACTTTTGTAGGGGAGAGGGGTAGGGATCAGCAAGAAGGTGGAACAAGAGAGGGTGTTGGGAGAGTGAATCTGAACAATTATATATATATATATATATATATATATATATATTAAAAACTTCACAATCCCCTTATTTTTTACATTTAGAAAAATATTTAAAAATAAATAAGTAGAATGAGGGAAGCCTAAAGGAAAGACTGGTTGCAAGTCAAGTCTGCAAAAACAATGACAATTGACAAGTGTGAAATAAGGGTACAAGAAGGGCTGGGACAGATGGAGTAGAAAAGAAAAAAGTTAAAGCTGAAAATTCATTAGAGAAACTTAAGGGATTTTAGTAAAGACTATAGTTGCCTTGCTCACCCCACCCTCTATACCCACCCCTGCCCCCAGCATGTAATACCATGGCAACCAAATACCAGGTAATGGTGCTGCCTGGGATGAGAACACGATCTCATGTGGTCTCCAGCATCCACCTGTGCCATACTTACAGATAGAAGTCATGCAATAAGAGAGTAAATTGTACAGAGACATACCTGTGTCTCTGATCAGTTCGTGGTTCTGCCTCCATAGAGCCTGGGGCAGCATGCTTTCAGAATTTTTACTCTGCATAAGTGATAAATCATCTTCCATCCTCTCTAGGTTGTTTGGAGTTAGGTTTGTGCATTATGTGATCCACAGCGTAACTGTAATGGGTACAGGAATCTCTCTTCAGCAAGGATGCATACCGTTCATGAGAATCACACAAAAATCCATTGAGCTCCCGCTCCTTGCTGGAATAATGTGAAGACTGTAAAGGAATTGGAGGTGTGATAGTTCCTTAAAATGAGAAGTCATTCTGGTTAATGTGACTAATATTTTGCAGAGACAATAACAGTGGTAGGTCCCCTTCATGAATATTTAATGAGAGCTGTGGATTTAATGTGAAATGTTCTTGCACAGTCTCCTGGGTTTGAACACTTGGCCCCAAGCTGGGACAGTTGTTGAAGGAAGTTGTGGGGCCATTAAGAGATGGGACAGAGCTTCATCTTCCTTCCTCTGCCTCCCTCAGCAAATCCTACCAGCGTGCACCACCACAACTGGCTTGCATTATCACAACCCAGAGAGATGGCTCAACAGTTAAGAGCACTGCCTGCTCTTCCAAAGGTCCTGAGTTCAATTCCCAGCAACCATACCATGGCTTACAGCCATCTGTAATAAGGTCAGGTGCCCTCTTGAGGAAGAGACCTGGTCAGTCGTCCTCATCAACTTAGACCATGAAACCCAATATAGACAAGTTCAACAGAACCGCCATATACAAGCTGCCCATGCATGCCTCAGCATTGCCAGGGCATAAATTTCATTCGCTCACAGAGCTTCATGGGTTCTAGGTTGGCCAGGTTCTAGCTCAAGCTTTCTCTGTAGTATAACCAGTTCCTGCTACCACACAGTGAGCTGTTTTCAATGCCATGCCTTCCCTGCCATGATGGATCATATACTCCTCACTCTGAGTCAACATAAGCTCTCTCTCCCCTATGTAGTTTTAGTCAGGCATTCAAAGGGCACTTCCATGTGCCTGCTACGGGGGAGGGGAAATGGCAATGAGCAAGCCCTGCAATGACTGAGGTCCATTCTTGACCACATATTACAGCTTCACGGGTGCTCTCCTAGTGTTCAATCAGGTCCTGATTGAGAGGATCCCTGAGTCACCGTTGCCCTCAAAAGATATTAATAAACAGTTTACCTTTTTAAATGAAACCTCCATGCTGCAGAATTGTTTGGAGCCTCGCCAACCAAGAGAAAAATTAAGAGAATGCTTCACAACATTGCCTCCACAGATTTCCTATGCTCTGCCAGACTAAGGTGTTGGCATTCCTATCTGCCTGTGAATTTGTGAGGATAATCTTACATGAGTGACGTTGTGGAACTGCCTGTTGTGCCTGTGGAAGGCACTTCCCTTGATTGCTCCTAAGTGGCCATACAACCGCCTTTTACTTATTTGGTGAAGACTATAATTAATACTTTGCCCTAAAGAGGTCCCACTCATGAACTGTGAACTTTGAAACGTACACTGACATTTGCAGCACCGTCAATCCGTCACCATTTGTTTTATTCAATTTGTGAGAGCAGAGGATTTCTCAAAGACAAGACAGCGACTCAGGAAGCTCAGGAGGGGAAACCGCATGTGCAAAGCAAAAGCAGGCTGGTTAGGGCTTACAGAAGTCTCGTTCCTCATGGGTTAGGCTCTGCATCCTCCATTTTCTGAGTAGACTGAGGTCCCTTTGAAGTCTCAGAAGCATTCTGTAGCACAAAGCTGCATCCATATGGGCAGGAGCTGAAAGCTGGGCTTTTTGTTTTGCCCTTTAAAAACGTGTATTTCGGAGATTTGCCTTTCATACAGCAGTGTGGAGAGATGCGCAATTTTACCTTGTGTAACATCTTTACCTGCAAAGTGCCAAGTGCTTGAAGACTTTTTTTTTTTAATGAATAGTCTACACGTCTGCCTGCTGAGGAAGCAGGGACGAGTGTAATTTATTTCCATTTTACACCTAAACAAACTAAGGAAAAGCGGCTCAGAACCTCAACCAGGGGGGAGAAAAGAAGAAAGAAGGAAGGAAGGAGGGAGGGAGGGAGGGAGGGAGGGAGGGAGGGAGGGAGGGAGGGAGGAAGGGAGGGAGAAAGGAAGGAAGGAAGGGAAGAAAAAGAAAGTAAAAAGCCTAACCCAGGCTAGACTGATGGCACCCAGTCTATTCCAGCAGCCGATCATAACTTCAAAAAGAAATGCCCTCAGAAAGAACAGAATCCAAGACGTTGCCACCTTGTGTTTATTATGTCGTGCTGTTTATACTTATGTTAGCTGCTTTACTCGCTTATTTATAAGGTTAGTAACTTCAGACTTTGAATCTCTCTTTAAAGATAGTTTTGTTATTACTGTGCGGTGGGTGCACACGTGCTACAGCTCTGTGACGTCAGTTCCCTGCTCCCACCTTTATGTGGGTTTTGGGGATCAAACTCGGGGAGTCAGGCTTTCCGTCAAGTCCTTTGACTCACAGAGCCCTGGATCTATTTTTGGAATAGATTTCCAGTAATGTTTTGTCATTGTTATGACTCAAGAGCAATAAAGACACAACCTTAAATGGGAAAACAGAATCCTGGTCTGTATAACCCGGTAAAATTCTATTTGACCAGTGCTTTATACACACAGGACAAGTAACACGTGTAAAATTCAAAACTTTGTATTTCATGTCTCTTGGTGTGTGAATCATGGCACAAATTCAACTGAGAATACACATCAGCATCATCATATCAGAAAAAAATAAATCTAAGCATTTCTAAACAGGCCCAGTTATTTGTTTAGTCATTTTGATAACTAGAACTAACCAAAGAGAATTAGCCAAAGCAATGCTGAACAATTATGTCAACGCTCCTTTAAAGGGGGCTGAGGGCTGGGGAGATAACTTAGTTGGTAGAGTGCTTGCCTTGGAAGCATCAGCCCCTAAGTGCAATCCCCAGAACCTATGTTCAAAACGTCAAGCACTGGGCTAGAGAGATGGCTCAGCAGTTTAGAGCACAGTTTACTCTTGCAAAGGACCCGAGTGAGATTCCTAGCACACATATGTTGGTTTACAGCAAACTGTAACACCTGTTCTAGGGTATATGATGCCCCCTTTGGCCTCCACAAGCACCAGGGATGTACCTGGTGCACATACATACATTCAGGCCAAACACTAATACATGTAAAGAAAGGAAAATAAATCTAAAAAAACAATTGCCAAGCATGGTGTTATGTGGTTACAATCCCAGTGCTGGGGAGGCAGAGACTGGTAGATCTGAGGTTCACTGCCAACAAGTCTAGCCTACTTGATGAGCTTCAGGTCAATGAGAGAACTTGTCTCAAACAAAACAAAGCAAAAGAAAATTTAAAAAAATTCTCACAAGGTGGATGAAACCAAGGAAACAAACCTGAGGTGGTTGCCTTCTTACCCCTGCTCCCAGCACACACACACACACATACACACACACACACACACACACACCATGTAATGAAAAAAGAACCACAACTAAAATTTTAAAATTCTTCCCGGTGACTTATGTTCACAGCCAGTCTTCTATGCAGATACACATAGGAAATGAAAATTCTCTTTCCAATTTCTTACCAGCCCTTCTCAGTTCCTACCTTACCTGGATTGTGTGTTTTCTTGCCCTCCCGTGCCTTCAAATTCAGCTCAGGAACATCTCAACGGGGTCTCCCATATTATCACTTCCTTTCCTACTTCAGGGATGAAATTTAAAGTTTATGTTTTAAAGCCATTACCAAAGTCAATGTCAATTTTAAAGACCATTTAACTTTAAAGGGTTAGTGTATATGTTGTGGCCTGTGGTTAGTCCTTCCTGCCAAAGGAAACCAGCCTTTTGTCTAAGATTTTAATTCAGCACCATTAGAAAAACAGAATCCGAGCCATCCCGAGATGATGCAGAGAGAGAGAAGAATCTGACTTTCCATCCATCCCGTCAGTGTGTTATGGATATAATGAGCTCACAGTCCCTCAGCTTATTCTTGAAATATTTCGATTATAAGGCACGTTTAATTTCTATATTTGAAATATGAACCAAAGGGCTGGGGTGTAGCTGAGTTGGCAAAGTGCTCGTCTGACACGCACACACTTGAGTTGCTTTGAGTACGACATAAACACAACTGTGCCGTCACACACCTGTAATCCCAGCACTCGGGAAGAGAAGACAGGAGAGCCAGAAGTTCAGGATCATCCTTGTCTGTCTGCATAGCAAATTTGTAGCCAGTCTGGGCTACATGAGACTATATTAAAAATAAAATAGTAGGTAAAACCAGTATCAATAGATGACTTTCAACTGGATTTTATTGTTAAGGTAATCAGGCCCCAATAGACCTCCCACTCATGAGGCATTTTTTTTGGTAGATTCTCAGGGTGAAAAACACACACACCAGTGGGCATGGCTCAGAGGGCCTTCCCTGTCTGTTTTTTTGTCTTGTTCTTTTGAGAAAGGATCTTGCTGTGTAGTCCAGACTGGCCTGGAACTCGTGGTCCTCCGGCCTTAGCCTCCTGTATACTGGCTAACAGCTATGCGCTGCCTTGCCTGGCCATACCTGTTTTCTTACATAACAGTTTTAAGAAGCATAAAGGAAAGATTCTAAACAAAAGCCTGCTCTGTGCTTATAAGAAAAACACGCCCTTTAAAAGCAGAAGCAGCAGCCTTCTCTCGCCCTTGTCACCTAGTGAGGCTTGTCTGCTGGGCAGAAAAAAAATCTGGAGGCATTTGTAACTGCATCTACTAATTTAAAAAAGATGGCTCCCACCGCCCCCACTTCAGGAAAGTTCATCCTATCCGACAATGGGTGTGTTTTAAGCAAAACTGGAGACAAAATTGGGTTTATAGGAGGACCCTTGTGACACAGGTTCACTCTTCTGAGGCTCTGCCCCTACCTGGTACGGATCGCTAACTCTTGACACCCCAAAGCCACTCTGCATATTTAGTAGTTAGAAGGTGATTTCTGAGGCCTGGCAGCTGTTAGTGTTACCACTATTGTGCGGGAAACAAAAGCCATTCTGCTCATCCCGCCTGCCTTTGTATCTGTGATACTGGAGCCATTTCATGAATGATGTCTAATTTAGCAGGGAATTTCATTACTGCCCATGGTTCGGTGAGAGTTTACACTTCCCACGGTGGAAGAGAATATCTGAGCCTACCTGCTAATGGGAGGAAGCTTGGCTTTTGACCTCCATTAAGACGCTCGTATTTTAAGTCTGTTAATTAGACCTGCGATGAGATGCCATCATAATAACCTCTGTATTTCCTACCTTTTCTACTCTGAACCACTGAAGCTGAGACTGGCTAAGCGGACCTATAGTCTGTTTGTCTAGGAAATTAAGCTGAGTACAGGAGGCCAGGGCATATGGAACCCTGGAAGACCCACACAAGTCAGTGTGAACTTGATGTCTTGCATAACTGATATGTATTTGAAGAACATGTATGTTCTATTATTTTCATGTAGAAATCTATCAAGCCTAGGGAAGTTTTTATTTGCATATGCAAGAAACAAAATGGCCTAAATGGTTGAGGAAATGCAGCGAGTGCTGTCCTGCCCAACTTTTATCCCTTCCTAGACCATGCCCTTGCTGTGTGACTTAGGGTCCTTCCATTTGAGGTGAGTGATCTTCTGGAGGGCTGGACTCCAGCATATGGTTTGTTTTGGCTGCAAATAGGAAGCAGCTCTGATATTTTCCTGCCTTTTTCACAGGTCTACCATTGCTACCATAGGAATAAGCACCAGTTGCCTCTCATCAGAAGTGGTGTGGGGTAGAGAATAAGGCAACCACTTTGGGTTCACATCTGCATCTTGTGAAGTTATAAAACTCTGGGCTTCATTCTGATTAGGCCAAGCTAGAGTACATGTTTAATGTGCTGGCCTAATCATTGAATCAGGAGGAGTTTGGATTATGTAACTTCTTAGTGAGCGGGATATGCCTAACCAAATATCTACCTATGTACGTATGTATGTATGTATGTATGTATGTATGTATGTATGTATCTATCTATCTATCTATCTATCTATCTATCTATCTATCTATCTATCTGTTGGAAGAGGCTGCTTGTTTGTTTTTCCTGGCTGCCCAGACTCCCGAAATAATCGCAAAGAAACCATATTATTTACAATACTGTTTGGCCAATAGCTTAAGTGTATTTCTGACTTACTCATATCTTAAATTAACCTATCTCCATTAATCTGTGTATCGCCACTGGCTTACTGGATAAAGTTCTGGTGATTGTCTCTGGCAGGGCTACATGACTTTCCTCTGACCCTGCCTTCTTTCTTCCAGCATTCAACTTAGTTTTCCCCACCTAGGTCTACTCTACCCTATCAGGCCAAGCCAGTTTCTTTATTCATTAACCAATAAAAGCAACACATAGACAGAAGGACTTCCTATATCATCTCCTCTTTTATGTTTAAATAAAAAGGAAGGCTTTAACTTTAACATAGTAAAATTACATATAACAAAACAGTTATTAATCAAAAATTACAGTTACAATATTTATATCTATTTTATCTTTCATCATAACTATATATTCTTCAACTCCATCAAAGACTCTAGAAGGATATAATATTACCTAAGTAAACAGGAAGTGCATTGTAAGCAACTTCCAAAACTTTAGAATTAACAGAGACATCTTGCTGCCTGGACAGTCACCCAAAGTTATTTTGTATTGTTGGGGCACCTAACAATATTGGCCCATAGTATCCAGTAGACTTTTCCATGAAGCATGAAATTTCAAAGACAGTTCTGCCTATATTGGCAGTTTGTCAGTCACTTTCTTCTGTGTCCTGCAGAATGTCTGACAGACTCTTTCATGAAACAGGAACCACAAAGGACCATGTCACCTTTAAGCAAGTTCAGCAGTCATCTCTCTGTGGGTCCTACATGCCCATTTCATACAGCATAGAATCAAGCTGTCCAGGCAAGAGCAGTTTCTTGCCCAAATGGCTAACCAATGCTATAAGGAGCCTCTTCAGTGCCCATCATCCTCTTGAAGTAGATTGATGCTACCAGAAACAGATGTGTCTCATTGTCATGAAAAGTCTAAGTTTCTAAAATATTTTAAGTGCCATATTCTGAAGGTCTCTGAAAGATTTGAAGAACACATATCTAACTGAAATATATCTCTATATACTTAGAAAACCTAACTAACATGACTACAAACTTGACTATTATAGATAACTCTATTAACCTACATTTCTTAATTATACATTGGTGTAGGAGGTCCTTCTGTTTATGTGTTGCTTTCATTGGTTAATGAATAAAGAAACTGCTTTGGCCTCATAAGGCAGAACTTAGGTAGGCAGAGAAGACAGAACTGGATGCTGGGAGGAAGAAAGGCAGAGTGGGAGAGAGCCGCCATGGAGCTGCCAGGGTTCCATGTGCTGAATCTTTCCCAGTAAGCCACTGCCACGTGGCGATATGCAGATTAATAGAAATGTGTTAAATCAAGATGTGAGAATTAGCCAATAAGAGGCTAGAGCAAATGGGTCAAGCAGTGTTTTAATTAATACAATTTCTGTGTGATTATTTCAGGGTTAAGCTAGCCAGGCTGCTGGGACAGCCAAGTGGGGTCCCCTCTCCTTACAACAATACATACATTTTTAAGTGAGCTGCACAAATATATATATTGACCTTAAATTTGGATCAATACAACAAGATCCATACAATGAAAATCTCTATAGCATATCCCCCTTTAAATGTAAACAAACATTTATAAACAATATTTGGGGATTTGTGTGTAATTCTCTCCATACTGCTTCCTGATTTTTGTTGGACAAGGTAATTTTTGGGGGTGTTTACAGTGACCTTTCAGGGGATCTTGGTCCATCAAACCACATTAGTCTGGAATTAACCCACAGGTTCTCATCTTCTGTGGAAACAAAAGCAGAACCTCTTTTCCAAAGCAACATCTCCTTAGACTCAAATTTTGAAAACAAAATACCTTTAAAGTATATATGTTGGTTACTTAACTCCTTCACAGTCAAAAAAAATCAAAGAAAACACAATAATATACATAATCCAGACTCTCTGTTTATATTCCATCTTTACATGGCGTATTTTTCTTAATCTATTACTTTTTCTATTAGTTTACTATTTATTTTATCTTTACTCCTTTAATCTATGACTGAATGTACTCTTTTATATTGTATTTACTGTCTCTTTATTCTTTTTTCTCTCTCCTAAGCCTATGTACATTTTTAAAATATACTGTGTCTAATTTAGAGGTCTTTTATGTCTGAATCTGTCCTTATTGTGTACCTGTAATTCTTTTCTGACCAGGATGGCTTCTTAAAATACTAAGCACTTCTTAAAAACCTAAACATTGCTAGGGCAAATACAGCCCTGTTTGCTTGCTCCTCCCAGTCCAACATGGCAGAAGTCTTACACTGCCTCTGAGACAGCCGGGTGGGAGCCATCCTCACCACCTCAACTCTGATAACCAATTGGCTCATGCTGCCACCAAGAAACTTTCAGCAGGCTGCCCACAAACCCCATTTAAATGCTTGGCCTTCTGAAAGAGCCAGAGTTTTCACTGACAACATGACCCAGGAAATCACCTTTTCAAAACCGTGTGGCTTTTTTTTGCCACCAGTGAATCAGAAAAAAACTCTTTTAAAGGAACTGCATTATGCTCCCAGTAAGCAGAGCCCATCTCCCCCCACCAAAAATATTCAGCTAAACTTTGTTTTTTAGTATCTAGAATTTCTTTCCAAGCCCTCTCAGGTTTTATGTGAATTTACTTACCCACATTGGTATGCCCATTTATTGTAAGAGGCTGATTGTTCATTTTCAAGCTGTCCAGACTCCCAAAATAATCACAAAGAAACCATATTATTTGCAATACTGTTTGACCAATAGCTTAAGTGTATTTCTGGCTAACTCATATTTTAACTTAACCCATCTCCACTAATCTGTATATTGCCACAAAGCTGTGGCTTACCGGGTAAAGTTCAGGCATCTGTCTCTGGCAAGGATACATGGCTTTATCCTGTCTTCTTTCTTCCAGCATTCATCTATCTATCTATCTATCTATCTATCTATCTATCTATCTGTCATCTGTTTGTCTGTCTGTCTGTCTGTCTATCTATCTATCTATCTATCTAGGGCAGACAGACAAAGCTGATCAGTAATCTACATGATGGAGACAGCTGTAGCTGAATCCGACCTACATCATCTCACTTCATGCTAACCCCGAGTTTTGTGAGCAAGAATAAGTGACAGGTTTAAGCTAGTGTATTTTGGAATGATTTATTTCTTAGCACTTGGGATAGTAGTGTGTGACTGATACTCATTGCTTATGTCACTGAAGAATCCAAAGATAGCATGGGCTTCAGGAAGTGGTTGAGAATGATTTCTCTGTGATTCTATTGGAGTCCCAACCCCAGTTCTTTATGATGACTTTGCCATTTAAGGCTTCCCATCTGCATCTTGGGCTGTGTAGGAAGTAGAAAGTAGGAAAGCTTTGACTTTACTCCGAATGGGCCAACTCAGGTCACATGTTTATGCTGGGCCAATTGAAGAGCAGGGGTTAGGGTTTTATGATTTATCCATTAGACCCCTTCGTAAGATGGATGTGGATCCAGTCTCTTCCAGAACCTATGGTGTCAATTTAAAGGTGGACGTAGGAAACAAAACATGCTAAGAGACACTAGCAATGTTAATTATGGAGCGTTTAGATGCTTCCAACTTTGTTTAAAATCCCTTTGTGGGGTTATCTCCATCTTGGATGTTACTTGATGAATGGCAAAGCCTCTGGCCGTGACACCGAAGGCACTAAAGGGTGACTAGGATCACAGTTTAAAATAGAACTCTCCCATCAGCTTGCTGGACTTCCAACTCCTAAGAGCTTGGGATTTTGAGAAAATGAAATGTGGATTTCAATTGCTAGGATGTGAGCTTCTGATCCAGAGAATGAGTTTCAGCTGATTTAATGTTAATATAGTCATTCCACTGACTCTGGCCTCCATGGTTTCTTATGAGAAGTCAGTGGTAATTATTATTCTCTAGGGACATAGTATCAAATGCCACCAAATCAACCAATGAAAGTGTGCATTGAATTAAAAACAGAACCAGTGACTTTCAGCGTATCATATAATTTTCTTTCAAGAATCATGCCTCCTTCTACCAGACTCACACTCCCTCTCGGTAAAGTCTTTGTTATTGTTCAGCCTCTTCAGGATAATTAATCAAGCAACTTATCAGGATCATTTTTTTTGCAAATATGGATTTTAAAGGTACCATGGTTATGTCCTGTGCTTCTTAGAGTCTTCTCTGATTCTGAGGCTCCTGGAAGAGTGAACAGCCCTTAGCATTCAACACAGTTTTGTCATTCAGCAAACACGGTCAAGGATCTGCTGACTACAAGGTGCTGCCTGTGTTAAATGCTATGAAAGGCGTGGGGATGAATAAGTGAAAATCTTTGGCTTCAAGTAATACAATTTAATTTCATTCAAAACTTTGGACGTAAGGAAAGACGGAAACACAATTCCCAGGGAATCACTTGACTGTCTTGTAAGATTGTTTTACCTTGCCATCTCTAATCACTAAGAACTGTGGGTCTTAATGAAATACTTGCCATATGACAAAAAATTAAAATCAAGCATTTTTTGTGACAGAGCTTAGATATTAAGCAAATTACTATATTGTTAGATTTAAAAATATTTATTTATTAATTTTCAATTTGTGTGTGTGTGTGTGTGTGTGTGTGAGAGAGAGAGAGAGAGAGAGAGAGAGAGAGAGAGAGAGAGTGAGTTTATGTGCACCACATGCATGCAGATTCTCATGGAGACCATAAGGCATCTGACTCCCTGGATCTGGAGTGAGAGGTTGTGACTCACCAGGTGTAGGTGCTGAGACCTGAACTTCAGTCCTCTGGAAGAGCAGCAAGTGCTGTGTGCCTCTGAGTCATTCCCCCAGGACCACATTCCTTTCTTAAAAACACCTGTGTATCCACTTTCCTGTGGCCATTGCACGACCATTTTTGGATTTGATTTCCTGCACAGGGTTAACTTAGTAATGTCTTGTAATTGTTCATCTGGGGCACTGATTCAGGTACATTTTCCTCAAGTTTTTTTCTCTCTCTTTGTTTTCTTGCAGCCGAGTTATGCCTTAAACCACACAAACAGAAAATTAACTTTAGAACCGAAAGTCACTGTTAACGCCAGAATCGTTGTGGTTGGCGCATCCAGTGTTGGGATTTCGTTCCTTGAGACACTGGTGTTTTGGTGAGTTCTTTCATTCTGTTTAGTCATTTATCTGTTTGTTTTTGAAAATTAAAAATTTTTCTTGTAGGCTTTACTTAGTCATTTTTAGTTTTATGTGCGTTTGTGTGCCTGTGTGAGTTTATGTGCACCACATGCATGCAGGTTCCTGTGGAGAGCAGAAGGCATCTGACTCCCTGGATCTAGGGGTTGTGACTCATCAAGTGTAGGTGCTGAGACCTGAACCTCAGTCCTCTGGAGGAGCAGCAAGTGCTGTGTGTCTCTGAGCCATTCCCCCAGGACCACATTCCTTTCTTAAAAACACCTGTGTATCCACTTTCCTGTGGTCATTGCACAACCATTTTTGGGTTTGATTTCCCAAAGCCTTGTCATTGTTCAAACATGGGGGACTCTCTCCCCACTTCAGAAAACACACTTTGGGTTTGTTTGCCAACCCATAGCAGAACTGTGTGGATTCATGAGTCAGTGGAACATTCTAGATGTGGGACGGAGGAGGACAAATGATTTGTCCATAGAACTCATTGGATCACAGCTATATGGTTTTCATGTGTTACCTATGACTATTTTTGTGCCCCAGTTACAAAGCTGAGTATCTTAGCAAAGATTGTGAGGCCTAGAATGTATAAAATCAGTGCCATATAACCCCTTCCCAAAAACCTCTGCTGGTCCTATTCTACATGTGTTTACCTTATCAAGGCAATCATAAGAATCACATCAAGTCTTTGGTGAGAATTTAGATTCCTAAATCCCAAACCAGGCAGGCAGAATCAGAAGCTCCAAAGTGGGTTGGCGTGTGAGTCCGAGATCCTACAATGTAACTGGTACACCACATATACTCATAATTTATCTATTCTTGGCTAGATCATGCTGGCCTCAAACTCACATAAATCTGCCTGCCTCTGTCTCTCAAGTACTGGTACTAAAGGTGTGTACCACCATCCCTAACAACTTTTTATTACATTTATGTATTTATGTATAAAAGTTAGAGCATACCAAATTACATGTGTGTAGCAGGCTTTCTTTTGGGCCACCAATGAGCTCCCAAATCATGACATAGAGACTTAATATTATTTATAAATACTCATATTCATTATCTTATGCTTGTCCCACTAGCTTTTATAACTTAAATTAACCTGTTTCTCTTCATCTGCATTTTGCCTTGGGACTTTTTACCTTTCTTTCATTCTGTGCGTCCTATTCCATGTCTGGCTGGCTGGCAGGTGCCCAGCTGGCTGGCCCGGGGCATCTCCCTTCTTTCTCCCTCATTTTCTTCTCATTCTCTCCTATCTCCAGGTTGATATCCTCCCCCCACTTTGTTCTCTCTTCCCGCCAGGCCTATCTATCCCTCTGTCTATCCTTGCCTAGCTGTTGACTGTCCAGCTTTTTATTAGATTAATCAGGTGTCCCGGAAGGCAAAGCAACACGTCTTTACACTGCTAAATGAACGCAGCATAAACACATGCAACTCATCTTTACAGAGCTAAAGTCATATTTCACAACGTCCATAGCACCTGTGTGGAAGTAAGAGGAGAACTTTGTGGAGTTGGTTCTCTCCTTCTACCATGTGGGTCCCAGATATCTAACTCAGATCGTCTACCTTTGGCAGCAAGTACCCCAGCCCTGGGAGCTAGTATTGGCTATGCATCAAAGACAGGCATCTAGAAATGGCATAGCATCAGAACTTCTCTTCCAGCCCCATGCGAGACGTTAAGTCATAACCCTTGGGGAAAGGCAGGTTCATGTGGCTTCCCATGCTGTTCTGCCTTTTAGAGCCCACTTCCAGATGGGCAGTTGCTAAGGATTCCTGGTTTTACTTACCAATCCTCCCCTCTATGTGCTCACTGACTCTCCAAACAGAGGAACCCTAGGTTGGAATCTAAGAACTTGGGCTTCTGTCCTAGCACCGTCGGTCCTGACGTGGGAGCCCCATGCTTTCTGACTTCCCTTAGACTGGATTTCTCATCTACTCTTTTAAAAACAAAACAAAACAACAGCAGCAAAACTCTCCTTTTTTCCATTTTAAATTGGCATATAGTGTGTGTACATTTCGTAGATTATGGGTGATATTTGAAAACACTGTATAAAATGTAACTAGCACATCTCCCATCTGTCACTTCTTTTGTGTTTGGATCAAAGTCCTTTCTACCAGCTAATTTGAAATATCCAATTAATGGTTACAACTGTAGTTATTTAAGTTCTGTGCTCTAGAACATTTGAAACTGTATCTCCTACCAACAGTACAGCTGTGCCTACTAACTCCCCTTCATTTACTCTTAGAGAGGTATCCAGGGTTTTGTTTGCTTATTTGTTTGGTTAGGTTGTTGTTGTTGTTGTTGTTGTTGTTGTTGTTTTATATTCTATTTTTCTTTGATTGAAAATAGAACATTTTTATACAATTTATTCTGATTACAGCCCCTCCCCCAACTTCTCTGAGATCCTCTCTTGCTCCCCTCCCATACAAATCAAATCCTTTTTGTCTCTCATTAGACAACAACCAGGCATCTAAACAGCAATAATACAATAAAACAAAAGCAAAACTTAATAGCACAAAACAAACAAGAAAAAAAAGCCAAATAAAAAGCACAAAGAATACATATAGATATTCTCTCTCTCTCTCTCTCTCTCTCTCTCTCTCTCTCTCTCTCTCTCTTTCTCTCTCTCTCTCTCAGAGATTTGTCATACAGGAATCCCATAAAAACACAAAACTAGAAGCCATAATAAATGCTCCAAGAACCTGTGCATCAGTTCTGTGGCCATGTCCACACCTTATCTATGTCCATTTTGTCACATCTTCATATCTGTCTTCCTGCTCTGTAAGCCAGCTCTTGTCACGTAGAATGAATTAACACCTCTTTCCCAGGTGACCTCCCAAATTACAAAGAAGGAGCAGAGCAACATTAGCATATCCTGACCACTTGCTTTGATGGCATCAGTTCGTCTCACTATCAAAGGGCTAGGCGACCACTTTCTGTGTGGCAGGTGCAAATTGTTCTTGCCAGGTCGCTCAGAATTTCGACTGCCATTCAATGTAAAAACATGGGCCTGTATAATGCGGCCCTACATCCAGCCCCGACAGAGGTTCTATCTATGGTGATTTGAATAGGGCCATATCTTTGAATGCTTTCTCATTAGCGAGTGATGCTGCTTGAGAGAGATTAGGAGGTGTGACCTTGTGTTGGAGAAAATGTATCCCTGAGGCGGGGCTTTGGGGTTTCAAAAGCCCAAGCCAGTCCCAGAGTCTCTCTTCCTGCTGCCTGCAGATCCAGATGTAGAACCCTCAGCTACTGTGTCTGTCCACATGTTGCCATGTTCCCCATCACAATAATAGACTAAACCTCTGAAACTCTATCAAGCCCCAAGTAAATGCTTTATTTTATAAGAGTTGTCATGGCCATGGTGTCTCTTCACAGCAATAGAATCCCAGTATGCCGTGAGTCATACAAATGGCAGAGTGGGATTTATTCCTACTAGCTGGCACAAATATCAGCGAAATCATTGTCTTTATTTTGTTTGTTTGTTTTTAGACAAAATCTCTTTACTAAGCAAACCAAGCTGGCCTTCCTGCATCTGCCTCCCAAATACTGGGCTTAGCAGTGTGCACCACCCTATCACATATCTGTAAAGAACCTGAGTTTAGAGACCATAGAGATCTGAGTGGTAAGAGGCCATTTCTTCCCTAGAACATTTGTTCGGGGTCACATGAAAACACCAGTTGTTGTTCAAAGCTGTGGGAGCTCTAAGGCCAGAGGGAGACAGGAAAATCCAGCTCACTATGACTCCTCTTGAAGCCAGTGGTTAGCAGCCCCAGAGGATGAGCAGGACTTCTGGGAAGTTAGCTAAGGGCACCTCCCTACACCCCAGCTCATGCCGCCTACCAGGGAGATAAGGCAGCACCAGCGAATGACCTGCTCATCTGGAGGCACCTGAACAAGGAAAGGGTCAGTCTGTTGTTTAATTTCTAGCCAACGTGGTTGATGTTCCAGAGTGTAACCTCAGTTAACCGGAAGTACATCGTGTGTCATTACTGAAGTTCACAACAGAGTTCACATGTCTCAACCCTCTGGCCACTTAGCAGCATTTCATGGCAGGGATGATGTCACGAGGGAAGCTGTGAGCATTCACTTCCCTGTGGATGCTATAACGGGGGCGTTTGACTCTCCTGCTGGGTCCCTGCTCCCAAGACTCTGAATGACAAGTCTGTGCACCACATATCTGAATGACAAGTAAGTGGGGTGGAGTTTTGAAATTTTGGAAATCAAGAAGTGATTATCAACAGGTCTTCAATCTTAATTTGGCTGTGATACTTATAATGTTCTGCTTAGAATGAGTACATTAAGATATGTACATGTAGTTTTCCTTTTATGGAATCGACTTAGGTTCAATAAAAGCAAAGATAAGTTCTGGTATAAGTACTGGGTTGATTAAGTTCCCCAATCAAAATGACCTTTATAAAGCACCCACAATTCTCTGTCTTCATTACAGAGATTTTGTTCACTGGAAGGAGACTGGTATCGGCTTACAGATGTCTAATCCTTGAGAGAGGAAATAGTTTTCTCATTATTTTCTCTAATTATTTTTTAAATTAGCAATAACCATAGTAACTTACTACATATTTCACTTGCTGGTTTAGGTGCCACTTGAACTAAATTTACCCACAATTTGGCCTGCAATGAAATTGAAGACATTTCACCAAATGCTACCTACCCATGAGGATTAAATCCACAGTTTAGAAGCAAGATTGGGGGTGGTGGTGGGGCAATGAGCATTGCCTGGACTCGTGAGCTGCTTTGTTAGACCTAACATATGCTTTTCTGGAAAGTCCACATGAAGTGCGATGCGGGTGTCCCGTCTTGCAGACCTGGCAGTCCTGTCATCTCGTGACAATGGACAGTCTTTCTCTCTTACATTTTCTCAGTGTAAGAAATGGCAAAGTACAGGTCTCTCCCTTTCAGAGCAGTCAGTGTGCAGTCTCTCTCTGCCCTTGCTATGGCCGTCCTCGCCAGTGCCTGGGTGCTGTGAGAGAGCCGGCATGGTTTCCTCAAAGTCAGCAGCACCCAGTATGTCCCGGGCCATGGGAGCGTGCAGGAGATTAGGAGGTGAGATTTTAAAAAATATTTTGACGGGCTTACTCTCACTACGTTACTCAGCATGGCCTCAGACTTGTGAGTCTCTTTCAGCCATCTTCTAATTTGCTAGGGTTGCAGGCATATGCAGCCACTCCTGTTTGGGACTTCTGTTTTTTCATTCTAAAGTTCTCTCTGAACCTTAGCTGCAGTCCGTCCATGTGTCTGTGGGACACGTCCTCATATCTTCGGTTGTTTGGTCTCAAATCAGTCCTGCATCTTCCCTATGGCATGGCCTCTGATATCACCAATACCCGATGACATGTGGCAAGTGCTTCCCTAGAGGCTCCCGCCAGCATCCTAGCCCCCGCATCCTGGGCCTAGCCTAGTGGCTCCTCCAGCACTGGGTGGAGGAGCTGGAAGCCCTGCACTTAGCTCCTTTTGCAGTTGACAGGAGCCTCAAGAGGGAGGGAGTGCAAGGTCATGCAGGGTAAAGGCTGGTGCTTTCCTCTCCCAAGTCGTTTGTGTCTGGGTCCTAAGGGCACTGCAGGGAAACAGCGGAAAAGGAAGCCAAGGAAGGGCCAGTGATGGCTCCGTCTGCCCAGGTGCTTTAACCTTTCCTATCCTCTACTCCACCAAGGCTGCTCTGTGAGAGTCAACAGTTGACTTAATGGGGAGTACGTCTGCTTGGAGTGGGGGACATAAAGGAATAAAATATTGGCTTTCAGTATAAAAGATTGACTGTGGTGTACAAGAATGACTGGGGGGAAATCAGGCCTGAAGGCATATTACTGGGAGTTCTGAATTATTTCATGATGCTCAGGATGTCCAGGTAATGGTTCCCATCAGTTGATTCTGTGCAGGGCCATGTTCTCGTAGTGTCCCTGACCTGTCTGGTTCTGGTTCCTCCAATCCTTTCTCCCCCTGCTCCACAGGACTCCTCGAGCTCTGCCTAATGTTTGACTGTGGGACTCTGCATCTGCTCCCATCAGCTGCTGGATGAAGTCTCTCTGGTCTCTTTGATGAGAATTCTGCTAGACTCTGGTCCTAGAATACTCTATAGGCGGCGCAAACTGCAAGTTGAAGGTTTTGTGGCTGTCTTACTAGGAATTTTAGGATTGTTTATCTGGTTCTGTGAAGAATGTTGGGATTATGATGGGAAGTGTGTTGAATCTGTAGAATTAGATAGATGTGCATGGATAGTCTCTTGATCTCTTGATCTTCTGGTGTCTTCAATTTCCTTCTTCAGTGTTATAACCTTTCTCTTTAAAACATCGGCTCAGTGGTGGTTCAGAATGCTTCAACATAAGCATGAGGATCTGAATTCAAAACCCTGACTCCATGTAAAAAGGCAGGTGCAGCGTTATAGGCCTGTGTATCAGCATTGCTGGGGGTGGGCAAAGACAGGAGAACTCCTGGGGTTTGGATCCACCTGCCCAGTACCAGACTCATTGAGAAACTGTCTCAAGGGAATACCATGGAGAATGATAGAACATGACAGAACATGTCATGTTAGAATGATAGAACATCTTCTCCGGCCTCGGAGTGCACATGAGATGTGCATACACCATACACACATGTACATACACATACATATGCACACATATACATACACAAACACATACACACATTAAATAAAATTGAATATTTTATTGCAGAGGCCTTTGACTTCCTGGAGTATTTATTTTTTATGATATTGTGAATGGCTCTTTTCCTCCCTCACTTCTTTCTTGGCAGGTTCATTACTGGTATATAGGAAAACTACTGATTTTTGTATGTAGATTTTGTATGCTGCTAATTTGCTGAAAGTGTTCCTTAGATCTAAGAATTTCCCAGTGGAGCTTTAGGATCTTTTAACTACAGAATTATATTGTCTTCACATTGGGATAGTTTGGCTTTTTGTTACTTCTATTGCTTTTATTTCTAATTCTCATCTTGCTCTAATTAAGACTTCAAGCACTACATTGGATAAGGGTAGAAAAGCACGTCATGTTTCTGATTTTCAATTAAAGGCTTTTATTTCTGTTTTCATTCTGGTCAGTGTTGGCTGTAGGTTTGTTGGACACAGCCTAAGTTGTGCTGAGGTATATTCCTTCTATTTCTAGTTTCTCTATGACTTTTATCATGGAGAACTGTTGAACTTGGTCAAAAGTGCTTTATGTATCTATTGATGATGATCATGTGATTTATGTCTTTAAGTGTTTTTATGTGTAGTCATGTATTTATTGATTTGTGTGTGCTGAACTATGTTTGTATCTCTGGAATGAAACTAACTTGGTCACGGTATATATCTTCTTAGTATATTCTTGAATTTAACTTGCAAGTATTGAGAATTTTTCATCTGTGTTGTATCTTCTTATATGGTTCCCTTTTGTTAATATTAGGCTGGTACAAAAGTGGTTACAGTTTTTGCATTATTGAAAGTTCTTCATTTGATATTGGAATGCATTCTTAAGTGATTATGGTTTTGTTATACATTACTCTCATGAACTTTTCTGATTTTATTTTTTGCTAATAATGTATTACTTTCTGTTTATTTCATATTTATTTTATATTATTTTACAAAAGGAGTGGCAGGCTGCGTCCCACCACCCGGCTAGCTTTACCAGAAATAATTACATAGAAACTGTATTCATTTAAACACTGCCTAGCCCATTAGTTATAACCTCTTATTGGCTAGCTCTTACATATTGATTCATCCCATTTCTATTAATGCATATTGCCACTTGACTGTGGCTTACCGGGACGAGTCTAACCGGCGTCCATCTCGGAGAGGAGAGCTATGGTGTCTGCCTGCCTCTGCTTTCTTTCTCCCACAATTCTGTTCTGTCTTCCCCACCAACCTATGTTCTGACCTATCAGGCCAAGTAGTTTCTTTATTAATTAACCAATGAAAGCATCAGAAATGCAGAAGACCCACCTACATCATATTATGAAAATGATTTTAAACTAAAAAAAAATTTGAACTGCTTTCTTTTTTTGTTTTTTGTTTGTTTCTGTTTTTGTTTTGTTTTGTTTGTAAGACAGACTGTTCTGGAATTCTCTTTGTAGACCAGGCTGGCCTTGAACTTACAGAGATCTACCTGCCTCTGCCAGTGCGGGGATTAAAGGCATGCACCACCACAGCCTGGCTTTAAACTGCCTTCTTCCTTGAGATCAAAATGGTTGTTAAAGCAACAGAGACAACTCATGTCGATACTGCGTACAGCACAGGAACTGCTAATGAGCAGGCAGTGCAGTGGTTCGGGGAGAGCTGCAGAGGAAGGTGAGCATAGTGGCCACCAGCGGAAGTTGACTGCGGCCAACTGAGAGCAGTGATTGAAGCTGATTCTCTTATTACTAACTGCGAAGTTGCCAAAGAACTCAGTATAGGCCGTGCAATGTTTGTCTGGCCCTTGAAGCAAACTGGAAAGGTGGGAAAGCTCAGTGAGTGCATGCCTCATGAGCTGGCTTCAATCTTTTCTCAAACCGTCATCTTTAACTGTCGTCTTGTTTGACGCTGTAGAACAGCAATGAACTATTTTTCAGTTGGATTGTGATTTGTGTCAGGAACTCGATCGTATATGACCACTGGCTCAGTTCAGTGCTTGAACAAAGAGGAAGCAAAGCCAAATGTGAAGCAAATGATGGCATTGGACACTGGTGTCTACTGCCCTTCTGATCCGTTGCAGCCTTCAGGCACCATTAAAACCATTACATCTGAGAAGTGTGCTCAGCAAATCAATGAGATGCACTGAAAACTGCCTCGCCTGCAGCCAGCATTGGTTAACAGTCATATTCACCCAAACTTCCACCAACCACTTCCTCAAGCTTTCTGCACCGGAAAATGTTTTCACAGCCAGAAAGATACAGAAAATACTTGAGGAGTTCAACAAATCCCGAATCAAGGGTTTTTACACTACAAGGGTAAAACAACAACAACAAAACACACGTTATTTCTCATTGCAAAACTGTATGGATTACAATGGTGCCTGTTTCTGTTAATGACAATATGATTGAGCCTCGTTATAATGCTCTAACATTCATGTCTGAAACCACAGTTCGCGTTTCACACACCTCTTATTCAGTGGCCCTCATTATGTCTTCTGAATAACTGTGATTGAAAGTCTACCTTATGAATCATCCAAGTAGTCGCATTACGCTGGCTTATTTGCATTTTCTATTTGCTTGGTAAATAGACTTTTATTGCTCGCCCTGTGCACCTACTGTAGTCCAGCTGAACTCCTTAGATGCAATGCTTTGAATATATTGGGTTTTCTAAAATCATGTTTACAAAGGACTATGGAAATGTTCTGCCAATGCAGGGCACAGAAAATGGAACTAGCTTTTTATAGTTCTTTTGCTTTTCTATTCCTCTTGTCCACAGCCTAGTCTGTGGTGGCATGGGTGTCATCTATAAGCTCATTAGATGTGGCAGCCCAAGACACTGCCACACAGAATCCCAATTCAATGTATTTTCTCCTACTGTCATTCAGAAGGATGTCGTTTTTCACTGTCCTGTGGGCAAAATCCCACAGAGTTAAAGTAGTTACTATTTTATTCTGTTCCACTATCTCTATGCTTCTGTGTCTTATGATATTTTCTTGTATTGAACAATTCCTGTTTCTCTATTAATTTCAAAGCCTTCCTATAACAGTTCCAAGGCAAAATAAATCTCTTGAAGAGCCTAAAATGGTACTAGAAAACTGTAGAAATGATCTATGGGATAATATTGACTGGAAACAGCCCTGAGAAGTATCCCCAGGACCCTCTGTCTACTGTGGTTCACAAGAGACACTCATGGGCACCCTAAAGCCCATACTGTCCCTTCTGGTACTAATACTGAGAAAAGTTTGCTCAGAAATGATCAAGCCAATCATGGCGATGCACACCTTTAGTCCCGACACTCAGGGCAGAAGTAGGAAGATCTCTGAGTTCCAGGCCAGTCAGGGTTACAGAATGAGACACTTTCCCAAAAACATAAAGCAACAACAACAAAACAGAAACAAAACCAAAAACCCCATCAATGAACAGAGCTTCAGGCTCCCTAGTTAAGATATGGATCCTTCATTTGGTTGAGCAAACTGAGGCAAAGAATAGACTAGAACCAGGAAGTTGTATAGCTCTGACTCCGAGTGACCATAACCCTGTTATCAGGTCCCACGGTTCCACTCAGTATCCGGCCCAGCTGTGGGCACTGGCAGCAGCCAGCCTAGGGCCAGTGGCTTAATTACCCTCTTTATCTTTATGTTTATCTGAGGACATCTGAAACCTTCAGTGTGGCCTGCCACTAATTAGGTGACTCATAATAGTCAGTGCTTGCTTGCTGAGCTCAGAGCCAACCCCCATGAGCAAACTGATTGGGACTGGGTCTCTGTCACAGGAGCTGAAGGGTGTGTGCCCCCTGGTTGCTTTGTTCACACCAGGGCCCAAGCAGCATGAAAGCATGCTCATGTCCTCTTCCCTGGAGCCCGGGGAGCAAGCAGTCCCTTGAGACAGGTGGTGGGGCACTTCCTGTCTTGCTGTGTTGTAGTGTTGGAGCCTCAGAGGGATCACCAGGGACCCATACCAAGGTCAGGCTGGTGGCTGAGCATGGGAGGAGCTGCAGTGGGGAGATCACGCTAAGCACAGAGGCTCAGCCTCCCACACTCCCTCTCCCACCATCCAGTAGAATGACAAGACATTGATCTATCAGAAAAGAATGAGCTGGGACACCTGGTCCACCCGGTCCACAGATCATAACCAGGCTTCCTAATCCTATTCCAGTATATAAATGTAATTAGTATTAAATGAAACTATCTTCATTTGCTAAAGTTATTATTTCTGCTTTCAGAAATATTCCCCATCTTTTAATACCGAGTTTACACACTCATAGAAACTAGCCCCCATGCAATGTAAATATTATGCCTTTTTTTGAGGGCAGGGGTTAGCTTACCATCATTTTCATAGGTTCTTGATGTTTCCTTGTGCTAGGTATAAGGTATACTCTTCAATACCCCACAAAAGTGCAGACCAGGCACCCAGGAACTGAGTCCTATGGTCAGCCTATTTCTGTCATTGAATACTTTTAAAATAATAACATCGCCCCCGTCTTGGTTTATGTTCCTTCAAAATGAGCTGAAAACCAAGAACTATGGTGTGGTGTGGGGATAGTCTGGGAACTGTCTGACAAGATGACGCTTAGACAAAGGAGGGACGAGGGAGGCCCTTGGCAAGCATAGTTGTCAGATGGCTATTGAGTAGCAGGGTAGCTGAGGCCCCCCCATCCTGGTAAGGCTGTCTCTTAGAGAGAGACAGCTGAAAATGGTCCCTTTGTGGGGTGAGGACACCCTAGCATCATCGCCCTACTCCCGTCCTAGTTGATGATTGGTACCCTGTACTGTTCTTCCAGCATCCTCCTCCAGCTCCCATGTTTTGAGCATGCTCTTTGGCAGACAGGGGCAGGGAATGCTGATAGCTGGCAAACTATTTTCAGGTGACCAGTTGGGCCAAGATGATGTGGCCAGACCCCAAATGGTCGACTAGAGTACCCCTCATGTTCTTTATTTTCCTCAGCTTGTTATCTATGTTGCATCAATATTCTTACAATTGCTCTTTCTAAAGCATATGAACCCAGACAAAGACAACAGAAAAGCAAGGGTTTGGCAAAGAGGACTTTGGGCCACCCTTGTGTTCTAAAGAGTTTCCTATTTGTCCCCCTTTACAAGGTCACAAGAAATATTTACGAGGTTTTAAAAAGATGTATTGACAAATACGGTCCTTTACTTCTTCATCGTGTGAGAGGTCAATAATTCCTAGAGTCTGTGTGAGGTATAGATCCTCAAGTCTGTCAGGACTGGATCAGAAACCTGTAGGGGAATCTGAAGTTCACTCCATTTTGAGAACCGCTTACTCGGGGTCTCTGTGAAAGAGTCAGCACTCTCTACAGCTCATGCACTCCAGAAGGACTGGCCAGTGTCTGATGAGGTCTCTATCTTGGTGCAAGCAAAATGACATACAGGTGCTCTGGGGGAAATAAGGAGCTGTCAGCTGGGCTCTGTTAGCACTTGATGTTGGACAGAATTTGAAGGATAGGCACAGAAAGATCCTGCCTGTGGACACAGGCATGGGAGCCCTCAGTAGAAGTGACAGTGGAGAGCTCATCACAGTCCCATCACTATGACAAAATGCTTGAGAAAGCTCTCCTGGAAAAGAGGACAGGTTTCTTCTGACTTACAGTTTCAGAGGTTTGAGTCCCTAGTCTCTTGACTTTATCACTTTGAGCCTTGGTGAAGGACAGGGTCATGGTGGGGAGCATGTGGTGGCACAGGTGTCCAGGAGGCAAAAAAAAAGGAGCTATTGTCTAACTCCCAAAAGCTCTATCCTTAGGATCTAGTCTGTCTTCTTTCCTTCTTCGTCTTCCTCCACCTGCCCTCCCTTCCTCCCTCTTGTCTTCCCTCCCTTCCTCCCACCTTCTTTTTCCACCTTCTTAAGATTTCACCCCCTCCTTGTAGTACCTCAGGTTGGAGAGCAAACCTTCAGTATGTGGCCCCTGTGGGGGACATTTGAGATCTAAACTGTAGCCTATGGCTGTCCTCTCTGGGTGGTGGGACTGCTGTGAGTCACTGCCTGTAATCCCGACAAGACTAGACTATCTCGTGAGAAAATGACTCTGAAGACCATATCTATCTCTAACTATGTACTTAGAAGATAATTCCTTTCAAAGAAATAATCCAAAATTAATTCATTAATTCAAAATTTGACTTTTCTTATTTTATTTCAACAATATGTGATGGAGAAAATGCTGCAAATGATTCCTAGACCTGGGGTTAATGTTGAGTGATCTTTCTGGAAGCTCCAAACTGGAGAATCTCTAGACTGTACATAGGTGAGCCATTTGGGTAGGCATGAGGAGAGCTATAGAAATAGAGTTTCTGGGCCTCCGATTCCTGGTATTATAATTCAGTGGGGTTGGAGTGGATTCCACAGTTATGTGTGTTTGACAGACTCCAGATAATTCCGCAATGCAGCTGAGTTAGGAACCATTTATGTAGACATTTCCTCAAAGTTGACAGATCTAGCTAGAAGGGAACTACATCCCCCCTGTAATTGTTCATTGTAGGGAAACTAGTTTATGGGTTTGCTTCCTAAACCACATTTTCTAATTCTCAGGAAATAATATGACTGCTAACTTACATCATTACTTTAGTGCCTACCAAGCCTAATTATCATGCCATGATTGACATTATGGAGCTGAAGTCATTATCCCGGTTCCAGTATTTACATGTAAATTGGACCTAGTAGAAAGCATTTTGCAAAAGCCACATGCCGAACGGATCACCAGTTAAGTAGGGAGCCCAAGAAGTAACTGCCAAGCATGAGGAAGCCAGCCCATATGGTGTTAATAAAGCCTTGCTAATGGCCACTACTGCCCAAAATATGAACCTTTCTTTGTCATCAGAAGTGATATCACTGGTTCTTCTAGTCCCATAATGCTTTGCTTTTGGTCGTGTGAACCTGATTGATGTGTGCCTTATGTTTTACATTTCTTGTGTATAGATCTTTTCTCATTTGTCTTGCTGTTGCTATCTTGGTATTTATAGCTTGTATTTATTTAATATATATAAATATGTACTCAAAGCATGAGTACATTGTATGAGACCATTATTAATCATTTCTTATAAAATGTAAGGAAAAACTCAAATTCAGTTCATTTTAATCTGTTTTGCTGGAACCCCCAAATTTTATTCTCATTGTTTTCCAAACATAATTTTTTTCCAGTAAAGATTCATGAATTACCTTTGAGCATAGGCACATGAGTTACCTTTGAACACAGGTGCATACACGTTTCATCTAACGTCCTGACTCTCCAGATGTTCCCCACAGATCATGACTTTGGCCATCTTGCCCCTTCCCTGACAGATCCATGGAGACTCCAGAGCACACCCAGGTCACATCTGGAAGATGGCTGAGCTCAGGGTAGGCTTGTGAGAACAGCCTGCTGTCTCCTTTCTCCGGAGTCCATCACAGTTGCTGCAGGGACTGGGGAGACAGGAGGTTTTGGTTCACTACCCATGGTGGACTGAGGCAAGATTGTCCCCAGTACTAGAGAGTAGAGTCAGGGGAAAGTTTTAGCCTCTGCATCACCCCACAAACCCTCACCTTCTACACGATCTACAAACACTACAATTTTCTATTTTTGTTTCTGCTCTGCCCAGGCTCCTCTGGCTATCAAAATATGCCCAAGCAAATGTACAGACAGTTGTCTGCTCTTTTAGTGTTCCTTATCTACAATTATTTATTTACAAATCTTTTATTCCCGATATTTTTGCGCCACCTTTCTGTATTAATTATCTCTATCTATTTGGGCACTGAACTTTGACTTTTACACCTGTGGTGCCTTATTAATCTGCAGTGTCCGTCATGTGACTTTCCTCATCCAAGCCATCCATCTGATCCTGCTCCATGTTGGGGTGCCATTTGTTGTAGCCCGCTGTAGGGCAACAACATCAGCCAAGTTCCACCCAATTTGTTGATCTGTACTTGGAAGGAAGCATGAGGACTAAGAAATGGCAGGTAGAAAAAACAGAAGTACAAAAGAAAAGACAGGAACACAGATGGCATTGGGAGGGAAATTCAGTGAATGCTGAAAATCGCCTGTGTTTATTTTCCTTGTACTTATATACCCCAATTCAAAAGGTGGGGGGGGGAGGCAAAGGAATGCTTTAGCATGATACAAGAAATAAACAAAGCAATCACCTGTTTCAGTACTTGAAGCATCAAACAACTGTATCCTTAGTTAAGTACTCTGTTGTTTAGACAGGACATGTAACAACCACACCGTAGACCAAGCATCTTGTAGGCAGCCATTCCCTGGTCAAACCTCCTGTCTTAAAAATGAAGGAACAGGAATAGGCTTGAATTCTCTGATCTTTGGTCAAGGTGGAATGGATCCACTTCTGTGGGCCATATTAATACTCAAAAGACCAGGTACCCACACCCAAGATCAGGGTGTCTTGTTTGTAGCCACGCCTTAAGTCAGACCTGTTGTCAATAACTTTGAAAGAACAAGAGTAGCTCAGGCTCTCAGACCTTTAGTCAAGGCAGCACAGACCCACATCTGTGGGCTCCCATGTTCTACATGTGCTCAAAGTTCTTCGCCCAGTCCCATTTGGCTCTCTTTCTTTGGTCTCCCCCGATGGTCAGAATTTGCCATTACTGACAGCTCTGTGGCTATGGATGCAGCCAGTGGAATTTTTACCAGTTGAACAAAAATGAAGCAAACATCTTGAGATGTATCAAAAAGTCTCTCATGGTCTAGACATACAAACAACAACAACAACAACACACACACACAAACACACTGAAAAGTTAATTTTTTTCAGGGAAAAACTGGTAGATTTTCTGACTCTGCCCTTTGCTTATAACAGATCTTTGCGTGAACTTGTTTTCAACACATTTGTCTTCTAATTGTGGAAATTCACAATAATCCCCACCCTTTACCTCCCGCCTGTAGCATTTAACCATTAATTGTGTGCTACTATCTTACATCTGTAATGTGGAGTTACAGCTGAGTTGTTCTTTGACTTGTAAAATAGCCAATCCGGTCTCATTTCTGTGTTGAGCTCAGATTTATTGTCATCTGGAAAATATTTTTGTCACTGTCTTGGACAATTCTGAAAGCAGAGGTTTTAGTAAATTAAATTGAAACATTTAGATGGATGTGAGGTAATTATTTTTTTCCCCTCTACATTATCTGTTTGTTCAAATAGAAGCATTAATAAAGCCAGTTAATTAAATCACTCGCCTTGGCTGGCTGCCTTTGTCATGCCACACACAGAAAATCAGCAAAAATATAAAAATTAATGAGTGAGTGACTAACATTGAAAAGCAACGTGAAAACTTCTATGTGTCCTTTTCCTGCGCACAATAAATTGGCGGCGCGTTCCTCTTCATTTGCGGGATAAGGATGTTTAGACCTAATTTTGTAGCTGTCCTTCTGAAACTCGGAATGAAACCCAATACCTTTTACTTATTTCCCTGGATACTCTAATCCCTCCCTGCTTCACAAGTATCTTTGAGCTGTTTCCTCCCTTTGTATCCACGGCAACGTGAAATCCCCACTGGAATTATCTGCTGCAAAAATACAGGTGCATTCGTGTAAGGTTTCATTGGCCTGCGCACTTAACTTGAACTCTTCCCCCCTCACAATATGGTGACCTTTGATTTTGGAGCAGAGGGGCTCGCAATGCTGTTAGATATTGTTGATATACATTAAGCCAATACCGGTAAATCTGAGACCCAGGTTTTTTCAGGAACTCTGCTATTTGTTCCATTTCCTGTGGTGCTTGCGCCAAAGCCAAGCTGCTCCCAGAGACATGCTGCTCCGTCTGCAGGAACTTTCTGAATATTCATACATAAGCAAAGGTGAACTCTGAAACATTTCATCTCAATATTTCACCTCCAGCACTATAAACCTTGCAACTGAACTAAATCAAATCAAGTATTCAGATGTTGCTGTACCCAATTGCATAGAAAACTACCAGAGCAAAATATGAAGTCGGAAGGAACCCATGAAAATGCTGTGTGTTTCTGTATGCAGACACAAAAGGGCGGGAGGCGTAAGTGAGCGGTGAGAAGATTGATGTTACAAAGAACTAAATAGGAGGTTGGATTAGCCCTTGACCGTAAAGACTTGGATATCATGCTAGTGAGCCTGAACTGATCCTGGCAACGAAACAGTTACTATCCATCGAAAATGTTCTGTCTGAACATCCTTGGGTACCATCTCCTTTCATCTGCACAGCTCCCCTAAGACCCATTAGGTTCTGCCACTCCAATTTACAGGTAAAAAAGGTTAAATAACCTGCCTGAGGTCAAGCCGCCGGCACTAAGGGTCCAGCTGAGACAGTACCTCTCAAGCCCATGCGTGCTCTTTACTTCTCAGCTCTGTTGCTACCAAGGTAGTGTGCAAAGGTTGGACTCTGGAAACCAGAAACCCTGAAATATGATTTAATGTAAAAATATGTTTCCAGTAGCTGTGTGGATGGTCAGTTATCACAGTATATGTGAGACTGGCAGACAGGGGCCTTCAAGAATACAGATCAGGTGAAGATGACCAGACACAGTAATTGGCCTGGGAAGTGGGAATGGCGACAGGAAATCTAAGATGAGCTTCCAGATTTCTAGCATGAAAGATGGTGAGTTGGTCGTGACTTTTACAGAGAAAGGAATGGGGTGGGAACTGCCAGGAGCTCTGTTTGGCTGCATATTTGATCTGGTATGCCCTGGAGCATCCGGATTTGTACGTGCTAAATCTGGGATGACCCTGGTCCATATAGAAATTAGTCTATAGCTCAGAAGAAACATTAAAGCATAGTCAAGCACACTGTAGGAAATAGGTAAGATGGTGGTGGATGAAATCACCTGGGGAAGTGGGCACGAAGCCCGAGATGGTTGATGGGAAATAAATGTAAGAACGAGGGAGAGCTAGTTAATAGGAACATCATGAGAGAGAGCTTTCAGGCAGTAGAGTGTGGCCACGGCTCCTTAGGGTCACCTCCATAGCTCCCCGTCTTGTCCCACCTGTCCCAGTGTCTCTTCTGCCTCCATCCTCTGGGCTCAAGACTGCAAAGGCACACCCTGTCTTGCTAGTCTCTGCATGACTAGCTGTCCCTTTCAGCTCCCATAATCCTGTGCAAGCCTTCCTTTTTGTTTCGTGAGACTTTGTGGAGTGTGTCGTTTTTTTTTTTTTTTTTTTTTTTTGCCTAAATTCCTGGTTCATAGGGATCTTTTTTTGTCCTCGCCCCATGCTTCCTTCACAAGCTGATGTGAGTCCAAGTCAAGACTGCTATTTGCCCCCCAGGATTCATTCTGTCCTGTGTGCTTAGTGATAGCATTCAGGGCACTCTGGTTCCTAGGGGGAAGACATAATCACTATGTTTCATGAAAACCTGTGGTTTTCAACTTCCTTTGTGAAGACATGTGGCAGGGGCAGGGAGCTCTGCTAATACAAGCAGAAATGTCACGCGGGACTGCCTGATAAGCTCCTTAATACATTGTCCTTCCGGCTGTTAAATGATGTAGGAAGCCATTGATTTGGGGCCGGCTCCTGCACCAGGCCAACCTAAACCGACGTCAGTTCAGTCGTAGTCGTAGTAAAGGTAGGGTTCCGGAGGCTCGCAAGCCGACTGACGTGTCTAACCTGCGTCGACTAAGCTGTTTTCTATCCGTCTCTTCTGGTTCTCTTCAAATGCAGTCTGTCACCATTGTTCTCGGGCACTGCTCTAGTTTCTGGGTGCCGCCCACTTGGCAGATCTTTATTTTTTCTTGGCGCACATGAACTGTACTTGATATAATTGGCTTGAGGAATTCTGCCTTTTAACACATTTCCCTCCTTCTGCCCATAATATTAACGCGATGGGCGGAGGGAGCCCCCAAGAGCTACTGTGGATCTAGGCTGACTTGGAGAATAGATCCCCACGTGAAGAAGCAGAGATACGGAGCCACGTTCCCATCGACTCCGAGGAGCCATCTTCGTCAGCACTGGATTGGCACACTGAACGTTATAAATCAGATGTCACAGACGTTTGATGAGGAGACCGGGATCACTGACAGACAGACACCGGTCTTTGGAATGGAAGATGTTCTGTGGTGCAGGAAGGGAAAGGTTGGAAGTCAATGGCACCTGTGTGCCTTTTCTATGATGCAGGAGTCATGCTGAATGGAGATCGAGGACAGGCGAATGGGCAAGAGCATGGTAGGGCTTGACGACCGGGGCAGTCACAGGGAGGGATGCCAGAGGAATTTCACTATGATGGGAGAAAAGCAAGAAAAAAGGTTTCTTTTAAGTAAACACAATGCAAGAAATCTTGCCCACTCCCCAAAAATCTGTACTATGTAATTATAGATAATGTTGAAGAAGAGGAAGAGGAGAAGACAGAGGAGGAAGAAGGAAGAAGAAGAAATGAAGATGAGGCAAAAGCAACAAAACCATTCTTTATCCTTTGGGAACATTCTTTTATCTTTTGAGAAAAATAATTTAATTGTAGGACAATTCAGAATAACATGATGTGGTAATTTGGCAATTTAAAAGTCATTTGATCCATATAGGGAATAGTTTTGTAGTAGAAGATGAAGCTGCATAATCATTAAGCCTTCCGTCTACATGGAGACGTGAAAAGGACCGTGCATAGCTCTCACTGCTACAATATAAAGTACATTTTGATCACAGAGGCTCCAGAGCCAGAGTAAACTTTAACTGCCTGTGGGTGTAAACACACAGCTATCACTTGTGTTTTTCATGGGACAGTTAATAATCCAGGGCCTGTCACTGGTGTGTGCTTGCAGACTGGCAGCCCAAGCAGGCAGCTTAACTGTGGCCTTTATGCTATTTGAAGGTAGTCAGATTTTTTTTTTATTCCTCTTGTTAGAGGATAAGACATGCTTGGTTTTCCCCATGTTAAATAGGAATATTTGTTCTTAAATGATAGCTATCCCTAGAGACTTGAGAGCAAAATCTTCCATAACATTTAGCTGTCAGGTTCGGCTGAATGTATTGCATGGCAACCCCTCCCCACCCCCGCCCTGTGCCCTCACCCAGAGTCCTATCTTTAGAGCTACTTAACTGACTGCCAGTACACTGGTAGCATTTCCAGTTGGAAAATCTCCAACCTCCTCTTGAGAAAGGAAGGCAGGTGTTTTCCTCTGGCCCAGTGAAGGCCTTCTTTTTTGGCATTTGATTGATTGAAAGGGGCCATGTAAACCAAGAGGAGATTGGGGGACAGACAGATGTCTTTCTCCTTAAGTCAGGCTCCTATGATGAGCTCTCACCCATAGTATTTTGCCGACTATGCAGAGCGCAAACTGCAGCAGGAGTGTCCGAAACACTGAACGGTGACTGGAGAGTGACCCCTAAGCATGCGAGTTCATGGAAACTTCTGCTGGCGCTGGGCAATCTCCTGAAGTCCACCTCCAGGGAGGGGGCCCAGCTGGGGAAAGGTAGAGGGAATGCCGCCTGGGGTTGGAAAGTAGGAATTGCTTCGCCGGTCCTTGCTGCTTTGGAACATCATGATCTTAAACAAAGTGCTTACCTTTGCCATCCTTCATTTCCTTTCACACGAAATACACATAGCCTGTGGCTTTCTCCAAAGTCCCAGTGTCGACTGTTTTGAAGATTGCTCCTGTGATAATGCCTGTGAGGGGCTCAGACTTGAAAAGCGTGATGTAAACATAAAGCAGTTTGGCTCTTTGGTTTGGTTTGTTGAGAAAGACTGGCCTGGGAGTTATGATCTCCTTGTCTCTCTCTCCCAACTTCTGGAGTTATAGTTGTATGCCGCCATGTTGATTCCTGGGAGAACGTGGGATAAAGAGAACACTCCTCCATTGCTGGTGGGAGTACAAACTGGTACAGCTGCTTTGGATATTAGTATGGCAATTTCTCAGAAAATTAGGAAACAACCTACCTCAAGACCCAGCAGTAACACTTTTGGGTATATACCCGAAGAATGCTCAATCATACCACAAGGACATGTGCTCAACTATATTCATAGCCACGTTGTTTGTCATAGCCAGAACCTGGAAACAACCTAGATGCCCCTCGACTGAAGAATCAATAAGGAAAATGTGGTACATTTACACAATGGAGTGCTACACGACAAAACAAATAATGACATCTTGAAATTTGCAGGCAAATGGATCTAGAAAACATTATATTGAATGAGGTAACCCAAACCCAGAAAGACAAATATCATATATACTCACTCATAAGTGGCTTTTAGACATAAAGCAAAGAAAAGCCAGCCTACAATTCACAATCCCAGAGAACCTAGACAACAAAAAGAACCCTAAGAGAGACAAACATGGATCTAATCTACATGGGAAGTAGAGAAGGACAAGATCTTCTGAGTAAACGGGGACCATGGGGATCATAGGAGAGGATAGAAGGGGAGGGGAGAGGAAAGGAGGGAAGTGGAGAAAAATATATAACTCAATAAAAACAATATTTTTTTTACAAAAATGACTCTCTAGAATATTCTGCTAGGTGACAGTCTGTTACCTTAACGTGGATAACTATATATGTCTGAAAGTGGAAAGACTGGTGTTAAACTGTGGGGATTAAATAATCTGGGAAGCCTCTGAGTGATTTCCAATATACAGGACAACATAGCCCACTTAGAGGTGGAGTTTTCCTTGGGTTTTACATCCATATATTTTACCCGTGTCAGTAGAAAACCCTTGGGAGAAAAATTTCACTACACTGAACACACATAGGCTTCATTCCCTAAACAACACAATATCCTAGCTACTTATTATTTATTCTGTATAAGTTGTCATAAGTAATTCTGAGATGGAATAAGGTATTCAAGTGGTTATAACTGGACGTTTTTCTCCCATCTGCCAGTTCCTGAATAACCTTTTGGAGGCTTAATATTGATGATAAACTGTTTGGTCTAATAGTTCAGGCTTATTATTAACTAGCTTTTACTTTTAAATTAATCCATAATTTTTACCTATGTTTAGCCACATGACTTGATATCTTCTCTCAGTACAACATTTCCATCTTGTTTCCTCTGCATCTGGCTAGAGCATCATGAATCAGGGATTTATGCACCTTCAGATTTTGTTGTCCACTGGGGAAGTCCTATCTCCCAAATTCGAGGGGACCACCCTATAGTCAAAGGTTAGGCGAGGCAACATTAGAGTCAGACAGTGACCTTACATGGCCTTAGAAAACCATTGTGCCTCAGTACCACCTGAGAAAATAAAACTAATAATATCACTGACATCATCGTGTGGCCCTGAGGACTCCAGCGGGAAATACATTCAATGTGTGTGCTCTACTGTGGGGGTCAGGAGTCCTGTTTCTTTTAAGTGGGATGATCCTCAAACTTGCCATTAGTTTATGCAAAATAAGCTCCCACCTCCCAATTTTTGCGGTTTGTTCTGTTTTGCTTTTGGAGAAGCGATTTTTAAAAAGTCAAAGTGTCTGCTATATGCTGGCGCAGCCTCTAGGATTCTCTGAAGTTAGCCACTTGAGCACCATCTTCCTTTTTTGTTATGAAGGTTCTATTTGATGATTTGTTTGGAAAGAACATCTACTTCTAAAGAAAAAGCCAAGAGTTGAATGGTACATGAATTCAACTGAATCGCAGTAAATTTTCATTTAATCATATTTAACGTTTTAAAGAGTTGTGTTCTGTGTATTTCTCTTCAGCTCTCACCTGAAGTTCAATAATCTCACCCTGATTTCAACTCACGGACTCCCAGGAAAAAAACTTCTGGGCAGCGAACAAAGGAAGTTCCTTGCAAGCGAGTATGATTCATTTCCTAATTTTCTTCCTAACTTGTGTGCAGTCTTTTTTTATGTTAAATAATAAATTTCGAAGGGGAAATAGGAGGGCCTTTCTCCCAGAGTAGACATTAGTTGGGAAACACAAGTTCAGACCCATCAGAGCATGTCTTAGTTAGGGGTTCTGTCGCTGTGATAAAACACTATGACCAAAGCAGCTTGTGGGAGGAACGGGCTTATTCGGCTTACACTTCCACATCACTGTTCACCCTCAAAGGGAGTCAGGACAGAAACTCAAACAGGTTAAGAACCTGGAGGCAGAAGCTGATGCAGAGGCCATGGAGGAGTGCTGCTTACTAATTTGCTCCTCATGGCTTTCTCAGCCTGTTTTCTTATAGAACCCAGGACCAGCATCCCAGGAAAAGCACCACCCACCTTGGGCTAAGCCCTCCGCCAATCAGTACTTAAGAAAATGCTCTACAGCTGGATCTTCCAGAGGCATCTTTTCAATTAAGGTTCCCTCCTTTCGGATGACTTCAACTTGGGTCAAGTTGACATAAAACTGGCAGGGTAGTGAGGGAATGGTCCAGTATTTTGCTATCTATGAGGGAGACAGCTTCCCTGTCCCTGCAGTTGGATGGAACTCACGAGACCAGCTGCCTCTACATTGGGGGCTGAGAAACAGGACAGAGAAACTGTGGCCGCGAGTCTACCCCACAGGCAGCAGCTCTCCCCACCAAACCATAGGCACCTGCAGCTGTCCTCACCAGGCCGGTAGAGCTTTGTCTTTCTTGTCCCGGCAGAACCACCATTTGACAGTACCTGTTTCTTAGAAATGGCATTTCCACACAGCTTCCACTAATTTCAGTTTCTGGTAGCAAAATGCAGGCTCTCTGCTAGAGAAACCATCACCCGATGTTCAGAGTAGAGAGAAGGAAAGGGTAATCATCCCCTTCCCTGATGGGGTGGTGGCATTGCATTCTCTTTGATGAAGGGACTCATGTTCCTTTTGAAGAAAGCCTTGTTTTACCTGTCCTGGGAAAATCCTCCCCTTCTTTACAAGCAGAGCCAGGCCTATTTTCAATTAGTGCCCTGCTTTTGTAGTGGTGGGGATACAAACTAGGGACTCGAGTATACTAGGCAAGTGTTTCACAATAAGCTTTTAATCCCACATTTTTTAGACCATGCATATGTGTGTGTGTATACACACATGTACATATTGGAAGAATGTCATTCAGCACAATGCAAGTATGTGGAATTTGAGCTGGGTGTGTATATGTGTATGTTAATCTAGAACCACCACTACCACTATAGTCTAGACAAGGGATTTTGCTTCTCTTGGACTTAGGCTTTCTTGATTGTGAAAAATATATGCTTAGTAAAGTATGCTAAATTTTTGGTTAAAATAAGCTTAACACCAAGTCCTGGCCACGAAGGGAAGATTGACCCTTGGACATCTTTTTCCCCTTTCTTTTAATTCCTTAAAGATTTATTTTATCAGTCGAGCAGTGGTGGCACATGCCTTTAATCCCAGCACTTGAGAGGCAGAGGCAAGCGGATCTCTGTGAGTTCGGATCTCTGTGAGTTCGGATCTCTGTGAGTTCGAGGCCAGCCTGGTCTACAAGAGCTAGTTCAAGGACAGGCTCCAAAGCTACAGAGAAACCCATCTCAAAAAGCCAAAAAAAATTATTTTATCTTTATGTGTATAGTATTTTACCTATACGTAAGTCTGTATTCCATATGTGTCCTTGCTGTGCTCAAAAGAGGGTACCAGGTCCCCTGGAAGCAAAGTTATCAGATTTGTGAGCCACCATGTGGGTGCTGGGAACTAAACCCAGGCCCTCTGAAGAGCAACGCTCTTACCTGCTGAACAGACTCTCCAGTCCTGCTTTCCCATTATGTATATTACATGATTCCAAAGACATGTGAAGTTAAGTCAGTCAGCTTGGAGGAAGTTTCTGCCCATCTGAAGGTTGAGTGTGACATAGCGAGAAGAATATATCTGATTTTCTTCAGGAGTGACGCGCATAGGCAGCTGGAGCGGTGATGTGGAGTAATGTGGTGTCCTTACCTCTACCCTTGTCTCTCTGCCTCTCAACACAGTCCCCAGAACAACACACACACACACACACACACACACACACACACACACACACGACTCAGGTGATCTCAGCTCCTTGCCTCCTGGAACTCTACTTGTCCACTAGAGTAGCTACAAACTGCAAGGGGCTGTTTCCATTTAAAATAATTGAAATTAAATGAGTTGCAAATTTCAGCACTCTACTTAGATTTGCCCTATTGGCTCAAACAGCTAGCATGCTGCCATACTGCCATAATGCTTTTGCCATCACAGAATATTCTGGAATGCAGGAACTCCATAAGGTCTGTCCTTTTTCATTGACTCTATCTTAGTTAAGGTTTCTGTTCCTGTGAAGAAACATCATAACTGTGATAGCTCTTACAGAGGGAAACATTTAATTGGGTGGTTTACAATTCAGTTTAGTCCACTATCATCCTGGTGTGACCTGGTGACATGCAGGTAGACATGCTGCTGGAGAAGATGAGGGCACTACATCTTGCCCAGCAGGCAACAGGAAGTGATCTGGGACACTGGGCGTGTGTAACATGAGAAGGCCAGGCCTGCTTGTTTGCAGGTTTCTTTCCCACCCTGCCCCCCAGCTGTTTAGTCCCAGAGAAAAATCACACACGGATCTCTGTAAGTTATATAGCTGATTGGCCCATTAGGTCAGACTTCTTACTGGCTAACTCTCTTATCTTGATTAACCCATTTTTCTAATCTATTTTAGCCATGTGACTCAGTACCTTTTTCAGTGGGGCAGCTCACATCCTGCTGCTTTGGTGATCTGGGCAGGAGTGCTAGGAATCAACTTCCTTCTCCCCAGAATTCTCCTGCTCTCTTTGCATCATTTCCACTTCCTGTCTGGTTTTCCCGCCTACACCTCCTGCCTGGCCAATCAGCATTTTTTTAAAACATGATTGACAGAATATAAACAATTCTCCCGCATCAGGCGTGGCTTGAGCATATATGAGACCTCAATGCCGACTCTCACAGTGACACACTTCCTCCAACAAAGCCATAATTATTGCAACGAAGTCACACCTAAAAATAGTGCCACTCCCTGTGTGCTTATGAGGGCCAATTACATTCAAACTACTTTAATATCTTTTACTATTTCTGCCCAATTCTCTCCATTCTCTCCAGACTAGCAATCTTAATGTGCCCAAACGCAGGAGGCAAACCTTGGCTTTTCTTTTTCTTGAATGTGCCCTTTCCCACAGTCTACCCTCACTATTTTGTTTGTTGGCAATCAGCCAACACACTCGACTAAGCCTTACTCTCTGCCCTGTGTTTTCTGGCTCATGAATCTTCCTAAATATTACAGTTTTGTTTTTAAGATGGCATCTATTATCCCCATCCCAAATTCTGCACTCCAGTAGAGCAGGAATGTTACAAGGTAGAATAAATGAAAGCCACCTCAGAAGCAGCAGCAAAAGTCCTCTCCATGAAGAACGAGACCCACCAGCCAGACCCACCTGGGTGGGACCCTTGGCATCATCGTGGGCTCAGGAACCAGAGGCTGAAGCTGGAACAGGATGCTGTCTTTCAAAGAGTTCTCAGAAAGGAACTTGTCTGGGATCCTGGTGTTCAATAATAATAAGTTCAAATAACATACATAAATCTAATAATCCACATGACTGTGAACTTGCCTCTAATGCTTTACTTTATTATTGTTGATTTTTTTTATAAATAGCCATTTTTGTCTTCTCACCTCCTCACACATACCCCTTGCCTCTCCTTCCCACCCCCACCCCCATCTAGCCTCTGGTTGAGGTGCTAACGATGTACCTAGGAGGCAGCTGGGAGAAGGTGTGGAAAGGAAGAGGAGCAGGAAGCCGGAGAAAGCCACTAATTGGGCAATCAACCCTGAATAATTGAAAGTTAATTGCCATGGTCCTTCTTCCCAGTGTGTCACAGCTAATCCCCTGCAAACCTCAAAGTTTCTTTCTACCTCTGAAGAATTCTGGCTCTTTGAGGCGTGCATCTGCTCAGACCTAACATTTGCTTCTGTGGAGTGGCTTTCGATCATGCACCTAAGGCCTTGGCTATCTCTTCCTGTCAGATTTTGGGTCCATATGAGGCTGACAAGAAGGCCATGCATTGTACCTGTGATACCTAAACTATGCCATCTTCCAGAAATTTCTCCATCATGTTTCTGTTTGTTTATTGAGACAGGGTCTCACTGCGGATCCCAGGCAGACCTCAAATGCTCATTCTGCTGCCTCCACCTTCCAAGTGCTGGGAAGGAGGCCTATGCCACCATGTCCAGGTGCTTCTCCAGGTTTTTCTATGAAGACGACTTTCCATTTTTATTTCTCTTTTTGTGCATTCCAGGCAGTCACTCACCACCGAGCTACACCCCCAGCCCCCTGCCCCGTGATGTTTGAGTTGGTACCCAGCTTGCTTGTGGAAAATGGCCTGTCAGTGGTGTGGCTCTGTGCTTCCTTGTCTCTCTCCAGAGGACCCGGGTGATGGCGTGAAGCCATGGAGCAATCTCTGCTGTGTTGGGGTCTTTAGCATTTTGTGATAGATAGTTCCACTCATCTGATGGGGACGTTACAGACGGTCCAGAGGAGCAGCATCTGAAATGGAGAATGTGGGTGTCACACGGTGCTGTAGACTGAGAAAGTTAACAGACTATGCGGGCATTAGCCACAGTCTCCAGTGCTCCCTTTAGTGTCTCAGCAAACCCTTAAAGCCGAGTGTTTCCAAGCATCAGCTCCCACCGGACAGAGCTTCAGATTGCAACTCTGAAATACGCATTCTGACATCGCCGACAGGACTGTCCCACCGTCATTAGAAACAGCATTGTCTTAGGCGCCCACAAATTTCCCCAGAGAGCTTTTATCTCTGGGCAAATCCTCCTAAGACTAATCCCCGGGCACTAACTATATTTAATTTTTTCTCATCTTGGATGACTTACAGTAGGGACCGCATAGCAAATACAAACTATCCTTTGTGTCCCCTCCCTGTGCCTGGGTGGAAAACTGAACTTTCATATAATCCTGTAAAACTGTCAGGTGTTTTTTTTTTTTAAGAGAATTTCATCTCAGTATCCATTATTTTCCTGTGACAGGCCAGCCCCTTATTTCCCCTTTTTTATTAAGAAGAAATTTTCTTGTTTTTAAGTGTTGTTTCATGGAGAAACACAAAGCCTGGTGCTCCCGTCTCTTTTCACAGGCCCCGCTAACGGGGTCTAATGTGCATCCATTACGAGACTTCTCTTTGTGTAGTGAGACTAGACTCATGTGCGGATCAAAAAGAAAAAATGTCCTCCCATTACCACTTCAGAATCCTGTTTGCCTCCAAAGAGAGTAAACAGGATTATGTATCATTAGTACTATTTAGAATAAGAGCCCTCACATATGCATCGCGCTTCCCCAAACAGCATCTCCCACATTCTCGTGTCCGCCTTTCACAGAGGTGGGGGCACATAGGATGGGCTCATTATCCTATAGTGAGAGGTGAGGAAATAGGGATAAAGGGTCCCCGGGGTCCAGGCCCATTGGCAGAAGAAGAAAGATACAGGCCTTGGCACAGTTCTTCCCAGGAAAGATAAGGCAGCCTCAGTGTAAATGAATTACCTGCTGTCCTGCCACTGCAGAGCCTCAGCCTACAGATCAGGATCACAAGAGGTGAAACCTTTGAGGAAATTCTACAGAACCCCACCTAAGGGAAAAGAAAAAAGAAAAAAGAAAAAACCTCTCTTAGTAAACTCAAATCACAAGAATTCTACTTCTGTTACTTTACAACAAGTGTTCAAATGGAACAGAACCCAAAAAGGAGAAAAAGGAAAGCAAGCCGGTTCGGCCTATATCCCATAACCCCAGCCCTCTCACCCACCCTAGGCTGATGTGTGTGTAAAAGTTCCGTCTCCCCATAAATTACCCCTGCCCTTCCTACCGGGCTCCCAAACCTCCAGGCATTGCACTTGCTGTGAACTTAACTCCCTGACATTTCCTGCAAATGGGTTTTGTCATTCAGGCACAAGGAATGAGTCCTTTACATCAAATTAGCAAAAAAGGAAGGGTCTCCCACCTTTTTGGACTCTGACACCTGCCTTTGGGGGTCCCGCCTAATGTCATATTCCCTTTTCTACATTTCTTTGAAGTCTGTGGCCAGTAGGACAATTCAAGAGTTCAAGTAGATTTTCGATCACCCTGAAATAGGGGCAGAAGGGAGTCCAAGGGATCTCATATACACAGTCATGCACCCTTCCCTAGCGGACCAGCCTCAGCCAGGTGGAACAACCTAGCTTTAATAGGAGGATGTCAATTTGTGGCTTAAGTGTTTCAGGAGGAAAAAAAAAATCTCTAAGTCTTGGTCCTGGTAAGCTCACAGCGAGAGCACAGACCCAGCTCACTAGGGGGACTTGAACCAGCTCGCCAGATGTCTAATTAATGCCCGCTGTCAGCTGCTCAAATGTCACTGATGGAGCGTCTCTCTTTTGCAGCCACTGTTTTAATGATAAAGATTATGCGCTGATGTCGCTGTGCTCCTGGGTTAACGTTGTGGTGGGGAGAATGACGGGCATAGACCGAGCAGCCAAGCACGTTGTGGTTTCCAAGAACGAGATTGTGGTCTACGACCACCTCATTCTGTGTACCGGGCAGCAGTACCAGGTAAGGTTGGCGCACCAGGGGCGCGGCTGGCGCAGGCGGACATGGCAATATGCTTACTGGGGCGCACGCTCCCTGAGTAAAGAGCGTCCTGTCTTCCCGCACAGCTGCTACTCTATATTCATAAAAGTGCTCTTCAAGGCCTGCACACATGACCAGAATGGTGTCTGCAAACCCTCCCAGGAAAGCCATTCCAAGAAAAACATTCTGTTGAGGGGGGGGGGAAAACCCACAGCTAGTTGGAGAAATGTCGTTCCTGAAGCTGTTGTCCCAAAGTCTAACACTTATGGATCATCATAGCAGGCTCCAGACCCAACCAGGCATGCGTTTGTGCTAAATTAATTTATGCCTCAAGAGGCGAGCATTTGGCTGGGGCGATGCGCTCACGCGAAAGCATTTCAAACATGCGCACCTTCTGTCAACCCTTATTTTATTTTGTCTCTCAGTTATGAAACTAGGAAATCAGATTGACTAGTTTCCCAGTGACCACGCTTTCTGCCTGAGTGTTCCAGCCACGCTTGACTAAAGCATGGCTAGCTAGGACTGAAGCTGCTTCCTGTCTGGGGACAGCAGCTCTTGGGACTCCCACAGTGCCGTGTGCAGTGTTCTTTTGTGTAGTGCCCAGAAATCAGGCGTCTCTCCAGTGAACAGGTTTACTTTATTACTTAAGGATTGGGGGATCTGAAACCCTCCCACCAGTGCTGTGGGTTCGGCAAGGGAGTGCTTGTGCAGGGTTCCCTTGCCTTTCAAAAGCAGACAGGAGGCAACACAGAGGACTCCACAGGTCCTCCGTCTACCCAAGTAGCCTGGGCACCGCTGAGTGCATGTTCTCAGCCTTGCCTGCACTTTGAGACCTCCCGGGGTGCTTTCAAAACATATCCACACGCGTGTCCCCAGGAATTGCTTCAATTATGCTAGGTGAGGCTGGTCATGAGTATTTTCACTATGCTCCCCAGATGGCTTAAAGCAGAGACGGAGAACCGCTTCAGCTTTCTTGACGCCAAATCCCTTCTAAGCACCTTACAACAAGACCTCCCAAACTGCTTGGCCACACACTACCCCTGAGCATCCCTTTAAGGTGCAGGCTCTGAGCAGGGACCCTCAGAGTATGGTAGCCTGAGATAAGAGCGTCTAGCAAGCTCCCTGGGGAGGCCAGGGCTACCATGAATGGACTGCAATTTCAGTGGCTTGGATCGATCTCTTTAAAAAAAGGAAAAAAAAGAAAACAGAAAAAGAAAGAAAGCTTTTAAGATTTTTTAAAAACTAAGACTTATTCTTGAAGGGTAAAAAGAAAATAGATCTTCCTGGTTAAAGGATAAAAAGTTAGTGGGAAGACGCCTCCTTCTGCTTTTCACTAAATGAGAATGAAGTGCAGGATGCCCTGTCAGCCTGTCCCCCCTCACCTGCCCCCTGGCTGCAGCCACTGCCTGCAAGCCCACACTTTGGAAATGGAGCAGAGGACTCAGCCAGCTGCCCAGAGACTCGGGCATCTGCCCATGTGTGCCCAGCTGCCCCTGCAGCTTTCGTCGGCAGCACATTAAGCTCTTGCCCTTTTCACAACAGGAAAAATGGAATGAAGAAGTGATAAAGGGGAGTTCCAATTTAATTTTTCCAGACGGACATAAAAATCAAAGGTACATAGAGTGATCGAGAAAGGGCAGCTGAATTCACCGGGGACCGTCTAGCTGTTCTGTCTTTCCCTATGTCCTTCGCTCCGGCTCTCTCATGCTTTTGCTCCAGATTTGTAAGCCAAATTACAATGATGACAGCAGAGCTTAAACCCAAAGCAAGAAGACAACATTTCATAAAACGTAATTATAACCCTTAGCCTCTTGTCAGCACACCTCAGTCTAAAACATTCTGCAGTATTTTAAATGTCTAAATATACAGCATTTAGGTTTTTTATTCAGAGAATTCAGTCACAGAGCAAAACCCTGAGCTGTACTGCAGAACAGGGTGAGGAGGGCTGGGTTCTCACCTAGCCTACTCTTACTGCAAGCCCCCTTTCTGAGCTCCTCAGTTTGAAACATTCTGACTCTTCATCAACTGTGACTCTTGAGGTCCAAATGGCGCATTTATGGAACCTTTGCCCTTGCTCCGTCCACGTCGAACACTGCCTGTGAACACTCCTTTCTGGAAGAAGACTTACTTAACTCATTTTTGGTTTTTTTTATATTTATTTATTTATTTGGTTTTTCGAGACAGGGTTTCTCTGTAGCTTTGAAGTCTGTCCTGGAACTAGCTCTTGTACACCAGGCTGGCCTCAAACTCACAGAGATCCACTTGTCTCTGCCTTGCGAGTGCTGGGATTAAAGGCGTGCGCCACCACTGCCCTGCAATCTAACACATTTTAAAGACTCCCTCCCTTATCTACACTTTCCATCAATTTAAAAATATTTTTATGTTATGTGTATGTATCTGTGTGTGTGTGTGCACGTGTACGTGTGTGTATGTGTGTGTGTGTGTGTGTGTGTGTGTGTGTGTGTGTGTGTGTGCATGACCCCCCTTTGTGGAGGTGTCTGCAGAGGCCAGAAGAGGGCACCAAATCACCAGGTGTTGGAGTATCAGGTGTCCATGAGTCACCTGATATGAGTTCAGGGATGATGTGTGTAGTGATATTTCATTTGTATTTTAATACATATAGCTTGCCTGAAGTTCAGAGAGTAAAACAGCCTCACAGTTCAGTCTTACAGGCCAGGCAGTGGTGACACACACCATTAATCCCAGTAGCCACACTAGTTTGCCATAGAAGCTGAGTGGTAGTGGTGCACACCCTTAATCCCAGCCCTAGAGAGGAGTGTAAGACGGGAGGAGACAGTTCTCACTCAGTTGCATTATGAGATTCCAGGAAGCAGGATCACTATTTCGAACTGAGGTCAAGGTAAGAGACAATGGTTGGATGTTTTTGCTTTTCTGGCCCTCAGGTTGAACCCCAATTTCTGTCTCTGTCTCTGGATTTTTAGTGATCGTGCTACAGATTGGGTGCTGGGAATGAAACTTGGGTCCTGTAGAAGAGGAACAAGTGTTCTTAGCTGCTGAGCCATCTCTTCAGCCCATTTCTGTTGGTGAGCACATGCCAGTTTGGAACATCACTCCCAGCTTGCTCCTAGTGAAGTCCCAAGGCCATATGCCTCATGGACCATATGGAGAAGTGGGAGATGCTTCGGGAGTGAGCTTTGGGCACCCTCACTGAAAGAGGAATGACAAACTTGTCAAAGTCAAATGATTTTGTCTCTGGCCAAGAAAACAAATAAACAAGCAAAACCCAAAACAAAACCGAAGCATAGGCTTCTGAAGGGATGATGGCCACCAAAAGCCAGTAGGTGGGGATACAAGAGAGACAAAGCAACAGGAATAGGCTAGGTGTGACTCAGAATCACGGTGTCTACAGAAGATACATGCCATCCGGGTTGGGTAAGCAAAAGTGTGTGGCCAAAGGAATGACATAAAGTTTGCAGGCAAATGGATGAAACTAGGAAAAAAATCATCCTGAGTGAGGTAACCCAGACCCAGAAAGACAAACATGGTATGTACATACTGTTAGGGGATGTTAGCTATGAAGGATAACCATGCTACAGTCCACAGCCCCAGAGATGCTAGGTAACAAGGAGGGCCCAAAGAGGGATGCATGGATTTGAAATAAAAGAGATCTCCAGGATGAACTAGGAGGGTAGGGGGAACACAAGAAAAAAAATAAAGCAAAGAGTCCAAACTTATTGGGAGTGAGGAATATGCACACTGGTGTCCCTCCCAGGAACAGACCCAAGAGGGACACTCCTGTGTCACAAGTGAGCCCCAGTGATGGTGGAGAGCACAGGGACTCTCTCATCTGAGAACTGAAGTCTGTGTCTCATCTCTGGACAGGCTTGTGACAGGAATTTAAAAATGTTAGCAGAAAACTCTCCTTACCCCAGAAAAGAATTGTTCACTTGATTGATTCCAAGCAAAATCAAAGACTTTTTTTTTTCTCTTTCATTTAGTTACATTCTGGCAAATGTCAACGAGTGGGGCATTTCTCATTGTTTTGTGAGAATGATGGGGGGCAATGAACAAATTTAAGAAGAAAAATAACAGATTGTCAAATGATCCCCCTAAAAGGATAAAAATAATGGAGGCATAAACAATCTCCTGTCTGGTACTAAATGACAAAAGAAAGCAGAAGTAATGACATGGAATTCTAGAGGAAATGTGATAACTTGAGAGCTACATGTCCACCTAGGTCTCAGAGGCCATTCTTTATATGCAAGACCTCAGGAAAATTATCTCTTGTGGGTTTTTGTTGTTGATGTTGTTTTTGTTCTTTTTGTTTTATTGTTTGTTTGTTTTCTTTAACTTGTACTCCAAATAACAGGGAAAACAGAGTCTTCCGGTTGTTAGAGGACACAGGTGGCCGTTCAATGGATGATTTCAAGCAGTAATGGAAATAATTTACATTCTGAACATACCTACTAAACAGAAAGCTAATAATCCTCAATGTAAACCAGTGTAATACAGATCAGGAAACTGATGGAGGAGAGGTGTGGCTAAGGAGGAGTAGGCGCTGTCTACAAGCGCCGCAGCCCGATGGGATCATTTTAGCGGTGGAGTCTGCCTGCCAGTTGAGGAACTGAGTCAACGTGTGCTGAGGAGCAGCACAAAGAAATTCACCCACCAAACCCTGGACAAGGAAAAGGCGAGAAGAGAAAGGCAAAGGCTGCCGTGGTGGAAGTACAAACCAGAACGACATACGCGGAAATGCAAGTTGTGACAGAAAATGTCACGGTTGCAAACTGATGTGAGACCAAGACCAGGTTTACACGAAATTTGAAATATGAGAAAAGCATCCAATCAAAATGACTTTTTTTTTTTTCAGAATAAAAAGACAGTTAAGGGGCTGGAGACATAGCTCAGTACTCTTAACCACTTGCTGCTCTTGCAGAGGACCTGAGTTCAGTTCCCAGCGCTTATATCAGGTGGCTTACAACCATCTGTAACTCCAGCTCTCGGAAATTCAGTGCTGTCTTCTGGTCTCCAAGTGTATCAACACACACATGGCATATATTTACACAGATGTTCACACTTACACATAAATAAAAATGAAAATAAATCAGTTTTGGAAAGATAACTAAAAGGGTCCAGTGAGGGGCCAGTGAGGTGACTCAGTGGATACGGGCACTTGCTGCCAAGACTGACAGCCTAAGTGACTTCTGGAGCCCACATAATGGAAGTAGAAATCTGACTGCTGTAATTTGTTGTCTGATCTCCACAAGTGCCCCCAGCAGGCGTGCCCTCTCCAGGAAAAAAAATTAAAAATGTAAAGTTTTAAGATCTAGAGAGACTGCCCAGTGGCTAAAAGCATGCGCTGCTCTTCCGGGGTACCTAAGTTTGATTCCCAGGACCCCTGTTGAGTGACTCACAGCTACCTGTAGCTCAAGCTTCAAAGGATCAACGTTTCTGGCCTTTATAGGAACCAATACTCATATACCTGCTCCTCCCCCACACACACATACAAATGTAAAATTAAATATAAAACATTAAAATACTTTAATGGAAAAATACACAGTGACAGATTATGGAAGCAAATCCACAAAAAGCAGCAAAGGAAAGTTGGAGAAAGGAAATAGTAATAGAGGGTGAACTTCATGATACCAGTGTAGACAGCAGCCCCAAATGCCTTCCCTGCTGAACATGACTATATCAAAGGATACATCACAAAAACAAAAAGTGCTGACAATTTTATTCATTTCCTAGAATTACACTGAGGAAGAGAAAGAACAAACAGCTTCTACAGAGGCTTGACGTCACTGAGATGCTTAACTATAAGGATGAAGCCTCGGGGTTGACCAGATGACCAGTTAGTTCTAAGACCCTCCTAAGGTTTTTTTGAAGAGAAGAATAATTTAGGTTTATATCTCATGGTCCAGATTTAGGACATCTTCCCGGAAATATAGAAAATACTGTGTTATCTCATAGTCTGAAAGTATGCGTCCAGAAGGAATGCTCATGCCTGGGAGGAGAATCCTCATCAGGGTGGTAATGATCCTTCAGGCTATTGAGTGTTCCCTGAGACAATCAGGATGACTGATGCAACCCTCGCAGTCATTGTTACGTCCTCTCCCCTGTTTTATGAAATGACTGTAGTCAAGGACTGAGGGGGGCGTGAAGGGCTTGATTCATCCGAGGTCTTGTATTGCAGGCAAGCTTTTGTCATTGACATTGTAGAACTCTTCCTGACTCACAATTTAGGTCTTCCACTGTGAATCCGCCACACGATCCACAAAGATCTTCCACCAAAGTTTCAATTTTCCTTTCTCACTTCCCTGGGCTGCCTCTTTGTCTACACGATTTCCACCTGGCAGCCAGAGAGAAGGGCCAGAACAGTGGCCTACTGAGCAATCTCAAGCAACTGTGCCATTTTATTTGGCATCAGCAACAGTGTTTGTTTGGTTTTAATTTGAATCAAAAATAAAAAGTCAAGAGTCTACATGCAAACCCAAGGCTTTGATATTTCTTGAGAAATCAGATCTGACCATCCTGAGCCCGTGCTGTGCTCTGGCAGTGACTGGATAGGGCTGAGGCATGGCTGAAGTCCTCAGCTAAGGCACAAGACTTCTGCTTGCCAGAGTGTCCTCAGCATGAACGACCAATGCCGGCCATCATCCTTTATTGTGATTCTATTGTTAATTTTTCTCATTGCAGAGGAAAATTTCTGTTTCTATTCACACTTGTGATAACAGCAAGAGAGCAGGAATAATACAAGGACAAGGTGTGTGTGTGTGTGTGTGTGTGTGTGTGTGTGTGTGTGTGTGTGTGCAAGAAAGAGAGAAAGTGATAGGGAGGGAGGGAGGGAGAACAAAGTAGAGAATTTCTCTCCTGATTAAGTGAACAATGACAGCCTTATACCTTTTATAAATAAACACTGATCTTCTGTGTTCTCCGTGGTCCTTCTGTGGACTTGAACTTCAGCACCTGAATGAAGTAGTGGCTCCTGTGGAAGATCTATCTATCTATCTATCTATCTATCTATCTATCTATCTATCTATCTATCTATCTATCTCCTAGATCCAGAGCTCCCCCAATCCCCTTATCCCCTGATGCTGGGTGAGTCCCTACAGCGACTCTGTAAAGAACAGAATCTTGTGTGGAGACACTTCTGGAGTCCCAGGACTCAGCTAAAGCAGAGTGTAAAGCTCCTTTCTCAAGACCTTTTCCCTGGAAATCCAGCTCCCACAGTGTGAGGTACTCAAGCCCTAAGTGGGTATTCTAGACCACAGGGAGCAGCAGCCTTCAGATGGCTGGTCACAGTTTGCTAGCTTAGGATACTCTGCATATTCTTTGGAGGAAAGAGAAAGATCCGATCTTTATGTCCAAATGAGTCCACCCCAGAGCCTCAAGTCACCATTACCCGTCAGTTCTTCCCAGCCAAGGTCCCAGCCATTGGAGCACGGAGAGAAACCGTCCCTTGACTTGTCCCTGTCTGAATGACTGACTTACAAGAACAGTATGGCTCAGAACGTAATAATTGGCTGGTCTCTGCTGCTGAGTTTTGAAATAACGGATGACAGCATTGGACAAGCCGAGCAATTTGTGCTAAGAGTTGCCTCAAAGTGGTCATTCTACTTGCTTATTTGTGTATTTCTTGCCCTCTCTGTTAGAACCGAATTTTATATCTGGGGACAGAAAAGGCCATACCAGAGTATGGCTATAGACTTTATTTTCTTCCAATCACGTCCCCACTGACTTTACCATATTTCTCTGTAATATGCCTCAGGTTCCATGCCCCACAGGGGCTGATATCAACAAACATCTGACAAACAGAGAAGTTCAGGAGAACAGTAAGCTAAGGTACACTGGGAAAGTTCCGCACAACCTTTTCGTTCTCAATGACGAGGAAGACTGTGTTAAGGCACTCATTTGGATGAGAAGCAACTCCATCCTCACAGAAGGTAAAGTTACTGTAACTGCCGCCTTTCAGAATAGCATTTTATTTTTATAATGAGGCTCATTCTTCATCTAGTTCCAGTGTATAATTAGTGTCTAATTAATTCCAACCAAATCATTCATCTGTCATGCTTTGTTTTCCAGATTAATTTACAACTTGTTGTCATTTTTGGATACCCAGAATGTTTTCTGAGGGAAAGAAAAAGGCTTGAGATAGTTTAATTATCTATAATTATTTTATTACACAAAATGAATATCCGAAGAGCAAAGCATGGCTAAAATCATTAACTAATTAAAGAATAATTTAATAAGCAAACATGTTTAGCAATTATATGGAAAATATGTCTCCCTTTGTGAGGCTGAAAAGAGCCAGGAGGAGGAAGAAAGGCGGGCGTTGGAAGGGCTCTTTTCTTCTTTTCAGGACGCATTGTTCCCTTCCTTGTTGTTGCCTGCACAATCCCCCCCGTAAATAGACACATTCGAGCTGCAGACCACTTTTTGAACCCAACTGTGAAAGTAAAACATTTGTACAAATGCCTGCGCCACTCAAAAGCATTTCCCAGGCATCTTCTCCACCATTGTTTGGATTTCTTTGAAATTGACTCGTGAAACAACTAGAACAGAGCCTGGTTGCCCGCCTGTTTTTAGCTGAAACCTGGGAGCCAGGAAATAGAAGTGACCATACATTCAGCCCTTCATCTTCCCTAAGATCATGTTGAGTCCCATGGCCACCTATGGGGAGAGTGGAGATTCTCATCCTCACCGGCAGTTCAGACCAAGGATATAAAGACCCTGGGCATCAAATTGCCAAGTTAAATATCTTTGTGTGTTAAATATTACTCCATTCATTAATGTAGTCAATGCAATAGAATTAAATACAGTTCCTTCTGATTTTTCAGGTATTGACTTAGGTCTTTCAAAACTTCTGAGGTTAGTGTATTTGGGGCATGAAGCAGTTAACGGGGATCGAATGGCATTCATCCCATTTCTAGATTCTATTTGCTAGTATGATATGAACTCTTTGTCTCTAAATTTATGAAGGAGATTGGCCTGTAATTTTCTTCAACATACTTTCCTTGTCAGGTTTTAGCTTAGGTGAATACTAGCATTACAAGGCGATTCTGGCTCTCGCAATGTTTTTAGGGGAGTTGAAACAAAAGCAACCTAAAGGTTGGATTTGAGTCACCATAAGTCCACACAGATCCGGAACCTTTGCCAGAGGTGGGATCTACACATAAATCCAGCAGGCAGTTGTAAAACCTGCCATAAAACATCTTCAGATTTGTGTCTACATATGTTTAAATGTGTTTCGGCTTCTGACTCTTTTTTTTATTATTAATAACCACTATAGGTTTAAAAACCTCTAGATTGACCTGTGTAGGCTTCAAGATTTCAAGGGGACTGTCCTACCCATAAGTGTTAGTATGTGGTCATTAAAAAGCGCTAGGAAGTACATACCTTAGACTGTGCAGGGCATACAGTCTTTGCTGCAAATATTCATCTCTGAGGCTGCAGCAAGAGCGCAGCCCCAGAAATGCCTGCACATGGCTGTGTGCCAGGAAACCTTTACAGTACCAGGTAATGAGCCGTGTTTGCTGAGTTCTCTTTAATCCATGTAACTTGGGACAAATTACATCAAATTATCAGGCTCGACGCAGAACATCAACTCCCTGAAAGCAGAAGAGTCAAAGGACACAGCGTGCTTATCCTAGGACTGCAGCTCGTCCTGACAGTGGGCAGGGTTTTAACCTTGAACTGTGAGTGTCTGAGGTGATGGGACTACGGAGTATTTTGACCAAGAAATGGGGCCTTTGAGAGCAGCCATGCAAGCTCTTCAGGTTGAACCCGAGAGCAGGCAAGCAAGAAGCACTTCAGTCTCCTGCAGGTTTTTTTCTGTTTGTTCTCTTGGTTCTCAAATGTGAGGGAAAGCCCTGCCCTCTCTGAACCTCTGTGAATGTGACTGGCTGTCAGAGTTGGTGGTGTTTTTCTGAAACTTACTTTAAGAGGACTGCTTTTTTATTATTATTATTATTTAGGACTGTCTGCTGCCATTGTGAAGCCACTCTGAGAGTCTGTTCTTTTCCACTCAAGAGCCAGAATAAGGAATGTATGGAAAGTAGTCCCTTGTCTTAAATGCACGCTAGTTCCCCTGACCCCCATCACTCAGGTATGGGTTGCTAGCACTCAGAGAGAGTCCAAGCTTGGAGGGTATCTGAGGAGCCCAGCCCAGCCCAGTTCAATTAGCTCGGTCTAGAGGCCTTTTCAAGTGACTTCTCATGTGTGAAGACTTAAGAAGGAAGGCATTACCTCCTGCCTTAGGAAACTCTCTTTGGAGCTTTTCCATAATTCAAGTCACATTCAGGCATGGTTTTAGTTAGTCCCATTCAGACCTTAGTCTTGAATTTATTTTCCTGTCCCTTCCTCCGGTACCCCATACCCCTTCGGAGTCATTCCTCCTCCCACTGAGCAGAATCCCAGGGACGCAATCTAAACCCCAGGACAGGCGAGCCTAGGACAGTTGCCCAGTTAGCTACAGAAAGCATATCTCCATGTGGGAGCCAAGAGCCAACCACAGACAGCTACCTCTGCGGGAGCTTCTAGAATACAGCACAGAGCAAAAGCAGCTTGAAAGAGGACTCCGCTTAGAGCCCTCTAGCATGCTCTGGTCTTTGCTGCAGCTGACAGTGTGCCCTCTGGGAGGGGAGGCTTGCATAGAGAGCATTTGCATACCTCATGTGGTCCTCTTGATGACGCCTCATCTCCTAACTGAGCAGTGTGAATCTTATCACTAGACTTGTTTGTTTGCTTTTTTATTAAAAATAACTGTTAATACAATATATTCTGATCCCAGTTTCCCCTCCCTCATCTCTTCCCAAATCCTACCTTCCTACCCATCCAACTCCACTCCTTCTTTCTCTCTCTCCTTAGAAAACTAATAGACAAACAAACAAACTGGATTTTTTTTAAAAAAGTAACAAACAGAAAAAAAATGAAAAATCAAAGGAAACACACCACACACACACACACACACACACACACACAGCCTATAAAAATAAAATTAGAAACCATAATATATAAGAGAAAAAAGTAAGGTTAAAAAAATTACCTGAACAAAGCATTATAAATCAAAAATCTCCCAAACTCCCCAAACCAACATTTCGTGTTGACTTTCTACTCCCGGGCATGGGGTCTGCTCTTGAGTATGGTTTGTGTAGCCGCTGAGACACTGTTGGAGAAAACTAATTTTTCTTTTGCAAGTGGTTAACAATTGAAGATAGCTTTCTAGGATAGGGATGAGGGCATGTGTCCACTTCCCCTCTCAACTCCGGGACCCCATCTTCATCACTGGACTTTCAAGCCCCCTCTAATGCTGCCAAATGCCTCTGCGGTCTTCCTGGAGCTGCACTTTGGAAGGAAAACAGCTGTTCTAGCAGCCATGCCATTGAGACATTGAGAATCTGGAGTTTGCTGAAATTCCAAGCCGTGTGTGTATGTGTGTCTGTATACACACACACACACACACACACACACACACATATGTATACACACACATATATATTTACAGATATATACACGTACATGTATATGTACATGTATACATATATATATATACATGTACGTGTATATATGTGTGTGTGTGTGTGTGTATCTGTGATTTATCTCAGTGTCACTTGTATTCACACCAAACCTGGTGTGCAGTGGATGTTCAAGAAGGACTTAGTGCCTACAAGTGAAGATGACTCACAGTGGTTTTGTTTTTGTGTTTGAAATAGGGCCTCGCTATGTATTGCAGGCTGGCCTCGGTCCTTCTACCTCACCCTCTGGGTTCTGGGATTATAGGCATGCATCATCTTGCCAACTCTCATATTGAGTCATATCAAAACACTCTGCTCTCAGCCTCACCTGGAAATTGGTGGCTAGCTGTGATGACTGGCGGCCCCTTGGCTGAGATTGATGACACTCTTATGAATCTCTTTGCTTTTCCTGCAAGAGTGTCACACTGAGTGACATCAAGTTTTGAGGCATCGGTTCAATATTAGGGCCCCCACTTTCTTGAGCAAGTTATCGGACCCCTCTGTATGTTAGGCTCTGAATGATATCTTCCTTACATGGGATGTTGGGAGGATTTGATGAATCAAATGAGCTATTCTATCCGATCCTCAGTACAGTGTCTCAGCCACACTAAGAATTCCGTAGACATAAGCCATTCTGAGTGTTAGGATGGCCTTCACTATCTGGTTTCCCTTCCCAGGGTTTCAGTTACCGCTAATCAACAGAAAATAGGAAATGAAAACCTTAAGGATATGAAAATGTTAAGTGGACTCTTTCAGAAATAACCAGTCCCTAAGTTCTGAATTAGATACTGTTCTCAGTAGTTTAGTGAACTCTTTTGTAGTCCCGCCCAGGACGTGAGTCATTCTTTTGTCCAGGGTATCCACTGTGTATACACTACCTACCCATTAGTCATTTAGTTCCCGTTCTGCTTATCAGAGCCACTGTTACAATATGGCAATGCCTGTGTTTAGGTATTTATTTAATGACCTCAAAATACAAGGATAGTGATGTTGACACTTTAGTTTTACCCAAAGAAAAGCCACAGGGTGCTTCCTTGAAGTGAACAGGTACACATTTGGGGCAGGTATGTATCTTTGGAGGGAAATACAGTATTTGCCTCTGTGTATGGTTTCTAGCATACAGTGTTGGTCTCTAAAAGTATCCCCTGTGGATAAGGGGCCTCAGAGTCAGTACAGAGCCTACCAGATACCAAATTCTCAACACAAAGGAAATTTATTACCCCAGAGAGACAAATGGGCAGAGGGGGTATTGTGGGATGGGGGAGACTGCCTCTAAATCAGGCAAACACAAACAGCAGATAGTTTCTTACAGGAGTGGGTTTTTAAGCAGAGAAAGGGAGAGCCTGTGCTAGGGTAAGTTGATAGTTCCTGATTGGACAGGCTAGTCAATGTAGCCAAGTAATGGATTTTGATAGCTAGGCCTTGGTGTTCAGTCTCAGGAATGAGTTGGTCACCAAATAAAGAAATATACCTTAAGGCTAGTTTAGGAATGTAATCTAATGGTTTAGCAAGGCAGAGGGAAAGGAAAAGGACAAAACCAGCCAGTGTCATGTTTGCCATGGTTGGGCCTATTGGAAAGCCCTTTCAGGGGTTTTGTTTTGGTGTTTCTAGTTCACATAATGGGGATACTTGGACCTGAAGAAGCTTCCCTGACATGTGAATTTCAGCTCCTGCTATGCTGATAACAGAGACCCCAGGGGTGTCAGTCTTGACATGAAAGATAGAAAACCATACGCACTGGGAACAGTCAGTTGTGTAGAGACATTGTGGCCTTCATGAGAGCCCGGGATGTCATTGAATTTGGAGAAGGCTCCCCCCTCTCCTCCCCCCGGCGTCCGCCAAAAAAAAGAAGTTGAGCTCCTCTTTAATGTGGACTGAATAATTCAGTTTTCTGTTTGTTTATTTGGGAGGGGGTGGAGAACTTGAATGGGCATTGTGCAATCGCACTATCACCCTGACTCTGAGAGACAACATAACATCCAAGATGAAGAATAGTTCATTTTCTCAACCAATCTCTTCACAAGACTTGCGTGGTTTGTGCGGCTGCTGGATTCCATGTTGATGTCTGTGCTGCCAGCGGAAACCATGTGGATGTCCAAGATCCATGCTTCCCATGTTGCCACCAGAGAGACCAGGTTCCGTGACCTGAGCTGCTGCCAGAAACCATGTGGAAGTTCATGGTTCATGCTGCCACAGGCTGCCATGGGCAGGGAAGCTTCTTTTGCAGCGGCATCGATGGCCACAGACTCATAACCGAGAATCAGAGACACTGAAGCTTCTGTGATGACCCACCCCCACCCACAACAAATAAGAGAAACAGTTCAGACAGGAAGCTATTGAAGAGAGTCCTTAAAAATTGTGATAAAGATGCTGAAGTGTAGCTCTTCACAATTTATGGCTTTGGTGGTAGGACTCAGCTCTCTTGAAGGGAGTTTGACCGTGCTCCAGTGAGTAGATCGGCAACACAAATTGGACTTGGATTTTTGAGCGGAGGTCACAAGGATGGGAGGGTGAACCTTGAGGGAATGGAAGCAAATGTGATGGGGTGGGGCACTGTATGAAATTTCCAAATAGTTAATAAACATATTATGTTTGGGGGAAAAAGACAGTGGACCAATACTTGATCTGGGCAGCAAGCTCATGAAGGTCAGAAGTGGGAGATGAGAGCTGAGTAGCAAGTAGAAGATGCACACTGTGGCCACAAGGCCAAGTTTAACTGGTCGCTTCTTGGGGAATAAGAACTTCATGAGGGGCGATGACCAAAGGACAGTGGTGGAGGTAACCTCGCAGTCCGTATTCCTGTGCCAGCAGAGAAAACTTGATCTGAAAGACCAGGATGCAGAGAATGACAACAGTCAGGTGAGGTGGTGCAGCTGCAGGTGCGAGTGATGGACAAAGCGATCACACTGACGTTTGGTGGGGCAGTGAGCACAACCACTTCGAGTTCATTCTTAAGTTAGTTGTGAAGTGGTGGTATCTGAGGCCAGAACCAGGAAGTCTGGCATGTCAATCAAGAACAAGGCTGTGTTCCTCCCTGCCTGTGGCTGAGTTGGACAGTCAGTTGCCCAGGAAGAATGGGGATATTCTTTGTAACAACTTTCTTGTACTGTCTCAATTAATTTCCCCTCATATACAGATGATTGGTGATGGAGATAGGGAAAGGTTCTTCTCCCAAGTATCTGAGAAAAAGAAGCTGAGGCAAGAGAATCACCAGGAGTTCTAGACCAGCCCAGGCTACTTAGTGAGTTCCAGGCCAGCCTGAGTTTATTTATGGGCTAGCAAGATAGCCCAGCAGATAAAAGCTCTTAGCATGCAAACCTGACAGCATACATTTAGTCCCCAGAAACAACGGTGGACAAAGAGAAGTGAATCCTGAAAGCTGTCCCCTGACCACACCTCCACTGTGGCATGCATGTTCTGTACTCCTCACACACAGAGACACAGACACAGACACAGACACACACACACACACACACACAGACATGCACACATGCACTGGCATGCAAGCACACACAATATTCAATAATAAAATTAAATTTTTTAAAGAGAAAGAAACCGCCTGTATCTACCTGCTGTGGCAGGGAGGCTTGCCCATCTCTTTGGAATCCACTTCTTAAGTCCTAGGAAATGCCAGGATTGGCTTCCCTGTAGCACAGGGTGGTTGTTCTGGAGGGACGGTGGGTAATGGATGGCAGGAACAATGACTGTTCCTGGGAGGAGTAGACTCCTGTTGTACACACACAGATGCCACTTCAGAGTGTGGCCCTCTCCCAGCTGCTGTTTGACACCACCATCCTCTGCTCCCACAGGGGAGCCCGGTGGCCACGATGGAAGCAGCTGAGACTCCGTTTTCCGTGCTCTAGAGTTACAGATGTCAATTATCCCCGCTCCGGGCCCTGCTCTGGGTTGTGGAGAATAGCAAGTGACGTCACAGCTCAAATGGTGGCTCTCAAGTACAAACAAAACCAGCAGTGTTCAGCTGGGGGGGGGTTCTAATAGAACCCAGCCACTGATACATCAGAGCCGTTTGTGGCATTAATTGAGACTAATTGAAATTCATCTGCTCTTACCTCTGTGCTCTCCCTGAAAATGAAAGAAGGGTGCAAGTAAAGTTTAAAAAAAAAAAAAAAACAAAGCCACCCTAATGGCTTGAAATGGATCAATTATTTTCATCTGTAGCTAAATACAGTTTACTGCCTTATTAAAAGCGTGTTTATAGGAAGAACAAACATTAAAATTCCAGTGCACGAGTCGCCGTCGACAGAACCTTTGTTGCAGCGAAAACATTCTTCCCTTCATGAATGAGGGAAAAACGAGGCAGGTCAGACCGGGGTTAAAGAACCTTATGCTCTAATCTATGAAAAGCCTAAAGAATATTATTGTCTGTTCGTAGGCAGGATATGCTTTGTAAAGAGGTGGTGTTTTGGTAATGTTCTACAATTTTTTTAAAAAACATTCTTTCATTAACTAGCAATTTCTTGATTTCATCCAGTCAAAATTCCAGTTAGAGTGTTTTAAATCCAGGATTGCGCATCCATCCGCAAGTGCAGCGCAGGGCTCTGGGATGAAAGCGTGCTCACTGTGAGTTCCCTGGACCCACCCGCTGGCTGCCGCGTGACTTTGACCTCTCTGCTCTGCTTTATGGAGTAAAGAGAAAAACAATAAAACCTATCCTCCAGGCCTGTCTGGGGATGAAGAGGTCATACAGAATGACCATATGTCTCTTTTGAAGTGGACGAAGAAAATTGAAGTCTTTGTTAAAATAGAAGAGAATGGGGTCCAAGAGATGGCTCGGAGGGTGAAGGCCTGGTGAGTGAGCTGGTGACCAGAGCTTGAGACCTGGAACCTAAGAGAGTGGAAGGAGAGAATTGACTCCACAGACTGTCCTCCAGCCTCCACCTATGCTATGACACCCAGGTACCCACACATCTCACACACACACACACAATAATAATAATAATAAATAATTAAAATTTAAGCAATAAAACTAAATAGAAAACAGGAGGTGTGGTGGTGCACACCTGTGATCCCAGTATTCAGGAGACTGAGGCAGGCAGATCACAAGTTCAAGGTCAATTTAGGCTACAAAGCAAGTCTCAAAAAGTAAACCAAACAACAATCAAAGGGGGAAAAAAGAAAAAAAGCCAGTTGCCACTTCACGTCTACAATCCCAGGATTTGGGAGGAAGAGGCAGGAGCTCAGAGTTCAACTTCATGGTCAGCCTTGGCAACAAAGCCTGGATTATATATAGATTTTTTTTCTCAGTTTTTTGTTTGTTTGTTCATTTTTTTTTTCTTGAGTTCTTGAACTCCAGATGTGCGGCCTGACCTCCGGGTCACAATGTCCTTCCTTTCTTCCTAAGCTGCAGTCTCTCCCAGAATCCTCCTTTGCCTTTGGGGTGCCTGGGTGGGGGTCAGTGAGATCCCAAGCAGGGACAAAGCAGGTTCTCCCAGTATCTGAGCCAGAGGAATAAAGTGTCTTCTGGCCTCTCCTGGAATGATTTCTTAGGTCCTTCCGTTACTTTTGCGGTAAATGTCTGACTAGGGGGGAAAAAAGCACTGTATTTTATTCCTTGAACTTAATAGAGAGATTAACTTAGCTTTCCCTTCCTAGGAAGGCGTCTTACCCTTAAATATGAGGGGATTTTCAGACCCTCGGCACCGTAGCTGTAATCAGGAAGCAGGATGACAAAACTGACGCCCTCCCCCTCCGTGAACATAAGTCACAGGCCCTCATGCCAAGGTGCACTACTGTGGCTGCCATCCCAGGTGTGAGGGATGTGACCTGTCACAGCTGCTAGTGTGTGCCAGAGGCAAGGCAGTCCCTGCGTCCAGAAATTCTTATCTTAAATGCCAGGTTGCCACCCTTCACTGTTGAGAGCGAGGGACAGACAGTTCAGCATCACCTCTCCCCTTCCTCTCCACCTTGATGGTCAGCACTAAAGCCACACCCCCTCTTCTCTGGGAAGCTACTTCTGCACAGCTTGTTTCAAAGACAGCTGCCACCAAGCAAGCCGGAGAGTGACTTCCTGTTCCTTCTCACCCAGGGTCATCTTTGGGGTTGTTCCCTAGGACCAACCCCTCCTTCCCAGGTCTGTAATCTTAGTGAGGGGGAAACTGCAGAATGTATTGTCTTCCACCGTCTTTTTATTACACATTCACCAGAGTTCCGATCAGCCACCATCGCTTGCCATTTGAAGGTGGGACAGCTCGCCCTTCATCTGCCACCGGTTGGGTCAAGGATGAGAGCTAGTCCTATCTTGTCTGCTAAAGAAGAGGAGTTGGAAAGCACACCATGACTAGGGCCCTCTAGCGGAAAACTGGCCGCAGAGGAGACCCTGCTGTCGCCCACCATACGGTGGCCTCACGCACATACCTATCTCAAAGCAGTACCTGGTGTTCTTGTTCCATTTGGGGAGCTCTCCCCGCAAAGACTCAGAATCATAAAACACTGGGTCCTGGGATTGCCTTGATGACATTCACCTTTGACCAAAGTCTCTCTCTGAAGAAGATGTTACAGCAATGGCACATGGACCTTACATAACCAGTCTTCCTCACCCGCTCGATACAGGACCAAGGTGCTCTGTGCCTGGGGGACCCCATCCATGTTCTTTGTCTATCTCCTGATGAAGGTAGGCAGCTGTTAGCAAAGTCAAGGACTTTCTGCCCCTTCCTGTTCCTCACGCACGCATCCCCCAGTTCATCTGAAATACACTGCGCCACCACTTGCATTCCCTAGCTTTTGAAATCATCCTTTCCTTTCATACTTGCAGATTCGAGACAATCTGGGTCTCAGGCTCTCATTGTCCTTCAACCTCTCTGTCCCCTCTTGTGTTTTCTTCATTCCGTTTCTGACTTGATTAACCCCTATGATGTGGTAATTATACAATGGATAAGCTTCATCTCAAACATAAGGAAGTCCTAAGATCTGAAATCTGAAACGAAGTCAGCACCACACTCTAAAGATCCTAAGAGCCACATGCTCTCACGGCCCCTCTATATAGCTGTGCTTTCTCTGCCTGGTGCCTGACTTTCTCTAAACAGCACAAGGGGTTTCTTGTCTCCCTGAGTTACCACGGCTCCTACATGTGGGAGTGTTAGTTACTGTTGGTTGTGGTTATGTATAACTTTGATCACACTGAAGATTTTATAGGATTTTGTGAACTCCACTGGAAACCTAAAATCAGATCTGATACTCTCAGAATTGCCATTGTTAGGGTGAACATGTTTGCATTTCATAGCCCACCTAGTGACTAAGCACTTCCTACTGCGCACTGAGTGAGGTTTGCACTGGGGCAGCAGGAACGGGGCCTTGAGGGCATGCGCTCTCCTGTCAGAGCACTGTGGTGGTACACGACTTTAATTCAAAAAAAGAAAAAAGAAAAGAAAGAGCAGAGAGCAGTTGCCTACTGAAAATGAGCGCCCAGGGAAAGCTTCCACAGCGCAGCCACACAGGCACTGGGCCTCGGCACCTGTTGCCCCAGGGGTCAGGCTACCTCTTAAGCCCACAGCAGATCTTGACTGCAGCATCCACACCGTACTGACTTGGCAGATATCCAGAAGGCAAGGGTCAGGGAGTAAGGGAGGCTTGCACCAAGGTTCTGGAAGACTGCCGAGAACGGACAGCGTGTGTCTGGGACAGATTTCTGGCGAGGAGGCTCCAAGAGGTCGTGAAGTGAAACTGAGGTGTGAAGTTTAAGTTGCCGTGGAAATTCTAGGTTTCAGATGCCAGGAACATGGAATGCTCACCAAGGAAAGGTGTAGCCATCAAGTAGATATGGCCCAAGAGAGATGTTTGTAACATGAAGGGCTGGCTTGCTTGTTGGGGTTTCTGTCCTGCCGCCCCCCCCCAGCTGTTTAGTCCCAGAGAAAATCACACAGAGATCTTTATAAGTTATAAAGCTAATTGGCCCATTAACTTGGGCTACTTATTTGCTCTTATGATTTATATTAACCCATTATTCTGATCTATGTTAGCCATGTGGCTCAGTACCTTTTTCAGTGGGACAGATCACATCCTACTGCTTCGGTGCTCTGGTCCTCCTTCCCAGAACTCTCATGTTCTCACTGCATCATTTCTACTTCCTGTCTGGTTTTCCTGCCTATACTTCCTGCCTGGCCAATCAGCATTTATTTAAAACATGGCTGACAGAATATAGACAATTCTCCCTCACCAAATGTTATATATGTTAAAGGTAGCAGAACCCTATGGTCACCAAGGCCTACCAAAGCCTGTTGAAGCCCACCATAAGCCCGAAGTGCCAAACAAAGAACAGTGGGGCTTGGTATACCTTACTGCATTTTGGTCAGTGGCCTGAACTTTCATTGCTGTCCTCCTGTCCCTCACTTTTAGAATGGGAATGATTACCCTGTTCTATCGTGAACTTAAATTATAGGAGTTCCCTTTTTCATTCTGTAGGGGCTCCAAATTAAGAGAGCATCTGAAATCTCAGGAATGGCTTTGGACTTCTGAATAGGATTGGTACTTTAAAGATGAGGGTACTTTTGGACGTTGAACTGAAATGCATTTTGCATTATGAGATGGGCATGAGCCCATGGAGACCAATGGAAGAATGACGCGGTTGGGATCTGAAACTTTCCCTGTGGACTAGTGTATTTCAGCCCTTGGTCCCCAGCAAGGGACCAAGTGTTATTTGGGGAGATCATGGGACCTTTAGGAAATGGGGGGCTCACTTGAGAAAGTGAGTCACTTCTAGTATGCTTCATGAGTTAGAACCCAGCACAAATTTCAACCCAGGGTCTCTCTACTTCATTCACTGACACGAACAAATCACCTCCTGTGCTACTATGAATGCTGCCATTCCTCTCTGCTTCAATGGGTTCTTCTTGAGTGATTTGTTATGGCGACAGGAAGAGTGACTGGGGAGGAGAGGAAGCCTTGAGTGAATGTGTGAGGAGGGATGAAGTCCCCAGTAGATGTGTGCTGTTGACAGGGGCACAGCCGTGTCAAGGATGCCAATCTCTCTCAGACCCGTGGGAACCGGCAAAGCCTTCCTCTATTCCAATAACCAATATTTACCAACAACTGACCAGTGTGTGCGAAACTAGCCCCTGCCATTTCTCCTGCAGGATGCCTGTAGCCTGACGCTGCTCCCCTATGCTGACCACTGAGAACAGTGTGTTCCTTCTCTGCTGTAAAGAACCAATACTCTGAGTGAGGTTTGTTATATAGTTGGTGCTGGTACTGCTGTATCAAGGTGAGCATAGCCCAGCTTCTCTGTAAAGATCTCTCTCTCTCTCTCTCTCTCTCTCTCTCTCTCTCTCTCTCTCTCTCTCTCTGTGTGTGTGTGTGTGTGTGTGTGTGTGTGTGTGTGTGTGTGTGTGTTCTTTCTCCCTTCCCTCACTGCCCTAGTCAGGCCAAGCTCCAACCTCATGCATCATGGAGCCAGTGATAAAGTATATAAAAGTGCCGGTGTTGTACTTGGCATATTGGAGTCATAAGCAAATTGCCTCTGAAATTTCTTTGCAAAGTAAAAGTGAGAAACGAGGAAAAAAAGAATTCCTAGTTTCAGGAAAATAGTGGAAAGAAAAATCTCCCATGGAAAACCTATTTCAAAGGCAACAGATTGGACTGGCGAAGCCAACAGACTGACTTTGTTGTGCCAGGCTGTTAGCTTGTCTCCTCTTCGTGGGTCTGTACTATAGTCTGACTTATTTCCAAACAAATTATAATGAGATTCTTGTATATTTTATGAGTAATGAGACGATATCATCAGATGGAAAGTATCTGAATGAATACTTTAGATGGAACTGTGTAAGCAGCCATTACCTGTGACTGGTGTGGTCCATGCCCCTCTCCTCCCTGTGTTGTCAGAAGGCCTTCCCTGCTCTCTTGGCTTTAGGTGTGGCTGTGGGCCACGGAATCCTGTGGATGTTGTATAAGCAGGGTCATGGAGTATACTCAAGGATTGGTGTTCTTGCATTTTGTCATAAGTAGAATATGCCTCAGGGAGTTATCTGTTCAGGGAAGACAAAGGACGTGTTGAGCAAACTCCTACCCAGCAAACCATAGGGCAGAACCATATCAGGAAACTCCAGCTCAGCACAGGTGTGTGACAATGCACACCATGCTTATTTAAACTGTTTGGCACTGGCTTTGGGGAGGCTTGTCATGCAGCGCTGTTGTGATAGCTGGCTGTTAGGAAGCTAAAGTATCACCTCTCTTTTAGGGACTGTTGGTTCAAACTAAAGAAAGCTGTTACAGTCAGGTTCTGTGTCGTCCCCCCCCCCCAAAATGGCCTATATGCTAACGGCTTGGTCACCAGCCTGTGGCTCTATTGGGAGGTGGTATGACCCTTTAGAAGTGGCATCTTGTGGATGGAAGTCAGCTCAATAGAGTAATGCCCTTGAAAGGGGGACTTGAATCCCTTCTTTTTCCGTCTCTCTGTCTCAGAGCCACAATAATGGGGGGCAGGCTCTCTCAGACACACACACACCCCACCATGATGTTCTGTCCTATCACTGTCCAAAATACAAAAGAACCAAGTTCTATGATCAAAGCTTCTGTAGTAAGATAACTCTTTCTTCCTTGTACGTTGATATTTCTCAGACACTTTGTCATAGCTCAAGACTGCCATGCTAGCCAGAACAGTTCATAGGTTAGACTCTCACTAGTCTTATTGATAAAAGTATAGGTCTCACAAAATATCTTGATTTTTTTTTAAGGAAAACACCATCAAAGCTATTGACAGTCCATTAGGAGCACTTGTTAGAGAGTTTGCCACATATTCCAGCAGAGCTGCCCTCCTTCCCTGGGCAGGCAGGAGAAAGTTTACAGTGGAATTGCTCTCAGCTAGCACGGCAGAGAATACGAAACACAAAACCGTGGGCTTTGTGTGGCATACACACTTAAATTGCTTTAGCTGAAAATGGGCATGCTTTGTAACATCTATTTTGAAAGACTGGGACTCAGCCCCCTGACAGTTCTAGTGTCCTGCCTTGTCTCCTGGCAGGCCCACTCTTGGTTATACAAGACAACCAAGATTGCTGTTCTGCCAGCAGGCAAAAGCTTCAGGACTTTAAACAAGGTTTGACCCTATCAGCCAAGGAACTATTGATCTGAAGAACCTGCTTCCCAATAAGAATACCCCTGGCCAAGGCGAGTAAGGCTACCCTCTCCCCTCCCCCCCCCCACACTGCTGGCTTGGCATCCCATGACAGAGGAGTAGGCACATGGGAGTATTTTCTAGATGTGGGCTGCCCCAGAGGCGCCATCTGGAAGTTCTTGGAGCTTATCTTTGTACTAAATAAGACTTCTTTTTAAATTTTGGACTGAAAGCAAGTTTTAATGGTGTCCTTTACCATACAGAAGCTTTTCAGTTTCATGACGTTCCATTTATTAATGTTCTTAGTGTCTGTGCTTTCACTGTTCTGTTCAGAAAGTCTTTTTCTGAGCCGCTGTTAGAATCAGTGTATCTGGTTTTATGTTGGGGTCCTTGATCCATTCAAGTTGTGTGCAAGGTGACAAGTGTGAATCTGTTTGTGTTCTTCTACAAGCGGCCGTCCAGTTTGACCAGCACCGTTTGTTGAAGGTGCTATATTTTTTCCAGTGTGTATTTCTGGCTTCTTTATGAAAAATCAGATGTTCAAAGCAGCAGGCTACAGAATGGGAAAAGGTTTTTTTTTACCATTTACACATCTGATAGAGGGGTAATATCCAAAATATATAAACTCAAAGAAATTGGACATCAAGAAAACAAATAACCCAATTTAAAAATGGGGTACAGCTCTAATCAGAATTCCTCAAAAGAGGAAATTCAAATGGCTGAGAAGCACTTAAAGAAATGTTCAACATCCTTAGTCATCAGGGAAATGCAAATCAAAATTTCTTTAAGATTTCATCTTAAACCAGTTAGAATGGTCAAGATTTAAAAAAAAGGCAGCTCATACTGGCAAGAATGTGGAGTCGGTGGACATTCATTCGTTGCTGTTGGAAGTGCAAACTTGTGCAGCCACTGTGGAAATCAGTGTGACAATTCCTCAGGAAGATGGGAATTGATCTACCTCAAGATCCAGCCATACCACCATTGGGCATATAATCAAAGGATACCTCACCTTACTACACAGACACTTGTTCATCCATGTTCATTGCTGCTCTATTCTTAATAGCCAGAAATTGGAGACACATCATCAGTGGATTGATGGATGAAGAAAATGTGGTACATTTGCACAATGGAATATTATTCAACCATTTAAAGAATGAAATTCTGAAATTCACAGGTAAATGAATGGGACCAGAAAAAAAAAATCATCCTGAGTGAGGTAACCCAGACCCTGAAAACCAAATATGACATGTATTTGCTTGTATGTGGATAAGTCATTGTTAAACAAGCTGTAATCCATGTAACCCCAGAGGATTGGGTAGAGAATCAGAGACTGGGAGAGGGAGGGTCTCCCTAGGAAGTGAAAATAGAATAGCTAGTTATGGATGGACAAGGGCAGGGTGGAGTACTGGAAAGGGAGAGTCAAATCGGGAGAAAGGAAGAGAGGGTTCAGTGGAGGGAATATGGGGAAGGACACCTAAAACTAAGAGCCATTTGAGGGGTCATGTGGAAGCCCAGTATAGTAGAAGCCTCCTATTCATATATGAATGCAATCTAAATGAAATTGTCAAATAATGAGGAATACAGAGCCCCAACTGGACAATTATCAAATGAGGCTTCCAGTACTAGTAATGAGCTGCATCTAATCAAGTTGTTGGCCAAAGAGGCCCCATAGGAACCCTCAAATAACCCAGGCTATTTCCAAGGCTACTGGATGCTCCCTTCAAACTAATGGAAAGGTCCTATTGCTGAAGACAACACCTACATAACTCATTGAAGTCCAACTGGTAAGTCTCTAGAGCCTTTACCCTTATGGTCTAGTGTTCATGGAACTGGAAGATACTCTACATGCTACCAAAGGAGAAAAGTAAACACCAACTCAAATATATGTTGCAGGGAGGGGTGAGCCGCTTGTTCTTCCTGGCCGCCCAGCTAGCTTACACCCAAAATAATCACATAGAAACTGTATTTATTAAATCACTGCTTGTCCCATTAGCTCTAACTTCTTATTGGCTAACTCTTACATTAATTTAACCCTTTTCTATTAATTTGTATATCGCTATGTGGCAGTGGCTAACCGGCAAAGATTCTAACCAGCGTCTATCTCAGGCAGAGGATTCTTGGTGTCTCTCTGACTCTGCCCTTCTTTCTTCCATCATTTAGTTCCATCTTCCCCACCAACCTAAGTTCTCTCCTATCAACAGGCCAAGGCAGTTTCTTTATTCATTAATGCTAATCACAGCACACAGAGGGGAATGCCACATCAGATATAAATCTTTTAGTCTTCAGTGATGACCTGCTTGCAAGATATTCTGGTGTAATAGTGGCACCAAGCTTGTGGGAGTAACCAACCATTATCTGATTTGATTTAAGGCCCACTTCATGAGATGGGACCTATGTCTGGCATTGCTTGGGTGGTCAAGATCCTGAGACTAGACAGGCAAGGAACCTAGGGAAAACCGAATACTATTGTTCTGCTTAAAGAATATAGCAATAAAATGGCTACTAATGACAATCTTATATACTCAAAGATCACTCCTTTGCTTAGCCTTCATCAGAGAAGCTTTCTCCCACAGCAGATAGGAGCAAATATAAGAACCACAACCAGATAATATGCAGAGTGTGAGAATCCTGGGCATACTCTCTCCTAAAAGGAATGTCTCCATAGAATCCCTCCACTTAGCGCTCAGGGAACTCTGCAGAAGAGGAAGTGGAAAAGGTGTAAGAGCCGGAGGGGATGGAGGATGCCAAGGAAATGAGTCTTAACTCAGAGACCAGGACAGCATGCACAGGGCCTGCACAGGTCTGTACTAGATGGGGTCCTAGAGCTGAAAGAAGAAGTAGACATGAGTCCCCACCCCTAATCCGGAAGCCATCTCCAGTTGATAACTATGTGAAAATGAAAAGTTAGTTTTCTCCAAGGGAGTCTCCCTGAAGAAACAAACTACTCTTAAGGTTTGTTTAACTCATGCTCAGTGGTAGATGGCCACCACAAAATGAACTCAGTGGCATGTTTGAAGGTTCTTTGTCTCATAATATTGAGCCAGGGCCTTTAAAAAAAAGAAAACTTGCAGGTCCTTTGAGTATATATTATGACTTTCAGTTTTATATTTTAATGGGATACCTGTGTATGTAAACGTGTGTGTCTCTGTATCTAATATGTTTCTCATGCTTTTTATTTGGTTCTTCTTCATGTTTTTTCTGTGCTATTTTGATTTGTTTGTTTTTGTGTTATTGCCTTATTATTATTCTTTAGATGCCTAGTTGTTGTCCAATGAGAGACAGAAAGGTTGTGGATTTGGATGGAAGGAGAGGTAAGGGGGCGTTTGGAGGAGTTGGAGAGATGAGAAACCATAATCAAAGTATATTGTATGAAAAAACAATTTTCAATAAAGGAATAAGAAAGCAAGTTTTGCATGATTTATTCAACTGAACTTAATAATACACTTGTTTAGTTTGCCTTATGAAATTTCTTTTCATACTGTTGTGTGAACCAGAAGAAAAAAACAACAGAGACTCAGTGAGTGTAGACATTGCGGTAAAATTCTTACAGCAGATCTGAGAAAAACGAGTCTACAGGCACTTGTTTCTTCTTTATAAAAAAGGTTAAAAAAAATAACAACTCAATGTCAAAAACAGTAGAAGCTGCGCCCAGTTTAGAGTGCCACTGAGCTTAGAACTGGTAACATAGTAACAGTTGTAATTATTTCTGTAGCGTTTTTGAAATATGTAAATATGTGGGATTGACTGCTTCTCTCAAAATGCTCCCTTATACAGGGAATTCTTTCAGGCTTATTTTATGATTTTATATTTGCTGAGCAAAATAATACCCTTCCATCCCTCTAGCTAGGTCTTGACACATTCAGTTCTAAAACCAGCAATTTGAATCTTTATAAAATTACACATTGAAAGCAGATGGTTGCAACTCTTAGTTCTCAGAAACAAGGGAGCTACCTTGAAATCAACCCGGGTCAGCATCTCCATATTAAAACTCTGTGTCACACCCATAGGCAGACGTGCTTTTGCCGGTGTCCTTTCGTGGCTCACGAGAAGTTGTATGCATGGCAGACTTCAGCAATTTTGTTTCCTTAATAAGTGTAGCAAATAGGGAACAAAAACAAGATAAAAGGTTTTATTCTAGGCCATTTCCTCCAGCATAATTTCAACTTTCAAATTATAGGAACATAAATGAATGTCCTACTTCTGCGTTAGAAGTACTTGACTACTTTGTGGGATGTTTTGTGCCAATTCTTTACTAAATTATCTTGGTCGCCGTTGCTAGGTAACACCACTGGCTTCCTGCAGCTGAAAAATGAAAGGGTTAGAGGGAGCAATTCAGCATTATTAGCATTTGACTAATAAGTTTTTTTTTAATTGTGTATCTTAGCATGTCCCTCTCTTTCTAGGGAAGGTCATTGTCTATGGGAATACAATTGACGCTTACACAACAGTGGAGACACTTTTGCACACTGGCGTGAATGGGAACCGCATCTACTTTGTACATCCCCCAGCCGATTCCAGCACAACCTGCATCAACAACTATGTGATAGAGAGTGCCGTGCAAGATGCACTCACCGCCGCCGGGGTGACGGTCTATCAGGACTCGCTCTTGGCTCAGTGGAACGACGGCCAGGACCCAGATCCCATCCACAGCGCCAGCTTCACCACTTCCACCAAGCCTTTCCGACTGGAGTGCTCAGTAAGTCCATCCCTGTGAACCATCTGCTTAGGGAGAGTGCTCGCCTCCCAGGGGCTAGGGACTCTGGAAGATTGCAGCAGAGAATTTATGGCTGCAGGGTTTGGGGTATGTTTTCAAACTGTCTGGGTTTTCCTTCGCCCAGAAGCAAGAAGCTTCTACCAACGTAGTGGCTTAAAACATTTTGTTATCATTATTTATTGATCCTGGTTGGGGGTTTGCTTGGCCCAAAGAGGCAACTACCACAGGAGATTTCTTGCGTAGCTGAATTAAGACAGTAGAGAGAGCTGGAATCACCTAGAAGGCACATTGACTTTTCTGGCTATTGATGCTGGATCAACTTCAGCTGAGATTCTAGTCCTTTCTTGAGCCTGTGCTTTGTCAAAACACAGTGATAGTTCTAAAAGCAAGTGGAATGGGAGTCAGGATCTCTGCTACCAGTTTTCCTACAGGCAAGTTGTTCTGCCCACTGCACATTAAAAGAAAGAGAATCTCACTACGTGAAGGACACCCCAAGGGGTACTGGAAAGGGGTTGTCCATATTCTGCTTTCTTATAACACACCCCAGCAAGAATACAGTGGTAACCTAGGCCCCTGGGCAACCCCAGACCTAAAATCACAGCAGCCCTGTTCATGGGTCTACAGGTCCGGGAAGCTCCTGAGAATGACCTGACACAGAGATTCTGCTGACCAGGGAGCTGCTGGAGCTGAGCCAGACACTGACCAGTCCAGGGCCCATGCACACCACAGGCATGAATCCCTCATTACCTGAGACAACCTGGTGGGAACTACAAGCAGGGGCAGGGGTTCATGTGCACAATGCACTTTTCCTTTGTCCCTAAAGTCACTGCCACTGAGCAGCCGACTTCTGATCACAGCTGCATTCCTCTCGCTGGAGCACATTTTCTGATCAAAAGCTGTGCATCGCTCTCTGGGCCTAGTCCCCTTTCTACCATTATGTCATCCAAGAACACAGATCAGATAGTATCACCCCATGGAGGGTATGCCCTGGGCAGTGTGGCCTGAGGTCCTTAGAAATTGTCTAATCTGATATTTACTGCATTCATTCATGTATTCACTACACAGATATTTACGAACCACCAAATAGGTCCCAAACTTTGTCTTGTTGCTTCAGGATCTAGCAATGAAAACAAAAAAGAAAATTTCATTTTGAAACTTATATTGTCTACACTTAGATATTGTGCTTATCCAAGATGGGGGAAAATGAAAATGTTTCAGCTTCAAATTTCTACCCCAAACCATTGTCCTAAGAAACTGCAAGATCTTCCTAGGGAACCTCAGGAGAGTCTTAATTTTGTTGGTATGTTTCAGAATCATTTTGAAAGATGCTGGTCTATCGTTTTGTTACCATTGTAGGGTTTAGATATTTGAGCTCTGCTCACCTTGTGAAATGATTTAGGCAATGTTTGTTCCTTCTGCATTGTCTTAAAAGTCTGGTGTGAGGTTGATGCTACTTCTTTCAATGTTGATAAAATTGGCCAGTGGAACTATCTGGGCATGGAACATATTGTGTAGGAAAAGTTTTGATAACAAATTCCATTTCTCAATCAGATATAAGGTTACTTGGATTTTTATTTCTTTTATGTCAATTTTGACAGATTATATTATTTAAGTAATTTATTTGTTTCGTTGGTCAAAATTGACGTTAGACTGGGGAAATGACTTGGTTAGTAAACTATTTGTCATGTAAGCAGAAAGGTGTGAGTTTGGATTCTGTCTCCCAAATTCTGGGATTAAAGGTGTGCATCACCACGACTTGACCCAGGAAGCCTTCTCTTATAGCAATCATGCCTCTGCTTGCTTCTAGCAAACAGAGTCCAACCAAGAAAATGTTGCTACCATGAAGCCGTGCTTAACTCTGTTTTGTGTGTGTGTGTGTGTGTGTGTGTGTGTGTAGAATTCCTTCCCAAGCTTGATTTCTCAAGAATCCCACATCACTTCACAGTCTGAGAAGAGCTTCCTGCCATCTACCTCCTGCTTCTACCTGGTCAACATCCAGCTGTCTTTCTGGGCCTTCCCTCACCCAGTGACTGTGGCAGCAAAATTGAGCTTCGCTGTTATACAATTGTACTCTGATAAGACCCCTAGGTAACACAGTGCTTAACAATAATTTATCTTTCAGGATAGCATCCACCACACCTTGAGTCACACAATGTCATAAAGTAGGACTTATTCCTACTCACTGGCAACTGTACCAGAAAAATCATTGTCTTTCCAAAACCAGTGACTGGGTTTGATGCAGTGGTGGCTGTGGGCCTTTCCTGAGACCAGGACTGTGCATCTTCCATCTCCCCACAGCAGGGAACTGTGGCCCAAGGCTACATTGTGGTTACTGCTTTGCATCCCATTTTCTTCTTGCTGTTGTTGATTTTCTGCCTTTTCCAAGTACAATTTCACTTCTTTTGTGGATTTTCAAGGCTCACCCTTGGTTCCTCTCTTCAGAATAGAGGCTTTTATTTTTTATTCTTATTCTGCTTCACCAGCCATCTTATCTGGAAGTCTCCCACCTCATTTATTCCTGACACTGATAAACTGTGTTCCATCCCCATGCCTCTCTGTCTCTCTCAGTCTAAAATGGAGGCCTGTCAATTTTGAATTTTTTAAAGATAAAATTCAAAGCTTACTTCTCAGTAAAGACAACTCATTTATATTGACAACTCAACTTATATTGTAACCAATATAAGTTACAAATCTTTACAGGGTACAAGACCATAGTTACACAGTATCCCCTCCCTTCCTACCTTTTCTTTAGGTCCCCTTGCTCCCAATTTACTCAGGAGATCTTGTCTTTTTCTACTTCCCATGTACATTATATCCATGTATGTCTCTCTTAGGGTCCTCTTTATTGTCTAGGTTCTCTGAGATTGTGATTTGGGGGCTGGTTTTCTTCACTTCATGTTTAAAAACCACTTATGAGTGAGTGCATATGATGATTGTCTTTCTGGATCTGGATTACCTCATGCAATAGGATGTTTTCTAGATCCATCCATTTGCCTACAAATTTCAAGATGTTATTACTTTTTCTGCTGTACAGTACTTCATTGTGTAACTGTACCACATTTCCCTTATCCATTCTTTGGTCGAAAGGCATTTAGGTTGTTTCCAGGTTCTGGCTATGACAAACAATGCTGCTATGAATATAGTTGAACACGTGTCCTTGTAGGATGATTGAGCTTCCTTTGGGTCTATAACCAAAAGTGGTATTACTGGGTCTTGAGGAAGGTTGTTTCCTAATTTTCTGAGAAATTGCCATACTGACATCCACAGGAGCTGTACCAGCTTGCACTTCCACCAGTAGTGCAGAAGTGTTTCCTTTACTCTGCAACCTCGCCGGCATAAGTTGTCATCGGTGTTTTTGATCTTGGCCATTCTTACAGGTGTAAGATGGAATCTCAGAGTTGTTTTGATTTGCATTTCTCTGATGTTGAGCATTTCTTTGTCTTTCAATAATTTTAGATTCCTCTGCTGAAAGTTTTCTGTTTAGGTCTATATCCCATTTTTTATTGGATTATTTGTTCTTTTGATGACCAATTTCTTGAGTTCTTTGTATATTTTAGAGATCATCCCTCTGTCTGATGTGGGGTTGGTGAAGATTTTTTTTTTCCATTCTGTAGGCTGCCATTTTGTCTTGTTGATCATGTCCTTTACTTTGCAGACGCTTCTCAGTCAGGAGATGCCATTTATTAATTGCTTTTCTCAGTGTCTGTCCTACTGGGGTTATATTTAGAATGTGATCTCCAGTGCCAATGCGTTCAAGTGTACTTCCCACTTTCTCTTCTAAAAGGTTAAGTGTGGTTGGTTTTATGTTGAGGTCTTTGATCTATTTGGACTTGAGTTTTGTGCATGACAATATATATGGATCTATTTCCATTCTTCTACATATTGATATCCAGTTATGCCCGCACCATTTGTTAAATATGCTTTCTTTTTTCATTTTATATTTTTTGCTTCTTTATTAACATTCAGGTGTTTGTAGGTGTGTGGCTTGATATCTGGGTCTTCGATTTGGTTCCATTAGTTGTCCTGTCTGTTTTTATGCCATACCAGACTATTTTCAGTACTGTAGCTCTGTATTAGAGTTTGAAGTCAGGGATTGTGATGCCTCCAGAAGTCTCTTTATTGTACAGGATTGTTTGGGCTATGCTGGATTTTTTTGTTATTCCATATAAAGTTGAGTATTGTACTTTTGAGGTCTGTGAAGAATTTTGCTGGAATTATAATGGGCATTGCATTGATCAGTAGATTGATTTTGGTAAGATTGCCATTTTTACTATGTCAATTCTACCTACCCAAGAGCATGGGATATCTTTCCATTTTCTGGTGTCTTCTTCAATTTTTTGCTTCAGAGTTTTAAAGTTCTTATCATACAGGTCTCCTACTTGTTCGGTTAGAGTTACTCCAAGATATGTAATGTTATTTGTGTCTATTGTGAAGGGTTATATTTCTCTGATTTCTTTCTCAGCCCATTTATCATCTGAGTAAAGGAGGACTACTGATTTTTTTGAGTTAATCTTGTATCCTGCTACAATACTGAAGGTGTTTATGAGTTGTAGAAGTTCCTTGATAGCATTTTTGGGATCTCTTATGTAAACTATCATATCAGCAGCAAATAGTGAGAGTTTGACTTCTTCTTTCATTTTCTATCCCCCTGATGTCCTTTTGTTGTCTTATTGCTCTAGCTAGGACCTCAAGAACTATATTGAATAGATATGGAGACAGTGGATGTTGTCTTGTTCCTGATTTCAGTGGGATCACTGTGAGTTTCTCTCCATTTAGTTTGATGTTGGCTGTTGGTTTGCTATATATTGCCTTTATTATGTTTAGGTATGTTCCTTTTATCCCTCCCTGCTCTCCTGCTCTCTTCAACATTGTATATTGTTGAACTATTTTTATAGCATCTAATGAAATGGCCATGTGGGGTTTTTTTTTCAGTTTGTTTATATGGTGGATTATGAAGCCTACTTGATCATGGTAAATGATTTTTTTCTGATGTGTTCTTGATTCGGTTTGCCAGCATTTTATTGAGTATTTTTGTATCAATGTTCACAAGTGAGATTGGTTTGTAATTCTCTTTCTTAATAATATCTTTGTGTGATTTGGTATCAGGGTAGTATTGGTTCTTCTTTGAAAACCTTGTAGAATTCTGCACTTGCCCTGGTCTTTCTGGGGGGGGGGGTTTTGGAGACTTTTGCTGACTATTTCTCTTTCTTTAGCAGCTATAGGTCTATTTAGTTACATATCTGTTCTTGATTTCATTTGGTAAGTGATATTTATCCAGAAAATTGTCCATTTCCTTTAAGTTTTCCAATTTTGTAAAGTTCAGGTTTTTGAAATATGACCTGATGATTCTCTGTATTTCCTCTGTGTCTGTTATTATTTCCCACTTTTTATTTCTGATTTTGTTAATTTGTATATTCTCTCTCTGCCTTTTGGTTAGTTTGGCTAAAGGTTTATCTACTTGTTGATTTTCTTAAAGAACCAACTCTTTGTCTCATTGATTCTTTGAATTGTTTTCTTTGTTTCTACTTTGTTGATTTCAGCTTTAATTTGATTATTTCCTGCCTTCTAGTCCTCCTGGGTGAATTTGCTTCTTTTTGTTCTAGAGTTTTCAGGTGTTCTGTTAACTTACTAGTGTGGGATTTTTTTTACATCTTCTTTATGTAGGCATTTAGTGCTATGAATTTTCCTCTTAACACTGCTTTCATTATGTCCCATAAATCTGGGTATGTTGTGTGGTTATTTTCATTGTATTTTAGGAAGTCTTTGATTTCTTACTTTATTTCTTCCTTGACCCATTGATGATTATTGTTTAATTTCCATGAGTTTGTGGGTTTTCTGGAATTAGTATTGCTATTGAATTCTAACTTTAAGCCATGGTGATCCGATAAGATACATGGGGTTATTCCAATATTTTTGTATCTGTTGAGGTTGCTTTGTTATCTAGTATGTGGTCAATTTTTGAGAAAGTTCCATGAGGTGTTGAAAAGAAGGTATATTCTTTTATGTTAGGATGGATTGCTCTATAGATGTCTGTTAAGTTCATTTGATTCATGACATCTGTTAGTTCCCTTATTTCTCTGTTAACGTTCTGTCTTGATAGACCTGTCCAGTGGTGAGAGTAGGGTATTAAAGTCTCCCACTATTAGTGTGTGGGGTTTAATGTGTGATTTAAGCTTTAGTAGTGTTTCTTTTACATATGAGGGTGCTCTTGTATTTTGGGCATAGACGTTCAGTATTGAGATTTTCTCTTGATGGATGTTTCTTGTGACTAATATGAAATGTCCTTCTTCATCTCTTTTGATTGGTTTTAGCTTGGAGTCTATTTTGTTAGATATTAGGATAGCTACACCAGCTTGTTTCTTAGGTTCATTTGATTGGAAAAAATTTCCCAATCCTTTATGATGAGGCAATGTTTGTCTTTGAGGTTGAGGTATATTTCTTTATACAGCAGAAGGGGGGATTCTGTTTTCATATCCAATCTGTTAACCTGTGCCTCTTTATAGGTGAGTTGAGCCCATTAATGGATATTAATGACCAGTGATTGCTAGTTTCTGTTATTTTAGTTTTCATTGTTGGTGATGTTATTGTGTGTGTTTTTCCATTCTTTGGGATTTGCTGCTGTGAGATCATCTATGTCTCTGTTTTTGTTGATGTAGCTAACTTCCTCAGGTTAGAGTTTTCCCTCTAGTACTTTGTGTAGGACTGGGTTTGTGGCTAGGTATTGATTAAATCTGGTTCTGTCATGGAATATCGTCTTTTGTCTATCTATAGTGATTGAAAGTTTTGCTGGTATAGTAGTCTGGGCTGGCATCCAGGGTCTCTTAATGTCTGCATAATGCTTGACCAAGACTTTCTGGCTTTCATTGTTTCAATTGAGAAGTAGGCCGTAATTCTGCCTTTATATATTACTTGGTCATTTTCCTTTGCAGCTCTTAATATTCTTTCTTTATTCTGTATGTTTAGTGTTTTGATTATCGTGTGGTAAGTGGACTTTTTTTGATCCAGTCTATTTGGTATTCTATAAGCTTCTTGTATCTTCATATGCACATCTTTCATTAGGTTGGGAAAGTTTTCTTCTATGATTTTGCTGAATAAATTTTATGTGCTTTTGAGTTAGATTTCTTCTCCTTCTATCCCTATTATTCTTATGTTTATTCTTTCCTGGTGTCTCATATTTCCTGGATATTTTGTGTTAAGCCTTTGTTGGATTTAATTTACTTTGACTAATGAGTCTGTTTCCTTTATTGCATCTTCATTGTTGAGATTTTCTCTTCCATCTCTTGTATTCTGCTGTTTATGCAGATCATTTTCTCATAATTTCCATTTCTATAATTCACTCAGTTTGTGTTTTCTTTATTGTTTCTATTTCGGTTTCCAAGTCTTGAATCATTTCTTTCATCTGTTTGGTTACTTTTTCTTGGTTTTCTTTAAGGGTTTTGTTGATTCTTCTAATTTTTTGTTTTTCTTTTCCTCCATTTCTTTGAGAGAATTTTTCATTTCCTCTTTAAGGGCCTCAAACATTCTCTTAAAGTTATTTTTTAGGTCATTTTCTTCTGCTTCATCTATATTTGGGTGTTCAAGTCTTGCTCTTGTAGGGCCACTTGTTTTTGTTGGTATCGTGTTGCTCTTTGTGTGTTCTTACCTTGTCTATCCATCTTTTCCTCTGATTGGTATAGTTGGAGCTATGACTCTGGTGAGCAATCTTCCCTGTGCCAGTGAATCCAAGGCTCAGATGTTTGCTCTTCATGATGCAATCAGGGCTACAGGTCCAGTCACCCCAGAGGTCACCGAGTGTTTTTGGAGGTCACTCAGCACTCCTGGGGTTCACTCTGTGGGTCATTTGGCCCTGCTTTCACTGAGGTTGCTTGCTTGGGTCAGATCCCACTGTGGTCACTGTTTCAGATTTGCTCCCTCAGAGGTTACCAGTCCATGCCCTGTCCCACAGAGGTCTCTGACTCTGGCCTGCTCCCTTAGTGGTGGCTCCCTTGTACCTGCTCCTATGGAACTCATTGCCTCAGGCCTGCTCCTGCTGGGGTTGCTGGTCCAGATATTTTCCCACAGTTTTCTGTGGCTTGGGCCTGCTCCCATGGAGGTTTCTGATTTGAGCCAGTCCCACAGAGGTCTCTAGCTCTGGCCTGCTCCCTCAGAGGTCCCTGACTCATTTCCAGGTCCCACAGATTTCTCTGGCTTGGGCCTACTCCCTCAGCTGTCACTCCCTTGTACCTGCTCCTCTGGAGGTTGCTACCTTGGGCCTGCTCTGCCTGAGGTTGGTGACTCAGGCCTGCTGTTGTGGAGGTTGTTGGCTTGGGTCTTATTTTACCCCATGTCAAAGTTTTCTTATTTCTGCCTTATAGCCATATCTCTTGGGTTCCTGGCAGGTGTGTAACCTCCAGTCAATCTAAACCAAGCTAGTAGCTCTTATGAAAGTCTTTCCTGTTTATTGGTGTCCATTTGTTCGATTACATGGAAACCTTCTTATTTTTTTTTCAACAAGAGATCCATGTGGCCTTGACAAGTCTAGCAGGAAAGTAATTCTCTGAGAATGTGAGCATATGAGGTTTATCAAGTCACTGCTAGATTTACCTGTTTATTCCTCAATGTGGAAATGCTACCATGAAAATCCAACAGCAGAAAACCATATGATCATTTCATTGGATGCTGAAAAAGCATTTGACAAAATTCAACACCCATTTATGATAAAGGTGTTGGAGAGACTGGGGATACAAGGATCATACCTAAATATAATAAAAGCAATATACAGCAAGCCGACAGCTAACATCAAATTGAATGGAGAGAAACTCAAAGCCTTTCCACTAAAATCAGGAACACGACAAGGCTGTCCACTCTCTCCATACCTCTTCAATATAGTGCTTGAAGTTCTAGCAATAGCAATAAGACAACATAAGGGGATCAAGGGGATACGAATTGGAAAGGATGAAGTTAAACTTTCGTTATTTGCAGACGATATGATAGTGTACATAAGCGATCCCAAAAACTCTACCAAAGAATTCCTACAGTTGATAAACACCTTTAGTAATGTGGCAGGATACAAGATCAACTCCAAAAAATCGGTAGCCCTCCTATACACAAAGGATAAAGAAGCAGAGAGGGAAATCAGAGAAACATCACCTTTCATGATAGCCACAAATAGCATAAAGTATCTTGGGGTAACTTTAACCAAGGAGGTGAAAGACCTATTTGATAAGAACTTTAAGTCCTTGAAGAAAGAAATTGAGGAGGATACCAGAAAATGGAAAGACCTCCTCTGCTCTTGGATTGGGAGAATCAACATAGTAAAAATGGCAATTCTACCAAAAGCAATCTATAGATTCAATGCAATTCCCATCAAAATCCCATCAAACTTCTTCACAGACCTGGAGAGAACAATAATCAAGTTTATATGGAAAAACAAAAAACCCAGGATAGCCAAAACAATCTTATACAATAAAGGAACTTCTGGAGGCATTACCATCCCTGACTTCAAACTCTATTACAGAGCTACAGTATTGAAAACAGCTTGGTATTGGCATAACAACAGAGAAGTCGACCTATGGAATCGAATAGAAGACCCGGGTATTAACCCACAAACGTATGAACACCTGATTTTCGACAAGGGAGCTAAAGGTATACAATGGAAGAAGGATAGCATCTTTAACAAATGGTGCTGGCATAACTGGATGTCAACCTGTAGAAGAATGAAAATAGATCCATATCTATCACCATGCACAAAACTCAGGTCCAAATGTATTAAAGACATCAACATTAATCCGACCACTTTGAACCTGATAGAAGAGAAAGTAGGAAGTAGTCTACAAGACATAGGCACAGGAGACCACTTCCTAAGCAGAACCCCAGGAGCGCAGACAATAAGAGAAACAATAAATAAATGGGACCTACTGAAACTGAGAAGCTTCTGTAAAGCAAAGGACACTGTCAGTAAGACAAAAAGGCTACCTTCTGACTGGGAGAAGATCTTCACAAACCCCTCAACAGACAAAGGTCTGATCTCCAAAATATACAAACAACTCAAGAAACTAGACACGAAAACTCTAATTAACCCAATTAAAAAAATGGGGTACTGAACTGAACAGAGAATTCACAACAGATGAACTTCGAATGGCTAAAAAGCACTTAAGGTCATGCTCAACCTCCTTAGCGATCAGGGAAATGCAAATCAAAACAACTTTGAGGTATCATCTTACACCTGTCAGAATAGCCAAACTCAAAAACACCAATGATAGCCTATGCTGGAGAGGATGTGGAATGAGGGGAACACTCATCCATTGTTGGTGGGAATGCAAACTTGTGCAGCCACTGTGGAAATCAGTGTGGCGGTTTCTCAGGAAACTGGGAGTCAACCTCCCTCAGGACCCAGCAATTCCACTCTTGGGAATATACCCAAGAGATGCCCTAACATATTACAAAAGCATTTGTTCAACTATGTTCATAGCAGCACTATTTGTAATAGCCAGAACCTGGAAACAACCTAGGTGCCCCTCAATAGAAGAATGGTTAAAAAAGGTGTGGAACATATATACATTAGAGTTTTACTCAGCGGTAAAAAACAATGACATCTTGACTTTTGCATGCAAATGGATGGAAATAGAAAACGCTTTACTGAGTGAGGTAAGCCAGACCCAAAAAGAGGAATATGGTATGTATTCACTCATAAGTGGATTCTAACCGTAATTAAAGGTCTTTGAGCCTATTATTCGTGATCCTAGAGAAGCTAAATAAGAAGGTGAACCTGACGAAAATCATGTAGCTATCCTCCTGGAGATTGGAAATAGGCAAGAGTGCCAGAACCCTCATCTGGCGATGGAGGGAGATGGAGGCGGAGACCCACGTCGAAACACTGGACCTAGCTCCCTAGGTCCAAAGGAGAGGCAGAAGGAAGGAGAACGTGAACAAAGAAGGCAAGAGCAGAGGAAACCTTCATCCGATGTTGGATGGCGATACAGACGGAGACCCATATTGGAGCACCGGACGGAGCCCTCCACGGTCCAAATGAGGAGCAGAAGGATGAAGAAAATGAAAAAAGAAATCAGGACTGCGATGGGCGCCATCACCCACTGATACAAGGGGACTGATCTAATGAGAGTTCACCAAGGCCAGCTGGACTGGAACTGAACGAGCACGTGATCTAACCAGATTCTCTGAATGTGGCTGGCCCGGAGTCTTTCTGAAAAGCCATTGACAATGACACTGGGACTTGTTTCCTCTGCATATACTGGATTTTTGGGATCCAGTCTGTTTGGATACTCACCTTCCTGGACCTGGAGGGAGGGGGGAGGAACTTGAACTTCCCACAGGGCAGGAAACCCTGACTACTCTTAGGGATGGAGAGGGAGGAGGAGAGGGAGTGGGGGAAGTGGGAGGGTGTTGGGAGGAGGGGCAGAAATGGAAACTTGTATAATTTAATAAACTTTAAAAAAAAAAAGAAAATCCAACAGCAGCCAAAGTTGTGAGTACTCTAGAGCAGTGTGGTTAACAGTGACATGGCGCTGATACACTTTAGAGTAAAAAAAAATAGAATAAAATAGCAATCTTTGTTAAATGTGTCCCTTAACAACAACTAACAAAATTTAGAAAAAGAAAGTTAGTTAGGGTTTCTGTTGCTGTGAAGACACCATAACCACAGCAACTCTTATAAAGGACAACGTTTAATTGTGGTGGTGTACAATTTCAGAGGTTCAGTTCATTATCATCATGGCAGAGAGCATGGTGGTGTGTAGGCAGACAGTGTGGTGTCTACATCTTGATCAGAAGGCAAAAGAAAATTGACTGAAACACTGGGCAGTATCTTGAGCAAAAGACACCTCAAAGCCCACCACCACAGTGACTCACTTTCTCCAACAAGGCCACACCTACCCTAACAAAGCCACACTTCCTAATAGTGTCACTCCCTATGAACTAATGGGGGTCAATTACATTCTACCCTAGGAACTAACAGGTAGAAAAACTTTTGTCGAAAATTTTGAAAAATGTCAAATATTCCAGAGATGAAGGACACTATTTTTATGTATAATTTGAATTTGTCAACTATCTTTCTCTAATTTTGGGTTTTTTTTTTAAGACAGGGTTTCTTTATGTAGCTTTGGCTGTCCTAGAAGTAGCTCTATAGACCAGGCTGGCCTCAAACTCAGAAACCTGCCTCCCAAGTGCTGGGGTTAAAGGAAAATGCCACCATTGCCAGGCCTCTTTTTTATATAAGTAGAAATCTAGTTTACCTCCATGGGGAAAGAGAAAAAGAAAATGAAAGTTGTGTAGGAAGAGAAAGACCCAGAGTCAGAGAGAGACTCAGAGAAATGAATGTCCCAGTGTTTACTGGCCACACCACTGCCTTGCTGTCTGAGGGCAGAAAGCAAGAGCCAGCCTTGTAGATATAATATGCATTGTTCTTACTCTCTAGGAAATCTCTCAATGGCATTACTGGACATACAGCTGACAAATGACTTAGAGAGTGGAGACATCTGCCATCAAGTTTAATGACCTACATTTCATTCCCAGAACTCACAGTATATATGCTCAAACTGCCTCCCACAAGCTGTCCTCTGACCCCCATATCCAAGCTATAGAATGCACAAACTCAAATATATCTATGCATACAATAAATACATAAGGTATAATTAATTTTTTTAAGATTGGTGGATTTTAAAACTCATGAGTGAAATGCCCTGAAGATTCAAGAGAAGATGAAGTAACTCCAAGAGGAAAGCTTGAGAGATCTGAGTCAGACACAAGAATAGGAGGTGGAAAAAGGGATGCAGTAGAGACTTTTAGTGTTGGAAAACAGGGGAAACATGGCCCCCAACTCACAGGGCAAAAATGCTCATTCCTGTGCTAGGACTTCCCTTACTTGATATCTTTATTCCAATTATATTTATAAATTGAACGATAAGGAGTGATGTAGGATGACCTTAATATGTTCTTCATACCAGAGGTCCGTAATGTCCTCTGCCTTCCCTTCCCTTCCCTTCCATCCCCGCCTCTCCATCACATAGAGTGATGATAAACTTTTATAGACATTTCTCTACTCTAAAGGCTGTTCACACTCTGGGGCAGGTGAAATCAAGGGCAATAACTGGGAGAGCACTTGCCTAGCTTTGCAACCTCCAACACGGAACACAGAAAGGAATAACAGATTGTCTTGGTTACCTTTCTATTACTGTGAAGAGACATCACAACCAAAGCAACTTATAGAAGGAAACATTTAATTGGGGCTTGTGTACAGTTTCAGAGGGTAAGAGTCCATAGTGGCAGGCAGGCAGACAGGTGGGCAGGCATAACACTGGAACCGTAGGTGAGAGTTTACGTCTGATCTACAAGCAGGAAGCAAGGAGAGAGAGAGAAGTAATTGGGAATACTATGGACTTTTCAAATCCCATCCCAGTGACACACCTCCTCTAACAAGGCCATACCTCCTAATCCTTCCCAAACAGTTCCATCAAACATATGAGCCTGTGGGGGACATTCTCACTCAAACCACCACACACATTAATGATGTGGGTTTTTTTTCACTTTGCAGGTATTCTTCAGCTTCTACAAGAAGAATGTGGATTATGAAACATTTAAAGCCTTTAATGACGCATGCCTTGTCTATGATGGTCGACTTGTGATTGATACCACCTTCCACACCAATGACATAGCCATCAGAGCTGCTGGCTCCCTCACTAAATTCTCAAACCGATATTACTCAAATGAGTGGACCCATAGCAACTTCAGTTCCAAGGAAATTGGCTTCCAGCTGGCAGCAGCTATGCTCAGTCTCTTTGACCCAACCCTTGAGCCTGTGACTGAACCACCAACTGACCTTGACCGCCTCATCGTCATGTACAAGGGAGCCAAGATCCAAGGTATGTGGAAGGCCCCTTTTCTCTCATTTGCTGAGGACAGTGTTCAGAGTAGCCACATGTTTCTCTAAACATAGCTCCTTGGTTTTTAGTGTGCTGTCCTAGAGGTAGAGTAAGAACTTGTCTTATTTTTTTGGCATCCATTGTGAACTGGCAATATCATTACTATAGACCTTTGCAAACTGGGGATTTATTATGGACTCCCCTCCTAATCACAGTCCCCAGTTTATAGACTGGAAAATCATCAGTAACTTTTCTAGAGATCTCAGGGCTAGTGAGCACTGGTTTGCCCTGACATCTTACCCTAAATTCCTATCCTCACCATAAGTTCATAGTTGAAGAGATCCTTCCAGGCAGCCCATTCCTTCGCCCCTCTTTTTAAACATTTATATATTTTTTAAATCTTCTGCATATTGTTGTGCTGTCTTCATGTATGCCTGTGTCCCTCATGTGTATAATGCCTGCGGAGGCCTGAAGAGGGTGTGGGATACCATGGAACTGGAGTTACAGGCATGTGGGTGCTGGAAGCCAAACCTCAGTCCTCTGCAAAGGTAGCAAGTGCCCTTTACCATGCATCATCTCTCCAACCTCTAGAGCCTGCCCTCTTCATGGATAGGCTCGGCCATTTACAGCTGTGAAACAGTCCATTTTCACTCCCTAAGCCTTGCTGTCCCCGAGGAAAATGATTTCACATAAGGAAGATTTTTTTTACATTTATTTTATGCTTAATTTATTCCTGTACCTCAAGCTTTTGTTTCTCCATTTTCTCCTGGAATGTCTTCTTCTTCTGTCCAACCCTCTCTTTCTGTCTAGAAACAGTTTGTTCATTTTCAGTGGTGATCATCTCAATGTGGCAGGGAGAGCTCATGTACAGGTTAATGCATTCATGAGCTCTACAAGTTCAAAGGCATGTCTTTGTTTGGGTATGTTCTTGTTGACTTGAATATGATCAAAGACTAGAGAACTTACATCCAACCTTTTAAGTTCAGCATTGCTCTCTGCACCGTTAAGCATGTAGAGCAGGAATTCAGCCCTCTTTTGTGGCCATCAACCCTGTGTCCAGCCCTACTATTTGGTTTGGGCACATGTAGTTGATTTTTTATTACTCTTTGGCTCTTTTGGGGGGGCCACCATCAAGTTCCCAAATAAACCACATGGAGTCTTATTCCTTCTTATGAATGTCCATCCTTAGTTTGGTTTGTTTCTTGCCAGATTTTCTGTTTTTCTTTGTGGCTTTTTGAGATAGGATGGCTCTGTGTAATATCCCTGGCTGTCCTGGAACTAGCTCTTAAACAAGACTGTCCTCAAGTTCACAGAGATCTGCCTGTCTCTGCCTCCCCAGTGCTGAAATTAAAGGCATGTACCGCCACTTAAATTATCCCATCTGTGTTTTGCCTCTGAGATTTTATCTTTCTCTATTTCTGTATATCTTTTCTTTCCTTCTTATTCCATGTCTGGCTGGGTGGCTGGTTCCTTCTTTTCTCTCTCCTTGATCTTCTCCCAAATTTCTCTTCCTGATTGTTCTCTCTGCCTTCCAGCCCCACCTATCCTTTCTCCTACCTCGCTATTGGTTGTTCAGCTCTTTGTTAAGCCAATCAAATGTTTTTTTCTTTCTTTGTTTAAGGTTTAAACATTTTAAAATTGTTTTTATTGAACTATACTTTTTTCTCCACTCCCCTCCCTTCCTCTTCTTTCCCCTTCTGCCCTCTCCCGTTACCCCCATGCTCCCAATTTACTCAGGAGATCTTGTCTTTTTCTCCTTCCCATGTAAATTCATGTAAATCTCTCTTCAGGTCCTTTCTGTTGTCTAGTTTCTCTGGAGAACGGTTTCTCTTTGTTTTATGTCTAAAAGTCACTTATGAGTGAATATATATTATTTTTGTCTTACTGGGTCTGGGTTACCTCACTTGATATGTTTTTTTTTTCTAGATCCATCCATTTGCCTGCAAATTTCAAGATGTCATTTTATATCACTGTGTAGTACTTCAAGTACTTCATTGTGTAAATGTACCACATTTTCTTTATCCATTCTTCAGTTGGGGACTTCTAGGTTGTTTCCAGGTTCTGGCTATGACAAATAATGTTGCTATGAACATAGTTGAGCACAAGTCCTTGTGGTATGCCAATCAAATGTTTTAGACAGGCAAAGTCACACAGCTTCGTGGAGTTTAACAAATGCAATATAAAAAAATGTAACATGTCTTTGCAGCATTAAACAAATATTTCACAGAATAAACAAATGTAACACATCTTAAAGTAATATTCTACAATAGGCATATCTACTGACTCTACCATTATATTGCCAGATTGGAGCACATCGCTTCTTCAAGATGACATCCTTCAGATACTTAGTGACTTTTAGGATTGACATACCTTTGGTGACTTGAGTAGTTTCATGGATATTTTAAAGTGAATGTGAGAATAGGAATTTCTTAATCTGCCTGATTTTATAAGATTTTCTGAGTCAAGAGAGGGGTGAACCATTTCACAGGTCACCTCAGGCTGCCTATGGAAGGGGAAGACAGGTTGTTGGTTTTTTTTTATGTTGTGATAAAAAGACAGAGAAGAGATGTTTTAAAACCATGTTTTAAAACATTTGTAGAACTTCCCACCATGAGAAACATACATATTTACAGAATTTGATGTTCAGTTCTTGGAGGTTCACAGATATCTGCAAAGCATATGTGTATAGGGCCTAAAGGTATTTATGAAACCTGATCTAGTCAGAGCACCAGGCCACAGAGACCAAAGCCCACCTTCCACTGCTGCCTTCCTTTCTCTAGAAGATGTCTCAGGGGAGTCCTGCTCCTCTCCTCTGAGTAGGATCTTAGGGAATGACCTCAAGCAGGTAAGAGAATGGAGGGTCCCCAAAGACTAGAGCTTGGTCAGGCTCAAGACTATCTTCAAAATCTTAAGGACTTATAATAATGATTTTCTAAAGTGTTAAATAAGGAACTTTGTTAATTTTCCATGTAAAGTACTGTTTTTAATGTTTTGGTTATTTGGAGGAGTATGGGAAATGGGAACGCCATGGCAACATTCTGGAGCTATTGGTCTGGTTAAGTAGCAGTAAGTTAGGCATAGGGAGGTGTAATGTATCAATGGGATGCATCTTTGCATGTCTTGCACAGGCGGCTATATTATAGGGTATTCTAGTTCCATTGTACTGATTTGATTAAATAATGTTTAACCACCCAGGGCCTTCCTTCCTAACCAGCCATATTTTAGCTGGAGTTTCATGAGCATCTCTGTCTGTCCTTTGATAAAATATAAACCAACAGTCCATTTCTCTAGGTGGCATTCTTCCTGGGTCTTATCATTATCTGCATATTGCCAAACCTACCGTACCAAGTCCCTTGGATGTTCAAAGATCACAGCCTGATTTTGTAAGTATTGACCTTGGGTTTTACTTCTAGTCGTAATAATTGGTTTTATGGGGAGGTAAAATTTTTCTTTCGGTCATTGATTCACACATCACACTCTCACTGTACATGTCAACATTTAAAATGGCCGCCAAAGAGTCTTTGTCCTTTACACCATCATGTGGTCCACTCCCAAAGGGAGCAGAGCTGACTGGTGTAGCCTGCAGGACATTCTGGAGATGGGAAGTGTGTGGTTTCCAAGACTATATCAACATCACGAAGATCCTATACCTTCCACCTTGGCCCTTTGCAGGTAAAGCTGCCATAGAAAGAGATCTCCCAGGTAGCCCTTTGGGGAGATCTGTATGGTAAAGAATTGAGGATTGCCTACACCAGCCATATGAACTACCTGCCTTAGAAGTAGGTCTTTCTGTCATTCAAGTCTTGGGATGACCCATAGCTCCAGCCAAAATCTTGACTGAAAATCTAGTTCCCAGCTGAGCCATTCGCCATCTCTAACTCCCAAAGATCACGAGATGATCAAATTTAGTGTTACCTTAATAAATCTTTTCTTCAATAGACTTTCAAAAAGTAGTTTTAATGTTATAAAAAAAAACTTCAGAAAAAGTTACAGTGATTGCCTGGATTTCCCTCTCCCTCACGACTTATATTCACCTTCCCCAACTCTCTCCATTCTCCCACCAAAGTGATCTGGCTGTCAGAACTGATGGACCTTCATCAGCGCATTGCTACCAGCCGATCCCAGCTTTCATTGGGATCTGCTCTGGCCATGTGCAGTCTCGAGGCTCTTGACAGTGTGCCCACCACCACAGTGCCATACAGAATCTACTAAAAGCCCCTCTGTCTTTTCTTTATTGTCTCCAAAGTTGTTACATATAACAGCTACTCTTCTTATTACCGTGACCAATCACTTAGCAGTAAGCGGCTTAAGGAAGGAAGGGTATCTTTGGGCCCACAGTCTGAGGACACAGTCCTCGGGCCCGGAAAGGCAGGACCTTGAGGCAGTAGTCACATCACATGCACAGTGAGGACAGAGGGGAGATGACCAGGCTCAGCTGACTTTCTCTTGTGTGTACAGTACAGGACCCCAGCCCCAGAATGCTGTCACCCATGTTTAGGTGGGTCTTTCCACCTCAGCGAACCTCATCCTGAAGCTCCCTCACAGACATGCCCAGAGTTTTGTTTCTGTGCTGATTCTAAATCCCATCAAATCGACAATCAGGGTTAATTGTCATATCATACACTTGGAACCCACAGCATGTGGGATTGGCTTATCTTCACTGGTAATGGATATTTAAGTTCCTTCCATGTCCTTTCATGCTATACAGCCCATTTTTTAAGATGCGGAGTGATTTTTCATTGTCTAGGTGTACCACAGTTTATCCATTTACCTACAGAGATCAGTACGCCACCATTGTTAGGTTCTGATATACCACCAGCCTAGAGACATCTGCCTTCATGTCACTGGGGCAGGTAAATTCTTTTTACCAGGAATGACCACCAGGCCCAACTGATTCCCCTCCCATTCATGAATTACACCTGGGAAAGGTAGGAGCTATGGATGGGGCTTCCCTTTAGCTGACCAATTGGAGAGTTCCCCAAGGAAGCTCCTCTGACAGATTGTCCCAGGCTGGGTTCTTAGCAAATGGTGACTCCTTTTCTTGTGTGACACACTTGATTTTCCCTCAGTGGGTAAGAGTCTCCTTTCCAATCGTCTTCTGAATATTTTTGAGGGTTAATGACATGGCCAACTGAACATAAAGATATTTCTCAGATTTTCTTGGAGGGAGGGCTAGCCATGTGGTGGGTTCTGGCCAATCAGGTATAAGTAGAATAAACCAGAAAAACTCTTCAAAGCTATTAGGAAAGGGGGATTCAAAATGTCTCTAGTCATTGGCCCCTAGCCCCTTAATTCAGGAACCCGATTCCAGGTCTTCCATTTGATCCTCACGGGCTTGGAATAAGTCATCCCTCCTGTCTTCGGTCCTGGACTTGTTATTGATCATTTGTACAAAGCAAATCATTACTGATCACTTACACAACTTGGAGGACAGCAGGTGGCCTGTGAATGGTGCAAATTCTTGTAAGCCCTGCTCCCATGTGATAATGAAACCTCCTTCTTCTAGAGGGAAACACAGATATTATTTTTCCTTTTTTTCTTTTAACTTTCTTTGGCCTCTCCCACTGGGGGCATCTTATATCTAGCCGAAAGGGGAGTCCCAAACTTACAATTTCCCACCCAGTCTCCTGGGTATGGAGGGTGCGGCCAAGCACCTTCGCACCCAGCTTCCACTCTCCTTCAGGTGTCTGGTGTGCAAAGCACCAGAGTCTCTCTTCTTCCGTCACCAGAGATAAACAACCTCAACCATACAAGAGCAGGAAATGTTGGTCTTGATTTGAGACCACACCAGAGTCTTCCCCCATCGCCCTCAGCCTGTGCTCTCTGCAGAAGTCAGAAGAGACAGAAGGGCTTTCAGATAACGAGAATTCTAAAGACAGTGCATCTTAAGTGGGTTCTTTGGCTGGCGCTATGGCAGTCCTTGAACAGGACTCCTGGCTGTCATTAACTATCTGCCAGGTGGGCCTCCTTCTTAATTAGTGCAGTAGACCTTAGCAGATTTTTTCCCCATTTTTATTTTCTAAGAAAAAATATATATAGGATGGCTCCATGACAATCTTTTGGAGTCGGAATTAATTTATGCAAAAATGTTGCCAAAATGGCCAGGCAGTCACCTAAATATAGCCAGCTGACAAAGAGTGCAGGCCACCGAACAGTATTTCCCCCCAGGGAAACTGAATTGCTGTTCGTACAGTAGGCATGGTCCGGACCAATGTTAGACGTCTCAAGTTCTCGGTGAGTAGAACAGTGAAGTTGGAAGCCACTTCAGTAATCCATGAGCTCTTTCTACGACGACCCAGCAAAGAGAAGAGAAGTCTGGAGACGCCTCCAGCATGAGCTGCTGTACCAATCTGGCCCACATGCTTGGTTGGCTTGTGTGCCACAGAGGAAAGAAATTTGTCACAACAAATTCCGCCTTGGATGCTATTAAATCCTAAGTCGTGTGTTTGTCACGGGAGCTGGGGACTCGGTTTCTCGAACACTGAGGCTGATTAATCCCATGACTTCCGCTTGGTGTGGATTCTGGATCGTTTTCCTAAAATGTGTGATCAGGAAGAAAAAAAAAAATCAGGGCAGCAAGTGTCAGGAGGAATGGGCAGCAGTGCAAGGGTAACCTGACCGCCAACCAGGTTTCATCACATCACGGTGGTGTGCAATATTTCAGCGCACTCCATGTTTCCAGACTGTCCCACCCCACCCCCAGCTATGCAGAGACAGTGGCAAAGCTCATTAAAATCGACACAAGTGGCCTTCTACAGCTAAGATCCGTCCCCAGCATGACCTCCTCCCTGTTACGTTCTCTAGGGCAACTCTTTACTGAATAGCCTGTCCAAGCCCTTGTCATTGTGGAGCACGGTGTGCTTGGCTTTGTGCTGACACCACGGAGATTCAGTCGGGGGGAAAAAAAGTAAAGCAAAACCTGTCACTGGAAGCAATCTTAAGGCTACAACAGGTTGCGGAGGGTTGCCATTGGACAGTGTGTCCTGCTCAGACTCTGACTGGTACCCGGCCAGCAAGCCACCAGGTTTCCTTGGCAGTTAGTCACCATTCAACTGCTGTAGTAACTAGCCATGGCCCCACCCTTGAAGTGCCCAGCCTAGGGCACAAAGCCCAGAACACAAAGGAGACCCCCATAACTGAATGTGGGGTGGTGAATGAAGCTCCTTGCAACGCCACCTTCTTGCTGCCCTTCTGGGTGGCTCACAAAGTTTCTTTGGTGTCTGGGTCCCCTGTTTTTAGTACTCGGCATGTAGAAAATTAAGGAGGAGAAGGCAGCTGCTCAAGTCTTGTGGGATTGCTGTCTCTGCTCTCCAGTGAGCCCAGAGAAAAGCTGGCAGTTCTTGGGGGTGCTGTCTGGGACCCCAAGCAACTTTACTGGGAATACTGCTTCTACTGAGGAGTGACCTCTTGTCCAACACTCACAAGCTTGTGGTTTTCTAGCTTCCTCCTGAAATTGCCCTTTTCTGCCAAGGGGTCAGGAGGCTACCTCCAAAACTGCTGATGACGCACTCGGGTGGTCCGGTCTGCAGTTTATCTGGGAAAGGCATATAGCAGAGGTCACTGTCTGCATACCCATGTGCGCTCCAGCTCTAAAAGGGTGCTTAATATTGCAAGCTGTCCGAGTGAAGCGGAAGTCACATGCCCACACCCAAGGCATAGGGAGTGAAAGCCCAGACTCAAGGCCGTACACCTGAGTGAAACGCTGGCTGGAGCCAGTGGGGGCTAGAGAAACGTGGCGGTGAGGGTATGTGTGACCGCGAGCCGAAGACACCCTGTGACACAGACACAGACCGGCATTTCTGAAGTCTTTACCAGCACCCCAATAGAAACGCCGGACCTGCTGACATTTGCTTATTATAATCCCAGTGCCAAAGGCCGAGACAGGAGAATCCCACGGGTACTGCTGGCCAGGCAGCTTAGCCCCATCCAAAAGCTTCAGGCCAATGAGAGACCCTTATTAGTGGCTCCTGAGGAATACGTGAAGTTGACTCTTTTGCCTCCACACACACCTGCAGACCTGTGCACGCATGCATGCGTGAGCACACACACACACACTTTTTAATTTTAATGATGGGACCAAAAATGTGGAACGCTGCCACTACTTGTTGTTTCAAACCAGAAAATGTGCTGTGGACGCAGGCGCTTACCATGGATGAATTTACACCGGGCCACCAACCTCTTCTTTGAAGCGTCATTGCCCAGCTTCTTTCTAAGGTTGCAGCTGCTGTCATCCCCCACCTAAATACCCAGCCTACCACTGTATTGAAGTCGGCCTAGAGTCTTGTCTTCAGTTGTGTTTCCCCAGGGCTGTGCCATGTGATCCCACGATGCCCACCAAGTCATCTCAGCTTAGCTAAAAAGTGAAACCTTGTGGTTTGGTTGCTTTTCCTGCTGCTGACATAAAATGTCCCAGTGAGAGTAACTTAAGGGAGCAAGGGGTTTATTTGGGGTCAGAGTTCAAAGGTATAATCCACTGTGTTAGAGGAGTCATTCTGGCAGGAACTTGGGCAGCTGGTCACATGGTGTCCCCCGTCAGGAAGCAGAGAGCACTCAATGATCTTTCTCAGCTCATCTTCTCCTTTCTGTACCTCCCAGGACCCCAGCCCAGGGACTAGGGCTGCCTACTTTTAGGGTGTGTCTCAGCACCTCATATGACCCAATCAAGATGATTCCTCCCAGAGGCTAACCTAGGATAAGTGATGTCTCACAGGTGTGCTGAGGCTTGTCTCCTAGGTGGGTTCAGATCCCAGTAAGTTGACAGGCACACTGACCATCACGCTGTGTGTCCATGTTTCGATGAAGCCCTCAGGTGGATCCAGGACTAAGTAAACATTTGGGATGAGACAAGTTGAATTTGTCTTAGCTTTATAAATGCCACGTTCAAGTGCAGAGTGAAATCTTAGCTCTATATGCACTCAGCAAAGCGTTATTGGTGTTGTAGTGAACTAAATCCGGAGTCTTGGGGCAAAGTAAAAGTTCAGCCTCCACCAACACAGCCTGTGTTTGTCTCCTGAGGCCAACAGGGAGCAGAGCCCCAGTGAGGGGTCGGTAGCTGGTAGGGCTGAAACAGAAAAGGTAATCGTGACGTGGGATTATAAGAGAGCCCTTTCTTATCGTCTGGTTCATGGGGCAGTTTTAATCGGTTTCCAAGGGGCAAAATCCACACCTTGAACAACTTACAAACTGAAAGGTCACCCGCGGATAGTATGGGGTGTATGCTGTGGCCTGAGAAAGGTCACCCACAGACTGTCTGGGGTGTAGTCTGTGGCCTGAGAAAGGTCATCACAGACTGTCCGGGGTGTACACTGTGGTCTGAGACCTTTCTCCTGGAAACTGAATTATCAATGTCCCATCTGTCATTGTCCACCCTCCTTCCCAAGCCTAACCACCAGGTTTTCACCTTTTATTTGTTTAAGGATTCGATAAAACAACTAGAATTTCTCATGATCATATTGACCAAGATCTTGTTTTCAGAATGGTTCTGTGAAATTTGACACTTCATACCCATCATCGAAAAAGGACCCAGTTCCTTTACTGGGTGAGATATTGAGCGATAGAGTTGGTTGTCACCTAGCAACTGATTTAAAAGCGTAGAACAATGTGATGACAATTGAAAGTGTGCCAAGGAACATTTTGGTCATGAAAAAAATGTCCTTTTCGATGCACCGCTGTCTTCCTTTGTGTCTGGTCAATAGCTGTCGTTTGCAACAAGATAGAACTTGTCTATTATACGTGAAAAATTAAAACATCACTAAGGTAAAGTTCCCAAAGCCGAGAAATGTTTTGGATACTGTTTTCCTGATCCATTTCTCCTTCTCACCCAGGGTTCAGAAATAATTACCGGCGATGCGAAGGACGGGACATATTTCCGACTGTACATTAACAAGTATAAGTTGGTGGAGGCCATCACATGCTTTTCAAAGGAGCCTTTCCCAGTCTCCAACTACATCCGCTTGTTTGGTCAGCATGAGCAAGTCCTCAACAACCTGTGCATTCGTTTTGATGACAAGCTGATTCCAGATCTCTACAGGTAAGCTGGACACAGACTTGACTGTGGGTGCATTATGGTTACATATGGTTACATATGGTTGCATATGATGTTTCGTGCTGGAGGAGTGTGTGTCACAATGCACCTGAGAGAGGACTCAGAATCACCGAGAGAGGCGGGCGTGGCTGAGGGGGCTTTGTCACAGAATAATGGATGTCAGACCACTAGCATTGGCTGGAGAGCAAAGGTTCACTTGAGTAAGTAGGTGAACTTGCATGTGTCCATAACTGGGCCTGGACAGGAGCTCAGAAGCAGCTAGGCATGATGCTGATGTCATGAAAGTGTAAGGTGAGATGATGCTCAAGTCCCTTTCCCCCTGGGGCTGCTGAGAGCAGCAGTCCGAACCTAAAAGAAACGTTGAAGGTCAGGATGTGGATGAACCTGGTCCCATTAGAAATTCTGTAACTACTAGACAGGCTGCTTACCATCCTATCGTTTTTCCTCCCAACATGTGGATGACTGTTTATCAAGGATATCAGGAAGAAAATTTCTGTCCTGGAAATCTACACTGTAGTCATTTTCAGTGTAACAAGTTACACAGTTACAAGGTTACACAGTTACAAGGCTACACAGTTCTTTTACACAGTTACACCAGTACCTAAGCTACACAAAAACCTAGTAAAGAAAGAGAATTGCAGACCAATATTCCTTATGAACATGATCAGTAAAATACAAACCGAATCTAATAACACATCAAAAAGACCATCCGCTATGATCAAATAGGCTTTATCTCAGAGATGCAGAGATGGTTCAACAAATGTAAATTGATAAATGTAATCCCCCACATAAACAGACTGAAAGACAAAAACCACATGATCATCTCATTAGGTGTAGATAAGGCCTCTGACAAAATCCAACAGCTCTTCATGATAAAAGTCCTGGAGAGATCAGGGATATGAGGAGCATACTTCAGCCACACAGAGGCGATTTACAGCAACCCCACAGTCAACATCAACCTAAACGGAGAGAAACGCAAGGCATTTCCTCTAAAATCAGCAGCCAGGTGCAGTGTTCAGTCTCTCCATGCCTGTTGCATACAGTACTTGAAATCTGAGATTCAGCAATACGGCAACTGGAGGATATTAAGGGGATAAAAATAAGAAAGGAAGAAGTCAAAGTACTTTCTTTGCTAAGTACCTTTTATTTGCAGATGATACAACTGTATACATAAATGACCCTAAAAGCTCCACCAGGAAAATTCTACAGCTGATAAACACTTCTATCAAAGTAGCAGAATATAAAATTAACACACAGTAGCCTTCCAATATACAAAATGACAGAATGAGATAGAAATCAGGGAAACAATACCTTTCACAGCAGCTTCAGTATTTATAATCATATCGTTATACACACACACACACACACACACATAATCTATCTTGGGATAACTCTAACCAAGCGAGTGAAAGATTTGTAGAATTAAAACTTTGTAGCAAGATTTTTTTATTTTAGACATGTCAAGTTCCATAAAAAAAAAAAAACAACCCACTGCAATTGGTGGAAAATGCATCAACTCTTAGATCAGTCCTGTGAAAATTGTCATCTTTGATGCTGGTCCTAGTATCCTAGCACAGTAGAAGTCTCAAATTATTTAGGATGCCTTGAGGAAGGCATGCCATTTTACAGAAGAAAGACACTTCCAAAGGCAGCTGCTGCTTATCAAGGTGGGGAGACCTTTTTTCTATCCATAAAACAAGATGGTGTCAGAGACAGTAGTACCTAACACAGTCTATAAAACAGAATTTGAGTGCCCTTGATTCCCAGAAGTGTTTGCAACAGCACAGAGAACTGTAGTCCACCTTTGCTTAACTGTCACTATTGATTCATGAGTTTTCCTGCTGGTTGCTGTCTTAAGTTCTCTGTGCTGTTACTGACTGATACAGCTAATTGCCTTTTAATTTGTTGATAGGACATTTATGATAATACCTTGTGACCTTAAGGGTTCTATTCTTTAAAATGACCAAGAGGACTGATATACTCTGGATGAAAACTTCTGTTGGTCACGTAGTTTGAATGTTTCTTCTACTGCTTTGAAACCACTCTTTTCTAAATCGTGGCAGATAGCATGTATTCTTAATTTAATGCAATCTCTTAATACCTTCTTCAAGGATATCTTGGATATTTTTGTCCCTTTACTTTTCCAAAAGTTTTATAATAAACACACCATGTTTCATGAAAATATCCACTGAATTTAGTGGACAGTGCATTAAATTCTTGCTTAATTAGGGTAAGAATTGACCTTTTAGATACAGATTATAGCATTACAAATTAGGGTAAGCATCAGTTTATTTAGATCATCTCTCATGGCTCACAATAAAATTTTATAATTGTCTTCATAAATGACTTGCCCAGCTTTTGTCTGACATGATCCCAGGGTATTGTATAACTTTTTAAAAGAATTTTTATGACTTGTTTAACTTTATTTTACATGCAATGGTGTGAAAGCATCAGATTGCCCAGGAACTGGATTTACACACACTTATGAGCTGCCATGTGGGTGCTGGGAATTGAACCCGGGTCCTCTGGAAGAGCACTCAGTGCTCATCACCACTGAGCCATCTCTCCAGCCCGGGTACTGTATAATTTGATTGCTGCTATATAAGCGCCATTTTCTGGGGCCAATGAGATGGCTCAATGAGAGTCAAGCACTTGCTGTGTAAGCCTGGTGACCTGAGTTCAGTCCAAGGAAACTGCATAAAGGTAGGAGAGAATCAGCTCTGCAAAGTTGCTCTCTGACCTCCACATCTGTGCTATGATATACACCCACCTCTCGTCGTACTCGCAGGCTCGTGTGTTCTCTCTTTGATAATAATTAATTAATTAATTTCAAAGCATCGCTCTTGTTGATTGTTGCTGATGGAAAAGCATGCCTTAGTTTTTTTGTAGGTCTGTCTCCTGCAAATTTGCTGGAGTCCTTCATTAATTAAAAAAAATCCACCTATAGATCATTTTAGAGTTTTCACATAGATAAGATTTTATCCTTTGCACATAACAATGTCAATTCTTTTCTTATCCAATCTTTGTGATTTCTGTTTGCTTTTCTTGCCCTACTACACAGGCTAAGTTATACAGCATAAATTACTGAGGAGTAGTGAGGGCTGGCAGCCTTGCAGATAACGTGTTCATTCTTAAATATGTGACATTTTTCATATGTTTATTTCCTTTATTGGGCAAAGGATCCTTTTGAAGACTATATTTCTAAATTGTGTGTGTGTGTGTGTGTGTAGGTGTGTATGTGCGTGCATGCGTGCACATGCTCATGCACACTAGAGATTGAACCCTGGGGTCTTGTGCAAACCAAGCACACCCTCTGTCCCAATTCAGCATATTGTAGTATAACTGAAAATCAGGTATAGCATACCTATGATGTTATTTTTGTTCAAGATTGTTTTGCTCTCTAGGGTCATTTGTACTGCCATATGAGTTTTAAGGGTTTTTTTAAAAAACAAATATAAAGAATGGCATTGAAATGTTGATGATGATTTCATTGGATCTGTAGATTGTAATCACAGACTGCTTTTTCATTTCTGACCATCCAGACTCGAATAATCACACAAAACTATATTAATTATGACAGTGTTTGGCCAATGACTCAGGTGTATTCCTAGCTAGCTCTTATATCTTAAATTAACCCATTTCTATTTATCTGTGTATCGCCATAAGGCTGTGTCTGACCAGTTAGGTTCTGGCATCTTTCTCCTTCAACAGCTAATGTCATCTGCCTTAGGCTGCCTTCTTTCTCCCTGTATTGTTTAGTTTTCCCACATAGTTATATTCTGCCCTGCCATACGCCAAAGCAACTTCTTTATTAACCAATGGTAATAAAACATATTCATAGCATACAGAGGGGAATCCCACATTATCTCCTCTTTTCTGTCTAAATAAAAAGGAAGGTTTTAACTTTAACATAGTAAAATTGCATATAACAAAACAAGTATCAAGCAAGAATTATAATATTTCTTTGTGAGTCTACAGTTTCTTATCTAATTAATCTTTTATTATAACTAAGGAAAACTATAATTATTTGTCTTCAACTTCATCAAAGACCCCAGAAGGAGTCTTTGATATTAGCTAAGTAACAGGAACTGCATTGTACGTAACTTCCAAAACTCTAGAATTGACAGAGGCATCTCACTGCCTGGACAGTCGCCCAGAGTTCTTCTGAAACATTGGAGCATCCATCTACAGCCTACAGGCCCATTGTATATAGCAGACTTTTCCATGAAGCAAGAAATTCGAAAGACTGTTCCACCTATATTGGCAGTTTGTCAGTCACTTTCTTCTGTGTCCTGCAGAATGTCTGACAAACTCTTTCATGAAGCAGGAATTTTGAGGAACTGTCTCACCTTCTTTAGGAAGGTTGAGCAGTCATTTTTCTATGGGTCCTGCTTGTCCCATTTATACAGGATACTGTCAAGCAGTCCAGGCAAGAGCAGTTTCTTGCCCAAGTGGCTAGCTTTGTCACATTGAAAGCAAATTTCATAGTGAATTTCTTCAATGCCTATAGCTCTGTGAAATAATTAGTCATGCTAGAAGCAGACATGTCTCACTGTTGAGAAAAATCTAAGTTATTAAAAATATTTTAAATGTCATATTCTGTAGGTCTTTGAAGTGTTGAAGATTATCAAACTGAAATATAGCTCCGTATATCTAGAAAACCTAAGTAATATAATTAAAAGTTTGATTATTATAGATGACTATCTAATTATCTGTATTTCTTAACTATACATTACATTTTTAAATGAGCTGCACAAACACAATACCTTAAACAAGAGCAGCAATACATATACACAGTGTAACAAGATCAATCAGAAGATTCATATCAATACAAAATATTCATTTCTATATCATATCTCTCATACTTACCTATTTATCTATTTTGGAAATTGACTGTGACCATTAACAATTTATAATCAACCCTTTTTAAATGAAAACAAATATGTTTAAACAATCATTTTGGGAATTTGGGCATAGTTTTCTCCAAACTGCTTTCTAATGTTTGCTGGGTGAAGTATTTTTAGGGTTCACAGAGACCGTTGAGGGGGGGTCTTGGTCCATTAAACAACATTAGCCTAGAAGAAATCCACAGATTCTCATCTTCTGTGGAAACAAATGAAGAACCTCTTTTTCAAAGTAACATATACTTAGATTCAATTTTTGAAGTCAAGATACCTTTAAAATATATATGTTGGTTTAGCTCAATAGCCCCCAGAATCAAAAGTTTTTCAGCAGTTAACCCATTAACAGTTGAAAAAGTCCAAAAAAAATAATAATATACATAATCCAGACTCTTTGTGTATATTCCATCTCTATGTGACTTTTTAAACTCTATTACATTTTAATATTTATTTTATTATCTTTGTTCCTTTAATCTAGGACTATCTGTGCCCTTTCTTATCTCTCTTCTAAGCCCATGTACATCAACCCAACACTGTGACCCATTTAGAGGTCTTTTTTTTTTTTTGGTCTGAATTTGACTTTACTGTGTATTTGTAATGCTTTTTTGACCAGGAGTGCTTTTTAAAATGCTAAGCAGCATGGCTAGGACTAACACCGTGGCTTAGTCTTTTGACTCCTCCTCATCCAACATGGCAGAGTTCTATTTATTGCCAGCTCTGCAAGCCATGCTCACTGCCCCAGCTCCAGGGACACAGCAAGTTTATGTTGCCATTAAGCAACTTGTAACACCTGCTCACAAACCCCATTCAAGTGCTCTGCTAACAGGACCTTCTGAAAGATCCAACGCCACTTGTGCCACCAGCACAGCCAGGAAGCTGACTCTTAAAGAAGCCACGCCTCTGCTCACCATCAACAAACAGAGCTTATCTGAAAAAATGCAGCTACTAGAAGCTCCAATTGACTTCCATTTTTGTGGGTCTAGAAGCCCTTCTCTAAAGCTTTCTTTGGATTTCTGTGGATATTCTTGCCAAACAATTGGGTGCCATTGAGAAGCAGAGACTGCTTTTTCATTTCTGGCCACCCAGACCTGAATAATCACACAAAAACTGTATTAATTACAGCACTGTTTGGCCATCAACTCAGGTATATTCCTAGATAGCTCTTATATCTTAAATTAACCCATTTCTATTCATCTGTGTATCGCCACGAGGCCACAGCTTACCAGTTAGGTTCTGGCATCTTTCTCCTTCAGCAGCTACCTGTCCTCTGCCAGAGACTGCCTCTTTTCTCCCTGCATTCAGTTCAGTTTTCCCACATAGTTATATTCTGCCTTGCTATAGGCCAAAGCAGATTCTTTATTGGTAATAACTAATGGTTATAAAACATATTCATAGCATATAGAGGGGAATTCCACATCAGCAGATTACTCTTGGCTATATTTTCACAGTGCTTGGTCTTAACAATCCATGGCACTGGGAGGTCTTTCCATCTTCTGGTGTCTGGTTCTTTCCTTGGTATTTGAAAGTTTTCATTGTAGAGCTTTTCACTTACTTGGATAGGTCTATTCTAAAATTTTTGTTGGTTGTTTTTAATGTGAGGCAATTGTCGATGGGGTTATTTTCTTGGTTTTGTTCTCAGCATGTCTCTTAATTGTATGTGGAAAGGCTACTGACTGTGTTGTGATAATTTTTCTATCCTGCCTCTTGCTGACAGCTTTTATCAGCTCTGAGAAGTTCAGACTCTCTAATCTGTAGGATCATATTTACGAATAAAGATGCTTTGACTTCTTTCTTTCCTATTTGTTTTCTTTTTATTTTATTCTCTTGTCTTATTTTCTCAAATTAATACTTTGATTATTATATTGAATAATAATGGGGGAGTGGATACTCTTGTTCCCAGTTTTAGTGGAAATGCTTTGAACTTTTCTCCATTTGGCTTAGTGTTGATTATAGATTTTGTTGTATAAAGCCTGAGTATGTTGAGATACATTTCTTCTGTTTCTAGTTTCTTCAGGGCTTTCATCATGTTGGGATGTTGAGATTTGTCTAAAGCTTTTTCTTTGTCTGTTGAGATGGTAATGTGATTTCTTTCCTGGGCCCATTTATGTGATGCATTACATTTATTGATTTGTAAATGCTTTTTGTTTGTTTTTTATTTATGACTGATGAACCATCCCTACATCTCTGGAACAAGGCCAACTTCATCGTGGTGAATGATCTTTTGATGCATTGTTGGATTTTTTTAAAGGATTTTACTAAGAATGTTTGCATCTTTGTTATTAGCCTATCATGTTTTGTTGTTGTTGGGTCTTTTAAGTGGGTTTTAATGTCAGAGTAATACAGGCCAGGTAAGAAAATTTTGTAGTGTTCCTTCCATTTACGTTTTATTAAATAGTCTGAGAAGCATTAGTGTTGTTTCTTCTTAAAAGTGCAGTAGAACTTAGCAGTGAAGGCCTGGCCATTTTTAGATGAAAAACTTTGTATTGCTCTTTCAGTCTTGTTGCTTGTTATAAATGTGTTAAAATTGTTTGTTTACCTTAATTAAATTTTGGTAGGTATGGTGATTTGAAAGAAAATGGCCCCCAAAGAGTGGCACTATTGGAGATGTGGTCTTGTTGGAGTGTGTGTGGTCTTGTTGGAGGAAGTGTGTCACTGTGGAGGTAGGTTTTGAGGTCTCATATATGCTTAAGATACTATCCAGTGTCTCAGTTCACTTCCTATTGCCTACAAGATGAAGAACTCAGCTATCTCTCCCGCATATGTCTACCTACCTGCCACTGTATCCTGCCATGATGATAATGTACTAAACCTCTGAAACTATAAGCCACCCCAATTAAATGTTTTCCTTTATAAGAGTTTCCATGATCATGGTGTCTCTTCACAGCAATAGAAGACAGTGGGTCATAGGCATTTAGAACTTTATCCATTTTTAAAATATTTATTTTTTTAAAAAAAATTCAAGCAAATTTATTGATATGAAATGCCCTTTTACCAAGGCTGGCTTATTTCAAAAACACATGAAATAAAGTCAAAATTGTACTGTCTGTTTGCAGATCTTTTTTTTCCAAATTTATTTATTTATTTGTTTATAAAAATTTCCACTTCCTCCCTCTCCCCCATACCCTCCCACTCCCTCTCCTCCCCTCCCCTCCTCCCTCTCCAGTCCTAAGAGCAGTCAGGGTTTCCTGCCCTGTGGGAAGTTCAAGTTCCTCCCCCTTCCCTCCAGGTCTAGGAAGGTGAGCATCCAAACAGACCAGGATCCCAAAAAGCCAGTACATGCAGACAAAACAAGACCCAGTGCCATTGTCAATGGCTTCTCAGTCAGCCCCCATGTCAGCCACATTCAGAGACTCTGGTTTGATCACAAGCTCGTTCAGTCCCAGTCCGGCTGGCCTTGGTGAGCTCTCATTCGATCAGTCCCCTTGTATCAGAGGGTGAATGTACCCCTCGTGGTCCTGATTTCCTTTTTCATGTTCTCCCTCCTTCTGCTCCTCATTTGGACCTTGGGGGCTCAGTCCAGTGCTCCAATATGGGTCTCCGTCTCTATCTCCATCTATCGTCAGATGAAGGTTCCCTCTGTACTCACTCATGGATTCTAGCCATAGTTAAAGGTCTTTGAGCCTATAATTCATGATCCTAGAAAAGCTAAATAAGAAGGTGAACCTGCAGAAAATCATATGGCTATCCTCCTGGATATTGGAAGTAGACAAGATTGCCAGGCAAACTTGGGTGCATGGGGGTGGGGGGTGGAAGTAAGGGGAGATGGTTAGAGAGAAGGGAAAGGGGGAGGATAGGGGATGGCTTGGGGGAATGGGATGGGGGGGAGGGAGGAAGGATGGATATGGGAGCAGGGAAGTATATATCTCAACTAAGGGAGCTAATTTAGGGTTTGCAAGAGACTTGATTCTGGAGGGGTTCCCAGACCCAAGGAGAGGTCCCCAGATTGTTCCCTGGACAGCAGAGAAGAGGGTGCCTAAACTGGCCTTGGCCCATAAACATACTGATGAATATTTTGCTTATCACCATAGAACCTTCATCGGGCGATGGATGGAGATAGAGACAGAGACACATATTAGAACACTGGACTTAACTCCCTAGGTTCAAATGAGAAGCAGAAGGAGGGAGAACGTAAAATATTTTTTTCCAGTTTCATTGAATATAAGTTTAAATATATAGCCTAATGATTTTCTGAATTTCACTGCTTTTTGTTGTGCTGTGTAGGGGGCAGAGAAACCACTGAATGAAGTCCTGTGTCAATGTGTGTTGTTGATCTAGACCCATGAGCTATAGCAAAGCTTTCTCCTCAGGGATGAGACTCAGAGGGAAATGACAAAGCTTTTCCTGCTGGCCTGAGTGGGAATGTTGATAGTGTGTGCAAAAACAAAAAATACAAAACAAAACCCATAATTTTCACCTCACCGCCCCCTGGATATCGACAGTCTGAAGACTGCTCACCTAAAGAGCCTGCTCCTGCTGAGGTTAGCTGAACCTGCCTCCTTAATTCAGCTGTCTACCGTAAACTCTGCCTCCTTGTTTATCTGTATGCAGTAACCCCACCTTCCTGTTCAGTTCTATACAGTAAACAAACACAATGAGCTCTGGGGTTCTGAGGTTTCTCCATCAGAGAGAGAGCCCAGTCTACAAGATCCCACTCTTCTGTGTATCTATTTTTCATTTTTCTTCAGTTCGGCGCTGTCTCCAGACAAGTTCAAGTCCTTGGAAGTCACGTAATGGGCATGGCAGCGAAGTCTCCTCTTTCTGATCTTATTTGTTACTACGGGTCTTCCCCGCTTTTGGATAACTGGTTAGAGCTTTGTTGATCTTGTTTATCTTTTCAGATCACCAGCTCTTTCCCTCATTGGTTCTTTGTGCTCTTGTTGCTTCTGGTTCCTTAATTTCTGACTTGATCATATTTATTTCCAGCTGCTGATTTGGGGTTTGGCTTGTTGTTTTTCCAAGGCTTAAGATGCATTTTTAGCTATCTGCAGTCGCTCTTGCTTTGTAACACAAATACTATGGCTGTAAACCTCCCTTTAGGATTGTTTGCATTGTATCCTGTGGGTTTTATTATGCAGTGTTTTCTTTGATGAACTCACTCAGCATCCAGTGGAGTGGCATCCAGTCTCTGTGAGTTAGTGTTTGCTCTGTAGCTTCTCTCACTGTCGACTTCAACTTTTATCCCACTGCACTCAGGCGAAAGACGAGAAATTATTTGAATTTCCTTATATCTTTTTAAATCTGTTTTGTGCCCTACAACATGAATTACTGCAGAGAGAGTCCAGTGGGCTACTGGGAAAAGTATGTATCCTGTAGTGTCTGGATGAACGGTTCTGTGAATATCTGTTACAACACAGGAGTAAAGACATCATTTAAGGCAGGCGTTTTTTACTTAACAATTTTGTGGAATTCACTTACCCATCACTGGGAGTAAAACCACAGGTACTTAAAAGGGAAATTTATTTTCTTCTTAGCTCATGCATCGGAGAAACTGTTGTCAGTCCGCTATCCTTGAAACATCTGAGTTCCAGGGGAATCTTTTTTTTTTCCTTTCTTTCTGGTTTAAAACAAGACCTATTCAGTGGTAAATGAGATGCTAAGAATCTAATGTGGAAAAAAAAAGAGAAAGAAATGTTTTCACATTTAGCCAAATTCAAAGCCCCGGCTGATTTGCTTCGCCCTGAAACAGCCGTGGTGAGCATGGGGCCTCTAGTCAGGGCACAGCTGTTATCTGATGATGGTAATAATTATAAAAGTTAATTTGATTGGTTAAGAGTGAATGTTCATGATGGCCAAATAAGAGTGGACAGTACTTGATAGCAGGCAATGCCGACTGACATCTGTCAGAGAGAGGCAGGGGGCAGGAAGACGCTGGCCGCGCATTTGCAAGTGAGGCCCCAAGGATGCCACCTTGCCTTGGCAGACATGTAGACACATGCAGCTGCGGCCACATTCTTCACGAGTGCCACAAAGTACTGCCAGGTCCTGGTGCTGATTCTTGGCCCAGCACTCTTCTCCCTGCCTCTTGTCAGACAGGCTCACTTGGCCCTTTCCAAGCAGGGTGAATGGCTCAGCTGATTTTGGCCAAGATACGATTACCAATTGTTTTCCTGACCTTGGCAGCTCCAGCCGCACGTCTCATTCAAAGACAGCTGCATTTCCCCCCTGCTCCTCCATCCACCACACTGAGAACACCTTCCTCCATGCTGGCGGGACTGACGATATTCAGGGCTCTGCTTTTCTATAAGCCGAGTACCAAGAAGGCTCCTCTCCCACTTTAGAGATGCCATCGGGAGCTTCGTGGGAGCACAGGGTGACAGCCGGGCAGCCAGCTAGAATGCTGCACAGCAGACAGCTACCGCTGGACCACAGCAGCGGAGGTTCTGCAGCCCAGATTGGCTCAGATCTGTCCGTGTTTCCATCTTTGTTTCTACCGCACAGTGCCAGTACAAACCACCGGCATAATTCACCACCACTGGTGCGTGTGTGAGAGAGAACTGTCTCACCCACTGGGTGAGAGAGGGAGAGAGAAAGAGAGACAGGCGGGGAACTCATTCACCACCGGGACAGGGGAGAACGTTCACTCACCACTCTGCCATGGGAGGGACAGGTGTTCGATTGATTTACCGCCTTGGAAAAATAAGAGAGACTTTATTTTTTAAAATCATTTGTTTCTTTCTCAATCAACTCTCATTGTAAAGTCATATAATAAATATGTCACTAAAATCTGCCCTTTCCCAATCTTCTCTCCAAAGCATTTGTATAGCTGAGACCTCACACACACATACACACACGCATATACTTTCAAGCCTGCTGGTCTCTGAGTCCCTTGATGGGTTTACAGTAAACAGGACCTTCTTCCCCGCTGGGTCTGCTCCTCCTTCCCAGGACGCTGGAGGTGACAGGAACCTCAAAGACAATGCCAGCTGGGAGGAGTGGGTAGAGCGAGGGCTGGCTGAGGCAGTTTGCTGAGACGCGGCTTGTGACCGACTTTAACAAGGCATTCATTTTCTTCTTCTGCTTTCTTAACTCTGCCTCATCTTCTTTTTAGCCTCACTTAAGGATGACCCTGCAAAAGAAAGATCATGCCTGCTGACTCCCCCGCCCCTTAGCCTTAATTAGCAGTCCGTGGCATCCTTTGTCCTCTCAGCCTGAATAGGTCTTGCCCCAGCTTCATTGTAGGAGCCCATCAGATACTCATAGCCTTGATTAAATCACCTCCTTTCACATCTTAACATCTCAGCTCTCAAAGCCGCCCCGAAGGCCTCTCCTCTCCCGAGCACCGCCACCCTCGCCACCCTCGTGCACGCTTCCCGAACACTCCACTGCCTACTTTTAGCCGGTAAGTGCTGCTGTGCACAATATTCTAAATGGAGCCTGAGCAGGCCCTTTAAAAGGCTGCCATTACCTTTCTGAACTGTCAGGCTCCAGAAGTTGCACCCTTAGGAAAGCCACCTTGTGCTGTCTCTCTCTTTGCAACTGCAAAGAAGGATGCAATGGTCCCACTCAGTCCCCTAATTATTTATTGCACTGCAATCAGAGTCATGCTCTTATGTCTTGAAATCCTCTTTTCCTCTCTCTCTCTCTCTCTCTCTCTCTCTCTCTCTCTCTCTCTCTTCCTTTTTCTTTTGTCCATACTCAGTAGCCTCGTGCTATGTTTGGTAGTAACTTGAATACTAAATTCCAGGTGCCCATCTCCCCAGACTTTTCAAAATCTAACTACTCGGCCTATTTTCTTGACTTCTTTCTACAAACAAAAATTACAGGAGCATTCTCCTGGTTCATGGTGTATTCCTGTTCTTCTGCCATAATTGTATCTGGAATGTTCCCTGAAGGGCCCAGATGCTAATGGCTTGCTCCCCAGGTGGTGATGTTGAGGTGATAGAACTTTCAGGAGGTGAGGTCTCGGACTGGTGCAATGACTCCCCAGGCAAAGATGCTCGGCTCCTGATGGTGCATGCTCGATGACCTGAATCCAAGCCCTTCCTTGTAAAGGTTATGGAGGCAGGAAGGCCAAGTCCTTAAGTTCACTGGCCTCCACATCCATTCCATGTCATGAGCATCCATACGTTTCTCTCTCTCTCTCTCTCTCTCTCTCTCTCTCTCTCTCTCTCTCTCTCTCTCCCAAAGCCATTCACAGCTCCTTAGGACTCTGGAGTGCCTCCCTGCTCCAGGCTGGACCACTGACTGTCTGACTCATGTGCAGAAAACCGCAGCTGCTCTGGGTCATGCCCAGAAGATAGTTTTCTCTGGTCCTCTTCAACTTCTGGCTCTTAGAATCCTTTCTACCGCCTCTTCTGTGATGGTCCCTGAGCCTTGGAGGGATGGATATAATATAGATATCCCATTTATACTGAGAACTTTACAGATGCAATCTCTACTTGATGGAGGAAGGTTATCTGTCTATTGTGTTATTTTCATTGGTCAATAAAGAGACTGCCTTGGCCCCTTGATAGGACAGAAAATTAGGTAGGCGGAGTAAACAGAACAGAATGCTGGGAAGAGGGCAATGGGGCAGACGCCATGGAGCCAGCCACCAAGTCAGACATGCTGAATCTTTCCCGGTAAGCCACACCTCATGGTGCTATACAGATTATTAGAAATGGGTTAATCAAGATGTGAGAGTTAGCCAGTAACTAACTCTCTAGAGATAATGGGCCAGGCAGTATTTAAATAAATACAGCTTATGTGTTATTATTTCTGGGGCTAAGCTAGCCGTGCGGGGAGCTCGGCAGGATGAAAAGCAGGCCTGCCCGCAACTCCTTACTACATCTACTCTTTGAAGGGAGATACCCCATGCCTAGCACTGGGCTTTATTTGGAAACCTATGATTTCTGGGACGAGGCCTCTGTATAGAGTAATTTCATTAAACTTTTTATATGATATATATACACATATATATATTGTGTATGTGTCTTATATATATATACATGTTATATATATATATATATATGTTACCATTTCATAACATGAAATAGTAGGTTTCCACATGACTTTTCAAACATCTTTCATATTTATCGACCTTGCCCTACATTCCTGTCCCTCTTCCTACTTAAACTTTCTTCCCCGTTCTTCTCTCGCCCCCTTCACATCACATTTGTTCTCCTGTCCCAATTCTGTAAGGTCTTTCTTCCCCTTCCCTCTCTAGTTTCCTAGATTCAACAAGTATTCCAAGTTTATGTTGGCCAGAAGAGAGTACCGTGAATAGATGAAAGAAATGAACATCCCGAATAATGTCCAAGATTGTTTATGTTATCAGTGAGAACACAAGGAATTAACATGCAGACCAAGGAACAGTCAGCATCAATCTGAAAGGGCAGGGCTCAGGTGTATGGGCAAATGAGCCCACACCACCTTTTCTCCACCCTCTTTCCTTGTCCTGAATGTCTATAGTCCTTTCCAAGTGGACATTGTTACATCTTAAAATAACTTGCCTGCATTCTCTCTACTATAAAAAAAAACATGCTTTTATTATTTAAAAGGAAACGTGTGTATTTAAGTCACATACTAATGCCGCGTGGAGATGATTTAGACAGCCCAGGGATGGTTCTGTACTCCAGAAGACAATGCTGGCACGTGTACTGAACATGGGGTAATCTCAAAGTGTGAGACGTAACTGACATGTGTGGCTGTTAAATTACATATGCCACATTCTCAAAAATAAAAAAAAACCCAAACTTTCCAGCAAGCTTTATAAAAACAAATTCCCTATAGCAAGGCCACGGTTGCTCCTTTGAAGTTGCACATGGCTCCCTGCCCACGGCTGCCACCTGCCCCTGTCACTACCACGCTGCTCACTTGTGTGCAGGTATCCCTCCGCTACAATGGCTTCTGCTTCCGCAGATTCAGCTTACTGACGAGCTAAGATATTTGGGGCGGGGGTGGGGGGTGGGGGGGGTGGGTGTTGGAGCTCTACTGCGCATGTGCAAACATTCTCTAAACAATATGGCGTAACAACTATTTGCATAGCATCTTGACTGTTCTGAGGAAGCAATCTAGAGACAATCTGGAGTATGAGAGAGGACTGGGTGGGGATATGGTCATGGAAGGAAGATCAGAGTGCAGATCCCCAGAACCCATGTCAAAGTGGGCAAGGCAGCCGTGTCTGTAAATCCCAGGGCCTAGGAAGTAGAGACAGGTGGATTCCTGGACCACATTGGCCGGCCAGCCTAGTGAAATAGATGAGCCCCAGGTACAATGAGAGATTGTGTCTCAAAAAAAATAAAACCAAGAGGGACCAAGGAAAACACATGATTTCAACCTCTGGCCTTCATACACCTGGGCATATAGATACATGCCCACTTAAACATGGGTGCACACTCCACCGTGAACACATGTCACACACTCACACACGGAGAAGAATGCAGGAGGTTACATGGAGATGTTATGTCAGTTCAGGGTGCACATTTCTTGAGCGTCAGTGAATTTTAGTATCCGGAGAGAACACCGGATTCTCCAGGAAGATCAAGAAATAACTGGACACGTAGAAAAAAAAAATTGGCCTGAAACTCCCATGTGAAAGGAAACCATTACTTCTTTTCCCTCAGAGTAGAAACAGCAAGATGCTAAGTCAGGTTTGATTCTGCATTGTTGTCCATTACCTTTGTGGACTTGGACAAGCTGCTAGCCCTCACTGAACACCAGTTTCCTCATCTATACACTATAGAGATCTGATGCCTAATAAATTTCCTCTCTGCAGCAGAGATCTAATCAATAATAATTTCCCCACTGCACAGGACGAAAGAAAACGGTGATAGGGAAGTTCTAGGGGCACAAAACTTGTGAAGAATTCAGTGATGGACAAGAGAAGTGGCTTGGAGGTTAAGAAGGTTGCTCTTTTACCTACATCAGGGTAGGCTCCTCTGAAGGGCATTTCTTGATGCATGGCTATTGTGGGATGACTCGGCCCACTTGGCGAAGGTCCTGGGTAGGCTGAGCAAGCCATGAGCAGTAAGCAGTAAGCAGCCGGGTTAGAAGAACATAAGTAGGTGAGGAGAGCTAGGCAGGCTCCCTGAGACGGAGGCTTCCTGTTCCCAGAATACTGTGCAAGGAGAAGTGGCAGAAAGATGGATATCTAGACAAGGAAAGGGGAGGACCCAAGGGCCCTATAGAGCACCACACCATCACTGTTTAACAGACTTCCAGCCCTGGGCTTCTCCCACCCAGAATGTGTAAAGTTGTTACTTTTCTCTGCTCTGGGGCTTGGACTTGTCTTTGATGGTTGCTCAGTCCTTCTTGCCAGGTAACAAAATTGCCAATCCCCTAGCCGGCCACCACTGCCCTCGCCGCCACTGCCCTCGTTATACACCCATGGTCTCTGCCTCCATTCTTTCTCCCAGGCTCCTGCCTTAAGTTCCTACTCTGGCTTAACTTGTGACTATACCTTTTCCTCCCTGTAATAGCATTGCATCTGTATTTTAATAAATAAAACTTGCCCAAGGATCAGAAAAGTAAAACAGCCTCACTGTTTTACACAGAAAAGTAAAACAGCCTTACAGACCAGGCAGCAATAGCACACACCTTTAATCCCAGTAGCTACACTAGCTTGCCATAAAAAACCAGGCAGTAGTGGTGCATGCCCTTAATCCCAGCCCTAGAGAGGATTATAAAACGGGACGAGACAGCTCTCAATCACAGTCTCATTCTGAGATTCCCGGAGGCAGGATTGCCATTTCGGACTAAAGTAGAGGTAAGAGCCAGTGGCTGGCTGTTTTGTTTTTCTAACCTTCTGACCTTCAGGTTAAACCCAAATTTGGGGAGGAAGAAAAAAGAGAAAGAAAGAGAGAGAGAGAGAGAGAGAGAGAGAGAGAGAGAGAGAGAGAGAGAGAGAGCGCGAGAGCGCTGCTCTTCCAGAGGACCTGGATTTAATTCCCAGCACCTACATTTACAGTTCCAGGGGATCTAATGCCCTCTTCTGGCCTATGTGAGCACCACCAGGCACATGTGGTACATAGATTACATACAGGAAAAACACCTAAAAACACAAAAATAGAGAGGTAGGTAGGTAGGTAGATAGATAGATAGATAGATAGATAGATAGATAGATAGATAGATAGATAGATTAAACAATCTTTAGGAGAATTAACTGAGAAACTCAGTGTTCAGTTTAGAATGATAGTATATGTAGGTGCCCAGGGCAGTTCATAGAAAAGAGATGACTCAAATGTTTCTTTCTGGTTCTGAATATCAATTAAAATTAGGATTTGTGAGCTGTTAGAATTGTAAAGTGTGTCTATAACCTAGTGTTTAGTATCTAACCTATCATATACCTGCCCATGTTGCTTTGGAGAACTGTTTTACACGTTGTCAATGATTCCAAATACTTTAGAGCTGTATTATCTAATATAATAGCTAATTGTTGCTTAAATCCGAATTATAATTAAGGCTTGGAGTGTGGTTAAATAATGAGTGCTTAGCCGCCATTCAGAAGGCCCAGGGTTCAACCCCAAGCATTAAAATAGTCAAAATTCAGCTCAAGGCCCGGAGAGATGGCTCAGTGACTGTCATTAGCACATACTGCTCTCTCAGAGGACCCACATCTGGCTCTTCACAACCAATTTAACTCCAGCTCCAAAGGATCTCATGCCCTCTTCTGGCTTCCACAGGTACCTTCATTCATGTCCATCTATGCCACAGAGACACATTAAAGAAATTCATCACCTTGGACACACTAGCCATAGTTCATAGGCTCAACAGCCACATGGTGCCAGTGACCATCACCACATCGAAGGTGCAAGAGAGGAAAATTCTGTCATTGCAGAAAGTTCTGTTGGATAAAACACCTCTACACTGACAACATTCATAGACTGTAGTGGGTGATGCTGGAAAATTCTTTTGGATAAAACAACTCTACACTGACAACATTCATAGGCTGTAGTGGGAGGTGCTGGACACAGCATAGGAGGGACAAGATTTCCCACAGGGCCACCTACCAACCCCAGCGCCTCAGACTCCTCACATGCCATTATTGTTCCTAAGAGATGGATGCTCTGTGATAGGCCCAAAGAGTGGACCATTCCTCTCTGTGCCTTCTTTCATGGGGACATCCAGAGTACTAATTCTCCCCAGATCGTGTGCCAAAGAAAGACGGTCGGGAGGGCGAGCAGTGTGGAAGGAGGGCATTCTGGGTATGTAGTCACTCTACAGGTTCTACAAAGGACACTTGGCCTGGTGGTAAAATGAGTGTTCCGTCGCATACTAACCTTTTCTGCTGCTCAAGCCTAAGCTGCTGCCACTTGCTCATCAAATGAGAGCTCAGTGACCACGGCTCCCAGCCCGTTGTCAGATACCAAGCCTTGACGTGGGGTTTAGGAGAGCCACGCTCTGCTCCAAACTGACTCCTGTCCGCGGGAGCATCTTTTAATATCACTTTTCATTTTGAAACTAATCTCTGGGGGTTGAGATCCTCTATAGGTGTTCCTTCTTCCATCTCATTGGATACCCACCTGTCCATATGCTACTGACAGCTGTTATTTATAAACTAACATAATAGCCGAAAAGACAACAATTACCTAAGGCCACCAAACTGCAGAAATATAAACGTCTCGTTTTCAAACTCTAGGAAGCTGCCTGATTAGCTTGTTGTGATTGCGCTTGCTCGAATAAATACATTTCCGAAGTTCTGTTCTTAGTCTGCTGAGCCAGGAGAAGTACCTGGTCTGGCTGCCTAAATTTTTATTGCAAACTAAAAATTACCGGAGCTGCTTTGAATCCACTGGGCAGCGGGGGACTGTCACGGGTGTCATAATCCTAGTCTCTCCTCCTGGATCTTTGCAGACTTCTTTTGGGGGGATTATTTTGTACGTGTAGATTCAATCTTTAAAATTTTCCTTTCTAAAACCAATCTAAGTTTGTATCGAAAAACATTTTAGAAGCCAAGTAGATTATAGAACCCATGTCTAATAAAATATAGAACCCATAGGTAATTCAACATAGAAGCTAGGCCCGGTTCCACTACCCAGATTTCAGATGATTGAACTGTGAAGTGAGCAGAATCTGTTTGTCTCCGAGACCCAAGAACAAGGTCCTGAATGGTACAGCTTCCTCTCTCTGGGGACCCACATGCTCAGAGGATCCTGGCTGTACCCCATCATATCCATCTTAGAGAGGAGAGACTGGCCAGGCTTGCCATGGGCTGCTGCCAAGACAGTGGCACGGAGAGTTCTGAGCCAGTTTCCAGGCTCTGCAGTGCGTGCAGGCCCAGAGGAAAACGTTTTACATCGTGCAAGTGACCAACCATTAAAATCAGCAGTTGTTTTGTGTGATTATTTCCTGTTACAAAAAGACTAAGGATGCTTATTCCTGGAACACAGAAATAATTTTGTTTCCCTGACAAAGGTACCTCAGGAGCTTCTTAGATTCATGTGTGAATGATGAAAATACTAGAATATCTATCTGTATTTTATATGAAAATTAGCAAGGAGTTGAGTTTTACTGTCAATTTGAAGCCGTGCCCTAGCATTGCCTTGACCAGATGAAAGACTGATGAATTCCTACGGATTTGCCAAACCCAGGGTGCCTAGAGGATGCCGTAGCTTGGAGAAGTCAACTTTGTTAGGTAAAATTAGAGTTCCATGTGTCTGGCTTGTATGTAGTTCCTATGTGTCTTGTTCTATGGGCTTGCAGTTAGTTACCAGCTAACCTCTACAGAATGGCTAGAGCTCGTAAAGGACTCTTCCAAAGAAGCTGCAGGCTGGAAATCCTGGTGAGACATGCACGAGGCAAGATGGGAATGATGGATTGAGCCTGTCTCCTCCTCCTCAGATAAGCCCCTCATCAGACCCATGATGGTGACGTGCAGTGCTCAGTCTGTCCGCAGAGGTCTAGCTGCAGATAACAGAATCTACTGTGACTAGGTTACGCAGCAGTGGATGGAGGAGTGGCTTCAGTGTCTGACTTCCAAGAGATTTCCAGAAAACAGCTCTGCAGACAGGGTCAGTCTTTGCCAGAGTAGGGGATTCGTGGAAGTAGAATACTGTTGCGCATTTACCACCTCTGTAGTTTCCCCTCTCTGTCAAGATCCATTTCAGCAGCACAATCACTCCCAGTCCTGCCTGGTGCCCAGGAGAATCAGCTACAGCTAACCACCACTGTGAGTCTCGCCAATAAAACAAGCAGGGTCCTCACCCAGTGAATACCCAGTGCTATACATGCCCCGAGGCTAAGTCTCATACGGGGCTGTCTCCCTGGAGACAACTCAGTCTTACGTGGGAGCTCTCTGGGCCTAAACTGGAAAGGGCCACTCTCCTACATATATGGTTTGGCTAAACCATGCTCAAAGAGTCTCCAGCGCTGCTGCCATATTTCGGTATGTAAATGACCAGAAGTCAGCCAGCTCACCGGAAGGTAGTAGAAAGAGCATTTGGAATCTGGCTTTATATCTACTATTGATAAGGATAAATTTTTCCTTAGTTATATTTAGGTCCACAAGCTTTTCATCCGAATTCTAGAAACAGATACTATGGAATTCAGTGTTCTTTTTCTTCAGACCTCAGAAGACCAAATATACTCACTCATTTTTAAGAACTGGAAGCCCGTAAATGTAGCAGAGCTGTTTCAATAGAACATGCAACAGGGCAGGGACAGTGAGGCAGAGAATGTTTAGGTAATATCAACATTGTGATCACTCCAGCTCACTGCCTTGGGAAGATTTCCAGGCCCCATCAAAAGTGGATGGAGTCCAGAAGATTCTGAGTGGAGGAGATGCCACTGAGGGTCTAGGGAAAGCAAGGCAAGTCAATTCCTCAGGCCAGAGTAGAGAGGAAAAACCACAGAGAGAGAGGTGATCTTTAGAGATTACAGCAGAGCCCTCCTGAGTGTTCGGTGAGGTTTGGGCCCAACTTTTCAAAGCCCTGGGAAGATTAGAGGTCATAGGGCCTGGCCCACTCAGGTGCAAGTAAGGCCTCGTCTCAGGCAGACTTGAGACCCTGAAGATCATGGGGTTGACAAGCAAAAAAGGAGTTAGTCCTGGAACATCACTCCAGTCCCTCATACACATCTCAAACCCAATTCCAATGTGTCCAGCTGTTTCCAAGTAACTGAACAACATCCCCAGACAAACTCAAGGACGTTCATCTGGTGCTGAAAATTACAGCATCTAACAAAGTCAGACTCAGAGTTTTCAGCTTCCAATGTAAAAATTTCTAAACATGCGGTGAAACATGAAAATGCACCCTGCAGAGAGGAGAAAAGTCTGTCAATCAAAATCAACCCAGAACTGCCTTAAAGTTAGCAGACAAGCATAGGAGAAACACTATTATAACTGGATTCTACATGATCAAAATCCCAAGTACAGACATGGAGGGCAGATAAAAAGACACAAGCGTCAAAAGATGAAAACTGACAGATCTAAGGTAAAAACTACACCACGATTGTGGCAGATTAGAACCCGCCGACTGGTAAATTTAAAGACGTCACTACTTAAAATGCCTCAAATGAAAGGTGGAGAAGAAAAGGAGCCTAAATCGAGCATGGAGTATGGGACAGTTTTAAGTAGACTGAAAACATGATAACAAATGTTTCTAAATCTGATGTGACTCTACCAGGTGTGTCCAAATGCTTGACGTTGTGACATAACATTGTCACCTACCAAACACACACACACACACGCATATACACACACACACGCATATACACACACACATGCATATACACACACACATACACACACATGCACATACACACATACACATCCTCACACACACATACACATACACGCACATACATTCACAAACGCACACACACACATCTGCATACACACACACATTTGCACATGCACACACACATACATAAATGCACACAAATACACACACATTTTAAGCTGAAGGTCTTGGACCGCATTCATTACTATCCTGGGGTGCATGTCACCCACAGGTTGCCTGTCGGACTTGCCTGCAGCCTCTACTCCCACAAATCTAAGCTCGGTGAATATCAAGAAAAATGAAGAAAATGAGACCAAACCATATCATTATCAAAGAGCTGAGAACCAGCGAAAAAAGCAAAAAGAGAAAATAGGCAAATTATTTACAAAGAAATAAATGGAAGAATGGCAAGAGAAACATCAGAAAAAGTATAAGCAAGGGGACATGGAGAAGCAGCTTCAAAGCTCGGACTTCTTCCAAATTTTAGAACTGATTTACTACTTATTACCTAATACCTCCAGAGCATTACGTGGCATAAGTTTCCCATAAGACCTACACCACCCTGTCTGTACCCAGCCAACGTCTCTTGAAGCATACTCTATCCGCTAGCCTGTTTACTCTCTGTTGGTTACTTCCTTCTAACTGGGAACCCCACTTGTAGCCCCTTACCATAAGACCCGTATCTCCCCAAACTGATATGTTGAATCTCTGATTGAAGTGACTGCATAGGGTCTGTAGGAAGCTAAGGGAGATTATAAGGAAGCCTTCACTTCCTCTTAGCCACAGGAGGACCCTGCAAGAAGGTGGCCTTCTACAAGCTGTAAAGAAAGCTGTCTGGAAATGATCATGCTACCGCCTTAATTTTAAACATTCCAAATAGGTCTCTGTTGTTGACCCCGTGTAGACTGCAGTGCTGTGTGCTGTGTTGTTTTGTCAACTCAAGCTGACCTGGACAGGTTCATGCCGTCTGGTCCTTCTTGTCTCCTCACAGTTCATCCGTAGGCTACTAGTAGTGTAAGCAGGCAGCAGGGGTGGGATAGGAGGTTGTGCCGGCCAAGCCACATGGGAACCCTGGAAAGCCCCGACTTAGCAATGGTGGAAATTACCTCCATGTCCTCTCACCCTGAATTTATCCCTGGTTCTGCCATTCTGCCAGCTTCAGCTCCCTTATCTGGTCTTGAAGATCACCAGGGTCTCCCTGGGGTGACGCTGTGTGATAAGGAGACTGCACAGAAGAGCTCCCTTAGACCGCTCCTAACAGTGGTGTCTGGACTCTAAACTTCATTTATCTGTAAAAGGGACCTTAGGACCCCTTCCTGGCCAGCTGTTGGATGCCAGGCAGGGGATTTTCAGCTCAGAGCCACTCTCAGGGAACCAGCGTTCTGCCACCCCACTGCTCCAGCAGCGCTCAGCTACAGGTCCTTCTCACCCACAAGCGTGGCTGGCAGTGCGATGCCGAACTGTCTTTCTGACACACACACGCACACCCAGGATAACTTTGTGAAGTGACAGATGGCAAAGCCCCAGCATGGCCCAAACCACTTTCCTTTCCTTCTTAAAAACACTTTCCATCACCTTTGCAGCAAACCCCTGAGACGTGGCTTGTGGCTCATTATTCACTCCACCTGGTAATTTGGGGAGATGAGAGCACCAAATGCCACCAACGATGCCCCTGTAGCTGCTAATAGGAGCTACTGTTTGGAGCCCACGGTACCCTCTTGGCCCCAGCAGCTCAGACAGCTGCCAGAACACCGTCTGCCAGGCCAGGATACGTGCTGAAGGCTCCGAGGGCAGAATAGAGCCCTGCACAGTCACTCCAGCATCCCAGAGGTGTTCCGCATTAATAATCTATAGTTCAATCATTAGGAGCAAATCCAAGCGAAATAGGAAAATACACCCCATGCTGGAGGCTGGGAGGCTGCTGGGAGAAGGCTGCTCCACCCCTTGGCAGCCTTAATGATTAGTTCCCAGCCCCCAGAAGCCCAGCTGACAAATGGTGCCTGCAAGCTGGAGGCTTTCTGCATGTGATAATTGAACAATGCTCAAACTCATCCAAGATATTAACACGGACTCACTGCCTGCGGTGCTATGTCTGAGATGCAGGCCCCTGACCCCATCCATCTCCAGGGCACCCTGAAGGACATCCTCTAGGATGCAGACCCCTGAACCTGTCCATCTCCAGGGCTCCCTAAAGGACATCCTCTAGGATGCAGGCCCCTGACCCCATCCATCTCCAGGGCACCCTGAGGAACATCCTCTGGGATGCAGGCCCCTGACCCCATCCATCTCCAGGGCTCCCTGAAGGACATCCTTTAGGATGCAGGCCCCTGACCCCATCCATCTCCAGGGCTCCCTGAAGGACATCCTTTAGGATGCAGGCCCCTGACCCCATCCACCTCCAGGGCTCCCTAAACTAGGATGCAGGCCCATGACCCAGTCCATCTCCAGGGCTCCCTGAAGGACATCCTTTAGGATACAGGCCCCTGACCCCATCCATCTCCAGGGCTCCCTAAACTAGGATGCAAGTCCCTGAGCCGGTCCTTCTCCGGGGCAACCCTGAAGGACATCCTCTGGTCCGTCTTTGCCTTCCAGACAGATCTGCAAGTGGATCTTCCACAGGGGCGTCCAGGGATGCTGGGGCCCTGGCAGGGATTTAATATCTGAACTAATGTGATTTTTCCAATTATGTGCTAGACTGAAGTGTTCGCCTAGGCCTGTATTGTAACAACTCAACATTCTATGGAGGGAGCAATCTAAGGGAGGGAAGCCTTTTTAATTTCAGGGTTGCTTTGGTTTTTAATAGTTATGCATTTCAAGATATTTATCCATAATCTTCCTGGTCATACACAGTATTAGTCCAGATCTCTGTGACTGACAGAAGCCCAGCTCCAGTGAGCAGACACCCCAGAGAGGAGATTTTAGCACCGCTCAGAACTAAACTCAGGATGAGCACAAGGAGCAGCGAAGCCAGGGCATCCCGGAGCCTGTCTTTATCTGAGACAGCAAGGCACTTTCTGTCTCCATGCTACCTTTCTCCTCTGGAACTGACCCCATGAATCAGGAGACAGGGAACCACTACTTTCTACAGCCACTCTGAAAAGCCTCCTGAGGAAGACCTCAGGTCAGTCTGGGTGCCTGTGATGTCCCTGCACACTTAGACTGTCAGAATGGTCATGTCTCGCTAATGAGGCCAGGCACCAGGGTGCTTGAATAGTGGGGGGGGGGGGCTGCAAAGCAGACAAAAACCTCTCCCTGCATATCATAAATGGCAGAATGCATCTTTACCCCCACTCCACCCCAGCACAGGCTGACTGCCTGGAACCTTCCACTTCTGGACAGGATGAAATCCATGTCACAAGGAATGTAGGTTACAAACAGCTGCCAAAGAGGCTCCTGACACCCTGCAGAAATGCTGGTGCCTTTTCTCTGTGGTTAGGAAGGAGCAGAAGATGCGTTCCCTTTCTCTGTCTTTCTTAGACTGTCCCGAGACCCAGTTTCTCTGTGTGTCTTGGTCTAGAGACATCCTACTGCGTGGTACAGTAGCGAGTACATAAAGTGTAATCCCGACTTTCTCCATTCTCCATCTCATTTCCCTTTCCTTTTCCTCTGGACACCCTGAAATTGAGCATAACCCCCCAAAACAAAAACATTAGCCTGTGACCCTTGCCCGTGGCTCTGCATTGCGGAAAGAGCAGGAAACCCTTTACAATAATAAGGATGAAAAATCACTAACAACAGTTTTTAATTTTATCAGAGATCCTTACATCTTTGGACATAAAAGACACAGGCTAACCATGGGAAACTTTCTAATAAAGTTCTGCCTCATAGTGAAGAGTTAAGTTCAGAGAAAAACTTGGTGAAAGACTTCTTTAGGATCCCATTGAGAGGTACTTTGGGATCCTGGCGATATCGCTCAGCTGGTAGAGTTCTTTCCTAGTGTGCATGAATTCCTGGGTTGAGTCCCCAGCACTGCACGCACGGGGGCATGGTGACCTGCACAGCTGTGGGTCCAGCACTTGGGAGGTGGAAGCAGAAGAACCAGCCCAGCCCCAGAGTGGCAGCAGCCGGGAGAGGAAGGGAAAGAGAATGTCATGACAGAAAGCCCAAGGCATTCTGCCTGACTGATAGGAATTCCAGAAAGAAAAATGAAGAAAATATACTGAAGGTGTCTGCTAAAAGCGTGATAGAAGAAAACTCCAGAGGCATAAATCATTAATTTCCAGACTGCAAAGTCCACCAGGGTCCCATGCCGTAGATGTCTGCAGCCCAAAGACTCCATCGTGAAACCTCACAGAAGGAGCCTTAAGAGGCACGTGAAGATCCCAGTGAGTAAAGCTGGCCACTTAGGAAGGAACCAGCCTCAAAGGGGCCTGAGAACTTAGATGGTGGAAATATTATAGATAATAGAGGAAATTATCCCAAACAAAAACTCAGTGAACATCCATCCAGTGATAGCCAAAGAAATGAACACGTCATCGCCCGTAGGCGGAGAAGGAACGATTAGACATTCCTCCCTCCGCCGACAAGACAGAACGTCTGAGGAGAGCAACTTAAGGAACAAAAGGGCTTATTTTGGCTCACGTATTGCGAGTCCATGCCATCATGGCAGCAGAGGCATGGCATCTGCAGTCAAGAAACAGAGAGAGATGTATGTTAGGGCTCAGTTCTCTTCTCCTTGTTATTCAGACAGGATCTCATGGGATGGTGCCACTCATTTTTAGAATGGGTCTTCCCATCCCAATTAATCCAGTCTAGAATTTTCTTCACAGACATCCCTAGGGCTTGTCTCCTAGGTGACTCTAGATTCCGTCAAGTTGATCACCAGTATCATCACGGTCAGGATTTTGCAATACCTAAGGAATCTGTGAGTGCCAGTGTTGAGCACCCATGGCTTCTGACATGGATGAAGAGAAGGCCAGAGCTTACTTAGTAGTAGAAAACACAGCACCTTGCAACAAAAAAGTTAAATGGACCAAAATCTGAGCAAGATTAGCCCACACCAAGTAGCAGGAAACAAGATGGCAGAGCATGTTAGCGAGTGTGACAGAATTGGAGCACCAATTCAGAGTGTAGAAGCTACAGTTACACAGCCCAGTTACTTCAATAACAACAAAGCAATGCAAGAAATAAGCAGAGATGGAGAGAGAAACCTACAGATCAATTTTTTAAAATTTATTTTTTAGATTTTGTGTACATGAGGGTTTTGCTTGCATGTAAGTATAGGCATGCCTGGTGCCTGTGACGATCAGAAGAGGGCATCAGATCTCCTGGGACTGGAGTTACAGATGGTTGGGAGCCACCATGTGGGTCCTGGGAATTGAACCAGGGTCCTCCGCAAGAGCAACAAGTGTTCTTAACCGGTGAGCCAACTCTCCAGCCCCTAAAATATGCTTTTAAAATAAAGGCATATTGGATATTATTATTTATTTATTTATTTTTAGTTTCTGTAACATGACGGGGGCTGGCTTGTTGAGGTATCTGTCCCACCTGGTACCCCAAAGCCGGCAACTCCCAAGGAAAATCACACACAGGACTCCATAAGATTATAAACTGATTGACCCATTAGGTCAGGCTTCTTGTTAACTCTTATAACTTATATTAACCCATTATTCTCATCTATATTAGCCATAATGGCTCCGTACCTTTCTCAGCTGGGCAAGTTACATGCTGCCTCTTCGGTGGTCTGCGCAGGAGTGGCAGAGGGAGCTTCCTGCTTCCCAGAATACTCCCAGTCTCTTTGCTCCACCCCTACTTTCTGGCTTTCCCGCCTATACTGCCTGCCTGGCCAATCAGCATTTTATTAAAATGATTGACAGAATACAGACAATTCTCCCGTATCAAGTTTCTCAAGACAGGGCTTCTTTGTGTAACCACCATGACTGTCCTGAACCTCACTTTGTAGAACAGGCTGGCTTTGAACTCACGGAGATCTACCTGCCTCTGCCTCCCAAGATCTGGGATTAAGGCATGTGCCGCCACCACCACCCAGTAAGCATAGGATATTAATTCAAATAATATGTGAAAATTATAAGTCATTTATAAGGTTTTTAAAGCTTCAGCACAAGAAAGTTTAAGGTAAGTTATTATCACTGGGCTTGGTGACACACATCTTTAATCCCAGCACTTGGGGACACAGTCAGGCAGATCTATTGTGAGAGACCAGCATGGTCTTCATAGAATATTCCATACCAGCCAAGGCTACATGGCAAGACCTTGTCTCAGAAAAACAACAAAAAAGAAGTCATTTTAAGTATTTTTATTTTTTAAAGATAGCTCACCTAGATATGTTTATTTTTACAAATATGTGTATATATACATTCATATTTCTGTCTGCAGCCCCCATCACCATGGGACAGAGCCAAGACATTATGAGCCTAGTCAGTGGTTGTTGCCTTGGGTTCTAGGCTCTGGTGATGTTATAGTATATTGATATATGATTGGAAAACTTCCATCAAATGGCTATCCCTGCTTTATGGAATCATGAGGTCACCGTGCAGCTGCTGAAGAGCTCGGCCCCAAGGTGGCAGGGACACAGGGATAAAACAGACCCAACAAACCAAGGCTCAGCAATAACCTTCAAGAAGCCCACCCCCTTTGCTCTCCTGGAGCCACAACAGCTTGCTGGCCACCTAAGCAGAAGGAAAAGCATGCAGCTCAAACCCTTGACCCCTTCAGTGCAGCCCCTTTTCTCCATTCTTGCTCTTGTACCTGTGAGTCAGTGAAAGGGAGGCCAGCAATGCGCAGGTACAACTTTGCCATGGTAAATGGTGGGATTAATTCCCATCCCTCCCAGCCCCCTTGTGGTCTTCCAGGAGAAACGGTTACCAAGAAATAGGAAGTGTCCAGAGAGCTCAGGCATCTTCCCTCTGTGGCCTTTCAAGTACAGAGGAGATCATTAGAGGGTCCTTGTGTTGCCTAGCAACCCGTGAATGCTGTTTGCTATCATGTCATTAATATGATATGAAAGTGTTTCATAGAAGACATTCATCTCGCATTAATGAAAATCAAATTTGCTAATATGACACAAAATCTGTTCTTCCTTGTGACTGTCTATACTTAAGTAGCTTATTTATTGAATTAGACAGTGAGTGGTTTTCAGGCTTGAGACCGTTAAAGTATCAGAATAATGACTTTGTTTCCAATAATATCAGATGGCCCTTAATGATGTGATTATGCAGCTGTCACTCCGTGACCACCATCCTTGGACCAAGTGCCCCTCCCTGGAGTCTCACCCAGACACCCCTCAGCTACTCTGCCATTCAGCTTCTCACACAGGCAAGCCTCAGCGGGGAAAGGCTTCCTGTTCGAGCCTGTCTGCTCTCCAGATGAGCTCAATTTTCCTACAGAGCTCTGGGACCAAGGACTGGAGGTGTTTAGCATAACGAAGGCTCTCCAGTCCTAAGCGTGTGAGAGATGGCCACGCATATTCATCTGTGCCGTCTTTCTAAAGATGGGCTAGCAAATGACCCTGAACGCATCAGGCACCGTAAGAAATACAGGCAGCCTCCTACTTTAAACACAATGTGTTCCCGAAAACAAGTATGGAATTCAAATGTACAAAACCCAAGTAATAAGCCGGTGGCACCTAGAAAAGGCATTCCCATCACAGAATTAAGGTGCCCAAAACTCAAGAAACAGAGGTAGGCAGATCTCTGTGAGTTTGGTGCCAGCCTGGTCTATGAAGAGTTCCAGGACAGCCAGGGTACATAGAAAGATGGTGTCTCAAAACAAATAAAGTAAAATGGGGTGCTCAACGTGTCCTGTAGTGCCTTTAACACATGAACATTTAAAGTAGGCAGTTAGAAAGGAACCTGGAGGTATTAATGGCTTAGTTGTAAACAGATAGGGCTGGTGAGGTGGCAGGGCAGGGAAAGACACTTGCCACCAGTGCTGACAGTCTGAGTTCATCCACTGGGACCCACCTGAAGGAAGGAGAGACCTGCCTGTTGCAGGCGGTCCCCTGGCCACCACGAATTTTGAAATATGCATCCCTATTGATTCAGAAATTTCAGTGGTGACCCAAAGATAGCCAACCAATGGAAATGTTAGTTGGGATAATAGGAAACTTGGAAATTACCTTGACATTCACTATTAGGAAAATACATTAGAATTCTGTCGCTCTATGCAATATAAAAACGCCATTAACCAGAATGAGGCCAACTTGGAGAGGTGGCTCAGATGGGTAAAGGCCACCAAGCCTGATGGCCTGAGTGGGATGCGGTGACTCCACGTGCTGGAAGGAGAGAAGTGATTCATACAAGCTGTCTTCTGACCTCTCCACTTGTGCCTTGGTATGACAAATCGGATTAGTTAAGAAGGATAAACCAATAGGGTTCTATTCAGTCATTTAAAAATCATGCCCCTCAGATCTCTGTGAGTTTGAGGCCAGCCTGGTCTACAGAGTGAGTTCCAGAACTGGCCCCATAGCTACTGAGAAACTCTGCCTTGAAAAACAACAAATAAAAAAAATCATGCCCTTGCACTCACCTTTAATCCCAGCAGTCGGGGTGGGAGGGTGCAGAGGCAGGCAGATTTCTGTGAGTTCGAGGCCAGCTTGGTCTACAAGAGCTGATTCCAGGACAATTAGAGCTGTTACACAGAGAAACCATGTCTCGAAAAACCAAAAAAGAACAAACCCCAAAACAACAACAACAACAACAAAAAAATAATGACCTTATAATAATGTCTAGACAGATGGAGAAAAGTTCAAAGTATGCTCACAAGCAAAATAGCAAGATACAAACCAACACGTAAAGTTCTGTTTATATAGGAATATTAAAGCCACAGCAGGCCCCTGGTGCTCTTGCGCTAGTGGGAACTGACAGATTGCTTCAAGATCTCTTCCTCTGTTCCCTCTATCTTTTCTTTCAGGGATGCTCCATGAGAGCTTCTCTCATCCTGCCCAACCCCCAGCAACCTCTGTAAAATGTCCATGTTTCCAGCCTCCTTGTCATCTTTTAATTAGGTCACACCCTCTTTCAGGGGCATCATCCAGCTCTACTGTGTACAACTGTCTGTCCTGCCAGATACTCTTCGGTTTGAGCTGGGGACCGTGTACGTCTCTTTCTCCTCTCGTCCTCACAGCCACTGTAAGAGGAACTGGCAGGGACCCTGTGACTGTGACTGCCTATGACTCTATAATCCCCAGTTGCCCAAAGGAAGTTTATTAAGCTGCACTATCAGCAGCTTCAGGTGACACACGCCATATAAGGGACTAGAGAACTGAAGGGCGGGCGCTGCTCCAAGGACCAGAACCTGCCCCTTCTCTTGCTGTCTGCGATTCAGAGGCAGCATGACTGGAAGTACATAGTGTGAGCTGCTCCTCACCTCTATGGCACAGGATACACCCCCAAAACCTGTGAGAGGGGACCCCACTTCTCCTCGCTGGCCTGGACTCTTCAGACTTCTCACCATGCTGTCTGTCTATAGGATAATAGCTTTTAACAAACCTCTTATCCAAAAGGACAGTCTGCCTCAATGTCTCTCTCGAGTCCTGATATCTGAGACTTGAAGTGACGGTGCTGAACCTCACATTCTCTCCCTGGTTCTCCTGTAGGCACCTCTGTCTCCACATCACCTTTAGAAAGGATTGGGCGGGGCTCATCACCTCTCTTTTTCCCCTATCCACCTTTCCCTATCCCTGCTGCCCGCCCCCCCATTCCCCAAGCCAGGAAGCTGGGCATGTCTGTAACATCCCCTCTCTACTTTGTTCCAGCAGCTCACAAGCCATCCATCTTGTAAGGCAGTGGTCCTCGACCTTCCTAATGCTGCAACCCTTTAATACAGTCCCTCACACTGTCGTGACCCCCAAACCATAAAAAATTATTTCATTGTTACTTCATAACTGTGATTTTGCTACTGTCATGAATTGTAATGTAAATCTCTGATGTGCAGGATATCAGACATGTGACTCCTGTGGGGGTCACAACCCACAGGTTGAGAACCACTGTTCTAAGGGGTTGGGAGAGCAGAGGTGCTCTGCTCTACCTCCCAGGACATCCTCCCATCCTGTGCAGCCACGGCAACTGGGTGCCTTCACTTCTGCCCTTACTCTATTCCATCTCCTCCTTGGGCTGACAGCCCACAAATAATGACACGGAGACTTATTATTAATTATGAAAGTCTGGCCTTTAGCTTAGACTTGTTCCCAACTAGCTCTTATAACTTGATTTGTTTTTATTAATCTACACTCTGCCACATGGCTCTATTACCTCTCCTCTGTACTATTTGTCCGACTTCTTTGGTGTCTCCGTGGCATCTCCTGCATGCCTAGATTCATCTCCCATTCTCCTTCTGCCCAGAAATCCCACCTGTTCTTCCCTGCCCAGCTATTGGCCACTCAGCTCTTTATTAAACCAGTCACAGTGACACATCACACAGTGTAAACTCTCTGCAATATTTCCCCTTTTTTTTCTAAATAACAGGAAAGTTTTGGGGGCTGGAGAGATGGCTCAGAGGTTAAAAGCACTGGCTGCTCTTCCAGAGGTCCTGAGTTCAATTCCCAGCCACCACGTGGTGGCTCACAGCCATCTGTATGAGAACTGATGCCCTCTTCTGGCCTGCAGGCACACAGGGAAGGAATGTTGTATACATAATAAATAAATCTTTAAAAGAAAAAGGAAAGTTTTTACTCTAACACAGTAAAACTACATACAATAAGGGCAATTATCAGGTAAGAAACACATTCAGAATGTCAGTTTTTATTTGACAAATTCAGAGAAAGTACTGTGTTTTCTGTCCTATCTTAGTGAGTCCAAAATTTTATACCTAAACTACTTTCTATCATAACTTATAGTACCATCCTAAAATACCCTTTTAGACCTTAAAACATCTTCTCCACCACACAGCTCGCTTAGCACACAGCGCTGGCAGCTGGCTCCACCTGCCTTGGTCCTTCCCAGTTCTGGGAAGCTGCTGTCTCTGTGCTATCTAGTCTCCCACCCCAGTAGTGCGAACACTGCTCCAATGCTTGGCTGTATTAAAGGAGCCACACCTCTGTACACGTAAGCACTGGACCTGCTTGAGAGACCAAGGTTGCCAGGAAGCCGTGTCTGACTCCATGTTCAGAATTTTTGTCCAACTTTCCCAGGCCCTATGTTGATTTACATACTGCACATCGGGTACCAAATGTAGTTGGACTTTCCTTGGACTGCCAGCCTACAAAAATGCCACGGAGACTTATTATTAATTATGAAAGCTTGGGCCTTTAGCTTAGATTTGTTCCCAACTAGCTCTTATAACTTAAATTAATCTGTTTTTGTTTTTATTAATCTACATTCTGCCACGTGGCTCAGTTACCTCTCCTCTGTACCGTGTGTATGCCCTACTTCTTGAGAGTCTTCCTTGGTATCTCCTGCATGGCTACATTTATCTCTGTTCCCCTCTCTCTGCCCAGAAGTCCTGCCCACTCTCTCCTGCCTAGCTATTGGCCATTCAGCTCTTTATCAAACCAATCACAGTGACAGCTTCACACAGTGTAAACAAATAGTCTGCCACACCACGCTGCCTCTAGAACATCTACCCTAGAATATACCCAGACTATCCACAGCGCAGTTGTTAAACCTTTCCCTAGCCCACAGATGGACACCTAGATTCTATCCAGACTCACTGCCTCTCACCTCGCATCCGGCTGGACACTAAAGCCTGCAGATCATGTCTCCTTCCCAGCATCCCTCACACCACTTTCGGTATCCCCCTGCCATTCTTTCTGACTGGAATACCCTTGGTAGACAACCACTCCTCCCAGGCTTCGATATGGCCTGCTAAATGCCCCCGGGATCAACTCCCTGTGGCTCATCCAGGCACTACTGCAGCGCTCGCGGCGCACAATGCTATGATGATCTCTTACATCATCACACTCCTTGTGGCTAGCTACTCCGTATGGACCACAGCACGTTCATCCCTGTACTTGAAATGCTTCTCTCGATGGGGAATTCAGCAAATACTGACATTGTTACCCTTTTAATCCATATCAGTGCTATGCAGAAGAAATGACACAGAACTTAGAAAGCTAACTTTTTAAAAAATGTTAAAAGAAGAAAAGGGGGGCTGGGGTGTGGCCCAGCAGTAAGCCTCAGCTCTCTGGAGAGAGGCACAGGGCTCCATCTGCCAGGACTGCAGGAAAGCAGGAAGGGGAGTGGAGACTAGAAGGCAGAGGAAATGAATAAAATAATTTTATTTAATCCAATTCCAGCCAAAACAATTGTCCTTTTATTACTTAACTAAAAACAAATATTAATTAGATGTGATTTTATTTCTTTCCTTTGCATGGGTATCTCGATATGAAGGGAGTGCATTCTGCTTCTGTAATACATCCTGCAGCGTGCACACATTTTAAAGACCTGGGGGCTACAGGTTGCTTGTGGCCCTCGGGCCAGACCATATGGGTCCGGGTAATTTTTGCTCTGGACCCCAGCCTTTTACTGAAAAGACAAGAGTTCTCCAGTGTGATCTTGCATCTCTTTAAGTTCTAAAGAAAGAGCTCTGAATTTCATGAAAACGGAGAATGACCTGCTGCGGGGAGTGAAGAGTGTCCCTCCAGTGGCCGGCCAACTGTACCCTAGCCATTCCCTCAGATTTGCCAGTCCCTGTGCACACAGTGTAAGCCCTCACTGTGGTACTCTCAGAAACCTGGCCCAGACACAGAAGTCCAGAGAACACAGGCTTGAAAGATCTGTGGTCACCTCTTCACTAAGTGTAACCTGATGAAGAAACAAAATACACAGGGATTGCCTTCATTGGCCTTTTGTTCCCTAGTAACATGAGATTTCCAAAAGGTGACAGAAATAGAATGAAGAATAACTTAGGCCTTCGCTTAGATTCTCTAGATATAAACATCACGCTTGCTTCATCATTTTCTCTCCCACGCACCCCTTTACACACACACACACACACACACACACACACACACGCATGCACGCACACCTTCTCCATGGAAAGATACAACTATAAGGCTTGAATGAGTCACTTATGTGATACCTCTTTGCTTCTAAATACTCATCTGTCTCCTAAAAATAACAGCATTCTTGCCTTACTCCCACATGATTGTCAGAATTATCTTCAATTTTGTATTGAGATTATTCATTTCCTGTACGTTGGTATGTGTGTTTGGGTGTCCTTCGTCACAGCCCATGTGCGAAGGTCAGAGGACAACTCGTGGGTGTCTCCTTCCACCGTGAGGATTCTGTAAATCCACCTCAGATCGTCCGTCTCCGGGTCAAGTGTCATAAATCACTAAGCCGCTGCCCAACTGCCAGAATTTAAAACTGACTTATTTCAGAACGAGGTTGAGTCTTCAGTCACTGTGGTCCTCATGTCATTCTTCTTCCCCAGAATACCGTTCGGGAACTCCTTAAATGCCATCTCTTCTCAGACTTCTCCAACTGGGGACAATCCCATAGCCTTTTCTTTCCGCGACCATCTCTTTTGAAACCTACAAGTCCACCTGGTCGCGGTGGTACACTCAGAAGGCAAAGGCAGGCCTATCAGAAGTCAGAGGCTAGCCTGATTTAGATAGTGAATTCCTGGACAGCCAGGGTTGCCTCGTAAGACCCTGGGGGTGGGGGCGGAGAACAAACTGTAAGTTCTGTAGGACCTCGCCACTCTGGTTTGTCCGTCCTGTCCCTATTCTGTTTAGGTTGTGTGCTTTGGAAAGAGCCACAGAAGGCCTGTATCCTCTTTGGTTATTGTTTTAGGAGTCCTCGGATGCTAAGAGTCCCTTTCGTTCTTCCTCTTAATGGAGTCACAGTAGAACAGGGCTGGGGCTGCTTCCCTGGAAATGCGCTCCCTTACTTTGGTAATTAGTCAGTGGTGCCTTGAGGCTGTGAAAATATCGTATTTTTCATTGTTACTTTTTTTTCTGCCCATGTTAGAGTATCGATTGACACTTCTAACCCGATTCAAGTATCACGAAGCTGCTCGCCAAATAGTGGGTTTTTTTTTTTTCTAATTCCATTATTTCTCCTATCTTCATTATTCTGCATTCGGCCACGTATCCCTCCTTCTCTGTGGCTGTGTTTATTCATTCATGCACGTCAGTGTGGGCTTTGGGGCTTTCACTATTCCACAGGTTATAACGCATCCCCCACCCTGTTGGGGGGTAGGAAAGAGAACTGGGAATGTGCTCTTTATATTTGCACCCTTGCAAGCAAGGGGTCGAGTTGAGTCCTCGCCCACCATGTGCAAGGTTTGATCCTCAGCGCTGCAAACACGTGAAAGAGAAAAGCGAAGACAGGTATTCGCCTTCAGTAGATCCTGCAAACCCTAAATCCCAACAGTCAAAGATGGGGGAGAACAGCTTCTAGTTCATTCTTGTGGCTACAAGACTCTCATGAAAGCCAGGAGCACATTATTTTGAAAAGCCCATTGTGGAAGGGAATTCTGTCCACCATGCATTCACTATTTAACTCTTTTAGACGTCTCCTAAGTGTATTCTGTCTTCAATGGCTAGCGGTATTTCTACTAATCACTCTTAAAAATTCAGAGAGCAGGTAATTTAACCAAAGGGGAAAAGAGGCACCAAAACCTCTTTCTAGGGTTTACTGGCTCCTGCGGCCTTGGTCTCTCAAAAAGCAATTTCTTCTGGTCCCCTTGTCCCGTGAGTTTCCCGGGGAATTCTCTGTACGTGGAGACACTTTTTTCCTTCCCTTACAGTAAATGGATAGGAAATGGGTGAGGTTGGGAGCAAGGCTGAGTGACTGCGAGGCCTGACGTTAGCCAGGCTCCCGGTGGCCTAATTAAAGGAAAGCTACTGGGCTTTCTCTGAAGAGGAGCAAAGTGAGCGGGGAAGGACAGGAAGGGAGGCCAGAGCCCTAAGAGCATTTCTTTTCCTGCCGAACTAAATGCCAACCTTGCCTCAGACCATTAGGCCTGAGCTTATAGAGCATCAGCATAAGTAGCTGGACGGCCATGGGCTGCCGAGCTGTAGTGCAGACTAGATTAATGCCTGACTAAATGGGAGATGTGCAAAAAAAAAGCATCAGAGATAAAAATAAGAGGGGCAGTACTTAGAACTGAAGCCTAGTCCCATCCCCTACTGCAGATGCCACCAGTGGTACCTGCCAAACCCAGCTCCCTTCACTGTTGATGGATGGACAGGTGGTAGCAAACGTAGGCAAACACTAAAAGAAGCAAAATGTTTAGATCTGGAGGCAGTACGCATTTCTGCAGCAAAGCCATTATCCCTGCAAGTCAGAAAAGAAGTCAGACAGCTCAGGATGAAGTCCAGTCTATAGAACTCCTGAGTTGCTGAGTCGGAACCTCAGTCCCCTTTCCCTGGTGGTCACCATAGTGTCGTCAGCCATTTTGATTGACTTGGCTCATTGAGCAAGTAAGCAGGTTCATTTAAGTAGGATGTGTGCAACTTCCACCTCTTCAGAACACAAATAAAACAAGAGTAAGCAAGCAAACAATAACAAAACCAGAGAGGAAGAAGAGAAGGAAATCGGGGAATAGGAAGAAAAAAGAAAAGAAAAGAAAAGAAGAGAAGAGAAGAGAAAAGAAGAGAAAAGAAAAGAAAAGAAAAGAAAAGAAAAGAAAAGAAAAGAAAAGAAAAGAAAAAAGGCCTCAGTTTAACAATCAACCCACAGTTTGTTCTTTCTGCTCACGCTTCAGTGCAGGGAACCCTCACAAAGGCTCCTCATGACGCCCATCTTTCGTTTCCTGCTCTATAAAATTGCTGGTGAATTAATTTATCCTGATGTCCCTGGAGGGAGGAGAGCAGCCCCGGAGAAGAAAACCACGGGGCAGAGAAAGACTTTCTTTGAATTAAGCAGCAAACAAGTATTCAACCAGTGTCTTTAGTTTCAGACTCAGGCGGGAAAGGATTGACAGCATCTTAGATGGAGAGGTAGGACACGGCCATTGGAGACCAGTAGCGGGGAGGGTGTTGTATTCAGAATGCCGCCCTGGGTGGAGTACCGTCTGTGTGTCTCCCTGAACTGGGATGGTAAGGCTTTGAGGGAAGGACCATCGCTGCACCTGTTTTAAAGTTAAAAGTCCTGAGGCTGGGCTCAGAGCCTCACTTGAGTGGCAGTAGCGTGTCACACAAGCTGCCACGGAGCTGCCACAAAAGAAGACCTCAGTAAATGAGAAACCAACGGAAGGCCAGCGGCCAGCAGTGTGCCTGAGCAGAGGCGTGCTAGCCCGTGTCACCCAGTGGCTTCCTGTGCTCACAGCAGGGGCAGGCAAGGAGACCCACAGTTTTGGTTGGCTTTGTCTCCACAGAGGTCATGGTCAGTGTCTGGATCCGCAAGGATGTTAGACACATCCCTTCCTTCCTCCCTCCCCGTGTGCTGGATTCGAGCCCAGGGCTTACTCATGCTGGGCGAACTCCCTCCAACTGAGCTACAGCCCCGGCTAGAGCTCATGTTCTACCTCCTAGGCTGAACCTCAAGGGTTTCCTGAACTGAGTGTCCAAGACTCTGAAAAACAAATGGCTAATTCTCTGAAAGTATGATTTCTAGGCAGGCACAGTGGCTAACACCAGACACATCAGTTCTTCCGGCGGCCGAGGAAGAAAGGTGGCTGGAGCCCAGGGCTTTGCCCACAAGGCGTGTTGCACTTTTCTCTGGGGCCAACGAGTGCAACTTCCCCCAGCGATTGTGTGGATCTGCTTTCCTCAGCCTGGCTGAAGGCTGCAGAGGTTGTCAAAGTCTCAGGCAATGTCTGTGTGTCTGTCAATAACCCAGCACACAGTGGATAAGGCTAATCAATATCTCAATGATTGGGCCACATCGACCAGGAATGGTAAGCTGGGTTTCACACGTTGATATTTCCCGGGACTTTCTTAGGCGTGAGTGTATGGCTGGCCGAGTAACAGAGACTCTGAGTTCCTCCAAGAGCAGTGGGCCTACCCCTGGCAAAGAAGCAGAGGTTGCCTGCCCTGTTTAGGTCCAGAGACTTTGTGACTGTCCTCCACATCCTACCTGTGACTAGGAAGGGAACAAATCTGAGACCCGTTGACTGTTTGTCCCCTTGACCCCCTCCTTGTGGTGTCTAGGGAGGTATTCAGACAGGAAGTTGTTCTGTGACTGGTCTTCCTTTTCGTTGTGGCTTTTCTGGCTGTTTGTCTTCAGACAATTGTGATGGGATTGTGTTTGTGCTGTAACAACCACAGACAAGGTCTCACTAGGTAGCCTAGGCTGCCTTCATACTCGTGGCAATCCCTCTGCCTCTGCCTCCCAAATGGTGGGGTTAAAGACGTGAGCATCCTTGTCTGGTTTTCATCACCTGGTTTTGAATATGAATTCGGAGACAGATTAGGGCTTTTTCTTTTTAACTGACAATATTCAGGGAAAAGCAAATTTCTCCCAAGCTCTCCAGTAGCACCGACTGGGCTGCGGCGCAGGGCTGTGACAAGGACCGAAACAGCTCCCAGCTCAGCAAGCAGGGTCAGTCCCTGGCTCACAGTGACTCAACTCAGGAGACTTTTCATGTTAAGATGGCATGGAAGCCAAAGAGGACCCTATGAGACATATATGGCTCTAATCTACATGGGAAGGAGAAAAAGACAAGATCACCTGCAAATAGCTGACTGAAGCTAAAGTTTGCCATAGAGGAGGGGACAGATAAGTCTGACCCCTACCTTGGGACAGCAGTGTTTGTCAGAAGCCTCAGTCCTAGGTACCCCTGTGCTGGCTGCTGCAGGGACCCAGATCTCATAGACCTTGAATGTGTGGGGTGGGGGGGGGCGTATTGTGATATGTGGTGTTTGTGCGTATGTGTGGTGGTGTGGTGTGTGTGTGTATTGTGCTGGATGTGTTTATGTATGTGTGTACAGTGTATGGTATGAGTGTGTATTTATATGTAATGTATACATGGTGTATTATAACTTATATGTAATGTATACATGATGTGTTATAATTTATATGTAATATATGTGGGGGTGTTTATATGTAATGTGTGTGTGCTGTGAAGGTATGTGTATGTTGGTGGTATGTTGTGCTATGTATGTGTTGTGAGTATGTGTGTTTATGTGTAATGTGTATGAGGTGCGAGGTTGCATGTGTGTTGTGTTGTGTGTGTAGTGTGTGTGTGCATGGTATGGAATTTTTAGCAAGTTTGATAAGCATAGTATTTTGTTGTTGGGGAAATATTATTTATTTCTAAAATACTGAAAATAGTTTGTTAAAATTGTTATCAATCCCTCATTTTCTTTAATAAAATCCAATTTTCTAAAAAGTGAGTTTGCCAAGAATTCAAAAGAGGAGTGGAGGAGTGAATGGGAGAGGATAGAGGGTTTTTAGGGCCATGGAGTTATCTGTGTGCTGCTACAGTCGCATAGACGCATAGCACGAACTGTCTGTATCACTCTCGTTGCACATGCTGGGGTTGTGATCCACAGGCTGAGACTGACAGCACAGCGAGGGGCCCCCTACAGCCGTTGGTGACCCTGCAGCAGTATCAGGCCATGGGTGGTCAAAATGTCCCCATAGCAACAGCCCCACCAGGTGTGAACAACGGGGAAACCTGCTGGAGGAGGCGGTCCATACGAGAACTCGACTTTCAGCTTTGTTAGTGTAAAAAAATGAAAGTTGCCTTTAAATGAAGGTATATTAGAAGTCCATTGTGCTGGGACACAGGGACACGGAGAGATGGTCACAAGTCCAGTGTGCTGGGACACAGGGACACGGAGAGATGGTCACAAGTCCAGTGTGCTGGGACACAGGGATGCAGAGAGATGGTCACAAGTCCAGTGGGCTGGGACACAGGGACACGGAGAGATGGTCACAAGTCCAGTGGGCTGAGACACAGGAACACAGAGAGATGGTCACAAGTCCAGTGGGCTGGGACACAGGGATGCAGAGAGATGGTAATATTAACTAAATGAAGCCAATCACAGAGAGACAAATGTGTGTTTCTCTCCATTGTAGTTCTTAGGTTTTATATAGATAGGTGTAATACCAAGGTCATGTACATAGATCATGTCTATATTCACGTATGTTAATATAGTGACAGGCATGTTAATGACTTGAAAATACAAGTAAAATTGTCTAGGGCAGTGGCTCTCAACCTCCCCAAGGCTGCTACCCTTTGATACAGTTCTTCACATTGTGGTGACCCCCAACCATGAAATTATTTTCATTGCGACTTCATAACTGTAATTTTGATATTGTTATAAATTGTAATGTGAATGCCAGACGCGGAGGTAAAGAAGCTGCGACCAGCCGCCCGGAGGCCGCCGAGCCAGCGACGCCTGAGCCAGTCGAGCCGCCGTCGCCGCGCCCCCATGGCGGCCACCAAGGACAGTCATGAGGACCATGATACCTCCACAGAGAATGCAGATGAATCCAACCATGACCCTCAGTTCGAGCCAATAGTTTCTCTTCCTGAGCAAGAAATTAAAACACTGGAGGAAGATGGAGAGGAACTTTTCAAGATGCGGGCAAAGCTATTCCGGTTTGCTTCAGAGAATGACCTCCCAGAATGGAAGGAGCGAGGCACTGGTGATGTTAAGCTCCTGAAGCATAAGGAGAAAGGGACCATCCGCCTTCTCATGAGGAGGGACAAGACTCTGAAGATATGCGCCAACCACTATATCACACCGATAATGGAGCTGAAGCCCAATGCTGGCAGTGACCGTGCCTGGGTCTGGAATACTCACGCCGACTTTGCTGATGAGTGCCCCAAGCCTGAACTGCTCGCCATCCGCTTCCTAAATGCTGAGAATGCACAAAAGTTCAAGACAAAGTTTGAAGAATGCAGGAAAGAGATTGAAGAGAGAGAAAAGAAAGGACCAGGCAAAAATGATAATGCTGAAAAGGTGGCTGAGAAGCTGGAAGCTCTTTCTGTGAGGGAGGCCAGAGATGAGGCTGAAGAGAAATCTGAGGAGAAGCAATGAATCTGTCTGTCCTTTTCCTTCCTTTTTCTTTTTAAAAAATTTCCCTGCCCTTTAAGGTTTGTTTTTATTCTGTTTTGTTTTTACAAGGGACTTTATAAAGAACTGAATTCCAAAAAAAAAAAAAATTGTAATGTGAATATCTGATATGCAGGGTATCTAATGTGTGACCACTGTGAAAGGGTCATCCAACCTCCACCTCCAGGGTTGTGATCCACAGGCTGAGAACCGTTGTTCTAGGGGGACAGAACGGACCAAGTGGAACGAGTGGGAAGGCAAGAAAAGGGAGGGAGGGAGGAATGTGCTCAACATACAATATGTACATGTACAAAAGCTTGGCAACAAAGAAAAGAATGTTTTATTAGTACATGAAGGAAAGTGTATTAAGTTTAAAAAATTAAAAATTGGGTGCATGTGCCTGAGTTGGTGATATCCGTGCTGTATAGTTTTATGTCAACTTGACACAAGCCGAAGTCATCTGAGAGGAGGGAATGGAACCTCAATTAAGAGAATGCTTTCTTAAGATCAGGCTGTAGGCAATACTGCAGGGCATTTCTTTAATTAGTGATTGATGAGGGAAGGCCCAGCCGATTGTGGGCGGGACCACCCCTGGGATGGTGGTCTGGCTGATCAAGCTATGATGAGCAAGTCAATAAGCAGCACATCTCCAGGGCCCCAAAGGGAGTGGCACTATTAGGAAATGTGGCCTCGTTGGAGGGGATGTGGCTTGTTGGAGGAAGTGGGTCACTGTGGAGGTGGGCTTTGAGGTCTCATATATGCTCAGGCCACACCCAGTGAGACAGACCGTTTCCTGTTGCCTGTGAGTCAAGATGTAAGAACTCTCAGCAACTTCTCCAGCACCATGGCTGCCTGCATGAGGCCTTGCTTCCTGCTGTGACAATAATGGACTGAACCTTTGAACTGTAAACAAGCCACCCCAGTTAAATGTTTTCCTTTAGCAGAGTTGCATGGTCGTGGTGTCTCTTCACAGTAACAGAAACCCTAATAAGATACCCTGTTTTGAAAAACAAACAAACAAAACCTAATTTACTGCAAGCAAACAGGATCTCAGTGTCAAACAAAGTGTGGATGGACAGGCTACGTATGCTTCTTGGAGGCTGTGTGTGGTAAGCACCCAAGGACCACATTTTGGAGCGAAGCATAAAGGAAATGGGCTGCTACCCTTCTAGGTGTTCCAAAGGTATTCAGCCAGGGCTTTAGCCAGTCACTTCCCAAATGAGCAGGAACCAAGAACTGAGGATCAATCTTGCATGTAAGACCCTGTGCCTGGTAGATTGCTGCATTCAATTTCTTTTTCTTAGAGGAAACTATCCCTGTTCCCAGCTCTCTGAAATACCTTTCCTAATAGCAGGTACTGTCCCTGACTGTGGAGGGATGGTCAATAATCCATGTGTATTTGTAAATAGCCTGGGAACCTTGGAGAACACTCGCCAGTTCTCTGCCAGTTGTGTCCTTCCTAAATTGCTTCCAGTGCTCTGATCATGACTACAGTTGGGAGGGGGAGCACTGCTTCAGAATCCAGACCTGTGTGTCACCCCTGCCTTGGGATGTCTCTCATCAGATGCATATTCAGCTCATCCATTTGATGGGCTGAGAGCAATTTGGTGTCACAGACAGACACTACAGAAGCCACAGACCCTGTTCATTGTCCTCAGCAGTGCCCTAGGAACTCCAGGCTGTGGGTGTTCTCTAAGGAACCCCTTTACCAGTTGCTCTTGAGGACCATCCCCCAAAGCATCAACCCAGCGGAGAAGAAGCCTTCAGAGGCTCACTTGTTGATTTGGTCTCAAGGTCATTGTTATCTCACTTCGGCAGAACTCAAGAGGGGCATAAAATCCCACACCAAGATCTTTGCTTTTCTCTTTTATAAATTTTTATAAAAATAAAACAAAAGGCCGATACTGTTGCATTCTGAGAATATTGGCAGAACAATATGCTATAGCGATTGCTACCTTCTGAACAAGGCTCCCCAAACATGCTGCCACCTGGGCAACCATGGGGCAAGGAAAACTCCATATCTCCTTAATCTGTGCAAACTATTTAAGGTGCTGTGATGGGATGTGGGTCCTCAAATAACAAGGTCCCTTTCTGCTGGGCACTTGGAAGAAGCCACCAGAGAGTCCCAACCTTAATTTTTTTTTAAGAACTCTACTCCTCCCGGACCATCTCAGGCACTGTGCAGTCCTCGAAGTATTTTCAGAGAATTAAGGCCACCTGCTTCTCCAGGAACCTGTATTGGATTTGGTGGATGGAGACTGTGGGGACATGGGCATGTCAGAGGTGGGCACAAGCCCAGGGCATCTAGGTCTCCCTAAGGGAGGTGGGATTTCCCCCAGCACTCTCTTGTTAAAGCAGGCAGTGAGGAGCCAGTGAGCAGCACAGGACAGTTGGATAGGCAGTGCGCCAGGAAGATGGCCACCAAAGTACTTGGACAAATGGGGTAGATCTAGAGTACTAGAATGGAAAGGTGAGAGAAAGGATAAGGTTAGATTCCCAAACCAAGAGGGTTGGAACTGACAGCGGCACCATGGAAACAGGTAAGGAAATACGGTGACCAATTGCTACGGGAATACCTTCTGCTGCTTCAGCCAATAGTCGCTGAAGCACGAGCCCACAGTGCTGCAGGAGCGCCTTCTGCTCCGTCAGCCAATAGCCGCTGAAATACCAGCCCACTGGGGCGTGGTATATTTCTCTTTAAAAGAAGAGCAGCAAACCTTGGCTTGGCCTCTTGGTTCCGGCTCCTGCTCCAGCGACTAGGCTCCTTTCCTGATGGTTTATGTGCATGTAAGTTTACCCCCCAAAATAAATACCCCTTTAAAACATAACTGGTGTGGGATTGATTCGCCATTAACCAATCAAAAAGACTCCCCTGGCTTCTAACTTGGGAATCAGCGGTGTTTTGAGATTTGCAACATCAGTTCCCTGCAGCATCTCTATCCAAGAGGTGGGGACCGTCCTGGCAGAACCGTGCCTGAGTGTCTTGACTGAGACTCTTGTTCAGCGTCTTTAGTTCAAGATGTTCCCAGAAGAGATGGACCAAACCTCAACCCTCTGAGCCATCTTTCCCTTGAAGAAGCTGGCTGGAGGTGGGCCCAGAAATGTAGGCCCAGAATACCAACCAAGTCTTCCAGCTATGGCAAGCCAATTTCTTGGAATTAGATGTCCTTGAGTTTGCCTATACAGGTTATCTGTATAGGCAAACAAGGTACATTCCATTGCTCTGGGTGTTTCTGTCTGCCCACTCTGTCTCTCTCTGTCTTTCTCTCTGTATCTGTCTCTCTCCCTCCCCCATCTCCCCTCTCTCATTTTCTCCCCCTCCTCAATTAGCCCCACCCTAGGTGCTGGGGATGAAGCCAGGGCCTTGTGAATGTGAGGTAAACATTGCCCTGTTGCTCCCCACACCTCAGTATGAAGTAGTTCATATTTCACTCTTAACTTTTTTCAGTGTGTCTTTTAAAAATTGTTTTTTAATTATTTTTATTCTTTGTAAATGGAGTGGTGGGCAGGCCTGCTTTTCATCCCACCCGGCTCCGCATGGCTAGCTTTATACCTGAAATAACAACGCGGAAACTGTATTCTATTAAACACTGCCTGGCTTATTAGTTCTAGCCTCTTATTGGCTAATTCTCACATCTTGCTTTAGTAATATGTATAGCACCACGAGGTGGTAGCTTACCAGGAAAGATCCTAACCTGCGTCTGTCTCGGGTCAGAGAATCATGGCGTCTGCCTGCCTCTGCTTTCTTTTTCCCAGCTTCCTGTTCTGTCTACTCAGCCTATCTAAGCTGCTGTCCTATCAAAAGCCAAGGCAGTTTCTTTATTAACCAATGAAAGTAACACATAGACAGATGACCTTCCTACATCATTTGACAATTTCATATATGTATATAATGTATTTTTCTCATTTGCCCCATCACTCTCTTCCATCCCCCCAACTCCTGCTAAGCCTCTTCTTCCTAAGAGGTTCCCTCTTATTTTTATGTCTATTGCTGTTTTGAGATGTAGGGTGTGTGTGTGTGTGTGTGTGTGTGTGTGTGTGTGTGTGAGAGAGAGAGAGAGAGAGAGAGAGAGAGAGAGAGAGAGAGAGAGAAAGAGAGAGAGAACACTGAGTACAATTAGGATTGTTTGCATGAGCATGGGTAGGGGGTTATTTACTGTAGCCTGAACAAGTTACCCTACTACTGAAGGAAATAACTCCTCTCTAGGGCAACCATTAACTGTCTATAGTTCCTCAGGAAGGGGTGTGGCTTCATGTGCCCCTCCCCTATCCTGACCGAATGTTCAAGCGCCATCTTTTGCAATTCTTGTGCAGGTGACCACAGTACAGCAGCTGTGTCACACCCAAGAGAAAGTGTTTCACATTGCTCCTCTCTGTTCTCCACCTCTTACATTCTTCCCACTCCATCTCCCTCAGTGTTCCCCGAATACTGGAGGTTGTGGTACAGATAAACCTGGTGAAAAGTTCATGGGTGGAGAAGGAAAACCCATGAGCCTCTACCCCATACAAAGAACTACAGCAACTAAGGAATTCCAAGAGCAGAAGAAATCGTCTTCCCCAGGGAAAAGCACACCAACTGGTTATCCAATACCAAAAGGACAGCCCTGTAAACATACATATAAGTAACATTATACAGGCTGAATAGGTCCTATATATATGAAATACATATTAGAAATATATATGCATATATGTCATACAATTAATGAAAAAAAGAGACCATGAATTTGAAGAGAGCAAGGAAGGTTATATGGAAGGGTTTAGGCTCTAAACCCTTCTAATGCGTTAATACATTCCTCATGTTGTGGTGACCCATAAAATTATTTTTTCTACTCCATAACTGTAATTTTGCTGCTGTTGTGAACCATAATGTAAATATCTGTGTTTTCCAATGGTCTTAGGTGACCCTTAACTCTCAGGTTGATAATTGGTGGTTTAGAGGGAGAAAGGGGAGGAGGGGAATGATGTAATTATAGTAATCTCAAAAAAATGTTCATGGTTGGGGACGTCATAGGCACTAGGGGTGGGAACCTTCTACTATATTTTGATGGATGGACATTGTGTCAGACTGCCTTCTAAATATTTGCTCATATGCATAGACGAATGGCATTGTCAGCTTTGATCAGAAAGGCTTGTGTTTGCAGTGGGTGACTGTCAATGCCCAAAATGTGAAGAAAATGGCACTTGGGTCCTAGCTTTTCAAGACAGCTTTTCCCTTTGTAGCTCAGGTTGACTGTGAACTCATTCTGTGGCCCAAGTTGGCCCTGAATGCCTCCTGGTCTTCAGATTCAGGCTCCTAGAGCTGGGATTGCAGGTTTGCACCAACACATCCAACTCAGTCTCCCTTTCTTGATGTTGCCTATCTCGGGGCATGTTGCTGTGCTTAGCCTCCTTTGGTAGAAATGTACTCTAAGTTTATGAAAGACAATGTAAAGCCAGGCAGTCAAAATCGGGTAGAGCCCAATGTGTTCTCAGTCAGTGGCCGTTCACTTGCTGCCTGCTGTGGGCAGTTGCCAAGCTGTGCACCTATGGGATAATCGTATGGTGAATGTGACCAGGTACCTCCATTAAGGGTGACCTGTCTATCTGTCTCTACAGACCATCACCCCACTTTTGTGGCTCCCCATTCTACCTTCCTAGGTGATCCAGGAGTTTACACTTTCTCTTCCCACTAGGCATGATGTGACTCCTTCTTCCTTCCCTTGGGTCTTGGCTCAACCAGTCATGGTCTCAGAGCTGAGCCTCTCATCACCCTACCCCAACAGTGCCCACTCTGTCCTTGCTTCACTTCATTCTTTCTCGGTGAAGTCTTCTTTGTTTAGCATACCATCCATCCCTTAGTCATCTCAGGAATATAAGATCCGTGTTGACAGGAACATCTGTTTTTTGGGTCTCTACAGTTTTTCTAGTGCTTGGAAGCACGGTGGGGATGTTGGGGTCAAAGGGTAGATAGTATTGGTGGAGCTAAGATTGGATGAACTATAGGTGGCAATTAAGGAGGAAATCAGGTCACAACTGAGTGTCGTGCGGACCCAAGCACAGACTCTTGTTCCTCTTCTGATGCCTGGTAGCCCTGGGGACTGTTGCCTCTGCTGTTCCTCTGGCTGGAAACCAGTCTTTCCTCCCTGTGTGCCTACCCACGGCACCCACGAACAATGACAGAGTCAGCGAGTTCATTCCCAGAGAGAAGTGACACCCATGGAGTTGGGCTCAGACCCTGAGGACGTTTGATTTCCCATCCCAAGAGGCTTCACATTACAAAACAGCAAAGGGTAAAATTTAGTAAACATGTTTGGTTATCGTGGGGATGCATCAGTTTTTCCACGAATGCATCACATTTTCGGGGATCACTGTGAATGGCAGAGGGCCGTGGTGTTCTCTGTATAAAATAGGCATCTGCTTAGCCTTCAGTGGCCAGTTAGTAGCCTGAACACAAAAGCACAGCTTCCCTGCATGCCGCTCAGGTAAGCATCAGCTGAGCCGTGCAGAGGCCAGGCTGCGACACCGAGGTGGCCTGTTTTCTGCTCATTATTAATCCAGAGACCTTAATGACGAACAACATTTGTGTTATTTTCTACCCAAATTTAATCTGTTCATGCAGTAGTTCAGTCAATCCCGCGATCTGTTTTTCTCAAATGAGGGTAGATAATGGAGACGCCGTTCTTTACAAGTCTTCAGGCTTTTAAATTCTGATAAAATCAGGATTCTTCACTGGGTCCTGCCCCAGCTCTGAATTAAACCACTTTAAATGTAATTACGGAACCTGGCCTTCCATCAGGAACATCCATTTAAAGCATTGATTGGCCAGGCTGCTCCGCGAGGCTCTTTATGAGCAAACGATTGCAATGGGGCCAGAACTGTAATTTATCAAGGCAAAAAAGCAGGTAAATACTTTATTAGTGGTAATGAGAGGGTTGCCAGCTAACTGAATCTCTTCTTCCCTCACCAGCTACTTCACGGAGCCGTGGTGCATGGCCCTCTTCCACGATCGTTTTATTGATCTCAAGAAAGAGTTGCGCCAAATCTTAAACTCTAAGCAGGTAAGAGTGATTAATGGATACGTGGGTGTTATTCCTTGCAAATTGTGAGCAGTTGACAGCCGTTGATCATTTGGACTTTCCCCTGCATTCCCATCTCTCACTGGTGTTTTAGCAGCCCTGTACTTCCTTAAATAAACTCTGGAGTCTATAAATGTAGACAGTGATGCTCAGGGGCAGTGACTTTTCCTTAACTCCTTTTCTGGACAGTACATTGCTCTTGCATTTTTATGAGTAGCTTTGTCTTCATGACCAGCTAACTGTGTTGACTGAAAACTAGAGGCAAGTTGGTTTTCCTGCTGCCTAGAATGAAAATTGCATTCCTTTAGTTTTCTGTCTGTTTTTGTTGAGGATACGTGTGTGTGTGTGTGTGTGTGTGTGTGTGTGTGCACGTATGCGTGCCACGTGCGCATGTGTGTTTAAAAAATATAAAAAATACCAGGTCTACAGGTCTGTGTCTCTAATCCCAGCACTTTGGCAATGAAGCGGGAAGCTTGGGGGTTCATGGTGATTCTCTGCTACATAGCAAGTTCCAGACTTGCCTAAGCTACACAAGACTGACCCAAAAGAACCGCCACACCCCCCGCAAAATAAATAGATAGATAGATAGATAGATAGATAGATAGATAGATAGATAGATAGATAGATAGCAAAGAAAAGTCACCCCAGTGTCAGAATACACTCATTTTATAGCTAAAACATCTACCTCAATATGATAGAGAATTATCTGGAAGCTAGGCTCCATATCCAGATGCTCCAAGCTCAGCACATACCTCTGTGGAGATAAAGAGGTATTTGTGAAACTTCACGCTAATTCTTTTGATATTCTTAAAGTTTGAGGAAAGTTAGTGTCTTTGCTCAGGGAGGTGGAATATCCATCCCAGACTCCACCTTGTTTCAGAGAGACAACATGCCTGAGTCTTTATTAGTTTCTATCTCATTTTGATATCTTAAGAAACATCAGAATGTCCCCTCTTGTCACAGGACCTTCAACCTTGCATGCTCTGTGGTAGAGCCACCACACTGGACAGCCTAGGTGAAATCATTTATGTAGCCCTTACCATATTCCAGCCCCAGCTTATACCACCTCACTTAAAGTAACAGAACCCTGCAAGGTGGGTGGCAGAACCTCTGAGACCTTACGCCGTTGGAGACACCGAAGCTTAATCATGCTCCATAGCTTAGTTACAAAGTAGTCTGGGGGACCAAGCTTCCAAACACAAAGCTCTCTCTCTCTCCATCTGGGAAAGGAGGATTGGGGCCATGCAGGGTCAAATCACCATCTCATCTTCCCCCTTCCATTTCCAATACAATTCCTCGGGAGCCTGCTCCAAAATGTAGGCAATTTACTAATCTGAACTAGACTCCAACTGGAAGCATAGTTTTATAGTTTAAATGAAAATGGCACACCTTAGGGTCCACGTAGGTAAAAGCTCAGCAGATCAGCATTACTAGGAAATATTTACATTAAAGAGTCAAAGTCTCCCTAAGCTTGGATGCCTCCAGTTAATCCCACATGGCCTTGGGGGAGAAGCAATGTGAGTACAAGCGAAAGTCACGCAGTGCTTGCGTCATTCAGACTGGAGCATGTGTATAGACACCCCCTGAACCCATTACCCTTAAGGATGTTGAAGCATGTGCTCAGATGTTTGAGTCCCTTATATAGAATGAAGCACTGTTTATATAAAGCCCACTCATGTTTCTGCATACATCCGATCATCTCTAGATTACTTACATTGCCTACTAAAACCTTGTGGTGCTTGAACCACATCATTCAGGGAATAATGAAAAGAAAATGGCACATGAACACTGTCAATATAGGTGTAATTTTTTTCCAAGTGTTTTTGGTCCCTTGTTCATTGAATCTGTTAGTGTGGAACCTGTGGATACGCAGAGCTATATGCTGAAGTATCAATACTTACGTACTGAAGATGGGTGCAGGTCCACAGGCTCTGTGCTCCATCCTGGAGCCTGAAGGAGGTCGGCTCGGCTTGAAGACAAACCTAGTGCTTACTGTCTTTACCTGATGTCTTGGATCCCTCCCCTCCTCTCAAAATGTGATCTGCTGAAAGCTGCCATAGGAGCAAAGACTCGACTGTCCCCAAGTAACCCCAACAAAGCTTGCCTAGCCCCACATTTGAGCTCCTCGGTTAACCCTTTGCACAGTACTCAGGGCTTTTAGGATACAGATCGTGTTTTCTTGTTACTAGCCAGCTTCTGATATAAATACTGAAAAGCAGAGAACTTAAAAATATTTTAGCATAATTGTTACCACAGACCAACTTTCTTCAATAAAATGCAATTTCCTAAAACATTATTTTTCTGGGATTTAGAGGAATGGGAGAAGCCTGGGTGAACAGGCAAGCACGAAGGGTGGCTTAGGACAGCGAGACTATTCTGGATGATACCACAGCATTACGCCATTGTCTAAAATCACGAAATGCCAGACACAAGGGATGTACTTAAACATTAAGAACGATGCATTCGTGTTGGAGCCAGTGCTGAGAAACTGTTAAACGTAGCAGCACCCATCACGTTTGCCAGGACCCCTCAAGGCTCCCTCAAAGTTTCATCCGCAACTTGACCTTAGCTGCAAGCCAGTTTGCTGTGCCGACTCAGGACAGGAGGGGCTTTTGACCTATGCTGACCAGCACACTGGGGACTTCTAATCATTCCTGTGGGTTTTCCAGACATGAAGGACCAGGAGAAGCACCTCGGTGGGCACCGTTCTGCTTTGAGCATTTTCACTCATCAAGTGGGAGAGCCACACAGAAGAGTGGGATGTGGCACAGCACCTGCCGCTATGCAGATTTAGGGTCACTTTGGGCAAACCTTCAGGTCCCACAGAGCAAGGCAGACACTGGAAGAGCGGCGAAAGGGATTGTGCTTGGGAGCAAAGGATGGTTCTACCATTCCAACTAAGAGTGGGGGGTGACAGCCACAGCACTGAAACCACCTGGGCGAGTGATGACCACACAGACATGTAGGACAAGAGGAAAATAAAAAGGGTAGCTTCACTAAAGAATAACAGTAATCCTTTTTCTTACATGTTTGAACCAATCCATGTCCCTTTCTAGTTTATCACCAAGTAGTACAGGACCTCAGACATTAAGAATAGCATCCTTGGTGTTTCAGTTTTTAATTATAAGTTAATGAACATTACATTTCATCTATGAATGAAGCCTACAGATCACTGGCCATAGTCAAATTTTGTTTAGTCAAAAATCACTCTTCTAATTTCTTTAAGAGAGGAGTAACTTATGTGCCCTTAATAGCAGAACCCCCAAATATCTTAAGCAAAGTTGACAAATTGGAAGAAAAGTGTACATAAAGTAAGGATTGGATGTTTCAGAATATCACTTTGAGCAATGACTAGAACAGGCTTCAGGAGAGAAAGAAGAGGATGTTCAAGATGCCGTGAACCATATGGAGCCAGTGAAGGTGCACAGGAGCCAGTGCAGGTGCATGGAGCCAGCACAGGTGCACAGGACAGCACAGATGCACAGGAGACAGCGCAGGTGCACAGGAGCCAGCACAGGTGCACAGGACAGCACAGATGCACAGGAGCAAACACAGGTGCACAGGACAGCACAGGTGCACAGGACAGCACAGGTGCACAGGACAGTACAGATGCACAGGAGCAAGCGCAGGTGCACAGGACAGCACAAGTGCACAGGACAACACAGGTGCACAGGACAGCACAGGTGCACAGGACAGCACAGGTGCACAGGACAGCTGTTCAGCAGTCCTGAAGAACACCTTCTCAAGTGCACATGCAACATTTCTCCAGGACAGGACACTCAAGGCCACAGAATGCCTGTCAATAAAGGTTAAAATATTCAAACTGCCTAAAGTATAGTCACCAGTAATAAGCGCATATAAAACTAGGAGCCAGCATGGAAAGCAAACTGGAAATTTTACAAATTTATAGAAACTAAGTAAGTGCCCTCTTCAAAACCAGGGAGTGGGTCAAAGAATAAGGCAAAAGGGGCCTGAGAGATGCTTAGGGATGAGTGCAGATTGAAACACATCATTCCAAAAAAAAGGTTTGCAGAGTTTTCAAAGAGATAGATAGATGGACGGATGGATGGATAATAGATAGATAGATAGATAGATAGATAGATAGATAGATAGATAGATAGATGTTAACTTTTTAAACAGGAAAAGTTGGACAGGAGAGATAGCAAAGTGGTTAAGAATGCTCGCTGTTCTTCCAGAGGAGCCAAGTTCTATTCATATCAGGAAGCTCACAGCTCACAGCCATTTGTATCTTCAGTTTCAGGCGTGCACGCGCGCGCGCGCGCACACACACACACACACACACACACACACAAACCATAAAAATAAAAATAAATCTATTTGTAAAAACAAGAATGAGAGATTTCAAATACTAACCCAGTGTCATACCATCCATAAGGAACTGGAGTAAGAAAACAAACTGAGCTGAATATCTGAAGGAGGAAAGGAAGAGAGGGGGGAGGGAGAGAGGGAAGAATGGAGGGAGGGAGGAAGGAAGGATCTTTAAAAATAGAGCAGAGAAAAGTGAACTAGAGACTGGGAAAATAATAGTCAGTGAGAACAAAAGCTGTTGTTTGAAAGAGCAACAAAATCCTAAGCTTTTGGTCAGTCTTACAAATTACTAGATCAGAAACAAAAGCAAAGGCATTCCTATAGGCTTCTGAAAACCAGAAAGCATTTTCTATTATAAATAACTAGAAGATACCTGGATGAAAGTGTCAAACTCCTAGAAACACAGAAACTAGAAACTGACCGAAGAAGAAGCAGAAAATCTCCACAGATCTATAATGAAGACATTGAATCAATAAGCAAAACCTCTCACTACGGTGGGGAATGTGGCTCAGTCAGTAAGTGCTGGCTGCACAAGCCCAAGGGCCAGAGTAGAGTCCCCAGCACACACATAGAAAGCCAGGTGCTGTGGCGTCTGCTTGTAATCCCAGTGCTAGGGAGGTAGAGACGAGATGAGTGGTTATCTGACTTACTGACCTGCCAGTCCACGCTGTGTGGCTGGGTCCAGGCCAGTGAGAGACCCTGTCTTGAAATACACAGTGGCTGACACCCCAGGAAAACACCGAGAGCTGAACTCTGCCCTCCATGGGCACGTGAAAACAGACACCCATCGCAACAAAGGTAAACTCGGGGTAGATGACTTCCACCAGACTTTTAAAGAATTAACACCAGTCTTCCCTGAACTCTTTCAAAATAAGTAGGAGAGAGGACCCTTACCCTGATACTATGGCCAGGAAAAGGCATCACAAGAATAAACTCTAAGAAAAAGATGGATTTAAATGTAAAAACTGAGGGGTCCTTGAAATCAGCACAAGACCCCCCCCCCCCCAAGACCAAGTTCTCAGCACAAAGTGGGGACAAAGGGCAGGGAATAAGAGACAAACACAGGAGATAGAGGATGAGGGGGAGGGGGAAAGAAACAAGGGATGGGGGAAGGGAGATTTGCCCCAGAGGGACAAAGGACTATTGCCTCTGGATAGAGAGGAGAGGTGGCCCATAAGCAAATGGCAGTTTATAAAGGGAAAAGGGGAAACCCTATTTTAGGATGAGTTGGTTTGTTTTGATTGAGCATGTTAATTAGGGTAGCCAAAAGAAGGCTTTTGATTGCTGGACTTCAATACTTTTATAGCTCAACCTTGGTAGTCAGCCTCGTGAGAAGAAAGTGGCCAAATAAGGGAATAGACTTTGGGGATGTAATCTAAAGGTTTCGCAAGGCAGGAGGAGGAGGAGCAGGGTGAGACAAGAATCCCCATCATATGTTTGCCGTGCTCAGGCCTACTAGGGCCCCTTCAAAAACTGTAGCGAGTCTTTCTCTGTCCCTCCAGCCGTCTCCCAAATGATGGCATGGAGACTTCTTACTAATTATGAAAGCTTAGCCTATAGCTTAGGCTTGTTCCTAACTAGTTTTTATAACTTAAATCAGCCCATTTCTGTTCATCTACATCCTGCCACGTGGCTCATGACTGCTGCCTCTCCTCCTGCATGTCCTGCGTCCTCCAGACAACTGGCAACCCTGCCAGTCCTCTGGAGTTCTTCCTCCTAGTGTTTTCTTTCTCTGCCCAGAAGTCCTGCCTAGCTATTGGCTGTTTTATTACACCAATCACAGCAGTACATCTTCACAATGTACAAATATCCTAAAAAAAAAAAAAAATCCTCCGCTGCGACATTAACAAGCCAAATCCAACAGCATGTTAAAAGGATTACACATCATTACAACATGGGATTTACCCTGGGAATGTGAGTAGGCCAGTACACACACACACACACACACACACACACACACACACACACACACAAAACAAAAAGCAATGCAACACAGTATTCTACAGTGAGGTGGGAAAGAGAGCAATGTCATCTCCTCTGAAAACTAAGGCCAGGTATGGTGTACAACACCTTTAATCACAGTGCTGGGGAGGTAGAAACTAAGGGCTGAGAAATCGGGGAGTCAAGTTCAACCTCAGCTATATAGTGAATTTTAAGATACCCTCTACATGAGGTATTGTTTCCAAAAACAGAATAAAAAAGGAAAGAAATGGAGGAAAGAAATTTTTTTAAAAAAGAAAATTATTTCATAGTTTAAAGACCAGCAGTAGGTTTAGGGTTAGGCAGCTCCGTGGCTAAGAGGGGAACCCAAGTTCAGATCTGAGCACTCATACCAGGCTGTTCACAACTCCCTGTAATTTCAGTTCCAGTGGCTCCTAAGCCTTCTGCTGGCCTCCATGGGCATACCCACACATGTGGCATTCATTCACACAGATATACATACATTTAAAAAACTAGCAGTGGAAGGAAATGTCCCCTATCTGATAAATTATGAAAATCCACAGCTAATATCAGACTGATGGTGAGTAGCTGAAACTGAAGGCTTACCCTTGAGGGCTAGAATAAGGCAAAGATGTCTCCTTCTACCACTCATGTTCAACACTGCCCTGGAAGACAATCAAAGACTGTCTAATCAGAACAAATAAACTAGAAAGAAGAAATAAGAGGCACCTACCTTGGAAAGGGATAAGTAAAGCTATGACTTTTCTCACATGGCATAATTCTAACGAATCCAGAAAATAATAAAGCTAACAATGCACTTGGCAAAATTGTGGGATACAAGATCAACACACACAATCAGCTGTCTGCATGAATAGAATGAGAATTAAATGAATGAGATGAAATTAAGAAAATAGTTCTGCTTGTAGTAACATGGAAAAGAATAAAATACTTGGGACTCAATTGAATTAAAGTAGCACAACACTGGACACTGAAAAGCTGCACAATGTTCTGGAAGATTCAGAAGCCTAAATAAATAGAAGTACATCATGTTCATAGGCTTATTAGAGACAGTTTTCTTAAGGTGGCAACACCACCCAGAGCAATCTACAGACTCAGTGAAATCCTATCAGAATCCCAAAGGCATTTGTTTATGGACATAGAAAGGTTCACATAGAAATACAAGAGATTTCTAATGGCCCAAACTGTCTTTCAGAGACAGCAGAACAAAGTGGAAGGTTTCACACTTTCTGACTTCAAACCTTACTTCAAAGCAACAGTAACAAACCCGTGTGGCACTTAATAACATATAGAGTAGCCATATAGAGTAACAAAATAAAACTAAAGTTCTGGATGTAACCAGACATTAGAGCTCACACCTGGATTCTGTCCAGCATTTGGGAGGCTGAGGCAGAACGATCAAGACCAGTCTCAGTTACACAGTGAGTTTCCGGAATAAACAAGTAAACAAGCAAATATGCAAACAATAACTGTGAGTCCACACATATGCTCACTTACACAAGATGTTCAATGATATTAATCATTAGGGCAGTAAAAGTCAGAACAACAATGGCAATACAACTACACATTCACTGAAGTGACTGTAATTTAAAAAAAAAATTAAAAAAAGGACAGGACTAGAGAAAGATGACCCGGACCCAGAAGTTAAGAGCACTGGCTGCTCCTCCAGAAGACCTTAGTTCAAGTCCCAGCACCCACATGTCAGCTCCTACTTGTCAGTAACTCCAGGTCCAGGGGATCTGACATCCTTTTCTGGACTCAACCTGCACCAGACACACACATGGTGTACATGCGGGTGAAACACTCATACTCAGAAAAATAAATGCTCTTTTTGAAAAAAGACAGTAAATGTAGGGGAATAGCATCCTTACATAGCTGCTAGTGAGGATGCAAAGGTTAGCAGTCACTATGAAAAATAATTTAATTTCTGAAACAGTTACAGAGAATCATCTTCTGACCCAGCAACTGTATTTTTAGGTATCTATTTCTTTGAAGACATGAAAGGTATTCAAATGAATGCCTGTACACAAATATTCAAAACACTCAGAATAGCTAGACAGGGGAAATCACCCACATGTCCATCAGCATATCAATGGATAAACAAATGTGGTCTCTTCACACATGTAATAGTACTCAGCCATGAAAAAAAAAATGAGCACCAAAATCATCTTCCAGGACAAAAGCCTGTCATCTTCTCAGCAGAGACATGACCCTCTGTCCTACAATACAAGCTCACAGCATCATAGTCAGAGATCAGGGACAGGGAAAAAGCACCCATTCTTGCCAATTCCATTCAATAATAGTACAGAATATTCCAGCCAGAGCGGCTAGGCAAGAAAACAAAATAAGTGGCTTCTGTGATAGTTACACTTCTGTGACTGTGAGAAAGAAAATACCATGACCAAAAGGAACTTGTGGAAGAAAGAATCTTTCTTTCTTTCTTTCTTTCTTTCTTTCTTTCTTTCTTTCTTTCTTCCTTCCTTCCTTCCTTCCTTCCTTCCTTCCTTCCTTCCTTCCTTCCTTCCTTCATCCCTTTCTTCCTTTCTTCCTTCTTTGGCATAAAGTTCTAGGAGAGCTCAGAGTGGCAGCAGATGGCCAAAGCAGGAAGCTGGGAGCTCACCCTTGTTAGATCAAATAAAGGCTGGGAGTGTGGCTCTGTGGTATGTGCAAGGCTCCAGATTCCATTCCCAGCAGAGAGAGACAGAGAGACAGAGAGGGAGGAAAGGAGAAATGATGTGGGAAGTCCTTCTGTATATTCTGTGTTGCTTTTATTGGTTAATGAATAAAGAAGCTAATTTGGCCAGTGATAGGACAGAATAGAGCTAGGCAGGGAAAACTAAACTGAATGCTGAGAGAAAGTAGGTGGAGTGAGTGAGGAGGCACCATGTAGCCGCCACAGGAGGCAGATGCACCTGGACCTTGCCAGTAAGCCACAAACCTCGTGATAAAACATAAAATAATTGAAATGGGTTCATTTAAGTTATAAGAGCTAGCCAATAAAAAGCTAGAGCTAATAGGCCAAGCAGTGTTTTAAATAATAGAGTTTCTGTGTAATTATTTCGGGTCTGAACGGCCAGGAACTAACAGCCTTCACCAACAGAGAGAAAGAGAGAGAGGAAAAGCCACTTGATTAACAAAGTCAGTAAGTAGCGGGACAGAAAAACAAAGCACTAACAATGATCTTACTGAAAAAGAAATTAAGAAAACAATCTTATTTACAATAGCATTAAGAAAAATCAGAAAAAATGTACCCAAGGACGTAGGACCTGTAAACAAACAACAAAAGGCATAAACATCAGTGACTGAGCCTCAGCACCCTGATCTTCACCCCACCCACACCCCCTCAACTACAATAAAAAGTAAAATAACCCAACCAGAAACACATCGAATATTGATCAGAGCAGCTGCCCTCAGCTGTGGCAGACCTGCCTCCTGCTTCAACTGCAGCAAGCTCCAGGGCTCGCTCTCCTCAGCCTCCAGCTTCTAGTCTTTTCCAGCCAAGAGCTCCAGGACAGGCTGCCTGCCACCTCCTGACTTCAGGTCCAGCCTACGCTTTTGCTTATAATGGAAACTGGTTGGTTTTATTCCTCGAGGTGAAGGTCATGCCCTTGTCCACTGTACTTGTGTCTGGGGCCTTCCTACACACGCCTCATCCTGGGCTCTGTTGCAGCAGTTCAGCATGGCTCTAGAATGTGTGCGCCATTTTCTCCAGCATCATCCACAATGAATCAGGCAACCACCCCCGTGGCCATGTGCTCCCCAGAACAGCAGACGCCGAATGGATATTACGGGAGAAAAACTGGGCACAGTGGAAGGTTTCGGGGAAGCTGCCGGGGTCTTAGAAAGAACTCCAGCCAGGCTTCTGTGGATCATCTGCCAGGTCTGCCCAGCAGACCTCCATCTCTGCCACTCCCTGGACAGCCACCACCTTGATGAACAGACGATACTCCTCACAAGGGGACCACGGCACCCATACTGCCTTTGCAAGCTGGTGGCCCCAGGCCTGGCCAGCAAGTGTCTCCAGGAGAGGTCATTCCCCAGGCAGATGTAGAAGTCTCAACATGCAGTTTCCTCGGAGGCCTCTCTGTGGCTCCTTCCAGCACCATGCAGCCTTTCAGACACCCAAGTCTTGAGCCAAAGGGAAACAAAGAAGTTGGAGATGACACAGCAAGTAAAACCTATGTCAATGTCACCCAGAGCAACCCAAGATTCACCATCATCCCTAGAACAATTCTGATGGCTGTTTGTACAGGAACAGATTTATATGGAACCATCAAAGACAGAATATCCAAAACAATCTTGAAAGGAAGAAATAAAGCTGGAAACACCATGCTACCTGATTTTGAAATAAATACATGGCAGTGCTACAGTCACCAGTGCGGCATGGTGCTGGAATCCAGAGTACACTGGCCAGAGGATAGGAAACTGAGAGCCCAGAAAAATGCCCTTGCGTTCACAGTTAACTTTTCGAATCTGCTGGAAGAATTCCTTTAGCGAGTCTAGTTGCCATCAAGCAAATCATAGCACTTTACTCCAAATGCTCCATTCCAAAGCACTGTCTCCCACAGGAGCCAGACAGAGATTGCGAAGGCGGCACAGCCCAGAAACTGGTGTTTCAAACCCGCCATTTTCTAGTAGACCTGATCCCACTGCTTACTCAGGCAGGAAGGGCCAAGCCATGGCCATGGTCTCAGCTACTTTGTTCCCGCCCCCAAGTGGGCACACAAACGTCCTGGCCCAGAAATGCTCCATAGCCGGAGATTTCACCGGCAGCAGGGCCCAGGAAGCCGCGTTTTAAAATGACACGGCTTTTTTTTAATTATTATTTGTTTTCTGCCGCTATTGCTGAAACAGGAAATCTCTCTATGGCACGTCCTAGCAAACAGCAAAAAGCTGTGTTAAACTCACTTTCCCTCTTTTTTTTTTCTTTTTTAAGCCCTCTCGGGTTTTACATGGAGTTTATTACCACGCTGGGTGCCACTCTGTAGAAGGAACGGCGGGCCGCTTCCCACCGCCCACCCGGCTAGCTTTACCCGAAATAATTACACGGAAACTGTATTCATTTTAAACACTGCTTGGCCCATTAGCTTCAGCCTCTTATTGGCTAATTCTTACATCTTGATTAACCCATTTCTAATAATGTGTGTATCACCATGAGCTGGTGGCTTACCGGGAAGGATCTTAACCTGCGTCCATCTTGAAGAGGAGAGCTATAGCGTTTGCCTCATTGCCTTCTTCCTCCCAGCATTCTGTTCTGGCTTCCCTCCTACCTATATTCTGACCTATCAGGTCAAGCAGTTTTCTCTATTAATTAACCAATGAGAGTAACACATAGACTGATGATCCTCCTCCATCAAAGAATTCCTTTTAAAAACTTTTATCTTTCATTTGATAACTTCATACATGAATTTAGTAAATTGATTTTTAAAGTGTTTTGTTTTAGTTTTTAATTTTTATTTTCCACATGTGTGTTTTGCCTGCACGTGTATCTGTGCACCACTTGCATGCATAGGTCCCAAAGAGGCCAGGAGAGGGCACCAGATCCCCTGGAACTGGAGTTACGGACATGTCAGCCATCATGTGACTGCTGGGAATCAAACTCTGGTCCTCAGAAGTAACCAGTGCTCTTAACCACTAAGCCATCTTTCCATCCCCCGAGTCAAATGATTTTTTTTAAAACAAAGATACCATACAATGGGGACAGGACAGACTCTTTAATAAGGACAATGAGAAAATTAGACATTCACATACAAAACAAAAATAAATTGGTGTTCTTATCTGAACACTTATAAAATAGAAACAAGAGAACTCCTAGAAGAAAACAGAAGAAAGACTCCTTGATGTCTGGGCACAAATTTTCTAGATATAACCCAAGCACAGGTAAGAAAAGCAGAAATAAAGAAGTGGGTCTGGGTCCAACTGAAAAGCTGCCCCTACAGCAGAGAGATGGTGAACAGGATCCATACAACTCACAGGTTGTGATGAAGCATTTGCAGTCACATACTGGATAAGGGCCTAATATCCACAGTACACACAAGACTTAAATCAGTTTGATAACAAAACAAATAAGATAACTAATTTTTTAAAAAATAGGCAAATGATCGGAAAGACAAATTGTCAGCTGATGAGCATGAAAAAAACATGTTAAATCCTTAACACCACTAAGGATTGAAAATTAAAAACACAGCAGGCTATTGCCAGACACTGTTAGAATCCTGCTGGAAAAGAGTTAGAAGCCTGGAGAAGACACAGGCAAAATAAACCTGTTGAACACTGATGGTGCGAATGTAAGTGAGGCCATCTTGGAAAGTAGCACAGAGGTCACAGATGAAGTCACCATGTGATCAGATCCACTTCTGGGTATATCTCCAGAGGAGTTCATTAAGAGATGGGTGTGTGGAAGACATGTCTACACTCCAGTGTTCACTGCAGCATCAATAGCCAAGATACAGGAACAACCTAGTTGCCCATCCATGGGCCAATGGATAAAGAAAACATAGTATGCATACACTGTTCCGCCCCAAGATGAGTCGTTCCATGCAGCAATGTGCATTAGCTTGTTGCTAAGTGAAAGAAGCCAGGCTCTGCATAATCTCACTTACAAAATCTGAAGAGCCAAGAATGGTGACTGCAGGGAGCTGACCAGGCTGGGAGAATGGGGGAAGGGGAGAGGTTGTTTTGACAAGAATAAGTTTTAATCACCTATTGTACAGCCTGGTCACTGATGCTAATGGTAATGCACAGTTATTTCAGCTTTATCGTAAGGGTGGGTTTGAAGCGTCTTACTGCAGAGATGGTGAGGATAGACCAGCATTGGATATGTTAGTCGGCCTTCATCATCTTACAATGTATATATGCATCATAACATTACATGGTACCCCATAAATATACACAATTATTATGAGCTAAAACTGAAATTTCAGAAGACTATTTTAAAAAGTCAAGACATTATGTTAAGTGAAAGAAGCCAGACACAATAGGAGCACTTGGAAGTGAGCTGGTGGCAGATAAGCCCAATGTGAGGGGAGAAGTCACAGGTACCATTCTGTGATCTTACACCTGCCTCCAACCACTGTAGAACAGCCTTGGACGGTAACAAGCCCCACTTTCTATCAGTTCAATGTTTCATGTTTGCCAGATAGAATCTTCCAGAAAACCAGCTTCATGTGGACAGCAGGTTGTCTCCACGGACTGTGCCGGCACGTCCATGTTCTCAGCACTCCGGCCCTTGGTTCCAGGCATCAGTTCCCTTTCCCCAGCCCACCATTCGGCTCTCAATCTCCATTTCTGTGCCATGCCCCGACTGCTCTAAACACCATGTTTATAATCTCTCAAACCTGGTCATGCTTTGCTTAAATAGCCAAATGGTAATGCGCCTCCACACGACTTGCGTCTTCTGTCTGTGACAGTCCAGTAGAACACCACGATTAACTCCTATTCCTTTTTCTATTTGAAATACACGGGCATGTTAGAATTTGGTGTAAATACACAGTGGCTTTTGTTTGAGAGGATGATCAGTAGTCACCGTGATGGCAAGATCACACAGCTCAAAATCCTTAGTCACAACCCAGCTAGCTGGTCAGGGTCCTGTAGCAAGGGCCACCTGAGGGATCTGAGTGGCATGCAGGGGCGGAGTGTGCACTGTGCAGTGCAGCCTGACAATGTGTATGTTTGAAAACGTTACAAGTTGTCAGAAAACCTCTGCTTTTTATGGATTGTGCACAGTCTAAAAGAACTTAATTCTTTCTGGGTCGTGTGTTCAATGAGGTTAGTAAAAATTTGGACTGAGAACGTTACTCTGAAGATCTTAAACAATACCCCATAGCAAGACCCAAGGCAATAAACTACCAAAAATCTCGGGGTTATTTGTGTCCAAATGTTAAAGCAATCAGATAACTTTTATCTGAAAAACTAAGGGTGTAAGATCATCATCCTTGGTAACATCATGTTACATGATAAAAAGAATCCTCCCACAAAAACATAAAGTGTGTGGTGGCAGCTGCCTGAGGTGCCCAGGAAAGGAGCCAGGGACTGGGGGTGGGCGGGGGACAGGACTGTGTGTTCCTGCGGTTTCTGTCATCCAAGGTAAATGACAGATGACGGTGGTGTCTGTCTGATGGTGTGAGTACTGAACTGCCCACTGAAAGTGCTAAGAACAGTAGTGTGCATTACCTGTGTCTCGTCACCTTTGTAAATAATTTCTACAAAGCTAGAAAAAGCTCTCGTCCTTGGGGAGCTGACCCAGCCCTGCTTTGGTGGTGCTGAGTCCCAGGAAGCTCTGACTCTGGCCTCTTAACTGCATTCACAGGAGGCTGACCTGCCTTCCATGGAGCAGCTGGCCTACAAGATAGAGGATGAGGAAATAAACCTGAATGAGAAGCCCCAGAAATACCTCCGAAGGGTTTTCGAGGAGTCCATCTACAAAAACCTACTGGAGAAGAGCATCCTGGATTACCTTCATTACAACCAGTACCACCTGCCCATGTACGCGTGGCCGGGCATCATTTAGCCATAGCCACAGCCCCCCTGAAATCACTTCCTCTCTCAGGTCAGCCGTCCCCTGCCCTTCCCCCGTCCAGGCTCTTCCTCCGGTGATTTCCTGGTGCTCCAGTAGGTGGCGCTCGGCTGTGTGGCACTGATAAGCCAGGGAGCTTTACAAACACAGGCATGTTCTCTGCAGAATAATCCACTCTAGCAATAAAATGAACTCCTACTGAGCAGAACTTGTTTTTACCTTGTGTGTGAGTCTGTTTGATTTCCTGGAGTGTTCTGATGCCACTTCCATTAGCTCTTCCTATGCGTACCAAGGAATAGCGAGTGATATAAAAATAAAACAGTGGACATAGAATGAAAAATTGGTAAACGAACAAGGAGAAATTAAATCTGTCATCTACCCTCAGGAGGATTGGGTGGAACCTACCTGGCCTTTTGAAACCAAGGAGGCTACTTTCACAGCCCTTCTTGGTCTTTTATTTGTTTTGTTTTTTTTGAAAAATCTTTTTGCTGTCTATGAACATAAAGACTAAGAAAAATTGGAAGACTGGGAAATTCACACACAGATTTCAAATTCTAAAATGTAGAGGGAAATTAATTTAGTTCATTTTATTTGACTCTGATCTCCGGGGGAGTGAGGTAGGAGGAGGTCTGGTCCCTAGTGTGTCCGGTGTGGATCAGAATTGCTTTTTTTCTCCTTTCAACCAGGGGCTGAGGCGGGAGGAGCTTCATGAATTCAAGGCCAGTCTGAGCTGTATAGTGATTTGGAGACCAGCCTGGATCGCAAAGTGGTACTATCTGGAAGAAAGGGGGGAGAGAGGGAGAGAAGAAGGGAGGGAAGAGGGTTGCAAGCAAGCAACCTTCTCTTATAAAGCGAGTTTTAATTGCCCCCCCTCCAAATGCACATGAATTCAGAAACAACCAGGAACAGTATGACACAACTGACCCACATGAGGGCTTGGTTTTATGTACACATTATGGGTGTGGTCACACACACACACACACACACACACACACTCACACACACACACACACACACACACACACACACACATACCCAAAGGCACAGTGACAAGATTCTCCCAGCTTCCACAAGGCAAAATGGGAGCTAGCAATCCAGAAGTCTCCACACAGCATCCACCTCTGCTGCAAGCTGCCTGGACACTTGAAGCAAGCAAGTTGCTTGGCACTTCACACCACAAAATTGTTCCAGAATACGAAACTTCCATTTTTCTGCAGTCAGACAAAAGCAAGTAAGAAATGCCACTAATTCCTGCACACATAGGTTTTACACAAAAGCATGGGGTATTGAGGGGGAGGGCAGCAATGGCCATATGGTATAGACTGTGTCACTTGAATGGGAACCAATTGCTGCTGGTCCATGCTTCAGAATTCACACCCAACACATATTTCACGGTCACCAACTCAGGCACCAGGCTCTGAAGGCACAAGGCTTCCCTTGCTCTTCCCGCTCCTGGGAGGACCTGGGTCAAACTCCTCAGCAAATGTAGAGGTTTGGGTGACAGGCCCTGGGATACTACTGGGCTAGAGATTAACAGAACAAAGTCAGTGAGCCGGTTTAACAGTTATGACTTTTGTGGCCAACTATTACCATGATAAAGCCTCTAGTTACACAAACGTGACCCCAGATGACTACGTTAACCTTAACGGCAAGTCCTGCACAAATCTGCTCACAGCGGTGTTTTCTTTGCTGCCTTTAAAAGGGGAGTCATGGGCATCCCAACTTATGCGAGTGCATCTGAAGCATCCTGTGGCCTACTTTAATCTTTGTACCACTCTTAGAAAGCAAGTTTCTGGTGCTGGGACCTTTGGCATATATGTGCAGCCATTGAGAACATGCTTCCTAAGAAAGGAAGCCCCCACAGCTGTTGGTCACAGCTTGAAACTGTCTCTCTTAAGGACTTCAGGAGAATAGAGGCCACCAGAAAGATTCAGAGACTGCATTGGAACATCTCAGCGGGTCCCCACCTGGTCTTGGAATTGCATTGTTTTAACCAGAAAATATCAAAGTTAAATTTTCAAACGCTGCTTTGCTAAAACTGCTAATGTTCTCACAGATGTCAGGTCTTAGAAAAGCAGTGTACTCTTCACCTTCCTACGAATATCTTCTAGTGGGTTTTACTGCGCTCAAATTTCACAGGAACTCAAAAGAAAATAAGAAATGGTGTGAAAGAGAAAGAAAACCTGCCTGGAGGATAAAAATCAGAGAGAGAGGGAGAGAGAGAGAGAGAGAGAGAGAGAGAGAGAGAGAGAGAGAGAGAGATTAAACACTTAGGAACACAAGGACAGTTGGGCCAGCCAGTCTTAACAGGGTCGGACTGGAAAGTCGCGTGTGTGAGGAGCTGTTGATTGTTTTCTGGCTGAGAGAAGTGAAGATAAGGCCGGCAGAAAGTAAGCGCGGGGCCGGGGCGGGAGCCCGGCAGCTGTATGCTAATGCTCACAGAAACCCAGCCTCCGCGTCCCCCATTAAAGCAGGCGACCAGGAGGCCACACATCACTGAACAAATAGGCTCTCTCTAGACAAATAAAATAACACACGTTGGCCTCTGGGGGGGGGGGGGATGAGAGGAGTGGGGGAAGATCGAGGGAGGGAAAAAGAGAAGGTAAGATTGGAAGAGGGAGAGAAGGAGGAGGGGACAGAGGGAGGACAGAGATGGAGGGAGGATTGTGATGAAGAAGGGGGAAGGGATTGTCAAGACCTGTGAAGAAACACTGCGGGGGAGGGGGCAGGAAGAGATGCTGAGGGGAACTGTCTGAGGTGGAGGGACGACTGGAAGTGAGGAGGAAGACCAGGAGAGAGGTGGAGAGGAAAAGACAGGAAGGCTGGCCTAAAGAGAGGTGTTGTGTGGGGTGGAGAGGTGGGGGAAAGGATGACAGGAAAGAGGGAGGGGGAAAAAAACAGTCAAAGGAGGTGTGGTAGAGAAAGGGTGTACCAGATGGGAAAGGGGTTGAAGCAAGCTCCGAGGATAAGTTGTAAGAGAAACGCGCTCGAAACCCAAGGGCAGAAACAGGCCCAGGCTAAAAGTGCCCCTCAGGCTCCCAGAGGATGGTGATGTGGGATGTGGGGTGTTGGCCCTGGCATCGCCGGCCTCTTTGGTGGGTTTGACTCCGCTTTTGTGGTTCATTTTCAGACACCGGAGGCGCGGGGATGCCTCTGCACCCAGGTTCATTGTCAACCCAGCCTGGTCAGCGCTGTCCAGCGCTCTGCTCGCCCGAAGGTTCTAGATGAGACATTCCCACATTTTCTGGCTTCGCCAGCACCGCCCCTCTAGCTGCCAGCCCAGGGTCCAACCACCTACGTCCTCCCTTACTGTCCCTATCCAAAGTAAAAACAAACAGCCCTGAGGGCACTCCAAAATGTGTGCGATGGCCCGACGGCAAGGAGTGGGTGGGGTGGTTAGTATGAAAGCGGTGGTTTCATAATGGGTGCGCGGCAGATTGCGGGGCCCTGGGCTCTGGAGGGGAGGGGACACTCGAGTGCGTCCCTCCAGCGCCGAGCGCCCGGCGCGGCCTCGCGGCTTCACCCTTGTTCGATCTCTTTCATGCACTCTCCTTTTGTGTGGAATTATTTAAACGGGAGATCCGTGGCAGCTTTATGCTAATGTGCCGAACAAAGGCAGCGGCCTACGGGGCGGGGAGGCCCGGAAGGTGCCCAGAGGCCGGACTGGGCCGGGAGGGGCGGCGGCATCCCGCCTGCGCGTGTCTCTCGCGTGCCCCTGGGACTGACAAGACAACACTTCATTCCTGCAAACACAAAGCTTCTGGGCTCTGGCCCCTCCGGGACCTAGCGGCGGCCATGGGACTATAGGGCTCAGTGCCTTCCAGTCGTGGCTTGTGGGAACCGGGGAGGCCGTGGCTGGGGGCTACTGTTAAATCAAGAGAACCGGCTGCTGCAGAATGGCAGAGAGAGCTAGAGACACTCACCCCGACACACACACACACAACCTTGTGTCTCCAGAAGCTCTCCCTGCCCCTGCCCCTGCCCCTGCCCGCGAAGGGCTGAGCCCCCTGACCCGTGGGTCTCCTTCAGAGTGGCCAAAGCTGTTAGTACAACTTCAGACCCACGGCTAAATTCCGGAAGACTGTACTTTTAGTACCCAGACACCCACTTTCTAGAAACTCCCAGTGGTCTCAACTTTCATTCGGAGCAGAGCTGAAGGTCACAGTGAATCCTAATGCTTGCCCCCCCCCCCGACGGCAACCGCATGCACAGGAATAGGAGAGGGTGGTACACAGCCAACCTCCCGGTAGACAGCGTGGGAACTGGTACTCACACCCCATTCTGCATGGACAAGCATCGGAGAGGCCTGGGAGGTTTTCCCAAGCTGTCCCTGCCGGAAAGGAGTCCTCGCTTTGGTGACCCAGAGGGACACTTCAGTGATCTTCCTCCCACCAACTCCGTTAAGTTCCCCCTCTCTACAAAGAAGGAAAAGTAGTAGCTCAGGATTTCCCCACCCCTAACTCCCGCGTCTGTTATTCTGGATCGCAGTGTAGAGAAGCAGGCCACGGGCGCGCTTTGCTCTTTGCAGGAGTAAAACACATCGCTTGGTCCCTGCAGGCAGCAAGTTCCGAGAAAATTCCATAGATCCCGGTGGAGACCCACCACCACTGCTGGACTGCACCTGCTGAAGGGTGGTTGATGTTCATGTGTCTGTGCGCGCAGCCTCACTTTCCAAGTTTCCATTTATTTTAACTGTACCGGCGTGAAAATTGAAAATCTGCATAGATTTCCCTGACTAAATCAAGAGCCCTGTTTCAATTCCCTCAGGCAAGGATTTTTTTCCAATTGTTGGTCATATGTATCGCCCCCCCCACAACACACACCTTCTTTACAATTATTGGTGGGGTTTTTTTTGTTTGTTTAAGAATTCACTAGGCAACTAACTCTTCCGGTAGTCTTCTGAATAAAAAGAGTGTTACACACGCAAGACTAAATATCCTGTTGGGGGTAGACCGTCGAGCCCTGCCCTATTATTCTACAACCCAGATGGGATTCGTGATTAGAAAATAAAATTGGTCAGAGCTGTCCCGGAATCCCTCTCTCTCTCTCTTCTAATTTCATCAGCGGTATTAATCAGTGCTCAGAAGATCAAGGAAATAACATCAGTTATTTTCAGATCGAAATATTCAGGAATTGTAAATTCATTTTAGGATTTCTAACTTTTTTAAGGACTAGCAACCGTCGCAGCATTCCTGTCTTCCTGTCATGTATTTTTTTTCCTCTTTTCAGTTAATGAGTTTAAAAAAAATCACAGGCATAAACTCGTAAGATCCCCCTCCTTAATTAACTCACCTTAACAACTGTCCCCATTACAATTTATTACTCGAGTGGATTCTGTTGAAAAAAATGTATTTAATTTCCAAGCCAGGGTATTTTCAGAGGGAAACCCCAAAACAATTAAATGCCTTCAGTGGAATTAGGCGTGACTGAAACTCAGCAAAATCTAGTCTCAGAGAGCATTGCGAGGGAAAAAAAAATGTTTCCTTCACTTTCAGTAAAGTGACATTTTCCCCACTGCTATGACATTTGATGAGTCTCAGCTATTTGTTCCCTGGTGAAGACAGTCCTGGCTAGTGTGCTTTCTTAAGGACCTATTTCTTTCCCCGAGAAAAGCAATCTTTTGTGTTTCCTCGGCCCTGTGCCCGGATGAGAGTCCTAGACAAGTTGCCCGGTCTAGGTCCAAACCGGGCGTAGGGTGTGGAGTGTGTGTACTGGGGGTGTCCTTCGCTCTTGTCTCTTCCCGGTGGCACGAGGGAAGCGGCTGGTCCTCTCAGGCTGTAGCCTCCCTCAGAGGACAGATTGGCCCCCCTCCCCCCTTCCCCGGCAGCACGCGTCTCTTTTGCGTCCAGATTGGCCGCGACCCGCGCTCAATAGCGGGAGGTTAATTTCCTTCACAAAGGTGAAGGGGGCACGGCTTGGGGGGGGGGGGTGCCCAGACAGGCGGTTGTTTTATTCCGCAGCGCCTTGATTGGAGCCCTTGATTTAGCATCTGATGTCAACCTGCAGACAAAATGCCCGCTCAGAAAGAAAATGCATGAGGCTGTGCAGAGGGTGGAAACCAACTTCACCGCGCGTGGCCCGCTTGGGTCAACTCCACAGGCATTGCCTACGTTCCCGGCCGGACAGGAGGTTCACGAAACCTGGGTCTGACCTTGGCAAGGACGCCAATCCCTGGGACTCAGGACCTCAGGGAAAGGAAAGTAAGTTCAGACATTCAAGTTCCATTTGGAAGTCAGCCAGCCAGTCAGGGCTACAGCCCCGCATCCGCGAACGATCGAAAACGTGCTTTGCCAACAGTTTCTCCAACTCGAGAGAAGCTTTTCGAGGCTCACCAGCAGGCAGAGCCTGCGCGCACAGACACCGCACTCGGCCGATGCCCGCAGGCCCGACCTGTTTACATTCGGAACCCTGGGGTCCCGCGGCCAGGGCTCCCGCCAGCCGCTAGCTATCCCGACTCTGCAGCGCTTTTCCCTTCCCGGTGATTTCCTGAACAGCACGCGGGGCTCCCGCGACCTTCTCCCGCCGCAGCCCTCTGGTCGTCCCCGCCCCCACCCCAACAGCGCGCCCAATTTCCCCCTGGGCTCCGGCTCGCGGATTGAACCCTCCTGACATATTTGGGGCCATTCTTCTCCTTTGTTGCTATTTAGCTCGCGACCCGCGGGTAATCCCCGCGCGGGAGGGGGGCGCACATTGTCGTGCTGATGGACGGGCCCATTTGGCGGCTCCGCGCCCCCCGGAGGAGATACACAAAGCCCAGGCACGTGCGCCTCCCCATAGAGGAGCAGCAGACCGTGAAGGGAGGCGGGGCCGGGCGTGTGCCTGGGCCAGGCGGGGCGGCGGCGCCGGGCGCGGCGGGGCGGGGCGGCCGAGGGGTGCGCGCTGGGGCCCCGCGCCCTCAGGTACATCTGCCGCACCTACCGGGCGACCCTCGAGTCCCGGCCCCCTTTTTGCCGCTCTGTCGCCCTCCCACCCTCCCCGGCGGAGGAGCTGCGGACGCGCTGATTGGCTCCGGGGGAAGCGGGAGGCGAGAACAATGGCCCCCTCCCCCCGTTAAAAGGGAGCGGCGCCTGGGCCCGGGGACAGGGACGCGCGTTACGGGGCTCAGAGCCGGGCCAGCCGCTGCCTGCACTACGCGAGTCCCGAAGCCGCTGCGTTCAGGCAATGAGCTGGGGACACTGAGAGCCTCCAGGGCGGAGCACGGAGGTGGGACTCAGCCAGTGCGTTGCCCTTGCACCACGCCAAAATGCCCCGCGGGTTCCTAGTGAAGCGCAGCAAGAAGTCCACGCCCGTGTCCTACCGGGTCCGGGGCGGCGAGGATGGTGACCGCGCGCTGCTGCTGTCACCCGGCTGCGGGGGCACCCGCGCCGAGCCCCCGGTGCCAAGCCCCGGGCCACTGCCGCCACCTCCGCCGCCGGCGCTCGCTGAGCGCGCCCATGCAGCGCTCGCCGCCGCGCTCGCCTGCGCGCCAGGTCCGCCGCCACCCCCTCCGGGTCCGCGGACCGCGCACTTCGGCAACCCAGAGGCTGCTCACCCCGCACCTCTCTACAGCCCCACGCGGCCGGTGAGCCGCGAGCATGAGAAACACAAGTACTTTGAGCGCAGCTTCAACCTCGGCTCGCCAGTGTCAGCCGAATCCTTCCCTACGCCGGCCGCGCTGCTCGCAGGGGGAGGTGGCGGCGCCAACGGCACTGGCGGCGGCGGCACCTGCGGCGGAGACGCGCTACTCTTCGCGCCTGCCGAGCTCAAGATGGGCACCGCGTTCTCCGCCGGTGCCGAGGCCGCCCGGGGTCCCGGGCCTGGTCCCCCACTGTCCCCCGCCGCTGCCCTGCGGCCCCCAGGCAAGCGGCCCGCGCCCCCCGCCACTCTCGCTGCAGAGCCACCCGCCAAGGCAGCCAAGGCCCCGAGCGCCAAAAAGCCCAAGGCCATCCGCAAGTTGCACTTCGAGGACGAGGTGACCACGTCGCCGGTACTGGGGCTCAAGATCAAGGAAGGCCCGGTGGAGGCGCCGCGGGGCCGCGCGGGGGGCGCAACCCGGCCGCTGGGCGAGTTCATCTGCCAGCTGTGCAAGGAGGAGTACGCCGACCCGTTCGCGCTGGCGCAGCACAAGTGCTCGCGCATCGTGCGCGTGGAGTACCGCTGCCCAGAGTGCGCCAAGGTCTTCAGCTGCCCGGCCAACCTGGCCTCGCACCGCCGCTGGCACAAACCACGGCCCGCACCTGCCGCGGCCCGTGCGCCCGAGCCCGAAGCAGCCACCAGGGCCGAGGCGCGCGAGGCTGTTGGCGGCGGCAGCGATCGGGACACGCCGAGCCCCGGCGGCGTATCCGAGTCAGGCTCCGAGGACGGGCTCTACGAGTGCCACCACTGCGCCAAGAAGTTCCGTCGCCAGGCCTATCTGCGCAAGCACCTGCTGGCACATCATCAGGCGCTGCAGGCCAAAGGCGCGCCGCCGCCGCCGCCACCACCACCGCCTCCGGCCGAGGACATACTGGCTTTCTACGCGGGGCCCGACGAAAAGGCGCCCCAGGAGGCCGCGGGCGACGGCGAGGCGGCCGGCGTACTGGGCCTGAGTGCAGCCGCCGAGTGCCACCTGTGCCCAGTGTGCGGGGAGACCTTCCCCAGCAAGGGCGCCCAGGAGCGCCACCTGCGTCTGCTGCACGCTGCCCAGGTGTTCCCCTGCAAGTACTGCCCGGCCACCTTCTACAGCTCCCCGGGTCTTACGCGGCACATCAACAAGTGCCACCCGTCTGAGAATAGACAGGTGATCCTCCTTCAGGTGCCCGTGCGTCCAGCCTGCTAGAGTGTGCCCTCGGTCCCGGCCCCCAGAACTGTGCCTTCACTAGGAGACCCACAAAGAGAGCGCGCCCCCATGTCTGCGCTGGGGTGCCCCCACCCCCATCCCGGGGTAAAAGTGTCCTCTTCGCTTCTCTTGGTGTGGCGTGATGGTAACCCTGGTCCTCTCGCTGTGACTCCTTTTGGACCCTACCCCCTTTACGTTGTGTACCCCCACCCATGGAGCAACAGGAGTCTGTCTCTTTCTGTACAGGGGAGAAAAAAAAAGCTGTGTGCGTTTGTCTCGTGGTTGGAAGCCTCCCCTTGAGGGGCGAAGCTGTTTTTCTTGCTAGTATTCGCTGTGTTCATGGTCTAGAAAGTGCGGTTTGCTCTGCCTACCAATCTCTGCTCTCAATGTCTGTAGCGTACGGGTTGTTTTGGGTGAATCTTGAGGAATAAATGCCTTTATATTTCACAGGCTGTAAATTGAACTTCCCACACGATTAGCTTTATTATGGCTTGTGAACTGCTGGAGTCTGGCTTTACCTTTTTGTATGTGAACAAATCAAATTGCTTAAAAAAGAGTTTTCTTTAGTATAGCCACAAATGCCTTGACCTGTTGTCTGTTCGGGATTGTTTTTTGGGGGGGAGGGAAAGGAGTTTTCTCGAGATGCTGTAGTTAGTATCCGCCTCAGTATTTCACGGAAGAGGTTTTGGTTTGATCATCTTTGTTGAGGTAGTTGATGAGTTCCCTTTACATGTATATGTTGATTTATGCGTAATTGTTATTTATTCTTTATTTATTAATATTAATTATGAAGATTATGATATTATTTGATGGCAGATTCTTTTTCGTTTTGTTTTGTGAGCTTTCCCCCTGTCACTTTGGACATTTCACTGTGCATTTTAGGAGAGAACCTTTTTACTAAAGGGGTCTGCTGAGAGTTTTAACTTTTCTATCTATCCGAGGGAATTACAGACAACATACCATTTTATTCTGCTTGAGGGGCCCCAAGGCCCTTGTACAACCGACAGCTCTTACTTTTAAATGCAATCTCTTTTCTACATACATTATTTTCTTAATTGTTAGCTATTTATAGAAAGCTTCGATAGAACTGTTTCAACTGTATAAATATTTACTATTCAAATAAAATATTTTCAAAGTCAAAACACTGTGGTCTTATTTTAGTATTGCATAGCTCCTTCCAAAGAGGATCCAAAGTGGACTTTAAATGGTGGTTTTCAGTGGTTTCTTAAATGTGCCTGTATTTCTATGTTTCAGGAAAACTCCTCCCCTCTCACAGAGTTTTCACAGCTGAGCCTGTATTAGATTGTGCCGTTTCTGAGAGAAATCTACTAAAAAGTGAATTAGAACAAGCCCTAGCAGCCGGTCAGAGGGGCCTAACTAAGCAAGAAAAAGAATCTGTCTGTCCCTGCCACCAGTAGACACAGGAATACCACTTTTATCTAACATGTTCTTTACTGGTCTATAATTTGGGGGCTAGGTGAAAGCCATTCCTCAAATACAGTGGGAGAGAGAATTACCATCATCATCATCATCATCAAGGACCAGCTAGGAAAAAGAAATTTACATATGGGTGTAACACAAGTTAAGCAACTGAGTTTGAAGAAAGGGCTCTAAAATAAGTTTCCAGTCAGGTGAGCCATCTATTGGGTGCATGAGCAGGGGACGGGGGGGGAGGGGGGGAACGACACCATCTGTTTGGGGTATTAAATTTAATAACAGGCAATTACAATGTTTTCCGTTATCTGTCACTCAGCTCTTTGAAGAATAGTTCTGTGGCTCACCCACAGTATTCCGAAAAGTGCAAGCAAGCAGTAGAGCCACGGTTCAACAATGAGCGTGCCCTTCATCTTGTGTAGTTCTGCTATTCTTTCCTAATGCCCATTAGGGCTTCCAATCACATTCACCTCCCAACAAGATCTATGCTGTGGAGATTTCCCTAAAAGAACGTGGATGGTGGATGGACTGATCAGGGAATGAGAGATTCAGAATGACGGGCGGGGCCTGCAAAGGTTTCTCTCTGAACCACACACCATCCAAGCTACATGGCAGTGCGTGCATGTTCAGTGGCAGTAGAATTTTTTTTTTTAATAAACGTGAAATCTGGCCCCACTCCACAAGTCCAGACCTGTCTCCGGGAACAACAGCTGCCATCTGTGTGTTGAACTTGCTGTTTGTGCCCTTGACCACAGGGTGGGAATTCACCTTTACTCACCTTTACACAGCAGACGTGACTGACTTGTCCAGGAGTGGTTCTCTGTCTCCTGGGGCAATGTATTTCAGTTAAACAAATACATTACTTTTCCAAAACAAAAACCAAGATTCTTTGTATATGTATGTGCTTCTAAGTGAAGCTGCATAGTAAACAGAGATGACTGTAGAGGGCCCTGAAGTGTGGGCGGGGAGCACTGGGTGACAAATTTTAAAGTAATACAAGTTAGCATAATATTCTGTAATAAGGAAGTCGGCCTTCCTCTTTCCGTGCTTCCTTAGAGAGTGGGAAAGTACACCCTTCTTTTTACTGATGCCAAGGCTGCTGTGGGCAGGCTGTGTGTTCTGAGGTCCCTCCAATATTGGGAGGTAATTGGTGGAAGCCAATCCATGATTTCCCACATTATACCACAGTGGAGGCTTGGTGGTGGGGTTAGCCTGAGCAACCTGGTTAAGGAGGGAGAAATAAAGGAAATTTTAACCCAGCTCTTTATGTTTAAATGGAGCAAGACAAAAAAGCAGGAGGGTGTTCTGAACTGCTTTGGATGCTCAGTGAGCCTGTGCCTGGAACAGCAGAGAAGCACTGGGTCGACCTCTTTCCTCACAGTCGTCGTTGTCCTGAGGCCCAGGGCACCAAATCACTCACCAGCTTTGCTTCTCTGAGGCTGGAACAGTGGGAGCTCTGAGAGGGCCTGAGTCGGAACACTGCTTAGGTCTGCTGGCAGCTACAAGTCTTCCCTTCCTTCTGGGTAGCACCATGGACAGAGGAAACCACACCTACTAGCTCCCAGAATGTTGGTCAGTTTCAGTCTAGAAGGCTGCCTGGACTCCAGCCCTAGCAGGTCTAGTGACACTGGGGTGCCTGTTAAGTGCCTTGCGGAGACCTGGGTGCACTCAGTTGTCCGGTGTGTCTGGGGGTGGGGCACTGCTGGAGAGGGTTCAACAGGTCTCCTCTACCCATGTTTGCTCTGCTCTGGTATCATTTCCCCCTCTTTCTTTACTTTTCCTTCCTTTCCTTTCCTTTCCTTTCCTTTCCTTTCCTTTCCTTTCCTTTCCTTTCCTTTCCTTTCCTTTCCTTTCCTTTCCTTTCCTTTCCTTTCCTTTCCTTTCCTTTCTTTTCCTTTCCTTTCCTTCCTTCTTTCTTTTCTTCTTTCTTTACTTCATTCTATAGCTTTCTACAGAGTCAAACCAGACAAAGCAGAAGCGCCTCTTAATCCAGCTAAATGGATAATTCTGGAGGAATGCTGGCACCGTTAGGCAGACAAAGGACAAAAGGGTCCCTAGTGAGGGCTGATCAGGCTCTGTAGCTGTAGTCTGCGTCACTTGGATTCATCTAGCCTCTATCTTTACTTGCCAACCTGAGATAATCTCGGTGATAGATACCATGGGTGGAGTGGGGTACCTCAGAGAGCATTCCAAAGTCTGGGAGCTAAAAGACAGCACAGACCCCAGAAGGATCTGGTGTTCTTCACACAGGAGGCAACCTCTTTGTCCTAACTGCTGTTCCCATGTGACATCTAGAATTTGCCACAAATCTGCCAACATGTAGCAAGCTTAGCTTCAATGAAAGTTGCTGTCTTCAAATAATTTTCTGGCAAGTGTCACCCATGAGCTTGTTGTGGGGCCAGGTTAAGATAAACTTTTTGACATCACAGGTAGAGGAAGCTGTAATGTTTGGTGGTTGAAGCTACGAGCTGTGGGATTTGAAGAACAGTAAGTAATCAGAACTGTGGAGAGAAATCCATGTGGTGAAAGAACCATAGAGAACTGTGGAGAGGGCCTGGAGGTATGGCTCAGCCATTAAAGGCTAGGATCACAATGAAAAATATAAGTTAACCATAGAGAGAAACCCACAAGGTGAAACCTGCAGAATTAACAACATGCTAACTCTGATATTATCTTATTAGCAAGATAGCACGATACAGTGGCTTATAGATGTCAGACTTTAAATCTGTGTTCTATTAAAATAGCTCAAAAAATAGTAGTCTGAAAATTGTGTGTGTGTGTGTGTGTGTGTGAAAGAGAGAGAGAGAGAGAGAGAGAGAGAGAGAGAGAGAGAGAAGGCAAATATATCTCTGAGTTTCGTCTCATCTTCTATTTAAGAAGTGACTGTCTCTTCTTGATGGACCACCAGCATTTGGTGAGAGCACTCACAGTGAAGCCTGGCGCACTTGCCACTCTTGAGGCCTATATCATCAATCAGAACAGCAACAACATGGGAGAAGCTCAGAAGTGAGATCTGACCCTGTAACAGGAGGAGACTCCCTCTGGACAGACAAGAGCATGTCTACCCAGTGGACTCAGAATGCAGAACAATCTAGGAGCTCTCAGAATGAAAGACCAGACCAGCCTCTGCTGGAAGTCCTGTGTTTCTGCATCTCAGAGATCAACTGTCTTTGGCACCTGTCATTTCTGAGTCATGCAGAGTGCAGAGAGGTTATGGTTCAAGGTGGCAGAGAACCCCTACTTGCTCTGTGATTCTGGTGGGTCAAGGAATCCTTTTTCTTCTTCTTCTTTTTTTTGCCAGATGATCTTGGGAAGTCCAGTCTTCTTCTAAGTTTGCTAAGGAAATAGTAGATCGGTAATATTCAACATCCTCTACCTATGCAGCAGAAAGACTATAGGTTTTGATTTCCTGAGGCAGTTGACCAGGCAAGAAAGTTTTCTGAAGAGAATAAGTCTTGTTTCATTAAATACACTCTCCCCAGGAAAACCATAGGGAGAAGTTATTTGAAATTAGACATCGTATCAAAAGCAACAGGGTCCACAGAAAGGTGTCCTCAGAAAGGGACCTAGGATAGACTTTTGGAGTGAAGGAAGTTGGTTTCCCATAGGGGTGAGAGGAATAAGGTCTAGCTTGCAGAGTTACCATTCACCGTTATTTTGGATGGTTTTTATTTTCCCAATTTGGATTTTACTAGCCTAATAAAGGCCCTAGCCTGATATGCTTCTCCAAATCAGAGAGCAAACTGAGCACATGATTTAAAGTCAGTTAACATATTTTAAATGAACCCAAACATTCACCCCTTCATCTCTTAAGCCCCAAGTATCTGTCATGCTTTGTCTACCAGAAACTTTTATTGTGGGCACACTGCCTGTGGAACATGGGGCTGTCCAGGCTGTACACACTTCCTTCTGTATGGTGAACAGATGGGTTATGGGGTGAACACATTCGTGCTTGTCTTGTTTGAAGATTTCTGTGCTGTGTGGTCTCCCTGGTGGCAGTTCCACACAAAGCATTAGTACTTCTGCTTTTAGTCTTTGCTTTTTTCCCCTCTCCCCTCTGTTAACTCATTGCAATAAGCCCACACTAGCGGAACAAGCCATTCCAACTGGAATGAACTTCTAGAATGTTCATGGCAGTAGGAACACTCTCAAAGGCCTGAGTTTCAAGAGCCTGTGTTGCAAGGACATCACAGTCACACCCTGCCACACCAGCAATGCCTCTAAGAGGCTGTCCACACAGTTTTCATACATTCATAGCTCCTCCCATTTGGCTTGAGCCAATAGACCGAGCAGGGAGATAACACCGGAAACTTCAACCTTAATTCATTATTCTCCTCTTTCACTCACCAAAGAAGGTCTTTCATTGAGCGCAACATCTGCTTCATCTCCGTTATACATGGCCAGAGCCCCAATGCAGTGTCCTCTTCGCAAATACCCCAGCCAGATGACAGTCACACCTGAGGCTGGCAGAATGAACAGAGTAAGCCAAGACGCTATTGTGTGTCAAATCTGATAGGGCACGAGGAAGGTGTTAGTGCATGGAAGAACAGAATGCAGACAGGGATCTTTCTACAGGAGAAAGGGAAATTAGGCTACAATTTCCTGAGTACAAAGAACAGAATGGACAGGAGATGGGCTAAAATACACATATTCGGGGTTGCCATTTAAACCCTTGTCCCGCTTGTCCCATCAATCGATCTCGGGCTCTTTTTCTCTTGCCGTCTACATGAAATAAACTGTTGCCGTTCTAGAATATAGATGCGAAGAGGCTGTTTCCCACAGAACAGAAAACTGTCTCCCAGTTGGTGTTATTAATATTGCTCATGTTCACCCCCTCCACCATGATTGCTTTAAGGCAATGGAAACTCCACTCTGACTCCCATCAGTCATTACAGACATCTAAACAGAGAGCAAGTGTGGTGGTTTGAAAGAAAATGTCCCCCAAAGGGAGTGGCACTGTTAGGAAGTGTGGCCTAGCTGGAGGAAGTGCATCACTGTGGGGGTGGCCTTGGAGGTCTCTTTTTTTTCAAGCCTCACTCAGTGTGACAATCAGTCCACTCACCGTTGCCTGCAAGATGCAGGCACCACATCTGCTTGCATGAGGCCATGCTTCTCACCACGATAATGATGAACTGAACCTCTGAAAATGTAAGCTGCCGTCCCAATTAAATGTTTTCCTTATAAGTGTTGCCATGGCCATGGCGTCTCTTCACAACAATAGAATCCTAACTAAAACAGCAAGGCGGTCCATTACTTGAAAGGTTTCTTACATAATGACCTGACATTATCCAGTGAAATAACTTGGGCTCTTTTTATAAGCAAAAATAAGAAGCTTTGCATGTAGTTCAACTTAACATTTCAAGGAATTTGAGTAACTACTCACTTACCAGCTTTAAAGTCAATTCAAAGACAGAAGATGACTGAGTTGGCATTTACTTGCTTCAAAATTGGGTTACCCTAGTAGCAACCAACATTCTCTTGGCAATTGCTGATCTCTTTTAATTGTGCAAATATTTAAGCTTATGGATATTTAGGTTAGTGTCCAGTAGTCAAAACTAAAGGAAGGCTGCCAGCCATTGTTTTTTATATCAGTTTTCTGACTCAGTATCATGGCGTACCAATTACGATGATGTTATGGTTTGAATGTGCCTTCGAAGTTCATATGATAGAAATGTAATACTATGCACCCAATATAGGTGTTTGGAGGTGGGACCCAATGGGAGGCATCAAGGTCATGATGGCTCTGACCTCATGGATGGATTAGTATTGTTAATGCGGAAGGTAAGGTAGCTATAAAAGTGCCTTGAGCCTGTCATGCTTGTTCTCGCTCGTTCTCTCTCTTCAGTGGAATGGTATAGTAGGAAGGCTCTTGGTATTCCTAAGGTTACAGGGACTTCCCAGGACCCACAGTCTGTAAAGCAATAAACACCTATTCATTATAAACCAACCTGCCTGTGGTATTTTGTCATGGCAGCACAAAACAGATGAAGATGGAAAGCTACAATAAACAAGTTGCAGGCTCCTGCTGTGCGTTTTTAGGGCTTTGCTGAGCAGAGACTCACGGCATCAGCATCATGCGGGAGCCAGGTCGAGGAGCAGACAGAACTGCACACCTCAACTTGGACATACCTCTGCATTAGACCCTGAATGCTAGCAAGATGCCAGGAAGTCTGTGTAGATGTTGATATTGAGGGTTTAGAGTGAACTGTTGCTTGCAGACTGACTCATCCTGGTTTGGGCACACAGTATGTTTGATCTAAGAAGAGCTGGTGCTTTGAAATCTTAACCAGGGGCCACTAGCTCCAACTAATGATGCATGCGTAATTGTATTAGCAGCTAAGTTTAAGTTTGGCCTAGTCTGAGGCCTTCATGAGATTGACTTACTGAGTTCTTGCAGGTACTCTACAAGGTTTCATTGATCACTGTGTGTGGAACAGATGAGGACGTAGGAGACCCTGCAAGAGTCAGGCTTAGAGCTGACCATACAGGTGCAAAGAGAGCAACCCAAGGGGGCAAACATTCCGATGTGGGCAGATTCATATGGACGTTGCCATGCATTCTGTCTTCTTGCCAAGGGACTAGAACATGTACAGCTCTAATGCCCAATCAGGAATTAGATGACTTATCCCCCACCTGGTGAGAGAAAAGTTGTCCCCTATATTTAATAAAGGAGAAACTTATTTTCAAAAGTCTTGCAAATGCAAGTATCTGATATTCATGAGAAAATCAGATATATTCAACACTCCAACCACAACAAAGGCTCTCAGACTTGCATAATACAAAATTTGTCGACTCCGCTCTGCTTGAATAGACTGCAGATGCAAAACATAAGAGAGAGAAATGGATGGTGTCATTTTAAGTCATCTTAAGCTGGCTTTCTATGCGACCTTCTGTCTAGTTCTTTACTTTCGATTTTGGTTCTAAAAAACTCTTGGTGTGGAAATCACTCACTGTTATACACCTGCAGGCAAGTTAACAGGCCATCCAAGAACCATGGAAACCAATGTGAACGAGGGAAGAAAAAAATATATCCCTGAACAATTTAGGTTGGAAGGGCAGCAGAGGGATGCAGACACATTTCTGCCCAACACATCAAACCAAGTCCAGACTCTGACACTCACGATCTAGAAACTTGGTTTTTTTTAATTACATGGTGTGTGTGTGTGTGTGTGTGTGTGTGTGTGTGTGTGTGTGTGTATACTAGGTTGGCCTCAAACTTACAGAAATCTTCTTGCCTTAGCCTGTGAAGTAATGGAATTACAGTCTTGTGCCACCACACCGGGCTGGAAACTTTAATGAAAATGTTAGTCTCTCAGTCAGTCTGAGAATAGCCATTTGAAAGGAGTTATTTTTTTTTTTGGCTCATGATTTCAGAGGTGTCAGTCATGAGGCAGACAATCATGGATGACAGGAATGGCTGAACAACACTGCTTATGTGACGTAGCCAGGAAGCAGAGATGGAGAGAGAGGTGTGGGTAAAACATGTTTTTCAAAGACATGGTTCCCTCTAGTGACCTACATCCCCTAGTTATGCCCTACTTCCAAAAGGTTCCACCACCTCCCAAAATACAGTAATCACTTGGGGAACCAAGCCTTCAACTGATGAACCTACAGAAGACAAATCATATTCAAATCAGTGGTAGAGTCAATCCTACTTGCCTGGCAAACATGAGGCTCTATATTTGATTTCCAGCACAACTCTCTCCCCCACAACAAGAATTAAACTTTATGCTTCAAAGAGCATGCCACAAATGTAGTTTCTGGAATTTCCTTTTCCTTTTCAATGTGGAGTGATTTCGCAAGCTCATATATAGAGGAATGCCATTCCTTCTCTGACATGTTGTGCCTGCTGAGGTTCTATGGGGATGAGAGCACAAATGTCTCATCATCTTGTCTCTACCATTAAGAGCTGTGTGGCTTTACATACATTATCAGTTATCTTCTCTCTGGTCATTGTACTACTGATAAAATGAGGGAAAGGTAGAATTCACGTGTATTAGACATTGATTATATTTTCTACTTGCACCATACCTTTGACTACCCTTTCTGTGCTTAGATAATCGTGGTGATATCTTGTTTGTGCTCTAACAAATAAAGCTTACTTGAAGATCAGAGGGTGGAGTTCAAGGCCATGCTGGGCTATGAGATTTAACTCTCATAAAACTCTAAAAGCGAAACAGAGCCCACATCCCAGCACTTGGGACCTCACACCTTTAATCCCAACACTAGAAAGGTGGAGACGGGAAGTGATATGGCTGGATGAGAGAGGAAAATAAGACAGAAGGAAACAGGAGCCCAATCCCTTCAGTTTGAGGATTCCATAGAGGTAAGAAGTCTCTCTAGTGGCTGACTCCTTTATTTCTCTGATCTTTCAGCATTTACCCTGATATCTGACTCCAGGTTTTTATTATTCAAACCAATTAGAGTTCATGATACAGATAATCTCCCGCTTAATGAGCTCCGCCTGCCCAAGGCAGAATTTCCAAAGTTTCCTTCCTAGTCTCCCTTGCAGCCAGGTTCTGCTAGAAGGTTCTAGAATATGGATTGGGCATGAACACCCATGTTCAACTATAAGGAGTCAGGTTATACTTGGATTAGGGATGCCTGATCTCTGCTCAGATAAACTCTGAGACATAGATCTGTGAAAGGAATGCCAAGGAAGTAGTATCAAGTGTAGCTCATCTTGCGGGAAGACAAAGGGATTTGTGTCTCAGAAGTGGTTCAATATCATGAAATGACCTGTCTGACAAGACAATATGAATATTCCTGAATATTTTAGTCCCAACATCTTTCTATATGACCCTCCTAGACACAAAGTGAGGTAAGTAGGAGCATTTAATGATGCATCTACTTCAGCTGTCTGTGACTAAGTACCTCCCAGGGATGTTGTTAAGACTGAATGAGTTGTGTATGGCCATCCCCTGAACATGACCAATCTCATCTGCATTTAGATGGTAGTGAGGTTGGGCTTGGATAGTACTTTGATAAAAGATTAAATGAGTTATTCAGGTCAAGTGCTAGCAAGAACTCAATACTTTTGCTTTTTTGAGTTTTTTTTTAATGAAAAGTTTTACAAAATACTAATGCACTTGGCACAGGTTTTAAAATATTTCTTCAAATTCCTTTACGTGTGTCCCATTGTGAAGCAGAGCCTGTACCCATTCTTTTCTCTGTAAGACTGAATGGGTCTCTGTGAGTGCTTCCTTAAAATACATTATAAGTAACACCAAGAAATCACTAAGTATGACTTCTATGTGAGGTTAGGAATGGCCATGCATCTTCTGCCCACATCTCTTGCTCTTAGTCTTCACACCACGAGAAAGTCCAAGTCAGACTAAACTAGGGTCTCAGTCAATATGGAGAATCAACCCCTGACATGGAAGGGACCAGAATTCCAGCTCCTTTCACCCCCTTGTGACATTTGCTTGAGTGATCCAAGGTAAAAACAGCCTAGATGGACTTGTTCACTCGTTGGAACACCAAAAGAGAAAAGTAACACATTGGTTGTTGTTTTAAAACACTAAGTTTTGGGGGTAATTCATTATACGTTGAGGGAAGACTGCTCATTCATTCATTTCCCAGCCCAGACCCAAAATAAGCACACAGAAACTGTATTAATTAAAACACTGCTTGGCCAATTACTTAAGCATATTTCTAGCTAGTTCTTATATCTTAAACTAACCCATCTCCATTAATCTGTGCATCACCACGGGGTCGTGGCCTACCGGCAAAATTTCAGCAGGCTCCAGCAGAGGTGTCTGTCTTCTGTGGTGGCTACATGGATTCTCCCTGACTCCTCCTACTCTCTCTATATACATCTCTTCCAGCCTGACTATATTCTGATAAGCCATTGGCCAAAAGCAGCTTCTTTATTAATCAATAAAAGCAACACATATATAGAATAACTTCCCACATCATTTCCCCTTTTCTGTTCAAATAAAAAAAAGGTTTTAACTTTAATATAGCAAGATTACATATAACAAAACCGGTATCAAACAAGAATTACAGTTACAATATTTACTACTTTATCTTTTATCATAATTAAGGAAAATTATAATTATAACTATTTATTCTTCAACTCCACCAAGGACTCCAGAAGGATATATTACCTAAGTAAATAAGAAGTGCATTGTAAGCAACTTCCAAAACTAGAATTGACAGAGACATCTCACTGCCTGAACAGTCAACCAAAGTTCTTTTGTAACATTGGGTCACCCATCTTCAGCCTATAAGCCCAAAATATCTAGCAAACTTTTCCATGAAGCAGGAAATTTCAAAGACAGTTTTGCCTATATTGGCAGTTTGACAGTCACTTTCTTCTGTGTCCTACAGAATGTCTGGCAGACTCTTTCATGAAGCAGGAGCCCCAAAGGCAAGTTCAGCTTTCATTTTTTTGTGGGTCCTGCATTTTCAATTCATACAGCATACTATCAAGCAGTCCAGACAAGAGCAGTTTCTTGTCCAAATGGCTAACAAACTCCACAAGGAACCTCTTCAATGCCCATCATCCTTGTGAAGTAGATTGGTGCTGACAGGAGCAGATGTGTTTCACTGTCATGAAAAGACCTTAGTTCTTAAAACATTTTAAATACCATATTTTGTAGGTCTTTGAAAGGTTTGATGATTATCTAGCTAACTTAAATATATCTCTATATATCTAGAAAAACCTAACATTACAACAAACTTAACTATTATAGATGACTATCTATTAACCTGTATTTCTTAATTATACATTACATTTTTAAATGAGCTGTACAAACACAATACTTCAATCAAGAGCAGAAATATACATATAACAAAATTGACCTTAAATTTGTATCAACAGACCAAGATCAGTACCAGTGCAAAATATTTATCTCTATAGCATATCCCCATTTAAATTTAAACAAACATTTATAAACAATCATTTAGGGAATTTGGGCGTTATTGTCTAGACTACTTCCTGCCGACTGGGGGTGATGTTAATCAAGTCTGTCATGGGGTAAGCTATGTGGTAGGTCCATCTCAGCCAGCAGTCCTGAAGCTGTCATGGATGTTGAACCATCTGGCCCATTGTTTTAGGGGGTCTTGTTTCATTAAACCACATTAGTCTGGAAGGAATCCACAGGTTCTTATCCTCTATGGAAACAAAAGTAGAACATCTTTTCCAAAGCAACATATCCTTAGACCCAAATTTTGAAGTCAAGATGCCTTTAAAATATGTATGTTGGTTTAGCTTAGCAGTCCCTAGAACCTCTGTAGTCAAAAAATTGAAAGAAAACACAATAATAAACATAATCCAGATTCACTGTGTATTTTCCATTTTTATGTATGTGGCTTATTTTTCTTACTCTATTACTTTTTATACAAGTTTAATATTTAATTAGCTTTACTCTTTTAATCTATGTCTGTACTCTGTCTTTTTAAAGACTTTTTAAAATGTCTATACTCTTTTATTCTCTCTCTCTCTCAAACCTATGTACCTATGCACCCAATGGGCCCAACACCATGACCTATTTAGAGGTCTTTTTCATCTGGATCTATCTTTATTGCGTGTCTGTAATTATTTTCTGACCAGGAGCACTCTATTTTTAAATGATAAACGGGCATGGCTAGGACCAAATCTGTGGTCCTGCCTGTTGGTTCTGCCCAGTCCAACATGGTGGAAGCATGTTTGCTGCCTCTGAGAGTCATGCACATTGCCCCATTTTCAGGTCTAGGTTGTCATTAAGCAAGTTGTAGCACTTTGCTCACAAGCCTCATGTAAGTGCTCCATAGCCAGACTTCCTGAAAGAGTCAGAGCCATTAGTGCTGGTGAACCAGGAAGCCACAGCTTTTAAGGAAACTGCAGAGTTTTTACTACTAAAACTGTATCAGGAAACCTCTTAAAGGAGCCACATCTCTGCTTTCTGCCAGGAAACAAAGCAAGAGGCTACATTACTATGGTGTGTGTGTGTGTGTGTGTGTGTGTGTGTGTGTGTGTGTGTGTCTAGAATTCCTTTTCAAGCTTCCTCAGGTTTTTAAGTGGATTTAGTTGACCACGTTGGAAGCCAATTCTATTGAGGGGTGACTGCTCATTCATTTCCCAGCCCAGACCCAAAATAAGCATACAGAAACTGTATTAATTAAAATACTGCTTGGCCAATTACTTAAGCATATTTCTAGCTAGCTCTTATATCTTAAACTAACCCATCTCCATTAATCTGTGCATCACCACGAGGTTGTGGCCTACCGGCAAAGTTTCAGCAGGCCCTAGTGGAGGTGTCTGTCTTCTGTGGTGGCTGCATGACTTCTCCCTGAATCTGCCTACTCTCTTTCTATATATATATATATCTTCTGGCCTCGCTGTATTCTGTTAAGCCATTAGCCGAAAGCAGCTTCTTTATTAATCAATAAAAGCAACACATATACAGAAGGACTTCCCACACCAATAAAATAATAAATACCTGCCATTTTTAGCATTCTCTCTGGCTTTTCAGAACACTTGATGTGAACTTTTCTATTTAGTTTTCACCTCAACCCTGTGTAGAAAGTAACATGATCATGATCCATCTTCTCTTTATGTACAATGGACATGATGAATGTTGACCACTTTACCCTAGGTCACGTGACCCAGGCCTCTGGGTCCCTAGTATGGCCCCCTTTTGATAAATACTGTGGTCTAGGTGCAGAGGATGTGTGATACTGTATCTCACCATGGAATCTGAACCATTGTTAGAATGTACTGCTGTATGTAAATGCTCCCTCTACATTATCTTGGGTTCACCTTCAAAACAACCAGTGTTCTAGTTTCTATCCATGGGATTAGTGTGCTTATATCACTTTGACTGTGTAACAACAAATCGCCCCAAAAACCAGGGGATAAGAGCAACAGCACTTATTCATTAGGCCAGGAATTCAGAAGCAGCTGGGCATGAGTGGGGCACATCTTCAATTCCAGTGCCCAGAATTGCTGAGGCAGAAGGATTCTGAGTTCACAGTCAAGTCAACCTGGGCTACTAAGACTGTCACAAATTAACAAATACAAACAAATGAATTTGGGTACATGCATGGTTGAAGGGCTGTGTCCTGGAATATTACAGTTATTAGTGCTGGAGAGATGGTTCGGTGGTTAAGAGCACTGTCTGCACTTCCAGTTCCCAGAACCCACACAGTAGCTCACAACCATCCATAGCTCCAGTACCAGGAAATCTGATGCTGTCTTCTGACCTCCATGGACACTAGGCATGCGAGGCACAGATAAACATAAAGGTAAAACACTCATACATATAACATAAATTTTTTTGAATTAAGGAAAAAAGAAGTTACAGTTATCTGTGAAATAAGGTCTGCATCCGGCTGAAAGGCTGATGGTACTAAGGGGTGGGTGGCTTCTGATCTGGCTCCCTCATATAGCCTCGAGTCTCTACAGCACTGCTTGAGTGTCCTCACAGCATGGCAGCATTCCCAGAGCAAGTCATTCAAAAGGCCAGGAAGGAGATTGTAATCCCTTTGTTGCCTAATCTTGAAAGGCATAGCACTTCTATTTGTCCCACAGATCAGTCAAGCCTTTGACCCAGAAGCCTTTGCAGCACATTCCAGATCCAAGCTGTAATACTCACTTATTCTGTTTTGGAAATTTATCCACAAAGATAAAAGCAGCCACGTGTCAGGGTAGAAGTGTGACGGTGTTTATTGCAGGAGTGTTGTTATAAGGAACACTGGAGACCGAAGAACTTAAATTCCATATTGAGGAATAATATGCAGCAACTAAGCATGACGAATTAGAGATATGTGTACCTATGACATAGTAAATCTTAAAAACAACACCAGTGTAACAAATATGTAATGCTATTCCTGTGCAAAGTAAAAGCAACATCTCTCTCTCTCTCTCTCTCTCTCTCTCTCTCTCTCTCTCTCTCTCTCTGTGTGTGTGTGTGTGTGTGTGTGTGTGTTTACATGGATCTGGGGAGAAAGCTTTGAGAAAGAATTAATTTGTTTTTTAATAATCTGCTTATCATTTTCATGGAGAGGGGAGTTGGGATAGGGCAAAAGTGGGAGAGAAAATGTATAACGTCACCTGGGTACCATACATCCATTCTGTAATGTCATTGCAATCTCAATGATAGTAAGTGAACAAACCAACCGTCCTTGATTCAGAAGCTCCTGTTCAAGACTTTCTACTCCTGTTCAAGTCTTTCTTCTGCCTTTGGCTTTTTCTGAAATGGAGCTGACAAAATGCTCCCAAAGGAAAGCTAGGGGAGGTGCTGTTTCTGGTGAGTACATGGAGGGCAGAACGGGCTGCAGTGCTTAGGAGGAGAGCTGAGGCTGTATCTCAAAGCATTGGGGAGAAATGTGCTGCAGAGGTGTAGCAACTCCGAGGGAGGGGGTGTCTCCCAGAGGCCCTCGGGTCCCACTTAGCCTGGCAGCGTTTCTTGGGGAATATTGATCAAAAGTGCTCACCTCTATCATCTGAGGAGCATAATGCAGTCTGTGAGTATTCATGGAAAAAAGCTTTTCTTGGCCAGGCTATTTTCTGAAGTCAAAAAGATCCTTTCAGGATCTGTAATAGCCGTCCCTCCACACTTCACACCCTCAGTGAAAAGCACACTCCAATTTTCAGACCCTGGGACCCCACGCCAAGGAGGAGGCTGATGAGCGGGACCTATTCATGTAAAATAGTCTGTCAAACTCAATGAGCATTTTGCCAGAGGGAGAGGGAGGGATACATAAATGTTAGATTAGAAATTCCACCTGGACACACAGGAAAAGGCACTCTTGTTCCTGAGATCATTTAATGCATCTGTTCTTCCTTTCTTAAAGGTCTTAAATGGAATTTTCAATCACATACATAATGTAGTCTGATATGGAAGGTAGTGTATCAGTGTGATAGTAAACCTGTGTTTTTCATGTCTGACATGGTATGGAAGACGCCGACAAGGACTTTCTGGTTTCTCTGACTTTGGTTATGTCAGGAGTAGAATCTTCAACATTATTTTTAAATTTTCCTATTTATCTACATATACACACTCCAACCTTCTCTTTCTCTAGTGCTAGGGATCAAACCTGGGACCTCGTGCATGCTTGGTAAGTGTTTATTCACACATAAAACACAGCAGCTTAAATCCACACCTCATCTCATATTATCCAACTTAATTTAGGCTCGCAGAGATGTAGGTATTAAAAATATTTTTCTTGTAAAATTCTAACAACCAAAAAAAAAAGCATGATGCAATTTCACCAAGTTCTTTTCAGTCACCCTTAGTAGGGATGTCATGGATGTCATTTCCCAGGGTTTTCAGCTGTGGTGCTGCTGGCCAGTTGCTGAGGAGCACATGTGCAAGTACCTTTGGCAGGGGAGCATGCCATAGACACACCTCTGCCTTCCCTGATTGGGCCACTAGCTACACTGGAGAAGCTACAGCAGACAGTGTGTGGAAAACCTGACCCTTGGCTTTGGAAGCAAGCCATTTGCTGGTGGTCTCTGTGGTGTTCAAGCGACTTGGTGTCTTTACCATCTTTTCCTGGAATACTTACCTGTGAACGCTCTTAGGAGGCAATTACAACTTGGATCAAATGGTACCAAGCGCTAAATATCAATGGCTCTTTGACTCTAGAAGGTAGGAAAGACCTTCCAGGGAGTGGTCAACCCGCCTGGGCATTGCGAAGCCTGCCTTGGTGCTAGATCTATCTTTTCAAAGTCTTTTTTCCCCCCCAGTTAAGACCCATGCAATCTGCCTTTCCAGGAATCTGCTATCTGGTGGTTTTTGAATTCCCAGTAGGGGTTGGTTCCAAGCACTCTTTTTGTGGATGATAAGGAGAGGTCAGATTTCTGGCAAACCAGACATTACAGTGCCAACACCTTGCTGTGCTCAGTCTAGTTCTTATGATAATAGACTCAGGGTGGCCTCTGATGTGGTCTTAGAAGCATCCTCACAGTGGCTACATTACAATGGGCACAAGAAAATTACATTGTATAAGAAACAATCCATGTACTGGTTAAGAACAGTTATTGGTGCTAAATAGAGGTGTAACTACACATGGAGACCTGGGAGACTCAGCTCCCGGCTAGAGCCCCAGTCTAGCTGCCCAACAGCCAGTGAGGTAACACCTTCAGGCCTCAGTTTTTACAGTAGAAGTAGATGGAAGACAGAGTTGGTGTTCTCAGCTGTAGGCCAGAGTGTTAAGGAACCACATATGCAGAGAGGTATTCTTTGTGATATTTTCCCACAACTTCCATGGGCTTTTTTTTTTTTGAAAATGAAATGCAATTAAAACCATATCCATTCGTAGAGTGCAAATGAGAATAGTGTTCCTTGGTATAAACATTTCCATCAAGTGACCTTGGCTTAAATGACACACACAAAGCTATACCAGGGGTTTAGAAGTGAACACTGTAAATGCGGTGTCTTCTCATTAGGAGATACTCGGTTGGAGGAGACAGGCATTTCCCCTGGAATACTAAACCAACAAAACCTCCCACACCAAAATCCGACAATTGTATTCTTTTAGTAATGGTCCTTTTCAGTGGAAGCTGGATTCTTTTTGATATGGTCTGAGGGTATTGACGAGGGTTTATAAAGACGAGCCAACCTCTCACAGGAAACATGGTACCGAGAATCAATCCCTTCCCACCTTTCTGCTACAAATATGAGAACTTTCTTTATGAGACAGTAGTGACAGCAGCCTTTGCATTTTGAGTGCTCATTTCCATATCTGCAAAGTAGCCCAATATGACCCCAGAGGAAAGCTCCCTGTGAATCCTAGAAGGCCATCTGCCGAGCTGAACAGTTAGCAAGAGGGAAGGACTCGGCTCCAAGGAGCAGCTGTAGAGCAGTGGGCCACCCAGCTCAACAAACACATGGGGCTGCCTAGAATACCATCAGCAGGGCTCCTCTAGCTCCCTAGTCAATTTCTGGGCATCCATCACCTTCTGGGTAGCTATAAGGGAGGCAGATGCTTTAGTTCTACCCTGGGAGAAAATGAGGCAGGAATCTGAATGCTCCTCAGAAATGCCCAAATGAAGCAGGAGGCTGTGAAGTAGTGCTTCTGGCTCACAAAGCTTGAGTTGTGTCTAGAAGGAACTGCATATATACGCTCTTGATTATCAGTTAAAAGCTAAAATGAAGCCAGGTCAATTGAGGCTCCACTTTGTACTCGACTCCCTAGACCCTTTCTCAGGACACCAACATGTTCTGCAAGTAATGGGTGCTCAGCAAGCATTTGGTAAAGGAACAAGTGAATGATTTGTTACAAACTTGGTTGTTCAGCATTCTGAGAATTCGCTGTTGTCTGGAACACGGACTGGCACACTGTGGTCTCGGAGACCACAGACAAGGTTGTAATGGGATTGCTGGAGTCCTGAGGCAGGAAATATCAGTACCTGGCTGCAGCCACACTAGGAGGTCAAAAATCACATACTGCCTGTCACCTAATACCAAAGTTCTCAAATAGACCTTGCTCCTTAAGGACAGGAACTTTAGCTAGAATGGGGGGGGGGGGAGAGTCTGCCTAGGAAAGACAAAGCAGGGGGCAAAGGTCACAATGAGGCTTAAGATCAGTTGTAAAAATAGACTGGATTGGCCTAGCCATGCCATTATGAAGACAGGGATGGGTTTAATTTGATGAGATGATGGATGGAGGACACGGATGGTGTTCCCAGCTGTAGACCAGAGGCTCGAGGAACCACATACGCAGAAGTGTACTCGGTGACACCAGAGGCTGCAGGTGTGAATACTAGCATTCCATACTATGAACCACGACGGAGATCCTGCATGAGTATGTAGAAGCCTTCTGAGTGGTATCAGCTACCGTACTGAACACCTGTTGGCTTTGGGTTTATAAAACGCTTTTGAATAACTTTGTTCAATAAAAAACGCAAACCAACTTTGTATAGATGCTGGGATAAGCTTTTATTTTCCTACAAACTATGAGAATGTCAGAAACATGCAGCACCTAGATGCTGTACTTCTAGTTCATCAAATCATCCCAGGAAATGAGAACGGAAAGGAGTGGACTGGAGTTGAGTGGCACCATTAAGGAGCTAAGTGTTTTCCCAGCATGGCTGCCTTTGTGGAGTGTGTCCTAGTGCACATGTACACTCCTACCAAGGTGGGGCGGACCTGGAGGTCTCCCCATCTCAGAACAACCTAGATGTGCAACATTGGGAAGTTAAATAACAAGAGACCTCAAAACAATCAAACAACATGCTATAACTTAATTTATCATCTCTATCAATTGTCCCCCTATTTACACATACTACACATTGTAGACCTGGAACTAAGAACATGTTTGCTTACTGTGTATGTCATATACATAGAAATTGCGTGCAGATACAAGCACAAGTTTAGACGTGACACCCCTTCAGTAGGTACGGAGTAACACAGCTACAGGTAAGACACACTGGAAGGTTTAGAGGGTCCTTCAAACCTCTACCACAGGTTAGTGGCAAGAAGGAAGTGACACCTGAGGACAGTCAGGAAGACAGGATTTGCATGGCTCACTGGAGCTATATGATCTCCTTTATAAGGCTAAGGGTCCTACGAACTAGCCACATCACCAAGTCAGGGTCCCTTCCCCGGGGCTCTCAAGAGTTGAAAACTTGGCTGTTGAAGACACTGTAAAAGTCACTTACCAGGCTAAATTTCCTTTTTTCCTGTCTGCTGAAGGTCTGGATATTTTTAAAAAGTCATAATTTTGTAGGATTACTATTTTTTAAAAGCATAAAAGTCTAATCAACAAGACTATAAACATCAGTTTCCCTCTTTAAGAAAATCCGGCAATCAGCATGCCAAGAAGTAAGGGCACTGGCCAGACCCTGCAGGAACCCAGAGAGTCTTATAACACTTTGGAGTAATTAGGGCCACTTTGATTACAGATGGTTGACCTACTAATACTAATGTGACGAGTGGCTCTCTGGAGGGTCACTACCGGATGAGTGACCCTTAGCAATTTTGCTAAAACACATTTATTATGAAAACACAATATTTGCTTTTCCAACTGAAAAAAAAGAAACAGCAAACTTGGTAATTTCAATTTTCCACCCCAAATAACAAGAACTGCTAAATCCAACCAAACATGGTTGCCAGAGTCCCCACTCCCTAAGCCTAAGTCTCTAACCAGAGCCTTTACCAACCTAAGGACCTTGAAAACATAAACAGACATAAACTGTTTCTACCCAGGACATTAGGTTACAACAAGGTCAAATTATTTGGTACCTCCAAATTCAATTCCAATTGCATTTCTCACTCAAAGTCTGGGAGTGTTGGCTTGTAGAAGCACATAAAATTATAAACAGAAGGCTGGGGGAGTTAAAAAGGACCTCTGGGGCCTGGGTTGTGGCCCTGGGTTCTGTTGCCACTGGGGAAAAAAAACAAAAATAGAGGACTTCCAAAATGACAAGCATTCCACAACAGGGTCTGTCTATGCAGTTCTTGCAGAGGCTACTTGCTGAAAGAGCTGCAGGGGCTGCTGTGCTTTCTGCAGGAGTCAGGTCTGGAAGATGGAAGGCTGCGGAATTCCCTTCAAAGCACGTGAATGTATGGTCCCTGCAGATGGAAGGTGTTCTCACAATTCTCACTCACTTCAATACTAAGCCTGGTTTCTGGCTCTGCCCCTTTCTCTATCAAATCAACTCTACAGTAGATGGAAAAGGCTGGCTTCTCTGGGAGAATGGACACTGATAGCATATGCAGACTCAGAGGAACGACAAAGTAGGCTAGGAGAAACATGTAGAGGGCAGAGGAAAGTAGAGAGGTGGCCATATCAGGACTTTCCTTCCAATGCCTGAGCCCCTGCAGGCTACAGTCTATAGCTGCTTCCTGTAGGAGGGAAGGGGGTCACCCTAGACACATGCACTGGGAAATGGCCTCATGGAGCAGAGCCAGGCAGTAAGGGGTGGCCTCTGCTGCAATTTATGTGTTTTTCTTTGAGGCAGAGCAGGGAATGAAGCAACAGTGGAGCTCTGAGATGGGGCTAGGGCCAGGGCAGAGGGTGAGGAGTGGGGACAAAAGTCTTCTCTGTCAACGGACTCTTAGTTGTTCTGTATTCTAAGGTCTAAGATGTCCAGCAAGAGATGCATTTAACTCCTTTCCTCTCTCCCATCCCTAATAGGTACAAGACACTCTCCTTGGAGTCAGATAGGCTTATATAGATAGATAGATAGATAGATAGATAGATAGATAGATAGATAGATAGACAGACAGACAGATAGCTTGGAATCTGTTACCCTAAAACTTAAGTGACAAGAATTGTTTCCAAGGCCTGTCTTGGTTTTTGAGCAACAGGTAGGAGGAAGACTACCAGTGAGATTTTGGGGGGCACTGGACACAATGTGGGTGCTGGTCAACCCTGGAGCTGGAACAGGCACTAATCTTGTGTGTTGATGTAGGTGGTGCTGGGCTGAGCTGGACTGAACAGGACTGAGCAGGACTGGGCTAGGCTGAACTGGGCTGAGCTGGGCTGAGCAGGCCTGGGCTAGGCTGAACTGAGCAGGTTTGAACAGGGCTAGGTTGGGCAGGGCTGGGCTAGGTATGGCTGATCTGGGCTGATCTGAGCTGGGCAGGGCTGAGCTGAACTAAGCTAGGCTGGGCTGAGCTGGCCTGTGCAGGGTTGCTAGATATCTGCTTAGTGCTCTCATGTGGGCAGGCCTATATTTCCAGACACTTCTGATCGCTCTATGAGAAACATCACTGTCAAGATCTGGCAGAACTATGTTGCCAGGAAAATCTAAGTCAGTGGCTCTCAGGTACCAGGTGGAGAAAGGCTCAATGATGGAGGTGAAAACTTCCTGTGGGAAAAGACCCTGGGGACAGTCAGTTTCCATGATGATGAAATTTTGATGATGAAAAGTTTGAATTAAACTGTAAACCCTAACATAAGGATTAGCAAAATCATTATGGAGGAAATCCCTCCAACAATTACACAATTGTTTTGTCAGCCCTTTTGGGAATCAAGCTTGGGTATATAAATGACAGGAAAACAACTCGGGGACGCAGACAAATGCCCTCTGCCCCTTCCCTGTGGGCCCTGAGCCTTTTGCTACTGTGTTCCGCCTAGAGGCTCCAGACTACTCCATTGTCCACATGACAGCAGGCTTGTTCCTGACTGATGGCAACTTCTTCTTTTCTTCTTCTGAAGTCCAGGGTTTATGAGATTCCAGGACAAGAGGACACAGCCTTGTTTGAAGGTTTCACACAAACCAGATCACTTCTGACCTTGGGGGCCCAACAATGGGAAGGCTTGCTGCACGTGCTGGCACAGTGGCAGTTCCCTGAAGCCTGGGTCTGAGGGTTCTGGGTAAAGCAGGGGACTCTTGCCTGTGTCTTCCATGTGGAGAATTTTCTTGGGGTTCACATTCAGACAGGAGGTCAAAACCCCTGCAAAGGAAAAAGAATGGCCACACCATAAAGGTCAAAGAGAATCTCTGGCCACATACTAAAGGAAGTATGCATGGTATTCAGAAGACCAAGGGAACTTGGTCACTGGGAAGAGGGTCTGATGTCTGCCCCGCCCCAGAGTGTGTACGGCAAGAATGTTTGCTGAATGTACCACCAAAGAAATGTCATTCCTCTTAGTCTTTGCTCTGGATTTTTCTACATAAAGGAATTACAAATCTGTGAATCTCTGAAATAAAATCAGCCTTTCTGGCTGACACAGAAGAATGAAGACAAGGCATCAGATTGCAGCAGAGTTGAGTGAAAGCGATGGAGAGCCCTGGGCAGAGCCGGAGACAACGCTGTGTTCCCGGGAACCCTGTGTGTTTACATATTGATATTTCACACGAGCTACTCCTCAGTTATTCCCTAAAGGGCCTGAGACTAGAGGTCAGGCCTAAATTGCTTGTCTGAATGAGTCCAGATGAGCATGCAGCTCTTTAGCACTAGAGGGAACAAGGAATAAAATTAAAGCGCACAGATCTGCACTCCTCCCTTCCCCAGGGTGGCTGTCTGGGGGCTCAGAGGAATACAAGAATGCTGCTGCAACACCCGGCCAGGGTTGCGGCTTGCTCGGCCTCCCGGAGGGCCACTCTTCGAATGAGAGGATCATTTCATCACCCTTCCCCTTGTAATATATTTTTAAATGCTCTAAGCTTCCCTGAGTGGCCTCCGCCTAGAACAAACCTCAAAAGCAGTGCTCCTGGAGCTTCATCCCTACGGCTTTTCCGCTACAACTATGGCCTTTGAAACAATTATTAGTGGTGTTTGGAATTAATTTACTTGGCTTATTTTGTTTATAGCTTTTTATTTATTCATGCTTCTTTTTCTTTTAATATATATGTCTTTTGACCGTGCCTTATCTTCTGGGGAAAAGCTTCTGAAATCGGTCCTGACCAGTCCCTGTCACTGGGGAGAAACTGTCCCATGCACTCTATGGTTTCTCAGTGCAGATTCCAAGGACAGGCTTTTCCCCTCCCTCCCTTCTAGGGTCAGGGAGGTTAGCAGAGAGAGAGAGAAAGAGAGATGAGAGAGAGAGAGAGAGAGAGAGAGAGAGAGAGAGAGAGAGAGAGGCAGGCCCTGAGCCCTCTCCTATTGTTTTCCTCTTCAGAAACAGGCCATGAGGGGCGGGGGTAGCTCAGTGGTAGAAACTTTGCTTAGCATGCATGTAGCCCTAAATCCCAGTACTGCAAAAATATAAAACTTAGGTTGCTTTAAGCAAAGCATAGCTAGACTTGGGCATTCAAAGATTAGTGTTGTTTTTAAACATGTATTTGTTTTGCTTACATATATGTATGTGTGCTACTTGGTGCCCACAGAGGCCAGAAGAGGGTGTCAGATCCCCTGGAACTGGAGTTACAGAGAGCTGTGAGCTGCCATGTGGGTGCTGGGATTTGAACCTGGGTCTTCTGGAAGAGAAGCCAGCTCTTAACTGTTGAGCCATCTCTCTAGCCCCTCAAGGATTGGATTTTTATGGACATATCTCCATCCCCTAGTTGTTAGGAGTGGGCAGGAACATTTGATCGGTGTGAAGCGCAATAGGGGAAACAAACCTGGCTGAACCTCAGAGAGTATTCTGGTTTGAAAGGCCACCCACTCTGATCAAATCAGTTGAGATTAAGAAGCCAAAAAAGAAAAAAAAAGCAGCAAGTCAATAAATGCTTAAAGATATTAGGTAAAGGCATCGTTAATGCATGGTCAGAAGCAAACATTTTAGCTATACCCCAATCCCCCTCTACCAGGGAAGACAAGGAGGACAGAGGGTCACAGCTTGAGTCCTGCAGATGGACAGAATAGTGCCAGCTGTCTTAGTGAATAAGTCAGAGCCATCATTTCAAAGCTCTGCAAGCAAGGGGTTTATACTCCTAAAGGCAGAGAGCAAAGCCACACCAGGATCCAGTGTAACCATGACCCATGCATTCCTTCAGTTTTGAACCCTCTGCGAGCACACCTTCATCCTGCAGTGACTCCCCTATGCCCACTGAACCCTATGATGGATGGGGAGACAGCAGCTGCAGAATGCATAGATGGGCACAAAGGATAAGGCCTGACTTCATGATACAGTGACTACATTTGCAAGCTGCTGGCAGCGCTGCCCTAGTTCCGCTTCTGCTGGGGATGGAAGCTGGGGCTTATTCAAAGGGCACTTAGTTTCTGTTTTACCTCTGCCAGGGCAGGCGCAGGAGTACACGGGGCAGGGGGCTGTAAATACAAATCTGTGTACCTAAACTCCTACTGGGAAGCGACTTTACAATCCTGCTCACCCTTCTTGACTAGAGTATTTATGTTCTGTAGATGCTGTCACCTTTGGGACACTGCTGGGACCAGTCCAAAGCTTTGGTTGAGAAGAAGAGAAAGGGCAGCTGGGCTAGAGGATTGACTTACTATGGCAACTGGTTGCAGGTATGGCAGCCTGCTGGGTTACAGGGGTGTCCTGGGTGAGCTCTTTCTATTTGTGTTGGGACCACCACAGGAATGAATATGGCTACTAAATGGCAGCTCCTTCTCTTCTGAGTGGCATTACCATAGTCACTACCCAAGTTCCTCCTACCTGTGAACCAGAGAACCAGTACAGCCAGGCCACACTGGAGAGTCATTATCCAGTCCTGCAGTGGTGGCTGCCACCCATCTGAGCTATCTGTGCTGGGTCAGTATTGCAGTCCCAGGACAGAGATGTCAGGCTGGAGGGTCACACCTGCCATCTCAGCTTGTTCTCTCAGTCCTAGACTGTAGATCCTGGGGTTCGCCGCCCTCTGCACTTGCTTAGCTTTTGTCTGCTTCTCTTGTCCCAGCTGCTCTATTCAGCAGCCCTCCTTGACGATCTGCCCTCCCTGCGTGGAGGCCTTTGGAGGCCTCTGCTAAGGCAAGTAGTCAAAGGCCAGCCCAGCCCGTGCTTTATCTTATCGGCTCATCTCAACATCCTGCTTCTCCAGGCTTGCTCAACAACAACAAAGGTGGGGGGGGGGAGCGGTCCTGTACCCATGGCTCCCTGCAGCCCCCAACACAAAAGGGAGGCGACAAAGACATTTTCCACGATGGCAGGTGTTGGTGTCAGATTCCGCCCAGAGTGTACCGGCAGAAGAAAGGCAGGCAGAGCAGGGCTCCACAGGCAGCACAGACATGTAGGGGCAGGAGAGTGGCAGGGCCCCTTGGGAGAAGACAGGAGGCAGGCAAGGCTGAGGCCCAAGGAGCTAAGTGGGCATGAAGTGTTAGTCAACCGATACCCCTCCCCAAAAGCAGGGTTTACCGTGTGCATGGGTGTGTGTGTGGGGACACCAAAGTGTTAGTCTTACCTTGCTCAAGTATAATGAGACAGCTCTGTACTTTAATCTGAAGAGAGAGAAGATAAAAATCCAGTGAATGGAAGGACAGCACCTTTGCAGCAGCTTCAGTTTGATAATGGACTCACTGCTGAGAAGACGTGTTTATCCCAGCTCCCCCTGTTCCTAAAGCCTTGTGCATCATTCCCGAACGCTCACTTGAATACCCACTTCATGGGACCAAATACCAGTCGGCGCTGTATTTACAAATGAGTCCCCAGAAGCATACAGAACTGAGGGAAGATCTCAGCTTCCCATTCCTTATGACACCTTGCGCACCATCTTACTCCCCGTGTTTTCCACAGTTACATGCACACTATTTTTGCTTCCAGAAAGCAGCTTTCTACCCCAACTGCATGTCCCCCTCACAACTCTACTGAATTCCAAACAGCTCGATGCCTAACAAATCTGGACATTTAGCAGCAACACAAATCGTTGTATACACTGCCACAACTACAAACTCAGACTTTCTGTTGATCCCATCTGCCAAGGTTGGCACGGTGACCAGAGATTTTCTAAAACCATTCAGACACTCTCTTTCCTATGTCTCTCTGAAGAAAGTGTGTGTACTTCCATGAAGTTGTATTCTCCAATCTATTGATGAAAATTCGGCCTCCTGATAGAGCACTTGGGGTGGGAAGTCAGGATCCATGACCAGCCCTGGATGACCAAATGGCACTTCCTTGTCCTACTATGAACTTGGGTCCTTCTCCACGTGTGGGCATAAGAAGCTCTATCCAGGCTGACAGTGGGTAACAGATGATAATGTAATTATCTAGATTTCTCCCAGTATGTCATTCTGCAAGGCTCCATTTCATCTAACGGAAGACCCACATACTCCTGTGTGCATGGGTCTACCTCAGGCTCCTGATGCTCTATGTGAGAAAAGGCTTTTTATGAAGGGGCTCCTTGATCTCACTCTCCTGCAGCCCCCTTGGCCCTGGGTACGCTATGCATACAGGCCCTTGATTGGTGGAAACCCGGAAAGCAGATGGCGCACTAACAATGGGGGACTTGTTTGTAATTGCTGATGAGGACCGGTTTGCTCCTCTCCTGATGGTCCCCAGACACAGCCTGGTGTGGTGTGCCGGCCCACAAAGAATATTTCAGTAACTGCCAGTCCATGGTTGAGTTAAGGAGATGCATAGCAGAGGCAGTTGGAGGCTGCCTTAATTATTCCATAGGGCTCAGACGTCACCTGCTCTTGACATCTAGGCAGTACTCTTGAAGGTTGAGGTTCCAGTTGCTGGGGCCAGGGAGCAGATTCCTCTCAGTACAACCCCAGGGGTTAGCACAGAGCATCAGCTACCCCGCACACTATTCAAAGAGCCTAGAAGAGAGGACACTGAGCTTGGAGATGAGGGATGAGAAGAGACGGGGAGGCACATGATGCCTGGCAGGGAAGAGGCACAAAGCATGCCCATCTTTCTTTTCATCCACTGGACACCAGACGTGTTCTGAGTATCATTACAGGCTGCAGCAATAGATACAGCAAACAAAACCCTCCTTGCTTTGGGGGCCGTAGTGGATGGCGGGGGGAGGTAGAGCACACAAATACACAGACACACATACATTCTGTGGTATCTGAAGTAAGGGGCCAAGTTAAGAAACAAGGGTCTTGAGAGGTTCCATGGTGACTGAGGACATTGTACTGCAGGATTACAGTGTATCTAGAATAAGAAGGCATGTTTGGACATTAGTGGTACAGGGGAATCAGCAGCCAGCTCCTTTCCATGTAGGAGCAGCTGGAGAGACTCCTGGGGAGACCCTGTCACAATCTAACTCAGACACCAAATGGCTTAAGTTTTGACCAATTGGCAACTCATACACAAAAGTTTAAGCCTAGAGAATTCAGAGGACATTTTTAAAGAAGTGTTTTACTTTTTGGATGTTGTGTGACTTCTTTGATATTGTGGATACCAACAAGGACTTTATTTTTGAATTCACGGAATAACAAACATGGCTGGAGATTTGCATTCTCTGCAGCTCTGCCTAGCGATGCAATCTGAGAATCGTGGGTCTTTATAGGTTTGTTTCCTCCAGCGGCAAAGGAGTGGAGTCTGAAGAAAGCTTCTTATCTCTGAGGAAAGCCTGCTGTCCAGCTCTGCCACCTGGGGTAAATTTGGGCCAGGGCAGACAAGAAATGTGGCTGCCTCTCCCCCACATCCTTGTTACTGAACAGTTAGTGTGGAAATGATGAACTGGTTCAAGATAATTAGGAAAAAGAACGATTTCAAGCATTGGCATGGGCGAGGAAGAAAGACTGCACTGGGGTTCCAGCTTTAGGCAAGTGCTAACTATTCTCTCAGCAGGAAGGCAGGCAGAGGGGCTCAGAGAGCTGACGGGTTATTCAGACCCCTTGGAATGGCTCTGAGGAGGGGAACAGGTGCAGGCAGTGGATGGGAAAGCCTGCACACGCAACTCAACACTGGCAACCCAAGACCAGTGGGGATTTGCCAGCCTAATTAACATCTCCAAATGGCCAAGGATGGCTTCCAGTATTTCCAATCCAGCAGCAGAGGCTATGTTCTGGCTCCAGCCCTGGCACTGGGCTTGGCGTCCACTGCTTGGTTGTTGGTCTTGCCCATCAACTTTGGTTCTGAAGCAGAAAGCCAGGACAGCTGGACCAACAAGCATGGAGGGAAGAAAGCACCCGTATTGTGTACTGTTTGCAGGCACACTTGTGTAGGGCCTTAGCGCACAGTTGGGATATTAAGAAAAAATGTTGCTGGCATTTTTCCTTTGGGGCAACTATTATGTGAATTTAGGAGATATGACTAAGTTATACACTTAAAAAATTAATGGTTCAGTGCCAACTTACTGGTTAGAGAGTGTAGAGAAAGGTGTCCAGGCTTTTCAATATCTCAAAGTACATGGACAGCAAGGCTGCACTGTAGCCGTAAGGGAGGCTACTGGTCTTCTCAACCTGTCTCTACAGTGCATGGCTATTAGAGCAGTGCTGTTCTCAATAGCCCAAGTGTCCATCAACTGATGAATGAACTGTTTGACAACTTTAAAAGCCTTCAATAAGGAGGAAGAATCATTCTTTTAGGGCATAGACACTGGTAGATTTCCCATGCTTCAGTGAATGGTCCTATATCCATGTACATATGAGCATCACTAGTTGGGTTTAGTGGGATATAAAAGGAAGACATGATTTGGAAGGCAGGAGTCAGGGTGGGTATAATATTTCAATGTACACAAAAATGAAATTATCAAAGCATGAACATGCCGATAAAATATGTTTAAAAAACACAATCAATACTGTAGCATGAATAAACTTTGAAAACATGCTAGGTGAAAAAAGACAAGTATTGTCTAGTTCCATGTATACGAAATGTCCAGGGTAGGTAGACACATAGAAAGGGTGGTGGATCAGTGGCTTCTCAGGACTGGGGGTGGGGTTTGTGGAAGGAATAAAGATTGATTATGTATAGTTTTTATTTTATTTCTAGGGAAAATGAAGCATTCTCAAGTTAGACCATGGAGATAGTTGTACAATCTATGAAAATACTAAAAGCATTAAATATATACTTTTTGGATGATTGGCATGATATGCTAATAATATCTCAATATAACCTTTTTTTCTTAAAGTTTTCTTTTTCCTCTGTAGTGATGGAGAATCAAGCCAGGGCCTTGTGCATGGTGTGATGGGGTAGCTTTGTTAACCAATTATCTTCAAGAGGTGGGACCAAGTTAGGGCATGGCTTTCTGGGACCAGGTGCTCCCTCTCTGTGGTTCCCCTGCAGCACAGCTGAGCTTGGACTTCTCATTCCTATTTTGTGAGTTTTTACTTTATAATAAATAAAAATATAATTGTTTTATCTTTTAGCTAGCCTGGTTATTTCCTGAATCAAGCTAACTTCTACAGTGGTGGTCAAGTATTTACAATTGAGTTATATTCCCTCCCCATCTCAACTTTGAAAGTGGTCTGAAAAATATTCTATACTCACCATTTCAAAAGCAAAACAAGAATGACTTCAAGATTTAGGGGAAAAAAATCTCCTGTGGGCCCAGGAAGGAGGGCAGGAAGGATGGGCCATGTGGGGGTCACCAATACCTCCTTAGCTGAACCTATCTTAACTTCACACCACCGTCAAAGCAAGCACACTTCCTGAAGGTGCACAGTACTCCTAGTGACCAAGGCTGACTGGAAAATGTCCTGTAACTTGAGTTCAGCTCTCTTCAAACAACCTGAGAGTGGCCCATATAGGAAGCAAGTGTTCTGCCTCTGGACTTCCGGGGCTTGATATGTCTGTCACTCACAACTGTATTTTTGAATCCCCTGATAAGCAGCTGGCTTAAAATAAAGTAGCAGTTAGGTCTGAGGACTCTTCTGAGGGGACTGTGAGTTCTAGTGTGTTCTCAAGTATTCAAGGAAACATCAGAGCAGTGACGAGACTCCTCGGTAGTTTTATTGATAGAAATAGTCTGTTTGGGGCTGGGAATGGGATTATGGCCCTGTGATGGATCACTTATTCAAAGTATATGAGTCTTTAGACTCAACCCTCAGCACCCAAACAAACACGCCTGTTGTCTTTAGACAATCAGGAGGCAGTGTGGGCCCAAGAGCAAGGCTTTCTCTACCAGAGCTCTTACCATGTACTCCACTCACGTTTGGAGCAGACAATAATGCAGTTCATGTTAGTTACATTTCTCAGTTGTCTGGGCCAAAGTAGGAGAGCATTTACCACTTACACCACAACTTGACCAGGACATAAATCCAACAAATTAGTTCTTTCTGACTTTGAGGAAAATGTTTTGCTTTTGACACAATGAAATGATTTCCCTGTTACCTGGCTGTTTACTACTGTGCATTTGTTCCGACACAACGGGCACCCAAAAGGCAGGCACCCTGAGTGGGTCTGACAAAGAGTCCCGTCTAGGACAAAAAGACCTTAGTGCTAAGCCCAGATCTTGACATGACCAGCCAGGCATGGTCCTTCACCTGCCAAGGAGATAAGCCTTCCAAACAAGGGTAGATGGTAGGGAGACTGCACAGAAATGGCTGCTATAAACAGCAACTGAAGTATATATGGCATGCCCTGGAGACCTTTACCTGTCGTTTTGAGAAAGGGTCTTGGGGGCATTCCCAAGGCTGGCCCTGACCACCCGGGCTCAAGGGATCCTCTCATTCAGGCTAGCAGAGCTTCTTGAGTGAGACATGACTGCAGGAATTTTGGCCATACATCCTTGTTCTTCTGGGTTACCCAGTCATTGGTTTTCTCTGTGTTGGCCATAGCTATTTATGTAACTCTTCAAGGCCAGAGTGAGGTGAATGATTTCAGATCATAGACCTGCCTGTCTCAGGCTCACCTTCCTCTACCTGCAGCACCTTCCCATATAAAGACAGGTGCTGCCAAATTCCTTCCACCTGGGTACCCAAAGTGCAGGATTCTATTCCATGGTACTGTGGTGAGGAACACAGTGCAGCCATAGCAAATTTTCAGGAGGGATGCCTGCACTAATCACAGGATCACAGGCCTGCTGTGTGCCAGGTGAAGATAGAGTGAATGAGGTCTTATCTAACTTACCCTTGCTTCCAATGTACAGTTTCTCCATGGAAGCCAGACTGAGCCTTTCAATCTTTGATCATATCTTGTCATCCTGCCTCTCCACTAGCTGTCTGTCTCACTAGATAGCAGTCCCAAGTCTTCCCTGTACCTGTAGGGTGTCTCTGACCTTTTGAATCTCCATTCACTGCTGGCTTTATTCTTCCCAGCCCAGCCCCTCACTGCCTCCTCAAGTGTCAAGACTCCTACCAGTGAGGGTTTCCCCCTGGCTACTCTCTGCCTGGCTTCCACATGGGGCCCATTCCTCCACCTCCTTCCAGAGTTTACATCAGTGCTGCCTTCCCAGTGAGGTCTTTGCTGACCTGTTTAAATGTGCACTTCCACACTGCCATAGTTTTTTTCTCAGCACATCCCCTCACCCACCCACCTGCCAGCTTTTCTAGCACTGAGGAGCTCCTTTGTTCTCCCCTATCTGGGAGGCAGCCTCAAGGAAAGCAGAGCCTCTTCTGCTTTGCCCACTTCTAGGCCTCTCCAACTAAGTCCTTAGGACACTCACGGGTGTGGAGTGACTATCTGAAGACCCTACCCTGTGGGGTTTGTGAGATGCTCTGGGGAATGATGCTGTTGGTCTACCAACTGGTTGAGCTGCAAGAGAGGTATGGGTATCACCAGGATACTAGGCTGGCCAGAATTTCAGCACCTCATTGTGGCCTCCAGCAGGTGTATGTATGGGGTGGGGGGGGTACAAGAAGGTGGAGGTCATCTGGGATTTTATCATTTTATAACCTTTAAGTGGCAAGAAAATAGGCTTTTTGTTATTCTTTCTCTGCCATAATGCTGTGAACCCTCTTCTGTGCCAAAAATTCAATGCTGGCCATTTTATTGCTATAAGTCTTTCTCCTTCCCTCCTTCTCTCCCTCCCATCTATCCATCCTCCTGCAATACTGACTGGCATGTTTCCCATCTTCAAAACATTTTTTTCCATTTAGTCTTTTGTGTAGCTTTAAGAGAAAATTCACAGGCCTCCCCCCACCCCGCCCTGGACGTTACCCTGAGCACCCCTGAAAAGGATAGCATAAAACATTCCTTCTATCCAACAGGAGACACCAATGCCAGCACAAGAGCTTCATTTGGCCTTGCTTTAGTTTGCTCTTTGCTAAGTGGAAATCTGAGCAAAATCACTGAATCTTCCAGGAAGCCCCAGCTGCTAAGGCTGCACATGGACCACCTGCGAGGCCAGATTGACGTGAATGCCACAATTGCCATTCAAAGAATGTGAACCTGGGTGTCCCAAACCCTGGGCTTGTCTTGGTCAAACTCTAAAGGCTATTTTGAATAAGCTTTAATAAAGATTCATTTCCAAAACTCTGCATGAGAAAGATTCTTGGTACCTGCTGGCCATCCCTTGGTAACTGTTTCAGTGTCCCCTGAGTCATAATTAGCAGTTAGGCGGGAAAGAGATGCCACCTGCACATAAAACCCTGGAAGGCCAGGAAAGCCGGATTGACTGACTACAGTATCTTACAGGAGAGAGACACTTGGAGGTGCTTCCACCGTGCCTCCAACAGTTTCTAGACAACTCTAATATGTCAGTTCCCTTCCCATTCTCAGAAGCTGTGGACTCAAGTCTGATCACTGGCCAGGGTCAGGACGGACCACGAGTCTGCATTCTCTTGGCTCTTCCTTCATTTGCTCATCCATCCTGGTCTTGCAGAAGGGCTTTTAGTTTTCAGGCATCCTAGGTCTTGGCCGATGTTGCAAAGGCAAAAACTGGATACTTAACGGGTGGTGGAGGACACAGGAGGCAAGCCCCTGTTCCATAAGACCATAAGACAGATGGCACTCCATCTCAGGGGAGTCTCAGCGTAAGTGGCCCAAGTCACTGGCGAGCAAGGCCATTTTCACTTGCAGTCACATTCTGCTATAACTAATCTAGGGTCACCCTCCCCCGCCTTTGGATACAGATCCTTCATGAACATATTTCTCCCTTAATACTTCATTCTCCACAAAGGAAGAGACACAGGCCTTCTAAAGGTTCCCAGAACCTGTGTGTATCCTTAAATACTCTTCACAGGTCTGCTCAGTGGAGCAGCCTGTGGAAGGCAGAGCCATGTCAGAGATGTCACATTTGACAGGCCACAGCATCACTTTCTAGCTGACCAAATGGAAAAATATGTCTCACCTCTGCTTGTCTCCCAGAGCAACAGCAGGAGAGTAACAGAGTGTTAAAAGGATATAGGGATGAATAAGCACAAAGCAAAGTGTGGTGCCAACCAGAGCTATAGAGAGTTCTCTCTAAAACCCTCAGCACCACTTACAAAAGCACCCAGAATCAAGTTTCAGTTATTCAGAACTGCACTATCCAGCCTGGGGATTAACCTGACTCCTGGCTTCCCCCTTCTCCCCACACCAGGCTTTGACCATATTGCTTGTCACTGACCCACTTTTCCTAAGAGATCGAGAATGGCGAAGGCAGGTAAAATGTAATTATAGGTGTTTGTTTTGCATATTGCATCAGACCCAACACATCTGTGATCTAGAGACACACCTGTACCACTTAAAGCAACAGCCTGACTTCTTTCTTCCCTGCTTACTATTTTATTCCTGCCACATGTATTATAAGAAAGAGATGACATGCATTATTCTTTAAAGAATTTATAACCCACTTTGGATAAATGCTTACATGTGCTCATGTGTGCTTGCACATACGCACACACACTACAGAGTTATGTGTGCTAAAAAAAATCGAGACAGAAATGCAGATGCTCCTATACTTGTAAGAGTTACATAAATCCATTGTAAATTGATCACACTGAAAATCCATTGGTTTTGCGGAGGAGCCAAGCTGGGTCTGGGTGGTGAGATTAAGAGTGGCTAGGAAACTTTCTATCAGTATCTTCTCACCTTCAAGAATACATCTATAAATTACAAGACAAAAGTAAAAGGGTCAGCACTGAGCTGGCTGTGTGGAAGGGATCTAGGCTAGGGCCAGATGGGATTTTTGGGATGAGGGTAGTTATCTATCTGACGAATACATAACATTTTGACCAGGGACAGCCAACTGCGATGAGGGTATAACTTGGGTTGGTTGTGAGCTCTTGAGTAGACATGACATAAGAGAATGTATGTTTAAGGAAAATTTCTGGTTCTCTATATGTAATTCTCAAATTTAATTCTGGGTTTTAATTTCAACAGCAAACCGCTACTGCTTGATTTATGGAACCATCAGCACAAGGTAGACACTGGGATGGCATGCTTATGTGTGAAATGAGAAGTAAGGGTTATGTTTTCCAACTTGTATGCAATCTTTGGTTGTTCATTCATGATTTGTGCTTCAGCTTAGTCAAAACTATTAAGGAGAGGCTACACCTGATATTTCTGAAGATTTCTCTACCTCCACATTTTATGATGTTCTTTCCTAGGCTATGATAGGTTTCCCTATAGGCTAGCTAGGTTTCCCTAGGCTATGATAAAATTAAATATCTAAGAAGTATAAACTGTGCTATCAATCTAAGCCTTACTAAGACCATTTTAACAGGGATAGAGGAAAGGAGAAGGAGAAAAATAATGAATACTGACTGAATGAATATACAGGGGGATTACCCTTTCAATCAACATTAAAGGGTTGGCAGATCAAGATTGGGGTTTACCTGCTTCTGGAGGCTAACTTATTAACTGCCCAGTAGAATATTCCTTCCAGTATCTGTATGTAGAATGATAAGCCTGCAAGATGCTGGTATAATGAACACACATGCATGGAAGCTGGTGGAGCTTCACCCCCTTAGGGCACAACCAGTGACCTACAGAACTAGCACAGCATCTACATGCCAGGTTCCCTTTGGGGCTGGGGTGCGACAGAATGTGCTGTCTGCAGCTTTGTGGATTTATTTCATTAGCTGCCATCAAGTGGCCCTGATAGCACCAGGTAAGCGTCTATAAGTATAATGTCTAAAGTTGTAATGAACAGCAGAAAAGAAAGACAAAAGTCTATTATATAAAACAGATGAACACAATACTCCTTTCCAAGGGGCCATCTAGGCACACATCTGAGAAAGAGGAAAGTTTGCAGCTTTGGATGGTGACAGCATCTTAAGACTGGCCCAGACTAATCTGGTTTAAGCCCCAAATATGACCTACATTCAAGCAACAAATAGTGGATCAAAATCAGGGTGACACATTTCTCTCACTTGCTTTTTATCCTGGAGCCTTTACAACCTACCTGTCATGAAGGAGAAAGTACTGCTGGCTGGGTCCTGGAGTAATCAAGGGCTGTGTTTTTGAGGCTAACAAATAAACAAAGACCTGTGCTCCCTCTGCTGGCCCTCCACAGCAATATTGAAGTGGGCAGGAGTCACAAACAGTGTTGGCATCTCAAACAAACACTAGTCAATCCAGAGATACTGAGAACAAATCTCCTTGAACTTGGTTTTAGACATTTCTCAAGATAAAAACATACTCTTACCAACTTCTGACCAAGGCACCAATTCTGAAAGTTGGATATTACAAGAGTAATACCTGCTGTATGTCAATTGACAAATGGCTAGCTGTGACCACAATAGTCATTTTTGGATTCATTTATCAACAGACATAAGTGGATTCCTCCAAGATTTTAAGGTCCAGACACAATCTTTAGAGTAGGTCCAGGAAACAAAACAAGACAAACAAAAACCCAAAACAAAACACCCCAAAAAACAACAAAAAACAAACATGCAAACAATAACAACAACACACTAACAAGGAAACCCCTATGCAAGCCCAAACAAGTTTCTTTCCCCCTTTTTGTTCAGTAAGAGCAGCTCCCAAAGGTAAAGATTTACACTACATCCCTTTGGATAATGTCAAACATCAGACTGGATTCTCCAAGTCATTAGCATGCAGAAGAATGACCTCATGGTGAACAGATGCACTTGGCTGTGAGCTGCAGTGATTACATCAGTCCCTCCCCAGCACTCGAGGGTGCCCATTCCTGTTAACCCTTTACAGGCCTCTCTGCTGGTCCCCTTCTTTGAGAACATGAAAACACAAACTTAGTCCTCTATTACCACAGCTGTGTGGGTTAAAAGAATATAAATATGCATGCATAAAACATATAGATGTTAATATTGGCTATCTTTTAGATTATTTACTGTTTGTCAGTAAGGGAAGGAACCAAAAGGCAAACCACAGGCCAGGTTAGGTAAAAAAAAAAAAAAAAAGGCATCCAAATACCATTCATACAGAATATTATTAGTGCAAGCAATAGATGCAACAGATACAAGGGGCTCCTTTAAAATTGCATTTCTAATTGGGAGATGAATCCTCTTTGAAAAGTCCTTGTCAGAAGTTGAACTCATATATTAGACCTGTGCCCCTATTCAGAGCTCACAGTGCATCATGGACAGACGTGTACACATTTGGGTGCTCTGGCCCCTAGGGTTCCATGGCTAGCGAGTGTGGGAGGCACAGACATTTCCCATCAGTAGTGTCTCTGGCCATGCTTACCTGGCACATTTTCCTCTCTTTAGAGGTGTGCTGCCTTCTGGATGTGCTGCACTGTACAGTTCAGGTGGTTTCCTGAAAGCTAAAGTCCCTTGCTGGAGGATACAAACAAAGCCTAGGAAAATCTGTGTGTATGTATACAAGGAGCCCAAGGCCCTGCTTTGATGACACTGATGACCATAGAGGATCTGGCTAGGCCCTGTGTGCACTGTGGGAGCTTAAGCAGTTCAGGGTCAATTTTTCCAGTTGGTTTGTTGTTTGAAAGAGCAGGCTTCACCTCAGTTTCTGAGTGTAAGTTGGCAGGGCTGCGCTCATGTGGCTTTACTGTGCTTGTACCCAGAAATGAAAGTCACTGTGAATCAGTGGAAAGTGTTCCTCTCTGGGAAAGCAGAGGCAGGGGTGGGAATTCTGCAGAAGTGAAGTCTGCATATAAGCCAGGAAGTTACAGCTCTGAGGTGGGACCTGTGTATTGGGCTGATGAACCCCATCCTCACTGTACTGCCCCCACACTGAGGTTCAGATAGACTATTTTTAGTTCTGTGCAGGGCAGACAGAAGCTGTGAACTCCAGGAAATGTGAGGCTGATGTTGACTGATCTGAAAGAAGGACGAACCACGTTTATTCTGGTGTCCATATTAGGTTTCCTGCCCCATGTATAAAAGTTCTAATACCTGCCCTGACGAGTTGTCAGAAATTTTGTTAAGTATTTTTTTTAAAGACATTCTCCAAAAAACCCATTAACCACCCTCCCACAAATGCTCCTATAGTCTCACTTAAGCTGTTACTAGGAACTGAATCTGAACTGGTTTGAATAATGGTGAACTTTATTTATACGGAGAGTAAAATATACATAGAAAATAACACCTGTCATTGTCTCAACAACATCGATCATCATCAACCTTAAAAATAAAAGTTAAGAAATTTAAATATTTAGCTATTATTTCATATTTTTCTTTTATTCTTAAGAAATCAGATTTTTTTCTTTAAAGTTGAAAACAAAAACAAAAGCCTGCACTGGGAAACCGGTCCCAGGGCCTGCAGAGGATGAGAAGGGCGTGAATGGAGCACTGCAGTCAGCATCAGCTTCCTTGTGTTCTTTCATGAAAAATCACACAACTTTAAACCTCTAGCAGACTGGGTACGAAATCTTCATTTCCCTCGAAACAGATTTTTTTTTTTTTGTCTTAGACAGAATGCTGGCAGAGTGTATAAAAGAATTCAACTCACAGCTGTTCTACTTTTTTAATGCAGGAAACATTAATCAAAGCTTTAAGTTATAAGCCTTCCTCATGTTGCTCAGTATCCCAGTTCAACAAAGATCAATAGAGGCCATCCCTGTGTTTCTCTCGCCTCACCAGGAAGCAGAGGCGTGATTATGTAAATGGGGCTCCGCACCTCGGCCAGCTTGCTTATCTCCCAAGCCTTCTGCCTGCTGCTCCTGGCTCCCCATGCAAGTGCCTGCCTCTCTCTCTTATCTCCCAACAAAGCTCCAAGAGGCACGGACTGAAGCCAGCGATGTTAAACAATGACGCATGGCTGATTTTATTTGTAAGTGATTTATTTCACTGAATTTGATTTTTTTCACTTTGTGTGTAAGATATTTGTTAACAAGTCAGCACAGGAGAAGCAAGGCTGTGCTCAGAAGCAATTAGCACGGGCTAGAAATCTATTAAGCATCCTTACAGCTATGCTGAACCAGGGAGGGTGAAAGAAGCCCTTGTTGAGAATTTCAACATGTGGAGACTAAATAGCCACCTACTCTCTGACAGGCAATTCATCTGTAACAACATGCAAAAATGCACAAGTAATAATTTTATTCTTTGACAAAAAAATCCCATATCAAAATACCAACAATTTAATAATCATGCCAATAATTTAAGTGGCAGTACGTATTTTTTCAAACTGACAATATTATATAAAGATAGTGTGTGTCTAAAAATGAGGAAATCCATGAAAAATTCTGCAGTTCCACTGGCCTACTAAATGAAAACCATTATAAGCTACTTTCTAAAGGCTCCACACCAGGTGCTGCTCTGGTTGGTGGCTTGTCCGCATGACACCAACCACTCCAGAGAGCAGCGTGCACGCGGCACTCTGTAATGATGGGCCTGGGGACACTGTCCTTCCATGTCTCCGGCATTAATCCCTGACCCTCGTATCTCAGCGGCATAATCCCCATTTAGCATTAGTAGCAACGGCTTCAACTGTGAGAACTCTTTTTTTGATAAGTACGCAGTGATTTGGGCATCGCTTTTAAACAACATATTCCCAGCTCAGCAAGAAACCCACACTCCTGAATGAACTGGAGCACATTATTGAGAAAAAGTTCATTAACCTTGCTAGATTCGAGGGTTAACAGGATAGCTGAAGAAAGGGACACAGCGAACAGCTCGGATACAAAACAAATTAAAATGAATGTCATCATTCCTTTTGAAATTCATTAGTTGATTCAGAGGGTGAATGTTCTTCTTAAATTTGCAAGCATTTATCTGTGAAAAACAGGTGTACATCTGCTACTCAAATGCATCTTAAGCGGGAGGGAGGAGAATAAAGTAGACACTCACCCGTTCCACTGAGAGAGTAGCTGGGAGAGGGAGAAAAGACTTGAGCTGCGAAATCCTCAAATGTCATGACTTCCCGGTGGTTCTGAATTATCGCTTCCAGATACAGAGCTCGCTCTTCGTAGCTGCAGTGATTGGTTAAGGAGACAAACGCACGTGCAAATGGCATGCGGAGTGACGGGCAATTTGTTCTAAATGCAGTTAGTTACTAGGCCTTCCCCATTTTGTGTGAAAACCTATCTTGGAAACTCTTTAGCTTTCTGCCAGAGTGTTAGATATTTATCACACATAATAGTGAGATGCTAGTTTTAGGGCCTAGATTTCTTTTGGGCTTCAACTATATCCAACAGTAATATCATTAAAAAATACGTGCACCAAAAGTTACAGGATTATTTCAAAGCACTACATTATCTCTAAGGCTGACTTAAACAAGAACAAGAGAGGTGGGTGACTGTGACAACGTTGCGGTGGCATGATGTGGCAGCCTTCGTCTTCACTCTCCAACTGGGCCAGTGAGAACTCTCAGCCTAACAACACAGGGAACTGATATTGTAAGAGCTGGCTACATCTTTCAACAAAAGTAAGAAAACGAACGTTATTAGAAAGAGAAGGCTGGAACCATATTCTGCAAGGGCATCATAGCCTCTGGCCAGGGTAAGGAATGAGTATTAGAAAATAAGAATGGATGTGGAGGGTGTAGCAAATGCTGTACAATACAATTGCAAAAAAAGAAAGAAAGAAAGAAAGAAAGGAAAAGAGAGAGAAACCATTGCCTTCTAATTAAAGCTGCAGCCTGGAACACACAACATTCAAATGTGTAATCAAAAACCAGTCACCAATAAAACTTACAAGCGTAACACGCTGAAGCAACTTTCCAGCTGTCTTAATAGGACCCCTGCGTGTGGCAGCCTTTCACAGGGCAGAAAGCAAATCTTCCCCTTTGTGTGAGCTTCTGTTTCCTCTGAAGGTGAATCATGCACTCCCAATAACAGGAAACGTCAGAATGATCTGACAATGAATGGAGGTGCTGCACATGTAACTTTAGGAATTAACACTCGGGGAAGCTGGCATGATGTCTCATTTCCCCCTTCCTCATTATTGATGCAAAAGTTAAAGGATGTGTTTTGAGTATTTTGAAAATTGTGCCATTTCTTCATGACCACAAAACCCAGGGAAGGCAGATTCCTATTGGTTTGTTATCTGGGGCTGCTAAGAAAAAAACATGATTCTGTATATACTAGTAACAATCCATGTATCTTAAAACAATCTTTTTAAGTTGTTCACTTGGAAAATTTAAGCTGGGAACAATTACACATCTTGTTTTTAAACTAGGGACACTCTTCTATTTTCTTTTGGCAAGGCCTTGGTGCTGATTTCTGGATGTCGGCTCGCTCTCCCCATTCCTTTATATCTTCGGGGAATGGTGTCACACTGGGAGGGGACAAGAGTCATTCTGGAACAGTGCTGAATTACCTGGTAGCCACGTGTGACTATCAAAATTGAAATGTTCATTGACTGAAATGCAAAAGGAACAACTGCACTTCTCTGCCCCACTCCATATATTTCAAGCATCCAATAGTCACAAGAGCTGGGGGGTTACTAAGCAGACACAGGACGTGTGTACAACGGTAGAAAGTAATATCAGGATCTGCTTCGTGCTAGAAGTTCCCTTTAAGCTTGCTCCACACAACTCTTTTTTAAAAAAAATAAAGAAAATCTATTGGAAGCTTGAAGTGGCCCTTCTGAAGATTTATGATTTTTTTTCTATGGATGGTCACAACAGCCTCAGGCCTGGGCAGCATGCTCCAGAGCTGGCTCCTGGGCCGTGGGTTGAACTCCTGGTGACTTGCCTTAATGAACAGGCTGCCAAACTTCCTCAGTGAGAGGCGCCTGCTCAGGCCCAATTCTAGAGGGATCCACTAATGCCATTCACGTCTCATTATGAGCATGCTCATTCTGCACAGCACTTGGCTGTCACCGCAGAGCGGCCCTCCGTGTATGGCCCCAGCGAGCCACTGGTCCGGGGAACAGCAGGACGTTAGGCCTGAGTGGCCGTCTGGCGAACAGGCCCTCTCACACTAAGCTGGCACGTGCTGGCCCAGCAGGGGCTGAGCCAGGCGTGACAAATTACTCAAAGAGCTGAGCTAAACTTATGGCTGACAACCACCTGAGCCTTCAGACTGCTGTGGCCCACTGTCAATGCTCAATTCACGGCTCCCCCCTTTCAGTACAGGCTGCTTGTGGGCCTGGCTTAGAGCAGACATGTCCCTCTAAAGACCTGTCACACTCTGCCTAAGTATCATCCTCTGTTTCCTGAAAGGTCCCACTGTGTCCAACACATCCCCATACAGAGCTGGGAACAACGGTGAACAACACAGAAATGTGTGTTCCCTTTGCTAGATTCTCCACGGAAGACTTCTCTGGAAAGTAACCTTGTTAATCAAACTCACAATCAAAGCTACAGGACTGCTGAACACAGATCCCAGGTGGCTGCCCATCATCTGCATCCTAGATGACACCATCCAGCTGTCAAGAGGCTGGTCCCTGTCATGACTGAGAGATCTGGGCTCTTAGGAGGAGGCCTAGCAATGCACTCGCAGGGGGCAGGCATCACGTTTTGAGATTCTCCCACTCTGTGAAGGATTATGGTCTGACTCTTGTACCACAGAGCTACAGACAATAGAGAGAACCAAAAGGGCTTCAGAACTGAATACAGAAGGAGGAAATGATGCTTCACAGAAGGTTCCCAATCTTGCCATTCAGGCCCTAGACTGTCACTGTCACACACACTCTCCATCCCTCTCAGCAGTGTTAACTGGCTTTAAACTGGGTGTTGTCATTTAGACAAACATCTATGGGGGTTGGGTAAGACTAAGAGACATCAAATGCAACTCACTTGGGTCCAAGCCAGAGCATGTTAAACACCATGACAAAGAGAAAGCAAATATGACCCCAGCTTGGACAGCACTTCGAACAGCTAAAAACACATGAATGCCCCAAACCATTTGTTTAGTAGTCTTCGCAAAAACACCCTGGTTTATTTATTTGTGTATGGTGTATATATGCATACCTGTGATGTGTATATGATTATGTGATGGTACACGCATGCATGAGAGTACATGATCCTATATGTGGACAGCAGAGGTCTTGTCAAACATCTTAATTGCTCTTAACATTAGTTTCTGAGACCTAAAACTTGCTACTTTGACTAAATTGGCTGGCCAGTGAGCCCTCAGATCTGTTTGTCTCTGTGCCCCATCAAACACTGCGATTTCAGACCCATGCTGCTGTGTCCAGCTTTTAGGTGGGCACTGGGATCTGAACTCAGGTCCTCATGTTTACACAATAAACACTTTACCCTGAAGATCAGATCCAGTACTGGATGCACTGGAACTCTGCAAGGGTGAATTGGAGCAGTGTTGTCTGACACTTATTATCCTCAGAGCTTAAAAAAACCATAACAATAATAACAATAGACATCAAAATGACTGCAAGACCATCCTCAGGCATATGCATGTGGCTGATGAGGCTCTGAGCCATAAACCCGACACCCATTTTAATACTAGGCATTGCTCTTTGCTCTTCTAAAAGCACCCAAACACAAAACTTTAATTCTGTTCTGAACGATTACATCGCTAATATGAGAAAAATACTTTCAAAGGAGCACTTTTCTCCTTGATTACTCAACCCAAAGAACTTTCAAATTGTAAGCAGAAACCCATCTTGTATTTGCATTCCTTCTCTCTCTCCTCTCTTTCAGTGAGGTCTTACAATGTAGCCTCTCTTGGCCTGGAATTAGCCATCCTCCTGCCCCTATTTGCCAACGGCTGGGACTACAGCTGCTATGCCTGGCTGTATTTGAGTATCCTTTGCAAGCTTCTCCTACTATTTCACACACAAATCTCACAAGTTATTAATACTCCACTGAGATGTCTTCAGCAGTTATAATCAATACACCTCGCAGACTCTGCTGGGAATCCAACCCTATGTTTCCAACTTTTATTATTTGATATTTTAGAACAGCAGCAATGTGAAGGAAGGTGCTGGCTTTTGGTGAAAGGCTTAGGTTTTGCTTCTGGCCCTTTTCCTCACAAGATGGGTGACAGAGATACGCTGCTCCAACTTGCAGCTTTGGTTGTCTTAGAGATAAAAGGGGGATGTGGGTGAACTGATGGAATCCTACCTAGGAATCCTCTGCCCAGGATGCCCATGGAAAAGAGGCATGGTAAATATGCATGGCCTGCTCCTGCTCCCTTAGTGTGGGCTCATAGGTTCTGTTCAAGGATGAGCTGGGAGAACCTCTGGTTAGGATCTGCAGCAACCAAACTACATTACTGATTGGAAAACGATAAATGCTTTTTGATGTAACAGTTATCCCCTGGGTCTTTATACTCACTGGTCAGTACAGATGGGGAGTCAGTGCAGTCGCATGGTTTAGTATTCCATTGACTACAGAAATAGTATGTATTTTCTAGCATCCATAAATATTCAAAATAAAAGTGAGCATCCTGGTGGAAACGGAAGGCAGTATCTATCTTTCTTTATGCACTGAAGGAGGGAGCAGGATGGATTTTTTTTATGCTAGGAGTTGTAAAAGGCACACATTTGGGTGTTAGTGGGGACAGTGACTTAAAGAAAGCAGAAAGAGATGTGCTGTGTTCAGAGCTCTGGTTCCATGAACAGAACGGCATGGCTCTGTTCTCTGTTCAGAGCTTAACAGTCAGAAAGTCATGGGTGATGCTGGCAGATGGGAACCAAAGAGCTCAGGTCAAGGATGAACAAGAATGCCACCCATAAAGTGAGGGTCCTGCTCCAGTAATAGACCCTCTAAAAAGCTATGTCTATTCATGCTACTATGCGCCAAGAATGGCAAAAAGGATTGAATCTGGAGACGGTCAAAATATTACCTGTGTACATACATGGCCTGTATGTACAATTTCAACAGATAACCTGCTTAGAAAACCTTATCTAAAACAACTGCCATTTTTAAAACCCAAATCTACCTTCATTCAAGTATTTATTCAAGTAATGTGTACTGGGGCAGGGGGGCAGGTCAGCCCAGTGGTGGAGTGCTTGTTTAGTATGAAACAGGCTCTCAATACTCGTCCTCGCAACAGATTTAGAATTCTCACTAAGTACCCAAACTGGGCTCCTAGAACTAGGGCATGAGACCCAGATGCTTCACTCTCACCAGACGGCACACTGTTTGAAAGACACATTTGTAGAATAAGGCAAGCTGTCCTTACTGTAGTGCCAGGGAGGCAAGGGCGGCAGAACAGGTCAGGAATGTCTCTGAAGAGGTGGCAGGAAACAGCTACCCAGGTGCAGGGCAGGTGACTGGAATCCAGAGTGGGAAGAGAACTGCAGAAAGTCTGGGGACGATGGAACGACTCTGGGTCTGAATGGTTTCAGGGAAGAGGGCACGGTGGCCTCATTTCAGTATTCAGTGGCCCTAGGGAGAAGTGCACAAGTAAGGAAAATCTATGCATCTCTATGTTCAACCAATGGGCTGGACAAAAGTCTCAAAAATTCACTTATTCTCTGCACACCTCAGAAAGCATATATGGGGGCACGTGGCGTACATACATTTGAGCGAAGATGAAAAAACAGAAAAGGTGGGAGGAGTTGGGGACAGAACAGCCTGATAGGGGCCAAGGGCGTCACAGTTGGGATCAGAGGCCTTGACCTAATCCTTGACACTTCTGGGTACCTGCCAGGTGGGTTCAGGTGGCCATGCCTCACTCTAAATAAATGGATGAAATTCCACAATGAGCAGAATGGGAGTAGATGTAGTCATGTTCTAAAGCCATATAGCCTTTCCATAGAGAGTCTGTTTGTCTTTCAGTAGAATGCAAATTTCAATGCTAGGACTATTTAAGATTGCAAATACATGAATCATTCAATGTAAATGTCACAGCCTGGTGACATGAAGAGGAGACTTGACTGAATAATGCAATCGCATGAAGTGGATACTCTGGAAGAGGAAATGAAACACATGGAGGTATAAGATATTAGATTAGGTCTCCAGTTCTAATGATACTCTCCTGAAGGGGGGTAGTCCGCTACACCCATATAAGAAGAAAACACCCATATAACTCAGTTTAAGAGTAATTCTGAGGAAATGATAAGAACAAATGGAAATGGAGGGAAAGCAGATTTTCTTTGGGCTATTAAATTAGACTTTTGGAGGAGGTCTGCTCTCATAGCCCCAGGCCACCAGCAAAGGAACTGAGAGCTTCCTCTCAGGATCTGAGACACTCCTAGGGTGCTGTGGCTTTGGTTCACATTTCCATTAGACGTGATCAGTCCTGCTCTTCCCCGGGGACTGGCTGGAGTGGAACACATCTTTAATCACAGCCTTTTAACCATATCTGTCTTCTCTGCTTCTCCAGGAGCACCTTGCCTCCAATAAGTGAGAAAATGCCCTGTGACACCATCAATCAGAGTCTCACAGTAGCAAAAACATAACTGACAAGAAAATTAGTCATTCAGCGAATTTCCAGTCTCAAGAAAGTGCTGTCAGATTGGGTGAGAAACGACTCAACAGGCTACTTCGCTGATGAAACCCACTGGAGAAGGGCAGGATTAGCAGGAACGATTGACACCTGATAGTTCTGGGTGTTTGTGCCAATGGCTGATTTCTGGAAGGGGAGTCATTATCACTTGGATGGTTTCTCCTTCATAGGTTTCACTCATCCCAAAGATCTACAGAGGAAGCTAAAAATGTACTTTCTACCTTAATCACAGCAATGACCACTGGGACCTTTTGTCGGCATTTCGTATCCATGAACTGTTTGTTGACTAAGTGGAAGACAATTAGAAATGTACAAGCATCTGGAAATGCCTTGAGTCCTGTTTGTGGCAAAGCACAAAAAGGAAGACGATGAAACAGGAATACATGTGGACTTTCAGCTCTACCATCAGCCTGTAAAGGGAAAAATTACTAAATAAAATACACTGTAAGTATTATCCAGTAAAACATAATTTAACTGAATTATTTAATAATTACAAGTACTGTGATCTTGAGGATTAAAAGCCATTTCCATTTAGCCTACAAATTAGTTTATATCTAGGTTAAGTCTAAGAATAAAATGAACACTAGTGACACTTGTCTGGAGCACACATGAGGTTGAGGCAGGAGGATGAAAATTCAAGACCAGCCTGGGCCACAGAGTGAATTTGAGATGCTGCCTATGAATGGCCCCTAGACACTACAGAAATCATTATTATGATCCCAAATTCTCCACAGACTTCATTGATTTTTCATTTCTGAAAGCAACTTTAGGGAAATGGTTGCTTTGGGGGGATGTTTACAAAATTTGAGCTTTAGGGCTAGAGAGATGACTCAGAGGTTAAGGGCACTGACTGTCTTCCAAAGGTCCTGAGTTCAATTCCCAGCAACCACATGGTGGCTTATAACCATCCATAATGAGATCTGGTACCCTCTTCTGGCCTGCAGGTACATGCAGGCAGAATACTGTATACATAATAAATAAATAAATCTTTTTTTTTTTAAAAAAAAAAAAAGCTGGGCAGTGGTGGCACATGCCTTTAATCCCATATTAAATCTTGGGAGGCAGAGGCAAGAGGATCTCTGTGAGTTTGAGGCCAGCCTGGTCTACAAGAGCTAGTTCTAGGACAGGCTCCAAAACTACAGAGAAACTCTTACTCAAACAACCAAAACCAAAAACAAACAACCCCCCCCCCCCCTAAAACTAAAATTTGAGTGTAAAAGTTTTTCTTCCTTCTGTGCATTTAAAAATAATAAAGGTGAGAGCTGGAGAGAAGACTCAGTGGTTAGTGACTAGCTGTTCTTCCAGGGAGCCTGGGTTTATTTCCCAGTACTTACATGGTGGCTCACAACTACCTATAACTCCAGTTCCAGGGGATCCAATATCCTCTTCTAACGGATGAGTTTTCTGGGATAATATTCATGTTAATACTGAATTATCAGATAATAAGAATAAATTCCAAGAAAACTTAGGGGTTTACCAAATAATAGTAACCTAAAACAATGAGGTGATATACCTATGAAGGTCGCCAAGTGACCTTCAGCACACTCAGACAGTGCAGGGTGGTGTGCAGGGGTGTTTTTAACACCCGGCAGATAAATGGAGCTGCTGATCTGTCCCCCAAACTGAAACACATTACAGAGTCACCAGAGCAAGACAGTAACACTGCAGTTGTGGAACCAAGCTGGAAATCTGGGGGAATTCTAACATCACAGAGGTCCTCAGTATTTCAAACAGCAAAACGGCCGCCACATGCTGTTAAAGGAACTGATGCTATCCAAAACAGAACCTGTGGAAAATGTCAGCTATGGCAGGAGCCACACTGGGCGGAGAGAAGACCTGAACACCATGGCAGAGCACAGAGTACATCTTCATCGACAGTCCTAGTGCCAGCTACTCTGCTGTGGACATGCCTGACTTGACAGCCAAGATCTGCTCTGAGCAAGGTCAAAATGGCAGAGGAGAGTGAGATGGCATCTCATTGTGTTGGAAAAGCTCTTTCTTTACACCTTTGACATTTGACATGAGGTGTGTGTGGTGCGGGGTCAGGGGAGGATAACCAGAAAATGTAAGTGAGTTACTCAAATATATTGATGGGAATTTTGAAGCAGACGGGTCACTGAGGATGAAAGCCAGAGTCTTGCACAATCCCGGCAAAGGTGCTACAACTAATGCACAGCACAGCTTCTGTGGTAGAAAATGAGATGTCCTGCTCTTGAGCTTGGTCACAAAAATTCCCAGGGGCTGCTGGAATGGCGTTGGTTTCACAACAGACTCAATGGTGCTACGCCACACTGTCTGATGATCGTGGCTGGAGGCTGTGCAGGGAGTTCATTTAAACACAGTGAGACCCGAAGAATGAATATTGTGAGTGGAGTGGATGTTCTGGTGCCTCTGGAGCAGACACCAAGTGTTTCCTAACTCCCAGGTGAAGTTCCCTGCCCTGAAGACTTTGTAAGGTGGTTGTGCATCCCTGTAACACTTGTTTGGTGCTGAAGAAGGGACATTCTTTACCTTGATACCAAAGGAATTCTAGAAACAAAGTACAAGGCAGAGTCTGGCACAAAGCTTAGGTGCAGTTGACGGAGTATTCTGGAGACAAAAGGGCAGTGAACAGGATTCTTCCTCCTCTTTATTTTCTTCTTCCTTCTCCATCTTTTTGTACAGAGGATGGAACCAAGGGACCCTCTGTATGAGGGTCACACCCTTCTCTGAAGGGAAATACATTTTCAGGATGCTCTGTAGTAACCCATTCCAATGGGGAAAAGATCTGCTTTCAGTCCTTCAATTTAAGCCACGCTAAAGTCTGAGCACCAGAGGCCTTGGTAGGGGCACCTCAGCTGGTGTTGCACTAGTACCAGCTGGAATGGTCTGGTGCTTTTCCTGCCTGAGCGTGCTAGATGGGCGCTGTCTCATTTAATCCTAACTGAACCACCCCTTTCTGTAGCCTGTATTCTCCGGATCTTTTCACAGAGGAGACTGAAGGCCAAAAGTGGGGTGTTTTGTTCCAGACCTCTTAGATGCAACCAGCAGCTTGCCTTTCTAGTCTAGTCATGGTTTGCCTCTTGAGCTCAGAGGCTCCCTAACAAGAAAAAACCAGTGACATCACTGCTGACAGAAGGCCAGATCCACACAGCTATGTGCAAGATGGAGATATGGATAGATGTCCCTTTCTCACTTCTCCTATTCCAAGGAGAAAACGCAAAGTTAAGCACTAACTGTGCTACAGTGTTGGAACAGGCACAGCACACTGGCATGTGGCTCTCTTTGCAGGGTGGGTACTTTTGCAGCAGAGCAGTACGCTAGGCCTTCCATGGCACAGAGTCATACAAACTTCCTCTCACTCACTCTCTTCTTCCTTAGAGCCCTCGTCCAAGTCAGTCATCTTGCTGGACCCTAGGCCTGGCATCCGCATCCTGCATGCCAACCACAGGTTGTCAGATACAAAAACAATTTTCTGAGCAAACTCTAAGCAGACCTCGTCTAAGATGGACTATAACTGGAAGACCATGTCATGAGGTGCAGAGGCTTGGATCACACACCCGTGCAGCAACTCCGCCTCAGTTCAGTAGTGGTTTCTGAGCGCCTAAACATTTTAATTTTTCCTAAGTAATCCAGAGGGGAATACAGGAATGAGATTGTCCAATTGGAACAGAAGTCAAAGAGAAATTCTCTCCTGATGCCATACACTTTAAGAAGGACATGTTAGACCAAAAAAAAAAAAAATGACTGGTGATTACATCTTGGGTTTCTTTGTCATTATGTTCTAGGGTTTAGTCTCCTTAGCACTTGGATGAAAATTTTTTGTTTTTACATTTTGTATGTCAAATTCTCTGTCCAAAGTCCCATCCATCCTGACAAAAATATACTCTTAAAATATAACAGAAACAGCCCCAGACTCTGCTGAAGTAACAATTCTCACTGTTCTCTGGGACTTTCCACTTAAGCCTCATAGAGTCATTCGATATCATCTTCGTGACTAAAAATGTGACTGCAATATTATTACTTTAAATTATAATCAAATCATTCTCTTTCAGATTAAGATACTTACTCTTAGAAAAATAGCCAAATTGAATTAGATGTGTCTTTTCTTGATAGATCAAAAGCGGCTCCATTAAATCAGCAGTTTTCTATTAATGGCATGAGACATGGCCTAGATGAGCAAAATACCCTTTGGAGCCATCCTGTACTCATTCCCTACAGTTCACATGGAAAGTAGGATTGTATACCAAGTCCCCCAGCCATGCACCCACCCTGGCAGCTCATCCCAGGCACATATCCTCCCTCCTAATCTGTTTATTCTCCAAGTTACTGTGCCTGTGCACCACACAGCCACCCACCTGATATTTACTGAGTGCTTCCTGTAGATCTGTATTTTTCCTGAGATGTGAGGAAAGCATCTCCTTGTTCCTCAGCCCTCTCCTTAGTCTTGACTCTTATAATCCCCAACTGCACACGGGTTATAGGGTTTTAGAGCATTCTAAAGCATATTATGGTGAGATTACCTTATAATAATTCTATTCAGGGTGATATCTATCACAGAATAAATAAAAGACACAGTATTTATAAAGTAAGAAGTGTTGGCACAATGTTCTCCCATCTGTGAAGCCCTTCTGTAGCAATGAACTTATTGGACACTTCTGAAAACCTCGAACTACAGAAAAGAAAGGAATAGAATCCAAACAGTCCTGAGCTCACCCCACAAATAATGATCAGAGCCCAAACCTGAGCCTAGGCAAACTCAGTGGACAGATGCTGGCTGGACGGTTGGCTATACAGCCATTGGGCAAGCAGATTGCTCCCAGGGACTCTCCAAAGCTGGCCTATTCTTTCTATTGTGCTTTCTCAGTTTCATCTTTCAAGTTTCTTTTAGTTGGAAAAATTTGCAATGTGCAAACGTAAGTTAATTCTCCAACTATAATGTTTAGTACTGACAGGGGGAGAGACTGAGCAGCTCTACCCCTTCCCTTCTCTAGAACCAAAGTAGCACAAAGTAAATTGGCAATTTTTACAGCATATCTGGCATAAATGGTGCCTTCCTAGCTGAATTATTATCTGCATGATTGTCAAGAGAAGCCAGCATTTACAGTAATAAACTATATTAATTCAATGCTTTCCTTCATGCATCAAGGTTTAGGAAATTTAATGTGCTCATTAAAGATAAAGTTAGCTTGCTTATTTCTCGTCACATTTTGAAGAAAACTAGAAGAGAATGCTACAGTTTTACTAATTGATTATTTTGGTGGACATCTTCAGTGAAAATCATTTAGAACTATCAGATGTGGGTTATTAAGTCTCACCACCTACAGCACCGAAGACCAGAGCTTTCCCTTGCGAGACCCACTTGGCTTCTGAGCCACAATGAAATGCTGAGCACTATTAGGAATGGACTGACATCCTACAGCTGCTGTCTTCTGGGGTAACAGGGCTATGGAAAATGGTTATTTTTAATCAGGCATCACTTGGTGTCATTAAAACACAGTGAGGAGGGTACAATCATTGTGCAATGCCTCTGAACAAATGAACTGAACATTCAGGCTAAGAGTCCACAAGCCATTGTAAAGAGTAAAGTCAAAACCAGATTCCAGCCACAGGCATACACCTGTGTCTAAGCACAGTATCCTGTCAACAGAACACTGTCGGCTCACTAGGCAGTACTCTTTACAGTCAGCACACAGTTGGGTACAGTAGGAGTCGGGACCTAGAGGAGGGCTGAGGAGCAGCAGTGGGTGTTGGACTTTGTGGTGTTCCGGGTTAATTGGCATAACTGAATAGGAAAATAACTGGCAAGAGAAAAAAAAATGTGTGCTGGGAGTCCCAGTACAACACTGTAGAGGATAAGAGGCCAGGCTTGGGTCCAAGTGCCCATCAACCCCTGACTGTCTGGCTTGACGGCCTGGCCTTGGACACAGAATCATGGGCCCTGACAAGGAAGAGGTGGAAGATCTTCCCTTGATGGAAAGAGTGACATCAACCCTTGCCTCAGGCTCCAGCACTTCTAACAGGTGAGGAATGATTGCAGGGCAAATGACTTGTCAACTAAAAGCAGAGCGCAAGAACAAGAGTAAGATTCATTTTTAGCTGTGGAAGCCTGAGTCCCGCCTCTGGCAGACTCTAAACTGATCAAGCATGTCGATGACTTACTTGTTAGACTAATGTTTCTAACTGTCCGCACCCACCTCTGATGAAACTTAGAAATGTTACTTTGGAAATCCCCGTTGTATTTCTTCACTGCCCTCCAGACTTCCCATAGCTATGCTGACAGCACAGACGGGTTCTCACTCTTTTCCCTAAACATCCCACATGCAGTTTCACCTGGAATATGAAGTCCACAACACATGCTATGTGAACTCCAAGGATCAAAGAGACCATGTGAATGGTTCCTCACTCAGGAATGATTAGACTTGGGTTCATGGAGAACATAAAAGACATGTCACTCATGGTATCTACTTCCTCCCAGTCTGTAGCTGATATAGGTTGCCTTGCTGTTGACAAATAGGCTGAGTACTAAGAGAAGGGAGCTGGCTACATTTGGTGTGGTTGGGGGATGTGTGGAGCAGGGTTCTGAGACTCAATGGACTCCACACATACAGAGCAAACATGGTAGAGTAGGTTGGAGGGAAGGACTGGGGAGATAATGTAGGAAGCCATGCTTAAAAAAAGGGGGAACACAGGCTATCTTGGGAAGCCCAGGACCTGGGATTGCAGATATTCAGGTTAGACTGGGGGAAACACGGGTGAAACAGGAAGAAAGGTCTGGTAGCTAGGCACTGAGCTGAAGAGCAAGGGAACAGAATATAGAGTAGGGAGCTGCACAGAAAGCCCTAGAAACAGCTTAGTAGCTGCTTGCTAGAGGAGGACAGGATCTTAGCTAGGAAGGGATAATATCAACAAGTAGGAAGAGAAGAAACAATGAAAACTTAATCATGTGCCTCACTTGATTTAAGTAATTTAAGTAATTTTACACATGAGTTATTATAAAGTTATTCTTGAGAGAGAAGGATTAAAAAATTTGTGTGGTGACTACAGGTAAGAATGATAGGTGTTTCAAAATTGCCTGAAAAGCTGATTTAAAAAAAAAAAGTTCTCACAAGGAACCAGCAGCACAAATAGTGATGAATATGCTAACTACTTTAACTTTACATTAACCTCACACAAGGTTATGATTTGTCAGTTAAAAAAAAATTAAAAAAAGGAGGGTTTATAAACCTTAGGCTAGCCTGGGATATATGACAATATTCAAAAATAAATAAATGAATAAGTAAAATGCTCATGATTTTGTGTGTGACATACTTGAAATAATGGCCTGTAATTGTGTCAGGTACAGCAGAAAGAGAGAACATAAACCTCTGAGTACAATGGAACTTTCTAGAGCATGTCTGTGTTTTGGGTGTTTTCTCTCTTTGAAATTCAAATAAAAGCTGTGTAGTTGTTAATAAGCTAATATCTGCTGATTTTTCCTGCACAGACTTAATAGGAGCGACAAATGGGCTTCCTGTCTTTTAATTTGTGATTATTAATACAAGGTCATTGAAATAATTCTTTATTTCCCTCCCTCTCCCCTTTTCTGTGCTGCTGAATAATGAATCCAGGGCTTGCATATGCTAAGGAAATACACACCTTTATTATTATTATTATGTGTTTTAAGGTGGTGAGAGAGCTCATAAGGGCTGTAAAAAGAAACACCTTTGAGCAGGAGGGTTCAGAGCTTCTCCCTGTCAGAATTCAGCAGAACAAGCCACTTTCTGTGATGAAGGAACCACTACAGGACATAATACCCAGGTCAATTTTCTGCAGAGATGAGTTTCCAAATGTGATTGTCTCATTGTACCCGTTGATCTGTTATGAGTGACTACCAGAGTTTTGGTGATTATAATTAGCTGGTTGGTGCCATAAGCCAGGTGATCACCATGGATGAAGTAACTGGTGAAAAGGTCAAAAGTTAGCAATCACCACAACCATGAGCTTTATGACAATAGTCATCTTCCTTCAGCAGAGCAAGGCACATCTGCACAAAAAAGATGATTTTTAATAATGATTTTCTATACAAATAGCACCAATAAGCTGCCTTATGAAGTTAAAATATTTTTAGATGGGCAGAACTGTAAATATTCACATATGTAGCATATTCAAAGCAAGGTCTTGTTAATTTATTTCAACATTAATGTACTCTCTCCTAAGTCTATTCAGTACATGAAAGATGGAAAATGAAATCACCTGCTAAATGCTTGGATGTTATTTGGGAATGAAGGCAACAGTCACAAGGACCTTAGACCTGAGGCTCTTTCTGTTTACCATGTAATAGGTAAGTGATAAAACATCTTGAAAATGCAGTGAGTGCTCACAGAATCTAGGCCAAATAGAAAGGACGTGTTCCTGTGTGTGTGTGTGTGTGTGTGTGTGTGTGTGTGCTTGCCCTGGCTTGAACTCAAGGGACAAGGAAAAGGTTAAGCTTATGGGCAGCATTTTTGGAAACTTCATCCCCAAATCCCAGAAATATTAAAGACTTAAAATGGGGGAATGATTCACTAGGTTAAAAAGAAAACTGTTGGGTTTTGATGTCCAAAATTTAACCTAGTATCAGAGAGTCATGGGTTACTTTGAAAAGCTTAGTGAGCCCCAGGCATCTTTCCCTCAGCATTTGTCTATGGCCACAATTTCTCTGGCTGGCATTTCTCCTTTGTCTTCTAAGCCCCTGGCCACATACTCACCATGAAACAAAACAGCTTCCTTTTAAACACTGCTTGTAAACCCTTCAAATAAAGCCCTATCAGACTCAGAAGGCTACTGAAGTGATGGAGGATGGTTAACTGTCTATGTGTTACTTTCATTGGTTAATAAAGAAACTGCCTTGGCCTTTTTGACTTAGATGGGTGGAGTAGACAGAACAGAATTGTGGGAGAAAGAAAGCAGAGGCAGGCAGACGTCATGCAGCTAGCCCCCAGGTCAGACATGCTGAATATTTCCTGGTAAGTCACCACCTCGTGATGCTACACAGATTACTAAATATGGGTTAAAGCAAGATGTGAGAGTTAGCCAATAAGATGCTATAGATAATGGGCCAGGCAGTGTTTAAATGAATACAGTTTCCATGTAATTATTTTGGGGGTAAGCTAGCCGGGATCTAGGCGGGAACACAGCCCACTGCTATTTTTATACTGAAGCCCTTGGGACTCCCATGTTTTCTGAGACAATACATATCCCAGCAATACATATCAACTCCTAAAGCAATACAAGGCCAGAGGACAAAGCTTTCCTGGCTATAGTGTCACTGATCCATGCTTCTTTCCATGCCGTCCTCAATGTAAAGGAAATTAATGGTGGCTGATAAGAATACTTAGGTGCCGCTGACAATAACTGTAAAGAGATAGTGTCCCTGCCCTGCAACTGCCTGTCCCTGGCAGGCATGTGTACGTGAAGGCGTCGGAATGACTGAGGGAGTCCTGGTTGTGGCAGGAGTACAGAAGTCTTGTGTGCCCCAGGGAGGAAATGCAGGGTAGCCTTGGAGATTTCAGTGTGTTCCTACTTTTTGTTAGGCTGAAGACAGGAATGCAATACAAATAGAAACAAGAAAAATGCCCTGGCCTTGTGGGGCAACAGGCCTCTTGGAAGGGAGAGGGTCAGACTTAGGTCGGGTATGTGTGGGTGGGGGGGGAAGCCTTCCACTGTTAACTACCCAACACAACCTGCTGAATACACTCAAGGGCCATACCTGATCCAATCTACCACAAGCCTGTGGAATGAGAGGCCATGCTCCTGGAGTTCAGAGGCTGCTGGCAGGACCTTCGTTAGTTCCTCATTCTCTCTAAGTTTGCAGGTGCTTCTAAAAAGGGTACATAAACACACTGCTTCATCTATTTTTGATATGGATTTCTTAATGTTAGCTGAATAAATGCTGGATATTGCTAATTTAAATGGAAATATGATTTCTACAAATGGGGAAATTAAGTAAGTGAGGGATAACAAGTGACCCTGAGGGTAAGGTGGGACACACAGGACTCTATACATCCCATCTGGCAGCACATGCAGACCAAAGCAGAGCCTGACCAGACCAGTCCTGCATGTTGCCACCCAGGCCAAGCCATTCTGTCCTGTCCCTCCTTCCTGGTATGTGGGCCTCCAAACCTTGCAGAAGGAGTTGAGGGATGGTTCCTTTTACTTATTTAGTGCCTTCCTAGTCCTCTGCTCTGACTCGGAAGTTTACAGGAATGAATCCCCAAGAAGGCAGGTCACAATACAGAGCTCAGAGGTCTCTTGGATGGCCGATAATCAGAATCTGAGGGGCCTACTAACCTGGGTGGTAAAATGTACAGGCTTACTTTCACTATAGTCTCTGAAAGGATACATTTCTTTCTATTATAAATACAGACATCAAAACCATAGTGGCAGTACTTGTGACTGTCACCATGGATGTCACAGGTCCTTTTACATCCCCTAATTCAAAACACTAGCTTTTACTAAAGTCTAAAAATTACAGGAGCAGTGCACAACTCCAGTGGCTATTATACACAGGTAACCATGAGCTGGTGTGTCTGATTCTAAACAGCATCCCACAAACACAAAAACAGCTGTCCATTTTGCTGTTTATGTGTATATGGTTTCAGGGCTGAACACTCTGTATTGAACAACTACTAATAAAGGAGCTCATCCCAGGAGAGGCTAATTCTTCCTTTCCCTGCCATCAGTAGCTGCGTATAGTTATGCACACATATATATGTATGTATTACTATATATAACAATAATAAACAAGGAAAAAGAGGCTACCAATTTAAGAGGGGGTGGCATGGGAGGGACTGGAGGAAGGGTACTTGAGAGGGACTGGAGGTAGGAAAGGGAAGGGGTAAAAGTGATATAATTCTATTTTAATTAAAAATATATTTTCAAAATAAAAACATTCCACTATAACTAATTTCCTTTTTAAAACTATGTGCTTAAGTTTTAAACTATGTGCTTTTAAACTATGTGCTTACATTTTAAGCTATGCATATTTAAAACTATGTGCTTCTGCACTTATATTTTGAGAAGGGCAGAAGAAGGTTCACAGCACAAAGTGGGCTGACAGACTTCATTCTTTTAGGTGTCCCTAGGAGTGGTTAAGAATGCCAGGGCCACCAGTGACCCTAACACTACAGACTGGGGTTGGGAGTGTCCACTGGTCACTGGACACATAGCCTAACTGTGCAGTTCTCCTGCCTCCTTTTCCTCATGCTGCAGCACCGACTCCAGCCATATTTGACTGATAAGGAAACAGCCCTGGAGAGGCTGGACATAGCCTGATGTTCACTGTGGAGAACAGGATTTTGAGCCAGTTTACAGTTCGAAATAATTCTGAAACGAAGGTCAAAATAGAGTTGCCTATTAAGACTTGAGTCTCAGTAATCTCTCTCTCTCTCTCTCTCTCTCTCTCTCTCTCTCACACACACACACACACACACACAGAGAGAGAGAGAGAGAGAGAAATGTAATTTCAAGATAGGAAAATAATCTGTAAAATTTTCAGCAACTAAATTTACACACATTTACTTTGTTTTTACAGAGCACTCAATGCAAAATGGGACTTGGGACAGGACTCCTTCAGGACAAGAAAAAACCCTGCAGGAAACTGGTTCTTTTTCTCCCTCAGAGCTGTCCCTCCTAAGCAGCCTTTACCAGGTGTGAGGGAAGGGAGTCAGACCAGCGAAATAAGCAATCCTGTATCTTTTTGCAGCTAGATACCCTGTGAGAGGCTGGAGAGCCAGCTGGAAGCGCTTTCCTCATTTCTATTCTCAGTGACAGATTCTGACCTGGGGCTGGGCAGGGGAAGCTGATGGGAGGAACCAATGGAAAAGCGACAGTCTGTAGTAGTCAGAGTCCCCTGAACCGAAGGCTGCATGCACGACTTCAAAGCAACACAAAACAGGTAATTTAATTTCATAAAGGGATCTTTCTGACGTTTGTTTTTTCCTCTCAGCCCATTGAAATGTACACACCATGAGGACAAAGTCCAGGGTTCTCTGCAGCTGCAATTTCACTTCTGCACATATTTAATGTGTTGCTGGGGATGAAACATTTCATGGTTCCTGTGCTCAGCAAATGAAACAAATCGATGTGTTATGAGAGCCTTTTTTGCAGTGCTGTTTGGGGGAAGTGCTCTTTACTCTTAACTAACAGGAGCTTAACGAACCATTTCACATTCTAAAGCCCTTGGAAAGGTCATAATGCCTATTTCTTAATTAATTTTTTAAAAAGTTGAATAACACCAATTTCCTTTTATGTATTTACATGGGTAGTGGCATTTTAAAAAATGCTAAGACTAAATGATGCCACAGAGCAAGAAATTTTTTTGTTTGTTAAATATAGATGCTTGTAGGTCTTTATAAAGCAAGATAGAGAAAGAGAAATGACCCGGCTCTAGATTTTATTAAGTATAATCAAGGAACCAGGGAATTTGGGTTGCCATGGAAGTCAGGCCTAAATAAAGTTTATCGCACTGTGCCGACTTAACATTGTGCTTTGAAACACCATAATAAAGCCGATGCGCCTTAAGAAACACAGGTCACTCAGCAGTTAGGTTCCTTTGCTTGAATTGCTTTAACATTTTATGCTTAGTCTTCCCAGCCTATACTAAAAAGGCCTAGGCTTTGTGGACAGAAACAGGTACTCAAGGCTCGCCTCGGCTTCATTCTTGGGCCTGTCTCATTTTTTTTGTCCTAATTGCAGCAGACAGCATTTCGGCTTTGTCAGCCCTACCTGCTCTGAATAGGAGCACTTTTGCTCTCCCTTGTCAAAGACCAGGGAAGAAAGCGCGCTCTCTGGTTGGCAGCAGTCTTGGATCCTCGCCCCCGGCCATACTGTGCAATCACGCTGTTTATCCCACTGTAACAATCAGACAGCGAGAGCTGAGCACCTGGTACTCCCGGCCCCGGCCTTCCTTGGCAGCTGACGGGCAACCTCGCTGCCAGGTGGTCGCGCTTCAATTACATTAGCTAGCCATTCTAGGGTTAACGAGGACCCACTTTCCTCAGAATGCCCCGAGAAAATCAGTTATTCATAAAAGACAGTATGCCTTTTGTTGATCGCTGAACAATGTTGCTGAATATCCATTAAATTAAATTCTCCTTATTGGACTGAATAATGCAATAGCGATAGCCCAAGCTAGAAGTTTGCATGTTTATTTACCGAATTTCTGAATAATTTATACATGGTTCCTGGCTCTTTTTTTCATTTGGTGGCCAAATGCTTCTTTGGAATGGATTGGCGTGGCTTTGCCTTCGTTTTAATACAAGCTAACACTCGCTTGCAAATGGAAAACAAATGAAAGCATGCTGGAATGGAGTGGCGAGGAAAGGAAATTGTACTTTGACTCAGAATTCACCTTCCAATTTCCTAGTGCAGGACTTTCAAATTTGCATAGAGGCTTTTTTGGGGGATTGTTTCATCTGAGAAGCTTTTTTACACAGAAAAGGAAGACAGTGTGCTGATCGGCCGTCAGTCTCCAAGCCAGGAACTATTACCAGTGCTTAGGTACACAGTGGCCCTGTGGAGACCTGGTGGTAACTGAATTTGATGGACAGCTAGAAATGTGTCTCTCTGCCTCCATCCTTCTGGAGACTGTTATCTGTGATTCTCGGCAGCAGAGACTTCACAGACAGAAAAGGTGGTGAGTTGAAAGGCTTCCCTCCAAGTATCAGAGGGAAAATGGGAGGAGTATTCTCTTTCCCTCCCTCCCAAGTTGTAAGTGGACATGTTGAGAAACAGGTACAAGGTAGAACAAGGCCATTTAAATACCACTGCCCTAGGAATTGAGCCTTAGCTCACTAGGAAGTAATTTTTAAAGTTATTTTAATTCATTTTTTCTCACAGTCCCCTATATATAGGGACTCACATATGTTGGGCAAGCATTCAATGCTGATAACCTCCACATCAGGAGACAAGTTTAGAACAGAATGCAGAAAAAAAAAAAAAACAAACCCTGAGAACTATATCCACAAAAACATCACTCCCCTAAAGCTAAATCACCCTGAAGGACATATTAGCTATCACAAAGAAGAGAAGACAACGGAGAAATTCTATTGGGTTTCCCTTTCATTTAAGAGAAAAAAGATCTTGCTTTTTTGGTGATGAAAAAGATTGAATAAATCCAGCAAGAAAGGCAAACCTCAGTTGATATGCAAATGTGAAGGAGTTTGTAAGAGGGGTTGTAGGCTTAGCTGAGGCACAGCAGAGCAGCTGGGAGGCGGGAGCAGGGCTGGAAGAGGGAACTTGGGGGATGTGCCACTCCCAGTTGGTGTCTTGGAGGCCTTGGGCAAGTCATGCTTTTTCTCCAGTCTTTGTTTTCTCCTTTGCAAGATAGGGGGACATCCTGCTGACATTCAGCACCTTGCACGGTCTGAGATCTCAGATTTTCCAGCTGGCCTACAGATCATTCCTGAGCATGCTTTCATGTTTCCTGGGCCTCCTCACATTGCTCTCCCTCACCTTAGCTCCGCTCAAGATGGGAGTACACCTGGCTATTTTGTGATCTTGAACATAACCACTTCACCGACTTGAGACAGCAAAAGCAAACTAGAACCCGTCACTAAAGCAAAGTTAGCACCCTAGAATTACTGTCACTGGTAGATGAGGTACCAAGAGCTCAGACCACAGATGGACACTCAGAAAGGCATGTTCCTAGCTTTGCTTCCTGATCATCTCAGATAAACGCTTCGGCTTTTCCTTGCCATTTATCTTCCCAGGCAGGCTGGTGTCTGGCCACAATGCACGTTTCCAGTAACATTGTCTCTGAGTGATAAGATCCACCTTGAACAAGGCTCCAACACAAAGGCAGTAGAATGTGCCAGTGACAAAGCGGACACTCTTCTATGGCTCAAAAACAATGGCTGACACTTCTGTATGAATAGGCAGAAGGCACATCAAAGGCAGCCTTTCACAGAGAGAAATTGTGTGATGCCCACTTTAATCTCTCTGAAAACCTATGCACAAACTGAACCCAATTTTATTTTTCAGATAAATGCTAAGGCTTGATACAAGGACACCTTTTTCTTTGCAGTTAAAAGAGGAGGAGACAAAGATATGCTAGCATAGCCTTTGAACTTTTGAAAGCTGTATCAATGGACCAAGATACTTAACCACTGATACAAGGGCAGAGATTTTACAATAGCTGCATTTAAAGCCTTCTGACTAAAACCAGTCATTATTATAGATTAAAGAAAGGCATTAATATCCACATTTTTCTTTAAAGCTTCGTACTTTTTATACTTTTAACCCTTTGATCAATTAACAAGGTCTAAAGAGAGAAGATTGCCCTACCTCGGAGACTTATATAATCACAGAGGCCCAGGGCTGTGATAAGTGACCATATTCATTCCTTGAATAAGGATGCAGAACAAATGCCTTTTGGGTAGGACAGGAAAATGACTTCCAGTGAATGGATATCTCAGAACTGATGTAACTCCATGGTGACTCTTCTGAAAGTGCTTTGGTTTGCAGGATAGGACTGTGGAATGGTGTCTGTGGTGGCTCCTCTACCCTCTTCTCCAAGTATCTCCTAGTCCCTCTTGAGCCTTGCTTGCCCTATTGTGACAATGATGCTGTTTGGATTTCATTATTTCCGCTACCAGAACTTCTCCCAGAGTCCTCAATTTCCTCCTGCTGGCCAGGCTGCTTGTATGTCTTATCATGTGACTTTCTCATAAATGAATCTCAGTGGTTGGGCAGACCAAGTTCCAAGTCCACCATAATTTCTTCTCTAGGCACTCCTCAGGAAATCAGACCCCTCTGCAGGACTTGGTTTCCTCCTGTCTAGATGGTAACATGTGATATTTATATGAAGCACTTAGTAAAGGGCACATCATAACCTGAGCCCTAGGTATGCTAGTGGCTATCTAACAGAACCATTCCGGGGTCTGGAAGAAACCATGACTCCTTGCCTCCATTTCCCACAAGGCGACATTAATCCTTTCTAGACGTAGGGACCTTCAATCCCTGCTTAGGGCAAGGGTCAGACAATGTGATGACTTCCCACATGGTGCCACTGTGCAGCTGTAGTTGGTAAAACAATGCCCTCTTTCTTCTGTGCAGGGACTCAGATTAGGAAGGCACTCTCCAGAGACAGGCAGCAAGAAATGTGTTAGACAGGCACTTTAAATGTCTTTAAAGATAAATTCAACTTCATTGCTGGGACTTATTTTAAAATACAAATGCCAATGCTTAAAGTCTCACCCTGCCCATTACCCATTTCTCTCATTTGAGAAGCTCTATCTTGAGGGCTAACTTAGAAATGCCTATAAGGAGATCCATGAAGACAGAGAAGCCATAACACTTAAAGGGCTGCTATTAGGATAGTACAAAGGTGGAAGATCTGACCAATGTATTGGCTAGTCTTTGGTGCTGTGCAGGAAGCCCACAGGATGATGTCTGTTCACCTCCTGGAATCACAATTTTGGGAGGCTGCCCTGGTTTGTTCAGCTTGTAGACTTTATTAGCCTTTCACACAGAGAGAGGGCTGCAGCTTCAAACTCTTGTTTTAAAACAAACCCAAAGTAACAGGTGACTAATTAGACTGTTGTGGAAACTTGTCAGGGATGGTAATAAAAATCCGACATGGTGACCACAAGCCAAGGCCTTCTTACACTCAGTTAAGATGGACTTAGCTCCTAGACTGGTTTTTCGAGCTCATGTTTCAGAATGGTTTTTCATAAGCAGATCTAAGAAGCAGTATGGAAAGAATGCCATCCTGGTTTGCTTCCTGTTGCTGTGATTAACACCGTGACCACAGTAACTGGGGAGGAAAGGGTCTATTTCAGCTGACACTTCCAGGTAACACTCCATCACAGCAGGAATTCAAGACAGGAACTGAAGCAGAGACCATAGAGGAACACGGGTTATCGGCTTACTCTCTCACGCATGCTCAGTCAGTGTTCTAATACCACCCAGGCCCACCTGCCCCGAGGATGACACTGTCCACACAGGGCTGATCCCTGCTCCGGTAATTAGTAATAAAGAAAGTGTTCCCAGAGACATGCCACAGACCAGTCTGATGGAGGCGGTTCCTCAACTGAGGTTCCCTCTTACCAGATAACTCTATTTTATGTCAGGTTGACAATAAAACTAACCAGTATAAATGTTCTTCAAAAGAAAACCTGGGAAAAAAAAACCAAACAATCCCTTTGAAAGAAGCTCTACAGATCTGAATTTGGAAGCATCTTTACGAAAAGTTGTACCCCTAAAATGGCCAGAACCAAGGCACCCTATTAGCTTGGATCTTCAAAGCAAGGTGCTTTGAAGGTTTTCTTACATGACTTGGTTTATAGAGTCTATTTTCTTAATGCCAAAACTACTCTCCTGCTGGACACCTTCTACACCTTCCCTCCTTTAATGGGAGTGATGGTCATTATCATTGTATATTCTTTGCCTTCATATTCTGCAGAGATCTGCAACAGTTAGTGCCTTGGTCTATTAAATAGATGCCAATGTTTCTAGTTATAGGAAGATACTGTTAAAAAAATGACAGCCGTGCAGCAAAAAATTAAGACTGTTCTCTCTCTCCATTTCCTCATTATGAAGGTTTAATTAAAAATAAGTAAAATCATTTAGAGAACTGAAAAAACAATTCCAGACAAATTACAATTCAGTTGAATATGCTGACAATTATAATATTTTGAAAAGTACATCTTACAGTAAAAGAGGTAATTTTCTTTCTTTTTCTGAGAGGTAAATTTTCAAAGAAGGTTCTGAAATTAAGGCAGACAAAGGGACTAGGAGGAGGAAAAGAGGAAAGGAGAAGAAAGAATAGGGAAAGTCAGAGGGAAGATGAAGGAAGAAGAGAGAAAGGAAATATACAGAAATGACAAAAATGACTAGGAGATGAATGCCAATTACCCTGATTGATCAGTATACATTATACATACATACATACATACATACATATATATATATATCGCATTGCACCTCATAGACACCTCACACTCATGTACACATGTGCACACACACACACACACACATGGTTTTCATGGCTAATTAAAATAAAAACAGACAAGATTGGGAAGAAGTAGTGGACCCTAACATCATGGGGGAAGACTGTGCCCTGTGTCTGAGGAACATGTGGAAAGCCAGTACACCGATATCAAGAAGAGATGGCTTGGCATTTCTTGGTCCCACCTCAGAGAGTACCAATTAACCTGAGTTGCTGCAGGGATGATGCTCAGACTAATGTGACTACTTTGTTTTCTACTTTGATAATAAAGGACTTATTGGGCTGAACTAGTTCCTGACATTTTCACCTGAACCTGGAGACAAGAAGGAGTAGGAATATCTAATGACTTCTCAGGAGTGATAAGGCTTGCCCAAACCTAGACTTAGGAATGACTCTAAGGGCAAATTCCACTCTAGAGTTCCCTAGTTGCCATGGTTTAGCTAAGTTTTGGATCAGTAGCCGTTTTATCACAGTCCAAATTGCATTCATACTAGTCGCCCTAAAGTCTGACATTGGCAGATTTTGATCATTTTGTTCAAACATTTTAATATTTTAATAAAAGTTACATTTAAAGCAGTGACAATTTTCTCTAGTTACTTTTTTTCTTACAATAAAGTCAAGTTGGTTTTAGCCCTTATTTCGTGAACTGGTAACTAGGGCAGGCTATCTACTGCCCAGCACCAGAGGTACCAGCTGTCTGGACCAATGGCAGACTTAAGGATTTGCTGGCCTAGGACACAATTTAAAAGAGTCCCATGTAAAGATGAATTTCACTGGCTAATTATTTCAAAGTCCTTCTCTCAGAAGCAGGATTGTGGACACTGTATATTGTGAACAAAAACAACATTCATGGGGCACAATGCCCAGAATAACCAGCAACACAGGGTAATGGCTAATAGTTTTAAAGAGGAACACAAGTGTTCAAGAGGCAGCAACTTTGACAGCTAGAAGCTTCCAAGAAGTACCACAGAAAGCCTGGTCTCTGGTGAATGCCTGTTACTCACAGTTCCCCATGAACACTGCCCTCTGGGGAGGAAAGGGAGTGGACAATCATACTCATTACCCAGTTTTATAATAAGGAACGATTACAGAGAATCATATAAAAATGAGCTTCATCTAGCTATTTCATGTATTTCATATGAAGTCCTGAAGCCCACCCTGTATCTGGCTTCCAATTCCTTGATAAAATTATCTCTGTGAGCATCTTTGAGGGGGTATGTGGGATGATATCTTACTTACACAGAGGGCTACATCAAGAGCCTGGGAATTCCTGCTTCAAATCAATGACGTCTCTGAGAGTGAGCCCCATCCTTGACTATAGTCTGTTCTACACATTGCAGAGAAGGATGCAAGGAGATGGTGTCCTCCTCCAGCCTCATCCTTCAGTTACTCTACAACCCTTATCTGTTTTCCTTACCCCTACCCCATTTGTTTTTAATTTGAGAAAGGGTCTTGTGTGTCCCAGGCTAGGCTGGAGTTCACTATGACAATGAAAATAACCTTGAACTTCGGATCCTCCTACTTCCATCCTTCAACTCCTGGGATTAGAGAGCGATTACCCTATAGACCTATAGGGTTTAAGCTTTGATGGGGATTGAACCTAGGGTTACTTGCATGGCAGGTAAGCATGCTACCAGTCATGCTAAATCCCAAGCCTCTGCTTTTATGTTTGCTATAACACTGACAACAGTGACTGTCCAAATTTAGAAGCTCTACTACCAAATGGGGTGACTATTTCAGTTGTTCCACCCCATGCTGAGAGGGCTTAAAAAGGCATCTTTGAAAAAGGCATATTTAGAACTGGGTTTAGTAGTGCATGCCTTTAATCTCGGCATTTGGGAGGCAGAAGCAGGAAGATCTCTGAGTTCAGTGTCAATCTGGTCTACAGAACAAGTTCCAGGACAACCAGAGATATATACAGAGAAAACTATTACAAAAAATTCACACACACACACACCGCCCAAGGAAAGAGAAATAAAGAAACAAGAAGGAAGGAAGGGAAGGAGGGAGGGAGGGAGGGAAGGAGGAAGATGAGTATTCAGGAATGTTTTGTTTCTTTGTTTGTTTTTGTTTTTTTGGGCTTTTTTCCCCCTGATAATAGGAATCAGAGCTAATGTGATAAAGTGAGCTAAATTAAATTCAGTATCAGTGTGACTCTAACACATTTCATGGAAAGAAATTCCAGGATGTGATAGCATTGATAGGGAACACTAGAGCTTAATCTCAATGTCAGATAGCTCTTAAGGAAAGGCATGTGAATCCTATGTGCTTGTCTTCTGTTGGAGAAAAAAAAAATCAAGATTAAGTATCTGGTCTTAGTGTGCAACAAATGTTTAACTAAACGAACATGATTACTTGGGTCCTGGTGCGGGAGAATTGTCTGTATTCTGTCAATCATGTTTTAAATAAACGCTGATTGGCCAGGCAGGAGGTATAGGCGGGGAAACCAGACAGGAAGTTGAAATGATGCAAGGGGAGCAGGAGAATTCTGTGAAGGAGGAAGTTGATTCCTCGCACTCCTGCCCAGACCACCGAAGCAGCAGGATGTGAGCCTATAATTCATGATCCCAGAGAAGCTAAATAAGAAGGTGAACCTGAAGAAAATCATATAGTTATCCTCCTGGATATAGGAAGTAGTCAAGATTAAAGGCAAACTTGGGTGCACGGGGGGTGGGGGGTGGGGGGGATGGTGGAAGTAAGGGGAGATGGTTAGAGAGAAGGGAGAGGGGGAGGATTGGGGATGGCGTGGGGGAATGAGATCGGGGGGAGGAAGGATGGATATGGGAGCAGGCAAGTATATATCTCAACTAAGGCAGACATTTTAGGGTTGGAAAGAGACTTGTTTCTGGAGGGGTTCTCAGGCCCAAGGAGAGGTCCCCAGATTCTTCCCTGGGCAGCAGAGGAGAGGGTGCCTGAACTGGCCTTGGCCCATAACCATACTGATGAATATTTTGCATATCACCATAGAACCTTCATCGGGTGATGGATGGAGATAGAGACAGAGACACATATTGGAACACTGGACTTAACTCCCTAGATCCAAATGAGAAGCAGAAGGAGGGAAAACGTGAGCAAGATAGGCAGGACTAGAGGGAACCTTCATCCGACGATGGATGGCGATACAGACAGAGACCCACATTGGAGCACCAGACTGAGCCCCTCAAGGTCCAGATGAGGAGCAGAAGGAGGGAGAACATGAAAAAGGAAATCAGGACCGCGAGGGGTGGATTCACCCTCTGATACAAGGGGACTGATCGAATGAGAGCTCACCAAGGCCAGCTGGACTGGGACTGAACGAGCATGTGATCAAACTGGATTCTCTGAATGTGGCTGACATGGGGGCTGACTGAGAAGCTATTGACAATGGCACTAGGTCTTGTTTTGTCTGCATGTACTGGCTGTTTGGGATCCTAGTCTGTTTGGATGCTCACCTTCCTAGGCCTGGAGGGAGCGGGGAGGAACTTGAACTTCCCACAGGGCAGGAAACCCTGACTGCTCTTTGGACTGGAGAGGGAGGAGGAGAGGGAGTGGGGGGGAGGATAGGGAGTGGGGGGAATGGGAGGGTATGGGAAGAAGGGGAGGAAGTGGAAATTTTTTATAAACAAACAAATTTAAAAAAATCAAAAAAAGTCTCCACAAAAGCATATAGAATATATGTAAAACTGTGTGTGCATCTCTTTGTGATCATATGCATGCACTTTAAATCTCTATTGCAACTTCCTGTATATATGCTTGAATTATAAGGTAGTCTTAAATGAGCTCTTATCTCTCTAAATTAGATTGCTAAGGTTCAGATTAAACAGACATTAAATATTCTGCCACCATCTTCTAGCAAGAAAAGAGGCTGCCTTGTCTGAGTCATGCCTGAAATCTACCCTTCTTAGTTCTTAGCCTGGGACAGAGTAGCTGGTCTTCCCTGGGCCATTGGACTTGCCTTTATAACGAGAGTACAGGACTATACAACAGTTAGTTGTTCATCTGAAACCACATGCCATTGGGCTGATGCGTTTGTAGTGGATCTGGCTCACTGTTGCACTGCGCATTGTCTGAGGTGTTTGTTGAAAACATAGAAATTGGTGACTGGCTGTATTTCTCTTCGTAGACTATCTTGTTTGTTACATTTTCTACATGTATGAAATGTAGTACATATATAGTACAAATGAGTTTCATAACTTGAATTTCATAGTTAAATTTCAATAAACCTGTACAGTTTTATTATAGAGATCTTTCTGTAACATAAGAGGCCGGGCCTGCTTGTTTGTGGGTTTCTGTCCTGCCCGGCCCCCTAGCTGTTTAATCCCAGAGAAAAATCACACTGAGATCTCTATAAGTTATAATGCTGATTGGCCCATTAACTCTAGTTTCTTATTAGCTAACTCTCTCATCTTGATTAACCCATTTTTCTGATCTATTTTAGCCATGTGGCTCAGTACCTTTTTCAGTGGGGCAGCTCACATCCTGCTGCTTAGGTGATCTGGGCAGGAGTGCGAGGAATCAACTTCCTCCTTCACAGAATTCTCCTGCTCTCCTTGCATCATTTCCACTTCCTGTCTGGTTTCCCCGCCTACACCTCCTGCCTGGCCAATCAGTGTTTATTTAAAACATTATTGACAGAATACAGACAATTCTCCCACACCACTTCCCCCTCTTTTTTAAAAAAAACAAAGGAAAATATACATAGTCCATTTTTGGGGAATGTGGGTGTAGTATTCCAGGCTACTTTCTGTTGGTTGGGGGCACTGATAATCTTATGGGGACCTAAAGAAAATTTAGAGTTATGATCAAGTCCTGACTGAAGTATCCTGTGAGTCTTGGTCATCTCAGGCAGCAGTCTTGAACCTGTTCTGGATGAAGAACTCTGACATCTGGGCCATCTGTTTTTACCAGAGATTGCTCAGGTGGCCTCCCTTGGTCAAAGATGATTTTTCTTAACTCTGAATAAATTCAGAGCCTCTCATTTTTTGTGTAAACAAAAGCAAAATCTCTTCTCTAAAGTAACATACCTTTTGACTTTAATTTCGAAGCCAAGGTATTTTCAAAATACCTATCTTGGATTAATTTTGTAGCATTTATAAGCAAATATCTTTTCGCAGCTGTTGCTCCTTCGTCAGCATTTAAACGATTTAGAGAGAGCATAATAGCATACAGTATCAAGATTCTCTGTGTATTTTTTATCTTTACGTGGCTTTATTTTAACCTCTATCTTTTTTATTTTTACTTTTAACTGTTGGCCTTTTGAGACAGGTTCTCTGCATATCTTTGTCCTGGAATAACTCTGTAGACCAGGCTATCTTTGAACTCCCAGAGATCCATCTGTCTCTGCCGCCCAGGCTACTCGTTCTTTTTTTTTTTTTTTAATTCTGAGAACTTTAACCTTTAACCTGTATATATTTTTAACACAATGTAAACCATTTAGAGGTTTTTTTTATTCTTTGAATCTCTCTTTACTGTATATCTCTCTTTTTTTGACCACATGGGTCTTTAATTTGTTAAGGAATATGGAGAAAAAAAAAGTCAACAGCTCTTAAGGCGTTTTAAGGTCCTTGCCAGGAAGCAAGCTGTAACAGTGTTTCCATAGTCTGGACTGCCTGCTTAAAAGAGTCAGAGTTTTTTTCTGGCAGGACAGCCCAGAAAGCTGGCATTTTAAAACAGCGTAGCTTTTTTCCTGCCACGGCTGAAAACCAAAATGCTTTACTCTAGTCTTTCCCAAGCTTTTTCAGGCTTTCTGTGGATGTAGTTATCCACGTGGGCGCCATTCTGTAACAGGGTCCCATTTATCACATATCAAAGATTCTAATGAGGCACCTCTGAACATGGGATGGATTTTATAACACATTAAGGCCTAAACCCATATTGAAACTGAAAGAACATTTTGCTTGACTCTTATAATTCCCATACAGGAAATCCAGTGGGCACTCTGAATAGGATCTACGCTAGAATCTTTCTCCACAGAGGAGGGACCGACAACAAGTAGCAGCATTTCTGACATTCCACTGTTTCTTTAACTGATTTCAGAAAGGAAAATCCCAAAATAACAAATATGAATTTTCTTGATTGAAAGAAAACACAGCTTCAGAAAAGAGAATCTTTACTCTTAACTAGGACAAAGATTATGGACATTGGTCAATAATTCACCTATTTAAAATGATATGACCCTGGGTTCATGAACATACTATACAGTGAAACTAAAAGTAAAGTCAGCCTTCCAGAGTGGACCTAACAGAAGCTCTGTGTTCACAATTAGCACCTACCACGGAGGCCTTCCAAGAGTTTCCACATGGAAACCTGGAATGTGAGTCTCATTCAACAACCAGAGAAGACAGAGAGCTTCTTACAGGGAAAGAGCACACATTACCAGGTTCATTAATTAAGCAGTGCGGGTGAAGCAGATGGATGCTACCTACGCTCCAATGACGCTAAATTGGGACAGAGGTTTGCAGTCCTTAATGAGGCTCCATAAAATGAATGATTACATAGTGATCACAAGTAAACAAACCTGGAGAAGAGCTGGACTGCAGGCAACAAGTCCTGCAACATGGTAACAAGGAAACCAAAGGGGAAGCATCTAATCGGCATACCTTTGAGGTCATTCAATCCCATATCAAGCTGGCCCAGAAAAGCAGAGTCCACAAATGACAGTCAGTGGGACAAGAATATAAAAATGCCTGGCCATGGAGATGAATGGAACAGAAACTGGTTTTGTTCCGTATGTAGTGTGCAACTGAGAATGACACTATCAAGCTTCCTTTTGTGGTCACAGAAGAGCATGTACTTTGGCCTTTCAGCTTAAAAGCCCAGCAAAGGAAGCTATCCAGAAGATGAGGGCATCAGGGTTATTTTCAGTCATACTTTTTCTTTATCACTAATTAATTCTTTACTTTTTCTTCTTATGCCCACTCCTTCATTTTTTTTGTCTTAAATAGGCTATACTGCAAATGAACTTGTACATTAACTCTGAATGTATCTTATGAGAGAAACAGGAAATTAATGAGATACTAAAATTTTCCTGAAGACATTGGTTGTTGCCCAGAACACACCACATACAATCTTTAGAATGGTCTTCTAGATTTTCCAGCTAAGACAGAATATACTTTCATCAAGCAACTGAAAACTTTGAGCAACAAGGGGACAAATGGCAGAGACACACGCTACAGCACAGTTCTGGGAGTCCACTGGAGTTACTACTGAGTGTCCCTGTTCTGTCACCTTGGTCACTGCTGTGCCCCCAGTGCCCTCTGTTATGATGTAAGATGCTCTTTTGTGACACTCTTCTCCCCTCTGGTTTTTCCTCTCAATAGTCCTGGCCTATGCTGAAAGGTTTTCACACCTACTTTAGAAAGAGGCAGGGTAACACAGACAAATAATCAATGTCTGCAAAAACTCAGGAACATGACCACAGTGAAAGCATGCTTTGGACTCTTCACCAAGACAGATGCACAGTGAGTTATACATGCTTATTTTGGGCTAGACTCTGGCAAGAATGGTCATAGAGAATATATTGTGTTTAATGTTTTTACTGAATTTTAATTTGGACGGTACATGAATAAAAGATGTATACATAATTTCAAGACAGTAACCCTTCCCATTTTACTTCTTTATTTTATTGTCGTGTCTTTATTCTATACAATTAGGGTTTAAACCAGTGCTTCTCAACCTTCCTAATGCTGCATGCCTTTAATACAGTTCCTTATGTTGTGGTAACTCCCAACCATAAAATTATTTTGTTATTTCATAATTATAATTTTATACTTAGGAACTGTAATGTAAATATCAAATATGCATGATATCTGATATGTGGCCCCTGGGAAGGGTGGGTCAAGCTCCAAAGAGCTATGACTCACAGGTTGAGAACCATTGGTTAAAAGGTTATGGACTTCTCAGTGACAGTTCTGTCAGGATATGCGAAAATTAAGAGAAATTTTTCCACTTTGCAAACCTTTGTCATTTCAATGGTCTTTGTCCTGCCTGGGGTGTTGAGATAATCTTTTTATACACTGTGTGAAGATATGTCTGTCCTTTCTCACCTGTCTAAGGCACCTTCTGATTCATTTAATAAAGAGCTGAACAGTCAATAGCTACACAGGAGAGGACAGGAAGGACTTCTGGGCAGAGAGAGAACTCTGGGAAAAATTCTGAGGCAGAGGAAGTCAGATGTGTGGTATTGAGGAGAGGTAATGAGCCACATGACAGAATGTAGACTAATATAAATGGGATAACTTTTAAGAGCTAGTTGGGAACAAGCCTAAGCTAAGGCCAAGCTTTCATAATTAATAAAAAAAAGTCTTCATGTCATTACTCAGGAGTTGGAAGTCAAAAGAAAGACCCACCACAGAGGGGCCAAGTGAGAAAGAGAAGCAGTTAAGCACTCAGGATGCTTGGATGTTCAACCTAGTACCACCCCTACTAGAGCCCAGGCCAAGTTCTGCTTCCTACACTTTCACTTTCTCCATCCGATGCTGTTTTTGGCGTGAGAATAATGGTCCAGAAGCCCTTCTGTATGTCCTTGAGGAAACAAGCTTTTGCACATTATCCATCCATGCCCTAAGTGCCTTCTGGAGCTAAGCCTGCCCCTAGGTCCATGACTGGTTAGCTAGCATTTTATTCATCACATGTCAACACCAAGTTCCAGCCTGTTTCCACTTCTGTTCTTCTCCAATTGTGTGATTATTCCATTGTATTTGTCTCATTCATAATCATAAAATGCAAGTAGTGACAGCTATAGCTCCCAACTCAACTCACAGACGTTTCTAGCAAAACTAGATATCCTTACACATATTAAAATAGGAATCTTAAGTGGTTAGTTAATTTTTTAGATTACAGAACACATGCCAGGTAATTTTCAATGGCAAAGGGCAAGGATATTAGTAAGCCATTGTAAAAACAGAAACAAGTGCCAAGCCCTAAGGTGTAAGTCATGTTCAGGAATGTGCAGTGTTTTCCTCTCCTTTTCTGAAACTAGATGGCAATTCCTAAGATGCTGAGCATACTCTTCCATTTGGATCTGTAGATCAAAGTAAAATTGCTTTAAAAAATGGAGCACAAATAATTATTAACAATACTAGTCTCTATCTCCTTTTCCACATCAAAATAAGTTTTTCATAATTTATAAATGTATATTTCTTAATAATTCTGTATTATTTCATAGGCTGAAGTTCCATTATTAGTCAGTCCATTTGCCATATTCAAACAGCAAATAATCCCTGGGCCAGACTGTGATTAAAAAACACATAATTAGAAATGGTATTGGTGATTGATTGATGCTTAAATAAAATGTCCAACAAGGGATCACTTATAAAATTGACAATGTTTTAATCAAAAATTAAAAAAGATCACTGCATAAATGTGAACAATCTCTATTTAGTACATAAAAATCTTACATGAAATTTATGTATATATTTGCATAAATATGTGCAATATGGCCCCAAACCATAAAAATTCTGAACTTTCTTTTACAACTTCCTAAGACTATGGCACAAGGAGTTTGGAGTGATAGATAGATAGATAGATAGATAGATAGATAGATAGATAGATAGATAGATAGATGGATGGATGGATGGATGGATGGATGGCCGGCTGGACAGATAGATGCATCACTGTGTCACCAGGCAGTAGTTCTGTGCAATGTTAAAGGAGAAGCGTATAGGAAAGAGTGTCAGTTGCTCTAGCATTTCACACCATGCTCGTGACATTTTTCTTTCTGCCTGTCCCTTTCACTGCCACTGGGGACAGAACGAGGGTCTCACATCCACTAGCGCTCTCTCTGCCACTGAACGCTATCCCAGTCTAATTTTGTAATAACTTTTCTTCTTCAGCCTATCAAACTGTTACATTCTTCCACCATCAGGAAGGAATTCAAAGTTCAAAATTAAAGCTTACAACCGCACCCTCCACTGGAGAGGAAATATTTTTATATGGAAATCTGAAACAACTTCACCAAATGCTAAGCAAGCTTAAAGTAACTGGACTATGTTTCATACAACACCTCGAAAGCTTTCCTTCTGGATCTCCCCCAAGACATTTTTAGCCGGAGGGGTTAAAAGTGTGGGTGTGGAAGTCAGCTTTTGTTTGAAAAATTAGCAATGCTATGAGTCACCCTGCATTAGCAGCCGAGGAGTTGTGCATCTTGTACGAATCCAGACACCATATGCCATGCGAAGGCCTATTACTTTATTCGGTGCCACTGCTGACAGGCAGCCACGTGGGTATCCCCAGTGGAAGGGCTGTCTCCTCCCGGCGGCGAGGACAGGAACCCAGTGAGCTGAACACATCCGACATTGTACAGAGCAGCAGGGACAGCTGGTAAGCTAGCGAGCAGCAAGGGCCAGCTAGGAGCGCGGATGCTAATGAGCCTGGCGACAATGCCGGCCTTCAGAGGGGCCAGCCCAATGTCGACATGTTCCCACAGCAGCCTCAAGAGGAGAATCTGCTCGCTCATGCCTTCAGTCTCATTAAAGCACACACTGGCGTTAGTAGTTTATCAAAATCTGCTGTAAACTTACAAGTCATAAATCTCCCCAACAGTTTCAACATGCTTTAAAAAGTAGCAGGGAACTGTGTGGAGAAGCCCACGGGTCTGTTTGGGTAGCAGGGAGAATTTACTAGGCAGTATTGGGCAGCGGGTTAACAGGACAGGCAGAACAGCAGCTGCTGGGTTCAGGTCCCAGCTACTACACTCACATAGCTGTGTGGCCTCCAGCAGGTTTTCTACTCTGTGCTCTGCTTGGACTGTGTCTTATCAGATGACAGAGTCCTACGTTTGCATAATATGTTAGCAGAATATGACTCTTTTCTTCACTGGTTGCTGGAAGGACCCATGGACTGTATATACAGGTGAAGTTCTTAGTGCCTGGACTGACTGAGTAGGGGTTGGTGAACCGATGAATGTCTCTTCTAGGGGACCAGAGCATACAGCACTATGAAGCTCAGCATCCTGGCATCCTTTGTGTCCCACAACATAAGGCAGCAGACATCTCATGAGGGAAGGGTTTAGATACAGAGTGAGATTATGTAGAGCAGGGGTGCAGGGAGTTGTGGGGGCTCTGGGAACTTCAGGCAAGATTACTAGTGGCCATGGGTTTGGTCTCCTAGAAGCATTTGGGGCTCTTTGACTGTTATGATCTGCGATGGTTCTGAGTGCATGGAAGGCTCTGGGCTGAAAAGTGTTCACTTTCTGAACAACCCTCCCCCTCTCCTCGCTTTTTTTGTGACTCCTGTTCATTCTTCCAAGGCAGGCCAAAGCCCCCTCCTTGGGACACTTTGCCTTGAGTTCTGAGCTGAACCTGCCATTGCAGTGATTAGGACACTGTGACCGCTCTTTGCTGTATACCCCTGGAGGACAAGAGCCACGCCTTCCATATGTTTATCCTCAGCAATAGCAAGGAGTCTGGCAGACAGCAAAAGCCAATGGATATCTTATTCAATGAACAAGGAAATCAGGAAAAATGAAAACCACAGCCCTGCTTTTAACTTCTCATTTTCTGAGCCTACCTTTGGGAGTGAGACTGGGAAGAAATAACCTGCTGATCATCTTTTTGCCAACATAGTATTAAAAGCATCTAAAGAAATAATGCTGTGTTAAATGATCACCTCCTCATTTCCTGTGGCTGAGTGTGTGGGAACATGAGAGAGAAATGCCTGGCTCTGGAGGACAAAACTTGTCTCCTTGTCCCCGTGAAGTGTGCATGTGAAAAAAGTTCATAACGGGCATCTTTGAAGGTGACATATATGCACTTTGAAAAACTAAAAGGATGCAGATGTCTGTCATGTGCAGATGAGTCAAAATGGTCCTAATTATGCCAATCAAGAGTGAAACCAAGATAATATGCTAGAAGAGCTACACTTGGGTTTGGAAAAGCATAGTAAATCCTAGTTAAAGTTGAACACACCTCTAGCTCCAGCTTTATAGGAAGCTAAGATAGTTCTGAGGCCAGCCTGTACAAATAGCAAGACCCATTCTAAAGCCACCAACAGGCAGAGGGAGCCACAGCCCTTTCTCCAAGGTTCTTACATGCAGTAGGTACTAGACTGAGACACTGCCTGCCCCTTGTTGCACAGGCATACCACAGTAGCCAATGCTGCTCATGTTTCAATCTGCTGTTGCTTTCGGAGTTGCCTTCCTTTATATCCGTCCCTTACTTTCTTATTGTAACCCGAATCCCACAGAGGATGTCAAGACCACTAGAGGAAAACAGAAAAGCTAGAAAGGAGCCTAAGTACACTGCCAGAGAATGGCTGGGCTATTGCACAGCTCACTCCCAGGTGGAGGCTCCTGAGGCATCCCACTGGTCCAAGGATAATCTGATTTTCATTCCCTGGTCTCTTACAAGGCCATAAGACATCCAGAGACAGAAAGGAGAACTGATGCTCACTGCCTTCTCATTCTTTTGAAACAGCACATTAAATGAGCTCTTCAGGCACTGGAATTTCAAAGATTGAAAAAGAAAAAAAAGACTTGGTTTTGATTTTTTTTTTGAATAGAGGATTTCATGTAATTTTAACTACTGATCTTCCTGCCTCCACTTTCCAAGTGCTAGACTTACTATCATGCCCTGCTAAAGTAACAACAAAACACAATCCACACCAACTCCCCCCCCCCCCAAAAAAAACCAACAAACCAACCAACAAGCAAATTGTCATTAGTGTTTAAAATTTAGCCAGAATGTAACTAATTCTAGTCCAAGGCTCTAGAGTAGATTTAACTACCCAGGACACAGTGACAGCTAGTAGAGCCAGAGAATGTTGGCCTGTTTGTGTGTGTTTCACACATGCATTCACATAACGGATGCTTGAACAAACATGCACACAGTCCAGGCAGAGTCCCTCTTCCCTACATTGTTTCAGAGGAATGGTGTTCCACAGCTGGGTCAAGTAGAACCCCCCGTCATGGATGGAATATGTCCCTAGTGAGGGTGCTATGAATCTTCTGCCACGAGCTGCCACCTCCACAGTCCGTGTAATGCCACCTAAGTGTTCTGCCTCACATGACTTGCTGCAGGCTGCTGGAGATTAGAGCCATCGATCGCTCCCTGCAGAAGAGTCTCGCTGTGCAAAAGGAAAGTAAGCAGCGGAGACAGACAGCTCATGTATTGATCTGCTCTGGTGGGGGGGCTGTACTTCCAAATGAGGATCAGCACTCCTTCCCAGCACCTAGGAGGGTTACTGTAATATGCATCGGGACATGACAGAGATGGCGTGTGGGGCCAAACACTGCTGCCCCCTCTCCTGTCAGTGGGCCACAGACTTGTCAGAGAAGCCAAGGTGCTGTGTGAAACCTCCAGCTTTTAAAAAAATGCTTGGCAACATTCTATACTCTTTGGGTATCCTATATTCATTCACGGCAGGGCTAAAAGGCTGTTGTAAGAGATCTGCCAGATAAATTAGGGAAGAACAATTATGGATGCATTTCAAGAACATCCTTCTAGTACCCAAGAGTCACGAGAAACCTTTTTCCCATAGAAGAGGACTACTCATGAAACTTAAAGGTGGACATTTAAAGATTGGCCCCCAAAACATTTGCTCTCCTTAAAGAAAGTGCAACAACATAAACTAGATGGCTTCCGGGTTTTTTTTCAAACTTCCACAGGCACAAAAACATAAATTCACCTAAAAAGAAAAATGAAATTATGAAGTATATCAAAACTCATGATTCTTGAAAGTTATGCAAAATTAAATATGGGATTAATGAAAGCAGATTTAAGTGGGACCAGTGAGATAGCTCAGTAAGTAACTGCCTGCTGCCAAACCTGAAGGCCTGAATTTGATCCCTAGCAATCACCTGGTAGAAGGAGAGTACCAGCTTCTGCAAGTTAGCTGCCCTCTGACCTCCGCATGTATGGCACATCGCATATACCACTTGCTTACATCAATTAATCAACAAGAATGTAATAAAATTTAAAGTGAGAAAGTAAAGAATCCACATAGAACTCAGAAGACTCTACGTGTGCTTCTGTGGAAATAGATACAAACTGAACTGTCTTGCTTTTATGAGTAGTTGTTGGATTAAAGTCTTTATTTAAAATCAGTTATCTCCTTTTGGTAAGCAATTTCCTTCTAAGCTATAAAGATATCTTATGGTATAATCAAATAAATGGCACCAGAATACTTTGCCCTCAGAATTCCTTAGTGTTTGCATTTTTTATTTCCACCCAACTAAAAATACTGAGTCCTGATATTCTGGATGGTGGGACTGAAATATGAATAAGACAGGCCTACAGAACTCAACTTGCCTATCTTGGGGCCCTGACCCAGAGTGACCACAATATTGTTTGAGGGCAGCTGACTGGGATGTTGCTGATCTCAACAGGCTTTCTTTCCTCCCTCAGATCTTTAGTGGCCAATAATTCTGAGTTGTCCAATGTGAGACTGCAAAGCCTTGTGCCTCCCCGTAATCCCTGCTGTCTCTTGAAGCCCCAAAGAGACAAGCAAAAAAGTTGGACTGAGGCAAGAATACTCAAACTGGCTACAGGAAGGGGCTGCAGGTCAGGTATACTTGGTCAGTTCCTAGCTATTCCTGCTGTACAGATATAAGCCACAATAGACCCAGGCAGGACCCAAACCTGAGTCTAGGAAACTCATAGTCATCCTTCATCCATTTTTCTTGAAAAACCTCTGCCAGCATCCTTAGGTTATCTTGTGAGAGGAGGCAATGCTCGGACTTCTATTCCTGTTTACCTTTTTATCTAAAATTAGAAAGTAAACTAAACTTTACTGAGATTTAATGCATGGCCTCACTGGAATGCTTCTTGCTCAGTCATCCCTGGGCCTGTCCCTGGCAGAGGGACAGAGAGAAACAGACAGCAGAACCCTCATTCACTTTCCACACACTATGGGCTCCTGGGGTTTCTATGAGTTCTGAATTTTATCACCTCATAAACAATCATTACAATCCATTGGCCAAAGGCAAGATGTGGCTCACAGGCCATGGTAGTCTTTTCTGTAATGAGATCTGCACTTTTCTCATAGGAAAGGTCTTGTAACAGAAAGATGAATTACTCATTTTTCATTTCTTTTTTTAGAACAGGAAATGTTCTGGAGTTGGTGGCCTTTTCTGTGATGGCAAGGGGCTGACTTCATTTACTCATCTAACAAGCATTTCCTGAACAAATATTTATCCTGTGGCAGGTGCTGAGGTTGCATCCAGGGTTGAGTCTCTCCTGGAAAACACAAGCACGGTCTGTATCCTGAGCTACCCTTATTTTACCAATTTGCTAAATATTTCTACTATCACCTTTAGAAATATCCATGGAGGAAAAAATGAGACAAAGATCTCTGTCCTCACATAGTAGGTCCAGCACGGATAAAAAGAGTAAGTGGATTCTACAGTAAATTAGATGGCGACAAGGGCTCACACAATAAAGAACACAGGAAGGCCACAGGAGGTACTAGAGATGTTTGTGCACAGATGTGCGTAGGTGTGTGCAAGCTTTATGCAGGAAGGAGGGGGAGAGCTCAGAGAGGTGGGAAATGAGCCCTATGGACACCTGGGAGCAGCTGTGCAGGCAGAGGGCAAAGAGCACTTGCCCGTGGCACTTGTGATCTTGGCAGTATGAGCAGGGCAGTGTCGGTTTATTAGTCCAGGCTGCTATGCTGAGGAGAAAAAGGGGGCAGGAGAAGTGAGGCAGCTCTGGCCAGCAATAAGCCTTTAGCTGACCTTAAGAAGTCATAAAGGAAGGAGGACATTTTAACACTGTGAGAGTGTCTGCCATCTGAATACAACATGCTGTGGTGAAAAGACCTGGAATGGAAATGTTGGAAAACACAGCCTTCGGCATGGGAATTAACTTGTTGAAGGCAGTCTGTGTTTTTGCAAAGCTCCCATTTCTGCAGCATCCAAAACAACAACAATGAAACAATGAACAGAATTTAGTACAGTGCTTCTAACCTCCCCAAATAAAGATGTTAGTACATTTTCAATATTTTAAAAAGTATCAGTCAGGTTTAGGTCGGTATAGGTCAGTGGTAGACTGCTTGCTTGTCCCAGGTTCAAACCTCAGAAACACACACACACACATACACACCCCAGTACAACTGATAGAGCATTAAGGAAGATGGCAACTTCCAGCCCAATGTTCAGAGGAATCTTCTTTGTGAAACTGATGGCAAGAATGAACACTGAGCATGAGCTATTGGGTTTTACAGACTAAGACTGTAATATGTCCCAGCCCATGTACGTCTCTTTAGAAAATTTTGGTTTTGACTACCAACCAACAAACAAAATCCAAATCAGTCAAGCCTGGAAGGACCTCCTGAGTCATAGAACTTTAAACCAAAGTTTTAAAAAATAGTATGCCTATTTAATCCCACTGCAGTCAAAAACTACTATCTTAGTAAAAGCGGAACAATTTTATGCTATATAAAATACTTCAAAAAAAGCTCTTTACTCTTTATCACATCCTTTCAAAATCCACATTATTGGGCACACTTTGTAATATGGATCCAGACTTCCGAGGCTGGCAGTGGACTCAAGACGGTACCCTTGCTTACTGATGTGAGGACCATGATGATTTAATTTCCATTCCTTCCTCTGAACAGAACCAAGAGCTGTGACCTCAAGTCAACAATGACATGCTGTCCCCCCAAAGCAAGCTCACCAAAATCCTTCTAATCTAGAGGTATTTAAATAAACAATTGTGGTTATTATCTGAGTATGTTTTTGGAAAACAAACCCAACAAAATCTTGTGAAATTTCTAGCCTATTGAGACTTGGAAGATCAACAGATGAAGATCTTAATGAGAGATACCCACTGATGCTGACAGCCTGAAGCTGCAGTTGGAAGTCCTTCTCCTCTCATGCAGCTCCCTCCATCCTCTCACTCTCTTTTGTAGTTTGTGGTTGGAAGACTCAGCAGAACCATTGGATGCTGACTACAGGCCTTTCCTATATCCCAGAATAAACACTGCTGGTGAAGAAACACTGCTGGTGTAGGTACTGCACTCTACAGTAAAGCCAGGACCTAAGAGACAGGAGAAGCTCAACTGTCAAGTTCCCATGGCATGCATAGCAAAGTCTAGGAACCACAGTGTTCTGTAAGAGGGTGGAATGGTGCAACCACTTCTGATCACAGACTGTTCTCCAAGAGCCAGACTTTCTTGGGCAACTCAGCACGTATATGCTTTCTTGCTCTTTTCTTGATCTGTTTATATGGGTATGCATGCTTTATCAAGTCTTTTCCTTTCCTATGGTGTAAATACAGGCACAAATGATAATGAGTCTGTACTCAGCAGTTGATGATGATCACGGGAGAAAGATACAACAATTAAATGACAAGAACTAAAGGGGAAAAAACGAGGTAACGCTGCCCAAGGAAGAGAGTTTGGTAGAGGACTTCCTCACAAATGACTTTTAAACAGAGACTAAGGGAAGGGAAAGAGCTATAAAGGCACTGGGAGGAGGGATGGGGCAGATGGAATCTTAGGCAGAGCATGGAGTTCTTTAGGTTGCAGAAGCTGCATTTCAGTTATGTTTTAAGGATAATGTTTTTACATATACTTCATTCCACAACTAACAATAACCTGAGGGATTATCTTCCTCACTTTACAGATAAGAAAGCAGGCAGAGGTAAAATACCAAAGAACTAGTTACCAGTCTAAAACTGAAACCCAACTTCTGTCTGAGGCCAGCTCTCATATATGCTTGAAAATGTGGGTACTAAGACAAAGACATTTTGAAATGGGTCTAGCATTGGTAGGAAGATGACTGCCATGGAGAATAGGCAGCACCTTGAATTCTTTTCTACCAGAATTGTCAGTAACAATGAGCACTTGACGACAAGAGGGGTGGGGATAGAGTTCAGTGGTATAAAGTTAGTCCATCTGCGCGCGCGCGCACACACACACACACACACACACACACACACACACACACACACACACAGAGGCCTAGGATGGCTCTGGAGTTCTAAGGCCTAGTCGACCTTACTTAACCTCTCTGATCTAAGAAGTGATCACAGTATGCGAATCCGGAGAGGGATGGCTAACAGTACAGAAATTCACATTCTGTAGTTCTGAAAAGAACAGACCCTGAACAGAGTGGGTAGTAGAAAATGCTTCCCAAACTACAACTAGTTTGTCTAGGGCACAATCGGAGGGCTAATCTCATCTTATCATATCATTTAAATAGTCTTTCCTGATACAGCTATCATAATGTATTGTATATGGCACTATATGTGTTTATTGTGTTGGAAATGAATTCTACTTTCAAAATTAATAAGCACATAATATGTGAAGGCTTAAACAAAGGGCTTAAGATTTTATAAATACAGTACTTAAATTTAAGACAAATTTTATATTTCCTCTGATACACACAGTAACATCAGTTTCTTGGAGTATAAATTCATTTTTTTACTAACTTCAATTCATTTAATTTTAAATGTGTAAAAAAAAACAACCCACACATCCTATTTATTTTCTCATAGTCAAGCTGAAGCTCAGCGGGAAAATATAATGTGATGACAGTTTCCATCTTCTTTGGGGAGAAAGTTATGAGTCCTGGGTGTGAAAGGCACAATGGAGAGTGGCGGCAGCTCCCCCATCGGCTCTCCGCCTTCTTTAAATTCCACAGAGGATGGCAGTTTGGATGGAAACCCCAAAATCTATTCTGTCCATCTGTTTTATTATTCTTAGAACAACTGTCAAAAGTTGCCCAGGGATCAAGTTGCAAACGTACTAATTTGCCTTTGAAAAGTGGGCCCTGGGGGAATTCTGGAACTCTGCTTATAAATTCAGAATCCCCTCAGCCAGCCAGCCTGCCCTACCCTTTGTGGAGGTATGAGACTTTGCACTTCCAGGCATACATCTGCCTCAAGCCCGGGATGCACTGATAGACTTACATCCCACTTCATAGGCAAATGAAGGGGAACCGCAGGGACTTGGCATCTTAAGGGCTGGCTTGTTCCCTGACAAGCAGACTGAGTTTTTTAGGAGGCAGCCCCTTCATTGATCATGGGTGGATGAAAGTCCAAAGCTTTGTACTGAAGGTTTAAAGGCGTGAACACGGCAGAGGGATGCCCGTTCTGTACTCTTTTATATCCTTGGACCAAACAGGAGATAGGCGCCTGAAATGAAACATCGAGGAAATAAGCTGAAGATAAAAACTATAAGCCACCGAATGTGGTGCCATTTGTTTCTGTGACTGTGTTGAAACAAAAACAAAAAGACTGTCTGGATAGGCAGACTGTCAGATGTGTGCTTGTTGGGAATTACAAGGCATACCTAGAGAGCTGTACATGCTAAAATATGGGGCATTTAGAGAACACGCTACTCTGCTCAAAACTAAAGCAGCTGCCCATTCCTTAAACTGGTTGTGCTTAAGGCATGTGCAAACATAATACACAGATGGAAGTGCATGAGGGCTTACTGGATACAGGGACACACGGGTCGGCACTGATCCTCCTAGTGACCAGCATTCTCGACTAGTTCCCAAGGGTCTCTTGCAAAAGCTTTCAATGCATAGGACCACGGAATTACACCTGAAAAACAGGATCTATCTGCTTTGGAGTTTGGAGTTTCTCAGTATTAGAGAAAACTGAAAAAGAGGCTCCTTCAAGGCTCACATGATGGCATTTGGATTGTACTTGCTCGGATTACCAAAAAAGTATTCAGCTTTGATTAAAAAATTTCCTTGAGCATGTTGCAAATGACTGCAGCAGGGAACCTGCTGGGAGCCCACTGCAGACGCACAGAAGGGATCACCAGTTGGACCTGCTGCTTTGTCCTTCTTTGGCTTTGCACAATCTCTTATTATAATAAGGCATGTATTATCCTTTTTAGAGATTTGAATACAGAAAGTCTCACTTTCAAAATACTGCTTATAATCCCAGAGTCTACGATGTTTTCTGTTGATGCTGGTCCTTTCAAAATGGAATGGATAATTAGTAAACTGAAATTTGATTAATGTTGGATTAAGAGGTTCTGATGTTTCCCTGCAATGTGTTATTTCAGTCTGAGGTCACGGGAAGAGACTGTCTTTAGGAAACTTGTTCCCCCTAATTTCCAGAATGGGAAGATAAAATTCAAACCTTATCTTTTAAATACGAGATTTCAGTCTATACATGTCAGACTGAAATTTTCTTTCTCCCCACTTTAAACAGTTTTCTTTGTTACTCTGAATTGGAGCCAATGAATTAACCAAGACAGCACAAAATTAAACAGAAATACAAGTTTTCCTCAGAATTTCTCAGGTTGAGTCTTCCTAGTTATGGTGCGTAACTTGGCATACACAGAGGTTTTAACACCCTCTGCTCTCAGTAGCTTCCAACACAGACTTTTGGGAAAGTGCAGAACTTCTCTGGAAACAAAGGGTCCGTCTGGTCTGGCATAGATTTCGGTCTTTGAAAGTAACCGCTTTGATAATATTCCAAAGAAAGTTTTAATTTATAATACTTTGTGTATCCAAATGTCAGGGTGAGGGCTACCTCTTGAGGATTTACTGGTGTTATCTAAAGCCAGATAACGACCAGCCATTTAAATGATCAGTGAGGTAGGTTCTTGTACCCTGTGTTAAAAGTCATGCTCTTTCCCTCAGCTGTAGAGTATGGAAGAATCAGAAACCATGGCTCCCTTTGAATCTATGTCATTCCCAGGTAACTGTAAATGCTAAGACACTGTCATTTATGGAATGACCTTTTGCTCTTTGAATATGCAGACATCAATAAATGCCAAATGCCTAGAAATGCTCACAGCACTATGTAAAAGGTAAGTAGGGTCAGCCAACACTTCTCCTGCATGCTTTTCCCATGACAACCATTTCCACTTTTCTAACGGCTTTCTAATAGCAAAATGTATTTAGGAACAATAGTGGAATTTGTGTCATCATGACCAAATGATTCCGGTGCAAACCCGAGATTCTTCTGGGGCCCAGCAGGTTTCTGGTCCCTATGGAAACGAAACCTCAGACATTGTCCTCCACTCAGCTGGAGGATAAGGCCGGAGGCTTTTGTGCTCAGTGAGATTTCTTCCACAACCTTCCTGCAACAGACCTTAGTGCTTCCTCCCAACTCCTTTCTAATTGAGATGCAAATGCATCTCTCTGGCTGATTACACTTCCCTTATAGCAACTGACGAATGCAGCTGTACCAGAGTTTGTAGACTTTCCAACAAGTGACTTCAGCTGTCAGTATTTGCATGCCTGGCCTAGACCAGCCCACTCCTGCTGGTCTCAGAACTTCCTTTGGACATCGCAGGCGTTTTTTTTACTTATGTGCGTAAAAATTTACACATATTAATAGCTAAAAAAAAAAAAAGCTGCCCTCCCCATCCCAGCACACCAAAGAAGTGGGGCTTTCTGGCCATTTCCCTCTGAGCCTGGACTGGGGCTGTCACTCCTTCCTGAAGGTATGGGCTTTGGTGGTTAACAGTAAATTTAGCCTTGTAAGTTTTCTAACTTTAACCATCTTTGAGTTCACTCTTTCCTCCCCAGATCTATTAAATACTCATGACTATGAAAACTGCTGAATAGGCTTCATTTTCATTTTACATTGTTCAAAAGTCCATTAATTTCAAAATATAAAGTTCTTCCATAAATTTTAGAAAGTATTAGTAAAATCAATCAATCAGCCAATGTACTGTGTACATGTCAGGAAAGTGCTCTACCACTGAGCTAAATCTCCAGCTACAAAACTATTTTGAACACAATAAGAGGAAACATGCATATCATTATCATCCATTAAAAGATTATTTCATGTAATACCTAGTTTTTCAAGAATTCTTCTAACTTTAAAAAAAAATCCTTTCTGCTGTTTTTCCCAGCGTGCATTTGTTTCCTACCAGGCAGAGTAGTTACCCTGAGTGTTGAGGACAGAGCTGAAACTATACCTTTAAATAGGAAAACCAAGGTTTATACAAGGTACTGACATACACAGATGCACATGCAGGCTGTATGTGGACCCACTTTTCACCTAAGACAATGAAGGCTCCCAACTCTGAAAAAAAAATGCAATATTATAAAGTATTTGTTTTATCTTTTGATTCTGTTTTCCAAAATGAGTTTACCAAATGAAGGTTTCACTTCCTTCACTGCCTGTCCCTCTGCCCCATCTCCCAGCTTTGCACCCATATGCATAAAGTCCCAGGAGGTACAGGGAAGAGTGGCAGTGAGAGAAAGAAAACAAGGTCCACACTGGGAACTGCAGAGTATGGTTGGGAGTGGAATACTCAATGCAGAGTGACCCTTAGGTCAGCAGAGTGGGAAGCAGCATCCCTGTCCATGATAACCTGGCAGACAGGGGTGACCCAGTTGAGACAGTGGCCAAGAAAGGAAGAGCCCAGGCTTTTGTGGACATTTTCCCAGGCAGAGCATCAGCCTGCTTTCTTACAGACTGTTAGAAGTTTAGTTTTCTTGAAATGAGGTCTTTGTAAGTGTCACTGCATACCAAAATAGTTTCTCTCTTTTCATGAAAACTTCCCCTGCAATCAGGTGCTTCCTATAGGCTTCATGTCCTGGGCAGCTTTGACACCAAGAAGCAGACCTTTATCATATGGTAGGGTGTTTTCTACAAGCCGTTGAAGGGGACATTTCCTACCCTGTATTTTAATACTTAGTAGGTAAAATGGAAATATTCCAGCTATGTAACTCCCAGCTGGGATCTTCTAGTTTTCACAACAGGCTTGGAGCCCATTATTTATGGGAACCAGGCTGGCACCACAATAAAAACTCCAAAAGGCAGCACTTACTGGACTTCCAGCCAGAACTGGATGGTGCTTTCCTGTCAGGATCTGACAGCCATGATGGTGGTACTGGCACTGGGTCTCATGAGGTGGGGACTACAGTGGTCAGAAGGACAGATGTCCAGTGAAGAGGTTAGGTATTACTAGCAGAAGGGGAGGGAGATTCAGTAGGCTTAGATATTTCTTCTTCCTCTTCTTCTTCTTCTTCCTCTTCTTCTTATTCTTTCTTCTTCTTCTTCTTCTTCTTCTTGTTATTATTTAATTTATTTTTTATTTTTTCAAAACAAGGTTTTTCGGTGTAGCCCTAGCTGTCCTGGAACTCACCCTGTAGAGCAGACTGGCTTCGAGCTTAGAAAAATGCCTGTCTCTGCCTCCCGAGTTCTGGGATTAAAAGAGTGTGCCACCACCATTAGCAAGCTCAGATATTCAAAGTCTTTAGGAGAAATTAAAAAAAAAATAAAACCTATATTTTGTGGGCTGGAGAGATGGTTCAGCCATTAAAGGCTGAACTCATAACAGCAACAACAAAAACCCAAACCAAACAAAGCAACCAACCAAACAAACTCCATCAAAAACAAACAAACCCCCCAAACCAAAAACCTACATTTGGGGGGAATGTGGAGATGGCTCAGCAGTTTAGAGCGCTTGCTGCACAATCATGAGGAGCAGAGGTCAGATCTCAGCACTTGACACAAGTCAGGCATCCCACAAATGGCTCTAACTCCAGCTCTAAGAGATCCAATCCTCTCCTTTCGTTTCCAGGACTGAAGAGTTGCTCATACCTGTACACACATGTGCATATACATATGCATATACACACTAAATAAATAAATTTTTAAAAATCTACATTTTTTTTTATATATACGGGCTGGAAAGATGGCTCAACAGTTAAAGCGCATACTGCTCTTGCAGAGGACCCGAGTTTGGTTCCTAGTTCTGATGGGGACTCACCACAGTCTGTAACTCTATGCCTTCTGGCATCTGCAGGGTCCAGACATGAATGTGGTACACATATAGACAAAACACCCATATACATAAAATATTCTTCTAAAAATCTACAATTTAAAAAAATGCAAAGTCTGCTTGTTTTTCACTGTGGCTGACAATCTTCAGTTTTGTTTTTGGTAATACAAGGAGGCCAAGAGCAGTTCAAACAAAGCCCATCTGTAGGCTGGATTCAGTCTGCAGGCAGCTGGTTCTGGGCTCTGGATGTTTGCATGACACTGAGCTAAAGCTGCTGCCTGGCTGGCTCTGCCCAGTGGTCCCAGTTCTGCAGATAGGTCATTTACAACCTCCCAGGTTCTAGAGGTGCTGCCTTCTTGGTCTGAATAGCTTCCAGATGCCTAAGGCTGCATAATGGTCACACTTTCCCTCGACTGGCTCTGAACTGTGAGGCCCTTCTTTCAATGTGGCCCCCAGAGTAGCACACTATCTTTGGATGATGATGATGCCTGGATTGTAGGAGCAGACTGTATTCTAACTCCTATGAGTGGATCTTGTGCCTCTTGTACTATGTCATAGAGAACGTTGGTGCTGCCAATGTTACATATGTTACCCTTTCATCTCTCACCTCAAATCTGTGGTCACTCCAAATCTCCAGTATTGTTCATGATGGCTCCTATCAAGCCATATCATTCCACTCCCGCTCTTACACAGTTGGTTACCCAACTCAAATATACACCATTTCTTTTATCCTGCCCAGTCCTATTGTTTGGGCCAAAGGTATCATCTGCTGAGACAACCCTAATTGTTGACCTTGCCTTGGGTTAGTTAATGCACTTAAAAAAAAAAAACCCGAAAAAAAACCCCGATAGTTCTGGAACGTTGCTAAATCATTAATAAAACTGTTGAATGGAAGACGGGTAGGCTAATGGACAGAGAGCTGCCCAGTTCCAGAATTAAGGCATTAGAGTTCTGACTACAGTGAAGTTATCCATCTCTCCGGGTCCCATAGTTCTCGCTCATGTATGCCAGGTGATCATGGTTCTTTGTCAAAGTCAAGATTTGTATTTGTAAGCTTCTAAGCTCTGAAAAAAATGTAATGTGTTTTTGACACCTTACTCTTACAGACACATCTCTTACAGCTCTGAGCTCTGCTACAAATCTGCTGTAATGGTAGATATGGGTGGCTTTGGATAAGAACTCTACTTGTAGGAGCCAATCTCCTTTCTTTTTGTTGTAGTCTCTCTGTCATGACATCCAGAAGATGGGGACATTATTATGTATTCAAAGCACTTGGGACTCCTCCTTTAATCTTAAAGTACAAATTTTAAACTCAAATTTATCAGAAACCAACTTCCTAGGAAACTTCTTTGGTTGCTCTTTCATGTCTCCCGTTTTTCTTTCTCAGAAAGTCATTTATATTTTATTTACTTATCTGTTTGTTTTGAGACAGGTCTCACGTGTTCTAGACTGGCCTTGGACTTGCTATGAAGCTGAAGGTAACCCTGAACTCCTGAGATCCTGAGTCTACCTCTGTAGTGCTAGGACTACAGGTGTGAGTTACCATACCCTGTTTAACTGAAATTTTAAGATTTCATTGTTAGCAATCTTCCATTCCTCAATTCTTTTCTCTTAGTACCTCCCATGGGTAGCACTTGTCCCCCTCATCTGTAGTTCTTACACTGTGCTTCCCAAGTGTCTGGAGTATGGTTTATTTCCACTTTTCTCCCACTCATATACAAACTCCAGCACAAACCCACCACTTTCTGCAATACTCAGAGGCATAACACATTCTTTCAAACTAAGGCATGAATCTTATGTGGTACATTTTTGTGGTTCACTTCCAGTTTTCTAAAAGATGAGACTATCTGCCAGTTAATGTTTGCTGCCTATAGTAGAATGTGCTTTGAGTCAATATCAAACAGTATTACCCATTACAACACTTTTTCTTGTAGGTCTGTTTAGAGGTCCTAATTCTCTTATTTCCCTTTGGTTTTTCAAGACAGGATTTCCCTGTGTAGCTCTGGCTGTCCTGTAGACCAGGCTAGCCTTGAACTCACAGAGATCCACCTGCCTCTGCCTCCTGAATGCTGAGATTAAACACATGTACCACCACTGCTCAGCATAGAGGTCCCAATTCTTAAAGTATCATTCATCCCTTCCACCTGCAACTTGCTGCCATTCAGTCTACTTAACTTTGCCTCCTCCCCCCACAGTAATTATCCCTCCACAAGTGTTCAATCCTACCCTAAAGTGGTTTCCTTAATTTTTTTGGGGGGGTACTGTAATTATCTGGTATGTCTTGACTTCTTGCTTGCAGAAACTCACTTCTTAGTCTTCTCACACACACTTTTCCATGTAAAGACCTGAGACTATTAGCCTCAGTGGTGAATGAAGCCAACTATGAGGATATGTCTTGCTTGGCTGGTTTGCTGAAAGTAATGCTTCCTCTCTCTCCTCTTTGTTCCCCTTTCCTATGTCTCTCTATACCTACCTCTTCCTTCAAAGTCTATTCTTTAATTGCTCCACAGGAGGCTATCTATGGTTATACATTGGATCAGCCCACCCCTTGCATAGGTTCTAATCTATTCCCTTGCCTCTGCTACAGACAGGGCCCTATTCTCTCTCAGAACTCCTTCCACAGTTCTGTGTATGCTCTCTCTGCCTGTCTTCTCTGTGTGCCTGTGCCTGCATGTGCATATCCTACACTCTGCCATATGGAAGCATCTGTCATTCTCATATGTAATGGGCTTTCATAGCCCGGTCCATGAGCAAACAGTGTCCTCTCTCTTGGAATATTTTATTCATATTTATTTTTCTGGTGGCTAGGATGGTGCCTGGCACATGGCAGGAAAGCTGCAGACGTTGACAAATGCATAATTGATTGTGCATGGTGGAATATAACACATGGTGTGGTTTGGTTTCCTTTCTGCAGTATAGGGAAATGGGAAGGAAATAATCAAAGGTCTGTCCTGGAAGAAGAGTTCAGGATCCCACTGGACAAGAAAGAACCTGGATTGTTAGAGCTTTAGAGGGAAGGGTCAATTTTGAAGCTGTGTGAATTGGGAACAGAATTTTGTGATGATATTAAAGGCACATGCCTCTTAGATATATACCAAATATTTATGTACCTGTCAGCTGAAAATGAAAGCAAATCTCACTCATGACAGAAGAGGTATGCAACTTCGTTATCTTTGGCATACCAGTTCTCTCCAAATATTGACACTTCCAGAGAGTAGAGATGGCAAATGCCACCGAGACTATTGTTCTATTGAAGTGGACATTTAGTCCAGAAAGCTACCATCGGCTTGATTCAGGGTGAAATCCTCCTAATGGGCACATTGCATATGGTGAAGGAACCTTTACCCTGAAGTATGTTATCTGACAAGGAGAATGAAAGTCCTTGGCTCTAACGGTTATAGGAAGTTCTATTAGCAGACCACAGTTTCACTTTGGAATCTTTAGTTGGCTTGGGAACTGTAAACATAACATGTGATAAGCTTCCTACTTACTGTTCTCTAGGCCCAGGAACAGGCCCTACTTGCCAGTGAGCGATGGAAGAGGAAGATGAGAGGTGAGCTGGCTCTCACTACTCAGTGGTGCATTGGCCACAGGATGACAGTACGCTTGGCAGATTTGATTCAGCCCACTAAGGAGGTCACAGGAAGGCCCACAAGAAGCAGAAGGGCTGGGCACAATTACAGGGTGTTTTCTACACACGGTCCTACTGTGTACACATTTTTTTTTTAAATTATGGGAGACAATGATATTTTTCAGTCTTCTTTGTGCCTCTGCCACGCAGTTCCAACTGTTTGATCAATTAGCCAAGAGAACCTCACACAAGAACTCCTTTGATATTGACCTTAAGCAAGATTTACTGCTAAAAAGCGAAACAAAAAAGCCCAAAAGACAAACTTGTTTGGGCAGTGCTTCCAATCCCCAATTAATCAGAAGTGCATTTTTTTTAAACATTCCACAGTCAAATTGACCCTTAACTGTCCACATTTCTACTATTAGTTAAATTTACATAAAACTGGATCCCAATCAAATTTATTCTAAGGAAGTTAAATATCAATCAACCGGGGAGAGAATAGGGAGGTAGAAACAACTAAGTCATTTCATTGTCTCTCTGCTTTGGCTGCCATTAGGCATTGGTCAGTGTGTAGTCACTACATAAAAGAAGCAAGTGCTCCCACCTCAAGGATTTACAAAGGTCTGAACTAAATGGTCACTCTGACACCTAGAGAGGGGTTGACACTGAGATGAAATTAGAATCTTGTCACAACTTAGTAGTTATTTCAAAACTGCAATCTACGTATTAGAAGCAAAACAAGGACTTGGGATAGTTATGTAAAAAAGCCTGGCTGACAAGGAAATTCTCATTGTTCAATGCTGGCCTTGCATCTTGGGAACAGGCAGCTGTCATTCTTCCTGATATTTGGTCTTTAAGTGAAGTTTTTTTCTATGGCAGCAGACACAAACTGCTTCCTTCCTTAATGACTCTGGGTTCACACCAACACAGCTGTGCTAAGGGATATATTGCCTGATTTTAGGGGAAACAACAACAACAACAAAACCACACACATGCACACATACACACACACACACACACACACACCCCTCCCAATGCCAGACATTTAGAGCCAGAGTTCCTCAACATGCACTGGAGATTTCAAGATGGGTTATAACAGGGCTTCAGGGCCACTTGGCTTGAGCAGCTGGAAATGAGAACCCATTTCCTCAATGACTAAGATATCATAAAAGCTGAGAGGTCACACTTTTCTGCCAAAGCAGAACTTGCTTTGACTGTGGAAAGAAAGCAGCAGTGAGTGACCACAGAGCCACAAGTAACCAGAGAACCTACCAAACCCTTTCCAAGCCGTGCGACTCCCTTGTAGTAGTCAATCATTTGCTCTGCAAACTGCCACAGAAGGAAAGGGATTATAGGGTGACCCAGGTTTCTCTGCTTCTCAGTTCTTCCTTGCTCAGCAGCAAACTAATTGTGGAGGGCTGCTAGAATACACAGACAGGAAGAACAAAACATATATGCACACATGAGCTATGGCATATGAATTGCAAAATGCTATTGATTTTAGTTGATGAGTTGAAAGCTTATAGATTTATTATCAAATTAGTACTCTATAATTTAGAATGATAAAAATCAAAGCAAATAATTTAAAATTTAACACTCCTTTACTTTGAGTGATGGTAAACAGCAAACACCGGAAGGCAGTAAAAAAAAATAGAGAGTGCTTTATACTTCAGGACCTTTCTAGGCACTTTCTCCTCTCTTGAAAAGGAGTACCACATGCTTGTTCCCCATTGGTCAAGTTAAGTCACTAGCACTGGATCAAGATACATCCAAGGCACTGCTGATGACCTTACCCCTTAGGGGTCTGCACAGGGCTTGTAAGGTGTGGTGGCACCTACACCTCTTGCCTATTCACTGTCTACTTGGCAGCCTTGGACAGACCCTCTAGCATGCTGTTCTAAGATGAGAATCCTGAGGTACATGTGTCCCGGAACTCTGAGCAGCTTCTTTGGGGGTCACCTAGAATGCCACTGCTATCACAGCTGACTCTTGGGTCCATCACAGGCACCCTTACGGACCTGCACGTGTACAGGATTCATGTGATATATATGTACCTCCCAGAGCACTGAATCTTGGGTCCTCTGCTGAGTGTCACCTATGCTCCTCTCATTCTCCAATCTCTGCTGAAGTATGTTCTCCTTGGAGAGGGCCCCCTTATCCTGACTTTTGTTCACCCCAACTCTCAGCTCACTTGCTCTCAGAAGATATGGGACCAATCAGCCTGTGCGCTCTTTAGGTGTCAACAAGGACTGGGCTCCTAGAGCCCTGCTGTGCTGCAGTGGCCCTAGCTTCTAGCACTGGAGTTGGCAGACAGGTCACAGGAACTGTTTGTTTGGTAAATGAAAGCATGCAATTAGCACTCATAATTAGGACTGGTTAGAATAGTCAGTGGTTTTGAAAATTCAAATATATAAAATATAAGACTATGTCAATGAAGCAACAAATTCCAGACAACGGCTATGACACTGGAGCAGGTCAGATGCTCCCAAAGCGCACTGAGGACTTCAATGTTCTAGTGAACGTTACAGGAGCAGCTGGCACAAGCTCACACAAACAGCTGTAAAACTTAGTGAGGATGTTTAAAGTACAAAAATCTCCCTTTTCTCTTTCCCATTTCCTCATTTTTATTATAGTCCTTATTTCTGACTAGAGTATTAGCAGTTCTGCAGACAGAAATAGCTATATGATCACAAATTTTTCCTCACATGACTACAACTGTATACAACTTTGTGTATATCATTTGATTAACTGTTTTAGATTATTTATTTGACCAACAAATTAATTAAGAGAAAAATATTTAAAACTTTATGATGATCAATATAATAGGTTTTGTTATTACTTTCCCTCCTTTTCATTCTAAATTGTCCTCTAAGATGTCAAACCGTCTATTTTATGAGTTATTCTTGAGTACTGGCACCCACACTCATGATGTGGTTTCTTTGAATTTTTTAAGGAGACACTGATCATTATCTTTTCAACTCTTAAAAACACCATTTTCCCTAAATCTGACTGCTCCAAAGGCACAGAGCTAACGTTCAGCAAAATGACAAAACATTTATTTTGTGATTTGTTTGATAAGGGAAGAGGATGTGACAAGATTAAAAAAAAGCAAAGTGGACTTCTACAAAATAGAATGTTCTTGTTTTTAAAGGGCTTTTGTTGCCTCAGCCCAGTATCCTTGACTGACAGGTGTCTAGCTCATCTCAGGTCATATACCAACTGACAGACAGTTGTTGGACAGGTCTTTCTCATTTTTGCCAAGAAGGTCCTGTAAGCTGCAGTTTATCTGAAATATAAACTACATGCTGGGGGTAGAAGTGGCAGCAGCTATACGTTACATCTGGGGTGTTCTGGAAATCTCTGCAGAGAGTACTGCTTCCAAACACTCCCCACCAGCCAGGACAAAGCATGAGTGTGTGCTGGAGGGAATAATGCAGCCTGGCCCCAGGGGAGGGACCAGATGGGACCTAATAGCTCTTTTCTACTACTAATTTCTATGATAATTTTAAGTTGCCACATGGCATATGTACTTTTTAAAATCTAAAGGCAGGATATTATTCAACTGAATGACCAATATTTTAATGAAAGGTATGTTACAAACTGTATCTCTTTACACGTTATTTCTCACTCACTCGCTGTCCACTATAATATATCACTTACAACTAGGCTGGGAGAAGTCTATAGAGAGAGGTCAAATAGAATGTGTTTTTAATCATTGTTGATACCAATTAGAAATAAAGAAATTCTAAGTTTTATTAGGAACTTAGATGGTTTTTGTAGTGGCTTTATGAAGTCACTCATCTTCATCTTTTTCTTTTCTTATATTTGGAGATCACATGTGGATTTAGGGACTACACATACCAATTATTGCTTGAAAGAAAAATTAGAAACGTGAAATTTCTCCTGTTTTCAGAGATAAGAACAGGAATTAAGAGAGGAAATATTAATGATTGGAGAAAATTGCAAAACCTTTTCTTTCCACTCTTAGTGATGAATCCAGATACAACTTGATTTGGGTACTCCCTTCCCTCTCTTCTCTGCCAGGTGGAATTTCTCCTTCCTCCATCCATCAGAACTCTGCATTTCTTGGGTGCTGTGTACAGTTTTTGATTTATTAATCATTTCATTTGCTTTTGTTTACTGGTGCTCTGAATGAGAACTGCAGGTTTGCTCCATACTCCTCTTTCTGCACAGTGGACTTTGACTTGAAGAAGAAGAGACTGAATCTGGGAAAAGTCCCAGAAGCCTTGAGCATGACAGTCACGGCCTCTCAGAAAAGACTCCTGGACGAACTAGGAGAACAAACTACGTTCAGGGCAGCACCATATCACTGTACTTCACAGAGATCAACAAACAGCAGCACAGCCCGGGCCTGAAGCCCACTTACCTCTCCTGAAAGCTCTCCAGGAAACTCACCCTGGGGAGGGTTAGTAAGTTACATATTTACAGCAAAAAGATACAAGCTCTGATAGAGTGGGATGAGGCACTTCACCGCTCTGCTGGCATTGATGCACGTGGCACAGATAAGGCTTGGCAGCAGCTTCCCACTCACGATGGCTCCGTCGAACAGAGGCCCAAAGAACGGAACCTGGAATTCATAACAGAAAAACTATGTTCAGAACCAGCCTTGGCATTATTTTGCTAGATCCATTTCCACCATGTGGACAAACCACAGTGTTCGTGGATGTCTTTTTTTCTTTCTTCCTTTCCCCTCTATTAGAATTTCATTAATTCTATTCATTAACATGGAGGTTGTTGGCTCTGTGAGATTTGGGACTGGAGCTGGCTAGTAACTCTTATATACACGAACAATTTCTCTTGATTTTTCATTACTTTACACAATATTATATGATAGACAATATTGTATGATTTATGTTTGTGAAGAACACACACATAAGACCTCTGCTATAAGCTAACTGAAAGTTTATACAGATTTCAGAAAACAAACAGTTAAACATATACTGTATATGATGTGTAAAACGGATGAAAGTGCAGAGAAGAGCAAAGGGCTTTGGGTGGATGTGTATCTCCAATTACATCAAAACGAGAGGGAGAGTTTTAATGGAAATGTTTCATTAAAAGTCTATAGGAGATGGAAGAATAAACCAGGAGCTATGAGGACAATGGGTGGAAGAATATTCCATGAAGAACAGCAGGTGTCTTGCTTGTATTAGGAAAATTAGCGTGTTTAAGCAAAGGCAGGAGAGTCACAGCTGCCAGAGCCAAATTGTAGAAGGAGACCAAGAGGGAGAGAAGTTGCACAGGAAACAAGAAGAACCTCGTAGAAAGCTGTAATAATTCTCAATTTCTACTCTAAGGAAGACAGAAACCTTCTAGAAGGTTTTAGGGAAGTAGAAAACAACATCTATTAAATGAGAAAAGTAAGATGATCATTTCATAAAATGGCTTTAAAATAAGTGTTTCATGCCAGGCAGTGATGGCCCACATCTTTAATCCCAGCACTCAGGAGGCAGAGGCAGGCAGATCTCTGTGAGTTCAAGGCCAGCCCGATCTACAGAGTGAGTTCCAGGATAGGCTCCAAACTTACACAGATAAACCCTGACTCAAAAAACCAAACCAAACCAAACCAAACAAACAAATAAGTGTTTTATTTAATTCAAATTCTATTTATAAAAATTTCTTAGCTATTAAATAAAAAGGAACTTCATTAAAAGTATCTTTACTCTTGTGGCCTGCTGCTCGTATAGTCTGTCCTATTTTATTGTTTTGTGTTGCATAAAGTTTCCTTGCTACTTTGCAGGACACCCCCCCCCCCAAAAAAAAGAATTTACACTAAGCATATACTAAACTATGGCAGTAGTGAACCCTGGAAAGTGGTATGTGAGAGTCAATGAGAAGAGCACTTTCATTACTGAATTTCCAGGACAGAAAAGAAAGAAAGGGGGGAATATGTGGATACTATGAGTTGGAAGGAAATAATCAAAACTGTTACTATTTTAGTTGTTATATTATTATATAATTATAATAAAGGATCTGTGGGAAATGGTCAAAATATCAACAGATATAGAATAGACTCACATAACCTACTTCTCTACCCTCAGCAACAACTGATAAGAAAACAAAATGATAGCATATATTATTATCGTTATTTTATTACATCATAAAATATGGACTACAGGTCTTACAGATTTTACAGAGGAAAAAAATCACAAAACCTTCAGAGAAGTAATCTAAGTACATGAGATGATCTTTTCTGCTATATCTGATAAGAAGACTCTACATCACCATCACTTCCTCTTATAGAGTCATTCATTCAAGGACTCAGTGCAGTGTCTGGTTTAGCCTGAACAGTTATACAGAGGTGACAGAGGCTAAGGGAAGCAGACATTCCTTAGGAAGAATGGGGTAGGGGCTTACTTTAGTTGTAGGAAAGCATGTTGGAAGCTGTAGCATAAGATGAGATAAGCTACTAGAGCAGTTCATACAGGACTTATGGAGCCAAAGGGAGGAGTCACATCTACTTAGGACATAAGATCCTGCGAATTGGTGATGCTGACTTATGAGATGTGGCATATCCCAGGAACCATTAACACCCCAACCCCCTTCAAGAAGGTGATAATTCTTTTGTAATTAGAAAACTGAAGTCTGGGTCTAAGGCAGGGCCTTCCACTTTACTCTGTTCTCCTGTTCCTCTGATGTCTGATTTCTTTGGAGAACTTAATGCAGTAGTACTCCTACTAGAAGACATGGCATTCTCTTCAATGACTACTGCCTACATTGGGCTTTGGGATCACTGTGCACTGCGATAGACAGTAAAGGAGGGTCTGGGTGAGCGGCCCTACCCTAGGAAAACAGTGCTGCTGTTGCATGGTGAGGACAGGGAACAAAGAGCTCCGGGGCACCCCCTCCTGGTCCCATACTCAATGGTAAAGTTAATGAAAGGCTACATTCAGAGTTCTGATCAAAACCTGGATTCCAATGTTTCATCTATCTAAATCTGAACAACTCCTGAATGTCTTATCCTAGTATAATGACCAAAGTCTAGGTATTAAGATTTTCCATGACTGTTAACGAACTGGCTTTCCTTACCAGCTAGCTGCAAGATGGAAGATACCTATGGAGCTCCTGCCATATTGTCCATGGCTAAATGATACAAAGCTCTGGCTGAGAGGAAGCACATGCTTAGAAATTACAGCCCAAACTAATTTATATCCATCAGGCTGGGGTGCAGAGCAGGACATTTTCACATCCAAGCTTTCTTATTGGCCAACTGTGAACACAAAGGCAGCTTTTTGCTGAGAAGTAGTGATTCCGAAGTTCATGGCACCTGCTATCACTGTCAAGTACATCAGCCTAAGGGTTTAACTAGCTGCAAGGGTGAGGGCAATATTTGGGACAAATCTCCATTTGATACATAATAACTAATCCCCCAAGGACTCAGCTGGAACATTTTGATATTTTCAACTGGAGCTGGGCAAATGCTTCACAGACAACCGTGAGCTTTTAGAATCAGACTATTGCTGTGAGCTTTTAGAATCAGACTATTGCTATGTATGGGTTTACTGAGATCCAGTCCATGCTGAAAACTGCCTTCTTTCCTTATCAGCCAGTTATACACCCCAATGCTACAGGTATCACACTCATAACAAAGATATGGCCATGATTTTTGTGTCTGGCTTTTTGGCACTGACTTTATCATGAGAGAAGACAGTAATGTAATATAAAGGTTTTGGATTTCAGTTTCTGCTGAACATCTCATATTTATCTTTGGTGTGGCTATAAAATGAATACTCTGAAGGACACACATGAAAAATCCTTCATTATTATGCATCTACATACAGAGGCTACAGCTGTCTTGTTTAGATGATCCTTGAAAGTTAGGCGGCTAGAGACCAAAACGGCAAAGTCAGGTAGAGAGAACACATGCTTTTATACTAGGAGAATACCTGCTTACAGCACAGAATGATGGGTGAAGAGAAATGATCTGAGAGGTCAAGAGCAATTGCCATAATGAGCACAACCGCTATGAAGCAGTAAGTGTACGGGAAGGACCACTGCAACCGTGAATTCAGAAATAACTTTAGATGTAGAGGTTAAGTAGAGAGGTTATTAAGATCGTCTGTATGTGTGGGAAAGGGCACGTGGAGAGTCGTCAGTGGCTTGACAGATCAAAACAGCTTTCCCCATAAATGCTTGGTCAAGAATAACTTCCCTCTCAACCCCCAAGAGGCTCCAGCTGCTCTAAAGGAGAATGCTTCATCTGGACTTCAACAGAGCTTTGAGGGGGTTGATTAGAACAACAAATAACTTGTTTCCCACATTTTCACTAATCTTCTATGCAAACTTAAAACAAAAGGTAGTTATAAACAATGATGAAAGGATCATATACCATTTGAAGAATAAAGAAGCATCAATAAGAGAGGTCAAAAGGGTGAAGTAACTTCTAGACAACCAGAGGCCATGCAGACCAGGGGCTGGCCCTGCTCTAGGGATGCCCAACGGTAGGACATCCAGGACTTGCTGGTACAGTCAGAACACACATCCTATAAGCACCTTTCTGAGAGCTACGACCCAATGTCTGGTCATAGTTTTCCCCTTGGGGAAGTACAATCCCACAGGAATTATGAGCTGGAAGGGAACAGCTGCACTTTTGTATCTATGCCTGAGATACTGCAGTGAGAGACAGATAAGTCAATTAAAAAGGTAGTATTAGAAGACAATTTTTCGGTTTAGGGAAAAATTTTTGTGAAAAGTACAACATAATATATTTGCAGCACTTTTCACATGTGGTTTAGGGCAGGATGTGGCAAGGGGACACAGAGATGACTTCAAGAACTGTCTTTAGGGGAAACTCTCTAAGAACTGCGCTGCTCAGGAAATGGCTCACTGAATTTGAGCTAGTTTCCTGAAAGATGAGAGAAAACAGATTTAAACTATTTTGCAGAGCCTGGGGTAGACACAGTAAATAATTTTCAAGTAATGAGCAAGTCCTGTTGGGAAGCAACATGGCACCTCAATGAATGTCTTATAAGAAAGCTGACCACTTCTATATTTTAATTCATTAAGAGATTGTATTAACCACAGACAAGGAGTTTTAAAAACTCAAAAACATCTGAGTTGATGTCTTCCAACTCTTCTATATCCCCATTTTACAGAGAAATGATGAAGACTGGAGTGGCTTGTTGCTTTTCTCAAGCTCATCAAAGTCAAAATAGTGGTTCAGACTCCACTGTGACCCAAGAGGCTCTTCATGCACGGCCTGCCAGCCCACTTCTCTGATGCTGGTCACATAGGATGTTTCCTGTATTCACTCCTGAAGCTCAGACTACCTCATGTCTTTGTCCTTTCTGTCCTTCCTGCTTCATACTTGATGAGGGCTGATACCTGCTCCACTGGGTCCGAGCTCAATTATCATAACCCAGGGAGCCTCTCTGTCAACAGAATCACTGTGCAATACTTCCCTTTATCTCCAATCACTTTCATTACTTGAAGCTGATTGATACTGTTAGCCTATCTTCTGATTAGTAATATATTAATGGTATATTCTTCATTAGCACTTATTTAAAGGTCTTTGCCAGATGGCTTATTGTTGGGCCTTGTATTCCTCTTCTCCTCCTTTTTTTTTTTTTTTTTTTGCGCACTTTGACAATGTCTGTGTTTTTTTTCCTATTGCTAAGATTGAACCTGGGGCATGCTATTAAGTTTGTACTTTGTGTCTGAACTACACCTCCAGTCTTTTAATTCAATATTTAGAATACTGATTATAAAGTTATTGATACTGTTAATTAATACATGCTGTGTTATTTTAGTTTTCTTTTTGATCTTCCACTTCTATCTTCTCTGGTTTTATCTGAAAGTTCTTATGATTTTATTTTTCTTCTCATTTATCATATCAATTACAATTCATATTTTAAACACTTTTTATTTATTTATTTATTTGAGATAGGGTTTCCTCTGTGTAATAGCCCAGCTGTCCTAGAACTCACTCTGTAGACCAGGCTGGTCTTGAACTCACAGAGACCCTTCTGACTGCCTCCCAAGTTGGATTAAAGGCTTGCACCATCACTGCCCAACTCTTAAAACACTTTTTAAGAGGTTGCCCCACATTTGAAATACTTTCATAACTATCCAAAATGCCCCTTTTAAATAACACTGTGAGAGGCCCATTCCCAAACCATTGGTCCCATCCTTATATCACTGTTGCCGCCTGTCACTTAAAGTTATTGTTATTATTCTGTGAAACATACTTCTAACTGTTAGACCAATTAACAAGAAAAGTGAAGTACTTTTTTTTGTTTTTGGGTTTTTTTTTTTTTTTTTTAAGACAGGGTTTATCGATGTAGCTCTGGTTGTTTTGGAATTCGCTCTGTAGATCAGGCTGGTCTTAAACTCAGAGATCCACCTGCCTCTGCCTCTTGAGTGCTGGGATTAAAGATGTGCGCCACCACTGCCCATCAAAGCATTTCATTTTTACCTTCATTTATTCCTTCTCTAAAGTTATTCTTTTTTTTCTGTAGATGCATACATCTTCTTTTTGTGTATGTGGTGTTGTTTGTTTGGGTATGTGTACATGAACATATATGAAGGCTAGAGGCCAATGTATGTCATCATCTCTTGGAACCTGGAGCTCACTGACTTGACCACCCAATGAACTCTGGAGATTCTAACTCTGTCTCCCTCATCTTAGGTCCTCATGTTTATGTGACAAGCACTATCCTGACAAAAATAGCCCTTATTTTTTCCTACTGTTAGAAGAATTTAACATTTAATGCAAGGTAACTTATGGGCCACAGATTCTCTCAAAATGTGTTGTTTGGTTGAGGAAGTCTCTACTTTTGAATGGTCATTTCCACAGACGTGGAATTCTGGGCAGTTTTTCTTTCATCACTCTGAGTGCACAACTCTCATCTCTTCTTGTTGACATGGTTTCTGAACAGAAATCCTGTGTAGTGTTATTGTGTGTGTCTCTGTAGTTGTTTGTCTCCTAGTGGCTCCCCTCAAGACTTCCTGTTTGGTTTATGGCTGATGTCCTGGTGTACTTTGGTACGAACTAAAAAAGCAGCCTCTGTACCACCTATCCCTTCACTCTGCTTCCTTTGCTCTGTGATACCCATTCCTACTGAAAAACTCTTCCAATCATTTCATCACATATTTACCGCCTATTTCCACATTGCTAGACCCAGGTATCAAGGACACACACAAAAGAGATAGGTGGATTTCTGTGATACCTTGTCTCAAAAAAATAAAAAAGGTAAGTACTCTTCTTCCTCATATGCCTAAATAAGAAGAACATAGAAGAAAAACAAAATAAAACAAAAAAACAAAGTATTAAATTTTGAGTTTAGTCTAGCAAATATACCTCCCAGGCAGCGGGCTATTTCCTTTCACAGTGGGGGCCAGCACAGTCCCAACACCCCTTTCCCTTGTCAGGCCAAAGAGCCAGCAGATGCACACCACATGCAGGACCTTATGGAGCTACTGAGAGGGGCCTGGAGATGTCTGTCTCCTGGGTCAAGTGCTCGTCCCACTGTTGTAGCTCAGGGGTAGAGAATGAGAGTTTGCTTCCTGGCATAGAGCCTGGACTGAAGTTGGTTATTTGGTGTACATTCAGCAAGGAGGGGCGATAAACACACAAGGAGAAGACAAATATGTCACGGGCTATGTAAGAAAGAGGAGAATGGTGCCAACTTTTAAGTAAACGCAGTAGAAAAGGGGATCTCAAAAGCCAAATTCCTGTGAGGTAGGAGGTAAGTTAATAACGGTGCTGCTGTGGGCTCCTTCTGTATGCATCAAGGCCCTTTTGTAAAATAAATGTTCTCTATTCTTTGGCACCTGCTTGTGGGTGACTCAATCTTTTACAAACTGGAAAAGGAATAATATAAATCCATATTACATAGGGAATTTCTCTAATTAGCAGTGCAGTGTATTAGTAAGAAAGTGTGAATTTAAAACATCTACAAGCAGCTGCCTTTTCACTACTTCTCATTGACATTTCTTTACTAAAATAAATGTTAACAATACATAACCTAAACTGAACACACTGTGGCAATCCATTAATAAGTTAGTTTAATAAAATCAGTTCTTTGGTATTTTCAATGATCTTTTCTAAAGTAAATAATCTTAGAATTTTCCAAAGTTAAATTTCTTCCTTGAGAATTTTCTAGAATATTTTAAAGTAAATGATTGAATCTCTGAAGAATTATTTGGCTGAGATTAAGATAAATATTTATAAAATTATAATATGAAATCAAGAGAAAATTTCAAAACCATGCAGCAAAGGCAAACATACTCCCTGTATAATGGGGCAATTCCAGCAAGCTTAAAACACTTCCTTGCAAAAACACAGATAGCCAAACTGGACTCCTAGTACCCTTAGTGCTTAAATGCTCTTGTGACTTCCTGCACATCAGTCCTCTGCTGGCTCCAGAGGTCCTGAGCTAGGCATCATCTGAAAGAGGGGTACATTCCTATACATCTGCATGCATACATGCATCTCCACCCCACACACCCCTGAAGCCACAAGAGAACCAGATACCACTTCAACAGCACCCATGGACAGTCATGGAAACTTAAGAAAGGGTAAGGCAAAGAAAGGGTTTCACACACCCAGTCACTCACTGTCTTAGGTGCAAGACTTTCCTGAATGGCTCTGAGGAAAGTAGGCAAAAAAAATGCAAATCTGATAATTACATATTTCTTTTCTATAATTAAAATTTTATTGTGTCAATGTTTATGGAGATGGGAATGGACTTATTTGGAAATCAACTTAACAATGAAATAATGCTGTAATACAGAGGTTTTTTTTTTAAAAGAAAAAAAGCAGAGGTTCAATACAATGTTCATAAAGTGAGCAGACCCTCTCAGCCATGAGGGTTTTGTGCACTCAAAAAAGCACACCCATGCTTTTTCAATGTACCATTTTACAAATGTGGGGCATTATTAAGAGGGGGCGGATTCTGCCAGGCACATAATTTGTATATTTAAAGGGGGTGTATGGAATGAAAAAGAGAAATATGTTAAATTTCAAAGGACTTGGAAGTAATGCTGCCTGTGAGCTTGTATTACAAATAGCCCCACATTATTACATAGGCTATTAATGAGGCCAAGTGAATGAAAGTACAATTTGAATATGCATGACTCTATCCAATGAGCAGGACTTTTGTGTACAGATGAGTTTTTCCTCCCTCCAAAAAAGGATTAAAATTATTCTTAGAGAAGTATGGCTGCCTAGAAATGAGTAAAATAAATATATTTAAACCAGAGTCACATTGTATTCATACAAAATATAAAGGTGCTAAAAGATTGTTGCTGACCCCACCTATAATTTCTGAAACATTTGCATAGTCTATCTTCTTACAGGAATATTCTTCAACCCAAGCAGTCGTGTTAGTACAATCTCTAAGCAAAAATAATGATTTTGCTGGAGATGCCTAAAAGTAGCCAAGGTTAAGTAAACCTTTGAGTACAAAGTCTTCAGTTCCATAGTAAGAAGCACTAGTTAAAAGACTGGGGAATGGGTAAATTATTGCGCCAAATGGCTGAGAATTAATCTCTGCTGACTAGCTGTAATCTAACGAGGCGTCTGTGTCCCAGGGAGCCCGCAGCATGTCCCTGGCGGTATGTGCAGTGTGTCGAGTCTGCGTGGCACCCTTTGTCCTCGCTCACAGGCGGCCTTTCCCCTCATTGTCCATAATATCCTCATGCATCTGGGACGCGTGGAATGCATTCATACTAACAGACTTACCATTGTTTTCTCTCAGAAGCTTTGTTGAGCAAAGACTGCATCACGGTTACTGATAATTATATTGCTTAATTAATCAAGACAAAAAAATTTGCAAATCATTGCCTGGTTGCCAAGCAAGGAGATAAAAAATGACAACAATACAAGCTGAAGCAATATAACAAAAGTAACAGCTATCTGATCAGAAATTCTTATATAATGAAGCTATTAATGCTAAATCGGTTAATGTTAGCATTGCTCCAGGTGTCTCTACTTAGATGCAAACAAAAAGGCTAACATTATGGATATAAAAGGCCAAATGTTGCCATGGATTCTGTAACCTGATAGAGAGGACAGCCTTTTCATTTGATTAGGGAATGCAATTTAAATACCAGGGATTGAAGCCAAACAAACAGACTTTCCCTCCGAAAGCCTCTTGCATTCACCCTGGGGTCAGTGGTTGGTGAACAAAAGGTCAGCTACACTTGCCCTGGAAATGTCTGGATTAATTTTATTACATTGTAATGGTTTGTACTTTAAATGTAGGGATAATACTAAGTTTTCAGTTGCCCTATTATTCCCTTCTCCTCTTTAGGGTTTTTTGAGTTAAAATGGTAAGAAACCAATTTTTTCAATTCATCTTGTCAGAATTGATGACTAAGTTTATCTTACACATACTTTGTAGGAAAATTTAAAAAGTATATTAATGACTTTTTATGTACTTTATGCCACTTGGAAAAATGCCATTTTCTGACGCAGCACAGTGAAATGAAATGCTTTCTATGCTCTTCATTCACTTTGAAAATGAAAGGCATTTTAAGGACATTATGACATTTTAGAGGACCATCCTGAAAACGAACTAATGAAACTAGTTCTACACTACATACATATAAAAGACAAATTTTTAAAAGCAAAAAAGAACTAAATCTATTGCTTCTCTAAGATTAAAATTATAACTTTAATTCTTATAAGTAATTTTCTTCATGGGCAAATGTAAATGCTAGCACTGAGCCATTTTCTTTTTTTTTTTCTTGGTCACCTTCATATTTTATTCTTCCTTTTTTTTCTGAGCTATTTTCTTACAGCACAAAACTGAAAACCTGACATTCACAGGGGTCTGACTCAGAGAAACACAAACATCTAATATGTATTCTGACCTCTTTCTATGAACAGAGAAAGAACTCCCTCTTTCATTAGGCCTTCCTAGATCGATAAAGACCACGCAATGGAGAATTAACACGTGTTAAACTTAGAACTCTAATGATTTATTTCTGTGATACTAACTATACAAGGAAACCTGATGGCAGCCCTAACAATCACAATGGCCAACAGAGAAGCAGCCGTTACCCTGATGCCAGGCAATGTCCGGAGCTCTTTTTCACGTGTTAGCACATCCAATGCTCATAATGTAACTTTAGGTTGCAAATCTGAATTAATTCAACAAATCCCATGACTTTTTTTTAAGTTTAAAAAAAGTTCTTAGAATAATGATGAGCTCCTTCAGGAAAATGATTTCAGGATGTAAATAAATATTATATTTAATATCAAGCTGAAAACAACAGTCATTTTTTTCTTAAAGAGTAGATTATATGTTTAATATGTATAATTTCAAACCTAAGACTACTCTTCCTAATGAATTAAAAGTAAAATAAGTCACTACACAAAGCAGTGTTAAAATATCAGTAAAGGCATGACAAGGATCGAAACTGCAGCCGGTTAGTACACAGGACACAGACCATTGGATTGTTCCAGCCAGCCCTGTGATCAATACCAATTGACATGACTAAATTGATTTTGTAGCAAGGTGCTTTGATTGCTAATACTCATCATGTGGGCTGTGCTTCAGGGCCCCAGTGTCTTTGTGGACATGTCCAAAATCCTTCAGGATTGACCTCACATCACTAGTCAGTGCTCAGTGACCAATGCCCATGCATCAGATAGGGCTGGATTCTAGACCCACGGTTATTCCCCAAATAACCATGTGATAATGGAGCTTCATAACTTATTATTGATAATGCCCACAGTTAAAATTATGATATTCTTAAAATTATAACATTTCAAAGCATTAAAATTATTTAAAACCCCATACATTTTTCTAACATAATTTTCAAACAACACAACATGAAATTTTGTGTTTATGATTAGAGTATTTTTGAGAATCACAGTTCACTTAAATTCCTATCTAGCATACATGATTCTGACATTTGTAGGACATTCATCAGTTATTTTGAGGACATGAATCCAGTGGAAAATGTAGGAGTCAGGGCAACAATGGAGAAAGCATACCTCAGGTTTCTTTGTTATCGTGATAAAGAACATATGATTCTTCATTGGGTAAATAATGATCGAAACGTCTCCAAAGGCTGTTGGGATAATACCCCTGCGGTAGTCTCTGGAGTGTTCAGACCAGACGATGTGAACCTCGTCATTCCCCAGGTGACGGAGCTGCAATAGCAAATTGGCTCTTTATTAACCGAGGTGATAACAACAGTTTATGAGGGGCTGTGGCTTACAAATTGAATTAGAAAACTTGGAGGCCAAAAGTATTTTAGTCCTAAATCAGGCTACTGCACTGATGCCTTAAGTGAGAATTCTAAAATGTACAGTTTCATGAAACTCCAGCCCATCTGCTAGGATGCACATTTGGTTCTAAGATCACACACAGAAGCCCAAGGGCACATTCCAGTGGGATGGAGGGGGACCTCTCTGAGGTCTCCTTTTACACAGAATTCTATTTCTACATCAGTCCTACTCTACAGTGCTGAGAATGTTTCTCAACAACTAAATGACATTCATTTTTTAAATTTATTTACTACTTTAAATCTTTAAGCCTCTTTATCCAGTTGGCTACTAAGAAATAACAACATAAGGTAAGACAAGCTACTCCAACACAAGAGTTGACAAAGTGTGAGAACTGGTCTTGAGATAAATTTTTGAGAAAAAGAATATAAGAAATTATATTTTTAAGGAGATAAATAGATTTAATTTAAATTAAAAGTTAAATTTGGTGGGAATACTAGCACCCGGCATTTAAAGATTTCCAAAATGTTCACATAAAATGTCATTTACCCTTCCCACTGATTTTATGTAACTCCATCTTTATTATACAAGAAGTACCTGCTCAGGAATGTTCTGTCGAATGCACAGAACATCATAGGAGAGAGGACCAGAGACTGTGGCTTCAATTCATGACTATTTAAGCCAGGAACATCCAATCTGTGGACCACAGGCTATGAGAACACACACACACACACACACACACACACACACACACACACACACACAATACACTGAGACCCATACAATTGAGTTATAATAAATAAATAAAATCACACACACACACACAAACACATCTTATACTGTTATAAGTAAATTTACAGTTTTGAGTTGGGCTGCATTCATAAGCTATCTGGGGCTGCAAGTTGGACATTCCTGATCTCAGCTTACATCAAAAGCTATTTTACTGTTATAGCTCAAGTAATTTAGCTCACTTATTTTGATATTTTATAAATAAAGAGACTGACTAAAACCCAGACTCTTGGTGTCCCTGAGAAGGCCATAGGAAGATCTCTAGAGACACTTACAAGCTCTTCCAGAGGAAACCTTGCTAGATGCAAGAATATCACTGATCAACTGCCTGTGTGGCGACCCCACAAAGCTAATCTGGAGAAAGTTGCAAAGAAATCATTCAAGAAGGCCTAGAAGCGTAACTAAAGGGAAAACAAACCACAGTGATGAAAACATTGGCCCAAACTGAAGTTCTGAAGCAGGAAAGACTGGCAGAACCAGGGGCTTAGAAGCCTTGGGGGGATGAGGTTTCTGCCTCGGATCAGGGAATGTTATCCAGCATCAGAAGCAAGAATTCTTGCTCATGCAACAGATGGACAGTGTAAGTGACCAAACTTAAAAGTACCTTAATAAAACTGAGATGTTATATTAGAGCATACGTTCTAGTTTTATCTTTAAAAATATAAAAAAATCATATTCTGGGATAGTGTGAATATTTGAAATACATTAGACTTCATTTTCTTTAGAGACCATTTGATCACACAGGGAAAAACCCACATTAACCCCAGCACGGCCTCTTTTCTCGTCATCCAGTTACAAAGGCAGCTGCTTGTTGCAGTGCCTGCTTCTTTTTCACCCGTGCCCTTCTGGAAGTGACTGTATCCATTAATTATTTAGAAAGAGACCTTTGTGCTATATGGAGTAAGGTATGGGATTCGACTCTGTCTGAATAGTGGCTCCAGAAAGGGGAGGCCCAGACTTCAGAGGCCTAGCACAAGTCATGATGATCCAGGACAACTGAATGGAGTCAATAACTTTGTAAATACAGGCATAACCCAGTGCATCTTTTTTCTTCTCCTCACTCCATCCTTACCCCGACACAAGTATTAAAGGCTCACAGGGCAGCAGGCAGACAAGGAAAAGCCGCAGCCCGGCCGACCCAGCACAGAAGCTTTGTGGTTTTTCTTTTTAAGGCACTAAACTCTCATGGCGGAAGGTGTCCCTCTAGCTGACCTTGTCTTCTCTTTTGTTCTTTCTGTAGTACTGGGAACTGAACCTAGAATCTTAGCTATGCAGTGCTCTACACTGCTACTCTCTGCCTTACATTCCAGCCACTCTTAGCTGACATTTCTGCCTGTTTGCGGTTCCCATTTCTTACAGAGCTTCCAGAGACCTCATGACACTGTTTTGCCACTTAGTCCTTTTGTAATGACAGCACGAGAGCTAGGGTTGCCAACAAGATAAGATGGACAGGTTTTCATTGTAAATGTAGATCTAATTGAAACTTTGGGAGGAATTTTGGGCAATAGGAGCTAACAGTTAAGAAATGAGTTATTCTGGAGTTCAGCTTACAGCCCCTATCCTACAAAGAGAGCTGGCCCTGTACTCTTGGTTATGATGTTGGCAGAAGTGACTGAATGGAGACAACCTACTTACCAAATATCAACCTTGCTGCTACCACCCAATGCCACACCCAATACCCATAGTCTCTCCTTTCATCCACAAGGGCAGAATAGACACTGAATGATACACTGATTATTGAAATTTTGCAGTTACTCTACTCCTTTCTAAACTGTGTTATTCAATTATATATTCCCAGTAAACCCCTCCTAATTTTATTTGCAGCAGTATTTTGAGAAGACTTTAGCATGGGAGAGCAGTACCACACTGATTGACCCTTCCTCCCAATGTGGCAATTCTACAATTAAGGAAGAACTATTTTTGTAATATTCAACATTCTCTCAGGGCTGCTTTCAGTGTCAGGCACCTCATACTTCTGGACATGTTATAGTTTAATTAACTAAACCACAAAACCAAGAGCTTAGGCCATGGGACCAATTGACCGATACAACTACAACAAAGTACAAAAATTACACCTCTTGTGCCTATGATAAGAACTCAAGTATGTAAAACTGGTAGGACAACTACACACATTAGAGCATATTAGAACACAATGGAATAGTCCAGAAACATAAAGTGGTACTCAATTCAAAGGGAATTTCAATTTCAATGTAACTTTATGAGTTTTACAGAACTCTGATTAGAAGCCCTTAAAAATGCACCCACAAGTTTGCATAGGGGCAAGTCAACTTGACAGGAGGCATGTGTCTTCAGGAGGAGATGAGGGCTAGAATAGGAGTTGCATTCATGTGGGCATCTGCTTCCACAATGCAAGACTCCAGAAGGCCTCAAGGCTTACTCTTCCCAGAACAAACAGGCTCTTGAGCCCCAAGAAATCAATCCCATGTCCTGCCATCCTTGGTCCTGACAGAGTTCTAAAGCTCCTCTGCCCGAGCTGTTCTGCCTGCTGCTGCCAGGCTACACGCCTGCACGCCACTGGTGACACCGGTCATGGTCCACACCTAATAGGCTGACCTCCTTTCCCGACTAATTGCATTACATCGCCAGCTGGCTCCAGAAGGAGTCGTCTGTTTGATTGAAGAATCCAGGCTCCTCAGTGGGCCCGGCTGCTACTTTTACTAAGTAACAGTCAGGCCTGACATTCCCATTGTTCAGCTGACAGTGTGCCCATCCTAAAATCTAAGTTTTATTTGTAAATTAACCAAGAAACTTCCTGCCAGAGCAGAGCTGCTTAGAGACTGATAATGTGGGCCTTTCATCCCCTTTCACTCGCACTGTATCACTGCCAATTTGTTTTTCATGTGGCTGGCCAGCCTGAGGCTATAAAAGCCTTGTAAGACATAAGTGCAATTATAGTCCTGGAGTCAAATGAATTGGACAAATCCAATAGCACAGCTCTGTCCCCACTCCGCAAACCCCTACAGCAGTTAGATTAGCTGTGAAAAATCTAATCTAGCTAGAGCTAACAAATTTCTGCAGTGAAGGATCAAGAGTTCAGTATGGGGTTGCAACGGGATTGCAGAATTGAAAAAGTCCCCCATGACAAGGGCAGAACAGAGCATGAATCGCTTTAGAATTTTGCAGCTAATTTCTAAGCTGTTAGGGACAATTTAGTTAGAGTAAGTCAAGGAACCGGGGGCTGCGACGAATTTCCCTGCCTAACTAGGAGACATCCTGGTAAAGAGAGTTTATCGTTAATGATGCTAAATCTTAGCACTGCACAAGGTTTCAGCTGCTGTTTGATTATTACAGTTGTGATCTAGACCAAGCCTCGGGACATAGCAGCATTATGTCAAGAAAACAGTATAAAAACAAACTTTAAAAAGCCTCTATATTTAAGAAATACTTCAAGACAGTTTAAATACAAATCTGTCTTTAACACATAATTGTCAGTCACAAAAATATGCAATATGACAATATGAAGAGTATGAAGACTTTACAAGGTACCCAAAATTAAAAAACAAAACAAAACATGTGAGTATAGCCCAACGAACCCAGATTCTGGAAGCTTCCAGATTCAGTGAGCTACCAGATAGCAGGGTCCTCCTTTCTATGAACACTGCAGTCAACAGAACCCAAGATGCACAGGCAGCTCTGTCATACCTGTGGGAACCAGCACATGGCTTGTACTCCCACTAGCTGTGAGGTTCCCAGCACAGGGAGGCCAGGGTACTATGCAGGGCTATGTGGGTGAAAGGCTGCTGAGTTTCTCTGAATGCAAATCGTGCTTTGTGCATCTGAGACACTTGATCACTATGGAAATTGTCTGTGACCCGAGTTCTGATAATGTCTCACAAGCACTGTTGTTCATCATGTATGCAGTCCAGACATCTAAGGCTCAGTGGTAAAAAGGCAAAATCAGAGACAAAAGAAATGAAGCAGATAGAGTAGGGTCCATGAGCTAGTATTAAACATCTGGCTAATGGAACAGGGAAAAAGAACCAATTACACCACTGGACAGTGACAAGGGTGATGGCCAGAGAATGCCTACTAAGTATCATACTAAGCAGTTTTTCAAGCACCATCTCACTTGACTCAACAGTATGGTGCCATGACTCATTTTCAGTCTTATTTAATACATGAAAAACTGAGGTACAAGCTGGTAGTGAGACACACACTTGAGCCTAGATCTGTCTGGCCCTAGTTCCAACCATATCGCCACACTCACAGTGCACAGCCTCAGTCAGCACTTGAGGCACCGCCCTCAGTTCCTTACATTTGAGCTGTTGGAGGAGAGTGGGTGTGAAGTGGGAACGTAGGCTCTGTCGCCTACTAGTCCACAGGGTCAGCACATGTCGCCATAGCTCTAGGATGCCCCTCTCACCTAGAAACATACAGGAGTGGTTTCCTTACCAAACTACAGTTTTCTCCCATTAATGAGTTCCTCACCAAAAAACAGGGCCCCTCAAGTAAACACTCTGCAGGCTGGGGAGTTCCTCTGGGGGCATAAGGTTTTCCTTTGAACTTCAGCAGAAACCACCCACAGGGTGAAAGGTGAGGAAGAACAAAGGGGAAGCAGCCAAGATAGGACATCTGGGCAGCAACACATCTGCAGGTCACGTTGTCAAAATCTAGTAGCTTACCCTAGCAACACTGGGGTGTGGGGAGGGTGCCTTCCCAGAGCTTTCCCAGCACTTCTGTCATAAAGGCCACTATGTGCTGTGCCATTTGCCAGTCTGAGGTAAAACTATTTTCTCTCAGGTAACTGATGTGGAGGAAGAGCCAATGTAGCCACACTGCAAATCCTTCTTCCAAATATATTTCCTTCTGATTTCAAATAAATACAATTTATACAAAATTAAAATTTTAAAGAAAGAAATGAAGAACAGCAAGAATGAAACTGGTCTGCAACCCTATTCATATGAAAACCACTATGAAAATTTAAGGACTGTCTGCCCCAGCAGGACAGTGCTTGCCTGGCACGTGCAAGGCCTGGCTTTGGTCCCCAGCATGTGCAAAAGCATATACAGACATAAAACCCAAACCACCAAAAAACCCTTCAGCTCTCCCCTTGATTTTTGGGAGTACATTTCTCCTTCAGTTCAGGGTTTAAGGTGTTGATAAGTTGACGTTTTAGATCCAACACAACTGTGGGTGGAGGAAGAGTGACCCTGACTTTGAGGTCTGGGGAAAGCAGCCTCAGTGTGGCCATGGTTGGTCACCATCCAAACCCAGAGAGCCTCGCATGCACATGAGTGCACGGAGCTGCTGTCCCCAAGGAATCGTCTTACCTTTTTGGTGAGTGAATCATCTGAATCTGACGGCATCCGAGTGGAAACGTGGAAAATGACTTCCACAGTTGAGGTAGCATAGTAAGGGGCCGTCTGTCCTGTGCTGCCATTGCGCTGAAGACCACCCATGAACCCACAGTGGGTTGAGAGATCCACCTGATGAAGGTCACAGAGCAAAAGGCGAGGGTCAAAAGGGAGCTGTTCTATTCATTAGGCAGGAATATGAGTTGAAAACATGAACTGTTTTTATTTTAATATATTTCCTTCTGAATACAAATAAATACAATTTATACAAAATTAAAATTTTAAAGAAAGAAATGAAGAACAGCAAAAATGAAACTGGTCTGCAACCCTATTCATATGAAAACCACTATGAAAATTTAAGGACTGTCTGCCCCAGCAGGACAGTGCTTGCCTGGCACGTGCAAGGCCTGGCTTTGGCCCCAGCATGTGCTGGAGCATATACAGACATAAAAACCCAAACCACTAAAAACCCCTCAGTCCTCCCCTTGACTTTCAGTGTACGTTTCTCTAACTACTCCTCCTCATGTCTAGGGTATGTCCATGTCTGCATGTATCTGTACAGCAGATCCCTCTTATCTGTGGGGGCTTGTCGCAACACTTTCAGTAGTTACCTACAACCACAAATAGTACTGTGTTTGTTCTCTCTACATAGACCTACAATAAAGAGACACCGTAAAGTGTTTTCAATAAGTGAAGAGGTTAATGTACAGAGGAATACATTTGAAAGAGACACCACATTCGTCTAACTCTTATTACATCAGACTGATAGATTTGTTCTTTTTTAGTTGTGGCCACATTTGTCTACTTTTGCCACAAACTGCCACCCATGGCTAGCTCAGCCCATTTGACTATTCAGTTCTGATGCAAAGCAAATGAAAAGATAGTAAGAAGAAGCATAAGTTCACAGATAAATAGACTACTGAAAATAAGCCAACAGATTTTAAATTTTAAGGTCAATATCTTCTTCAAGAACTCTATGCATACTACATCTGAATGTAAAAATATACCTAAGAACCTACACAACTCAGGTCTGCTTTACATACTTAGAGTCAGCAACAACACAATGAATGAGGTTAATTACCTCCCATCCAAGACCAGCAACAAAGTCTTCATATGCTTGGCTTCCTCTTTCATTGGCTAAGATGGAACACTTGTCTTCTTGACCTTCAGCAATGTAAAACACTGCTATCTTGTGTGTCTCGCGGCTATAAATGTTCAAATTTAAAGTAGTTAGAATTGATAATTATATGTATATATATATGTGTGTGTGTGTGTGTGTGTGTGTGTGTGTGTATGTCTATATGTATGTATGTATGTATTACTGTTACTGCCAGCATGATTCCTAATGGCCCTCACTAGGGGTCAGTCACTATTCAAAGGTGGTTGGTGTATGACTTTATTTGCGTTTGGAAGTCCCCTAATAGACTAGTGTTATTACTGTATCATCTGTTTTGCAGAGGTGGTTGAAAGGAGACAAAGGTTAATGAAGCAGGAGACTACAACTCAGACATAGAGACACAAAAATAGCAGATATCAGAGCTCATCATCCACCAGGTTCTTCCCATGTTGGTAAAGAACATTATCTTCTAAAGCAATGGTTCTCAACCTGTGGATCTTGACGCCTTTGGGATCAAATGATCACGGGTGTTGCATATCAGATATCCAGCATATCAGATATCTACAGTCCGATTCATAACAGTAGCAAAATTACAGTTATGAAGTAGCAACAAAATAGTTTTACGGTTGGGGGGGTCACCACAACATGAGAAACTGTATTAAAGAATCACAGCATTAGAAAGGTTGAGAACCACTATTCTAAAGCATTTCAAGTAGACACGTATCATACATAACTAGGTCTCTACCTACATTTCATTTTCTCTACTTCGAGGAAAGGATATGGGTAGTTTCAAGACAGGAGCAATGAGACATGCTAAGATGTTATGAGAAATGGCAACACTTTTGGGTATTTTCTTTGTGAAAGGATGTGTTCTATTCTGAGGGCACCAAATGTACTGGACAGTTGTTCTAGGAAGATTTCTTTGGATATATAAACTCTTCATTTGATGCTCCATGATAGATTGGTGGCAGTTTCCTGTTAAATCATATAAACATGATATGCTTTTTGAAGAAAGGAGACCTGTTTGTTTGTCTTCCTTTTTTTTCCCTTCACATTCAGTATAGTATTTGATATAGTATAGTATAGTACAGGCTCAGCTAAGTCTCTGTTAAACTCGCCAGATATAAGGCAGTGTATCTGAATATGTAATTGCTAGTTTCTACAAATGGTATGGTAAAGTATCAAAATAACTGGCGATCTATCAAGAAATTTGGTGATGGTTTGGAGATAAAAGCTCAGCTGTTGTTCAGATGAAGGAAGCTTAATAAAGAACCACTTATTGGACAGCACCATTGTCCATAAGCTTTATTTTATCATAGCTTCAATGGTAAAAGAAGTACATCTCCACTTCTGGGCAGCCCCACCCTTTTCACATTTGCATTACATCATGCAAAACTGCATAGGAAAAAGCATCAAGTGCTTCAACAATACGGAAATGTTTCTATTGTCTAATTGTTTAATATCTCAACACTGTAATATGATTAGACATTCAAATTGGTAGATCTGGACTCCATATTTTAACAAATTCTCAAATATTTCCTTCTTCATGATTATTTTTCTTCTTATTAAACATGGCTAATTGAAGCTCAACTAAAAAGTTGCATAAATTACAGGAGGGGGAGCATTTTCTCCTACTCATTTGCTAGCTATTCATCCCCCGACATTCTCATGGAATAAGTATATATGAAGAAGAATCAGAAAATACAGAAAGAGCAGAAAGATTGGCTGATCACAGGAGCTGTAAAAATTTGGCAGCTTAGATGATGGTAGCAGACATTCTAACCTTTATCTAAAAGGCTGTTTCAAAAAGAACAAAAGCACAGAAGCAGTTACTTGATTTCTTCCTGAAACCCTCTCTCTACATATGTAAACGTCCTTAGCATTCAATTTTTTTCCGTTCTATAGCCTTGCTAGACAAAAAACAACCTCAGGCTTATCTGAAATACATCAGTGTTTTATCCTTAAAGCCCAGGATTTTTCCATCCTGGGTCCTTGAGTCCTCATTTACTCGGTTAGGAGCACAGAGGGCTAAGCTCCAATGAAGGACTGACTGATGTGGGTGTGAGGAAAGGTGACCTTTAGTTGTAAACATTCATCAAATTTCACATCCTCTAAAATACTAGCACTGCAGAGAGTCTGCTAAGATGCAGACACTGTGCCTGGCCTTATTAGTGCCAGGCTTTTGAAATGGTAATTACAACATCAACAGCACTTCATATCTACAAGCTGCACAACCAGTACATGAAGGAGCAGGTAATTCAGGAACACACATACATAAAATCAACAACAAGGCTTTCCTCATTAGAATGGATTTTTTTATTTCTTATTAGGAACAGACCAGAGTAGTTCCATTTTCTTGTGCTGTCAGGTTTTAAAAAACCAAACAAAGGAAAACATGACTTTACCATTTCCTTCACCACACAGTGGCAAGAAAGACTACAGTGATTTGTATGTCCAACCATCACACACAGTACAAAGAACCTAGCTGCTTAGCATAGACCAATCTATAGCACAGGCTAGATTTCTCACAGGTAAAGAGCCACCAGACTTAGTTCAGGGTTTTAAAAGGCAATCTTAAAAAATACCCTTTCCCATGAAATGAATTGATATGCATTTAGAGGCTAAGATGACCTAAGTCCAAGAGTTAGGGTTTTAAGTGAAGGTTAATCAAAGGGCAGAAGACTGCCAATCAGCTACCCAAAGCCATATTTTACTGCAACAGCACCCCAGGGAGCTAATTCAACTGCACCTCATGCAACTAGAGTGCATTAACATTCAACAAATTGGCTACAATTACAAGATACCAGTGCATTCACTTAGCACTGGAGAAGTAGGGAATAATTCAGCATATGCTGGAAAGCTGGGCTCGGGGTCCAAATGACTGTTTAACATGGAAGGATGAGAGTGAGTGAAACAAGTGCCCGAGCCCTGCAGAAATCTCGCATGGAATTTCCAGAGGGCCCAGTCTCTGTCCTGGAGAAAGCAAGAAGAGAAAGACTGAACAGAGAAATGATAGGGTCTAAAGCACTTTTAAACATTTTTGAAATTCAAATTAAGCTTTACTTGAATCAAGAAATGAAAACATTTAAAGTACCAATGGAGTCGCAGGATCTGCCCAAAGGATGGTTTCTTTCTTCAATTACAACCACAAATGAATCATTTAAACTTGCATATTTTCTTTTCTTTGGATTTTATTTCTTGATACTAAATGCTTACCACTTGCAGAGCACTGGGGTTACCAGGAGGTAAGCACTTCACATCAACCTTCTGCAGGTGGAGTCAGGCTCACTACAGCCACCCTGGCACATTCCCAATACTCAGAAAACATACAAGTACATACTTCAACATGTGTATGGCTCTAAGAAGCCATGAATGACAAGAAAGATACATGGGAGAGTAAAAAAAAAACTATAGCCTTTTGATTCCTGTACAATGGCCCATATAAATTAATGTATCTTATTCTAAATGCTTCTGGAGGAGCGAAAGGATAAGTAAGCTTACTATGATTCTATCCAGTGAGTCCTCAGAGAGAGACCAGGAGGGAAACACTCTTGGTAGGCAGAGAGAGAAGCAAGTTAACAAAGTTAGTGCATGTCTAAGATGGGCAGCTTCTTCCTCAACCTCCTGACCAGAGACAAAAGCCTGGCACCGGTCTCCCATCAGGCCCATTACTGATGGGCTGGCTCATCAAGTTCAAGGCTGGATCAGGACATGCCACACAGCAGTTGTGGACCAATCAACTCTCCTGTCTACCTTCAAATTCCCAACCCTAAAGGAGGGAAGAAAACTCAAGGCTTTAAAACCCCAAGACCTCAAGAAGATACTGGATTTTCAGCTTCCATGTACACCTTCTATTTTGCAGAGGATCTTTTTCTTTCTGTAGTCTCTGCATGTTTGGTGCATGTGTGTGTTTCCTTACCTCCAATGAATGGTTTTCTTCAATTGCTGATTTTTGTCTGCAGTGTTTGAAATTTTTCTGCTAACACCTGTTGTGGTTAAGATTGTGCCTGCTTTTTAATTCTTTAACTAACAGAGAAAATGAACCAACCAAGACCCCTAGACTGTGTCATTTGTGTTGTGACAAAGATATTTCTTCATTAAGTCCTCATAAAGGTAAGTGTGTGTGTGTGTGTGTGTGTGTGTGTGTGTATGCACGCACACATGTGCATGTAAACATATGCTTTTCCAATTTCAGGTGGAGTTTACTAGTTGCTATTGTCATACCTAGGTTCAAGAATTCAAACCACCCACAAAATATCGCAATTATAAACCTGATATGCAAATAACAGTGACAGAAGTCAAGCATTTACTTAAGAATAAACAATAAAACCATAAGAAATCCACTTGAACACAAATGATAGTGAAATGCACGCTTAGAAAACAGCATGGTACTGACACAAAAACATGCAGGCTGATGGATGAGAACCCAAAATAAACCCATTTAGTTGCAACCAATTAATTTTTGACAATGATGCCAAACATACACGAGGGAGAAAACCAGTCTATTAACATGTAGAAAAATGAAATTAGATCCCCATCTCTCACCCTATATAAAAATTAATTCAAGATGGACTGAAGACTACATTTTAGATGGAAGTTGCCAGAGAAAAACAGGGAAAATAGTTCAAGACAAAAGAAGAGACAGGGATTTTCTAATAGCGGAGGAAATAATTCCAAGGACTAGCAAATGGGATTCTATAAAATCCAAAGGCTTTTGCACAGCAAGAGAAAAAAATAATCACCGCCCTAAAGAGAGAGCTACAGAATGAGAAGAACAAACTTTTACAGCTAAAGTTATACAGGGCCTAAAAACAGAATATGTAAAGAACTACTAAATTAAACATCAAGTCCCAAATCAACAAATAGTTTAATGAACAGGGTAGTTCTTAAAAGAAGAAATACAATTGGCCTCTAAATAAGTTAAGTATCTAACATCTTTAGCCACAAAGAAATGTCAATTAAAACTGCCTTAAGATTCTACCTCACCTTGGTCACAATGGCTATCATCAAGAAAATAAATGCAGGGTAAGATGTCAGGGTTGGGGATGATTTATTCATTGTTGGTGGGAATATACAGTACACCCACTGTAGAAATCACTTCAAAATGGTCACCCTTAAACACAAATACATATAAACAACACCAAGTAGACTCAGTACATTGCACGCCTGCATGTATGTATACACACATATACATGAAAGAAAAATGTAGTGAATTAAATACCACGAGAAGAACTTTATCTAAGAACACACACACACACACACACACACACACACACACACACACACACACACACACACTCACACACCAGGAACAATTAATGAAAAAGAGGTCATGAAGTTAAAAGAGAACAAGTTATGGGAGGTTTTTTTTTTATATTAAAGAAAGCCTACTATCCCAGCTACTTGGAGACTGAGGCAGGAGGATTACATATTCAAGGTCTACCTGGGCTACGAGAGTATGTTGAAGACCAGCCTGGGAAACTTGAAAGAGTCACTGTCTCAAAAACAAAATAAAAAAAAAATGCCAATGTTCAGTCAAGGTCAACATCAGCAGATTCTGGGCTATAGAGATATTCTGGTGTCTCTGCAGGTCCCTTCTTACCCGAAACTGTATTTGATACTACAAGCTCACAAAGACAGACAGGGAAAGATATTTTAGTATTCTTTCACATACCACTGACGTGAGTCCAGATTCTTTAGCTCTCGCAATAATTTTGAATTTTTCTTCAACAAATGAAAATTCTTTCTACAAAGAAAAAAAAAAGGATGGAAGAAGAGATCCATGTGACCACAGACTAACTTCGCTATTTTCTAATCCAGTAACAAATATAGCCATTATGGTAGTTCAAATAGGAATGGCCACCATAGGCTCAAGGGAATGGCACTATGAAGAGGTGTGTCCTTGTTGGGGTAGGTGTGGGCTTGTTGAAGCAAGTGTGTAACTGAGGGTGGGCTTCGGGATTTAGAAGCTCAAGCCAGGCCCAGTGTCTCTCACTTCCTGCTGCCTGAGGCTCCAGATGTAGGACTCTCAGCTACCTCTCCAGCACCATGTCTACCTGTGTGCCATCATGCTTCCCATCAGGGCAACAATGGACTAAAACCTCTGAACCTGTAAGCCAGCTCAAATTAAATGCTTTCCTTTATAAGAGTTGCCATGGCCATGGTCTCTCTTCACAGAATAGTAACTGTAACTAAGATGGCCATCATCCATCCATCTAATATCACATTCACTGAAAAACTGTGGTAGATATCGTAGTTTGAATGAGATGTCCCCCACATTCTGGGACATTTGAAATGGGTTCCCCAGTTGGTGGGCTTGTTTAGGTATGTTTAGGAGATGTGGCCTTGCTGGAGGGAGTATACTACTAGGAGCAGATATTGAGATTTCAAAAGTCATGTGACATTTCCAGTTATCAATTAGATATGAGTTCTCAGCTGTTGTCCAGCTGTCATGGCTGCCACCTGTTGTTCCTGCCATTATGGACTCTAAGCATCTGGAACCATATGTCCAAAATAAACTCTGTCTTTTATAAGCTGCCTTGCTCATAGTGTTTTATTACAGCAAAAGAAAAGTAACTAATTCACAAGTCTTCAAAATGAGCTCCAATATCCTTGAGTATGGAGAGACATAACAATCTCATTATAACCCATTGCCTTATAGTGACACTGGAAAGCTCTACAGTTAGCAGTATGTCCCTTGTGTGCATGTGCTTGTGCCTATTCTCAATGTCAGCTCTGGGAATCTCTTCCCTATCCTATCTTTAAAACTCCACTTCACTATCAGGTTCAGCTCAACCCCACTCTCTTCTCTGAGGTCGCCAGCACTGCCCACACTGCCCACTGGATCAAATTGCTCCTCTTGGCCTTCTGTGCCACTCTGTCCTTTGTCTGATGTGCATCCAGTTCACATTCCTCATCAATCCTGTGGCTAGACAGTGGTTTACTCACCTTTGCAGTCCATTTGTATCTTCTATGAAAATGGAAATAGTAGTGGTCAGGGTCACAGGAAGCAAAACAATGCTTCATATGCTTTCAAAGGACTGACAGGCATTTGAAATTTAATCTGTATACCAGTATAGTACATTTAGTTTTATTTTTAGCTCTAATCCAGTAGCTAAAAATAATCTGTAAATATTGAAATCTGATTAAAAAACCTTCTACTTCTTATTTTTTAACTTCAAACTTTGATATAAAGAAGAACCCTCATATAGCAATAATGATAGAACATTCAGAGCACTGTTACCTTCTGTCCCAGGAATTCATTCCCAGGTCATCAAGCAACAACCTGCAGAAATAAAAGGGTCCTCGAGGCTCCACTGGTGAGGGCTGCCCTTGGCTGGTGACCTTCACTGCAGAATTAGAGTTACACCTCTGAACATACTCATCTTCCTGTATGCTCTGGCGCAGGATGACCTCAATGATTTCCTTCTCTTGGTCACAGTTCATCCCACATGGGGGTGGGGATGGCTCATTGAGATTTAGTTGTGATGGTAAAAGGCATTCAGGGCTTGTATGGCCAATGTTTTCAAGTAGTTTATCAAGTGCATCATCTCCCTCCTCACTGTGAGACAAATCTTTCTGAGGTCCGCATGTGTGTTGATGCCAGCCAGAAACTGGAAATGAGGGATTCCTTCCACTGGGTGCCAAGCAGCCTTCCAGAGGTCCATATAAAACCTTGCCATCCCAAGAGTACTTGCCTGAGATATCCCTCACAATGACTCTTACATCTGAAAGGGAAGCCCCTGAAGTCCCTCCATCTGGTCCTTCTGCAGGTGTCTGAAGGTAGGAGATAAGGGTGCTATCATTAAATACGAAGAGCTGCAGGTTTGGGCTCCTGAACACCTCCGAGGATAGCTCAGCACCTTCCACGTGGGCATTGTCATGGTTCTCACTGACCAGGCTGTGCAGCATGGCAGGGCCCCCACTCAGTGGATAGTGGCCTAGGTGGTTCACTAGGTGGGCCATCACCATCCGTGCAGTAAGGGGGATCAATTCCACACTTCTTCTCTTCTTCTCTGTGAACAGCAGGAAGAAAATGTGAGCAGATAGTGGGGCCACCACGAGATTTCTGTCAATAGTTTAAATGTTTGATTCTGATTTTTTGTTTTGTTTGTTTTGGGAGAAAGGGTGTCACTGTGTAGCACTGGCTGACCTGGAACTCATAGAGATCCACTTGCCTCTGCTGAGATTAAAAATGATTAAACATTACAACCAGCTGAATGTTTGATTTTTAGCTGTAAGATTGTTTCTATTTAAATTATTAAATTAAGAAGATAACTGAAACAGACTGCTAAAGAACCAACTTACATGAAGCTATCACTCTGAAAGGGACTTTAGAAAGTCTGCAGATAAAGGAATGAGCAGAAGAGAAGCATCCCCATGTTAGACAGATAAAGGTTCGAGGGCTCAGATGAGGGTAAAAACCAGGTTGGAGGGGCAGCTGGGATCAGAGAGTTGGCTGGGGAGGTTACTGTGGCACCCCTCTGCTGGGTGAAGGAAGACCTAAGAAGGACATTAATAAACCTCAGGGCCATGTTTAAAGATTGGAAGAAATTTGTTTAATAATCATTGTGACAATTTATGTTTTGTTATTAGGGCACTTAAAATATTTAAGAGAATTTGTCATATTCATAAATCATGGAGGCACTTAGAAGAACTTAACTAAATTTGTACTTGATGATTTAGTATCCAAGAGCAACTGATTTATAAAACTTCAACAGTATGTGAAGACTCTGAGCACAGCCTGAGCAGCAGGGCTTTACAGAAGGAGGTGGATTGGAAAGGCAGACACACTAAGGCTGTAACTAGAAAGGGAAATGAGTGCTTCAGGCTAAGGGTAGTTGAGGAAATATCAATGTGCCAAGTTCATCAAACGTGCTGTATCAATTTGATAACAACTGAAAATGAAAGTTTTAAAATTTTGTGGGAAAAGGTCTAAATATTTAAATTAAGGTTTATAATTTGAGCAAAGAGTATTAGGCTTCTAAAATCACAATGTGAACAATCAAATATTGGCACATAAATCAACATAAATATATAACTTTATAATAAATATACAAATATATATATATATATATATATTACCTTTAGTGTTAGACATTACCCAACCAGTTTACACATAACATAGTGTTTTATTCTATATAAAAACCCTAGAAAGAAACAAATCTCTGAAATTTGGGGAATTCTGAGCAATGAGTAAGAACAAGATCACCTTGATTTATTTTGGATTTCTTATCAATTTTTTTCTTTGTACATGAAATCTATACTGAATAATGGAAAATAAAATGTCACACAAGTGGTCATTTATGTCTCTTCCTAAACTTAAATTTTTTTCCCACAACCTAAGAGAAATATATGGAAGAGTTCTACACTACAAAGAAATTTAATGCTCCAGCTATGAAATGTTACTGCCCCAGAGACCCACATGAAACCAGCTGGGAGTTCACAGTTCATAATGTGAAACACGCCGTTGTCATGACAGCAGGACAGGCATAAAACTAACGATAAAGGTACAAGATGACAAAGGGCCAAGCAGAAAATATCAGTTGGAAAACCAACTTCCCTCTGCTTTTGCTCACAGAGGCTGTGCTTTTGGTTTGTATTTTGTGAATATTTGAATTCTACAATGGGAGAATGTCTTCGAGTTGTATCAAACTATGGCATGATGACACTTTGAATAAAACCCCAAATGGGTCTGGTACTGAAGTCAGGAAAAGGAGCATCTGTGAACCACTGACCTCTCCTCCTGCTACATTTCAGCTAAGTTCACTTCCTTTATGTTCACTAAGAACTGAAGATGATCGGGATTCAACTAGTGACAAAGTCTGCTCAGGGCTTCCACAAACTACTAAAAAGAAAAGGATTCCAAGTATCTTCTTGCCCCCAAATTCCTAGAGGAAATACGAAGCTTTACCTCTCACCTCCTGAAGCCCCATTTCCTTCTGTTTTAAGTAGTTATTAACATTGATCAATCTGAGCGCAGACTTGTCTGCCACAGAAACCATCCCGAGCAGGGTAAGAAAGCTCCCAGCTTTTGTCATGAGGGGCTTCTGCGCTGGAATACTCTATGAGCTCCTTCAAAGCCTGCTCTGTCTAGCTTAATTCTTCCCTATTGGAAATCCTAAGGATGCTACTAGCCCAGTATCATCCTATCTCCTCCACCAGATGTAAAACTTCGTGGGGATGGAAAAATGAGCCTGGTTTTTTTGCATTCCACAGGTATGAGACAAGACTTTTCAGTAATACAAAACCATTTAAATAAGGATGGATGAAAAAGACAGGAGGAAAAACAACAGGAAAAACGAAGAAACTGAAAAGGTTTGCCATCAGAGACCCTATAAGCTGGGACTTCAACAAGTAGATTTAAAAAAAAAAACTAAAACACAAGCACAGACCAGACTACAATCTTATCTCTTACTGCCCATAAGACTGTATATTTGTAGACATACGTACCATCTTCCACAGTGAGCAGGTTCCCCAGGTCTGCCGATGAATGGTACTGGACTGGCTCGGAGTTCCTCACATTTGCCAGAGGCAGGAAAGGGTCATAATCCGTGGATGACAAGTCAGCCAAGGTCAGAGTGTAGTGACTTTGCTGTGTGTATGTGCTTGAGCCACAGACACAGCAGTGCAGAACCTGAGGACAGACAGGAATGGCACTCAGTCTGCCACCACCTCCTGACCCCTGACAAACTACCCAGCCCCCACAGTGCTTGAGAGCTACGACTCCCACTTAGGAACATGTCAAAATATGAGGGATTTTTTCCATTCTCAAATATTTTTTGCTACAAGCAAATCAGTAACAATACCTACAATTTCAGGGCAAACGGAAAACACAAGTGAAAAGGTTCTGTTCCTGTATGATTGCACCTCAGCCTGTCATCCTCCAAAGGCAGCATAGGTGGAAGGAATCAGCCCAAGAGATGAAAGACAGCTGTGGGAAGGCCCTCATGGTAGAGGGCAAGGTGACCACAACCTGAGTTTAAATCAGTACAACACATGAACCCAAGAATTATAAGGGGTAATTTAATACAATTTTGAAAGCATAATTAAATAAAAGAAAATTGAATACAGATTTTAAAGTCTCTCTTACAAAGTGAGATTTCTTAACTCCAATCCTAAGGATTTTTTCCCCTTGGTGTTCTTTCAGTTTTGTTTTGGTCCTGATTTTGAGACAGGGTTTCATTATGTAGCTTAGATTGCCTTGAACTCAAGGCAATCCTTTTGCCCCCATGCTCCCAACCGCAGGGATTACAAGTATGCACCACCACACCTGCCTATTGAGGTTTCTTTAAGGCAAACAAAGAGATTACTAGAAGCATTATATTTTTTTTCCTTACTCTGATAAACAGATCTTTAGATGCTGCAGATCCTCCTTCAATATAAACAATCCATTTTGAAATTAAGTAGGCAGAAATCATGTGCTATGAAGATTGGGAGCACTCTGATCAAACAGTAGTTGTTTAAAGATGACAGTCATGTGAAATATATGCACCTCCACCTCGGCAACTACTGGCTTTCTACAACTGTATCTATTCTGTTTATTCATTAATTATTCATTACTTTTCAAATACTTAACCTTCCGCAGGTCCTTTTCAGAAGGTACAAATACATAAATGATAACATTTTGGTAATTTTTAATCTGTAGGTTCACTGTATGTGCCCAGGGTTTACAGGAGACTCACCCTGTATATATAATCCAGTAAGGGAGCCCGGGGTGGGTGCAGCTCCTCCAGGACCGCCGTGGACACAGGGTGGAGAAGGGCATTCACAGGCAGCGCCATGCACCAGTCCAAGAGGCAGAGGAGCAAGGACACAATAAACTGGAGAAACATATCCAGAATCTCACTTTATGGCCCTTAGGACCCATGCCATGTAAAAATAAAAAGAATTGTCCCTGCTCAATATTCAATGGACACACAAATGCAGGGTAAGTAAGTAAACAAAAATAGCTTTCATAGGAAAAAACATAAAAGCCAATATATAAGATATAATAAATGACACCATCATTTGTAGTACTAGTTATCATTCTGTCTTATACTTAAAAATAACTGTGGAGAAAGCTACCCAACATGTCACTTACCTTTTTATCTGTTTCCACTGAGGAGTACTCAGCACTTGGTAAAAGAAATGCTATTGTGGCCACAAGGATCTGTATAAAAGATAAAACCCAATTAAACAGACCATGATAGTCTGGAAACTGTATGTTAAGAATTCCAAGATGACTTTGCTGTAGACGGAAGTTTCTGTTCTGCCAGGTCCCGCAGTCATTCAGTCCCAAAGAAATACACAGAGGCTTACATTAATTATAAACTGGTTGACCTATTAGCTCAGGCTTACTATTAACTACCTCTGACAATTAAATTAACCCATAACTCTTGTCTATGTTTAGCCATGTGGCTGGATACCTTTTCTCAGTAAGGCATTCTCATCTTGCTTCCTCTGCATCTGGCTGGTGACTGACTGCCTTTCCTCTTCCCAGAATTCTCTTAGTCTGGCCGCCTTGGCTACACTTTCTGCCTGGCTACTGGTCAATCAGCATTTTATTACACTAATACAAGTGGCAAATCTTTACATTGTACCTTGCAACTAAAGACAGCATGGTACTTACTCACTGGATGGCAACAGAATGCTGAAAGTCAGTTGTAGGAAATTTGAAAATAATGATCATGTAATGATTTCTACTTTTTGGTGGGAGACTCAAAACAAGGATTATTTCACTCTATAGTCAAACAGTATCTACTATTAGTCCCACATTTCCAGTGAAGTGAAAAAAAAGTTTTCAAAAATAATTATGAAAAGGTTTCATTTGCTATAGCATAGGTCTCCACCTCCTGTTTCCACATCACAGTATGCCATTCATTCTCACAGGTATCCTGTTTGGATAATTACATGGTGACACTAAACTCAACTTTAAATTCTTTCTGCAGCAGGGTAAAAGGTCTATTTCATTCCAGGTCACATCAGGTCAAAAACCACTTGTAACTTGATGTGATTCTGAGAGAACAAAGTGATCCCCTCCAAAGCAGTCTGTCTAGGGCTGGGAGAAAATGAATCTGCATCACCTATTCTCTCTCCCTGCCAACTGTCAGGGGGACAAATCAAATTTCCTCAGAGTCTTCACTGGACGGGTAAAAAACAGGGCTTGCTTGAATAACTACAGTTATAAAAACTGCCAGGCACAAGTGTGCCTTATCACAGGCTCCTGTGAGCTAGGCCCTGCTAGGCTCTCAGCAAAGACCCCTTGGCTGTAGCCAACCTTCAAGAAGCTGTGGTTGAGTACTTCCTGTTCCTCTTCGCCTGGCCACCTCCCCTCAGAGGTTAATACTACACTGATCTCATTACAGCCTAGTAGCCATGCCACAGCAGCAAACGTGCCCCAGGGCTTTAGTCTGGGAACAACTCCTGCTTTACACAACAACCAGGCCCCCGCCCTGCAAGAAAGGCATTAAACCAGCTGCCTACTCCTTGTTGGCACCATCCAAATTACTTTCAATGAATAAAGCCCAACCTACAAAAGGTCTCTTTGTTGTGGTTGTGTCTGCCTTTCAAACTCTCCAAGCATCAGCCTCGGCTCTGGAACACTGCAGGCTTCTTTGCACAGTGATTAAAATTGCAGCTGAGAAGAGCCAGCCAACACTGCCTAAAAACGGGGCTCACATGGCAGTTTAATAGTTGCTTCTCTAACAATTATTTGAGGATATACAGTTAATTAGATATCAAATACATTATTAAAAAGGAAATGCGGATGCTTTAGCTTTATAGATAAAGGACTTACTTCGGCCATTTTTCGCGGTAGAGCAGTTTCAAACATCTGAAGCTTTTCCCAGTAGGAAACCAGCAGCTGAAGAACATCACAGGCTACCTGAGCCACAATCTTGTTAGGAAACTACAAAAAACCCAAAAACACCCAAGTAAGCAGGGCAGCTCAGCAGGTGTATGTTCTGGAGGAAGAACAGGGCTGCTTGCTCTTCCCAGCTCTATACGCACATCTCATGTGCAACTGATGAAAACTATGTCCAATTAACATCATTTTGCACATGACCACTCCATCATGCTACATTGATGATTATTTGGAATCACCTACATGCCTTATATATCTGTAGAAAAAGGTGGTCATTGTTTGCCTAGAAAATAAAAGACAAAGTTTAAAATTCTGTATTCAGCTAATAGAAATCATACTACTGACAACTTGAGGAAATTAAAGTAAGAGTATATGGTGAGTGTCCTCTGTGTGCTGAACCTTCTGCACAAATGAAACTCATTTGTCATTGACAAATCACCATTGACAGTTCTGTAAGGAAGAAGCTATCTTCATTTCACACACAGAGAAACAGGGATCATTCAAGTGACTTCCTACCTGAGAAAATAAAATAGTATACATATAACATACTAAGAAACATGTAAAAGCACACTTAAAGGATATAACCCATAAGCTAGGTTATGTTCAGTGACTCTGGGTGTGTTTCCAAAGTTGTCTCTGGTGACTTGAATGAAAATGACCCTCATAGGCTAATATATGCTTCAGTCAGTAAAACTGGAAAGGCAGAGTCATCTATACCTTGACACCAGACACAGAGCTACAGGATTTGAAGTTTGCTCAGCTGGTTTTCAGTATTCCACTGTTTCCTCACTATGCCCTGATTTCCCCCATTTGGAATAATAAATATATATTCTGTGTTATTGTATGTTGGAAATATTACATTTGCTTTTATAATTTATAAGGGTTACAGTTAAGAGATTGCCTTGAGTCTCAGAAGAGGCTTTGGCCTTTTAAATTGTGAACGACTATAGGGACTTTGGTCAGAAGTAGGAGTGAATGCAGTTTGAATTATGATATGACCACACATGTATGGGAGTAAGAGAGTGGAATGTGCTCTTCCGTTTTATCCCACCCTGTTTCATTTCTTCCACAGTACTACAGCAGATTGTAATGCGTTTTACTGTTTTCTTATACTGCGATCACTGCTGGCAGGCTAACAGTGGGCTGTACGCGTCATGTTCAAGGAGAAATAGAAGAATGAATGGGTGCTAATCAGGCTCTTAAGAAACCTGAAACATACAAGGGGAAAGTGACAAGATCTGTGGGAGTCAAGACGAAGGGTCTTAGGGCAGAATGGGGAGAGATGGGACAGAGAGAAAGTGGTAGGATGGAGGGCTGAGCTGTGCCTGGAAGGATACAGACAGAGAATTGAGTTTCCCTCTAGGTTAGTAGAGGCAGACAGAGACTGCCAGTGGGGTAGCAGTATACATACACAGTGAGAGATGTGAAAGACAGTAGAGATAAAAGAAATCACTCACTCACTCACTCACTCACTCACTCAACACTGTGAAGGATGGACAATGTGCAACACTGAATTAAAGGCAGAGAGCTAAAGGCATAAGAAGAGTACAGCAAGTGAGTATAGCCTGTGCTTTCTAGAAACTGAAGTTGCTATGGAGTGGGGTGGTGTCTATCTTATGGGCCAGAGTGGTCAGACCTATGCACAGACAGCGGAACAATCTGGCACTATGATGGGCACTCTGACAGGATAAAGGCACAATATGTATAACTAGATTATTTTCCTGTTACCCTGTGTTTTCCCTCAGAATTACAGAAAAATTGCAGACATTTTGAGAATTTATAAACATTCAAAGAAGAAAATCTGTTCATCTGTGATCCTATTCCTCTAATATTATCAATCACTCTAAAGTAAATAAATTAGTCATTTAACATGTATGGGTGTGGTGCATGTATACCCGCACCATGTGCATGTCTGGTGTCCTTGGAGGCCAGAATAAGGTATCAAATCCCCGGAAACCAGGGTTTCAGACAGTTACAAACTGTGGGTGCTGGGAACTGAACCTGGGTCCTCTGGAAGAGCAGACAGTACTCTTAACCACTGAGTCATCTTTCCAGCCCAAAGCTAGTAACAATTTCCATCTTTGTTCTATACTATATAGAAAGTTATATATGTCTAAGATACCATCAAATGTGTACATTTAAATTTCAGAAAAGAAAAAACCTGTAAAACATCTTAGAATTGAGAATATAGGGTATTTAAAAATGAATTGAGATCCATAGAAATCAATATTTCTTCCTCTGTGGTTTGGAAGTCAAAACTGTACACACCGTACACACTGAAGTTACATAAAAACCCAGGCATGAGGCCAGAACATCCTGGTTGGAGCTGCCAAGGATCTCAGTCCATTTCTCTCATCTGTTAAATACAGGTAGCAATGTCACTTCACCACCTGAAATAGTTCCCAGTATTAAATATGATGGCAAGAGGCAGGCCAGAGGAAACTGTGCCATGTGACATCATTGTTTACAAATTCTTACATTCTTCATCAAGGGATCAGTAGCAGGTAGTTGCCCAACTTCTAAGATACAACCAGGTGTTACACAGGACGGATGGGGGATGAGGTGATGGTAAGTAGAGGACACATGTGGGGAGCAAGGGGTACTGAGTTTAGTTAGGCAGGGGCCAGACCACAGTGTATCATTCCAAAGATGAAGAACACTGTGGGTTGATCATCCCATGGGCCAAAGAAGACAATACCCTGAGGGCAAACAGGGCTGCCACTAGTCTAAAGACAACTGTCCAGAATCTGCTGCAATCATTGTTACTATATCATATGCAAGAAGAGGAAGAAGGGGTCTGGACAGATGGTTCAGAGTTTCAGTTCAGATTCAGCTGAATCCCACTACAGCCTGAATAAGCTCCTTCTATTTCCTACATATTAGTTCCCTCCTTTGCTAGTAAAATGGGAACACTTCCCTTGCAACTGAGAACTCCAACAAAGCCCTCGGTATAGTGCCTGGCAGACTCATTGGTTCTGCAAATTTATTAGTAACAGTACTAATTATGTCTATGGTTTCTACACAGGAACCAAGATGAGCAGAATGCAAGCTCTACTTTAGGAGACAGCCTAACTGCACAAGTGGAAGTTCAATTATGTCTTTTATGCCACACATATCTACGTTCAATGTTGGCTCTGTCACTCAGGCCTGTATTACCTTGGACTTGTGAGTGGATTTCTCTGGGGCTTAATTTCTTCTGCTGTAAAACAGGGATTGTGGTGCTCACCTTGCAGAGCTATCATAGAAACTCGAAAAAGTATCTAGAAATTATCAATATTCTAGTTCCATGTGATGCTCAACAAACTGCACATCTCTCAATAGCAAAGTTCCTAAGGGGAAGCTGTAGGCTCCTATCTCAGTCATGACAAAGAGGCCACAGCTTGAAACCTCACTTTATTATACCCTAAGATGTCCAACTGGCCTAGGCTTGGTTCACAAATAAACTATAAATGACCTAAGAACAGCTGTCAACAGTGAGGCAGTCACTGGCAGCCTCACAGAATATTTACCATGGGACTCAGAAGGGGACTTTTAAACCACTGTGTCTCTATAGTGTAAGGAGCTACAAGAATGGACTAATTAAAATTAAAACTTGTTAAAATCATTAAAATCCTGGGAGAAAGCATTAAGAAATGAGAATACCTTCAAAGTTACACCTATCACATTGATGGCATCCTTCACCTGAGGGTGGCTGGCACACTGTGTAAGCTCTTCACAGATCCAGACCCCGAGGGAGCAAATGGCAATGCATCTTTCAAAAGAGAAGCAGAGGGAGGAAAACACTCATGAAATTCAATATATTTTAAAATGACAAAATAAATCTATTTATTCAAAGAAGCAACAATTATACTAATGGAACGTCTTCCATGAGAGAAAAGATAAAGAACTTCCAGGGGGCCAGTTTTCAGGATAAACAGAATCATCAATGCTAGTTAGTACTTAAATATTTCATCAAACAGTGGCAGATTTTCTGTTAACTACCACAATCCATGTCACCCATTTCTGTTGACTCTAAACTGTCATTACATCTTATTGTTAAGATAATTTTGAGGAGGAATAAAAGGTGTGGATCTTAGATTACTGAATATTCCCTTACAAAGTGTACAGTATATACTTCAAATGTAAGACAAACACTGTCTTTGTTTTTAAAGTAACTTTCAAAATACATTTTCACTGTAATTTCTTCCAACACCATGCTAGTATAAGCCATTCCTCAAAGAAATGTGACTTTCCATAAACAGAACAAATTAGGGGAATCAAATTACAAAGATTATTTGAGAGGTATGAGAAGATTAAAAAAATATCAGATATATTCCACAAGACTTTGAGCTGAAAACCTAAATAAATATTTTCATTTCTTAAGATGAAATCTGAGGGGCATCATGCTTAATAGGGTAGGGGCTGTCAGAAGGCACTGGAAGATTCAGTTATGCCGTGTTACATTCGGATGTTAAGATAGCTAACTTGAGGTAACAAGTACGCAGCTCAATATCTAAGCCTGGCTATGTAAGAAATTCATTAAAAACGCCAGGTAATCCAGGCATTGGTGGCACATGCCTTTAATCCCAGCACTTGGGAGGCAGAAGCAAGTGGATATCTGTGAGTTCAAGGCCAACCTTGTCTACAGAGTGAGTTCCAGGACTGGCCTCATAGCTACTTAGAAACCCTGTCTTAAAACAAAAGAGTCAGGTAAATAAATTGGAAATAATCAACAAGCAGACTGACTAGAATGTGTGAGACAGGCAGGCAGTAATGGGGAATGATTGGGTCACTTTAATATGCAGAAGTTAGGCAGAGAAGGGGAATTAGCACAGGGGTCAGGAAAGGAGTATTGACCAGAGGAGAGTAGATTCTATTGTAGGGGACAGACATTGAGTAGAAGTGGGTAAAGACAAACTCAAGACTTAAAAATCACAGTAAAATCCTAGCATAACCTTTATGAGAACTGAATGGAAATCCAGGAAATGAAATTGACTGTGGAAAAAATTAAAAGCCAAATGGGGAGGCATAGAAAAAGAGGCAGGAAAATAATGTAGTAAACAGGAGAAATGCTTAGGAGTTCCAATTAAAAATAAAATATTAAATAAGAAGAAAAACACACTCAAAAGATCGCTGGTGATAAAATGAACTAAAGTCTCCATTAAAGGACAAAGATCACACAAATTTATACAACCATAAAATCCAGATACATACAGCTTTTGCAAAGGCATCATAAAGACAATAAAGAAAAGCCATTTTGAAAAGATAAAATTATATAGTGTGAAATTAGGAGCAGGTAAAGTGGGTATCTAAAATAAAACAAAGCATCCATAGAAATAAAGAGGGCCATATAAACAGAAATACATTTGACTCACTACAGACCTAGGACAATTCCAAATGCCTATGCAACTAATAACATCATAGCCTTTGACAGGAATTCCAGGAAACAGGTTAAGTACAACAGTGGAAAGCTTTTAACATACCTTTCAGTAAGTGATCAAATCAATAAAAACAAAACAAACTCCAGAAGAAATGCAGAGTATGTGAAACACTGGAAGGCTACATCTAGAAGAGTACATTCTCTTCTTTCTCTTTTTATGTACAGTGTTTTTCATTTTCATTTTATTCTTATGAGTATTTGGCTGCGTGTATATTTGTAGTGCCAAAGAGGGCTAGGAAAAGGCATGGACCACCTGGGACTGGAGTTACAGATGATTGTGAGCTGTGATATGGGTACTGAGATTCCAACCGGAGTCCTCTAGAAGAACACCAAGAGCTCTTAGACACTGAGCCATCTCTCCAGGCCCTATGTACATTCTTCTCAAAAATATACGGAACATCTGCTAAAACTGACTACACATGGGGTCCTAAGACAAATAGTAACCACTTTAAATACAGTTGTCACACACATATTTTGAACTACACTGTAGTTGCTTGAGACAAAAAAATGTAGACGAGGGTGGAGATGGGACAGTGGTGAAGAGCACTTGCTCTTGCAAAGGACTAGGAGGTTCAGTTTCCAGCATCCACACATAGCTCACAAAATTCTAGAATTCAAAATTCTAGTTAAGCAAAAAACTAATTTATATAAAATTAAAAAATAGATTAAGTCTAAAAAATTTTAAAAGATAGAAATAACCATATTTGGAAATTAATTTAAAAAACCCTCATGAACTCATGATGAAAAGTAGAGAAAAAGTGGAGTTTAAAAATACTGCATATAAAAACTTATAAGCTTTGGAAAAGGTAGCCCTTAACAATAAGCATATAGTCTTAAACGTTGAAAGAAAAAGTTAAAAAATATACAAGTAAGCAAATTTAAAAAGTGACAAAAGAAGAACATCAGAAGTAGAAGAGTACAAAAGAATCCAAAGCTGAAAATAAAAACAAATATAGAGAGGTAAGCAACGACAAAACCTCTGCTTGAAAAGACTAGCAACAGTGACAAATCTAACAAGACTAGCCTTACAACCAGAGGATACACAAAATATTTAACATCAAAGATGAAGTGGACAAATTCTTGGATACAGGATACTAACCCTACTGCTGCAAAAGATATTCTGGGTGTGGAGAAGAAAGGATAGGTTACTTGTTTTGTAACTCCCTTGCCTGACATCCAAACAGGGTGAAAGCATGATGGGAATATACAATGTAACTTCCTGAACAAAACATTACCTGAATCAGAATCTATAAATCAAGATGGGGGTATCTCATACTCAAGTTTAGTTCAATGTTAGCAAACTGGTAATGCACACATAGCTTCTGAAAATGGCAGACTAGGAAAAACTGGACTAAGTCACCTACTGAAGATAAGTGAAGCTCAGAAAAATACAAAAGTTAATAAATCACCAGAGTTCACAGGACAATAAAGTTAGGGCCTCTGTCTTCTCATATGCCGAAGGGTCAGGGCATGTGCTAATTGTCACAAGGCTGTCAGAGGCTAAGTCTTACAAGGCTGAAAGTTGAGCGAGAGATGAATATTAGCCTCTCTCAGCATTCCCAGCTTTGGTCTACACCTTAAGAGGAGCAGGATTTCTTACCACATAGCTGGCCTAGAAAGCCTCCTACTTTATCACGTGCAGTAGCAGTCTTAGATGCTTGGCAGAAACACTTAAATGTTTCTACACATTGCCAAATGTCTCTTGAGGCACAAATCAGTGCAGAATCTCTGTTCAAAACATACAGCCTTAATGAACTGTTTGCCCTGCTTCTTTCTGAAAACATCATTTATTTCTAAATTTGCATTTTCTTAGGTAAAATTATATTCCATCTCACTCTGAATCTTACTCTTTTCTCTAGTAATAATGACAATGTAAGTAGCTAAGCATAGCATCTTTCTGATATAATGTTTACTATACATTTCACTGTGTATAAGAGAAATGGAAAGGATTTTTAACAAACATGAACTGTTTATACATAAGTGTGCGTCTTACAATTCTAACATAGTTTACCTCTTGTTCATCATTTACCTTGCACATTCATTTGGTTCCTCGGTAGCATTCTTCAGTAAAATATTTATGAGGTAATGCTAAAAACACAAAATTCAGTAAATGAAAATTTGATGTCATTGTTGGTTTCCCGCATGTGCTGACCATGTCACAGGCACCCTGGAGCTAGCGAAAGGCCAGGGAGTTCGGGCAGCCCTTCCTTCAGAGAGAACTTGGCTCACCTCAGCAAGTGCCTCCCTGGGTATCTGAGCCAACCTGCAGCACAGCATTTCTAGGGATCCAGTGGAAATCAAGCAAAGCATCTGAGACTTCCAGATAGGAAAATCTCCATTTAATTTTGATTGGATTACACCCTGCACATTGAATTACAGATTATAATCAGGGTTACAGATTGACTGACTGGTGCTGGGACTTTCTGTTTGCTCCAAATGTCAGCTGAGGACAGAAAAAAATGCTTACTTTTATTCCCCAAGAAATAACTTGGAATTTCAGGTTATTAGTAGCTTTTAATCAGGCCACCAATGGGACTGAATATTTAGCTTATTGAAATTATTTCTTATAAATTCATTTGTTACACTAATGCAGTATAACTAAGCTAACAGAATTATTACAAATGATGATTCATTACATAATTATGATCCCTAGGAATAATAAACAAAAACAAAAAAATAAACCACCAGAGGAACAGAGCTATCAGGTCTAACTGCAGCATGCTGTGAATGTGGCCATTCACAGTTCACACAACTCATTTCTGAAAACAACTGCTGAAGCTTTCAGAAGACACAGCAACTGTCAGGGGAAAGGAGATCAGTGCAGAGGATGGAAGACAGTGACGGAACTCCAGCCGTAGACGCTAAACTCAAGATTCAGTTATGTACCTTGATATCTTCAGTTCCTGTGCCGACCTCACTCCCTTCTGGCACTGACTGCAGCAGAGGGATCTTCCGGTAGGTATTTGGGAAGCAGACGAGGGAGCCAAGGAGAGTGAGAGCTTCTGACCGGGGTGCCTGCACACAAGGAAGAAAGCACCAAGTTCCTTTACATAGGCTGGGAGCTTGAAGAACATGTTTTACTTTGTTCTGGTTTTGAAAGGGAATCATTATTTTTTCCTTCTAGATTTGAAGTGCTAAACTATTTATGGCTATTTTCCTGGTGGATGTTTAGGCACAAGTTTGTCTAAATGAAAAGGGAAATTTCCAGGGAATGGAAAACATCTCTACATTTGATGTAAACAGGTGTTATGAAAACCAATCTACAGACCTATTTAGAATTAGAAAGGCAAATGGCTCTGTCACGGCTATTTAAAATCATTTCAGTGTTTGTGATCTAGAAAGAGCAGGATAAATGAGAACAACTTAACATTATTTTTCAAGTAAAAAGCAAGGGCATCTATAAGGAAGGGAGTTGGAGGTAGTCATGCAAAGAGAGACAGGGAAGAGTGATGTCAGCTGGGAATGCAGCGATGACATCATGGAGAAAGGCACTAGGCATGCTTTGTTTAGTTTTTAAACATGAAGTTCAGAGTGACTGTTGTGAACTGTTGAAGTTTGCTAAAGTCAGGCATGGTCAGTAGTTTGGCTAACGACCTCCATGGTCCACACCCAGTGGTCACCTCCAGTCTCAATCTCATCTGACCTCGGAGGCATCTGATATGGCTCACAGCTCCCTTGCAGTATGAGCTCTTTTATCGCAGGGCTTCTGGGACACTTTCCAAAGAGACTGACAGTCTCCCTTGCTGGAACTGCCCATTTCCTTACCACCTAACTTTGGGGTATTAGCTAAAGTTCTTGACCTCTTCACTCACAGATTCATACTCAGTCAAAGAGCCATCTAGACCCGGGGCTCCCTGCTGTGAACTGCTATACAGTACTCCATAGCATGTGCATCATGGTTTTTGTTCTGTTGCTAATGGATATTCGGATAGGTTCTAGCCTTGGCTGTTAAACATCGCTGCTGTGTGGAAGCTTCCACAGATTTCTTTGGTGATGTGTTCCTGTGCACGTACTTCTCTCTCTCTCTCTCTCTCTCTCTCTCTCTCTCTCTCTCTCTCTCTCTCTCTCTCTCGTTGCCTGGGCAAGCAGGAATAACCTCACATTCCTGATTAACTGTGATACCTAAAAATTCTGGCTGAGCAGGTGTGTTCCTTCCAAGCACCTCTCACCAGGTGCACAGCTTTAAACCTCGTTTATATAGGAAAGCAAGTCAAAGAGTCATTCTCTCTTTTATACAACCATTATATTCATAGTCTCTCTGTTTAAAACACCATTTGGGAAAGCTTCACCTCTGAGGTATGACAGATAAAATTATATTTAAGACAGTGGTTCTCAACCTGTGGGTAGTGACCCTTTCAGGGGTTTGCATATTAGATATTTACATTATGATTCATAACAGTAGCAAAATTGCAGTTACAAAGTAGCAACGGAATAATTTTATGGTTAGGAAGGTTGAGAACTACTGATTTAGGGGTATAACATATGTATGTCTGTGTATATAGTTAAAAGCGGACACATAAAATGAAAGCTACAATTAAGATTAATGAACCCATCTATCATCTCAGATAGCTGTCCTTTTTCATGGAGGTACACTCTCTTGATAAATTTCAATAAGTTTACAATATTTTTAACTATGATCATCATTTTGTACAGGAGGTTTCAAAAAATTTACTCAAACTTTCTACACTGACCCACATCGCCCTGTTTACTCCCCAGCCCTTAGCAAACACCAGACTACTCCTTGTTTCTGTTCATTTGACTTTTAAGAGTTCGCATGTCACAGAGATGATGCAGGACCATGTCTGGCTTATTTCCCAGGCAAAGTGGCCTCTGGAACCTCTCATGTTGTCAAAGAGACAAGATGTCTCTGTTTTTAAGGATGAAGAATGTTCTACTATATGTGTCACATTTGCTTCCCCACACATGGACACACTGTAAATTGCTACTCTTACTTGCTAACTGGGAATGATGCTGCAGTGAGCGTGAGAAGCAGCTCGCCTTTCCATATGCAGATTCTACTTCCTTTGGCCATATGCCTCAGTAGAATTATCAAGTCACTTACTGGTTTTTATTAATCTGTGAAATATTCCTTTACAGTATTTGAATGTATGTCACTATGACTGGTATAATAAAAAAAGCTAACTGCCAGAAGCTAGGCAGGATTTTCAGGGCAGAGAGAATGCTGGGAAGAAGGGTGGAGTCTGAGGATCGAGAGTCAGATGAGTAAGAAGCATCATGGAAAGTACATAGATGATGTAAACGAGCCTCGGATTATCAGAAATGAGTTAATTTATAAGAGCTAGCGAAAAACAAGGCTAAGCTATCGGCTGAGCTTTCTTAATTAATAAAGAGTCTCTGTTGTTTGGGAGTTGGTGGTCCCAACGAAAAACTCCACTTACCTTAATCTTTTAAAGTCATTCAAATGTCAACAATGGCTGTACCATTTACATTCCCTCCAAGAGTATACAAGAATTCCCACTGCTCCATATCTTCAACAACACTTATTTTCCTTTGTGATGACAACTCTTAACAATGGAATTTATTGTCTTGTGGTTTTATTTTGCATTTCTGATTCAACATAAAGGTGTTGAATATTTTTTTATATGCCCATTGACCAATGTATGTTTGAAAGGTTACTTTAAATAGCTCACCTAGGCATAAGATCCATGTTGACAGGGAACTCACCATGTGTGGGGCTATCGTATAAAGGGCTGTAGCATGTTCTACAGAAGAACTAGCAGGTAATAAAATTCTAACAAAGTACGATTCTCTTGTCTGTGTCGTGTAATTTTTTTTTCAGTGCCAACCTGAAGGGTTGACCCTTAACAAGAAGGTTCTTTGGAGATGATTTCTTCCAATCAATAAATAACAAAGTGAGAAAAGTTGTCACAACTTTAAAGAACTTCTACATTTTTAATTCCTCATTTTTTCCTTTTCTCATTACTCCTTTTTGTTCTTATCCCTTCCTTTCTCTTTAGTTCCTAATTTACCCTTCTATCAAGACATTAGAGTATAAAAATATGATCACAAATTATCAATTTTACAAGTCCTAATCACCTCTCAATGGAAGTAAAAGATTAACCATATATCAGACAAAGTTTAGCATCCCGACTACTCATACTGACGTCGGGTAAATCCCTGGCAAATACAAAATACCATCATCTTTACAGAGTTTGAGGGGTGGTGACTCACTAGATTAATAGTTTGTACATACAGCACAAATGGGAAAGACACTTTAAACCTAAATGGAAGGGCACTTCTGTTTCTTTCCATGAGACTCACAGTAACCAAACTAAATTCAACAAAACAACACATTACTTTGAACATACACGTCAAATTCTCTCTTTACTGCATTTATGTCTATAATGACATATACTGGCGAATGCTAGTGAGGGTCTGTAAGACAGGCCCTGCTTTCGTGTAACTGTGCTGACATTAGTGGGGATATGATTTCTCACACTTTGGCCTTTTGATGAAACGCCTTTCCAGTACCAGTATGTCATCTTATCCCACAATTTCACAGATCAGCTGCCAGGGTATCTACTCTGAGAGCCCAGTTTCACATTGCACTAATGAGTCAACACCTGTTAGAGTGAAGAAATCTGAGCCTTGTTAGCAATTGTCTCCCAGGAGCTGGGATGCTGAACATTGTCATACTCACCGCCAACATGTCTGTACTGAGGACCCTGGCAGCAGCAGTGATAAAGTCCCCAACCAGCATTGAGAAACCAGGCAAACCCAGGGAGAAAAAGCGGGGTGAACAGTTCCTTATAATAGTGTTTAAGACATCCTGAAAAGGAAAATAAGGAAATACAACTGTAATTTTAAGAACAAAATTCCAATGTGGTTTCTTTGTGTACATGCATGACCACCATAAGAGAGCAGAGAAAGGTGATAGGTTTTTAAGTGAAAGAGTGCAGGGAGCATATAACTTCAATGGTTCCTGTACACATATCTTGTTAAGGAAAATGGAGACAACAAACTGTAAGATGACTTATCCAAAACCCATCCTGTGGCACTGAGGCTCGCTAAACATCTGTCCTGTATCCCCCTTGACAATGGGCTCCTTGGAACAAGCTATAGGACTGCTGAGAGGGACATATAAATGAAATCCACCAACACCCATAAAATAAAAACTAGGTTGTCTTTAGCTTCAATCCCCAGAGGCTAAAAAACACTATTAGAGAATCTTATAGGCAAAGGAATGGAAGTTTTAGGCACTAAGAAATGGGAGTGTGGGCAGTGTTAAGGTACGAGGCACTGAGGTCAGGGAGTTGCCACAGATCTGTTGTGCGCAGGAGGTACAAACACAAAGCCAACAGCAGCCATTTGCCAGAGTTCAGCATCAGGAGCATCTACCCGCCAGCTCTCCATCCTGTGCCTATAATGGACTCCTGTGGAGGGCTGGCTGCCCCCCAATCCCCAGTCCCTCACTCCTGCCTGTGCCGGATCAGATCCACCACAGGGCAGTGTTCACATCATCACGGCCAGGCCCCCTCCAAAGCCATCTGTGTGAGTGTGTGCATGTATAAGTGGGATTAGAATGAAGACTACAATCTTCTTATACACAGATTCTAGGCTGGCACATAAATCAAACCCATCACACTGAAGTACTTTAGTTATTTGACTTGCCATCAGGCAACCAATAGTTACTGTCAATATATAAGAAAATAGCAAAAGACAAGACCCTTAGCTGTCAGTATGGCTATCTGAATAAGCCCTTCAAAATAGTCCTGTCTTAACTAATAAATCGGAGCAAAGCATAGCAGCATGCTAATTTCCAAAGTTATGTTAGGCCCTTCAACAGATTTATCTCACTTCATAACTTGTCTTCTTAAACACAACTTGCATGTGCTCACAAAATATTTTCCCAAGACATTTTTCTTATAGATTAATTTAATTTATATAAAAATAATACTATTTCTTGCTTCAAATGACCTTAGAGTACTCAATATATTAGTGTTTGCATATGATAAGCAATTTAGCTTAAAACTTAAAAGTTTGGCATTTCAGTGGATTTTTCTTATACAAAAGTGAACATGATTTACAGATAAAAGATTAGGTAGTTAGGTAGGTAGGTAGGTAGATAAATAGATAGAAGATAGATAGATAGATAGATAGATAGATAGATAGATAGATAGATAGATAGATAGATAGATAGAAATAGATATAAAAGGAAGGAATGGAAGAAAAACTAGAACCAAGGTTTTTTCCCAGTTAATATTTAAGCCTGCTTTAATCATGTCCTGCGATACACTTTAGGGTTCCTATCAGCCAAAACAAACATTCTCTGGGCTGAGCAGATGGATGTTGCAGGTTAGAAAGTGTGTGGTAGACTTAGGCTCCAGGAGTAGAACAAAAGATCTACCTTTTTCATAATTAAGCCTCTGATTAATGCCCTGGGCTCCTCACCACACACCTGTAATTACTCACAGAGGTATGCATTGTGCTGGGGCCTTGTCTCAGAATATCAGGCATCAAGCTATCCAGCAGCAGATGGAAGCACATTTCTGTTGACATATGCTGCAATGAAAGGATTCGTGCAAACCTGGCTAGCAAGGTAGCAGAATGCCATGCATCTGAAGATTAATAATGCAAACAGCCATGATGTTAGCTTTGTTATGTTTGCGTTAATTCCATCTGTTGAGATGAGGAGCTAAAACCCTGAAGCCTATGGGCTTTTTAAATCTTTAGCACACACTAAACTAAAATGAGCCATTTTCACCACTGTAATTTAGAATTTTGGTTTAAAGATGGTTTTTCTGGAATAGGTTTTTGGGAATTAGGAACTGAATCCTTTAGCAAACTGAAACCATAATTTGTAAAACTTGCTTCGTTGTTACATATGCATAAAGACCTGGGGGGTGGGAAACTATATTCAGAAGAAACTACAAAATTGTCACTGGTGCTAAAGATGGCAGATACACATGTAGCTGACATAAAGTCATAGGGCTCACCCAGTCCCTGGACCTGGGCCAGTGACTTCAACCGAAGCTGCTTCTATGGGCAAAGAGATGGGAAAGAGAGGGACAATAACAGGTGGCAAGCCTACCCGACTTGCCACCCACGTAAGTCAGAGCCTGTAGAGAAAGTGTGCCTCTGCTGTAGTTACCAAAGACAACACTGGGGCAGGGTTAATGTGGGGGTTAAAGAGGGGGGCATATGACCAATCAGCCAAATTACCGCCACATGCTGGCTTACTTTGCTTATCTATACTGAAATGGAGCAGTCCAGAGGGTCTATCTTTGAGATAACATTTTAAAATTAGGAATAGCCACATGGTACTCAGGAGAGCATCTGCCATCCATGTTCCCAACAGAGGGCCATCCATGATGAGCTCCATTCATTTCTAACTCATAGAAAAATAATTCTTTCACTCCACTCGTCCCCCTCGAGGTATTAAAATCAATCTTTGGAAATACAAAACAAAATTCTCCACATTCTGATAGTTTATTCTCAGCCTACAGGGCTTTTATTATATGAACAAGACAGAATGGCAGTTACTATATACCCATCACTCAAGGGGCAGCCCTCATGCCCTTTTTAGTACACTCCCTCTAAAGCATGTTTTGCCTAGCAGGTTTTTTCAAAGTGACTCACCTTTCTGAAACTTAAAATTATACTGGAAAATGATTACCCTTTGTCAGAAACAGAATATACTCCTTAAAACCAATATAATATTAACAAGCAAATGATGCTGAATTTCTTGCTACAAACATCACTAGATGCCAGAACTCTTTGTTTAAGACAGGCACAGTTCTTTAAAAACACTGGTTTGCAATGCTACAGGGCCCACTTCAGTGGCCGAGCCACCCCCACCCAGCCTGAGAATGTCATAAGGATAGACTGTACTGGGGAAAGGGGCTGCTTTTCTTACTGTGTGACCCCTTCTCTTGAAGTCACCTCCACTACAACCGCTGCTGGGAAATTTTCCTGTGTTCAGACTCTCCCCACGAAGAACCCTAGAAGTGGGGCCATCGGGCCTGAGTGAGTCACAGACTGTGGGCCACCCAGGAACAGCACGTTTCTTTCTTCCATAAGATGGGGCGACCCTGGCTAATGAGCAGTGGGCAGTGGGGGAGATGTGAAGAAGTGCTTTGTGGAGGCAGGCAAAGGCCACACAGAAGTAAACAGGATTGCTCGCAGTGTTTTCAAAAAGGAAGTATTTTTACCTCACAGAACTTACTTCATAGGTTTGGTTGGTATAATTTATTGAATGAATGTTTATGATCTATAGAGGAAGGGTATCTCAAAACATTTCAGAGATAACACAGACAAGTCTCTTTGATCATGTTACATCAGAAATTAAAAAATCCCAGCAATCAATTCCCTAAAATAAGGTCTTTAACGAGAAATTAGAGATCATGTATATAACTTGGGGGTTAAAAAAAAAAAAGGAAGTAAAATTAGGAACAAGATCTTTAGGCTTTAAGCTTTATTCTTTTGAGGAATTCTATAACCTGCCTCAAACAAGCGAGTCTCATAATAAGAACTGGTTTCTTCTGTACATTCTAAACAGACTAAACAAGAAATTCAACTTGACAACAGGCTGAGTGGCAAATGGAGTCTGGAACAGGACTCAGGTTTATTCTTTACGCTGATGAGGACAGAGTCGACAAACTGTTTCTGCTGGAAAGAAACCACCCTGTGAACTGTCGCCACACGGTAAGCAGGACACACGCTGGCATTTTCTGTTTTGGTAAAAGGTCCATGTGCGAGCTCCATGCTCAGTGCTTTCGAAAGCTAGACTGTAAGATGATAATTGTGGCTTTGCAGCTTATCACAAGGTTCAGGCTTATGAGAAAGCAACTGGTGAGAACATCTGTCTCTTATCACTGATCTTGCAAAAAATCAGGTAATTCAAATAGAGGCGTGTTGTTTCCTCTCCTCCAAAGCGCAGTTCTATAAACACAAACTACATTCAGCCCCTCAAATGAATCGCTTTAATTGAACGCTATGTACACAGTAACTGGAAAAACTATACGTGATAAGGAAAACATATGGTGACGGCAGCACAAATTGGCTTACTCATTCTGCACAGGGCTGCTTCTTTAGTTCTCTTATAATTGACCTTTAGAATGATAAATGTGTAAAATAATTTTGTTTATTACAGCTCTAAACCTTCCAACAATTACACAAAATGAAAATTTAAAAGGAAGGATTCCTTCTGGAAGCATTTCCATTGTTTACATAATTGCACAGCTATAATTTAGTGCTTGTGTTGTTATGGAAAATAAAAAAGGGGCCATTACTGGCCATTTCAATTCAAAATATTGCACAGTAGTGTCAAAGATGGGGACAAATGTTCACTTTACCACATTTTAAAGTGAATTAACCCTGTATATCTAACATCTCGGCACAGCATTCTTTGAAACACAAATGTGCAGAAGTTTCCATCCCTCCTGCACAGGCTAGGTTGCGGCTGTGCTTTCACACCAATCACATGTATATTTTTCACTTAATATTTGCTCATGACCTAGCAGATGATGACTGTAACACAATAGCCAGCCATCTGTCTCCCTGCCTCTCCTTGGAGGACTTGTGCTCGCTTCTCCAGAGCAAACAGATCCGGTTCTCCCACCTAACGTCACTTAGGCCCTCTGTGAGCCGAAGCAGTCATCAAGAAATAAGATTTGTGTGTGCAAAAATCACATAACTCTTCACCTGACTTTTCCCTTTAAGAAATGCTACACAGTAAAATGATTTCATTGCTAGTTTTCGGGGCGCCTATCTTTTTTCTAGTATAGGTCACAGGTACCTTTTTTATTTGATAACATGGGAACTGTTAGGATTTGTGTATCCCAGAAATCTGGTTAATTAAAAAGACACAACTCATTCCACACTTGCAAATGATACTGAAATACTTTTCACATTAAATGTGGATATAATTTAAACTAACAACAGCCACACCTACAACTCTTTAGTACCTTCAGGACACATTTGCAAAAATCAACTATCATTGGCTTTAGCTCTCCTAATAGATCAGGAACCTTCAAATTCTAGACCCGGCCTCTCTTCTCTGCGAGTGCTTTCTGCTCCTTCAGCTCTGAGTACACACACTTGTAGAGACCATGAGCTGCTATCTGAACTCTGGTGACAAAAATAAAACTTTGGTCATTATGCACTCTCCCCCCACTCCCAGCATTATGCCCCACTAAGGCACAGCAAAACATGGTACCAGTATGAAACCATAAATTACTTTCTAGATCTGAGCCAAATGATGGGTGGTATATGCCACGTGCTCTCTGTGTAAATGGCCATGTGGGATGCAATTTATTTGGAGAAAAGCAGCAGATTTTCAAAATGTGACTTCTATGTTACTAAAGCCCAGAGAAACAGGACAGAATAGAATAATTGGACTCAGTAGCTAAGACTCAACACTCCTTAAGTCCTGTGCCCTGAGAACTGCTGTGACACAGTTTCCAGGACAGTGGCATGCACAACAGAAGGGAAGTGGGGTATGTGAAAAACCCTTCTGAAGGCAAAGAAGTTTGCCAGTCACACAGTAATGAGTGGGCAGGGGGCATAAGGCAGTCTGCAAGTCCAAAGGAAGCATCTCAAAGTCTGTTTATATCTGCTTTACAATTAACCCCTCATCTAACAAGGAATGCTCTGCTGGCCTTCCAAAAGCAAGCTGGGTCAGTGTGAAACACTGTATATAATTTTACTTTATAGCAGAGTTAGAAAGTCACAGGCCCTGTGTCAACTGTTGCTTCTTTTTGCTATTTGTAACAACTTTATTAAATACTTCATATGTAATAAAATCCAACCTATGTGTACAAAATAGCTTTTAGTATAGTCCCAGAGTTAAGCAAACATCACCACTATCTAACTTGAGAACATTTCATCCCTCCCAAATGAAACCCAATGTCCATTAGCAGCCACTCCCTGCTTCCCCTCTATCCAAGTACCTGGCAACCACTAATCTGCCGTCTGTCTATGTAGATTTGTTAACTCTGGACATTTCAGAATATATCTGGCTTCTGCTACTCAACACGTTTTCAAGGTTTATCCTGTTTTATTTTTCATTTGAGATGATGTTCATATAGCTCAGGTTGACCTTGAATTTACTATGGGGTTGAGGATGGTCCTAAACCCTGATACTCCTCGGCCTCTATCTCAGAATTGCTGGGATTATAAGCATAGCATAGACTAACATGTCTCGCATGGATGTTTAAAAATTAAATAATATTCTACTGTGTTGATAGCCTTCATTTCCTCTTTTGTTTTTGAGACTGGATCAAATGTAACCAAGGTTCCAGTAATCCTCCTGCCTCAGCCTTCTGACGGCTAGAATTTCAAGTATGAGCCCCACACCTGCCATGCTTATTATTTTATTATTTGGTGGGCATGTGAGTTGTTTCTACCTTGGTACTTGTCAACAGTGGTGCTATAAAGATGTGTGGAATCACCTAGCAATGAAACAGATTCTTCCTCTCTCCTTCCAAAGAACAGTTAGAGTAGGAAAAATGACTGTTGTTCCCTTTCAAGCCAGTGATGCAAAAATTCCTTCATGATCATGTGAATCTACAGGTCAGCACCCTGTGTGCTCTGAAGGTGCACTGTTAAAACAGCAGCTTCCCAAAAGGCACGTTACTTCGATTTTTTGCTCATTTCTATGACATGGAAATTATTGAGGAGAAAGCTTTTTTGGCTTGGAAGGAAGATCTAACTCAAGAGTTTCCAGGAAAAGGCAAGGCTTTGTTTCAGGTAAATCAGTGGCTAACCTGGCCAGAAACTGTTGAAGAAGAATCAGAGGAAGAAGCTGCCTAAAGAACCCGCTAAAGCCTTAAATTGTGCAAACATACTGCTGCTATGATGTAACTGTATTTGGCCTGACCCCTGTGAAAATCCATCCCACTGTAACATTTCTCACAGTATTTCGAGCAGAAGCACGTCAGTAAGGTGTCCTTCTGCATAAGGCTTTTGCAGTGTGGTGTCTTAATCATAGTCTACCTTCAAATACTTTAGGAGTATCCTCAATGTTTCGATAAAATATTAGCAGCATGCTAAAACTACATTCTAAGTTCTCAAGCAGAAGCAGTTTATTGCAAGGACCTTCTTTGCTGCCAATTACCATAGGCTATTTTAAGTTAGAAAACTGAACAGCAACACTGAATACTGTAGGGATGCACTTTCTCAGTAATATTTGAGTTGTTGCAATATTTGATTATCCATTTGGTTGTTACAGAAAAATTGACCGTAATTGATGGTTGTTGCCATAACGGTATATTGCCTGTACTTCTACCTCTAGAAATGGACTTTATGTGCCAGATTTTAATATTCTTGAGCCTGGGCAAGTACACAAACCTTTTTAAAAGAAACATGCACAAAACTGATCAGTTTTGAGAGATCTTTAATGCCCTTGAAGTGGTTTTTGTAGGTGTGAAATAAATGGGAAGAATTTGAATTGGTTCCTCTTTTTATAGTATTGAAATTAAGTCTACTTAATTTATCAAGTCATGTTCATGCCCTGATTTTTTATACTTGTATTTATTAGCAAACATTGATAGATTTAAAAAAAAAAAAGATGTGTGGAATCTCTGAGGCCAGCTCTTTAAGGAGCTAGCTCTCGGTGGAAGCGCTGCTTCTGTGAACTCTGTGCTAACATTTTGAGGGCTGTTTCCTTCCCACAGCAGCTCTTCCACTTTACATTCTCACCAGGAAAGCTCAAGGATTCTTCTATTCTTGTCAAAATTATTTTCCTTTTTAAGGAAATTACCTTAACAGCCATCTTAGTGAATATGAAGTGGTACCTTGTAGTTTTGATTTACATTTCTCTGTGACTGATTATATTCAGCATCATTTCCTGTGCTTGTGGGTCATGTTGATGTCTCCTTTGGAGAAATTTTAGTCTATTTAAGCCCTTCATTCTTTTATATTTGGGCCAATGATTTGCTGTTAAATTGCAGTGTTTCTTCAGACACTCTGGCCAGGAGATCTTTATTGGGCATGTGACATGAATTTTTTTAACCATTTTGTGAGTCATCTTTTCACTTGTGTGATATGTCCTTTGATGCATGGTAGATTTTAATTTTGGTAAAGGACAACTTACATTTTCCTCTTTTCTTTTATTGCTTATCATTCCTAAGTTTTTAGTGTCAATTCCAAGGAAGTCACAATTTCCTGCTTTACTTTCCTCTAAAAACATAGTTTTAGCTCTGACACATCATTTAGACCATTGGTTCATTATGAGTCAAATTTTGCATATGGTGTGAGGTTGAGATGGAGGCTAATTTCATCACATGTGTGTGTGTTTTATCTGTAGTGTATCACATATATGTGCAAGGGTATGTGAGCCCACGTACATACACAGAGACCAGAGAAGATATAGGTGGCCCGCTCTCCTACTCTCTGCTTTACTGTTCTCAGGGTCTTTCACACTGGCTGCAAGCAAGTTCCAATGATTCTCCTGTCTCTGCCTCCAACAGAGGTTACAGCCAAGTGTGGCGCTGCCCAGCTTTTTACATGGGTGATGGAGTCTGAACTGAGGTCCTCATGTCTGAACAGTAAGTACTCTTACCCAATGAATTGTTTATGCAGCACCTAATTTTATCCGTTTGTATGAAGAAGTCCAACTATACTAGCATGAGAAGAAATTACTTTTTCCTCATTGTATTATTTTTGCAGCTACATCAAAAACTAGTCAAAAAACACCATAGATACATGTGTTTCTTTCCATGTTCTCAATTCTATTTTATTGCTCTATAGGTATAACCACTTATGAATACTATAATTTTAGTTAAGTTTTGAAATCAAAAACTATGAGTTCATATTGTTCTTTTAAAAGTACTACTTTGTCTATTCAAATTCCTTGTAATTACATGTGAATTTTAGGGTCAGCTTTATATTTATGCAAAAGAGGTCACTGGGATAATGAGGATTGTGTTTAATCTGTAGATCAGTTTTGAGAATATTATTGATATTGTCTTCAGAGCTAGAAATGTGGGATATTTTCCATATGTTTATATAAGTTTTAATATAATATAAGTTTCCATAGTAGCATGCATAATTTGTTATGTTCATATATTATACTGCTTGGATAAGTTTATCTTTGAATTTTCATCTTTTAAGACCACTATAAATGAATTATAATTTTATAAATTTTATTTTCAAATTTTCCATCACTGATACTTAGAAATATTATAGGAGGCTCTTGTATATTAACCTTGTATCTTGTAAGTTTACAAGATTAACTTATAATATCTAATAACTTGTGTATATTCTATACATATACATAGATTAATGTATATTATATAGGTATATAATGTATTTATATAAGTATATACATTATATATAGTTTCTTAATTACCTGTCCTATGCATTAGAAGACTACAGGGGTTGGGGAGGTTAATTTTGGCTAACACCTTGATTGGATTAAGAGGCAACAGAAAGTTAATGAAGGACACGTCCAATAGTGTCTGTGAGGCATTTCCAGGGAAAGAAGCTTGTTTCCCAGGTGTCCCAAGTGAAGAAAAGGTGGGGAAGAATAAAGTGAGCTTCCTGTTCAACCACAGACCATGCTGTTCCGGCCACCATGCCTTCCTAGCCACCGGAGACTGTATTTCTCTGAACTGGAAGCCAAAATAAATTCCTCTTCATTTATATTTGGTCACAGTGAAGAGAAAAGTAACTAATAGGACACTTGGGAATAGAGGAAGGGAAAACCCACATCTTTGATTTGCTCTTCACCATTAAAGGGATGTTGTAATTTAAGAGGATAATGTGTTATTATTTGGTGAGATGACTGCCATATACTATGATGTGACATCTACACCCAGATAAACCTGTATTCAAAATAGCTGTGAAGAATGGCAAATTAGTGTCTTCCACAAGACTGTGCACAGTACTGTGAGATCAGCATTACCAAGAGAGAGTTTAACTTCTATCACTTGACCCAATTAATTTTTCTTAGCCCTAGTTCTCAGTCACATGAACCAAACATAAAACCGCTTAATTCTGACCAATGCAACTCCATGTTAACTGCTCAAGAGTTACTTCTGTCTTTCATGTGTACTTCCTTCAATAGGCATGTCATACCCCACCAGGATACTGACAGGAAAATTGAAAACCAATTAGAAAATTCTAGCACCTTTTAATTCCTTGTAATGAAAACTGTTGAGGGCCATGGAAAGAAGTGACTTTCAAGATGCACAATAGGACCTTGAAGACACTGCCTATCAATATCTCAATCATCACCCCCATAAGCCTCAAATCCACAACACTACAGTTTGTATAACAGGCTGGTTTAATGAGGTTGATGCAATGCAAAAGAGCAATTATTAACTCCTCAAATAAGTAAATGAGGGCTGAAACAAGCGGTTGCCAACAAATAACAGCAGTGGGAGGGACTTGGCTATAACATGCTCTAAACACTGGACACTGATACAGCCTGATGACCAGACCACTACATAGACCTGATAGTCCAAGATGAGCATAGGCAGGTATACATTGCAAGGAAATTCCTAGGGTCCAGAAAGCAGGGTAGGAGGTTGGAAGAAGTCACTAATTCTTTGGGAGATATCCAACTGCTTGTTTCAGTAAAGTCTGTCCCCTTTACTTGACTTCTGTGCAGCTTTTATAATGTTCTCCAGAGGAGGTAAAAGCAAAGCATCACATGACCACCATCACAGATGACAAAATGGTTAAAAGTGTACTTTGTTAAATTAAAAAAAATGTGTTTGGGTACATTATCATATAAGCAATAGCATTAGGGAAAAATAATGCTGAGTGTGACTGTGCACGTCTTTAATCCCAGCACTCAAGGGCAGAGGTAGGTGGATTTCTATGAGTTCAAGGTCAGTCTGGTCTACATAGCAAGTTTCAGAATAGCCAGGACTATATAGAAAGGCCCCTGTCTCAAAACAATAACAACAACAGAAATTATTAGATGAAATCTCAGCCTTCACAGAGTCAGATTCTACCTACAGCCACTAGCAGCAACGGTGCAGTTGTTTCAGTGGTTGGATGAAGCATCCTTTGGGTACATGCCCAACAGCAGTACAGCTGGATTTTGAGGTAGATCGAGTCACATCTTGATTTCCATAGTGGCTGTACAAGTTTGTACTCCCACCAGCAATGAATAAGTGTTCCCCTTATCCCACATCCTTGCTAGCATGAGCTGTCATTTGTCTTACTGACCTTAGCCACTCTGACATGTACAAGATGGAATCTCAAAGTAGTTTTGATTTGGGTTTCTCTGATGGCTAAGGAAGTTGAACATTTTTTAAAGTGTTTCTCAGCCACTTGATTTTCTGCTTTTTTGGTTTTTTTTTTGTTTTTGTTTTTTTTCAAATTGGATTATTTGGTTTGTTGATGTCTAGTTTCTTGAGTTCTTTATATATTTTGGATATTAGCCCTATATCAGACATGAAGTAGTTATTAAAAATCTTTTCCCTTTCTCTAGGCTACTGCTTTGTCCAAATGATGGTATCCTTTGCTGTGACAAGGTTTCTCAGATTCATGAGATCCCATTTATTAATTGTTAATCTAAGTTCCTGTGCTAACAGTATTCTGTTCAAAAGCCTTTTTCCATGCCAATGAGTTTAACACTATGCCTCACTTTCTCTTCTGTCTGGTTCAGTGTATCTGGTTTTATTTTGAGGTCTTTGATCCACTGCAGTTTTGTGCAGGCTGATAAGTATGGATATATCTGTGTTCTACATGGAGACATTCATTTTGATCAGCACCATTTGTAGAAGATGCTGTCTTTTTTCCAGTATATCTTTTTGGTTCTTTATCATAACTTAGGCATTCATAGGTCTGTGGGTTTATTTCTGGGTTTCAAATTCAATTCCATTAATCAACATGTCTATTTTTGTGCCAATACCATGTTCTTTTTATGACTACAGCACTGTAGTACAAGTTGAATTCAGTAGTGATAACTATAACAATTCTTTTATTATTTAGGGTTGTTTTAGCTATTCTGTTGGTGTGTGTGTGCATGAGTGTGTTCATGTGCTCTCTCACAGGTGCTCAGGTGTCATGGTATGGGTGTGGGGATCAGATTGGACATAGGCCCTCTCCTTCAACCTTGTTTGAGACAGGGTTTCTTTGTTGTCTGCTACTGCATATTAATACCTGGTTAGCTGGCCTGCGAGTTTCCAGGAAGGCTCCTGTCTTTGTCTCCCATCTCACAGTTAGAAAACTGTGAAGTTAGAAACTTGTGCCACCACATCTGGTTTTATATGGGTCCTGGGGATCCAAACTCAAGTCTAAGCACTTGCATGGTAAGTCCTTTGCTTACTGAGTCTCCTATCTAACTCCTGTGTGCATCTTTAAATGTTGATTATGGAAAGCAAAGGAGGTGAATTTCAGAGCTACATCAGGTCCTCTGGATGATCTGTGCTCTGTTATGAACACATTTCAAATGATGCCCCATTAATGTAGCCTGAATTAACACTGCCTGAATTCAAATGGTACCTGAATTAACATTGAAAGGAAAACATGCTTTTGTTTATGTCTAAACCTAGCCACTAGCTGTAGTCACTGGCCTTGATTGATCTTCTTCTCTGTTTCTGTAAAGTGAAAAGATCAAGATGTTTTTTTCTCTTTTTAAAGTTTTCATGGTTGAAGAGGCATACATGAAATACCTTGTTGCTTAAATTCAGTAGGAGTGCTCTTTGCCAGCTGATTTCCCTGCACTCTGGTGTAATGCGAGCACGCAGCTGGGTCCGGCTTGGACTTCAGCATTAGGATGAAACGTTTCCACCTTTGGCAATACTCATTGAAGAGGAAAGAAGGAGGTGAGAGGGCGATGTGGAAGGGAATATAGGGAGAGAAAACTAAATTTAGGGGCCATTTGAAGAGTAGTATGGAAACCTAATTCAGTAGGAATCTCCTAAAACATATACATATATGAAGTTGATCTAAATGAAATTACCAAATAATGCAGGGGTCAGAGGCATCTCTTGTCACCAACTGCAGCCATCTCTTGTCACCAAATGAAGTTCCTAATACTGGGATTGGGTTACTGTTAACTAAGTTGTTGACCAAAACGGTCAAGGTGTTGATAGAAAGGCCCCAATCACTGAAGACAATACCTACACAATTCATTGAACATGGAAAAGTCGAGCTGGTGCCTATATAGAGCCATCTCCACTATATGCTAGCTCTCTGGTACAGAAAGGACTCTTCGTGCTACCAAAGGAGAAACGTAAACACCAACCCAGCCAAAAACCCTTTGATCTACAATGGTCTGAAAGATATGCTAGTGCAATGATAACACAAAGCTTGTGAGAGCAACCAATCAATACCTGATTTGACTTAAGATTCTTTTCATGAGATAGAACCTACACATAACACTGCTTGGGTGACTAAAAACCAGAGACTAGATAGCCCAGGAACCTAGGATAAAACCAAATACTACTGTTCTAAACAGAACATTGATGTGAGATTCTCCTCGGTATGCTGTGAATACCAATGGTTAATAAAGAAACTGTCTTGGGCCTGCGCAGGGAATAGAGGTAAACAGGGAGAACTAAACTGAATGCTGGGAGAAAGGAGACAGACTTAGAGAGAAGCCATGTAGCCCAGCTGTAGCTGGATGGAACTTTACACAGTAAGCCACAACCATGTGGCGATACACAGATTAATAGAAATGGGTTAAATTAATATGTAAGAGTTAGCCAATAAGAAGCTAGAGCTAATGGGCCAAGTAGTGATTTAATTAATATAGTTTCTTTGTGATTACTTCGGGGCTGAGCAGCAGGAACCAACAAGCAGCCTCCTTTCAACAAAACATAGCAATAAAATGACTCCTAATGATATTCTTCTGTATAGATCAATGCCTTGCTCAGCCCAAGAAGCTTCCTTCTGTACCTGGTAGGAACAAATACAGAAACCCATCAGCAGACATCATGTTGAGCATAACAGACCCTGGAACACTCAACCCTAAACAGGATTATCTCCATCAAATCCCTCCACCACCAGGGCTCATGGCACCCTGTAGAAGAGAAGACAGAAAGAATGTAGGAGAAAGAGAGGATTGAAAATACCAAGAAAGCAAGGCCCTCTGAATCAACAGGCTCCATGCACACATGAACTCACAGAGACTGAGGCAACAACACACACTAGGGCCTGCACAGATCTGTACCAAATGGGGTCCCAAAGCTGAAAGGAGTAGATATATGCACCCATCCTTAACCCAGAAGCTATCTCTAATTGATAACCACTTACAAATGAAAATTTACTTTTCTCCAATGGAGTCTCACTAAGGAAGCAAACCATTCTTAAGGACAGGCTGCATGCCCAGCAGTAGATGCCAACAGAAAATAAACTCAATGGCATCAAGAGAGATTCTTTTTCTCATAATGTCATGGTAGGGTTGTTTATTTTATAAATCTTACATTATTTTTAACTTTAATTTTATTTATATAGATATTTTCTCTCATTTTACTTTACAGTTCCTTTGTGTATACATTATAGCTTTTAGTTTTTATGAGGTTCCTAAGGGTGAGAACAAATTGGTCTCTGCATCTGCTTCTTATGCCTGTTACAGAGAGCTCTTTTCCTTCTGTCTGTTTTGTTCTACCCCAATGTGTTGGTTTTTGTTTTATCTTATTGTACTATATTTTACTTTATTATTATTCCTTAGAAACCTGATTGTTTTCTTTTTGTTTTGAGACAGGGTTTCTCTGTAGCTTTGGAGCCTGTCCTGTAACTAGCTCTTGTAGACCAGGCTGGCCTCGAACTCACAGAGATCCGCCTGCCTCTGCCTCTCGAATGCTGGGATTAAAGGTGTGTGCCACCACTGCCTGGCAAAACCTGTTTGTTTTCTAATGACAGAAAGGGGGTGAATCCATATGAGAGGGGAGAAGGGGACAAGTTGGGAGGAGTGGAGGGAAAGGAAACCATAATCAGGACAAATTGTGTGAGGGGGAAAAAAAGCTTTTTTCAATAAAATGAAAAGAAAAACATACTCATACTAAAATAAGTAATAAATAAATAAATAAATAAGCCCTAAAATGAAAGCCAAACCACCCGACAACTTCCTACTTAGACACTGTAATCATTTCTTCCCCTGCTTTCAGCAATGACTTCTCAGAACAGGAGACAGCTACAGCTACATGAGAGAGCAGGCCAGAGCACACGGCTTCTACATGGGAACAACAGCTGTGCCATGGAGATCAAGGACAGAACCAACTAGACGACGTATGGCACTAGGTCTTAATGAAATGACCAACAAACTCCAGGGTGAGTAACAATGGTAGGCACTTTATTGCTATGTCTCCTTACTAGAAGGTTCTCTTTTGCTCAATTTTTTCTAGCCCACAAATACCTACCAGAGAATATTTTTCCATAAGAGAACAAAAGAAAAACTGTTGTTTATTGTTTCTTTAGAAAATAATGCTCTCTCTAAAATGTATTCCAATAAATAGCATTAATAGCCGAACAATCTGCAATCACCACACCACCACTTACTGTTATACAGTAAAAGAAATCTACAAAACAAAGAGCTTATTCCCCACAAGGAGAGCACGTTCCCACAGAAAGAAAACCTGCTGCTTAAAATGCTTCCCTTGTATCCAACATATCCTTTATAAATTCTAAACCACAGTCATGACTGAAAATCTCTTAACGTCAACAATCTTTCCCCTGCAGACAGGAGCTTATGTACCCTCTCTTCTTTAATATAACTGAAGTATATTGTAATACTTCCAGAAGCCATCCCTGTCATATCTCTTTGACTAGAGAAAAACATGAATTCTCTTAAAACTTTCCAGATTCTAACTAAGAAGAGATGATCCTGTAGGTAAATGAATGATGTCCTAAGCCTCAGGGGAAGCAGCTGCAGTGAGAGGCAAGTGACGACTGAAGGGCAGCATCTTCTGTGAAAGACCCAGAGAAAACCCTGGGGACCCATTTCACAGACTAAGTAGCAAAACAGAGCCACACAGCTGCTGTCTCAAGGTTACAGCCACTTATGGATGAGGCCAGGGCACAAGCCACGGCTGAACATGGCTTTTCCAACACAATCCAAGAAAACTCTGGACAGCCCTGCAGAGCTAGAGGGGTTTCAACACTCACAGTCACTTGTCATGTTTGAAGAGAAAACTGCATGATAAAATGCCTCCAGCAGCTGCAAGTTAGCTCAGTAGGTAAGAGTGCTTGCTTGCAATCATGAGGACCTGAGTTCAACTCCCCATCACTCACATAAAAGCCAGATCTGGCCACACAAACATGCAATCCCAGCACTGGTTCACTAGGGCTTGCTCATGAGTTAGCATAGGTGGCAAGTTCTAGGTTCAGTCAGAGGCTTTATCTCAAGGGAATAATGTACATAGATGGATAGGGTAGGCTACTACTATTACTACTACTACTACCACCACCACCAGCAGCACTACTACTACTACTACTACTACTACTACTACTACTACTACTACTACTACTACTACACACACATACCGCACACTTCTCCAGATGGTAAATGGTAAATCAGAACTTCCCTACAAGTCTCAGCTTTATGTGGGATGCCCCTCTCTATGCTGTGAATGTTTTATTACTATTGGTTAATAAAGAAGCTGCTGCTTTGGTCTATGGCAAGGCAGAATATATCTTGGCAAGAAATCTATACAAAGATATAGGGAAAATGAAGGCAGAGTCTTGGAGATGCCAGAAGACACCAGCAACCACAATAGAAGCAAGATGTTATGGTAAATATAGACTAATAGAAATGGGTTAGTTTCAATTGTTAAGAGCTAGTTAATAATAAGCTTGAGCTAATAGGCCAAACAGTTTGTAATTAATATTAAGTCTCAGAGTGGTTATTCAGGAGCTGGTGGCAGGAAAGAAACCTCCAGATACATCAGCTCACAAAGTAAGATGACCTAATCTTTCACATAGCACTGCCTTAGTTACTTAAAAAAGCAACTGTCTATATCTCTGTGCCAACATTCTTCCATGCAAGCTGTCCTCTTAGCCAGCCTTCCTCTCAACTAGAGTGTCAAGGTCTTGGGTGGGTAGGGAAGTGGCTTTCAGTTCTAACTTAGCACCTTGAACTTCACAGCTTCAGGCCACAAACTTATCAGACTGTGTTTCTAGGCAAAATCTACTTCAAGTCATCAGCATGTTCACCTGAATTAATCAGACCATGTTTCACTTCTTAAGTTAACTTAAAAAAAGAAAATCAATGAAGAATTTAGTTGAATTCCACTAGCAAAATTCTTGAAAAACAAACACTAGTATAACCAATCATAAACATTTGCCTCTCTTAATCTCTCTAGTAAGTGTTCATATGCTTTAATTTCTTGGGTAAGTGAAGGAGGCTGGACTTATGTATGTTTTGTGATTGCTAAGTTTTGCCACTGTGTTGCCTGACTCTTTTCTCATCCCAGTGTCATCTGCTCAACTGCTCATCTAGGACAAGGATTCTCTTCTCCAGCAGTCTTGATATTCTGGGTCATAGATTCTTCATATGACATACTCGATGCCAGTGAACTTCTGTCTGTACCAACTATGACAACCAAAAATGTCTCTAGATGTTGCCAAAGATCTCTGGGGGGGGTGTCAATCTGTTCCCAAACCCCATCTTCAGACTCACAATTCTATGGTGAGAAGCTGACTAGCCCGTCACAGCAGAAAGTTAAAGCCTGCTCTAAAACTTGTAGCTGGACCCAGACTCTTAGGTGGTGTGGTGAGGTTGCTTTGGTTACCCACTTTGCCACAATGACTGGTGGATGCAGAATGCATCGGCACAAAGAGAAGCCTCCATGCTTTTTATCTCTATCACATTTACATTTATTCTGTTTGGGAAAAGACAAGACATATTCCAAAGACTCCATTAAAGATGGTTCTAGTGACTTGATCCTTGGGAGAAGCTATAGTAAAAGATATAAGACCTATTTGTATTATGTCATGTTGAATATATAAAAGATTTATAGTGTGATATGCATGCTTTATATTCTTCATTGATGGCATTTACTTAAAAGAAAAGCTTTTCACCCTTAAAACCAATGAGGTAAATCAAAGGTTTTGTTACTTTCTGGCCTCGCAGGTGGACTAGTTTCTCTGGAACAGTCTCCTGTGCTATCATCTTACACATTTTAAGGCTGTGAAACAAGTTCACTGCACACATGTTAAACCTCATAACTGAAACCTCTGCCATCTGTCACCTTCTACATATTTCTACTTTCCTTATTGAGGTATAAGTGGGCTTGGCAGATTAACAAAAATAATTATTAGTTATATAGCTATAAAAGAAAATAAAAGAAAAAGAAAAATCCTTCTCTTTAAATATTTTTGCTGCAACCAACCATCTGAAGTCTCCATAGCCACTGATAGCTAAATGAAGTCTAATAAAATTTATTATCCTTGACAAAATTTGATAAATCTATAACTGCTACTTTTCCATGAAACTTAAGAAATACTTAGAAAGTTCTGGACACTACCTGGTGGTATTGGTGGTATTCATTCATCATTCTGAATTGGGTACAATACATATAGCAAGAAGAACACACATCACTTATCCTTATAACTATTATTTTTCAACAATCCTTGTTAAAATTTAAAAGTTTTGTATAGTCATGAAATAAAATATTAATTTGAATGAAGTGAATTTATTAATGCAATTAATACAATCATATATTTTAAAAGGTTAAATGTTTTGAGCAAAAAAAGATTGCTTTTGAAAATACATAGTAACAAAGCTGGCTAACAAAAACCACCAAATAACAAAGACCTTGAGACATTCTATTTCAATAAATGAGTAAATTTATGATTTGCCCACCAATTGTTTGACTCCAACAGGGTTAAAAAAATGTGCTTTCAGCCAGGTGGTGGTGGGTCATGCCTTCAATCTCAGCACTCAAAAAGCAGAGGCAGGTGGATCTCTGTGAGTTTTAAGGCCAACCTACTGTACAGAGCGAGTTCAAGGAAGCAGGGTTAAAAAGAGAAACCCTGTCTCAAAAGGAAGGGAGAGAGGAAAGAAAGAATGTTTTCTTAGGTAGAGAAAATCCCTGGAAATCTTCCCCATATATTTCTAATTTCTAATTGTAAAGAACTCTTGGGAATACACATGTGCCTGATGCTACAGCATCCAAGGTGAGAGAAGGTTGAATCGTGAATTGTCCAAATTTTGCTACAGAACCATTATTTCCTATCCTTACATGAGTTTATCTGTTCAGGTACTCCATTCAATTTTGCCGGCCTTCCTTCTTTTTCTCAACTCATCTTGCCTTTCTCAACTAGCTTTAGCTTTGAGAAGCAACAGGAACATTCCCAGGACGCTCTACCTTGTCAGAACACTTTCTGTTCAGTGTAGTATCTTACCTGCCCCCAATATTTCACATATACAAAACATATCTAAACAAAACACATAGAATATATAAAACATATGCACACACAACCCATTTGTGTCTCAGTCATCACTAACCTTCATTAACTTGCTCCTGGGTTATTTTAATTCCCTTTCTGTTTTTGGTGACATCAATTGTCATATGGCTATAATCCACCCCACATAATCACTACGGTGTAAGCTCCTGAAAGTGTTAGGTGTTTTGTCTTTTAGGTTTTTTGGGGGGGGCATCATATTGTTCTAAAATCATCAAAAGTGCTCCATTATCTGTGGGATGAAAATTACTCAGTGAGCGAAAGACTGGGCAGAGAGCTGTGAAGCAAAGTACATGGGCAATGCCTGTATGACCTATCTACACCTGACTCTTCTGATGCTCCAGACAGTCTAGGGCCCTTTACAGTGCTGTCCTGCCTGCTTAGTCATGTTCATATGTTAGTTCATCCACACATACTTGGCACTGAGTCAAAACTGTTCTAGCCATTGGTCCTTGAGCATTGTCTGAAAAGTTCTAACATCCTATATCCTGTTCTGAAATCCTGCCACTCTTTAAGTCTTTCTAAGTCCTGCCAAGTCCAATTTCTTCTATGAGTTATTTGCAAACTAATTTAACTACAAGGACATTTGATGCCCAATTATCATTTTTTTAGTTCTTTGTCCAAGTTAATACATTTTAAAGATATTCACTTATGTATATCATACTTTCAAAACCCAATACTTTACCAATGGCGAGGAAAATATTCAATGCAGAAAAGTTATTTAATATTGTAACATATTTAGGGAAGAATGGTACGACTCTAACAATAAATATTTAAAAGTAAACCAGAAAACTCAAGAATGTTCAAGGACTTTAGAGTCTTCTAGGATAAGACTCTAAGGTCCTTTAGTGTAACTGATCCCTGAGCACTTGTGGCAAAGTTGAATCTTGTTCACGGATTTCACTGTTCTCAACAGCAGACTTCTCATCTATAAAAACTGCATATTAAAGCCATTTTGAAGTCATATTCTGAAGCATAAAGATACAAGAGTCATTGTTGCAACAAGAATAGATTCAGATTAGTTCCTTTTCTTTCACAGAACAAAACTGTGACTTTAAAAATTCTTTTTAAATGCAGTTTCTATAAGGTCAGCATTCCACAGCTCTTGTACTGATCACTTCAAGATTATACAGTAGCTATCGCATAAATGTCTAAATGCCAAAGTGGCTACTCTATTGTGCCAGCACTGATTTAAAATTCTGTGAATTGGTTTTTTTTGTAAAAATAACTTACTATGCAAAATGAGGACTTTAGAGAGATATCAAATTATTTCAGACAAACAAGACAAATAAGCTTCCACTTTCCCCAAACTTAGCATAATAATTCTTTTTCTATAACTGAACATTTCTACCAGTTTAGTTTTAACTAAGCTGATGAACTTATACAGAGTTACCATACAAGGTTCTAGTTATAAGGCAAAATTTCTAACAAAGAACAATTCTTTGTTTGAGAAAAGGTGATGCAATTATTACATATCACTGCATGATGCAGGCTGTCTGGGGTTATTAGAAGAGTTGGTATGGCCAATTTACAAGTATCACCCCTGCACCTTGCTTTCATAGCTCACTGGTGAGTCTTATGCTCACTGAGGAGCCCCTAGGGATCTTTTTACAAACGACTGTTTATTATTATATTATTCCATCATATACCTCATGAGAGGAGGTTGGAACATCCGTTAAGAAAAATCATAAACTTATTTTGATTTCTATGATAGAATAATCTTCTATATATAGTACTAAAATTATATATATGTATATTTTGGTATAGTTAAAAAGTACACTTAAAGAACGAGTTGAAATGTTCTTAAAACAAGTGACATATTGACTACAAAATAAGTGACTAAAGTTAGAAGAGGGGAGAAATCCTAAGTTGGGTAAGTTAGTGCTTCAGCTGTATTGAGAAGCTAAACTGAACTGCTGTTGATCCTGCATTTCCAGGGCTCAGCAGCACCATGGAGCAGTCACTGCCAGAATCTTACTTGCAGACAACAGAATCCACTTTTCATGAAGTTTGAGGACAAGAATTGATAGCAGTGTTAGCTGGATTACAGAATTTCCAGCTAAAGAATCAAGTATGAGTTTCAACAGTCAAGGAGAGGGTAGCAAGCAAACACCCAGTTACACCCTGAGGAGGCTGGCACTGGCAGAGATCTGACTGCCCGCAGTGATGCTAGTGTCTAGGCAGAACCTTCAGACAGGAGGACCCAGTTCCCTCAAGATGTCAACCCATTCATCAAAAGTCTTTCAAGTGCTATGTCAACCCAGTTAGAAGGAGTGTGGCCCATGCAGAGTTCAGTCTTCCATCATCCTTCATTGAGTTAGGTGAGAAGCAAGAAGAGAGTGAGAGAAAGCCTATGACCATAGAACCACAAAAGACATTTCTAGATCATGGGTATACAAGGCAAAGTAAACACTATTTATGTCTGACCCACAACATAAGGAGTAAGGATTTCTCCACTTGTAAAATTTCATAGTACATAAGTATGTTTTTCAGCCAAATCATTATATTAAAAAGTAAGATGACAGATGGGTAATAAAAGAAATGTAATGCTTTCAGTTATCAGAAAAATGAAATACATGAGGCTCTTGGAGTTACTGTCTTCATAGTCCTTTGTAGTCATTCGCATAAGGGTTCATGCTTAGCATGAGAAGTAGCCCTCCATAATTATGCTCCTCTGACACTCACAGAACCAGGGCATGATGAGCCCAAATGACTTGGCTCAGAAATGAAGGCCAAGACTAGAACTCAGTTCCACTGAAGGCTCTAAATGTCACATGTCCTCACATTATATTCTACCATATAATAACATTATGTTAATAAGGTTAAAACCTGCATGTCAATGGCTATTCTAGAGCAGAACTATATAGTCTTCTTCACCTGAGGAAAGCTTTATGCTTTTTTCTTGCTGCCTTAGAAAATATGATAATATAATATTATATACAACAATAACAAAGATCCACATTTCCCGAAATTTCTATATGCAAATTTGCAACAATAACTTTGTATTATTGTAAGCTTTGCATTTAAAAGAGAATTTAACTTTGATGTATAACAGACAAATTAAATTACATTAAGACGGTAAATCTGTAAGTCATTGTTAAAAAATAGTTCACTTATTTTAAGAAAAGAAAACTTTCCAGTCTTTGATATATGTTCTTATAAACATGAAAATAAAATTCCTTTCCTCAACTGTCCTTTTCCATTTCACACATATTGATCTTTACATATGTTTTAAATAATCATGAAATTAATAGGAAATGTTTTTAATAAATCCAAATCATAGCTCCTTTCATGTCAAAATATTTTGGGAAAGGCTGAGGTGAAAAAGCTGCTTTAACATTAGGAAAAACTAAGAACAACCAAGAACAGCTTTAGATGAGAAACCAAAAAATGACAGAAAGCTGGAAAGGCAACTACTTGGGAAGGTATCTGTAGGTCAGAGTATGAAGTAGGTCAAGGCATCCGGAGATCTAGTGAGTATGAAGTGGAAAGGCCTATAGTCAGGCAAAATAAAACAAGGAAGGAAAAAGGTCAAGAAATGTTTGATCAACATGTTATCTGTCAATCAATAGAAAAGACATGCCCAATGGCTAAGTCAAGCCTTTCCTCGAATTCTAACAACTTTTTGAATATATGGCATTTGGTAAAAATTCTCAAGATGTTTTGAACTTTCATTACTTGTGAGATAGGACATGATATTTAGCCAAGTGAACTGTGGAGAAGAATCAGTAGGACATCACATTGTTCCTGGCATTGTGGATCTAGGAGAAACAAACACCCTCCCACTCCACCTCCATCCCATACAGGCACAATGCAGCTGACCAGAGGAGGTCAAAAGGAAATCCCTCATAGGCTAAGTAATCCTGCACATCATGCAGAGTTCATAATTGGTCACTATTATAAAGATGCTTAAGATCCTAATTATTTCTGAACTGGTAGCAAGATTAATATTGTTTTTTTTTAAAAGAGAGAGAGAGAGAGAGAGAGAGAGAGAAAGACAGAAAGACAGACAGACAGACAGACAGACCCAAGGTCAGGAAAGGTGGTGTATGCCTTTATCGCGCATTTGGGAGGCAGGCAGTTCTCTATGAGTTTCAGAACAGCATGATCTACATAGTGAATTCCAGGACATCCAAGTGAGATCTTGTCTGGAAAAAACAACAATGACAACAAACTTCATCATGGAAAGAGAGAGAGAGAGAGAGAGGGAGGGAGGGAGGGAGGGAGGGAGGAAAGAAAGAGAGAGAGAGAAAGAAAGAAAGAAAGAAAGAAAGAAAGAAAGAAAGAAAGAAAGAAAGAAAATCATCATATCACCATTTTATGGAATTTTTTCAATTATTCAAATTAAAACCCCACACAAAATCTACACTGAGAGAGAAAGGCTATCTGATAAGGCCATTGTGCTGGATAGTAAACAAGTTAATAAGATAGCCAACACTATTACAAATGTTTTAGAAGTACTACATTTTGGCTATTTGACTTACATAAGAAATTTGGTGTTGTATTAGATAAAACTATGCTTTTACATGATTGTACACAAAAACAGAGGGCTATTTATGAGATATATATTTTATGAATGATTTTTACACTTGAATGTCTCGATTACTTCAAGCATTTTGTTTGCAATGATGCCTAATTCTTAGTGCTTGTTTCTATCTCAGCATTTTATTGAGCGCTATGGACATAATCCTGACATTCTCAGATTTAGGACAGCATTTTGTAAAACATCATGTTGTACACACTAACACTCACAGGCTTCTGGCTCTTCCAGCAGTTTTAAACCACATGGCTAGGTTGAGCAGACAAGAGTGCCACCCAGAGACCAAAGGAGAAAACACATCTTGTATTTTATTTGTAAAACAAAACTAGTAAAGTTAAAGGTTCAATTAAAATATACTTATATATTTGCTATTACTTATTTTTAAAACAAAGGATAGTCTTTAGACTTCTCCTTTTTCATAAACAAATCCTGTGCATGGAAGTGTAGTTCTTTGCGACTCTCACATAATGGAAAAAAGCCTTAACATGGTACCAGCCACAGGTGCTTGGCGTACCAATTAAAAATTGAATTTAACCGTATTCTCTGTAGCAAATGTTTTCTTTTCTTTTTATAATGAATATTGCATGTGTTTCCAGAAGTACAGATAAGTTCTCAAACAACCACCATGATCTATTTAGACAATTGGGCCAAAAGTTAAACTAATTAGCCAGAGACATTTCTTAGCTAAGCAAGAAAGGTTTCTTTCATTAGAAGGACTCTGTAAGTTTCTTCTGGTGAAGAAATGAAGTTCACTTAGGGTAATTCTCTTTGGCAGACAGTCAGGGTCTCTATTACATATACTAATAATTGCTAAAGTTAAAGTAAGATAGTTAATTCTATTAAAGTCACATAAAAATCCAGGCTGCTATTGACATACACAATAGATTGATTATAGACTAGAGATGTATGATATCACCATTCTGTCCTAAAGTCTGCAATGTTGGCATTGCTGCTGGCATTGGGCTGTCTTTTAAGATTTATATTATTTTATAACAAATCTACAAAAGATCACTGTCTTCATTTAACTGAAAATACGGTGTACATTAAAATGTGAAGACAATTTAAAGTACATAATTTCAATTTTTCCTGAATATAAAATATTTTTTAAAACAGTCCATAAAAGCATACTCATACTACTTAGAGTTCTTAAATACTATAATCCTTATTTCATATTTTATTGTTTCATTTTCACACCAACACACCTTCTGACAGAAAGATGATTGTAAATTCACACCTCTTTATGGGACTTTTTTTTTAAAAAAAAAACTTTCTAAGAACTACTACCTTGTGCTGTTTTCAGATTTATTTTTATTATATCAAAAATTCTACAACTGATCATTATTTCCAAATCATATTTTTTCCCATGGAAAATCTTATCAAAACACTACTTTAACACAAAGTCAACCTTCCTACACTGAGGGAGCTCATTAGAACCTTTGAAGTTGATTCTCTTTCCTATTTATACCCTCAACCTTCCACATGCTCCGCACTGCATCATTCTGAAGGAGGTGCTTTCACCTGAAGGGGCAGCTGGAAATAGTTAAGCAGAGCATACAAGCGACTGTACTTAATGTCCCACTTAGACATCTATTTTAAAAACAAATGAAGCCCTGGGTCCAAGCTCAGCTGTTATTGTCAGTGTCTTCTAATGTTGCTCAGAGGGAACAAGACAAGAACAACTCATTGAGATAGTGTGGTAATGGATCAGAGCAAAGCTCAATGTTCATACCAGGGAACCAGAGAATATGGTGACCACTTCTCAAGCACTGGAAAGACCCAAGTACATTCCAGAGAAAATGAATAAATAAATGTCAAGCTTGCCGCTAAGTCTGGTGACCTGAGTTTAATCCCCAGGACCCACATAGTAGAAGGAAAACTGATTGCTTCAAGTTGTCCTTTGACCTCCACACTTCAGCTGTGCCACTAATTGTGCCCATACCCCCAACTCCTACACACAAAAGAAATAAGCAAATATAATAAGAACAGTTTTCAAAAGTCCATATGCTTACCCACATCCCTCCTCCTGTCCCTCATACGTGCTAGGGAACTTCCCAAGGGAGGAAGACCAGGTACTGGTCACATCCTATAATCCTAAAGGCAGGATCTACAAAGAGGGGGCTGGAGCTTTGTGAAGAAGGCCTTGGGTCTTTGGTCCTACCAAACAAAATCTTTTATTTCTTTAGAAGAAATAAAAGTAATTTCACATCAAGGAATGTCAATATCCTTAAGTCATAGGAGACAGTACCTCATCAAAAGAATACAACTACTAAAACATGTATCTCCAAACACTTTTAAATTGTCCAGAACCACAGGGGCAAAATAGCTGAGATGGTACTTTGTAGCTGATAACAAAGGCAGAGAGTGGATGATGTAGGTTGCAGAATAAAATTCAAATTTATTTGGTGCATGTAGAGTCGGGAGGGGAAGAAGCAAGAATATGATAAAGTTGAAAACTGTATGTGTGAAAAGTAGAAGCCACTGAGGATTTAAGCATTTCTGGCATATTTTCACAAGCCCTGACACACATAAAGTGTGACAAGCAGTTCCTCACTATGGGACACCATGATAAAGGAGTCACAGGATACCTGGTCCTCGCTGCTTAATCCCAGGTGCATCACAAGGTAGAAATGCACCAGGAAATCCGAGTTTGGCAGAACATCCTGGCGTCTGGTCATCATGGCGCAGATCAGTTTGTAGGCTTGCAGTTTGCCTTCCTTATATTCATTTGGCAGAGTTGTAGCCTGCCAAGGAGATGATGTTTCTAGATTAAATCAAGACCAGATGCAGAGCATTTCAACATTTCATTTACTTCTCAGTTTTCCTGAAGAGTTGTTTGGAGATGTGGGATGTGCTGGCTGTAGTAAGACCCAGTCTGTCTTCAAAACATGCAGTCTTGGGCAATTACAGTTTTTAAACTCAATTTCAGAAGGGAAGAGGAAATTGCAATAAAAGAATAAACACTTGCCTTGAATAGCCATGATGCAAACATTCTGAGTGGTGGGATCAAGAGTGGAGGAGACGGAGAGGACTGGTTATCCAGGCTTATCGCTAGATTGTCTCGTATCTAATTCAAAACAGAATTGTGGGTGAGGTAACATTCTACTTATTCCAATATACAGCAATATTGTATAATCAAGAAACCAGTTACATTTTTTATATGTGGAATGAGAAATCTATAGTATTTACATGTTCTTCTTCTTTTTTCTTTTTCTTTCTTCTCAATTCCCAGCTGTCTTGCCCTGCCCACAGCTGCCCTTCTCCCAGCCTTGGCTCAGCAGGACCAGCACCAAGGTTTTTCTTTCATTATGAGATTTCTTATCCTTTTGGATTCTGTCTGGTTTATTGCATGTAGTTATAGCTTCAACTCAAAAGAATGGTATTGCTTTTCCTAGCATGTGAATACCTCGGGAGGTCATGAACTCCAAATGGTAAGAAATGATTTCATAAATTATGCTATATAAACATAAATCATATTTTGGAAAAATATTTTATAATGGTAAATGTACATTTAGTATCAAAACAAGAGATAGGATGAAAAATGTATCTAAGAGTTTGTTTTTTAAAATGTCTTTACTCAAGAAAATATATATTTTATATATTAATACTGGTTATTCTATAAAATGGGGATATAAATATCTTCATGCTTTTCTACATTTTCCCAACTTTGCATAATAAAAATACCAACACTTTACTAAAATGAATAATAAATCCATATAGTATTCTATCCTTAATATCTTCTATTCTTATACTTTTGTACTAAATGAAATAACTCTTAGGCATTTAATAAAGTATTAAAATGACATATATTATGACTTATTCTTGGACAATCAATGGACTTCATCTAAATACATAATTTGCATTTTAAAATACAATCAATTAGTTTATATGTTAAATGATGCACGTGAATTTTTCTGGATCAGTATAAAAGGTAACAGCAGAACACACCTTGGCCAGCTTGTACCACAGATCATAGAGATAGCCAAAAACCCTGGCATGGATCTTCGGGGACTGGATATTATTCACATCCCCAAGGATTCCCAAGACTCTTCGCCATAACACAGCAGCGGAGTCTGGATGCCAACCAGTGAGGTTCCCTCCAGCAATTATACTACAGTCGTCTGCAAGACATTCTCTGCTGTCTGTGGAGAAAGAATGGAAAAATCTCTGCCAACATGATCTTAATTTCATCATAGTATTTTTAGCCTTACTGCAAATTACCTGTGCTTAAATTTTATGAATTCTAGTAAAGTAATTAAGATTTAAAAAATGGTTGAGAATTTGACAGAACAGAAATAGAGCATTAGACATGAAAGGTCAAATATTTGATTCTTCAAAAACTGAAAGCCCAACCAGAAAGGATGTATATGCTTGGGCTGATCCTGTGCAGGATTTTATGAAGGAAGTAAGAAGATGAGGGAGATTTCAAGTAGGACGGATACCATAATAGCAGACAACCTGGAGTATCATGGTGGAGAGACATTTGTGTTGGTTTTGATGGTTTATTGAGAATAATTTGCATACAAGAAAGTTTCACCCTTTAGGTCTAATGAATGCACACAGTCATGTACCACTCACCTTTCACTCCCCAGTAAGTAGGACAGGGCTCAGTTCCATCGGTCTGAAGAGCACCCCTTTCAGTTAGCTCATTCCTCACTCTAAGCCCTTTACATGCGCTGCTTTGTGCTCTGTTCCCACAGATCTGCATCTTCCAGAATCCCTTATCAACTGAATGCTAGTAATCAGCCTTTCGGCCCTGTTTCTTTTACTTAACAGAATACATTTGAGATTCATCCGTAAGAGTGTGTACACTGGGAGTCTGATCCATTTGATTTCTGATTAACATTCCATTTTGGGATACAGTCCATCTCTTCATTTGGTGAAAGACATTCAGATTGGTTCCTATCTGGGTAACTAGGAATAAAACAGCCCGGAACATTCACACGCAGGTGTTTGAGGGGACATATATCGACATTTCTCTTTGGTAAATAACTGGGTTGTAACGTAAGTGCATGGTCAGTACATGGCCAACTGAAGAAAAGAGACAGAGATTATTTTCTGAAGTGGCATTTTCATGAACCAGTACAGTTAGTGTCATCCTGAGTGGAGTACAAAGTATCACTTATCCATACCCTCACTAGGACTTGGTTACGACAGTTTCTAGCTTTGTGTCCATTCTACTAGGTAAGAGGTGGTAACTTGCTGACATTTTCATTTTCATTTCTTTTCTCACTCTGTATTACTCTAGGCTGTCCCACTTTGTAATCCTAGGAAATTATTTCCCCCAAAAAGCTCTCCCTTGCTGAGAAAGTATGCAAACCCTTATCTAATCTAATCCATTTGTTTTCAAGACATCATCTCTGTACTTAGTCATGCTCTGGTGATCACAGCCCAAAAACACTGTCATCTACTTTATCTTCTAGAATAAAGTCTGCAGCTTGTGGGCAGTGATAATTAATTCTTTCCTTTCTTCCCCCCATCTCACTCTGTCTTACTCTAGGCTGTCACACTTTGTAATCCAGGAGAGCCCTGAACTTCCAACACTCCTCCTGCCTCAGCCTCCCAAGTGCTGGGATTAAAGGCCATTATGCCCAGTTACAAGTTCTGAAATGGATACACCTGTGTTCAGTCCCATCCCAGCCTCCTACTTGTGTAGGTACCTAACATGGCTATCCTTCCAGCTCTCAGAGAAGCTGCTGGGATTGTAGCCAGGCTCCTTTCAGCTGTTAGGTCCCCTGTCAGGAGACAATGCCATTTCAACTAGTATGTCCTATCTTCTTTGCTGTTATTATCTTTGCTGTTATTATCTTCCCTCTGCTACCCATGCCCTGTGGAGCTAGGCCTCATTTAACTGTCCTTTCAGTGTGGCTTAGGAAGGACGTGAGGAAACAAGTGGAGCAATCTATAATTTTTTACGACTATACTCAACTAGATATAAAAGTCCAATTAGGATTTTTAAATATCCTTTTCATTCATTTCTTTACCTTGTTTTTTGTTTTAAGGTTCTCACTGTGTAATGCTAGCTGTCTTGGAACTTACTGTGTAAGTAACTTACCTGGCAGGCCTCGGATTCACACAGCTCCATCTGCCTCAGCCCCTTGAAGGCATGAGTCACCACACCCAGCTTTACCTAACCTGTAAAGGCTACTCATTTCATTTTCTTATTTTAAAATTTTCAAGATTTATTTTAGTCACATGAGTGTTTGCCTGCCTGCATGCCCATCACATGCACACCTGGTGCTCCTGAGGTCAGACGAAGGCATGGGAACCCCTGGGACTGGAGTCACAGACGGCTGTGAATCACCATGTAAATGCTGGGAATGGAACCAGGGTCCTCTTAACTTTCAGTCATCTCTCCAGCCCCTAATCTCCTATTCAGTTTTAATACATTTTTATTTAACAATTTGTTCCTCATGTTATTATTTAAAAGATAGGCATTTTATTTTAAAACTGTTGGAGATTTTTGAAAAAATTGTAAGTAGGGTAGAGATAATCTCCAAATACTCTAGACTAGTTACCCTGTTTAGTTACCCAGTAATCAGCTTCTCACATTAGGTTATCTACTACAACTAACAAGCCAGTACTAAAACAGAATTAAAGTCCAAACTTTATTTACAAATTTAAAAAAAAAGATGTGTGTGTGTGTGTTTAGAAACACATATGCCCCGGCATGTACATGGATTTAGAGGACAACTCTGGAGAATTGGTCCTTGCCTTCTGTTCACTGTTGTGCATGTCTCCACCTCCCTTCTCCTCACAGGAGCACTGGGATTGCAGATCCACCCCACCACATCAGGCTCATATGCAGATTCTGGGATTTAAAATCAGGCCCTCACACTTGCACAGGAAGCCCTTCACCCACTGAGCCACCTCTGCATCCCATAGAGTTCCTTAACTTTTCCTCCTGTTGCAAATATAATGGTAATTAGGAACAATATATGTATCTCTAAAGCTTTCACTAGATTGTAACCATTTCTTAGGCTTTTTACATGTTGACAGCCTTCAGAGTTCTGAGGAGTTCTGGTCAGATACCTCATAGACTGTTCCTCAGTTGAGATCTCACAATAAGTATTTCTAAGAGTTGTTTTTTAAAGGTCAACTTGATACAGTCTAGAATCACTTGGGAAGTCATAAAGAGATCCTGACTAGACTAGATTGCTCTGTGGGTGTATCTGTGGGGATTGTCTTAATTATAGTAATTGGGGTTGGAAGACCCATTCATTGTAGATGGCACCATTTCTGATGTTTGGGTCCTGTACTGTACAAGGGGAAAGTGACCTGAGCTTGGGCGCTCATACATTAATGTATTGCTCTCTGCTTCTGACTGTGGGTGTAGTGTGATGTTCCAAGTTCCTGCTGCCTTCACTTCGCTACTATGAGGAACTGTATCTTGGAACTGTGAACTAAGATAAATTGTTCCCCCCAAATTGCTTTTGTCAGGTTATTTTAATAACTGCAACAGGGAGTAGAACTAAGACTTTTTATTGGGGGGGGCATCTACAGGGACTTCTCTTTCGATGTATATTTTCTATTGTTTTTATTGTCTTTATTAATGTTTTATTTAGGACTTTTGCTTATATGCTTTTGACTGAGATGGTCTCTAACTTCGTTTTTATCATACTGATTTTTGTCTGCATTTATTCTCAAAGTAGCACAAGGTAGATAGAAAGATAGAAGAGAGCTTTCCTTCTCATTCTACAGAAAAAGTTGGAAAAGAAAGTGTCTTCATTTGCAATTAAGTAAAGCCAGAGATTCTCCCTTGCTTTTATAAGTTTACTCAAATTACATCTGATATTATTTTAAATCGTCATATTGTCCATGCATTTGTGTTTTCCCACATACTGATTCTTTGATCAATTTTGACCTGTTCATCTAGCTTTGTTAATGTTTATAATCAATGATTTTTAGTTATTGCCTCTGTAGTTTTATTCTGTTTCACTTTCTAGTACCCTCATGTAACCTCTCAAGATTTACTAGCATTTGGGGGCTGGAGAGATGGCTCAGTGGTTAAGAGCATTGCCTACTCTTCCAAAGGTCCTGAATTCAATTCCCAGCAACCACATAGTGGCTCACAACCATCTGTAATGAGGTCTGGCGTCCTCTTCTGGCCTGCAGGCATACACACAGACAGAATATTGTATGCATAATTAATTAATTAATTAATTAAAAAAGATTTACTAGCATTTTAGTTCATGTTCTACAGTTTTATTCTTTCACTTTAATTTTGGAGTAGGACACACATGCTCTATTTCACTTACTGTACACATAGACAGTAGGTTATACTTTGTCCCTATGGAAGAATTCGGCTACATTCTAGAGATTACAATATGTACTGTTTTATTTGAAGTGTGGTTTTTAGTATCTCATTTTCCTCTTTAATTGGTCTGTTAGTCTATTGAAAAAAAATTCTGTCATAATCACAGAACGTGCTATGAAACAAATCAGGCATCTCTGTTGATACAAATTGGCCAACTTATTAATGTTCAGTGTGATTTCTAAGTATATCTTAGCTGTTAAATTCAAAGATAAACACATCTGCACAAATACATATATACGTGTGTGTTGTAAGAAGCTGCTTGTTTGTTTACCCGGCTGCCCAGACTCCCAAAATAATCACACAGAAACTATATTATTTAAATCACTGCTTGGCCAATCACTTAAGTGTATTGCTTGCTAGCTCTTACATCTAGTATTAACCCATTTCCAGTATTTTATATTTTACCACGAAGCTCATGGCCTACTGGCAAGGTTCCAGTTTATCTGTCTCTGGCAGCGGCTCCACAGCTTCTCTCTGACTCTGCCCTTTTTCTCCCAGCAATCAGTTTAGTTTTTTCCCCCACCCCCAGTTCTGCTCTACCCTATCACAGGCCCAAAACAGTTTCTTTATTAACCAGTGGTATTCACAGCATACAGAGGGGCAATCCCACATCATGTGTGTCCATGTCCACTCAACTAAACTAACTGTATCATGTTTTCTTTATTCTTATTAGCATTTTTTGCTTAACTTATCAATTAATAATTAATGAAAGTTTATATTAAAATGTCTTCCTATGAGTATGGTTTTATAGTTATTTCTCATTTGTGTTCTTATTGTTGTTTCTGGTTTGCAGGTCGTTCCTACCCAAATTTTGTTTCACTTATCTGGAGGCTGGGAAGTTCATATAAATGTAGAATTATTGTAACTGCTGATAATTTCTGCTTTAAATTTTATCCAGCTGGCTACATAGAACTATACCAGTAGTCTTCTCTCCTTTAGAGAACTCATTATATTGATTATGGTAGGAAATGTGCTTGACTTATTTCTAAATCTTTATGCTTTCTGTCACCTTTGTTCTGCTTCTCCTTTGGGTCTTTGGTGAGATTTTGACTGAATTTTTCCATTTTTGCCACCAGTATTTTCTCTCTGTTGTCATACATTTTCATTTCTTATTTACATAATTATTCCAAAAATATTCTAACACTTACCCCAGACAGAGAAAGATGAACTGAGTTTTGCATTTTTCAGGCATCATCTAAGAAAATGAAGCCTATCTCTGATCTAGCGCTGATGTATTCTGAGGAACCTGAGGAGAGGCCTAAGAGGGCCAGCGAGAAGCCAGAGAAATGAGTCTAAAAAGGAGAAGGCAGGTCCAACATGGGTCCAAGAGGTTTTACGCTATTGATGGAAAGCTCCCCAGACAATGAAACAACAGATTTGGTAAGGATGACAGTTTTTTGGAAAGGCTGTCTGTAGGAGTGCTGATGTTTCAGAGAGGAAAATGAGTCTATTCCTTCCAGAGAAACGCCATATACACCGTTGAGAAGACACACGGACATGTACAGACAGACATCAAAACCAAAATTCCCGCAAATCATGTCTGAAAACCTGAAGGCACAGAAGGTAAAGTCTACTTGTGGGTCCTCTTCATTCTCTGACTTTTAAAACCTCAAAAGAGACTCCTGAAAATCAAGTACAGCACCAAGCAGCTGCCAGTCTGCAAAGCCATGGGGAAGCTTTAATGAATGCTTATGAACTGACGTAGGTAAGACTGCCATTTTGCTACAAGCCCTTGGTGGGGAGGAGTAAGAAAATTAGGAGTTCATGACTTTGCTTCATTCTACTACCCCAACATTAAGAATGCCGTCATATGAAGTGAGATCAGCCCCAGCATCCCAGTGACACTGTGGCTTTGCTGGAGTGAGAGCTCCACATGCGTAAAGGCTGGGTACTCGCTCACCACCTGCACTGCTGTGCTGCCATCAACCAACACCCCCAGTGCTTTAGGATCTACATAAAAAAATCTGCCTTACATTCAGGGACCATTCTTGCCTCAGAGACTAAAATCGTAGGCAATATCCCCATTATCAATATATGCTGAGCTCTTTAGTCTTTCCAGGGACCGTGTTCATTTTTCAATACACTGTGAAGATTTTAATGAGCTAAAGTGTTTTTGCCCAAAATTCTGGGGCTGGTGGCACGAGTTCCAGAACAGACGCTGACATTTTACATGTAGACGGCCTCAACGAAGGAGCGCTTGATTAAACAGGGAATTTAAGAGATTTTAGAAAATTCCATTTTTACCTCCAAAATACCAAATATTTGCTTTATTTTCACTAGTAGCCTAGTGTCTTTTTGTTTCACTATTTCTAAATGTTATAGAGACCTTTAAAATCACTAAAATGTAGACTCTTACACATATGTAAAATGTTATCATCTTTCTCTAAATACATACATGATTATAATGAACAAATATAAAATTTAGGAATTTGAAAATAATGAACAGATTTTAACTGGCAGATAGGGACTTATGATCAAAGGGCCAGTTCATACAGCTGCAAGTTTATGTAGGTGTGGCAGAGTTTAAACAAAAACAGCTTTTTTCTTTGAAAACAAAAGCTATCACTTCTCAGACTCTAGTTAACGTCTTAATTGTAGGGACAGAAAAACCAGGTGAGTACCTCAAGAATCAGGAGACTGGGTTCCAAGTTGGTGTTCTGTTCCATGGCAGCCCGACACTCCTGCCTTTGTCTGCTTTCATTATTGTTCAGTCCCAACTTAGCGACTCTAGAAGGCGATTTACTCATGCCACTGTAACTTTTACTATTATTTTTCTTTACAATATTTCATGATGGACAAGCATATCAGAGGCTGGTGAAATATCAAAAATGTGTCTGATGACAGAAAACTGATGAACTGTTTCTAAATATCAAGTTTAGTGTAGGGGAACAATGTTCAATTCACACCTACAACTGTAATTAAAAGAATTTCCTGTAAGAGACATTGGGATGTAGATCAGTGATAAATACATTAAATAAAAGAGATCTGAAATTACATTATATATGATGAATTTAAGGTTAAAATTTAATTGATGCTTTTAGCTAAATAATAATATATAGTTTAAAGTATATTTGTTCATTGATTTGGGCTATTTACTGAGGGCATCTCTTACCCACACTGTCCAGGAAGTCAGGAGGACTCTGTGTACATAAAAGACAATCTGTCTTCCCATTTGGAGCTCATAAGCCATCAGAGGAAGACACTGGCCCCTCCCACCCAAAGAAAGACACTGGCTGTTTCTTATCAAATCTTAGTTAAACCTTATAGGAACAGAGAGGAATGACCATTAAAGTTGGGCTTTATCTTTTGGGGTCCTAATTAGTCACAAAATTTTTAAACCTTCTCTGATTTGAAAAGTTTTAGTTTTGCTTAGGTTGAACTATTGATACTTTGAGTTAGCTTTTTGCTAACTCAAAAGATTTCCCTCAAGATCATAAAATTTTTTCTTCCTCTATTTTTTAGAAGACATTTTCTTCCAAGTGTTTTTAAAGTTTCCTTTTCATACTTAAAAATTCTATACTTTAGGAACTGACTTCAAACATGGTGTGAGGTAGGGACTCTATTTCTTTAACCCCACCATACATAAATATTTGTCACACAGGGACCCATTTAATAGCACATTTTTCCCTGCTAGGTATGAAAGAGCCTCCATCACATACCATGATTCCATGCCTGTGAAGAATTAGTTCTGAACTTTACACCCATTGTTTTTAGTCTATTTGTCCATCCCTAAGATTCTAACTTTCATTACATAAACTACATAGCATTTATCACGTTATTTGTGATAATCAGGATGCTTTTTTTGTCTTGTTTGCAAATTGTTAAAAATCAGTAGCTATGACTCATTCATATTTTTCTGTCACATGTATATATTTGGTGTGTACACGTAGGTATACTTGGTTACATGTATTGAAGCACCTGTGTGAGTGTGAATACATAGAGGGTGGCCCCTGAAGTAGACATTAATGGTCTTTGTCAATCATTTTCCACTTTACTTATTGAGGAAAAAAAAATCTCCCACTGAACCCAGAGCTCACCAATTCTGGCTAATCTAGACAGCCAGCTTATCCTGGGGATCCCTCATCCCTATCTCTTAAATTCTGGGATTACAAGTAACTACTGGTTATACCTGGTTGGTTTTCATGTGGGTATCCAACTATGGTCGTCATGCTTGCACGACAAGTGCTTTTATCCAATGAGCCATCTCCCCAGCCCCATTCATCTTTTTATTTCTCACAGCATCTAAATAGGTATTTCTAGATCACAGGATCCTCTGCTAAAGAAGGGATTAGCTCAGCAACAATGCTGTAGAAGCAGAGCCACAGATACATCCCACTTATGAGTTATTCTCTAAGCAGACTTCATGTGTGTATTATTGCAATCTTCTTACTTTCTGGTACTCTTAATGCTATGGCAGCTGGGACCTTGCACATTAGAGAGGAACTGTTTCTTAACTGTAAAAATACTAAACTCCTCACCAGAGAAAGTATGGCTTTTTTCATACATGAATGAATCAATGTAAGCTTGCTCAAGTCCATCTACCCTTGCCTTTCCTACTCCAGGACCAGGTCCCGGGCAACTAGACAGCCTCATGCTCTAGAGTTCACAGAGGTCACTGACAGCAGTTCGCTCACCCTGCCTTGCCTTGCTTTCCCCATGGAAAAGACAGCAGAGATTGTTCTCCATATTTTCTTTCTCTGCCTCTTGATTGTACCTGGAAGATTCCCTCTATGGCTCTTATGTCCAGAGACAAGTGAAATAAACCTTTCTCCTAATTACCATCATTTTATTTACATGCATTAATATAACTGATTAAGCATAGCCCAAGTATATTTTAGAACAACAAATAATAATAAAATGAGCCATTGTTTTCTGTAACATGAAATGATTTAAACAGCAAGCAAATATGAAAGTAACCTATTAGCTGGGCCCTGATTTCATTCTAAGCAACTGATGGTGCGCAGGTGAGAAACAACACTTTCTGTTGGTTTCCTGCAGTGCTGGTGATCAGTTCCAAGGCCTCACACATGCTAGGCAAGTGCTACCACTGAGCCATACGCCCAAGCCCCATCAGATGACTTTCTGTATTCTAAAAACCCGGCTAACAAGAGTTTCCTTTTTTCCCATTTATGCAGAAATTGTTCCCTTAAGAACAGAAAGTTAAGTTCAGAACCGTGATAATCCTTAAGCCTCCTCATATTACAGTTTGTCCTTTCCACAGCTGACAGGATGAACTCTTGAACTGTGTGTACTGATTCTCCATGTTAGTATTTCAAAGAACAAAGTATTTGGAGGAGTTAATCGCAGCATGGTGCATCATACAGAGTTACACAGCTCACTACCCTAAGCAGTCAGATGCAAACTCTGAAATGGGATCAAGACTAATCTTTCCCAAGGACAGACAAAAGAGGCACTCATCCAATTTTCTTTCCTTTCAATAAAAATAATTACATCTGGTTCATCTTTAAGAACATTCAAGTGAGATTCATCACTAGATCCATAGTACCATCATGGTGACGTTTCATCTATACTAGACCTACACAAGCTGTTTACTTCATAAATGCATTAACAATTCTCCAGTAATTCAAAGGGCTTTACAACAGTTATCTTAGCTATAATTCAGTGGGGAGGTTAGGGACGGCACAGCATTGGAGGCCAGTTCCACCTCATGCACTTACTAGTATTTTCTAGTCAGGTGGCATGATTTCTCTGGGTCTTACAAAACAGAAACAGAGAGATTTAGTTTGTTTGCCATATAAAATTAGAATTCTTAAATCCTATATAAGTTCACAGTATTGGCAGAATTTTACCAATACCATTTATGCTCATTGTATGGCATCTTAAGGTTGTAATACAAAGGATTTCCAAAAATAACAGACACTATAGCTAACTTAGGTTTTATAACACAATGAAAATTAAAGTTTACTTGATTAAAAATCATTCAAAATAAAACTTTAGCCTTTATTTTTACTTTTGAGTGATTTTTAGCATTTAAAATGGGCTTTTATTTCTTATACTTCCTGACTCAAATCCTAAATGCTGGGATTACAGTGATGCCACCATAACCAGTGAGAATTATTAGATCACTTAATTATTTAGGTATATGCGGTGTGGGTGGTGCGTGTATATGTGTGGGAATATAGGTGCCTTGTGCATGCGTGAAGAAGCCAGAAGTTGGGTGTCTTCCTATATCAATCTCTACTTTAGTATTTAAAACTGAGCCTCTTGTTGAGTGAAAAGCTTGCCTTTTCTGCTAGACTGGCTGGCTAGTGAGTTCCCAGGGTCCGCCTGTCTCTGCCTGCAATGCTGAAGTTAAAGGTTTGCACAGTTATACTCAGATTTTGCTTTTGTGTTTCAGTTAATAACTTCTTTATTCAGGAAAAGCAAATCAAGATCATACTCATATAAACACTGACATTACAGTTCCATGAATAATAATAGCTATTATTATTTTAGTGGGGATAACATTACAGGATGCTGGAAGAAGATGATGGGTTTGAGTAGAACTGGGATCTCACTGATGTGGATGCTCTTCTAGACTGAGTCGTAGCAGGCCACTGTTGTTCATTTTATAATTATGACCCGTTATCACACACATATATATATCAAAATTTTACATTATGTGTATCAAATATTTTATAATAATTAAAAATTCAATAATAAGACAGCCAATCCTCTTGTTCTACAAGTATGGCACATATAAGCTAAAATAGTATTATTTTCTGTCTCCAAAGACCTTGGGATGGGTACCATCACTTCTTAGCATAGAAGACATTAGTCATAAGCAAGGCAGGCTTTCTCTCACATTTGTCTGATTTCAAAATTCATTCCATTCAAGACTTTAAGAATTCACAAGCAATATGACCAGAGCTGCAACTCCAGTGTGGTTGAAAGTGGCATCCCCATTGCACTGTGCTAAGGGGTTCAGGAGTCCGAGGCAGGGAACTCTGGCACCTCCTATTTGCAGCAGTAATCCTTCTCACACACAATTACCTGTTAAGTTTGAAGCATCAGTAGGACTCAGTTGTAACCAGTGGCGGGCATCAGAGTCTGGCACAACATCTGTGGGAGTGTGGAGTTCTGGGTCCTCGTCACAAGTCTGCCATGGGCTCATGGGTAGCTCTGTCTCATTGTTGGAGCCCAAAGCTGTGTCGCTACCAGTACTTTCACCTGGCACACAGAGCAACCAAAGTTTGAGACTGCAGCTAGATGAAGATAAGGTTCAAAATTATCTCCATGTAAGTAACAACGCTTGCACAGCTGACAGGCTCTGCTCAGAGGTTTGGGCAGAACCTGAAGAACTTGGTTGGGGTTCAGTAATGTCCCCATTGGACACTTATTAATAATAATATATCTTCCAAGGACTGGGCATTAAAAGGCTTCATAACGTAGCAATCTTATCAATGTCTTTGTTCAACTATTCCTTGTGTTTCAAAGTTACACCAAGTCCCAGGTCCTATCAGGATCCACCCACAACATGAGGAGATAGAGAAACAGGAGGAATATGGTGGATAACTGACTTCACAGCATCGCAAATTTACTCTGCTATTGCAAACCCAATGCTTAGACTTAAGCCCAGGCTGAATCATGCTGGCAGATTCTGGAACGAGGTGTCCTTCTACTGCATATCTGCAGCACTGGAAACTTTATCCTTTAAACATTAGAAGTGCTAATTTGTCACAAGGTAATCATGCAGAGATTTAAAGACTTAAGTAGTTATCTATTTAATTATGCACAAGACAATCTAGACTGTTCTGCTGCTTGACAGCAGAGCTGCTTGCCTGACAGTTCTACTCCCTAACAAGGCTGACAGCCCCTTAGCTGCACTGTCTCTACTGCTGTTCTCCATCTATTTGCAAAGAACTGAGAATTGTCTTAATAAGCAGATGATCCATCTGCTGGGTCTCACAGCACATCCTCCCCAGAGCTACAGGCAACAGAGAGGAAGGCAGTGTGTGAGAAGAGCTGCAGCACACCACCGAGGGCCAGCCGGGTGTGAAGCCCACCATCGAGGGCCAGCTGGGTGTGAGGCACACCACCGAGGGCCAGCTGGGTGTGTAGCACACCACCATCAAGGGCCTGCCAGGTGTGAAGCACACCAGGTGGGTGTGCAGGGGTTCCCACTTTGCCACACTGACAAGGAGGAAACCTGGCCTCTAAGTACAGAAGAACAGAGCACGGGGTCCAGACTTCATACATATGATAACATCTCGGGATTCCAGGCAGATTTTTATTGTTACATACTTGCCCAATGACTTCAATGTATCTCTGAAGCTTTGTATTTCTTCCCTGTGGAGACGCTGTGGGAAAGGTAGCTTTTATTTATGGGTCTGTCTGCTCCTCTAAGTCTCTCTTGTTCTTATCTGGGGAAAGGCCCAGGGATGGAGAGACACGCCTCTCGGGTATAGATAATAGGCTGAAACTGTTCTACTGACCAAATTAACTGTGTGACTTTTAAGTTCCTGGATCAAAAATATTCTCCACAACCACCCCTTCCTTACTGACGAGACAACCACTTCATTAGAAAAGAAGAGACCACAGCAGGCCCGCTCTGCACTAGGCATGAGCAGGCCCCGTTTCCTGGAACTTACTCTTTAGTCTCTCCCTGCATCTTCCTTGTGTCTGCTGTAAATCATCCTTCAGATCCAGCTCAGCAGGACTGCTGCTCCTTCGAACCAAGATCTTCAGACAAAAAGAAATGCTGCTTTTATTACTGGAAAGGTGAAACTTTTACCCGACTCTTAAGTTCCTAGCCTATTTTTAAATAAAAGAAGCAATAATAGTAACGAAACACTGAACAATGTTTTCCTTTTGAAGAATGCATTCACAAGCTAGAATAATTAAGTTATGGGTTTCTCAAGATCTGAAACACCAATTCATATTTTCTACTGACACAGCTGAATGGATATACCAAGAAGGAATGCCAAATCCTGTGGAAGTGGTTTATTTTGAAGTTCTATTTGCTTCTCTAGTCAAGTGCACACACAGTCCCAAAATTCTGCAGGAGGCCTGAGCTCCCTGTGAATGTGTAGGCAGGAAAAGCACATACTCTACCCAGACTTCCAAAGGGCTGCTCAGAACCTTCCTAGTTAATATACTACAGAATTTTCTGAGCACTGGTAAACAGTGGGCCTTATGTTAAACACAAAGGATTAAGAAAGAATAGGAGGCAACCTGCATCTTCTAGCAACTTACACTTTTCTTGGAGGAACAAAACATACACAAACTATACAAAATAAAATAATCACGTTTATAAGTAAAATAGGCAAATAAAATCTGTGAAAAGTATGTAAAATAAAGTGTTACCTTAATCAGCTGACAGTTACAGGAGAGTGGTTCAAGAAGGCAACAGACATGAAGTGGTAGAGGGAAGGCAGGAGGGAACTCAAAGCAGGAAGTACGGACTGGTAACCAGCAAGTTCTATGTGCAGGAAAGGGAGCTGATTATAGCAGGCCATGCAGAACAGCCAGGAGGAGAAGGAAAGAGAGGAGAAACGCAGACTTTGTTAAAGAAGCAGTGGCCAGAGAGCCTGTAACATGAGGTTTAGAACTCTGGACCTAACACTGACGGCATGAGCAACTGTACATTATGGACAGTAGCTAAGTGTACTTAACCCATAACCAGAAGGACGCTCCCAGCCTTGTGCTGAGGTGGGTGCTGGAAGAGAGGACTGCTAATGGAACTGCCAGAGCAGCAAATGAGGAGGGAAGGGAGGAAAGAGAAGAATGCTGCAGTGGAGGACTGGAGCTTTCCACAAGCGTATGAGCCAAAGAAGGCTGTCACGGAACCATGAGAATGTCAGTGACAAATGAAGGCAGAGAGAAAAGTAAAAAGGATGAATGTTGAGAATTTTTTATGTCTTTAGGCTGAATAGTAAAAGACAATATTCATTAAGTGGCGGGGGGTGGGGGCGGGGAGCCAGAATGAAAGGACAGAGAAGAAAGTCAGGAATGAGATACAAATTCAAGCTTCAGGATATACAACAAAAACATACAATCCCAAAGTCCTGAGATTCAGGAGTCATTTAAAGCAATTAAATAGAAAGGGAGAAAATGTATAATTATAGTTACTTGTCTATGAAGAAGCAAATCATGAATAAAATATTTACAAAACTCACGGTATATAAAAATTACTACAAGCCTCAATAAACAGTGATTTATATCAAATGACCCAAATAAAAATAGGCTCATCTTTCCTTAACTACCAAGTAGAATGTTTTTGCTTCCAATGTTGGGGAGACAAGATACCTTCCAAGTGAAGAAACTCATCACACTTCATTTGCACTGGGGCTCACAGGAAGCAGACCTTCAGGATCCCTATGCTGTCCTCTTGTGAGAACAGAGTGAACAGAGCTCAGGGAAATCCAATGGCGTATTGTAAAGTGAGTGCTATCATTGCTAGTGACAAAGGACTGAGAAGCAGGATCACAGTGGCACTGCCTGATCCCTTGAAGTTGAAAATACAAATGCTGCCCAGAAGAGTCCTCATGAGTTAGACACTCTGGTTTCCCACAGATGCCATCAGCCACAAGGGTAACTCACAAGAATCAGCAAACAACTCGGGAACAAACCACTTTAAGAGCAGCAAAAAACTCCAGACAGAATTAGACTCCAGAGGATTGCAGCAAATCAGATAGAGAATGTGGAATTAGGATTTGTAAGCATTTTAAAGGTGTAAAAAATGAAAATAATAAAAATGGCCAAATAACAAGATATATTTAAAAGAATACATTTGAACTTAAAAGCAAAAGTACACTTGTGAGGTAAAAATCATAACAAAACACCACCTAAACAGAGCCTTGAGAGCCCAAATCTCCTCCCAAGTATAGAAACAGATGCACAGGAAACTCTGCTTGCATTCTGAAACTCACAGGAAGTACCTCCAAGGCTATCTCCTAATGTCAGATTGACTGAACTAGTGAAAGACAGAAGATGATTTATTGGTGAAACAACCCAGAATATGTCCATAGGGCCAAGGAGAATGGATAATATGAAAGAAACTTAGGAGACATGGAGGGCAGGATAAGCAAGTCTGGTATTATTTCTACCTACAATTCTAGAACAAGAGAAGATTGAATCAAAGTGTGACTATTTGAAGGAATTATTACAATATTTCTCCAAAAGAACAGAAGAAAAGTAACCGCAGATACACAGACACAGCAGATACCAGAATGGACAAATGCATATGCCAAATTAAATCTATACCTAGCAGTCAAACTTAAAGACAAGGATAAAGACCAGCAAGAAACAACTAAACAGGATGAAGAGAAGGCATCTCAACAGTACCAAGGAAAGACAAAGAGTCCTAGTAAGAAAAACTAACTTCCATTAGAAGAGACAAGAGAGGAAGAGAAGAAAGCAGAACTGTGGTCGTTATGATATTGTGGTTCTGTTCAGAGACAAAACACCTGAGGAGCAAAATCAAGGCTGATATGTTCAGGAAACAGCATATATGACAGAGATGTGGTCTTTCAGATAAATAAAGGAAAAACAGATTCAATAAATAAGACTTCAGGCTAGACGGTGGTGGCACACGCCTTTAATCCCAGCAGTTGGGAGGCAGAGGCAGGTGGATATCTGTGAATTCAAGGTCAGCCTGGTCTACAAAGTTATTTCCAGGACAGCTAGGGCTGTTACACAGAGAAACTCTTTCTCAAAAAAAAAAAAAAAAACAAACAAAAATAAATAATAGATAAATAGAGAAATGAGACCTCTAACAAGCAGTTGACAGAGGGGTTGGATCATCCCTCCTTCATAATCAAGAGCCACTTCCAGGTGAATAAAAGACTTGAAAGTGTCGAGCAAAAGTGAAGCATTTTATAGAATAAAAATAAGGGAATACTTTATCCTTTTGTAGCTGGAATGCTTTAATCCATAAAATTCTACCATAATAAAGAATATAAAAAAAGAAGGATTTGTATTTACCAAAGACACCAGAGTGAAAAACAGCCACACACAGGGAAGATGTCTGTTACAAACATAATCAAAATAAAATCAGTAGTCAGTCACTATTCAGACTATACAAAGAACTAATACAAGTAAAAGAAAAAAAAGTAAATGGCAAAAAGCCATCAACTGGCATTTCACAGATGAAATATAAATAATCAACATGAAAACTTTAAACCTTATTGATAATCTAAGAAATTCAAATAAGGTATCCCATTTCCATGTAGTTGACCTGCAAAAATTTCAAAAGTCTGACAATAGAAAGTGCTGGTGAGACTGATTAAATTGCTGGTAGAGACAAAAGGGCTACAAGCATTTGGGAAAGGAGCATTATCTTGTAGAGAAGAACAATCTTTGTATAATTTATTTGTCTACGGCTAGACAGTCACACAGAGCAACATTTGAACATGGAGAGATATTGAGAAAAGTCTGAAAAAGTCCACGGCTATATCATTCAGAAAACTAAAATACTGCAAAGAATCTAAATGCCTATCAACAGAAGAATGGAAAAAAAGTGATATAATCAAAGTGGAATATCACACAGCCGAGAACACTCAGATGACTTAAGTACTACATAGTACCACGTGGATATTCTGCAAACACACAAATGAGTGAACAAGACAATAGTATCCACAGAGATTTCAGAAACTTCAGAAACTAAGTAATAAATTATTTGGAGCCACATACATGTGAATGTATGTAAAACACAGCCAACACCATGCCACTGTGAAGGAAGGCAAAAGCAAAGGACTAAAAAGCAAAACAAAACTAGTGGCCAACGCAACAGAACCAGAACTGTTCTGGCGCTTGGGCAGGAATGGGTTCACCTGAATCTGCTTCATTATGAAAAGCAAGATCTATACAGAAAAGCTGACGCATGTCTTTCTGAAACACAAAAGCACAGGAACTCAACTCTGCTATCTTCCAAAGAGGTGGGAGCAGGGAAGGAACTCGATTTTTTCTATATCTATGCTTTCTATAAATAAATACTAGGTTTTAAAACATAAACAGAGGTTTATCTGAAAGAATGAGTTATGGGCCATTTCTCCTTAATGTTTTATATATATATATTTTTAAAAAATAAAAATCTTTAGGAATACTGTGTCAGGTAGGGAATCTTAAATGAAGAATTTACAGGCAAATACACCTGCTCCAAGTGAACTATACGACATGAGACCAGCCAGTAAATTCTATTTTATGCTAACTTCCCCCATTTTTGTAGAATGACTGTACTTTACACAGAAAGCAAGTACAACCTTAAGTGACTTCAAGATTATTTGGACCTTTAATCAATCTAAATAGAAAAATATTAAAACTATCAGCAATAAATTCATTATTGTGGTATAATTTATGCTTGGTTATAACAAGAGAGAGATTTTCTCTAGGAAATCTTACTGTTATTCCTTCATGTTCTCGTTTCACATGTTCTTTACTCTCTTGAAGAGATCTGGGTTCTGAAGAGCTCAAATTCTGTGAATTTTCTACCTTTGGACCTAGAGATGGGGTAAAAGTGATAAAATTAATGTTTCAGAAGGTAAAATAGGAGACAGACAGACAGACAGACAGCAGGCAGGCAGGCTGCAGAGGCAGAAACAGATAGATAAACCATGCATCTAGATGTCATAGATTACACACATGAATTATGGGTCTTCAGCATCTACAGGCCCAATCTACAGAGACCTGGTCTATAGCCCATAGACAGCTTCAGCTGGAGCAAATGGAACAATGTTCACTGTGGTTCACAGGGCCACTTAGTCTGCTATGCTGGACAGGGGCATATGACACATCACTCTGGGGAGGTGGGCTTGGGGACAGCATCTGACAAAACATCTGCCTGGGTTGGCCTGTGAAGCAACAGGAAGGGAACAACAGGACAGCTCTGGGATGCCTGAATAGAAAGACAAGCACAAGAAAGCAGAAACAGGTTCAACAATTTAAAAGGGGATACTGCCACAGAGTCAGCAAAGATTTAAGAAAAGATCATAAAAGCATCTGGAGAACAATCTGCAGCCAATAAATTTGAAAGAAATTAACAAATAGAACCAGTTTCTAGAGAAACATCAAAATCAAATTCAGAAAATCAAAGTAGTATTATAGTCCTTTAATTTAAATTTTTACTTGGCAAATAATGCATGTTTATCTTATATAACATGCTGTTTTAAAATCTACATACATAAAACATCATAAGTAGCATATGTACCACAACACACACCCCACATGGGCAGAGTACTTGTCTCCTCTTGGCCAGGCATAGTGGTACATGCCAGTAAGCTAGCTCCCAGAGACCAGGGAGTGTACTGCAAGTTCCAGGCCAGCCGGGGCTAATGGAGACCCTGTTAGAAAACAAGCAATGCTTTCTGAGTTCTTCAGCAAGGAAGCACACTGTACTGTGTACTGGACCCCTGGAGCTTTTCTTCTCTCAAGTGAAGTTTGTTAAAATCTGAAAGGATTTAAAAACCTTTATACACGAAAACCTCAAGCAACTGGTGTATTCTCCCAAATATTTAAAGGATATTTTTTTTCTTTGTTTCTCCTAGTAGTCCTAAGAATTAAACTCATGGCCTCCTATATGCTAGACAAGTATTCTACCACAAAGTATCCAGCCCTAATAAACCACACAAAAGCCTTTAAGGAGTAGAAAATTTTCAGATAATATATTTTCTCAATTTTATATTTTGCTATAATTTCTTATTTCAAGGGGTTTTCTAAGGAAAAGTTTCCCTCCTCATTTGCTGACCCTGATATTAAAAGACACAGGATAACCTGTTGACAAACAAGGCAGGAAGTTTTCTGACTGATTCATGGAACTACAGTGACTGACCTATGGAACTAAAGGCAGCACATTTACTGATGCTGTACACACTGAAGAGTGTTTTTTCGCTATATGATACACTACTCTCTGTCTACAGCTTCAGTAACAACTGAATCCATCCTCACCTTCCACACCCTGATGCTGTGGAAAGCCAGACCGACCCAATGCATGCTCTGGGTTTTTTCTGACCTCAGTGAAGCCTGCAAGCTGCTAATAAACTTTCACACAGTTGGTCAGCCTTCGTGCCCACTTCAACCCTTCAGCTCTTCCCAATGCCTGACCCTCACTGCCTCTCGTGCTTCCTACTGCGAAGTTTCTTCACTTTGGGAACTCTCTGTTCCTCCTACTCCAGCCACTTCTGACTCCTCTCTAGTTTCCAGTCATGTCAAACTTGAGGAGTGTGTATCAGATAAATATGTGAAATAGGAAAAGAGTTTCACTTCTAGAAGTCACATTCTTACAGTCAAATGAAAAAGTGAATGCCTAGACTGGGGAGATGTCTCAATGGCAAAGTGCCTGCTGTGCAAGCATAAGGTCCTGAGCTTAGATTCCCAGGCCATGTGAGAAGCTGGGTGAGGCAGCATGGGGCTGCAACCTGGGGCCGAGCAGAGGGAGCTAAGAGGCTCCTCAGAGCTCACAGGTAAGCTTTCACACTAGTGAAAAGGTCTGCTTCAAAATAAAGAAATAAGTAAGTTGAAAGCCATCAAGGAAAGATAGTTCAGGTTAACCTCTGGCCTCCAGACATATGCACATATGTACACACCCACACTAACAACACATACATAACATGCAAGACCCCTTCTTCCTTGAAGGAGACATTTAAATAAATGTAATAAGCAACATTACCTGCAGCTTACCCTATCCCAAGCCCACGTCTATAGCTTTTCACTAGTAACTGAGGACTCAGCCAGCACCAGGGTAATTACTCCTGATACTTGGGAGGCAGAGGTAGGAGAAAACTTGCAAGTTTGAGGCTGGCCTCATCAACAAACTGAGTTCCAGGCCTTCTAGGGAGGGAGGGAGGGAGGGAGGAAGGGAGGGAGGGAGGGAGGGAGGGAGGGAGGGAGGGAGGGAGGGAGGGAGGGAGGGACAGAGAGAGAGAGAGAGAGAGAGAGAGAGATCTCAAAATCAATCAATGGATCAGACAAACAACTGAAGATTCCCACATACCTTGAGAAGAATCTGAGCACAAAGGCTCAGTGATGTCAGAGGTGCTGCTGCTCCGGGGGACCTGCTGCTGTCCCACCACAAGATAATCAGAGTCGGCTGTGGGTGTACTCTCTGCCTGCTGGAATTCCTCCACTTCTGTAAGCATTAAGACAAAACACAGGACTGTAGTTGGAGATTTTTTAAAAAGCATTTCACATTTAGCTGATTTAAACATTAAGTTTCATATTGTTTTTAGAAGCCAGACTACAGTAAGATAATCTGCATGCACATCATCAAACATCCATATTTATTAACATTAAAGTTCCGCTCCATGATACGTTTTTCTTAAGCTACAATTAGCCTTCTGTTTTCCAGGTGAAGGAAAAGGGTGAGGGAAGAAAATCACACACACACACACACACACACACACACACACACACACACACACAAAGGTCAATAACTCTGAGTCATTTGAAATTTCCTAGCAGGAAGGGTAACTCAGCCATGTCGGAAATGCATAGACAGATAAATAATACTTGAGAAAGCACAGTTGGAACCCCCCCAACATTAAATAAAGATGAAAGGAAACAGGAATCCCAACTGTACTATTCCTTCTAATAATTAATGCACAACTGTGCAAAATAAAATGTTACTTAAACCTCATATTACCATGTGCAGATCTGAACTAGTCACTAAGCACAAAAATGATCCATGTGGTATAAAATGGAAAACCAAAGATGAACACTCAACACCAGATAATTTTCTAATATTTACATCTTCTATTTCCCTGGAGAATGGCTTCCCTTCTAGCTTATTTCTAAAGAGCAGAGTTCATTTTAGGACCAGTCACAGCACCCTACCCACTCACTCTAGATCTGTAGTCTTGGGATTGCATCATCATCTGCCTAGATCATCAGAAAAGCCTGCTAACTAGCCTCTGTCTCCTTTCTGCTGTTCTCTATGTGGCTGTAAAAGGGGCCCCTCTAAAGTGAAGGTGTAATTGTGTCTGCCATCAGTCCACCTGGCCTGTCTCAACCTTACCTCACAAGTTGCTCCCCAATCACCATGTAAGAGCTCCCACTCTCTCTAGTCTCAGCAATACTGATCCTCTTGGCTCCTGCAGCTCTCTCTCTCCTGCTCTTCACTCCCCTCTGCTAATCTTAGCCTGGTCCCCTATCCCTCATTCCATTGCTGCACCAAGTACATACCACTATATATCTTACTATAGATTCAGCATGCAAAGCCACAGTTCAGTTCCACACTAGAATCCAAACTCACTGATCCTGTCATAAAATTTCATACCCCTATACCCATATCACCATATTTTTCAAAATTAAAAAATTAAGCAGTAAAAGTTTTACTACTTTTAAGAAGAGAGTTCTCAAAACTCAATCTATATTATCTAAATTGGCTATGTCACTGGTTTCTCACCTGGAATGGAGATTCACTGCCAAAGCAGCTCATTCATCTGGACATAACCCACAGTAAAGGCTCACTTCAGCTAAGGAGATGTGCATACACAGGTTGATTCTGAGTTTAATGTATGGGATTTCCACAAAGGGTTGTTGCTCTGCTTTTTCCTACCTAAATGAAAATTCCGTTTTCTACTAGACTAGTATAATTACAAGGCTCAAATCTATGAGCTTGGTGTGAGTCATAACTATGAATCAAAGTTCTATCATCTTAAAACACAGTTTAAAGATGGATACTTAATGGGAACCTGAGAGAAGATAGGCTAAGCGAGCATGAAGAGACAGTTTCATCTTTCCCAGGCCATCTCTGCCTAGTGCTTCTCTTGAGCAGCAAAGAACTGTCCATTTTTTCCAGAGGACACGCAAGGCACATGTGCACATTTTAAGTCTACCTATATATCCCAGAGCAAAGACTAGGCTCTTTTTGCAAGTCTTCTAGTCCCTTTAGCACCAGGCCTCTTAACACTATGGAACCAGCCCTTCTAGTTACCTTCTTATTCTAATTTTGCAAGATGGCTAAATGGAGATACTGTATTTGTCACTCCTGTATCAGTAGAGGGAGCCCAAGAGCTTCCTAACTATTTGAGAAATAATTGGCCAAGGCCCATTTTTGTGGACAGAGGGAGGAGTAGGTTTTTTTTTTTCCTCTGAAGACTGGTGCCAAACACTGATGGATGCCAGTTTCTGGGTTCTGAGCAGAAGTAAATAAGAGCTGAGCCAACATTGGCAGCATCTTTCTAAAGATAAAGAACATCGCCATCTGGCGGGATGCAACACAGCCACAGCACCATGGCTTCCAAATTAGAGTGTCCCCACTGGTCCTCAACACAGCAGACGGAGGACAGGAGCCTGCTACCACCAGCTGTCTGCCTTCCCAACAGGCGGGCCTAATACATCTTTTAAGGCTTTGTTTTTGCAAAACTGTTAAGAGGGACTTCTCAGATGGAGATAGTCCAAGGCTGTAGAAAGATCCAGAAATGGCAGGGATGGAAGAATGGGAGACTATAGTGGGAGAAAGAAGACAGCTACATACCTTAGTGTTCTGTTAGGGTCTACACTTGAAGTTGACTGTCAGTTGAGAAAATGTGTAAAAAAGAATTTACAATTATTCTTATGTTATAATATAAATCCAATTCACTGATTTGAAGGTGCACATTTCATGGACTTTGGTGTGTGCCACAAAGTATCTGTATTCAATAAGAGCTCTATGCAAATGGATAAGAGAATGACACTTTAACACCTTTTCCTTCCTAACAGTTCTTGAGCTCCCTCTGCTGACATGTTGTAGTGGAAGAAAACGTTGGGCTAAGGCTGCTCCCATTCTACTGTGTCCTGTTGAGCTGCTCTTTTGTAACTAATGAAAATAATTTTAACACTGGCATAAAATATAAAGACTCGGATTTGCCTGTCAAACAGAAAAAGAACATCTGAGTTACATAACAATTGTACAATAAATCTCAGATTCGATGCATCCTGTTTTGCATGTCACACAATTTCTGTTTCAATCACTTTGAAGTGCTAAATCCTGCCTCAGAGTCTAAGTTCATTTATCTTCTGTGAAGTCCAATAACACCCGATTTTAAAGCACTAACTTTCCTGTCTCTTGAGGACACAGTTACTCAACACCATCACTAACCCACTGCTTTCTAAAGCTCCATTGAAAACATCAGCAAAATGATCATAAGGACCGCTTCTCTTCCCCACGAAGAGTTAGCTTCTATTTTCTCCAGATGTCTGTCTCCTTTTTACTCACTCTTTAATTGCAGACTTCCTTATTTCATCTTATTAAATGTAGCAAGGCTCTGTCTCCAAAAAACAAAATACTGTTCCATTTAACTCCTGTACAAGGCTGCACAAGCAAAATTAGAACGTAAGGTCCTAGTTTGAAAAACACCAATCATGAAGCCAACTTGCCTTCTAAAAGCTCAGGAGACGCTTTCCATTTAACACCTTAGATGTCCACAAGGTAAGCTTCTGAGAGTAAGTAATTAAGTTAAGTCCAGGTTCTAACAAGAACCATATCCATGGAGCGTATGAACAAGGCACAGAAGCATCTAAGCAAGGCTTGCCCTTATGTCCCGTAGGGTAACATAAGGGAAGAGAGTCAATCTGCTAGTCATAACCATTCCAATACTCCCCAAAGAAAAAGAAAAATCTACCCTAGTGTAGCATGAAAGTACTACAGACTGATCAATGTCCCAACACAGAAAGCAGTTAACAGTGTAAGACAGCAGAGAGGGACTGTTCTCATGAACGAGAAAGAGGACTCCCCAGCTGGCACGCCTACTTCTCAGGGGCATGTTTTTTCTCAATGCAACTACTCAGATTAATGGAAGTGGGTGTTTTGACTCTCCCTAAATTCAAATACCACTGCTTTCTGAACCTCCAAATCTGCTACTATTGTTTCTATTATTATAATTTTGGTGGACTGACAGCTCACACAGATTAGAAATCAAAACAAGGACCACTGCCATCAATAAAAACAAAATTAGCAACGACTGAAACAGTAAAACAAAAAGAGCAGAAAAAAATGCTCAACTTGTGGCCAGAAAGGAAAATTTAAAGATCTGTTTGATATTTAGCCACAGTTTAGCAAGTGATACTCATCCACTCAGCGGTAGGCCAGAACCCACTCAATGCTGCAAACTGCCAATCAGGAAGAACATCTACTCCTAGGGCAAGTAAACACTTGCCTTGGCCTCACAAAGGACAGTGGTATCACTGTAGCTAATAAAAAACAACTAGGGTCAGACTGAGAAGACACTCCTTACTGTAGCTGTCAGATGAAAGTGCGGCAGCAGTTTGTCTCAGAGTCGCCCTGCTACAAAACCAGGAGTGAAGATGGTAAAGACAAGAAAACGCAGACCTGGTCCAGCCTGCTCCACTTTACAGCACTATAGGCTTTGCTGTATTTGCACGGCTGGTATTGAGTAGAGTGGGGCTGTCTCAGCAGAGTATTTAGCACCCTCTACACCAATAGCACCATCTTACTGTGACAACCCAAAATGTCTCCAGATGTTGCCAAATCATCTCTGGCTGACAGTTGTTGCAGCAAATCCCTCAATTTCTGCTGGAGCCATGAACACACACACAAGAACCAAATATTTGAGTAAGTCAAAAAGCAACCCTGAATAAGAACAAAACTTTTAAAAATGAAGCTATAAATAGGAAGGAATTTTTCTGAAAACTTATTCCAGAAAAACTAGTGAGAAAAACCTAAGTGAAAAAGTGAGGAAATAAAACTAGATTGAAATAAAACTTTTCACATTAAAAGATTTTTTTGGTGTCAACCAGCCAAATATATAGCAAATTCTTTCAAAGACCTTATTAATTACCTAACAGAAGCAGCACATTCTGGAAAGTCTGATCCTCAACTTACTGCTCAAGCAGCAGCGTAGCTGGCGGCCCTTTCAATGCCGCTCTCGCTGTTTTCACACTCAGTGTTCACTACAGAGAGTTTTCCAGGCAACAGGATCAGTTAAAACTAGCGCTTCCCTCCTGGTATTTCACTATGCTTTAATCCTGCTCTGTGGAACTACAATAGTGCTATAGTGTTTGTGCTGCAGAATCTGTAGTTAGGCTGTTCTCCATATTTAAAAATTCCTCACCTACGTGTCAGAACTCAAAATGTAGAAAGAATATGAAAAAATTTCCCTCTTAATTAAGATCTAGCTCATCTTAAAATGACTAAAAATATCTCTTTGTAGATATAAAGGCAGAAAGTAAACTTCTTTTGAGGACTGACTAAGAAAAACATGAGAAAACTTGCTTTTGCTACTACAATATCCTCCCTTTACAACTGGCACAGGATAATTAAATTACATACAGTAGTTAGTACACAGTGTGGCATCTTGATGCATGGACGGTGTGGGCAATGTGACATCAGACCAGGATAACTAGTGTATTTATCACTCTCACCACTTATTTGACAAGTTCATTCAAAACACCCTACCCTGACTATGTCAAGATACACAATGGTTTATTATTAACTACATTCATCTTACTGTGCTAGGTACTATAATATCATCAGAAAAAAAAAACCCTCAAGAACTAAATCCAGTTTCAACTGGGTGAAGTCTAAGAACAAAAACGTTTTAGGGATTAGCAGTTTAGCTTTTTTCTTGTTGTGTTTTAACTATAACCTCAATTATCAGCATGAATCTGATACCAGGAGATTACAGAATTTTTGACTACCTAGTTGCTACTAAGCATGAACCATACAAAAACAACCATCAATATCCTTTAAAAATTAACACAAGTGAAAAGGGCACTCTCCTGAATGTGACTCGAGGGGAGTTAGGGCAGGACAGAGAAGCCTGAGGACATGGATAGACACACAAGACAGCATTACAGTACCTGACAGTCTGTGAGAGCAAGAGGAGTAAGAGAGACCAGGGAAGAGAGCGCTCACGGTATGGAGGAGGAGCGGGACGCTTTTAGTGGCAGGCAAAGCCTCAGAGAGGTGGACACAGTTGCTGATAGACTGGCTTCGCTTAGCTTCCAGGAGAGATAAAGTAACATTACATCAGAGCACAGCGAGACCTTTCACCATTTCTAAGTTCTTATGGTGCTGCAATTACTTTAAACATTTAAAGGAAGCCATTTTAAGCATTAAGAGAAGTCAGTAAAATCAGAGTACTTAATCACAGTCTCTAAATACAGCCAACTTTCAGCCAAGCACTGATGATGCCTTAGAATGGTCACTCCACACAAAAAAACTTATTTCAATTGGGAAGGCTTCATGCATTGCCCTTCCTTTTGCTGCTGTATATTAGAATGTATCTGAATGATGTCTGGGTTGCTTGCTGAAGCACACCCCATTAATACATTATTAGCACATTATTATCTGTTCCTAAAGGATACACATACAAAGACCACAGTGAGAAATAGAAAATCTGATCCAAGACAAAAAAATTTCTATTAAGCAATAAATAATTCAGAAATTGAATTACTGAGAGCTGACTGTATTTAAAAGCTAACCACTTAGTGAACTAAATGTCCCAGAAGTTCGTGAATATATGAATCAGATATTTTATTAAATATCTAAGAAAACTATCTTTTTATATTGTATTTCACATTTAGTAAAGCCAAAGTTTCCCAACTTTTGATTTTCTTATACATTGTTTGTTAAATAAACATTTAATGAAAAACAAACAGAAAGAGAGCATGCTTCAAATAAAATCTAAGCTTTCCTTAAAACCAAAATACAAAGGATTATTTGTTATGTTATTATTCTATGTACCTCTGCTAAGTATATGCAAAACAGAACTATACACAATAATGGCACACTTGCAAAAGCTAAAACAAACTTTTTACTTTGTCCCCTATTCCTTGCTATCATCACTTCCAGCAATGAGATTATTAAATAACTCATGTGTGTGTAAGATAATATGTAAAGGGCAACAACCATGTAAAAATGTTAAAGTATAAAAAATTTGTTTATCTCAGGATATGGACAATATTTTATTTGAGCACTGTTTAAAGAGCTTTCCCTTTATAAATCAAATGACTGCACATTTTTCCAAAACGGATCACCATGCATTTTAAAAATGTAAAATACTGGCTGTTTTATGTGGCAATTAAGACTCACTTTGATCACTGTCTGTTTAGAATCTGGATTTTCACCATCACTGACACCCAGGGCCAGAGTTATCTTTCCATGCCAGGCTGCTTCAGTTAGACTCTGATTCTCTGGTGTCCCATCAGTGATAGCTGCTCTATCTAACCGAAATCTGTGGGGTGAATCGTTATGTGAATATCTTAACCTGCTCTTAATGAGATGCAAGAAACAAAGCGACTTTTGAGTGGCTATCCCACAATTACTGCTGTTACTAACTCTTCCTAAGAACAGAGAACTATTTCAGTGAACTTCTGCACTCAGAGAAACTCCTCTATACACTCAAAATATAGGGAAAACACTCTGGGCTTTGTTAAAAAGTAGGAAAAGAAAACTAAGTAAAATTACCCATGGATAATATTAAACAGTCTTATTAAACCACAAGGTATACAAAAATCTTCAATGACCATTAATAGGTAACAACTGATTCACAACACTTAGCATTTTAAAAGATATAAAATGCAATAGCAAATGCATATAAATATGCATGCATACATGTGTATATATAAAGTACAAATATAATAGACTTGTATAATTGACAGTTTTCACTGTCTTTCAAATACCAAACAGTTCTAGGCTTTTAAAATTTAGTAACGTCTATAAAAGTCAACCTTAGAGTTTTAAAGTACATATTCCATAAATATCTTTACAAAATTTTTGAAAAAGGTTTGTTCAATGTCACACGGTCCTTCAAACACCTGAGAACATTTTAAAACATAGCCTGCCTTTCCTGAGTGTTTTCTAAACTATGCTGATGCTTCTACTATACAGTTGGTTTAAAACACCTGGTGGGAATTAAGATTTGTAGTGTCATATGGAACATGCATGTATCTGCTGCTGACCAACACATATGAATAAAATGCAGTGTTTGGGGATTAATGCTGATACTTGGAATTCAAGGGTGCAAAGGCAGCACAAGCACGGCCTGGGAAGGACACTGCCTTTGCCACATGCTTCTGATCTCTTTCACCAAAGGATCCCATGCTGGCATGGAAGGCTGTAGAAGTTGAACTGAGACAGGAATTCAGTAGGCATCCTCAGTGCTGAATGTTTTTTGAAACTGAGTTTCTTTTTAGGTGACAGAATGAAGAAAAAAATAGAATAGGTGGTGGAGATAATTAAAAAGATTATTACCAATAAATGCTAAGGCATAAAGAATGAGGAAGTTACAGGTAGGGACCAATATGCTTAGATGAAGCTGTCAACAGGATGCTAAACCAGCTAAATCAGGCTTTTAACAAACAATGAACAAAATATGTTAAACTTAACAAATATTTGTTTTATGGCCTGAGAACTTTCTAAAGCTTTTCTGAAGCTGGTGACTACCAACTCTAATTGCATGGTGTTGCTGATGACAGAAACTGTAAGAAACTGAGATAAGGTTGTTTCAGTCCTACCTCAGAGCACAAAGGGAAGCGAGAACCTTACTGTCTCTGTTCTGAATATCAGCTTCCCTTTTAAAGATTTGCCTCTTGCCATAGTAAAATGTAACAAAGCTGCTGATAATTCTCAACCAAGTAACAGTACTAGTTCAAATAAACTGTAAAAGCAGCATCTATATGCATAAGAAGTTCAATGTTTTTAAAGAAGTAAAAAGCGAGAATGTCTCCATTCATTCCTAAAACCAAGTGTCACCCTCCTTTCCTTTGCTGGACCCAGTTATCACAAACTCTACAAGGCACACTGCCTAGCAATGACATCATTGAAGCTAAAGGTGCATTTATCATGCTCCCTTTCACAGTAGAGTCTTTAGAAATAAATAATAAAACCTGAGACTTCAGAAGTAACCAGAACAGAAAGTTTAAAAGATAATGACAGACTTCATCTAATAAAAGATCTAACTAATATTTAAATTCTGAGTAGAACTTTAAAATATTTATTCCTATAAATTTACTTAAATAGCAATTAGTTTTCTTAATGATATTTAAACAAATATTTACCCGTTGCTTTTTGACGAACAATATTTCTGGCCTTCTCAACTCCTGGTGCTCCAGATGTGGTCGCACTTCTGAATCTCATTGGCTCTGTCATATCTGGATGGCTACGCCAGCTGAGAGAAAAGGATCTACCCACAGCAGCCCCTTTTTGGGAATCTAAAACACAACCTGATAAAGGGTAAGATGAGAAAAACAATCAAAAAGCTGAATTTAATGGCAATCATACAATTACATATTACCAGCAGTCAAGAAACGGCCTACGTACAACACTGTACCAGCAGATTCCCCTGCTGAAAATTAAGACCCGCTTCCTTGTGCTGAAGTTCAGGAAGATACATCAGTAACCTCAAAATACTTGCTACCAAAGTATTTTTAATTTCCAGCAGCTTCATGAAAATTGTATCTTCATAGTATTTACTTCCACATGCAAAAGTACATATTAACCAATCTTTCCAATTGTAAGAACAGTTATGTAAGAGAGATCCAGAAGAGAGTAAGGACCTCTAGGCTAGTGTGTATTTTTTTTTAAGATTCCTGTTTAGTTTAAACTAAAGAAAAAATAACCTGTTGCTAAAGCAATGTTAGAAAATTACTGTACTACATAGTCTAAATCTAAACTAGGATTAAGCCATTCTAGTGGAATGCTATGAACATAAAGCTATTTTGCTTTGGCTTCTAGCTGCTTTTACTAACTGGGGCTTTGGCAAACCATTCTCAGACTGCAACGAACACATCGTAAGCTAGCCCCTCTCCATGCATATGGTTAACACATCGCTTGAACTGATTCATATTTCCCTGTATCTACACCCTTTGTTCTCACTTATTCTGGACTTAATCATACTTTGGTAGTAAAACTAAAGTGAGACCTGAAAAATCGACTTCTGTAACATTGTATTAACAAGTATGTCCCAATCTGCTGGATGACAAAGCACATAGCAGAGTCACACTCACTGTCCTGGCTGACAGTCAGTCAGTTCCTAGAAGCAGAGCAGCCTAAGTGGCCACAGCACAGAGTGAACCAAATGAAAACATTCTATCAGCTCATAAAATCAGACTAACAGTGACTATGTTAAGCTACCAAGCCTTGGAGTGATTTGTCACATAGCAAAAACCAACTGATACAGTCTACAATAAGGTTATTACTACTAAAACATAATCTGCTGTAACCATGTGTAATTTGACAAAGCTTTGAAGAAAAGATGCCTTCCAGGTCCCGGAACCAAAGGAAGTTACTTGTAACTCAAGGAAACCCATTGTTTTTACCTCTGTGTTCTATGATTCTGTTCGATATAACCCTGAGGACATCAAGGTGATATCCAAAGTCATCTCTCCCTGATTCCCTAGCAAGCCCATAAGGCTCCACAGAATACATTCTGGCATTTAACCATACCCGCAGCTCCTTCCCACTTTATCCTATTTCCTTTTCCATTTAATATGTACCATATGCGTCTGAATGAGTCAGCTCTAGTCTTCACAGTATAAGCTGGAATAGACAAGTTAACTCAAGTACTACACTCCTTAGGAACTGTAAAGAAGACAAGGGGATACCAACTGCAATCTCCAACAGAAACTTCCACTGTTTTATAACTCAAAAATTATTACTTTTACTTCTGAAACCAGCTCTACCTAGAAGCACAATAAAGCCAAAATGGGTCCCATCTCAAGCACTTCGAATTCCTCCACGTTTTCTAGGGCGGCAGCAGCACGAATCTGAGTAGTACCTTGGGTCGGATTGACTAGCTTTGATGTCAATCACTAGAAAGCCTTTGTATTTGGGGTTTTCTGTCTGTAACAAAGAACTATCTAAAGGAGCTATCATAATGATGAAGTCCATGTGTAAAGCACTGGTCATTGTCACGCTTGTTATCAGTACTTCTCTCTCATTTTTCTTCTTCCACAGTCTCTTTAGATAGTCACCAGTTTCATTAATGGAACAAAATAATAGGAATCATAATCTAATGATCAGCATTTAAAAAGACATGATGCAGCAGGATGGTGGTGGTGCACACCTTTAATCCTAGCACTTGGCAGGCAGAGGCAGGCAGAGCTCTGTGAGTTCGAGGTTAGTCTGGTTTACAGAGCAACTACTAGGACAGGCTACAAAGTTACACAGAGAAAGCCTGTCTCAAAAAAACAAAGACACTATGCAGCTAGTTCAGCTCATTATGAAATACAATGCATTAATGGCTTAGGTGTATAAATAAGCACCACTGCAGCTGCCCTAGAAAAGCATAAATACCTTTGCCACGCTGCTTCTTCTCCTTCTGTTCACTTAATTTATCTAGAGGTAGGTTTGTCATCTCAACTCCATACACAGTTCTTGCAAGCACCGCTGTCAAAGAGTCCATGATGTTGGACCACTCGGTGATGAGCTCCTCCCACTCTGTGAGGGACGACAGCACACCTAGAAAGTCATCCCAAAGCTCCCGAGAAATGTACACACAGAGGTTTGCTCGGATCCAAGCCACGATAAGTGTCTGAAACCAACCAAAAATATATGATTTTTAACAGAAAAAAATTAATATCCTTTTCATTGTTTTTCTTACTTTTGACCCACTGTAATGGGGATTTGAATTATGTTAGATGAGTTATCTGAGGAAATATTATTCGAAAGTGCATGACTAGTGCTACTAATATCGGAAAGAACCTAAAACTTCTGAAGGTGGCTCTTTGTCATCACCAGAGAGGCTACGGCAGACATCTTCCTGTATATGTGTTCCTCTAAACTCGAGTGCTACATGATTTTGAGCAGCTGGGCTTGATGCAGAATCAAAGACAACTCATTAAATAAGACTCCCTTCGACCTCAGCCCCCAATACCTTCAGTCCAACACCATTTAATCAGCTTTACCTCCATCTGCGCTGTCTTCCAAGAGACATTTCTACTCCCACTCTGGGTTACTTTTCAGAATCCTGTGCTTCTATTAAGCCGAACTATCCTGAGCTACATGCTATATTTCTTCCTCACTTTAAAAATCAACACACTCTCTTTGAAGTAGATAGCCCCTCTGCTTATAGCCATCCTCCTCCTCTACTGAACTCTAACTTTCCTACTTCCTCATCTCCTAGTCAGGTGGTTTTGAATTTTTCCTTCTGACAGCTCTTCACTTTCCACTTGGGTTTTGGTTATTCATTTCTATGGCTCCACTCCCTTCTAACTGTTGTGTACTCTTTTGTCTTTATGTCCAGCACAGATCCCTTGGTTGGCTTCCTGATTATCTACCTGCTGTATTCAGGACAGTCCAAAGGCACTTGTAATACATCATCATGAAAAGAAGTCAATCACTGATTACTAATTTTGATCTAAAATTGGATCAATTTTATTATTAGATCAATATTTTCTATTATATGAAGATTATTAATTTACTGCTTTCTGGTAACAGTTTTGAACTTTTGAAGACATGATTTTAAAAATGTAGAGACAGAAACTGTCATTTTAGCCTTAACAAAAATGCTCAATAAAATATTAGGGTACTAAAACTGACCCAGTATTAGACCACAGATATAATTTTAGTGGAGTAAGAGGAGAGGGTAGAGGCTGTAGAAGTCACTAGAAATCACCTCCCATTAAACTGCAGTTCTGTTAGCAGAAACAAAACCAGATGGCTGTCTTGGTGTAGTAAGATGTCAAGACTAGAAATCACTTTACTAATCTATAAGAAATAAAGGGATGATGTGGTGGCACTTGCATCAATGAGGCAAGTGAGCACATGCCAATTCCCTCTGCAGCCTCTACACATTACTTATACTATATATGTGCTCTTAATATGTATCATCCAAAAGCCATGAATGGAGAAGAGAACGTTTCCTTTCTCACACATCATTTCAGCTCACTATCAGATTACTCAAGGTCAGACCTAATATAAAAGAATATCATACATTTCCATAGTTTTTCACACTGTTCTTTTTTTAGAAATGTTAATAAATTTTATGAATCCTGTAAAAAGCTGTGTAGCCTGAGACTACTTCCCTGGGCAGTCCATCAGTTGGCAGCCTATGCATACTCTTGACCCTGCTCTCACTGGGGCAGAAAGTACTGGTACTTCTTTGGCTCTCAGCTCATCCTGAGAGTCATCCAACCCTCCCAGATCCTGAGGTGCCCCTCTGCACCAATACACCCTGACCTCCTTCACTAGAACATCACACTGGCAAGCCAACACTTAAGCAGCACCTTCTCTAAACTTCACCCTCCAAACACAGTGCTCCTCCAGATAGTTCCCCTTTCCCCTCCCTTCCATATCAAGAACTCTTGGAAGCTTTATTCACCGTAGGTAGATTCTAGTAGACTTCAATTCTCTGGACATTCTCAATCATCCACATCTTATCAGAACCAAAGGTCACCTGGCTCTGTTCACTTCCCTGGGCATCTAGAACAATCTACTCTAGCTTTGCCCTCGGCAAACTGGGCTTCCCTGCTCAGCATCTCTGGCTCACTCTCTTCTATCAACCACGGAGAAGCCTTCATCCCCCTATGCAAATGTTCTCTCTCACAGTCACACCATCCAGTCTGAGGCTTTACAAACAGATACTTGACACAAGGATGGCCTCAAATTATCATCCCGTTTCCATATTTCTATTTATCCTGTAACTGTCACTCTATCTAGTTTTCTCCCCAACTAAGATGTTCAACTCCTGTTACTCTCAAGAAAACCAAGAAGAAGGAGATGGCAGAAAGGGAAGCCTAAAAAACCCAATGTTAACTGTGAAAAACAGACCACAACATTTAGAACAAAGTTAAGAAGGAAAATTTCTAAAAATGCAAAGTTAGCTTGACATAACATGTAAAATCTCAGTAATTAAAACTAATTTGCCAAGTCTGCTTTAATTCTGCATGTGCAGTGTTTAATAAAAAAGACTTACCCTGAAGAGCAGCCCTGCCAAGCTCTGGGCAAACAAGTCCTTTCCATGCTTATCCTTTGGCTTCTGCATGACAGCTTCTGTTATCCTGAGAAGGATTTGCAACATCTGCTCCCTGGGCCACCCAAAATAAAAGCTCATATTAGGAATCAAATCTCCAAAGCACTTTATAGGTATGAGATCTCTGCAGTCAGCAACACTGATAATCACATATTATCTCAAAGCATTAAAAGTCTAGGTGCCAGTTAGACAATAAGATCATATTTTATCCGCATAAACTACTTTATGTTACCACATTTCTACAAACATGCTTTCCATATCCATGCCAATTGGCAGGATAACATCTTCCAGACATCTCCCAGCCTGACTTTTCTCTTTGTAGGAAGGAGGACAAGACAGTTTTCCCCAGTTGAAGCAGCACACCAGGGCACTCACCAAGGGAAAGCTGTCAGTCGGAACTTATGTGGGACTCTGACTTTCTCCATCATTTTGTTACTTAACCTGTAGAGGCCCCCATCTGCCTTTGTGATAAAAACAAAACTGACTCTGGTCTTTCCTATGAGGGCACAGGCAGTCAATAACACTGCGTGACTGTGGTTCCTGGAGAAGGCAGGAGGAGTTTGGAAAGGTCAGGACTGAACACTGATGGGCAGTGCATTTGTGCCTGGTAGATCTCGCCTAAACCACAGAGCACACCTGGGACAGCTGCAGTCACCATAGCTCAGTCACCATGTGCTACTGTTTTCAGTCTTACAGAAGGGGACTTTACATCAAACTGCTAATTATGACCATTGGTGTTTAAAACAACAGAAGTTCATTTTTTCTTTCTTACATAGCCAAGTTGTGTTTCTCACATCCATGACTATATAGGGATGGAAAATAGAGAAGTTCATGCATTCTCTAAGGGAATCACTCTAGTTCTTGTAAGGTTTTGAGCCCTAACCATTTATTCACTTGCACTACTTTCTTTTAGTTCTTCCTACTCTCCAGTGAAAAAACAAAGACTATGACAGAGCAGTCTCGTTCCGGTCAGACAAAGGGATCTGTGGTTTCTTTCCTCCTGAGTCTGCGCAGTGGATGGATAATGCAGAATCTCAGTAACCTTCTCGTGGTACAATGACCTCTGGGAATTTACTGTCTCCTCACTTGGTATCTGACTCCATTAGGCTTTTACTCCCAGGTTTACTAAAGTGTTAACATCATTCTCCCATCTGTTTTGCACTGTTTATTGATACTGAAATATGGAGTGAGTGATATTTTGTTTGTGTTCTAACAAATAAACCTTGCCTGAAAATCCGAGGGGTAGAGCTAGCCACTCGTTAACCATAGAGGTCTGGAGGTCTGTACAAACAAACTGAAAGTGATATAGCTGGGCAGAGAGAACAATATCAGGCAGAAGACAGGAGCTCAGCCCCTTTTCGGCTGAGGAGTTAACAAGGTAAGAATTGGCTTGCTCCTATCTCTCTGATCTTTCAGCATTTGCTCCGAAATCTGGCTCTGAGTTTTTATTACTAAGACCTATTGGAACTCGTGTAGCAATGGAGGAGGAAGACAAATGCACCATCTTGATCTAGAGACACAGCACAGGACAGCAAGTTTAAAGAAAAGAGAGAAAAGAAATGACAGAGCTGGAGATGGCCTGCCACTCACAGTCAGGATACCCAGGCCCCTGTCACAGGGGAACATGCTATTTAGTGCACCACTGTGTGTTCATAATAGATGCTCAAGAGTTAATTACTAAATGGAAACAAAAGAAACAGAGAGAAAGGGAAGAAAAGAGGAGAAAAGAAAAGGGAGAAGGATAAAGTGAGGGAAGGAAGCAAAAGAAAGCATCGGTCATTTGGAACTTAAATATTCAGAAAGTCTGTCTGGGAAGCAGACTATGCCCCTTTTAGTTACTACTTTTATTTATTTCTACAAGTGTCGGTTTATACATGTATCTGGAAACCTCTAAATTACTAAAGGGAAAAAACATTTACTTAATTTTACTTCCTAAATTTTCATCAGAATAAAATGACTATAAAAACTATAATGCTTGCTATACAATGTATACAGAATTCATCACTTTCTAAGAAAAGAAACAGAGAACTACTATTCACACAGCTGTGGTACAGGGAGCATCATCCAGCTGAGAGCATTTCCCACAGGGTTGTTCGGACCACTATGATATGGGCTGGTTTTACATCACACTGAGCATGGGTGTAATGTTTCCAAACTTAACAGCTTCTTGACTCGGTAAGAATGCTAATTTAAAGACCTTGTAATTTATACTTTCAGATCCTCATTTTGATATTTGTGAACTTTCTACAAGGCAGAATTCCTCTGGGTCCACTCTTCCCTCCTCTTGGTGGCCTATGGTCTCTAATAGCTCACCCTTGCCTTGTTTTTAGGGTTTTCCACCTACTGTGGACAACAATAGTACTGGCTTTAGGGTATCTAGAAAACAGGTGTGGTCCCAGAAAAGTTTCTAAGGCAGAAAGGATTTCACTGCCACAGGACCTCAGCAGCCTCAAAGCTCTAGAATGTAAGATAGAAGGGCACCTGTAGTAGTTTTACAGGTGGCTAATTAATATGCACATACCAGGCAGACCTAAGAGGCATTTCTAAAACAGGCTACATGTGAAGACAATGGGAAGAAGACATGGCTCAGGCCTTGCTGGTCTATCACTGAGAATACTGAGGGTCATGTGGAGTTATTCACTATGGAAGACAGGCATAGACAACATCTAACACATTTTACCTTTAAGAACACAATTAAGAGAAAAACAGCAAAAGGAAAAAAGGGAAGGAAAAAACCAGAAGACATACTTTTTGACTGTACTTTTCTGTCACTTTGATGATGTATTAGTTAAAAGAACTGTTTTGACAAAGTGAATTTAAAATACCAAGTTGAAGGAATAAAACTCAAGTTTATAGCACTTCAGGACAACAAAAACTTGAGCTTATAAAGAATCATATTACAAAGCACACACCACTTATCATAAAACTGTCAGATAACAGTTTAAAAATGGCAAAATCCACTACTAAGCAGTGTAACACTAACTCCTGTCCAAGAGCATTTTTACTAACAGTAATGAAAATAAATGAATTATCCAAGTCCTGGGTAGTTAGTTCCCTTTGGGACAATTCATAAAAGCTGCCAATGGGGCTTATCTTATTGTCAGTTCTGTAAAGACATTCGATAAATGGAAACCTTAACACTCTGATTATATCATTAAAAAAGATGGCTGTTTGATGTTAATCTGAAATAAACTTACCATGTTTTTTGATTCATTGTGAGTTCCATTATCATACGCCGAAAAATAATCAGCACAGCTTTACAAGCATCCACTTGTTCTCTCAGGAGCATGGGGACCTCCGCACACGGCTCCAGCAAAAAGACATTCGCAGCATTTGTAAGAAAGACCTTAAAGCCAACAAATTTACATTAGAAAATACAATTAATCATATGACCAATGAATCCCTCTGAGTTATTTTTAGACTCTTTCAAGACAGCAAGTGATACCAATACATGATCCAGGTATTGTGGCTCATCCCTTAGAATTGCCTAGACAGACACCTAAAAGGCCTTTCTCTCTATTGTATATAAACATTGTTACTTTAGTCATTAGTCACAAAATATTTGAACTTGTTTTATCTTTCAACAGTAACAATAAAACAACAGCAACAATTAGGGAAAAAAAAAAACCAGGACCATTGCGTCTGGGTGAGAAGGTCTGGAGTGGACAGAAAGTCAAAGAGGCCCATAGGTAGACAACAGAGCAATAATTGTTTTTCTAAGGTGAATTTAAGACATCAAGATGGAAGGACAAGAATCAATTTATAGTAAACCAAATGGGTTTACTGACATGTTCCCGGTACGGTATATGAAACCTGCTTCCTGATGGAGTATTGCAAGTGTCTGCAAGAGGTGTAACGACTGAGCAGAGAGCAGCACTGTGCTTGGAAACAAAGAATGCCACATGGTTGATGTTACATCTTCTAGGATCAGGACTTTTCTTTTTTTCTTTCTTCCTCTTCCTCTTCCTTTTCTTCTTCCTCTTCCTCTTCCTCTTCGTTGTCTTCTTCTTCTTCTTCTCCTCCTCCTCTTCCTCCTTCTTTTGGCAGTGCATGTGGTATGTGTCTATATGTTTGTGTTCCTGTGGGAGTGGGAGCTGAACATATGTGCACGTGGAGATCCGAAACAGAAAACTGACATCAGGTGTCTTCTTCACTGCCTCTCCATCTTCTATAATGAAGCAGGGTCTCTCCCTGAACTCAGTTCATTTCTGCTTAGCTGGTTAGCTAACTTGTTCCAGGGATTTCTTGTCTCTGCTTCCCTAGCAGTAGAATTATAGATGGGCTACGAAGCCCATCTGGCATCTCGAAACTTCAGTCCTCACACAGCAAATGTTCTACCATTTGCTGCAGGGCTTTTTTAAATAGCAGAAATCTATTATGCAGCAAGAAACAATAGTCTCAGCGAATTCTTAAGATAAAAGAATATTACAAAGGAACAATAGAGAGTCATCTGACTATTCTATGCTCAGCCCCAGATCTTCAGGATCTAGGTTCTCTGTTCTGACTCAGCAGGGCTGACTCGAGTTCTCAGACAGTAAATTACTGCTTTCTACACTGAAGGAACACGTCAGCATTCATAAGATGACACCAGTGGCCCATCAATTTCAGATACTTGGTGTTAAACATGGAAAGGGGTTAGAGAGATGACTTAGTGTTTAAGAACACTGACTACTCTTTCAGAGGACCTGGGTTTGATTCCCAGCACCCATAGAGTGGCTCACAACCATCTGCAACTCCAGTTCCAAGGAATCCAATGTCCTTTTCTAGCCTCAGCACCAGGTACGCATGTGGTACAAAGACATATATTTCAGCAAAAGGTACACATAAAACAGATCATATGGATTCTGTCTATCTATATGCCTAATCCTTTGTAAGTATCCTTTAGTAAAATAGTATAAGCAATGAGGTGGTGGGAACAAACCCAGCTTTTCTGGCTTCTTAATGGAGGAAATTCCAAATAAAACACATAGGTTGACCAGACAGGTTCTAACCAACACACATTAAAAACAAACAAACAAACAAACAAACAAACTGATAACAGCCTTTAAGATTTAACATTTGTAAGATGAAAAAAGTTTCATGTCCCAATTTTATAAGAAAAAGAATCACTAATCACTACCAGATACAAACACAATGTAAATTTAAACAAGGCTTTGAATTAGAAAAAAAAAAAAGAATTCTCTGATTAACAAACTAAAGCAGTTTTAGTGGCAATGTTTTATACGAGTAAGCCACAAATAACATACTACAATACAAAGCCTTTTGATTTCATGTATTGCCTTCTTGAATTTGAAAATTCTACCCATTCCTAATGAAAAATCTTCATATACTACACTTTTACTTTTAATAATAGCCTCAAGATGCTAACACATAAATACTTGTCACTGTATTGGCACTGGCTAAGGTAACACCAAACAATCAAAGTATATATCCAAACTGTACTCGTCCCCAGCAGCAGTAGAAGAATACTCTTCATCAGACCTCCATCAAGCCCCTTTCCCCAGGAGCAACAGTCAAGAGACAAGACACTGAATACAGTAAGAACAAAAACAGAGTAAATCCTTACTAAGCAACTTCTCAAGCTGTAGAGCTACAGGAGGACTGCAGTCCACATGGAGAGAGCTACAGGGACAAAGGGCAAGGACCCCTCTGAGTGTCTGTGTCAAGGTCACAGGCTATAATGATGAGCTACAGAACATTCTCTGTAGCTACAAGAGTAAAATCATTTTTACTCTTTTTTAAGATTTATTTGTATTTATGTTTCTCTTGCTTTGTCTGTGTGCACGTGTGCTTACACGGGTGCATGTGTGCATATATATACACACGCCCATCTGGGAATAAGGTCTTACAAATTAAAATCCAAATAACTATTCAGATGTCCTCGGAAGACACATTAGGGTATAAATTGTATATACTGCACACTCACTATAAAATAATCATTCTCAAAAAACCTGCAACCAATTCTTACATTTTTTTTGACTAGAAAAAAATACTTTTCATTTGTAGACGGGAAGAAAAACTTAGAACATAATGTCCTTTATTGCCTGATACTCAAAATACTAGTGCACTTTATATGGCATTATTCTAATTAAACAAAATGTTCAAATTGTCTTCTCCACCAGGGCTGTCTTTGTGTCCTTAATGGCAGCATACCTGCAACATGGCTTGGACCCCAGCTTTCACATTTGTGTTGTCCTCCTCTGTCACACATCCTCTGCTCATGGCACTTGTGAAGGAATATGTACGTCCCCAGCTGGATGACCGTTTATGGCCAGAACTTTCAGACGAGGCCTTCAGAAAATAATAATCCATTAGCCAACTATAGAGAAACCTACGTTTACATACTTGGTTCCTTACACTCTGCTGAACGCTCAACCTCTACCACCCAAGGTGGCCTCAGGCCTTACTGTTTCCTGGGAGAGCCAAGTTTACCTGATGCTGAGACATAGAAACTAGGCCTCTACACACACAATTCTACCAGCTCACTGTTCTTGATCTAACCTCATAACTAGTTTCTAAAATAATTTCCCCAATACTAAAACATCAAAACAACAGAATCAATTCAGATATTTAAATTTTTTAAGTCTGTGGCTAAGAATTTTAAATACTGTAAGTTAATTGCATCAGGAAAGCAAATACAATTTGTTTCTTTTATGTTGGAGGGTGTTCTATACTGTCATTTTAGATTTACTCAGGCCTGAGCCTTGAATAGGACAGTGCCTCCTGCTGGAAGGCAACACTGCTGACACACCAAAAGTACTTGCTCTTTACTCGGTTAATCTCCAAATATTGAATACAGATTTCTTCTGGACAGAGAACTGCCAAAGTCAAGTCTGGCAAAACATTCTACGTCTAATCTTTTCCAACAATTATTTATTTAAACAAGTCAAGGAGAGGATAACAGCTTTTCAGTCTCACAGAGAGAATTGCTAATTATGAGAAAACATCTGTCTTGCAACAGTGATTAAGAAAGTGGCCATGTTCATGTGGCCCTAAACTAAGGGTAAAGGAGAAAACTGCCTACCAAAGATGCAGCATGAACGACGCTTCTAAGGTAGGTCCTCACAGAACCAGCTACCCGAGAATGTCATGTTCCCACCTGTCTTCGTGGGCAGAGTGGGATCCTTGAATGAGCAGCTCTACTTTGCCTAGAGGTATGTACCCCCAACTCAGAGACTGAGTGATAATGTTACCTCCTTGGAGTCAGTCTCTGAAAGTCCTAATTTGTCAGCATCTTCTTGGGCAACATCCTTTTTATCTGGTTCCTCCATGAACACGGGTTTGTTCTGGAGGATCCACTTCCTGTATACTTGAACTACTTTTCTTGTTACAGATATCTCACAGGAAGGCAACAAAAATGCCTGAAAAAACAAAAACAAAACAAAACATTCTTTAATGCCACACTCTCAGATCATCATAAAGCCACAGAAATTTTCATTACCAACTTCAGAAACATTTAACTTGTACAGAGACCACATACACACCTTTCTACATACTACTCATCTGGAAGAAAAAGATATTGTTATAGTTGGAACAGAAAAATGATGATGTTTCATAGATTCCTCTATATTACAGGTAGCTTTAAAATACCTATACAGGTATTTTAACTATCTATATAAAATAATTATATAGTTTCCTAAAAAAAAAATCAGAAATGGTTTGTAAAGTCTGAAAGAGACTATGGCAGGCATGGAAACTGACTACATTTACCTGCTCTAGGCTCTACATTCAGGTATAGAGTTAAATTGGCCATGGCAGGGTTAGTTAATACCACAGAAGTTGGAGGCGGCTACATATATGGGCTCTTCTTGCTTATTTTGCCTTTTTCTTCTTCTTCTCTTGCTTCTTTTTCATCCCACTTTTGTTCCTTCTTCCCACCTTTCTCCTCTACTTCCTTCCCAGACAGATTTCTGTATTATCAGAACAAGTACTCCCACATATGCTAACCAGACTGGGCACCTGTAACACTGTGCACATTTGTAGGAACTTAAAAATACTTCCTGTGTGCAAACACAGACCAGAAGTCAATGCTGGACACCTTCCTTGACTGTTTCACTGTCTTATTTTATCAGACACGATTCTTCACTAAATTTGGAACTTCGCTAGACTAGCTGACCAAGAAGCCACAGATTACAGATACATGGCACCACATTTTATTACATGGACGCAGGGGATCTGAGCATTTTACTAACTGAACCATCTCTCAGTCAAGGACTTTTTTAATATTAGGACTCTCCTTAAATATTTATAATTTAATGCAAGAAGACAGAAAAATGACTTTGAAGAGGAAATGCATCTGTCTTTTGCATCTCAGATTTAGGGTCTTTCTGTAATGCAAGGTATGCAGGAAGGGCCGCCCCCCCCCCACATTCAAATAACTGTTTGAATGACACAGACAAGGACAAATGAGCTACAGTAGTTCCCATGTTTTTAAATCCCCCCCCTTAAGTTTCACAACAAAGGACCCAATGGCAGGCAGATGTCACTTCAGCATTGGTGCATAAGATACAGAAATTTCCCGAGGTGTCAGCCAGATCACATCAAATTCCAGAGCACAGGCATTGGTGTTATCAAAAGATTACAAAAATTGAATAAACCAATATTCTTCCATGTAACTCAATAAACACAGATTATGATGAAGTACATGTTTTACTTTCTTCCTTAATTTTATTCAAAAATAGCACATGAATAAAATTTTTTCACTGTGAATAGCCATATCCCTATTCCTCTGATGTTATTAGCAGTAACTATATTTGCTCTATTACATATTTATCTGCCAACCCACCCTCCATTCTTCCTTCAATCCACTCTATTTTTTTATGCACTTTATTGGTCCATTCGATGTATAAATACTTTAGCCTCCAGTCTCTGACTGAAGTCTGGCATTTTTTTTTATTGTATGTTATTTAAGAAAAACTTTACAAAGAAGGAAATACAGGGACCATTAAATCAGTTCTGACTAAAAGTAGAAAACTCGGTAATCCAAACCCAAAATAAAGGAATAGCATACTATCCTCCCCACAATGAGCAAGGAACAGTTCTTGTATGGCAGAAAATGAAAATGAAGTGACATATATATATAACAAAAATATCTCTACAAACATCCAAGACAATATAATAAATAACATACTACTAAATATCATGGAAAATATGCCAAGTCAATTTGAATAAAATAATAATTTAAAAAATAGACAAGATACAAATGAACAGAAAAATCTATAAATCAGGAATATCAGAACCTGAAGTAAGTGAAGTCTGAAAACAAAACAATTCAAATTCAAAGTTATGTGCATATAGGGTTGGCAAAAGGGACACAGCTGAAGTGAAAACTGGGAGAAATATAAGAGAAATCTCTAGCATATAGTAAATAGCAAGCAGAGGCAAAGAGGCAATGCAATAACAAGGTCACCCTATGCAGAGCTAGATGGGCCAGAGCAGTACGCAAGAGTGGCTGGGCTAAGAGAACAAATCCACACAGTCATGAATCACAAAAGCAAGTAGACTAGATACAAGAATTTTACAGTATAACTGCTGAAAACCACAGGTAATTAAACTAGAAAACATTAAAAGCAGTCAAGAGGCAAAAAAAAGGGACATATTTCTTTCAAAGCAACAAACCACATGGTCTGCTGTGCCTGTCAAACAGAAACCATGAAACAAGGGCTGATGTTCCTCAAAGTGCAGAGAGTACATGGCTGCCTGTGTAGACAAAACAGAGCACCGGAAAGAACATTCTTCAAAAGCGACATTTTCAGGTAAGATAATTTGTTGCCAACATATATGAACTAAGGAAAATACTAAAACTTGTCCTTCAGACCTAAAGGAAAATTACCCTAGGTCAGAAATTTGGCAAGGAATAAAATATTATAAGAAGGGCATTTGTAGAATTCTAAATGAATATGATATATGTAAATATATAAATATATGTTGTGTAGCATATAATATAGTAGTTCTGAAAAGTATGGTATACATATATACATTTTATTTGTTTGTTTGGTTTGGTTTTACAGGGCAGGCAGGGTTTCTCTGTGTAACTGTCCTGGTTGTCCTGGAACTCACTTTATAGACTAAGCTGGCCTTGAACTCACTGAGATCTGCCTGCCTCTGCCTCCTGAGTGCTGAGATTAAAGGACTGTGTCACCACCGCCTGGCAAAACACATTCATTTCATAATGTGGAATTCAAATATATTACAAAGTCCTATAAGCTGAGAAGGAGTAAATGGGATGAACTTAAACTTATGTTGAAAATGAGAATAGATTTTAAGTTAGAGTTGCATGATGCTAGCCATTAAACAATTGCAGGTGAATGTAATACCTACCACATACATAAGTAAAAGGCTAATGATTTACAATCAAGGAAAGCAGTTACTATGTTGCATAGAAGTAAAATAAAGCTGCAACCAAAAGGTAGAGGTATAAGTTAAAAAAAAAAGAGTCACCTGCAATTTGTAAGGGAAAACCCAAAGCATATGTTTATGGAGGTAAACAGTACAGTCACAAAAGCATGCAACATGTAAACACAACCAGAAGATGACTGGTAGAGCCATATGAAGACTACACAGGACAGACTTTGAAAAACTTTATACTTGTAAAACCGGAAGCTGCTGTTCTCATTCCATCAGATGGACACTATCACAGAAAGCCAAAAGTGGATACCACTGGATCAGTGGACTGTGGGGAGCCAAGGCCCAGCAGATATATCTTTAACACAACTTCTACACCTGAGGCTCAGGGAAGATCATGGAAGAGAGGGTGGAAAGATTATAAGAGCCAGACAACCAGGAAGTTGGAAGCCTGAACAGCGACAATGTCAGTAGGAACATCAACAGACATTGTAACTAGTAAGGAGGAAAATTCATGTTGTCCCAAACAAGTAAATAATGGCTGCTGAAAGGAAGAATTACACTCTCCCAGGGGTGAGCCACCCTAACTGGCTATATAATATAAAGTGGCCAGCCTTGAAATCATATACACACAAACAACAAAACAGAGTCAGTAGGTGGTATTTAGATATTTGTATAGGCATGTGCGTTTGTGCATGTGTGTGTGCATGCATGCATAAGTGTGAGTGTCTTTGAAGAAAGAGAACATCAATTTGAAAAAGAAATGGGGGAGGGAGGAGGGTCATGGGGGGACTGGAAAGAGGATATGAGGTGGAGAGAGAAAAAGGAAGTGAGGAAATGTTGTAATTATATTTTAATTTAAAAATAAATTTTAAAAACTGGAAGTTTCTCAACAATAACTATTCAATCCACAGAAAGGTATAGTAACTAAATGTATACTGATGCTACAGAGGGGAAACTCTGTCTAGCTTCATGGTTTTCAGTCCATCTTAAAAATCCCTGAGCTCGGCTGTCAAACAGCTGAGCAGTCTACTGCAGGTCTCCCACTAGTTTTGCAAAAGACACCTCTGGGTTAAATTTTTTCTTTTGTGAGAAGCTTCATTTCACTACCTTTCTCAGGGAAAGTTGCTCTTTTAGCTATCTTCCCCTGTTCTGCAGAGACAGTTTTACCTTTGGCTATCCTGTGATGAAAGATGCCTTCACACACTTTTGTAACTGCAGAGTTAGCTATTTCTAGGAAAAGACCTTAAGATGGCATGGAACATAAAGCTATTTAATCAGCAACTTTTCTTTAGATTTACAGAACAAACCCAGAACCTCTGCTGACTTATGGATATCAACAGTCTGTGCATCAGAAAAGCAAACTACAGAAAATTCATAATTACTGCCGTTTCTGCAAATTTCAAAGTTCTATCCACTCTATGCCCTGTCGAAAATCAATCCCTATAAAGCTTTGTACCTGCAACTCCTCACAAAATGTTTCTTTCTATTTTTTTAAAACACCCAAGAGTCCTCATTTACCAGCTTTCAAACTTGTTGTCAATAAAGCTCTTCTTTTCCCCATCACCTTCTCTCACTCAAATGTTCGGTTTCACTAGGCAGCAACAAAACTTGACTTTGTGCAGTGTCTTAGCCAGGGTTTCTATTGCCATGATAAACACCATGGCCAAAGGTAAGGTAAAGAGGAAAGGGTTCATTTGGATCGTGCATCCCTATCACTCTTCACTGAAGGAATTCAGGACAGGAACTCTAACAGGGCTGGAACCTGGACACAGGAGCTGATGCAGAGGCAATGGAGGATGCTGCTTCCTGGATTGCTCTTTTTGGCTTGCTCAGCCTGCTTCCATATATAACCCAGGACTACAAGTTCAGGGATAGCCACACCCACAATGGACTGGGCCCTCTCTCATTAAGCACTAATTAAGAAAATGCCCTATAGGCTTACCTAAAGCCCAATCTTAATAAAGCATTTCCTCAAATGAGGCTCCCTGCTCTAGTTCGTGTCAAACAGACAGAAAACTAGCCAGCACAGGCAGTTATGCTGCAACTGATGCCTATGTAAAAACACTGTAGATCCTCAGACTTTCAAAGGGGGAAAAAAAGAACATCTACAGCTATTGCAGGATATTCTCACTGAACAGAAAGCAAACAAAACAGGGAGAGAAGCAAGGAAATTACCAGGCCTGCTTATGAGATCCTTATGCTTCAACCTGTCCCAGTTTTTAACTGTCACTATGAGGTGTGTGCAGGATTATTTCTTTACTCAATTTAGTCTGTCTTCTGCTGCCACCATTCTGCTTTAAGACTATACACTGAAGCTCCCTTCTGGTTTAATAAACATCCCAATTATTACTATTTTTCATTTTAAATTCTGTTTTCTCCTTTTCTAGTATGTATTTGTCAGGTGTTAGTTTCTTGCTTACTTCAAACACGTTCAAATTTATGTTTTTCAAAATGTTAAAAGTACAAATCCCCAAGTTTCAACTTTAGAACTGAAGTTCATATAGTCTCCCTGGCTCTGATTTGTACATTGAAAGAGGTCATGGTTACAAATTCCTAAGTGCAAAAGTAACCTAAGATTATTACACCCAGCTAAACTTCTGGCTACATGAACAAGCAAACAAAAACAAAACAAAATAAACTACAAAAAATAAAAACCTACATTCACTATTTTCAAAGGACCAAAGAAAGTGAGTTTGGAGATACCTTCTCGAAACCACTCAATGACAAGGAAAAAGAAAAAGAAAAAAAGAAAGAAGGAAAGAATAAAATAAAAAGGAAAAAAAAGGCACAATATCCAACAAAGCAAGTACTATGTACTCTAAGGTTGTGGAACTCAGTTAAGACGAAGGATTTGCTAAATACAAAACTAAGATTAAACAACCCTATATAGTATGATTTCTAATCGATTTCTGATAATGATACATTTATTTAGTTAGTCAGTTACTCAGTTTGTTTTCTGAGACAAGGAAGGTCTCATGTAGTCCAGGGTAATCTCAAGCTAGTTGTGTAGCTGAGTCTTGCTTTAAATTCCTGATCCTCCTGCCTCCAACTCCCAAATTCTAGGATTACTGGCTTTTCATCATAGTTCAGTGGTACATTTTTCCCTTATAAGATAAATTGATAATGTAATAGAATTGGCTAGCCACAAAATGCCAGTCAAAATTGATCCCAAATGTTATCGTGTCCCACTTAGCACCAACCCTGCTGCAAACCTCGGGCACCAGTTGCAGCCTGGCTTTTGATCTCTTCCTTCTCTTTCCCTTGCTCTTTCCTGCTTCCTTCTCTTCCCAGCACCTTTCTATGGGAGGCATGATAATCCACGGTCCTGGATGAAAAGTCTTCCTCCCTTTACTCCCTTTCTCATCCATTTCTTTTGTCCTGTGCCACAAATATTTCTATCACATACTCACGTCACACAACGTCTCAGGGAAAATACAACTTTCTGGAAGAGCCTCTGGGTTGTGTGAGCTCTGAAGCTCTTGGAACACTGAGTTCACCTGGTGCTAAGTACTAAGAAGAGCTAGCTTTCTATCCACCTACTGCTGTGGGACAATGGTCTTGTACTTTGAAAGATTTGTCACTTGTATCTTAATAAAACATTGATTGGTCAGTAGCCAGGCAGAAGTATAGGCAGGGCACCTAGAACAGGAGAATTCTGGAAAGAGGAAAGGCTCAGTCTGCAGTCGTCACTCAGACACAGAGGAAGCAAGATGCGAATGCCTTGCTGATGAAAGGTACCAAGTCACATGGCTAACACAGACAAGAATTACAGGTTAATGTAAGTTATAAGAGTTAATAAGAAGCCTGAACTATAAACCAACCAGTTTATAATTAATGTAAGACTGTTTCTTTGGGACTAAACAGCTATGGGATGTGGCGGGACAAAAAGCTCTGTCAACCACCTACCTCTAAGTTCAGTTTGCTATGGAGGCATGAAAGTATTTGTTGAATTTTCCTTCATTATATAATGATTAAAAAAAACTTTTTGTGAGTCATAGAAACTTGTGACAAACTAAAAATGGGCCTGGAAAGGCCTTTACTTAGTTCTATAATTTGGGCCAAATTATCAACACTATTGCTTACTGTGTCATAAATAAAGCAATAACGCTACAATTTGGATCTGGAATGCCCACATCCTCCCATGGGCCTAGGCGTAATTTGGTTCTGGGTCGGCACTATTCAGAAGTGACATAAACTTTTTAAGAAAGTATGGCTTAGTGTAATAGTATAGGTCATAGCAAATGTGCCCTCAAAGAAGACTGTAGGACTGTAGTTTCTTGCTATCTTTTTCACACCCACCCATAAAGTAAACAGGCTTAGCTGCTTCCTGGCCCTACCTTAATACCACCCTGCCACAGGCCCAAAGCAACAGGACCAAGTGACCCTGGACTGAGACCTCTGAAACTGAGACAAAATACACTTCCTATATTTAAGTTGATGCCCCCAAGCTTGTGTTAAAGCAATGGGAAGTTGACTAACTCAAGAACAAAGATGACTTCAATTTCATGAATGTATGCCATACACTGACCTGTCGAAATACTTCATTCACAAAATTCACATAACCCCGTGTTGACAGGAGGATCCGTTGCACCATTTCATACACTGTTCGATGCTCTTCTTCAATGCTACAAAGACTGGAGTTGCTGAGTCTTCGGTCAGACAAGGTGCTGCTGTTAGAATGGCTTTTGTCCTGCTCTGTAGACCCAGCACCATCCAGCTCTGGCACCTTTTCTTGGGCTGCACCACCACCACCAGTCTGGAAAATGTCATCACATGTCTCAGCAATCCACATCCTCATTCACCAGCACCAAGTAAAACGTGAGTCTTGTCTTACTCATTGCCTTTTGGGTTCTGAGTGTTGCGGTACTAGAGAAGGAACCCACAGTCTCACATAAGTGAGCTTGTGCTCTGCCACTGATCCACAGCCCCATACCCAGGTCTTGCCTTTTTCCAAGTACTCTGATTACCATCAACTTGCACAGGGTATCACGAGGTGCTGGAAACATGACTCCTGAACCTCTCCTTACCAATTTTCTAATAAACCAAATAATCTGTCTTCAGCCCAGTAACTTTAACAGAAAAACTACAAAGCTATTTCAGGAAAGAGGGCTGTGAAATTTTGTCAGCTAAAAAGTTTAATTTGCATTTGTGAAACCACAAAATAAGTTAATGTGTAAATGCAATGTGTGTCATCATCACACCAGAGCTCTACACTTCTCATTTACTCTACTGCCACAGAAGTGTGAAAACTTGGAAGACTGATTTTTAACAAAAGAATTGAGAATCACCAGGCCCAAAAGGTCAACGGTTAACATTTTCCATCTCTCAAAACATTGTGTTCTCAGAGCCCCCAGGGGCCACGTAAGAAACCCAATGATCTTGCTAGTGAAACAGTGTAGACGAGTTCAAGGTGAGCTAGCCTTCTCTCCAATGAGCAATGACAGACATGTGAATGAAGTCATTTTAGATCCTCCAGACCAGCCATCCCCAGCTAAAGGTCACCACCCAAGAGCTCATGAAATACACAAGATGTTTTAAGTCAGATTCTGTACCACAAAATAAAATCAAAAAATAAGGTTGAAAGGTTGCTTTAAGACACTACATTTTGAGGCAGCTTACATTACAGCAATGAAATAACTAAAACAGCATGGAGAATTACATAGCATCAAGTCATTTAAACATAAGCTCTGGAGCTAAAAAGATGGCTGCAAAAGTATGAAGAACTGGCTCCAGAAAGAGACCTGTCTCCCACCCAGTAGACTCAAGCTGAAATTCAAAGCTCTTGTTATCATGACTCCACCTGATGGTCTATGCAGACATGACTTTTAGTCCTCTGGAACATAAAAAAAAGCCTTATCAGCAAAACAGGCATGCCTACCAGGACCAGGTCAGCACTACCACAGCTCAGAAACCCACATAATACAGACTGTCACTTTCTCCCCACATCAATCTCTCTACCACCCTGGCACCCTCTCAACCCCACTGCTCATACATGCTCATTTTCAGGGTCAATCTAAATACAGACACCCACTACCCACAAAGCAACTCTTGAGGGAATATCTCAGTTGTTTTGTTGGTGCTGCCTGAGAGTGATGACACTCAGTTTCTCTATCTTGATCTGTCAACATGGTCAGCACATCCTATCCTTGCCTCTGCAAAGTTCAAGAGTAACAGAGAATACTACAACGGGGGCAACAAACAAATGTATAAAGTTCTGCTGGGATGTCAGCTTATGTGTGTCATTGTTCTATCCATTCGTCCCAAGAGTCTGTAGATCACTGGGAGAATTGTCTCAGAATTAGTAAAAGTAATGTTTTATTAATATAACTAAAGAGTTATACAAATATGCCCACTGCCTTGCAGTCTCTCTCCTTTTTCTCAATCCCTGATGAACAATTTCAAACCAGCAGGACTAAATGACCCTAAACTAAACCTCTAAACCATGAGCTAAAATAAACATTTTAAATTGACTGTTTCAGGTATTTTTGCACAGTAAAAAAGAGCTAAATAACATATCACAAAAACAAGAAAATCTGTAAGAGCAGATTTACCTAGTGCTAGGGAAGCTAAGTCTAAAAGGCACATGATTAGCTGTTTCTCCCTGTCAAAAGAATTAGTTCAAGACCAAGACAAGGACATTATTTCACTTGGGGAACAGAAAACCAAAAGCACTTCATATTAAGCAAAAATGTGAATTCTCCTGTGAAACAGAATTTTAAAATATTTTTAACATATTTTATGAAACTTGTGTGTTGTTTGAAACAGTTTTGATCACCTTAACAAGGACAGTAACTTTTTTTGTTTTGTTTGATGGTTGCTGTTTTGTTTTTGGAGACAGGGCTTCTCTGTCTAATAGTACAGGCTGTCCTGGAACTCACCCTGTAGACCAGGCTGGCCTCAAATTCAGAGATCTACCTATCTCTGCCTCTGGACTGCAAGGATTAAAAGTGTATAACCATCACACTTAGTTCACTCACTTTAGACCCATGAAAGAATATCATATTTTAAATTTGAAATAAAGATTTTAAGGAAATAAATATAATCATTACCATTTTCATTTCATCTTCTAACTTCCAAAGGGTTTTGTTTGGTTTTGTTTTGAACTTTCAGAAAGCCCTCGGTTGTTCTTACTGTAATTCTATCCCAAGATGCTTTTGAAAACAAGTTTGCCCTCTGGGTCTCCAGTAAGTCCTCTACAGCAGATCCACAGGTTCTAGATGTTTGGTAGTCCTCCTTCCATCAAGGCACTAATGACTTTGAAGTATACCAACTCTGATCTGCTTCCTCCAGCTTATGTTTCCCCAACTTGGGTCAATGTCCTGTCACTGTCTGGAATGTCCTTGATATCAGCAAATATTCAGTAAGTGCACTATACTTGCTAGCCCTGTTCTTGGAAACAAGAAACAAAAGTAATCAACCTACACAAAGCCATGAACCTTCAGTAATGTGACTGATCTCTAAGTTCTGAAAACAGAAGTACTCTACCAAGTAGACGTACTGAAGACCCTCTAACCTAAGAAGTCTTTTATCAAGGCCTTAAACAAAGGTAGACTTCTTTCTAAGAACAGCATCATATAGCAATAGCTACCCCAGGATCCTGAGCTGCTAGTACACACTCTCTCCTGAGATTCCAGAGAATACTCAACAGCATGAGCCCTCTCCATAGGCCACATCTACATAACCTGAAGGCCTTCCAGCTACTGGTGACTGATGAAGACAAGAGCCTGTGTCTGTGCTCAGAAGACACAACACTTAAGTAAAGAAGAAAGAAGGGAGGCAGGAGAGTACCCACAAGAGCTATCTTCTCAGAATTCTCCTTGCCCTTGAGACTGCCTTCCTGTAGCAATTCCAGTACTGCATGACAAGGTCTTCAGACCAAAGCTCCCTCTGAAAACTCAGCCCCGCAGACAAATGAGCCAGTAAATCAAAACCTACAAAAACCACAGTTCTAAGAGTCAGTGACTTTGTTAATGTGCAAGTGTGTTTATTATGTGAGGAAAAAAAGATTTTAAACAATGGCTGACATACCTGGATGATTTTAGGCAATCCATCACCTCCATTTTTAGTGTTTTGTGTTGCAGTTAGATATTTTTTTTCCAAAAAGAAAGTTACAATCCATTTAATGAAAACAACACGCGCTGCCATGTATGGAATTTTTGTACTGTAAGTTGTTTCATTATCTCGGGTTACAGTAACATATATTGGCTTTGGTCTCAAATGGGGGATTTCTGATAGAAAGAAAAAGAAAACATAATTATGTTAGTGAATCTTAACATTACATAATCTCTATGAATGGTTTCAATTAATAAACATATATTTAGTTGTTTGAATAGCAACTAGAAATGATGACCTGTAACTGTTTAAAAATAGCATCTTCCAGAAGGCTTCATTCTTTCTGATTTTGCTTTGCAATATAAATAAAAAGAGGTGGCTGTTATTGCCTACATACTGCAATAGTATACCAACATGTTAATTGTTCTCATTAACAATTTTGAGGATTATGTGAGACTATAATAGTGAATATATCTTCATTTCTTGAACAGCTAATTTAATGTTATTTTAAGACAGGAACAAATGTAAAAATTAAACATGAACTTTAACAAACAGTATCTAAAGTTAGTCATGGTGGTGCAACTCTGTAATCCTGACACTTAGGAAGCCAAGACTTTTCATCTAAATGAACTCAGAAACTCAATCTTCATTAAGTTTCATTAAATACGAATTCTATATGGCTGGATTTGAGAAAGGAACTTGCCATAAGCCTACCTTGTATCTTAACTACTTCCTATATTCCTGGAGTACCTTGTTGAGGCTAAAACATTGACAATAAATAATTTTTTGTTATTTCTTTTTAAATACGGAATTTTTACATGTAGCTAAAGTTGGCTTTTAACTCACAATTCTCCTGCCTCAATTATTTCCATGAGGCAATAATCTCTTAGTGAGTTCACATAATTGAATTGTTCATTAAATAACATTATCTTCTCACAATAACATTACCATTCAATATGAACTTAGTGTGACTATTTTGCCTAAAGGGATTATTATGAAATCTACCGTATAATTTCCCTGTGGATGACATCTACAAGGAATCAAAGAGTACTTACCAAGTACAGGTTTGTAGACATTGGTTAACTTAGTAAATGATGGAAACAAATGAGGAAGATAATACTTTCGAAACAATGTAAAAAGAAATTTAAATCCAGTATCTTGATTCTCCTTATTCTTCCATTCCAAACTTGCAGCCTGTGGATAATACGTGGGAAAAAACATTTGTATATTTACAGTTTAAATTAATATATACAAACATGAAATGATGTTAGATTAAGATTCCAATTATAAATGTTTAAATGACAATATTGGTAATATAATTAAATCATATTTCAAAAAGGCTCAAAAGATAATACAAATTCCAGGTATGGTAAACCTGGCCAAGAACCCATGACTGAGTACCACAGGCCCTAGGGCAGATCCTACTTATTTTGCTAAAGGGACACACTATCAAACTGCCTTCTAAGCACTCTTGTTTATTCCCATAGTTATCACCTCACATCCTTCATCAGAAAAGTTTCTTGATGTGCTGGATGGTGGTTTGTACAGAGACTCACAACTGTTCAAAGTACATAGAATAAGTGACCATGGGATGCTCAGTCCTACCAAGGACACCTGTATGTATTACCCCTGTTCCATAGCCCAGGGAATATCTTGAAAAGAAGACAAAAAAAAATTCTAAATGTCAGAGGTCAAGAAGAACTATGACAAAACAGCTGTCTCCTATACAGGGCAGGGCAAGTCACAGGAGCTGTGGCTGCCTTCACAGGGTCAAGTCAGTAAATATTATAAAATGGACAGAGGAGGAGCTTTCGGCATGTGATCGCTGCTGGGTGAAGGAGAGTCAGTGTTCTTCAGCAGTGTGGCCCATGGTAGGCTACCCATGGTCCAGTAGACGGCCCTGCATACAAGCACATCTAGTTGAACAGCTCTAATTGTACTCAGTGGGTTATTTTTAAAAGGCTGTGCTGGGTAAGCTGGCACACGCAGGAGGCAGGGGCAGGTGGAGTCTGAGGTCAGCCTGATCTATATAGCAAGTTCCAAGCCAGCCAGAGCTACATAGTAAGACTCTGACTTTAAAAAAAAAAAAAAGAAGAAGAAGAAGAAGAAGAGGAAGAAGCATGAAGTTGGAAGGATGATGGGGAAAGAAGAGACAGGAAGAGGTAGCAGAAAGAGGTATGAAGATGATATAAATATACTTCACTTGTGTATGAAATCGTTAAACGATGTATAACTTTTTTAAGTAAAAATACTTTAAATAACTCACACAAAAAGTACTCACACCAAGTCTTGCTGAAATGGCCCAGCAATAATGCATACCTTGCGTTTAATGAATCACTACATAAAAATCACCCCAGTGAAAGCAATACAGACACATAGAAAAAAAAGAGGCAGTGATTCTCTTTCCTACAAAAATAAACCAATCAGTGAGACAGCTTGGTTTTTCTCTGACCTGAATAACCATATATTTCAGCAGTATTTGAAGAAAAAAGCAGGTTTGGTCCTCAGCAATCTTCTCCCCTGGTATGGCTGGCAGAAGTGGGGTGATTTCTTCTGGGTATATTTTTGCTAAAGGGTAAAAAATAATAAGAGCTTATTCATCAATTTTAAATAGGAGTTTAGAAACGGTCTCTATGACAACACATCTGTCCAGGTACTGGAACTGCACCCAAAACCCGCATGAACTAGGGTTTAGGGCCCGGCATAAAGGTCCACGGAGCCTTTTCTTCCTCTGGATCATTCTTTCCCATCAAATTCTGTGTTTGTCAGTCTAAAATTCAATGCAATGAAGTGTTACACAGTAAGTTCACACTCACAGGACACAGATAGACCAATGAGGCCCCTACTGTCCTTCTATAAATGCTACATGGAAAAAACACAGCTGGCAAAGTGAGATGAATGACCTCTTAAAGAAACAATAGTGATAAGAACAAGAGATGGTGGGGTAGGGAGGACATTTAAATTTCATTAGCTGACACAAAACACTTGTTACTTCATACTACAGCCAACATCTGCCCCCAGCATTCCACTCCTGTTTCTGTCACTTCAGAAATATTCTCATTATTATTTAGTAGAAAACAGGCTCCAGGTTTTTTTGTTCTGGTTTGTTTGTTCGTTTGTTTGTTTTGTTTTGTTTTTTAAGACAAGAGTCTCTCATATAGCCTAGGCTGATCTCAAACTTATTAGGCAATCAAGAATAACCTTAAAATCCTAATCCTCCTGCCTCTACGTCCACCTTCAAGTGCAGGTATCATAGGCTTATGCCACCACTCCATGTATCCAGGTTTTTTTACTCTTTTCTGTGGTACTGTAGGCTGAACCTATGAATTCTAAATGTCTTTAGGAATCCTCTGTGAATCACAAGCAATAATCTTCAGACTTCATCAGAATTTCTATTCAAGAACATCAACACCAAGGAAACCTCAAGGTAGCTCAAGAGGAGAGATGGCTCGGAAGGTAAGAGCACTTGGCTTGCTACTCTTCCAGACGACCTGAGTCTGGCTCCCAGCACCCATGTCATATGGTCCACAACCAGTTACTCCCAGCACACATATGGCTCACAATCAGTTGTAATGGTGGCTTCTGAGGGATCTGGTGTCCTCTTCTGGCTTCCTCGGGTACCCACACACATAAGGTATACACTTACAGACACACACATAGACACATAAACACACATACAAATATCTAAAAATAAAAATTAAAAATGTCATTTTAGCATGTCAGCCCTGGTAATGCTGCTTACCATCAACTACACTAGGGCTAGGGTTGATGAGTGTCTCCAGTGTGCAGGGTCCCCTGGATGACAGGACCGCTGGGAAACCAGGCACCAGGCAAGCGAAAATCAGCACCTGCTCTTCTGCACAGTTTGTCTGAAGTGCTTGAAGCCACAAAAGAAACAGTCTGATTCCTTCACATCTTATCTAAAAACAAAATTAAGAGCAACAAAAATCAAACATTTAACACATATTTGTAGAAATGCTTTGCAATACAGCATCAGTCTTAAGAAAGAGAGAGAGAGCGAGAGCAAGAGAGAGAGAGAGAGAGAGAGAGAGAGAGAGAAACAGGTATGGTATGGTGGTATAACATCTGTAATCCCAGCACTTGGGAATCTGAGATTGGAAAATCTCAAATTTCAGGCCAGCATGAACTTCAAAGCAAGATCCTGCCTACCCCCCAAAAAGAAAGGGAAGTAGGGGAGAGAAGGGGAGAGGATAAAGATATCAAGTACACAAGTTCTTCTCTCATTACGAAGCAAGTATGTAATGTAGTACAAAGGCTAAGAGATTGGGCACTAGAGCTAAGGAGCCTAGGTTCAAATTTACCCTCTGCTACTGTCTAGTTATGATAGTTGGAGAATCACTTGACTTCTCTAGGTCTTAATTGCCCATCTGTGAAATGGGAAGACTGAGTGAGCTAACACGCATAAGGCACATCAAGCAGTGCCTGGCTCCCACTGAACTATCAATAGCACTTCGTTCTGTAAGACAACACTATCCCCATCATCAATGCTCAATTGTCCATAGGAGCAATGGCAGAAATATTCTCCTTCCATGTTTACACTATGAGGTAACAGAGCAGAATTTCAGTTATGTTAACAAAATGTTCTTTGGAGCTAAATGGGATTCTGAAGACCTGGCTAAGAGACATGGGGCTGTTTCCCAGCTTCCCTGCCTGTGTCAATCCCCAGCGCCCTTGCACACCTTCACCATGATACGAATGGTGAGCAGCACCCAACAGAAGTGAACAGATGTGTCCCTTTTCACTCTACACCCACTTCCGTGTCTACCCTAGTTTCAGAATTCAAAGACACACATTACTCCTTTTCTGTCCTAAATGATTAAAAAGATGTTAATAAAAGAAAATACATAAGTAAATGAGAATTTAAAATGTGCTATCAGATGCAAATGAAACATGCTGGAAGAATTCCCACAGTCTTTAATAACAACCATCCATAACTCAAGTTCCAGACAATCTAATGCCCTCTTCTGACCCCTGGTGGCACCAAGCACACATGTGGTACACATACAAACAAGTAGACAAAACACTCGAACACCTACAATAAAATTAATAAATCTAAAAAAGTTTAAAGAAATATTCCATTATACTTTCATCAAAAATTATTACCTTAATAGAATTTCCAGTGTGTAGAAGCTTCTTTAAAGTTGAGCCTGGAAGTTTAAAACAACTGGTCAGAAATAGAGTATATTAAAAAATATTTAAGGTATGTGAGGGAATATTTAATATCTACATTATTTTATTCTATTTTTATTTATGTGTGTATATATGATGTATGCATGCATGCATACACAGGTATGTGTGTGCACTGTTAGTGTAGTTGACCTCAAGAGGGCACTGAATTCCCTGAAACTAGAATTACAACCAATTGTAAGCTACCCAATGTGAGGGTGCTTGGAACCAAACCCACGTCCTCTGCAAGAGCAGCAAGTGTTCTTAACACAATAGTACTCAAAATATCTGTTTAAAGATCAGCTTTAGAAAGGAAAAAAAAAATGCATGCCTTTTCAAGAACATAAGACTGATTATCAAAGGCAAACAACCTCACAGGAAAAAAGATAACTGCTTCAGTCTGCAGGATTATGCAGTTAAATTTTAGCTAACCAATCAGGTCAACCCACCAGAAAAAATGTATTTTGATGGAGGCCCAGATGCTGGGAATACCGAATTTTGAATAGCGGTTGTTCTGCTGTAAATTCCTTGTGAAGACATAGCACTCTCCTTCTCTAGTGGGATTTGTCCCAAGATTCAGCAGTGTATTAAATTATTGGGCATAATTTTCCCTGTGTACTAGTATTTTGGGTGACTTTATCCCCCAAACTGTGGGACCCTGGTAAGAAAGTTAGTCACACAGTCAAAAACCTTTGTTCTCAAGTCAAATCTCCACTCCATTCCCTGAGATAAACTTAGAAGCCAGCTCCCTGCAATTATCTTTTATTGGTAGGACATTTGGCCACAAGAGGAGTCTTCCAAATAGATCACATTTGGGACCTTCAAAGATAGGCACTAGGAGGAGGGTACGGCCCATCTGAGCTTGTTGACTTATTGTCCTCACAGATAAGGAGACTGGGTGACCCAAATTCACCGCAGCTGATCTGGGAAAGTGAAAACTCAGTTAAACACCCACCCACCCCGGGACTCTAAAAGGTCATTAATGCCTTGCACCTACTCTCACTTTGGTTTATATATACAGGATTTTAGTCTAGGAAATTAACTGCCTGTGACTTAGCCCTGAAAGATAACAGGAAAAGCTACTAATCATTTAAGCAGTTCTGGAGAAAAGTAATTCTTTTCACAAAGGCAGCATGGGGACAAACAATGCCGCTGTTTGGCATGGGTGGATGGAAATTGTCAGACCCCAGATTTTGTACTATATAACCATAAATTCCCATTGTTCTAACCACTAACAGTGATAGACACAATTCTTATATCTGAGAGATTCCCCTTCTCCCCCAGCTAGCTAACACTAGTGAAAATGCATGTCTTCTTCCACAGTTTATGCCGGTCACCAGGGCTACCTTGAGTTCCCAGGCACCAAAACTCCAGCAGGTTGAGTGAGGGTCCTCCTTTCTTTTACATTTTATGAATCACACACCTCTAGTCTAATTAATCACTTTTAGGAATGCAGCACACGAATTCCCCTTTTCTTCCCTTCTTGGAATTTGAAGCTCTCTAACTCAATGTTTTAGTCGTTTAGTGGTGCCTGGGTGCTTTTCTAGCCACACCTCCCTGGAGCCATAAAGAAAGTCTGTGCAGCTCTTATCTGTCTTATGACCCTGAGAAATTCAAGCCTTGTAACCCTGCTATCAGCAGAGAATTACTGATTGAGTGTTTATATAAACTGGAAACTTTGGAGCACAGCAGTACAATAAAGAAAGTGAATCAAAAGCATGGAGTGAGAGATTCATTTGCCCTCAGACATCCTGAGTCCTTCTCTGACTGCTGCTTCCTCTCTGAACCCTGAGAAGGCATTGGGACTGGCTCCCAAAAGGCTCTTGTTAGATAACTTTAAAGATAGTAGTACTTTGAGTATGGGAACCTCTTAAACATTCTTTTTAAAAAGTCCGGATGACTGACATTCCTATTACAGAGAAACTTGCTCACCCATTCCACTGCTGTTCTATTCACAACAGCTAGAAAATGGAACCACTTAGATGTCCATCAACTGAGGAATGGTTAATAAAAATAAGGTACATATGTACAATGTAATATTATTCAGTTTTAAAAAAAATTGAAATGTACCAGTAAATGAGAAGAGCTGGAAAAAAATTAGACTGAGTCACCCATGCCCACAAAGACAAAAATTTCATGAAATGAGAGGTGCTAGAAATACAAGTTGTTGTTATTCTTCTTATTTGTTCACCAGAACTAGATGATAAGACCCTATTACTGAAGATATCAGATGCTTTGGATGCAAGAAATAGAGAAATCAAGCTGGTACTGAGCCAGGAACTTCCTCTTGGTTGGGTAGCTTTCACAGTGCCTCCTACCTAAAAGTGCTGAGATCACAGACACACACACACTGTCAAGCCTACTTTTCTGTGTGCCCTGTGCATATGAACTAGAGTGGCTGCTACCTGTACAACAGTGGGCACATCCTGTCTGACAAGGCAGCATTCTAGTCTATAAGGCTTACAGCTAGTTAAGACTATTGATACCTTTTCTCTTCCAGGAGTCTGAATAGCACCTTCCAGCACTGTGGTCTACAATGATGTATTGTTGGGGACAGGGAGTTTCTGGGGCTTCTCTGACCGACAATTTACAAAGAAGTACTTGACACCTCACACTGGGATTTCTGTTTGGTATACGATGTCTTCTGAGAGCAGCATTATCCAGCTATGCAGGATTGCTCCTTTCTCTTTTCAGAAACTTCCATTTTTAAGATGTTGCTCATATCTCATAGTATAACATCTCTGAAATATATTAATGGAGGGCTGAAGAGAGAGCTCAGTGGCTCAGTCTGGCAGGGAACTTACTATGTAGACCAGGTTGGCCTTGAACTCCAGAGATCCACTTGCCTCTGCTCTGAGTGCTGGGATTAAAAGCATGTACCACAAATAAAAATCTTTTAAAGATATTTCAAAAATATCTTCCAAGCTAAAAGTTCAGATAGATGTTTTTAATGTAATGCTAACATTACAAAGCTCTTTCCTAATTTTATTTTGTTTTTTCTTTAAAAATTTGTTCTCTGTCTCATATCTCAAACTAGTAAAGTGAGCAGTACCACCATATAACATCAGCTGTCGTTTCACAAGAACAGTCAGGGGCACAAAAACGCCCTGGGCTGCTGATTTGAAAAGATCATAGCAAGTGGCAAGTGGAGGAAAAACATAGAATTTTCTGGCATTTCTACATCCACTGCAAGTACAAAGGAACAGTGGTCCACTGAAAGAAGTAAAATTCACCAAAAAAAGAAAAAAATTGTTAAAAATGGATCCAGGACCTAAATGTGAAGCATAACCATAAAATTACTGGAAGAAAATACATCAAGTGTGATATTGCACTTGGGAGACAGAAGCAGGTGGATCTCTGTGAATTCCAGACCAGACTGTCTACTGAGTAGGACTGGGGGGTAGGGGATATATGAGCAAACACGGGAGATCTTTATGATTTTGTATTAATAACAAATTCCCAATCCCATGCCTATCTGAGGGGCTAATGGCAAATGATGGCTGGTTGGGGAGGGAGAGTCAATTCTTTAGGAATGTGGGCCCTGAGAGGCTACCCATTCTTCAGTGTGTTGTATGCTCCTTCACCTATGCCCTTACAGGAAGCAGTAAAAAGATTTAGTAATTTTTTTTTAAAGAGAAAGAGCATATATGAGAGAAAAGTGATTGGGCAAATAAAGGAGGAACTGGAGGGGAAGGAATAAGGAGTAAGCTTTGATCCAAACATATTTTATATACATGTATGAATATTAAAGAAAATATTTTTAAAGATTTCTAGATATGACAAAAAGTAAAACCCATAAAAATGCAAATTGGACTTCTCCAAAAATTAAGAACACTGTTCTTTAAAATAGAGAAAATATTTCCAAGGCATATATCTGATGAGACTTCCATCTAAAATATTAGAATCCCCAAAAACAAAAATTGAGAAAATAAAACAATGCAACTTTTAAATGGGTAGCCTTGAAACACATTTTACCAGAGACACACAGAAATTGCATGAAAAAAAGTTTAAGACCATAAGTCAATGTGATAGCACAACCAAAAACTAAACACTGACCATAACACCTGCTATTAACTGGACCATGACACTACTGAGGACATAAAATGATATAGCCACTCTGCAAAAAAACAGTTTATCAGTTAAGTGTGCTGTACAGGAAACAGGAAAACTTATTTCTGCCTAAAGACCTGTGCACAAATATCTAACAGTAGGTTTACGCATAACAACCAAATATGAGAATCAACTGAACACTATATCAGCAAGAGAATGGAGCAACAGATGATAGCAAAGTTATACAATGGAATACTGTTCTATTCAGAAATGAAAAGGAATGAACTATTAGTACATAGCATACAGATGAATCTCAAAGTAAGTAGTGCATAAAAGATGCTATGCTAGCTAGTTTTGAGTCAACTTGATACAAGCTATTGTCATTTGAGAGAAGGGAACCTCAATAGAGAAAATGCCTCCATAACTTCAGGCTGTAGGCAAGCCTATAGAGGATTTTTCTAACTGGTGGGAAATGACCAGCCCACTGTAGATCTTACCACCCTAGGCTGGTGGGTAATCTGTCCACTTTGAACCTGATAGAAGAGAAAATGGGAAGTAGTCTACAAGATATAGGCACAGGAGACCACTTCCTAAGTAGAACCCCAGTAGTACAGACAATAAGAGAATCAATGAATAAATGGGACCTACTGAAACTGAGAAGCTTCTGTAAAGCAAAGGACACTGTCAGTAAGACAAAAAGGCTACCTTCTGACTGAGAGAAGATCTTCACCAACCCCTCATCAGACAAAGGTCTGATCTCCAAAATATACAAAGAACTCAAGAAACTAGACACTAAAACTCTAATTAACCCAATTAAAAAATGGGGTACTGAACTGAACAGAGAATTCACAACAGATGACCTTCGAATGGCCAAAAGACACTTAAGGTCATGCTCAACCTCCTTAACGATTAGGGGAATGCAAATCAAAACCACTTTGAGATACCATCTTACACCTGTCAGAATAGCTAAACTCAAAAACACCAATGATAGCTTATGCTGGAGAGGATGTGGAGTGAGGGGAACACTCATCCATTGTTGGTGGGAATGCAAACTTGTGCAGCCACTGTAGAAATCAGTGTGGCGGTTTCTCAGGAAACTGGGAGTCAACCTACCTCAGGACCCAGCAACTCCAATCTTGAGAATATACCCAAGAGATACCCTATCATACTACAAAAGTATTTGTTCAACTATGTTCATAGCTGCACTATTTGTAATAGCCAGAACATGGAAACAGCCTAGGTGCCCCTCAATAGAAGAATGGCTAAAAAAGGTGTGGAACATATACACATTTGAGTTTTACTCAGCAGTAAAAAACAATGACATCTTGAATTTTGCATGCAAATGGATGGAAATAGAAAACGCTTTACTGAGTGAGGTAACCCAGACCCAAAACGAGGAATATGGTATGTACTCACTCATAAGTGGATTCTAGCCATAGTTAAAGGTCTTTGAGCCTATAATTCGTGATCCTAGAGAAGCTAAATAAGAAGGTGAACCTGAAGAAAATCATATAGTTATCTTCCTGGATATTAGAAGTAGACAAGATTGCCAGGCAAACTTGGGTGCACAGGGGGTGGGGGGTGGAAGTAAGGGGAGATGGTTAGGGAGAGGGGAGAGAGGGAAGATTGGGGATGGCTTGGGGGAATGGGAGGGGGGAGGGAGGAATGATGGTTATGGGAGCAGGGAAGTATATATCTCAACTAAGGGAGCCATTTTAGGGTTTGCAAGAGACTTGATTCTGGAGGAGTTCCCAGGCCCAAGGAGAGGTCCCCAGATTGTTCCCTGGGCAGCAGAGGAGAGGGTGCCTGAACTGGCCTTGGCCCATAACCATACTGATGAATATTTTGCATGTTACCATAGAACCTTCATCTGGCGATGGATGGAGATAGAGACAGAGACACATATTGGAACACTGGACTTAACTCCCTAGGTCCAAATGAGAAGCAGAAGAAGGGAGAACGTGATCAAGGAAAGCAGAACCAGAGGGAACCTTCATCCGACGATGGATGGAGATAGAGACGGAGACCCACACTGGAGCACTGGACTGAGCCCCCAAGGTCCAAATGAAGAGCAGTAGGAGGGAGAACATGAGAAAGGAAGTCAGGACCGCGAAGGGTGCGTTCACCCACTGATAGAAGGGGACTGATCGAATGAGAGCTCACCAAGGCCTGCTGGACTGGGACTGAACGAGCATGTGATCAAACCGGATTCTCTGAATGTGGCTGACATGGGGGCTGACTGAGAAGCCATTGACAATGGCACTGGGTCTTGTTTCGTCTGCATGTACTGGCTTTTTGGGATCCTGGTCTGTTTGGATGCTCACCTTCCTGGACCTGGAGGGAGGGGGGAGGAACTTGGACTTCCCACAGGGCAGGAAACCCTGACTGCTCTTGGGACTGGAGAGGGAGGAGGAGAGGGAGTGAGGGGAGCGGGAGAGTATTGGGAGGAGGGGAGGAAGTGGAAATTCTTATAAATAAATAAATAAGTAAATTTAAAAAAGAAAGAAAGAAAGAAAGAAAGAAAGAAAGAAAGAAAGAAAGAAAGAAAGAAAGAAAGAAGGCTGAGCAAAACATGAGGACCAAATCACCTAGAATAAACTCCAGTGTGAGTTCCTACCTTGGCTTCCCTCAGTGATTCAGGATATGTAAGCCAAACAAACCCTTTCCTCCCCAAGTTGGTCACAGTATTTCATCACAGCAATAATAACTTTAAGGCAGATCCAAACAAACCAAAAGAACAGTGCTGAGTGACTCCATCTAAATGAGACTCTAGAAAATGCAAAGGCAGACCAGTGGTGGATCTGAAGAAATCCAACTTATCAAAATTTTTCTTTTATGGGTTTTACTTTTGGTGTCATACCTTGGGAATCTTGTGAAACTGTATTAGTGGTTGAGGCTGAGGTAGGTAAGAGGGGAACAGAGGAGCTACTAAGGAGGTTGAGGAAATTTGGGGTGATGCTACAATCATGATAATTTTTATATATTCTTTTTATTCTACTCCCAATAAAACTGCTTTATAAAAATAAATAATAAAAATCAGAACAGGTGGCCTAGAAGTGAGTAGGTAAGAAGAGACTAGCAGGATGGAAGCTTGTGATCAGACAGCTGTCTCTCTATCGGATAACAAAGGGCAGGATGCCGCTTGAGGATGGAGGAGAGGGGCAATGAGCTTATGGGCAACAAGGAGAAGGACTGGGAAAGAACAAGACCATGAAAAAAAGAGAGATGAGACAACATTGTACTGAGATGGCACAGTCCAAGGAGAGGGGTGCTGAACCATTTCTGGAATTAGCATTACATAAAAAAAGGCCATGACCTCATCTCCATGATCCTGAGACAGAAGTGTCTCCAAGAAAAGTAAGGGTTCAGATGACCAAGGAGGTGAAAGAAAGGCCAAGCTGTGGGGCTGTTGTTTAACCAAGAGAACTGGTTCCATGCTCACAGGAGCATGTCTTACAGCCATTCCCTCATGAACTTAGGTAAGTAGGGTCCCCTGATTAGCTCATCCTGGTGATGACAATGCTATGTGAACAGCCAAGAATGCTGCACACAGTTACTTCTCAATCTCACAAGTCCTCAGGGTACCTCTTTAGGTGATATTTTGCATTTTTAAATTTTTATCCTATTTTAAATATGTAATTGCAAAGCTTCAAGAACTGCTAGGGCAAACCCTCTCAGATATAAGGGATTTTTTTTTGCTTATTTGAAAGATTTAAAGATTAAGAAGCTCTCTCAGAATAAAGATTCAGTCACTAAGTTCCATGGTTGTATTTAGTATACATGCTTTACATTCTTTAAATTTAAATTTGTAATACAAAACTCAAATTCAATTTCTGTAAGAGCTTATTACCTATTTTCATAGAAATAATCTTAAATTAAAATCAGAACTCTGGATTTTGAACTATCTACTGATGATGCTACCTCTTTTCAGGCCAGGAAGCCCTGCTCACCCTTCAAGGCTCAGGTGGAAGTGACTTCTCTTGAAGGGTCCCCTCAACTTCTCCTGGGTAGACACGTCTACCTTTTTTCTCCCTTGCACTATATTCCCCGCACAGCCACAATTACACTGTAATTACTTTTCTCATCTATCTATCCACAGGGCAAGAGGCCCATCCAAAGCAGGAATGGTGACATGTTCTTTGCTTCTGCCCCCAAAAGTATGTCTCTCCCTCAAGAAATAGTGAAAGAAATTATCAAATAAAGAAGATTCCATTCCAAGGGTCATGGTTTCCTCCAGTGTAGCCAATGGGTAAAGAAGAAAAAAAATGTATCAAGTGACAGAGGCTTTAGGTAGGATCAAAGCAGGAATTCTTTAAAAAGCACATGCAGAATTCACAGTGGGTTCCCTGGAATGCTGCAGTTTGGCTGGGCATTTTAAATTGCAACTGTGCTGTCAGATGTAAAGAGCTGGGCAGAAAGGACGACAATGTTACTTACTTTATTTCAAGTTCCCTCTGTGTAGTGAGGAGTTGCGGGCAGGCCTGCTTTTTATCCTGCCCGGCTCCCGCATAGCTAGCTTAGCCCCAGAAATAATAACATACAAATTGTATTTATTTAAGCATTGTCTGGCCCATTATCTCTAGAGAGTTAGTTACTGACTAACTCTCATATCTTGATATTAACCCATTTTTATTAATCTGTATCACATCACGAGGTGTGGCTTACCGAGAAAGATTTAGCATGTTTGACCTGGTGGCTGGCTCCATGGCATCTGTCTCATTGTCCTCTTTTTAGCATTTTGTTTTGTTTATTTTGCCTACCTAATTTTCTGTCCTATCAGAGGGCCAAGGCAGTCTCTTTATTGACCAATGAAAATAACACAATAGACAGATAGTTGGGCGCCAAATGTAACATGACGGGGCCGGCTTGTTGGGGTATCCTTCCCGCCCGGTACCCCATGCCGGCATGCCCCAAAGAGAAAATCATGCACAAGACTCCATAAGATTATAAGCTGATTGGCCCATTAGGTCAGGCTTTTTGTTAACTCTTATAACTTATATTAACCCATTATTCTTATCTATGTTAGCCATAATGGCTCCATACCTTTCTCAGCTGGGCACGTTACATGCTGCCTCTTTGGTGGTCTGCACAGGAGTGGCAGAGGAACCTCTCTGTTTCCCAGAATTTTGTTCTCATTGCATCACCTCTACTTCCTGTCTGGTTTTCCCGCCTATACTGCCTGCCTGGCCAATCAGCGTTTTATTAAAATATGATTTACAGAATACAGACAATTCTCCCGCATCACCTCTGGCTGCCACATCTTAAAGCATTCAAACACAGAAATATTGTATCAATAATGCAGGCTTAAAGAATAATTTTTTGGTAAGGAATAATGGACAATTATTTAAGAAAAATACTCTAGATCAATGCTTCTCAACTTGATGTGCACAGGAACCCTTTTGTGTCTCTTGTTAGCAGACCACCATGCTCCACAGTGGGTCAGACTGAGGCCTGAAATTGTGCATCTTTAGCATGTTCCTGGGGAGCCCGTGGACTACGCCTCAAAGGGCACATTTAAAATAACATTTAGTTTTTTTAATTAATTAATTGAAATTTTAATAAACATATACAATCTCTTTGATCATCTCCATTTCCCACTACCTGCTGGACCCCTCCCACTATAGCACCTCCCAAGTTCATAGCCTCTGCTTTCTTTTAAACCCCTGCTTCATCCACTCTACAGTGTTAACAGGCTTGATCTTGTGCAGGTCTTGTGCAGGCAGCTGCAGTCACTGTGAGTTCATGACTACAACAGCCCTCCTCCACCTCTGACTCTTCCTTCCACCCCCCCCACAAGCTATTTCCTGGGCCTTCCGTGGGAGAGCTATGGTATAAATGATGCATTTAGGGCTGAGCACTCCAACCACTTATTCTCTGTACTCGATCAGTGGTGGTGGTGAGAGAGATTTTCCTACAAGGTCCAAGTTGGACTTGATTTAAATTATCATACCTTTAATTCTTCCTATATGCTACTTTGATAGCATTAGTTATATGAAGCATTGTTGGGACCTCAACTGGTAGAAATTCGTATCACTAATACATTGTTGGCTTTCATCTTACCTATACTCTGGTAATGCCATCGAAAGAAAATTCGTTCAGGTAGAAACTGCAGTATTTTCTACAAAATAAAAAGTTTTTAAAAATGAAATAAATTTTGTGATAGACCCATATTACTCACCTCCCCCTTAACACACAAATAAATATAATACAAATATAAATGTAATATGTATGTATGAATCTCATAAAGTTAATGCCTACAAGTAGGTCTTTTTTTTTTTTTTTTTTGGTTTTTTGAGACAGTTTCTCTAAAGATTTGGAGCCTGTCCTGGAACTAGCTCTTGTAGAACAGGCTGGCCTCGAATTCACAGAGATTCTCTTGTCTCTGCCTCCTGAGTTCTGGGATTAGAGACATGTGCCACCACTGCCTGGCCAGTTTTAGGATTGTACTTATGAAAGCATCCATCAGTAGACAACAAGTAAATTTCAGAAGAACAAGAGGACTGGGCTAATAAAATAGTCCTCATTACCAAAAACTGGCTGTTGAGCGAGGGAGAGTCAGCTCTTCAAGGACATGGTTCATGGAGACTACTTATACTCCAACGAGTGGTCCTATGTCCATGCTCATACAAGAAACACTAAGTGATTCCATGGGTTTAAAAACTGAGCACGCAAAGTTGAGAGGTGAAAGGGAGGAGTTGGAGGGGAATTTGAAAAGGGAATGGATTTAATCAAAATATATTATGTTCATTTATGAAATTCCCAAACAACTTTAAAGATTTTATTATTCTTGGAAAAAAAAAGTCCAAATCAATGAGAATGACCTTCCTTAAACCCCCACTCTAGAATACATTGTGGTAAACTATACTTAAATTATAAGATTCTTTTTATTTTTAATATAACTACTTAAACTATTTGGAGAACAACCATGGGGTTACACAGTGGGAAACAGAGACTAGAGTGAGTTGTCAGGCTGGCAGCAACCTTTGCCCACTAAGCCAATTCACTGTCCCAGCAACTACTTTTCTTTTAATATAGAAAACTGCAAATAGCCAAAATATATCTATTGGCATTGGTAATACATTATTATTGTGGGTTGAAATTCCTATTCTTGCACCCCACAGATGCATGAGTCTATAATCCCAGCATTCTTACAAGGATATGGGAGGCAAGCAGAATCTCCAGAAGTTAGCTTGCTGTAAGCAGTTGTGAACAACAGGAGAGCCTGGCTCAAACTAGGCAGAAAGCAAGAACCAAGAACTTTCCTTTGACCTCCAGGTGCACACTGTGGCATGTGCATACCTGTAGTCACACATATAAGCATGCAAAAATGAACACTTAAACACACACACATAAACATCATACACAGACACTACAATGCTTTTAATGTAACTGGCCCCCATAAACTCAAAGAGAGTGGTACTATTAGGAGGTATAGCTTTGTTGGAGTAAGTATGGCCTTGTTGGAGGAAGTGTGAGACTGTGGGGGTGGGCTTTGTGGTCTCATATATGCTCAAGCCATGCCCAGTGTCGCAGACCACATCTTGTTGCCTGTGAGTCAAGATGTAAGAACTCTCAGCTCTTTCTCTAGCACTATATCTGACTGTATGCTGCCTTGTTTTCCGAAATGACGATAACAGACTAAACCTCTGAACTAGTGAGTGATTCCATTTAAAGGTTTTCCTTTATAAGAGTTGCTGTGGTAATGGTGTCTCTTCACAGTAATAGAAACCCTAACTAATACAGACATATACATATACATAGATAATATTTTTTTAGACAGTATCTCTATGTAGCCCTGGCTGTCCCAGAGCTCACTACATATATCAGGCTGACCTGGAACTCACAGCGATCTACCTGCCTCTGCCTCCTGAGTGCTAGGATTGAAGGTGTAGGTCACCATGCACAGCTTTAAAAATAAAATACATTTAAAAGGGGAATCAGAAGATGTGGAAGTCAGTTATTACCACTGACAGTCTCACAGTTGCTATGCAAGTTATCTCCCACTGAGCCACATCTCATCCCTAAAAAGTCAGTTCTCTATAAGCCAGTTTCTTAAACTATGAGGTGCAATTCCAAATAGCATCACCTAACAGTATAGGAGTTATAAAATGTTGGCAAAAGTACAGGCTTCTGAACAACCAAAAACCAAAAATTAATCCAAAATCAAACATGTAGTGAATCTAAGGTATTGTTAGCAGGGCTTGACCATGATGCACTGCACAACTTTACTGCAGACTTGGTTCAAAACACACAACACACACACTCTGTACTTTGTATGCAATGTTAGCAAATGCTACCTGAAAAAACCACAGCTCAGATCTGAGACTAATGTATGTTTATGAATTGTGGTGTTTTTACAAAGTACACAAAGTTTTTTGCTCATATGGAAACATAATGGTTTAATTATGGGCAACAAAGATTTTCACTATTTTCTTACAAACATTCCTCAGAACATAAGAATTAAATTTGTGTATCTTTACAAAATCTTTGGTTTGTATTGCAATGCTGAGGTTGATTCTTTAAACTATTGGTTAAGATCAAAATCATTATATGAATTTTGGTGCAAGACTGGAACAGAATTCCTAGCAATTTCTGAAATGGTCTTACTGTATTTCTGCTACTTTACAGTATGCACTTATGCACTTATTGACAGTCATAAAATAAAAACAGTGATCAACTGTGAAAAACTGAAGACTCTATATCTTACTTCAAATATTTTGCTAAAATCTAATTCTTAAGGTAAAAATAAGCATATCTGTCTTATTATTATACAAACATGATTCCATCTCTAATAAATGGTAAAACTACATGTATATCAAATGATTATTTTAAAATAAGTTTCTTTGTGATCTATTATCACAAAACGTTTCATTGGGATACCCATTTTATACCTATATACCCAAGGTAGAGTACAAATTTCTCTGACAAAAGGGGATCATGAGTAGAAAAAGTTTAGGAAGTCCTGCTTTATAGGAGGACAACAAAAAACTCACATGAACCTTGTCCTACCAAAAGGACATAATCGTTAATGCCCCTGTACCCACACATCCCCATGCCTGCCACACCCTGGAATACAATACATGGGAGCCTACAGAGAGAAATAACCACAGCCAGCTGGAAAGCATCATCTGCACCAGCAACTCTGGAACGGGACTAAAATGAAGGATGCCATGTCTAGGCTGCTGCCACACCAACAACTCAAGAGCCACCTACACCCACAGGAGGGTCAAAGTCAGTCAGTGTCTTTGATAATAAATTAACAGTAGTCTTTGCAAGATAAGGTCTTTGGAAAATATGTTACAATGTGGTTATTAGAAACAATTGGCAGAAGAGGGGCACCAGGGAAGGAATGGGAAGGAAACAGGATGAGCAGGGGAGCCACTGCCAGCTGAGAGGGAGCTCTAAAGCCAAGTCCCAAACAAATAGAAGTGAGACTCTATGTTCCAGGCTCATGGAGAGAAAAGTATGACCAGGGTTGGAAAGCTGAAGGCACTAACAACCGAGGCTAACAGTTGATGCCACTCTTGTAGTAGGTGACAAATTCTTGAAGAAGAATCTGAGCAATACATCTTTTTTATGCGCATAGTAATATTTAAATTCTTAACTAGTTGTTCTCATCAGATGAAAAGGCTGGAACACTGAAGAAGTGCATCCCACTTCAGGAGCCCAGATGTCCCCCAAGCTTTGTTTCCATCTTCAGCTGGAAGTGGCTTCATATGAAGTCTGTCGCTCTGAGGTCTTCCTGTGCTTTGCTGCCTGCTTCCTGACAGTTCATTTTGCCTGAGCAGATGGCACACCTTCTTCTGCATTAACCTTTAAAGGAAGCTCCCAGCTACATAGCAGGATCACCTTTGGATACCATTATTCAAGAAGATGCTAAGTGAATTGAAGATTCAGGGTGGATCTTGTCTTGATCTAGATTAATGTCTGATATTCCCTTTGCTCTCCAGACTTTTAACTTTTGACAGAAACCAAACTGGCGCTGAGTCACATCTTTCAGTTTTCAAAACACAGATTTATATTTCTCACTCAGTTTTCTTTTATTAACATATAACAAAGAAAAGCACCTTCTAATATAAGAAAACAGGCTGGGCGGTAGTGGCACACGCCTTTAATCTAAGCACTTAGGAGGCAGAAGCAAGCAGATCTCTAAGTAGGAGGCTAGCCTGATCTAATGCACAAGTTCCAGAATGGCCAGGGCTACACAAAGACATCCTGTCTTGAAGATATTTATGTATGTGTGCGTGTATTTATGTATGCATGTATATGAATGTGTATACATATATGTATATATTATGAGAAAACAGAAAATATATAAATATATCAAGTAGATGGGCATAAAGATGTCTGCATACTGTCCAAGACTGCCACAAAAAATCATCTCCAATACACTTAAGGTCAAGACAATCACTGTTATTTCTCAAAATTATTCAGATTTATAAAATCAGTCAACTTTAAAGATATTAAGAAATAAACTCTAAGGTTTAGATATGACACATAATGTCTAACGCCTGAGGTAATAATGTTCCTAAAAGCACCTGTGAGATGCATTAATGGACACATGCAATTCCAACCAAGCCCTACAGCCTGAGTTCAATTCCAGGACTTACGTGATGGAAGAAGAGTATTGAGTTCCACAAGTTGTCCTCTGTCCATGGTACATGTACTCACACAAACACTTGCACACACACACATAAACAACATAATTTTTTAAAAACAATATAGTCCCAAATGACAGAACTTAATACAATTCAGAGACTGAAACAATCCCTTACTGTCACTTCTTTCTGTAATAATATTGTGATGGCTGGTTTTTATGGATTAAATCCTATGTGGGTCAATAAATAGAAAGCAAAACACCACTACCTAGTCTAAATGCTAAGCCTGTGCCTCAGATGCCCCAGATGAAGCCTACTTTTGGTGAGGCAAATGCAATCTGGCATTTCTTGTACTGCAGCTGATACTCTAAGCTACACTGCTGTGAATGCCACATAAGCTATTGACATCTTGTTTGTAGTTTCACTGGAGAATAAAATAAAAAAATATTTCAAAAAAGCCACACAGTGTGAATAAATATTACTTTTTCTGGAAAACACATAACTCTGTTTAATGCTCAGTGCTCAGCTGCATCTATATGGTAATCCATTACAGCACACTCAAAATCGAAATTAGGTATTACTACCGATCAGCACATCAGGGAATCTGTCGTTCTTTTAACTGATTATCCACAGCTACTTTTTCTTTAGAACCCACTGCATGACCAGGAATAATATGAAACGTAAGTTGGAGTTCATACAAGATGCCACAGTGAACTTTAAAACTCCAGTCTTCATTTAGTTTAGATGGGAAACTTTTTTCCCAAATTATTACCAGATGGTTGCAGTATATTCAAGTTGATTCACACTTGATTGCAAGTCTACATGGAAATCAGGGCAGTAAAGAATGAGGAAGATATTATATATTAATGCATACCAGTTAATCTACCTGAAACAACCAACTAAACCTGTTCAATGTGAGATTGGAGAGTCTGGAAGCAACCCTTTCTCAGGCCAGCTGCAGGGCATGATGTGTGCATACAAAAGATGCTGCCTTGGCAGAAAACAGACGACTTCCTTTAAAAGAACAGACATCTCAGCTTCATGACCTTGGGAGTAACAATGTGCAGAAAACTTAGAATGAGAATTGGCAGTCTTTTCACAAGAGCATTCTGCAGGCGCCTGGACTACCCACCCAGCCTGGCTTCAGAAGGACCCATGCCCATAGAGCCCACAAGCACACCACACATGCTTCTATGTCAACCTAAAGACAGACAACTTTTTTGCTACTGTTTGGTGGATTCTCACCAGTTACTAAAAATAACTCAACTCGTATATAGACAGACTATTTTCACTGGTCATTAATACTCGTTTAGAACCCTTAAATTCAACAGAGCTAACATGAACAAATAATCTTAAAAATAAGATGAATATGCTGGCTTGCCTTGCCGAGACTGGATACTAGGGAAGGTGCTTGTTCTTATGGCAGCTTGCTGTGCTGTGCTTTGCTCATGCCCACGGGAGGCCTGCCCCTTTCTGAGCAAATACAGAGGAGGGGTGGTCTGGAGAGGGCAGAGGGAAGAGAGTGGGAGGAGAGAAGGAGGGAGAGGCTGTGGCTGGGCTATTAAATAAATGACTGAATGAACAAACGAACAAACTAATTAAGTAACCCCAGCCCAAAACATAAAATAAAATATGTTTTAGTTTTAAAAAAAATGCTGGTTTTCTTATACCAGAAATCCCTTCTACTACTTAATCTGTCAGTATGTTGTCATGGAGTAAGGAAAACTAGCTCCATATTGTCATATCCATATTGGTCACTGTAAACACCAAACTCAAATTTCACTTCCTGGAACAAGACCACTTCAAAAAGATCCTCTACCAGCATTTTTCTCAGGTAGATAGGTGTAAGGCCCACTCTGCCATTATACCTGGGATTCCCTGGGAGAAAGGACCCACACTTCAGTGATACACTTACTATTCCCAACATCAGGGCCAGTGGCTAGCACACAATATTTCCTAATAATCATTGTCATGAACAAATAGATAAGTGAAAAATTACAAAAGGAAATCAAAGGAATTCTATTTTGAGTATACGCAGACAAACATACGCACGCATGCACAAAGGAGGGAACACTACCCTAACGTGGTAGGTATAGCAATCTGAATGTAGTTGTCCCCCAAAATTTCATAGGGATTGAGACTATTAGGAGGTGTAGCTTTGCTGGAGTGGGTATGGCCTTGTTGGAGAAAGTGTATAATTGTGTGGGTGGACTTTAAGGTTTCCTATGCTCAGGATATCATCCAATGTCTCAGTCGACTTTCTGTTGCCTGCAAGATGTTAGACTCTCAGCTATCTCTTCAGTACCACATCTGTCAGCATGGCACCATGCTCCCCTTCATGATGATAATGGACTGAACCTCTAAAACTGTAAGTGAGCCACCCCAATTACATATTTTCTTCATAAGAGTAGCTGTGGTCATGGTATCTCGTCATAGCAATAAAAAACCTAACTAAGACAACAGAGTAACACTAAGTGGCATTTAATAAAGATAACTGAAAATGGAAATGTATCTCCAAACATTTTAAATCTTATTACATGATTAGGTCATTGCTTAAGACACAATATTTTTCTTAGCTCAGGGAAAAACACGAGTTAAATTTCAATAAGACATCTAAAATAAATATGGAAAATAATTTTTTAAAGGAAAACATATCAGTGAAGACCTATAAAGGCAAAGGTATCATATAAGAAAGATTATCGTTTACTTAAATTTACTTAAAGCAGCTATGGAAAGTTTGAAAGAAAATAACCCCCAAAAGTATTAGGAGGTATGGCCTTGTTGGAAGAAATGTGTCACTGTAGGGTCAGGCTTTGAGGTCTCTTTTCCTAAGCTCCCCTCAGTGTGACAGTCAGTTGACTTCCCATTGCCTGTAAGATATAGCACTCTCAGCCTCAGCATCACATCTGCCTGCACGCTGCCATGCTCCCCTTCATGGTCATAATGGACTGGACCTCTGAAACTGGAAGCCGCCACCATCAGTGAAATGCTTTCTTTAGAAGAGTTGCTGTGGTCATGGTCTCTTCACAGCAGGAGTAAACCCTAACTCAGACAGGGGTAAAAAGGCATGCAGGGTGACTTCATCCCAAGAAAGTAAATGTAGCTGGAACAATGGTTCCAAAAAGGAGACAATCCTACAGAAAAATGGAAATGCCTCCTCAAAAACAAACAAACAAATAAATAAATGGATAATTTGGTTTTAGCATTTCTGATTCACTTTCTCAAAGACTCAAGTGAATATTGAAGAGATGATGAAAACTTAGGAAAATTAATGTATAAAGTAAAAAATAGATATATAATTAAATAATCTTCTGAAATTAGAAAACATTAACTACATGAAGATGGATAGCATGAATCCAGACTACTACAGATTATCCATGTGCCTCAACATTGTACATCACAAAATTCCCCAGAACCACATAAAAGAACAAAGGAAAATGCCTGACAAAACTAAAAGCACTAGGGAAAACCAAACCGAAAATGTAGTTTATTCATCAAGCAATAATCAGGCTGACCTTGTCTTCTCATCAGCAATAAGTTCCAAAGGACAGTGTGATGAACTGATTACGAGTCACTGAGTAGGCATTAGAATCCAGACAGAATGTGAGGACAACAGAAATCCAAAGCAGACCAAGAACCTGCACAACAGTGCAGTTCCTGGTAAATGTATCTGCAGCAAATTACAGCTACCTTGAGACATACACATCAAAGAAGAGGGGTGCAATGATCTGAAAATTATGTAGTCACCTATACATGCTTATACATACCTGAAGTTCAAGGAAAGGTATTCCTGAGCTACAAGTACATCAGCCACATTATCTTCCCTTCCGCAACAAAGTACATAATTCACATTCTAGCAACAAATATTAATCAAAGTAATTCACTAATAAGAATGTAGAAATAAAAATCCTATAGCAGTGGGATGTATTTACATAACTGGTATGTAATATGCTAATAAAAATAGATTTTTCAAATCACTTAACACAAGAGAAAAAGCATCTAAAAATACTATAATAAAATAACATGGATATAAATTGTTTAAAATGCTGAGAAATGAGAAATACAAAATACATAGAGGGTTAAAAAAACAAAGTTACTATTAAACACCTTTTCTAGGTCTAGAAAAAAAGAAGGATATTGTTTTATTAATTTAAAGATAAGTACCAGAATGAAAGAAAATATAAATTATACTTTTCAAATTGCAAAGCATATTCCACAAACCAAAAAACAGTAACTCTTCCTAAAGCAAAGATAAAGGCAAAAAATGTTGATTATTTCACAAAAAGTTTAAGTATAAGCAGGTTAAATTCCCCTAGGAAAGACCAACTTCATCAGAAATGGCTTTTAAACACACAAAACTTGATAATAAAACACAAACTACTCATGAGGCATGTATGTATGCACATGTACTCACAAGAAAGCAATGAATTCAATAAATGGATCACTCACAGGGTACAAGTTTAAATTGTCTGTTTAATTAATTAATTTTCTTGTTAAGTGCCCATTCTGCGCCAGGCACCATGCGAGAGACCAAAGATAAACAAAAGACACCATCCCTGCCTTGACAGCTATAATCTAAGGGGGAAAGGCAGAAATACCTTTGAACAGGATCTTGAAGAAATCAAAGAGGTGAGACTACAAGAGAAGGCTATTTCAGGAGAACTAAACAGTGTCTACCCTACCCCCAGAAAGCTTTTCTGCTGGCCTCAGGACTTCTAAGAGGTTTCCAATGGAGACGAAAATAAGACAGGTGACAGGAATGAGGAGGCAGAGGTCTGATGAAGAGGCCCTTGAAAGGGCAGTGGGAGTGCAATCACAGTCCTGAAGGCAATGGAAACCAGAACTGCATTACATGAGAGCACTGGAGAGGGCGCGCAGAGGGAGAGGGAACAGAAGATTGCCCCTACAGACCAGACAGTAACATACTCCAGCAGACAGCAAGAGGCTCTGCAAGGAGGCCACGGTAGCAATCAGTACAAGCTATGCAAAACCACAAAACCATTCCCATTAGGTACTAATATATAAATTTAAAAACCTTTCATTACGTATTATCATGCAACACTGAAAACCTTGGAAGCAGAGATATGATACATTTCATAAGTTCATCTTTTCACTTGCACATTATATTGAGATCTAACCCTAAGGGGAAAAAACCTTGCACTGGACATTTCACAAGTCTTTCACCTAGTGGCATGAATTGTGTCCTATGAGGTGGGCTTTGCCCTGAAGAAATACCAGCTCTCAGAAGAATCTTATGTGCACACATGCACCTCACCTTAGAAGTGCCAGCCAGGGCCACAGCTGCCATGCTAGTCTCCACTTCATCAGGCTTTTGGGTTTTTACTAAAAGCTGTCACGTCTTTCACTCTCTCCTATTTTTGTACTAGAATAACTAATTAGCTATCCTTTCCATGCCAATTTTTTATTTTTAAAAAATCACTTTGAAAGAGTCTGCATAAGCAGTGAGAGAGAAATAACCAAGTTCACATGAAATGCTGTAACTTGGTTCTCACCACCCCAGAAACTTACATTTTAAATGTTTCCCTCTATGACTCTAGAGTACCAAAGACCTGCAGACTAGCTTGGATTAGCCATGCTGTCAAGATCATTCAGTGAATGCCCCAGGTCTGCACGATCAACTATCTGGAAGGAAGGCTTCAAGTCAGCCCTTTTCCTTCCTATCCAGTGTCACATGCACACCAAACACTAGGTGTCACTCTCTAATTTACAATACAGCAAGCATCCGTACAACTCTCCAAGTGAATGTAAGAAACCAATTCATGCAAACAATGTCTCAGCATTAGTGTGAAATCAACATAAAGAGAGAAGATGTGCTCTGTTCTAACATAACACAACATGCTCACTTGTTATTGTGAATACCCTGTCATTAAGTGTTGATGTGTTTTCTTTCATTACCTTCTAAGGATTCATGTGCATTTCCTAACTGTCATCTACATGATCTTCTTTGAGGGTGTCAGTTACCACAGGTCAGCTGCTACCACGCTGGAATGGGTAGGGTACCTGTGCTACAGCAGCTAATTAATCACAAGAATGTAATTTCAAACTTCCACAAACACCTTGCTCCAGGTTTCCTTCCTCCAAGGTAACTCAGTAACTCAATATACTGTTGGGCCAATCCCAAGTTTCTCACCTCTAGGTCACAATTCATAAGAGAGACTGTAGCCTGCAATGTGGAGGTTACTTTATCCACTGGAACAGACACCTTCATTTCAGACTTTGGTGCTCTAATTCAAATTATTAATACACTACAATATAATAAGCAAATTATATCCAGAATAAACTAAACATTTATACTCTTTCTACCATCTAGTCTGTTGAGTTCACAAACAAAAGCAGACATCAGAATAACAATGTTACAAAAAAGCAAGGGAAAAGACTTTGGTCCTTTGTCTTAATATGTCCCCAGTATCCAGTAAATGCAAGCACCAAGGAGAGATTACAGAAATAAAATCAACATTCAAACTACTGAGAGGAATTCAAATCCACCCAATGTCACAGGAATGAAGGACGGCCTTTGGTTTCACCTTACTTGCAGAGCTCCTGGCACCATGCTGGGACAAGTCCTCTAACTGCTACCAGGAAAGTCTATATACGTCTTTTCCCCTACTTTGAAGAACCATGAGAGGTTAAACCCAATATCTCTACAAGCTCACCTGGAAATCTGCTAAAGTAGGATATAAAACCCACCGCAGCTCAAGGCTCACCAGTGACCCCTGAGCATAGCGTGTGGCAAGACTTTGCAGATGCAGACCCTGAAGCCTACCTAGCATTCCCAAATAGATGAAGAGGAAAGAGAATGCACTCATGGAGGCCTGGAGTGAGTGAATCCCAAACATCTACTTGTCACCCTGAGTACTGCTTCCCAGACCAGACTCCCCTTCCACCAAAGGAGGAACAGAGAAGAGACACAGTATCCCATCCTGGAATGACAAGAGTTTGCATCCTTAAGGTTGGGGTAAGGGTAGGAGTGAAAAGGGTTGGAAGGTGTCGTGGAGTGAGTGATAAAGTACTGAGTAATCTGATTTGCCATTGTAGTAATGTCATTTTCATCCCAAAGCAAGCATGAAAACAAAAGAATAAAATTTGCATGGCTTTTCAATTTCATGTTGACAGAATGCTGCTCTGAAGTCACGTTTCCCTGCTCCATGGAAGTCAAGCCATAGCCATGACATTTGGGGATGAACAAGAAGCCCAGGAAATCTACTACAGTAAAACCCCTACCACACAAGGACAGACCTACAGTAAGGTGAAAATCTAACCCATGTTTAACAAAGAGGAATGACTTTTCAGGTGAGGTAGCTGGGAGACTCCACAGCTTCTCTACTACACATGATATACAGACACATATGCAGAAAGACACTCATACACACAAATAAAATATTTTAAATAGATGATATACATAAATAAAACAGATAAAATTTAATAAAACTATTTTAAAATTTAAAACAAAATGGAAGAATAAGACTAACTCCCATCCTAAAAGAGGACTTTTCCATGAACTTGTTTGGACACTTCAAACAAAGATACAGTTGCAGTTCTGCAGGTTAACACCCTTGGAAGAGACCGCAAGGCTCATCTCATCCTACCCAACTCTTTACAGAAACCAAAGCAAAGAAAGGTTTAAGCGCTCTATCAAGGTCGTTAGCTTATTGCTGCCAAGATGATCCAGACCAAGACATCTCTGATCCCTGTCTCCTTTTTCTAGCAAGTTCTAGGTGGGAGAAAGAATGCTATTAATGCAAAATACCAATGGAGAGAGGTTGAGAATTTAAGAGACTTTAATCCAACAATAAATATTAACAAGTGCAAATCATTGTGGGGGACACAAAGAACTGCAGGTAATGGCTGCTGGGGCTGGGGAACTTTATGGCCTCATTAAGAGGCTGTGGCTATGCCACATTAAGGGAAAACAAACAAATGGTCACACACTGTGGCTTACTACACAAGTTCACTAGAGGAATGAGCACTCCAGACTCCTCACCCCAGCAACACTCGCCAGAAGAATTCAATGAGTTTGAACAGGGCCAGAAAGAGTGGACCAGAAAAAAAGGGGGGTGGGGGGCTGAAGTTCCTGGAAAGAACCACACATCATCTAAAAGGCAGAAGAGAAACAGCAAAAAGAAGTGCATGGCAAAGTAGCCTGGAGCTGAGGGAGCCCGTCCCCAGAGAGGGACAATGGCAGATGTAGATGGAGGAAAGCTTCACTCTTACCCAGGGGATGAAGGACTCTGAAGGGCAGACCAGCTTGGTCTCATTTTACAGACTATAAAGAGCCCATTTCGATGTCCAGAAGGATAATAATTTTGGTAAAATTTAGAATAAGGATTCTGAAAATCAAGTGTTGAATTTAAACATAATTTCAAACTTCGTGATGTGTGTAGGTATGGCTGTGTGGATGTGTGCATGGAGGCAGCGGGGGATAGAATATAGTGCCAGAACACGTACAGGCTTTGTAAACTAAACCACTTCTCTGTGTGTTTTAATCAAGTATGGGAAAGTGAAGAAATTCCTTACTATGAAATTTTAGAACTTTTCTTATTTCTTTATAAATTCATACTACTTCTAAACCATCCTATTTCTCTGCTGAAAAGGGATGGAATTCAAGGTGGCAGTCTGCTTTATATTAATGGTCTATGGCCTCAATGAAGCGAAGAACTGGCCCTCTTTGGGTTAGCTAATTCTTGTAGAAAGGTCCTAAGACCAAACAATCCCAAATCCTTTCTTGTGCTTTCACACTCTGAGACTTGAGCCTTCTCCCAGAATCACTCTGTGGCCAGATATGAACAACCAGCCTAGAGTCAGCTCAAATGACTCAAACTCCATAACCCTAAGTTCTGTTAGGTATGCTCGCCTTGCCTTGACCATTCTTACGAACATAACAGAAGCTCCTGTCTCAGCCCTCTCTGTGCCCACTGATTTCATGTCTATGCAACCTTCTGTGACTCTGTGTGACATGCTTCCTGCTTTAAGGGAAGAGCGAATATAATTAAAACCTTTCTTCATTATAGTCATTTTCATATCAGGAGGCCTGATCTCACCTGACTTAGACAAATCCTAGGTATCATTGAAAATAGCCTCTTGGGGACTGCATCTAGATGGTTCTCAAGAGGAGACAATATGAACTTGAGGCCCAGTCATCAGGTTCCTCACCATGTTAAGCATCCTTCCCTTCCCCTCTGCAGGTAACTTCCTCAAGGGTTACCACCAAATGATAACTGAAAAAAGGCGGCCAGAATCCTCTTAACTCAGAAGGTCATTACTGGAGTTCTGATATAAGTTCATTCTTCCCAATTAACTCTTCAGCTTACCATGAATGTTAGCACGGGCTTCAAAGGCCCCATCTGTCTTGCTTATTGCTATTGCCAATAGTTAGACCTGAGCCCGGCATGAAGTATGTACACTGTCCATCTGTCTGATGAATGAATGAATGCTTAAGAATGGGCATGGGGGGGGCTGGAGAGATGGCTCAGAGGTTAAGAGCACTTATTGCTCTTCCAGAAGTCCTGAGTTCAATTCCCAGCAACCACATGGTGACTCACAACCATCTGTAATGAAATCTGGTGCCCTCTTCTGGCCTGCAGGCACACATGCAGACAGAACACAGTAAACAAAATAAATAAATAAATAAATAAATAAATCTTAAAAAAAAAAAAAAGAATGGGCATGAGGGACTGGAGAGATGGCACAGCAATTAAGAGCTGTTCTTCCAGAAGTCCTGAGTTCAATTCTCAGCAACCAAATGGTGACTCACAACCATCTGCAATGAAATCTGGTGCTGGCAGAACATTGTATAATAAACAAACAAACAAATAAATAAATCTTTTAAAAAATGGGCATGAGTTGACAGAAATATTCTGCAGAATGCAGCTTGAAGACAGACAGCATCCATGTTTTCCAATGCTAGGACTGATTTCCAATAGGTGGAGAGATGGCTCAGCAGTTAAGAATACATACTGCTCTTGCAGAAGACCTGAGTTCAGTTCCTCTGGTAAAAATTCCAGATCTGATGGGTTCTCCCAGCATCTGCAGGTACTACACTCACATGCACAAACCCACACAGACATGCACACACATATATACACATAATTAAAAATAAAATCTTTAAAAATTGGAAATGTAACTCAAAGGTCAAAGCCCTACATGTGACCACCAACAGCAACACACACACACACAAAAAAAAATCAACCTAGAAAGACAATCTATTTCAGAAGGAAAGGATTAAACAGAATGTCCCTTGTGAAACAGGTTCCAATCAATGTAAGATGGCAATTAAATTCGTGTTTTAAGGTACTACATCTCCATTAGAAATGACCAACCATGACAGACAAACAGATATCACAAACAAAAAAGAATGAAAATTTAGTCATACACAGTAACAATAAAATGATGAGGAATTCCCCTCTGTATGCTGTGAATGTGTTTTGTTAATGAATAAAGCTGCTTTGGTCCTATAGCAGGACAGAATAGAGTTAGGCAGGAAAACTAAGCTGAATGCTGGGAGAAAAAAAGGCAGAGTCAGGGAGAGACGCCATGTAGCTGTCAAAGGAGAAAGACGTGAGCTACCAGCCAGAACCTTACTGGTAAACCACAAGTCTCATGGTAAAACATAAAATAACAGAAATGGGTTATTTTAAGAAATAAGAGCTACCTAGCAATACACTTAAGCTATCTCTTAGCCAAAAAGTGTTGTAATTAATACAGTTTGTATGTGATTATCTTGGGTCTGGGCAGCCAGGAATGAATAAGTAGTCTCCGCCAACAATAAAACAAATATTTTAAAAAAGGATGACAATCATCTCCATAAATCAGCAGGAATAGAAATCCTAAGTGATGTTGCAAGTGTCACTTAGCCAGGTCATCTTCCAGAGGGGCATGTACTCCCACTGAAGGTAAAGACAAACAGATTTCATCTCTGTACAATCATCCACAGCCTGGAATTTATGACCTGAGCTATCAGCCTTAGTTGTTCGTCACTAACTTCACCGGAAACTGTACTGTCCAACAGATGACAACACTGTAAAACTACCGCTTCCATTGCCAAAGCTGCCCTCGCGCTTGGCCCTTCCCAAGGCCAGGTGTAGCTCTCTCACAGTCCTCCTTCATAACTCTATTCCTTCTAGGCTCTCTTCCAACCCTTTTCTTATTTATAGAATAGTCCTGCACAGGATCACTTCTGTAATTTAACATATCAATAACTCTACCTCTTCTAAAAGAAGCCTTTCTCAATTATTTACATGTTGGTGAGTATTCATCTCAGAGCCCTCAGAAACCACTTCTAACGTAGAAAGTAGCAATGAAGTTGCTTAGTGCCCAGAATGAGACATACAAATTACTTACAAAGCTAGAGCAGAGCACACAGCATAAACAAAAGGAATACAAGTGTATCATTCACCAATATTTACTATGCAAAGTAAAAGTTTTATGAAGCTTTGAATAATATATATTTGTTCTTCTATATAAGGAACTAATTCTCTGTAAAGAGTAATGTATCACTAATAGCCTCCTCCCTAGTAAGGAGTTTCTAGACAGGAAAGAAGGCATCAAACTTCCTTTGTGGGAGGATTAGGACTCAGAATTCTGAAGGCTTCCTACCTTTGGAACAACTAGTGTCAAGAGGAACAACAAGAAATAGAACTCTCAAAGCAGTGTTTTTGCATGGTTTTGAGGACTCAGGGAAACTAATAAGCAAACAAAAAATAGTAGAAGAGACAGAAGCAAAAAAGGAAACGAAAAAGGGGTAGAAGAAAGTTCTGTGATCTACAAGCAAAGAAGAATGCAGAAGCCAAAGAGCTTATTCTCATGCCAACACTATACTGGACAGATGTCTGGTCCTTCTAGTCCCTGAGCCTTACCCTCAGAAGTTCTGGATACTCAACCTGAGAGCCCATTAGTAACCCTCAAAGGAATATAAAAGAATTCTAATTGAAACTACTCCCAAATTCCTGTCAAAAGTTGAAACAAATACATCTAGAAAAAGAAAGGCTTAACAGAAATTAAATCTGTGTTATTCATATTGAGTTCATAACAGAAGCAAAAAAAAGAAAAAGATGATGATGAAGAAGAAGCCACTGTGTTGGGAAAGATAACCAACAGATTTTAACTACTAAGTATTTTGGATATTAGAATTAAGAGATATAAAATATACCTCTAACCAATAAGCTATCTGCAACTGATATCTATAAGAAGAGGAAAAATGAACTTTCTTCAACCAACCACATTCCAGGGCAGGCCTCATACTCAGAAGTAGCTATCCAACACAAAACAGACCCCATGGTTGTTGGGATTCTGTTACTGTCGCTGCTTGGGGTGGGGGAGTGCCCCCCCTTTTTTTTAAGGAAAAGAAAGAACATGAAGTTTGTTAGGTAGGGAAAGGGGAGGATCTGGAAAGAGTTACAGAAGGGAAGGAATATGATCAAAATATATGAAAAGTTTAAATATGTAAAAATTAAATTACCTAAAAACACAAAAAATACAAATTCTTAAATGCGAGCAAAGTATCAGTCCCTGAAAGATTTAAAACTGGAAGACACAAGAGTCGTCATCTATTAATGCAGAGAAAAAAAAATTGAAAACTTAAAAACACATCTATATTTTTCAAATAATTTGACAAAACTAAAAATGGAAACAAGTTAATGTGATCTGCCACAACCAAATTCTGGGCTGGAAATGTCCCATGCCACACTTTACTCCACTCAATTCACCCACGGAGTTTCCCTTTCCCAGCCTCTCCTCCAGCCAGGTCTGCACATTTGGACTGACTTACAGTCATACATTTTTCTTCTTTGGGCTGGAGAGGTAGCTTAATTAGTAAAGTCCTTTCCACACAAGCAAACATGGTGGTGCCTGCTTGTAATTGCAGTCCCAAGAAGGCAGAAACAGGAGGATTCCTAGAGCTTTCTGATCAGCCAGCATAGCTGGATAAGGAACTCTAGGTTCCAGTAAGAAACCCTGGCTCAAAAACAAACAAAAAACCCACAGTGATTCCTGAAGAACAACACCCAGGGTTGATTTCTGACCTTTACAGGTGTGTATACATATATACACATGTACCCACATATACTTTTAATTTTTTTGTTTGTTTGTATGTTTTTGAGGCAGGGTTTCTCTATGTGGCCCTGGCTATGCTAAAACTTACTCCGTAGACCAGGTTGGCCTCAAATGCAGAGATCACCTCTGCCTCCTGAGTCCTGGGATTAAAGGCGAGCGGCCCAGCTGCAGTTTATCTTTTTATATCAAACTATGCACATACTGCTTCAAACTATGAATAACTAACATTGAGAATTTATAATCCAGGGATCCACTATGTAGTTCGGTCTAGAAAAGTGCTGGAGTTTGCTCCCAGAACCCACTTGGTAAAAAGATAGAACTCCCACTCCCAAAAGTTGCCCTCTGACCTCCACACATGCACTGTGAAATGTGCAAACACACCAAATAAGTAAGTAAATGTTTTTTCTTAATTTACAATTTATTCATTTATAAGCTAGGCATAGTGGCACACACCTTTAATTTTAGCATTTAGGAAGCAGAGGCAGGTGGATCTCTGTGAGTTCAAGACCAGCCTGGTCTACACAAAGAGTTCTAGGACAGCCCGGGCTATGTAGAGACACTCTGTCTTAAAAAAAAAAAAAAGAATTAAAAAGAAAGAACTTGTAATTCATTTCTGAGTCTAGTTCTTCTGATGTTCATAAACTAGCACCTGCCTAGTACATTTGAGCAAGAAGAATTTTATATTTAACACACAAAAAAATTGCCAAACCCTGGATGTGGTGGCACATCTCTTCAAGTTCAAGACCAGCCTGGTCTACACAGAGTTCTAAGACAGCTAAGGATACATGAAGAGACCCTGTCTCAAAAACATTCAAAAGCAAAGACACTGACAAGAGGTTGGCAAAATGGTTCACCAGGTAAAGGTCCCGTCTACCAAGCCTGACAGCCTGAGTTCAATCCCTGGGGCCCACATGGTGAAAGGAGAGAATTTACTGTAGCAGACATTCACATGCTTGCTGTGGGGTATGCCTGCAGCACAATTATGCACATATACCTAAATAAAATCTAATTTAATTAAAAAACACACAGGCAAACATCATTCCAGCTTTAAAGACTACCTGTGCACACAGAGACACAGGTATGCAAAAACCCTGTCAGTGGTTGCTCTGCAAGAGAACCCAGGTATAATCCCAGCACACACCAGGCAGGTGACAACCATCTGTAACCCCATCCTCAGCAATCTGACACCTCTTCTAGCCTCCAAGGGCACTGAACATCTGGTGCACAGACACAAATGTAGGCAACACACCCCCATCCACACACATAAAAATAAGTTTTAAAATATTACATATATATGTGGAGAACTGAGTTTCTGTATATCACCTGCAGTTTGGGGACATAGAACATTTATGTAAAACTCACATGAAAGTTCATATGGAAAAGAAAGCAGCAAAAGCTATTACTATTTAGAATGTATTTACTCGTCCAACTAGTACCTTAACATCTAGTTGGTCACACAAGGGACACTTTAGTACATTTTTTAAAAAGAAAAGTCATATGAACACTTTTAGCAGTATCTGTTGTAAAAGTAGGGAGAGGGCAAGGTACAGCCATGCACAGCCATTTTTATTTGTCTTCAGGTAAAATGAAGGATCAAATAAAGTATTGTATTTTTAACAAGGATTTTAAAAGCTAAAATAATAACAATAATAAGTAGCAATAATAATAATAGTACCAAAACTTACCTCAAAAAGAAAGAGGATGGAGTCCAGCTCCTCCCTTTGTGACTTATTATTCCCTGGAAATTAAGAAAAAAAAAAATAAGTCAACATGTTAGTACTTAAGCTTTAGAATCTCATACATGATGCTGAAAGGCATCTCACATGCTGCAGACATGCATTAGGAACTAACTACCAACACTCCGGGGGAGCACTGCTTGAAAGAGGGCCCTGAGTTGGTACATCAGGTCCATATCACCCACAGCTACCTCTTACTCTCTTATAACGTCCATGTTTTCTAAACTTTGTTTCTTAACTAGATACTCACCAGCTCAAATTATGGTAAAAACGCACAGGGCAAACCATGATAATATTAACAAGCACAGAGCATGACATCTATAGACAAGAATCTGTCTCCTTCATTACACAATTTCACACACTTCATTTTTTTTTGTTTTGAGACAGGGTCTCATTGTTGCTCAGGTTGGCCTCCAACCTGATCTGTAGCTAAGGATGACCTTGAAATTTTGATTCAACTGCCTCTACCTCCCAAGTACTAGGATTAGATTACAAAAGGTATGCTACCATACTTAGTTTTATATGGTGCTGGAATCAAACTCAGGTAGGAAAGCACTCTATCAACTGAACTACATTCACAGCCCCACAATGCCCTTTTGATAATATTAATTAATAATATCAAAACTGCACTACCTGCCTTCAGCAGAAATTATCATTTATTGTCTATAGTATGTCCCAGACATTGTGCTAAGCATGTAGCTTAAGTCATCTAACTTAAGTAAATATTTTAGGCTTTTCAGATCTCTCTTTCAACTATCAGACTCTGTTGCCACAGGCTGTACATAAATGAAGGGAGATGACTGTATTCAACGAATCTGGTGGGGCATGGTGGTTCACGACTGTAATACTGTTAGTGTGGGAGGTCAAGAATCACAGGAGCTCAAGGCCAGCCTAGGCTTCACAGCAAAACCCTGTCTCAACAACAAGGACAAAACAAAAGTCAAGTAAGCTATCAGTTGCAGGCTCCTGACCTAACTGAATTCTCATTTACAAATACTAAAAACTGTCTGTTTCTCGGGAATTCTGCTGGGCCCAGGGGACAAAGGAATAAACCAAACAAACAACACTCCCTACTCTGGGGAAGATTACATTTTGACAGTAGAAGGCAAACTATAAATAAGTTAGGAAACCCGTGATCAAAAGCAAATGAGGAATACTAAAACCAATATGCAATTCTGCCCTGGGAAGTTGGGAAATGCTTTGCTGGAAAAGCGACAACTAGGCAAAGATGTACAATGGGCAAAGAAGCAATCTCTAAAGAAATACGAGGGAGTCACACCCCAGGCAGGGAGAGTGGGCCAGACAAAGTTCCTGCAGCTAAACATGTCAGAAAACAGCCAGAAGGACCTGGAGGCTAGAGCAAAGATGGGGAAGATTTGAGCAGATGGGTTTAGAGAGTAGGTGCAGCAAAGGAAGGCAGATCAGATAAAGTCACTACAGTGATTTGAGAATGAAAAGCCATTGAGGACTTTTCACAGTGATTATGTGAGTTGTGGCTTCAGTTACCATTCTGAAAAGAAATGGGGTAGAAGAAAGCACAAGAATAGAAGTGAGGAGACCCTTCCTAAAGCTAGTGCCAGTCTAGATAATCAGTATGGGCAAGGTGACAGGTCAATGATACATTCTGAAGACAGACAGCATCTCCAAAGTTTTGTACTGAATAACTGAAAACCTGAAGTTACCATAAAGTGATTTCATTATTCCTAGTAAACACTTTTTTCTTCTCTTGGGGGGAGGGGTTCACTTTCTTTTTTGCACTCCAATGCAGATTGCACTAAAAGCAAGAGCTTCTAAAAATCTCCCACTGTTCCTATTGGTTAACATTGAATCTCTGTGAGAGTTTCCAAAATGGGGCACAGTCTTTTCCCTACCATAAACAGATGTCTCCTTCCCTTGAACTGCCTCACAATAGCCTTTGACCAATGTGACGCTAGCAGATGTGAGACATTTTGGCTGATCCTGAGACTCTGAGGCCACCCTGTAAAGGAATCATCTAGACTGCCTGCTGGATAATGAATCTCTACATGGAGAAGTAAAGCATTCTGGTCAACTGTAAGACATGTGAGTGAGGTCATTCAAAACAGCTGACCAAGAAGCAGAAGCTAGGCTAAACCAGAAAAACTTCCCAGCAGACCTAGAGAATCACACATGGAATGATGGTTGTTTAAAGGCATTAAATTTGGGAGTGATTTTTCATACTGCACAAACTAAATAATACAGTTTTGAAATACTACCATTTTCTAAAAGAATAGATGTAAAAAAAAAGGTGAAAATAGAGGAAGAAAGAAGGGAAAATGAGATATGACAAAATAATTTTGGACAGTTGGCTTATTTTTAAATCTGATATTTTAATTTTTTCATTGCTATTTTGTTTTTTATTTTGGGGTGTATGTGTGTGTGTGTGTGTGTGTGTGTGTGTGTGTACGTGCACACACACAGGTGTATTGCAACAAGGTCTCACTAGGTAGCTTTGGCAAATTTCAAACTCACTACATAGACCTGACTGGCCTTGAACTTACAGAGATCCATCCTCCTGCTTCCACCTGAATGCTGGGGTTAAGGCTTGAGCTACCACACTCAGCTAATAGCTATTTTGATTGCAAAAAACATGACCCTTTTCTCCTCCACATACCTGTAAACCAAAGTAGAGCAGAGCAAAACTAGCAAAGTAAATACAGACCATTTCACATTCAGCATATCTACGCTTGGGGCCAAAATAAATTTTCTTAAGTTCAAGATTTATACCAGCTTAAATTGGAGATAGAAACTGAGAAACACCTTAAGAAAAGCACACGCTGGCATCCCTGGCATAGGCTACTGCGTCATCTGATGTAGGCTAGAGTCCCAAACTCTTGGTAAGACTCTGAGTCCCCTGTTGCATACCAGAGCCCACTGAACCCTGAGTCCATAGCCCTTCTCCTCCACACACTTCTGTTTGATCACAGCAATTGGGGTACCTCAGGAAGCCCTTCAGTTTTTCTTTCCAGCCAACCAAAAAATCTGTCTACATGCATCCTCTAGCTTTTCTCGTTAAACAAAAAAAGCCACTCTGCACTCATCTCTGTCTCTCTACTGTTTACTTGACCCCTCCTCCTTCTCCAAGCCCCACTCTATCTGCTATCTCTCTCCGTACTGCCTACATGTAGTTAGGTACAGTCCGTAGCAACTCTCCCCATGACCAGCTAAAGCACACTCAACACACAGCAGCTCCACGGGTGCTTTCCTCAGCTCTATATCCCTCTGCTCCATGCCCACCTGTCAACTCCTGACAGTTCCTCACCAAGAAATGTTCTCAGGTCAGTCATGAGCTCTCACTTCCCAATCTCACTGCACCTCATCTTTCTGCATCATCAGGCTCTCTGATCTTGCATGCCTTGAAATCTCTCCCCTGGGCTTCTGTGACAACACAATTCCTAACACCCTTCTACTAATGTATTTCTCTCCTCTTTATTGGCTGACTCCCTGTTCCTTGACATACTTTCTCCCTTGGCAACAGCAGCCTTCTATCCCCTTCTCCCAAGCTAAGATAACCTATATTTCTGCTGCCCAGCCATTACTTATTTCTGTGTTTCACAAGTACCTCAAATACAGACTGGTCATAGCTGCAGTCATCTTCTTGCCTGCCAAATATTGTTCTCCTTGAAGGTTTCTGAAGCTACAATCAAACCTCATAAGTCAAACTGGGACCCTGAAAGGTTCTTTGACGTCTCCCTCTCCTATGTATCCAGTCTCACAAGAACTCTTCCTCCTCCCTTAATCACCACCTTGCTGTATTAGCAGCTCTCGTGAGAGTGACAGTACCAGTCAGTCCCCCAACTCACCTCTGGGCCTATTCACTCATCACTTAACTTGTCTCAGAGGTAAATGTTTTTATGGGAAATAACTAAAAGCAAAGTCCCAAATCCTCAGCCTGGAAGTCAAGGCTCAAGATAGGATTTCCTACATACCTCTTTCTATTACCTTAAGTTGCAAGAAAAAGAAACAAACACATTCCCCACAGATGCCCTAAAGGCACACTACCTTTGCTCAGGCTCTGTCCTCTACCTGCAATGCTGTTCTCCATTCAAACTCTACTTTCAGCTCCATCCACCCACCTACAACCTTCAGGCTGAGTTCATCCCTATGGCTAATAGAGTGACCAATCATGCCTACATAATGAAACCTCCATTAAACCCAAGAGATTCTGGATAAGGGAGCTCCCAGATTGTGAAGAACGCATCATGTACATGCTGAGTATTCTTCAACTCCATGGCAATCCATAATCAGGACCTTCCAAGATTTCACACACAGCTTCATCTGCTCATAGGCTCCCTTTAAAATCTGTATTATTCATGTGCAACTCAGTAAATGAACAAAAATTTTGTAATAAACATAAACAGGTAAGGTGTTTCCCTACATTCTCTCAGCTCCTCTAGCAAATTAACCCACCCTGAGAAGAGAGCATTAGATTCCTAATTATTGGCATTCTGTCACTGCACAGGCAGCAACCTAGAACCTGCAACTGTCATTAAAGGGGGCAGCTTTGTGGCACTCAAACCCTTAGCCTGCAGGATGATCTGAAACTACCTCCTGCAGCCTGACAAGACTGAATGGCGTTAATGGGCACCAGCTGATGTTTGTTGGGGACTCTAGCAGCAGAATGGTATGCTGTGTTTGGTGTAAGAGACTGGGAAAAACACTTCCATTTGTTTTCCCTAATTTCCCAAACAGATGACATGAAATGGAAAGGCAAAGACAATAATGGTCCTTACTAACCAGGTGCTGTGTGCCAAGCTCTGTGCTGAAATCCTAGTGTATCTGTTAATCTGCTTCTTGCTGACAGGAGGAAACCAACACACATAAGTCAAACAATGCTCAAGGAGAAACAGCAAGAAGTATGAGGATAGTCTGGTTTCCCAGCTACACAGTTCCTTCACCCAAATTCCCATAGCCAGTTTGCTTTCCGAAAACTATTTTACATATGGGCATAAATATGAAAACATACACAAACAAAACTCATTGGTAATACAAAAAAATCTCTAAGGATGGAAGGTATGGGTAAAGGAGACACCTGACTTCATTTCACATCCCTCTTAATGGAATTTGATTCTGCTGCTGAGGTTGCTTTATTGTGTCTGGCTCTTTGTAGCAAGGTCTCACTATGTAGGCCACTATGTATGAGTCTTGAACTCATGATTTCCCTGCTTCTGCCTCCATAGTTCTGGGATTATACCTTGTGCCGCCAAATTAATCTTAAATTTGGATTTTTTTAAATGTCTATTGTATTATTTTTCTCCCCTGCTCTTTAAATAATTTATCCCTTTGGAATTCATGCCTTCTGTGGGTTCCTTCTATTTTCCCTTTAGCCATCTGCTGTTCAATTAACACCTGTTTACAGAAACACTCAAGGGAAACAAAGATGCCAACCAGTCCACCAGAGTGATGTCTCAAAGCCCGGGAAGAAAGTTTAAAAATGCAAAACTTGTGGCTCAAGACAATGTAATATCTGGAATCTCCTGTATACTCAAAAAAGAGTTGTAGAAAAGCTTACCTTTTGACTTCAAATTATTTTCCAGTGTTATAAAATTTTCATAGAATATGAAATATATTTGAGAGTAGTTGGTCTCAAAAAACTGCTTAAGATCGCTTGCATCCACATTATCTGAAAAGAGAAATTTGCATTTACATCATTATTAGAAATCACAAATATAGCAAGGTGTGGTGGTTCAGGTCTTTAATCCCAGCATTCATTAGTTAGAAGGTGTATCTCAGCCAGTCCTTTTCTACAAAGTGATTTCTATTTCCAGGACAGTCAGGGCTGTTACAGAGAAACCCTTACTCAAAAAATAAAAAATAAAAAATAAAAAATTAATTAAAAAAAGAAAAAGAAAAAAACAAAAAATTAAAAAATATTCACAAACACTATCAGAAATGAAAGAAAATAAAGCTAGTCTTACTCCCTTATGAGAAAAAAAACAAAACCGTATTCTTGTTTGTTTATTCACCTAAGAGAAGTCAGAACTGCACAAGGGGCACCACTCACCACACCAGTGTGTAAGAAACTGTGAGGGCCATGAAAGACCATCAGGACTGCTGGGGGACAACACTCACAGATCAGGTGAAAGGTTGGAGAAAGTAGATTGGTTTGTTGAGTTTCTTTGGGGAGAAGAAGACATGGAGAGTCATAGAAGAAGCAGCTTTGGCAGGGCCTCAAAGAGGGAACAGTCTGTGGACTTATGGAGATCACTGGTGGAGGTCTTACACAGACCAACCTTCTCTCCCTCTCCACCACCACAGTGCTCCAGGCACTGTGACCAAGCACGTCTTCCCAATAGATCCCTGGAGTCATGCACTGGGCTCACGTGTCCCCTTCCTTCCCTCGTCAAGGTGCCCCGCCCTCACTCCCCCTTGATATTGTGAATCCTGCATTCCTGCTGTGATGGGGACTGCATGCCAGAGAGGTGGGTGGTACAGTTACCATTCCCATCGGGTTCCTTCTTCCCAGGAGCCTGCTCAACCCAGGCAAAAACCTCAGCTGGGGAGGTTATCCACTTTCAACAAACCTTTGTTCATTTTTCTAAGATCCTGATTACTGGAGTTAATGCCGTATAATGATACATATAAGGGAAATTAGAAACAGCCTCAAAATTCTAAAGATTATTCAAGAAAAGAAACGGATAGTGCCACTCATTCTGCACAGAATAATATTCCCTGGGTTTGCAGTCCTGACTAATACTGTAACTCCACTGCACACTCTCTGCGGTGCCCAAGCCATAGAGCTAACAGCATGGGATCTACAGAACTGACTTCCTCTGGTTACCATAGAAGGCCCTTTTATGTTAAATTTTTTACAAGTTCTTCAGAATAATGCATCTAAAATGTTTATAAACTCACAAGAGTTTTCAATTCCATAAGGAAGCTGTGACTCAAAAGGTTAAGTCCTGCTTTTAATTCAGCACTTGAGAGGCAGAGGCAAGTGAATCTCTGAGTTTGAGGCTAGCCTAGTCTACAGAGCTATTTTTACCGCACCACCAAACAGAAGACTCCTAGTAGCTGGCAAACTGACCTTGGTGAAAAAGTAGTGTCAGCCACCAGGGAACACCTTTGCTCTCTTATCTATGGATTTACTCACTTGTTTGCTTATTGGTTTATTTAGAGACAAGGTCTTTAACCCAAGCTGGCCTCCAACTTCCTACATAGTGGAGGATGACCTTGAACTTCTAATCCTCCTGCCTCCACTTCTCCAGTACCATGCCTGGCTTTCTGTGGTACAAGTGATTGAAACCAGAGGATCACACATACTAAGCAAGCACTTTACCAACAAATGACTACTGTCATTCTTAGGAGCAACATAGGCTTTCTAGGAATCCTTGACAGCCTTGTTCACAATCTGCCTGTTGCAACATGACATCTATGTTCTGTTGATCTCAGGATTTCCTGTTTCGTAGGTATACAAGTGGTAGTCATTATTTTAGCACTGACTGTTGTAGGGTGTTTCTTTTATTCAACTGATCTATGAAAATATCAAGGGTTTAATGATGTATGAGTGAGACTGTAGGTTCTGTGAGGACAGGGACTGTATCTAACAGAGAAGACCTGATTCGCTCAGGAATCCAGCATGCCCCAAGGAATGAAGCAGTAGGACACGGCCCAGAACAGGGGAAGAACAGGGTGGAAGTCATACAGTGGAGGTGCAGGCAGACTGCCAGGGAGGGCTGTGTATGCTTTAACTGCAGCTCAAACCACTGGCAAGCCTGGCACTAAATGCCCTTTCTGCCAGAGCATTAAGAACAGGTGGCCCAGTCACCTCTCACTGTCAGCTAAACCACACCACCCCACTGCCAGCCTGTCTGCACCTCCACTGCACATGACTGTCCCCCTCAGGCCCTACACTCTACCCTCTGGGATGTCTTTACACTCCTCAAAGTTTCCAAACTTTTTTCCACTTAGCTCCCCTAGTGATACTGGCGTGACTCCCAGATCATCCATCCTATAACTAGTTTGGCCTCATCCTTCAGAAATGGGATCGCTCATTAATATCTCAAAGAAATCCACAAATGTCCCAACTGTCACTTTATACTTTTCATCCAATCTCTTGCCTTCTTCCTTGCAGTTAAAGAGCTTCAGGTTCAGAAAGCCACAGGGAAACAAAGCATTCCCTTAGCAGGGAGGTAGAGGTACAGAAGCATCAAGACAGCCCAGACAGGTTACTGGCTGATCAGCAAATCTCCCACCGGATCCCTTGGCCCCTGGTCCCTACAAGACATTCAGAATACCAGCAACCAGAACAAAAACAGGCCTCGAGAACTGAAGGGCTTCCATATAAACCACAATACTTTCCTGAAGCCAAAGGCCAGGTAACAGTCACCTTCTTCCTTAATCACCCAGAGTCTTTCTTATTGATAAGAGCTTAAAGCTCTCTTTGGCAGGACAAGTAGATACCTTCAAGGTCATCCAGTACACAGTAAGCCAAGCAGAGCACTACTACAAGCATAGTGTTACTACACACTCAGTTTATTTACACCAGCTCAGGACTCCACACTGTCCTGGGAATTCTCATCAAAGACAGCACTAAAATGAGCCAAAATTCCAACTTACCCTGCTACATCTGTATCATTTGACACCTTCACAAGAACAGAAACTGCGTGCAGGCAGGAATTCCACCTGCATGGTTCACTGCTGCCCCTACTGCCTCAGGAAATGACCTGGACTACACATTTGTTAAGTGAATGGCCGACGTCTGATTACCAGATCTTTTACAACATCTAATCCAAGATCCAGAGAATACAGAGTAAAGATAGGTCTTACAGAAAGCACTGGAATTTAGCACCCTGAAAAAAAAAGGATTAAAAGAAATAATTTTAGCAAAACCAATTTTAAGAAGAGATATAAAGAATGGGTTTGCAGGGGGGGGGCTATAACCACAAACTTTCTTTAGACAGGCTTTTTTGAGTAATTCATTCACTTATTGTGTCTTATCACTGCCAACTAGCACTCTTAAGTCAAGTGCTTAGAAATTCAAAGAGAGTAAGCATCAAAGCCAACACAAACAGGTGAACATAACCAACAACAGACAGGGCACCAAAGCTGAAGCCCATGCTGGGCACCACAGCAAGTAGACAACCCCACACAGGCAAGTTTGGGATGTTAATAATGCATATAGTCACGGTCTGCTTTTCACTTTACATGAGATTATCATGAGTTATTCTATTCTACCCTCATTACAACTCTGTGAAGGAGATGGAGCAGTGTGGGGATCACCTTTAAATGATCTCCTTTGACCTGTCCAAAACAACAAGAAAGTTAGGAAGTTTGGGCCTGGGTGGAATTCCTATCTGAGTTTCTGATTTTAAATCAAAACTAGAAGGCAGGTCAGAAATTTAGAGGAAAATAAATGATCCCTGAAGATGTGCAGAAAAACCACAGCAAAAAGAACAGGAAGTGCTCAAAGTGAGCAGGCAGAGCAGAGTGAGCAACAGTCAGCAAGAATGGGGAGCAGCATGACCGTTCACAGCTTCAGGGACAGGCGAGGACAGAGCTAGGTCGGAGGCCTCCACTGTGTCTGATGAGGAAGCTAGAAGCTGTCTTATTACCATCAGACAACTCTGCCAAGTACTTCCAAAGAACCACAGGGAAGTGAATGCCAGACATCCATCCCTATAGAGCTTGAGGTCAGTTCTAATTTTTTAAGTACGCATTAATTACTCCTTCACCATCAGCAGCCGGTAAACTGCATACTTTTCCATTTTCTCTCAAAGATAATCTGTATAGCACATCAAACTTTGCACTCCTCGTACTGACAGCCTTTTCTCCACTTCCAGCTGGAAGTTGACAGCAAAGACTGACAGCAAAACCTTTGGAGAGACTATGTCTGGCTGCAGGCGCTACAGGGTCTAAGACAAATGAGATAAATTGCTCCTCAATTTCATCTGAAAAACAGGACAAACAGTGGTCCCTAAACTGCAGGGCTACCTACGGTGAAGAGAAAATAAGCTATGCAGAATGCTTGTAGAATGTCAGTTGGCATCATATAAACGTTAGCTGTTTTTTATAATTACTTAGCTCCTGGCAAAGCTCTCTCACCAAGAAGAAAATAACACAACCTCACCTATGTATGAAGCCATCAAATCCAATGACTCAGAAATTCATATACTTAACAAGACCATCCCATATTAAATAGTACTTAATCCCAACACAACAGTAAATACTGCCAACAAGCATACCCATGAAGTCAGGCCAATTCTCCCTCCATCTCCTTCTACACATGATCCTTTTCAATGGCAATTCTATCGTTCTTTAGTTAGAAGGATCAAAACATAACTTGCTTCAGCAGATCCCTATAGAACCAAATGAAGGGGGGGTCTGTAGCCTACTCAGGAGTCCCAGCTGGACTCAAAAGAAGAGAAGGAAGCTCAAGCCCAGATCCTCTATCAGAGAGAACCTTCACACCTCCTTTACTCACATCCTAGAGCTAAGAGCCACTTGGTTCTGGACACGCATCTGTGTATATTTTCTATTTAGTCCAATTACCTGAACAATGTTACTGAAGGTCAGATGATCAAAATCATAGGCTTGTGACAGTGAAAAAGGACAAGTGAAGAATTCAAGGTGACTTACCAAAACAATCATTTAGAAACACTTGGTAAGAACAAGGAAACTGGAGGTTATGGAGGGGAGTAAGTGGTTGCCGAGCAATCCTAAGAACTGAGTTCAGATCCCCAGCATCTATGTGAAAGCCAGATGCAGCACACACCTATAATCCCAGCACTTTTGGGTGGAGTTAGTCAGATCTGGGGGCTTGCTGGCTAGCCAGTCTAGCTGCAACAGTAAGCTCCAGTGGAAGTGAGTGAACCTTGTCTCAAGAAAATGAACAATAAAAAAAGACATCAAATGTCAACCTCTGGCCATGCACAGAGGGGGTATCTACAAGTCCACATACATACAAATACATCAAAGAGAGAGTGAGAGAGAGAAAGAGAGAGAGAGAGAAAGAGAGAGAGAAAGAGAGGGTGGGAGAGATAGAGAAAAAGGAAAATAATGTACAATAAACTAGGCAGACACAAGGCTAAAATTTTGTCAGAAATGTATGTCGCTAGTTTTAAGCCTAGTATGACTAGTTTTATTGACCAATATTAGCCTTAGAGGCTGATATGATTTAGGTAATTGCTTAGGTATGTACCCTCTTTTCTTCATGATGTAAAGATGTCATGTACTATTTGTTCCCCTAGACACACCTATAAATTGTGCCCACTCACAGTGACTCCAGGCTGATCTGGCCTGCTTCAGTAAGTGGTGCTTACAGAACAGTACCGACTGGGAAAGTCTGAGGTAGTCAGTGATTGAAGAGAACTGAGAAAACACAGGAGCATGTTTGGACCCAACCCAAGAGGCTAGAGCCAAACCCAGACAATCTGCAGTCAGAAGCAGAACCGCCCTAGGCAGTACAGACCCAGCATCAGGAGAGTGAAAAATAGATGCTTGTTGAGGTCGGGCTCCTTAGAGCTGCTGAGGTCAGAATGGGTTGTTATGAAACACTGTGGAAACACTAGTGCAGAAGAAGAGAGTGGGCGCAAACAACTTCACTGATGGGAGGGCCAGCAAGTAAACCACAGCAGATGTCCCAGGGGCAACATACTGTCACCTCCAGTTAAAACAGAGAGTAGGGAAAATGCACTCCAATAGCACAGCCTGCACCTTGACACAAACTTTCTATCAACAGTGACCCCATCCTAGCCTGAGACAGGAAAGGACTCCACGTGACATCAAGTGGTTCATCTGAGCACCTCCTGTGCGTGCAGTCAAGCGCTGTAAAATGCTGTCGCAGGTAAACAACAGGAGCTTATCTAGGAGAGGAAGCCAACTGTACCAGGAAGCTCCCCAGACTCAGCAGCTTTACTGTCAGAGAACAGAAGGCGTCCAAGGAATGACTGCATTTCTACTACCAATCAACAAACACATTTAAGTTGTTATCATTATTATAAAGGAAACCTATTTCTGAAAATTGACTTTATATATATGAAGACTCTTAAAATGTTACCTATACAGCATTCAAGAAAATGAGGCAAGAGGACTGCCACAGTTTAAGGCCAGTCTGAAATATACAGCGAATTCCAGTCTAGGATACAAACTGAGACTTTGTCTCAGAAAGCCAAGAATACAAGCTAAAAAGTATATGTTTCCTGCACTGCCTATGTACAAACACAAAACCCTTATGTGGATGGAAATATAAATTTATGCAATGGAAAGCAAGTCAGATTTAGACTCTGAGCCTGGAGTGATCAAGGCCTAAAACCAATGTGGTTGGGGCTCTGGTGGGAGTACCCCATACAGGAGGGACTGAGAGAAGGTGGCATAGCCCTTTATCGTGGCTCTGTTTATCTCCCCAAGTCAGTGAGCAGGAAAGGACTCCAGCCTGGCTCCCCACCTTCTGATTCATGTGTGCATCCTGCTCCAGAGAGAGTTTAGTCTCATGGCACCTAAAGGATAGGCATTAAATAAATGCTCACTGAATAGATTATTAGTCAGCAGAACTTAGATATTCAGAGACTTGATAATTTAATCCCCCTCTATGGATGAGACAAAAGCATTACTGAAGGCCACAGCGAACAAGAAAGTGATTTATTTTTAAAAATCAGAGCAAAACTTCTTACAACAGTGGTCCAAAAGATTCCTAACTAAGAAGAAAGATGAGCGCTTCTATCCTAAATACAAAATAAGTACACAACCATACTATCCCAAACATGCTTAATCTCATCTAAACACAAAATAAATTAATAAAACAGGACAAGTAATGATACCTACTCTACAGCTATTAATTTCTATTAATTTTCAAAATAATGGCACCATAAGCATATATGTGTCCATCCCTTAAACTATTGTCAATACTTACTTTATAAAATTAACTCATATCTATACAACATCTTTTATTTAAGTCTGATATATTAGAAAGATATCTGGTTAAAAAGATGTTCAACAGGAAAGCTTCTAAGCTTGCTACTATAGGATTTTTAAATGAATTGATATCAATTTTTCTTGTACTTTTAATAAGTAAATTGCTTAATAATTAGGATGACGAACTATCACCGTTTATTTACTGAAAGACATTTATGCCTGTTGCATGCAACAGTCACGTGTGCAGATCAGAGGATAGCCTCAACTGTCAGTCCTTGCCTTCCAATTTGTTTGAGACAGGATATCTTGGATGTTCACTGATGCCTACCCCAGGAGAGCTGGCCTGTAAGCTTCCTGGGACTGTCTTCTCTCTGCCTCCCATCTCACCTTAAGAGGTCTGGAATTATACATAAACACCACACCCAACTTTATGTGAGCTCTGCAGACCCCTCACAAATTGTACAGCAAACACTTTAACCCTAGAACCATACCCCCAATCTTGGCACCAATATGAGTTAACACAACCAAAATCTGACTTTTATAAAACTAAACTATGTACCAGGAGTGGTTCACATGCCTTTGATCCCAACACACAGGAGGAGGCAGAGGCAGGTGGATCTCTGAGAATTTGAGGCCAGCCAGGCCTACAGAGAAAGTTCCAGGCCAGTCAAGGCTGTAGAATGGGACCCTGTTCCAAAAATAAAACAACGTGCCTCCTTCAAGCTATCAATTCCCTTTATCTCTCAAAGTAAATAAAACACAAGGATCACACAACCTAAGTTCTGATTACAACACTTACAAGGAATTTCAAAAAGAAAACCATTTAACATTCTGTTAGTGAGCCCACACCTTCCACAAATACAGCCTTGAGTTCAATATACAAGGTAGCCCAAATCTGATCCTAACTCTCATTTTTATTCTGGGTTGTGCCCCGCAAATTCAAATGCTAACAGCAAGTTCTTCAGTTGCTAGCATCAAAATTCAATCAAAATTAAACCCCATCTCTTAACTGCATCTTAGTTCTCCCTACTGTTTCTCATCTCTTTCTCTCCATATCTTTTTTAGTCTCAGACACAAATACAATTTCTATGAAGATTTAAGAATCAGAAGACCAAAGTCTGTTTCAAAACTATGCTTTGTAATACATGAGACTTCATATTTCTGTAAAACTCTCAAGTAGTACAATACTTCCAACCTCACCCAAGTATAGGTACTAGACATTTTTGATATGCAATTACATCCCAAAAATCATTCAGATATTAACTAATAATATATTCAAAACAATTCTGGCTCCTCTTTTAATCCCCTCCACCCACTGGAGCAGGAGAAGTCCCTTCTTGTTCTTTGTAAGACACCTGCTCCTTCTCCCTTAGGTAGCAACAATAAACTGCCTAAGAAATCTTAAGGCTGCAGTCAGAGGCAGTGGTCTAGGAGCACTCCTGAGCTGTACATTAAGCTTTCTCAGGTTTGTATTCATCTCCTGAGAATCTCGGGCTTCTCACATGCCCCTCATCCTAGATACCAACATCACACCACTCTAGATATTCCCGTCTCACCCCAGGTCTCTAACACAGTGCACCCACCTGCTACAGCCAGTACAACTCAACAAATCTCGAGTCTCCCACATTTCTAGTAGAGCTCAGACACTCAGCTCTGCCTGAAACCTGGCATCCCCTAAGAACATGTCCCTCACAGCCACCAGGTGAGGTTTTCTCCTTCCTCCTACACTCACATGATACTTGGCCTCAATGATGTGTGGCACTTTGCTGCTCCCTCACCCTGCAAACACACACCCTGAAACATAACACACACACCACAATTTCCAGGCCATTCTGGCCCTTCTTTTCTCACATATACAAAGAGCTCACATCATAGACCAGTGTCCACCCCAAGCCCGGCTGGAGTGGCGCACTGTCTCTTCCACCCCAGTACACTCTCCAGAAACTGTCGGGCAGGCTCCTGTCTCCATTATCAGTGATTTCAACACTTACAGGATGATGCCTGGCTTCCTCATCCCTAATGAAGTCAGGCACTCCACCTCTACCACCCACACCCACAGACAGAGCCTAGACCTGGTGATTACTACCCGCCTCCTAAGCCTTGGCTTCAAGTGATTCATTCTCCCATTCCCTACCATCTTTTATCTTCCCTGCCCACTTCTGAACCCTGATCCCGGCAACTCTTCAACCCTACTGGGTCCACGGATCAAATCTTGAATCTACCATCTTGTTACGATCCATGTTGTACTCAAGTCCTCATTTCCTCACATTCCCAATTTAGTTTACATAGCCCATCTTTTTTTTTTAATCACACTTTTATTTATTGGGAGGGGCATTTACATTAGTAGTGTATAAAATGGAAGTCAGAGGACAACTTGCAGGAGCTGGTTCTCTTCTTAGTTCATGTGGGCCCCAGGGATCAAACCTAGGTTGCCGAGCTTGGCAGTGGGTGCCTTTATCCACTGAGCCATCTCACAGCCATCTCACCAGCCTCATCTTTTTAGGAAGCCTTTCATTGTCCCTCAGCCCCTCCAGCCTTTGTCTTCCTTCACAATTCCTAGTCTGTTTCATCCTTGGTTCAGCTGAATGCATTTATCCGAAACCAAGCCATGTGCTAGGTACAAAAGTTTTTTTTAATGTTTATAGTAGGGGATGGAGAGAAGTCTCAGAGGTTAAAAGTACTTGTTACTCTTGCAAAGAACCAGAGTTAGGATACCATCACCTACATTGGTGGCCTACAACCTTCTATAACTCTAGCTCTCTGAAATATGACACCCTCTTCTAGACTTTGCAGGCACCTGCAAGCACACATACACACAAACACAAACAATAAACAAAACAAAAATCAATGCATATGAAAGAAAAAGTCCAGCACATATGTGATTTATAATGCATAATACAAAACAAGCACTTTAGACCACCCACGAAATGAAGGCACCTAGTCTAACCAGGCTTTTGCTGTCTTGCTCTAAGGAGATTATCACTATTAATACAATGGCCAATAATCAGTGTTCCCAAGGCCAAGAGAAAATACACATGTACCCTGTGCCCGAGTTTCACTAGCCTGGGCCTCAGAAGGAATGGAGACCTATTGGGACTACTACACAATACATAATCTTATTTGCAGAAAAAAATATTCTTTTGACTTCTTTGATACTTCTGTTTCTTACATACATTAGTGTCATATTTTACTGTTATCCTAGTTACATACTAATTACACTATTTAAATGTTTAAAATTCCCCATATGTATGCATGTATGTATGTATGTACATGTGTATGTATTCAAAAACTTGTCATAATTGGCAACTAATTTCCATAAGGGTTCCACAGTACTTCAGACTACAATTTTAAGAGCTGCCTAGAGCAGACAGTGTTGGTCCTCTCCAGCTCCCTCACCTTACCCACTCACCCCCACAAACAGCCCCTAACTTTTCCTAACAGTGTGTACTCAGGGATTATCCTTCAAAGAGTTGTATCCACTGGGAAGGCTGGCCTATACTGCACCCATAGGAGTGAACCTGACACAACTGAGCCATCTGTGATGGCAAGACAACCCTTGCCACTGACTACTATGGACCAGAGCCTATGACACAGTGCCGATCCATTTAAACAGAAGTCTGAGAGAGAGGTACTGGGAAAATACTCATTCTTCAAGAGACATAACGAGAAGCAGCCTTTTTCTGCCTCTGGCTATTATCAGTCCATCCGGGTAGCTCTGGGTATTCTGACACTGAGCCTCAGTGAGGATGACACAGGAGAAAGGCTGAAGCCTGGACTGTCAACACTGCAGAAGAGCTGGACTACCTCACTCTGGCTGGCCCTGCCCGAGGACCTCTTTATATAGGAAGGAAAAATTCCTTTTATCCATTTATATTAATTTTCTCCTAGCTACAGCCAAAAGCATCCCTGTACACAGACAGCTGAAATAAAATACTAAATAAATACTAATACCAACTGAAAAGCTCTCAGAAGCCAGGCAGTGGTGGCTCATGCCTTTAATCCCAGCACTCAGGAGGCAGAGGCAGGTGGATCTCTAAATTTGAGGCCAGTCTGCTCTGTAGAGCAAGTTCCAGGACAGTCAGAATTACAGAGAGAAAACCTGTCTCGAAAAAACAAGAAAGAAAAGAAACAAAACAAACAAAGAAAAGCTCACATAATTCTCATCAGATATTTTTAAGGCAATTATACTTGCACATTCTTGTCCTAATCTGGACTGGGGCCAGCTTATATTACAGGGGGATATATGTTTGATATATGTTAGAGACAGAAATAAGATAGGTAAAGTAAAACCTAAATGGTTACCTCTTTCCCGCCACTCTCAACAGCTAAGAAAACAAAAAAGTGGTGAAGAAGGCGGGGATGGGCATCAAATAATGCTTGTGTCAAATAACTATTATTAATAATATAATAATAGCCTGCAAAACAGCTCTGTATAGGGTGACTCAATTAACCCTCGAGCAACAGCAGGAGGCAGATAGTCTTTACTGCTGTAGGAAGAAGGGTCAGGGAGGGCAGTTCACTCAGGTTTTGCCTGCACACTGCTGGGCTCCCACTGCTCAGGTGGCTGGGTCTACACTTACAAAGAGGAGTGGTGGAAGAGGAAGAGGAAGCAGACCTGGAAATGTACTTTGTTTCATTTCGCTAGAAACAACAAAACCCACAGGAGAGATATGGCACAGGCTACAAACTCATCTGTAAATCCAGACAAAGAAAAAAAAAGCCTAGAAAGTAGCTTAATTCATTTTACATTTTTGTATGTATATGAGCGTGGTGTGTAGATATGTATATATGTATTCCCATGTGTGTGCAGTCGCACATGAGTGCACATTTCTAGACACCTGAAGTTATTCTCCACATTATTTATCAAGGCAGGGCCTCTCACGGAACTAGACCTTACTGATTCCCCAATTCTGACTAGTGTAGCAAGGAAGCTTACTCTGGATTCAGTCTCTACTAGCTCTGGGATTATACATGGCCCCATGACTACATGGCTTTGACATGGACTCTAAAGACATGAACTCCAGTCCTTGAATTTGTCCCAAGTGCTTTATCCATTGAGTCACCTTCCCAGACTCCATATTTTAGAGGGGTATATCAGAGACAGTGTGGAATTGAATAACCTTCCTCTTGGATAGGTTAAAAGGAAGGCTTTTCTGTGAAATTAATTTAACAAATATTTAAGTGGCCTTCACCAAAGGACTGTCTTTACCTCTAGAAAATCATAATGATGTTCTTGCTCTGCCCACAGCTTAAATTAGTGACTTCTGTGGTATCCCTTACACAAGTAAACAAAGTTCCTTATTCTGGTCATTGGAAGTCTTTCTGGGCACACAAACTGCTGACAGTTTGTAAGAGCCTGAAACTCAACAACCTACAGTAGTAGCAGACAGTTTGTTATGGGAGCTCAGTAGAGCACAAGACAGCCATGTAAAGATGATGTAAGCCGTATGAACAACATCTAAGATGTTTTCATGAAATACTCAGTATTGAACTATGTATAATGTTAACTCATGTAAAATTCTCTCTCTCTCTCTCTCTCTCTCTCTCTCTCTCTCTCTCTCTCTCTCTTTCTCTCTCTCTGTCTCTGTCTCTCTCTCAGAGCAAGAGATAGAGGGAGAACATGTACAAATAAGACAGCAAGCTTACACAAATACCAGCAATGGATAAGGGACTGTAGAATTTTAAAAGATTTTATACACTAAAGCTCACTCATATTCAAATTTTCATAATAAGCATATAAAATATGTAAGAACACCCCAATAAAAGAAAAGGTGCTTCCCAAAATTTTGTAAAGAAATTTTTTCAAAGCTGGAATACTATAAAAGAAATTATCAACTATGCAGTCAAGACATTGTCCACATTATTCTCCAAACTTGAAAAAATACAACTTTTCAACTTCAAAGGAAACTTAACAAACTTGATACATGAAATAGTATCTTTGCCAATTCTAAAAGCAGCAAATTATATAAATTCCCCTCTATCATATACAGTACACTTTTGGAAAAGCACACACCTTGCACTGAATGCTTAGTAATGATCTAATTGCTAAAAGGAGATTCGTTGTTTCGTAAAGATTGTGTGTCTGTAATTCAGTGGAAAGAATAGAAAACAGAACTGGGCAGCAAGAGACTGCTTATGTCATTCTCAAGTTTGCACCAAGTGGAAATAAGCAAACACAGAACACCTTAGGATGCAAAATAAGGTGATGAAATTTCCAGTCACGGCACTCTTCATTTTCAAGACCTGGTAGCCTGAGACCATATGAGTCAACCTCTTATTCTGCCAGAACACTGACTATAAAGTGCTAATGAGATGGTCCATGCTCAGAAATGACAGCTCTGTAAATCCACCACAAGATCCTCTTCCTGCAACTAACCTCCTCCTGCCATCTGATTTTGAATCACCACGCTACAGGTGGTGGGTGGGATCTTTGACCTGGAGACAGCAATAGTAGACTTGGGCAAGCATGCGGGACAGAGGCACGGCTTTAGACAGGACTTCAGTCCTCAAGCAGAGGAGTAGGCACTGACCGCTAGGCTGCTCACTGTAGAGGGAGGCAAGCATTTATGGATTTGCTGGGGTGGGCTAACATTTTCTCTGCAGGATCACAGGAGCTTAAGCTACCGCAGCTGCAGAAAGTACACTTGTGGTGGTTTGAATGGAAACCACCTCCACAGACTCTCCTTCATTTGAATGCTTGGTCCCTAGCTGGTGGAATTATTTAGGGAAGGAGTAAGTGTAGCCTTGCTGAAGGAGGTATGTATGTCACTGGAGATGGGTTTTGAGATTTCAAAAGTCTACAACAGGCCCGTCTGTCTGCCTCCAACTTGCAGACAAGAAGTAAGTTCGTAGCTACTGCTCCTGTGTCATGCCTGCCTGTCTTCTGTCATGCCCCTGCCAGGATGGTCATGGACTTACCCTCTGAAACTGTAAGCAAGTCCCCAATCAAATGTTTTTGTAAGTTGCTTTAGTCATGTTGTCTCTTCACAGCAATAGACAGTAACTACAACACATACAAACGTGAACAGAAGAAAACACGCGCCATGGTTTCAGTGGTCAGCAAGCTTAGGATGCAGGAACTTGTGTGCCTCTGTCACCTTTAAGCTCTGTCTTAACCACAGCCACACATCTGAGAAAAACACAAGGCTCAGTGACACTGTGTTATAATACAATTAATACTAATCCAGAGATCCAAGTTCTCTCAGGTCACTTTTATTAAGAAACACACAATATACAGAAAACATGAGTTCAGAATTGGCTGGACACCTGTAATGAGCCTCCCTGCAGTGTCTGCTGCCTTTGTCATCATTTATATAGCTGTGTCATTACTGTCCTGACCCATAAACATTTTCTTGGGCTCAGTCTTTTTCAGCTACTGGCCTGTCCCCTTTTCATCCCTGTCTACAGTCTTACTAGTATGCCTCTCCTTTGTCTATTACTGGATTACCAGTTCAGCCCACTTACTCTAGCTTTCCTGTTCCATGGGCCACAGTGTTCCTGGCCTGCAACCTCATCATTGGTCACTGAAGAGTAAGGAAGGACACAAACCTCCTCCACAAGTATGTATGCTACAACTTCTGCACCACTCACTGGTCTAACACCATTTGTTTCTCCTCTTTTGTCTCTAGTCACTGCCTAGCTCAGGACAAAGGATTTGACTGTTCATGAAGTAAACTGAGGTGATTTGAATGAGATTTCCCCCCAACTCATATTCTCAGGCATTTGAATATTTGGTTCCCCAGTTGCTAACCCGTTTGGGGAAGTATGTCCTGGAAAAGGTTCATCACTGGAGGTGCGAAGCCATTCCCAGCTCAGCCCCTGCTCTCTGTTTGTGGTTCGAGGTATGAACCTTCAGCTCTCACCTTCCAGCTCCAGTTGTCATGGCTGCCCGCTGCTACACTTCCCTGCCATGATGGTCATGGACTCTTATCCTTCTGGAAATAAACCCTTCCTTCTCTAAGTTCCCATGGCCATGGTGTTTCACCACAGCAACAGAAAAGTAACTAATAGATAAGCCAAAGACAGCTTGTGGTCAGACAGCCAAAGTCCGGTAGGTTACTCAAGCAGGTCTACTTCCCAAACAGGAACCACAGCAATTCCTGACCTGTCCTTTGCCCCCTGGGGGTTCCTATCTTATCTTTCCCCACCTGGCCTTACCCCTGCTCTTCTCTCCATTTTTTTTCTACTCTAACTCTAGGGATTGTGGTGCAGTTCTAAGACCGTTACAATTCAAACCCTTTGCCCTTACTGTTTCCTCTGCTTGGAATACTGTTCCCTAAAATAATGATAAATGAGACCTTCTCCACTCAGGCTTCATCAAAACACTCTAGAAAGTCTCTTGTGACCCCAGTACCTAGACAGGTATGCATACTACCCTTACCAAGATCCATTTTCCTATTAGTAATTCCTGAAATTACATTATAATGTTATTCGCATATTGTCTGTCTCAGTAGAACAAGAATCCTGTGAGGGCTGGGCCTTGGTTTATGAATACCAGGCACTCACTCAACAGAATAACTTAAAAATCAATGGAGATTCTCTAGACAGACTCAAATTCTCTAGACAGTACTCAAATCTATGTCTTCAAAAGACAGTATCTTACTTCCCTCAAATTAGGTAAATACTCCTTAAATATAATTTCTACAGTCCTAAGTAGAATTTACAGGATATCAACAGAGGATTTCTCATCAGTGATTTGGGACCAAAGTTAGTGAACTCTGTAGTGAAACAGGCATCAAATGGGGGCACTGCCAGTGCCATCTTGAGCATGAACGTATAAAGGAGCAGAGCTGAGGTTCCATCTCCAGGAACAGAACAAATGACCAACCTAGCTTTAGAACCCTATTTCCCTCACCCAGTGACTGGCACAGAAATAGGAAGTGACCCAGGTAAGGCCAATCAGAGAGGTTCTTGAGAACTGGGTGGATCCCTGAGGAGGGGCTAAATTCTTCTCATGACTCACTAGCTCTAGAGCTGTGTCAGGCTGAGGAAGTCAGAGATCATCTCTCCTGTGCCTGGAGAGTTGGTCTGAGAACAAAACAAAAGCACAGAAACTAAAAACAAACCCCGAACTGTGAGTGAGGAGAACTATTCCACCAAAGGAGAGATGAGAAAATAAAGAGTGGGTGTTGGCGGTGAATGCCATGGACACCGATTACAATCCAGTACACAGCCTCCTCGAAGGCCGAAGGTACCCTTTCTCTGTTCCGTCCCTTCTTTCAGCTGGTGCTGGTGTGTCCGTCTTGAGGGCAATAGTACAAAGACAGAGCACATCTTTTGGATGAGAATAAAGGAAAATGTAAAAACCCTGTCAGACTAAACAGATGCACATGAGTAGCAGTCAGGTGACTGCTTAATGACTACAGGGCTCCTTTGCCCCCAATACAAGTTTTGGAAGGTCAGGTATGGCAGTTTGCGCCTTTAGTCTCAGCACTGGACAGGCAGAGGCAGGAGGATCTCTGTGAGATGGAGGCCAGGCTACTTTAGATAGTGAGTTCCAGAACAGCCAGGACTATGTAGAGTTACCCAGTCTCAAAAAAACAAAAATTTTAGAGGCAATGGTTAACAGCATTGCAAGAGTATTTAATGTCGCTGAACTGTACTTTAAAAGAGTCAATTTTATGTGATATGATTTTCACTTCAATAAACAAAATAAACAGGCAAAGAATGTGGCAACACATTACTTAATAGAATAAACTTTAAATATAGCATAGTTATTCCCTGGAGGAGGAAACTGAGCCAAATGATACATACATTTTGAAGATCATATTAAACTATTTTCCAGAAAGACAACACCAAACTATAGTCTTATTAAATGTGTATTAGCGACCTTACATGTATCTTATTGGGGTGAGAGACAACAATTTTTTGTGTAGGAGGTTCTTCTATTCATGTGTTGCTTTCATTGGTTAATGAATAAAGAAACTGCTTTGGGCCTGATAGGGCAGAACTTAGGTAGGTGGATAAGACAGAACTGAATGCTGGGAAGAAGGGCAGAGTAAGAGACGTCATGGATCTTCTGCCTGAGACGGACACCGGTTAGAATCTTGCTGGTAAGCCACAGTCACATGGCAATACACAGATTAATAGAAATGGGTTAAATTAAGATGTAAGAATTAGCCAATAAGAAACTAGAGCTAATGGGCCAAGCAGTGTTTTAATGAATACAGTTTCTGTGTGGTTATTTCAGGGCTAAGCTAGCCAGGTAGCCAGAACGAACAAGTAGCCTCTCCTTGCAACAAATTTTGATAATTGATAGGTAAGTGATAATATATTTAAGTTTATATATCTTAGACTATTAGTAAAACATGACATTTCAAATATGGCTACAGCTCATTTCTCTGGTTGTAACGTTATATTTTAATTTTTCTTGATAATGTGTAGAAGTTATTATGTACTAAAGATATAACTAATTCCCCTCTTACAAATTTGACATATTTTTCCACTTTGCTATTTACTTTTGATTTCAGTTGAAGGTGATCTATTTGTGTATGTATTTATTTTAAGAGCACAAGAAAGAAATGGGAATATTCTTGCCAGAATAAATATTTGCAATATGATACATAAAGACACATGCTGAGGAAGATATGCAGACATTCTGCCTCTGCTTCAGAGTTCTTTGTAAATGCTAGAACATCAGGCCTAACTGGTCCACACACACCCTCATCTTATCAGATACAGTCCATAGAAGACAAAGGTTTATGTCGCAAATACAAGCAGACAGAAAAAAACTAATTTAATCCCTAAAAGCATTTTCTTAAGTTCTTCTTTCTTCTTTACAGGTTGAAAATACCATCAATTATTCAATTATTACACTGTAAAAAAAAAATTCTCTTAACAAGAAAAGGTCCTTGGTAACAAAGCGAAAATCAGTTTTGAGTTTTGCAAATTTAAAATCTGACACTAATACTTCTCCAATTTTGTTTCATGAGCATTACCTAAGCCATTCCTCACTACCCTCATCATGGTTTGCCCACAGGATTATTTGTCCCCTTTGTCTACAGAAACACTCCTTTCTTATATCTCCTCTCCTTGGGCACCAAGGACCTGGTATGATGATGATAACGCAATGCAAAGGAAGCTAAAGCACTGTTCTGGAAGGACCATCATCCTTAACTCACAGTCATGTATTAATACATGCTGATGTCTTCTCACAAATAAAATGATGTTTAGGACAGGAAGGCTCTCAAATTCCTTAAAATATCCACATGGGTGGCTAGATACTTCCTAACTCATACTATATGTTCTGAAACTATTGTTTGTTTGTTTAAACTCACTTATTCAGAATTCCACTGCAAATCCTGGCCTACCTAATGCTGCACACATTGCTTGCCACAGAGCTATGACAAACATACAGCTGCTAACTGAACAAGGGACTTTAGAGTTCAGACACTCTGGTCACATAGCTTTAGACAGGGTTCTTAATCTCTATATCATATCTACAACATGTCTCAATTTCATTTGGAAGCATTAAATGAGTTGACATGCAAGAAACCATGGCAGTACTTGGGAACATAGAGAGTGCCAAATTAATATTATTCTTTTTAATGTTTAATATTTTAAATTTATTTTTATTATGTTTAATTATTGAAGGGTATATACACATGACTTCAGGTACCCATGGAAGCCAGAGGCAAGAGATCTGCATGAATCTGGAGTTATACGAGGTTGGGAACTATCTGTCATATGGTCTGGGAACAGAACTCTGGTCCTCTACAAAAGTAGTACATACTCCAACTGCTGAACCATCTCCCCACCCAGGTATTATTATTCTGCATAGAGAACTATGTTACCAAGAGGCATCAAGAGGAACAAGAAGTTGCCGTGTTTGCCATAAGCTGTCAGTTGGAAGATGAGGCAGAACACAAGAATCATGCTTGATCAAAAGAAAATGCATAAATGTCTAATGAGAGGTAAAACACGCTGTAGCAATTCTGCAGAAAGCTAATTTCAGGACAGAGGACAAGACAGTTTATGTGGAACTGTAGTGTAAGTGTGCGTGTGTTTATGTCCTGTCCCAGAAGCACTATAGACACCAGGATGGAAACACTTGACAGGGTCAGAGAAGGTATTTGGTTTGAGTTCTCAGAGAAGGGACAGAGTTAACCATGTGTGAGACTGAGTGGAGGAACTCCCTGGGAGACAAAGGAGACCTAGGGAAGGAAGGCATCTAGGTTTCAGACTACATACAGGTCTGAGCCCTGGGAAAGAGAAAAGGAAAGGACAGGGCTGAGCATAGTGGTCTGCCACGAAGTTCCAAAAGGTCTTGGCCTGAGTAAGGGGAACCTCAAGACAAGGCTCTCTTCTAGCTGCACCTGGGTCTCTACAAAGAAGCTCAGTTTGTTACTCAGCTACAAGCAGCCTGAGGGAAACTCCGCTTTGGAAGAAACTGGCGGATCCAGAGGACTGTCAGTCAGTCACACTGTATGCAGCAGGAACAAGAACCCTACATTCTCAGGACTCGTACAATGGGCCACAAGTAATGTCACTTTGTGTGTCCTTGGCAGAACAGTTTATACATATGCATTGATATGCATGGAACAGTCTCTAATAGCAAAATCAAAGTATATGTCTACTGTTGGAGACTCCTAGGCCTTTAAGTGGTCTTCAATGTCTTCCAGATGCAAACAGTAGCAAGGACACAAAGGGTCACAGTATCTCTGTAGTAAGGCAGATACTTTAAGATACAATTTCTGAATTTTGTCTAATTCTCAATCACCAGGCTCTGATAACGGATCCCTCACCTGAAAATCTGTTTGAACTGATAGATCTTGGAGGCTGACATGAGGTAAAGACAGCCTGCACTGCAGAATACCTACAATACAGCCACAATCTGACACTTACTAAGCTTTCGTGATTAATAAGAGTCACTGACTTGAAGTGGTCCTCTGATTGGCTGGAGAACATGAGAAAAAGCTCCGGATAAGGATAAAGTACTACTGAACAGACCTGTCAATGCTGAGGAGTTACAGCTTACATGAGGTTAAGTCACACAGAAAGCACAGTGAAGAGAAGCACGGTGACCCTTTCGTACCACAGTCACAGCCTGCAGAGATCACCTCCCACAGTGTAGTCCCACCTCATACCAACCCCAGAGCACGTGGGCACAGAGTGGCAGAGCTGGCAACGTGACATCTGCTCTACTAAACTAGGCTCATATTACACAGCTCTTCCCCCTTCTGGCTAAATGCCTTTTCACTCCGGAAAAAGAACAGAAGCAAACCTTACATGTTGCCGAATCTCCTTATTTTAAAAGGATTCGTGACCCCAAAGAGGGAGTATGACATTCCAAGTTCCTATTACCACACCACCAAGAAAGCTGGCTTAGGCAGAGGTCATCACTGACCTCCAGAGAAGAGAGTATGGCATGAGAGCTCCCTCCACATCTCTGCCATCCAGCACTCCGTCCCTGCCCTCTTTACTAGGCCTCCAATGAAAAGACACCCTCCTAACAAGACCTTTTCCTACCCACCCCCACTCTGGGGTGTTTGTGTGTAGTGTGTGTGTGTGTGTGTGTGTGTGTGTGTGTGTGTGTGTGTGCAGGTATGCCTGTGCACTGTTTGGCAGTCAGAAGAGAATGCTGGGTGACTCTAACACTCTCCTTATTCCTTTGAGAGAGGGTCTCTCACTGAATATGGAGCTATGCTGGTAGCCAGCAATCCCAGCCATTCCCATTTCCATTCCACCCAGAGCTAGGGGCCTCTTACATGGATGCTAGGAATTTAAAGTCGGGTCCTTATGCTTGAACAGCCAGTGTTCTAATAGGCTTATGAGCCATCTCTCCAGCCCTCCTCTGCCCCATCCCACTGCAGATCACAGCCTTTCTATTAAATCCTCTTATTACTAACTCAAATTACCCTGGTTCTTAAAAAATACTAAAAATTCGTGTCTCCCCCCTTATAACCGCTCTCAATCTGGAATGCCTCTTACTAGCACATTACCGGGCACCCTTGGGTACAAGGCCCAGACATGCCTTTAGCTAACTAAAGCAGAAGTAGGATGAGACCAATCAATTCTGGGAGCTGGCAGAGATATACTGGACCCATTAGCTCAAGCAGGTTCTACAGCACTCCCATAGGACCCATCTCTGCGGGCTTCCCCTCTGAGTCCTGGATTCAATTTAAGGTCTGTGCTCTCCATACAGTGGAAAGACCAGGTCCTCCTCAGCTGCAAATGGATGGGGATTGCTTTTCTCCTGGCATATAAACTTCAAAAAGAGGCTAGGACTCCCAGACCCTTCCTTAAGAAAAGACATCCTCCTTTTCTGCTTCAAACAAATCATTGGATTCCCACTGTCTACCTATACCCAGTGCAAAAGCCACTGTTTGCTTAATTCCTCGGTGCTTTGCAGAATTGTCTCTGTAAAGCTGTGTTCTCTGCCAATGCCCTATCTACTCCTTGTCCACCAGGCATAGTCCTTTATCTATTATTCATACCCCAACTCAATCCTGACCTTCCTCTGTAAGCACTCCAGACACTTCCAGGAGGCTTGCTGTGACTATCGCTCAGCTGTGACCACCTCCATGGCACCTCCCCTTCTTCCCACTCCACTGTAGGATTCAAAGCCCTGTGTGGACATTTCATCATTTAAGCATCTGCTTCTTCTACTTAACCCTAAGCCTTAATCTTACACCATACTATCTGAATACAGCACACATAGCTTCACACACTAAACAAAACCAAGTTCCCAATTGATTTTTTTTTTCTTTTTGGAGACAAGGTTTCTTTGTGTAGCTCTGGTTGTCCTGGGACTAGCTCTCTATAGACCAGGCTGGCCTCACTCATAAAGATCTGCCCAATTTTGCCTCTAAAGTGGTGGAATTAAAGGTGTCCACCACCATTTCCCAGCCCCAAACTGAATTTACAATCTCAAGAATAAGGTGGCTTGATAAGTGACTGTTTACTACATTTACACATTAATTGTTCTTAATTTAGCAGTAAAATGATTTTGCTCTTTTAGGAAAAATTTAAGGCCGAGAGTGGTGGCACAAGACTTTAATCCCGGTACTCTGGAGGCAGAGCAGAGGATCTCTGTGAATTTGAGGCCAGCTTGGTCTATAGAACGAGCTTCAGGACAGCCAGAGCAGTTATACAGAAAAAAACCCTGTCTTCAAAAAAAAAAGAAAGGAAGGAAAGAAGGAAGAAAGGAAGGAAACAACGAAGGATGGGAGGGAGGGAGGGAGGGAGGGAGGAAAGGAGGGAGGGAAGGAGGGAGGGAAGGAGGGAGGGAGGGAAAAAGACGGATTTAAAGTTTAAATGGAATCAATTGGTATTTTGAAAACCCAACTTTGAAAGAAAAAACCTACAGTTAGCTACAGTTGTACCTATTGTACTCAGTTTGTAGACCAAAGACCAATATTGTAAAGAACTTGAAGAAGTTCTTACACTTGCCCAGGAGTGAAGTGCTTATCAACAAAATAAAACCTTAAATTATAAATATTTATAGGAAAGTATCCCAGGCCTACCAATACTCTCCTTTCTCAGAACAGGTGTTGGAAAGCAATCCTTCTCAGTTATCACACACAGAGCATCTCAGTTCAGATGGCTGCCCTGGGCTCAGCTTTCTCAAGTCTAGACAACCTCAATCCTAGGGGCAGGAATCGTACAAGTATACAATGTTCATTTTACATTCCAGAGGTTGCAGATACAATGGAACAGTGATTGATGAAAAACAAGCAATGGGAATATTATGAAAGTCATTTTGCATTAACTTGGCCAACTAAAAGAGATCAAAACAGGCTTGCTATGACCTGAAATTACAGCTCACAGTCTTTTCTAGTTATAGAATTACTGTCTGTGCAAAAATCTCACTACCTGCCAAGCCTGGACACAGAATCCAGTGGACTGAATGACAAAGCACACTTTTTTTTAAAATCTGTCATGCTTAAGTCAAATAGGATCTTCCAGATCTCTCTGGAACAGACCAGAAGAGAGTTAACAAACGTCACACAATTTTTGCAAGACAGGCAAAAACTGCTGGGCTTTGTTTCTGTATTAACATTCACTCTGATGGGTAAATACTTTCTCTGATGCATAAATATCCTTTGGAAACAGATAACTAGCAAAAGCACAACATTAGCTTCTTTTTTTTTCCTGCTTTTTATTTTGAGTACATCTCACTAAATTTCTCAGGCTGGCCTTGAACTCACCTTGTGGCCCAAACAGCCCTTGAACTTTCAGTCTTCCTGTCTCAGTCTCCAGAGTAAGTAACTTGAATTAAAGGCTTCTATCACCAGGCTGTCCAGCTTTATGAGTATGCATATCAGCTGGTCAGCTGAGGTTGGTAGACAAACAGTTAACTACTGTGCCTCAGTTTCTCTGCTAGAGGTTGAGAGTACTACCTTCACCATAGCTGTGGGGAGAGTGATGAGTTCATCAGACTAAAGAATCATATCGTTGCTTGCTATCCTCTCATTAAGTTCCTGACCCCACATACCACAAGCTCATCCCAGACATTCCACTTGGACCTTCCTTTTCTCACACTCAACTTGCAGTACACCAAACTTGCCATGCCCCATTATTAGCTACGACCCCTCCCCCCAGCTCTATCCAGAATACTCCCATGATTCCAACTGCCCATTACCAATTATCAAACTATAAAAAAGGGTGTGTTGCTAGTTCGGCTAAAGTGAAAAGGGGAACTCTGTTCTAAGGGGAAAACACAAGATGGTTTGAGAGGCATTCCTGTTATCAGAAAAGTAAAGGAGGGTAAGGGGAGGAGGAAGGGAGGTGGCAGAGGGGAGGAGCGCTGAGCATGGTGGCACACACACCGGTAATCCCAGAACTTAGCAAGGGAAGAAAGGAAGATGGAGAGTTTGAGGCCAGCCTAGGCTACTGTGCTCACAAATGTTTGGAACTAAAAACGAGAGGGACAAAACATGAAGAATACTAGTAACTAAATATATGTAGGGAGTCGGGGAGATGGCTTGGTGGGTAAGAACACTTACTGCAGAGTCTAATATGCAGGACTCCAGCTCAAATCCCCAGCACCCATGGTTGCACACACACCTGCAAATTATGCTGGTGGCTGTGGAGATTTAGAGACAGGCTCCCTGGGGCTTCTGGGGCTTTCTGGCCACCAGACTAGCTCTGGGCTCACTGAGACCCTATCTTAAACTCAATGGGGAAGGGAGCGTGACAGAGCAGGACACCTGATGGCCTCTTCTGATCTCCATGTGCATGCACAGACACAAAAGTGTGCATATGCTGCACACATAAACACACACAATAAAACAGTAAACGGCAACATCGAAAACTGCAAGTGAACCTGCCCCTATTTAAAGCAGTAAGAAATATAACACTATACTTTGTTCTGTCAATGGACAGAACATTTGTAAGAAACTTTTCTCTGAGGCAACTCTGAGGTCCAAGTGCTAGCTCTGATTTGACCTGAGTGCCACAGCCTCCTATCCCAAATTATTTCCCATTAGTCACTCCTTAAGCAGCCCACGCTGCACCTAAAGTGTCACTAGTTCTTGCTGCTCTGTCCGGTCATCCTGGCCTTCCTCTTCCAACAATCCATCATCTGCCTGTTCCCCTTGCCACAGTTCTTTCTGGAAACACCTGCCTCCTCCAGTCTCTCCCCTCCTGATCCACTCTTCTGGTGTCTTTGGCAGATGGACAGTTCTCAAGTCTTACCTACTGGCCTGCTAAAAAGTCTCCACAGAAGCTCCTACCTTAAGGAAGGACAAGAGTGAGTTCCAACTCGAGCAAGCCAAACCCTCTCCAATCTGGGCCACCAAGTCTGCATCTGCCTATTTGTTCGGGTATTTGACTCTAACCTGATCTCCACTGGGCTCTGCATAAGGGTCCTGTGTGCCCAGTGTTCCAACTCCCCACTCCCAGGGGATGCAGCAAGAGTCACCTGCCCGTACCATTGCCACATGGACTTCTACTATCAAGTCTTTCACCTTCTCCTGGCTGGAACTGCCCGACCCTACTACACTGCTTTCCCAAATTCAAATCCTACTCTCGCCAACCTATAGTCACTAGCCATATCTGTGCATGTGAAAATGTAGCTAGTAACGACGAGTCAAGTGCTCTGACTGTATAATACATACTGAATTTCAAATAATTCACATAGAATTAATTAACTAATTCATATAGTACTGTAAAACTCTTTGTTAATCCTTACTATTACCTGCTGATACATTAGGCTAAATAAAATACATTAAAATTAATCTCACATGCTTTTGTGTCATAAATGTGGTTATAGAAAAGTTTTAAATTTTATATGGTTGTGAGGAGGGGGTGATTTGTTTGGCTTACTCAGTTACTCTTCTAATGATGATTTAAACAGCATAAGAAGAACTGAAATCGGCTCCTTGTTCATCCCAATGATACATGAAAACCATCTAAAGCACAGTCCTACAAGCGCTGATTTAAAGCATACTGTCAGAACTCAGCAAACTGTCTGAAGGACAGACTACTTTTTATGACAAAAGAGTTAGGCCATTACCAGTATCTAATAAAGATGAAGGGTGGAGAAAATACCTCTTAAAATATGTGTCCTATTAATGGAAGGAGGAAAGTAATGAAGAAGAATCTGGTAAATGCCGGCCCCAAGCCGAAGCCATTACATAAGTACTCACACCCTATCATACCCATTTAACAGAGTAACAAAGCTGAGGTTCAAGGGCAGGCTAAGTACTAGCTCATGCTCTGCAGCTACAAGTGGCAGGGACAGGCTGCAAACCCAGGTCAGTAGCATTATCCTTACATGAAAAAATGCCAGTCCTATTTCACTTGAAGACACGAACATGAAAAGCAAGATTATAAGTGCATATGTAATATGCGATACTAATTAAACCCATTCCCTTCAGTTGCCTTCATATTGACTTAATTCCTATCAAGAACACTGTCTTTCTGAAAGGTAATAACTAAATAAGATATTTGATGCTGTGGGAAACTTTAATGTACTAGTTTTCTTTAAAGTCTTCTAATCACAGTTATAAAGCAAAAGTTTACACTAAATATTATGGCTAGAATTCCTCAAATTTTATTTTTTTTGTAAATAGAGCCCCTATAATTAATGATCACTAATACATAAAGGAAACTCGGCCGTCATCAGCAACAAAAGTATTCCTAATGTAATATCAAAGAACTCTGTTACAAACAATAGTTTAAACACAGATTTTTATCTTTGAGTGATAATAGAGCTGTTATTTTTTTCACATATAAAGATGATCCAGGCTGCAGACAGAGCCTAAGAGCACCTGCTGTTCCTGTACAGAGTTTAGTTCCCAGTACTCATCTCGGGGCAATTCGCAATCACCCCCAGGCGATCGGTCTATTGGCCTCCATGGTTACTGGACTCACTAGCACAAACCCACCACACACACACAATTTAAACTGTATCATAAGGAGATACCATTGACCTGGTTCCCAGGCTATCCCTGCCACTTGCAGCTGAAATGAGGCACACGCCTTAGAGCAAAAATTAGGGACACTCAGACCCGAAGAGTATCCACTTTCTCAGAATCCTAACAAGGACAGCTTATCTCTAAGAGACTCATCTGATCTAGGTTTCTGACTTTATAAAATGTATCCAACTTAATCTTGGGCTTCTAAGTCAGAACAAAGGCTTAAATTCTTTAGCACAGAAAAGGTTCCAACATATCAAATGCCTTAAAATACTGTTCAATCCACTTTATCAAAAATGCCCCTGCAGCATAATCAGATACTAAGGACCCAACACAAAGCACTTGTGTGCCTGGGCATTTCACTACAGGAAGGAGAAAGTTCAACTTACCAAGAAAACCACATTTTGCTTTCAAGAGTCCAGAAACTAATCCCCCTAACAATAACTGGTTTACATTCATCATAAACTGAGCACATGAAGTGGGATCTCCAGGAAGCTGAGATAACAAGCAACTTCATTTGGCAAAAGCTGGTGGGCTTTCTTTTGAGGAGGAGGGATAGTTTTTTGTGGTGGTGGTGGTCATGGTTTTGAGTTTTACTTTCCGTTGGCATGTTGGTTGGCTGGTTTACTGGCCAGTCTCCCACCCAGAGATAATTTACATACTATAAACAGAAATAATTAGCAACTCTCAATCTCATTAACAAAATGCTTAAAATTCTCACCTGCAAAATGAATTCTTTAAGCCCTATTTTCTCAAGTGACAGTCACTCTAAAATTGGGTTTTAATTTTTTTTTTTTTGGTTTTTCGAGACAGGGTTTCTTGGTGTAGCTTTGAAACCTGTCCTGAACTTGCTCTGTAGCTGACCTCGAACTCAGAGATCTGCCTGCCTCTGCCTCTTGAGTGCACCACCACCGCCCGACCTTAAATTTCTATTAATATTATTGTTTCAGTAGTAAATACACATGAAAGAAACATGTCTTTTCCTTGGCCCCAAAATACAGACAAGACTGTCCATAGGCAGGCAAAGATGTTTCTATTTTGAACAAAAGTTAAGACAAACAGAACTAGATCCACATAATACGTAGTCTAGCCAAGCGACACATGACCAGACTAAGCTTTCTAGTCTTTACAGGTCAATTCCAGGCCCACTTAGGCTCTGCAGAACTTCCACCCTGCAGGCCATAAAAAGAGAAGGCTGGCAGGGAGTAATGGCTGTCATTCTGGTTATAAGGGAGAAGCAGCCTCCCTGAACCCAAGAAAGTCTGGGTTCCTCTGAGCAGCGCCCCCTTCACACCAAGAACTCTATGAGCCTGGCTCTCCTCACCCCCAAAATTATTAAATTTCAAAGGGAGGAGGAGGCGGTAGCGGTGCATGCCTTTAATCCTAGCACTCAGGAAGAAGAGGCAGGTGGATCTCTGTGAGTTCCAGTCTGGTCTACAGAGTGAGTTCCAGGACAGCCAAGGCTCACACTCAAATCTAGTAACATTTTAAAAGGAGACTGGTGGCAGTTCAACTAAGTCGGTGATGGGATGGCTTGAGGTCTTGGTCCAATCCAAGCTGTCAAGAATTTAAATTTTTAAAACGAGAGAGGGAGATGCCAGAGGTGCGTGCTCTCGTCCGCTCCACTTGTGCCGGGTTTATTTCCTGGAGAGGACAGGGTATAGTCACCTCTGTGCCTGCCCTCGAGGTTACCCGAGGCTAGGCGCCCAAATGAGAATCTTGACTAAGTTTACACTTGGGGCAACAGGGCAGCGCCCAGGGCTAGCCTACCGCCTTCAGGAACAATGCCTCAAGTGTCCCCGATCTGGGCTAGCAAGGGTCCTGTGCAAACCATCCCCGGTCCCCTGCATCACTCGGACCTGAGAGCCCGCCAGGCCCACGCAACGGGTGGGACCCGATCCTCCGGCAGGTGCCCCTGATCACACAGCCCACGCCCCGCGCCTCACCCAGCAGCGCCCGCAGGTGCTTCAGGCGAGTCAGCACGTCCTTCTTGGGGTCCAGCACCTTCTGCGTGGACTTTTTCACATCTCCGTGGCTCCTTCGGGAGAACATCCCGCCGCGGGGAGCCCGGGCCCCGCCGGCGGGGCAGGAGGCGCCTGCGCCGCACGAGTCACTGCATAGGGTCGCGGCGGGCGCGTGTCGCTCCGGCCACTAGCCGCCCCCCTCCCGACCGCCGCGCCGCCTCAGCCTCAGCGGAGGCTCCAGGAAGGAGGGGCGGGACGAACGGCCAGGGGCGGGGCAGGAAGGCGGTGTCGACGCGAAACCCTCGGCCCCGCCCCACGGGAGCCTCCGGCCCGCCCCTCCGTCACGGCGCACACTCGCAACCCGGACCGTCTCTCCACACTGGCACCAGGCCGCGCGGGGACCTCGCGGGGACGCGCGCCCAGCTCCGAGTCTGCGCTGTGACCTCCAATCAGATTGCTGTATCTTCCACACGGCTACGAGCGAGTGATCCCGCCCCTCTGTGGGCCGCAAGTGCTCCCGGGAAATGTAGTCCCCAGTAGACCAGGCGACGCGCCCTCCTTTCCAGAATCCTAAAGGTGCTAGACTCTGCCCTTGAAAGCCTCACTTCTCTCAGCTGTGTCGCCTGCGGGCACTCACTTTACTCCCTACTCCCCTACCCTCTTCCCGCCTTCCCCCCTCCCCAAACAACAACAAAAACAGTAAGAAAAGTTGTAAGACTTTTAAAATTTCCACTATTTCTAGATTTCTGGATTCACAGTAAGGAGGAAGACAAAGTCTTTGCAGCCGAACCAAAATCAGAGCTCTAATTTCACACTAAAGTAAATGACTTTGGCGTAGAAACGATGCCCTGGAGCTCAGTGAGGAGTCCAGTCCGTCCCGAAGGCACCTGGAACCCAACCTCAAGTGCCAGGTCTGGATGTCAGTCTTGCCTCTTGCTGTGTGGAAAAGTGCATGCTCCTGTGTTGTGCAAGGTCGCGTGGCAATCCAGTAACAGAACCAGAAATAGAACCTGAGGGGCCTGACTCTGGAGCCAAGAAGCTTTTTAATACCCCATGCCTGTTCCCTGAAGCAAGACTTTAAGGTAGAAAGAAGCTGCTCAGAAGGTTCCTCATAAAATAACTGACTGTAGAATTATTAGCATCTGGATCCCCCAAGGTTTGACATTTCAGCTTTATTAGCAAGTACTTAAGGTGACAGCTTAGTCACATGCCTTCCATCCAAATAGAAACAACTCAAATGTCTTTTTCCTCTAGTTGAAGGACAGGTGAGGAATTTACACATCCTTGTAATTAGCTCTGTATTTGATCTCTACAGGCACTCAGTAAACACATGAAATGATAGAGCAGTCCGGCACATTTCAGCATGCAAAAACATCTCAGTTCTTGTAAGTTCTATTTTTAGAGTTATCAAAATAGCATGGCTACAACTAAGACATACCCAAAGGAATCTTATTCAACAACAACAAAAAAAAAGTCTACTGACAAACCAAAGAGCATAAATCTCACAGATCCAGAGATTTAATCCTTAAGCTAAAGATAATGGCATAGCTATTGCACCTCCTGTATCCCCAGATGACGTCATAAATCAAGGCCACAACCTTCCCAAAACTGCTGTAAATGAAAGACGTGATATTATTTTTCAGTCAAGGCAAGAGTGCTTGTTGCCATCAACTTATCCTGTGCTCTACTGCAGATAATAAAACACTGTGTTCTCTGCTCCATTTTTTTGAACAGGATACCTTTTCTTAAACTGACTGGAAAAATAAAATGCTTTTATCTCACAGAACTCAATTTTTCTCTTGCAGTGTGACCTCTCATTGTCATCAAACATCAATCCAGAATCTGTCATGTAAAAGCATAATCCTAAACCCAGGGAATAAGAGATACATAAGAAACAAGTCCCTGACTACCAGAACTTCCAATCCAACTGAGGAGGAGAATCTAGACAAATGTACGTATTTCTGTATGCTAAATATATGCGCTCTTAAAAACTTGGTAGATAGCCGGGCAGTGGTGACTCCTAACACTCGGGAGGCAGAGACAGGCAGATCCCTGTGAGTCCGAGACCAGCTTAGTCTACAAGAGCTAGGACAGTTAGGGCTGTTACACGGAGAAACCCTGTCTTGAAAAACCACACACACACACACACACACACACACACACACACACACACACACACAAACAACTTGGTAGAATATAGACAGACATCTATGCATATAAGTTCATTTCATCTATTATACTTACTGAGTAAAAACATAAAACTGCAATCCCCCTTTTTTCTTTGAAATTTTTACTGAAAAATCATTGCTTTGCTGGTCTTTCTTTCTCTCTTAATTATTACACTGCCATTTGTACACAATCCTAATCAAACACTATCCTTCTCTTCTATTGAGAGATATGGCTTAAACTAGGCTTAAAATTCTCAATGAATTGCTCATTTTTGCCTTTTACCCCCAAAATGTCATAGGAAGACATGGTCTTCCCAGCATCATCAACAGATTGTTTGATTTTATGTTGGGGATTCCATAATCTTTTTCTTTCTTTCTTTCCTTCTTTCTTCCTTTCTATTTATTCTATGCATTTTTTTTGCATCATGTATCTTGATCCCTTTTATTTCTCTGTTCCTTCCTGTCTGCCCTCTGACCCTGCATCCCCCCAAAAATAAAAACAAAATATAAGAGAAAAGGAGGGTAATAAAAAGTCATCATGGAAGTTACAGTGTAACACAATGAGTCACACAGGGATTTATACATGCCTTTGTCCATGTATCTTTACTTGCAAGTGTTCATTGCAAAGAGTCAATGGTCTGGTTTGAGGCCTCTGGTTTCTACTATTGATGCTGGGCCCTCACTGGGACTCTTCTTGGATATCCTGTTGCCCTGTGTTGTGGAGATACTACAGCTTTGGATCTGTGGGTCAGGTTCCTTCTCATGCTTCAGCAGGTCATAGATGGGGTGGATGTTGTAACAGGCCACGTCATAACCCTGGTTCTGGGCCTGGGCAGCTACAGGGTTGGTCCACCCACCAGTTCTCCCTTGTCCTCACCACCAGGGTGAGCTCCCCAGCATTGTCCCAGCTAATTCACCTCTTGCTGCAATGACTGAGGGGTGGGGCCAGTTCTCCTGCTTTCCAGCCCTTGGGGGTCAGCTCTCCCACACCCAGCCATCAGGGCCAGCTCTATTGTATTGCCCTGGCGAGGTAACTCTCCAGAATGCTCCAGCTGATGAGGGGGTAGGGACAGCCATCCTGCTTTTATGACCCCAAGTCAGCTCCTCCACCTATCTCAGACATTGATGGGCAGAGGGATAGGGAAGAGGGCATCTCTCCTCTGCCCCTGCTGCCTGCCACATATCAGATACGTATTGGGGACAGGGTCTCCCTTGCTCACGTTGGGAATGGTCATCCTCACCCCCAACTGACCACCACTGCCTCAGTGAGGGGCAAGGCCCACTCTCCTGAAGGCTGCAGCTGATAAGGAGGAGGGTCAGCTCTCTCATCTATTGCAGGCGGCAAGGGGTGAGAGTAAGAGGGGGCATCTCTCCGCTCCCATATGGCTGCAAAACAGAACATCCTTGTTTACAACTTAGGAGTTGGTTCATCCACAGCTCCTCCAACAGGGTTGGCTCTTTTGTGTTACCCAAGTGAGGTCCAGGGCGTGTGCTCCCAAGTGTTGTAGCTAGGGGATGAGGGGAGGTCGGGACTCCTACTCTTATGACCACAGGACCAGCTCTCCCACCTGCCTCAGGCATTGATTGCGGGGCTTCTCTCCTCAGTCCATACCACCATATGGTAGGTGAACTCCCCCCCACTTTTAATGAATCGCATATTGGCATGTGATGCTTGTCTGCCCACAAGTACATTGCTCATGACAATTCCCATTTTGTTGTTATTCTCTCCCAAAATCCTCTTGTTGGACTGCGAACCCTTTGAAGAAAACATTTGCTCTGTAGTTACTTATTTCTTCCTTGGACTTCAGAGTATCAAGTAGCTTTCAGACACTCTAATCAACAGTTTCAGACACCTTAATCAATAAATAAGAGAAGTGAAAATCAAAGTTCAAAACTTGGGATTGGAGAGATGCCTCGGTGGTTAGGAGCACTGGCTGCTCTACCAGAGAACCCAGGTTCAATTCGCAGCACTCACACGGTGGCTCACAACCATCTGTAACTCTAGTCCCAGAGATCTGATGTCCTCTTCTGGTGTCTGAAGACATTGCACGCACATAGGGCACAGATATACATGCAGGCAAAACACCCATACACGATGGATAGATAGATAGATAGATAGATAGATAGATAGATAGATAGATAGATAGATGATAGATAGGTAGGTAGGTAGGTAGGTAGATAGATAGATAGATAGATGATAGATAGATAGATAGATAGATAGATAGATAGATAGATAGATAGATGATAGGTAGATAGATAGAAAGATAGATAGATGATAGATGGATAGATAGATAGATAGATAGATAGAAAGATAGATGATTGATAGATAGATAGACAGACAGACAGACAGACAGACAGATAACTTGCTCACTCACTCACTCAAGGGGCCAGAGAATTGGCTCAGCAGTAAAGAGCATTTGCTGTTCTTCCAGGGGATCCAAGTTCTGTCCTCAGCACCCATGTGGATGGTTGAAAATTACCTGAAACTCCGACTCCAGAGGATCTGAGGTTCCCCTCTGACCTCTGGAGTCACTAGAACATGCATAGCAAAGACTCTCACAGACTCGACATGTAATTTTAAAAAAATAATTAAATCTAAAAAAAAAAACTAAGCTTGTAACTTGCAATACAAAATAAAGCTACTTTGAAATAACATTTTAAAAGACTGGGCATATTACCAGTAGTCAGAGGTGCTGCCTTGCATTGGGAGTTTCTAGGTTCCTGGCCTCTTCTTCAGAAATTAAATAAAAGCCCACACAAATTCCAAAGTAGTGAGGGAACTTTATTTAAAGTAAAGGAATAGAAAAAGATCAGAATATATGATAGAGGAGCAGCCGGCACCATAAGTGAAATACTTGTGGGTCCCAATTACTGCTTGGAGCATTCTTTTATGTGGTTCAAGAGAAGAGGTAATTTATTTACTAAAGGGTGCTTTGCTATTTTGCTCCATTATACATCTTATTTTAATCATAGGCATGCCCAATTATGTATCAATGTAATATAGCAAATGAAAAGTCATTTGGGCATGCACTTTTATCTTATTGAGCATGTATCCCCAATTTGTGCGAGCTAAATCAGTCTTTCCATTCTGGTTGAATTGAGTCTCAGTCTGTTTGATGGTCACTAAAGATAGGAGAAATGTATTCCATTATTCAAAGAGCATGCAACTAAATGCAGGTAAGATCTTTGGTTGCTAGCATGTTGCTAGGTACATGGTTAGAAGTGAAGTGTATGTGCACTGTATGTGGAGGTAACAGTCTCCAACTGACAAATGCATTATTATTAAGATAGCACTGTGTGCTAAACCCAAACAAATTAAAGTCCAATACTACTAAACTATTTTCTGTGCTCCCCTGCTTCAAGGATGTAACTGAGAACACTGCTTGCCTAGCGAGCATAAAATTCTGCATTCTATCTCTAGAACCTCAAAGTGGACATGGCATCACTTGCCCATAACCTACCCCTCGATAGGGAAGTAAAGGCAAAACAATTAGAAGTTCAAGGCCATCTTCAACTACAAAAAAAATTTGGGGTTAGCCCGGGCTAGAGACCTTGAGAAAAAGGACAGACACCTCTAAGGCACTTGCAAGGTAACAGTGCTATAGAAAAATGTAGTTGTCAGAGAATACATATAATTGTACAAGTCATACAAGGGAAAGTCAGTAAAAATTCTATACTTATCTGTTACTCCAGAAATTCACTGTAAGAGTATACTCTGAAGATCTATCTCCTCCCATGTGAAAATGAAAATAACGAATTGTCTATTCACTAGATCAGTGTTCCTAGCAGAGTATGTTTATTTAGTTATTTCAAGCAGACTGCGCACACACACACACACACACACACACACACACACACACCCTAACATGACCAAAACCCTTTATGGTTAGCAAATTGGAGAAGTCATGTAACTAGGTTTGGCTTCCAAGATTCTAACCAAGGAAAATTGCCAGAAAAACAATCTTGCAATTGGTTTTCAGAAAGGCATTGAACATGCAAAGTAGGCCCAAAGAATAAATAGAAACACTCATCAAACTCTGATGCTGCCTGGTGCTGTTTATTATTGTAATTTATTCATATAGATTCAAACCAAGAAAGACCTACTGAACACTACTATGGGTAAATTGTGATTATCATAATGTTGTACCTTCCCAATCATTTCTACTGAACCAAAAATAAAATTGGTCTTTCAAGGGCCTTGTGTACATTGAAACTTATGTAATAACCTTGTTAAATATTTCTCAAACAATTTTATAATTCAGAGTTTCCAGGTTTGTTTCCATTGCAGATTCGGGGTTCCCTTTTGTCAGTCTCCATCAAATGAATGAGTTTGCTCCCTACTCACGCACCATGATGTCCAGCACATGTTGGAGCATGTTCAATATGATGTTTTCACTTCTCTAAAATATTATGCACCTGTCTTAATTATTCTTCTATAATAGTGATAAAGCATCACATCGTGACCAAGGCAACTTAAAGAAGGAAGTGTTTAAGTGGGATTTGCAGTTCCAGAGAGATAGGAGGTCTATGACCAACATGGCTCGGTGATAACAGCAGGCAGGCAGGCGTGGTGCTGAAGCAGCATCTGAGAGCTCACATACTGATTCACAAACAGGAAGTAGAGAAAGAGCACCACACACCATCTCCTACAAGGCCATAGCCCCTAATCAATACCAAACAAACACCAACTAGGAATCAAGTATACAAATGCCTGAGACTGACAGAGATATCTCTTTCAAACTGCTACAGTATCCCAATTTAAACATTCTAGCTTTATTGTTTGAAACTCTTTCTAAAGCAGACTAATCATCACTTATTAAAATCATCATTTATCCGCACTCTAGGCTCTCTGTTTCTTCTATATTGCTATTGCTACTAGCAACAAAGAAGAAATGCCTGGCAGATACTCTTCACCTTCCCCCAACCAACTCTTGCCCAAACACAGTCCCTGCTATCAGAGACAAAGTGCTCATCTTGTGAACTTTAGCAGCTGGGATTCTTCTACGTGATTACATTGACCAGCACTGTAGGTCCAAACGAAGCTATCCCAAAGTTCAGCTATCCTAACATTTTGTGCTTACATTTTCATTCTTCACAGAGTCTTCCAGTTTGTCGGGATATACTTTTTTTTCAGGGTGGCTAAAATAGTGGATGCTTGCATATTAATTTTAATTGTCAGGAATAGCATACTGATTTTAGTGTAAGAAAACTCGGTATTTAGACGTGAATTTTTAGACATGCTCAGGAATAAGATCTTTTAAGACATCAGTGGTACTGTGCATCCTTGTTTAGGTACTATCACGTTAGCAGTCATTTGTATTGATCACAGGGCCCATTACATCCTTATTTTCTAAAAGAAAAACAATACAAGAAAAAGTGCAGTCTAATACATTTAAGATTTTTTTCTTATATTAACTTTTGCCCTGAAACTTTGACTTAATTTTTGCTTATTTATCTATTTTACATTCCTTAGAATCTACATTGTCTTAGTTGGCTTTCTGTTGCAATGAAGTAGGGGTGGGGAAGACTCAATAGAAACAACATGGGGAGAAAGGAGTTATATCACCTTACATCATCAAATATCATCAAAGGAAATCAATACAGGAATTCAAAGCAGGAACTTGAAGCAGGAACCATGGAGGAACACTGTTGCTTTCCTGGCTTATTCAGTGACCCTTTTGATATAGCCTAGGCTTACCTGTCGTGGGGATGGTGCCACCCATAGTGTGTTGAACCCTCCCATGGCAACCAGCAATCAAGAAAATACCTCATAGGGGCTAGAGAGATGGCTCAGTGGTTAAGAGCACCACCTACTCTTCCAAAGGTCCTGAGTTCAATTCCCAGCAACCACATGGTGACTCACAACCATCTGTAATGAGATCTGGTTACCTCTTCTGGCCTGCAGGCAGAGCACTGAGCATATTGTATACATAATAAATAAATAAATCTTTTTAAAAAAAGAAAAGAAAAGAAAATACCTCATAGATGTGCACGTGGGCTACTGTGATAGAGACAATTCATCAACCTAAGTTCCCTCCTTCTAAGTGACTCAAGCTTATGTCGTGTTGACAAAGACTAACTATGACATCCACCTACCTCCTAAAACAAAAAACAATATTCCATACAGATGAAATGCAAAAGCCAATGCTTAAAGAGCAAGGATCACATCTAGGCATTGTGGTACATACATTTAATCCCAGTGCTTGGGAGGTGGAGGCAGGAATATCTTGAATTCAAAGCCAGCCTGTATAAAACCAAGCCAAAAAATAAAAAGAAAAGAAAAGAAAAAATTCTTTTTTTTTTTTTTTTTTTTTTTTTTTTTTTTTTTGGTTTTTCGAGACAGAGTTTCTCTGTAGCTTTGGCGCCTGTCCTGGAACTAGCTCTTGTAGACCAGGCTGGTCTCGAACTCACAAAGATCCACCCGCCTCTGCCTCCCAAGTGCTGGGATTAAAGGCGTGCGCCACCACCGCCCGGCTAAGAAAAGAAAAAATTCTTATGATATATAGCCGAATGCATTAAAGATCTATATTTTTCCTCCTAAAATATTGCCTATTACTTTCTTTTTAATGGAAAAGTGTTAGTTCTTTTTTCCCTTTCAAATATCTGCCAAAAAAAGACATTTAATACTTAACTTTAAACTTGACTATAAATCATTTTATATGAGAATTTCACTCAAGGATAGACAACATTTTTTTGTAAGTGCACTAGCCATTTTGATGTGTTTGATGGGCTTCTGATAAGAAAGGAATGTCTAAAGGGAAGAAACTATCATTTTTCTAAATTTATTCAAGCAAATGTTTTCACCACCATGCACTTTAACCATGATGTCATCTATTTTGGATGTATTTTCATTTTATGTAATCAAAACAGAATTAACATCTCAGCATCAAATCATGGATATATATCACATCGACATTCAGTCAAATAGTAAATACCAGAAAACTTTCAAAAGTTAAAAAAAATCTGAATAATACTGGGAAGATCAAGGACCTTAGAAACTGTCAAACCAGTAAATAAAACTTATTACAGTTATTTGTGTTAGTACAGGGCATCCAACCCATAGCCTATCCAACCTCATAAAACTTTAATAGCTGAAGTGAAGCAAATTTATCCCAGCTGAGAAATCTGTGGACGCTTGCTGATTTTCTCCTATCTGCACCCCCAAAAGACAGAATACAGCCATGGATATTAGCACAGATTTCCCTTTGAGAGCTGCGTGTTTGATTTTTTTTTTTTTTAATGAACGTCACTGGTTGGGGGTGAAGATCAGCTGTGGAAGCCTTAACTTGAATATGCAAGGCAAGTATGCCTACTAGAGAAAACTGTTGACAAAAACTGTTCGTTCGGGATGCAGAGATGTATCCTACTGTGAATAATTGCTTGATGACTCAGAATTTTCTAAAAAGTAATTTCAAGGCAATTTTAGGGAAACAGTAATTTTTGTGAACCATAAAACAAGTTCCTTTTTCTAATTTTTTTAAATGTAAATCTGTGTCCTAAATTGAAACCACTATCTGGCATTCCAGGGAGATCCTTTGTTTGTGAGACAAACAGAAAATGACTGGAAGAATTCAAATATGAGAATATCAGTCTTACAAACAAAATCTGTGCAGGGCTGACAAGATAAAAGTCTTCTGGGTAAAAGGACTTGTAAGCTGTATGGCCTAAGATGGATCCCCAGATCCCACTGTAGAAGAACTGGTGTTGGAGAATTGTCTGTATTCTGTCAATCATATTTTAATAAAACGCTGATTAGCCAGGCAGGAAGTTTAGGCGGGTCAACCAGACAGGAAGTAGAGGCGGGGCAATAAGAATAGGATAAGGCTAGGGAGGAGAAAGCTCCCTCAGTCACTCCTGCACAGACCACCGAAGAGGCAACATGTAAGCTGTCACACTGAGAAAGATACTGAGCCCGTGTGGCTAACATAGATCAGAATAATGGGTTAAGATAAGTCATAAGAACTAATAAGTAGCCTGACCTAATGGGCCAATCAGTTTATAACCTTATGGAGTCCTGTGTGTGATTTTTCTTTGGGATTTGCCGGTTGTGGGGTACCGGGTGGGATAGAAACCCCAACAAGCCGGCCCTCATGTTACAAAGAACAAATCAACACATGGAGGTTGTCTCCAACCTCCACATACGCATTGGGGAAAATACATATCCACACACAATATAACCACACCCATCCACATATATACATACCCACACAAACAATAAACAGACAGATAAAACCAGGCTCGGAGAACTCTAAAATCAGAAATGAAGGAAGTTCTGGAAAGCCTAGACAGATCCCAGGGAAGAAACACAGGAATCAGCATGCTACAGACCCCGTCAGCAACAAAGGACCCCAACCACCTCTCACATCTAACAAGAGAGGGTGCCCTATTGGCTAAGTCTTGGGCAGATGCCCAGTTCACTCATTTACCTCACTGGCTCTCCTCGGATAGAAAAATCTATGATGCTGGCTCCCTTTTTAGTAAGCTGAAGATACTATCTCCTTCCAAGGTAATGCAAGATATAGCATTTCTCTACCCACTGAGGAGTGCTCTGTTGGAGGCAAAGTGTTAGAGGCCGAAAAGCTAAGATAACTGTAGTAACTAGCTGTAATGACAGCTTCCTAGAGCGATAAAGAGAACAGAATCATCATTTTCTACTCTCTTGATATTAATCAGTATGTACCCTGGGATGGGATGTAGAAGTTACTCATTTACGGAGCTGATTTATAATTAGGACCTTGGGCTTTAATAAGATGACTAAATGATATTTTTAGTAAATTGTTAAGAGTTACTTTTGATAGGGAATTCCGCCCCCTTCAGTTTTTTTTAACTTGGAACTCCTTTGAAGGTATTTACACATGGGATGGAGATAAACCTACAAATATTAGTTACCACAGTAAGTAACTGAAAATTAATCGAACCATATTGTTTGTCTTGCTTAACTAATATTTAAGTATTTAAGCGACCAGGGGAAAAGACATTACTAAGCGATTCCCTTGACATGACCTCAAAATGTTTGCTTCCCAGAGACCTTTCTATAAGGGCTTGGAGTGGCCCCTTTAGAGTTGGTACAGGACACACCCAGACACTAAATTCTCGGCACAAAGGAGATGTATTGCCTCTGGATCCAGCCAAGGCAGACAGCATGCATTGGCAGCAGCAGCAGCAGCAGTTTGGTTTTTGTTTTGTTTTTCGAGACAGGATTTCTCTGTAACTTTGGAGCCTATATTGGAACTATCTCTTGTAGACTAGGCTGGCCTCGAACTCAGAGATCCGGTGCCTCTGCCTCCGAAGTGCTGGGATTAAAGGCATGTGCCACCACTGCCCCGCCAGGAGTGGGTTTTTAAGGAGAAAAAGGAAGAGTCTGTGCTGAGGTAAATTGGTAAATTCTGATTGGACAGGCTAGCCAGTGTAGCCAAATTATGACTTTTAATCATTGAACCTTGGTATTTTGTCTCAGGAGTGAGTCCGTGGGGAAAAAAAAAATAAGCCCCTGGACCTTAGGGGCTAGCTTTAGGAATATAACCTAACGGTTTTAGCGAGAGATAGAGAAGGGTAAAGAACAAAACGCGTTTGCACCATTATTGCCATGCTCAGGCTAGTCAGAGAACCCTTCGCTTTCTCTTTATAGCGTTCATCTTTTTAACTTCAACTTCCATGTTGGCTTTGACTTGCTGTCCTTCTCTATGAACACCACTAGTGTATCACATTTTATTGCCTGTCTTAGTAATCATTTTAAAATGGGTGATAGACGTATTGGATCCCTCCTCTGAGCCAGTTTCATACTCCAGAGAAGTCCTAGACCAAAGAGGAGATAGACCAGCCCTGATCTCAGAGAACTCCCTGTCTAAAGTAGGAGACAGACACCTCATTACTTAATAGCAATTAACAACAGTGGTACATGCAGGGAAAGCATTGAGAAATCGGGGCCTGGGCAGGGGAAATTCAGCAGGGTCAGAGATGGCATCAATGTTGGGGAAAGAAGTGGACAAAGCAGGAAAAAAACAAAACAGAAAAAAATAATAACAGGCTATGTGACGCTTGGTAGAAACCGGGTTTTGTGGAATCACTCCCTGTTCGGTTTAGGCTTGGGGCTATTCTAAACACACTCACCTGCCTCAGCCTCTTTCTCGTTTGTCCTCCCAGCTGCCATAGAAGAAATGGCAGGCACCCAACTGTGTATGCCTAAGAGTCTGTAATCCTCTTCATTTCCCCAAAGGAAGTTTACTAAGCACTCTTGGCTGTCAGGGGCTACGTGTGACACTTGATGGGTATTCATTAACCAAAGGGACCAATCAGTATTTTCTCCCTCCTCTTGCCACCCTGGAATCAAAAGCAAACTGACTGGGAGCCATGTACTGTGGACTTCTCGTTAACTATGTAAGAAGGGAACCTTCCTTTGCTTTGAGGGACTGAGCTTGCCTTTGAGCCCCCACTAGGCAGTCTTTCAGAGGCGTCAAAAAGCTCCCTAATAAATCTCTGACTCCCCAAAGAACTTCTGGCCTCGTGCTACTTCTGAACTTCACAATTCTGAGACCTTTCACAACGGTGTTATGACTTGTTCCTCTTATCCCATTTCACCAGTTTGACCACAGGGTCTCATAATAGTATTGCAAAATTCTTAGACATAATTTTATACAGTGCAATGGTGAGTGGTTAAATACTCCCACGTAGCCCAGTCTGACCTATCGTTATTCATGTGTGTGCTCGGGGCTGTATTCAAAATCCTTCTGGGCTTGCAGAAAAGTATTTCTTTTCTTGTAGTCTTTTGTAACCAGCAAGAATCAGAGGACTAACTGATTATCAAAGGTGATGAGGCCACAGTGCAGAGACAGGCAGCCTGCCTTTGAGGCTGCAAGCAGAACATGATTCCACATCCTTCCCATGGCTGTGGGTTGGGTAAGTACTTCAGAGGCTCATGTTTGAAGGGTTCGATCCTCAGTCTCAGATGCTATTGGGAAGTGGTAGAAATGTTAGGAGGTGGGGCTTGGTGGGAAGTCTTCTAGTCAACTACGAGTATGTTCCCAAAGAAGATACTGTGACCCAGACCCTCTTCTTCCTACCTTTCATGTTCCTGAGGTGGACAGTTTTCCCACATACTCCCACCATGATGTGTTATCTCAATATAGGCCCCAAAGCAATGGAACCAACCAGTCAGGAAGCCTAACCTCCAGAATCATGAGCTAAAGCAAACCAATCCATCTGTAGCTGGTTATAAAGCAGGTATTTGGTACAGGAATGGGAAACCGGCACACCCCTGTCTACCTGTGCAGTTTTAAGTGGATGACATAATTCTCCAATGCTCTGCTTTCTCATCTATGAAGGGAGATAAACTTGCACCAGGCTATTTCAAGACAGAAAGGATCACTAAATGAATAGAGCACAATGCCTAGCATGGAGAAACCCCATAAATATGATTTTGTTTTTCTTTTCTTGCAGACTTCCTTGAACACACAAACAAGGCAGTGCCTGTGTGCCCAAACAGTACATTTGTGTTCCCCTTTGATTGTGATATCTCTTGTTGGGAAGGGGTTCCCACAGGTGCGCTTTTTCATGGTTTTTACACAGCTTTGCTCAAGACATCAGCAGAGTGAGTTGACACAACTTTGCAAAAACCCTTTGTTTCCTATGATAGTTAATCTCCATTGCCCACTTGATTTAGAGTATATATAAGCCAGATCAATAATTTCATAATATTATAATATAATATATTATATTAATATAAACATAATAAAAATGCTTAGAGAAGAAAAGTTTGTTTTGAATAACTTATACAAAATATGTTGTGCTGCTTAGACTTTGCCATCTTGACACAAACTAGTCACTTGGGAAAATGAAACCTCAAACAAAGAATTGCTTCTCTTGCCTTGGCCTGTGGGCATGTCTGTGGGGCATCTAGATTGATGATTAACACAGGAGGACCCAGAATACTGTGGGTTGTGTTATCCTGGCAAGGGAGGCCCAGAGCATATAAAGAAGGTAGCTGAGTAGCCAGATTCAGCTCCTGCCTCTAGGTTTCTGTTTGAATTCCTCTCTCGGTTTCCATAAATGATAGACTTCAGCTTGCCTTCTCTGCTTCCTCCAGGAACAGATTTGGTAAGGTTTCCAGGGTGGCTGTTAACCAAATGCTTCTTCACCCATACCTCCCACTGACCATGAGCCCACAGACTCCAAATCCCCTTCTCTGTGCCCCTCCCCACATCCTCTCATGCCAACAGGAAGTAGTCAGATTTGAACAGGTGCCCATAAACCCAGAGAGATTGGGATGATGGGCAGAACCTCCAGCTCACTTCAGCTTCATCCAGATAGTCCCATTTCTTTCTCTCCAAACCTCACCATCTCAGAAAATCTCCAACAAAGAAAAGGCGCCGAAAGGTCCAACTCCCATTTCTTGGTGGCTGCAGTGGCTCCTCTCCCCTGAAGTTGCCAACAGCTCAAATCCCTACCTAAAGCATACCATACATACCTGGGCACAACCCCAGCATATGGAGGACACCCCTTGCCTACAGGATGTTTAAGCTCCCTTCTTTACTTCAGGTACATGATTTCTCCTGCCTTTTTTCCTGCCTCCATCCCTGGGGACTGGAGAACTCACCTGGGAGTTGCTTTGCTCAAAATAAACCTATTTCTTTTCTTACTTCTTCACTTCAGCTTGATCTGGCTTACTGCATCAGTGGAGAAACCTGCTATTGAGGTACAGAAAACCTATTAATGAGAACCTGAGTTCAGATCCCCAGTAGCCACAGGAGAAGTCAGATATGATCATAAGAGTCTCTAACCCCAGTGCTGGGGTGGCTTAAAACAGGAACATTCCAGGGACTTGCTGGCCAGCCAGTCTAGCTGTCTTGATGAACCTCAAGTTCACTCAGACACTCTGTCTCAATGGATAAGATGGCAGGTAACTCAAAAAGACACCCCAAATCCACCTTGCCTCCACATGCATGTACATACATTTACACACACACACAAACACACACACAAACACATGGGGGGAGGGGAGAGAGAGGGAGCTCATTTACATGACAAATTATAGCTTTGGGGTACACACAGTGGAGCCAACTTCCCTTTAAATGTGCCTTTACCAGTTGAGTGCCACCAGTGGAAGATCAGTCACGTGCTGGTCACTTGCTGGAGGTTTGGGAAACTGCAAGGACTCTGCAGCTTTCTACTTGGCAGTGATTTTAAACATCCTGGAGACTACCTGGGAGGCCTGAGTCCCTTTCCTTCCTGATTGGTTGAAAAGATGGGCAGTTTGCCCCATTGTACATAAAATAAGAAAGGAGAGTCTAATGAGAGGATTGGCTGTCCTTCCTGACTGCTAATTCTTGGACTAGCAATGCTTTTTCACCTTGACCCCTGGAAGCATATTCAGTAACCTGACATGAATTCTTCCAATAAAAAATGTGGCACTTGATGCAATGTTTGTGTGTCCCTTGCATTGGAACTTGAGATGCCAGGAAATAGCAATTTGTACTTAGTCAACTTTGGTGCCACTGGTGAAGTAGGAACCTCATTAGAAATGTCAGTAGATATAAAACTTTCCCTGGCAGTCTTGTCTCAAGAAGTTGGAGCTTTGCTTAGTCCCTTCTGTGCTCACATGTACTTAAAGACAGTGAACCCCTGTGCCTCTCTTTGCCTGGAGGACTATTCCCTATATCCTAAGAACTTGTACTTAGGACCACATACAAGTAAGATGAGGAGGCCAGAGGGATGATGCTCTCAGAGATAGCGCTTAACTAACAAATGACAGGAAGCTGATAGATAAAAGTCCCACCTCCTTCACCTTTGCAGAGAGATAACTAAGGAACGTGCTCTATGACCTCCTGGCCAGGGTTCTAGATGCTCACAGTGACTGCAGATTGCCCCCCTTAGTATCTGTGGAGATTTGATTTTAGGATATCCCCCAAATACAAACTCCAAAGACGGCCAAGTTTCTTATAGAGAACTGTGTAGTATCAGCATATAACTCATATGCATCCTCCTGTATATTTAAATCACTTCTATATTCCTTCTGATCCTCAGTGCAAATGCATTGCAAGCAGTTGTTACCCTGAACTGTTCAGCGAATAAGAAGAAAAAAATAACTCTACATATCTATGTTAATAGGAGAGATGAAATTTCTTAAAAATATTTTTATCTCTGGATGGTTGAATTCACGGATACAGAATCCATGGATACAGGAGACTAACTCTACCTGTTTGAGAAAGAGCACATCTAAACCGCTTTCCTCCCTCACCTTGCTTCCATTCTTATCTGCCAGTTCATCCTGCGACCCTCTTCCCAAACAAATACTTGCTTTTTAAACTGTGTTTTGTTTCCAAGCAGCACTCAATTACACGCACACACACACACACCATAAACATGCACACACAATGGTCAAATTAATAAGCCAAAGTTAATATCAGAATAATATAATATTTATGATTTTTCACAAATTTTCTTTGCCTAATGCTGAATCAGGCAAAGTAGAAACCAACCTTATAACCTAATGAAAGTGAATTAAATTGATGAGCCTTAAGCAAGACAAATCCTAGGCTTCTAGATGGATGACAGATTGAGCAAGGGGTGGGCAGGCAATCGGAAGAAAGGGTACCCCCGGGAAGGAGTCTATCTGGGCCTTGGCTTAGAGGTTGGAGTCGGGCAAACTTTAAACTGAATAAAGACAGTTTCTAGCCTTCATCACTGATATTAGCTCCCTTTCCATCCTGAGACAAGGGTAGAAAGCCTGGGAGAAACAACTTATAATGATTTTGGCTCACGATTTCAGAGGTTTCAGTCCATGGTCAGTTGGCCCTTTGCTCGGGGTCTCTGTTGACATAGTATATTGTGACCAGAAGTGGGAGGTGAAGGAAACCTGTTCACTTAATGGTGGCCAGGGAGCAAAGAACAACGGGAAGGGGATATGGACTTGACATCCCCTTCAGGATTATACCCCTGTTTAAATTCTTTTCTATTGATGGATAAAATACCATGGGCAAGGCGACTTACAGAAGGAAGGGTGTATTTGGGCTCACAGTGTCAGAGAGATAAAACATTACTGTGGAAGAAATCACGGCAGAACAGCTTAGAGCTCCCATCTCCAACCCCGAGCAAGAAGCAGAGAGCAAACTGGGAATGTCAACAATCTCAAACTCAAAGACCACCCTGCAGTGACCTTCTTTCTCCAGTAAGTTACACCCACCTAAGCCCCACTGACCTGCACAATCAAATCTGGTCCAAGTATTCAAATGCCTGACTATAGGGGACATCTGATTCAAACCATCACACCCCCTAGGAGCTGGCTTGTTCCCACCAAACTTTGGCTTCTGCCTTCCAATAAAGCCACAGGCTGATAGTCAAGCCTTTAGCATACGAGCCTTTGAGGATGTGTTGGCAGATCTTGCTTGTTGACTGAAACCCAAGCTGCCGTGTGCCCCAATGTGAGGGATTTTCCTAATCATATTATGCGAAGCAGGAAGACCCACCCTAAATCTGGACCTCCTTTTCTACTCACAGCCCACGTCGAAGGACGCGGAGGAAGGAAGCACTGCTCTTTTTCCACTTGCCTCATTCTCGCTGGCAAGCTTTTCTATCCTGTTCTGTCGCAGAAATTAAAGCCAAATTCTTCAGAATTCCAACACAGACAAGGACCAGCAGGGAGCTCTGCAGGAATCCTTCAGATCTCCAGCACCAAGCTGGGACCGCAGCGACATCCAGCCTTGTGGACTGACATCACCAGGATTCCGGGCCTTTCTATCAGGGAAAAACCATCGGTGAACTACCCAGATCTCACACCCTGTAATTCAGTCTAATAAATCCCCATACATGTATATATTCTATGTGGGGATTTTTATATAAATATATTCATTCTATCAGTTCTGTTCTGTTAGAAACACCTGCCTAATACGAAGGGCATATAAGATTCTAACTATACTGTCACCTAATTCTGTGAAACGACATAAAGCCCTTATGTGGTGTATATAATAGTCATTATATAAAAGGCAGTCCCATTCTAGCTGCCTCTTCTCTTACCTTGCTTTTTCTGCTTGGTATTATATTTCTGAGGGTTTTTTTTTTTAATGTCAATCACTCTACCTCTAATTGGTTCATCTACTCATGTACTATGGTAGATACTCAGGCCATTCTAATGTTTGACCCTTGCCTGTGAATGTGTGTGTGGTTGTTAGAACATGTACATGGGAGTGGGTTTATAGGGTAAAAAAACTGTCCAGCGCTACCATCTCGCCAGCAAGAACAACGCGGCACACTTAGGATCCTTCTGCAGAAAAGCTTTAATGCGTCTTGAGAGAGAGAGCATAAGCTTACAAAGTGGAGACCCAGAATGAGGGGAACCCATCCCTTATATAGGAAACAGTCCTCGCTTCGGACGTGTCACTCTTGGATCGGTCCGCTGCCCATCAACCCAGATGACGCCTCGGGAGTAGGCAGGGATGCAGCAGTGGAAAGTTACCAAGCACATGCGCATTATCTTGTTCACCAGGCAGTGAGGCCGGATGCCAGCGCCATCTTGTAATGGAGAATGTGGTTGCGGCCCTCCACAAAAAACACTATGACAGTTCTTTGGAAAGAATGTAATTTGAGGGGCTGGAGAGATGGCTCAGAAGTTAAGAGCACTGACTGCTCTTCCAGAGGTCCTGAGTTCAATTCCCAGCAACCACATGGTGGCTCACAGCCATCTACAATGAGATCTGGTGCCCTCTTCTGGCATGCAAGCACACATGGAAGGAATGTTGTATACATAATGAATAAATAAATCTTTAAAAAAAAAGAATGTAATTTGAATTCATCATTCAGGTACTTGCTTGTCCAAAGTACATTATTCATAATCTAAAAAGACACGGATCTACTTTGATTTTGTATCAAGTTTGGCATAGTCTTTTTCTGACTTTAATTTGTTAGCTAACTACACATTTCGCTCAAACATGCTGTAAGGGTTGGTGTGTCCACAAAGCATGTAGTACAGAAATGAAGAATTAGGGGGCAGAGAGTGGCTCAGTGGTTAAGAGCATGTACTGCTTTGGGAGAGGTCCAGAGTTCCACTCCTAGGACTCACATTAGATGGCTCCCAACTACTTCAGGGGATCTGACACCTCCAGCCTTTGATTCAGTCATCTGCATATTTGTGCGTATACCCTTCACCCTCCTATCCCCTATACACAAGTAATGAAAGAAAGAAGAAAGAGAGGGAGGGAGGGAGGGAGGGAGGGAGGGATATAGAGTCTGTCTGAATTGGAGAGATGGCTTAGCAATTAAGAGTGAGTGCTGCTCTTGCAGAGACCTGAGTTCAGTTCCCACCACTCACATTGGGTGGCTCACAACTTCCTATAATTCCAGTTACAGAGGATCTGACAGGTTTTTCCGACCTCTGAGGGCAACAGCACATGAACATGGTAAACACACACACACACACACACACATACACACACACACACACCCCACACACACCCCTAAAAAGAATCTGCTTTGTGGAAAGTTGGCAAATCTATCAATAGAAAAAAGAAATGGTTTAATCAGTGGCTAGCAGTAAATTCTCTGAGTTTAAACTTTTTTTTCTTGACCAACGTTGGGGTGGGAGGGGGGGAATCTGTGTTCATAATATTGGCTTGAGCAACAATCCTCAAGGCCCGGGGAATTCCAGGGTGTGAGTTATCTGTTGGGCCGAAACTAATCAGCTCCATTCAAACTCTCATCCTTTGTTATCTTAAGTCAATAAAAATAGTTGATCAGGAAGGTGACTCAGAATCTGCCTTGCTCTGTCTTTTTTTTTTTTAAATCAGAGTGTATTAACTTGACTTTTATGATTTTTTTCATCACTAGTTCTTATTGAAAATTAGATGACCTGGTGAGAAGATTCCTTTCTCACCTCCCATCAGTTGACTGGATGTATTTCATCTCCACCCCCCACCAACTTGATGTGACTGCAGACATCATTTCTAAATAACAGAGTTCTCTGGCTTTCTCTCACTTCCTCACCAAAAATTCCATCTATGAAGGTATATTTCAAAAATAGAAAGTGAGCATAGTGACCACGTGAGTTTCCATCAGGGGAATCGGGGCTATGATTCAGCGCTTTGCGGGCTCTGCTTACCTAATCAGAGCCATGACAGCTTCACTGCTATTTAGAGGTGACACCCTGAATAATAAGCACTTTTCCTCTAGCTTAGAGGTCCCGACGGGTTTTGAGATATTTGTGAGACACCTGTGCCAGAAAATGTCAAGCCTTCAATGCTTTGTCCTTGTGAGAAACAAACAATACTTTCAAAATAAAAGTAGCTAAATTCAGAAAGCACACAGTCTGTGGGATTCATTATTTCCAAGTGTTTCTTAAGGTATCTACAGCCACATAATATTCTCTCTCTCTCTCCCTCTCTCTCTCTCTCCTCTCTCTCCCCTCTCTCTCCCCTCTCTCTTACTCTCTCTTTCGTTTGCTTGTTTTTTTTGTTTGTTTTGTTTGTTTGTTTTTGTTTTTGAGGCAGGGTTTCTCTATGTAGCCCTAGCTGTCCTGAACTCATAGAGATCTATCTGCCGCTGCTGCAAGGAGTGCTGGGCTTCCAGTTTTTCACCACCCCATGGGCCACACAACAGCCTTTTGAGATAACAGACTACTGTTATCCCACTCTTTATAGAGGAACAAAGCACAGAGAGGTTAAATAACTTATCTGAAGTTGCACAGCTAGTAAGTGAGAGAGTTGGGCTTTGAACTCAGGCTTTCTCTTTATATTCTTTTCCTCTTGTACTTTGATCCTCTGCTGCGCAGTGGCTCAGAGACACTAGATAATATGCAAATAATTGTACAGCAGTAGATGGCAGAGTGGAAGCTTCAGCCCAGCTCATCTTCTTGAGATACCTTTGTTAATTATTACTTTTCTTGAAAAAAAAAAACGGAAGTTTTAATTCCCATTCAAGTCTCCCATTTAGACTATTGACAATTCATACAACAAAACCACTTCTCTCTACAACCAGGTCACCTTTGAAGTGTAAGCCAACAGTTTCAAACAATAAATAGTATATCAGGCATAGATTATATATCTGTGTGTGTGCACGATCACACCCTAGTGTGCCCCTGAAGTAGAGATAAAGGTCGTTCAAAGGTTAAATGATAGGAGAAGGTAGCGAAGTCTGTCCTTAGAGCTGAGGGAAAAGTCAAAATTGGCAGCTTTTCTCAGGTGGCCTAGAGCTAAAAATCATCTGGATTCTTCTGCTTTAGGGCAGAAAGACTCCACAGGTCTCTGGGTCTTGTGCTGTGATGGAGGTACTTTAAGAAGTGTGGTCCAAAGGACACCTTTTCTGTGACAACAGCAGAAGGCTTTTGAAACACAAGTGTTAGTTGGAGCAAAGGATCAAACTGTCTGATAGCAAACCCCAGTGTGGGGCTATAAAAAGGTGCATATCCAGGCATTTGTCCTTAGAAGGACCCTCTAGGAAGGAACACCATTCTCTATTAGAGGTAATCCTATTCTACAGCTAGAATAGCTAAACTATCTAAGGCTGGGTGTGGTAGTACATGCCTATAATTCCAGCACTCAGAGTTTGAGATAGGAGGATCTCAAGTTCAAAGCCAGCCTGGGCTACAGGATGAAATTGTGCCTCAAGCTAACAGGTCATCCACACCTGGGAGCCTCTTTGCTTTTGCTGACTTCCTCATTCATTCTGTTCAATCCACACAACTCTCGTTCTCTTTCTTTAGAACCTTCCTTTTTCATGGCTTGGTACTTACCATTTCGTTTGCTAGAAAAGGACCCCAGCTCTATGGCTAGCCCAACTTTGTTGTCCCAAAGAATATTTACTGCCTACCACTGAACTAGGGCACTCAATGTGTGTTGAATGGCTAGCTTCCATCTTCCCATGGTGATATTGGTGTGTGAGTTTGGGTGGCTGTGGTATTACAGGGTTGGACTTCTGAGTTTTGTGCAACATGAATATGAACAAAATCTCATCTCTAAAACCATAAAATATACATCCACAAGGAAAAGAATGGCAAGGAAGTGTCACTTCGGTGACTGGAAGTAAAAACTGAGCCACAGCTGGGTGGTGGTACGTGTCTTTAATCCCAGTACTCCAGAAGCAGAAGAGGATGTCTGTGAGTTTGAGGCCAGCCTGGTCTACAGAATGAGTTCCAGAACAGCCAGGGTTACACGGAGAAACCATGCCTCAAAACAAAAGAAAAACAACAACAGCAAAAAGAACTGGTTCACACACTAATGCAGATTAACTAAATCTAAAAAGAACTGTGCAGAATGAGTGGAAGAAGATAGACACAAAAGAACAGCTTGCTTCATGATACATATGAAAAAAGAGACACAGGGAAATGTGGAAGACTTTTGAGACCAGACAGAGCTAATCTCCAGGTATAGAAACCAGAATGTGATTTTTCATGTCAGGGGTTGAGATTAACGAAAAAGAAAACGAGAGAAGCGCCTGAAGAGATGGAAAACTCCATGTCTAATCTGAGGATCCACAGGTGAATGTATTTGTCAAAAGCTGTCCTCCTGTGGGCTGGAGAGATGGCTCAGCCGTGGAGCACACAAGCTGTTCTGACAGAGGACCCATGTTCGGTTCCCAGCACCCACACACATCCTGACTTATTTCCTGCCTACACACCTCCCACCTAAATGTGACCGAGAACATCTGGTACAGCTGGGTCAGACAAACTTGTTTAGGGAATGAAAAAAGGTGGCTTTTTATCTCAGAAGAACCACAGCCCCCAGGATTTCAGGAAGTTAACTGTCCTTGGGGAAGCAGATCACAACCATCTGTAACTTCATCTGGTCTCTGTAGCCACCAGGCATGCAAATGGCACCCATACATACATGCAGGCGAAACACCTACAATACATAAAATGAAAAAATAAATGCATCTTTAAAAAAAATACCAAATTGGATAGAGCCCTTTGCTTAATATGCAAGACCTCAGGGCCCTATCCACAGTACTGTACTACATAAACAAAGAAACAAACAAAAATAAATAATCCAAGCAGTCATTGAAGAAAGCTGGGTGAGGTGGAACAGGCCTTCAACTGAACCTGAACCAGCATTCAGTAGGCGAGGAAGTGTTAAAAACCTTAAAAGCAGGAGAGAAAGGCCAGTTCCACAATTTTTGAACCAAATTTGAAGCAAGTTTTAACAGAATGCTGGCCAGGATGATGGACTCTGGCCAGTACCATTCAGGGTTCCCCAGAAAGTAGCACGAGTGACATTTTGAGAGTCTTATAAAGGCAAGCCCATCAGGCTATGTATTTTTCATCAGGTCCAATCAGGTTGGGGGCAAGCATGTATCTTGATGTATTCACTACCTATATCCAATTAGGGGCAAACATGTGTCCTGGTGACTCCCTGCCTGCATCCAATCAGGGCAGGCCTACATCCTGACATATTTCCTGCCTACATACCCCCCACCTAAATCTGACCAAGCCCATCTGGCACAGCTGGGTCAGACAAACTTGTTTAGGGAGTGAAAAAAGGTGGCTTTTTATCTCAGAAGAACCAGCCTCCAGGATTTCAGGAAGTTACCTGTCCTTGGGCAAGTGGGACTTACAGGTTAACTTTGGCCCTTACAGAAGACTATGTGAGTTCAAGGAGGCTAACCTGGGCTACAAGGTGTGCCCTGTTTCAAATGAAACAAAACGAAACAAATGAAAAACTCAGATACTGAGTATGTAAAAAAGTTTTAAAAAAAATACACTCTTGCCGAGTGGGATGGTCGTGGTGCATGTCTTTAATCCCAGTACTTAAGAGGCAGGTGGATCTCTCTGAGTTTGAGGCCAGCCTGGTCTGCATAATGAGTTACAGGACAGCCCTAGCTACGTAGTGAGACTCTGTCTGGAAAAAACAAACAAAAAGTCCTTTCTTAATAATCCCAGAGTGAATCATCTTTGTTGTACTGAAGATTTAAAATCGAAAGAGTTGGGGTAGGAGGAGAACATGGAAGGAGCTAGGGAAGGGGAAAGAATGTGATAAAAGTATGCTGTAAGAAATGCTCAAAAAGCCAGGCGGTGGTGGAGCACGCCTTTAATCCCAGCACTCAGGAGGCAGAGGCTGGTACATCTCTGTGAGATCGAGGCCAGCCTGGTCTACAAGAGCTAGTTCCAGGACAGGCTCTAAAACTACAGCAAAACCTTGTTTCGAAAACCCAAAAAGAAAAAAAGGAAAAAAAAAGGAAATGTTCAAAAAAGAAATAAAAACATAAAAATACTAAAATTCTTATATTTGTCAATATTTTATTGTCGCAGTATCTGTAATGATATGTGTAAGGTAGCACCACGGATCTCATGGCAAGGGGCAAAGAGACAGAGAGCCTTCTCAGAGAAATGGCAGAAAGAAAGAGCGGGAGTGAGTGGAGCTTATCTCTTAAAGGGACTTTTACACCTGTGTACACACTTAGTAGTGATGTAGCAGCCATAGGACCCTGGGTGTATGCTGCCAGGTGACAGACGGGCCAGCATAATGCCTGAATCCTAACATTATCGCCTTTGTTCACAATCTTAAAATTTACATTTATAATAAATCTGATATATTTTAAAAAAATCACCAGAGTGTTTATGAATAAAACAATGTTGCTTAAGCCTTTTTTTGATATAACTTAAAAAGAGAGAGAGAATTTATTATTTCTTTTCTTTTTTGGTTTTTTGAGAGAGGGTTTCTTCTGTTTGGCTGTCCTGGAACTCACTATGTAGATCAGGCTGGCTTCGAACTCATAGAGATCTGCCTGCCTCTGGGTCCTGGGATTAAAGATATGCACCACCATTGCTGGGCAAGAATTTATTATTCCATGCAAGAGAAGTCCACGTGTGTTGCTGGCTTCAAATTTGCAGGCTGAGGTCTGATGGGACCTCTGTTCTGAGGCTTCCTGAAGCTATTCCTTCATAGGCCCTGACTGGAGCAACGTGGTCATACTTGCACCTGGGGTTCAGACAGAACCCTAGACTAGCCCTCCCTGGACCGTGCAGTCACCGTGGCAGCTAATGGCAGACTCATGGAAGGCAGCTAAAGAAGAAGGGACGGTGGAAGGAAACAAAGGCCATCAGAGGCCACTCACATTTACCCACACAAAGACAGGACTGGTTCCTCATGAACTGCTTACGTGAAAAGCATCCATGTTACTGTAAGCCAACATTACTAGTGTTCTGTTGTCTAACTACCTCCAAATTGGCGGGCTGGGTTTTGTGTGAAGAATGTGTTTAATCCTATTTTCTTGTTGAAACATCTACAACTTGCCAGGAGTGAGAGAGAAACAAACATCAGGTCATCCTGCCTCCTGCTTCCTCTTCAACACAAATCTATTAGTTCTTCATTCCAGGAAGAGAAAGTGCTTGTGTATTTGACAATTGCCTGATAAAGGGGCTTCCTCCAGCCACTAACCTCTTGGCAAAACAGTGGCTGAGTGCTGCCCTGTGGAAGGATGCTGAGGAAGTGGCCTTGAACGCCTGCCTGCCGAGGGTCTTTAGGAAGTCACAGGAAACCCCTAAGAGCAAAGCATCCTCATCTCTACATAGGCCAGAAACAAACAGACCCTCCTATCTCCGGAAGTTTCTCTGAAGCAATCTGTGGTTAAACACTGTCCAAAATCTGAATCAACAATTCCAAGGAAGCAAAGAGAATCTGTTGATTTTTTTTCTTCAGATTTTGAGCAAAGTTTGACTTAAATTACTAACTTAAAAGAGAGAAGAGGGCTGGGATGAGGCTGGGATTAAAAGCACTCACTGCTCTAGCAGAGGACCCGGGTTTTAATCTCAGAACCCATAACAGGGAGTTTGTAACTGCTTATAATTCCAGGTTTAGGGCATCCTGTGTCTCCTACTGGCTGCTGTGGGCACTACAAGCATACAGTAGTGGTGCACGTAAGAAGGAGATGAGGAGGAGGACACGAGGAAAAACAAAAGAGAATACAAAAGCAAACATCAATCTTATTACTAAATGAAAAAATATAACTTAAACAAGATTAGCAAACTATTCCCCCACTAGGAAACCTGTGTTTAGATGAACAGTTAAATGAGAACATTATGACTAAGCTAAGCATAAATTAAGAGAGCCTTTCTTTTTGTTAACATTTTGCATTTATTTTTATATGTGTATATAGGTCTTGGTTATATCCACCCAGCCATTCTCTGCCCCAGTTTCTCCTAGGTTCCCCCAATGTATCTCCTTCCAAACTTAAGTCCTTTCTCTCATTCTTTTATTTTTTAAATTTACAAATCACTGAGTCCAATTAGTGCTGTCCATGTAATCCTGGATGTGATGCCATCCACTGGGGCATAGGCAGCATACGGCGGTCATACCTCATAAAGAGGGCGGGGGGAACTAGCAACCATCAACTGTCAATAGTTCCTTTGCTAGGGGTGGGCTCTGTGAGTCTTTCCCCCATCCATGTTGGAAGTTTCAACTGACTTATCTTGTGCAGGTCTTACGCAGGCAGCCATATCTGCTGTGAGTTCACACATGCAGCAGTTGGGCCATTTACAGTTGATAGTATCTCCCAGTACTCCTCTCTATCCATTGGTGCTTTTATTCTTTGTTTTCTCTTCTGCAGGAGGGTAGTTATGAATGTCCCATCTATAGTTGAGCATACACCATCACTCCTGAACACTTTGAACAGCCATAGGTTTCTATAGTAACCACTACCTGCCATAAAAAGAGACTTCTCCCACCACCAATCTATAAGTAAAAATGAATATTTAAAAAGAAGCTTCACAACATGACCATTTAGCAAAATCAACCATAGTCACCCCATCCTACAGCCAGTTAGCAATGCCAGGTATAAATCCCCGTTGTGAAGCAAGGTTAAAATACAATTAGCTAGTGGATGGTTGCTCCCATGACAGTTATGCCATTATGGCACCAGTAGGCACATCTTAACTCTCAGGTCAGTACCTTAGCATGTGAAACCTGAAGTTTTGTAAGATCACTGATATTTTTCTCCCCAAGTAGCCTGCATAACACATTCCAACACTAGCCGGTAGGTTCTGGTCAGTTCAAGATTGATTTCTCCTTCTCCTGTGATCCAAGTGTATGATATCTTCAGCAACAGGGTCTTATCATCTAATTATGGTGGAAAACAAAGAGCAGCAGTAACAGCCTGTGTTGTTTTATGCTTCTGGGGCCTCCCTGATCAATAATTCAGGGAGGTAATTTATGCCTGGCACAGAGTTTCATTTAATAACCCATTGTCCAACCTTCTAGGTTATCTCTGGTCCAACTTTTCTTTTTTTTCTTTTGGTTTTTTGAGACAGGGTTTCTCTGTGTAGCCCAGGCTGCCCTGGAACTAACTCTGTAGACCAGGCTGAACTTGAACCCCGAGATCCACCTGCCTCTCAAACATCTTTTTTTAAAAAAAGTTGTACTTTTAAATTCATTTACAAGCTAGTAGGTTTTCATAAGACTTCCTCACACATTTTTTTTGAAAGTAAATTTTATTAAATTATAAAAGTTTCCATTTCCGCCCCTCTTCCCAACACCCTCCCACTCCCCCCTTCCTCACACATTTTTATTTGGTTAATTTACTATTAACTTTTTAATGTACCATTAACTTTGGAAGTCTTACCCTTCTCCACCCCCATGTGTTGTTCCTTATTCTACACCGAAAGAAAATTTTCTAATAATGCACTATAAAAAAAAATCCCTGAAAATATATTTCCAGGATAGCCTTTCTAGTAATAAAATTGGTGTTGAATACATCTGTACTCCATGTAGCCACCTTCCTAAGGTAATAAAAAGAAAATTCAAATATGTGTACAGCACCCATTACATGCATGCATCCACAGTGCTCTATAACACAGCTGAGAGAAAACATGGCCCCCAGATGTCGACCTGGATTTTTATGCACTGCTTTTTATTGTTATTTCCTGGTCTGAACTTTTTGGATGTTCACTGCAGATCCTCACATTGACGTTTGGTTATAAAACATGATTTAAGATAAAATAGGTAAGAACTTGAATGGTAATCTCTTTGATAAACAAAGTAATGTTAATGGTAGGGCAGAGTCACTTTTTATCTAGAACATCCAGTTTCTTGGTTAAATACCTTCTCTTTCAAGCCTGTACAGGCCTACAGCGCAAACTTTACCGTTTCCAAGAAAGTTAATAGAGAAATTAAGTGGCCCCTGAGGGATTTCACTTAATCCCCTGCTGACAAGGAAAGGCCTGACTAACCTCCAGGGGAGTAATTAGTGGTTCCTCCCCCCGGGTAATTGTTCCTCTGTTTTGGGTTAGTCTGATTATGTGTGGACTTCCTGATTTATTTCCTTTTGGAAAGGGTTAAAAAGTTGAACATGACTAAATTTGTCCAGGGTGGCTCATTAGGTGTTTCTCAACTGTATTTTGTTGTTTTAAGGCAAGGTCTCACTAGATAATCTTGCATGGCCTGGAGCTCCTAAAGTAAACCAAGCTGGCCTGGAACTCACGAAGGTTCGCCTGCCTCCGTCTCCGGAGCTGGGACTAAAGGTATACCCACCACATTGACCTTCCACTGGGTTTAGTAAGATGTCTGTCTACCCGGGGCTATCCCCACAGCACTGTGGAGTTTGAGACTGGGAGTAGAATTACAGACAGCCTATTCCACGAGACAGAAAACCTAAGGCTGCTGTCTCTACGCATTTGTTGGCAATCTCTTCCCAGTGTCTTAGTCTTGGCTCTCCCTGTAGGAGATCCCGAGACAAGACTTGAATTCAGATAATTTATTTGGATTGAGATTGCAGGAAACACTGGGAAAGAATAGAAAAGTAACCAAGGAGAGAAGGGTAGAATCCTCATACACAGTGAAGGGTATGCACAGTTACCAGTTCTGCCCTAGCTCCTCGAGAAACTATTCATAATACAAGCAATAATTATTGTATTACCTAGGGGCATTGAAACTAATATATTTCTCCTCCAATTCTTGACCCTTAATGGTTGAAGCTTGTGCCTTGGGCATTAACTCCAACTTCCTATCAGAGAAAACTTCCTTGGGCTGGTTAGTGACCCTGCAGGTCAGAGACTGCCTAGGGCACAAAGGTATAAGAAGCCATGGGTGGAGTTACAGATAACTCTCCACAAGTGTTCTCTGGGGTTATTCTTAGAATTTGCTGTCCCACCATCTATTCTATATTACTGGGTTCTTCGGCTTTGTTCATCCATCCATCTACCCACTCAGACTGGAAGAAAGGATAATACTGAGAGAAGGGGAGGGGTTAGAAATTACTGTGTGAATATTTTGAAGTTTCCTCCATTTATTGGGATGAAACGAAGAGGTTACCATTAGAGAACATGAAAACACACACATAGGAAATGTAGTAAAAGCCTTTTAAGTTGAGCAAACCCACTGGGCCCTAGTCACGTACACGACTGTCAGTATTGAGAGAGGATGGTGATGCCACCTGACATCACTTTCATCAGTATCGCCTTTTCCATAGTGTAGAATGGAATATGAGAGGACTCTAACATGCAAATTATTGTCCTTTGAACATGTCCTCCACTGTGGTGGGTATTGGGAGCTTGATTCCCTCATGTAGGAATGTTGAGAGGCAGTGGGACCTTTAAGAGGTGGGGCTAAGTGGGGGAGTTGTTAGGTAGATAGGTCATGGTCCTCCAGAGACTCTCTAGCTTCCTGTCTTACCTTGTGATCTCTCTCTCACCATCACATTTCTTTCCCAGTGTTACCTACCATGAGGTGACACCGTTAAGGAGCCTTTGTCAAAACAAGAAACTCTCCCCGCCCTTATTTTTGTTTTGTTTTGTTTTGTTTTTCGAGACAGGGTTTCTCTGTAGCTTTGGAGCCTGTCCTGTCTCTGCCTCCCTAGTGCTGGGATTAAAGGCGCGTGCCACCACCATCCGGCAGAAACTGCTTTTCTTTAATAGTTACCCAGCCTCAGGTACTTCCTCCTCGTAATGGAAAACAAACTGGCACAAGTATCAGTCCTGAAGGGCAGCAGCTCCCTGCAGCACGTCTGGCTGTGTAAGAGGCCCTCAAAGTCAAGTCTGACAGTTTCAGACTTGAAATTCCTTCGTTAGAACAGAAAGCTTACCCAAGAGACTGCAGGCTTCAGTCTGTCACAAGGAAAGGCCTGGATCTGGACAGCAGGCAGGTTTTCATTCACCAGATTCCAAAATGGAAGGAAGTAAAAGAACCACAGAGACCACACCGAGGGCAGCCTAAATTGGGAAGCCTGACGCCAAATCTCTAGTCGACTTGGGGAAATTACTGGAACGCTCTGAGCCCCACTTGTCCCATCCCTTGCCTGAGACAAGGTTAAGGATGAAAACAAGGCCACTATGTTATGCTGGTTTTTCTCTGCTTGCTTTTCAATGATCCAATCCTTTTCCCTAATCTATGCCAAAGAACAAGACCTCTCTGAGTAACATCCCCCAGTACCCTCTGCCTGCCAGGTTAGTGAGTGTGGCCAGTGGGTGGGTGCTGCCTGAAGCAGGGAGAAACCCAGACATTCTTACCTTTCTCCTAGCCCTACTGTCTTATACTCATTCCTAGTCCAGCCTCTACATACAGCTATGCCCCTTTACGGCCATCCTGTGACTCCAGCTCTTACTAGACTCTCTTTGCCTTGCTCCTCCAGGCCTGAGCCAATGAAGACTACCCATTGTTGCCATCTATGCCTTGGGTCCCTCACTGTGACCTCTTGTGGGTTCCTTTGTCCTACCCCCACCTCTGTAACTGTTCCTGTAATGAACTCCCCTGGTTCTCTCTATGCCCCTCTGGCTGCAGGCTGGTGTCTGCAGCAGGGAGGGATACTGGATTAAAGGAATGTTCCTCTGAGACACTTGGCATGCGACTCAGGACTTAGGAAGTACCACAGGACTGGTCATTACTGATGGTATTATTATAACTTCTCCCACTGCCGACAAACCTCACTGATTTGTGACAAACGCAGAGCTGCTTGTGGGGGAGGGGATGGTGATGTTGCAGAGCATCGTAACACTAATGGGGACAGAGCACTGGGTCTCAGGGGCTGAGTCCTGTGAACTAAAATCGATATTGTAGGGAGATCTGCTCTGTTACTTTAGGCACTGTGTCAAAAGCAATTAGTGCAAAGACAACTTGGCATGGACCGAGGAGGCTTAAAGGTGGCGGGGCACATTATGCAACCTGGTTTATGAAAAAAAAAAAATCCTAGCGGATCAGATTAGAATTCGCTTTTATCTAATACCTTAGAGTCATTTTGTCTGCATTCTAATTCTTAAACAGCAGGTAATCCAGCAAAAACTCCTGTTTTTTAAAAAATACACTAGCTTTTTGATAATTCTTGGTAAACCAATTAGTCTCCCAGCATTATTTTGGGAGGTGGCCCTCTGGCTGCGCTGATAGTGGGCCTGTAGAAAGACATGGATTGACCGCCCCTTGAGGAACAAAGTCTGCAGGAGACAAGCTCACCTTCAGTCCCCTTCTGCCTTTGTTTGTTTTCCAATCCTCGGGGTGGAATGTGCATACATTTGCAGCATAATTATCACCTAAAATATGGCTAATATGCTCCAGTCCTGTCCCAATCACAGGTACAGGTTGTATGTACTGAAGTCTAATTTGAACTCACTATTTAAAAACTGCAATGTAGAAAACAGTTTGGTATTCAATGACTTGGCCGTGAGTGGGGAGAGCACACTGTGCTGGCTGGTTTTGCGTGTCACCTTGGCACAAGCTAGAGTCATCAGAGAGGAAGGAGCCTTAATTGAGGAACTGCCTCCATGAGAACCTGCTGCAAGGCATTTTCTCAATTAGTGTCAATGGGTCAGGGCCCAGCTCATAGTAGGTGTTGCCTTGCCTGGACTGGTGGTCAGCCGGGGAAGCACGCCAGGAAGCAGCTCTCCTCCATGGCCTCTGCATCAGCCCCTGCCTCCAGGTTCCTGACCTGTTTCAGGAGTTCCTGTCCTGACTTCCTTTGGTGGTGAACAGCAATGTGGAAGCGTAAGCTGAATAGACCCTTTCCTCTCCAACCTCACTTTTGGTCATGGTGTTTCATTGCAGCAATAGGCCCTAACAGGCCAAGTGAACATCTCTAAAGATATGCTCTCTTCAGCTGGGGGTGGGGGAGTGACGGTGGCAGCGCTCCCACTTTGTCCTTGTTCCCTGGTTGTGATTTTGGAACTGGACAAGCCTCCGTGTGGAGAGTGGATGGGAGAGTCGGAAGCTCAGAGATCGCCCAGAAAGGTCACTCTACTGGCTTGCCAACTTGAGGAGAAAGTTGTGCAGAAGGACCTCCTGAATGGCAAATTACCATACTGGCCGCAGGTGACAAACACCTGGGATTCTGAACCCGTGCAGAATTTCAGACCGTGCTTTCCTTTTGGACGAGTTGTGAACTAGTCGTTAATAAGGGGACTTGGCTTCAGGCCCCTTGCCTTTTAACATGCAAACTGACTTTGGAACGATGTGATAGCAGATGTGTTTACAGGGTACGGTGTGATACCTCAAGTGTGTCACAATCAAGTGTGTGCTGAGTAAGGAACAGGTCAGGGCATCCGGCACGCTTGTCACTTCAGGCACTGAGTGTTTGTTTTTGGGACATTTAACATTTTTCTCCTAGTTATTTTGTAGTATAGACTTAACTACTGTCAACCACAGTCACCCTATTATGTGTTAGAACATCAGAATTCAGTCTCATCCAACTGCAGCCTGGTACCATTAACCAGCCTGTCTCCATTCTGTCTGTCTGTCTGTCTGTCTGTCTGTCTGTCTGTCTGTCTCTCTCTCTCTCTCTCTCTCTCTCTCTCTTTCTCTCTCTGTGCCCATCTTTCTGCTTGAATTTTTATTTTATTTGTTACTGTTTCTTTGAGACAGGGTCTCAAGGATCCCAGGCTGGCCTCAAATCTACTGTGTAACCAAAGATGACCTTAATTTCTGATCCTCATGCTTCTACCTACCTGTGCCACTGTGGCCCGTAGTAATTGTTTTTCCTTTTCTTTTGAGGCTTGGGCCTTGGACATGCCTGGCTGATGCTGTATCACTGAGTTGTGTCACTGGCCTGATTTTTCAAATCGTAACACCAAAGGCTTTGAGAAAAAAAATTAGAGGGAGAAATCCTGATGGAACATAAATCTGGCTTTTAATTTTGGCTTTCTGGCTCAGTCCCCTTAGCAGTTGCAGGATTAGGATTTGGGGTAATTCTCTCAGACAGAGTTTCCTCAAAGGTAGTGTGGATTCATGGGTGATGAAGAGCTGTCTGGGCCCAGAATCTGCCTACTGTGGCCTCGCCTGGAGCGAGGACTCCATGCATAATTCCTCTCCTTAGTGTTATTCTTGCTGCTGCTATGGTTACAGTTCCCCTCCTCCACCCCTATTAGCTCCAGATTGGCCTCTGGCCCTTCCATTTTGAGCTTATCCCATGAAAAGTCACTACACTGCCAGTAAAGGAAATGCCCGGCGCCCTATTCTTAGATATTGTTCAGGACTAGGAACCAGTACGAACTGAGCTTACCCAAGCGAGAAGGCTGAGACTGCCTCCTCTAACTGACTCAGAGACTCTGTCAACTAAGCCTTTGAGATGTAGCTGGCTGTGGATGAATAAAGTCCTGCCAAGGCAAAAGTACTGAGTAAATTCCTTAAAGTGCCCTCCCACTTCCTCCACAATGGCATCTCCACCCCAACTCTCACCCTCAATAATCAGATCTGTAGGATTCAGCCAGAAGCTGAGTGTTAGGCTAGAATACCAGCGCCTCCCTCATTGGCAGCTTCTCAATGGTAGTTGTATGTGTGCCTCGCAACCCCCACACATAGGACTGGGGGGCGAGAGTGGGTCCCATTTGAGCCGAGGGAGGTCAGATCCTGTCTTCGCAGAGTACAGACAGAACCACTCCAGGGGAATGCAAAATGGACAGACAAGTGCTTGTGCATATTGATCCACTCCGAAAGAGAACTGAAGCCTGTGGAAAACTTGGCCCATTTTTAATAACATCCTGTGAAGGGAGGGCCAGAAATCAGGAGTTGAGAGGTACTTTAGAACAAATAAAGAGCCACTCCTGAAAGTGTGCTAGAACTGAAGAAGTCAATTCACAGCTCGGCGTGTTGGAAAGACATCGCCGAGAGTGTTTCCTATTTCTGTCTATCGCTGGGTGGCATGTTATTCCTCTGAGGTTTTCCTGAATCCTATTGGTACCCAGAGCTCAACTACAAAAGCTGTCTGTGTAGAAGTCTCTGTCTCCTTTTGTTGAGACAGGGTTGCCTGTTGTACTCCTGCTTCAGACTAGTAAGCATTGGGATTCTAGGTGTGTGCCACTGTGTCTGGCTGGAATCACACATTTTAACACAGCTGAACTATGCAGAGGAAGGGAAATCTCTTTCATTGTTTGACCTTGATCTTGAGGTTCCACTCACACCTCTAAGGAAGAGATAACAATTACCTTTAATTTTTTCAGTCTAATCGCGTATCGTCCTATGACGCAATGCTCCATCTTACAGACTTTTCCCATCATCTGCTTCCTTCTTTGAGACCTTTGCAAGAGTTGACACACGGAAGAAGGCCAAGATGGCAGAAAAGAGGTGAGGCTCTGGGAAGGGCATCTTCTACTTCTTCCTTGGGTAAGGGGGCTTTGGCTTTGTAGTCCTGGCTCCTGAATGCCTTGATGGCTTGTAAGACATCAATCAATGGTTGGAGGGCTGATCTCCGGTACAAAGTGATTATCAGCTTTCTTTCCCGGGCTGACTGTATTTCCTTTAGCTCCACCTGATGGGAGAACCTCAAGGCCAGCCAGGTCCACCAGCAACCTGCTGCCCTAAGCATTCACCTCAGCCTCGGCTAAAACACACTGGACCCATGAGGAACCTGGGAGAACCTGTGTCTCCTGACTACAGCCACCACAGTATGGCAGCGGTGGCCTTAACAAACAGGTGAAGGTGCAAACAGTGAAGTAAAAGGTGAAGCCAGGAAACACGAGCAAGGAGTAAGGGAGTAAAGTGAGTGTGTAATGGTGGCTACTGGAGTTTAATTACCCAGGAGAACTCGGAAAAGCCATGTAGAACCTGTCCTAGAACGATGAGCACATTGATAACTCTTGAAGTGAATCATAAAAAGTAAATAAAATAAGTGTGCAGAGCAGACCCCACTATCTTTAATAGACTCAGTAGGTGTAAACACACCTTTGCCCGACCCCATCCAGAAACCCACTTGCTCCCAAACACAGTACCAGATCTTTCCATGGTGTGGTAGTTTGAATAGGATGTTCAAATACAAAATCACATGTCTACATGTCAACCACAGAGAAACTCTTTTGATGTGCCAAAGGCTTTTCATGGCTTTGTCTTTTTATTAGCAGAGAACTGGAAAAAAAATCTAAATAATCACAAATATCAGGACTATATAAATAAAAAAATGAAACATGCACATAAATAGAAAAATACGTAACAGTTAAAAGAAGGAAGTAGAGTGCTATATAGTAGCAGAGGTAAGCCTAAATAAATGGTTGACAAAAAACAAAACAAAATGAAAAACAACCCAGCAATAGCTGGGTAGTGGTGGCCCAGGCCTTTGATCCCAGTACTCTGGAGGCAAAGGCAGGCAGATCTCTGTGAATTCAAGGCCAGCCTGGCCTACAGAGTTCTAGAACTGCCAGGTCCACACAGAGAAACCCTGTCACAGAAAACTAAAAGCCAAAACGAAACAACAAAACCAGCAACAGTTAGATATTGGCATGCTTTAGTCCTTATAGTTTCTTCTTTTCCAAAATATTATATGAGTTAAACTGTACAATATGTGGCCTTTAAAGTCTGGCATCTTCCATTTCATTTAACACGTTTTGCATCCATCCATTCTGAAGGTATCAGCACTTTCTTTTTATTGCTTAAACATGTGAGAAATTTATTAGATATGTATGTGCGTATGCTATATATCCTATATAAATGTATCATTTAAAAACACAAATCTGGAAAGACAGAAAACACTACAATAATGTGCTTTGGAAGAATGGTAGAAGCCAGAGCTGAGAAGGGGATGGTTAAACAACCTGCTTTATCTTTAAAGTTACAATTTAGAAACTAAATTCTGTTGAACATGTGTAATTTTTTTTAAAAAAATTGTATTTAGTAATAGAAAGAGATAGGTGATAATTACATTGGTTATATAAGAGAATATTCCTTGTATCTCTCTCTCCCTCCCCCCCTCTGTATATGTGTGTGTGTGTGTGTGTGCGCGCGCGCGTGCACGTGCGCATGCACACGCAAGAGCAAATGATCAAGACCGCACTGAAGGGCTTTTTACTTGATTAAAAACTTGAGCGCAATGAAGACTCTTAAATGTTAGGTATTGATTGAGAGAGGTAAATGCTAACTCCCATTAAAAGAGACAAATAATAACAGTGTTTATGTGACAAGCTTGAGATAGAAAAGAAAGGGAAAGAGAAAAGGCCTTATTCCTCCAGAGACAGCTGAGGATGAGGCAGGCTTTATGTCTAGGCAGGAGAAGCAGAGTGAACCAGTGCAGTGCCGCTTTGCAACGCAGGGTCTAGCGGATCTGGCTGTACGCCCAAACGATGATTGAGTTTTCAGCATGTTTCTCTACCTGTAATGGATGGCTGGAATTTTTGGCTTCAAATTCATTTGAAGCTAAGTGATGTGAATGATGATCAGGGTCAGTCAGATCTAGTAGCCAGGACAGAGAGCTTGTGTAGGCTGATGGAGGGCTGCTATGCATCTCTCTTCATGTCCATCTTTCTGCTGATATCTTCAAAATTTGGTAAAGCCCAGATCAGTCATTGCTACTGTATCCTGTCTCCTTTTCTCCTCTCTTGAAAAATTCATGAAAACCCAACTTTTCTGCCCTCAGTCTTTCTGAGTCATGACTCTCCGTGGTATCTGCCATCCCAGATGGGGAAGCTGTCAGTCTTTAGCAGACTTCTTCCCCGAGTCTTTCCCTGTTCATTGCTTTCTGCCCAGTGCTCTCCGTTAATCCAACCCCTCCTCCAGACTCTCCCACAGCTCCCACTGGTGACCACTAGTCTACTTTCTGGTGTTCAATTCAATTTCCCACATCCAAGGAATCACTGTTGCTAGGCGTGGTAGCCTGTGCCTTTAGCCCCAGCACTCCTGATGCAGAAGCTGGTGGTTCCTTGTGAGTTCAAGGTCATCCTGGTTTGCAAAGTGAGTTTTGTGAGGCCAGGGCTACCGAGAGAGACTCTGTCTCAAAAGTAAATAAGTAAATGAATAAATAAACTGCCACTCTGTCTGTAGTTTTGTTTCCCTTCAAGGAAATAGAGCCATCGTTTCCACCCAACACCCCCTGAGCCCAGTAACCGCTGGCCTCTTTGATTTTAGTCTCTCCACTCTGCCCTACATTCCATCTCTTCACTAATCTTGTTTAAATATCATTTCACCAAGCCACACCTCAACTCAAGAATGCACAGTGGCTTACCACTACGTATCACACCAAATCTGAACTTGGCCTGGCTGTCATCACCTAGCCCCACACATGAATTTTCCCACATACCCTTGCCTTTCTTCAAAACCTTTCTCTCTTCCTCTGCTCTACAAACAGAGACTTAGTCCTAACCGCAGTCCTTTGCTTTGTCAGTATTTGTTGGTTTTCTTAAGGTCTTGCATGGCAATCTGTCCATTCTATGTTAGAAGCAGGGAAATAGGTACAATTTTACATGGGCAAGCTAGAACTAAGAGTCCATGAAGACCTTTAGAGGAAATTGAACACCAGTGTCCTAAATATAGATAGGAATGAGAACTCATTACATGAAAAGATGTCCTGTTGTCTAGGAGTCCAAGCCTGGGAAATAAGTCCACAGCAGAAGGCTCTGGATTCCAGAAGAGATACAGGCATCTCAAGTTTGGACTGTGCTTAGAAGTTATAGGTTTCCTTGTAATCTACTACAAGGAAAATCAGCTCGAAAGAAGGCAGTTAGCTATCAGCAACGAGCATGGCAGGGTTATCACCACATTGTTGAATTTGCTCTCTGTGACTTGTGGGTATGCATGAGCTCTGTGTGGATGGTCTCCCATGATCCCCATCACACTTTCCTTCCCATCCTTCCCATAGTCTCCACCGGTCTCCACCGTACAATCCTCTCCATAGTCTCTACCGGTCTCCACCGTACAATCCTCTCCATAGTCTTCAGTGATCACTATCATGAATTTCTTTCCTTCCTTTTATACATATCCACCTACTATAGAAAATCAGTGTTCATCCCTCTTCTCCATGACTATTTTGGCTAATAGGACATGTAGGAAAGTTGATGACCTGAGATTTCTGACACCATGTTAAGTGGCCCTGCAGCTTTTGCTTCCTGCTTCCTAGAACATTTACCCATGTTAGGAGTTCGGCTCACCCAGAGAATGGGGACCTACTCTATGGACCCATTTTAGTTCTCAGCTAGCAATCAACCTTAACCACCAGTTCTCCACAGTAGACAACCAACTCAGTCAAGTGTCCATAGAGATGGCAAGAGTTCCAGCTCACTCACACATGTGGAGCAGATCACATTGGTGATCCAGGCAAGGTTATAGAACTGAAAAAAATAATAAAATAATTATTGGTTGTAAGCTACTGGATTCTGAGATGGCTTGCTTTGTATTGAAATATATAACTGAAACAAACAAGTAGCATCTTGGCTTACAATATAAACTCTCTCATTTACGGTACCTGATACATTGATAACCCAAAAGACACCATCAGGCCTGCTCTTATGGAGCACTAATTCCTTAGTGACTTGGGTTCATATTGGTAATTCCTTTCTGATAGAAGCAGAATGGATTGTCTCACCTATTAATTAGTTATATTCTATTCAGGACTTTAAGATATCTTTAATAGTTTGATATTTTATCAGGCAATCTCATGTACTCTTTAAACAAGCCCATATTTACATCTTGTTTCTCTTCATTACTTAGTGCAAAGTAAACTTATACTATATACTGACAGGTTGAAAATTCAATTCCAAATATTCCCTCATGTGTATGAGATTGTCATAAATAAAGCTCAAGGAGTCAAGAGACTTTATCCCCTGTAATTCCTGTATTATGTTAGTCATGTAAAGCTTCATTTGGTACTAAAACAAAAAGCCAGAAGTGTATCGAGGCGCTAAAGATTTCTGCCTCTTTCATTAGGATCTATCTAGGTAAATGGATAGAGGTAGAAAAGATCATAGTGAGGTAACCCAGACCTGGAAAGACAGATATCGCATGTTCTTCATTCTCCCTCATCTGTGGTTCCTAGCGCCAATTCTTGAGACTATATAACTGGAGAAACAGCAGAAACCAGGAACATAAAAGGTGACAATGGAGATGAGGGGGAAGGGGCAATAGAGAGTGTATCTCCCGGTAGGGTCAGAGAAGCCACGTCCATTAAGTCTCATGAACATGTCTGCCCAAACAAGATCTGAACAATGACAGCACCAACAGACATGCTAACATGGAAGGGGGAATGCTCAGAGGCTTCAACCCTCATCAAAGAACTATGGGCGACTAAAGGATGCTGAGAGTGGAGACATAACATAGTTTTCCCTAAGGAAGAGCCCCTGATTGGCTATCTAGTACCTAGGGATCAGCCCTGAAACCTTAAAATCTCATACATACAAGCAAAATTATATGGACTGAGCAGATTGCTCTTCTAAATTTAGGAGTGTGTGTGTGTGTGTGTGTGTGTGTGTGTGTATAATAAAAAAGAGATGAATTTGAGAGAATGGGGGTTAGAAGGAGGAAAGAAAAGGATAAATGATATTTATAATTCCAAAAAATATTAAAAAGTATATTTAATTGAAGAGAGTTTCAGCTAGGCAGTCCTGGCACATGCCTTTAATCCCAACACTGGGAGGCGGAGGCAGGCGAACCTCTGTGAGTTCAAGGCCAACCTGCTCTACAAGAACTAGTTTCAGGATAGCCAGGACTGTAGCACAGAGAAACCCTGTCTCAAAAAACAAAACAAACCAACCAAACAAACAAATAAACAAAATAGGAGAGGTTCACAGTAGTGAAAACAGATAATGGAATGAGACATGAGCCAAACCCTTCCTCAGAGGGGAAAGGAATCAAGACTAAGTTCTCGTTCCAGCACAAACATTCATAAATCCTTCAAAAACTGAATGCACTTTTCCAGTGTTTTAATTGTCTTCTCTTGTCTCATAACTAGGTTCATCAAGCTTGAAGTGGGGCCTCGGGAAATGAATGAGGCCATCAAGATTCCACAGATTTGTCCTTGGGCACCTAAATGCCTTCACAGGCAGTCTTTTCTAGAATCCAAATATAGTTAAAAAATTATTATGTTGCCAGTATCAGAGTTTATTTAATTTCGGGCTTGCAGAGTCTGAGCAGTATAGCAGTATCCGTCATAGAGAACAAGGCTCAGTTTAACCTAAATACACGGTGATTGTTTATGAGACAAGGAACAAACAGGTTCTATTAAAATAAAAGTAAGCAGACTCTCGAACTTATGAATTATAATTAGGGATGGTTGAACCTGTTTGATCAAAGAATATGCTAATTCTTTAAGCCAAAACCTAATGCCTCGTTGGAGATCTTGACACCCTCAGGATCAAGATATGACTCCTGGTGACTCCAAACTGTTGGAAGGCAGCCATGATCTCCACTATACCACCAACACAGATGACTTGAAACTGTTGGAATGCCAAACCAATACTTCTGGTTCTTCGGCACTTAAAGGATTTGAGATGAAAAAAAAAAAGTGGGGTGTATTTAAGATTAAGGCTACTTAAAACATGTTCTATAAAAAGTGGTGAGGGTTCACAAAAACTCAGATTACCGATTATACAGACAGCTTCTTTGTTGGAATTAGGATCATATACAGTGTGAGGGAATGGACAAGGGCAAGATGGAGCTCTTGAAGGTCATGAGTGTATGCTGGGTCAAAATTGATAAGGTCCTTGATTTCGTGAAACAAGTACTGTGATCCTGATAAGGCAAGTCTCGTACCCCCCCCCCCCCGAGCCTGTTTTTGCATCTATAGAAATAGAAAATGATGATATCTGTACTGCTGACCTCACAGGATGTCATAAAACTCCACTGAGCTAATATATAATAAAGCAAAATAAGAAGCTCTGAAAACGAGTAGGATTTCAACTATGATACCAGAATAGACGATCATAAATATAAAAGAAAACATTGGGCCAGTGTGTAAATCAAATGACTGGAGGAAGGAAGAAATGCATAATTGATATCATGTGAGTCATGGAAACTGATTTATGAGTGGAAATGAACACTGATAAGCAAGATGCATCTTCCCAGTAGTTGGAAAGACTTAATGACGGATTGGGCTTTTAGAGCCTGTCTTTAAAAAATTTATTTCACTTTTAATTTTGTGTCTGTGTGTGTGTGGGGTCTTTGCATCTGTATGTCTGAGGTGAACAGAGATGCTGGGTCCCCCTGGAGCTGGAATCATATGTGGTCTTGAGCTGCTCATCATGGGGGCTGAGCAGGGAGTTAACTTGGGTCTTCTGGAAGAACAGTATACACTCTTACCCACTGAGCCATTTCTTCAGCCTCTAGTTTGTCTTTTTCAGTACACAAGAAATAACCTTTTAGCTATCCCCTTCTCCTCCACCCCAACCACCTCCTCTGTAAATAAACACATTACCAGCACCAGGGTTGCAGCGTGACCAGAATGACAGGCTAATCAACAATAGGAAACGATATTGCAAATACAGCTGAGGGCACAATGCACACAAGAGCTTTGTCAAGTCCTTCTTATGAAACTTCCTGTCACAAACATCCTTTCAAAACCGGGACGTGCTGCCTGCCATTTTCCACACCACATCATCAGGGAGAAGCAGAGAACCCTGTTTCTCATTATAATTAATTGGCCATAATAGGAACTTTAAACAATTGGGATCATGATGTAAGTATGACACGTACTTCCTTGGATGAAATCCTCCCTGAGCTACAGGAAATAGGTCAATAAGGAAGTATATCTGCCCCAGACACACAAGATGGACTGAAGAGACCATTTGTAGATTCTCCACTAATGAATGACCCCTGCTGGATTCCTGCCTGGTGAGACCTCAAAGAATTAATTTGTTGCCAAGAAAAATAACGCCACTCAGGACCTAAAACCCAAGTCTCAAAACACAGAAGACTATGGAGCTGGAGAGATGGTTCAGTACTTAAGTGTACTGATTGCTTTTCCAGAGGACCTGGGTTCAATTCCCAGCACCCATGTGGTAGTTCATAATGAATACACAGTAGCTGTAAGGCCTTGATTGGGAGGATTTGATTTCATGCCCTCTATCCTCTGGAACTCAATTAGGAAGTTTTTTGTGGTTCAACTTTTTGCATTAAGCGCTATTTTGTAGTTATATACAGTCTGCATTGTAGTGGTAGACACTTTGATGCTCATATTAAATTCATATTAAACTGGCAGTCTGAAGTTTCTTTCCTTTTTTTTTTTTTTTTTTTTTTTTTTTTTTTTGGTTTTTTGAGACAGGGTTTCTCTGTGGTTTTGGAGCCTGTCCTGGAACTAGCTTTTGTAGACCAAGCTGGCCTCAAACTCACAGAGATCCACCTGCCTCTGCCTCCCAAGTGCTGGGATTAAAGGCATGCACCACCACCACCCAGCGACAGTCTAAAGTTTCTAGGTGTAGAAAATAGAGTGTAAAAAGCTAGAACACTGATGAATTTTTTTAAGAGTCAAAGACCTTGGAGAAAAGGTAGTAACAATAAACAGTCCACCCCTGGGACCTCCCCAGATAGCAATAACGATGAAGGGTTTGTGAAGCCCATGATGGGGGGAATAAATTAGAGTTTGGGGTCCCACACTAATTCAGATTCCCCCAAACCAACCTTAAGATGAAGTGAAAGTAGTTTGCTAAGGAAGCACTAAGAGAATCAGAAACAGCCAAGGAGAGAAAGGCACTCATGTAAGGTCCAATAAAGCCCTGCAGAAGGTAGCTTTTATCTGATCCTGCAGGCAGAAAGCTGGGCGTCCAGCATCTAACCACCACTGGAGGAGAGCAATCGCCAACACTCCGAGGTTATCTGAACATTTGCCCAAAGGGTTCTGTTTGTGTGAAATGGTTCCAGTTGTTGGAGAGCAGGTCTCAAACAAGAGCTCCGGGTCACACTACTCGAAGGAAACCTACTCTACTGAAGAAAAGGGTCGGGGTGGCACCTAAACGTGGAGAGAACGCATCCAAGAATCCGAGTGCCAACAGTGCCTGCTACAGGTTACTCAACCTCAGGCTTGCAAAGACGGGGACTTGCATGACATTGATGGTGGAATCTGTCCAAAAATAATAATTAAGAGGTTTTATAATCTCCATGGACAGAATGAGTTATTTAATTCTAGACTTGATATGATGTCAACAGTCATTTCCTTCTTTTCTTGCATAGCTAAGCTACATATCAAGCCAGGTCTCTGCGGTGCAAGCTGAAAAAATAAACTAGAAATAGTCTTTGTGCATGCTGATGAAAATGAGCGCAAATCTGTCCAACATTCTCCTGCATAATAGATAATGAGTGCTCTGGTTCGCTGGTAATTTGGAGGCTATGATGCTTGCTTTTCAACGAATTGCTGCAGAAGAATTACAATAACTATAGATTCAAGAGCAATTGAATGATGTCCCAGCATTTTAACCCATCCAATAACCAGCAGTATACAACAAATATATTTTTGCAAGCAGCTGATATTTGGTAGAAAATTACAAAAAACCTTTGAAAACATATTAAAATAAATATTAATCAGCCTGTTCTTCACAAGATAATGTCTGAACAAATATATACAGTATTATATATAGGATAATTATTTGTAATTGGACATGGACACTTAAACAAGAATATGGTTAAAACAGATGCTGGCACATTCTACATGACCCAAATAATTTTTATCAAGTAGTCTCAGTAGTGAGATTACTATCTATGTGACTGAAAAATCAATTATAGTTAGTAAAAATTTTGTCTTTTCCTTGTTCATTCTGTGAGAGTCATAAAGAACAAATTTATGGGCAGGTGAGATGACTCAGCCAATAAAGGTGATTGTCAAAGAGCCTGCCGACCTGACCTGAGTTTAATCTTCAGTAGCCAGTCACATGGTGGAAGGAGAGAACTGGCTCCTGGAAGTTGTCCTTTGAGCTCCACATGCACTCCGTGAAATACTTGCACACAGGCACACACTATAAAACATACAGAGAAACATACACACACACATAAATACATGAATAAATAAATGCAATTTAAAACATTTAAAGTAAATGTATTAGTCACTTTAAGTCATTGCTAAGTTTAAGTATAAATAAGGTTGTTTATGGTTTATCTTTCTTTGTTCTCAGAGTCCCCTGAGATAATAGAATATGACTTTAAATTATGAAGATTACTTGTAAAAAGTGGTCTTAAGATGTCATTGTGCTGGGCATGGTGGAGCATGCCTTTATGCCAGGGGTAGAGGCAGGCAGATCTTTGTGAGTTCAAGTCAACCAAGTCTATATAACAAGTTTCTAGTCAGCCTGAGCTACACAGTGAGACCCTGTCTCAAAGACAAACAAACAAACAAACAAAACAAAAGACACAACTGTATACTGGTGACTTTTTTGCTCAAGTCTATTTTACTTTTTTTTCAAAAATTATAACAAAAATACACAACAGAAGGAAAAATAGCAAGTATAGGGTTTAGAGAGATGGCTCAGTGATTAAGAGCACTGCTTGTTCTTCCAGAGGACCTGGGTTCAAATCCCACAACCTAATGGGGGCTCACAACCAATAATTCCATTTCATGGGATCCAATGTCCTCTGCAGACACCAGGCAGGCAAGTGACGCACAAACATGGAGGTAAAACACCCAAACACACACAATTATAAATGATAAAGTGATTAAACAGCAAGTATAGCACTTGATTTTTGTGCATATCTCTACATCTAAGAAGTATCAAAGATTTAGAATAATTTAAGCCCTTTGGGCTAGTCAGTATTGTCTCAACACAACAATATCTGAGAGATCAACTTACAAAGATTATTTTGGATCAGTTTTGGAGTTTCAAAGCATTCTCTCTAATGTAAGACATTAAGTAGATGGTGTTCCTGTTTTCAGCCTTTAGTGGAGGCAGCCCATTATGGTGGGAGCACAGGGCAGAGCAAAACCTTTCCCCTCCTACTGGGGAGTGAAAAGAGAAGGGGCTAGACCTTTACCTCCTAGGGCACATTTTCAGTGACTGGAATATCTCTCAACAGGTTCCGTTCCTATAGGCTCTACCATTTCCCAACAACAGACTCTGAAGGAACAGTTAACATCTGAAGTACAGGGCTGGAAAGACTGCTCAAGGATTAAGGACACTTGAAACTCTAGCAGAGCACCTGGATTTGGCTTCCAGTACCCACATTGTGGTTTACAACTGCAGGCAACTAGACTCAGGTGATCCAATGCTGTGCTCATGCTTCTGAGTCTCCAGGCACATACAGGTGTACATATTACCATGCGGGCAAAACACCCCTACTCTACATATGAAGTCAAAATAAAATCTAATAGAGCTGTTAATGTGGCTTCTTGTCTAAATATGATCCAGAGTTGGATTGCTACATGGGCAGCAAGACAGAGAGGTTAAATCAAGACTCAGAGCAAGGAGTGCACAATCATATTAAGGGAACGGCGGTGTGATGGTAAAGCCACAGTGGCAGGAAAGGGGCTCTCATTGCCACAGTAGAACTGGTCAAAGATGACTCTTGACAATAATCTGGGGGCTAAAGATGTGGCTTAGTGGTGAAGGGCACTTGTTGCTCTTTCAGAGGACTTGAGTTCAATTCCCAGTACACACTACATGGCTCTGACACCTTCTGGTTCACATATGAAGATTCAGGCAAAACACTTATAAATAGATAAAATAAAACAAATATTTTTAAAAAGCCTTTAATCTGGGCTGGGGAGATGATTTGGCTGGTAAAGTGCTTGTAATGCAAGTATCAGGACAAGAGTTTGGATCAGCAGCATCCCCATAATAGCTGGACGCGACAGAGCACATCCCAGCTCCCAGTGCTGTGGGGCAGAGACAGGCAGACATCCCTAGACCTCACTGGCCAGCTAGTCCAGCTGAATCAACCAGCTCCAGGCCAATTGAAAGACCCGACTTCAAAAGATAAGGTGGGGAGCAACTTAGGAAGACTCCTGACATTGACCTCTGACCTCCATACACACACGCACACATGTGTCCACAAATGTTCATGTGCACCTCACATGCAGACATGCATACACCCACAAACATATACACACATACACCGCATATTCTTATTTGCTTTCGGTCGCTGTGATCGACACCATAATCAAAAGAGACTTGGTGAAGAAAGGGGTTTATTTGACTAACAAGTTATAATCCATCATCTAGCAAAGCCAAGGTGGGAGGTGAGACCATGGAGTTGCTTCCTGGCTTGCTTCCCCATAGCTTACTCAATTACCTTTCTTATACAAACTAGGCCCATCTGTCTAGGTGTGGTACCACCCTCAGTGGTGGGCCTTCCTACATTAATCATTATTTTGTGATTAATTACAGAACCATAAGACTAATCCAATGGAGACAATGCCTCAGTTGAGTTTCTTCTTTTCAAGTGTGTCAAATAACTGGAAACTGGAATTAACTATGACATCCCAGAACACACTGCATTTAATACAAATCACAGTCATCTACATGCCAGCTATGTCCAATCTTATAATCAAAGAACATAGGTGAGAAAAGTCAGTTTGGCTAAGAACAAGATGCAGATGAAGAAGTTTCTGCAGGAAGGCCAAAAGATAGCCTCAACCACACAGATGCCAGCTGATTTGTCACTATGATTAGAAGCAAAATTACAACAATGTCAAAAAGACATCAGAGCTGGGGATAGGGACACGGAAGTTCATTAGAAGGTTTCTACTCGCTACTTTAATTAGCATATCAGTTAATGACAGAGGCTCATACGGTTCATCCAAATCTGGGAGGAGGTTTTTCATGGTCTGCTTTGAAAGAGGACAAAAGGAAAGAGCAAGACCAACAAAGCAGGGCTACAAAGGCCAGAGGCAGAGTTGCTGCCCTATCTACCTTTGGAAAATTGGACAACAGTTTACCCATAAAGTACTGGCCATAATGTCCACTTACGGCAAATATGGTAGAATGAGCACAGATATCTAAAGAGTGCTTTAACTTAAAACCCTGAAGGAAGAAACAAAGAGAGGGAGAGAGAAAGAAAAATGGCTGCCAAGAGCTACAATCCTTACGTAGGGGACCAAAGTGTCAACTCATTTAACAGATTAAAAATAACTTGGACTTGTATTTTGCTCACCAACTATTATCACAGTCTCTTTAAAAATAGCTGAGAATGATTTACTTTACTATGTTATGTGTGTGAGTGTTTTACCTGCATGCACCCCACTCCTGGGCACCATGTGCATGACTGGAGCCCAAAGAGGTCAGAAGAGGGCATCAGACTCCAGCTCTCCTGGGACAGTAGTTACAGACTTGTTGTGGGTTCTGGGAATTGAACCCAGGTCCTCTGGAAGAACAAGTACTCCTAGCAGTTGGGCCAACTCTCCAGCCCTCATCACAGTCTTTTAAAAGGCATCCACTACACATGTGGTACACAGACATACATACAGGCAAAGCACTTACATACATAAAATAAAATAAAAATAATTTTAAAAATATTTATTTTATTTCTATGTGTGTGTTCTTGTATGTGCACATGAATGTGGGTGCTGGAAAAGGCCAGAAGAGGGTATTAGATTCCTTGGAGCTGAAGTTACAGATGGTTGTGAGCTGACATGGGGGTGCTGGGTTTTGAACCCCAGACCTCTGGAAGAACAGCCTGTGCTCTTAACTGCTCAGCCATCTCTCCAGCCCTCAGACAAAGCTTTTGAGGCAGAAACTTTTACAGAATCCACTAGGAACATGGATGATGGCAGGACTGAGTGATTATATAAGTCACCTCACTAAAAATTATCCACTGTGTTATTTGGTAGACAGTCTTTGTTGTTGTGCCCCCACCCCCGAATTCAAACAACAACAAAACCCCAAATAAATAAACAGAAGGGATTAAGTGTCTTCAACTCCTTGTGCAGAATAGTACTTCTGACCTCTTTGCCAAGCGCCTGCTCAACCACTTTTCTAGCTAAAACCGTTTTCCTCTTTTGACATTTTCCTTGCAAGGGTTGTTCATTCACTAAAATCCAAGAGAAGTGTTTGAGGTTGCAGCAAGGGTATTAAAGCCACGTGATGGTGTGGCAAGAAGAGTGACCTTTGAAGTTCCTGTTTGACTAAATTTCTGACAAGGAAGGAGGAAATGCAGTGTTGTATATCTTGTTCGTCCAATTTGCTGATGTCTGGTGATTTACTACCAGGAAATTGTTATATTGTTCTTTGGAACCTGGACCGGCTGTGGTAACCCAAACAATGGCCTCTCATGTGGGCCTTTGAAATGAGTCTCAGCGTTCAGCTTCCAGATGAAAGAAAGTGGGCACTCGCAGTCCCTGCAGAGTCTCACACCCTCCACAAACCAGACTTCCCTTTGCAGCTAAGAATCAGAAAGCCAGAATTTCCATACAGCTAGTAAAAACCATCGGCAGCAAGCGGTAACAGTCAGGTATGATTATCTCTACACTGTTTTGCTTTCATATTCTCCCCAATGGTTTATTTTGGCCCATTTTCATAAGATATACATTCATGGTCATGGCAGGTATTAGCTCCCACCCCCACACAAAAAAAATCTCTCTTGTTTTAAATTTAGGTCAGGAAACAACTTGGGGGAGTCTATTCTCTCCTGCCACCATGTGGGCAGAACTCAGATCGTCAGGCTTGGTGGCAAGTGTCTCACACACCTTGTAAGTAAATAAATAAGTGAAATCAAAATTTCAGAAATGAAAAGGAACTGTATCCAATCCTACCCAATGACTGGGTAGGTGGCCTGCACTGGGCAGTTGGGGCAGATCTTTGTAACTGCTCAGTCCTAGTGTCCACTAGGGAACCACACAACTGAATGTGGTTTTTCAAGAGAAACTAAACTCACTGAAGCACAGCTTAGGGGACAGTTACTATCAGCAGCAGTCGTATCTGCCCCGTGTGGGGTGGGAGGACTAGCAGTTGCCGGCAGCACTCATTCCCGCCCTGAAAGGCTTCGGAGATAGAGCAAGGGACCGGGTGTCCAGTTCAGAGCAGCTCAAGGGCCAATTGCCCACTTCAGACAACTTAATGAGAGCCTTTCATGTGCCTACCTTCAAAAGTCAACCTCTCTCTTTCTTTGGCAAAGAACATGTTCCAGAGCAACTGAATGTCGAAAGGCCTTAGACTCCCAGAATTGCTGCTGTCTGGCGGTCAGAGTTCTTTCATTATTACCTCCCCTATGATCAACTTGCAGGCCTAAAGCCGGGAAGAGATTAAATTCCTGCCCTTAGCCAGTCCTTCTCTTGGCCCAGACCCTTACATCCTGTTTACAACTGAGCTGCCCAAACAATTCTGTAGATAAGAAATTCAGATTGCATCATTGGCCCTTCAGTGTCCCCTTCATACTGCAGTGGTCAGAGCACCCCAACCTCAGTCTGTAGCTCTCCGAGCTAGGCACAGTCATACCTATAGCACACTCTCACTGTTTTCTCTAGAAGGTCCATCCCCTGATGTGCCTGTGAATAGGTTGAATGGGTGCTTCCTTATCAGCCCAGCCAATTGTTATGAAGTTGCAGATTCTAAACTTAGTTTTTGCCTTACTCTTTGCCTATTTTGTCTTTATCCATTGTACTGCTCACCTGACAACATTTGCAAAACAACACTAACTAAACAAATTCTCTTTAGACCAGGCTGACCTCAAGCTCAGAGATCCAACTGCCTCTGCCTTCCAAGTGTCGGCATCAAAGGCGTGCACCACCACCACCTGGCTATGAAAGAAAGTTCTCAACGAGGAATTTGAAGAAATGGCTCATTGATTAAGAACACTCACTGCTCTTCCAGAGAACTTGAGTTTGTTTCCCATCACCCATGTCACCTCTAACTCCAATTTCAGAAGATCTGATACCCATTGGCCTCTGCACTAACACGGTGCACATAAACTTAGGTGGGTGCCTACACATCAAAATAAAAAAGCAAGGTGGCGGAGGTGCGTGCTTTTAATGCAAGCACTAAGGAGGCAGATGCAGGCGGATCTCTGTGAGTTCGAGGCCAGCCTGGTCTACAGAGTGAGTTCCAGGACTGCCAGGACTACACAGAGAAACCCTGTCTCAAAAAAAAAACCCTAAAATATAATAAAATTAAATTAAATAAATTTTAAAAAGTTACAAAACTGTTTACTTTCGCTTGTTTAGGCAACAATATCCACCTGCAGCCCTCAAGCAATGAGTATTTCTCAGACACCCCTAGAAACTTTATCTTTTCTCTGAGACATTTGAAACTGAGGCCTGTTTCTGAGCGCTCAGGAAGCGACTGCTTGATTTGTTTGCTTGTGTCTCCAGAGGCGTCTGTCAGCTCTGCCTTCTCAAGAGGAGTTGCATGGCTCCAGTGGCAGAATTAGTCAGGTCCCCAGGGCCTGCAACAAAGCTTTGGAATGAAACCCATGCAGAGATGATGTAACCTACCTGACAGGAACGGGGATATTTTGAAGAAAGACACAAGTCTCTCCCTTCCATCATCAGACTATTGAAACAAGGCATCCTCAGGACCTGCAATTTTCCAGGGGTCTCCTGTGCTGGGAGAAGGAAAAGGACAGAACCTGCGTCAGCTAGAGAAGGAACTTGCTCGAGAGAGATTCACACAGTGCTGAGAGCGTATCCGACCACTTTGACCAGGGCTGCTTACCTGCTACGGTGCTCTGACCCTCCTTAAACCCAACCTTTATTCAGGACCCTGAAGACAGACTGTTGGGGAGGGAGATAGGAGTGTGTATGTGTGTGTCGGGTGGGGGGGAGCGGGTGCCAATCAATAGGTATCTTTACCCCTCTTCCAAGTGTACTCACACTGAATGAATCTGTTGTTGCTTTGCACTGTTACTTGTTCTATTAATTGACTTGTTCAACAACAAGGATGGTTGTTGCTCCTGGTTCATCTTGTAAGGCGGTCTGACAAATCGAGAGGACTGTATAAGGTTTCTTTCCAGGAGACAGGCCCCTCTTCAGGCTGCATGCTGCTTTCCATTGGTGCTGGTTAGCTTTAACTGTCAACCCGAGACACTCTAGAATGTCAACCTGAGACAATCTAGAATAAAGTGGGAAGAGTCTTAACAGGGAGTTATCTAGATCAGGTTGGTCTCAGGCCTGGCTGTCGGGGAGTGCCTTGCTTAATAATTGAGGTGGGAAAATCTACCCTAAATGTGCACAGCACCATGTCATGGTCTGGGCCCTGATGTAGATGAATAGAGAAAGCTAGCTGAGTTGCAAGCAAGCAAGCAAGGATGCGTTTATTCTCTCTCTGCCTTTGGCTGTTTTTGTGATGTGCCTGTGTAGTGAGGAGCTGCGGGCAGGCCTGCTTTTCGCCTCATCCGGCTCCTGCACGGCTAGCTTAGCCCCGGAAATAACAACACACAAATTGTATTCATTTAAGCACTGCCTGGCCCATTATCTCTAGAGAGTTAGTTACTGGCTAACTCTCACATCTTGATTAACCCATTTTTAACCATCTGTGTAGCATCACGAGGTCGTGGCTTACCGGGAGAGATTTAGCATGTCTGACCTGGTGGCTGGCTCCATGGCGTCTGCCTCATAGCCCTCTTCCCAGAATTCTGTTCTGTTTACTCCGCCTACCTAATTTTCTGTCCTATCAAGGGGCCAAGGCAGTCTCTTTATTGACCAATGAAAATAACACAATAGACAGATAACCCTCCTCCATCATGCCTGTTGCTCCAAGCACCTGCCGTGGTGCCATCCCTGCTGTGATGGACTGTACATGGGATTCTGAACCAAATCAACCCTTTCCTCTCTTGAGTTGCTTCTGGCCAATTATTCGTCAGAGCAACAGCACTGAAACTAGCACATCATGCTTCAGTCCCGCGTCCAGTTCCCCTCTGTGCTGTTCCTCTTCACACCCCCACGTTCCCCTCTTATAGGCCTCTCCTGCCTACCTTTTATGCTCTGACATGTTGGATCATCCAGCTGATTGGAAATTTTGTGTGAGGGTTAATCTTGATCAGCAACTTAACATGATCTAGAATTAACTTGAAGCAAGCTTTGAATTGTCTAGTTGGTTTTAACTGATATAGGTAGAAGGCCAAGAAACCCCCTGCCCCTTCCGGGCAGGTTTCTATCCTGACCAGTGAGAATGGATTAGTAAGCACACCACCAGATTAGTCAACTGATTGGACAACTGAGAGATGTGCTCTTACTCTCTCCCACGGCTCCCCAGCACGATTGTGCACCTTGCCTTGGTGAGTGATCGGCCTGGTTAAGAGCCTTTGTTTGGTCTTTCTTCTTCACCCCACTCCCTACCTCTTGCCGCTTTGGGATTATTTCCCAAAGGTATTTCATAAATAAACCTTTGCACTCTTGTCCTTATCTCGGAGTATTTTAGGATTTGAAATGCTAAGTCATGTGGTAACTTTATTTTTAACTTCTTGAGAAACTTCAAAACTGCTTTGCAAAGTGGCTGCGTCATTTCACACTCCCATTAATAATGAGAATTCCAGTTTCTCCGCATCCTCATCAGTACTCATTATTGCTTGTAGTGATATTTCAATTTTATTTCAATAAATAAAGCTTGCCTAAAGATCAGAAAGCAAAACAGCCAGCTACTGGCTCTTACCTCTACCTCAGTCTGAAATGGCGATCCTGCCTCCAGGAATCTCAGAATGAGAATGTGTGTGAGAGCTGTCTCCTCCTGTCTTATAATCCTCTCTGGTGCTGGGATTAAAGGCATGCATCACTACTGTCCAGTTTCCATGGCAAACTAATGTGACTATTGGAATTAAAGGTGTGTGTCACCACTGCCTGGTCTGTAAGGCTGACCAAGGCAGCTGTTTGCTTTCTGATCTTCAGGCAAGCTTCATTTATCAAAATACAATAGAAATATCGCTACAATTGTTGATCTTTTAAGTAGAGCCAATTTAGGGAGCATGAAGTGTTATCTCATTGTAGTTTTTTTTTTAAATTTGTCTAAGAACTAAAGATGTTAAACATCTTTTCATGTTTATTTTCTTTGGAAAAATATCTATTTGGCCATTTATTTTTTATTTATTTCCTGTTTTCAGATTTTAAAATTTTATTTTATGCATAGGAGTGTTTTGCTTGCATAAAGATATGAACACCACATGCATTCCCTATGCTTTCAGAGGTCAGAAGAGGACATCAGATCCCCTACAACCGGACTTACTGAAGGTTGTGAGCCACCATGGTATACTGTGCAAGACCTAGCGCATGGAAAGGCCTGTGTTAGATCCTCCCCACCATAAAAAATGATAAAACACTACTTCTAATAATACCTACATCATTTTTAATGACTGTGCAGTAGTCCATGATAAGGGCTTTATATTATTTCTGTGTTGACAAACCATGCTGGTTTCTTTTTACATTTTTTTCTGCTATTATAAGCAATAATCTAAGTAATACAACTATACAAAACCCATAACTTAGGTATTCTTATATTATTAGTTCCAAAGAGGAAACACAGTCAATAGACATTTAAAATGTAAGTGGATGTTTCCAAGTTACTGTCTCAAATTGCTGCCCCAACTTCCATTCCCGAAACAAGATCGCAATATTGTTTACACAACACAATTGAATCTTATGCCTAATTACATCCAGAGTCCTTGGATAGAAAGCATACAATTGATTGCTTGGGACTTAAACACTTTTCTACATACTTATATACTGGAAAAACAAAATATGCATAATGTTCAGAAAATATTTTTGATGACTATTCTTTTCAAGTGTATCCATTTTTTTTCTCAAAAGACTTTTTGACACACTAGAACAGTTATAATGGAAAAGATGGTTAAAAAAATCAATGTTGGCAAGCATGCGGAGCAGCAAGAACTCATACAAATGGTAGAGCTGAACAATATCTCAGTGATTTTAGAAAATTTTTTGATGGACTTTCCTGAAACCAGACATCAGAGCTGACCATTCAACTTTTAAACATAATCAACAGAATTCTTGACATGTCATCTACCAAAATATTCTACGGTGTTTGTGGTAGCAATATTTATGTTAGCCCCACCTGGACAGAGGGCACAGTGCCCATATATGTGGCATGTTGGCATGCTGAATCCTTCAAACTGAAGGAGATTAATATGGCTCAGAAGCAGGATTCCTTTTGCTACCTTCCTGTCTCTGGAAGTCTACACAGTAGATAAAGAGACCGCGACAAGGAGATGACAGAGGGCTCTCAGAGTACTGGTATTATTGTCTCTTTGGGGTTTTGAAGCTGGCTTCCAGGAGTGGCTTGAGAGGTAGTGGAATAGTTAAGAGGCAGGGCCTAGCAGAAAGAACTCAGGTCACTGGCTGCTGCCCTTGGGTACGACTGATGCTGGCAGGAGTTAGTTCTACCTAGATGGAGTTGTTTCAAAGAACATGACTTTTTCCTGGATCTCTCTGACTTTCACTTACATCACGTGACTGTTCTCTTCCACCCAGCTCCCACCTTGTGATACCATCCTCCCTGATACTCTCCCTGAACGCCAAATTGCTGGGGCCATCTGATCAACCCTGGGCGGCCAGCCTCTAACACTAAGCTAAACAAGCTTGGTTTTTCCTTACAGCTTTTCCAGACTAGGTATTTTGCTACTGTAACTGAAAATAGATTAATGAAACAACCAGGTATGTGAATTTTTGACCATGGGAGTTGTTCTTTTATAACTGAATCATTTTTCTGCATGTACACTATACATTAATACAAGGTTATTGAAATGGGAAACAGCAAACGGTTCTGTCTCTGGCTTCTGACATTTTCTGAAAGCTTTGACTCTATCTTTAAACTTTATGGCTTTAAATTAATAGCAAAATAGTGGTTCAGTCTACTCTTGTCTATGGCAGCATGCGCTGAACCCACAAAAGTGACATAAGAGCTCAGGGTTGTTCTAAAACTGCCCCTTCCAGTTGCCAACAAGAATCCTTCTAGGTGACCTTACTATGGCATTACTTCATTAAATACCTGTCCTGATGATATCAAAGTCTGCATTCCAAAGTAGAAACTGAGCTGGACGAGTGACTGTTTCCTTACACTGCCTGAATCTGAGGCATCCAGCCCCTGGTACAGCAACCAGCTGTCACAGGCAGCCAAGGTTTTTTCTGTGTGGATGCTTGGTGCCCTCATTCCACACCCCTTTCTCACTCACCCTGGATGGCTAAATCGGTGTAGGCATTCATCCACACAGTCACATTTGCCTTCCAACTTCACTGTTTGCCAGGCCATTAATAGTAGGGAAACTCCAGGCAGTGGTGGCGTACACCTTTAACCCAGTGCTCGAGAGGCAGAGACAGGCAGATCTCTGTGAGTTCGAGACCAGCCTGGTGTACAAGAGCTAGCTCCAGGATAGGTTCCAAAGCTACAAATAAACCCTGTCTTGGGGAAAAAAAAAAGAAAAAGAAAGAAAGAAAGAAAAGAAAGAAAGGAAGGAAGGAGAGAAAGAAAGAAAGAAAGAAGCAAAGAAAGAAAGAAAGAAAGAAAGAAAGAAAGAGAGAAAGAAAGGGTGCGGGAGAAGTATCTGTATTCTGTCAATCATGTATTTTAATAAAACGCTGATTGGCCAGACAGGAAGTATAGGTGGGCCAACCAGACAGGAATTAGAGGCGGGGCAATGAGAACAGGAATATTCTGGGAAGCAGGAAGCTCCCTCTGCCATTCCTGTGCAGATCACTGAAGAGGCAGGATGTAACCTGCCCAGCTGAGAAAGGTACTGAGCCGCGTGGCTAACGTAGATAAGGATAATAGGGTAACATAAGTTATAAATGCTAATAAGTAGCCTGACCTAATGGGCCAATCAGCTTTATAACTTATAGAGATCTCTGTGTGATTGATTTTTATTGGGGCTTGCCGGTTATGGGGTACTGGGCGGGACAGATACCCCAACAAGCAGGCCCCTTCATTCTACAAAGAAAGAAAGGAAACCAATCACACATTCGAGTCACAGACCAGTGGGGCAGGTTTCTGAGCTGTCTCTAAAATGTGACTGAAACCTTCCAGCTGCTTTGTCATATCACAAGGGTGCTGAAAATCTGAATGCGAACCTCTTCAAATGACTTTAAAAAAAAACAACAGTGTTAGTACTGGGGAGATGGCTCATTGGTTAAGGGCACTCATTGCTCTTCTGAAGGACCAGAGTCAGCTCCCAGCACCCACATGGGTGGCTCACAACCCTAAGCAGCTCCGGTTCTGGAGGACTGACTCCTATTTTGCCCTTCAACGGGCACTACAAGCACATAGTGCACTTACATATACCAGGCAAAGCACTTGTTGTGTTAGGGTTTTATTGCTATGAAGAGACACCATGACTACAACAATTCTTTTAAAGGAAAACATTTAATTGGGGCTTGCATACAGGTTCAGAGGTTTAGTCCATTACCATCATGGTGGGAAGCATGGCAACACACAGGCAGACATGGTGCTGGAGAAGGAACCAAGAGTTCTACATCTGGATTGACAGGCAGCAGAAAGATAGAGTGATGCTGGGCCTGGCTTGAGCTTCTGAAACTCCAAAGTGCTCCTGACCCCCCCCACCCCAACAACACAGACTTCCTCCAACAAGGCCATACCTCCAATAAGGCCACTTCCTATGAGTCTATGCGAGTGCTGACAGCCATCCCCGGCAGTGGACAGATCCCAGCAGAGGATGTAAGGAGATGGTGGGGGACAGAGGTGAGCCAGACCATTGTGATGGTGAGACTCTTGCAGCCTGGCAAATTGTCAGCCAGAGTGTGTCTTTATTTATACAGAATTTAGTAAGCAGGGATACATTCATGTTGTTCCAAAACATAGATCATGTCATTTTGGGTTTTGTACTTGTGTTCCACTTCCTTTTGCTCATCTTTTAGTCACCACTAATAAACTGTGATAGAACAGAGTTGTCATTTCCAATCATTTTTCCTCTCAAGTTTTTGTTGTTGTTGTTGTTGTTTGTTTTTTTTTTTTTGGTTTTTGTTTTTGGGTTTTTTTTTTTGGTTTTTTGAGACAGGGTTTCTCTGTAGCTTTGGAGCCTGTCCAGGAACTAGCTCTTGTAGACCAGGCTGGCCTCAAACTCACAGAGATCCGCCTGCCTCTGCCTCCTGAGTGCTGGGATTAAAGGTGTGCCATCACTGGTTCCTTCAAGTTTTGACATCATTGTTAAACAGAGTTATCTTTATAATCATTCTTACTCATTAACCCCATAACCCAACTTTTAAGAATCTAGAGGCATATGCCAGCCTATTCTCAGGATGGTAGCTTTTGTGGCTACAAGGACACTAGATAGAAACAAAATCTCCAAGCTAGTCCAGGCAGATTGCCCAAGCAGTGTATCATTAACTCTCAATGGTTAGAGTGCTCGAGAAATAGCCTCAGGTCAAAGCTCCTGCAGTTATTATTCAAATTCTGGCGCAATACAATGTTTACATTTTTATATTGTTATAAAATGTATTTACAAGTCTAATCCTGGCATTCTGCTGTTCCTTGGTCACATGACATCACAGCAGCTCTGCATGTGCTAACTCTTCTAAGAAAGGAAGGTCCTGACATCTCATTCTTTATCATCTTTCCACTTCACGCTTTGCTCATTGATACAAGTCGCTGTGTGGGGCTGAGAATTTAACTTTGTTGGTGTATATGCCACGTAATTGCCTGAGTGTATAGAGGGAAGAGGTCTGCAATCTGAACTGTAGCCCACCCCTCTACCCCACTGAACCTTGTTGATTCTTTTGGGTTTGTTTTGAATAACTTGGTCCTGCATAAGTACAGGGACAGATATTTCAAGAATGTCTCATAACGTCATAAAGAGACCTCTGGTTTTGGGGTCCATTTTCATTCAAACCATATACATAACTTGTTTTATTTCTCTCTCTCTCTTTGTATCTCTAGCTGACCTGAAGCTTGCTACACAGACCAGGTTGCCCTGGAACTCAGAGATCCACCAGCCTCTGCATCCTGAGTACTGGGATTAAAGGCGTGCACCACCATGCATGGCCAATGTACACCAAAAATTTAAAATAATAAAATAAAAGCCCATTTTATAGATAGATTTTACTTAACATAATAAGTAGCAGACAAGCTGTAAAGGGTACAATTTAATAAGTTTGTAAAAGATAACTATGTCTGCGATCTGAAATCCATGGCTCACACGAAACCCAAAACATTTCTTTTATTCCCCAAGTCTTCTGAAACTCCCAGCGGTGCCCCCTCCACCCTGCCTCACCTTATGGTCAGTGTAGACTGGTTCTCCCTTTCTGGAACAAACTGGCATTTGAATAAGTGAATACGTTGATAGCCCACATCAAAGCATGTTTCACACGCACAAATAAACATATACACGACATGCTCAGGTATACACATTTGCACCCACCTAGGCTTCATTCTAAGAGGGTCTCTTCCTGTACACCAAGCAAGCAGTGTCAGGTGGCTCTGGAGAATCTCATGAGCCTCTGCCATAAAACCAGAACGAGGAAGGGAGCATGAATGGCATCTGAAAACAGGATTGTTCTCAGTACGCTCAACAGCAGAAGTCGTGGGTCACACACAGGAGCACGCAGGCAATGAAGGTCTCAAGTCATCCAGGAGAAGGCAATGGTGGTGATAGTTAACAGTGAGAGCAAAAGCAGCTTAGTCCGCTGTGGGAGTTTGTTGAGTCACAGGTCAAGTGACTCAATGACAGGAATTTATTTCTCTTGGATTTGGACAATAGATCTCCAATCTCAAGGTACTGGCTTCTTGGTTTCTCTGAGGCCTTTTTCCTTGGCTTGCAAGTGCCTGTCGTCTCCCTAATAAGGTCTTCCCTTTTGCATGATTCTGTCCCAATGTCCTTTTCTCCTAAGGACAAGTTGTTATGTTGAATTAAAGTCTATCCATATGACCTTATTTCTTCATATCTGCTTCTCTGTAGAGACCTTGGTTCCTCCTATTGTTTGGATATGATTTTTGCTTCCTGGGGCTTGTGTGCTAGAAGCGTGGTTCCCTGTGTTCTGGCAACTTTAAAAGATAGCTTATAGTTTGGAGGTGACTGGGTCATTTGAACTGCTGATCTTGATGGAATTCCTTCTCACAGAATACCCTTGTGAATGTATATATAAAAAAGCTAGACGGGCCCCTCTCAGTTCTCTGGATGCCTACCTACATTCCATCTCTCTCATACTTATTCCTGTCATATTGCCAAGGTGTGATGCAACTGGGGGACCCTCACAAGAAGCCTCCAAACACTGTGAGCTAAGTAAAATTCTTCTTTTTTTTTAAATTTATTTATTTGTATTTTATGTACATTGGTGTTTTTGTCTGCATGCATGTCTATGTGAGATGCTGGATCCCCTGGAACAGGAATTACAGACAGTTGTAAGCTGCCATGTGGGTGCTGGGAATTGAACTCGGGTCCCTCTGGAAGAGTAGTCGGTGCTCTTAACCACTAAGCCATCTCTCCAACCCATAAACTTTTTTTCTTTATAAGCTACTGAGTCTTGAGTATTTTGTTATATTAACAGAGAGTGGACCGATACATCCAATACAATTGCGTCTAAAGATTTGGAGGTTAGGATATCAATATATGCAGAAGGGGGATATAAATCAATCCATAACACCCACAAAGGCAAGGGACTGATGATTTTCTGTGACCTGGGGTGTCACGTAGTTCCTCGACCGAACAGAGAATAAGGTATCAGAAGCTCCCTTTGGTTCTAGCCACCAGTGTTGAAACCTCAGCTCCTGTGAGAGTTTTCTCAGCATGGTTATTGGTGAATTTAGAAGGTGGCTTGCCTTTGTTCCTTGTCTTGCCTCCAGGTAAGCAGACCCTTACATAAGCCAACTGTGTGGCTTTTCCTGGATGCTGAAAACATCATACTTGTTGAGTTAGAATGAATTGTGTACTTACAAGTAGGTGGGTGTAGGGAGGAAGTGTTAAGAAATAAACTCAGGGACTGGGCAATAGATTAGTGGTGGAGCGCATCCCAGCGTGTCCAAGGTCCTGGCTTTTATCCCCAGTACCACAGGAAGAAAAAAAGAAAAGAAAAAAGAACTGTTGTCTTAATAAGTTTGGCCATAGTCCCAAATTCCTTTTTTTTTTCTTGTTGTGGCAATTAAGTTACCAGTAAAATCAGACAATTGAATGATTATAAAAAGAGTTACCATTAAATCCTTTTATAGTGGTACTTAGAAACTCTTGGACATATAAGCCACGAGTGCCCTATTGTGTGTGTGTGTGTTTAATATAAAATACCCCTGAAGGCATGCAGAAGTAGTGGGACACAGGACACAGACTTCGGTTCCTGTGGGATCATGTGTTTCAGCAACTGATAGGGGAGTTTGTCTGGCGCAGGCTTTTCTAAATATAACATCTGCCAAGTTTCCTCCAAAGGGTAGTCTCATAGCCCAAGGGAATGAGACAAAGAAGCTCTTAAGAAAAGGGGGGGGGTTCATCAGCAACGGAAGAGGAAACGTGTTTCTCTTCACCTTGTCCAGGAAGCGAAGGTTCACATGCCAGGAAGCTTTCTATTTATGCCTGGTTAACCCAACTTAACATGGAAGGAACGTTTGTGAAAGCGCCATTGGCAAAGAATGACACTTTTATGAGGAAAGAATGGTCAAGGGTTAGTTTCTCTCCAGTCCTTCTGCAGAGCCTGCAGATTTGTGCTGCAAGTGCTGGAGTTCACAAAGAGGCCGATTCTGTGAGCTGCTTCTACATTCTGTTAAATTATATGCGTGCACATATACATGGATATTTGAGTACGTTTCCAAGTGTGACTATATATACATAGATATTTGAGTACGTTTCCAAATGTGTGTGTGTGTGTGTGTGTGTGTGTGTGTGAGAGAGAGAGAGAGAGAGAGAGAGAGAGAGAGAGAGTTTCCAAAATGTAAAAATTCAATTTTGTACAAGGTTTTGCATTTCTAGCCTTCCTTCAGGGAATGGGAGGTATGGTGCTCCTGAGTCCTGGGAGGTCCTGACTGTTGAGAATTGGGTTGAAGTATTGGGTTTGTTTACTCTAAGCAAGATGGAGGAAGGGACAAGGTATTTTCCTCAGTTCCCTTCTGTTTCAATCCACCATACCCTTTTTCTGTGTCTAGGCCAAATATGAATTGCTTGTTTTTTTTTCTTTTTATCAATGTTTTATTACAAATTTAAAAGCTTCCACTCCAATCGCCTGTGTTCCATTCCTCTCCCCACTGTTCTTTTTAAAGGTTTCCTTTTCTCAGGAGCCCTTTCTAGTTTCCTGACCTCTGACTGGTCAGGTTTTTTTGTGAAGTGGCCTCAGGACTCCTAGAAGTTTCTGGTAGCTAAGGATGGCCTAGTACTCCTGCTCTGCCTGCCTCCAAGTGGCAGGTGTGGGTCACTGGGCGGGGCTTCCTGATACAAGCTGTTGGTTGTTAACTGACTCATCCACAAGGGAAATAAAGCGTCTCCTTTGACACTTGGCAGAGGCTTTTAAACCTTTAAAGTCTGTACTCTCTTTTTATGTACTGGATTGCATGTGAGAATTAATTTCTTTTTTAAAATGTCCTCAGTTGATACTATCTGTTATGATTACTCTTGCTGTGATAAAACACTGTGACCAAAGCAACTTGGGGTGGAAAGGGTTTATTTCAGCTTACAGTGATATCCACAGCACTGTTTATCGCTGAAAGAAGTCAGGACAGGCACTCAGGTAAGGCAGGAATCTGGAGGCAGGAGCTGATGCAGAGGCCATGGAGGTGTGCTACAGTCTGGCTTGCTCTACATGGCTTGCTTAGCCTGCTTTTTTATAGAATCAAGGACCACCAGCCCAGGGGTGACACCACCCACAATAGGCTGGGACCTTCTATATAAATTCTAATTAAGAGAATGTCCTACAGCCTTGCCTACAGCCCAATCATATGGAGGCATTTTCTCAATTGGGGTTCCCTGTTCTTTGAGATGATTTTAGCTTGTGTTAAGTTGACATAAAACAATCCAGCACACCGTCTAATAAAGAGAACCTCTAGGCAGAAAAAATTTACCACAAATATGTTAAGATAAAAGCAAATTAAAGACACACCCTTAATCCCAGCACTTGGAAGGCAGAGGTGGGCAGATTTCTGTGAGTTCCAGGCCAGTAGGGATACAGAGTGAGACCCTGTCGCAAAAAACAATAAAGTAAAATCCTGAGGCAAGAGAATTAACTATAGTTGCAAATGTATAAAAAAATTTCACCAAAGGAGGAGGGAGAATACATGAGTAGAGTCTAGGAGATCAAGATCAAAACAGGATTCTTATAATTCATATGACATATTTATAATTATTATAGTGGCTTGAATAGGAATGGCTCCGTAGGCTCATATTTTCAAATGCTTGGTCATTATAGAGTGGAGCTACTTGTCAGGGATTAGGAGGTATAGCCTAATTGGAATATGTGTGGCCTTATTGGAGGAAGTGTGTTCCTGGAGGCGGACTTTGGGGTTTCAAATGCTTAAGCCAGGCCCAGTGACTCTTTATTTTCCTTCTGCCTGTGGATCTGGATGTAGAACTCTTGGCTCCTTCTCCAGCACTATGTCTGCCTGCATACTGCCATGCTCCCCACCATGCTGAGAATGGACAAAAATGGACCTCTGAAAATGCAAGCCAGCTCCAATTAAATGCTTTCCTGGTAAGGGTTGTCATGGTATCTCTTCACAGCAACAGAACACTGACTAAGACAATTATAAATAATAATATAATTCATATAACAAGGCAAAATGAGGTTCATATAAGCTTTGTATTCTCACAGGTAATGCTGTTTCCACAGGGATGTGGACTAAAAGATTGAATACTGCTGTCCATGTTTAAAACAAACAATTAAGTTGATAAATGGTGAAAGTGGGAGGCAGGTGTTTCGGTATTGTGATTGGAATTTATGTCTAAGAAATTAGGGGAGACTATGATGATTTGTGTGCTAATGAATTCGAGTACAAAATCTCAATTAGAACACATTCACTCAGAATAAATACAGATTATCTCGTTCAGGTTTATTACAGGTAAGTTATATGCAAAGATGCAGCTTTGCTCTGTCAACCAAAAGGTCTCAAGGCAATGATAATTCCAGGCCAATGAGCAAAGCTGGTGCTCAGGTTTTGCTTTTAAATACCATTCTCCAATAAAAGGAATAAAAAGCCAAGAGTTTCTGGGATAAAAGTCTTACTGTAAGGTTGGGGCAGAAAATGCCCCAGGTAAGCTTGGAATATCATATCGTACTAGGATAATCTCTCTCTCTCGCTTGCTCTTCCTCTCTCTTCCTCTCTCTCTCTCTCTCTCTCTCTCTCTCTCTCTCTCTCTTTCTCTCTCTCTCTCTCTCTCTCCCTCTCCCTCCCTCCCTCCCCCCTCTCACACACACACCCCAACTTAAAGAATTCCCAGTGAATATCTAAAGCTGGAGCAAAGTCCTATGTTCAAAGTGTGTGGTGTCTTCAAAGTATATGAGCAAGAAAATAATGGAATATCAACTGAAGTAGAGGCAATTTTTTAAAAAAATCTATAAATTTAATAAACAATTTTAATGAAATTTATAGCTACCTAAAATTCACACCAATAGAAAACTGATAAATAAACTAATAAATGGCCAAACAGAGAGAGACCACATAAGCCGAATTCTGTGAATTACGGATGCAGAACAGCACTCCTCACTCCTTAAGAGAAGGCAGCAGATAGTGGTTTTCTTCTAGAGTAACTTTTCAATGGGTAAACTTGGAAACTATTACCTAAGCCAAATGATCAAGGTAAACATGAACTGCCATGATCATAGACCCAAACCCCAAAGTTCAATCTAACCCGGGAGAAATGCCAAGTGACTTCTAACAGAAAGACAACACATGCAGAGTGCTTTCCAAACTGTCTGGATCATCAAGAAAACACGGTGTGATGACTTGAACATGAAATGTCCTTCAAGGGCTCATGCTTTGGGTGCTTGTTCCTCTGATGCTGGTGTTGTTTGGGGATGCTATGCACTTTAGGAAGGAGTGACTAGGAGTGGGTCTTTGAAGGGTATGGACTGGCTTCTGCTTCCTTGACCACAGCCATTTAGCCCCACCCCCACATGCTCCTGCCATGGTGAACTGATTGCTCTGCACTATCTTCCCTGTTGAAATGGACTGAACGCCCCTGAAACTGTGAGCCAAATGGACCTTTCCCACTTTAACTTGGTTCCCCTGTATTTTGGTCACAGTGACACAAAATATCTAATACAGACATCTGAAAAACAACCGTAGTCAAGAGTTGTATAGTCTGAATGAAGTTATGTCACTTGGGGAGGTAATGCTTTCCTAAGAAGCTCAAACTAACAAAACCCAGTGACAGGCATGGGACCCTTCCCTTTAAGTTGATGACCAGGGGAGTTAAAGAGACTTGCCAAATAAAATAGGCATTTCTTTTGCCCTTGGTTACCTCCAGGACCTTAAGTCTCTGTGGCTGAAGACAACACACACTTTGGACCTAGGACTTGGAGGAAATGGGCTGGATCTGAACTGAAGGCCCCCTTCCTGAGGACTAAATCATAATATTTAAGGGGCTGTGCAAGCAGCCAATGGAGAAAAGCAATCAGTTGTCCTACATAGCTGTGAAGCCTATGAACCACAACGATGACCCACAGGTACGGTAAACCCAAGGCTGCAATAATGTCACATATCTCTGGGCACAACCAACAGCTGCCTAATTGGACTTAAGGCATGCTCAACAGGAGGGAATTTGTGCCCAGAACTGTAAATCTAGCCAGCTACTGTGGCTGGTGAAGTCTTAGACCCCACAGGAGTCCTAATATTGCCACTTTACTGCTGTGGGGCAATGGTTTTACCCTGTAAAGATTTGTTTCTTGACCTTGTTTAATAAAATGCTGATTGGCCAGTAGCCAGGCAGGAAGTATAGGTGGGGTGACCAGGAAGGAAGTACAGGTGGGGCAATGAGAACAGGAGAATTCTGGAGAGAGGAAAGAGTCAGTCTGCTGTCATTACCCAGACACAGAGGACACAGATGTGACCGACCCGCCGAAAAATGTACGAAGGCACATGGGTAAAACGCAGACAAGAATTATGTTATAATAGTTAAGAAGAAACTTGAGTTAGTAGGCCAATCAGTTTATAATTATTGTAGACCTCTGTGTGTTTTCTTGGGACTGAACGGCTGTGGGACCAGGTGTGACAGAAATCTCAGTCAACACTTTCCTAAACCAGTGCAATTTCAAACCACATTCTAAAGACGTTTCCTGAAACCCACAGGTAAGTGTCACCCTTGTCCTCCATCAAAGAAGTTTCTTCATTCAGTAGCATCCAAAGAGTCACTCCCAGTCAAAGTACAGAGAATAACTGTGGAGTGCTCAACCAAAGTGGATGCCTCTACCACACAACCCAAGGCTCAGGGATCATCGTAGAAGAGGAAGCAGAAAAACAGTAAGAGCCAGAGGACCTGACTGTCTTCTGTGAGATAATGTCTTCTACACATAACAGGGAAGGGATCTCAAAAAACAGTGTGTAGATAAGACCTGCACAATGTCAACAGCAGTAGACAGGCTAACATGGATGGGGAAAACCACGCAAGCTCCTCCCCTTAGATAAAGAGTTACAGGCAATTAATGGCTGCTGAGAAAAAACAAAAACAAAACAACTAAATCTTCTCTAGGGATGAACCCCCTGATAAGTTATCTGATCCCAAGGGGTCGGTTCAAAACAAAGAGACAGTACAACACTAAATAAACCTTTTTTTTACAGACACACGTAACAATAATAAAAGAAAAGATCATGAATTTAAAGAGTGGGGACATGGGAGGCGTGGCAGAGACAGGGAGGAGTGGAAATGATGTAAATGCAGTATTCACGTATAAAATTCTCACGTTTTTTTCAATTTAATTTTTTATTTTTCTCAATCATTTATTTATTTATTTATTTATTTTGGTTTTTTGAGACAGGGTTTCTCAGTAGCTATGGAGCCAGTCCTGGAACTCACTCTGTAGACCAGGTTGGCCTTGAATTCACAGAGATCTGCCTGCCTCTGCCTCCCAAGTGCTGGGATTAAAGGCATGTGCCACCACCACCCAGCAAATTTAATTTTTAAAAAAGGAAACATTTTTAAAAGATTCACACAATGAGACACGGCTAATTATGTATCATGTATTCTGAATGGAATCTAGAACAAAAATGCATAAGGTTAAACACTAAAGACATCCAAGTAAGCAATGCGCTTTGCTTAGTTAGCGTGTCAGCATTAGCTCCTCCACTGTAATAAGAACACTGTATTATAGATTTCAGTGATAGTGGAATCCGAGTACAGTTGGCGTTGTAGAGCAATTTCCCCCGAGTGTATACATCCAGTCCTCCAGCTTGTTAAGACTCGGGATGGTCTAAAGGGAGGCTCATTATGATTCCAGAAGTGAATGACTGAGAAATATCAGAAGTCCCTGAGACTGGCCGAACATGCTAGCTCCTCCAGCCCCACATGTATATAATCAATAAGAACTGAGAGACACCCTCAGCCAGAACAAGTTCCCCGGAAGTCTCACTAACGAAGTTGTCAGAAAGACAGGGAGCAGCTGAGCTGCCTGACAAAGGCAGAGGGCAGCTCATTGCCTGGGAAAAGGCACACATCAGCCTGTGACGCTGTTGCAAGTACAGTGAACTCAGAGTTTTCAGACTTTGTGAGTTGTCACTGTGTTTGGGTGTGCTTTTGATAATACAGCTGCCTTTGAGTCATTTCTGCTCCTGTAAGTAACCCCTCACCCACATTCTTGGAAGTAACCCAATAAAACTCACTGGATCACCCAGTTGGACTTTGGTGGTATCCTTATTTCGGTCTGTCATTGGCTCCCTATCTGAGGCGAGTGGGTGTTTGCTCACGTGTCCCTGGGAATAGTGTTGCACAACAACAAGCTGGTAAGGAAACTTTGTACCATTTATTCAGTTTTTTTTTTCTGGAAATATAAAACTATTCTAAAAACTAAAATGCAAATGAACAAATAAAACAATAAGCAAAATAGGAAAATTGCGCTCTATCACTTTTTGGGACCTCAAGGACTCTATCCTGCAAAGAACAACTGTCAAATTAATAACAAAACTCCAAGCTAACGTCTGTGTATAGCGGAACGATACCTTTAAGCCAGTTACTGTTCCTCCAAAAACCCTAGACATAAGATCTGACATAAGATCCAAAGGGAGGGAAAAATACTGAGAGAAAGGAAAATAAATCAATAAACAAACCTGAGTCTGACTGTGGAGACCATTCTGAGAATAACTTCCGATTCACCTAAATGAATGCCTTCAAGGGCTGGTAGAAGTCACCAGTGAACTTTATTCTTCATGGTCCAAGCAGAGGTGTTGCAAAATTGGTATTTTACCTATGGGAAATACAGAGAATTCGTGTGGTGAAGCAAATGACGCTAACTCCTGGGACTTCTCTTTCTACATGGTATCATGGGACACTTTTCTTTGGGAGACAGTCGTACACATCTATTCACCCCAGGTAAGAAACAACAGAACACATTGACAATACTACTGAAGTCCAGTTTGGTAAACCAATGAGTTTACTGGGGTTACTTACAGGAATGTGGGTGAAGGGTTACTCTCAGGGTCAGAGACAACGCAAAGGAAGTTGTGCCACTGAAAGCCTGCCCCAGCATGGGTGGTGGCTCAGGAATACTGGAACCCAGGATCTCACTACAGCTCATTACCAAACATGAAGGCAGCTCACCAGGTTGGAGAGTTTTTCTTTCAGGCAAATCAGCTGATCTGCATTTCCTCAGCAGTCTTTATTGTTCACATGTTCTGAGAGGCAGAGAGCTAGTTCGTTTGATTGGTTCCAGGGACTTCCTGAGGCTTCTGAGTTGTTTACTTCCTGAGTCTTTAGCAGTCTCCCCAAGAATTTCCAAAGTATTAAAGACTTACTGAGTCTTAATGAATTTTTCCCCAATATAGAATGCTTTAATCTGGGGTAAATCATCATGCAGCACATGGTATAATTGTATCTTTATTCTGGAAGGGTAGGCTCTAGCCTCCCTCCCCACTGAAATCTAGTTTGGTGAACCAATGAGTTTATTGGAGTTACTTACAAGTTCTTCATACAAACTCTGTATTTGTACAGAACCTGTATACATCTTCCTCACACATATATATTATGCATAATGCCTAAGATAATGTAAATGTTATTTATATTGTGTTATTTAAGGGCAAAGAAAAACTCAGTTCAGATACTCCTGTAGGTTTTTTGGTGCAGTGGAATAATCCTTCTGTAGACTGTGAATATATATTATTCTCATTGGTTAAGAACTGATTGGCTGGTAGTCAGGCAGGTAGTATAGGTAGGACAGCCAAATTAAGAATGCTGGGAGGAAGAATGGCAGAGTCAGTGGACTCACCAGAAGACACAGAGGGAGAAAGACATACTGGAGAACAGGTAAAGCCGTGAGTCACATGGCAATACATAGATTATGAGAAATGGGTTAATTTAAATTGTAAGAGCTAGTTAGTAATAAGCCTGAGCTACCAGTTGAGTATTTGTAGTTAATATAAACCTCAGTGTGTTTATTGGGAGCTGATTGTAGGACAGAAACTTGCATCTACAGCTTTTTTGGGGGGTGGGGGAAGGGTCTTACTCTATAGACTAGACTGGACTGGAAATCAGGCTCCATCTGCCCCAGCCTTCCAAGTGCTGGCATTACATGCAAGTCCTAGATTTCAGACAATTTTTAAAACTATTCAGCATTGACTTAATATGAGTTGAAAGCACAGAACCCTTGGATGTTCATGGCCAATTCTGTTGTCTGATAAGGGGAGATCATAATTATCAAGCCTTCCTGGGCTTTTCAAATATCTGACAAAGAGCTCAGAGCATTATCAGCCCTGGAGAAAGACATCCTCATAACACCAGGATTCTTTTATATAAAAATATATGTCCAGGTTGACTCTTAAATGAATAGCCTTATAGACTTTCTTTTGCTATTTTTAAGATTTTTAAAATTTTTTTTATCACATATTAGTTACATATAATAATGGGTCTCATTATGACATTTTCATACATATAAACTTTCAAAAACAATTGATTTGCTTTCCACATTCCTTTCCTGCATTGATGTTGTGTTGGTATCAGCCTGTACCTAGAACCTCTAGAACACCACTACCTTAGCTATGGTTCTATTGTTGTGAAGAGACACTACAGCTAAGGAAATTCTTATAAAGGAAAACATTTAATTGGAGGCTTGCTTGATTTTAAATGCCTAATCTAGTATCATGATGACAGGAAACATGGTGTTACACATGGTATTGGAGCAGTAGATGAAAGCTGTATCCTGATACAGAGAGATTGGGAGAGAGACTTACTGGGCCTGGCATGAGTTTTTGAAACTCAAATCCCACCCCCAGTGTCAAACTTCCTCCAATAAGACCACACCTCCTAATCCTTCCAAAGAGTTCCACTTCTTAGTGACTAAGCATTCAAATATATGAGCCTAAGGGGACCATTCTTACTCTTATTCTTATTCTTATTCTTATTCTTATTCTTATTCTTATTCTTATTCTTATTCTTATTCTTATTCTTATTCTTATTCAAACCACTATATCTTCTGACAAGTCCACTCCTAGTCCAACAAAGCCATACCTCCTAATCCTTCCCAAACAGTTCCACTAACTGGAAACTAAGCATTTAAATACATGAGCCTATGGGGTCATTTTCATTCAGACCACAACACCTACTCTCTTGTTTCAAGCTTACTTGCTATTCTTAAGCATCCCCTTATTCATACAACCCTGTCTTTTACTTCTTGCAGCCAGCACCTGCATTTTTTTTCTGGCTCCTAAAACCAACAGATCCAACATTGCCTTCAGGTACAAGAATTTACTATAACAGTTTTGACCTCACTGGGCAGATACAGAGAGACAGACTGACACTGGGCTGTCTCTGATTGCTCTGTTCCAAATGTGAGGATCATAGAGGCTCACTCAAAGCTATTGCTAATGAGACTTTTCCTGAAATCTCTCCCAGCTTCATAGATACCCTTCTTTCTCTGGCTACCATCCCACCCCCAGGATTTTCTTAGGAATCCTTCTTTGTAAGTCATTTTCACAGAAATCCTTACTTTAAATTCTGATTTCTGGGGTTACTACCAAAAACAGAAATCAGTTCCTTCATCAAGAAAGGAATTACTGCCAAGAGTATTGTTGACTGAAGACATTCTATTTTGAGGGTGTCCCTTAGCCCAAACTGAGCAAGACAGAGAGGCAGGCTAGCCCCCTTACTCCCTGTGCTGCCTAGTTTTATGCCAACTTGACACAAGCCAAAGTCATCTGGAAGGAGGGAACCTTAGTTAAGAAAATGCCTCTATAAGATCAGCTGCAGGAAAGCCTGTAAGGTATCTTCTTAATTCGTGGTTGCTGGGAGAAGGCTCAGTCCATTGTAGGTGGGGCCATCACTGAGTTGGTGGTCCTGGGTTCTATAAGAAAGCAGACTGAGACCCATGAGGAACAAGCATGTAAGCAGCACCCCCTATGGCCTCTGCATCAACTCCTGCCTCTAGGTTCCTTCCCTGTTTGAGTTCCTGGCCTGACTTCCTGTAATGATGATCTGGTAGGTATAAACCATATCAATCCTTTCCTTCCTAACTTGGTTTTTGGTCATGGTGTTTTGTCACAGCAATAGACCCCTAAGACACTCTACCCATTTTGCCCCAGTCCTCTATAGGAGGCCCCTTTGTCACATGTTCCCTGTGGTTTGATGGCACCACTTTGCTATATTGTGTCTACCTCCCCCCCCCTCACAGGTCACTACCAGTCTTCACTCCTTTACTCATTGCTATGGCAAATCACAAGAGACAGCAACTTAAGGGAGAAAGGATTTACATTTGAGTCACACTTTGAAAGGTTATTAGTCCATCATGGTGGGGAAGGAAGTCGTGACAGCAAGAGCATGTGGTGGAGGCTCCTTATGTCTTGGCAGATCAGAAAACAGATCATTCCAGATAGAATTAGCAGGGGCTAGCGCCTACATGGTTCATTCAGTGAGCTACTTCTGCTAGTGAAACCAAAGTCCCAAAGGTTCTACAGCCTCCCAAATAGCACCACCAACAGGGATCAAGTGTTGAGACACATGAACTTGTAGGGGACATTTTACATACCACCTAATACCTTTTGCATCCTTATGCTATGTTGGACCCAACTTCAGACAGACATCCTATGAAAATCACTTTGCTCCCTCATAACTAAGCTGACCTCCCCCGAGTTGTAGAGATAAAGTCTGTGTGCCTTTGTTTCCCACTGGGTCTTCTCATTGCTGAAACCAAACATTGACAAACAGCAACTTAAAGAAATGGAGGTTTATTTGGACTCATTATTCAGAGATGTGAAGTCCATCACCATGGTGAAGGCGTTGGAGCAGGAGCAGCTCCCAGCTGTGGTAGTGTTGAGGTAACTGGCTAATGTTGAGGTAGAAGTCTAGAAGTAGAGAAAGAGGAATACTTCTCCCAGCACCTGTTTTAGAAGTCTGGGATGCTGCCACTAACTTTCAGACTGTGTCCTTCATTCTTAGCTAAAACTCCCTAGAAATCCTCTCCTGCATCTCACAGGTGCTTCTAAACACAACATGTTGCTGTGTTGGCAACACAGGGCAACCATCATAGTTCTCTTTGCTTTATTTTACTTTTCTTTCTTTAAATTTCTCTTGTTTTTAATTGTATATTTTACCTTCAAGTCAGTTTCTCTACAAACTATTTCTGGAATGTCCTTGGTTCCATTTTTTTTCTTCCATAGTTTTCTGGAATATTTTTTTTCTCAAAAAACTCCCGTTTTCTTAAGGAAGTATGAAGTTAAGAGACTCACTCCTGGTTTTCAGGAAGTGTTAGGGCCCTGAGAACACTGACTTATTTTGTGTTGAGGATTGCTTTCCTTTTGCTTCTAGATTCAGATATGTGGAGTAAGGATATATGACCTAAATTTCCAAATACCCCCTATTCAATGGCGATTAGTCCAGCTCCAGACAAACATGAAAGTTGAAGATAAACTATAAACGTTACTCAAGCACCACATGCTTAACCCATTTTATTCCAGAGAACAGAGGTTCCCAACACCAGCATTGTTTAGGAGAAGATAACCATGTCATGGGTTGTCCTGGACTGTCGAACACTTAGCAGCACCCTGACCTCTGAGAAGTTCCCTCCTGGATGCTTCTACTCATCACCACACAGTGTTACTCAGTTTTCCATTGCCGTAGGGAACTCCCAAGACAGTCAGGTGACTTACAAAGAGAAACGATTTATTTTGGCTCTTGGTGTTGGAGGTCTTGGTCAATGTTTGGCAGGTCACATTGCTGTGGTGAGGTAGCTTATCATGGCGGGAGTGGATGGTGGAAGATCATTCAACTCATGGTTGTGCAGAAGAGAAAGAAGGGCCTGAGGTTCCACAAACGCCCATGTCAGAAAACATTGCTGGTCCCCGCTTTGCTTATATGTATGTATATAAGCATTTGTAGGCAGTTGGAGGCCAGAGAACAACTTCAGGTGCCATTCCTCAGGTAAATCTACTATGCTTGTTTGTTTGTTTGTTTGTTTTTGACAAGCTCTCTTACTGGCCTGGAGCTTGCCTAGTAGGATATATATATATATACATATACACACATACCATGATCAGAGAGCCCCAAGGACTCTCCCATCTCCATCTCCTTAACACCAGGATTCTGAAATTTGTGCCTCTATGGCTAGTACCCTGGGCCCTGTTTTTAAAGTTTTACCTGCCAATAATATCACAAAGTGTTTGATGTAAGGGCCTTTGTGGGATATTTTAGATCCAAAGTACAACATCAAATACTCCTTAGCTTGGCTACAACATGCCACTCTAATAAATACCCATAATAAATATATGATTATATACACATATCATTCCTCTAAATAACCATGAGTAATATAACGTCCATGGGTTGAGTACCATTCATAAAGCTAAGACTCTGTCAAAATGTACCCAAACAATAGCAAATTCTTCCCTGTCCTTCACCCATCTCTTCCTGATGCTTAAAAGCAAGAAATCAAACAAACAACAAAAAGCACCCTTTTATTAGTTAAGGCTAGAGTATCCCTCTTAGTTTTGTTTTATTTTTGCTATGGGAACAAAGATCTCCCTTTTGTTTGGAGAGGCCCCGACCTTATGGGCTCAACCCAACACATCCAGGCACTCTCGGGTCATCACGTGGTGCCTAGGAGTGCCTGCAGGGAAAGCCAAACCCATCCTCGTGGGAAGATGACCTCTTTCTCCTCACAACAGAAAATGTGGAGATGCTCTGAGTAAGTGACCGACTGTGAGAAGAAACTACAGACCCAGTGCCACTGCACTCTGCCACCCACGTCTCACTCTCATGTTCTTGTGACATCATCATGATCCAGTGTGGGATCCAGGACAAGATAGGGTCTGGGGACCAGACTTGAGCCCTGGTGACTTTGAGTAAGTGGCTTTCCTTCTTGGAGCCTCAATTTCTACATCCACAAAATGGCAAGAGTGTTGTGAGAATTGAGTGGAATATTCACATTAACAGTGCCTGGCACTCAGTGTCTGGGATCAGTACTTTGTAGTAAATGGTTGATCTATGTTGTGTGTGGTGTTGGATTAGAGATTTTGTTTTGTTTTGTTTTGTTTTTTTAATGTTTCTGGATTTTGAACTCAGGGACAAGAGCTTACTAAGCAACCAACTGAGATACATTTTATGTCTGGTTTTGTTGTTGTTTGTTTGTTTGTTTGTTTTGTGATTTGTTTTTGAGATAGGGTGTCTCTCAACGTAGCTCTAACTGACCTTGAACTTGTGATCTTCCTGTCTCCGCCTCCTAAGAGCAGAGATTGCAAGTGTGTGTGACTGTGCTTACTCCTAGTGTTAGCTTATACCAGGCACAGCTCAGCAAGTTCTACCTGTGCAACAAAGAAGCTGGTCATGTTTAACCATTAAATGCAGCACCAATTTTTATTCATAAAAGCTGGTGAGTGACTTACTTCCTGCACACTGTGCTTGAACACTTTTTGCAAAATATATGGGGATGCCTTGGTTGCAGTATGAGTTGAGGAGAAGGTAGGGGTGAAAGGCAGGGTGGGGAGTAAGGTCACATGGGTGGTGAAATTTTCTAAAGTGCTGAGGTCCTCACTTGACTCGTTCTAAAGAATTTTTTTTTCTGATTTTCAAGACTGGGTTTTCCTGTAGCTTTGGAGTTTGTCCTGGAATTCTCTTTTAGACCAGGTTGGGCTCAAACTCACAGAGATTCGCCTGCCTCTGCCTTCCAAGTGCTAGGATCAAAGGCATGCACCACCACCACCCAGCTTCAAAGAAATCTTAATTTCTCTTGTACATTTTCTTCAAGTGGATCGAGTTTTTCTCCTAGGAACAGTGGGGTTCTTAGGGGCTAGTGAATGACTGACTTGGTAAAATGCTCTCTGAGTAAGCACAAAGACCTGAGATTGGATACCCAACACCCATGTAAAACACTGTGTGCACCTGTAACTGAGGCCCATCACTAACCAGGGTCATCCTGCACACCTTCCAGAATCACTCTTCCTTGTGAGAAGTGGGGGGCACAACGGGCTGTTATACAGACTTCTCTGAACTTCCTGGCAGTTCATATCCATCTTAGGAGACGGACAAAAATGGGTCCCTGGAGCTTGCTGGCAAGCTAGGCTAGCCTCATCAGTTAGCTTCAGGTTCAGTGAGAGATGCTTCCTCAAAATATAAGACCGAGGGTACTTGAGGAAGACACCAGTGCTTGAGAAAAACATGCACACACACATAAGCATGCACACACACACACACACACACACACACACACACACACACACAGAGAGAGAGAGAGAGAGAGAGAGAGAGAGAGAGAGCGCAAGATTCTCAAATCTGACACAACTAGGCTGTGTGTGTGTGTGTGTGTGTGTGTGTGTGTGAGTGTGTATTTTATTTTCTTCTCTTTTGGGACCATCTTGCCATATAGGCCACCGTGGGCACAAAGCCACAATTTTCCTACCTCAGATTCCATATTCAAACTAACAAGCACATCTAGGAAGTAGATAGTATGGTATTTTATCATCAAACACTAGAAACATCATTAGTACTCCCATAGCCCTGTTTCTGAGACAAGGTCTCACAATGTAGTCCTAATGGCCTTAATCTCATTGAGTTTATCTCCCAAGTACTGGAATTAAAGACCACCATGCCCAGTTTCCTTTCCTTTTCCTTCCTTCCTTCCTTCCTTCCTTCCTTCCTTCCTTCCTTCCTTCCTTCCTTCCTTCCTTCCTTCTTTCCTTCTTTTTCTTTTTGTAGGAGAGATTGCCAGGTGTATAATGTTATAGCTTAGACCAGAAATGTCCCCAAGGGCCTGTATGCTCAGTCCCCAGCTTGTCAGTATTGGAAGAGGTGCAGCCTTTATGAAATGGAGCCTGCAGGAAAGAGGTTAGGTAATAGGGGCCATGCTCTTGATGGGTACAGCAGGACCCTGGTTGCTTGTCTTATTTTCTTCCTGGTCTCTACACTGTGAGCAGTTTTTTCCACCGTGACCTACCACCACGCCAGTTGCCACTGGACTCTCATAAAACAGCAGGCTTTCTCACACAGACATTCCCGTTTCCCAGAATGAACACCGGTTCCTTTCCTTCCCTTCCCATAATCTGTCAGGCTCCAGGGACAAAGTAGTATTTGTGACAGAGCATGCTGTACTGAGAAGGGAAGGTCTTGTCCGCATGCCCACGGCTCCTGGGATTCAGATGTGGTGCAACAGACTGTTCTGGCTATGGAAATGCTGTCCCTGGGCGCACTTGCCAGTATTTACTCATCAGAATTGAATTGTGTTAAGAGAGTTTTGCAGACACCATGCCTGGGTGCAAATGCTGCCTTTACCCCTTACCTCTGGGCCTCAGTTTCCTTATCTGCTGAAAATAACTTTAATAACTTCTAAGACCAGTGTGAAGCATAGATGACCTGCTGGAAAATCCAAAGAAACATGTACAGAAATGCACTCAATAAACGTGTCGTAGATGATTAGTAAATCCCTCTGTTTTCCCAAATGAAAGAAAAATGTGGTTGATTGTGTTTGGGCAGGGTGGGGGCAGGCTGAGGGGGTGTCTTTGTGGAATAAGCATTTTGATGACAGTGGGCTGTGGTTAGGGAAGTATCTTTCAACCTCTTCACTTTCCAATTTGGGGTCAGCTCTTGGTTAATGGCCATTCTGTGCACTGTAGATCCCTTGTCAACTCCTTGGTCTTTACGAACAGGTGTCGGTTCCACCGCCTTATCATCAGACGTGAAACATCCAATGTTTCCAAACATTGTTCAGTGATTCTAGGGGTGTAGGAAAAGGCATCTTACTGATAGAAAAAATAGCCATGGTGAGTTTTTCATGTGTGTGTATGTGTGTGTGTGTGTGTGCACGCGCGCATGCGCGTACACACTGATACATTCATATATGTAGGGGCCAAAGGCTACTGTAGATGTCTTCCTTAATAGTGTATCAAACTTACTAGTTTCTAAATTTATTATTTTTATTGTGTGTATGGTGTCAGAATGCCGGGAGCCATGTGACTTCTTTGGGGGGCAAGGCCTGAGAACAGTACGAACAAGTACTCCTTTTGTCAAGGCCTGGGGGAATTTAACCCAGTTTTGGCAAGGCACATGAGTAGTTTGCTGTATAATTCTGGGCATGACCCCAGGAACATATGTGCTACCTGCTTTCCTTGTGCCGGTTATTGCTGATTGCCTTTAGTTTCACTTTCTTAGAGCCATAGATGAAATGGCAATTGTATTAGGAAAACTTTTCCCTGATGATTTTCCTCCGGGTGAGCCAGAGGGGATGTTGTTAAAAATACGCAGTGGATCTGATTTAGCCCATGATGTCTTTGATATTTTAGGCATTATGTGACCATGAATTCAGGAGTCTCAAGAACAGGATGCTGCCTTACCAGTGAGCCTCGTGACTGGACTGAACAAGTAAGCAGAAGTCCATGACAATATTACAGATGTGCATAACTATTCTGGAGAGAGTGATTTTAACCACAAGAGTCTAGGAGAAATGCTAATCAATAGATGATTTCAGGAGTTAATGGGAGCAGTCTAGAAACAGGGATTGAAGCAGAATCGTAGAAACCCACAGTGCCCTCATTTCTAGTAGTTGTCCCAGCGCCGTAGGAAGCTGAAGGAGACAGGAGAACAAAAGAGACGCAATGCCAACTGCGAAGAGCAAGCTTTTAAGTTATGTAGTTTACAGGACGATAGGAGAAGATCTGGTATACCCCCTATAGGAGATAGAGTAGTATAGAATGAAGGATGGATTAATTCAGCCCTGACTGATGAGTTGATTGTGAGATTTTAGATTTGATCAGAAATAAACATTAAGCATTAGAGGCAAAACTTCCTTTCACTTTGCATGATGCTGTAACCGCAAAAGCTGTCAACTGGGCACACTTGTCCACCTGTAGGTGTGCCTAATTAGAAACCTTTCTTTGTTGCTTGCTATACTGCTCATGCTTCTAATATCAAGGCAACGAATCAAGTAGGTAATGATTACCCGTGGGAAGGCTGAGGGACAGAAATGGAAGGAGATAAGAGAACAAACTGACCATTACTGTAACTACTTTTATAATCTTAAAGGAAACAAATATGATTGCAAAAATGTTCATGCAAATTATTGAAACTGTATAAATAATAACGTCTCAGGCTCTCCGGGCCACTTGTTTGAAACAGGAGGTCACATTTTTCTTTGTTTCATCGACTTCACACATCCATTCCAGGTTCTTGGACCCGGTAAGAGCAAGGCTCTCAGCATAAGATCATGACGATACTATAACACACATGTGAAGGTCAGAGGACACCTTTGTGGAATGAGTGTTCTTCTTCTACTTTTACATAGATTCCAGGGTCAGATTTGGATCTTCGGGCCTTCATAGCAAGTGATTTGTTTATCCCAGTTCCAACCCCAAGCCATCTCTTTGGCCCACCCCCTTATTTTCGAGTCTCTCACTGGATCTGGAGCTGGCTCACCAATTGGCTAGACTGGCTAGCTAACAAATCCTGCATTCTCTTCTTGTCTCTGCCTTGCTAACCTGAGATTAAAGACGTACAGTGCTGTACCTGACTTTTTATATAGGTGTATGGGATCTGAACTGAGATCAGATGGAACTATCATCTCAGCCTGCAGAGTGACTTTCTCTTGTTCAAAACAGACAGATATCTCTTCTTGCCTTCCTCCAGGATATACTGAGGCACGATGGCATGCAGTCAATAATGTGGGAATTTCACCTGGCCAATGGCTTTATTTTCCTCTGCTCCTCTGTGTTTCAAAGTGTGCAGTAGCACAGACACCATTCTGGAGAGATGAGAAGCAAAGACAAGAGGAGACATAACGTTGGAGGAGAGAGAGAGAGAGAGAGAGAGAGAGAGAGAGAGAGAGAGAGAGAGAGAGCATACCTCCCCAGTATTGGGTTAAACTCCTAAAACAATCCCAGCAATCACTTTGTGTGTGATAGTTGGGGCTATCTGAAATGTCGCCATGAATGGCAGAGAGTGTAACAAAGATGAGGGGCCTCAGACAATCTGTAAACTATGATGCTGTCCCTAAGATTTTACAAATGTTCACAAAAGTCGAAAGGATAAACTGAACACTGTAGATCCTTTATGGACCAGGAGATTGTGCCTGGGCTTCACTACAGCTTATGTGTGCAGTACAACAAGGCCATTGTTTGCCTGGAGCATGGATATTGAAAATGAAATCTTAGCTGCTGGTTCAGAATAAGGAATGCACTTAAGACTCTGGCTCAGCATTGTAGGCCAGATGGACCCACTCCTTCTCCTTATAGACTGGCCCTAGAGGAGCCAGGCTGCATGTAGGAAGAGATGAGGGTGAATGGCTCAGTGGTCAAAGAGATCAGGATGTCTACAGAGCTGATAGCTGAGGCCTAGAGGCACAACCACAGCAGGGATACAATTTTTCCTGCAAACTGAAACTGGGTTCCAAGAGCATCCTTACAAACTCTGAACTCTGGAGGGACAGAGTTGGACAGAACACTACCGTTGGCTGGCTCAGGCTGCACTCACACACCAGCTGCTGCGCGAAGGTTTGGCCTCTGTCTGCTGTCGGCTCCACAGGACTCAGCAGCCGGGTTCTCCTGGCCTTGCTCTAGCTGTGTCCACAAATCTGGATCACTTCCATGTAGCCCGAATTGTGTTCCATGGAGAGACAGAATAAAAAAGAAACAGATGAAGATAAGCAAGAGGGTATTTCCATAGGATAATTGGTTTGAATGACTACAGAGGCCAAGAATCCCATAACAGGCCAGTTGTGAGCTGGAGAATGGGGTGACAAGTAGTCTATCCCAGACCAGGTACAAAAAGCCCAGAGTGGGAAAGGTCAGGATGTAACTTATTGTTTAAGGTCCAAGCCTAAGAATCCAGAGCTCATTGGTATGGGGAGTCCTGGAGCTCAGATACAGTAGGACTTGACATTCTGATATTCAAGTGCAGGAGAAGAAGGGTATATCTCAGTTCCAGTGATCTAGCCAGACTCACTGTGGACTGCAGGGCATCTGCCCTGGTGGAGGGAAGGCCTTCCCTACTGTGTCCGCCAACTTTCATGCCAGCCTCTCACCACATGGAGAAAGTAAGGTTTTGCTTATTCTCCAGTTAGTACTTAATCTAGCCGAGTTGGCAGCTAACATCAATATTCCATGCTGCCTCTGATATGATTTTTCTACTAAGAGGGCCCAGAAAGCCTTTCATGAACTGCTGGGCTTACATCCCTGAGACTGTTTAGATTTATGTTCTGAGTAGCAGACATGAAGAAAGTATCAGTTGGAAGGTAGAGAAATAGATCATGAGGAGGCAGTGGGTATAGGGTGTTAGTGAGGTGGCTACTACCTGGATAAGGGGATACAAGATCTTCCTGGGAGCAATGTTTCAGGTTGTCCCATACAAGGGGTAAAGAACTGCAAACTTTCTGGGACTTGGGTAGGTGTCATATCTTAACCTTCTGTAAGCCGAGACTATTTTTTGTTTTCCAGTCTCCCAGACCCGAATTATCCTACAGAAATTATATATAAATTACAACACTGTTGGACCCATTAGCTTAGGCTTCTTATTAATTAACTCTTACATCTTAAATTAACCCATTTCTATTATTTTATATTTTACCATGAGGCTCATGGTTTGTTACCTCTTGCTTCTTGGTCAGATACATGGCATTTCCCTGACTCTGCTCATCTCTGAATATTTTGTTGCAAAGAAATGACTACTTCCTGGGTCTGGGTTTAGCTTTTCACAGATTTCTTTCCCAGGCATCAGTATGAGAAATCCAAAGACTTCCAGATCTGAATGTTTTCTGCTTTTGAGACTTTCACCATCTCATAGGCTCAGTGGGATCATTGTTTGGCTTGGATTGTCCCATCTCTTGTCCAACAGCCATATTTTCATTCCACAGCACAGATTTATGCCAATATGAGTAGCTCTTATTTTGGGGGTAGAATTGCTTCAGCCAAGGCTGAATGATCCAGCCGTTTGTTCAGGAAGCAACACTGAGTATGACTGTGTGGTCAACAGGAGGGACCTCAACATGAAGCCAACACTCTCTTGCACTGTTCCTGCATCATATACCCTGTCTCTTTGGTCCCACAGGGCATCAGGCTAACCTAGACAACACAAAATTTTGTCTTGCTCCAAGATGCTCCCTGTGGTGGCTGAATAAACACGTCCTCCATAAACTCAAAAATTTAAACCCTCAGTTCCCAGTTGGTAACACTGCTTAGGGAAGCTGAGGAAGTGTGGCCTTGTTGCAGGAAGCTTGTCTCTGGAGGAAGGTTTTGAAAGTGTAAAGGGTTGGAACATTTCCAGTTGCTCCTTTGCTTCATGCTTGCCAGTTGAATGGAGCTCCCAGCTCTCTGCTCCATTCACCCTGCCTGCTGCTGGCTAGCCTGCCTCTCCCACCTTGACTTTCGTTTCTACAGATAATTGTCAATTATTTCTTATTTACGCTTCCATTGAACAACCAGTAAAGTATTAAAAAATTGTAGGCCCCAGTGTTTCAGGTAAACACTAATCAGTTATATGCACTTCTTTCCACCTTAATCTGTCCTAGAATGACTCCATAGTGGAGAATGTCGACATTCACATTTGCCAGTGTTCCTCAGGGAAGCAGAATCAGTGTGATGTAGATAGGTTGATGATGGTGATGATTGATAGATAGATAACATGCTATAAATAGATGATTGACAGACAGGTGGCAAATGGTAGATGACAAATAGGGCTTATTGCCGTGGATTGGCTCATGCATTCACGAAATTTGTGAAGTCCTGAGATCTTCAGGACCACATGGACAAGCAAGAGACTCGGGATACAATTCCATCCTGAAGACTGATGTATCCATTTGAGTTAAAACACAAGAGAAACCGGTGCCTCCGTCCTGAGGAAGAGTCAGGAAGGGAGGGTTCCACCTGAATTCGGTAAAAGACGAACTTGGAGCTTTCTGAAAACCTTCAACCAATTAGATGAGGCCCACCTACATTAGAGAAGAAAATTTACTTTTCTCAACTCAGTGATTCCAATGCTATCGTTCTCATACAGCTTATCCTCACAGAAACAATGTGAATGATTAAATTATCCTAAGCCAAATATCAGGGCATAAAAAATCCCAACAAGCTGACTCATGAAAGTTAACCTTCGTTATGTTCTTCATTCCTTTAGTGACTTCATTGTACGGCGGCCCTGGTTTGATAGAGTGGCCTCCTGTTGGTGGATGTCTGACTCCTAACAACCTCTCATTATCACAAGCCGCCCTGTAGTAAGTAATTGTGTACGCATATTCCATTAGTTGTTCACTGTACGTGAGAAATGACTTCTAAGAGATGAGACTGTGAGGTAAAAGGGTACATATCTATGTGATTTCCTCTCCGTAGGGTCTGTGGAGTTAAAAAAAAAACCCACAACAACTTAGATTTAACCTTTTTTTAATGTGGATGAGTGTTTTGCATGTATATGTTATTTATGTGTATAAATATATATATATACTATATATTTAAAAGTATACTATATATATATGTATATATATATAAAGTATAAGTATAAGTATATACTTATACTTTGTGTGTGTCTGGTACCTTGGGGTCAGAAGAGGATGTCGGATTCCCTGGAACTAGAGTTACTGATGGTTGTGAGCCAGCATGCGGGTTCTTGGAACTGAACGTGAGTCCTCTTACAAGAGCAACAAGTGCTCTTAACTGCTGATCTGTCTCTCTAGCCCCAGGGCTATGCTGTTCTGTAGTTCTCCACAATTTCTGAAAGCACCACTTCCTTTGGGAAACAGGTGTCCAGGGTAGGTCACAGAAAACAGCACTACACTTGGCCATGGTGGCTGGTCTGACACCATGTTCCCGTGGTGTCTGGTCTACCAAACACCATGCTCCCAGAGAGAGGAAGTGGGAAGTCTGTGAAATGTTAAACAGAAATCTGTCTTCTGGAATGGCTTAGCTGACTGCTGTAAGCCTCGAGTCTCTAGAAACTACCCCACAGAGAAAGACTAAAGAGAAAGAAAGGAATGAAGAAACTAAGAGAGAAACCTGACGTAGAGCCCTGCTGGACCAGAATCAGGGACCAGTTCTGTGTTTTTCGGGAACAAAAGCAAAAAATAAGAATTTCTTAAATTTCTGCTTTAATTTGTCTTAGCTGCAAGCAAGACAGTCTTCCCAATGCAACATCTGCTTAGAGTATGGTTAGTGCCTCGTAAATGTGAGTTCAGGATCAATGTATGGGCTGGTAAATAGAGGGTAACACAGCATAGAACATTACCAATTGCTACATTTTATGCATCTATAGATTGAGTCTGACAAGTCCTTCAGAACTCAGTGAATAAATCAAGAAACAGAAGAAACATGAAGCGAGCCTTGAAGCGGGGAATCGGGACTGGTAAAAAAAAAAAAAAAAACCATTCAGTGCCGCCATATTCGCCAACCCTGGGTTCTGAGCTGAAGCAAGAGCCCATGGCTTTGCCTGTTCCCACTCTCAGATGGGAGCAAACCTCCCTGAGATACCTCAAGAGTCAGGCAGGGTATTTTCACCTATGTTCTGGACAAAGAAATTTGACCTCATAAGGTTTTGAAAGGCTAGCTGATTCTACTTGGGTTTCCAAAGATAAGCCAACTGCTGCTGTCCAGGTGTCTGGAGGGACCTGGTCCTAAGGGAAGTTCATCTCCGGCTTTGTCCTGGTGCAGTGAGAAGTCTCTTCCAGCTTGGGATTCTCTAAGTAGTCACTGATCAAACTTCCCACACAGATGGAGTTTTTGGCAGTGGTTCTCAACGTTCCTGATGCTGTGACCCTTTAATATAGTTCTTTATGTTGTAGTGACCCCCAACCATAAAATTATTTTCTTGCTACTTCATGACTGTAATTTTGGTACTGTTTTGAATCATAGTGTAAATATCTGATATGCAGGATAGTTGATATGCAACCCGTGTGAAAGGGTCATTTTGCTTCCAACAAGGTTGCGATCCACAGGCTGAGAACCAACTGACTTAGGAACAGTCATTTGGCTGGAAGGCAGATTAAGGGACTTCTATTGGAACTTTCTTAGTATGTCAAGCCACCGAACATCACTTAAGTTGTATGTTACTTTGGGGTGGTTTTGTAGAGACACAGGTAGATGTTACAAGGAAACAAAAGAATGTTACTCCTTGGGGCCATCCTTCCTTATGACCCAGACATCCTATAGAAAAGAATCTAGGAAGAATGAGGATAGAACAAAGTCAGTGCAGGGAGCCTTGACTTCATCTAGTTTGTTTTTAACAGTACTCGCTTTTGTAGGTCAATCAGGCAGTCTCTGTTAGAAAGAATAACAGCGACTGTTGAATTCAGAGGAAAGGCTGCTGTTTTTACTGCTGCCATTTCTACTAAAATCCCTGAAGCAGGCCCTGCTATCCATACCCTGACCTGCATCCCCAGATGGCTGTGGCTATAGAAATGCCTCCATCTGTCTCGTTGTGAAAATGTGTTTATCACATCATTGGCCCATCTGCAGAGATTTTGGAATTTATGACTCTCAATAGTTCGCTGAATGGAAACAGATGTTTTATCAGAAATTCATTGTCAAAGAGAAACATTTAATACTGGCAATTAGCAAAGGAAAATGAGGTCAAAGTACCCAATTCAGACAGAGATTCTTCTCCGCAGGAAGAGTGTGACATGAAGTCGTGAACTGCAACCCTCTCTGTTTTGCTTTTCCTTGTAGATCTAGGAAAGATTCTGGCTATGATTTGGAGAATGGAGAAGACCTCTGTCGAGAATATTAATACACACACACACACACACACACACACACACACACACACACACAGGTAAAGAGATGAGCCAAACGTCTGAGCTTCTACTTGGGGAATCAGCTCTTGGTACTATGGGCTATTACAGTTAATAAGCACTGGATTGCTCCTAAGCATCGGGCCACATCATTTGCAAGTCCTTGAATGCCAGACAGAGTTATGGCAGCAGGAAATCCAATATTCTTTGGGTGGTAAATTGTTTTTGAGATTTATTTATCTTTAAGTCATGTGTGTGGATGTTTTTGCCTGCAGATATATCTGTGCAGTATGTGCTTGCAGTGCCACGGAGGGGTTTTGATCACCCAGAACTGGAGTTACAGAGGACTTTGGCCCAATCCTCTGGAAGAGCAGTTAGTGTTCTTAACCGCTGAGCTATCTCTGCAATCCATGAAAGGTAAATTCTTGATGGAGCAACAAAATCAGGGGAAATGAGGCCCTTCCTGCTTAGGTCAAGCTCATGTTGTGCACTGAGGAAGAGATAAACTTGCCATGTGATTCCTGAAGAAAGGGAGTGTTTATGAGACCACTGATCCCTACTGTCAACTGGAGTCAAGAGGCTATGCGACAGTTTCCTTCCTCTGCAATAAATGCAGACTTTGGGATGGGATGTTATCTTTAAAAATGGAACTCTTCTAAGAAGAGCTGCCCCTACTCTTGTTCTGGGGGCATCAGTGGTCAGTAACTACTGTTTGGCAGTGGAATCCAGCTTTGAAATACGAGAACAAAGAATTTTGTTTTTTTTTTCCAGTAAGGTTTTACCACATAATACAGGTAAGTTCAAAGTCACAATCCTTTTGTCTCTGTCCCCTAAATTCTGGGATTGTAGGCATGTGCCAATATATCTGTCTGAAACTGGGATTTGTTTAGTTATTTTGTTTGTTTTTGCATGTATGTGTGGTGCACATGCATGTGTGTATATGTGAAACAGGGCCTCTTAATAGAACCCAGAGTATAACAAGCAGGCAAAGCTAACCTGCATGTCCTGGAGGTCCTCTGTCTCTGCTCCCTGAACACTGTGATTCCAGGCCACCATGCCCACCCAGTACTTATGTGGCTGCTAAGGACCTGGATTCTAGTCCTCATGTTTGCTGGCCAGGTGATTTTTTTGGGGGAGGGGGCATTTCCCTAGTCCTCATCCACTAAGCTAGGCTTTAAGACCCCTAAACAGTTTATCTTCACGGGACTTATGCAAGCAAGTCACACTACAGTGAGGAGATAAGTTGGGGGAAAGGGTGAGGTGTCAAATCATTTTCCTTTCCCTAAGCAGTCAACAGAAGCCACCTGTTTCTGCACAGCCTTGTCCCAGAAGCCCACCGAGGACTTTGTAGCCTGCAAAGGGGTCGTTTCAAGTCATTCCCTTCAATAGCGCCAGTTCCCCCCTTCTTAATAATGATTACTGTAAATAAAACTAAACTGTGCCACTTTTGTATCCCTTTATAAAGAGAAAATTCCTGCAGTTCAAACATAAACCCGAAAATTGTCAACATCCATAGTGCAGACAGTCCAGCTTGGAAGTCATAGCTGCCTGTAGAATAATTCCGATTTCAAATACTCTATCCCTTTGTCTCTAGACATCATCAAAGTATCTAAAAATATCATTATTTTGGATCAAGCTACGTAACAGTTAAAAACCCAGTGAGTGTTACAATGACTCACTTTGGATCAACAATGTCTCCGCTACAGTTTACTGTGAAGTCTGTGCACACTGCTCCATATGCCTTATTTACTCCTGCAGTGTTTACCTTGTGTAGGTGGGTTTTGGTTTTTGAGTCATAAATCCATGAACATCGGATTCCAAGTGTCTTGGTGCTAACATGCTAAGGATGACAAAATTCTCAAGTCAGTTGTACATTATTCAAATTTAAAAGGTTGTACAATATTACTCAATTATAAAATGCCAAGGTTAGGGAGATGGCCCAATGGGTTCCATGCTTGCTTCACATGCATAAGAAATTAAATTTGGAGCCTTAGCACCCTCTTTTTGTATAAATAAAAGGAAAGCTTTTAACTCTAAATAATAAAACTGTAAAATATAGGAAAAATTATTAGGTAAGATTTGCATTCACAATATCTAGTCCATTTGTATTTGGCATATTCAGAAAAAATAATCTATTATCTACCTTAACTTGATGAATTTAAAGCTTTATACCTAAACCATTTTCTATCATAACTTGCATTACCATCTTAAAACTCTTTTAAGACCTCAAACATTTTTAGACAAACAATTTAAGCTTTTATTTCTCTCAAACTTATACATTTTATACCTCTTTTTGTGAATTTTCTTTTTGAATTTGGTAACAAGGAAAACTTTAATAATAACTATCTCATCTTCAATTCCATCAGAGACCAGAGAAGGATATGACATTATCTGAGTAAACAGGAAGTGGAGAACAATCCAAAACTATGAGAAATGACAGAAACAGCTGACTGCCTGGACAGCCAACCAAGTTTCCTCTATAATATTGGGGTGTCTTTCTTAGGCCTACAGGTCTAGAATATCTGACAGGCTTTTCTGTGAGGCAGAAATTTTGAAGGACTTTCCTTCCTTGTCTTGGCAAAGTTTGCCTTCTTTTGTGTCCTGTTTTTCCAATTTGGACAGCATATTGTCAGTAGTCAAGGCAAGGGCAGTTTCTTTGCCCAGTGGATAACTTTGCCACAAATGAAAGAAAACTTCTTATGGAGGATTTTGATGTACACCATTCTCTTTTGGAGTAAACTGGTGCTACCAGGAGCAGATGTGTCTCATTGTCATGAAAAGTCCTTTGCTTTTAAAATATTAAAATGCCACATTCTGTAGGTCTCTGAAGTGTTTGAAGACCATCTATCTATTTAAAATATGTCTCTGATTGACTTTGGAAATATTTCGAACATGACTACAAGTTTGACTGTTATAGATGACTATCTACTAATGTGTATTTCTTTATTATCCTGAATAGTCTTCAAGGACTAGAACTTTACATTACATATTAAAATGAGCTGCATAGATACAATACCTTAAACAAGAAATAGAAACATATAATACAGTATAATAAAATAACCTTAAATTTATATAAAAAATCTTAAACAAGAGTAGAAATATAAATGTAGTGTGACAAAAATAACTTTAAATTTGTATTAATATAAAATATCTTAAACAAGAGTAGAAATACATATAGAATATGTTCTAACAAAAATAACCTTAAATTTGTATCAATACACAAAAATTCATACCATTGTAAAATATTTGAGATTAGTAGTTCCTTTTTAGTTTAAAGTAGATTCAATAATCTTCCCTTTTATCCTATCATTCCTGTATTTTCCCTTTCAGAAAGAAATCCTTGAATCTAACCTCCCTTGCTTAGTTTCCTCCCTGATCATGACCAATAACAACTTGTAACCAACCTCTTAAGCAATGATAAACATTCATAACTCACCAACTGACCAAAAACCATCCACTCCACCTGTTGGAAAAGTGGGCATTGTGTTCTTAAAATTACTTCCTGTTGTCAGAGTGTGATTGTTGCTTGAATTCTAATTGGTATTAATAATAATAAAACCCAGAGTCAGATATAGAGGTTAATGATGAAGATTAGAGAAGCAGAGTGGCCAGCCACCAGAGAGTTCTTTTACCTCTACCAATGCTCAGACCAAAGGGGCGATCTGGTCCTTAGACTACATCTCTCAACTGCATCTGTCTCCACCGAACCTCAGACTGCACTGAGTTCCTGTCTCCTCCTGCCTCATATTCCTCTCTCCACCCAGCCATATCACTCCCATCTCCACCTTCCTAGTACTGGGATGAAAGATGTGTGGTTCCAAGTCCTGGAATCACCTTTATGTGAGCTCTGTTTCTCTTTTAGACAGATGCAGTCTTGTGCAGCCCAGGGTGGCCTTGAGCTAACAGAGATCCACCTGCCTCTGTCTCCCAAGTCCTGGGATTAAAGGTGTGTGCCACCACTGCCTGACCTCTAGTGGCTTAGCTCTGCACTCTGATCTTCAAGCAAGCTTTATTTGTTAAAAATATACACTTTGGAGACTAGGCAATAGTCTGAAGTTAGCGATCTAGACCAGGAATTTGATAACCCCATTTCCATTAAATATTTGTATTTCATCCAAAAAATGTTTCAGGAGACTCACTTCATTTCTCTGCTTCCTACTTACAAAGTGATGAGAAATAGTTCATTAAGATTTAAGAACAGATGACTTTCTCAAAACCATCTGTAACTCCAATTCCAGGGGATCCAGTGCACTCTTCTGGCCTCTGTGGGCACCAGACGCACATGTTATTTATATACATTTATGCAACAAACACCCATACACATAAAATAAAAATAAATATTTTTTTAAAAAAAGATTTGAGAATGGGGCTGGGAATATAGCTCAGCGTTACAGTGTTTATGTAGCATACACAAAGCAAACAGTTCAATCCCCAGCACCACACACACACACACACACACACACTCACACACACACACTCACACACACTCACACACACACACACACTCACACACACACACACACAGAGGGGAGAAGTATATTTGGGAATAATGATAGAAGGAGAAAAAAATTTTAATTTAAAAAATAGGTTAAATATTTTTGATGGTTTCTCCTAACAAAATACATGGTTGTGAGTACCTTGGGCCCCATCCAGAAACTGACAAGAGAACCTAAATTCACATGTTTTTTATGAATGCTAGCCTATAATTGCCCTGTTAAAATTAAGAGTTCCTTCATTGTGTGTTAAGGGATAATAACTTCTACTTTTGTGCGCTGCCAGCGTTCAGTTAATGTACTATATTTTTTTATGCCCAGACTAATTTTCTCAATTTGCCCTCACACAGGAGCAGACAGATTAGCAAGGAGGCTATAATACATTTGCATTTGGCAGTTGTGGATGATCCTCTAAGCTACCCATCAAGAATGGAGAGAAATGTGGGGCTCCTATGCTGGGCAGAGAGAAGCAGCTCAGTTACCCATCACTTGAGTCACAGTGATTGACTGCATTGATGAAAGAGGCTGGTCCAGTTTCTTCCAGATACTGAGTTTTCCTTAAAAATCACGAAAACTTGAAGTGTTTCCCAATTCCCCCAGAAGAGAAAGATCTTTCATGAACTTGGGACGATGGGAATAAAGCTCCAGGAGGTCTCCAGATGCAGAGCTGGTGCTGCCTGCCAACCTTTGATCTCCCACCCTGCAAAGAGAATATCTTGTCTGGACAAATGTCTCTTCTGTAAGAGCTACTAGTGAACCATACTCCAGTGGAGGGGCTGCTGTGACGGGTCTCTGTGTCAACAGAGCCATGGATGTCCTAGTAAATGTAACTTTTAGGTGTGCATAGGGTGTTTCTGGGGAAGATTTGCATTTGAATCTGTGAACCAGGTCAAGCAGTCGGCCCTTCTCAGCGTGAGTGGGCTTCACACAAACCACCAATGCCTTGAACCGAAGGAAAAACACAGGAAAGGAGAACTTGCCTCCTGTTGTGGTTTGAATGGGAATGCTCCCCTGTAGGCTCTTAGATTTGAATGCTTGGTCACCAAGGAGTGGCACTATTAGAAAGTGTGAACTTGTTGGAGTAGGCGTGTCTTATTGGAGGAAGTGTGTTCCTGCTGGTGGGCTCTGAGGTTTCAGAAACCTAAGCCTAGTCCAGTGGCTATCTCTTCCTCTTCCTGCCTCCTGAAGATTTATTTGGATGTAGACTTTCAGTTCCTTCTCCGGCACCATGTTTGCCTGCATGCTCCCATGTTTCCAACCATAATGACAATTGCTAAAAGCTACAACATTATATAGTAATATAGCCATCTTTTCACCAACGACTTATCAGAACTAAGGGATCTGATAAAGGCTAAACCAAAGGCAAGGCTTTTTTGGTGCTATTGCTTTGTGAATAAAGTGGCTGTCCTTTGCTGTACATTGTTCGTTATAACTAACTCCCTTTCTGTTACATATTTGGGAGTTAATTCCCACAGTTCAGAACTGTTTCCTATGCCTTTGGGCTACGTGTGAGAACAGTTTCCCACTGCCAGGCCTTATTCCTCTCCCCTAGGTAAACACAGAGATCTGTCTTCCTGCAATTATCTTTATCAGCTGGCATTTGCTCAGTGCTTAGAGTCCAGGCGTAGGGTACTCTAAGATATTCACAGATATCCAAGGACACTACCTGCCCAAGCTGCTGCTCTGGTTTTACCCCGTGACCAGAACAGCTGGTAACAGCATAACCTGGAACTGATAATTTAGAGACCTAGGTTCCTTCTTTGTTTCTACTGCCCAGAGCAAAACTCTAGACTTGGGCTCATAGAAACTGCAGTGTCTGGTGTATGTGCTACCTGACCTAGAGCTATCAGCTCGTCCCTGACTGTTTATGTAGGTTGCTTGGTTACCCAATTCTATGCATGCTGGGAGAAAAGAAGTGGTCTGCTGATTTAAAATACAAACCATGCCCTATTCATAATTTTACTGAAAAATAAACCTTTTAACTCTTCTATCACCTGGAAATGTAGCAGAGTGCACTAACCTTCCCCTTTAGAATTCCCTGATGGTGTAATTCCTTTCTTAGCTTACTTGCTCCATTAAATAGTTTATCAGAGATGCAGAGATCTGTGTAAGTGTGAAAACCCTTCTCTGATTTGTATGGGGCAAAAGGATTCTGGCCCTGGAACCTGCTAGGGCTGGGGAATTCTGGTTTTAAAGATATATATGACTGAGGACGTTTGTAAGGGGTAGAACAAGGAACAAGGTCAAGGAACAAGGTGGAATAAGAATGAAGAGAGAAAGAGGAGGGAAGAATAAGGAAACATGGACAGACTATTACAGTCAATTCCCATTGTAAATAGATTTCTTACCCCTCAGATCTTAACCCTCAGATTTTTAGTCTCTCTTTAGCTTATCCTGGCATCTTTAATTGAACCCTGAACAGAAGCCTTAAAGGCTAGAACGTTAAGGTCCCATTAGATAATGGACTAAATTTCTGAATATAAGTTGGCCTCAATTAAATGCTTTCTTTATAAGAGTGGCGTGGGTCATGATGTCTCTTTACAGCAATAGAGCACTGACTAAGACACCTCCCTTTTTTCTGCTTCAGCGTTGGAGCTGGGCCCCTCACTTCCTCCTGCCCCGAGATGGTACTTGTACTATCTGTCCCTGCTTCTGAGACCTTTAGACTCAGAATGAGGCATACTTCTGGCTCTCTAGCCTGGAGGCAACAGACCATAGAACTTGGCCTCTGTGGCCTCATTAGGCAATTGATTACAGTAAATATCCTTTTATTCTGTGTGTTTTCTTCCTACCGGTTCTGTTCCTCTGGTTAAGCCTTTAAAAAAATGGTCCCAATGCTCTGTTTTCTAGGAAAACAGAAGGAAAGCATGTAGTTAACATACCTTTAACACAAAGATAAAGTTAAATTTTTAAACATAGGTTGAAGACAGAATATAACCAAGTTTTTAATGAGATCTTCATAATATTATCTTAAATGTTTTTCTCACTTCCCCATTATTATTACCTTTCATCACATTTACCAACAAACTCATGTAACCTTAACTTATACAAAATACATATATTTTATATTACAGACAAGCACATTATAATCTTCCTCTTTCTCTATTTCAATCCCCACTTTTAATTTGTCATCTCTAAATGCTATATACATAAACAATGCTTGGGAACAAGGGACGTGTCCTATCTCTCCTGAATTAATATTGTCACTCAGCAGTGAGAAAGATGTGCTTGTGTCTCATGTCACTTTCCTACGTGCCCTCGGTCCACTCAGCACACAGATTGCACATCTAGTTTAGGGAGTTGACTGGGTGTGTGCACTTGTCTCTAAGTTTACAGGAGCTCTCTGCTGAGAGCTCGGTGTTCAATGGAGACTTTGAAGAGCATCATTGATTATTCTACTCACTTTTCCTCTATCATAAGTAAAGCTTTAAGTTACTTATATTCAGGATATTCATTTCTGTGCTTCACTTAGTCATATACAAGCCCTTTCTTGCTCAACAGAAAATGTTCTGCCATATATGTGTGGGGGTCTATGTATATATATCCCCTTAAAGTCCAACTGAAGAGGATTAATAGATCTAAAAGACACAAGTCCATGAAAGTAAAGGAGACCTAAAGGTCTCTGGTGAGTAGATAAGAGAGCCCAGTACAGTTGTAGAAAAAGGGAAGTATAGGAATGATGTTGGCTGATAGAATAGGAGGAAACTGTGGTCTTGGTATTAGCACGGAGTGGGCTGTAAAAAGCAAGAGTGAAGGAATATTGTGTAAGAACTGTACTCTGCGTCCTAGTCTTGCATGTGCAGAGCCCCAGTCAAGTCTGGGAGACTTAGTATAAAGAGGTTGCCTTTACAGAGAAAGATTTTGGCGTTGTAGAACGTGTATGCCTGTTGACCAGCATCTGCTTGTTTACATCATTTGCTATTCTTAGCATTCAACTTAAAATAATGTGAGAAGGGTTTACTTGCAAGGTACAACACGAGATTTATTCAAGTAATCATATTGGGAAGAACAAATAAGTTCAGTGACCACATCCCCAAGTCCATCTTCAGGGTGTTGACATAAGGTCAGGAGGTATGCACAACTCAGCAGTCTTTGTGTGATCCCACCCCCTTCATCCACATTGATTAAGCATTGAAAAAAACCCTCAGCAGGGATACCAAATGTGTTAGTGTTACATTAAGAAATAATAATTTTTTTAAAAAATAGAATTCCTCAGCCAGGTGGTAGTGGCGCACACCTTTCATCCCAGCACTCGGGAGGCAGAGGCAGGCAGATCTCTGTGAGTTGGAGGCCAGCTTGATCTACACGAGCTAGTTCCAGGACAGGCTCCAAAGAATACTGAGAAACCCTGTCTTAGAAAAACAAACCAAAACAATAAAAACCAACAACCAAAATCCTCTTGGATTAATTTGGCCAAGATTGAGCCAAAATTTGATTTCTCTGGTGTCTTCTGTCTGTCTATAATTTGTATTCTGTGGCTTGGTGTGTATGTGTGTGTGTGTGTGTGTGTGTGTGTGTGTGTGTGTGTGTGTGTGAAAGAGGGATGAGAGAGAGAGAGAGAGAGAGAGAGAGAGAGAACTGTCTCCGTTGCCTGTCTACTATGCCTGTGTGCTGTGTCTGCCTGTTGCATGTGTGACCGAATTGTGTCTTTCCTGTGTCTGTCACTAACTAAGGGCTTTTCTCTGTATTTGTTGAATCCACAGGTAGCATGCTATGAAAAGGATATGAAGAACAGCTTTTTACAGATCTCTTTAACAGAGTTTTACAAAGGAAGAAGTTACAGTACTGGACCCAATGACCCTGAATAGTTTTCAAAATTCAGAATACCTCTCAAAAATCCACTTGTTGTCTGTATTCACTTGTTGGTTTCATTTGTTTGGTTCAAGGTTGCTTTCAACCTGGTGGTGGCTTTCAGCAAATGATTACCACAATACACATCAACCACAATACACATCACATATACGTACATTATTCTGGGTCAAGGACGTAGAAAAGCAAATAATTTAAGATTAAAGCTATGCAGTAGCTTAGGTTGTAAAGTTGATTATATGAGAAATTCAAGGCACAGTAGGGTTAGTTTCATTGATTTCTTAAGGGATTAAACTTAAAACAGGGTGAGTACATAGTCAAACAGGTTAAGTGCATAGTGTGATATTATTAACTGACAGTTTTAGTATCTTTGAAGATGAGAGATGCTTTCAGAAAAAACATTGCTTTTGGTCAGTTACAGTGGTCACTGTGATGGGCAGTCATAGTGGTCACTTTTGTGGTCACTTTGGTGTTCAGTTGTGTCTACTGTGATGGTCAGTCTTAGTGGTCACTGTCATGGTCACTTTGGCAGTCATTTGTAGTGTCTCTCTGATGGTCAGTCATTATGGCCACTTTTGTGATAATTTAGTGGTTGGCTGTAGCATCCACTCAGATGGCGAACCATAGTGGTCACTTTTGTCACTTTGTGGTCAGTTGTAGCAGGTCTTTTTTGTTGGACTTTCTTTGGACCACCAGCCCCCAAATAATGACATGGAGACTTATTAATTATGAAAGTTTGGCCTTAGCTTAGGTTTGTTCCCAACCAAATCTCAGAACTTAAATTAGCCTGTTTCTATTAATCTATATTCTGCCACAATCTCTTTTCCATTCTGTATGTCCGACTCCTTCCATGTCTGCCAGTGAATCCTTTACCCAGAAGTCCGGCCTATCCTCTCCTGCCTAGCTATTGACCATTTAGCTCTTTATTAAACCAATAAGGTGCCTTAGGCAGGTGAGGCAAAATACAGATGCATCTTTCTACAGAATGAAGAAATATTCCACAATGGTCAGCTTCAGTGTACACTACCATAGCCAGCAGTTGTAGTCACATCTGTGGTCATTTTGATGGCCAGTTGTAGCGTCTACTCTGATGGTCATCCATAGTGATCACTTATGTGGTCACTTTGGCGGTCAGTTGTAGTGTCCACCGTGATGATCTGCCATAATGGTCACTATTGTGGTCAATTGTAGTTTCCACTCTGATGGTAAACCATAGTGGTTGCTTTGTGGTCATTTCTGTGGTCAGCTGTAGCATCTACTCTTATGGTCAATCATAGTGGTCACTGTTCTGGTAATCTGTGTGGTCAGTCACAGTGGTCACTGTTGTGATTATCTATATGGTCAGCTATAGTGGTTACTTTTGTGGTCAGCTGTAGTGTCCACTCTGATAGTCAGCCATAGTGGCCACTGTTTTGATCACGTTAGTGATCACTTGTAGCATCCACTCTGATGGATGATCATGGTGGTCACTGATGAAATCATCTATAGCATCCACTCTGATGGTCAGCTATAGTGGCCTCTTTGGTGGTCAGTTGTAGTTTCCACGATGTTGGTCAGCTACAGTGGTTGCTTCTGTGATCACTGTGCTTGCCAGCTGTTGTGTCCACTCTGATGGCCAATCATAGTGGTCACTGTGGTGGTCATGTTTGTGTTCAGCAGTAGTGGTTACTATGTGGGTCAGTTTCGGTGTCTGCTGTGATGGTCAGATGTTGTGGTCACTGTGGTACTCATCAATGTGGCCAGTTATAGTAAACACTGGGGTGGTCAGTTGTACTCTTCTCTGTGATGGGCAGTCATAGTGGTCACTGCGGTGGTCACTGATGCTGTCATCCATAGTAGTCAGTTGTAGCAGTTTCTATGATGGTCAATCATAGTGGTCACTGTCAAGGTCGCTCTGGTGATCAGTCGTAGTGTCCAATGTGATCAGCAATCATAGTGGTCATTGTCACAGTGTCCACTCTGAAGGCATAATGATTATTGTGGTGGTCTTCAATGTGGTCAGCTGTAGTGGTCAATGTTGAGGTCAGTTGTTGTAGTGTTTATTGTGGTGGTCAGTCATACTGGCCACTGTGGTAGTCATGTAAATGGCCATTTGATGGGTAGTTGTAGTAATCACTGTGGTGGTCACTGCTTTCATTAGACAAAGTGGTCACTTTTGTGGTCATTGTGTGTGGGGATCCAAAAATGAGAGCCTATTCCACCTTGTCTGAAGGTCAGAGAGCTTGAGCTGATGTTTGCTCTTTCAAAGTTGTTGGCAATAGGTGTGGTTTAAAACAAGATATCCTGACCTAGGTAGGGTGTGGTTACTTGGTGTTCTGAACATTAAGATGGCCAATAGAGGTGGATCAACTCTACCCTGACCAAACATCAGAGGATTCTAGCCTACTTCTGCTCCTTCATTTAAAATAGGAGGTTTGTCATAGGATTTGCCTAAAGAATACTTGGTCTAGGGTGTGTTCACTGCCCCAAACATCATATGCTTTTCTAAGGAATTAATGCTTTGATGTCTCAAGTACTAAAGCAAGCAACTGTTCTGGTATCCTTTCTGTCATGGTAAAGCAGTCTTTTGCCCCTCACTCTTTGTATTGGGGTATAAAAGTGTAAGGATAATAAATGCAGGAGAACTCAGAATTCAGCATTTGATATTTGCTGAGTTGCCCTCCTGGTACTATCCTATGTCTCTCTGATTCTTTCTTAATCTCTGTTCCTCCTACCTAACATTTCCAATCCTCATGGTCCTATCCTGGAACCTATGACTCCACCATGGCTATGACCATGGCAGAAATCACTCCAAAACGTGACTTATGACAAATGTGGTGGTCAGTTGTAATGTAAATTGAGACGGTCATTCATGGTGGTCACTGTGGCTAGGTTGTCTTAGGGTTATCATTGCTATGATAAAACAACACGACCAAAGCAACTTGTGGAAGAAAGGTTTCTTTATCTCCTGTTACTATCAAATCATTGATGGAATTCAGAACAAGAACACATACAGGGTAGGAACCTGAAGTCAGGAGCTGATGAAGAAGCCATGGAGGGATGCTGCTTAATGCTTTGTTCAGCCTGATTTCTTATAGAAGCCCAGACCACCAGCCCAAAGATGGCACTATCCACAATGGTCCTCCCCATCCATCCCTAATAAAGAAATGCACTACAGGCTTGCTTGCAGTCTGATCTTACAGAGGCAGTTTTTAAATTGCGGTTCCCTCCTCTCAGATGACTTTAGCTTCTGTTAAGTCAACATAAAACTATGCAGCTCAGAGGGTCATGTCTGCATCCATGCCTGAGTTTTATTTACAGTGGACATAGTACCAAGAACAGTCTTTGTGATTCTGGTCTTGTGTGTCAACTTGACACAAGCTAAAGTCATTAGAGAAGAAGGAGCCTCAGTTGAGGTAATGCCTCCAAGAGCAGCAGCTGTAAGGTATTTTCTCAATTAGTGATCAATGGGAAGGGTCCAGCCCATGATGGGGGGTGCCATCCCTGGGCTAATGGTCCTGGGTTCTATAAGAAAACAGGAAGCCATAAGCAGCTTGATGTGGGAGGTCCTTCTGTCTATGTAAGAGTTAGCCAATAAGAAACTAGAGATAATGGGCCAAGCAGTGATTTAATTAATACAGTTTCTGTGTGGTTATTTTGGGAATGAACATCCGGGAACTAACTAGGGGGCTCCTTACTCTAGCAGCTCCCCTCTATGACCTCTGCTTTAGCTCCTGCCTCCAGGATCTTGCTCTACTTGAGTTCCTGTCCTGACTTTCTTTTGGTGATGAACAGCCATGCAGAAGTGTAAACTGAATAAGACCTTCCCTCTGCAACTCACTCTTTGCTCATGGTGTTTTGTGTCAACAATGGAAATTCTAATGAAGATAGTCTTTGATTTCGAACACAAAATCAAATCAAATACATACTCAGATCACCACTGAAACTCAAAGCTCAGCTAATATCAAACTTTCTAGGTACTGTTATATTTCCTCAGCACACATTACTTATTATCAATTTATAAATTAGGTACAGTAGAGATTAACCACAATGACTGATAATAATATAGAAAAATTATTTTCACATTTTCACTTAAAGGACATTAAAGCTTCTCTTTGGTACTTCTGAATTGCTACCATTACTTTTGTGCCTTTGAGAGACTATTCAGTAAAAGATGGCGCAGAAGGTAAAGGCAGTTGCTACCAAGCCTGAGGACCTGCATTCAGTCCCAAAGGTAATCTCTGGCCTCCACTTACATGCCATGACATATGTGTGCTTGATATACCCTCTCACAACATGCACACCCACATACTCTCATAATAAATAATTAAATGTAATAAAATAAGTTGTAAGTTATCTGCACAGACACTGGTACTCTGACAGCCAATCTTATATTTAGGACAGCTACTAGTACTAGACTTTCTTTTGTGGGTCACCAGACAGCTCCCAACTCCTGACATGGAGACTTACTGGTTTTGAATGCTTGGCCTAGCTTAGGCTTGTTTCTGGCTAGTTCTTTTAACTTAAATTAACATCAACTCTTTATCTACCTTTTGCCTCAGGTCTTTTTACTTTTCTTTCTTTCTGTATAACTTACTTTCACTGCTTCTTGTGTCTGTCTGTCTGGCGACTGCCTAGCTTCTTGCCCCGAGTGTGTCCTCCTCTTTCTCCTTGTTCTCTTCTTCTTTCCTTCTTTCTGAGCCTCGATTTCTCCTCCTATTTATTTTCTCTGCCTGCCAGCCTTGCCTATCCTCCTTGTGCCCAGCTATTGGATGTTCAGCTCATTATTAGACCAATCAGGTACCTTAGGCAGGCAAGGTGAAACAAATGCAACACATCTTTACATAATTAAGCAGATGCAGCATAAACAAAATCAACACAGATTTACACAGTTAAAGTATGATTCTACAGCATAAACAAATATAACACATCTTTCCCTAGTTAAAATAATATTCCACAGCGGCTACTAAGTGACAAATGTATGGGAAGTATATAGAGTGGATTTGCTGGCGGTGGAGGATGATTCCCATCCTGGACAGAGAGATCAAGAGAACTCTAGATTTCATCACGATACTCACAATAGTGTGTAACTTACAATTTAGAACTTATTTCTAGAAATTTCAAGTTAATGTTTTTGGATCATGGTGACTTTGGGGACCTGACTTTTCCTCAGACATCCATGTTCCCAATCTTACTCCTTCTAAGTCCTTCACAAACCAATGTATATGCTGCAGTACAAAACCACCCCCCTTTGCAAGAGCCTGAAGCCCTGTGCATTAGAGAACAGCCCCTTGTAACTGTGTTTTATGTCCACACTGTAACCCAAGCCCCTTGCCTATCATCTTTACAACTTTCCTCATCAGTGTGGCAAAATGCTTGACAGAAACAAGGACTCGAGGTAGGCAAGGCTTGTGATAGTTCGTTTTTGCAAAGATTTCAGTCCAAGGTGGTAGAGAAAACATGGTGCTATGGGCAGCGTGGACCAGAGTTTTTCACATGGCTGTGGACCAGGAAGCAAAGATGGAGTCCAAGACCTGGGGAGGACATAATCTGCAAAGCCTAGTGACCCCAGGTCTGCGAGCACCTCCTAAGGACTGTGTGACCTTCAGACTAGTGCTACAAACTGGAGACCAAGCACTCAGATATGGGCCCATGGGGATGTTTCAGATTTAAAAATAACACTCATGAACCAACCTTTGCCTTTCCCTCGTCTTTCAGCTGCTACCAAGAGGCTGTGCCCTGTGTGGCCCATTAGCACGAGTAGAAAGAGAAGGGCTGGTGTAACAGTCACAACACTGGAGACTATATCACAATCACCAAATTGTCCCTCTTGTGTAGCTTCTTCCATAGGAGAATGTGACTTGGTACTTTTTCTGGAGGCCAGGAAGGAAGGTAGGAATGGTACCAGGGTGGGAGTACATGTCATCTGGCAAGGCAACATCTCAGCCAGTCCCATAGGAGCTCTGGAATGAAGAGATGCATTCGGGATCACCTCAACTTGGGCAAAGGGCCTGTATGAGTCAGGGTTACCATTGCTGTGATGAACTACTACAGCCAAGAGCAGCTTGTGGAGGCAAGGGTTTATTTCACCTACCCCTCCACACCACAGTTCATCATCAAAGGAACTCAGACAGGGCAGGAACCTCCAAGCAGGAGCCGATGCAGAGACCATGGAGGAGTGCTGCTCTCTGGCACTATGCCTTACTCAATGTGCGTTCTACTAGCACCCAGGACCACCAACCCAGGGGCGGCACTTCCTCCAGTGGCCTGAACCTCCCCACATCAATCATCAGCTAAGACAATATGCCACTCTCTTGCCCGCAGGACAACCAGACGGTAACATATTCTCAATTGAGGTTCCCTTTTCCAAAATGATTCAAGCTTGTGGCAAGTTGACATAAAACTATCCAGGACGGGAACTGAGCCTATTAGCCCCCATCCTGTGCAATCATTAGGTGAACTACACCTCGGAATGGCCACACCCTTGGACCCGGAAAGATCTCTTGAGTGAGTCGACCTGCTGAAAGTTAACCTTGGGCTGTCAGCTGTAAGTAGCAATTCTCACAGCCACCAGGTGGCAGCATTCCCTCCAACAACCAAGATCAGCGAGATCCACTTGCCTCCAGAGAGAGACAAGTCAGAGTAATTTAATTAGAAACAATTATTATTCTAAAACATTCCTTCCCTTTGCATATTTTTCTTAAAGCCATTGATCATTTGGGGATATCTGGTGGGATAATGAAAGGAATAATAATATCGCTTGAACTATTTATTCTTCCTGTTTGTTTGGTTAATTGTTTAGAGACAGGGTTTCTCTGTGCAGCCTAATGATACTGTCTGGATGCATTCGAACAACCTGCTTTATTAAGTGGAGACTGAGGTGACCTCGCGGCAGTGTTTTAAAACATCTTGTGTAACTATTCCCCCTCCGGCGCTGCCCTCCCCCGCCCCCAGTTCTCAATTTTCCTTCAGAGGGGGTAAGGGTGGGAGGGAGAGCAAGGAAAACAAACTGCGTTGCAAGGAAGGGAGATTCACTTTGAGGTATGAAGAGAAACATGTGACCCATGAAAGGAGATCCCCTGCTGAACTCCGAGCAGGTCTTCGGGGTCTGTTTCCTGTGTCATCAGCGATGGTCAGGACCTGGGCACTGTGCTCTGTTGGTGGAGAGTCAGAGAGCAGCAGCCGCAGACTCATTGAGATCACCTGGTTGGTGTTTTATTCAATAACCGGTTTCAAGGAGAATTTCGGCCAGCTCTTCTCGAGCGCCATCTGCTGGGAAAGATCTAGAATTGCCTAGGAAAGATAGGGACTGAGTCTTGCCATTTGGGGAGTCTCAGAGAATTCAGGGTACTCTTAAAACTTAGCGCTCTTTTGGAAAGAGCGGCTTCAGGCTGTCAGGCATATGGAGGAGGACTCCGCCTTCAGTGTGGTCTCCCGAATGGCATCGTCCTATTCTAAGACGGGAGGATGCTACTGAGAACAAGTACAGTTCCTGGTGCCTCCTGTGCTTTCTGTATCTCAGTTTTTACACGCTTTGGGGCTGGTAAAAAGAAATTCTTTCTTTGGGTCTAGATCCAACCCAATGATGCATTCACTAGGTGAGTGTACCATCACTAAGGTACACACCAGCCCAAGACGTCCACTCTTGAACCTGAGCGGGCAACGTATGTTATAGAAAACTAAGATTTTATTCAGTTCTGACTTCCTAAGCAGCAAATGCATTCTGTACCATATACTTCTCACTCAGTGTCATATACACAGAACCTTTTCCTAGAGCAAATCCCCTCACCACGTTAAACTGGTACTCGCACAGTGTTCAGTCCCCTGCCTTTGTTCCCACGAAACTTGGAGACCCCTGAGATGAAAAGAGTCAGTCAGTATTTGATGATTCTGTAAATGATCAAAGAAAGAGTCCAGTCTTTTTTTTTCTTATTATAGTTTTCCCTTTTGAGACAATCTGGTTCTGTAGCTCAGGTTGGCCTTTAACTTGTGATCCTCCTGCCTCAGTCTCCCAGAAAGCTGAGATTGCAGGTGTGCTTCACAAAACCTGGCATCTTGCATCTTAAAAAATACGTAAGATCTTCCGCAGAAGTGTGAACGGTCCTCACTATAGGGCACCACGAGTCTTCTTTGCTCACACCCACCTCGCTAAACAACATCGGGCACCAGAAAGAGGGCATTCCCAGATGGTGTTCTCATGCCCTCGGTCACTACCCACCCCTTACAGGAACATTCTCACCTGTCTGCCAGAGAACCACTCAGTCCTCTCAGGTGTGTGAGATTTAGTCACTATCTGGGCCAGTTTTCCGTCTCCACAGCCACTGCAGCATAGTGTCCCTGTGTCATAGGTGCCACACTTTGGTGCCCGTTCTCCAGAACAAACCCTAGCAAGAAACCGGAAGGAGTATTGAGAGGAGAGGGATAGTCTGGTGGGTGAAAAGGGAGCTCACATGAGAAGAAAGGCAGCAGTTCTTATAGGGAATCCTCAAGCCAAGGTTGTCTGGTGTGTTGGTTAGTTTCTGTCAAGGTCACACAAGAAGCTGCAGTCATCTGGGAAGAAGGAACCTCAACATGCCTACGTCAGATTGTCCTGATCACAAAAGTGACCATGACAGTAGCCACTATGGTTGATTAGCAATGGAGACACTACAACTGACCACCAAAGTGACCACTATGGCTGACCACATAGATGATATAAGAGTGGTCACTATGGTTGACCATCGCAGTGGACGCTACAACTGACTACCAAAGTGACAATGACAGTAACCACTATAGCTGGCCACCATTGTGAATGCTATAGCTAACATAAAAGTGACCACAAAGGTGACTGCTACAATTGACATTACAGTGGATACTGCAACTGACCACCAAAGTGACCACTATGGCTGACCACAAAGGTGACATCATAGTGACCACTATGACTGACCATCAGAATAGATACCACAATGGCTGACCATCACAGTGGATGATACAAATGGCTATAAAAGTGATCACGAAGAAGTGGCCACTATGGCAGCTCATCACAGTGGACACTACAACTGATCACAAACATGACCCCTGTGGCTGGCCACAAAAGTGACCGCAGAATTGACCGCTCTGGCTGACTGTTAGAGTGAACACAACAACTGATCACCAAAGTGACCACTATGGTTGACCACTCCTTCTGACCATTCAGAGAAGATATAAACTGATCTCCGTGGTGACTTCCGAAGTGACTAATATTGCTGAAGAGAGTGACTCTGACTGACCATTAGATTGGACACTATAACTGACTACCACTGTAACTACTATGACTGCCCATTACAGTGACCATTTATAACTGGCCACCTCACTGACCACCACAGTGACCACCATAGTCACCTTTATTGCTGACCATCACAGTGAACAGTACAACTGACCACCTCAATGAACACCTTGGTGACCACTATAACTGACCAAAAACAGTGATATATTTTTCTGAAAACATCTCTGATCTTCAAAGATACTGAAATTTTGCCAGTTAATAAGGCTTAACCTACTATTCTACTGTATACTCTCCCTGTTTAGCTCATTAAGAAAGCAATGTAACTAACCCTACTGTGCCTTGAATTTCTCATGTAATCAACTTTACAACCTAAGCTACTGCATAGCTTTAATCTTAAATTATTTGCTCTTCTATGCCCCTGACCCAGAATAATGTACGTATATGTGATGTGTATTGTGGTTGATGTGTATTGTGGTAATCATTTGCTGAAAGCCACCACCAGGTTGAAAGCAACCTTGAACCAAACAAATGTAACCAACAAGTGGATACAGACTGCTAACTTCTGTTTGTGGTTGAGTGGTGTTCTGAGTTTTGAGAGCTATTCTGGGTCAGTGGGTTCAGTACTGTAACTTCTTCCTTTGTAAAACTCTGTTAAAGAGATCTGTAAAAAGCTGTTCTTCATATCCTTTTCATAGCATGCCACCTGTGGATTCAACAAATACAGAGAAAAACCCTTAGTTAGTGACAGACACACGAAAGGGACAATTCAGACATACATACAACAGGCAGACACAACACACAGGAACAGTAGATAGGCAATAGGGACAGATCACACACACACACACACACTGTGTATATAAGTGAAAATGTGGACATATGTGTATTTATATAGGCAAAATGCCATTCTCTAAATTACTTGGGATGAATAGCAAAACATCTACTACTTGTCTATGCTAAATGGATTAACCCCGAGAGATTCATTTTGCTATCTAGGACTTCAGTCACATATTCTGTTTTTTTATGCGCAAATACTCCTTGTTGAACAGCCCCAGCCCCACTTTCCTTCTTGGGCAAATCTTAGACCCTCTTTGAATTGCACTTTTCTCATCTGTGTGATTTTCTTTCTGGGGTTTGTGGTAAGAATTGAGATATTGCTTATAACATTTTTAGCCGATAGTCTGTGGAATTCCAATTCTTTCCCCCACTTTTATTTTCTTCTCATTTCTTCTTCCTGGCCCCTCCTCTGGTACCAGAATTGAGATTTATTAAAGCTTAGGATTTTCACAGTGTAGAAAGGAAGGAAATATGGAGAGGTTGTTTCGGGAGATGGAACCCTGACTCATTCATAAGGCAGCCACAGAGGTCAGGGGCCTGCCAATCAACACCTTACGTGTTATTTCATTATGAATGAGTGTTGACTACGGTAATGGATAAATGAGTTCCCAGGCTGGGATAAGAGTCCCCGGAGACCCAGAAGCCAGTGTTGCTTTGGTCTGCAATTTTGTGTACACAATATAACACTGTATTCCAAAAAAGTGTTCCATTGTATGTGTTCATCAACCCACACGTGTGCGCACGCACACACACACACACACACACAAGTTTGAGGAGACAGAAATGTTCACAACTATGGATGCATCGTTATATACTCTATATATGTATCCACTTATCACACTGTGCCCCATAATGCTGTAAAATTAAACTAATACAGGACTGAGAAGACGGCTTAGTCCATGAAGTTTTTGCCGTGTAAGCATGAGAACCTGAGTTCAGATCCCCAGCACGCGCGCGCACACACACACACACACACACACACACACACACACACACACACACACGGAATTAGGCAGCATGGATCTGCCGCTCCAACACTAGGGGTGGTAGAGACAGACAGAGGTCTAGAACTTTCTGGCCAGTCAGCCCAGCAAATTGCTGAGCTCCAGGTTCATTGAGAGGCCCTGTCTCAAAAAATAGGATGGAGAAGTGATGGAGGAAGACATCCCAACATCAACCTCCCCCACACACTCTATGAAAATAGGTGTACTGGAAATCTGGGCTGCAGTAAAGGGACCCCAGACAAGGCTTTCTATGTAGGCTCTCAGCTGATATTTGGTACCTAAGAGGTACCAAATTCAGGGAGGGATGCAGAAGGGGAGTCCAGATCCCTGAGCCGGTAAACCACTTATTAAAGGCAGTGTGGTGGCAACTACCATGCTTCCCAGGCTCCCCCACTCAGTACCTTTCTCAATGACCATTTCAGTTGTCCTTAGAGTAAAGAGAATTTTTGAACGACCCTTGGAAAATTCTATTAAGAGTTTAATATGTAGAAAAGCCACTCTGATCGTTGGAGAACATAGGGCAGAGTCATAAGCCCAACTGCCTGGCACATACGACTGGCTTCAGGTCACACACTAATCAAGTCAGTCTTAATCAAGGAGTGAGGACAGCCTCCTGTAGCCCTAAACCATCTCCTGCACCCTGCACATTGGTGCCTCAGGAGCTGTAAGCTTGGCTGATAGGATGAGGTTACCATCTACTTCTTAAGCCCATGGTGGTCTATTGACCACTGACTGAGAGCAAGTTGTAAGTTACAGGCTTAGCTGGTTGTAGGAGCAGCACCAATGAATTGTATCAATGTACACAGGAAGCTGAGCAAGAACCACTTGTCCTCTTCTTGTTTGTGGTCCTGTGGACTGATCTAACCCTCCATTCCTTTGCCTGCCTACCCACAGTTTATACACTTGTTGGATACGCACACAAGCATCCTGAATGCTCTCCGTTTGCTGAGAACATTCCCCATATGTTTCCTTTGGGTGGAAGGACAAATGTAGGGTTCCTTAAGACCCCACCTTGTTTCAGCAGCTCGGGAGTTTCACCTTAAAGCACACAACTGTACCCGGGCTACTCTCGACTTCAGACAGGTTCTTCTCTTATTTACATAGTGATGATGGAGAAGTAATATTGGGGCTGAAAAGGGAGGATGTGACTCTCCAGCCCTGACAGACTTGGTGACTCTCCCTGTCTGACAACCTATGGGCGTCCTTGCTCTGAAAGCCTCTGAAATGGCCTTTCAGGTCCATGTTGACAGTTTCCTGGGCACCTGGACTAAATGATGTCTCTGAAGTCGTGCACATTAACGACACACCTCTGTTTCTCATGGACCTGTTGTCTGTCATCTGAAGACATTTCCCTGTTCAATGTTGATTTGCATATGTAAAAACTCCCTAACAGCCCATTAATTACCATGGGGCCCCTGAAGACTGATGAGGAGATGCTTCATCAGCAGCGCTGTTAACCTTGTCCACAAACAAATACGCACCCATCAGATTTACCTGCTTAACTTCAACTGCAATTACCAAGCAATCAAACAACCGACAAGTGTAGGTGCTAATTATCCAAATGAGATCTGGAATGTTCTGTTACCTTGTTATTTTTAGCTCCTCGGCCGTTATTCTGCTGCACACCCTCTGTCAACACGCGTAACTTGTGTCCCATGAGTTGGTTTAGCAAGTGTTAATGGGAGGATTGCACGCGGGACGTAAAGGAACACCTCCAACAATGGAGCTTTAGAATAAAACAGTCTCCTAAAAGCGAGTTGTAGTCTCTTGATGCGTAGGTTCAGCCATCACCAGCAGGTGGCGGTGTGGGCCAGAAAATAAAAATCTGTTTCCAGAAATAGACACAGGGTACTTGAGAAGAGCTTTTTGGATCAAATGACCTTTAGTCGCCCACGCAGAGGGTTGCTGGAAGGGGCTGCAGAGAGCCACACTGTGCACAAGACCCTTGGGGTCTGAACACAGCTGCCCAACAGAGGACCTCCGCCACTCCGTGTTGCACAGGACAGAGACTGGAGTCAGTGTGGCCACCTCGTCCAGGTCTATGTTTTGGGTCTCAGATGACTCTGGGATTTAAACACATCATTCTGTTTTCAGTTCTACCACTCGGCTCCCTTTCTGAAAACCGCACTGGAACTCTTTGCTCTAACCTGACGACTTATAACTACTTTGCTGCAGTCTTATGGAGGGAAAAATTTTTTACATCACTGTTTTCGCAAACATTTGTTTCTCAGCCTTGGATCACAGAATGGTTTATATGAAAAGAAGGTCATTTAAACACACACACACACACACACACACACACACACACACTTTGTCTTTGACTGTGTTCTTGGGAAGAAAGAATTTTTTTACAATTCGGATGTAAACAAGACTATTGTGTTCTCTGGAAAATGTACTCAGGATTCCCATTAAATGACTACTCCGGTGTAAGATATACACTTAAATTAAGCACTGTGGTAACTTATTTATTATTTATTTATTTGACAGGGTCTTCTTATGTAGCCCAGGCTCACCTTGAATTCATGGTCTTCCTGCCTCAGCCAGCTGGATGCTGGGATTGTAGATGTGTATCATCATGACTGCTGGCATGTATGTGGGGTGTGACGTTTTTCACCCCTGGATTAGTCAGGACTCCTCAGAGAATCAGAGTCACCAGTGTGTACACAGAGATATTGATTATAAGTAGTTGGTATCAAATGTGCAGAAAAAGGCTAGTGTGGGGCTCCGGGAAGAGGTAGCTCAGAGGCTGACTGATGCAGAGCTCCCCCTGGCTAGGGGGACATCAGTTTTACTTTTAAGGCCATTAATGGAATTGATGAGACCTGTCCACATGAAGACAATCTATTTGACTGTTGGTCTACTGACTTAAAGATTAATCTTATCTAAAAAAAAATATCTTCATGAGATCATTTCAGATGATGTTTGATTTGGATGGTGTGGTCTAGGCTACTGACACATAAAATGAACCTCAAATGACCTTTACTGTCTCCTCTTGGAAAGACTCTTTGAGTACATGGAAAGCCTGGGAGTGGGCACACATTTTCCACACACCCCCACATTCAGATAACAGGGCAGTGCCCAGACTGGACAAGGACACAGGGTCCTAGTACGGGTGCTCTCTGTTATTGACACTTGTGTGGCACTGTGGAGCATGGCACCCACCTCCCCCGCTCCATGGTTTCCTTCTCTAATACCGTGAAATGCCCAGGAAAGTTGGGAGTCTTCTAGATGGGGATGTGAGCTACTGAAAGGCACAGGTCAGAGCTGTCTCAAGAAGGCTAATTGGGTCAAAGTTGCTGCCAAGGTCTTAGAGGATTCAGGGGCTTCAGAAAGATGGTTCCTGGAGACTGAGACAAAACTCATTATTGGTTGGAATCAAAGGCCAGAGAGTTATAATACTACTTAATGGTTATTGATGTGTTTTTTTTAAAATAGTGTATGTGTGTGTGTGTGTGTGTGTGTGTGTGTGTATACAGATGTTCATAAAAGTCAGCAACTGGAGTCAGACCCTTGGATCTGGAGTTCCAGGCAGTTGTAAGTTCTCCTTTTTAAATGCTGGGATCCAAACTCAGGTTCTCTGATACAGTAGTAACTGCTAGTATCTACTGAGCATCTTTCCAGCATCAATGGCTATTGTTGAAAGCAACAAAGTTAGATGTGACTTGTTAAGCAACAGAAGTGTGAAGTGGCTGGCCCCTCAGGTCTAGTGAGACTTCTTCAGGGAGGGGCTACTTGCAAGGGGGCACAGCCCCAGTAGGTAGATGTTCATTTTGTTGCATGTCACTGGCTATAGATGAATTTTTAATAGTCGTAATCACATCCACATGCAAACAAGGCAGATAAAGACCACCTTTCTCACCCTTAATAACATCTTTACCCCCCCCATGTGTGGTGGTTTGAATGGGAATGGTCCCTATAAACTCATTTGTTTGAGTGGTTGGCACATAGGGAGTGGCAATATTAGGAGGTATGGCCTTGTTGGAATGGGTGTGGCCTCATTGGAGGAAGTATATCACTGTAGAGGCAGGCTTTGAGGTCTCATTGTTTTGGTTGTGGCTTCTATTGCTGTGAAGAGACACCATGACCACGGCAACTTTTAATAAAAGAAAACATTCCATTTGGGTGGCGTATTGTTTCAGAGGTTCAGTCCATTATCACCGTGGCAGGAAAATGGTGGTATGTAGGCAGGCTTGGTGCTGAGGAAGGAGTTGAGAGTCTTACATCGACTGAGAGTCAAACATCTTGATCCACAGGCAACAGGTAGTGAACTGAGTGTCACACTGAGGGAAGCTTGAGCAAAGGAGACCTCAATGCCCAGCACCACAGTGACACTCTTCCTCCAACAAAGCCGCACCTCCCAATAGTGCCACCCCCTGTGGGCTTATGGGGACCAATTACATTCAGACTACCACTCAGATATGCTCAAGCCACACCCAGTGTGGCAGTTTCCTTCTGCAGCCTGTGGATCGAGATATAGGACTCTCAGCTCTTTCTTCAGCATCATCATGAAGGCTTGCATGCCTTCAGGCTTCTTGCCATGATGTTAATAGACTAAATCTTGAAACTGTAAGCCAGCCTAGTTAAATGTGTTCCTTAAGATTTGCCATGGTCATGGTGTCTCTTACAGCAATAGGAACCCAAACGAAGACACTATGGTTCTGGGTACCAAAGCCCTAGTTCTTGTGCATGTTAGACACACAGTCTCCCACTTACCTACACTTCCTGCCTACAATCACCTGTACTTTCCTTGACATTCTCAAGATCAACATTTGTATATGATAAGTCTGCAATTTCAGTTCCTTCTGGTCTGAGTGATCTTTAAGTCATGCATCCACCGAGATGGCTACCTTGGAAATTTCTGGTAGACAATCTTCATGAGTGTTCTTGAAAAAAAAAATCCTGACTCCAGTTTCTAAAATGCATTTATGTCTTAATCTACCCCCACTCCAAGTCATTTGGTAGGTAGATCCAGATTCTACGGGAGGCAGGTTTGGTCTCTCCCTTCCCTTTCAGATTCTGGCCCCTGTGTCTTTTCAGTACCAGTTGGGGTCAAGAATGCACACTCTAGATGACACATTCAGGGCACCTGTCATGGTCCCTGACCAGCTCCTTCTTGGTGCCAGCCCTGGGACCATCTGGCAACTTCATATTCAAGACTTTCCAGGGTTGGAATCCAGGCCTGCCTGCTTCTGCTCCGCCTGGATTCCTGGTGGTGAACTCTACCCTGCAGGTGGCACCCTGCTCTCCCCTCCTGACTGAGCACGGCTAATGCTCAGGCTGCTAAACCACTTCACCACGTTGAGGGTCCACTTGACATACAAGGTGGAGAAGAGACTGTTCAAATCACTCAGCAGGCCTTGAAAAGCTCAGAGAACTTTCCTTCCTCTTGGTTAAAAACAATAAATAAATTAAGTGATGTTCCAGGCCTATTTGCTGAATGAACCAGGTCAATAGACTAACACAAAGTATTTCTGCCAGTAGGACTTTGCAACACACAGGGTTTTTCACACCTAAGTATTGGAGTTCTGTGCAAGATATAAACAAGTAAATAGGATAATTGCCAACATTCCCATTTTGCAGATGGAAAGACTGAGGCTTGAGCTCACACGACTTTTGAGTAGTAGATATGAAACTGAATTCAGTGCCACTGATTGCCAACTCCATCTTCCTTGTACTGAGGATTTGAACCTCTGACAGAGTCTGGAGCCCCAATCTCTCTTTTTCCTCTTTTGGAACGCATCTGCAAGAATGAAATGGCATGGGATGAACTGTGTTAGGGTTTATGCTTCACATAAATTCCTTTTGCATTGGACAAATAATTAAACATGGTACTGTAGTTTCCACACTTAGGAGACTGAGGGAAGAAGGAGCAATTGAGCCAAAGAGTTTGAGGAAGTTTTGGACAACAGAGTGGAGTCCTGTCTATGAAAGAAAAAAGGAAAAGATTTGGGAAGCAACTAAATCTGCTTTCTAATTCATTTTGCACAGTGATGAGTCCCCTCCCTCTGTCATTTTCTGGACCGTGTTTTTGTATGTTTTGTCTTCAGTGAGCGCCCGTGGGTTTAGACCCACGAGGAACCATGATAGTCCACGAGCTTTGTTGTTTATTTGTCTAACCCCAGACTCTCCAAACACCGGGAGAAAAACATCAACTGTAAGATGTGCGGCTAGTTTTCAAAGGCCTCCAGGACACATGGAAATTAAGGACGAAGTCTGAAACAGGAGAAATCTTCGAGCCCCTGGTCCCTGAATGCAAAGCTTCCAGTAAGTTCCCCGGAGAGGCTGAACTGAGTGTCACAGCCTGCTCAAAACCTGGCTGCCTTGAGAAGGCCTGCTCTGTGAATGGTCTGCCTCCCCAGACTCCATCTCTGGTGCACCAGGAGCGGAAACTAAAGGTGCAGAGCAACGATTGCCGAGAAGTTTACAGAAAGGACCCAAGAACTCTTGACTCCCCAAAGAGGCCCCCCAAGGGCCATTTCCATGAGCCACAGTCTAATGCGAATTCAGGTTGTGTCTATAACACTTTCTGTCTTACAACTAGGGTCACTTAGTAGTCATGTGTAAAACAGTAATTCCCCTGCCTCAAATATTCCAGTGAAATACACAGCCAGGCATAAGCTGGCTCACAGACCCTGGAAACACTGGTGTCCATGGGAGATTCTGGGAGCTTCATCTTCTCTGCAGTTTCTTCTCACTGACCTCTGACCCTAACCATGTTAATATTCTCCCTCTGTCCAAGCCCTGCATTTGGTCTGAGGAGGTCTCATCATAACCAGCCAGGGCTGGCACAACAGGATCACGCGGCTCCAGCTTCCCAGGCTTTTTCTCAGAGCCAATAGAATGACAAGAGGCAGGGGTCCCTCACTCGAGCCTTGTGTGCACCTCTGCAGCACCATAGCCATAGGAAGGAGGTGCTGAACTGCAGCAGACTATAAAAACGAACCCCTGACTTCATTAGCTATTCTCGTGTCCATAGGATCAAAGGGAGACATTTATTTCGGCCTACGGTCTCAAAGGGTCCAGCTCATGCTTGCTTAGCCTCATGCACTTGAATACTAGATCCAAGAGGGAGTGGGAGATTTTTACAAAAAGTTGTTTATGTTATGGGTTATAGGAAGGAGAGAGAAAAAGAGGGACGGGGTGGGGGGACGACAAGTGGAGGAGCTGGACAGAAGCAAGATAACTCCAAGGACCATGTTTTTCCCACCCCTTCTTAAAGTTCCCACATTCTCCCCCAAATAGCACCTTAGTTCAATGTGCAAGTCTGCAAGGGATGTTTCATAGTCAGATCACAGCGGGGACAAACAAAACCTATCAGAGCCACTGTAGAGGACCGGGTGGTGAGGAGATGAGCAGAGGAGAAAGAGAAAAGAAGGGAAAAGAAGAAAGAGAAGGGGTGGGGTGCAAAAGGAGGAAGAGGAGGGTGGGGAAGAGAGAAGAAAGAAAATATTTTGCCTCACGTAGCAAAGTCACTACCCAGACTAGGCAAGTTTTATCGATGGGGTTAAAGCATGGTTGTGTTATGTTGAGCTTGAACTGGTGGTGTACTATATACCTGTGGACTTCCCACCTGGGAGGCTGAGGCAGGAAGATTTGGAGTCTGAGGTTAGTCTGGGACCCACAGTAAGACCCTTTCTCCAAAACAAGAGAGCAAGCAAAAACCTTCAAGGTCATCCCATTTTATTAAGATGCGAAGAAATTGCTGCCCCGCTCTCCAAGACATCTATTTCATGAATCCATCCAAGAAAGCCAAGGCTGACATAGGGTCTAGTCAGACTTAGTTATGGTGTATGAGTTCTGGGGAAGTTTGGTAAATTCTGACTTAGAGACAAATGATGGAGTCTGCAGGTCACCAGGTTGGTGACCATAAAGGAGCTATATGGCCACTTGCCCATGAACAGGGCCAGGGAATCAGCTGCTATTCCTTTTCAAATGGAAATATTCCAAATAATTTTCAGAGTTTTAGTCTCTGACTATTTGGAAATACTCTATCACTTCACACCAGAATGTACACATGCTATATATAATGTATATATAACATATATAATAATATATAAACACCATGCACATGAATATATATATATATAAACTGTAAAATTCCTTGGAAGTTGGAGTCCTTTACCCCTTCTCAAGTGATATTATCTGATAGGTGGCAGCTGAGAGCTAAATTCCTGACTTTCCTGATCTTCCCGACCTTCCCATCATTGAGAGGCAGAAATAGGATGGGATGGAAAAGTCCCCATCCTCCTTCACTGGGCACCCTCTCCTCCTCTCCCAACAGTTTTTTTCCTTCTCGCCTCCACACTGCTGCTGTCCAGGACTGTGGGCAGCCTCCCGGCTTCTATCCCTCTCTCCAAGTAAGCTACAGGAGTTCCAGTCATCTGGCACCTTGCTGGAGACCAGAACCTGTCATTTCCGTGGAAAGGACAGAGTGCACAGTGGAAAAGGTTCTGCTGAATATTCATATAACTGGCTCGAGAAAGGTAGCTCAGATTCACAGAGAGGTCGGCAAGTCAGATAGCTTCTTCTAATGGGTGCTACTGGTGGCTTTTTATTTCCACTTGGAGCACACATGAGTGTATGCTTTTCTTCAGTTAGAAGTTTAACTGCAGGCTGTATATGTAGTTCAATTGGTACGGCGCTCAATCAGCATGCATGGAAATCTGGTTCAGGTTCCCAGCCTGGTAGGAACTAGGTAAGGTATAATGGCACATGCTTATAATCCCACTACTTGGGGGATGGAGGCAGGAGGATCAGAAATTCAAGGTCATTTATTTTGCTTCATAGCAAGTTCAAAGACAACCTAGAAAATGATTTCTAGCCTTAAACAGAGCAAACAAACAAAATCAGCTTCTTTTTAGTTGTAGCCCCTGTTTTTGTTTATGACATCATTTTTGTATTGTTATGTCTCTGAATTATTATTAGATTAATTTTAACTGTTTTCTTAATTTTCCTAAATTAAGAATTTAGGGGATTTTTAAAAACAATATTAGGAGTACCTAGTGTGTCTTTTGTGCCATCCAGTTTATCCTGAGAGCACTGTGATCTCTGTTATAGTGATATGTTGGGACAAGGAATAGAAATTTTTAAAGGGACAGCTAGGGGTAGCTTTTGTGATTCATTTCTTGGTAGGTGCTCTGACTTGGTTGGAATAATACAGTGGTGTTATTAGCCTGCAGGTTGGCAGAATGGACAATCTTGTTACTTATCTAAGAATTTCCTCCCTTGACATAGATGGATGTGGAAACGTGGTTCAGGCAGCCTGAGAGATAGAACGTATTGCTCCAGGTGTGGCAGGTCAGAGATAGACCCACAATGGCCAAGGACAGGAAGCCCATCTGGCTGGTAAAAGATGGTGCTAGGCAACCGGTGGTCACCTAGGCAACCAGTAGGGTTGGTGGGGGGAGTCCAGCAAGAGGTAACAGGAAGTCCAGATGATGGGACAGACATGTACACAGAGGCAAGCCGTGGAGGTAGGAGCTATACGGAAGCCCAGGCAGGTGGTCAGCCTTGATGACATCTGTCAGCTGCAGGCACAATACACTGAGTCATGTAAAGGGCCAGAGTCGTCTAGTATTTCAGGACTGGGAAGACAGGAGACACTGGGAGTCAACCAAAGGAAACAAGCATCTGGGAAAAGAGATGGGGCTGTAGGAGTGAGAACAGATCAGTTGATGCTTCCGGCTTCAGAGACAGACCCCAACATGGCTTATGAGTCAAAGAATTATGGCATTGCTAAGTATTTGCATAGGACTTCTTAATTTCTCATCCGCGCAGACCATGGAATTTGGGAAACCAGACAAGGCATTTCCAAATTGAGGGTAGCTGGTTAGACATTTTTGGGTTTAGAAGTATGGGAGAGATTTTTAATCAGAGGACAGAACTGTCATTCCATAGACTGTGTGCTCAGGGTTAAAGTGGTAAGCGATAAGTGTGTGTCTAAGAGCATTTGAGTGCATACGAAGTGAGTCTGTGCAGGATTGTCGATGTGTTCAAGTGTACATGTGCATGAGGGGGCAGCAAGACATCCCTGATTGGTGGCTAGAAGGTAGGAAACTATTTCACAGTAAACTCCAGCGTAACACCCCACAGTGAACTGTGATTGTCAAGACTGGGACTGGAACCCACTTTCATTCCCTCAGAAGGAAACGCCCTGCTGTGTTTAATTTCCACCTGTCAGATAGGCTGACTGATGGGAAGGCTATGACAGGATAGTACCCCTCACCTTGGACACAGAGCATCAGGTGGATCCCCTGCCTGAATCTCCTTGGCTTAAGAAGGTGTGGCCTAGTCTGGGGAGGTTGATAAGGTTGCATATAGCTGAAATCAAGTCAGAACTTTAAGCAACCCTGAACTCAGCATTGTCCCTTCTGTGGCTTCTCTAGGGTGAGCCTCACTCTTCTTCAGATTTCTGGTGCTGGGACCCATGCAGCAAGGAGGAGGGGCATGAAACAGCCTTCAATAGTCTGGGTGACTCTAGAATAAATAGCTTGGCTGGGTGTGGAAGTCAGCGGGTGGATCCCGATGAATGGAGCCCTCAGTGTCTCTGGTGCACAACTGTTCTTTCGTTTATAAGTCTTTAGCTCTCTGTTGTGTAAGCATCTGGAGGGCTGAGTATCATTTCTGCACTAGTCAAGGAAGAATGCATCTTACATTCCCCCACAAAGAGGCAAAACGGTGTGTGAGCTACATCAACATAGGAACTGGGAAATCTGTGTGGAGTAGCCTTGAAGGGGTCACTCTTGGTCTATGAATTACTTTTCTTCCCTTCTCCGACATCTGTGAGGCAATGAAATAGTAAGTGTGAAGAAGACTCAAGATTCCTTTCCGGGTAGAACTGAGTGTGTTTGTTTCATCCCAGTGGCCATAAACAGGGCAGCGAATCAAATGGGAATGAAACTGTAGTCGTAGAATTTTGCAAACCTTATTCCTCCACTGATAGATTAAGCAGACTGCCCTTAACCGAACTGCTCATTTCCGTATCTGAAGGTTCTGTTGTGGTTACTTGTGTGTATACTTTCAGGAGCTTGAGTATTAATAAAAATACAAAAATCATTGACATTGCCATCTGACCAGTGTTCTGTTGGGAAGATGAAATGAAGGACATGACTGCTTTGAGCATACTTTGGTCATATATAGCTTCACTACTGAAAGTACGGCTCACAGACCAATGTCAAGAACATGACATCACTTTTGACTTTTTTGGAAATACAGATGTGGGGCACCCCAGCCCTATACTCCTTAATTAGAATCTAACAAGGTCCCCAGGGGCTTCCTTTTTGTATTGAAGCTTTAGACACCCTTTGAAAGCTTCATCTGGGTGGCTGAATTTGCTTGTCAGAGACTAGCTTTTCTCATGACTAATAGGTAGATATTTTAAATATCATCTCTTATTCTTCTGGCCCAGCCTGTCTCTTTGTTGATAACCACAACTTTACTTAATTCGATCATTTTATCTATATTTATATCTCCTATAAAAGTGTCAAGAAAAGCTGATGGTTTGTTAAAAAAAATCCTTACTTAGACTACAGTCCTTTGACAAGAACATACTGAGATTCTACTGTATGCCAGGCATTGTTATAGGTGTTGAGGACAGAAAGAAATCCTGTTTTCATGGAACATCAGTGCTGAGAAGGAGGGAGAGAGAGAGGGAGAACATAAGATAAGCAAATAAATATGGTTTTATAAGATCTCTGATAAATTCTGTTTAAAAACAGAACAAAAATGAAAATGAAAACCCAAAACTCCAGAAACTGGGCCTGATAGCTCATGGTTATAATCCCAGCACTACAGGGGCTGAGACACAAAGACCTTGCTGCAAGTTCGAGGTCAGGCAAAGTTACACAGTGAGTTCCAGGCTAACCTGGACTACAGCAAAGAATAACCAGGCTAAGAGACAAGTCATGAACCTAGAGATGCCTGTCTGAGTTTCCATCTCACCTGGGAGAGTCTTCCTATTGCAGGGAGAAAGTGAGAGATGAGAGAGAACACAATCAGACTCCTCTCATCTGATCTTTGTGTTCATTAATGTGTAGACGGAAGGGGAAGGGCTGGAAAGGCAGGCAGAGGTGGTTGCCCCCACAAGAAAAGCTTCTACGTCAATGCCAACCATTCAATAATTCTTCACACCTCAGGCCAGGGTGGCTCCTTCCACATGTGCATTCAGAACAGCATCAGATATGTCGGGATAATATTTGCTTCCGGAAAAAAGGTGATCTTAGATTCAAGTACCATATTAAATAATAGTGCTCTATCGAAATAAGCTTAATGTCTTCCAGTTGGTGACTGAATTCCTGGAAATCGGTTGCAGGATAATCATTTCGTATACTGTGAAGATATGGTTTTGCCAATGGGCCTTCTGATTGGTTCGATAAAGAGTTAAATGGCCAGTGGCTAGGCAGGAAAGGATAGGAGGAATTTTCAGGGAGAAAGAGGAAGAGGAAAAGGAATTGAGGCTAGCAAATTTCACCAGCAGACTTGGAGCAAGTTGGATGTGCTATACTGAGGAGAGGTAATCAAGCCATGTGGCAGAATGTAGATTAAAAATATGGATGAATTAAGTTATAAGAGATAGTTGAAAGCAAGCCTAAGCTAAAGGCCAAGCTTTTATAATTATTGATAAGTCTCCATGCTGTTATTTGGGGGTTGGCAATGCAAAGATAGTCAGACAAGAAAACTTGCTATAAAAATCAGTGTTAACAGCAATGGAAATGGGGCTTGGAGTCCAGTTAGAGAATCCTGTAGAGATTTTGCTCTGGCCATTTACAAGCAGTCAGTGAACCTCTCTATTGGGAACTGAGTCTCCTGTTGCCAGAGGATCGGCTCAGCATTGTCATTTCTAGTCCATTTTCCTTTAACCTGAGGCGTGAATGAAAGAGAAATAAAAATCAAGTATATTTAAATAAAATCAGGGTAGTGTCCATCAGAGCCATATTAAATAAGAACTTTCTAAAGTAGAGGCAACAATTCTATGTAAGTAGCTGGCACCCCAGTGTCACCCAGACCCCCCTACTGTTTCTAAGCATGACAATCAGAAACCCTTCATTATTGTGAGCTTAGAAAACTATGTTCTTATCCTTGGTCTCTGACACTTAGCTTCTTGGATCTGGGGGGGGGGGAGTACAAGAAATGTGTCTTTTCAATTTTGCTGTAAGGTCGCTTTGGTTCACTGAAGAAGGGTATTTGTAGATTCAGATGCTCAGTCACCTTTGGGTGGCTGGCACTGTCAGTTAGAGGTGAGACCCTCTGCTTGCTCTTGGGATCAAATGAAGGTACTTAAACTGGACAATCACCTACGACTATTCTTCCTCTTAGCAAACAATTACTAAGACAATGAGGACTTCCTTAGAGGCAACCAGGGTGTGGGTGGCACACGGCTACCCTAACCTTGAGGATTACCTCCCCTTAAAAAGATAAGTCAATGTACAGACATCAGAAGCAGCTGAAGAGTTGGGAGGGAAACCAAAGAAAGCATTTCATGTTGGGACACCAGTTCAGTCACTTGCTAAAGACCCTTCTGGCCGGGAGGTATCTCTGAATGCTCAGTCATACGTGCTGTTGGGCAAGTAGGAATAGCAGAGGAAAAGCTTTGAATGGGAAGCCATGAGATCCGTCTGTAGAGGGTCTTGTAAAGGAACTGGGGTTTAATGAGTGGACAGCGAGGAGTTGTTGAAAGCTCCTGAGTGAGGACATGACTGAATCAAGTTAATCCAGTGGGTTGGTATAATTAAGTGCAAAGGCTAAACTCATAGCTAGGGAGTGGGTCCCGATGGGTTGGGCTTTGGTATCTAGCTCCCATTTCGTGATACCGAGAAAGAGAACTGGAGCCGGAAACCTCTCTTGGGAATCAGGGTTTTATGTCAACCAGTGAAGTGCATTCGACCCTTATAAAGAGTCTTAAATGACTTATTTATGGGTGCTTTCATGATATATCTACACGAGCCTAACAAGCCCCTAAAGTGAATGCATTCCTTAAATGAGAAAATATCTCCAAGCAAAGCCAGTTAAAACACATTTAAAAGAACTCACAATCACGCAGAAGTTAGTTTTACAATTCTATGATCTGAAATGGTGGGTAGTTTTTTATATTTCTGCTTACTTAAAAGAAAAATAAGCAAATGAGACAATATTTCAACTTCTCTAAGAAAGCCTTTGTGCGAAGATCCTATGGGTTAGCATTGGCTGAGACCCTTAAGACTCTTTTTTAAGCTACCTCGACTCCTCTCCCAATGTCCTGTGACCAGAAAGAGGCTGCTGCTTGGCCATTTGATGTATCTCCTCCCGAAACCTTGGCAAATGATAACAGGTAAGAAAGCAAATGCCTCTGAGCTCAATCCTGCAGCAGAGAAATTGCTGGAATTCTGGTGCTCTTGGTAGTTTTCAATACTTAAGCAGGCTCTGCTCAGCAAGTTCTCCCAGTTAAAGCATGGAGACCCCTTATTCTGGACCAAACCGATGATGTCTGTGGTTGATTATTTGTTGCCAATGAAGCGACGTAGGTAGGAGGGCTAGCTATTGCTACCCGTGCTCCCACCAAGGGCACATCTCCCTGTTAGTTCTCCAAAGCCTGCAGCTAGCATCTGCTATTCCAGACAGCAGGGTAGACATCTTAAATACTGTTGTTAGATCCTATCTCATCCTTATGAAATTTAAGATTCAATGTTGGCTGCACCTGAAAAATACACAGTGCCAGACGGGAGGGCTTCAGATCTGAGGCTGGTTGGAAAGGTAAAAGTCCCACTGGCTTTGGAAGCTATGTTGGGATTTTAATCTTTGAAAAAAGTGATTGGAGTCTTTGATCCAAACGATGAAATGGACTAGTTTGGAATTCCAAGGAAAAATCTAATTCAGAATAGAAGAGCAAAGTGAAGAACGAGCAAATGGAAGTGAGGAGGGTGGTTGTGATTTGGGGGTGCAGGTGAGGTGGTGACATCACCGGTGGACAGCCGTGATGGAGATCAGGAGACTGCCGCTTCCCAATCCTGGCACCACTACAAGTCCTTCAAGCCAGGCTTGCTCTGCACTGATACAAGAAGACGGTATTGTCCTTTGTCTCAGTACTAAGGAAACACTGGTCCACGTTTGATGTTTTACTCCAGTATATGCCAGGAGGTCAGTCCCATCTCTCTGCGTATCCAGGGATGCTGGGGTCCTAAAGCGGCATTAGCTTGGGCTTCTGCTGGCCGTCCAGAGTAGGATGTTTATACTTCTGGAAGTGGCCGTTCCAAGAATGGTGACTGTGGGAAGTGCACTCTGTTCTGCCGGTACACGCGTGTTTCAGAGTCCCTTCCTGGCACATTCTCACTACACGCATGTGCTAGGTAGGCATTTTAATATGCTCTGTGTGAGATAGTGGCCCGGAGTTTCACCCCAGCATCAGTCAACACCTTACAGAAAGTGGACGTGGTGTCCGCATCTTATTTAAGAAAAATAAAAGGAAATGGGGTACATGCACACACACACACACAGAGGGGGGGGGAAGATCTACCTGTCTGTGCACACACCTCTCCATGCCTAGGTATACTGCTTAGAGCCTTCATTTTGAAAGTGTGTAGTGAATAGGTATTATTTTTAAAGTGACATTAAGTTCTTGGGATGGTTATGGGAAAGGGATACAGAATCCAAATATTTTTGTCCATCTAGGTGAGGGTCTCTGTCTCTTAAAGCTTAGTAAAAAAAAAAAAGAATTAGCCATCTTTATTGTCTTATTTCTTCCTAGGTGTGTTTCTCAGCAGCTGTCAGCATACACTAGGACAGCAGGGGGCGCCCAAGCACAGAGTGACGGAGGAAAAGCCCCTCTGGGTGTAGTTGTACTCTTGGTCACAATTCACTTCCTGCCTCAGCAAGGTACAAATTTAGGAGTGAGTGAATGAATGGCTGTGGCCTTGGGCTGTAGTCGACTGAAAGAGGCATGCAGAATCCTAAAAAGCAGTGAGAGTTCCTTTTACCTTTAGAACCGAAGGCAATTACACAGCGTCTCTTAATTGTATCATATAACATCTCTTCATTGAAATCAACTAGAGCTCCCATGATTATTATTTTAAAAAAAAGACAAAACATCTTTGTAGCTGTCTGCAGGCTCAAATAGCACACTTTGGGAGAAAGGATAAAGTAATTGGAAGTACTGGGTTCCTTCCCGAGAGCGCGAACAGGCGATGAAAAGGAGGAAGGCAGAAACAGCACGCCAGCAGCAAACACATTTGAGTAAACATCAGTTTCTGTGCACACTCCATTTCCATTGGTATCTGAGCTAGATCTTAATTCAAGAGGTTTAACCTGCTCTACGGAAAATGAATGAAAGCGAATGCAGCACGGTGCCGGAAGAGCTTCGCGGCTATAGACCGGTGAACCCTTCTCCCGTGCTCTGTAATTCGGGTGAGTTTCCTTCAAAACTATTAAGGCATCTTCATTGGAGCCGGGGTGATCCTAAGCAACACTAATGGTGTGCTCGATGTTACAATAAGTGAGATAAATGATAGCAAACTTGTCTGAGCAGATGTACCTAATGACAGAGGCGTAGAAGCATAATACGGCGAGAACAGAAATGTTCAAAGGCAGGAAACAAGAGCCCCTGGAATCGCTATGAGCAGGTTAGGATCCAGGCACCGAGTGAATGATGCATGAGTCTGAACACGTTGTCGCCTTCTCTAGTACAGCCTACTTCTTTATAAGGCCAGGGTCACAAAGAGAGAAAGGAAACCCTCTTGGATTTCAGATCTCCATTTCCAGAGAAACCCAAGAAATGTCTAGTGGAGGAATAAGGAGAAAGCTCTTGAATTACAGACTAATACTCGACGGCGGGAGGAGATTGGGTCTATTCTCCTCAACCTACCCCCAAAGAGAATCGCACATTCCGTCCACTTCAGGCTGAATTTTCATAAGCCAAAGAAAAATTTTAACTAGTAGACGTGACAGACAGCATAGCCTCAGCTAATGAGCTTGTTTCTCTTCTATTCCTTCCCCATCCCTATTCCCCTCATGTGACTGATTATTTACGTTTATGAGAGAAAGCTTTGAAAATTTGGTGTTCTACCCCACAGGGGCAACTAATGCAGAAGGAAAGTAAAGGAAAGATGGAGGCAGTATAATCTGGGTTCGTAGTTTTAGCCTTTGATTTAAAATGTAGTAGTTGTGGGGGAAAGAATCTCTGGGAAGAGGCAACCCCTTTTGGCTCCTGGGAACGAAAATTTCAAGACTGTGCTTTTAAATGGGCCAGTAGACGTGGGCCTAGACAAGACACTATTCTGAATGGGAACTGCTCCCGGCTTGCTCAGAACCCCAGAAGCCTCATTGTAAGGATTAGGCATGATTCCTTTGACCCAAGGGGCCTCACACAGAATACTGTTGCAGGGCTTATTAATTGGAAGTTTTTAGGAAGACTATGAAAGGATTTGTCAGTGATTGAATCCATACCAGGCATCAAAATCGGTATGAAATTTTCCAAATAGAAATTAAAACATATGCAACCTATCAAGAGAGTTGTTTCATAGCACTTTTTCAGAATGTGACAGGCCTATCTAACTTCAGTCAGGCTAGGCATGTATAACTCTGTCACTATCAAAGTGGCAGGCCATTGATATTTCCACTGTCTCCTTTACTCCATTATTGTTATTGCTGTTATTACTGTTGTATTAAAAACACTTAACAGGCAATATGCCTTTTGACAAGGACCGTTAGTTCCTACTCACAGAGCAACGGGTGTCAATACAGAGGAGTGGCGTATTGGATTCCTCTTCTCTTGATGTCTCCTGTGGCCTATGCTGTTTCAGCTTGTGATGTCCTCAGTCCCTTCTGTACAGTTGGCTTCTGTCCACTTGAAATCCTAGCAGAGGTTGCCTTGTGTTTTTGTGCCTTCTAATTTTGACCCCAGCATCTTCTCTTGTTCCCTGATTTCTTTGCAGCCTTTTCTATCTCACTTCCTGGGCAGAGTTTAAACTTAAGATGTTTTTTCTTCTCTGAACCCCCCAAATTCCTTATTAAACTCTACTAACATTTCCCTATGCTCAGCAACCCTACTGGATCAGATCTGGAGTTGGAGTTGACAGGTCAAGACTTCCCACAAATTGGCCTGAGTACCAGTGTCAAACGGAAGAATCGGGAGATCACTCTTTGTACATTCGACCCATCAGATCTAGGAGAGGCCATGGAAACTCACTTTTGAAAATTGTATTTATTCACTATTATTGTGTGTGTGTGTGTGTGTGTGTGTGTGTGTGTGTGAGAGAGAGAGAGAGAGAGAGAGAGAGAGAGAGAGAGAGAGAGAGAGAGAACACATGCTCGAGTGTATGTGCACACTTGCCATGGGTGTGCATGTGGAGGTCAGAGAACTTTGTGAAGTTGGTTCTCTTCACCCCCTTATGTAGGTACCTGAAATGGAGCTCAGGATGCCTGATTTTATCTGAAAAGTTACCTCTCCAGCCCCAGACATACTTTCAGGAGCTCTTGGATGGTCCGATGCCTGGCCATCTAAGAAAATACAGATGAATGCTTTGCCAATGTCTCCTAGAAAGGTAGACCAGTAGGTTGCACACTTCCTGCCAATTTTCTACCTGAAGATTGAAGACCAAATGATGAATAGAATTTCTCCCTGCTATATGCAAAAGGATTGATCCCAGAACCCCACAACAAAATCTTCAGGCACAAAATATGAATGTAACCTGGACATACCCTCTTATATACTTTATTCCTAGAGTTCCAATGACCCCTAATACCATAAAAATGTAAATGCTGTGTAAATAGTTGCTATCCTGTTAGGGAGTAATAACAATAAAAAGTGTAGGAGAAGAAGCGGGCCGTGTCCCACCGCCTGGCTAGCTTAACTCCCCCCCCACCCCCAAAATAACCAAACGGAAATTATATTAATTAAATCACTGCCTGGCCTATTAGTTCTAGCTTCCTATTGGCTAACTCTCACATCTTGATTCAACCCATTTCTCATAATCTGTATGTCACCACGAGGTTATGGCTTACCGAGAAAGACTCAGTGTGTCTGACTCTGGCGACTCCATGGTGGCTCTCTCTGCCTGCCTTCTTTCTCCCAGCATTCAGTCTGTCTACTCCACCCACTTAAGGGCTGCCCTATCAAAAGGCCAAGACAGTCTCTTTATTCAGCCAATGAAAGCAATACAAATACAGAAGGACCTCCTACAGAAAAAAAGTATGTACATGAATAGGCAGAGATGTAATTTTATTCATTTGTTTTCTATCTACGGCTAGGTGAATCCATGGATGTAGAGCCTGGTTACTCAGCTCAAATGTAGTATCACCCAAAATGCAGCTTCCTTTTTTTTTTTTTTTTTTTTGGTTTTTCAAAGCAGGGTTTCTCTATAGTTTTGGAGCTTATCCTGGAACTAGCTCTTGTAGACCAGGCTGGCCTCAAACTCACAGAGATCTACCTACCTCTGCCTCCCAAGTGCTAGGATAAAACGCATGTGCCATCATCGCCTGGCTAAAAATCCTAGAATGTAAATCCCTAAAGTCTCTCTAAGATGCTTGCTCACTTTTCTGTTGCGATTGTGTTACTCTCAGAAAGGGCAATTTTTGAAGCATGGAGGTGTTAGAAAATAGAGGTGGGAAACGCCCAGGATAAGAAGCAAAGGGGGTGCCAGGTAGTGTGGCTCATGCTTTTAATCCCAGAACTTTGGAGGCAGAGGCAGGATCTCCACCTGATCTATAGAGTGAGTTCCAGGACAGCCAGAGCTGAACAAGGAAACTTTGTCTTGAAAAAAAAAGAAGAAAGGAAGGAAGGAGGGAAGGAAGGAAGGAAGAAAGAGAAGGCCGAGCAGTGGTGGTGCACGCCTTTAATCCCAGCGCTCAGGAAGTAGAGGCAGGCAGATCTTTGTGAGTTCGAGGCCAGCCTGGTCTACAAGAGCTAGTTCCAGGACAGGCTCCAAAGTTACAGAGAAACCCTTTCTCAAAAAACAAAACAGAGAGAGAGAGAGAGAGAGAGAGAGAGAGAGAGAGAGAGAGAGAGAGAGAGAAGCAGTTATATTGTAAATACGCTGAGGAAAGGCACCCTACACTGGACATGTAAAAATTCTCAACTCTAGTTGAAATGCAGCCGTCACAGACTATGGTGTCCCTGGCAATGACTACTAACTTCCTGAAGTTAGCTATTGCAGTTAAATTTAGATAAACAAACAAACAAAATCCCAAAACTTCATACTCAGTTTCCGCAGTCCAGTTAACTACATTCCAAATGCTCAGAGCACATGCTGCTAGTGGCTACTGTACTGGTACAGAGTAAGCAGAGGTGGAGATTAATTTTTAGAAAGTGCCACTGGACATACTGGTAGGAAATAGGGGCTGGGACAAGCCATCTGCCCATCATTGAGCTGAATCGATTTCGCTGATGTTGGTGAGTATCCGGGCAGAATTGCTTACCAACTAAAGTTGGATCTAACAGATCTTCACAAAGGAACAGAAAATGTTCAGAAAAAAAAGGAGCATTGTTGGAATACCTTAGCCCTTCTGAGATTGCTCAGTTGTTAACTTTAGACTCTCTCAAACCTTCGCCAATACTTTCTCATCACCAGAAAAATGTGTGGAATCCTTGACTCTTTATTTTTGCCCTTTTCCCTCTAGAACAGAAGCTGCTGCTGGTGGTGGGGTCTCTGTGCTTGCATCCCTGCATCAGCCTCTAACTGGGAAGCCACGGAGGCTTGCTCTTCCTAGCTGAGAATGGTGGGTACTTTTTTCTTGTTCTCATCTTCTGAGCTGCGTTGGGTAGGAAGCAGATGGCTGGAGACCAGGCGTCTGGGTTGGAAGGTTTCTGTGGCCTGAGAGTTGAGAGGATGAGGGAGAAAAGAAGAAAGGGGAATCTGAGGAGCAGCTTCAGGGTGTGCCCTGTGCTCCCAAGACAAAAATGTCCTGGGACTGAGGTGAGTTTTACATGATTTCCTGAAGGTGGGGATGTTGGAGCTTGGATGGACTTTGTGGCTTACGAGGGGGAGAGTCCTAGCCTTCTGTTAAGTTCATTGCTAAGTGCGGATAGATGTAGTTTGTGTTGATGGCTGTATCCTGAGACAGCAGCTGGTCTGACTTTCTCCCTCTCTTTAAAAAAAATGACAAGAAATAAGCATAAACTTGTACAAATGACTAGAGAGGAAAAAATGGTTTCTGAAGTAATCGAGTCGATTTCACCCCACAGGGAAGAGTTAAGAGGGAAAAAATTAGTAAAAATGCATTTCATAAATAGTTCAAATGTCTACCATGTTACAGTAGAACCATGAATAATCTAGGCCTAGTAGGGCATGCCTGTAATCTCAGTGCTTAGGACGCTATGGCAGGAGGATCAGGAGTTTAAGGCCAGCCTGGTCTATATGGTGAGACTTTATCTCAAACCAAACAAAGCAAGCAAACACTTAAAAAAGAGGGGAAGAGGAGGTGTGAAGAGAAGTGGGGGGATGCAAGTTGTGAGGGAAGATGGGGGCAGGGGGAGAAAAAAGGGAAACACAATCAGAAGTAATTATGGCTAAACGCCCTGCTAGCTTTTCAACATGCCTTGGGAATTCTGTTTCATCCAGCCAAGGAATCAACACCCATTTATTAAATGCCTGACAGCTGAGTATGATGTACCTTAATGTAGAGTATCTGATACTTTAAATTTGATCCCCCCACTCCCAGCAACAAGAAAGGTTTCTAGTCTCTGTTGCATATTCTTTGACACTGTGTTTGTAGGCTCTTAGTTCAAGAGTATGACATCCGGCCTATGAGAGTTTGCTAAGTGAGCGAAAGAACTAGAAAATTACACTTAGGGTAAGATGTCCTGAGCTGAAGTCAGGAAAATACTTGGAGTGTGATGGTCAGAAAGTTATGGAGTGCCAGCGTTCTTCATAATAATGCCTTATATTTGGATAGCACTCTGTACTTTGCAAAGCTATTTCACACCTATAATTTCATTTGATTTGCTGCTAAACCTTACATAACATTATTAGCCTTTATGTGCTTTCATTTTTCACCCAAGGCAAGGAAAAGATACCCGATGGAAATAGTGTTATCTTTCCATCGAGATGTGGTCAGAGTTATTATTGAGTAATTCCCTAGAATAGCACTAGAAGTCAATCTGGATAGAAAGGGAGAGTCATCACTCTTGAGGTTTTTAAAGCCTATTTGTTATGGCCTAAATGGGAAAGGCTGCTGAATAAATTAATGCAATTCAAATATGAATTCAAGTTACCTTTGACTGAAACTTGGTGGAATGTGGAAAAGTTAAGCTTTAAAATCTTGCTAAGATGATTCCGTGTACCATGTAGCTAATTTGTATAGTTCACAGTCAGCTTATATCTCTTCCTTCAGAAAATCCACTGCTTTTCCAGGTATGTAAGTTCAGTTCCCTAGTTTTTTCTGTGGTTCTTCAGAGTGGAAGCTATAGGGGAACCAGCAGAACGGGTTCAAATCCCAGCTCTCCCTCTTACCAACTGTGAGAAGCTGTAAACATCTCATGTCCTTTGAATCTGGTAGATTTGAGGCTCACCTGGGCAACTTAGGGAGGCCGTGTCTCAAAATGAAATAAAATGGACTGGAAATGCACTCAGTGGTAGGACATTGACCTAGCATGTCTGAGGCTGCACATCTAATCTCCGGTACACACACACACACACACACACACACACACACACACACACACACACACGGCAGTTTGTGGAAGTTCAGTGGAAAACAAAAACAAAGTTTTCTGGTTCTCTAGAAGATTGATTAAATAGTAAACCTGACTGTCACAGGCAATTGCTAGCATCACAAATAAAAGCAATAAGTATGGAATGCAGCTTTAAATTTTTATTGGCTTATTGTACATAATAGAGCCTAGTTTGATCAATGGAAGGAGTAAAAGAAGTCCCAACTACTCCATCTCAGCAACAGAGTTACTGAGACAGAGCTCTTCTTGAGGAGTCTCCCAGAGATTCCATCACTAAATTGTCAAGGACGTGAAGCTGAGGGAAGAATGTCAGCCTGAGGCAGACTGCCTTTGCTGCTTACCTTGCAAGTGTTCTTTCTGCTGTGGGATAAGGCTCTTGTACCCTGTAAAGATTTGTCACTTGTATTGGTTTGATGTATGATTAATAAAAACTTAGAGAGAGAAGTTGGGGTTCAGCCTGAAGATATAAAAAGCAAAGCAGCCAGCCACTGGCTCTTACCTCGACCTCAGTCCAAAATGACGATCCTGCCTCTAGGAATCTCAGAATGAGACTGAGACTGAGAGCTGTCTCCCCCATTTTATAATCCTCTCTAGTTCTGGGACAAAGGTGTGCACCACTACCACCTAGTTTCTATGGCAAGCTAGTGTGGCTACTGGGATTAAAGGTGTGTGTCATTGCTGCTTGGTCTATAAGACTGGCCAATGTGGCTGTTTCACTTTTCTGATCCTCAGGCAAGCTTTATTTAGTAAAACACAAGTGAAATGCCACTACATTGGTTTAATAAAATGATGATCGGCCAGTAGCCATGCAGGAAGTATAGGCAGGGTAATCAGATTAGGAGAATTCTGGGGCGAGGAAAGACTCAGTCTGCAGTCACCAGTCAGACACAGAGGAAACAAGATGAGAATGCCTCTCTGAGTAGGGCGGGGCAAAAACTCTATTTACACCTTCTTAAGGACACGATAAAACTCTGTTGTTCTTGTATAATTAGTGCTGTCACCAAACACCTGACAGAAGAACTGAGGAAGGAATTGATTTTAGCCCCCAGTTCAGGTGTACCGTACATCATGGCAAGGAAGGCACGGGCAGGATGCTGCCCAAAGCTGCGGCTTGCAGCATGGCTTGCTGGTTTCTTGGCCACTGGACCCAGAAGTAGAGAACTCAACCCGGAAGCGGGCTGGGCTATGGTCCTCAAGGTTGGCCCCTGGTGGCCTGTGTTCTAAAGCTGCTCAAAATAGCCCTGCTGGCTGAGAGCCAAGTGTTAGAACACACGCGTCTGTGGGGGACAGTTCACCTTCAAACCATAGCACCGTCTCACCAGACTCAGTCTTTTATGGTTATATTCCAGTTCGTCATTAAGATATATGCCAGGAACTGGATTTAGTTTTAAATGGAGGCATCTTCAAAACAACAAATCTCATTGAAACACATTGCTTCTGTTGACATGAAGCAACATTCAAACAACTAATTTTGTCAGCCTGAAAGCCAAAAAAAAGAAAGAAAGAAAGAAAAGAAAAGACAGGAATGTCTATTGTCTCCTTTATTATTTGATTCAATAGCAACCCTGCCAAGAAGAGTCAAAGGATACCCCCTGTGTGTGGTGTTAGGAACTCTGATTTATCTCCTTATGATTTTGTTTCTTAGACCCGCTATAGAATTTTTTGTTTCTTAGCAGTTTGTACCTCTGATTCCCCATTCCTCATCTGTACTGAAAATTCTTTCTCTGTACAAAAATCTTAGTTTTTGTTCCTGATTGAGAAATTGGCACATACTATAAAAAATGGGAGCTTTTTTTTTAAAGACACGTTTTTATTTACAGGTGTGTGTGTGTGTGTGTGTGTGTGTGTGTGTGTGTGTGTGTGCAGTACCTGTGGAGGCCAGAAGAGGGTTTTGGATCTCCAGGAGCTGAAGTTGCAGGCAGTTATGAGTTACCTGACATAGGTGCTGACAACCAAATTTGTGTCCTGTGGAAGATTAGCAAATACTCTTAATCTCAGAGCCGCCTCTCTAGTTCCCAAAACTATGTTTGCCAAATTAACATTCTCAAGAAGCCTCAAGAGTAGGGCACAGCATTTCTTTCTGATGAGAAAATTGTCATGTGTACCAAGAACCCACCCAACAAAAGGAGATACAGGGGTGCTTGTGTTTTGAAAGAGTAAGAGTGGTAGGTACTTTAAGGACTTTAGTGACCCTCTGTGTAAGGCAGTGCCCAAGGGTCTGCATGCTTTCAACCCTTCACTTATTCCTTCTGACTCAGCTCGGGGATTTTATACCCTGGGAAAGTGATACTCAAAGAAATTAAACATTTAACTGGGGTCCTATTTAGTGCGTATCTAGCTGCTATTAGGACCAAAATCTGCTTGGTCCCAATGACCCCATGCCACACATGCCACACTGAGTCGTAGAATAACCCAATTCTTTTATTTCTCTAATGATATTCATTAAGTATTAATTAAAAGCAATTGAGGGATGGTAGTAATTGGCTTTTCTCCAGCCCCTCCCGCCAGACACTGAATTGCTAAGAAGACTTGCCTATCAAATTTTCTGACCCACAGTTGAGAGTGTAAGAGTTCTATGTTCACCTTATTTCAGGAGGAATTGCATATGTGGTGAGCAAAGCTCCATTGCAGCAGGAGAGACGAGTGTGATGTACAAAAGTGTGCTGAAAGAATGTGAATCTTGGTCATTGCCCCATTTGGGGCTGAAGATTGGAAAGGCAGGGTTTCCAGAAGAGTCTCTGTTATGAAATTGGCCTTGTGCAGTCAACAGCGGGTAGGCTGTGCCTCTGTGTATTACCAGGCAGGCCGAGGTTGTGGTTTGCAGAAATGATGTGTGTTGTTGATCTGAGGTGTTAAGAAATCAATAATTGGAACTCAGGGGGGCCCTGTAACCTTTGATAGGAAGCAAATTATTTCATTATTTTAACAAGTCTCTGAGTGAACTTTGACACTTTCTTCCCTTATGCACACAGTCAATAAACCACAATAATATCAACAGGACCTGTGACTGCCACCAATAGGAATCAGGTGTTTTTACATCATACTATGATTGCAGAGATGTCATTATCTAAATCACTAAATCCGGGCCTACTAGACTCCACCAGGTCCTGCATTTTAATGTGCTAGTAAACTCACAGACATATTGCTATGCCACAGTCTCTACTGTTTTGTATGTCAAACCCCGCTCCCTTTGGCAGTTTGTATGTTTCACCCTACCTTGAAAGCATCGTTCTGAGTCTGTCCTCAAAAACAAAGGGCCACGACCCCCACAAATAACAAGATTACACATCCAGAATCACATAAACTTCATCCAGCACAGCTCAGTATTTTAAATCCTCTGCTGCCAGCCCTATTCAGACTAAGAATCTAAATGAACTTCAAAATCTATGTTCACTCCAATTTTTATTAAGCATTTTTTTAATTGAGATGACCAAAGCACATTTTAAAATTTGCGTTTTCCTTATACAGAAGAAAAGAAGAACAAAAATATCAGAATCAGGCTCCCAGACTCCCACGTATTTCTGAGGATAGAGTGGGTCGAGGAACAGATCTGCAATACTGATGTCTCACTGAAGCAGAGACTTCTGTGCTTGTCATCATGAATTGGCTATAAGAGCTGACAGTGGTCCATTCTTTAAAACTTCCCCTAGCTTGCTTCCCCAGCAACCTGGCAGTAGCTAAGATTTCCCTTATCAGTTTGATTTGGGGCTAGGGTGTGATACCAGCATCCCCATTCTAGATGATCCTGAAAAAAATCTCACCTCCCAGAATTTTAATGCCTCCTTCTTCACATTGCCCAATGGATGCTATAGATGTTGGTGGCTGAGGTCAATTGACTTCACTGTGAGAAGCAGCACAAAGGAAGCAGCATTGCCATGTTTTCAGTCTTGTCGGCATGAAATCGTGGTGATGGGTCTTCCTTCCCTGCTGAAGGCTTGAATACGGGGTCAGTTCAGGCTGGGGAGATGTTGGGATGGTAGCAGGTGCATTCAGGTCCAACTAGTCGTGGGTTTGGATTTCTTTGTGTGAGAGTCAATGCCATTTCAATAATAAGCAATAAGTGATGCTTTGCTTGCGCATTTCCCATCCCAGCAAAATCCCTGAGCTCAGGTGTGATTTCCAAGAATCCCGTAGTAGAAGAAAAATATTCCCGAGAGGGACAAAGACCTAATGATATGACTTTTACTGGCAGAGAGAGCATACATCCATATGTCTAGGAGCACCCCAGACTAACATGTCCAATGTAAGTCATATACCCCTTCCACTCTTGAGCATGTCCTGCTTTAAAGACAGACTTATGATTACCCTGCTTATTGAGATTATGGATGGAAAAAGGAAAGGATGCACTGACTCCAGTAAGGAATACTAGAGATGGTATTGCAGATGTAGTGTGCACTTGGGAAGGACAGTGGAGATGAGAGAGGATGGGGGTCAAAGATTAATGTTATCCCATTTCTGGCTCCCTGACTACTGGCTCCATCTTAATGATTGACATCTGCAGATTCTTTCATTCTAAAGCCTGATTCTAAACCCTCATGCCTGAGTAGCTTTGGAAATGCCTTTTTAATCATGACATTTTTAACCATGGGCGGGAGGCAGGTACCAGAATCTTCTATGGGAGATTTTTGTCCCTATTCCCCCCTACTTTCAGATTCCAATCCCTAAATCTATAGGCATATTTTAGAAGAGCTCAGGAGTTCCCTGGTGGAACTTGCTTATTTTAAAAAGAAACACTGCGACCCAGGTGTCACCCAGGAGGAAGAAGTGAGGCCATTGGTGGCTTGGTAATCCACACTTACTGTGACTTTGTGTTTTGAGCATCACCCTTTCCACTTACAAACAGTTATATTATTAAAAAGATATTTTCCAAAGATAGTAACCTTGGCAGTGGTTGTCACGGCTAATAGTGTGACATTTCAGATCACCCACAACTAATCAACTGAACATGGCAACACATTTGAAAAACCCATTATAGACGGAAGGCCCTGAAGTAATATGTCAATGCGTGCACTAACAGCTGTTATGTAAACGGGCTGATTTTTCTCTGCTGAATGGTCACGTGACTTGAGGAAGAGTGCTTTGAAGGACACGTGCATGTAGCTGGGAAAGGAGATTGTGTTATTGAATGCCATGTATTTATGGGGGGAAGTCCCTATCACCACTGATAAAAAAAAAACCCACTCACTCATCACTCACAAATGCTTTTAGGGAGGGTTTTCCCATCTAAACATTTTACTCCCTGAAGGGTGTGGAGAGCTGTTACACTATTATTGCCTTCTGATTAGGGAAGTGATCTGCAGAGCTGAGCATCCTGGGGCTGTGGTCCATGGTTTCTCCCAAAGAGAAGAGAAGAGCAACTCAGAAGCTCCGGACATCCACAACCCCCAAGTCTACATGGGCAAACAAAGAAGGAATCTAATTAGTTTCTGCAATTCCTATAGCTTTTCAAAGTACTTGAAGTATTTGAGGAGTTTGTTTGGCTCTAGACAGGTTTTCTTTAAAAAAAAAAAAAATTTCAGGCTGAGTTCCTAGCTGGATGATGACCTTTGTGAATGTTGAAAAGAAAAACAAATCAGTTTAACCCCAAAGTGAAAAAGATTGAGAGTGAAAAAATAATAATTATGCGGCAGAGAGGTACGTTCAGATGGTTTAGCCAATAAGGGCTCTTGCTGCTCTTGCAGAGGACTGGAATTCAGTTCCCAGCGCCCACAGCAGGTGGCTTACAGCACCTGTAACCTCAGCTCCTGGGTATCAGGGGCCCTCTTCTGTCTCTGTGGGCAGCTGCGCTCATGGGCCCTGCATGTTCCCTCATAGGCACCTAGATACACACACTATTAAGATAGTGAAAATAAATATTTTAAAAAGAGGTAAAGAAAGCTGGTAGTTTTCATAGTAGAAGAAAATAGAATTTAGAGTGAAAATGTCAACATTAAAAAGCATATGTAACAGATTTTCATAAAGGAAATCCCACAAATATGATGAAAATAATCATGTACTGAGGATAGAGGAGGGAGACAGGAAACGGTTGTTGATAGATGTTAGGATAGCATTACAAAGAAAGACTAAACTCCAGGACTCTACAGAAAGGTGACTGTTGGTAATGATAATGTATGGTGTGTGTGTGTGTGTGTGTGTGTGTGTGTGTGTGTGTGTGTGTGTGTTAAAGGTCAGGAGAAAGGATTTTGCATATTCTAATCACAGGAAAGGATCAATGTATCAACACATACAAGTGCTAGTCGGAGTATTAGTCATTGCCTTGTTGTTGAGACATCATACCTGACAAAACAATGTAGGAGGGAAAGGTTTTGTTGGCTTGCCATTTGAGGGTAGAGTCTGTCATGGTGGGGCAGTCTTGGCGGCAGGACCTTGAGGTGACTGGTCACATTGCGTTCACAGGAAGCAAAGAGAGAGAGAGAGAGAGAGAGAGGGAGGGAGGGAGGGAGGGAGGGAGGGAGGGAGAGAGAGAGAGAGAGAGAGAGAGAGAGAGAGAGAGAGAGAGAGAGATATGCTTGGGAGCTGCTCGGCTCCCTTTCCCTTTTTCTGTCCAGCCCGGGAGCCCAGCCTGTAGAATAGCATCTCCCATATTTAGGATGGGTCTTCCCACTTCAGTTAATGTAATTTGGGGACTACTTCACAAGTTAGTCCAGACCTGTGTCTTTTTGGTGATTTAGACTCATGTCAGGTTGGTAATCAAGACAAACCAGCATACTCAACTTCCTGCTCGACAAGGACAGGAGATAATCAAGTCACTGAGAGGGAAGAGTTGCAAATGGTAGCCAGGGTCAAGGCAAGCAGTCCTCCAGAGTCACCTAGCAGCCGTGGATGCTGCCCCCACAGGCCTGTTTCCTACCAGCTCATTACAGCACTCTGGGTCTCCCAAATTATGGTCCTTCAGTATTTACAGCGATTCCCGTCACACACAAACCTGCCCAGCTCTGTCTGCCTGATTGGTGGTTGTGGCTCTTTTGTCTATCTGTCTGTCTGTCTTTTTATTCATTTTAAAGCAGGGTCTCACTATGTAGCCATTTTTCGGCCTAGAACTTCCTATGTAGACAAGGCTGGTCTCGAACTCACAGGCATCTGCCTGCTTCTGCTTCTTGAATGCTGGGACTAAAGATGTGCACCACCATGCCCAGTTTATCTCTGTGTTATTATGGCTCGAAACCTGGTCTTATGGTTTGTTTTGTTTTTACTGGATTTTGTTTACACTGGGGGATGGGGAGGAGGAATGATGCTTAATTAAGTTACTGCTGTCAGATAGAAAAAAAATTAAAAGAAGAAGAGAGGAGTTGCTTTGGCTCATGGTTTAAGGGATCTTTCTGCTTCGTTGCTTTGGGGCCTGCAGTGAAGCAGTCTGTCATGATGAGGAGGCTGTGATGGAGCAAAGTTGCTCACCTTACAGCCAGGAAGAAGAGGGAGAGAAAGGAAAATGGCTGATATATCACTGTATCTCTTCAGGACCAGAGACTCTCTTCCTAAGCCATAGCTCGTACAAAATTTCTACCATCTTCCAATAGAACAGGTTTTCAACATGTAGATAGTTGGCAGACATTTTTGACAAGCCACAGCAACATCCTTAGCCAGATAGTGTATGTGTATTAGGGCATCGCTAGTTACTGACCACATAAATACATTTTATAAGGCCAAACCTTCTTAAAACCATGATCTGAACAATTTCACATTGAAATATATAAAGACCGATGAAGGTGATTTGGGTCAATAAATTCTCAAGCACAAAGTACCCCCAACTCTCTAAAAGCAGCAGAGAGATCAAAGTGAACTGAAAAATGTTCAGGATAGCACAGCAAAATTATTCATGGAAACCAACAAGCAGGCTTGCTTTAACACAGATACCTCCACCCTGTGAGAAATAGGCTTTCCTTTTTAAATGTATGCGGAGTACTCCAACACAGTCTCAACTCTCAAATAATTAACAGATAGGAGATCTGTTCTTTAACTAAAATGAACTCAAGCAGAAACCAATGATGCATGAAAGGACAACAGTTCCTCTAATGTTTTGGAGACTAGAAACACTTGCCTAAAAAGTCACAGGTTCAAGAAAAGAAGACAGTGAAAGTAGCCCGGATCCTAATATGTGTATACATTGTGTATGTGTATATATGTGTATATGCATCTATACACATATGTTTCCTAGCAACAAAAACGGCTGCAGAGAGAAGTGTGACCTGCAGAGCTAAGGTAATACCGAAACCATTTCCTCTTCAGAGCAGACAGTGGGAAATCAGGATGATCTCCCAAGTCACCTTACCTAGTAGGGAAAAAAATTCAGAAATAAAAGGCAAGGAAGGGCCACAATGAGAAGAGAGATAATCAAGTCGGGAAAGTGGAGGCGTTGGTTTCTGACTGATAACTTGTGGTAAATGACTTCTTAAAAAACGATGGGACCGATTACCACCCGCAACTCTACATGCTAATTGTATTTCTTTCAGGAAGACTTTGCACTGCACTAGAGAATTTTAAATAGGCCCTTTCAGGATGTTTGTAGCTACCAAAGGCCTCCCAGCTGATGGTAGAGGGAGGTGGGGGTTCAGACACTGTTCAGGTGGAGGAGGAAGGACCCACCTACCAGTTTTCAGTGGCTTGGAAGGTGCCAGCTTGCTCCACATTGGAGCCAGAAAACCTGCATTAACTTTTTGTTTTTCTAACATTCTTCTTTGACAGCAAGGCACTTAACCCAATCAAGACAATTTTTCATAATTTTCTGTTCATCAAGATATGGTTTAAGCCAATAGACTTCGGTTGGGGGCTTCCTTGGAGCCGTTAAGTCAAAGTTGGACGTCCCACTCCACTCCACTCCTCACCCTGCTGGATTGATTATTCTGCCCAGCACCTCCACGAAATCTGAGAGCCTGAATTTTGTGCCCAATTAAACATGGAATTAAAAGCTCAGAGAGGCACATCCATTATCAAAATTGGGCCTTTTCACACTGTCTACGCTCACTCAGAAAACATTGCCTAGCAAGCTAATAAACCCCAGCCGGTTGTCATTCCGGCAGTATGCGTCGCCTCTGTCTGCAGCAAAGGGCTTCCAAGTCTGAATAGAATCCAAATGAGCTCAGTGCCAGTGGATTAATTGACAAAACAGGTGAGTCGGGGCTAATTTACAGAATTAATAGCATTTCTCAAAGCCTTGGAAGCCTGCTTTGCTTTAAGTCAGGTTAAAATGACTCCCGGGTTAGAAGACCGGAGGAGCCCAGAACTCTGTCCCAGTGTCACCAGATTCTCACTTGTAGTGGCTTCGCCGAGAAGTGTGGTATTTATACAACATATAGAAATCTTCTTTCTCCTTGGAAGGGTGTTGAACTTTCCATGGTCCACCTGATAAGGTAGAAAAGCTCAAAGACAGGGCAAAAAATGGTAAGCAAATGAACCGTCTTTCTTACCAATAATAGAAAGTTGATCTGATTGCGTTAGAGGCAGATTGAGGGGTGAAAGGGACATTTCACTCATAAAAGAATAAGAAATGCAGAGGCTCATATTTACGCAGGTACTTCTGTTTGGCTCAGGAAAAATTCTCTCAAAATCACTTACATGCAGAACAATATCAAAAGGCAGTGACTTCTAGCCTGTGTTATGTTGGAGGGCAGCATGGTAGGAAATGGCACAAAAGGCACTGCCCTCCTGACAAAAACTGAAAGAATCTTAGGGAACCAAGACCCTTGTCCTTGGTTTGTTAGGACCCATCTAAACCCAAGTCCAAGCTCATTGCCTTGTTGAGAGTCAGTGTCTCCCCAAGACAGATTCATGTCTGGCCAGTGAGCCTGGGAATCAGAGACCATTTCACACCATCTTCTCAAACAGAACCCACCACCACCCACCATCTGTCTGTGTCTTTGAGACAGAGTCTCATTGTAAGGATCAGGCTGGCTTTGAGCTCAAGGTCATTCTCTAACTCAGTGCCCAACCTGGAGGCAGGGCCTGAAGTAGAGACCAGAAAGGAACACCACGTACTGGTTTGCTCCTCATGGCTTGCTCAGCCTGCCCAGGAATGGCACCATTCACAGTGAACTGGGCCCTCTCACATCACATACTAAGAAACTCCTCCGCAGACTTTCCTGCTGGCCAATCTTATGAAAGCATTTTCACAATTAAGATTCCCCCTTCTTAGATATGTCTGGATTTGTGTCAAGTTGACAAAAACCAATCAGGACAAGCGTGGATAGATGTGCTTACCACTCTTAAAAATGAACTCTCGGCATAACTTCAAACAACACAATCGTTGGTTGTCCCTACTGGTTCCACAGCTGCTTTGCACTTGGCACTGGGTTGGGAAAGCCCACACATCAGAGTGACTCTTCCAACCATGTTCTGCTTCTCTTTTGTGGACCTAAGTTTTCTCAACTATAAAGGGAGGGGTTAACTGGGTGTACCACCAAAGTTCCTCTCCCTCTAACAGGCCACACATTGATGCATTCCCAGGTTCACGGTGTTGTATAGAATCTGTTTGGAAGGTTAAGTTTTTAGGAAAGGCAATGAGACAGCTGAGGCACAAATAGGAAATCCCACTCTCCTCTGTGACCTCACACAAATTGTTTCTCATTCTGAGCTTCCGGATTTTTAAAGTGGGAAAAAAATAACACAGATAATATCTACATTGCAATTTACTTTTTAAAAATGAGGCAATGTATGCAGAAACTAGTGCCCGGTGTACAGCAAGCACTCGGGAAATCATGGTTATTATCATGGTTGTCTTTTATGGGACTTTCAATATTGCCTTCTGCTGTAAGCTTGCCAAGTCTGTTTTAATAAAAGTCACTGTACAGGCTCACTCTGAGCTTACGCGGCTTTCTCTTCTTTCCTGGGCACAACTCAACACAGTGAGGCTGCATTTCCCAACATCCCTTGCAAGTTAAGTTATATGTCCTCATGTGATTGCTTTCTGACAGTGGGATGTGAATGGAAAGCCTCCCATCTGTGATAGCTCCTCTCCTTTGTGATAATCTAATACAGATACTTTTTGTTGGTTTTAGTTATAGATAAGCCCGTGTGTAGGTATGTGCACGTGAGTGTTAGTGCCCACAGTGGCCAGAGGCATTTCATCCTCCTGGGGCTGGAGCTGTGGTGGTTGTGAACTGCCTTATGTGGGTGCCGTAAGTCAAACTCAGGTCCCCAACAGAGCAGTAGACACAATTTTTTACGGGGCTGGAGAGAGGGCTTATAGGTTTAGAACACTCTCTGCTTTTCCAGAGAACTTAGGTTTGATTCCTAGCAACCACATGGAGGCTCAAAACTGACTATAACTCCAGTTCCAGAGGATTTGAAAGCCTCTCCGGACACCAGGAACATTGCATATACATGATGCATAGATGTCCATTCAGGCAAAACACCCATGAAATAAAAAGAAAAAAATATTTAAATATTTAAATTATTTTTTATTTCATGTGTATGACTATTTGTTGTTTTATTTAGCTAGACTTTGAAGAGAACTTTGCTCTTTCAATTAGTTTTAGTATTTATACACCCTTCTAATGTGATAGACCAGAGAGGGCACTTATAGGCAGGGTGTAGCCTAGGGGTTGTTTTTATGGGAGGTCAGACTAAGTAGCTGGGGAGATATTTGAACCATGCTTCTATTTTATTCAACCATGGATTTAACTTCTTCATGTTATTATCAATGAGGCTATAAGCATAACCATAGAATTAACCCAATAAAATCAAAAGAAGACATTAACCATACATAATCCAAATTTTCTCAAAAACTTGTTACTTTTCTATTGCTGTTATAAAACACCACAACTAAAAGTGACTTATGGAGGGAAGAATTTATTAAGGTTTGGGGTCAAAGGGATAAGAGTGTGTCATGGCTCAGAGGCATGACACCAGACAGGCATGGTGGTTGGACCAGGAAGCTGAGAGGTCCCATTCTTAGGCACAAACATGAAGCAGAGAGACTGCCCTAGCTAGTTTCATGCCAAACTGACACAAACTAGAGTTATCTGAGAGGAGGGGACCTCAACTGAGAAAATGCCTCCATGAGATCCAACTGTAGGGCAGTCTCTTAATTTGTGATTGTTGGGAGAGGGCTCAACCCATTGGAAATGGTGGTCCTGGGTACTATAAGAAAGCAGGCTGAGCTAGCCATGAGGAGCAAGTCAATAAGAAACACCTCTCTATGGCCTCTGCATCAGCTCCTGCCTTCAGGTTCCTGCTCTGTTTGAGTTCCTGTCCTGACTTCCTTTGATGCTGAACACTGATGTGGAAATATAAGCAAAAAAGCCCTTTGCTCCCCAGGTTGCTTTGGTCAAGGTGCTCCAACACAGCAATAGTAGCCCTAACTAGGACAAAGGCAGAACTGGAAGTGAGGGATGCTATGAAGCGTTCAATTCTTGTCCCCAGTGCTATTTTTTTTCCATCAAGGTTATGCCTCCTAAACTTCCTCAAACAGTGTCACCAAATGGGACCAAGCTGAATCTCTCTTAGTTAGGGTTAATATTGCTATAGCAAGACACCATGACCCAAAGCAACTTTGAGAGGAAAGTGTTGGCTTTCATATCCTGAATTGCAGTCCATTGAGGGAAATCAAGGCAGTGATTCAAACTGGTGGAAACCTGGAGGCAGCAACAGATGCAGAAGCCTTGGAAGGGTGCTACTTAATGACTTTCTCCTAATGGCCTTTTCAGTCTGGTTTCTTTTTTTTATTCTCTTTTATTGATTTTATTGAGCTCTACATTTTTTCTCTGCTCCCCTCCCTGCCTCTCCCCTCCTCTTCTACCATCTCCCATGGTTCCCATGCTCCCAATTTACTCAGGAGATCTTGTCTTTTACTACTTCCCATGTATATTAGATCTATCTATGTCACTCTTAGGGTCCTCATTGTTGTCTAGATTTTCTGGGGTTGTGATTTGTAGGCTGGTTTTCTTTGCTTTATGTTTAAAAACCATTTATGAGTGAGTACATGTGATAATTGTCTTTCTGGGTCTGGGTTACCTCTCTCAATATCATATTTTCTAGCTCCATCCATTTGCCTGCAAATTTCAAAACATTATTTTTCTCTGCTGTGTAGTACTCCATTATGTAAATGTACCACATTTTCCTTATCCATTCTTTGGTCAAAGGGCATTGAGGCCATTCAGTCTGGTTTCACCAGAACCATTGCGTCAGGAGTATCCCCATGCACAATGGGCTGGGCCTTCCCTTATTAATCGTTAAGTAGGAAAATACCCTACAGGCCTGTCTGCCTATAGCCCAGTCTTCTGGAGGCATTTTCTCATTTGGGGTTCCCTCCTTTCAGGTGACTCTAGCTTGCATCAAGTGAGCATAAAACTGTCCAGCATAGAAGCCTATGGGGCTATTTCTCATTCAAGCTACCACACCTCTTATTGGGTTTGCCTAAAATCTTTTCAACATGGCAGCAATGCCCTGAAAGGAAACAGCACTGACCTCTCAGAGTCCTTGCTCCAAACAAAACCCAGCCATTAGCACTGGTAACTGCATTAAGAGCCATCATAAGTATATTTAGCAAAAAACCTCAGCAGAACACAAACAAAGAGAATGACTTAGTTCATGGGGATCGTAGAGGTATGGGCTTCCCAAATGGGGAATGTCCATAAAAAAGAATAGGTGGAAGATGTGTTGGGGACTGTCAGCCCCAACAAGGTATCACATTGGCAGGAGAGTCTTTGAATGCTTTGGAGTCAGAGAGTTATCTGATTAGATTTATGAAGGATCCAATATTTACTCAGCAGAGTTAAGAGGGGAAGGACGGTATCTTCCACAGAGGGCAGTTGAGGAATGATCAGGACAGCCTAGGACAAACTTTTATCTTTTGATTCAAGAAAGTCACTGAGGAGTCTCAGCGGTTGCAGGAGAATTGAGATGTCTAAGTCATGGAGCCCAGTTGTCTTTGCACAGGTGGAGTAGATACCTTGGATCACTCCGATATTCTAGCTTTAAAAGCCTGCTGCTTCACAGCCATCATTGAGATCAAGGTTTGCTCTGTATGCCTATGTCCTGACAAATGAACGTAAACCTCAGACTTCTTCCATCAGTTACAGTTCTGCTCAAACCTGGTCACCTGGTTTCTGAGACGTGTTTTGACCCTATATTCTACTAGAATAGCAGAAGTTTCTTCCCCATAAAGGAAACCATTGGGTAGACTAAATCGCAGGCCAGCTGTATTTGGGTCATGTGTGTGTGTGTGTGTGTGTGTGTGTGTGTGTGTCTGTGTATGTGTATTCCTAGCAGGCTTAATTGCAATAACATTTATATCACATAATATAGTGCACTGAGATTGTAATTTTCCTATCATCTAAATTGCAGGCTGAAATTGTGTTAAGGAAAGACTGTAGAGAGTGAATTACTGCTTTCAAAATGACTACTTTTAAATGACAATGTGACTGGCAAATGAATACTAGAGACAGGAGGATATTTTGTATTTAATGGTAGTTGGCAGTACCCCAGTACTTTTTAAGTGTGGCCATCTCATACTATTTGTATTTTAAATCTATAATCAGAATCCATTCTACCTAGAAAATTACTTTCCTATTTTTAATATTGCATTACCTTTGAATAACCAACAGTGGTTATTGCTGGAGTCATAATCTAGAAAGCTCAACCTGTCCCCCCTTTTTTTTCAGTCTCTCCTGTTGGGTGGGTCTGAGATGGGTTGTGGTGCAAATCAAATGGGTCCCCACTAATTTTTTGCAAGTCATGAAATAAGCAAACAAAAGAAAACTCAATACTTTAAGCTTCTTGGGTGTTTCTTGCTCATCAAACAGTGACAATTAAGAACCAGTCTTACACCCAGGCAGTGGTGGCATGTGCCTTTAAACCTAGTGCTTGGGAGGCTGAAGTAGACAGATCTCTGTAAGTTCGAGGCCATCCTGATCTACACAGTGAATTCCAGGACGTCCAAGTCTATGCAGAGAAACCCTGTCTCAAAAGACCAAGAAAACCCTGCCACAAAAGAGAACAAGAAAAGAAAAGAAAAGAAAAGAAAAGAAAAGAAAAGAAAAGAAAAGAAAAGAAGAGAAAAGAAGAGAAAGAACCGGTTCTTCTGACAGTATTGAAGATGGATCCTGGGTATAAACCCTGCCCTGTCAAGGTCTCCATCACCTACCATATGGCCTTATCATGCAGCATAGCCTGTCCAAGCTTCAGTTTCTGCTTCTGCAAAATGGATATACTAACAGAGAAAGGGTAAAGGAAGTGTTGTCCACAAAACATATCTGCTGACATGCTTAGGCACTCAAGGCCTTCTTGTCATCATTATTCTTCTGGATGAATTTAGAGATCACGGAGGAAGAGTTTAGGTGGCAGAATAAGCCCAAATCACCACCTCTTTAAAAGCCTCCAGTGTCCCTGCTGAAGTGGATGACCAAGAGGAAGAGATGATATCTCAGAAAATGTAGAGATGCCCACACCCTGAACAAATGAAGGCTTCCTATTACAGATCCCTTTAGGTGCAACCTAGTCATTGTCACAGCAGGAAGATTTGTCAATATGTCTTTCAAAGCCCGATGCTGCAGGCCCATGCTATGTCCTCTCTAGTTTTATTTGTAGAACTGGGAATCAAACCCAGGGCCTTGCACATGCTAGGCATGTGCTCTTCAGGGAGTTATATTTATAACCTTTGATGTTTTGAGACAAAATTTTTTGACATTGCTCAATCTGGTTTTGACCATACTATATAGCCCAGAAATATACTATATAGCTGAGGCTAGCCTTAGACTCATGGTTTAGTCCTGGTCATTCTTTATAAGCTATATTATAACCCACCTTAGCTATAAAGCCCATGTCACTGAAACCTCCATGGAGCAAGCCATTCTCTTCATCTGTCTGTGCTGGACTGAGAGGCCTGTTAAGTATTACTATGGACTTAACACAGTTAGGAATGGACTTGGATGGTTTATGTTGGGGGCGGGCTCTGGAGTGAGCATCATCGTAACAGAAAAAAGGAGACTTCCTCAGCAGGTGGGGTGAGGCCTGACTTCCCGAAACTAGCTTCACATGTACATTGTGGGATGAGTTTCTCCTCTCTCCCTTCTTCCTTTTTCCTCCCTTTCTCTCCCCCTCACAACACACACACACTTGAATAAAATAAATAAATAAAATAAGACCTTTAATAAATTACTGAGATAGCCAAATAATTTTGGAAAAATCATAAAATTAGAGCCATGCCTTACAAACTGCAGGGTTTGAATGAGAATGGGCCCCATAAACTCATATATTTGAATGCTAGGTTCCCAGTTAGTGGAACTGTTTGGGAAGGATTAGGAGGTGTGGCCCTGTTGGAGTAGGTATGAAGTAGGTAGGTTGGAGGAGGTTTCTTCTATGGGGAGTGGAGTTTGAGGTTTCAAAAGCCCATGCCGGGCTCAGTCTCCTGCTCTCTCTCGCCTGGAAATTGCTGATGAGATGTGTGCTCCCAGCTATTGTCCCACACCATGCCTACATACTATCATGCTTCTTGCAGGGATGCTCATGGACGAACCCTCTGAAACTGTAAGAAAGCCCCCAATCAAATGCTTTATTTTTATAACTTGCTTTGGCCATGACATCTCCTCACAGCAACAGAACAGTAACTAAGACAAATCACACACAAGGAAAAATTTCCAAATGAATTAATCTAAAATTTAGACTCAAGATGTAAAAGAATGGAGATATATTCTTAGCACTTGTGAGACTCTGGCAGAAGGATCACAGTCTGAGTGCAGTCTGGGTTGCACCCAGAGGTCCAGGCCAGTCTGGGCTACATGGCACAGCAGTATATCAAAGAGGGTGGGGATAGTCAAAGATCCTCAAACATGCATAGAAAACACATTAAGTATCTTGTAATTTGGGGTCAAGAAGAGGAATTCTAAATGTGCCTCAAAATGTAGGAGCAACAGAAGAAAAGATTGACAAATGTAAGTAGAATAAAAAGAAATTCTCAACAAGAGGCTGTTACAACAACTCTTGGATGCTTTAAAAACCTGCTCAGCCTCATCGTTATTGAGACACATACTAACGGAAAGACGACACCGTTTGTCTATCTGATTAGGAAACATGGTCAGTCTGTTTTTGGTGGGGATACCTTTCTATACACCAAGGAGAATTCAGCCGGCCATGATTCTCGGAAGTAGGCTTAGCTTAGTCAGTGAGACTGCTTGTGCAAATGTTCCCCAGCCCAGTAATACCAAGTGTAGGAACTGACTCTAAAGACATGCCTTTCACGATGTAAAAATACACAGACATAAGGTAGTTCATCACAAAACTTCTTATAATGGTAAAATATTGAGAACCATCTAAAAGAGAGGGTTTTTTTTACTTTATATTTTGAAAATTAAATTATGATCATGTGATTTTTCCCTTTTGAGTTTGTGGCCTCTTTTCTTTGATATATATATATATATGTATGTGTGTGTGTGTGTATGCATGTATGTATATATATGTATATACATATATATATAGTATATATATGCATACATGCTGAGTCCATTTCATATTAACTGTATGGCTGACAACTTGGTATTGAATAACAAATTAGGGGACTCACCCCTGGGGAAGACTTTCTCCAGCTTTTAACATTCGCTAGCTGCCTGTAGTTCTTTGTTTAGGGCTTGGGCTCCGTAAGACTTCCCCCTTCTGAGTTAGCATGTCTTTTAGTGTACTTCTTCAGGTCTTCTTTAAGAAGCCATATTATTGAGGTATTACAGGTATAGCTGCCCTGTCATTTCTAGGAGGTGCAATCTCCCAGGAGACTTCCTGGTCCTTTGATTCTTACAATCATCTCACCCCTCTCATCGGTGATGCCCCCTGAGTATCGGGTTCCGGAGCTGTGCTGTAGAGGTATAAACTGTGGCCGGGCACCTTGTGATCGGTGTTCTCTGTGTTTGACTGCTTGTGGTTTTCTGTAGTAATCTCTGTCTGCTGCAAAGAGGAATTTTTTTTTTAATTAGAAATGAGAGCTGCCCTCATCTGTGGATATAAGGACAAATATTTAGAATGCAGTTGGAATTGGCAGTAAGTTCTTCTCTAAGACCCACGACCTCTCTAGTCACAGGTAGTTGGCTAGATTTTCAGTACCAGATGTGGATTTGCTCCTGTTAAGCAGGTCTTAAGTCTGATTAGAGAGATATCGGTTACTTCCGGGATACGAGGGCCACCTTTGCACTCTTAGGGTTGTTTTGCAGCACTGTTGTTGTGGTCCTTAAGCATCACAGATGGGTGGGGCTGTTGGCTGCTTCCTTCCCTTGGAAGCTTGCATAGCACCTTTCAGTACCAGGAGAGCTAGTGGGGAAAGATATTTCCATAAACTGCGGTGCGTCCACAATGGAATACCAGGAAGCTGTGAAAGTGCTGAGGTGGATGACGTGTGAACAGAGACGGAGCATGTTTTTACTGTTCAGTGGGAAAGAAAAATGAAAGAGAAAATCTTCAGAGAGTGGAAGGTTGGTGTTTATTTGTAAAATTTTGTGTCACGGGAGAATAAATGAGAAAACATCAAGATTGACTGTCTCTAAGGAGCAGCGTGGAACAGGATGGAAGAGATGATGGATGTGAATGGGGTAGAAAGGGTGAGGGGTGGACTTCCAGACCATGTTAAATTTTAAGTTCTCAGAAAGACTTTCAATGAACTCCGTGGAAAAACCCTAAACGAAAGGTAAAGAGAAGTAAACTGCTCTTCAGATGAATAGAAGAACCACAGGAAGGCTGGCAAATCCAAACCTGTCTGTCTGGAGTGCTTTATTTCCTCAGAGCCTCCTCAGCATGGGCAAGGGCACTTTTGTGCAAAAAGAACCCTGGAGAGACGAGGGGAAACCTGGTAGAATTGAGCTTTTTAAACGATCCTTCAAAGCTCTTACAGAAAATGTCTTTATGGGTTCTTAGCATAGGAGCAACTTGAAGAGGGTTTAGTGTTGTGGATAATAAACGGGAGGGCAAAGATCACAGCAGACATTTGGTTGCTAACTTAGAGTGGCACAGAGAGTACACAGACTTACACAGATAGGGCCTCATGTAGCCCAGGCTGGCTTCCAACTCCTTCTGTAGTTGAGAATGACCTTGAATTTCTGGTCCTCCTGCTCCTCCTAAGTGCTGAAATTACAGGTCTCTACCGCCACAGTCCTCAGAACTGGAGATGAAAGCCCATGGCTTTGTGCACGCTGAGGATGTACTCTATTCCCAGACAGATGCCCCAAATCCATATAGAAACAATTGGGAAAGTTACAGCATTTCTATTTGTGTGTATGTGTACGTACATACATACATACACATGCACACACATGCACACGCCTACAGGTGCCCATGAAGGCCAGAAGAGGGTCTCAGGTTCCCCAGAACTGAAGTTGCAGACAGTTGAAAGTTGCCTGAAGTGAGTGGTGGGAGCTGAACTGGTCCTCTGAAAGAGCAGCAAGTCCTCCTGACCACTGAGCCATCTCTCCAGCCCTGCACAGATACTCTCTTTGCTGTGCAGAATCCATGGATGGAAACCCAGCATACTAAAAGCACAACTCCACCACAAAATAAAATCCTGAAAGGGAAGAACTGTCTAAAGAAGCTCCAAACAGGAACATCAATGAGTTTTCCTTATCCTCCGATTGGAGTTCTGCCAACAGATATTTCCTGAGTGCTTATTTTGTGTTCAGCACAATTAATTGCTCCCGGAGAACGGGGGACAAGACTCTCCTGGGGAAAGAACATGAACAAGAAGATGAGACAGATTTAAACACTGGAGAGTGTTCCCAGGTCAGAGGAGTAGGACAGGGGCTACTTCAGAAAATCTGCTTCGCATAGAAGGTATCTGGGTTAAAGGTTAGGGGTAAAGAACCATGGGAAGACCTAGGGGAAAAGCTCAAATGCTAAAGCCCTGCGGTGAACCAACCTTGGCGCGTTTGAGAAATAGGAAGAAGACCAGCAAATTAAGGAGGAATTTGGCATGAAAATAAGTAGAAGTGTATTATAAAGTAATAAGCCCACTTTGATAAAGCTATATTCTTTAAAAGACAGACCAAATTATATTCCGTTTCTGTGAACCTGAAAATTGTGTTTTCTCATCATGAAAATCCTTACATCTAATGACAAAACTTAAAAAGAATATAATGAAAAAATATTTACTTTCCTCTTTATCTCTCCTGGTTTAGCTGTTTCCTCGGAGGCTGCCAGGCAAGGAGAGGAAGTAAGGCCAGTGTTTTAAGAAACACCATCATTTGTTGGAGATGGCTCAGGTATTAAGGGCACTGGTTGCTCTTCCAGAGGACCAGGTGTGATTCCTAGTACCCACATGGGAGCTAGCAACTACCTGAAACTCTAGTTCCAGGGAACCCAAAGCCCTGTTCTGGCTTCTGAGATGTCCACGAGGCCCAGACATGCATGCAGACAAAACAACCAATCCATATAAAATAAAAATAATTAATCAAAAGCATATGCCATCACCCATGAAGAAAGGTGCTGCTTTTTCACGTCACTGGGAGAGGGCTATTTGGAGCAACTCTTTTATTCAAGTCTGAGGAAGGAAGGGTTGAAGGTTTAAGTTCTGCCCGATTTAGTCTGCAATTGAAATCATGTGACTCAAGCCGCTTCCTGAGGTGACTCGGAAGAGGGCAGTGCTGACAACTCTCCTGACAACGAGAGTTCTATGAGGTGGTATCTATGGAGGCCAGCTTTCTGTCACAGTGGCAAATATAGCGACAAAGGAAAGAAGATGCATTTTGACACCTTGTTTCAAAAGTTTTAATCCTTGGCCTCTTGGATCTGTGAAGGTCAAGGACCCATGGTGTGGTGGAATATCATAGAAGGGAGCCTGTGGTGAAGCAAAGCTACTCACCTGTGCTGCTGGGAACCTCAGAGAAAGAAGAGGTTTGGGGACAAAGTAGAGTCCCCAAGGACATGTTCTCAAGGAGCCTCTCTGTCAACGAGGCTCCACGTCTACAATTTTAGTTACTTTCTAATCACCCATTAGGGATTTGTCTGTTGATGAACTCAAGTCCTCGTCTCTGAACAGGGATGCACTGAGGACGATACCTTTAGCGCATGGGTGTTTGCTGGCCATTTTAGGTCAGAACCGACCTTGCCCCAGTTCATAAAGCAGCAGGTCTCAGGCTTCACAGCTTTGCTTGCAGGGTATAGTCCAGAGAAATCAAATCATGGAATCATTTCCTGCATAAGCTCACATTCTCCTTCTATACGTGGTAGCCAGGCAGCACCTTGCTGACAATGAAATTCCCAGGGGGAAAAATTAAGTTCATGTCATGTACATATGGCTGCGAGGTTGCTGCTGGACACCTGAGAGGACGGGAGCCCAAACCCTCTCCCATTATGTTTTTCTCTTCCCTCCACATTGTGAAGGCTTGGACAGGTATTACAGTAGCCAGCACACTGGGGCGCTCTCAATTGCAAAGAACCCAAGATTTGTTTTTGTGAGTCTTGGGATGAACACTTCAGATATCTTTCTGAGGCAGGGGACTGGTTGTGGTGGCTGCTTAAGATATCAAACTCTTATGTCATTAAGGAAGAAGTGATCAGTTTTAGATGGGTTTGGAGAGTGTCTTAGTTAGGATTTTTATTGCTGTGAAAAGACACCATGACCATGGAAACTCTTATAAGGAAAACATTTAATTGGGGTGGCTCATTTACAGTTTCAGAGGTTTAGTCCATTATCATCATGGTGGGGAGCATGGCAGCATGCAGGCAGATATAGCTGAGAGTCCTACATCTTGAAGGCAACAGGAAGTGAACTGAGATACTGGTTGGTATCCTGAGCATAGGAAAGGTCAAAGTCCACCCACACAGTGACACACTTCTTCCAACAAGACCATGCCCACTCCAACAAAGCCACACCTCCTAATATTGCCACTCCCTGTGAGATTTTGGGAGCCAATTATGTTCAAACTACCACAGAGGTCTTCTCAGGACACCAAGATGAAAGGAACAAGGAAAAAATGGAAACGGCACACCATTGAGGGCGCTACCACCTCGGGTGAGGGACTCTGAGTCTCATTCCTGGTGCACTGTAAGGGTAGTTCTAAGAGAGGAGAAGGAAGGAAAGGAGGGGAGAAGGGAAAGGAGGGTGGGGAAATGGATCAGAAAGACAAAACAGGGAGACCATCTCTCATTGATTAGAAGTGAGAGAGAGGCAGCACCTCAAACAACGTGTGTCTTTGCCAGGGTAAAAAGCCCAGCTCCACTCACCCCCACACTCATAGGAACTTGGGAGCCTGGGGGCTCTTTTTTGAACTGGGAAGGAAAAGAAAGAAAACAATCAAACCCAAGTCTATGTCACTTGGCTTTTTTGTTTTGTTTTTCTTTTGTTTTTAGAGATAGGGTTTCTCTATGTAACAGTCCTGGCTGTCCTAAAACTCACTTTGTAGACCTCACAATCACAGAGATCGCTTGCCTCTGCTTCACCCCCGAGTGTTGGGATTAAAGGTGTGTGTCACCACGGCTGGGCTGATTTTTCAAAATAGAGTATTAGCAAGCATTCACTGCCAACAATGTCAGAGCTCCGCCTCTTGTGTCTGGTTGGGGTCCAAGTACCCAGTCTGTGCAGAGTCGTTTCTAAGAAGGCCAGGAGCTCCGTGTGCAGCTAGGAGCCTCTCTGGCACTTTCTTCCCATCCCACCCCCACCTTTCCTCCTCACAGTAAACATTTTTCATAAATTATTACTATTCAAGTCCAGCAGGGTTTGAATATATCATTAAAAGTCCCCGTGTCCAGCTGTATATAGTGACAATTAAAATACAAGGGACCTCAATAAGGAGATCTCTCTGGGGAATCCAAGTCTTCAGGCACTGTGGGTGTGTGTTCTACCTTAGCATGTCTTCAAAGGAAGTCTTTGCTTTAAAGGGAAAAGAAAACCAAAACATACCAGAAAGGGTCCGAAGAATGGATGTGAATAGACTTGTATTACATTCCTTACATTCTTCAGGAATGTGAAAAGGGATCGATTTGGGCATCTATCAGAATAAATGGCTTTAAACATAGTACAAAAGGGTAAATGTATTTCTTTGTAATTTAAGATGTTTCTCTGCTTTGAATATCATGATTTCTTCTGGGAAAGAAAAAAAATGTTACTAACAATGAGTTGGTCACCAAGTTTCTTCTACAGGGATCTGAGTCCCTGCCTGATACTTCAATGAGAGCTATGTCATCACCCAGAATGGCCCTGTGGGTCCCTTATCACTGGACATCCCAGTAACCCAGTGACCTTTCCTGCTTCACATGAATACATAAACACATACAGACACTCTGATAGATGCAAACATGTACATATTCACACATATGCAGGCTTTCATACAAGTATATATGTACTTACACATGCTCACACATTCATATTTTCATATACACAGTAAATACACTTATTCATATACATGGATGCTCCCCCACAGACTTACACTCGTTTGCCCCACACTCACTCATACACACATGCTCACACACATACTAACACATTATTGTTTACATACATACTCTTCTATGCTCTCAAACACATCACAGTCATGCTTACACACATTCACTCACACACATTTTCACAGACATCCCAATACACTCACATACATACACACAATTACGCTTACCTCTCCCATAGACAGTTGCATAAAGTTATCATATCCATATGCACACTCGCACACAAATTCACACACTCACATAAGCACTGATACATACTAGCCATCACAGACAGCTCACATGCTGTCACGCCTTTTTACATGTTCACTTACCTTTTCTCATGCGTGTGAGTGAGTCCCAGCCTTTGCAGGTCCCCCAGGCTCAGACTTGGTGAGCACTGATAAAATTCCAGGCTAGGCCAGGGAGTCTGGGAGGTTTTCAGCACAGCACTAAAGTCCTCAGCCCTGCTTGCCTCCCTTGCCCAGTCTGGGCCAGTGCCTGGCCTGGTCTAATGGCTAAGGGTCACCCATCTCCCCTCTAGGCTCTGCTGAGAGTTGTGGGAAGGCTGGATAGACAGGGAGGGATCACCTCAAAGCCAGTTCCCAGGTGGTCCCAGAAAGGAGACACAACGGAGTTATCTGAGGAGCTGGGCTGGACAGACAGAGGGCAGCGCCCACCAGGGGGTGTTGCCCAGATACCTGAGAACTGGGAGTTGAGGAATCCAGAATAGAGCTAGGAACCTTTGGTCCTCAGGTTGAACTTCTAGCTCTGAAAGGCAGCTGAGCAGGGTTTTGAGACACTGAAGTCTTGCCATCCCTCCTCCCCATCCTCAGAGGGTCACGAGGCCAGGCTTGTATTTAGTTACTGGTAATGATCTTGTTAGGGCTGTGAATAGGCCACCTCCCTCCAAGACATTCAGCCCTGCCAGCGGGCCTCCCCACCCAGCTCTGCCTCCCCTGTGTGGCCTTACATGGGGCATGAACTGTGCTTAACAGACTCCCCGTGCTGAATAATGTGCAAAACAGCGCTGAACAAGAAAAGTTGAAGACAATCAGACGGGGACATTGGCAGTGTAGGGGGTGGTTGTCTACAGAGTTGGGACAATCCTACAAGCAAAGGCTTGACAAAGCTGGCTGCTGTATAATGTCACAGCTGGCCGCCGGTGGGGTGCTGGGTGGACAGTGCCCCTAACCATCCAGGTGGTCAAGCTGAGCTGGCCTTTTAACTCTGCATTTCTTTAAAAGGAAGTGGGGGCGATCTCCTGCTTCTTCTAAGAAAGGAAATAAGAGGGGCCCACTGAACAAGAGAAAGAGATTAAGCAGCAAAGAAAGTGACAAGAGGGTAAAAAAAGATCCCAGTGGTGGTAATCCTTGTCATACAGGGGCAAATATGAATGATTTTGTTCTTGAGTTTAGATTAACCACGTCCAGAGAGTTCCCCAAATGGAAGCCGGTTGGCGGCACTGCTTCTCTTGTGAAGTTCTGAGAAGGCGGATTGACTGTGGATTGACAAAGAGCCCTTGGAAAACCACTGCCAACGAGCTACTTACGCCAGCAGCTGGGGCTGGGTGGGCTGCGTGCGAGCAGACCACACTGGTTGCAGGCCGAACCGGCAAATTTATTAAAGATGCGCGACGTGAGGGCATTTACCCTGCTTTTCTTCTGCTCACGGTATCCCACACCTCGGGGTCGCCTCAACCCTGGGGATACTGTTTAACATTCAAAAATCATAAAAGTTTGGTATTTTTAATATCCATCACATGCAGAAATTCTGATTTTTATCAGTTTGCATTCAAATCTCCACATATCAGGGGCCATTATCCACTATTCTCAGAGCAACGGGAAGTTGCTTTTATGGGAACATCATAATGAGGAGACTTGTTTGACTCTGAGGAAACTTAATGACTTATTAAGACTCAAGAAAAGGGCCAGATAAACCAAGAATTGCCTGGGCAGGGTTTATTTTTAGTTGCTTGTAGGCTCTAGGTTTTGAGCTTGCTGGCAGACGCAGGCTTCTGCTCAGGTGAATCTGACTTATCTCTAGTGTATTCATCAACAACAACAAAAAAAATCCTGCCTCAGACACCCTTCTCCCAGTAATTCTTTTGCTTCTTACCTCACTCTTGCCTCATTAGGTGATAGGCTGCTTCCAACCAAAACAGCGTTTCGTGTGTTCTCTAGCAAGTAGTTTTGCTAACTGAAAAAACCCAGAGCAGCAGCTCAGACTTGCTTGCCTACAGAACTCATCTTGGCGGTTTACAAAGCATGCCCCTGGTTTCTGGATGCTGTGAGAACTGGGAAGAGAAAAGATGTGCCAGGGTTATCCCGCAATCCTGTGAAATGCTTTAGTGATGAGACGCCTACAGAAATGACTTTTGTAACCCCACATTTCTGGTAAGGCTATGGAGAGTGTCCTTTGAAAGAATGACAAGGAGCACCTGGCCCCAACAATGGTAGTGTAGGTGTCAGAGGTATTAAGCGGTGGTGGGGATTCTGTAGGCAAGTGCAGGTGACTTTATCAGGCAATGACACCATGACGTTTTGTGCCTGTAGTACTTTTTGGACCATGTTTCATTCAGGCAGAATGATTGACAGCCTTATTCTGCGTCTGACTTAGCAGCTGGGATTTGCTCTGACAGCTGTAGGCACTTGGGCCTTACCTGGATTGGCAGGCTGCAGAGAAAGAGCCTGGGGGTCCTCCCCCCTTTACCCTGGGCAGCCCAGAATCAGGATCAGTGTCTGTGCTGGAGACTCACAGAGGCCACCATCCCCTCTGTCATTTCCCAGCACTAGGGAAGCTAAGGGAGACAAGGGCAAGTTTGAAGCCAACCTGTGCTACATAATGCATTGTCTAAAGACAAAAAAAAATCTACCTAAAACAAAACCCCAAAACAACCCCCCAAAACACAATAACACACACAATAAGTGTGTATGTGTGTGCACATGTGCTTGCGTGTGTGCCTGCACCCATGTATACATGTGTAGTAGCAAAAGGACAAAGGATGCCTTCTTCTGTAACTCACATTATTTTTTGAGGCAGGGTCTCTCACTGAACCTGGAGCTCACCAGTTGGCTAGCCAGGTGAATGAATCCCTGGGATTCTCCTGTCTCTTCCTCCCAATGCTGAGATTCCACCATGCCCAGATTTTAACAAGGATGCTGGGTTCTGAACTCAGGCCCTCATACTTGAACAACAGGCACTTTACCCACTGATCTATCTCCTGAGTCCTGAACTCTTTCCCTAGATCAGCTTGAAACTGTTATTCTAAATATCCCGCTCACGATGTCATCTGAATAGGTGCTAAGATGATCTAAACAGGGATAATTAAACCAAAAGTAGAGCTATCCCTGTGTTCCTGTTCTGCCCCCAGCTCTGTTCTCCAGAAGCATACAGATGTCAGCTCCCTATGTACTTGTGAAGATGAATTTAGCCATCATCTTGATGGTTCAAAAACAAAACTGCCAACTTCTTCGGCTTATTTTCACATCTTTTTTAAAAACTGTTTTTTAAGTTAGTATATAAAGTAATAGGTTTTTCTCAAGGCGTCTTCACACATACATGCTACCACACTTCATCCAAGGCATCTTCACACATACATGCTACCACACTTCATTCTCATTGTTCTCCTGTTGTGCTTCTCTGTGCTCTAACTCTAGTCCAGCTGGTCTTCTCCCTCCAGTAAGACCCAGTAACTGCTTCCTTATGACCTTTACTCCATTACTGTGGTCATTTGAATGTCATTACCCCCATAAGCTCATAGGGAGAGTCGCAATTAGGAGGTGTAGCTTTGTTGGAGAGAGGATGGCCTTGTTAGAGGAAGTGTGTCTCTGAGGGAGGTGGGCTTTGAGCTTTCCTATACTCAGGATACTGCCCAGAGTCTCAGTTAACATCCTGATGCCTGTAAGCTGTCGGACACTCAGCTACTTCTCCAGACCATGTCTTCCTGCACTCTGCCATTCTCTCTCTGCTGTGATGAGAGTGGATTGAACCTCTGAAACTGTAAGCGAGCCACCCCTATTAAATGTTTTCTTTATAAGAGTTGCTATAGGGGGCTGGAGAGATGGCTCAGAGGTTAAGAGCATCGCCTGCTCTTCCAAAGATCCTGAGTTCCATTCCCAGCAACCACATGGTGGCTCACAACCATCTGTGATGAGGTCTGGTGCCCTCTTCTGGCCTGCAGGCATGCACACAGACAGAATATTGTATACATTATATATATATATATATACATATATATATATATATAAAAGAGTTGCTATAGTCATGGTGTCTCTTCACAGAAATAGAAGCCCTGACGAAGGCAATTACGCTCTTCATTTCTCATCTTGTTGGGCCAGCTTTAGTTTCTGCGGTTCCTTATTCTTTGAGGATGGGTTGGAATGCAGGCATGATGAACTGTCATTCCTTTCCCTGGGTTTGGCTGTGCAAGACTCCGTTATAGACCCTGACTTTGAATATGTAAGCTGCTATGATACAAGAAAATACCATGCTGGGCCTGTAGGGGTGGACGGTGACTGCTGTTTACATCCAGCAAGCAGTAGATTCTACTGGTGACCTGAATGAGCTCAGAAGAAGACCCCAAACTTCAAACAAGACCTAGTGAATCCCAGTCAATGCCTTGTATGCTCGTCACTGTCTTAGGGTTTCCATGGCTGTGAAGAGACACCATGACTACGACAATTCTTATACAGGAAGACATTTAATTAAGGAGGTGGCTTACAGTTCAAAGGTTCAACCCATCATAGTGAGGAGCATGGCAGCCGGCAGGCGGACATGGTGCTGGCTGCATATTGATCAGAAGGCAACAGGAAGTGGACCGTCACATTGAATAAAGCGTAAGTAAAAGTGACCTCAAAGCCAACCCACCGTGTCTCACTTCCTTCACCAAGGCCACACCTACTTCACCAAGGCCACACCTCCCTATGAGTTTATGGGGATCAATAACATTCAAACTACCGCAGTCTCTTTCCTCATCACTATGACAACTTAATGAAAGGAAGATTTATTTTGGCTCATGATGTCCGTGGCTTTCAGTGCCACTGAGTCTAGGTCCATGGTGAGAGAGAACATGATGGAGGGAAACGCTTGCAGGAAAAGGCTGATGGCGGATAGGACACAGAGAAAGGGATACAGGAAGGCCAGGGACAAGATACCTCTAAGTATCTGCTCGCAGAGAACTCTTCATTTCCAGTGCCTTTCAGGATGAGGCCATTGGGTGGAGGCCTAGGCTTTGCCGTGTGAGTCTATGGGGGCCTAGTTCCTATGCACATCACAGTACCTTGATACCAACCTCGCGAGATGCCAGGCTGACCTCTTCCTGAGGAGACTCAGAAATAGGAAGTTGATGCTGTTTAAAGCTACCTCTGTGGTAATGTTTTCACAGCAAAAGAAAACTGTTTCAAGTCTAGTCATTTAGCACACAATGATGGATCGATGGCGGCCTGTATGTGTGATACTAGTCTCCAGATTCTGTCGTCTAGTGATATCATTGCCTCCCTAGTGTGTGGAAACATACCCTACGCTGTCTGCACGATAATAAACTTGCTTAATCACACATTTCTAAGAATGTCTCCCAGGGGGCAGTGATGTAGGGCTGTCATATTGGGGAAACGCTTATTTTCCTATTTATAGACCTGCCCCACTTAAAAACCTCTTTGAAATAGTTCAAGCGAGTCCTCCTTTAACTCTCCTTTGAGCAGATACCTGCGTTATTTCACGAGTCTTTTCTAAAAATGCTTATGTTTTATGATTGAAGTTCAGCAGCCCAGTGCTTGGCAGCGGACATAGGTCACACTCTCTCAGATAAGCAATGTCGTGACAGCTGGGGGAGTCTGAAAGGAATCTAGTAAAAACAAGTTTCCTGTCTTTAATGGTTGAGTTGCGGTGTGAAGATTAAGTCAATGAAGACTCTTAAAGATTAAGATAATTTCCAAGGCACTGCTTAATCAAATTCTTCCATGATATGGTTAGAATATGTAAATAACATTTTCTTCTCTATGAAAGCCATGTCAGAAACATCAGGACTCTGATGAGCCAGTTTTCCTCTGACTTACTCCCCTTTCCTCTGGTAGGCAGACAGGTGTTCTACCCCAGTTTTCTGAAGGTTCAGCTGGCTGTGGCTGCTGCTTCTGACCAAATGATACATGCTCTTCCCAGAGCCGTGGAGGCACAGTAACCTCCTACCAGGACTGCTATACTGTCTCTTGTCTAAACTGAAAATGGAATATTTAAGTTCTAATGGATGTTAGAACCTCGGCATCAAAGGATGCTGGTCTCAGAATCACCCATGGAAGCCTGTATCCCATAAAGAGAAAGAGAAAGAAACTCTTGTATCAAGTTACTGAAATTTAAGGGTGCTTTCTTTCAGGTAAGAGCTGAAATATATATGCATGTGTGTGTATGTATGTGTGTGCGTGTGTATATGTATATATCTCTCAAACTTGTCTCAAACTCACTCTATAGTTGAGGATAACCACGAGCTTCTGATCGTCCTGCTTCCACTTTCCCAGAGCTATATTATAGGCATATATTGCCATAGGCAGCTTGTGCAGTGCTGGGATCAAACCCAGGGCTTTGCACGTACTAGTCAAGCATTCTATCAACTTAGCTACATCCCCAGACCCCAGGGTCTCTTCGAAGTGCAAGATCACCTTACACCAGTGACACAATACAATCTGTTGCAAACCCCTGCATGAGTTGTGCAACACACACAGGACCATGCTCAAAGTACATGCTCAGCAAAAATCTATGTGTTGGGCTCCAGGATTAAAAAAAATACGATGATGCTTAACTTAGTTCTGAGTAAAGCCATGATCTCTTATGGTATGGTATAGTTACAAAGAAATTATATACACATTTTTCAATACTTTTTGTTCTCTTCTTGCATTTCACACCTACATTTCCCTGTAAGAAATCTTGGAAATTCAATATAAATTAGGGACTCCTTTCCAACTCTAAACTCTTTTATTTTTATTTTCAGAGTTGTTAACTTGCTTCAGCACCAACCAAGCACCTTTGACATCTGTTGCTTCAGTGGGTGGACAGTTCTACTCAGCAGGATTCATGCATTTTCCTGCCAGCCTGTGAGTTCTAGGCAGTCAGGAGCCATAATCTTCCTTTCATATAAATTGATTGTGAATAGTTTCCCACTGAATACACAAATAATTCAATAAAAGAACCCATTTGCCTTTTATGGCACATATATGTGCATGTAACTTGCATGGAGAAATGTGTTTTAAATCCAGTTAATTAGTGATAATAAAAATCCAGCTAAACATCATTCTTGGTTCTAAGTTCAAATGTAGAGATACAAGCCTGAAATCCCAGATCTGGAGAAATTAAGGCAGCAGAGCGTGAAGAGTTTAAGGTTAGCCTGGTGTTGTATAGTTATCTCTACTGAGTTGAAATATCCTCGCCTGCAGGAGATGGATATTCTTCAGTGAAGAAGGATGCTAAAAAAAAAAAAATCTCACACTAGCTCAGAATTAAGTGTAATAAAAGGTTATTTATTTAGGGGTAGACTCACAGATCACAATCCTCTGGTGGAACAGCAACTGAAGCCCGCAGCCGGAAAAGAGGCCAGAAGCATGCTTTACATCAGCATATATAGTATAAGAGACCACGCCCAAATGGGTGGGTAACTTAAAGGCTACTGACAGTAGGAATTCCTACAGCACTTCAGCCCCAAGGAATAACCAAAATTTGTAAAGTTGGGCAACATTAGAAACATAAACATTTCATAAAATCCTTTCCTAAGGTTATAAAAGAGGAGAGGAGAGAAGAGACTGCCCCCTGAGTTGCCTGTTGGTTACCATGGTGCTCTAAGGATGCAGTTTTTATGAGTCATCTTCCACTCTGGAGTGGGCTTTTCAATGATGCGGCTGCCTTTGAATCATCCATGGTCTATGGAGCCATGAAGCCTCACCAAGACTTCAGCAAGTAACCCCAATAAAGCTCACTGACTCCCTGAATTGGACTCCAGTGGTATCCTTTCTTTTCTGTCGGTCTGTTGTGACCACCTGGGTTTATGGGTGTTCATTCACATCTGCCTAGGAAGAATCTTACAACTCTTTGGCTGCATAGGGGGATCTGATCTAAGAAAACATTACAAACCTGGTTCAAGATTCATTCCTAGGTCTCAGAGGATAGAATGGCAACTGGACAGACAGAACTTTCTTTGCCTGAGAGTTCTTAGAAATTACTCAGTTGCCCATATCAGAAGAAAATTAGAAACTTTTGGGGAAATGAGAAATGCCCACTGAGGAACAGCAGTTAGACACCTGGAAAAGAGTTGGAGTCTGTGTTAGCCAAGAGTTTCCACCTGTAGAGCCTTGTGGGAAACTCTGCTGGGATAGGCTGTTAGCTTCATGGGGTTAGGAAGGCTTTGCAGGCTTCTCGGGAAAGTTAGAAGGCTGGGTAATTTTGTCCACATAAGGAATGTGCTTCCAAGCAGAGCACAGACTGAGGACATCCGTACTGCTGGCTGAGTTTCCCTTGACCGAGCCAAGCTTTCTGTAGAAAACTGCCAAATGCTCCCATTCCACTTAGCTTTCTTTTATCCTAGTAAATCTGAAGGAATTATTTAGTCAATAAAAAAAAATCTTCAGTGTTTCAGAAAACAGAATCCAATCTTCATGTGGCTGTTTTGTTTGTTTTGTTTTGAGAGGGTCTCATGCAGCTGTTCCTTTTTAAACTATAGTATTAATTCTTTAAGATTTCAAACATATGTGCATACAATGTATCTTGATTATATTTATCCTTCCCACCTCTCCCCCTAACTCCTTCCAGATCCACCCCTGCTCCTTTCTGATGGTATGTCCTCTTTAAACACAAAACCAAAAACACCCAGTCTAATTTGTACTGTTAGACTGGTTTCGAATGTTCTATGTAGCTTAGTCTGGTCTCAAATAGTCCTGTCTCAGCCTCCCAGATGTTGGGATTACAGTCTTATTCCATCAAATGTTGCATGAAGACTTTTGAAAAATCTCTTATAAGTGAAGAAGTACTGGTCTCTTACTCGTTTCCTGCAAGAACTGCACACACACACAGGTACACTGCACACACACACAGGTACACACCCCACCTCACACCCGCAGTAAGGACTCACTCTAGAATTGAACCACAGAGACATAGTAACCGCTATCCACACTATGGAACTGCATCCAATTTTATTCTGTAAATTTGCCAGTGGCCGTGGCTCTGAATTAATTTCTCTTGGAAAGAATATCCTCTTGCTGTATTTGAAGATGCTAATGAGTAACAGAGAGTCCTTGTGTAGACAATGGTGACCCAAAGACAAGTCAATGAAAAGTGCCAATCACAGCGAAATGTTCTTGCTTTCTCTGAAGAAAGGAAAGGACATGGGAGTGGAGAAGTGGATTGTTCAGACAGAAATAGAAAAATCTGGCAAGGTTATGATGTGTTTCTATTTTGAACAATTATCATTGGCTGATTTTGCAGGACTTTCCCCCTGTTTTCTTCTATATTTGATTGAATCATAATGATATTTGATGTTTTCAAGACAAAAACCATGATGGAAAGGGGTCAAGTAAGACAGAAAGGCATGATGGGAAAGGGGTCAAGTGATTGTCAAAGGGAACTGAGCAAAAGAAATAAAAATCAATTCAGAGTTGGAAGTCCTCCTCTTAGAAGAACTATTAATGTGCACGGCTAGTGCCTGCCTCCCTTCTGGAAGACTAGGTGTTCATTACATGCTTGCAGACACCATTTTAACAAGCCTGTTTAGTGTTTATTGTATTTAAATGTTCTCAAATGACTGAGCCAGAAAAAAGCATTTTGTTTTTGATAAAAAATTAAATAAACGATTTTAATGTTTCTCCCTCTTAGATTTCATAAGTTATAAAAATGCTGAAGAGCAGATAACACAGCTCTGAATTTCAATGGCTTTCATGCCATGAATACAACTACAATAGCAAATAAATTCATCACTAGATCTCAATTTATTTACAAAAGATCCCAGCTGTTGCCCAATGCTCCAAATGGGTAGAGACAGTTTTGCTCACAGGAGTGGGTGTCTGGCTATTGAAAAGGCATTTTCAGGCTTTATTGGTAAGAAGAATCAGCCTCAGTAATAATGCAATTATGAACAACTGCTTGGATATGTGAGTTGAAAGTGTTCGGAAGGGGATGGAATAGCTAATAATCCGTGAGGGTAGTTTTGAAAATAATGACATTTAATCTATTGTAGGATTGTTCTCAGAAAAGGTACTAACTCCCATAGTGAATAATGACATGTAACAAAAATCATGAAATCATGAAAGTGAACACTCTAGAAGTCTTACTGTACTATGCCGCTCACACAGACTAATAAGCATTACACAGAAAAATGCTCAAGAAACTTCTTATTCTTGTCAAGTTGACAAAAGAGAGCCTGAATGATTATTCAGAGCAGAATGCGAAGGGCAGCTGTTAATCTGATTATAGTGATGGTTTTTCTGATGTGTTTATTTGGAGTAGTGATGGCTGAATCACACCGTTATTAGCAAGCTTCCTTGCTTACTGGAATGGTGATACATATTTAAAACTCTGTCTTTGAATATGGAAGACTGAGCATGTGAACAATAGAAGAGGGTTCTTTGCTTTCCTGTTTTCCCTTATGTGTCATCTGTCCTGCCCATCCTGTTGGAATGGGTCCAGAGGTTTTGTTATTGTTGATGCTCGGGTCTGTCCTACCCCTTCCAGGTCTGGCCTCCTTGGGTGTTAATGTCTGATACACTCACGGCATCTTAGAGGAAAGCAACTGAGAATCCATTTTCCCTGAGCTATTGAAGTATGTCTATGGATTCTCCTCTTTGTGTCCAGTTAGAAATAAATTCTACTGCTTGCTTTCTTCCTTCCTTCCTTCCTTCCTTCCTTCCTTTCTTTCTTTCTTTCTTTCTTTCTTTCCTTCTTTCTTTCTTTTTTAATTATACTGTTTTCTTAGATGGCTCACCAGTTTTAAAACCATGCATCTGCTTTAGTAATTAGGACCAATTACTAAAATAGTCACAGCACCATAGTCTTTATGGGGGACAGACCAGATCTGAAAACTCCCTGTCCTCATGATTTTCCCCAATTTGTGCTCTGATGAAGAAAGGGGGCAAGAAATATGTGCATGAAATCCTTCTTTGGCAAAAAATATATGTATGAAATTCTTCTTTGGATCCAATTTCTTTACTGAAATTTTAAACTTTGTGGATTTAGTTCCTTTCATTCTGTCTATATTTGACAAAGCTTTGATTGGAACCAAAAGTTTAAGTCCATCAAAATATAAAAAAAAGGCATCAGTGTGTGTTCCTAAAAGGTATGGATGCAAATACCAAGAGATAAAGAGAAGTCGCTCCATCTGAAGACTTATCTACCTTCAAATTTATATTTAGAAACTAAAGTGTTAGTGTGATGGTTAGGAGGTGGGGCTTTGGGGCAGTAATCAGGACACAGAGGCAGGACCCCCTTCATCAATGGGATTAGTGTATTTACAACAGTGTCTCCAGAAGTCTGCCTTATATGCCTTGCCTTCTGTACATAGGATGAAGGACCGTCTATGAACTGAATCTGCAGGTGCCTTCATCATGGATTTCCCAGTCTTCCAAACTGAGAGAAATACATTTCTAGAGTAGAAACAAGCTAGGACGGAAGTATAACCCAAGACACTGGGTGTTGGAAGCTCATTGCCATCTATGCTAGCTCTTGGCTGGCTACTGAGTGGTACCTATCTAGTATGATGGGCTAATCGTCGAGACAATGGGCATATCTGGAGAATATTTCTGTAATAGGTTGATCTTAGCATTGTGACAGCCATAGGTTTCCAAGAACAACGAAAACAGGATCCCTACATTCTAGTGCATTTGAGCCTTTGCTTCCTCTACATTTGTTGCTGACCAGGACCAGAACATATCATATGGCTAGCCCATAGAGCGTCAGATAAAATACATATGTCTCATTAATTGTGAAGCTCACATAAATAAGTAGTAGCTTTTTAAGCTTTAATGTGTCTCACTAAAATATGTATTAATCAAGGTTTTCAGCATATAATCAGGGGATAGAAAGATTGCTCAATGGCTAAGAGCATAAATGGTCCTTGGACTCAAGTTCAGTTCTCAGAACCCACATCTTGTGGTTCACAGCTGCCTGTACCTCCAGCTTCTACAGGCAGACATCCTCTTCTAGCCTCTACATGCACTTGCACTCACATACACATAGCCTCTCACCCCCAACCAAGCACATAATTAAAGTTAAAAGTATTTTTTAAAGAAAAAGAGAGAATCAGCAGGGTGTCAACAGATACGTACAAGAAAAGATTTATCATGGGAATTAGATCATGTTACAGAGGCTGAGCAGTCCCCTGATCTGCTGTCTGTAAGCCGATCACCAGGGAAACCAATAATGAAGTCCCATATGAGGTAGGAGGCTTGAGAATTGGAGCCACTGGTTCCTGGTGCTGTGTGACATTCTGAATCACAAAGACCATGATCTCTGATGTCCAAGATCAGGAGAAGGCAGTTAACCCAGCTCAGAGTGAATTTACCCTGCCTTCACCTGTCCTCTCTTTGGACTTTTGGAGATTGAATGATGCTCCCCACACTGGGGAGGGATGCCTGCTTTGCTCATTCACCAGTTCAAATTCTAAACTCTTCCAGAAGCGCTTATACAGACAGGACCTGAAATAGCATTTGTCAGTTATCTGGACGTCCCTAAGACCAGCCAGGCTGGCCAAAATTAACTGCCACTGATGCCACAAGTGTTTTCTTGTCCATCTTCTGCTGTAGAATATTATTTTAACTAGGCAAAGGTGTATTACATTTGTTTATGCTGCAGAATATTACTTTAATAATAATGCATTATTGTGTAAAGTTGTGTTGCTTTTGTTTATGGTGCATTTGTTTAATGATGTAAGAATGTGTGTTTAATTATGAAAAAGTGTGTGGTATCTGTTTCACCTTGCCTGTGTAAGGCACCTGATTGGTCTGACAAAGAGATTAACAGTCAATAGCTAGAGAGAAGAAAAGATAGGTGGGGCTGACAGGCAGAGAGAAAAAAATAGGAGGAGAAATTTAGGCTAAAGACGAGAAGAAGGAGAGGAAGAGGAAAAAACAAGGGACACACCTAGAGCAAGAAGCCAGGCAGCCACTAGTTAGCCAGATATAGACAACAAGAAAGTAAGAAAAGGTAAAAAGCCTTGATATAATAGTAGATAAAGAGAAAAATGTTAAGTTAAAAGAACTAACCAGAAACATGCCTAAGCTAGGTTGAGTATCCGAAACTAACACATCTCTGTGTCATGATTTGGGATCAGGTTGGTGACCCAAAAGAAAAAGACCAATACAATCTTCCTAGCTCACTATTCTGGCTTTGGACTGAGAATGTCCTTTTTTATCAGCAGTAATCTGTTGGGGGGAGTCCACTTTTTTGTTTCCCGACTGCTCAGCCCCAAAATAATCACTCAGAAACCATATTCTTTGCAATGCTGTTTGGCCAATAGCTAAAGTGTATTTCTTGTTAACTCATATTTTAAACTAACCCATCTCTAATAATCTGTGTATTACCACATGACTGTGACTTATCAGCTAAAGTTCTGGCATCTGTCTCCAGCAGGGCTACATGGCTTTTCTTAACTCTGCCTCTTTTCTCCCAGTATTCAATTTAGTTTTCCCTGCCTACCTAAATTCTGCCCTATCAACATGCCAAGGCAGTTTTTTATTCATCAATGGTATTCACAGCATACAGAGGGGAGTCCCAAATCACCTCCCCTTTTCTGTTTAAATGAAAAGGAAGGTTTTAACTTTAACGTAGTAAAATTACATATAACAAAATAGGTATCAAACAATAATTACAGTTACAATATTTATATCTATTTTATGTTTTATCATGACTAAGGAAAACTGTATCTATTCCTCAACTCCATCAAAGACTCCAGAAGGATATAATATTGCCTAAGTAAACAGGAAGTACATTGTAAGCAACTTTCAAAACTCTAGAAATAACAGACATCTCGCTGCCTCACAGTTACCCAAAGTTCTTCTGTACTGTGGGGCATTCATCTTTAGGCTACAGGCCCATAGTATCCAGCAGACTTCTCTACAAAGCAGGAAATTTCAAAGACGGTTCTGTCTATATTAGCAGTTTGTCAGTCACTTGCTTCTGTGTCATGAATGTGTCTGGCTGACTCTTTCATGAAGCAGGAACCCCAAAAGATTGTCTCACCTTTAGGTAAGTTCAACAGTCATTTCTCTGTGGATCCTGCATGTCCAGTTCATCAAGAAGTCCAGGCAAGAGCAGTTTCTTACTCAAATGGCTAACCAACTCTCTAAGGAGCCTCTTTATTGCCCATATTCCTCTTGAAGTAATAGGTGCTGCCAGGAGTAGATATGTCTCACTGTCATGAAAAGTTCTAAGTTCTTAAAACATTTTAAATGCCATATTCTGTAGTCTTTGAAAGGTTTGAAGAATGTATTTCCAGCTGAATTACATCTCTGTACATCTAGAAAATCTAACTAACATGACTACAAGTTTGACTATTATAGATGATTATCTATTAATCTATATTTCTTAATTATACATTACATTTTTAAATCAGCTGCACAAACACAATACCTTAATCAAGAGTAAAAATATGCATATAACAAAACTGACCTTAAATTTGTATCAATAAACCAAGATCCATACCAATTCAAATCTCTATAGCATATCCCCCTTTAAATGTAAAGAAACAATATTTTGGAATTTGGGTATAGCTCTCTGGACTACTTTCTGCTGATTAGGAGCACTACTAATTAGGTCTTTCATGGTGTATCCTATGTGCTAGGTTTATCTCAGTCAGCTGTTGGGCGAAGTAATTTTTTGGGGGTGTTCATGGTAACCTTTCAGGGGGTCTTGGTCAATCAAACCACATTAGCCTGGAATGAATCCACAGGTTCTTATCCTCTGTGGAAACAAAAGAAGAACCTCTTTTCCAAAGTAACATATCCTTAGACCCAAATTCTGAAATCAAGATACCTTTATAATATACATGCTGGCTTAGTTTAGCAGCCCATGCAGTGAAATGTCTCTCTGTACTTAGCTCCTTCACAGTCAAAAATTTCAAAGCAAATATAATAATATGCATAATCCAGACTCTCCGAGTATTCTCCATCTTTATGTGGCTTATTTGTTTTAAATCTATTACCTTTTACTCTGTCTCTTTAAAGGCTTTACCTTTTTTAAAGCCATTTACTTCTTTTTATAACTGTCTATATTTTTCTCGTTTCTTTCCCAAGCCTACATACATTTACCCAACACTGTGGCCCATTTAGAGGTCTTTTTTTGTCTGAATCTGTCTTTATTATATATTTATAATTATCTTTTTCTGATCAGAAGTGCTTCTTAAAATGCTAAGTCCTTCTTGTGAACTTAAGGGGTGCCATTGCTAGGGGAAATACAGCACTGTCTGCTTACCTTGCCCAGTCCAACATGGCAGAGCTGTTCACTACTTATGAGAACCATGCTCAGAGCCCCATTTTTAGGCATACAGTCAGTCTATGTTGCCATTAAGCAAGTTGTAGCACTCTGTTCACAACCACAATTAAATGCTCCTGAAAGAGTCAGAGGTTGTGACAAAAGCACAGCCCAGAAAGCTGGCATTTTAAAATGGTGCGGCGTTTTTTTCTGCTACCACTGAATCAGGAAAACCTCTTTTAAAGGAACCACAGCATGCCGCCAGCAAGCAAAGTCCATTTGGGAAAATAAATGCAGCTAAACTTTGTTTTTAGTGTCTAGAATTCCTTTCCAAGCCCTCTTAGGTTTTATGTGCATTTACATAGCACACGTTGGCGCACCAATTTGTTGGAGGGAGTCTGATCATTATTTATGTGCTTTGTTTTATTTTGAGACAAGGTCTTACTGTGTAGTCCAAATGGGCTGGAATCTATCCCAGGCTCCTGAATATCAGTATCGTAGGCAACTCCCCACATCCAGTCTCATATATTTGCTTACTACTTTATTTCTGGCTTTTCTTCCAAACTTTAAGCCCACAGTATTGGAATCATCAGCATTTGAGCCTCCAAACCATGCATAAAGTCAGACATGCAGTTAGCACTCACTGACTACCTAGTGGAACAAACTTGAGTGAACAGATGAAATCATGAATGCAGGTGTGCAGTTAGCTTGTGTGCTGGCTTGTGTTGCTTATCAATGTTACACAACCTAGAGTCACCTGGGGCACTGAACATCAGCTGACAATTGCCATAATCAGATTGGTGTGTGGTCATGTTGTAAGAGATTTTCTTGATTGATGATTGATGTGGGAAGGCCCATTGTGAGATCCATCACAGGTGTGTCTGGGTTGTGCAAGAAAGTTAGCTAAACATGAGCTGGCGTAAACCCAGCAAGCAGCCATTCCTCATGGCTGCTGCCACAGGTTACTGCCTTGAATTTTTGCCTGACTTCCTTCAGTGATGGATTGTGACCTGGAAATATAAGCTGAAATAAACTCTTCCCTTCCTCAACTTGCTTTAGATCAGAGTGTCTTATGACAGCAACAGAAAAGCAAGCTAGAACAGCCTGCATTCTAGTTTTGGTCTGAAACCCTCTCCAATCAGTTTTATCCTTGAGGTTCAATCCAAGCAATCCTTGTTTAGATATATCAGCACCCTTCTACATCAAAGTGACATTATAAATACACAAGTTTCTCTCTCGTGGTTTAATAAAAAGGCTGGATGAACCCTTCAGTACACTTAATTCTCCATTACTTAGCTGTTCTTTATTCCTTCCATATGTATTGTGGGGACCTGTTATGTATATTTATATAATTTCCTATTATTCAGGTTCATAAAATACCCTTTATGAGAGCAACTCCCCACAGCTGATCCAAATGCACATAAGGAAGTGTTTGTCTCTCAAGGAGCCTTCTGTGCATTCTGTCTCCTCCCCACTGTTTGCTTCACTCATGGGGCCTAATGGTTCTAGACACTGGAGCAGCTGTGGGCCTCATGATTTATTGACCTACTGTGTGTAGAACAATCAGGCTTTAAATAGTAACATCTGGGGCTATTCTTGTCAAAACTGGATTTTCAATCTTGCGCTAAGAAAAGCTTCCGGGGAGCCTCTCCGCACTCAGGGAGGCATTTATCTATGCGCCTGGCAATCTGTGTGTGAAAAGAGAGCAACAGAGAAGAACGGGGTGTCTGTGGGACCCCATTCTGTCCCACTTCATAGATGTCATAAATTCTGCTCCCAGTTGCACACATACTCCTCAGCATTGCATGACATGCACGAGGACAAAGCAGGCTTGCTTTTGCATCTCATCTACAAAGCTTGTTATCTGGAGAGGTTCAAATTCTCTTTACTAAACAAGGCAGCCTAGCTGCATTGCCGGAGAGAAGTGTACACCTGCACTCATTGATTTTTTTTAACAGTCTATGCAAAGCCAACACACATAATTTTTTTCCTTTTTAATTGTGGAACAATATCCCAAAGGTTGAAACTGCAATATTAGTGTCCCAGCTTTGAGTTCAGAAACTTCCAGAAAAAAAAAATCAATAACCCTGAAGAAATATGGGCAAGAGAAATGAAGACAAAATGGAGTGATCAGGAGCTAATGTCCAAATGCTCCTCGGTTCACAATGAAGTAGACAATAAAGTACCATCCTTTCTTAAAAATGTCAGAAAAGGAAAAATGTCTCGAGGAGCTAGGGAGATGGATCTGGTGGTAAAGTATTTGCCTTGCAAACCTGAGAACCTAAGTAATCTATGTAAAAAGCCATATATTATGACTTGTGCTTTTATTCCTGCTGATGGCAAGATGGGAGATGAAGACAGATGCACACAGATTTCCTGGGCTTGTTAGCACACACACACACACACACACACACACACACACACACACACACATACATTGCACACACATAATTGTTGACCTTGTTGCTTAGCAATACAACCTTTCCCCACTTTGGGGTTGCACAGTCATCTGTGAGCTGAGGCTCGTTGCCACTCACCCATATCAGAGGATTGTACCACATATTACTAACCTGGAAAGCTGCCACACTCAAGGTGCAAAACCCAGTTTCTACTGAGTACTCATTGTTTTCACACCATTGAAAGCAGAAATTGAAGCACTGAGCTACTTTAACCAGAGGCCATCTAGACTGATGGGCAATAACCACGCTGTGTAAATACAGCACTCTAATCCACAGGCTGTGGCAAAAACGCCCAGGAAACAAAGCTATAATCTCTGCAGCAACTGGCCTCACACATCTAGAACTTAATCAGTGAAGGACAGAGCTTTCCTAGTTTTTTGCCAACATTCTACCTAGGACGAACCAAGCAAAGCCAAATTGGCTGTGCAAACCAACTACTCAGGTACTGGGCTGCTGGTCAGCCTTTCTCCAGCTTCCCTGGGCCAACAACCTCCAACCAGGGTTCACCAGATTGAAGCTTCCCTATCTTTTGCCAGAGTATGTCCCAAGTCCTCTGCCTGCCTCTAAGTGTCCCCTATTGCAAGTAATGTGGCCAAGCCCTGCCTTACAAGCTCTGAATGAGAGAGAAGCTCCTCCTGGGTCTCATTTGGGTAATTGATTCCACAGAGTTCACAGAAGAAAAAAAATAAAGAGGCCAATAAATGAGGCTATGTCTGTTTTACAACTGGGTACCTTTTATCCTGCTTGGAACTAATGGATTTGTGGGCGTGCTTCCTTCCCTTTCCTCAGCCTAAGTTCAATCTTACCCTTCCCAGCACTTACAATACCTGCTTCTGGAATTGTGGTTCTCAACCTTCCTAATACTATGACCCTTTAATACAGGTCCTCATGTTGAAACAACCACAAACCTTAAAATTATTTTATTGATACCTCATAACTATAATTTTGCTATTATGAACGGTAGTGTAAATATCTGATAAGCAGAGTATCTGATTTTTGACCCCTGTGAAAGTCACAACCCACAGGTTGAGAACCATTTTTCTGGACTTACATTCTGGTTGTAACTGGTATCTAATCATTCCAAAACTTAGTGTCATGAAGTAATAATTTTATTATACTCACACATCACTGTTTTTATGTCTTAAGTCTCTACTCTTATCTCTGAGGGCCTCCGCTACAAAGATCTGAAGACTGAGGTCTCTTACGAACTGAGAGCTAGAATACTTTCGAACGAGCTTTCCTAATAGGTTTGGGGGTTCATGCTAGGCCAGGGCTGTTGCCATTGTTCCCCTCACACAGCTTGGGTTTCTTTACTGCAGGACCACCCCAGAGTAACCAAACTTCTTATATGGCGGACTCTCCCAGAGGATTTCTCAAGACCAGCAGGTGAAACTGACCGTCCCTGACCTTGGAATCGTGCAACACCACCAGCACCCTATTCTACCAGGGGAGCAGGTTCAAGAAGAAGGGACACAGCTGCATGTCTAGCTGGCTGGGGGACTGAGGGACTGAAGGACACGGTTAGGAGCGCCTTAGCGCTCCTTTCACAGTTATCTCAGCAATGGCATAACAGACGTGTCCATTTCCTTCAGACAGTGACACCCTTGGCCCTCCCTCAGCTTCATACTCAGACCTAGTTTCAAGTTAGAAAAGAAAGATAAACATTTAACAAAAATAGAGACAACAAAACTAAAACCTCCCTCCCATAGACTTGGAGGAAAGTGGAGAGGGGCTGGGACTGAGCCCAGTGCTATAGTGTTGGCTAGCAGGCCTCATTGCTCTGGGTTCAACTCCTAGCACTGGAAAAAAAAGTTTTTCTAACAAAAAAGAAAAGTCTTTAATATATATTCCCAAACAATATTTTAATAATAAGGAATCAATATAGGAACATAAGCACATTTTGTGCCCAGACTTGGCTTCCCTGTGGGTCAGGTTCAGTGGCACAATACGAACACTGTGCATGGCTGTCACAGCACGTACCGCAGTCTATAATGAAATATTTGTGTAATATTTTCTACCAAATTCATTGTATAAATTTTCAATCATGCAAAAGTAGAGCGCAGAGTATCACGATCTGCCGATCCCACCAGCATCAGCCTCGGTATTTTATTAACTTCTGGACAATCTTATTTAATCCTAGCCCCCATCTGCTTCCTCCCTTTTGTGTGTTCTTTTGAAGAAAATTCAAGACATCATATCATCTTATCTATAAATATTTTAGGGTGTATCTGTTAATAATAAAGTCTCTTCCTGAAACATAACCACAATACCACCATCACACCTAAAATAAGAACAATCCTTCAAAAGTCACTATCTAGGCAGTTCCGAATTTGTTAGCACAAAAGCCCTATGTTTATTACAGTTTGCATCAGGATCTATGTAGTAGTCGCATGCTATAATTACTTCATTATCTTTGAAATTTTTTTGATATATACTTTTCACTGTCCATCTCCTTTTATCTTACAGCTCATGGGGTCATGGGAAGGTGTAGTCCACGATGCTGGCTCTGTTTGTTCTATTCCTTCTTGTTCCTGTGTCTGCCTGAGGATGTCATATCATCCAGCTAAGGTGAAGGATATAAAAAACTAAAGATGGAATCCCCTGCTTTGTCTCTCTATAACCTTTAGGGGGTGGTGGTGGGCGTATGAGAGGAATGGGCATTGTGAACACATCCTCCAGGTTCCTTTCTTGAAGGTGATATAACAAGTAAACAAGTCCCACTATCTTCCAGAGGGTACCCAGGAGATGGTGAGTTTATGGCCCTCCCTGTAACCTTGGCTACTCATCAGCATGCCTTTAGCTGGGCTCCTTTTCCTGTCCTTCTCCTTCCTCTTTCCAAGCACCCATCCTTGTGCTTCCTGGGGTTACCAAGGGAAATGTGTTTACCCTAATCTTTGCACTGGGTCCCCCTTTAGGGACACAAAGTAAGATGAAGCAATGAACCATTAAGGTACAAACAATAGTCAGTAGCTCCCTCTAGTAAGACCCAATAGGTGCATTATCTTCAAAGGATGCGTACAGGTGAGAGAGTCAGTGGAAATCCTACTAGACGTAAATTCAAAAGCGCAGCAATTGGTTGCCTTTCAAAGTAGAGTCAAGCGTCCCCATCCACTGTAGTAGATCCAGTCGGGGACAGACATACAGATGTAAAGCACAGCTGGAGCTCACCGGTCCGGGGTCTAATCTAAGTCACTGGGGATGGGTTCTGTCTTTGAGAAAACAGAGCTGTGTAATTCCTCTAGGAAAAATCTGCCTCAAAACCAGTTAAACTGAAAAAATAGAAAAGAAGAAAGAAAGAGAGAGAGAGAGAGAGAGAGAGAGAGAGAGAGAGAGAAAGAAAGAAAGAAAGAAAGAAAGAAAGAAAGAAAGAAAGAAAGAAAGAAAGACAAATATAGCAGTTAAAAGGGATCAGGAGCTTCTGTTGCTCTGGAAAACTCACTTGTGAGATCAGCTCGCTCCTGGACAATAGCAGATAAATGAGACTGAACCGTGCTGACACCTGCACCAATGTTCTTCTTGCCTCTGGCAAGGTGTGGCTGAGCATTGTCAATGAAATAGGCTCCTCATTATCCCTGCTATTGTTCCAAGAATCAAAGCTATTGTCAAAACCGTTCTATAGTCTGCATATCTCAGTCACAATAGGAGGAGAAGTGAGAAGATAGGTGATGGACTGAATCCATTTCCAGAACAGCATCCCCCACCTAATTCCTTTTCCAATTTGATTTTTTTCATTACCAAGGTTGTTCATGATTATAATAAAAACACAAACAATGACGATACATATAAAGCAAAGACTTCCCTCCCCTTCTCGGACTCCACTTCTGGGACCAGCCTCTATGGCTTTGTGTCCAGTCGCTAGAGAGATACCGAGAGCACGCACAGGCTCACGAACAGCCCTGTGGCCACTGTGGCATCTTCTCCATGTCTTTCACCCCAGCTTTCTCTCTATCACCAGCACTGTGCTGTTTAGAGATTGCAGGAAATGCCACAGTTTGGTCAGTCCATAGTTTATCCATTCTGCTTATGACATTTAGTCCGTACAAACAATTAATGAGCATCTTTGTACTTTATTCATGAGAAAATTTCTGTAGAGTTGCTCAAATTGGAGTTACTAGGCTTAAAAACTGGCACTTTTTAAAAAATCTTGTTTAATACTATGAAATGTCCTCCAAATCAGGCAAAAAAAAAAGTTTGTCACTGTCTTAATTAGGCTTCTGTTGCTATGATAAAACACCATGAGCAAAAGCAGCTTGGGAAGGAAATGGTTTATTTCAGTTTATAGTTTATAGTCCAGCATGAAGGGAAGTCAAGGCAGGAACTTGAGGCAGAAGCCCATGCAGAGGCCATTAAGAGGTGTTGCATACTGGCTTGCTTACCCAGCCAGCCTTCTTATAGAACCCAGGACGACCCACCTGGGGTAGCACCACCTCCAAAGGGTTGGCCCCTCCCACATCAATCATTAATCAAGAAAATACTCTCCACACGTATCTATAGGCAATCAATGGGGACATTTTCCCAGCTGAAGTTCCTCTTTCTAAAGAACTCTAGCTTTTGTCAAGTTAAAAAAAAAATGCATTTCTTTCAAGATTAGCTTCAATTGTTATTTTTTTCTCTTGTGCTTATTGGCCTCTTGCATTTTTTTTTCTTCTGTGAACTCTGTGAAATCAATTACCCAAATGAACTTAAATAATTTATTTTCTAAATATACTTTAAAGTATCAAACTTTCATTTAGAGAAAGAATAAATAAGATGGAACACAAAGGAAAAACAAACTGTCTTTTTAGAACATTTGGTTAAGAGCAGAAAATAGTCATAATTAGGAGGCCAATGGAGCTCGGGTCTGGGAAATATCAGAGGTGGAGAGAAACACAGCCAGAGGCCTCCATCATCACCATTGCACACATCCCTTCAACCAGGAGACACTCATAACCTTCATATCAATAACTTTCAGTTAGCTTCACCAGGAGTCCATGTGGGGATCCAGATACATTTCTCCAGTTTCTCAGCAGCTGTTTTAGTTTGTGTTTCTGGTGAGTGATAAACACCAAGCCCAAAAGTAACTTGAGAAAAAAAAAACTTACTTCAGCTTACAGGTTCTAGTCTATTGCTGAGAGGAGCTGAGGCGGGAACTCAAAAAGTAGGAGATTGGAGCAGAAAACACAGAGGACTATAGTCCTCTTATTGGCCCATTAGCTCAGGCTTCTTATTAACTTTTATAACATATATTAACCCACTATTCTTATCTATGTTAGCCACATGGCTCGGTACCTTTTTCAGTGAGGCAGTCACATCTTTCTTCTTCTGTGTCTGGGCAGGACTGCAGAGAAATGGGCTTTCCTCTTCCCAGAATTCTCCTGTTCTCATTGCCCCGCCTCTACTTCCTGTCTGGTTGTCCTGCCTATACTTCCTGCCTGGCTACTGGCCAATCAGTGGTTATTTAAAACATAATTGACAGAATACAGACTTGTCCCACACCAGACTATGGCTAGTTTGCTCTGAGGCTCACGCTCAGCTCCATTTCTTCTACAGCCCAGGCCCACCTGTTTAGGGATGGTGCTGTCCACAGTGAGGTAGCCCCTCCTACATCAATTAGCAATAAAAAAGATGCCCCCTAGGCCAATCTGGTGATTGAAGGTCTGTGAAAGGCTCCTCTGACTTTGACTTCTCAGTGAGGTTTGGTGACATGGAGAATGCCCTCTGCTGGCCTCACAACTCACCGGTGGCAGTAAGTGACATTTAGTATGGTTGTTCTTGTCATCACCTTCCAAACTTCAAGCTCTTAGAAAAACACAGGAGAGCTCTTAAGTGACTGTTGACTCAGATGGGATAATAGCATGACTCTTGGTGAGACCACAGCAGGGCCTCTTCTACATCACTAGAAGGAAATAGAGATTTTTCTGCCAGAGAAGCAAGGCCCTCGATACAAGAGCAATATACTGCCATGTCTGCCTTATTTAAACTGCATGCAAGCCCTAGTGACATCTGAACCTCCCCTGTTTGGATCTCAGGGTGCTCAGGAGGCGTTGGGACTGTCTTGGTTCCTTGAGCCCCCTCCCAACTTGAGGACAATGTTTCCTCAATTCAGTCTGACACAGGAAGATGGACAGAATTCTCTGGTTGGGTATATCCTAGAAAGGAAATCAATATCACAGAGAAACAAAGCTTCCTTTTCCATCAGGGATTTCTTGCCAAGCATTATGGTCTCTGGTAACTTGGAAGAAAGCTGCTTGTGCAACTGTCTGAGTTTGGGTTTGTACAGAAGTAGATCACAGGGCAAGAACATGAATGCAATTAACTTATCCATTAGCTGGGTCCATAACATACGACAAGGAAGCGAGGGGGTGAGTAAGGGGAAAGAGCAAAAATAAGCATGATCATAAGGAGGTGCATGCTCTAAGTGACCAGAGTCTAATCCCAGTAGGAACTCTGGGAGAGTGTCTCAGTGACACACCAGCCTTATCTCACCTGTGCAAGCGGGGCACTTACTTATCAAGCCCCATCTGTTATTAGTTGAGGATTGCGCCCAAGGATGCTCACCCTCTAGAACATCTAGACTGGTTTTTAACAAGTGAAGACTATCCAGTGATCAGAGAAAGACCCCCTCCTTCTATGAGAAAACCACCCACATGGACAAGCAGAGTTTATTCAAGGTTCCCCTGACATCTGGGGTGAGCCAATGAGAAAAAGCTGGAGCCTTAACATCTACAAACCACCAGGCCACATCAAGAAAACCTCAGTCACTCTTGTCAGGGTCCAGCCCTGATGGGGTTCGCGTGCTCCAGGGTAGGGTTGTGAGGATTAGAAATATCAGGTAGGAGGAAGAGAGATGTGCAAGAAAAGGAACGGAGATGAGAAGAGAACCAGGAGGGTCATCCAGTGAATACTGAATTCCCCCGTGTTTATTTTCTTAATACAAAAACAATCAACAGGTACTGAGTTAACTGAGCACACTAGAAAAAAATTTGGCCTGCAGTTTTGATTTTTAACTAAGCACTTTTTCCTTGAAAGGAGTAAAAATCCTTGCAAAGGAAATAGAGTGTGTCTGCCTGCTTCAGGAATAACACCAGAGAGACTCAGTCAATAGACAGAGATGATCCATCGATTTTCTTTCACAGGAATATGAATTAAAAGACTCAGCTTCTCCAGCTAGGGGAAGGCTAGCAAAGAATTGCAGTCATGTATCCATGATAGCTCTAACGCAAGAAACGAGTGTCCAGAATCCCAAGCAGTAGAAACAAGGGCGACGTCAGAGAAGACAACCAAGGGAAGACTCTGAAAGTTTGGTCTTCCGTAAAAGTTGGAAGTAGTAGTCAGAATCAACATTTTTAGAACTCTGGAAATTAGCCCCAAGCTTCTAGAATCCTTGAACTATTTAATCAAGAATTATGGCTTAATCTTGGTAAGAACAGCAAGTATGTGACACTGAGCTTACTGGAATCCTGTCCCTTCCCAGCAGTTCAGTGATAGCTTTGAAAAATACAAGTCTGTGCTCCTGATACCAGAGGGAGCAGAATAAACTTCATCACTCCATATTATGCAGCTTGGAAATTCTTTTGAAACCCCAACCCAAAGGACTTGTTCTATCTGAACTCACTTGGTTATGGCCTTCAGAAGGAAAAAGGTGAGACTGGCTTTTTCTTGAAAGGTTTTCACATCTTGATTGACTGAGGTTACGGGTAACAGTTGAGGGAAACATTAAACTAACCAAGAAGCAAAAACACAAAAGCTGAATGGGGGGGGGCTGTCTATAGAAGCGTTGAATTTTTCATCATATTCCTGACCATCTAAAAGGCCACATGCTTGCCAAAGGCCAAATATGCAGCAGTGAGAATTCTCAGGAGAGACCCGGGAAACCACCAAGAGGTCACCTCAGACTGATCTAGAGGTTCTACACAGGCCAGAAGCAAAGACGAGAGCAGAGTTTCTGAGCTATGATGACATATAGCCACACACATCAGAGACACAGGCAGATGTCTGCCTTAGGCGCTTGCTTCAGGAACTCTCTGGTACCTAGTCTACCACCAGACTGAGCAGAGACTATGGTAATCACACACAGGGAAGATACAGCCTTTCAGAATCCCTTCAGAAGTCATTTGTCAAAGACTGACTAATACTGAACAGCAGAAACATGCCCAGAGAAGGTTAGGAATCCGGCTCCCACAGTTTCCACATTATATCATTTTTAGATGACGGTCTGAAACAAAAATATTAAAAGTCACACAAAGGAATAAGAAAGCAAATATGACCACCACCCAGGAAAAACTACCACAGAGGAAGCAGACATTGGATTTACTAGTCATGGGCCTAAAGAAACTACTGTAAATAGATCCAAAGAACTAATAGGAAGTATGAAAATGATATCTAAGCAAAATAGAGACTATTAATTAAGATAAAGAAACTATAAGGAGAGCCAAATGGAAATTTTGTAGTTGAAAAGTTGAGTGCCACGCGTTTTGTCAAAAGCCCGTAATTCCAGCTCTTAAGAGGCTAAGGTAGGGGTAAACATGAAGTGGAGAGTGGCCTGGTCTACATAGTGAGTTTCAGGTTACCTGCTGGGGTACACAACGGACCCTGTGCTTGTGATCTTTCCTAGGGAGCTACCAACAAATGTCTGCCCAGGAAAAGTCTTATCACGTGACACTCATAAGCATGAGGGTTGGAGCTAGGAAACCTAGGACTCATGAAAGAAGGTGGGGCCCACCTGTAATCTTAGTACAGGAGGGAAAGGGGATCCCTAGGGCAAGCTGCGTGGCTAGACCAGCTAAAGAGCTCTAGACTGAGAGAGAGACCCTGCCTCAGAAAGTAAAACAGAGAGTGGTCAAAGAATACACCTGATGTCAAGCTCTGCCCTGTGTACACACATGTGCATGTGTATTCCTAAACATGTGAAGAGGCATATATACACATACATACCATACACACATATGTATACAAAAAAGTTAAAAAGATTAAGGAAGACCTAAATAAATAGGAAGAGGTGTTCATATATTGGGTAACTTAGCATTGTCAAAATATCTTTCAAATTTAACTATAGACTCAACACAATCTCCAAATTCATATGGAATGGCAAGGGACCTAGAATGGCTGAACAAATTAAAAAAAGAAAAACATTGTAAAATGTATATTCCTTGATTTCAAAACATACTGTGAAACTCTCAGATCCATGAGAGCGTGATTAGACTTAAGAACATAAGATTCTGGAACAAAAGCGAGCCATACATCTGTGATCCATTTATTTTTAGCAATACTACCTAGATAAATGGTTGTAAGTTTCTTGGTGCTGTGATAAAAGCACCCTAAGGAAACACATCTGAAGCCTATGTCCAGAGTCATAGGGTCCATTGTGGTGGAAAACCATGGCATGAGCAGGAAAGACAGAGAGCTGGGGCAGAAGCCTGCCAGGTCCCATTGCAGTCGAACTCAGAGAACATAGGAAATTTTCTTCCGTGAATCAAACCTAGTATCTGAGTCAGCAAAGAGGATGTGCATTTTGTGTCTCCACCATTCACTGTGATCTTAAACAAAAACATTCCAGTCTCTCATCAGTTACAAACACCACTTGGCTTCAGCGCCAACACTTGCACAGAGCAAATCAACAAAAGCAGCCCAAGCAAACAATCAGGCTCTAGAGAATTTCAGATAGAGATCATTGTGTATTCTGTTAGAGTTTAAAGTCGTTATGTGCCGCCTCCTTCCTAGCTGTTTGCTTAGGTTTCTATTGCTGTGATGAAGCACCATGACCAAAGGCAATGAGGGGAGGAAAGGGTTTATTTCAGATTACAGCTCTCACACACTTCATCACTGAGGGACGTCAAGGCAGGAACTGAAGTAGAGACCATAGGGGAAAGCTGCTTACCGGCTTGCTCAGTTTCTTTCCTTATTTACCCCAGGACCACCTGCCCAGAGATGGTACCACCCACCAAGGCCTGGGTCCTCCTACATCAGTCATTTATCAAGAAAATGCCCTTCAGACTTGCCTACTAGTCAATGTTATGAAGATATTTTCTCAGTCAATATTCAGTTTTATATATATAGTAAATATATAATGTATACATTTATCATATATTAATATATAATATAGCCACTTGGTATATAAGATATACATTTTGCGCAGTATATGTCATATAATATATAGTATACATTTAGTATATAATATATACATTTAGTCATGCATATATATGATTAAAACAATTAGCATTTTCAAAATAAGACATAATAAACTAACTTAATTCTATTGGTTTACTAAATTTACTTAAGTTTAGTATTTTTGAATTAAAGTAAAAAGTTAAATACTTAGTTTTAATAGAAAGATATGAAATACCCACACCTCCAGACTTCACTAAAGACTTTGTTGACCCTTATCAAACATTATATTATTGGCACTCTGGGGAGAAGGGGAGGGAAAGTGATCAATGGTAGTAAGTCAAACACTGACTCTAAGCCATGGAGTGAGCAGGAGCGGCTGAGGAGCAGGCTACAGTTTGTAACAAGCACATATGGGACACCCCCTGGGAGCCCCCAGAAATAACCAGCCTTGGCATGGATTACAGCCATTAAAGGGATGGGGGCTAATGAGCTAGCTTAATTGGTTACTAATTGTCAATATGACCTCATTTGTACCTACAGCCCAGTGAGACCAAGGGACATTCAGGTTACAATTAATAATGGACTGAGTGACATTTCACATCATAAATATCAGAATAGCCCAGCAATGTATACAACTAAAAGGGCGAGGCCATCTGTTCAGAGTGAATGAAATCAGCAAGCCTACCCCAGCCCAGCGCTGTAAGGCGGTGTCATGGGGAAAGCAACATGCTGCTGTATGCCTTGATTCAGAAGTGCAGGCTCTTCCTTCACCCTGCATGCTGCTGGGTGCTGTGGTTGGGGCAATCATGGAGCTTTGGAGTTGTTCTTTATTAAGCATGTACATGTGGCAGGACACAGTACCAGGCCAGCCCCTGCTTTCTGTGCTGTTAGTATTATAGACTGCCCATTGCTCATAACTACTCTGGTAGCCTGACCTTAGCTGTCTGATTTGTTGCTACCGGGAAGTCACAGGTCCCTCTTCCCACCCCAGGCAACTTCGAGCTAGCAACTGACTACTTCTCAGGGACACCCAGGAGTCATTGCTCCAAAGGGAGAATTAAGAAAAACTGCTCCAGAGCTCCCCCACCCCAGCCCCATCCACGTCCATGCAGCAGGCTTTGTCCGAGTCCAACTTCACCCCCTCCTTCATGAGGTTGCTCCTGCAACATTTCACAAGTACCAGAACCTCTCCCTGCCTAAGGCTTTGCTACATGAAAACCCAGCACAGCAGAGAGCGCTAATTCCTGATTTATCTACTTATAGCATTGCTGTTGTTTGAGCCTGGTTTGGACTGAGCTATAGGAATAGCCATTTAGGTCTGGCTAAAGTCAGGATGCTAAGGGAGGTCAATCAAAAGCAACGCCACAGCTGGGTGTGGTGGATCACACCTATAATCCCAGTGTTCGGGAGGTAGAGGGAGGAGAATCAGGAATTCAGGGCCAGCCTGGGCTATATGAGATCCTGCGTCAAAACCAAAAACAATTTAAAAAAAAAATCATTGTCACCATAGGGATAAAGACCAACATGGGTCACCTTCAGATGAAGAAAGTGTGTAACAAGCCAAGGTGATCCAGTCTGTTACAGAACAGCAGGAAAAGAAATATTTCAAGAACAACAGCACAGACTGAGGTGTGAATCAGGCAGAACTGGCCAGTGGTCAGGCTGAGCCAGGTCATTGAAAAGAGTAAGTACAATGGAAATGAATAAACCCATGAGGAAATACCTGAAAGCAGAAGATCTGCACACACACACACACACACACACACACACACACACACGTCGGCATCATCACCTCTGCCGATGGGATGCTGGGGAGAAGGTGTGATCTCCAGACCTCCCACCAAACAACTGAACAGAGCGGCAGTGAAACCTCCATGAAACAACACCCTATCTGAGCCACAGGGTTTCATGTGGGATCAATTGCATCATGGGAAACTGCTTGGGGCAGATGGAAGCCCCTCATGGTGCTTAAGACAAACCAAGATGTAGCTAACATGGGATACAACTTAAGCCTGCAGTTCATGTGGTAGAAAAGAGGGTGGCTGATATGCTATGTTTTGGGTTACTAACTCCAAATGCCAGAAAAAAACAGAATAAAAATTAATGAAATAGAAAACGAATGTACAGTAGAGAAAAATCCAAAATGTTGAAACTGGCTGTTTGGGGAATAATAAAATTATCAGAACTTTAGGAGAGACATCATGGATGAGAAAAGGTAAATTCCAAATATTGTTTAGGCTACTAGACTCTCAGGATGGGTTTCAGCCTCGTGATGATACATAGATTAAAAGAAATGGATTAATTTAAGATGTAAGAGCTAGCTAGACATACACCTGAACCACCAACCAAACAGTGTTGTAATTAATATAGTTTCTGTGTGATTATTCAGGTTAGGGTGTCCAGGAAACTTAACAAGCTGTTTCTTTTTACATAACAGCATCATTTTTTTGAAAGGAGACTGTTCGTTCATTTTAGGACAGCCAAGAAACCAATGCACAGTCTCCTTTTACAGTGTTGTAACAGAATACATAAAGTGAATAATTTTAAAATGTATTTATATGTGCAAGTGCATGTGCCTGAAGATCAGAAGGGACACTCAAGTATCATTCACCAGATGCAGTCTGCACTTCTCAAGGGTTAGAATTACAGGTGTATACACCAAGCTTCTTGTGCGAGTTCTAGGAACTAAACTCAGATCCCTATGCTTGCATGGAATTTTACCAAGTGACATCTCCCTCCAGGTCCAAGACCATGTAATTTATAATGAAGAGAAGTATATTGGCTCCTGGTTTTGGAGCCTTGGAATTCTAAGATCATGTCACTGACAATTTCAGAAAGTCTTCTGGCTGTGCCATCATATGGTGGACGGTGAGCGGGTGAGAGAGAGCAAGGTGGGGAGGAAGACGAATTTTATCTTTTTTGATGGTATCAGTCCCATCCATGAGCACAGGACCCTCGTGCCTCAATTACATTTTAAAGACCCCATTTCTCAATACTGATATGATGCTATTAAACTTCAACTTGGATTGTAGAGGTGACAAATATTCCAACTATTAGCAGCATGCTCTAACTAATGGGGCTTACTGATCAATTCAAACATTTAAACTGTGATATGTTGGGTTCCTCATAAGCAGACTCTGATATCTGGATTTTCCTTGGTTTAGAAAATAACAGATTGGGATGAGGAGGAATGAGGACTTTGTCCACTCTGTAAGAATGGTGACTACAACCTCTTTCTTCCAGGTCAAACATGCTGGGCCTGTAGCTGGCATTTATGCCCTTCTTAATGGTCTGGCTAAGGCCCTGTAACTGTTTTAGTAGCATGTGACTCAAGATTTTGACTTCTGAGCTCAGGACAGAGGGATAGCATCTTATGCTTTCTCGCTGCCGAGGATCTATTTCATTGCCAAGCTATAAAAATATCATAGGCTAGACCAATTACAAGAAAACATTAACAGGAAGGCAAAATGGAGGTACTAGGCATGAATGGAATCTTTTTGGACCTTTCAGTCCGGCCCTACAACCTGCTAACCCCCAGTCAATGCTATGCGGAATAGAAGAATACCTGGCTGTAACCTTTGGATTCAGAAAAATGACACGTGGTTGAGTTGCCAGCCCTGTCATGTGGAAGTAGCTCATTGTACAGTAACCGATGGCTAGGAAAGAAATTGCAAGAGACATTGATGAGGAGAGAACTTCACAGGCGAATGGTCTTGGTGTCTCTGGGGATTCTGGGAGATGGTGTTGACCTTGCCTCAGAGTATCCTCCTTGAGGTGTAAAGAGGTTGTGGGCTTCTCACTAGCGTCATTAGTGCAGGGAGGAGAGCTGCTCACTGGGATGCAGAATCCATGTGTGTGAGAACAGCAGCTTCAGGCAACTGCAGAGAAGGTAACCACTGTCATGGGCACAAGAGCTGTGAAGATCCTAGGCACTCTGAGCAGGGCACAGCAGGATGCAGGTGGCTCTTGTCTCCCTGCTTAAACTCTGCATTTGTAACTAGGGCAGACCCCTGGGCTCCTTTGCCCAATCCTGATGGTTCAAGCACCCCTGTTTCTGGAAGCATGTAGGCTTTTCGTTGACAGATGCCAGACTTTTCATCAGCCTCCCTTGACTTTTACTGACAAAGGTCTTTTGGAACATCACCTTCTTAGAAAGTTGCAGTATTAAGTAAATGCCTTTCAGTTACACATTTAAAAACCAAAACATTCAACATAAGTGGGCTGGGGTGATGTTGATGGATGGCCTCTCCTGGCCTCTGGATCCAGCTCTATTTATCACTATAGAGTGAATTCATTCCAGCCACCACTGCCCCAACTTACCATCTTCTCAATTTCCAGGAAGAAGAGAGAGATTTTTCCCTATAATAATACAGTTTAGGATCCATGCTTATATTTGAACTAATATAGCCAGAGAAAGGTGTGTGCAGGCTGATTTTGTCCAGTGCCATATGCTCTGCCAGGGGCTTGGGCCTGACTAGACCAGTGGATGATAGAGTAATTCCTACATAAAATTCTGGGTCCGACAGCTACATAGGGTAAAGGATTGTTGAGGGAGCTTAGCAACAACTATCCTGGACCCCTGTCCTGAGACTCTCATCTACCTGCTTTGTTGTCCTGTTATCCTATTGCCCTTCAACGATGCCCTGCACAAACCTTAAATATTGTTTCAGGATTCATGTGCTTATGTGTGTTTATTCATACTTACCTCCATAGGCCTGCAAATTAATCAGGTACTTAAGTACTGCTTGGGTGATGAACGAATGAGTTTAAATTATCGTGTAGACATTCAACATTTGAATAAGCACAAATACACAGGGAAAAAGTTAGACTGTAACAGACAGACAGAGTTTTATTTTGCATACATAAAACTGTGAAATTTACATAGCATGAATAAAAAATACATGAATCATAACCAATCAGTAAATGTTCACAAACTGAACAGTTATGTAAACAGAACCCTAACCAAGAGACACTATCAGAACCCAAGAAGTTTCTATTTCCTATGTAACTTCAAGAAACTTCTAGCACCACAAGTTAGTTTAGTTTGTCTCTGAACTTCGCAGTTGCCCATTCTCATTGCTGTGTACTATTCCACTATGGGAATGTACCACACTTTTCCTATCTTATTGTTAATGAGAATTCAGTTCGCTTCTACTTGTGGGTTATTACAATAATGCTGTAGTGGACATTCTATTATGTGTTCTGTTAGTGCACATGTGGACACATTTCTCTTGAATATATATATATATAGTCTCATATATATATATATATATATATATATATATATATATATAGTCTCATATGAGACTAGGAGGGACATTGCTAATGTAGATGTAATTGAGAGGTGTCTATAGAAAGAGAGCTAGGAGATGCTTACAGTTTCAAAATGAACCTCATCAACCATCCGCGTAAAGGTTTGATTGATGGAATTTGCAGGTTTGATCTATGGAACCTTTGAACACATTGGGGCACCTTCCCAAAGCACTGAACACAATAGCTTCCTGACAACATCAAATGGGTGAAGGAAGGAAGGAATGAAGTGCCACACTAAAGAAGGCTGAAGAGTCACAGAAGTGATGAAAGAAAACTTTTTCCTGCCTTGACTACAGCATGAATTAAACGAGGGACTTTGTGAAGGATTTCCTTTATAATCCCTTCAAAATGAGTTAGTCCTGCTCTGTACTAAATGGATTATGGAGGAATCCCAAAGCAAATCCAACTGCAATTAATGCTTTAATAAACCGGTTGCTAGTGTATGCAATACCCACAACACGTCAGGGGGGATTTTGTCATATTTATAAACATTAATTAGTTGTTTGTTATTGTCGAACTAAATTTAAAATAAATCCACAGTACTGCCAGCCACTTGGGTAGGAATATCTCAGTGGTAACTGTAATTAGAAAATGGATGTGAGCGAATAGACTTAATTAGTTAGCTAATGGTGAGCTCTCTGCTAATTGAAATGAGGAGCCACTGTATTATAGCATGATAAAATATCTTATGTGTAGGAGTAAGACATGAACTCCTTTGAGTATTAATAATAAATCAAAATATTGTTTAACCCTTTCCCTATTGCCTTTTAATATAGTTCATAATGCTCCTTGTCAAGTAAAATATAAAATACTAAGTAAAAACAATAAGGAAGAAACAAATTCTGCTTTGGCCAAAATGCTAGATGGATGCCTATTGCTGGGTTTAGCTCTGCTCCTGCTTCCCGGGTTCCACTAAAGTGGATGACCTCCTGCTTCCCAAGCTCTTCAGTTACTCTGGACACTCTGCTCAGCTTCTCATTCCTCCCCACCCTCCAGCGTTGTTGTTTGTAAACTGTAAAAACTAAAGATTTATTTCATTTTTATTTATCTGCTAGTATGTCCACCACATGTGTGAAGGTGCCCTTGGAAGCCAGAAGAGGGCAGATAACTGTAGTGGAAGACTGCTTCTTCATTTCCCAGCCATCCAGACCCAAATAATCACATAAGAACTGTATTAATTACAACACAGTTTGGCTAATGGTTCAAGTATTTTCAAGTAAGTAGCTAGCTCTTACATCTTAAATTAACCCATTTCTATCAATCTGTATATTACCATGAGGCTGTGGCCTACCAGAAAGGTTCCTAAGGTTCCAGCATGTCCTTCTCCTTAGGCAGCTACATGGTGTCTCGCTGACTCTGCTCACTCTCTTTCTCCTTATCTCTTTTTGGACATCCCCCCTGGCTTCACTCTGCTAATCCACTGGCCAAAACAACTTTAGCAACCAATAAAGTAACACATCATCTCCCCTTTTCTGTCTAATTAAAAAGGAAGGTTTTAACTTTAACATAGCAAAATTACATATAACAAAACAGGTATCAAGCAAGAATTACACTTACAGTATTTAGTCTATTTATATCTGGAATGTTATACCTAATTTATCTTTTATCATAACTAAAGAAAACTATAGCTATCTATTCTTCAACACCATCAATGACCCCAGGATGATATAATATTACCTAAGTAAACAGGAAGAGCATTGTAATCAACTTCCAAATCTCTAGAATTGACAGAGACATCTTGCTGCCTGAACAGTCACCAAAGTTCTTCTATAATGTTGAGGCATGCATCTTCAGCCTACAGGTTTGTAGCATCCAGCAGACTTCCATGAAGCAGAAAATTTGAAGATCTGTTATGCCTTGTAATGACAAAGTTCATTAGTTGCTTTCTTTGGTGTCCTGCAGAATGTCTGGAAGTTTCCTCCATGAAAGGACCATCCCATCTTTTGGAAAGTTTAACAGTCACTTTTCTGTGGTCCTTCATGCCCATTTCATATAGCATGTCATTAAACAGGCCAGGCAAGAGCGGTTTCTTGCCCGAATGACTAGCCTTGTCACATTGAAGACAAATTCTGTAATGAGTTTCTTCAATGGCCATCAACCTCTCTGAAGTAATCAGTGCTGTCAAAAACTGACATGTCTACCTGTCAAGAAAAGTCTAAGTCCTTAAACCTTTTAAATGCCATGCTCTGTAGGTCTTTTAAATGTTGAAGATTATCTATCTAACTGAAATATATCTCTGTACATCTAGAAAACCTAACTAACATGACAATAGTTTGATTATTATAGATGACTATCTATTAATCTATATTTCTTAATTATACATTACATTTTTAAATGAACTGTATAAAGATAATACTTTAAACAAGAGCAGAAATGCATATACACAGTGTAACCAAATCAACTTTAAATTTGTATCAATGACCAAGATCCATACTAATGCAAAGTATTCATTTTTATATCATACTGCCCTTTAAATGAAAACAAACATTTATAAACAACCATTTTGTGAATTTGTGTGTAGTTTTCTCCAAACTGCTTCCTGATTTTTGTTGGGCAAAGTATTTTTAGGGCTCACAGAGAACTTTTGTGGGGGGTCTTGTTCCATTAAACTACATTAGCCTGGAAGGAATCCATAGGATCTCATCTTCTATAAAAACTAAAGTAGAACCTTTTTTTTCCAAAGCCACATATCCTTAGACCCAAATTTTGAAGTCAAGATACCTATATGTTGGTTTAGCTTAGCAGCCCGCAGAATCAAATATCTCTCTGCATTCAAAAAATTTAAAGAAAACACATAATCCAGACTCTCTGTGTGTTTTCCATCTTTACATGGCTTTTTATATTACTCTATTACTTTTTAATATTTATTTTATTATCTTTACTCCTTTAATCTATGACTGTCTGTACTTTTGCTGTCTCTTTAAAGACTTTGTTTTATTTTTAAAACTACTTCTTTTTACAACTGTCTATTCTCTTTTTCTTCTCTCTCCCAAGTCTCCGTACATTTATCTAACATTGTGACTCATTCAGAGTTCTTTTTAATCTGAATTTATCTTTATTGCATATCTGTAATCATTTTCTGACCAGGAGCACTTTTTAAAAAAAAATACTAAGCAGGTGTGGCTAGAACCAACTCCACAGCCTGGCCTATTTGCTCCACCCAGTTTAACACAGTAGAGGCATGTTCACTGCCTCTGCAAGCCATGCTCACCACCCCAGCTCCAAAGACACCAGTCTATGTAGCCATTAAGCAATTTGTAACATGTTGCTCACAGATCCCATTTAAGTGCTCCATAACAGGACCAGCATGAAGCAGGAAGCCTTCTCTTATAGGAGCTGCACAGCTTTTGCTGGTAATACTGGGTCAAAAAGCCTTCTCTTAAAGGAATCACACATTTGCCTGCCTCTAACAAACAAAGCCAACCTGGGAAAAAGCTGCTACCAAGAAGCTGTGAAGCCATGCTTAACTCTGTTCTTTTGTGTCTAAAATTCCTTACCAAGCTCTCTCAGGTTTTATGTGAATGCAGTTGGCCCATGTTGGCACACTATTTTGTAAATGGAGACTGGTCATTTGTTTCCTGGCCGCCCAGACCTGAATAATCATACAGAAACTATATTAATTACAACACTGTTTGGCCAGTGACTCTAGCATATTTCTAGCTAACTCTTACCACTTAAATTAACCCATCTCTATCAATCTGTGTATCGCCACGAGGCTGTGGAAGGTTCTTAAGGTTCCAGTGTGCCCTTCTTAAGCAGCTACATGGCATCTCCCTGACTCTGCCCACTCTCATTATTTCTGTTTGGATTTCCCTCGCTCCCCCCCCCAACCCCCGCTTCACTCTGCTAATTTATTGGCCAGAACAATTTTATTCATCAACAATAAAGCAACACATATACAAAAGAACATCCCACATCAGATCCCCTGAAGCTGGAGTTTTAGATAATTGTCAGCGCCCCGCCCCTCCCCAGTGTGGATGCTGGGAACTGAGCTGGGGTCTTCAGCAAGCGCACAACCACTCCTAACCACCAAACCATCTCTCCAACCCCAACTCCCAGGAAATGTGGTCAAGTTGGTCCAAGTGTTCGTTGCGCGTTGGGGATGTACTGGATTGATAGGTACTTGTCAAAGCACGTGCTGCCCATCAATACTGGTCCTAGATTGCACCCCTGGTCACAACATCTGGCCTTTCAGCCGTCACTCCGCTGTACTGGAGAGCTCATGAGTGGTCACTTTCTTCTCCCAGAGAATTCCGGGGACACTCTGGCAGCAGCCACTGAGGCACCGCGTGCGTCTGCAGGAGCTCTTTTCTGTTTTTAGCCCCACACCACACATCTGAAATTGTATCCACATCTCTCATTCTGGCTCTGACAGATTTCAGGAGAAATCACTCTATCTATGGGTCTTACATTAGGGAGAAAAAAGGCATTTAAAGTAATATGTATTCTTTGGAATGAGCAAATAATGAATGTTCCCATTTTAGTTGGTTGCTGTCTCCAGCTTTAGTGAGGTTTGCAGACAAGGGAATTTCTGGGGGGAACTCTAAATCACTTAATGGTGAAAGGGGTTCCCAGATGGCCTTATCAGTGTCCATGTAAAACTGTGAGATATCTGCACCAACTAATAAATTTTCCTCGAGGCTTGCTTTGCTGACATTTGCTCAAATCCTCAGAGAACCTTGGTTACTGTATATCCTTGTACAGTATTTGAATTCTGAATTGTTGTGCCTAGTTGGCTGCCTGCCGGGACAGGAAATAAAACTCCATAATAGAATGTCATTTAAAAAAACAACAACAAAAAACTTTGAGCATTATTAGTTGCAGTGGTGTTATATGACAAACTCGGGTCTCTCTTTCTCTCTCACTCTCTCTCTTTCCTCTCCCCCACCATGTGTGTGTCCCTCCCCCCCCCCAAATGTTTTATTCTCCAGTAAAACTCATTTGCATTTCTGTCCCTTGTGGGATTTGTGCATCCTGGTACACGATAAAGATGCAGAAGGGAATTAGGTCACTAGGCATGCTCTTTTTTTTTTCTTTTAATAACTGCGTCCAACCTCCTCCTTCTTAATCCCATGCAGACAAAAACAACAGAAACTAAACCTCCCAGCCCCGTGATAGGAAAGGCGGGTGAGCAAAGCCAATAGCACACCTCCTTTGGCTCACCGTGGATGTGTCTAATTAATCCCATGTGGACCGGTCTTATTCAAATACAACTATGTTTCATAAACCGCTGCCTTGTTTTCTGGTTTGTGCGGTGACCCCTGACTGAGGCAGCTGCGCTATCTTAAGAAGTCAGTTATTATGGGAACAGGTTTCTTTCTGCTAATGGCACCACGCAGGAAAGAATCTGGATTCCATGCAGGGAGAAAACATCCCCAGTGGGCAAGGAATTAAGAGACCATTAGAAGGAGACAAAGTAGTGGCAGCAGGCAGAGGCGGGGATGAGGAGCGGGTGAGGAGGAGATAGAAGTGAGGTTCCAGGTGCAACCCTGGCAGGTGGCAAACAGAGGATTGGACGACTTCCACAGGCTGGCACCCACGTGGGCAAGTTCTTGGGGTGTCACACAGGACCCTTTGAGGCAGTATGTCACTCAGGTTCTTTGAAATCCTCTTCCAGCATGGCATTTTCTACCCAGGACAAACCCACATGCATGAAAACAGGTCAAGTTGCCAACATGCCTGTATTAGAGAACTCAGTTGAATGGAGTAGGCATGACAAGAATACTCTCCTGGCATCTCACGCTACTCAAGCTAAAACTCCATGATGTAGCTCTTACTATTATCTATCACAGACAGGAAAATGGAAGCATGGAGCGATACAGCAAAATATCCAGTATCAGCCACTAGTCATCATGAGCCGGAGATGATGTGATTAAGCATTGCGTGGCCTCGGAAACCTGAAGTCTTGATGTCACTTGCAGCCAAGACATAATCAGTGTCTTGCTGATGCAGGCTTTCCCCTCTGTATGCTGTGAATATGTTTTATTACCATTGGTTAATAAAGAATCTCCTTTAGGCTTATGGTAACACAGGATAGAGCAAGGCAGGCATTCCAAGCAGAAATAGAGGAGAAAAGAAGGCAGAGTCAGAAAGACGCCATGTAGCCACTGAAGGAGAAAAACCCCCGAGCCTCGTGGCAAAATACAAAATAATAGGAATGGACTAATTTAAGATATAAGAGTTAGTTAAAGAGAAGCCTAAGCTAATAGGCCAAGCAGTGTTGTAATTAATATAGTTTCTGTGTGATTATTTTGGATCTGGGAAGCCGGGAATGAACGAACAACTTCTGCCTACAGTATGTTCCCTTCCTTCAGGAGTGTGTCATATGTACATCCAAGATCATGTTCTAGACTTTCCATCATAGCAACCATATTTTACCCTGGCACCTAACTGAAAGTCACTCATGTTTCCAGTAGTGCCGCAAACAGATTATGGCAGAGATACAATAGAAGGTTTTAAGACATCAGAATGAGAAACTAGAACTTCATGCATCTATGTGGATGAACCTAGTGATCATGATATTGAGAAAAAGATACCTGACACACAAGAACACACACTTTGTTTTTCCACTTAAAGTTCAACAACAGGCCAAATAAGCGATTACCCTCAGTAGTGTAATCCCAGCGTTTGGGGCCCTGAAGTAGGAGTATCACAAAATCAGGGCTAGTTTGGGCTACAGAGTGAGTTCAAGACTAGCCTAGATTGCATGTGAGTTCAAGACTAACCTAGACTGCACTGTGAGTTCAAGACTAGCCTAGATTACATAGTGAGCTGCTATCAAAACAACCACAAAAGAGATGGCTGATGAGATGGCTCAACAGATAAAAGCACCAATGACCAAGTTCAGTCCCTGGGACATGTGTGGAAGAAGAGATCGAACTCTCCTGAATTCTACATGCTTGCTGTGACGTGTGTGCACCTACTTACACATATACACATATGAACACACACACACATACACATAAACACAGACATACATACACACACACTAATAGTAAATTAATTTGTTAAAAGAACGATTACCCTTGATGGGGGAGCTACTGTCTGGGAGAGGTGCCCAAAGGACATGGTGGGTATTAATTATTTTGTGAAGTTGGTTGCACAGAGGTGTGTCCTTTGTACAAATTCATCAGGCAGACATGGCAGTCCTGCACGGTTTTTATTATCTATGTTTCAGCTGATACAAAGACAAAGAACTCAAAAATAAATAACTCAAATGTCTTACAAAAATTTTAGAATCGGTAATCAATTTGCATAATCTGTAAATTCAAACACAGTGCAGCACTCGCCCGAACTGTCCTAAGCCTAGTAACTAAAAAGCAGGGAGGCTTTAAGATGACAGAGAAACTTCCCCATATGTGTCCACAAGGAGCTTCATCCACGCTTTGCTGAGTAGCTAATGCATCAGTGGCCTTAGTTGAGTAAGGTCACCTGGATGAACACAGCTTTAATCCATCAAAATTACTAGTGCCAATGAGGCTTAGAGGCAGTTGGGAGGCTTTGAGGAGCCAACTCACTGAGAAAGCGACTCTAACAGTTGTCCCTCCAAAAGCTCACCCCAGACAGAGAACATGCCAGGGAGAAGTGTTGCTCTTCCCACAGGGAGACTTCCAAAGTCAATGTGCACTGTGGTGGTTCCTGATGCTAACGGCTGTGAGACTCAGCTTTCCCTCGGTGTGACAAGACATCCCCCCAAAAGCTCCTTGTGGTGAAGGATATATTGTGGCTCACAGTTTCAGAGACTCCAATCTACATCAGGTTGGCCTTGAAGCTTTGGGCTTATGATGAGGCAACATATCATGGCAGAAGGGTATGGCAGAGGCTGCTCACTTCCTGCCAATCAGAAAGCAAAAAGAGAAAAAGAAGGGGTCAGAGTATAGATATATCACTCAGGGGCATACTCCAAATGCCCTAGCTTCTTCTTACAAGACCGCACCTCCTAAATCTTCTACCCTCTCTGTCAGCCAGGAACCAAGCCTTCAACACATGGTTATAAGGGACATTCTAGACCCAAGCCACAGCATCAGCTTTTTTTTTCTTTTGTGTTTAGCATTTATATTTTCATTCCAGGACATTTATTCCATGTCTGTCAACCATTTTTTACAGTGCTGTCTCTCCAGTTTCCCAAGATTTCCATACCTAAAAACCAGAGATTGGTTTTTGTGGGGTTTTTTTTTGTGTGTGTGTGTGTTGTGTGAACTGTATATGTTCTATACACAAAGAATTGGATATCTTTGGAGTTATCAATTTGTAGAGCTCTTGCCTGAGAACAGGCACTCACATTAAGGGAATGGGAACTTTCAAATGCTTAGTCAGGGCTCCTTCCCAAAGTTTTCTGTGGAACAAACATTTTGGCAAACTTTAGTTTCGTGTTTGGTAGAGTCTCAAAGGTAACTTGTGAGACATGTTAGTTAAGGGAGAGGTCTTGAGAAATAGGACACTTATTTGGTCTGAGTTTGGGGGTTTTGTTTCATCATTGAAATTCTCTTTAAAGAAGTGAGAGAAAATTCTTTAAATCTCTAGCACAATCACAACCCACCTCTTAAAGCCACAGATACCTTTATCACCATGGATGTCTTTATCATCATGGATGCCTTCAGCATCATGGATGTTTTCAATCACACATCCCTTCATCATGAATGCTTTCATCACTATGGATGTCTTCATCACATATGCCTGCCTAGTTGATTTTCTATATATTCTTACCTTTTAAAATTGAAAACACCCAGGCCTTTTTGTTTTAGAAAAGATCTTTTAAGTGGAATCCAAGCTTTCTAACACTTACCAGGAATATTCTACCAGATTATTCTGAAAGTTGGTGCTAAATAGGAGTGTGAAATTTTAACAGTTGAATTTTGGAGTCAGGCAAGTTTCTTAGCATTTTAAAGAAACTCTTTCATGAAATCTTTGAAGTTGGGAGACATTAATGTAGCTGGAGACTTTTCTATGTCCTATCCAGTCTTGCTGGACCAGTTTCTCTCCCCCCCTGATGGTCCTGTAGCCACTTATAAAATAATCATTCAGAGGCTTAATATTAATTGTTATTGTTTGGCTGATTAGCTCAGGCTTATTATTAACTAGCACTTACAACTTAAATTAACCTATTTCTGTTATTCTATATTTTAGTATGAGGCTCATGGCTTGTTACCTTACATCTGACTTCTCCAGGGACTACTAGTGTCTCTCTGACTCCACCCTTCTTCTCCCTGTATCTCTGTTCAGATTTCTTGCCTGGTTCTATTCTGCCTGGTTATTGGCCAAATCAACTTCTTTATTAACCAATGGTAATAAAACATATTCACAAAATACAGAGAAGTTATCCCACGGCACATTAATTTGTATTTCTCATCATTTTGCAGCATATATTAAGCCATATGAGAAATGCTTCATGGATATTTGTATTTTTTAAGTAGAAAAAAAAACTTTCATGTGCTTTTTTATGTGTACAAACTTGTTTTTTAACACAGTGGAAGGTTTGAACTTTCATAGCTAAGCATACAACACCTAGACCCTCATGCTCTTCTCCGTACCCTAATAATATCACCTCCACCAAGAAAACTAATTACTCTGACATCTTTTTGCCTTCTCTAAATATTTTTTCCGTGAACCTTATTTGTTTATATGTGCTTTTAGTACAGATATGTCTGTGTACTGTGTGTGTACCTGATGTCCACAAAGAAGGTATCAGATCCTGTGGCTGAAGTTACAGATAGTTTATTAACCACCATGTGGGTTCTGAAAACCAAACTCAGGTTTGCTGGGGGCGGGGGGAACAAAACAAAACAAAAACCAGCTAGTGCTCTTAAGCACTGAATCATCTCAGCCCTCTTTTTGAATTATTGTACCAATGGAACTATGTGTTATCACTGTTGTGCGTCCAGCTTCTTTTGCTCAGCATTGCACTGGTGGGATTCACCACCATGCTGCTATAGTCATGGCTTATTCATTCTCACTTCTGGGCCCTGCTTCACCTTGTGGATGTGCCCTAGTTTGTTTCCTCATTCTCCATTGGTGGAAAGGCAGTGATGCTTGTGTTTGGGATTGGTATGAGCAAAGCAGCTCCAACCTTTTTACACATACACACCTTTGCTAATACACAGATATGCTAGCTTCCCCGAGTGTATACCTAGGAGTGACATTTGGGATTGCATGATACACATAGGGTCAGCTTAGTCGACACTGCCAAACACTCCTTCAAAGGGTTGTGCTGATCAGCGCCTTCAGCAGGACCGCTCATCCCACAGGCACTGTGCTGCACTGTGCTGTTTGATCCTGATGGTTCTGTTTCTATTTTTGTCCTGCAGCCTCTGCACATCCTTCGGGTGCATCATCCACTGACCTTCTCAGACCCAAACTCAGTGAAGCTGATCCTGGGACATCTAATCACAAAACCTGGATTAAAAATGTGTGCATTCCTTGGTGTGGATTAGACAATATTCTGTGTTGTCATCAATTCTAGCTAAAAATAGTCCACTGTTCCAAATGCAGCCCATGTATTTGGAGCATCCTCTAATGGTAAAGAAGGCTCGCTCCAACCTGCCTCCAGCTTCTTTAGCTCCAATTAGCAAAATAATCACATCAGGTGTTGTGGCTCCCCACTTAAATAAGGAGACAAAGCGTTGTGGAATATTAGTTGAAGATGTGTTACATTTGTTTATGCTGTGGAACATTTGTTTAGTGATGCAAAGATGTGTTGCATTCCTTTATGTTGCATTTGTTCAACCCTGTGAAGCTGTGTTACTCTGTCTAAAACACCTGATTAGTCTAATAAAGAGCTGAACGGCCAACAGCTAGGCAGGAGCAAGAAATAGGCAGGGCTGATGGACATGAGAATAAATAGGAGAAATCTAGAAAAGAGAGCAAGGAGGGAGGAAAGGAGAAGAAATGGAGGATGCCAGGGGCCAGTCACCCAACCACATAGCCAGTCATGGAGTAAGAAGGAAAGAAAGATATGTAGAATACAGAAAAACCAGAGGCAAATCATTGTTAAAGAGAAATGGGATAATTTAAGTTAGAAAAGCTGGCTAGAAACAAACCAAGCTAAGGCTGGGCATTGATAAGTAAGAATAAGTCTCTGTGTATTTATTCAGGAGCTTGGAGGCATGCTCCCAAAGAGTAAAACAACAACAACAACAACAACAAAAAAAAAACTACTACACAGGAGCTTCAACCAGTTAGCTGGACACCAATGAAATCAGCATGCAATGAGAACAAGGTGCTCTGAAGAAACTTACCGGTGGTGTTGTTGCCACCTCCGCCGCCACCCTCTATGACATTGCAACAAACTATGGTGGACCTCCCACATCTAACTCAGGCTGGCATTGTGCACGTAGCCAAGGCTTCCACAGCCACAGCGAGAAGACCCCACCTTTGTGTGCTAACCTTCTGGTGCTGGCTCACTTCAAGCAATTAAAACAGTCAGGAGACTACAAATCTGGCCACTTAGGCAGAGAGGTGGTTTTACACAGCAAAGATATTACCTATTGCTGGAAGTATTTAAATGCACCCGTATTGTTCTTTTTTCATTAGTTGTTACCCAAGGTCATCTTGCCCACCTGGCAGAATTACATTTTTTTCCTGATAAGAGCACAGGAGACCTAATGGGAGACCTGGATTTGGTGATGGTTGTGACCCTGCACTGCCCACCTTGAGTTGCCCTTAGAAGATGTCTTTGGTACTGGAATCCGAGCCTAAAGGCTGGACGGCTGTTCTTAGTGCTGCCTCCTTTGTCACGGGAATGGAGTCTAATGGCTAGTCAGTCCTGGTGAGGAAACATTTGCGTCCTAGCATCCTAAATTCCTCTTATCTCCAACAGGCCTGGTTAGCATGCTCATCTTTGAGGTACTTTGGGGAGCAATGCTCCTTTAGGTAAACTCCACTCATGTGACTTAACATCTCCTAAGCAAATTGTCAGGAAATCATTTACAGTACCAATTCTATCATTCTGAGTTTCTTCTACATTAGAATCAAATGGCTCTCTAGTGTTGTTGGTAGGAGGGTCTCAGCACCTTTCAGATTTCCTGACAATTCCTGATGAGGTTATAGAAGCCCATCTAAGGCACCCCTTGTGTGGGGGGGTATGCCTTCAGGCAGGGGCCGTTAAGGTCTATACTCTCCACTCCTATTCAATACTGAAGCATTGCTCCCAAGCACTGAATGAAAAAGAACCTAAGGAGTAGATGGCAAAAGTGGAGAAAACTGTCACATCCATGTGTCAAGAAGGAGTAAGACCCCAAGAAACGGAAAGATGCTTATGGAGCACATGATTGTTTGGGGGAGGACCACTTAGAATTCCCTTGACTAACCCAAACATGTATCTTCCTAATCTGTTGACCCTATTTCCCATTGAATTGAAGAATGGTCAAAGTATGATTTCAGGACTGGCTGTCTATGCTCATGTTAAAGTAGAAACTGAAAGCTCACCAAGTGTCAGGGTTCAACTTAAGTCCCCAGAAAAAAAAGCCACACTTGCACTAAAGACCCTGCAAGGCTGACTGCCTGAACCTCATGACTGTGAAGAGCTGGGATATTGCAGGTCTACAACTAAATCATCTTGGGTATCTTTAGTGTCCTTCATAGCCCACCAATAGTCTGACTTGACATTGTTTCACCTATCATGTGAAGCCTAACTTAGCAGACTGCTGGATTCCAGCATCCCAAAGACTGAGAATGTCATCAGATGGCATCCAAGACCAATAGCAGACACTACTACACTTTGCTCGTGACCTGCCTACCTGATGCTTCCACCCATGCTCTTGAAGGCCACCTTGATTTTTCTGAGGCTGTGTTCCCTGGAAGCAGGAGGGGTGAGAGGAGGATCTAAGGAAGACTGTGATCTCAAAAGACTTGTGTAAGCTAGGTTTCACACAAGGTTCCAGAGTGGCCATGAGGTCACTGTCAAATTGGCCCCATCTTCTGAGAAAAATTCTAAGGAGCAGTGAAATGGGCCTTAATAAGCCACCTCCCTCAGTGCTGGAGCATCTGTGTGGGGCACAAACATCAGACAGGACACTTTAAGCATAAATAATTTTTATCTGGAGCACTGGGTTTCAATGACTTGCTATACAGTACTACCGTAGTAGTGACGAATTACCACTATGGAGGCTGTTGGCCTTGTCAGGCTTGTCAAACTGCCTGGTGGTACAACTGTCCCACTCCCACCACCACTGGCTGTGAAAGTCTGTGCTTAGTCAGTTCAGTGAGTGACCACATTCTAACAAGCCTGGACAACCTTGAACTCGGTTCCACTCAATGTGTATCAAAGGCTTGATTGAAAGAAACGATATTTACCAAGAACAGCCAGAAATTCTGCCATGAAGTCATTGCCTGAGTTGTCTAAAATGTCTCTGTATCAATCCCAGGTAGCAGGTAGCTGTGTCTCAGGAATGAATTGTTCTTTGTCCACCAGAGCAATTTCTAGCAGGGTGTGCTCTGACAAGACCTTATCACGATGTGTGTGTGTGTGTGTGTGTGTGTGTGTGTGTGTGTTTGTATCTGCTGTGAGGACATGGTTAGGAATGCTCTGAAACATGGGGAAAGGGCATAGGATGAGGGAATGTTTCAAATTTTAATGTCAGGGCAGTAATGAATCTCCTAAGTGACTCTTGAGTTCTTGTGACGTTCAAGTCCACATGGTTGGATTCTTTTATTGAGCCGCCTCACTATCATGAAAGTCAGGCCAAATTCATGCCTTTCAATTTTGCCTTTGAGATGCATCTTTGAAATCATCTTTACTTTTGGATATTCCCTTATTTTCTCACCCAAGTCACTGAAATTCTTTAGTCTTCCCTTTGTGTGGTGTGAGTCTTGCTAAGGGCATTGTGAGAGCCATTTGTGGTTCCCCCATCTACCCAGCTGCTTTGTTCTATCACCAGGTTCTCCCACTTTCACTACTGTCATTTCTTTAGCACCCAAGCACCACCACTTTGTCTCCTGTAGACCATTGAGTATGTGCTAGGAATATCCGTGTGTCACCTGTGTCCTAGGCACTGGTATAAATATGTAAATGTAATTTGTTCTTCTATACAAGGCACATGCACTGTACTGAGGGAGTCAACAGCCTATATCCCTCTACTCAACTACTCCATAAACTGTAGATAAAAGGAGTACATGCCTCCTGGGCTGGTGGAGGTAGGGAGTATCAAATGGGACGGGATGGGCTTGGTTTTCAGCAAGCACCTGGTGAGTTTTATTATAATGGATATTCTTATATTCTTATTTCTAGACTATTTCAACAGTCTCTTTGTTGCAAGGGAGAGGGCCACTTGTTTGTCCTGGCTGCCCGGCTAGCTTACACCCAAAATAACCACACAGAAACTGTGTTCATTAAAACACTGCCTGGCCCATAAGCTCTAACTTCTTATTGCCTAACTCTTACATCTTGATTTAGGCCATTTCTATTAATCTATGTATCGCCACATGGCAGTGGCTTACCTGCAAGATTCTAACCAGCGTTCATCTGAGGCAGAGGATCCATGGCTTCTCTCTGACTCTGCTTTCTTCCTCTCAGCATTCAGTTCTGTCTTCCCCACCTACCTAAGTTCTGCCCTATCAGAAGGCCAAGGCAGTTTCTTTATTCATTAACTAATGAAAGTAACACACAAATTAGATATGAGACATAATTTACAATTCTTTGCACAATAAGGTGACTATATCCAAATCAGTTGATTGTTTTCATAAAGGTAAAAGAGGGGATTTTGAATACTCTAGCTGCAATGATATGATAAATGATTAAGGTTATAGATACACTCATTAGACTGATTTAGTCTTTACAAGATGTTTTTGTACATCAAAATGTTCTATTATATGTCATAAGTATGTTCTGATATCAAAAAGAACACTTAAATCTTAGTATTTCATTTTCACTTAAAGAGAGTTTCTGTTTAGAAATTTGTGCTCTTAGAGCCAAACTGTTCCATGCAGAATTTCTTTTCCACCATACACCTGGAGGCCATATACACCACCAATCCCTTGATTTTAAAATGAAAGCTAACAAGATGCTCAAGTAGAAGGAGGTCTCAATTCAAACTGACTTTTGTTCTACACTGAGTTGTAAATCCATGACCCAGATTTTTAAAAGTCACTAATCCTAGCACCATGGGTTATAACGAGCCTACTTAAGACAGGGAATTAAAGAGTTGGAGGCCACTGAAGAAGGAAAAGAATAATTGCTTTGAAGAGTCACTTTCCACAAGTCTACATTATTGAGGTGGGAAATGGTTGAATATTCCTGATTTTTCTTTAAGTCTAGGGAATGATCATTATGAATAAGTCAAGGGCACAGAATAAGGTCTGGTGGCAGAGGCAAGCCAAGCATTAGAGACTCTTAATTTCCAGAATCTCTGAAGACAAAGGATGTTAGTACTTTCTGTGAGTCTTATGAGACTCATCGCGGGCTCTTCTGAAGGAGGGGGGAGTCATCTGAAGAAGCAGAAGAACCACCTCTGCTGAAGAAAGGCAAGCCACTTGTTGGGGAAAGAGTCCCAAGTGACCATCTAGAGGGAGATGCTTTCATCTGCACCAGAGGTGACAGATCTCCAGAAAGACAAGAGAACCCAAAATGCCCTGAGTCAAATGATCGGCCTGAAACACCTGCTGAGACCAAGTGCCGTCACCAGTACGCCATGTTGTCCAGTGATTCGGTAACAACTGTTCCTACCTCTTTCCTTGACTCCCAAGCAACTTAACTTGTCTTTTCCTGGGCAGCTCACTGTCCTGGGCTGGAAAAGGGAATAACAGTCTGTCATCATGACTGATGTGTAAAGTATTTATCAGTATCCTAGACTAGATGTGTTAATTATTGACTGTATGACTTCTTTTTTCCAATTTTTGAAACTGGCACATTCATTTTATGTGTATAAACAATAAGCCCCCAAGGCTAGAGACTCTGCTGTCATCATTGTGGCATTTATTTATCCATGTTGCTTTACATACTTGTCAATATTGTTGTAGATTATAAGACTACTAAGTAAGCTATAAACTCTTTCAGAGATGCCATGATAGTTGATACAGGATTTTCCTTTTGAGAGGATTATATCCAATAACAGCAGATTTGGCCCATTGACTTCTTTGATATAGAAACTTTTACTGTATAACACAAAGTCCTTGTTGACTTCAAAGCTGCTCATGATGCTGCAAGTTGATGGTTTTTTCTGAACTTAGTTTTGTGGTTCCTCTGCTGCATCTACTTGAGCTCATTCACATGACGGCAGTCAACTGAAGTCTCCAATAGGCTGGATGACCTTGGATAGACTCACAAGACAAGAGGTTTCCAAGCTATTGGCAACAGTGCCGTTGCCTGGTAGGGCTTATCTTCTGTGGCGGTCAGAGTGTTCCAAGAGCAAAAGAAGGCAGGTAATTTTAAAACCTCTGTGCATGTTAGCAAAATGACAGAAAGAATTTGCCAGAAACTAGTAGAAATATAAAATTTACAGTATTAATAGAGGTTATGGTGTGCTAATTCAGACTCGAGTTGGAAGGGAGCACAAACTGTGAAAAGGTAGAAAGCATGAGACTGAGAAAAAGAGAGATAGTGAACAAAGAGAACCAATTAATGAGAAGAGCAGAGGAGAATAACAGAGGAAAGAGAAATGCCAAGAATTCAAAAATTCCTGATGGATTTTGTTATCTTTCCTAGTTCAACAGTGTCTCTACAATAAATTGCAATCAATCCCCCAAGCCTAAATTTACTCAAGTGACCTTCTGTTCCTTGTAACCAACAAAAATTAGGGCCAGGAGAAGGGTTACATGAAACCAGTCACTCAGAAGTTCTGAAAGGTGTTTACAAGTTGCAATTAGGACACAAGAAGGTCTTCATCATTTGAGACAGAAGGATGTGATCCCACTGTAATGGGATGCTGTGGTTACTTCTTCAGATGAGGCTTTGGGGGCTTTGGCAAGTCATAGAGCAGTTTAAAGAGGAAAAGGAAGGCTAGAAGGTCAGTAATCAGTCACGTGCTCAAGCCAACAGTCAATCATTTGTATTTATCAAAGACTAAGTTCTGTGTCTGGGGTATGCAGCTGGAAGAGATCTTTGGGAGCACAGTATGTCTCTAATGAGCAATGTCCTTCCTCCTTAGAATTTTCACAATGGGGCCACTCAAAAGCATGTCTAAGAATCGCCTTATGTATCAATGAATTGCAGCATGACTCAAATTTCCAGTGTTAATATTTTCTATGATACAACTTGAGTCCCTAATTGATAAAACTGAGACTTTAGCAATAAGCATGGGGGTATTAAGAAGAAGCCTGAAGGTTTTGAGATCCCCCATGTCCTGAACACATCCCATTTATCTCCTCCATCCTCATACACACCACTTCTCTCTAGTAGACACTGTTAAACCCCAGGAATATATTTTACTACTTGTGTTGATCCCCACTTTTCCTAAGACAGACCTGTATCATTCTCAGAGAACATTCCTAAGGCTAATAGATCCTACATGGGGCAATGTTTGAAAATATATACTTTCCACCCTGAAATATCTCACTTGATTTCCCTTGCTGACTTTCCTACAGAATATTTCTTCAATGCAATACTTAGTCAAAAATCTTTATTTCTGAGTCACCTTCTGAAGGACCAGGTGTAACCCAGTCCATCAGTAAAGCAGGGGACAGCTGCTAATTACTGGGAAATTACTATAGGGTACAGCTCTAGGGTATGCTCATCAAATATGGTGATATATATGGAGTCTGGTATGAAGTGTAGAAAATAAACAACTTGGAAAAACAAGACCAACTGGTTTGGTCTTAAATGAGCATAGCAGTAGAAATACCTCAGAAAATTATGAAACAACCTACCTCAAGACCCAGCAATACCACTTTTGGGTATATACCCAAAGGATGCTCAATAATACCATAAGGACATTGCTCAACTATGTTCATAGCAGCTTTATCTGGAAACAACCTAAGTGCCCCTCAACCAAAGAATGGGTAAGGAAAATGTGGTACATTACATAATGGAGTACTACCCAGCAGAAAAAAAATAATGACATCTTGAAATTTGCGGGCAAATGGATGAATCTAGAAAATGTCACATTGAGTGAGGTAACCCAGACCCAGAAAGACAAATACCATATGTACTCACTTATAAGTGACTTTTAGACATAAAGCAAAGAAAAAAACAGCCTACAATTCACAATCGCAGAGAATATAGACAAGAAAAGGACCCTAAGATCTAATGTACATGGGATGTAGAAAAAGACAAGATCTCCTGAATAAATTGGGAACATGGGGATCATGGGAGAGGGTAGAAGGTGAGGGGAGAGAAAGGGAGGAAGCAGAGAAAAAAATATATAGCTTAATAAAAACAATTTAAAAAATAAAAAAAGAAATACTTTAGTCCTTGACAGTTTCTGCCTGACTGGGACAAGGAAAACTTCATTTCTTCAGGTCATAAAAACAAAACAAAAGAAAAGAACCACAATAAAAATCTCTGCATTTTGTGGGGGCAAGGTCCAGGAGGAGAGCAACACCACATCTTGTTCATAGTAAGGTGCCTCATTAAGGTTTAAGTTATTACAGTTCTTGTTCCAGAATTCCATAAGTAGATAGTCTATTTGGGACTGAGTGAAAGTTTTCACCAAATCTAGAGGCAGCATCATTGCAGAGAGATTCACAACAAAGGGCTTTAGGGCAGAGATGACCACTGGGATCACCAAGCATTTACTGAGCTCCCCAGAAGTTTAAAAAGAAAAGGGATAAATGGAAAATGTACAAACTCAAAATTTTGTGTGTATGTTAAGGTTTGTGTGTAGGTGTGTGGGTCTGTGTGTGTGTGTGTGTGTGTGTGTGTGTGTGTGTGTGTGTGTGCAGGCCATAGGCCAACATCTTCTTTGATCGTCTCTCCATCTTATTTTTTGAGTCAGGGTCTCTTACGGAGCATGGAGCTCACTGATTAGGCTAGACTGGCTGGCCATCGAGCCTCGGGGGTCTTTGTGTCTCCACCTTCCCAGTCCAGGTGGCTTACAGGTGCATTCTATTATGCTTGGCTGTTTGGGATGAGTGTTAGAAATCCTAAGGCAGGCTCTCTCGATTGCAGCAGTCATGTTACCTTCGGAGCCATCTGGAGATTTCAAACCTTTAAAAGGTTTCCTCTTAATACGCTGAAACCATGTTTTAAAGGTTTTCATTTGTCTTTGATTTTTTTTTGTAAAAGAATTACTCTTTGAAACATCAGAGAACCATTTAGAATTTTCTTTATACCAATCCAGATGGTAGCAATGTCTGGAATTGCCTACATTGGTCTCTTGGGAATGACAGCTAGCATGTAAATGCTCTCTGATAAGGAGTTAAGGGTGCACCCGAACTAAGAGAGGTGAGGTTATAAATTTTAGAGCAAAATTCTCTTTTATTTGAATTGGAACTAATTCTTAAATCCCATTATGATTAAACTGAATGAACATGGTCTTAAGGCCGCACGTTTCCCAGAAGAATCCTTTTCTTGGTGAGATTGCTCTATAGATAGAGAGAGTCGGCTCCCTCCTCCCGTTTAGAACCATAAGACTTTTCCTAGCTCCTTGTCTTTTTGTTATCAAGCACAGACATCTATCTGGCACCTGCCTTGTACGTTTCATTGGATCATAGGCTGGCTGTGTTTTTAATGTCTACGGAAGATTTATCTGTAAGTGGCTTTCAAGGCCATTGAAAGAAAGGCAGTTTGGTGGCACAGGAGGTTCAAAGATGGAGGACAAAGAGACACAACCCGAACCACATGTGCAACCATCATTTTGCACTGTTTGCAGATGTGACTCAGCACAGGGGCCTCTAATCCAGTCAGATCTAAGGATTGAAGAGGTATCAGTGGCAGCAGTAGCAACAGTTCTTGAGGGGTTCTTGTGACACTGGTCATCAGGTGAGTAGTTGCCTGTTTTTAGGAAATTACTTTAGGAAGTCCATGCCAAATAGTCCCACACACATCTGACCAGGGGTGCCACCTGAACATTCTGGGGGTTACTTTGGATATAATGGTTACTATTTCTCCAAGATCTCAGATCTTGGTACAAAACTTCATCCTCTTCTTCTCTGGATGAACAGAATCTGTGGTGGGCTTCTGTTATGCTTTCTGGCACAGCCCCCTGCTGTTCTGCTATAAAAAGCCTTTGGATTTACCCTGGGAAATTGTGATGTTGAGTGGCGTCTTATTTACAAGGATTCAGAAGCTAACAGCATAGAAATTCAAAGTCTAGGGTCCCAGGCTGCTAGGCTTGAGCCTCCCAAAAACAGTAAATGACCTTGGGCAAGAGATGAGTGACATTAGGTTAGTTACTTACCTTCTCTGTGCTTTCTTTTCCTCATCAGCAAAAGAGAATAGTGGCAGCAGAATGGGCATTACGTGACTAAGCCTACGCCACATGTGAAGAACTCAATCCAAGTAACATTTCAGCATCACTCTTGCCAGTATGTGCAACCTTGATAAGAACGTCAGTCAGCATAGCCCGACTATTCCCCTGGGTGGGCATATGATCACTTCTCCTAGGCACTGAATAACCAATAGGAGCATCAGATTCTGTAGGATAAGCCTAAGGTGCATTATACACACAATCCCAGGGGTTCTCAGCAGGACTAAATACCTTTCCCCTGTGTCACCTCCACACTTTCCTCTTAGAGCTGACTGGCATTATTACTAACAAAACATCTTGCGGAGTACCCACCAGCCTTCAAGCAGGTAAGATACCTGTCTCCAGGCTGCATCCCCACACCGCCACCCACTGGATGCTGTCCCACCAAGACCCACTCCACCACACAATCCCACAAACCTGAGCATCCTCTCTGTGGCCAGCCCTCACCTGAAATACCAGCAGACTACATAGGCACAAATGCAAGCCACACCAGTTGGAAGAAAAGATGAGTAAACACAATTGTAACAACACGTTAAACAACCAAAAGAGCAATATGGCACCACCAGAACCCAGTGCTCCAACAACAGCAAAGCCTGAACATTCCAATGCAGCTGAAAAACAAGAAAACAAACTTAAAAATTAATTTATGAAGATGATAGAGTAAGGAAAAAATAAAAAATTCCCTTAAAGAAATCAAGGAAAAGATGAACAAAAAATTGGAAGAAACTAATAAATTCCTTAAAGAAAACTGGGTGGTGATGGCACATGCCTTTAATCCCAGCACTTGGGAGGCAGAGGCAGGCAGATCTCTGTGAGTTCGAGGCCAGCCTGCTCTACAAAAACTACTTCCAGGACAGTCACCAAAGCTATACAAAAAAAATCCTGTCAAAAAGAGAGAGAGAGAGAGAGAGGAAGAAGAAGAAAAAGAAAAAGAAGAAGAAGAAGAAGAAGAAGAAGAAGAAGAAGAAGAAGAAAAAGAAGAAGAAGAAGAAAAAGAGAAAGAAAAATTGAATGAAAGAAGAAAAAACAATCAAATAGGTGAAGGAAATGGTTCAAGACTTGAAAACTGAAATAGAAACAATAAAGAAAACACAAACCAAGGGAACTCTGGATATGGAAAATCTAGGGAAGCAAGCAGGAACTACAGAAGCAAGAATCACCAACAGAATACAAGAGATGGAAGAGAAAATCTCAGATGTTGAAGATACAATAGAGGAAATAGATTCAACAGTCAAAAAATGTTAAATCCAATAAATCCCTAACACAAAACATGAAGGGAATTTGGGACACCATGAAAAGATTAAACCTAAGAACAATAGGAATAGAAGAAAGAGAAGAATCCCAGCTCAAAGGCATAGGAAACATATACAACAAAATCATAGAAGAAAACTTTCCCAAACTAAAGAAGGGCATGTCTGCAAAGGTACGAGAAGCTTACTGAACACCAAGTAGACTGGACAAAAATAAGTTCCCTCACCACATAATAATCAAAACACTAAACATACAGAATAAAGAAAGAATTCTAAGAGCTGCAAAGGAAAAGGCTAAGAAATGTATAAAGGAAGACCTATCAGAATTATACCTGACTTCTCAATGGAGACTCTAAAAGTCAGAAGGTCCTAACCAGATGTTTTACAGACACTAAGGGATCACAGATGCCAGCCCAGATTACTATACCCAGCAAAACTTTCAATCAGCACAGACTGAGCAAACAAGATATTTAATGACAAAACCAGATTTAAAAAATACCTATCCACAAATCCAGCACTACAGAAAGTACTAGAAGGAAAACTCTAACCCAAAGAACTCAATTAAATTTAAAAAACAAGGCAATAGGTAATCTCACAACAGCAAAACCCAAAGGGAAACACACAAACACTACCACCATCACCAAAACAAAAAATAACAGGAATTAACAATCACTGGTCAATAACATCTCTTAATATCAATGGACTCAATTTGACAATAAAAAGACACAGGCTAACAGAACAAATGTGAAAACAGAATCAATCCTTCTGCTGCATACAAGAAACATACCTCAACGTCAAAGACAGACATTACCTCAGAGTAAAGAGTTGGGGGAAAAAATTCCATCAAGTGGACCTAAGAAACAAGCTAGTGTAGCTATCTTAATATCTAACAAAATAAACTTCAAACTAAAATTAATCAAAAGAGATGAAGAAAGACATTTCATTTTCATCACAGGAAAAATCCATTAAGATAAATTCTCAATTCTGCAAATTAATGGCCCAAATACAAGGGCACCCACATCTGTAAAAGAAATATTACTAAAGCTTAAATCACACATCAAATCTCACACATTAATAGTAGGAGACTTCCATACTTCACTATCACCACTGGACAGGTCTGTCAGACAAAATCAGAGAAACAAGGTAAATAATAGATGTTATGACTCAAATGGATTGAACAAATTGAACACATACTCTGTCATAAAGCAAACCTGAACAGACACACACAAAAAAAATGGAATAACCCCTTATATTGTAACAGACCACCATGGGCTAAAGTTAGAGTTCAACAACACAATCTACAGAAAACCTACAAACTCATAGAAACTGAACAACTCTCCATTGAACCACTACTGGGTCAAGGAAGAAATAAAGAAAGAACTGAAAAACTTCCTAGAATTCAATAAAAATGAATGCAAAACATACCCAGACTTATGGGATACAATGAAAGAAGAATTCAGAGGAAAGTTCATAGTACTAAATGCCCACATAAAGAAAACAGAGAAAGCTCACACAAGAAACTTAGCAGCATATCTGCAAACTCTAGAACAAAACGAAGCAAACTCACCCAGGAGGAGTAGATGACAGGAAATAATCAAACTGAGGGCTGAAATCAATAGAAATGCACAAAGAGAACAATACAAAGAATCAATGAAACAAAGAGTTGATTCTTTGAGAAAATCAACAAGATAGACAAACTCTTATCCATTAACCAAAAAGCAGAGCGAGAATATGTAAATTAACAAAATCAGAACTGAAAACAGGGACATAACTGTGGAGGCCCAAAAATGTGAGCCTATTTCCACCTTGTCTGAAGAACAGAGTGTTTGAGGTTGCTTAATATTATTGAAAACAACCAGGACTACAAATCCCGACCTAGGGTGTGATTACTTGGTTCTTCTGACATTAAGATGGCTCATACAGTTGGATCCACTCTACCCTGACCAGTAGTGAGAATATTCAAGCATACTTCTGCTCCTTCTTTTGAAATAGGAGGTTTGACCTTGGGAGTGGCTGTCTTCAAGATACTTGGTCTAGGGTGGGTTCACTGCCTAAACAACAGAATGCTAATAACTTGATATCTCAAAGTAGTGAAGCAAGTAACTGTTATGGTTGCCCTTTGTATCATGTTAAAGCAGTCTTTTGTCTTCTTCCCCCTGTTGAATTGGGGTATAAAATGTATGGAAAGTTAAATGCGGTGGATTTCAGTATTCACTAGAACTCCCTCCTGATACTATCCTGTTTTCTTGTTTTACTTATGTTTTTGTCCTCGTTACTATTTTTCTGATCCCCATGCCCCTACCCTGGTAAGTGGTATTTTTGTTGAAGCTAGTCTCCAACACATAACACCAGACTCTGACAAAATACAGAGAATCCTTAGGTCATACTTTGAAAAAATTTTTGAAAAATTGGAAAATCTAAATTAAATCAAGACCAAATAAACAATTTAAATAGACCCATAATCCCTAAGGAAATAGAAACAGTCATTAAAAGTCTCCCAACCCAAAAAAAAAGGAGTCTAGGGTCATATTGTTTCAGCACATAATTCTATCAGAATGTCAAAGAAGAGCTAATACCAATATTCCTCAAAATGTTCCTCACAATAGAAACAGAAGGAATATTGCCAAATTCTTTTTATGAGGCCACAGTTACCCTGATATTAAAACCAAACAAAGATACAACTAATAAAGAGAAATACATACCATTGAACATTAATGCAAAAATACTCAATAAAATGCTGGCAAACCAAATTCAAGAACAAATTTTCATCTACCATGAACAAAAATTCATCTAACATGATCAAGTGGGCTTTATCCTAGAGATGCAAGGATGGTTCAAACATACGAAAATCAGTGCAATCCACCATATATAAGGGACTGAAAGATAAAACACTTGATCATCTCATTAGATGTTGAAAAAGCCTTGGACAAAATCCAATACCCCGACATGATAAAGGTTCTGGAGAGAACAGGGATACAAGGAACATATCTAAACATAATAAAGACTATATACAGCAAGCCATCAGCCAACATCAAATAGAGAGAAACTCAAAGCAATTCCACAAAATCAGAAATAAGACAAGCCTGTCCACTCTCTCATATCTATTCAAATGAAATATTCAACATTCTAGCTAGAGCAACAAGACAAAAAAGGAGATCAAGAGGATACAAATTGGAAAGGAAGAAGTCAATTTCACTATTTGCCTATAATATGATAGTATATATAAGTGACCCAAAAAATTCTACCAGGGAACTCCTACAGCTGATAAACACCTTCAGTAATGTGGCAGGACACAAGATTAATTTAAAAAATAAGTTGTTCTCTCACATAAAGATGATAAACACTTTGAAAAAAGAAATCAGAGGAACATTACCCTTCATAATAGTTACAAACAACATAAAATATCTTGGGGCAACTCTAACCAAACAAGTGAAAGACCTGTTTGACAAGAACTTTAAGTCTTTGAAGAAAGAAGCTGAAGAAGATATCAGAAAATGAGATCTTCCATGCTCTTGGTCAGGAAGGATCAACATAGTAAAAGTGGCAATCTTACCAAAAGCAATCTACAGAGTCAATGCAATCCCCATCAAAATCCCAACACAATTCTTCACAGACCTGGAAAGAACAGTACTCAACTTGATATGGAAAAGCAAAAAACCTAGGAAAGCTAAAACAATCCTGTACAATAAAGGAACTTCTGGAGGCATCACTGTTCTTGACATCAAGCTGTACTATAGAGCTATAGTAATAAAAACAGTTTGATATTGGCACAAAAATAGACACATGGATCAATGGAATAGAATCAAAGACCCTGACATAAGTCCACATGCCTATGAACACCTGAGTTTTGACCCCCCTCAAAAAAAAGCTGAAAATAAACAATGAGAAAAAGAAAGCATCTTCAACAAATGGTTCTGGCATAACTGGATGTCAACATGTAGAAGAATGCAAATAGATCCATATTTGTCTCCCTGCTTAAAACTTAAGTCTAAGTAGGTCAAAGGCATCAACATAAATCCAGGTACACTGAAGATAATAGAAGAGAAAGTGGAAAATAGCCTTGAATGCACTGGCACAAGACACCACTTCCTGAATATAACAGCAGTAGCACAGACACTGAGATCAACAATTAATAAATGGGACCTTCTGAAACTGAAAAATGTCTATAAGTCAAAGGACACTGTCAATAAGAAAAAACAGCAGTCTACAGAATGAGAAAAGATCTTTACCAACCTCATATATAACAGAGTACTGATATCCAAAATATATAAAGAACTCAAGAAATTAGACATCAAAATACCAAATAATCTCATTAAAAATGGGGGTACAGAGTTAAACAGAGAATTCTCAACAGAAGAGTTTCGAATGACCAAGATACACTTGAAATTTTCAAATCCTTAGCTATTAGGAAAATGAAAATCAAAATGACTCTGAGATACCATCTTATACCTGTCTAAATGACTAAGATGAAAAGTAGTAAGGACAGCGATCATTGGTGACTACCTTAACTGTCACTGGGGAGCCTTCATCCAGTGCCTGTTGGAGGCAAATGCAGAGATCCACAGGCAGGCCCTGGGCTGAGCTCAGGGAGTCCAGTTGAAGAGAGGGAGGAGGGGGATGGTCATAAGCAAGGAGGGGGATGGTCAAGATCATGATGGAAAGACCCACAGATACAGCTGATCTGAGCTTGTGGGAGCTCATGGACTTTGGACCGTCAGTTAGGGTGTTGTCATGGGACAGACCTGGGTTCTCTGCATCTGAGTGACAATTGTGTGGCTTGGTCTTTTGTGGAGACCCTAGTGGTAGGACTGATACATGAACTGGAAGAAAGGAAGGAAGGAAGGGAGGGAGGGAGGGAGGGAGGGAGAAAGGGAGGGAGGAAAAAGTAGTAGAAAAAGAATAGGTTTAGCTAACCCTAAGCTATCATCAGCCACTCTGAAAGTTGGGAAGCTGGAGGGTAGTGGGATGGCAATCAAAGAACTTCCTACAAATAGGACTTGATATTTTTGGCCTATGGTTGCGTTAGGCTAAATGCTATTTCGTGTGACAGGGAACAGTCTTTAAAATGGCTGTGTTTGGATTATTCTGTCTTAAGCTGTGGGTCACCAAGACTTGTTGATAACCCACTGACAGGTAATTCAAAGTTATGAAGATCAATGTTGGATCCTCACTGAAGCTCTAGCTCCTTTGATCTGAGAGTCTGATCCCCTGAAGAGGAAGTGATGGCAGCTCCACCTTGTAGACAATGTAAATACCAAGCACTCCTAATGCTCTTAAAACAGCACATGCAGTGAATATTCTTAGAACCATCCCTCAGTCTCATCTGGGAAGTCCAGAACTGCTCCAGCGCAGAGCTCCCTGGCTACTTCTAAGTTGCCTTTCCATTCATAGTCCCTACAGCAGAGTGGTTAGCTGCTGATGGTTTAAATCAACTCAAGCTAGACTTCACAATAAAAGCTTAAGGCAAAGTTAGATTTTTGAGTCATTCATGTGACAGAAACCCACCAGGATTAGGACTGGGCCAAGGTCATCTGTTGTCTTAGAACCTGAACCCATAATCTTTCCATGCCCCAGTTCTACCCTTTAACGTGGTCCCACCTGTGACCAGTGTGCACTCACTGAAGGGACACTAGCCCGCTTGTTCCAAGCATGTGGCTCTGGCAGGCCTTCCCCTCTCCACATACCCTCTCCCTTGCTAAAAACCAGTAAATTGCATTCCCAAAGCTAGCCACCAAGGTCTATTCCCTTATTTGGCCACTTCCTCTCCCTGAAGCTGACTACTGAGGTCCACCTATCAAAAGCCCCTTTTGGTTCATCTAATTAACATGTCCAATTAAAATTGAACCCCTCATTCTAATAGCATGTCCCCCATTCACCTTTGTACACTGCCATTTTCCTACATGCCGTGTCTGTTTCCTCTCTGTCCAGAGGCAGTCCTTCATCCCTCCCGGCAAAAGTCCCTTGTCCTTTCCCCTTCTCTTGTATTCCCTATCTCCTTTACCACCACACCCTAGCCCATTCTAACACAGACCTCCTCTTCTTCTCCTCTTAAAAATTACAGCAAAAAGTCATTTGCTGCTGTGTTCTGCCTGAGTCAGAAAGCAGCCACTTGAACTTTTCTTTCCCCACTTACTAAAGAACCTCTCTGTGAAAACGGGTGTTTGGGTATGGTTTGTGCCTAATCCAGGGCCTAGAAGGAAGCCCCCACCTTCTCTTATGTCCCAGCACAGACCATGTGTTTGCTTCCATCTACTACTGGGGTCCGTTCCATAGAAAACCAATACTGAGGCATTAGCCTAATTGGACAAACTGGAAGCTACGTGCAAGAGAAGAGAGATAATTGCTTGTGGCTAAGGGCATCAGAAAATGTTAACTTTGCCCACCTGAGTGTGTGGTACTTCTACAAGTTTCTTTTTTTAAAAAGTTCAGGTTCTCAATTCTTCATTTTTTTTTCCTTTCTTCCAGTATCCATGACTTCTTTGTTGACTGTCCTCCTAGAACTCCCTCCAGTCTGCCAGTTTGACTCTTCCAACTGCTGATGTCTCTATCTTGTCCTGGCCATTCCAAAGAGATCCAGCAGTTGGTGGAAGACAGAACTTGAATCTGTTTTTATTTATTTTTAATAAAGATTATGTACTTTAAATAGTTGTTTACTTCACCGCTGAAAGACTTAAACACCATGAACTCACGTGATCGCGGCAGAACACAGATAACACCTTCCGGAAGCTGGGAGATAAAATGTGAGAGCTTGGTTTGGGGCTCATGAGGTGAAATTCCCAAACATCAATTTAAAAAAAAAAAGTTTGTTTTTTGTTTGTTTTTCAAAGCAAGAGTTTGAAACTATTGAGACTCAAGCAAAGGCATAGAGGAGGGCGCTGGAGGAGTCCCCACAGAAGGCGGACTGGTAATTCCCAGCTAGATGAGGTAAGATCCCAAAGTGCTATGGGCAGCAGCAGATTGTGTTCATGGCACTAGTTAGCACTGCTGCCAGGAACCAAAAGCAAAGCTGAGGAACCGCTCCTAAGAACAGGAAGTGCTCAAAAACCGGAACTACTTGGAAACCCGGGTTTCCATGATGTTCGTGTGAACAGCGAGGCAACTGAAAGTCCTAGGTTCTTTCTCACACCAACCTCGCAGCTTCTTTGAGTGCCCAACACTGTCAGGACATAAAAGTAACTCTACCTCCTTCGGACCAATTGGTAAGGGGTTTTTGTTGGTTGATTTTGTTTTCGTTTTTGAGATGACCTTATTCTATTATCCAGTTGGCCTCAAATTCCTGGGTTCCAGGAGCCCCTGCTTTCTTAGTACCTCAGACAACGGGCACACACCATTATACCCGGTTCAAATTCGTTACTGTTGTCCCTGTTTTTTCCATTGAGTGTGGTGAGACCCAGAAATGCTGGTGTCACTCTAAGACCAGAGAGCAAGTCATTTGAACAGGTGCAGAGAAGCCGCGCCTCGCCCCCTAGTCTCCTGGGAGATGCTGCTGCTGCCAGGTTCACAGTAGCTAGGAAACCGGGGTGAGCTGAACTTGGTGTGCCTGACTCCTGAGCCAAATGCCTCATTTGCATATCTGTCTGCCAGGCTAGGCTGGGGCCATGAGGGAATAACCCACCCCACCTCAGACGTTGTTCTCCTGAACCGGGGACTGGAGGTGTTCGCAGGCCCTAGTTCATCTGGGAGATGTATAACTGTGCAGCCATCCCTAGGCTGCCATTAGTGCTTTATCTGAAAAGGCCAAACACCTCCCGCCCTGTAAATTATATCTCATTTCTTTAAAAAATGTGTGTGGTTGGAGAAGGGGCAGAGGGATGGAAGGGAGGGGAGCGGGGAAGGGGAGCGGCCAGGAAGGGTAAATAGATAAAATAAATGGGCTTGGTGCATGCCTTTTGACCATTTTGCTTTACTCTATTGATTTGGACTTTTCCATCTACCCCGGGAGCAATCAATTTTTCAGCGGATAGGCAGAATACAATAATTTCAAGCAAACTCTTCAAATGGGTTGTCATTAATTTGCCTTTTGGCGGTCCTTGTTCACTGGGAGTAAGACGTGTTTCGCTTTCTCCAAACACTATTGGAGAGAGACTCTGGGGATTTGTTGGGGCCGATTGGCGCAGGCGAGCGAGTGCAGACCCTGGAGGGGCGGGGAGAGTTGGTGCCGACTAATGAAGGCGCAGTGTTTGCTCATCCTTTAGGAGTCACTTATTACTGCTAATTGGGAGGGATAGTTCAAATAAGCACAGAGGAGCAGTTGTCACACGAGCGTGACATGGTTTTAAAGAGGTCTCCCCGACTCCCTGAACTCCCGAGGAAGGCTGGCTGAGCGCCTGGGCTTCGAAGCCGCCATAGAGTGGAAGCTTTGTCGGGGCGCCCCATAGAAGTCAGCAGTCTTAAGAAACCTGGGTTTGGCAAGGCATCGCAGGGAATCTGAGACAGACACGCAGCTGCCTGGGGCACTTAGAAAGTCAACAGCTGACGGAAGGGGAGGATGCTGAGCTTGGCTGTAAATGGACTTGAAGATGTGATTGGAATTAATTTGAAGAAAATAGTTAGAGGCTGTTTTCTTTAAGGGGCCTAATTGGTTTGAAGAACATTCATTTGTATGAGTGCTAAAATATTAATAACCCGACATACATCTTCTAGGGTTCTGCCACTTTATCTTTTGCTTATTTCCTCTCTGAGAAGACATTAATTTCCTCTGAGTCCTATTAAATAGATATGAGTGACTGCACCATGCTGGTCCCAAACTATGGCTAGTATTTCCAAATTATTCAATCACATGTATGACAACTAATAAGTTGTTAGTGATCACTGCCAAAAGTCACCTGGATTTTCCTGACGTCTGCAAGTAAAGAATCACAATGGCCCCCCAATTCTTTATTTTTTCAAGGGAGTGAAGAGTTTACAGCAAACCAGAAACTGCGTTAGAGAGAAGAAACACAACTGTGAACAGAGTGAAGTCCTTGCCATGAATGTCTGTTCCCATGGAAAGAGGACACTGACGACCAAGCAGGTGATGACCAAGGTCACTGCACATATGGACAATAAAGCAGGGCCTTGTGTGTTCATGCCAGCTTTTCTCTCGGTCTTTTTACACTTCTGTGTTTATCCTTTTGGAAAACAAGCTAATTCCATGCTGACCACAGGCACGTGGTGGACGGAGCTCCTAGTGCTGAGGTAATCTTGGCTAAGGTTTAGCTTCTCGGTTTTTGATGCATAAAATATCTGCCTTGAGAGGTAGTCCTGTCCTAGGGGCATGTGTCAGAGGTTCTGGTGATATGCCATTGTCAAGAGGGAAAACATTGTAAGGCAAGTGTCTGGTGACAAGCCATGATGCCTTCCCTAGGGCACCATTCTATGACCTCCAGATTTCCTTAAATGTCATTGGACATCCATGATCTATTCTACCTAAAAAACAAGCGTGAAACCAAGGTTCCAGTCTAAAATATACAGGGAGTTCAAGGCTATGGAATACACAGTGGGCTGAGAGCTCATTGGCCATTGAGATGAGGAGCTGGGAGGGGCTGAGGTGGGAGGGAGTAGAGTCTGGCTTTAACATTGGTCTATCTTGACTCACAGTAACTTACACTTTATACACAGGGACATATATCACCACCATCATATCCACACATATGCCACTGTGCAATTATAGATGGTAATAACTTGAAAGGAAAAGAAAAAGTCCTCCCTCTTTTTCTGCAAAACAGAAACTTCATTATCTCTTTGTGACACCCAGGGACCGTATAGAGCAAGGTTTTGAATTTGGATATATTTCCAAGAAGGTGACATACCTTCCCCCAGTGAAGACAGTAGACCTGAAGGAGTAATCTTGCTTTACAAAATGGATATGGAATCACTCCTGTGAACCTTTACTTTGTTCTAAATTTAAGTGGGACACTGAACTGTGAAATCAGACGAGTGAGTAGAAATCAGATGCTTTACTGGAAGAATGCTCAGTGAGAAATTAGGTTTAGGTTTCTCAGCTTGGAAACTAGGAAATTATTTGCTGAGCAGTACATCCTGCATGAGATTTCCCGTGACATATTAAGAACGAATTTGTTGTTCATTGTACCTTCCAAGAGACTTCACCATAGGGCGCACAATGTCCCCTTCACTTCTGCATGAATGTGTTCAGTTCTTTTCTCCACATCTGTAGCTCATTTATTTTGCCCCGAGACATCTGCAGGGGCCATCAACCTGTGATGGAGGCAAGGGAACTGGCAAGCATGCATGGTCTCCTCTCGGACTGTTATGCCTCTCAGTCAGGACTGGCTTGGTTGGCATCAAAAGGAGAACCTGTCTTCATACTGGATGATCAGGGCAGGCTGGCTGCTTAAGAACCCAATTGAGGAGACTTTTAAAACTTCTGGGAAAATCAGTTTGTGTTGCTAAAATGAATCCCACAAGAAAATATTTGATTCAGTTCTTCGTGAGATTTCATTCTTTTTTTCCGCTTCAAGACAGGGTTTCTCTGAATAGCTCTGGTTGCACTGGAACTCACTCTGTAGATCAGGCTGACCTCAAACTCACAGAGATCTACCTACCATGCCTCCCCAGTGCAGGGATAAAGGCGTGCACCACCACACCCAGCAGAATTTTGTTCTTAAAGGGCCTTTGCAGAGTATATCCTCTTGTGGGCAGAAAAAAGTGTGTGTGTGTGTGTGTGTGTGTGTGTGTGTGTGTGTGCGCGCACATAGATGTTTTGATTTGGTCAGAAATAGCCCTTGAGAACTTGCTACCTGCAAACACTGGGAGTGTATACCAGCAGCATCTGGGTAGTTGCAAATTCAAACTTTTGATAAGAATGAGCTGAATGAAGGAAGTCTGCGCATCTAACTCACAGATAAACTAGGGATGGACCATATGAGGAATAATGATGAGACGTAGAATGTAGACCCCCGTAAAAGCCTCTCTTTCTTTGGCCTAAAATGCCATTGTGAGACTTTTCTGGATATGGTCATCATTGCACTTTCGCGGCAGCCTTGTTTAACATGTGTAAGCAGGGACTGCTTGTTCGTTTCTCAGCTGCCCAGATCTGAATAATCACACAGAAGCTGTATTAATTACAATACTGTTTGATCAATAACTTAGACATATTTCTGGCTAACTCTTATATCTTAAATTAACCCATTTCTATTAATCTGTGTATCGTCATGAGGCTGTGGCCTGCCAGTAAATTTCTGGTGTCTCTCTCTCCTTCAACTACATGGCATCTCCCTGACTCTGCCTACTCTCTCTCTATCTCTTCCAGTCTGACAATATTCTGCCCTGCCATAGGCCAAAGGAGCTTCTTTATTAATTAATGGTAATAAAACATATTCACAGCTTATAGAGGGAAATCCCACATCATCTCCCTTTTTCTGTCTAAATAAAAAGGAAGGTTTTAACTTTAATATAGTAAAATTGCATATACAAAGAGTTATTAAGTATGAATTATAGTTATAATATCTAGTCCATTTACATTTGGCAAATTAAGGAAAATGCTTTATCATCTATCCTATCTTTATGAGTCTAAAGTTTTATATCTAATTTATTTTTATCATAACTAAAGGAAACTATAATTATAATTATTTTTTAACAAATACCCTAGAAGGATATATTACCTAAAAAAATAGGAAGTGTATTGTAAGCAACTTCCAAAGTTCTAGAAATGACAGAGACATCTTACTGCCTAGACAACCAACCAAAGTTTTTTGGTTTTTTGTTTTTTTTTTTTTTTTGTAACATTGGGGCATCCATCTTCAGCCTACAGGCCCATAGTCTTTGACAGACTTTTCCATGGAGCAAGAAATTTGAAAGACTGTTTCATCTATATCGGCAGTTTTTCAGTCAGTTTTTTTCTGTGTCCTGCTGAATGTCTGGTAGACTCTTTCATGAAGCAGGAGCCCTGAAGGATTATCTCACCTTCTTTTGGAAATTTCAGCAGTCATTTTTCTGTGGTCCTGCATGTCTATTGCATATAGCATACCATCAGGCAGTCCAGGCAAGAACAGTTTCTTGACCAGATGTCTGGCCTTGTCACATTGAAGGCAAATTCCATGGTGGGCTTCTTTGATGCTCGTCAACCTCTCTGAAGTCATTGGTGCTGCTAGGAGCAGACATGTCTTATTGTTGAGAAAAGTCTAAGTTCTTAAAACTTTTTAAATGTCATATTCTGTAGGTCTTTGAAGTGTTGAAGATTATCTAACTGAAATATATCTCTGTATATCTAGAAAATTTAACTAACATGACTACAAGTTTGACTGGTATAAATGACTATCTATTAATCTGTAATTTTTAATTATACATTACATTTTTAAATAGGCTTCACAAACATAATACCTTAAACAAGAATAGAAATATACATACAATAAAATTGACCTTAAATTTGTATCAATAAACCAAGAACCATACCAATGCAAAGTATTCATCTCTGTATCATATCCCCCTTATTTATTTATTTATTTATTTATTTATTTATTTATATTTAGAAAAGAGATATATAGAGAGAGTAGGTGGAGTCAGGGAGATTCCATTTAGCTGCTGAAGGAAAGAGATGCCAAAACCTTACCAGTAAGCCACAGCCTCATAGCAACACACAGATTAATAGAAATGGGTTAATTTAAGATATGAGTTAGCCAGAAATATGCTTAAGCTATTAGCCAAACAGTGTTATAATTAATATAGTTCTTGTATGATTATTCAGGTCTGGGTAGCCAGAAAACAAACAAGCAGTCACCACCTACAAACCCTTAAAGACTTCAGTAAGGGGAAGTCCCTAAAGTTGCTAAGGGAGGACATCTCCAGTAATTCTGGTGGTAGGAGAAGAGCATAGAAAATGACATTTCCTCGTGGAACTTAGGAAGAGATGGTCAAAGACTGACTTGGCCTGTGATGTAATTTTAACCAGGGCCTGCCCCTCTGAGAACCCAAGAAGGGCTCTAAATGGCTGAGGAGAAGAGAGTTGTGTCATGGGAGTTGTCCCCAACGAAGCTGAATTCTTGCAGGCTTTTGGAGAGCACATACAAAGGAGGGAGAGGGAGAAAGGGTGAAACGGAGGCATGAAAGGAAAGTGGTGATGGGTGGGCTAGAGAAATGATTATGATGGAGTCAATGGAAATCATAGTGAAGAATGTTGCACTCTGGGGAATCAAGAGGTGAGACCATGAGTTTGGTCCACATGGCGGCTAGTGTGTCGTTGGCTTACAGCCAATCTGATACAGTAATGGTGTGTGGTATTAATAGCTGAAGTCTTTTACTTGATAGCCAGGCTCTTTTTCTAGCCCCAGGAGAGGAATCACATACTTCTAAGCCAGAAACCAGATGTATTAATATTGGCCTACTAGAAATAGGAAGGCAGAAAGAGGGAGGCAATGCTCATGCTATGTGGCAGAAAGATTCAGGAACAAACCTGGGGAGTTTTCCTGCTCCAAGAGAGTACCCAGAAAGGGAAGGGCAGTGCAGGGTGAGGCTAAGAAATGGGAAAAGAAAACCAGGGCAGGCTTGTTTTCAAAGAGTGTGTTCATTTACTCATTCAACAGGTACTGACCAAACATCCAGGACATGCCAGCTTCTGTTCCATACATTTGGAAAACATCCATGTTCCACACAAAGAGCTCTGTCTCCACTGTTACTGTATTTCTTGGGAGGAAGAAAAACAACAATAAACAGAAATAAAGCACAGATCTCTAAGGGGTAGTACTCATCAAAGAAAAAGACACATAGAGATTACAGGGAACTGGGGGTAAATTGTAATTTAGCATGTTGATAGATCAAAGTTGAGGCAACCTCAATTTTCTCTCTATTCCTTTATGATTCCTATTGATAACCTGTAGTATGTGGGGCTGGCTTGTTGGGGTATCTGTCCCGCCCAGTACCCCACAGCAGGCAGGCCCCAAAGAAAATCACACACAGGACTTCATAAGATTATAAACTGATTGGCCCATTAGGTCAGGCTACTTATTAGCTCTTATAACTTATGTTACCCCATTATCCTTATCTATGTTAGCACATGGCTCCGTACCTTTCTCAGCAGGGCAGGTTACATGCTGCCTCTTCAGTGATCTGTACAGGAATGTCGGAGGGAGCTCTGCTTCCAGAATACTCCCAGTCTCTTTGCTCCACCCCTACTTTTTGTCTGGCTTTCCCGCCTATACTGCCTGCCTGGCCAATCAGCGTTTTATTAAAATGATTGACAGAATACAGACAATTCTCTTGTATCAATAACCCAGAACACACAAAGTGTAGGAAGATTAAGAGACCCATTGAGAAAATGAAATGCTGTATAGAAAGTAATAGAGCAATCCAAACAAAAAAGGGCAGAAACACCGTGTAATCCTGCCCGCCACTGAGCCAGGCGTTTTGGTTTAGATGTGTGAACCCAGCATCTGCTTTGTGCTACATTGTCATTTTTATTTTTTAAGATTTATTTTATTTCAACATTGGGTAATTATAGTGTATATCAGTTACACTGAACATTTATCGTTTTTTCTTGATAGAAGTTATATTAATTGTTCTATGTATGAAGTCACAAGTTCATTACAAATAAAGTTGACTTTTCCTAGATCTCTAAATGGACAATACTATATGAGGTCTAATCTTCTCAATTTTCTGAGGTTGTCTTGATTTACAAAACATTCTTCTTGTGCTGGGATTGGTGACACATGCACTGGGGAGGCAGAGGCAGGTGCAGGTGGATCTCTGTGAGTTTGAGGCTAGGTTGGTCTACACAGTGAGCTCCAGACCAGCTAGGATTCTATAGTGAGGTCCTGTCTCAAAAAATAAAAGAGGGAAGAAGGGAGAAAAGGAAAGAGGAAGACAAGGAAGGAGGAAGGAAGCAAGTCTAGCTTCTCATTTGCTCTCCGTAGCAGATGAGAATACCCCTAGTTCTTGCTTGTAAAGCAAATTATATTTGGTTACAGGAATGTTTTGATTTCTGTTTTGTGACTCTCAGAATATTTATATTTAGTCAAAAAGTGAACCATGACTGCTTTGTAATGTTTCTATTTCCTGGATGAAAAGGAAAGAAATCTACTCTAAGCAGCATTACCAATTCAGTGTCTCTTGATCTGTCACTCACACAAAGAATTAGTCTAGAAGTTGGTTAGTGATCGGTTGTGACCAGGTGTCATATATGCCCATGGCACATGCGTGATGCATGCATGTGTCCAACTTTGAATTTTTTGCCTATTATGAACCATCAAGAATATTTGAGTGTCTCTATTTTTTGCTTTGGAAATAACCCCAAAGATTAACAAACATCTCCAGGGGCTGAGGTCAGTTCTCAGAGTCATCCATCTCAAGTTCCTTTTTCTTCCTTTTTTTTTTTTTTTTTTTTGCTATTAGAGTCTTTATTTTATATGCTAGTAGGATTTTGCTCGGTACCATTTGTGATGGTTCCATCTGTATCTATCCAGCAGCCAGTTTAGTCATCGAGAGTATAGCTAAGACCATCCAGAGCTCAGAGCTATATTTCTAAATGGGTTTCCACTCCATTTTTGACTTCTGTTTTTATAGCCATTTCTCTCATGGAGTGCTTAGACAAACACAGAATAATCTTGATTTAGTGGGGCCATAATGCTACCTGGACAGTCTGAGCCTAGCTCTTGTGGAGTACATCATGCCTCAGTTCATATAAGTTGAGCCCTCGCCTCCTTTTGCAAGTGTTACTGTCTCCACTCGGGATCACCCACCATAATAACAACCCATGCTATTCCAGCTACAACAAGCAGAACTGCGCAGTTAGAGATCTAGAAGATGTGCATGTTGCCACTTTGGCTTCCCTTCTCTGTGCTCTCCGCCTCCTACTGTGTTCGGTATTGTCCACAGGCCCTTTCTAAGTTCCCGTTGAATCTTCACTTTCATCCACATCGTGGCCCCAAATGTACAGGTGAGTTTTCCTTTATACTTACCACCAGCAGGGCTGATTATGCTGTAAAACTTGCTTACCTACCTACCAAACTTAGATGACTATTGATCTATATAATTCTCAATATCTGTCTAACTTAAAGACTGAGATAATAAACAACTGTGCAATAAATGAGGACAATGTGACCTCCAAATATAAACAATGTGCAAGTATACATTGTGATATGGTAAATATATATGTATCTTAATCAGAGGTAGAAGTGTACAATGCAATATGGTAAATATACATATATCAACACAATATATATATATCAATACATAAAAATGTTTTAAACAGAGGTAGAAGCATTCATGCATAAAATAGTCAAATAATTTAACTTTGTATCAATATATAAGAATCGATATCAATATATTTGTCTAAAAACAATAACTCACAAGTACAAATCTATTATTCCATCATCCAATTACTCCTCCTTTTTTTTAAGATTCCTGCGCTTATTAAATTCCTCCCCCAACCCTCAACCATATACTAATTATAACCAACCCGTAAATGACGTCCCTAAACCCAAGGACAAACTTTACTGGGAGAGGGGACATTGCGCGGAGGAGCTGTTGTCTGGGACGGTAATCTGTAAGTTTTTCCCCCTTTGAGTAAATAACCATTCTATTAATCATAATTCCAAACTGGTGTGGGATTGTCTGTGACTTACGCCTTCAGGCGTCAGATTTCTTGGAGCTGGAGTTACAGGCATTTGTTAGCTGACCAATAAGGATGCTGGAAACTGAATTCAGGTCCTCCAGAAGAGCGACAAATACTCTTAACCTCTGACCCGTCTTCCACTTCCCCATCTTGATTGTTTTTAATGTTATTCTTTAATTTGATTCAATGAAAGATTTATTCTCTGCCCAAGATGTCTGTGGGTGCGTGCCAAAAACTGTACTTGTTAGGCAAACTCTGGGCTGAGTGTGAAGGCATGAACTCTAACACGGATATCTCGGCATGCACCATCCTCTCATTACAGGGTGCTAATTCCTGAGCCTTCATAGCCCAGCTAAAACTGGGGGTGGTGCTCTCTCCCTTACCTACCCCATCAACTCCACTGCATGATCTTTTCTTTCAAAGCAAAGCCATAAGGCTCAGAGCTACATTCTCTGATGAAATGCTTGCAAGGCTACATGACACCATGCTGGGAGACCTCTGCCAAACCATGCTTCCCTCGCTCGGTCTAATCAGATGACACAGAGAGAAGGTTTAGAAATCACTGATCCTAGAAACAGCTATTTCCAGGCCTTCCGATTTAATTTCAGCAAAAATGTATTAAGTGTATACTGTTATTGAGTGTGTAATATACGCCCATCACTGTTGGGCCAATGCTGTCCAATAGAATTTTCTGTGGTAGTATGAATGTTCTATACCCACAATGCCCAATATGGCAGCCAACAGGCCACGTGACTCCTAAGCATTTGAAATGTGACTCCTGTGACTAAAAACCTAAGTTTTTATTTGCTTAATATTAATTGATTTTAAATTAAATTTTAATAAGCACATGTGACTTGTGGCTACCATTTTGGGTAGTGCAAGATTAGCAAAAAGGTTTGCCAATGCACAGAATCACTAAAGAACCATACTTTCTTTTTTTAATTAAAAAGCATTGTTAATGTGTGTGCTCTTGTTTGTGTGTGCATGAATGTGTGTATGCATATTCACGTGTGTGAGTGTACATGCCATGGCATGTATGTAGAAGGCAACTTTGTGTAGTATGTTCTCTCCTTCCACCCTTACCTGGGTTCTAGGGATTGATCACCAGGCTTCTCAGGCAAGCACGCATCCCCATTGAACTATCTCACTGGTCCAAGATTCTTGCTCTCTTGAAGCTTATATTCTACGATTTTTAAAAGGGACAGGACAGACAAAAGTAAAATGTGTGGTCAGATAGGGAGGGACACATGAGGGGGAAAAAAGAAGCCAGATTGGAGTTAGGAAAGGTCAGAATTCTAGACGGAGTGCTGTGCTTAGTGATCTGCCCGCCCAGTCAGGTCCTGGGAAGGCAGAGCTCTGAGACTTTATTTTAGCACTGACTGCAAGCAAACTGTAGGGTCCCGCGCACGCGGAGTTTGAGTCATCTATGAATCAGGTGTCTGATTTGGATGATTGCTTTTATCCTTCTCAGCTCTGTACTCAGAATGCACCACTTCTCACTTGCTCCGATAATGAGGAATAATGTGTGTCTTAATGGGGCTTCTCCATTAAAAGGTTTTGGGAATAATATATAAAATTAATGGTTTACAAGAATAGTTTTAGACACTTGAAAACATAGCTAACCTAAAGACCTTCGATGCACCATGAATACATTCACTCCCTGACTAAAAATGAATCCCAAAATTGGTTTTGATTTTTATTTAAAATTCAAATGTCTGATGTCCTTAAATTGAACAAATGATATTTTAAAATATCTCTATCAGCCTCCAGCATCTGCAGATTGTGATTTGCATTTTGAAATTGGCTGCTTGAAATGAAGGAGACTGAGCGCTGTCGTTCTTCCTCCCTCCTGTTAGTTAATGAAATGCGAGAGGTCAACCCTTTGTCCTTAAATTAGTTCCCATAAAAATCTTTTTGTACTTTGCAGCTTGTTATGATGTCTTGAGACTGAAGGAAACGTTGCCATTAATTACGTCTTTGTTGAATATGGATATCTATTCAGAGTTAGTTGAACAGTTTCAAACAAAATTAGCATCCAGTGACACTCGGCTAGCTTTGGGCTGGTTATCACGACTATTTTTCTCTTTTTTTTTCCCTCCCTTTTCTTTTTCTCTTTATTTTTTTTTTAAATAGCTGCAAGAATGCTGTTCGGCGAGTGCGTATTATCTAATATATTCAGCTTTCGGCTGCTACTTTTTCCAGATGAAGATGAGCTTAATTGAGGTTGTCCTTTTAAGTTTGTAGAGCCCTTCAGCAGCTCACACAAAAGCATGCAGAGGCTTTTCATTTGTCTTGAGTATGTTTCAGATGTACAAATATTATTTACTTTAAGCTCCAAATCAAAAGGTGTGCTGTAACTGTGTTAAATAAAACATTACTCAAGACTGAAATATATATATATATAAATTGAAAGCAAGTCTTTCCCCCTTATTATCAAAATTATTTATGTGACAGGAACCCAGTGAGTGAATTTTAGTCCTTATACTGGGGGAACTGTTTGACAACACAGTCCAAGCTAGCAAGCAAGCACTTAATAAAAAAATTTATTCCCAGTCCCCTGAAGATAAATATTACAAATCTACCATGCAGCTAAGCTGTGAAGTTAGTTCCCTGTTTCACTATTCTGGGGCATGAATAAGATGAGTCTAAAACTTAACCCTGGAGAAGCAGAGTGTTCATGGGCGGGACATACTCTGGTGTACACATCTATGGGAGAGTTTGGGGGGAAAAAAAGATAAGATGTCCACTTACAACCTCACTCTACTCACACCTATTTGTAGGATGAGGGTCAGGAAGGCAGATGAAGGGATTCTATTCTATGAGCATCTAAATAAAAATATTAGAAATTATTCTTCATCCTGGGCAATGTGGGAAAAACTGGAAAATAGGATAAGATCTTGTTTTTAATAATACCAACAAAGAGTCCGTAAGTATTGCACTAACAAAAGCAGATTAATTGACTTAGGAATGAAATTTTCAAACAGTCCAGTGGATGAAAATTATTCCCTATTATAAAGAAAACAAAGGGTATAGGACTTATTGTTCTTCTGACGAGGGTCTTGTGTATCTGTAAAATATTTCGTATGGATTTTCCTTCCTTTCATTTTCTTCTATCTCCTTCCCCGAGTATGGAGCCAGTGCCGTTTGTTGTTAAGCATTCCCTGGGAAGAGGCGCTAACCTTGTATTGCTTTTAAGTATAATGTACATTTTTCATTTTAAATGGGGGCTCATAATGACATTGTGTAGAAAGGATTCCAGGCCTCCCTGGTTATCACCATGTCTCCTTGAGCTGCGCTTCTGGGAAAAAAAATGCGAAGAAGGTGGCTCTCTGGAATGAATAAATTCTGTAGCCTGCCTGTAATTATTTATTAAAATAGATTAAAGAAATAGACTAAAAAGGAACCTGCCACCCGTGTTAGAGAGAGCATAATAAGAGTACACAGAAAGGGAAAATTAACACCAAGGAAGAAAGAATGCAAGATATGTGTATTCAATAATATAGCCATCTCTGCATTGTTGGCTCACAGGCAGGCACACTCCTGGGTTTTTCATTTGCCAGGGTGGGCTGTGCTAATGAAAATGTGGGTTACTAATACGGATGTGTATGTCTCTAATTAACATTAGAATTGAGTGGTAAACACAACCAGGAGAGAATTCGAGAGAGAAATGGGCTAAAAGAAACCAGTGTATCGGGGGGGAGGGGAAGGAGGCGGGTTCCAAAGAAGAACCCGTCAGCCCTTCTTCAGATGGGTTTAATTTTGTCACTTGAGTCAAAATTGGAAACCCGTTTTCTAGTACAATTGCTTCTGTGTTTAGTGGGTGTTGCAGACTCTTTATTACAGGGGAATTTTATAAACCTGGCACCTCATCATCAAGCCATCTTGGGGGTCAACTTCCCACTTGTGCTTTTAGCTCTAAAGCAAGTACTTTTATAGCATCTTCTGCTACATAAGATTCACCATAGGTTCTGAGCTTTCAGACTTAATCCCTTACCAAAGTACTCATTTATCTCTTCGTCTTTAAATCGCTACTTTCTGTTAACTTTCATCAGACGCCACAGAGTTCCTTAACATAGCATCAAGATAAACGTAGGTCTGTGTTGATTCTGTGTTTGTTTTCTTGTTACTGTGGTACCTGTTTGTGATGCTTGGGGATGGGTACAGTAGGAAAGGGGAGAGAAGGTCCTCTGTTGCAGATGTGGATATTATTTGTGTAATCCTTTTAAAAATACTAAATGTATCTTTGGTTGCTTTAAAATAGTTTAAACCATATTTAAATCATAATTAGTTAAAGAAAACAAAAATTGTCACCTATTTTTTAAAAAAGAAAAGCTAGCATCTATTTTTACTGTTTTATTTAAATTTCCCATGATATTTGGATAGAATGCTATGGTATGATGTTATGTAATGAAAAACAGAATACAATTGCACACATTAAGAGGAAAAATGCTTCTTTTAGAAAAATGAACATTTTTGTCTTTCTCTTACATTTTTAGAAACAATTTTAATAAAAAAAAAACCAACATGACTCATTGGAAAAGCTAAAATCTTTAAAAACAATTGGCATTTGATTTCCTTTTGTATCCAATCTAACCTACATGCTTTGGAGGGAAAAAAAAAATGCCTTCACATTCTTTTAGCCACAGAAATACTTGAGAATTTGAGCAAAGCTCAAGTATGATCCTTGTGTTTAATCAATTTAAGGATGACTCTCTTTCTTTGTAAGATTTCATGCTTAGCCCCAAAAACTGTATCGGAAGAAAGTCGTCATTTCCAGTGTACTAGGCCTCTCCTTGTTAATTTGTCAGGGGGAAATGCATACAAATGTGTCGGGAGCAATACTTTGCATCCGCAGCACAATCAGCTGCAGGCGTGAAGGGCTTCAGAGCTCTGCACGGGAGACCCAGAGCCAGCGGCTGCCTGTTTGGAGGCTCAGAAATGCTGAGAACTCATGAAAACGCACAGCCTGGATTGTCGTCACCACAAAGTTAGTGCCAGGGGGACAGTGTCCATTAGCTTCACCAATATTGTGCTTCTGTTTATCTATTACCATCTTAGCAAAGTAAATCATTCCAGTTTTTCCCAAACTCAGTCCCTTCCCCGCCCTCCCAAACCCAACATTTGTTACCCATTAACTGGGAAGCACTCCCGGACAAGGGGAATAGCTTAAATTGAATTTTCCTAATGATTTAGTGAATCCTAGTGCGCATTTTTACTTTGTTGTTTAGACTCAAGAAGGCATAAAATCTTCACCATCTATTTATCACGTAGTTATTTTAATGTAAACATGTGCCCATTTAGATGGAGTGTTTTCATTATTAAGCTAATTCCGACGCGTCTCAGATAGACCAGGAGAAGGGGGCAGAGCTCCGGCTGACAGTGCTGAAACCTGCCTCGTCTCGGCGTGCTGTCAGATACGTCTTCATTAGGTTTTGTCATTCACCGGTGGCAAACGCTGTATAAATGGAATGACGATCAGGCCTGCCTTGATAACTTGTCTTATCTCATTAGTTTTCACATCAAAGTTAATCAGCAATGTGAATTGTAATTGCTAGAGGAGACAATGCGTAGATCGCTGGTTGCCCCCCCTCCCCATGGCATCTTGAAACATCAGCAGGCTGGTTGGAGCAGATAGGCTCGGAAGGAAAATGATGTGGAAAGCATAATAAGCAAGCTGCTCAGAATTAATGAGCTAACCCAATAAGAAAAGAATGGCCAATCAATGTGAGTTGGGCAAATATAATTTAGAAATAATTGCTTGATTGGTTGCCTATAGTAGACTGATTTGACCACACACAAGGATTAAGAATTAAGATGTCAAGGCAAAAAATAATTTGGCAACCGAGGGCATGTAATTTTTTTTGCCTTCTTTTTATGATTGAAAGAGATGTGTGTTTGATATGCTATTCGCTAGAATGAAAACATTAGACACCCTCTTGTTCTCTTTCTGTTCTCTGCACAATGCAGGCCCATTCAGAACACAATTGTGATACTCCTGAGCAGGACATGAAGAAGGTGTGGAGAGAGAGAGAGAGAGAGGGAGAGAGAGAGAGATATTCCCTTTAACAAGGTTTCACTCAAAGGATGAATGGGTTGGTACACAAAGCATTTACCTCTATTTTGAGCTACAACTTCACCAGGATGGCACAGCCGTAGATGCAGAGATCTGAAATACATCAATTGTCTGTCATAGGTAGGCCCAAAGAGTTCTGCTCACAGCCTACATGTTCCTAATGCAATTTTTCCCGACAGCTATTCACCAATTAGCAAAGGGCCCTTGCTGTATTCTTCTGTCTAAACTCTGGGAAGGTTCAGCCAGAAGGTAAATTTGCTTTGATCTACATTACACCTAATTGAGTCACAAGCAATGTCTCTATCCCAACATCAAGAAATGTGAAAATGTTAGATTATTTCACTGGGGATTAAACCTAATTTTCGCGTGTTCTGCATTAACCTATTAGGCTGGCTAATCTGCATTGCTAATGTGGCTGAGGCAGCTGTCACAGCTAAAGAAAAACATGATCATGCAATCCTTGAATGAATGATTCCCAGCCTGATTAGTCTTAGTGAAGTTAGCTGAGCCCCGGTGATAAGGAAGGAAAATTCCCAGGTTGCCAATAGCTTTGAAAATTATCAGACTGTAGGCAAAAATACACCTCATGATTCACAGGCTTCGGTCCAAACGCCGAGTTGAGTGACATTATTTAAGACTGACTAAGGCTAACTCGAATTGTCACTCGCATAAATGTTTGTGTTTATTTTTAAGAGACTGATGTAATGGACGCAGATTTAAATGCTAATAGAAGCCAGCCAGACACATAAAACCCCAGGCGTTGTTACACTGTTGGTCTTTTATTAACACAGATTAAATTGTAATATTTTCTAGATAAATTGGCAGAATCAGAAAGATGCATTGCCCCCCAGGATGCTGGAGAAGAATGCCTTCTGCAGGACTGTGGGCTTCTCACACATGTAGGGATTTGTTTACAAGCCTAATGTTCTCTTTCCTTATCATTTTTTTTAATGGAAATTAGGGGAAAATATATTCGGAAGCACATGCATTGTTTTCTGCAGCTCTCTAGCCAGAACGACCTTCTCAGCTTGTCTGCTTCATTTCAAGGATTCAGCAGTGCTTTCCCCCAGCCCTACACTTTGTTTGCCAAGAGACAGGGTTTGCTTGCACCTTCAGATGTAGAGAATGTTCAGGAGACTTTGGGTGGCTGCAAATAGAGCGGGGAGTCCATTTAATCCGATTAGCGGTTCCGTACAATGGGCCTGCCCAGCCCATTGTGGACAGAGGCCTTTATTTATTTGTTTCTATTAGCCCAAGAATCGGTTATCAGAAAAGTGGAATTTTGCCCCATCAGATTGCCTAAACAGTCATCAGAAAACAAACGAGGAAATAGTCTAATGTGTCAATATTTATCCTCTGGCCCTAATTGTCCACAGAGAGGACTTGTTGAGTGTGCGAAGTTGGCAGTCTCGGTTTATCTGTAGACTCTTGATTGTTTTTGCCATTGTGCATGGCCCAGAGCAGCTACAGCCTGGGCGATAACATCCAGAGGCCAAGAACACTGCTAGCAAATACAGGCATGTTAAGAGTCTAAGGAGAAAGGGTGGGAGAGGCCAGGAGACCCCCTGAGGGATGAGGAAGAAGGCAGCCAGTTCCCACCTACTAGCAAGAAGCCATTTGGGACTAGGTTTGAAACACTGGGAAAAAGGAGACCACGCCCTCTGCTTCCTCATTTCCTTTCCCAAGAACCTCAGAAAGCTGTGAGGCCCTGTGGGTAGAAACCTCCTCCTTGTTTTTGTTACTTTCATTTAAACATACCCTGACACTGCCTCCAGGACAGTGGTAACCAGTGGTTATAAAGCAACTTTCTTTCTTTCTTTCTTTCTTTCTTTCTTTCTTTCTTTCTTTCTTTCTCTCTCTCTCTCTCTCTCTCTCTCTCTCTCTTTCTTTCTCTCTCTCTCTCTCTCTCTTTCTCCTTCTTTCTTTCTTTCTTTCTTTCTTTCTCCTTCCTTCCTTCCTTCCTTCTCTCTCTCTCTCTCTCTCTCTCTCTCTCTCTCTCTCTCTCTCTCTTTCTTTCTTTCTTTCTTTCTTTTTTTCTTTCTCTTTCCCACAGAGTCTCACCAGGTAGCTCTGGCTTCCTGGCTTCCTGGAACTCAGTATGTAGTCAGTCCATTCTGGCCTGGAACTCCCAGAGACCCACTGGCCTCTGCCTCTGGAATGCTGGGGTTAAAGGTGTGCCTCTCCCTAACACTGATGGAACATTTCTTACCTACAAGACTGACTGTCTAGTGGTAGATTTCTTCCAGTCCCTCCAGGGATGGTTCCTATTCTTAGGCCCATTTTACAAAGAGTCATCCAGGCCCTGACCCTAATTCACCAGAGGCTGTGGACTTAGGCCTCTAACCTCTGGCAGTCTGACAGGCTCCTAAGTACCGTCTGCTGAACTGAGTCCCAGGCCAGGCCTAGAGAGCCAATGACCTCTTAAATGCTGTACCTACCTTGAGTACCTCACCTGCCTTTAGCGCCCCTGAGAGTTTCTAGAACCTTCCGTTCTCTAAAACCTTCTTCCCTCTTCTGTAACTGTCCCTCCTTCTAGAGTTCACTAGCATGGCAGAAATGGCGTGCAAGCCTGTAGCTCACGGCTCCATGGACCAAGCGTTTTCAATAACACTACGAGGCTCAGTCTTCACCGTATCTTTTCACTAAAGACGGGGCAGAAATTCCGATTATCCCAGCCTCCTCTAGGCCTCTCAGACCACGGTGACACTTGAGTCAGGGATGATCACTTCTGAGCAGTCACGCCTCAGCAACTTATCTGAACTGGGTACAATGGCTACGGACAGACTCCCTTGCCCCGGCTCAGCTGAAAGGCTGCCTCCCCTCTGGTTCCCTGAGATGAGCCATGGCTCCTGTGTCTTTCTGAGGAGACAGCAATTGTATCTAATCACTCGACATAGCACCTGCTGTATTGGCTGCAGAGAGTCATCATTTCTGCCCAGAATTCTTCCTAACTCCAGCCTGTTGCACAAGTTAACGGGTTCTTTGCTTTTCCAGCAGGATCTGATAGCTTTTCAGAGAGCCTTTGTACAGCTCCATATCACAGGATCACTGTACCTGTGTGGGGATGTTAACAAACCTATGTTATGAAACCCTGATACTATCTCTCAGTAAATTAAATCCGTCTTCCCTATGAATAGCAGAGTTAAGAAAGCCGAGACAAATTCCTTTTTAAAAAACTATTTCTTTGAATTCTGTAATACTCACGTATCGATGATTGTCTAGTAATTTTACCGGTCTCATTCCTCTACTAATATTGTAATATCGTGATGCCAAACATATTTTTGAATTACGATAATAGCTTCTTAGAGGGTCGTTAACCTCAGCATTGATCACAGTTCCAGCGGCATGCGGACAGGATGCTCAGCGATGTTTGACACGAGTGCAAATGCCCCACTGCTGCTCTAACCAGCTGCCACAAATGCAGTGACTTGCAATAGTGAAGATTTGTTTTCTCAGTTCTGCAGGACAGAGGTTCTAAGTGGGTCCTAAGGTACTAATTTCCTCTAGGAACTTCAGGGGGAGTTTGTCCCGTCTCTTCTAGATGCTGGAGAGCATATGCATCCCCTGGATTTTGGCTGCCCTTCCTTCAGCCTCATCCCTGATCTGCATGTCATCTTCTTCATCTCTGATGCTGTCTCCTTCAGGCCCACCAGAACACTTAATTATAATCCCCCCATCATAAGACACTGAACTTGATCACATCGAAATAACTTGGGGCGGGGACATAGCAGAAATGTTAGAATAGAGAAAAACCCTACATGTCAAGAGACTAGAGTCTCTGACCTTAGTGGAGACCTAATATTTCCACTTGGGCCAGGTCAATCATGTGACTAAGGGACCACTTCTAGATAGGCTCAACTTAAGCCTGACTTACCTTCAGAAATGTTTTCTAGTTAGCTTCCTATTGCTGATAAACTCCATAACTAAAAGCAACCCAGGGAGAAAAGAGTTAATTTCATTTTACAGTTTACAGTACATCATGATGTAGTCAGGGTAGAAACTCAAGGCAGGTCCTGGAAGCAACTGCAACAGAAACTATAGAGGAATTCTGCTGATGGACTTGCTTTCTATGGCTTCCTCAGTCTGTGTTTTTATACAACCTGCCTAGGAATTGACACCACCCACAGTGAGCCAGAATAATCATTAATTTAAAAAAAAATGTTCCACAGACTTAGACAAAAGAAGGAACATTCAACCATGGCCTTCTATCCCAGTTGGTAAAGTGTTTCTGTATGAAATGCTAATGACCTATCATTTGCACATTTTCACACCAAAGCATAGCACTGCCATGATACCCTTCACTAAGATGGTCAGCACATTGCTTGTTGGAATAATGGTAAGTCAAAGAAAATACACATAGATCAGAAAGAACCAGTATTGCCCATCAGTTGGTCTGCTTGAATCTGCTAATTCAGATTTCCTTATCCCTCCGCCAATGCATCAAATAGTCTAGGTTGCTTGCTCATGAGTCAGTGTACACATTGAACCACATAGGAACCAAATCTGCAGCTGCTACATCCTTAACAAACTGCTATGATCAGTTACATCTGGACATGAAAGTACCAAGCTTTGTCCCAATATAATCCAAATCTTATTATTATTATTATATATTATAATATTATAATCTTATTATTATTATTAGGATAATTGCCTTTAGATCTACCAGCACAAAGAGCCAAAAAAATAACCAGGTTCATAGTTTCAGTTCACTGAATACTTTCTTCTGCTCTACTGTATAAAAAATATTCCTTTTACAGGCTAGAACCTCTGGATGAGCAGAGAAAACAGTTGGAAGTCAGGAAATACATCACCTGAAAGTGAATGACTAGGATAGCAAGGAAGGGTAATCATCCTAGCTAAGGTTTTCTCATTCATGCATCTGATACAGAGACGTAGCACTCTAAATTATTTTCTCAATGAAAATATTATATCCTAGATGATAGCACCTCAATTCCACAGGGTGTATCCCTGAGCTGGTGACAGCTGAGCCTTCAGTGAACCCTTCTGCCATTCTATTGAGCTGGTTATTTCTGGCACTAGCAATAGATCCCATGATCATTTGCCTATTGTCTTCTTCGCCATTAAGTTGTCCACTATGTAGGCAATGGTGCTTAGGAATCCATGTAATTAATCAGATATTTTGTCAATCTTAAGAGAGTAGTGTTTTATGATGTGGGAACTCCTTCTGTATACATGTTGCTTTTATTGACTAATGGATAAAGAATCTAACTGAGCCTATGGCAGACCAGAATAGAACTAGGTGAGAAAACTAAACTGAATGCTGGGAAATAAATAGGCAAAGTCAAAGAGAAGCCATGTAGCCTCTATAGGGGACAGATGCCAGATGCTAGACAGAACCTTACCGGCAGGCCACAACCACATGGCAATACAAAGATTAATAGAAGTGGATTAATTTAAGATATAAGAGCTAGCCAATAAGAAGCATGAGCTAATAGGCCAATCAGTGTTGTAATAATTCAGTTTCTGTGTGATTATTTTGGTCTAGGCAGCTGAGAAACAAAAGAGTAGTCTCCAACAACAGTTGTGGAAGCATTGAGTGAAAGGAAGGAAAACTTGAGTTCAGAGTGCTGTTAACTTAGGTAGGAGCAAATTACTTCCCCTTTCAGGATAAAAGAAGTTTGGTATACCTAACTGGCTGATGTGAGATGTCTCTCTATATATGTGTTACTTTTATTGGCTGATGAATAAAGCTATTTGGGCCAATGGCTTAGCAGAGTAAAGCCAGGCAGGAAATCCAAACAGATATATATAGAGAGAGGAGGCAGAGTCAAAGAGATGCCATGTAGCTGCTGAAGGAAAAAGACACCAGAACAGAACCTTACCAGATAAGTCACAGCCTCATGGTGATACACAGATTAATAGAAATTCATTGATTCAAGATGTAAGAGCTAGGTAGAAATATACCTGAGTCATTGTTCAAGCAGTGTTGTAATTAATATAGCTTCTGCATGATTATTCAGGTCTGAACATCCAGGAAATGGATGAGTAGTCTCTGCTTACAGAATGGTGTGCTAACATAGGGCAACATATCCACATAAAAACTGAGAGAACTTAGGAAGGAATTTTAGAAACAAAAGAACAGAGTTAAACATAGCTTCTTTGTAACTATATTTTTTCATATAAACTCTGTTTGCTGGTAGCAAGCAGAGGCATGGCTCCTTTAAGAGAAATCTTCCTGATATAGTGTTAGCGACAAAAATTGCATGGCTTCTTTAAGATCCAGCTTCCTGATTCATGCTGGCTGAATGGACTCTGGCTTTTTTGGGAGGTTCTGCACTTAAATGGGGTCTGTGAGCTGCATGTTACAAATTGCTTAATGGACATAGACCTACTATGTCCCTGGATCTGGGGCAGTTTGCATGGCTTTCAGAGACAGTGAACATGCCTCTGTCATGTTGGACTGGATGGAACGAACAGACAAGAGCCACAGAGTTGGTCCTAGCCAGGCCTGCTTAGCATTTAGAAAAAAAGTGCCCCTAGTCAGAAAATGATTACAGATACACAATAAAGACAGATTCAGATAAAAAAAAAAAAAACACAAAGTCTTTAAATAGACAGTGAAAGTAATATAAAAGAGTACAGATAGTCATAGATTAAAAGAGTAATGAAAAATAAGCCACATAAAGATGAAATATACACAGAATCTGGATTATGAATATTATTATGTTTTCTTTGAATTTCTTTTTTTTTCAAAACAAATCCTTATTTATTGATTTAAAGAATTTCCACTTCCTCCCCTCCTCCCAATACCCTCCCGCTCCCTGCACTCCCTCTCCTCCTCCCTCACCATTCCCAAGAGCAGTCAGGGTTTCCTGCCCTGTAGGAAATCCAAGTTCCTCCCCCCTCCCTCCAGGTCCAGGAAGGTGAGCATCCAAACAGACCAGGATCCCAAAAAGCCAGTCCATGCAGATGAAACAAGACCCAGTGCCATTGTCAATGGCTTCTCAGTCAGCCCCCATGTCAGCCACATTCAGAGAATCTGGTTTGATCACATGCTCATTCAATCCCAGTCCAGCTGGCCTTGGTGAGCTCTCATTCGATCAGTCCCCTTCTATCAGTGGGTGAACGCACCCTTCGCGGTCCTGACTTCCTTTTTCATGTTCTCCTTCCTTCTGCTCTTCATTTGGACCTTGGGGGCTCAGTCCAGTGCTCCAATGTGGGTCTCCATCTCTATCTCCATCCATCGTCAGATGAAGGTTCCCTCTGGTTCTGCTTTCCTTGCTCACGATCTCCCTCCCTCTGCTTCTCATTTGGACCTAGGGAGTTAAGTCCAGTGTTCCAATATGTGTCTCTGTCTCTATCTCCATCCTTCGCCAGATGAAGGTTCTGTGGTGACATGTAAAATATTCATCAGTATGGTTATGGGCCAAGGCCAGTTCAGGCACCCTCTCCTCTGCTGCCCAGGGAACAATCAGGGGACCTTTCCTTGGGCCTGGGAACCCCTCCAGAATCAAGTCTCTTGCAAACCCTAAAATGGCTCCCTTAGTTGAGATATAAACTTCCCTGCTCCCATAACCATCCTTCCTCCCTCCCCCCTCCCATTCCCCCAATCTTCCCCCTCTCCCTAACCATCTCCCCTTACTTCCACCCCCCACCCCCCGTGCACCCAAGTTTGCCTGGCAATCTTGTCTACTTCTAATATCCAGGAGGATAACTATATGATTTTCTTCAGGTTCACCTTCTTATTTAACTTCTCTAAAATCACGAATTATAGACTCAAAGACCTTTAACTATGGCTAGAATCCACTTATGAGTGAGTACAAACCATATTCCTCTTTTTGGGTCTGGGTTACCTCACTCAGTAAAGCATTTTCTATTTCCATCCATTTGCATGCAAAATTCAAGATGTCATTGTTTTTTACCGCTGAGTAAAACTCTAATGTGTATATGTTCCACACCTTTTTTAACCATTCTTCTATTGAGGGGCACCTAGGTTGTTTCCATGTTCTGGCTATTACAAATAGTGCTGCTATGAACATAGTTGAACAAATGCTTTTGTAGTATGATAGGGCATCTCTTGGGTATATTCCCAAGAGTGGAATTGCTGGGTCCTGAGGGAGGTTGACTCCCAGTTTCCTGAGAAACCACCACACTGATTTCCACAGTGGCTGTACAAGTTTGCATTCCCACCAACAATGGATGAGTGTTCCCCTCACTCCACATCCTCTCCAGCATAGGCTATCATTGGTGTTTTTGAGTTTAGCTATTCTGACAGGTGTAAGATGGTATCTCAAAGTTGTTTTGATTTGCATTTCCCTGATCGCTAAGGAGGTTGAGCATGACCTTAAGTATCTTTTGGCCATTCGAAGTTCATTTGTTGTGAATTCTCTGTTCAGTTCAGTACCCCATTTTTTAATTGGGTTAATTAGAGTTTTAGTGTCTAGTTTCTTGAGTTCTTTGTATATTTTGGAGATCAGACCTTTGTCTGTTGAGGGGTTGGTGAAGATCTTCTCCCAGTCCAAAGGTAGCCTTTTTGTCTTACTGACAGTGCCCTTTGCTTTACAGAAGCTTCTCAGTTTCTGGAGGTCCCTTTTATTCATTGTTTATCTTATTGTCTCTGCTACTGGGGTTCTTCTTAGGAAGTGGTCTCCTGTGCCTATGTCTTGTAGACTACTTCCCACTTTCTCTTCTATCAGGTTCAAAGTGGTCAGATTAATGTTGATGTCTTTAATCCATTTGGACTTGAGTTTTGTGCATGGTGATAGATATGGACCTACTTTTATTCTTCTACAGGTTGACATCCAGTTATGCCAGCACCATTTGTTAAAGATGCTTTCCTTCTTCCATTGTATACCTTTAGCTCCCTTGTCGAAAATTAGGTGTTCATAAGTTTGAGGGTTAATATCCGTGTCTTCTATTCGATTCCCTAGGTCGACTTCTCTGTTCTTATGCCAATACCAAGCTGTTTTCAATACTGTAGCTCTGTAATAGAGTTTGAAGTCAGGGATGGTAATGCCTCCAGAAGTTCCTTTATTGTATAAGATTGTTTTGGCTATCCTGGGTTTTTTGTTTTTCCATATAAACTTGATTATTGTTCTCTCAAGGTCTGTGAAGAAGTTTGATGGGATTTTGATGGGGATTGCATTGAATCTATAGATTGCTTTTGGTAGAATTGCCATTTTTACTATGTTGATTCTCCCAATCCAAGAGCAGGGGAGGTCTTTCCATTTTCTGGTATCCTCCTCAATTTCTTTCTTCAAAGACTTAAAGTTCTTGTCAAATAGGTCTTTCACTTCCTTGGTTAGAGTAACCCCAAGATATTTTATGCTATTTGTGGCTATCGTGAAAGGTGATGTTTCTCTGATTTCCCTCTCTGCTTCTTTATCCTTTGTGTATAGGAGGGCAACTGATTTTTTCGAGTTGATCTTGTATCCTGCCACATTACTAAAGGTGTTTATCAGCTGTAGGAGTTCTTTGGTAGAGTTTTTGGGGTCACTTATGTACAGTATCATATCGTCAGCAAAAAACGAAAGTTTAACTTCATCCTTTCCAATTCGAATCCCCTTGATCCCCTTATGTTGTCTTATTGCTATTGCTAGGAATTCAAGCACTATATTGAAGAGGTATGGAGAGAGTGGACAGCCTTGTCGCGTTCCTGATTTTAGTGGAAAGGCTTTGAGTTTCTCTCCATTCAATTTGATGTTAGCTATCGGCTTGCTGTATATTGTTTTTCTTATATTTAGGTATGATCCTTGTATCCCCAGTCTCTCCAACACCTTTATCATAAATGGGTGTTGAATTTTGTCAAATGCTTTTTCAGAATCCAATGAAATGATCATATGGTTTTTTTCTTTCAGTTTATTTATATGATGGATTACATTGATAGATTTGCATATGTTGAACCAGCCCTGCATCTCTGGGATGAAGCCTACTTGATCATAATGGATAATTTTTCTAATGTGTTCTTGGATTCGGTTTGCCAGTATTTTATTGAGAATTTTCGCGTCGATGTTCATGAGTGAGATTGGCCTGTAATTCTCTTTCTTGGTTGTGTCTTTGTGTGGTTTTGGTATCAGAGTAACTGTAGCTTCATAAAAGGAGTTTGGCAATGACTCTTCTGTTTCTATATTGTGGAATACATTAAGGAGTATAGGTATTAGCTCTTCCTGGAAGTTCTGGTAGAATTCTTCATTGAAACCATATGGTCCTGGGCTTTTTTTGGTAGGGAGATTTTTGATAACAGCTTCTAATTCTTTGCGACTAACAGGTCTATTTAGATTGTTCACCTGTTCTTGGTTCAACTTTGGTATATAATACGTATCTAAAAAAATGCCCATTTCTTTTACTTTTTCCAATTTTGTGGCATATAAACTTTCGTAGTAAGATCTAATGATTCTCTGAATTTCCTCTGTGTCTGTGGTTATGTCCCCCTTTTCATTTCTGATCTTATTAATTTGCATGTTCTCTCTCTGCCGTTTGATTAGTTTGGATAGGGGTTTGTTGATCTTGTTGATTTTCTCCAAGAACCAGCTTTTTGTTTCATTGATTCTTTGGATTGTTTTCTGTGTTTCTATTTTGTTGATTTCAGCCCTCAGTTTGATTATTTCCAGTCTTCTACTTCTCCTGTGTGAATCAGCTTCTTTTTTTTTCTAGAGCTTTCAAGTGTGCTGTTAAGTCTCCAATGTGTGCTTTCTCCGTTTTCTTTAATTGGGCACTTAGTGCTATGAACTTTCCTCTTAGAACTGCTTTCATAGTGTCCCATAGGTTTGAGTATGTTGTGTCTTCATTTTCATTAAATTCAAGGAAGACTTTAATTTCTTTCTTTATTTCTTCCTTGACCGAGGGGTGATTTAGTAGTTGACTGTTCAACTTCCATGAGTTTTTTGGCTTCCTGAGGATAGCATTGTTGTTGAATTCTAACTTTAATCCATGGTGATCAGACAAGACACAGGTGGTTACTAATATTTTTTTGTATCTGTGGAAGTTTGCTTTGTTACTGAGTATGTGGTCAATTTTCGAGAAGGTTCCATGAGCTGCATAGAAGAAGGTATATTCTTTCCTATTTGGGTGGAGTGTTCTATAGATGTCTGTTAAGTCCATTTGATTCAATACCTCCAATAATTCTCTTATTTCTCTGTTAGGTTTCTGTCTGATTGACCTGTCCATTGGTGAGAGAGGAGTGTTGAAGTCTCCTACTATTAGTGTGTGTGGTTTGATGACTGCCTTGAGTTCTAGAAGAGTTTCTTTTACATATGTATGTACCTTTATATTAGGGGCATAGATATTCAGGATTGAGACTTCTTCCTGATGAATTGTTCCTGTTATGAGTATGAAATATCCATCTCCATCTCTTCTGATTGATTTTAGTTTGAAGTCGATTTTGTTAGATATTAGAATGGCCACACCCACTTGTTTCTTAGGTCCATTTGCTTGGAAAACCTTTTCCCAATCCTTTACTCTGAGTAGGTGTCTGTCTTTGTGGTTGAGGTGTGTTTCTTGTAAATAGCAGAATGTTGGATACTGTTTTCTTATCCAATCTCTAAGTCTGTGCCTTTTTATTGGTGAATTGAGTCTCTTGATATTAAGTGATATTAATGACCAGTGGTTGTTACTCCAGTCATTTTTTTTGGGGTAGTAGAGTGTATGTGTTTTCCTTCTTTGAGTTGTGCTTGTGAAGGGTCGCTAGATGTCTGAGTTATTGTAGGCAGTGTTGGGAATGTTGGATTCCTTGGGTTGTGATTTTTCTTCTAATATTCTCTGTAAGGCTGGATTTGTAGCTACGTATTGTTTAAATTTGTTTTTATCCAGGAATATTTTGTTTTCTCCGTTGATAGTGAACAATAGCTTGGCTGGGTATAGTAGTCTGGGCTTGCATCCATGGTCTCTTAGTTTTTGCAGTACCTCTATCCAGGACCTACTGGCTTTCATGGTTTCCATAGAGAAGTCTGGTGTAAGTCTGATAGGTTTACCTTTATAAGTTACTTGACCTTTCTCCTTTGCAGCTCTTAATATCCTTTCTTTAATCTGAATGTTTTGTGTTTTGATTATTATATGGCGAGGGGATGGTTTTTTTCTGATCCAGTCTATTCGGTGTTTTGTATGCTTCTTGAACCTTCATAGGAATATCATTCTTTGGGTCAGGAAAGTTTTCTTCTATAATTTTGTTGAATATATTTTCTGGACCTTTGATCTGCAATTCTTCTCCTTCTTCTACCCCTATTATTCTTAGATTTGGTTTTTTTTTTATTATGTCCCAGATTTCCTGAATGTTTTGTGATGAGAATTTGTTGGATTTGCTGTTTTCTTTGGTCAGAGCGTTTATTTTCTCTATGGTGTCTTCATAATCTGAGATTCGTTCTTCTATCTCTTGTATTCTATTGGTTATGCTTGTTCCTGAAGTCTCTGTTTGTTTACCTAGATTTTCCATATCCAGCCGGCCCTCGGTTTGTGTTTTCTTCATTGCCTCCATTTCAGTTTTCAATTCTTGAACTGATTCCATTACCTGTTTGATTGTTTTTTCTTGGTTTCCCAGGGTATCATTTACGAATTTACTCATTTCTTCAAACTTTTTGTTATATTTCTCTTCCATTTCTTTAAGTGAGTTATTCATACTCTGTTTAGGGACTCTATTGCTTTCATAATGACACTGTTTTCCACTTCTTCCGGAATAGGGTGTTCAAGTCCTTCTGTCGTAAGAACGCTGGGATCTGGTGTTTTCATGTTGTTTTTCAGATTGCTAAAGGAATTCTTGCCTTGGCGCCTGCCCATCTCTTCCTTCAGATGCTCTCCAATGGCTCTTCCCTCCACTGGGTCTTATGCTTTCTCAACTGTCAGCTTACATGTTGCTTCTCCGGTGGTCTGCGCAGGAGTCTTCTTTGAATTTCTTGATGGCAAGAGAGACATTTGATTCTGGGCCCTGCTAAGTTAAGCAAACATAAAGGTATCTTGGCTTCAGAATTTGGGTCTAAGGAAATGTTGCTTTGGAAAAGAGGTTCTGCTTTTATTTTTGTAGAAGAAGAGAACCTGTGGATTCCTTCCAGGCTAATGTGGTCTCATGAACCCCTAAAAATACTTCACCTGACAAGCAACAGGAAGAAGATTGGAGAGAAGAGCACCTAAATTCTCAAAATGATTTTTCTAAATGTTTATTTTTATTTAAAGGGGGTTGATTATAAATAGTTAAATGGTCATGGTCAATCTCTTTCTAAAAATGGGGGGAAAGATATGAGATATAATATAGAGATGAATATTTGGCATTGTTATGGATCTTGGTCTATTAATACAAATTTAAGGTCAATTTTGTTGCACTGTGTGTATATGTATTTCTGCTCTTGTTTAAGGTACTGTGTTTATGTAGCTCATTTAAACATGTAATGTATAGTTAAGAAATAGAGATTAATAGATAGTCATCTGTAATAATCAAATTTTTAATTATGTTAGATTTTCTAGATATACAAAGATTTATTTAAGTTAGACAGATAATCTTCAACACTTCAAATACCTACAGAATATGGCATTTAAAATTTTTTAAGAACTTAGACTTTTCTCAACAGTGAGACATGTCTGCTTCTGGTAGCACCAGTTACTTCAGAAAGGTTGATAGACACTGAAGAAGTTCATTATTGAATTTACCTTCAATATGACAAGGTTAGCCATTTGGGCAAGAAACTGCTCTTGACTGGACTGCTTGATGATATATTGTATAAACAGGACATGCAGGACCCACAGAATAGTGACTGCTGAACTTTCTAAAAGTTGGAATGGTCCTTCAGGGTTCATGCTTCACAGAGGAAACTGCTAGACATAATACAAGACACAGAAGAAGACAACTGATGAACTTTGACAGTATAAGACAGAACAGAGTTTCAAATTTCCTGTTTCATGGAAAAGTCTGCCAGAAATTATGGGCCTATAGGCTGAAGATAGATGTCCCAATGTTACAGAAGAACTTTGGGTAACTGTCCAGGCAGTGAGATGTCTCTGACAATTTAAAGTTTGGAAGATGCTTACAATGCACTTCCTATTTCCTTGGGTAATACTATATCCTTCTGGGGTCTTTGAAGAGTTGAAGACTTGAAGACAGATAGTTATACTTTTCCTTAGTTATGATAAAAGATAAATTAGATATAAAACTTTAGACTCACAAAGATAGGATAGATTAGAGTATTTTTCCTTAATTTACAAAATGTAAATGAACTAAATATTGTAACTTTAATTCTTGCTTGATAAATGTTTTATATATGTAATTTTACTGTGCTAAAATTAAAACATTCCTTTTTAATTAGACAGAAAAGGGGAGATGATATGGGATGTCCTTCTGTATATGTGTTGCTTTTATTGGTTGATGAATAATGCTGTTTGGGGCAATAGCTTAGCAGAGTAAAACCAGGAGGGAAATCTGAACAGAGCTGTAGAGAAAGAGTAGGCAGAGTCAAAGAGATCCCATGTAGCTGTTGTTGGAGAAAGAGGCCAGAACAGAACTTTACTCAGTAAGCCACAGCCTCATGGCGATACACAGGTTAATAGAAATGGGTTAATTCAAGATGCAAGAGTTAGCTAGAAATACACCTGAGTCATTGGCCAAGCAGCGTTTTAACTAATATAGTTTCTGTGTGATTATTCAGGTCTGAGTGGCCAGGAAGCAAATGAACATTCTCTATTTATAACCAGCCATCTATAAACCTGAGGGGTAGTACATAGGACTCTTCAGGTGACAAGATAAACACCGAATAGTGGCACGAGCTAGAGCCATCTTGTAAGATGATGGAAGCATACTGTTTATGCCTCCTACTATGGTGATCAACATAGAAAGCAACGTGAAGAACACTGAATTTTCCTTGGTAAAAAGTTGGGTTACTGCTTACTGCTCTAGAGGTGGTAGGACCTGAAAGAATGGAGTCAATAAATTAGGTGGACTCAAGTCTCATGCAATAACCAATTTTATTCAGAGCCTAAGACAGTTCATATTCTGTTAGAGAAGTCACATGTGTAAAGTGTACAATCATAAGGGCAAGCCACGCATGGAGGGAAAACCACATGGTGGTTAAGCCATGAGTGACAGGTAAACCACATGTGGTGGGCAAGCTGCTCGCGGCAAAAGCAAGTTTTTCTACAGAGGCATATAAACAAATAACAGTAGCCAGCTGAATAATCTGAAGCAAACTCTCTCCTATCTGCTACACCTGGGAGGGGCGTGAAAGCATAATCTGAGGATAATTTTGAATTTTTGAAGAAACTGAGGTCACAAGACTCTTTTCTTGGTTTCTTGGAGTTTTCTCACCAGCGCTCAGCAATCTCCTCACATGAATTCATTCTCGGATGTTGTTCCTAAGGTGCCATTCATGAAAGGGGCCCTTAGAAAGAGCCTGCCTTGAAAGGACATTAGGATAAGATACAAAATATCACACTCACAGGTCAGTCTATATACTCAGTCCCAGATAGCTCTCGATTCTTTTATGGAACCTATTGTTTCAGTTCCTCTGCTCACCCAGCTAATCCAGTCCCCACTGTCAAAGAGTCTGTGCATATTCTCAACTCACTCCTCTCTGAGTACAAAGTGTAGTATCACTTGTTCTTTCCACTGGGAAGTCCTTCCTTTATCATTTTATCAGGAGCATCACTGAGTGGAGTTCTCATGAGGTAGCCATTCATTTCAGTTAGTACCAACTTGTTACATTATCCTTCACACGAATCAATGGCATATATTTATTTCCTTTCTCCATGATGGGAAGTGTTAGGGCTTAGAAATACTCTGTATAGATGTCTGAATGCCTTAGTCCATTTCCTGTTGCTGTAGCAAAATAAGTAACTAAGACTAAGTGATTTATAAGAAATAGTATGATGTGTTTAGTTTGGAGTATGGGAGATCTAAGAGCATGAAGCTGGTCATCTGGTAAGGGACTTGGAAGGGATGGAAAGGATCACGTGAAAAGACAAGGCAAACATCTAGTTTAAGTCTTTGCCCCCTTACTAGAAAGCCCCTCATGCCTCAGAGGGGTCCTACCTTCAAGACCTTATCTAATCTTAATACTAAATGTTACTCTCAAACAGCATTACCATGTAACTTTTGATGTTAAGTTCCTAGCACATGAGTACAGGAGAAATACCTGACCCACAGAACTGAACTATCTACTTATTTGATTACTCAGGCCCAATCCTTATACATCTTTGCAAAATATACTAGAATTTTGCTTTGTTTGCCTACCCGCTGTGTATGCTAAATCTAGGGATATTCATTCATGTTGGCATTTGAAGTTGTATAGCTACTCAATGTCCCATGACTGGGTGATCTATCACCACTAAAAACTAGAAACAGGAGCCAGGCAGAGGTGGCACATGTCTTTAATCTCAGCACTCAGGAAGCCGAGGTAGGTACATCTCTGTGAGTTCAAGGCCGGCTTTGTCTACAAGAGATAATTCCATGACAGTTAGGCTATTACACAGAGAAACCCTGTCTCAAAAAACAACAAAAAAAAAAACGAACAAAAAAAGAGTAGAAAGAGATGATGGATGTCAGGCATGGTGGTTTCATATCTTTAGTTTCAGCACTCAGGAGCCAGAGGATGGCAGATCTCCTCCATAAGTTTGAGGCCAACCTGGTCTACTAAGTGAGTTCCAGGACAGCCAGGGCTACACAGAGAAATCCTGCCTCAAAAAACTGAACAGAGGAAGTGAAAAGTTTTTGTGGCCCAATAAACCTCTCCGCCAATGCAATAATCCAAATCAGACCAAACCAAACCGAATTAGAAAAAGCACAGGTTTAATGGATGCCAGCATTCCCAGGTAGCCTTCCAGGCCCTCAGACAGGAGACAGGGAAGGAAGCCCAGAAAATCACAGAGAGGGAAAAGGAAGACTGGAAAACCACGTGTTTGTTCTTGGGGGAGGGGGCAGTTTAAATAGCCTGTGAGAGTGGTCTTGAGCACCTCTGGGGAGGGGTCACTGTTTGGCGGGCTTTCTCGGAGGTGGAATCTGGACTGAGTCAACTCCCAGAGGAGGGGGCTTGGAATGGAACTTTCCATCCGAACAGGAAAGAAGGAAGGAAGGGAAGAAGGGAAGGAAGAAGGAAGGGAGGGAAGGAGGGAACAAAGAAGGAAGGGAGGGAAGGAGGTATGAGATGCAAGAGAATGAGCTTCACCTTGGAAAACATCTCTCTGAGGCATGCTTATAGATCTTTGACCTTCTAAAGATTCCATTGATAGAACTGTCCTCTAGAGATCTTCATGAGGGCCATTGTCCACCTTCTTGTAAAATGTTTTTAATTAGGATATTAAGAACTCTTGTGGTTTCCTGCTCCTAGCAGTAGAAGCTCCTCTGCTTTAAACTGTAGCAGAAAGCAGAAAAGCCCACATATCTCAGGGTAAATGTGTGCTGCTACCCTTTGTACGTAGAAGTAACTGCCTTTGTGGCCCTTTTCTGTGGTGATTAAAGACAGCATGTTCATAGGTGAAAGGGTCACATATGAGCTTCCAGAGGTGATATGTATCTATTCCAATAAGGAGCAGCATTCAGCTTGCAACTAAGATGAGCCATCTGACTAATCTGTGGTGGCTTATGTTACCTTTTTTTGCAGTGTCCTACAAATGAATGAGTATATGCTAGCATTGAGTCTTTGGAAGTGACCCAGGCTCTCCTGGGATGTGCTCTTCTGCTTTATTGCCTTGGCCAGAACAGAGGAAGAACAGTTTCAGGCCTTCCCCTTGGCTTTACCATCATCCCTCTTAATCCTCACAACAGGGAATCCAGATAAGAATTCTACAAGCAGCTGAGAATCATCATCCTAATAGTGCATATGTGTGTGGTAAAATAATAACTTATCAGTTGGGGGTGAGAACACATTGGACACACTGTGGGGTGGATTTTGGCTGGAATCCTAATTACTACCTGATATATACCTAAATATAACTGTAATAAGAGTCCACAAGGCAACTTTGGGTTCTGTAGCATCACTGTCAGCTCAAGTCTACATCAGTAACTATCTAAAGACCTAGGCATGACCTTTGCCCCGGTGCATAGATACTCTTAAAAAAGCCAAGGTTATGCAGCTGGAAGAAAGCAAAATATAAGATAAGAAAAGCTCATAGAAGGAAATTTGGAAGCTAAAAAAACGTCTAGAACCACTGAAAGAATACATACTTTGGGTCTATGTGTGTCTAAACTGAATGCTGTCTACTTCTTTATTAGCTGGGTAAGATTAAACATCATCTAGGAAGTAGGACCGTTGAAGTGGACCTTTCAGGAGCATTCCAAACCAATGTATGTTGAGTTGGCCTAAGGCCAACACAAAGCAGATTCACAGCAAATGGTTACCTGTTTCTATCAGGTTATCAATGGGATGCACCACTAGGGTCCCCTCAACAGTCTTAGCCAAAGAATGAGGGTGGAACAGTTTTATGTGATGTTACAGAGCAAAAGAGCAACACACAGCTGAGTGTCATTTAAAACACCTCGGAGCAACTAAATTTTATTTTTAGGAATCAGAAACCAAGTCTGAAACGGCAAAATAAGGAAAACAAGGAACTAGATGTATATGCTTGGCTTGGAAATAACAGAAAATCAAAGTCTGGGTTAAGGACCTCGGTGTTGGTAGTTTGTCTGGGGTTAGGTTCTAGGAAACAAGTGAAGAGAGTGTTACAAAATGTCAAAATTGAGCAAAATGGAGTCTTCTTTCAGTATCCATGGGGCGTGGATCCCAGGATCTGTACTGGGTCTAACAGAGTTCAGGTTCCATCTATAAAATGGTGTTATATTTGCACAGAACCCATGCTCATCCTCTACCACACTTCAACTCCTCTCTAGATGACTTCAGATACCTAATATAATAAAATGCTGCGTGGCTGATTTAGGGAATTCTGTTGTGAGAAATGTCTGTATATGTTCAGTGCAGATGTGTGGAATTCACCAAAATGGAAGAGCAACTGTTTACGTTTTTAAACTTGCTAACATTGTGAGTAGCTGAGAAAAATCACACATTTAGTGCACACTTCACTACTTCTTTTCAAAATGCCAGAAATTTTTGGAAATTATACTGAATTTGGAAAGTAGCAGCATAGACCCTAGGCTCTCCTCTAGGGTCTATGACCTCACTAACCAATGCAAGTACTACACCTCAGCTATGACCTCACCAACCATTGCAAGCCCTACACCTAGACTCAGAAAACACTGTGGATGCTGGGACAGAAAGACTGTAAGAGATGGAAGACCAAAACATTTGCTGTGGGGTAGTGTCACCTACATATAACAGGGAAGCCATAGCTGTGAAATCTCAAAAATGTGGTTACTTAAACAAGACCAACACAGTAACAACACCGGTTGATATGCCAGCATGGATGTGGGAAATAGCATAAAGACCCACCCCTAGATGAAGTACCACAGGCAATTAATAGCTGCAGAGAGAGAGGGAGAATCAGTCTTCTCTAAAAATGAGCCTCCTGATAAGTTATGGAATCCAAAACGGTTAACCTTAAACACTCACACATGTGAGAACACTAAATGCACTCTGCAGGATGTATTTACATATGCATGTATGTGTATATGTGTGTGCATTTATATGTAACACTAATTCAAGAAGAGAGCAAAAATTCAGAAGGATTGAGAGGGACATGGGACATGGGAGAAGTTGGAAGAAGTGGAAATATAGTATTCGTGTATGAAATTCTCAAAAAAATGAATTAATAGAATGCAGTCAAAAGCAGAAGAAAGGGAGGAAGGAAGGAAGAAAACAAAGAAAAGAAAAGGAAAGGAAAGGAAAGGAAAGGAAAGGAAAGGAAAGGAAAGGAAAGGAAAGGAAAGGAAAGAAAAAGGAAAGGAAAGAAAAGAAAGACCAGAAGTTGAGAAGTTTACCCTACCAGCTACTGTTTGAGGGCTACCTCTAAGACATGGCTTCCAGATAACTGGGGACAGTTTCCAAGATGCCAGAGAATCTTACCAAGACAAACAGGGCACCGGAGCATGCTTAGTGTGCACCGACCACTGTTAAAGCCATGTGACCCGAGGGCGAGTTGCCATGGTCACCTGGCTCCTGCATCCACTCGCAGCTTTTCAGATTTGCTGTATCCCTCAGTTAAGCCATTGAAATGAGGTGGTGTTTAATTTTCGTTTACCCATCTTCAGTGGCCTGAAACAAGTCCACAGGATTTTTTTACACTTGCGCAGCCTTCCATCATTTGCTTCTTTGGGTACCTAACACAGCAAGAAATGACTTGAGGAGCCTTTGAACACCAAGGCTTTCCTGCTATGCAGTCACTGTGTATGGCAGGAAGAGGAGGTCCAAAATGAATAATAGAAACAGAACATAGTGCTAGGATTTGGAAGACAGCCTGAAGGATTCGAGATCTACAAACAGCACTGTTGGCAGCTCAGGGAGCTGTGGTCCTCGGTCCATGAATTTCATTTTACTTTAAGATCTGTGCCTGTTTTCCTTCAGTTGATAAGTCACCTTGAATTATGAACAAAACTCCAACGCTGATGTAAAAATTCATTTGACTCTGCCTCAGAAACTTCCCAGTTTTCCCACTTGGAGACTGTCAATAGTAGAAATAGTTGTCTTTTAACTGCTTCTGAGAAAATTCTCATCAACCTTTGGCCTGGTCTGAAGCTTCGGTAGGGGTGGGTGGTAGTGAGGTGTCTGGATGCCTGGCTTATTGGTGGCTCAGCAAGGAGTAGCCACAATACTAGGGCTGGTGTTACATCATGAGAACCTGGGCCTATGAGGCAAAAGCAACTGTCAGAAGCAACCTGTAGCTACCATGTTATCCCAGTTTCTCTACATGCCACCAGAAAAAAAGACAAAAGAAATAGAATTTCCCTGGGTAAGATGGTTAGTTTTAAAAAAAATACACTGATAGCATGAGCCATAGCTTACTGTGAACTCACTAGTCAGAGATGCCTGTCCACCCCTGTGGAATGCACACCCAGCATTACATATTAAAAGACATCATTATAGCCAGGCAGAGTGGTGCATGCCTTTAATCCCAGCACTCTAAAGGCAGAGGCAGACAGATCTCAGTGAGGTCTAGGCCAGCCGGGTCTAGAACTCACTGAGGAAGTTCCAGGTCAACCACAGTCATAGAAAGAAACCCTGTCTCAAAGGACTGGGGGGAGGAATGAAGGAAGGAAAGAAAAGATATCCTTCCTCCTCAGTATCATTTCCCTCATCTTTGAGTTTTGGAGCCTGTTTGTTACATCAGTTTTGAGTGTGACAGAAACCCATCTTGAACTGGCTTAAACACAAAGGCGATTGTATCACTGTGGTTCTAGACTACCTCACCCAGATCTGTGAAAGGACCTAGACCCTTTTGGACAGCTAGATACAGGGACACTTGGCTTTCTCAGGCAGGCTGTCCACCTCCTAGATTTGTCTCTCTCTACCCATCTGTATTATTCTTTTATATTATGGGTTTTTATGTCCTGCCTCTTTAGCTTATAAGATGACAATATGATCCTGTATCATTTTAAATATTTATGTCGTAAAGCCCAACATTCAACAGGAAGTCAGATGTTCTAGTTTGGAAACTTCCAGAGAACGATTCTGATTGGATCACGATGTACCAGTCAACTCTGGAAATAACATGGTTGACCAAATGTCAAGGAAGCAAGGAAGGAAGAAAGGAAAGAAGGAATGAGTGAAGGAAGGAACAAAGGAAGGAATGAAGGAAGGAACAAAGGAAGGAATGAAGGAAGGAAGAAAGGAAGGATGGTCACATGAGGGTGCCCAAATATAATTCTCTTATCAAAAGGTTCACCACTGATTGCTAAGATCCTTCTAGCATCAGTAGCCCACTTTGCATTATCTGCTTGACTTGAGCTAACTTTTAAGTTCAAGCAAGCTCCACAAACACAGGTGTAAGTTTATCTGTCCCAGGATTGAGCCTACTGTATGTAACAGAACCTGAAAAGACCCCCAGTTACCAATGTTGCTAAACCACTTCTGTCCCAGGGTTAGTCATTCAATTAACCATTATATATTGAAGCTTACAAATAGCTTCTTTCTACCCATTGTGATATCCAAGGGAAAGTTCTGGCAGCTAAGGTTATTCTTAAACAGAAAACACTGCACCCAAGGTGAGGACCCTAAGGATCAAGAATATTTGAAATTTGTAATCTTAACCTAAATGCTGAGAACTAATTGGAACCATCTTTTCTGATCTTTCAAACATGAAATAAATGAATTTTTAGCAGCATAAAAGGCAAGTCATTATTACATTCCCACTACATGCTAACCCCATCGGTAATTGAAAGGTAGAAAATAAATGTGATGGCAGGTCTGTGCTCGTGGGCTGCAGCTGTTTACATGTGTTAGAACGAGGGAGGTTTACAAGTGGAAGTGGTACAATGAAGGGGGCTATTAGCTGGGGCCCCAAAGAGGGTTGAAAGCTCGGAGAACGCACAAAGGAGGCGATGCTTAAAGCAGTTCCCTAGGGATGGGGAGTTTCCCAGAGCAACACAGACATTTCCAAACAGAACGTGCGGATGGGATTTTCTAAACGCCAGAGGCATTTCAACAAGGACACCATCAAAACAGTTTGACTGCTGAGGGGTCCTGTCTCAAGAATCGGGGGTGCTCTGTCATCAGATGTTAGGAAATCTGGCTGCTACAGGAAACACATGCGAACAGATTGAGTCCAAAATACAATAGAACACTAGTTCTCGGGCCAGCGGACAGGCTCAGCAGGTAAAGCTTGCTGCCCAAGCCCAACAGCCCGAGCTTGATTTCTTGAGGAATCCTATAGTGGAAGAAAAGAACCATCTGTCCCCAGCTGTCTGTCCTCTTACCTCCACACGTGTCATGCTCTGTGACATGCGTGCATATGCACACGTCACATGCACACATACACAATAGCAACAAAATATTTTAAAGAGTCATTTCTCATTCATGTGGCAATCACCAGCACCCCCACACCAGGCCACAACTTAGGGTGAGAAGCTGGTTCCAGCTGTGGCTCCATCACCTCCTAAGTCTCCATCAGTTTATGTCAGAAGAAGATAAAAGAACATGGTGAGAGCACTCCCATCTCTTGTTAGTTGTTTACTTTTGAGGTATTAGCATATATTTGTTCTATGAAGTAATGGGCTTCATTATGATGCTTTTATAAATGCATACAATGTGCTTTAGTTATATTTGCCCCCATACAACCTTCTTTTTTGTGTCCACCTTCCCCCCCCTACTCTAGGCCCATTACATTTTTTCAACTCTCAAGTCTTTCTGCTCTAGGTCTAACCTAAGGACAGAAAATGAACAATATTTGATTTTCTGCCTCTGTCTTATTTTCCTTAACATGATGCCAATTCCATTATTTTCCTGCCAACAGCAGGACTTTTTTCTTCTTTGTGATTACATAATAATCTTCTGCACGTATATCATGTTTTCTTTATATGTCATCTGTCAATGAGCATCTAGACTGGTTCCATATCGCAGTCATGGTAAATAGTGTTGCAGTAAACATGGATGCGCAGGTACCTCCGTGGTGCACTGATGCAGATTCCTTTGGGGATATACCCAGTAGCGTGTATTTATCAAATACCTGAAACACTTAAGGGAGAGTTTAGTTTGGCCAGCAGTTTAAAAGGGATGCCCTCCATCATGGCAGAGAAGGCACGGCAGGCGCTAATGGCAGCTGGTCACATTCCAAAGTAGGAGCAGGAAGTGGAGCCGGGTTCTTAAGGTCTCAAGTCCCGCCCACAGTGACTTACTTCCTCCAGTAAGACTTTGTTTCCAAAAGTTTCTACAACAGTGCCATCAAAACAGTGCCATCATCTGGGACCAAATGTTCGGGCACATGAGCCTGAGGGAGTATTTCCGGTTCTTACCACAGTGGAGTGGTACAGTTTGATGCTGTAATCGTTCTGGTTTTGTTGTTTTGTTTTTTGAGGAATTGCCTTTTTGATTCACAATTTATATTCCCAAGGACAGCGTGTAAGGCTTCCTTTGACCATGAATTCTCACCAACATTCATTGTCAGTTGACTTTTTGACTTTTTAAAAAATATTTTTATTGACTCTTTGAGGATTTCATACACTGTATTTTGAAGATTTTCAGCTTTCCCTCATCTCCATCCAGACCCGCTGTCATGGCTTGTGCATGCTGTAGGTGTAGAAAAGATAGCGAATGATGGTTAAAATCATGCTTTTTTTTTCTTTAATAGATTTTGCTGCTGCTTCTAAGAAGTGACTTCTCATAAAATTGCTGCATTTTCTAGCTTCCCTTGCAGGGATGGTGGAGAAGAGGCACAGGCAAGGACTTTCTACAAGAAATGACGGTTTGTGTCAAATTATAAGCCTTCTATAAAATATGCATACCTTTCAAACTGACACAAAAATGAGCCACAGTAATTTTTAAAAAGAAAAGAAAAAATTCAAACTTTTAAGTTCTTATTTTAAAACATCTTAAAAAGTAATTTTATTTAGTTTTAAATACAGATTTTTAAAGAAAAATTTAAATGGTAGCTAGCTTTTTAAAAGTGACCTTCAGTGACTTATTACTTAATATTTCTTTGTCCCTTCTGACTGTATCTGTGGTGTAACCAAGTTCTATGTTTATCTTAAAGAAGGAAAACAAAAATACCAACTTGCCTTTAAGCAACAACATGGAAATAAAATTTTATTATAAACTTTCTGATAGCTATGACATAAGTTGTAGACTATCATAGGAGGTATTTTATAAGATCTAAAATGCAATAATCTCTTCAGTTACTGTGTGTGTGTGTGTGTGTGTGCAAACCAATTGGTTCTAAAGTTCTTTGAATTTGCTAACTTGCTCTTATAACAACCATTCATGAATTTTGTAAGAACTATTCATGAATTTTGACCAAGTAATTACACATGCAGTAATTGATCCTCAGGAAATCACTGAAAAAATGTGTGGGACTACTTCTGTGTAGTCACTATCTTTACCATGTTGTTAGCAATAGGAAAGTAAGCTTGACCTTAAATTTCCAAGAATACAAGGCAGATAGAATAAAATGGCCCCAGTCAAAAGGATAACCTTACTTGTAAGTCAGCTCCTGCTGTCCTGTCCCTGCCCCCATATCATCAGAATAAGCATCATTGTCTCTCTCACCCCATCCCCACTCCAACTTTACATTTTCCATTTGAATGCTAAAACTGCATGGTCACCCTAAAGCTAGTGAAACACACTAAAAGTAGATGACACTGGATATTTATTTAATAAAAGGTATTTTGGTCACAATTTGTCGATAGGTATAAAATGCAGCTTTCTGTCAGTGTGCTCAATGCAATTACAATAAAAATCTAACATTGCTTTGTGGACATCAGTGAACTGATTCTAAAGTTTATATGAAAAAGTCAAAGACCCTAAGAATCAACACAAGGAAGAAAATTCCTGAGAAATGACCGACCCTACTGGACATAAACACTTTCCAGAAAGTTCTGGAAATCAAAATGGGACATTACGAGAGAAAGGAAAGGGCAAATAGAACAGGATTGCCCTAGTTTGCTTTCCATTGCTCTGCTAAATTCTATAACCAAAACAGACTTGGGGATAAATACATTTATTTTATCTTACAACCCCTAGGTTATGCTTCATCAGTGGGGGACATCAGGGAAGGAACCTGGAGGGGTGCTGCTTAGTGGCTTGTTCCCTATGGCTTACTTAACCTGCTTTCTTATATAGTTCAGGACCACCAGCCCAGGAGCGGCACCGCCCACAGTGAACGGAACCATCCCATATCAACCATCAGTCAATACAGTGCCCCACAGACATGCCCACAGGCCAGTACCACTGAAGCAATTCTTCAATTGGGGTTCCTCTTCCCTGGTGACAGTGGTACAACCAGACACCCACATGCCAAAAAACTATCTAAAATTTTAAAACCTAGTCATTAAATTTGTATCATTTACACACACACACACACACACACACACACACACACACGCACACACACACACACACACACACACATCATTCAAAATGGATCGCAGACCTAAATGCAAAATACAAAGTTCCTGGAAGATAGCACAGAAGAAAGGCTGGATGACCTTGGATTTGGTGATGACCATTTAGATACAATACCAAAGATTATTCAGTAAGAAAGCTTCATCTCTACAAAAGGCACTAAGAGAATGAAAGTGTAAATCACAGACAAGAAGAAATACACCCTTGTACCTAAAACATACACATAAAGACTGTTCACAGGGAGGCTGCTCTTCCTCCAATTGGCAGGCGGTGCTTGTGCCTCTAGGGGCTGCTGATGTTGTGGAGGATGGTTGGACAGGGGTGAGGAGTGGGTGGCTGGATTCCGTGGTTTGGGTAGCAGAGTGGGTCTTGTAGGTTATGGGATCCAATGGATGGCATTGGTGGTGGAGCGGCCTGTCTGCAAGGCCTCTTACGTGCTGGCTGGCTGGGCCTGACATGGGAGGGGGCAGGGCATAGACTGTGCTCTGGGGTTTAGAGCATAGGGCTTACATACTGGGGCAGTTTAGCTGGAAGACCAGTCACTCACCTCTCTTTCCAATCGGTGCAGGTGGTGCTTGTGCCTCTAGAGGCTGCAGTGTTGTGGGGGATGGTTGGTCAGGGGGGAGGACGATGGATTCAGAGGGTTTGGGTAGCAGAGTGGGTTTTGTAGGTTACAGAGTCCAGTGGGTAGTGGCTGTGGTAGAGCAGTCTGAACATGGGATGTGTCCTAGGGCTTTAAAACATGTTTTTATTTGTTCTTTTAGAATTTCATATGGTAATTTTTTATCATATTCTTTCCTATTTTCCAACTTCTCCCAGGTCTTTCCCACGTTCTACCCACCCAACTTCATGTTCTTTCTCTCTCTTTAAAAAAAAAAAAGATAAAACTAAAAAATGGAGTCTAGTTTTATTGTGCAACTCTTCCTGAACATGGGACCTGCCTTGGAGTGTGGTTGATATCCCAGGGTCACCATTGAACACCACTGATTTGCCCTCTCCCAGAAGCTACCAGTTTTAAACAGGTTCTTGGTTAAGGGTGAGACTTCTGCCTAATTCCCTACATCTTTTCTTGGGTTTTGTCTGGCTTGAGATTTGCAAGTTGTCACAGGCTCCGTGAATTCACATGTACATCAACTCTGCTGTGTCTGTAAAATATAGTTTCCTTGAAGTTGTCTACCATGTTAATTTTGTTTTTTTTTTTAAAAAAATCTCACAAGTTGGCTAGATGGTTCAGGGGATAAAGGCACTTGTCACCAAGCCTGCAGATTTTGAATTTGATTCCTGGGACGTACAAGGTAGAAGTGGAGACAGGTTATTATAGTTGTCCTCTGTACACATGCCACAGCAAGCATTTACACACAGAGTAATAAAGACTTTTAATAAAAACAAACCAACACTTAATTGTTATTCGTCTAGTCCCCAGTTCACGTATTTCTGCCTTTATTGTTTCCTTCACTCTAATGACTTCAGGGTTTGCTCTTTTCGTTCCTTGAAATGTAAAATCAGGTTGTTTGTTGAGATATTTCTTCTCTTTTAATGTGGGCACTTACTCCATAAACTTTCTTCCTAGAACTGCTCTTACTTATTCCACATAATTCATGTGGAAAACTAAGTATTTTCTATAAGATACAGATGTCCAGTTCTAGGCAACTAGAATCACTGCAAGAAAAATCAGGCAAGAGGAAGAACAAAGGGCATTGAAATAAGAAATTAAAAAGTGAGATTGTCACTGTTTGCTGATTACATGAGCACCCACACTTAATATATACATAGGTATTATATAGCAAAAATCCTTATTAGAGCTAACAAATTCTGTTAAATTGAAAGATACAGAGTTGATACCACCTACTCAAAAAAAAAAACAGTAGTGTTTCTAACAACTATCTGTTTTATAGTAATTCCCTCCAAGGTTAAAACTTTCAATCTTGGAGGGAAACTAAGACAAAAAAAGAGAGGTGAAATAGTAGGATATTTTAAAACAAAATGTTTACAGTAAGGCAAAACAACCAGATTTTCTAAGGGAGGTGAAACATCCCATCCTGAAGGAAAGCTCATTGAGACAGGAAGTAAACAATTCAATGGTTTCAGGAAGTTCCTGAAACCAATAAGATTCGCTAGACCACTCCCTCCCCAAGACTATATAAACAGTAAAGACTCCTGAGAAAGGAGCTAAGTTGCAAAGAAGTCTCTGAGACAAGCCAACCATATGGAAGAAGATGACACCAAGCCAAGGAACCTGGATGAATCAAAAGGAATCCATGTTCTCTGAAAGACACAGAGACCAGCCCAACTGCCTAAAAGAACCAAAGACCAACTGAACTTCCTGGAAGGAGTTCAGACCGACTGACCACTGGGAGAGGACACCTTCTAACCTGTTGAGTTGCTTGCAGGCTGTGCAGAATGCTCCAGATTTCCAGCTTTTGTGAACTATCGCCTGTGATGGGATGGGCTTTGATGATGCAGCTGTCTTTGTGTCATTTCTACATCTGTAAGGAACTCCTTATGCATATTCCCATAAGGACCTCTAGTAAAACTCATTGGTACACCAAGTTGAAATTTGGATGTACTTTGATCAGTTGTCAGTTTCCTATCTGGGGTGAGCAGATATTTAATCACATCTGTCCACAAATAATGTCATATGTTACAAATTAATAAAATACACAGGAGTTAATGCTGTTATAAAGACATGAGGGTGGCAAAACAGTACAGCAAGTAAGGGCACTTGCCAACAAGCCTGAGGGCCTGTATAGTGATATTTTATTTGAATTTTCTAGAGAGATGGCTCAGCAGTTAAAAGCACTAAAAGGTTCTGAGTTCAATTCCCAGCAACCATCTGGTGTCTCACAGCCATCTGTAAGGAGATCTAGTGTCCTCTTAAGGAAGAGATCTGGTCAGTCGTCCTCATCAACCTAGACCATGAAACCCAACATGGACAAGTTCAACAGAACCACCATATGTACGCTGCCCATGAATGCTTCAGCATTGCCAGGGCATAAATTTCATTCATTTCATTCATAATAAATATAACTTGCCTGAATATCAGAATGCAGAACTAAACTACTGGAGGCCAGGGAGTTGTGGCACACACCTTTAATCTCAGGACTCAAGCCAACCTCCCCACCCCCCGGGCTATACAAGATTGAATTTGTCTAAAAAGAGAAATAGAACTCACACAAAGAAGTTCCCAGCACTCGGGAATCACACCCCTTTAATCCTAGCACTAGGGAAATGGAGACAGGAGTGATAAGGCTGGGAGGTGAGAGATATGTAAGGCAGGAGGAAACAAGAGCTCATTGCAGTCTGAGGTTTGATGGAGTGTCCTGCAGTCTGCAGTCACTCTGAGACAGGATTGCCCCGTTGTTTTTCTGAGCCTTGGAACTCTCTAGTGGCTTGGCTGCTTTGCTCTTCTGATTTTCAACTTGAACCCCAATATCTGCTTTTTGGTTTTTGTTAGCCTTGCATTTCCCTGATGATGAACTATGTGGAATATTTTTTCACTTCTGTTGATCATTTGAATGTGTTATTTGAGAAGCGTCCATATTCAAGGTCCTTAATGTTTTTCCTTATCACTGTTGATTGTCTCCTGCTGATGTTGAGCATTAATGTTTTTATCATCTGTGTATTTTTCTTCCAGTCTAGACATTTTCTTTGCTCATTGTTATTTGTTTCCTTTGCTATGAACATACCTCTTGGTTTGATGAAGACTCTTTTTATATATTTCTGCTTTTCTTGTTTCTTTTGGGAGTCAAGTCAAAATTTATTGCCAAATTTTGAATAGTTGTCTCCTTATAGTTTCCCTAGTCGCCCTGAAGTTTCTGTCCTTGTGTTTAAATCTTTAATCTACCTCAAGTTGAGTACTGTATGTGGCACAAGAGTTCCATTTTATTCTTTTGCATGCAGATACCTTATTTTTCCAACACCATTTGTTGAAGAGACCATACTTTTCCTACTGTAAATTCTTGGGCTTAGGTTAAGAATCAGTGGGACTATTTTTTTAATTGATTTTTATTGAGCTCTACATTTTTCTCTGCTCCCCTCCCTGCCTCTCCCTTCCCCTTTAACCCTCTCCCAAGGTCCTCATGCTCCCAATTTACTCAGGAGATCTTGTCTTTTTCTACTTCTCATGTAAATTAGATCCATGTATGTCTCTCTTAGGGTCCTCATTGTTGTCTAGGTTCTCTGGGATTGTGATTTGTGGTCTGATTTTTCTTGCTTTATGTTTAAAAACCACTTATGAGTGAGTACATGTGATAATTGTCTTTCTGGGTCTGGGTTACCTCACTCAAAATGATGTTTTCTAGCTCCATCCATTTGCCTGCAAAATTCAAGATCTCATTATTTTTTTCTGCTGTGTAGTACTTCATTGTATAATTGTACCACATTTTTCTAATTCATTCTTCAGTCGAGGGGCATTTAGGTTGTTTCCAGATTCTGGCTATGACAAATAAAGCTGCTATGAACATAGTTGAGCACATGTCCTTGTGGCACGATTGGACATTCTTTGGATATATAACCCAAAAGTGATATTATTGGGTCTTGAGGAAGGTTGTTTCCTAATTTTCTGAGAAATTGCCACACTGATATACAAAGGGGCTGTACCAGCTTGCATTCCCACCAGCAATGCAGAAGTATTCCCTTTTCCCCACAACCTCTCCTTCATAAGTTGTCATCAGTGTTTTTGATCTTGGCCATTCTTACAGGTGTAAGATGGAATCTCAGAGTTGTTTTGATTTGCATTTCTCTGATGACTAAGGATGTTGAACATTTCCTTAAGTGCCTTTCAGCCATTTTAGATTTCTCTGTTGAGAGTTCTCTGTTTAGGTTTGTAAAGACCATTGTCCCACAGCAGATGGATTTAGATATTGAACACTTCCAAAAAGAGTTATTGGCCATTTGATTTTCTTTTCTCTTTCTTTTCTTTTCTTTTTAATTTTAAGAGCTATCTACTACTCAGTTCATTTGTCCATTCACTTATTGCAGTTTTATTTCCTTGGTATTTAATTTCTGATAGTCTTTGTGAATTCTGGATATTGACCCTTTGTCTGGACTGTAGCTGGTGAAGATTTTCTCCCATGCTGTAGACTGCCTGTTCCTTTGCTGTAATAGAACTTTTTTCTTTCCTATAGTCTCATTTGTTGATAGTTGGGGCTAGTTCTTACAGTATTGGTGTCCTATTTAAAAAGTTCTTACCTACCCCTAGATGTGTATGTTTTGAAGGATGAATGCATACTTTTCATGAATCTTTTGATTCTTTTGTCTATTTTAACAATAGTTTAATTCTGTTTTATGCGTAGGATATACTGAAATTTTCTGAAGTTATTATTAAAGCATTTAAAGTTCTGCATCAAAAAAGAATCAGTGGGACATGCATGTGTGGGTCTTTCTTGGGTCCTCCCTTCTATCCTGCTGGCAAATCTTGCTATCGTTTGTCACCATGCTTCTTTTGTTGTCATAGCTGGAAGTTAGGTAGTGTGCCAGGAGGATTGCAAGTCCCAGGCCTGACAGAGGAACACAGCAAGTCCCTGTCCCAGACAAAACACAGGAATACACGACACACTGTTATGATTCTGGAGATGGGCCTGTGCATCCTGACCACTGACTTCGCTGTATTCTCCCAGAAGAGAGTCTGAGGCCAGAATTCTAGTGAGTCATCTCAGGCCACTGTGACAAAATATCAGGGATTGTGTGGCATAAAAACCACAGGACTTCATTTCTTTGTTCTAGAGGCCAGGCACTCACAGCTAGGGTGCAGACATACTTAGGCTCTGGTGAGTACTACTGTGTCCCGATTCATAGGGAAGCCTCACACGACAGGAAGGATAGGGAGAACTCCAGGTCCCCTTACACCAAGGTACCATCCTTTTCATGAGGACATTCATCACCTCCCAAAGACCTCACCTCCAAATATTGCGCTAGAGATTTGACTCCAGCATGGGAGTGTGGGGGTCACAAGTATGCAGAACACAGTGAAGTACACAGCAAACTGGCGGCAGGACTACAGTGGAGGAGTGAAGCTGTTGGGTAAGGGAAAGCATGTTCAATCCAGAGTGGACTGCTAGCGGAATTCTGGAGTTGGAGCAAGAGACTCTGGACTAGAGCACAGCATGGGTTGACATGTGTGCACACACAGTGGGGTTAGCACACACACACATACACACACACACACACACACACACTCACAATCTGGTGGGGTTAGAATATATATCAAAACTAGCTAGATTTGGATCACATAGGCACACACATGCCCTGTGGGGGCTGGAACACGCACAGGAACACACATGCAGATGGGGGCCAGTCATGTCTTTTCCTCTGCCTTTAGCTGAGTCCTGCTTACCTGTTTGTTCTAGTACCCTAGAAACAGTCTGCGAACATTGTGAAGCACCCAGGAACCCTGTGCATCGTGCAGTGCACGGTGTCTTAGGAGTGCTCTCAGGAGGTGCTGAGGAAAAGAAGTGAGACAGACAAGAGGCTCAGTGCATCGAGTCATAGAGCAATTTACATCAAGCCGCTGACAGCTGGATGGAACAGGTGTGCTGTCACACCGTGGCAATGAGGCATGTGCAGTGTGTGTGTGTGTGTGTGTGTGTGTGTGCGCGCGCGCGTGCGTGCGTGCACGCGCGCGCATGCATGCATGCATGCATGGAAGAGAGAGAGAGAGAGAGAGAGAGAGAGAAAGAGAGAGCAGGGTCACTGCTGTGCTTGCCTTTGCCTCACATTCATAGACCTTTAAACAGTATCTGTGAAGTTTGGAAGTCTTCTTTCTTATACCAAATAGAAATGGGACGCAGACATACAAAGCAAAACACACAAACACAAACATACACACACATATATAAAACACATAAAGGCAGGGACACAGATTTAAAAGTTTATTAGCATCTAATCCTATTAAGATTGTCTCCACTGTACGCTAGCACACCAGCATATTCAAAATGTGTACTAATTACCAATGTCCCATCCTGTGTGTATGCTTTCTACACAGCCCCTGACCTTTTCGTTAATAACTTTGCATTATATTCATTGACTTGAAACAAATTGAATTCAGTGGCACTCACTCAAGAATTGAATTACACAGTCTTCTTAATTGGTCTCTTATTTAAATGGGGGGAAGCAACGGCTTGCCACCTGTAATGTGTCCAGCAAAACAAAATTGGGATTCTAATGCATTCTCCAAGCTAGGTGATTCTTTTTCAAGGCCTGGTTATGAAAAAAACCACTCTGATATTATCTACAAAAAGAATCTCAGGGTTCTTGAATTGTTTTTTGCCAGTGCCATGGGGGAAAATGTCCACTGAAAACATACTCATTATGGGGCAGTCATGTAAATCAGGTGGGCTGGGAGGGCTCTGCAGAGTCAGTGGCTCTCTGTGTCTCTCACCCATCGTTGTGCCGTCTGACCCGCCCTGGATCTTTAGATTTGGGATTATGTGATTTAATGTACCTCAGGCGGGCAAAACAGGGGCCATTAACCAGGAATATGTTAAGCATGCAAAGACATTTTCCACTGCATTGGTTAGTTTTAAGTCCTTGAGCGGCATTGTGTGTTAGCTGGAGGGGGCCAGAAATCTAATTTCAGGAGTTTAGTGATGTTCTCCTATCGACAGTTTCACAGGCAATAGATACCGCCCGTGACATTGTTCTTCACACCGCTCTCATCTCTTTCCTTGGAGGATTCTTGCAAGCGATCAAAGAGATAGGAGCCTGGAAAATTTTGGCTCTGTTTTCTAATTCCAGTGTGAAATTAATTGTTTCGACGGCAAAGAACTACTTACTCTTTTCCTTACCATATTTAACTTAAAGATGCAAATGTTATTAGGGGACTGATCACTGATAAGGGTGCCTTTGTGCCCGGCTTTAACCTCTATTAGTGAGGATTATGAGGACGTCGTCACATTGGCATTTTCTAAGTGTCACGGTGACAGCACTTGCTGCACAAATGCCTAGCTGTCACCGTGAGTTTTATCACTCGGTTTTTCCCTCCGAATGTAGACTAATAAGCCCAGAAATTACAATTGCCTCCCTGCCGAATCTGTGATAGGCGGAAATAATGATATCAGTGCCCTGCTAATCTTCTTGCCTCTGCGCTTGGCACTGTCCTATTGAGTCACCTGTCACACTCCGCTTTGATGAGGCGAATTCAATCTCCCTGCTGTAATGACAATGGGGCCATTTTAATGTTTGGAAATGATTATGTGGAAGCTTCGCCGGGTTCCGTCTTGGCAAGCAAACCCAGGCACCGTGCATGCCAGGAGAGCAGTCTCTGGCTGTTGGGCAGGCAGGGGAAATGTTGTATTATTACGAAAGAGACGTGGAAGTCAGCTTTACACTGAACCTTCCCTGGTGACAGGAGGGAGGAGCATCAAGGGGAAGGGGAAGGATCATTCTTGCAAAAGCTTTGCCATTGGCTAAACTCATCAGGTCTGTACACTTTTGCCTCCTGATGAATTTCCCAGAACATCCCTGTGTTCAAGAGGGCAGAGATGGCTGAAGCTTATAAGCGTTACCGTGACTGACACTGACATCATTTGTTGGGGCTACAGGCAGGCCAGTGCAATTTCCCCAGGATATCAACCTTGTCAAATCACTCTTACCCCAGGTCTACCCTTAACCTTCTCCTTGGAAAGTAACATTACCAGAGAATCCCAAAACATATAAGCCTTAGAAACTTAAGACCTGCCATACACGTTGGCTTCTAAAGTCACTGTGGAACACCAGCCACCTCTCCTAGAGCCAGAATACGAGAGGCTGACAATTTTGTTCCAAAATAGATGTAGCTTTGTGTTTAACCAAAAACATGACTGGTTCATACAGATAGCCTTTAAGATACTTCAGGGCTGAAGATCACTGAGGGCCCATCACAAGAAGGACGGGCAAAGAGGACGGGAATGGCTCAATGGCGGGATGCTGTCAGAATGAATGAACTATAACTACGTGGGTGAATCTCACAAACGTGGTACAAAGAAAAGGAGTCAAATGCATGACGATGTATATGGAGAGTTCCACTCATACGCATCCAGAGGCAAGTAAGACTGTTATGTGGTGGAGAGTTGGGTCTGAAAACCAGACGAAAAAAAACACTAGCATCCTTAGGATCTTGCCAGTGTAGTTCCCTATAGATTGTTTGTCCGTGAGCAAAACGCCAAGACTGTGAGTATGAAATTCAAGAAAAAGATAGAATCCACTGGATGCATGGTCACTGCTTTGCTACATTCTTCAGGAGCTGTGACAGCATCCATGGGAGTGAAAAATTAGGAGCCTCAGAGCTACTTCCCAAACTCCTACAAACACTTCAAAACTCTCCCTGCGCGGCTTCAGACTTACGTAAAGCTTTTCTGATACAAGCCACAAGGATGAAAAGGAACCCCCTTTGCAGCTACTGTTTATACACAGCTTCCCTATTTGAACAATAAAGTTCAAGGAAAGCATTTTTTATCTCTGGTAATAACATCCCAGAGGGATAACAGCCCACAGAACTTACAACTCGCTACCTCTGATCCTTCCAGAGGGCAGCTCCCAAGTTCCCTGTTAACATGAAAAAGAGGTGGGCAGAAAGCAGCCATAATTCAGCAGGCAAAGGCACATATAGTTGGACCAAGCTCTGTAATGTAAATTGCTTGGCTTGGTTCCAAAGCAAGATGGAGATGTCCCCTGGTTGATTAAATAGTCTTCAAACTAACTCTCTACTTTCTCTATCTGTTCCTTATGGCAATCCGTTAGATCCATCTTATCTGTCTAGACATGGTGTTCATTAAGTTAGTGTTCACCGTGTGCTTACAGTTACAGTAAATTCAGTGCCATGCACATTTTAATAACATTTGGAACTCATGGATTCTGTTAAACATGGAGCCAGGACAGTGTTTTTATTTTTAATACACCAATAGTAAAGAATCCACACAATTCAAAATTAGACTTGAGGAAATGGTGCTTTCTCTAGCCCCTGGTCCTTGTACACAGTTGAAAATATTCCTTAACCTCTCTGAACTTCCATTTCCTCATCTGTGTAGTAGAGCTGAGAAAGGAGCCTTTCCAAAGGTCATTACAAGGACAAATTAGATAATACACATGAAGTGGAGTGATACCTGGTGTACACTGGGCACAATGAATGTGGTGGTCTGAATAGAAATGACCCACATAGACTCATGTGTTTGAATATTTGGCTCATATGGAATGACCCTATTAGGATGTATGACCTTGCTGGAGTAGATGTGGCTTCGTTGGAGGAAGTGTGTCCCTGAGGGTGGGCTTTGAGGTCTCAGATGCTCAAACCACACCCAGTGTGACAGTCTCTTCCTACTCACTGTGAATCAAGATGTAGAACTCTCAGCTGCGTCTCCAGCACCTTATGTGCCTGAATGCACCATGCTTCCATCATTACAATAATAGACTAAACTTCTGAACTATAAGCCAGCCTCAATTAAATGTTTTCCTTTATAATAGTTGCTAGGGTCATAGTATCTCTTTACAGCAACAGAAACTCTAAGACAGATGGTCACTATGACACTGTTTCCATGAGTAAAATTCTCTAAGAGGTTTTGTTATAAGAGGTCGCTCAGCACCGACATAATCAAACAGAAACCATATTATTTAGAATGCTGTTTGGCCAATAGCTTAAGTGTATTTCTGGCTAACTCATATCTTAAATTAACCCATCTCCGTTAATCTGTGTATTGTCATGAGGCAAGTTCCAGCATCTGTTTCTGGCAGGGCTATATGGCTTCTCTCTGACTCTGTCTTCTTTCTCACAGCATTCAGTTTTGTTTTTCCTGCCTGACTAAGTTCTTCTGCCTTGCTATAGGTCCAAAGAAGTTTCTTTATTCATTAACCAATAAAAGCAGCACATATACAGAAGGCTCTCCCACACCATTTCCCTTTTTCTGTTTAAATAAAAAGCAAGGTTTTGACTTTAACATAGCAAAATTACATATAACAAAACAAAATTACAGTTACAATATTCATGTCTACTTTATCTTTTATCATAACTAAGGAAAACTATAATTATATCTATCTATTCTTCAACTCCATCAAAGACTCCAGAAGGATATAATATTACCTAAAGAAACAGGAAGTGCACAGTAAGCAACTTCCAAAACTCTAGAATTGACAGAGACATCTCACTGCCTGGACTGTCACTCAAAGCTCTTCTGTAACATTGGAGCATTCACCTTCAGTCTACAGGCCCATAGTATCTGGCAGACTTTTCCACGAAGCAGGAAATTTCAAAGGCAGTTTCACCTATATTGGCTGTTTGTCAGTCACTTTCTTCTGTGCCCTGCAGAATATCTGGTAGACTCTTTCATGAAGCAGGAATCCAGAAGGATCATTTCACCTTTAGACAAGTTCAGCAGTCATTTCTCTGTGGGTCCTACATGTCCTGTTCACACAGCATACCATCAAGCAGTCCCGGCAAGAACAGTTTCTTGCCCAAATGGCTAACAAACTTCATAAGGAGCCTCTTCAATGCCCATCTTCCTCTTGAAGTAATTAGTCCTGCCAGGAGCAGATGTGTCTCATTGTCATGAAAAGTCTAAGTTCTTAAACGTTTTAAATATCATATTCTGCTAGTCTTTTAAAGATCTGAAGTATATCTATCTAACTGAAATATATTTCTATATATCTAGAAACTTGATTAGAAACCTAACTAACTTGATTACTATAGATGATTATCTATTAACCTATATTTCTTAATTATACATTACATTTTTATATAACAAAATTGATATTAAATTTGTATCAATAAACCAAGATCCATATCAATGCAAATCTCTAAAGCATATCTTCCTTTAAATGTAAAAAAACATTTAGAGACAATATTTGGGAATATGGGCATAGCTCTCTCCAAACTGCTTCCTGCTTTTTGTTGGGTGAAATAATTTTTTCAGGGGTCTTCACAGCAACCTTTCAGGGGGTCTTGCGTATCAAACCACATTAGTCTGGAAGAATTCCCAAGTTCTCATCCTCTGTGGAAACAAAAGAAGAACCTCTTTTCCAAAGCAGCATATCCTTAGACCCAAATTCTGAAATCCCTTTAAAATATATATATGGGTTTACAATGAAATGTCTCTCTGTACTTAGCTCCATCATCGTCAAAAAATTCAAAGAAAACACAATAGCATGCATAATCCAGACTCTCTGTGTATATTCCGTCTTTATGTGGCTTATTTTTCTTACTCTATTACTTTTTCCACAGGTTTAATATTTATTTTATTATCTTTACTCCTTTAGTCTATGACCATCTGTACTCTTTTATATTACATTTACTGTCTCTTTACTCTTTTTCCTCTCTCTCCCAAGCCTACATACATTTTTTTTAAATGTACTGTGTCTTGTTTAGAGGTCTTTTATGTTTGAATCTGTCCTGGTGTGTATCTGAAATCCTTTTTTGACCAGGACCACTTCTTAAAATGTTAAACAGTTTGGCTAGTACTAAAATTTCTTTGCCTTTTGGCTCCACTCAGTCTGACATTGCAGAGGTCCTGTTCACTGCCTCTGAGACTGCAGAGTGGAGTCGTCCTCACCACCTCAACTCTGGTAACCAGTTGGCCTGTTCTGCCATGAAGTAACTTCCAGCACGCTGCCCACAAAGTCCATTCAAGGGCTCAACCTCCTGAAAGAGGCAAAGTTTGTGCTGGCAGCAAAGTCCAGAAAGTGTTACTGTTTCTAAACCACGTGGCTTTTTAAGGAGCTGAGCATTACACCAGCCGAACAGTGCAAAAAGCTGTGTTAAACTCCATTTTTTTTATGTGTGTGTCTAAAATTCCTTTTAAAGCTTTCTCAGGTTTTACATAGATATAGACGACCATGTTGGTGTGCTAATTTGTTGTAGGAGGCTGCTTGTTTGCTTCTGGCTGCTCAGCCCTGAAATAACCACACAGAAACTGTATTAATCAAATCACTGCTTGGTTCATTAGCTTTAGCTTCTTACTGGCTAACTCTTACATCTTAATTTAACCCATTTCTATTAATCTGTGTATTGTCGTGTGGCAGTGCCCAACAAGTTTCTATCCAGCGTCTGGTGGGGCTATGGCATCTGTAAACTCTTTTTTTCTCCCAAAAAAACCTGTAAACTTTTTTTTCAGTTTAGTTTTCCCTGCCTAACTAAGTTCTACCTTGCTATAGGTCCAAAGCAGTTTCTTTATTCATTAACCAATGAAAGCAACACATATACAGAAGGACCTCCCACACCAAGGTTTCTATTATCTAGAAGCAAAACCCACACATGACCTGACCTGCCCCCAACCTGATAACTAGCCCTGATATTTCCCAAAATTGAATGCTCTTTCAATGTTCTAAAACTGCTCTGTCCTTTTCTCTCCACCCATTTTCCACAAGGCCTCCATAACTTATATCAAGCAAATGTGAACAGAAGCCACATGGAGCCTTCAAGCAGAAGTGTCAGTGAAAAGTGTATTGCAAGGAAAATGGTCAGCTCAGGTCTTCTCTCTTATCTGTTCCCACAGCATGCAAATCATCTGACCCAGATGAGTCAGGTCCTCTGTCAGTTAGAGTCTGTATGTGAGTGGAAAACAGCCCAGAGAGCCTGCACCAGATAGCCAAAGTTCTGTGGCATATACATTACAGATATTTGATGCTTGACTGTGGTGGTTAAGCGTGATGAGGCCTTATCTTCTCTGTATTCACAAATTCCTCAGAATCTGTACACTGGTCTTTCTCAAACAGATAGCACTATCTGTGTAGATACATTGCAAGTGAACTTTCTCATAATAGGGCCTTAAGCTTCTAGAAATCAGGGTAGCTCCATCCTCAACTCTCCCTTGGTTCCTATCAATTGTTATAACTATGCAGGTGTTCAGAAATAGTCACAGTCTTGATCTAAATGATACCAAAGGAAACAAAGCTCCAAATATGGTTAAGTTCAAAGACCTTTGCTCTAAAGAAGACACTAAAAAATGGTATTATGCATCTTTGGGAGAAAGGAGATTTAAAAAAAGAGGTAATATATGGGAATTTAAATTTCCAGATTTCACTGAAACCATTAAAACAGAAGAAACAAGCATAGTGAAGACGGAACGTGCTAAAGTACATTCTGTGAAAGACAGAAATGGAAGGTGTAGGGGAATAGTACAAAACTGATTCTGAAGGGGAGGAGGTTTACCAGTAGGCCTGAATAATAGCTCGGCAGCCTCTGAGCACACAATCAAGATTTTTACAGAGCTCATCTGTGGTAGGCCCAAAGAATGTCAATCATGTCATGCCTGTGCTTTCATACACACACACAAAGTTAGGAGGCTGCTCTTGCACAAATGTTCATTCCAAGCGAACATTTGTCTCCTTGTTGAGAGGTCTATCTCAGTCTGAGTTTGTAAAGGAGAGTGCTCTCGAGCAAGTGGGGGAAATGCTGCTTCTAGAACAGTGTGTAGGTTTAAGGAATATGCACCAGACTATCAAGAGATGCTAGTACGGAAGTGAGATTCCAAGTGTCTGTCAATTGCAGACTGTTGTAACCAACCAGCATGACTCTCTGAGTATAATTTCCATACATTCTCTCCCTTAGGAGAAGTTTACAAGTGATTGGTGAGAATTATAATAGACATTACAGGCATCTGAAAGGGCGAGCAAGCTCACCCCCAGGCTGTTGATAAGCTAATGAATACTTGCGAGTTTTACCTTATGCCTCATAGGAGAAGCTCAAATCCTAACAGCAAGAATACGGCAGATAATCAAGGATGTTGCCATGAACCAAACACAAGACCCATTCGGACCCAGAGGTTTAATCGCCCTCGTCATGTTTCTCGTGAGATGGGTGCAGCCAACAGAGAGCTCTTAGAGGAAGACTTCCCATGAATTTAGTGGCTCCCACGCAAAGTTCAGAAGGTCAGAGCCTTACTAGCATGTCATTAGCACATGGTATCTGGCTCTCTGATCTTTTCTAGATGCTAAGGATACCTGGAACTTAAGAGCAAATATAGTGACAAGTGCTATAGTAGATAAATGAGTGCACCTCCCATTGGCCTGTGATTTGGGCTCCCTCTTAGTGTTTAAATACCACACTGCATGGTTTATTCGCCAGCCAGCCCCATAGTCTTTTTCCATAGTGTCAGAGCCTATTGATATTCACTGCCCAGCTAGCCTGGCAAATAAGTCATGTCCATGGGGATTCAAGGGGACAGTCTGTAAAATGAGTGTTTTGAATGGTCATAAAAAGAGAGCTGTAGAGGGAAGTGGCCCTTTTGCCACCTTTGAGCTTTGTATGAGAATGTGCTGTTTGGATCTGAAGCTGCCAATCTTGCTGTTGTGAAGACAAGCCAAAATCTTCCCTAACATGCTGACTTGAGTTCTTGATGTTACGGAGCAGCTGAACCAATCCCCAGACTTTGGGTTTACAGTAAGAACAAGTGTTAATTCAAGTTGGACATTCAGTCATTTGCCACAAAATCAATCTGTTGCTGTGACAAACATCCTAAAAAAGGCTACTTAAAATGAATTAGTTAACAAGCATTTAAAGCTGGAGGTATAGCTCAGGGAAAGAATGCATACCTATCATGTGTAAATTCCTGGGTTTGCTCTTCAAGATCTTCAAAGAAGGGAGAATAGCAAGGGGAGGAGAAGGATGGGGAGGAGAGAAAGAAAATGGAGGATGAGGGATTTACTTTGCTTACAAATGTGGTGGTCAGTTGGATTTCTCACGTGACTGCTGTCAGTTGGCAGCTATGACTTGGTTCATTTGAAGGTGTCTTTACTTGAATTTTTGTCCCCTGGGCTGAGAAAACTCAATAGATATGAGTAAGCAGGGCATTTGTCATCATGTGTTTAACTAGTGGCCTCTTTTGGTAATTGAAGGCATCCAAAGAAGAAAAACAGGCCTTTTCCAGCCTTGCCTTAGGACTGGAAGAGTCTCCCTATCATCCTCCTAACCAGTGCACAGTCACACAGCTGTCTCCGAACTCAAAGGAGGAGGATGTAGACCACAGTTTACAGTGGGAAGAATTTTAAATGTGTTTTTAAGTTACTAAAAGCAGCCTAGCTTTACCTTTGGGTTCTGCTGATGACTCTGAATACCCATGGCCTCTGTTTATCCCTCCTCGTGATTTATACCTTTCCATTCCGGCTAGGGAAGCCAGTTTTGTTTTTCTTCAGAGCCCGTATAAACTCTTTCATTTCTTGAAGGACATTTCTTGGGTCCAACAAGATGGGGCCAAGCTCTTGAATAACTTGTCACTTAGCAGGGAGGGCTTCCCAGATTCTAAGTGCCAGGAGGAGCCAGCTGGCCCTGGGATGCCAACGTTATTCACAGAAGGAGGAACCATCCGAATCACAAAAGACTAATACTACACTTCAATAAGAAATGGGGTTTACTGTTTTCTTGACCTTACTCATGAGGAATCTAAAAACATACAGGAGGCTAGTTGAAAATTGTTATGATTTGGGGGCCCACCAACCCCACCTAAATCAGACTAAAATGAGGATTTGGGTATAAGCAATGTTTATGTGGTGAATTGAAGAGGGCAGGGAATATGAAAGTTGGCATAAAGTAGGTGTCTGAAGAGGGTACCACTGAGGGCAACTGAAAACTAAGTGACTATAAGCCAGTTTTAGTGCTACAAGGAAGCTTATTTTTAGGCAGGGTCTCACTGTGTAGATCTGGCTGGCCTGGAACTTGCTGTATAAACCATGCTGACATTGAGCTCACAGAGATCTACATGCCTTTGCCTCCTAATTGCAGAATTAAAGGTGCTACCATACCTTCTTGGGAGCTCTCTCTTCCTACCTCCTTCCCTAAAATATGCATGTGTGCATATGATATGTATACTTGTGTGTATGGATGTTCATGTGTAGATGAGTGCCTATGTGTGTATGTGCATCTGTGTCTGTATGTGTAGACCCAAGACTGATATCAGGTATCTTCCTTGGTCTCTCTCTACCTTATATGTTGAGGCAAGGTCTTTCGAGAGCCAGCCGCTTCAACCAGTCTGGCTAAGCAGCTTGTTGGAGAGAGTTCCTGTGCCTACTTCACATACCCTGGCATCACAAACTAGTCACCAGATTCATGAAGCCTTTGTGTGAGGCCTAGGAATCCAGACTCTTGTATGTGTTACCCAGCAAGCATCTCCCAGTGGTACCTGCAGCCCCTTGTTTCTTATGGATGGGGTGTGCCTCCTGGAGGTATCGGCTCCAGCACTTTGAGATACCCCATCCACAGAGACACAGCAAGCCCACTGGCAGTCCCAGCTACCGTCCACAGGAGACTGCAGGCAGGTTGAGGATGAATAGTAAGGTCCAGGCATCTCTTCCCTGTCTCTTCAGTCAGGACTTTGTACTGGCTGGGATCCCTTTTGAGAAGTCGGCAGAGTGTGCATTACTTTTCAAAACCAGGGTTGATTCATTAGAGTTTGCCACATGTTACTTCCGAGTGTATTCTAGAAGTAACTTTGGGTCTGCATAATGGGAAAACACAGTGTGTCTTAGCTGATTACAATCCAGATCAAAAGGCTCCAAAGAGAAAGTGCTCACCTCCTTTGAGCACCAGAGTAGACCCCTGGTGCCAGTGTACTCATTAAGCAAACCTGATGACGGGATTCCTTACCCTGCCCCCTCCCCTCCAGCTGCTCTCCCTCTTCCCTCCCCCAGCTCATTAGCACCTTCCACAGAGGAACAATGCTGAGATCAGATGGGCAGGAGGTTGAAAAAGATTTTTTAAAAAAAAAAAAAAAAATCTTGATTCAGGCCAGAATGAAATTGAAACTAGTAACAAGGTATATTTCTTCGTTGTTTTATTGTGAAAAAATATACATAACTTACTTTCTCATTTTTAACACGCTGTAGCACTGAGTGCAGTTCAGTGACTTTGGATATACCCACACTCTCCCATAACCCATAACCCATAACCGTCACACTAATCCATCTCCATACTTTCCCAGTGGGCCACAGAAGTTGAGGCCATCTGCAAATTTTGGTTTTTCATTCTGCCTCCGTTTTCCGGTATGATGCAGGAACTCTAGAGTTGCCTAGGTTAAATAAAATGTCACTTCGGTCAGCTAAAATCTCTGTGTTGTTTTTAGCGTTTTTTATTAAATTAATTAGTTATTTTTTAAATGATCTTTTCTCATTTTACAAACCTATCCCACTCCTCCCACTCCCTCCCCTCCTCCCACTCTTCCCTCCTTCCCTCTACCTTATGCCCCATCCAGTCCTCAGAAAGGGTAAGGCTTCCCATGGGGAGTCAACTAAGTCTGAGCCATCACTTTGAAGCAGTATCAGGTCCTCCCCTCTTTATTCAGGTTGAGCGAGGTATCCCTCCAAAGAGAATGGGCTCCAAAAAGCCAGTTCAAGCAGTGGGGATAAATCCTGGTCCCACTGTCAGTGGCCACAAAGGCTGCCCCAACCACACATCTGTCACCCACATTCAGAGAGCCTAGTTAGTCCTATGCAGGTTCCCCAGCTGTCGGTCCAGAGTCAGTGAGCTCTCACTAGCTCAGGTCAGCTGTTTCCATGGATGTCCTCATCATGGTCTTTAGCTCTTTGCTCATATTATCACTTTTCCCTCTCTTGGACTGGTGTCCAGTAGCTCAGCCCAGTGCTTAGCTGTGGATCTCGGCATCTGCTTCCATTAGTTGCTGGATAAAGATCCTATGATGACATTAAGGTAGTCATCAATCTGATTACAGGGAAGGCCAGTTCAGGCACCTTCTCCACTATTGCTTAGGATCTTAGCTGGGGTCATTCTTATGGATTCCTAGGAATTTTCCTGGTGCCAGATTTCATGCTAGCTCCATAATAGTTTCCGCAAACAAGGTATGTCTAACCTTATTCTCCCTCTCTGTCCTTCCCCCATTTCGACCATCCCATTTCCTCATATTCTATTCCTCCATCCCTTTCTCCCTTCCCCCACCCTTCTGCCCTTCCTTCTCTCCGCCCCACCCTATGTTCCAATTTTCTCGGAATATTTTGTCTATTTCCCCTTATCCAGGGCATCCATGTGTGTCCCTCTTAGGGTTCTCCTTGTTCCCCAGCTTCTCTGGAGTTGTGGACTGTAGGCTCATTATCCTTTGCTTTAAGTCTAATATCCAGTTATCAGTGAGTACATACTATTTTTTGTCTTTCTGGGTCTGGGTTACCTCACATAGGATGGTTTTTTCCAGTGCCATCCATTTGCATGATATCCAGAACCTGGGAGCAGCCTAGATGCCCCTCAAGCGAAGAATGGATAAAGAAAATGTGATACAGTTACACAATAGAGTAGTACTCAGCAGTAAAAATACAAAGTTTTTAGCATTTTTTATAGCAAGTCTGAAAAGCAATGATGTTGAATCATTAGACACTGCTCTAAGTGCTTTTCTTTTGGGCCACCAATCAGCTCCCAAATAAAGACATGGAAACTTAATATTTGTTATTATGTTATTAGCCTTAGCTTATGTTTGTCCCACTAGCTTTTATAACTTATTTTAACCTCTTTCTCTTCATCTACGTTTTGTCTCAGGGCTTTTTGTCTTTCTTTCATTCTGGTTGTCTTATTCCATGGTTGGTTGGCTGGTAGCTGCCAGGCTGGCTCTGGGTGTCTCCCTTTCTTTCTCCCTCTTTCTTTTCTCCCTTCTCTTCTCCCAAGCCTAGATTCCTCCTACTTATTTTCTATGCTTACCAGCAGTGCCTATCCCTGTACTGCCTAGCTATTGGCCAATCAGCTTTGTATTAGACCCATCAGGTGCCTTGGGCAGGCATGGTGAAACAGCAATATGTCTTTCCATAATTAAACAAATGCAGCATAAACAAATGTAACACACCCTTACATAGCAAAAGTAATATTCCACAACACTTACTAATCATTGTTGCCATCTGAAGCATTTAGAGCAACCTGGAGACACATGTCTTTGAGGGAGTTTCCAAAGGATATAACTGAGGGGAGAAGGTCTACCCTGAATATGAGAGACACCGACCCATGGGCAAAAGGAGGAAATGGGGAAAGCAAGTTGAACATCAGCATTTATCTCTCTCTGCTTCTTCCTGATTGTGGAGGCAACATCATCAACTCAAGCTCCCTGTCAGACCTTCCACATCATGCTGGACTATATATCCCCTCAAACTGTGAGCCAAAGTAAACTCTTCATTTCTGAAGTTATTTTTATGTTTTTAATTGTTTTTATTGAGCTATATATTTCTTTCCACTACTTACCCTTTCTCTCCCATGGTCTCCATGCTCCCAATTTATTCAGGAGAGCTTGTCTTTTTATATTCCCATGTAGATTAGGTCCTTGTATGTCTCTCTTAGGGTCCTCATTGTTGTCTAGGTTCTCTGGGACTGTGAATTGTAGGCTCATTTTTTTTATTCATGTCTAGAAGCCACTTATGAGTGAGTACATATGATATTTGTCTTTCTGGATCTGGGTTACCTCACACAATATGATATTTTATAAATTCATGCATTTGCCTGCAAATTTCAAAATGTCATTATTATTATTATTATTATTATTATTATTATTATTATTATTATTATTATTGCTGTGTAGTACTCCATTGTGTAAATATACCACATTTTCCTTACCCATTTTTTGGTCGAGGGGCGTTAGGTTGTTTCCAGGTCCTGGCTATGACAAGCAATGTTGCTATGAACATAGTTGAACATATGTCCTTGTGGTACAATTGAACATCCTTTGGGTATATACCTAAAAGTGGTATTGCTGGATCCTGAGGTAAGTTGTTTCCTAATTTTCTGAGAAATCGCCCTCCTGAAATCCAAAGTGGGTGTGCCAGTTTTCATTTCCACCAGCAATGGAGGAGTGTTCCCTTTATCCCACATCTTCCCTTTATCCCAGCATAAGTTATCTTCAGTGTTTTTGATCTTGGCCTTTCTTCCAGGTGTAAGATGGAATCTCAGAGTTGTTTTAATTTGCATTTCTCTGATGGTTAAGGATATTGAGTATTTCTTTAAGTGTCGTTCAACCATTTTAGATACCTCTGTTGAGAGTTCTCTGTTTAGGTCTGTACTCCCTTCTTTTATTGGATCATTTGTTCTTTTGATGACGAATTTCTTGTGTTTTTTGTATATTTTGGAGATCATTCCTCTGTTCAATGTGGGGTTAGTGAAGATCTTTTCCCATTCTGTAGACTGCTATTTTGTCTTGTTGACCACGTCCTTTGCTTTACAGAAGCTTTTCAGTTTCAGGCGGTCCCATTTATTAATTGTTTCTCTTAGGGTCTGTGTTATTGAGGTTATATTTAGAAAGTGGTCTCCTGTGACAATGCGTTCAAGTGTACTTCCCACTTTCTCTTCTATGAGGTTCAGTGTGGTTGGCTTTATATTGAGGTTTTCAATCCATTTGGACTAAGTTTTGTGCATGGAGATAGATATGGGTCTATTTTCATTCTTCTACATATTGGTATTCAGTTATGCCATCACCATCGGTTGAATCTGCTTTCTTTTTTCTATTTTCTATTTTTTTTTTGCTTCTTTGTCAAAAATCAGGTGTTCATGGTGTGTAGATTGATATCTGGGTCTTCGATTCAGTTCCATTGGTCCTCCTGTCTGTTTTTATGCCAATACCGGGCTATTTTCAGTACTGTAGCTCTGCAGTAAAGTTTGAAGTCAGGAATTGTGATGCCTCCAGAAGTTCCTGCTCCCTCATTGTATCTGCTCCTGTGGAGGTTGTTGCCTCAGGCCTGCTCCAGCTGAAATCACTGACTCAGTCCTATTCCCACAGATGTCCCTGGCTTGAGCCTGCTCCCATGGAAGTCCCTGGTTTGGGTCCAGTTCCACAGAGGTCTCTAACTTGCGCCTATCCCTCAGAGGTCCCTGACTCATGCCCGGTCTCACAGAAGTCTCTGACTCAGGCTTGCTCCAGCTGAGGTCGCTGCTCAGGCCTGTTCCCTCAGAATACATTTGAAAAATGCCCTCTGACTTCAGGACCATACTCTTCGGAAGTGGTACAAGAGTCCAAAGCCAAATATCTGGATGGGAGTTGCCGAGAAATGCTTAATGCTCTCCTGTAATGGTAATGCTGCTTCGTGATTGAGAGAGAGAGAGAGAGAGAGAGAGAGAGAGAGAGAGAGAGAGAGAGACCCACTGAGGCAATCCTTGGTTGAGGAAACAAGAAGATCACATTACTGTAAGGGTAAGCATGGGATGTAATCAAGTAATAGTCTAGGACCAGATGGGCCAACATTGACTTTGGAACTTGCCCCAGGTGTAAGGAAGCCTGCAGCTCTTAGCAGAGGTGAAATGATGAGGGGCCCCTTTTCAGAGACAGCTGGACTGGTTTGGATCCAGGCTCTTCCTGGTGTTAACAATGTCTTCCTGGGAAAGAAATTTAATCTCTCCATGCATCTGCTTTCTTATCTGAAGATTCGGAAAACACCTCACCTATTAATGAAGTTATAGTCTATGATCATATATATGATGGGCACATCATTGGCATGTTCACCATAGGGCTTCCATGCCCCAATTCTGCTTCTGACTTCTCTTTCCTTTGCTCTCCTGTGCTGTGACATGCATGGCTCTTTCCATCACTTGGACTTCCTGACAGATTCATTTATCAACTCAACAAATATCCACTGAGGAACTACTATATGCTAGGCATTCTTACATCCTGGATCTCAGCATCTGGGTCAGTTAGATACACCGGTCAATTGAGTGGTGAGCCAATCATTCCTCTACCCCTGACCTTGTTACTCTTGAGTCCTTTGTGTTCATTGAATAAAGCTATTAATGAATCTCTGCTTTATAAGCTCCTGCCCTCTCTGCCTGCTGTTCACAGACTCTTTGCCTCTGCTCTATGATTCAGACCCTTGAAAGAGGTACGGTTATTCCAGTCGTGTTTTCAAATCAAGCCATAAAATTATTTTAGCCAGGCTTTTCTGATTGATTGCCTAGGATCTGGTGGCCACTCTCATCCAACTCATCATATTATAAAGAAAGAAATGATCAGGAGACCCAGGACCACAGACAGCATGAATGGTGGGGCCTTTACCAAGATAGTAACCCAGTTGGAAGTCCTTAGAACAATGCATTAAGGATGTGAGAGACTAATAAAATAAGAACTTCAAATTTTTGTGTTTAGCTTTTCTTTTTGGTATGGGTTGCTTGATAGGTCAGCCTGGCCTGGAACTTCGGTGAGTTCCAGGTGAATCTTGATCCTCTTAACTCTCCCCATAAGTGCTGATATTATAGATACAGACCTTGCTCCTGGCTTAAAATTATATCCTTTATACTATTTCATTCCTGGCTTTATTTTTTTCCTCTTTTTTTATTACTTTATAAATAATACCAATCAAAATTCCCACTTCCTCCCCTCCTCCCACTCCCCCACACACCCTTCCCCCACTCCCTCCAGTCCTAAGAGAGGGCAAAGCACCCTCCCCCCTACATCCAGGCTTAGGAAGCTATGCATCCAAATAGAACAGGATCCCAAAAAGCCAGTACATGCAGTAGAGACAGATCCCAGTGCCATTATCATTGGTCCCTCAGTCTGCCCTAGTTGTCAACCACATCCAGAGGATCCAGTTTCATTCCTGGCTTTAATGTAGAATAATTCATTGTTATTTTAAAGGGGTTGGGGTATGCGAGGTTACCATAGATCTCTGTGGAAGCAATAGGGCATCTCCGAGAGTTTTTTTAAATTTCACATGGCACAGGCCTAAGGAGGGGACCTCCTGGAGGTCACTCCTAACCCACAGGCAACAGATGCAGGGCTGGAGTCTGACCTTAAACAATGTCTTGAATATTTTAGTTTAATCTGAGTCGGCTGTGTTGGAGACACTATTGCTGTCCTTCCTGTTTCCTCTGGGGCCCTCAATTCCTCAGGAGGCTGGAAACTTCCCACGGAGCTTTCTCTGGTAGGAAGGAGGCTTGCCCCTCAACCTTCGACAGACGAGAGCTGGCAGTTACACTGTCCAGCTACTGAATGCTTAACACAACTCTCCCGTGTGTTCCAACCATTGCCCATAAGTCCTCAGCTACACTAAGGCCCAGCTGGCCATTCTGTAATCTGATCCTTAGTGCACATTTGATTATTTCTCTCACCCGCCTCCCTTCTATGCTTCTCTGCCTGCATTTTCTCCAATCATCTGCAAATAAAACTATTTGTGCTGGAAACCTTGTGTGAGTCTCTACTTCCGGAGAATTATGAACTTAGGCACCTTGCAAGATGTCTAACAAAATATCTGAGTCTGTGTATGTAATAAGGAAAAGAGGGTTATTTATCTCACAGTTTTGGAAAACAAGAGTCAAAAACCAGGTAACCCTATCTGTTTAATCCCTGGTAAATGTGTCCTGTCTGTCTCTGCCCCCACCCCCACTACATCAAAACAAAGGTAACTTGGTACAAAAGGTGAACATATTTGAGTGGTCTTACTTTATAAGAAACTAGTTTCAAGAATTAATCAGGGTCCTGAGAGAACTATATCAACCCCTTTGGGGACAGAAAAAAAAGAAGAACCACAATCTACCACTACCACTACAACTGTTTAATACACTTATATAAGGACCAAGCTTCTAGCTAAGAGACCTTCGGGAACAGACGTAAAACCAATGCACCTGACTAACCTCCAAACATAGACCATCTATGCTGCTATTATGTCTTCTGTCAAGAGCATTGGTAGTTGTTCCAGTCTGCAGCTACAGAGAAATGCAGGCTGCAGATGGTGGGGTGAAGCCCTTGTGGGAGGGGCCACTGGTGAATGGGATGCTTGCCTGCCCATTTTTGAAATGGTTCATTCTTCCATTTTAATCTCATTCATTATTGAATAATTAATAATGATTTATATGACATTGACATTTTTCCCCCAGAAACCTTGACTAACTCTTTGACAAGAGATTAATAAAGAGTGGGACTTCAGATGTCAAGTTTTTATGAACAAGTGTCCAAGGCCGTCTCTGGATGGGTATTCTTGGCTGCATTCACTATGCTCTCCAGAGACTGAAAAGCAATTGTTTAGCTGGGTAGCGAGAGCCATGCTGAATTAAATTGACCTGTATGATACAGAAAGTAACACTGAGCACATTTTACTAAGGGATCTTTGAAAGAAATCTATTTTATTGTAGCTGAGCATGGAAATTATTTTAAAGAAGTGATTATCTGCCTAATAATTTAAAATGTATGCATGATGTCAGCATCCAAAATTAAGACAGACTTGGGGAACAACATGCTTGGTCTTAAATAAAAAGCTAAGTGCATCTTTAGTTCTTTCTCTCCTGTTTTTTTTTTTCCTTTTAGAAACACAAATTTTACTGTTTTCAAAAGTCAGTTCTTATGCCTACATCCTGAAAAGAAGAAATTTCCATTTGTACTAAAATGCTGACAGCCTTGCTTAATCCAGATACACACACGCCTACAAGCACTTTTGTTCCAGATTTGTTTGTTATTCTGCAGGGAAATTGGTGTGCTTCTTTGGGGTTGGTGGAGTTTTAAGCTTGTCTTCAATTTCAAATAACTTTATTAGAAACCCTGGAGATAAGAGTGAGCACAGTAAGGAAAGGCAGCTATTAGGATGAGAAAACCCAGTGAAGCTAGAATTCGCTTGAATCCTTTTGTCGTAGGCTCTGGCTACAGCTGCTAACTCGATAGAGTCAGAGCCCTTCACCTTTTGGGTAGTGAATGAACACATGTGTGTTTGAAAACCAGCTCCAGCCTGCAAGGCCTGCGCGGTATGCCATGAGACTCTCTGGACACTTGTCAAGCATTACCTTTCCTCTGGAAAGGCTTCCTCATGCACTGCTCCCAAGGTCAGTGTTCTCTAAGAAAGGCGGCAATATTTTTCCCTCCTCTTCAAAGGACCCTTATGTACTAACTCACTCCCACCTGCTGTGCATGTAAATTATTCATCAGTGCCTCAAATGGCATTTTGCAGCAGACCATCTGAGCCCTCTCTATCACTATGGGGTGGATAGAAAGAGAAGAGATTGGGGGGGCAGGTGTTAAGGGGTTCCGTCTCTTAGCATCAAACCGAGACAAAATGGGATGGGACAGAAACAGACAAACTTCTCCCCTGAATGAGAAACTTTATCCATGGTTCTTGGGCACCCATCACAGCTCTCCCTGGTCTGTAAGGAGAGTGACAGTCCCAGAATCAGGCCCACATCCAGAATTTGTTTCTGAGGAATGGTGTCTGTGGCCTTTCTCTCTAAGGTGTTGCAGAATGAATAAGTTACTGAAGGGGAAAGCACTGTTTTCGTGAGGGAAAATGAGCCTTGGCTGATAAGATGGAATAAAATGCGGGGCAGGGAGAATTCCGGGAGGAGCCGGAAGAAAAGGTCTCCACTTTTCCCAGCTCACAAATGATCCCTCCCCACAGCCTGTCTTCAAACTCCTGGTGTCTGCTGATTGTGTCTGGAGCTGTGTCTCCAAGGTGCTCGCAGTTTAAGGACCAAGGACAGTGGCTTCTCTTTCACAATGGCCGTCTAAGACACTTTGCATTAAGTATAAATAATAACCTTTTTAAAAGGCATGTGTCAAAATAATTACATTGTTGATGCATTTCTTGCTTCCACACCACACAAACAAGCACATCAGCCTCCCTGGAATGGATGAAAGGGAGGCTTGCTTCCAGTGAGGCCTGTTCTCTGAATTATCCACACCCCGGAGTAAGGCATCCTGCACCTGTCATGTGTGACTGGGAGGCGAAACACTGCAGAAGCCAAGCTCACCTGAAGCTTCTTTTTTTTTCATAAGAGATTTTTTTAGCCCTGCAAAAGTTCAGAAGTGCTGTTAGTATTTTTAGCATCCCCCCCACTCTTCCTGTCCACTCTGAAATGGTGATTATTTAACTCACCAATTGAGACTTTAAAAAGGATTTAAAAAGGCTGATGGGTTGGCTCGGTGAATAAAGGCATTTGCAGTACAGACCTCATAACCTGAGTTCAGACCCTGAGCTGACTCCCCAAAGCTGTCTTCTGACCTCCACACTCATAGCCCGGCGTGTACCCACTGGCACTCACATGCACACACAGCATAGGCACATATACAATAGAAAATAAAATGAATTTAATTTTAAATTTTAAAAGCGAAAATGGACTGAGTTGTAAGTAGCCGGAATGTTAGATTTCATCATTTTGTGAAGAATTCTGTTCAAATACATTTGAAACCCACTTTTAGGATTTCACAATAAAGCCCATTAGTGGTTTTCAACAGTACATTAAAAATTCAACAGCTAGGTCCTCCACATGGCCTGTTTCCATACAGGCTACCTGGCTGGCTTAGTTTAAAATTGATACCATGAGTGGCTTGAACTGTGTTTCATCAGATATTTCTATCTAGTGGGATATTTAAGGAACACATCTATTTTTCATATCCTGAATGGCCTGACGTACAAATCACCTCATCTCAGTAAAGCAGGGAAATCATTTTAATTTGGTAGAGTGGGGACAGAGTATTGGCATCTGTTCTTGTTTACTAATAGCATACTAGCAATAAATAGAATTCATATCCCAGAGAGCAAAAAAAATGCTGCCCTGAGGGGAAAACAAGTCCCCCCCCCCGCCCATGCATCTATGCACGAACTCAGAACAGATACCCTCTTCTGTCTTCCTTACTCTTTCCCTGCATGAGTGGGGAAAAAAAGCCACTTCTTAGGAATGTGAACAGAGTCGGTGACCATGGAGTGGGGGGTGCACTGGTAGCAGTGCTCTCTCTCTCTCTTTCTATCTCTGCCGCTGCATTTCCCTCCTACAGAAGGGGTCATCCCATTCTCCCCTCATCCTCCAGTGCATGTTCAAACCACAGCATCTAGAATCCTGAGGCTTTCAATGTCTTAGTCTGTATTTGCTTCAGAATTATGCACAGACATCTCCCAGGTGTGCATTGTATCACTAAACCTGCTCTATCATCTGCCTTGCTGGGAGCTGATTTCGTGGGCAGTGCCTGGTGTTTCTAAGATGGCTGGAAAGCTTTGACTGAGCTGAGCAACTAAGGCCTTGGTTCCTAAGGAGCCCTGAGATGATGTATTTTTCTGCCCCAGGAGGGATCCCCAAGAATAAGATGAATATCATGGTCCATACCCTCCTGCCACCAGCCTCTAGAAGCCAGTTTCAAAACACACCTTCCAGAGTGACTTGCACACAGTGATCACATCTAAATATCCGCGTGCTCCTCCTGTTTGTCTTGTTATATCTAAGGCGTGGGGGAATGATTGTGACTGCTGTTGTTTCTGTTGCAGGGGGCAGTCCCCTGGTCCCCTGCCTTGGGTTCACAGATGCCACAGAGCTGTCTTGGATCTTCAGACACCAATATGTGCATACTCAGCGGGTAGAGCTTTGTGTCCCAGGCCTCCTGGGAGGAGACAGTAAACCTTCAGATCCCAACACAACCCCTCAGCAACCCTCTACCCACAAACTTCTCCTAATTAAGCCAGCCGGTCTAATTATGGGGTGTTCCATCAAATATGTCTCCAGATGCTTCCGATGCAGCCTGCGGGTGCTGGTCAAAGCTGGCGAGGCTTCTGATCAAGGATGCTGGCCCTGCAAGCACAGCACACATCCCTTCTCGCCTGGATGCCTGGATGCGCTTGTCTCCAAGTACTGCGCAATCTGGCCTTGCTCATTTGCTCCGTTGCCTGTCGAAAGCATAGAACGTAATTACTAAAGTTAAGAAAACATCTCTGTAATTAGCTAGGCAACTCCAAGCACAAGAAATGGAAATTAGTCACAGTATCATAAATTAGTTTGTGCATACATTACATTCAAGGATCACCCTTGGGGCTCAATGTTTGCAGTCTTTGGCGGCAACCCCCTGTATCTCAATAAAGCATTCTTTCCCGGGTGAGTATGTCATAGGAAAGGGGGTTTCACTTGAATCTCAACTCTCTCTCTCTTATTTCTTTTGTAATTTCCCGTCAGAATAAAATCTAACATTCAAGAGGAAAAGAGACGAGTAAACAGTGGTTTTTCCTGTTGATTTTTCTCTTCCTTTGTGGGGTTCTATTAACTTACAGCCATCAAAGCGTCTCCAAGCAGGGGGCTCGTCAACCGTATTGTTTCAGTTATTAGGAGCCGTCGTTATAAACTCTTTAAATAACCCTGATTTTCAGCTATTTTTGCAGTCCCTTCTCTTGCCGGCAAAAGCCAGGAAATTGGACGCAGGCACACACACAACACAGTATTTGCATCAAAATAATACAGCGGGCAACAGCACGCTGCAATCACATCACTCAGGAGGAAGGAACAGAATACAAATTAAAGGAAGAATGTAAATTTTTTGCCATTAAGCTTCAATGACCATTTGAAATGGTGCAAGGCACAAAGGTTCTTGATGAGCGTCATCTAGTTTGATTATTCATACTTGTGTTTCTGCTTGAATTAAGGCAGGAGTGCTACAGCCTGTTAAGGGAAAATATTTGAATTGTAGTGAACTCTCACCTTGCCGCGCATCCATTTACTTTCCAAATGAATACTAGATAAGTTAGTGCATTTTCTAATCGGCCTGTTTTCCAGTGAGTGCCGTCATTACATACCAATTTCCTTTAGAAGTGCTTGCTAAGAAACATTAACTACTTACAAATAAGGAGCTGTCTGTCACGGGCTGCAGTTTCGAGCTCACTGCCTTCTTTCTGCTAGGGTAGTTGCTGGCTGTAGGGTCTGCCTTTGCCTGGCCCGCCTTGGCTTCAAGGCCTTTCCCTACTTCTCGTTAGTCCTTAAGCAGTATAGGCAGGATTTCTGCCCTGTCATCTTTCCAGAGCCAGGCAGAAGCCTACTGTGACTGTAGATCAAGCCACCTCGTCGTGATCACTCAGCAGGTGCCCTGGGTCCCTACAGAGGTTGACCTGGCAGGTGGTATGGATTCTGATGCAGGCTGAATTCCAAGGCTGAGTACCGGTACCTTCAGCCTGCCATTGGTTTCTGGATAAGAGCTCTACAGCCAGTCAGCGAATGTATTCAACATGAAGAAATGGAAGTGATAGATTGTGAAGGTTGCTACTGGGGCGAAGTCTCACTTTAAGAAATGCATTTCAGGCACATTTGACATGTAAGCAGAAACACCCAGCATGGAGGAGGCGCTAGAACATTGCTAAGCCCTGAAGATTTTCAATGGAGAAAATTATTTGCTCAGTCAGGGAGCTGGGGTTGATCGTTACTACTCAGGGCCTGATTTTGGCATCACCGGGAACGTCTTGGGGTTTCTCCATTATTGAACATTACTGCCATACATTTGCCGAGACGTGCCGAATGCTGCTGTTTATGTGTGTAAGAGTGTGTGTGCAGGGGATGGAATCCAGGGCTTCGTAGGAGCTAAGGCAAGTTCTCCTCACATATCTTCAGTCAAGGTATAGAGGAGGGAAATGCCTGGGAAACTACCCTTCCTCCTGAGAGGAATGGAGGGCTCCAAGGGTGCTGTTGTGACCATAATCCAAATGTTACTCATAGTTTTTAAATAGAAAAAGATTTGAAACGATTATAATCACAAAGCTAGTTAATTCATAACTGAATTCAAATGTCAGCTGAAATGTGACAAAGTTGGAAATGAAGAGAGATACTGAGCAGGGGTCACCAGCACTTGATGGGAGGGTGGTAAAGCAAACCTCCATGCAGTAGGGCTTGAGTCTTTTTATAGCTTTTTTTTTGGTTTTGCAAGACAGGTCCTCTCTGTGTAACAGCCCAGCCTGTTCTGGAACTAGCTGTGTAGACCAGACTGACCTCGAACTCACAGAGAGCCGCCTCTCTCTGCCTCTCGAGTGCTGAGATTCAAGGCATGTGCTACCACCGCATGGCCAGGCCTTTACTTTTAATGTACGTGAACACACACACATATGCATGCACACATGCATGCACTGGTACACACATGTGGAGAGATATCTAAAAAGGCAGTAGAATCACTCAGTTAATTATGCATTTATAGAAAGATATAAACAGTCATCTGGAAAAGCTGGCATGTCCAAAACCATTTTCTAGTCTCCCTTTTAATGTATACATTCATCTTCATCCATATCTCAAATTCTGGCAACTTGTTTTATGGTTTTACAACTTTTTAATATCATGCCTACTTTAAAGCGTCAAAGAACTAGCTTTCCTGCAGAAGAGCATAGGCATTTCCCTTTCTCTGTTGCTTTGAAGTAATGTGTCTGAGAAACCGCACACAAGATGCAAGCACCACAAAATATGACTAAGGGAAATGCAAATGCTCCTAACTTCTCCCTGCCCCCATTCCTGCCCTTCTATAGTACCTCCAGACATCTGTGTTTGTGCGACTCCTTTGTCCAATGGGCATCTCAGAGGTGGCACAGGCAGGGACTGGAAAAGCAGTCCTCACTGACTTCCTGCTGTGCCAGCCAATAATCAAACTCCAGATGTCCTGCTGGACCATGAGATGCTTGAAGGAAAACAGACAGCCTGCCTGACTACCATACTTGTGGACAAAGCTATCGTCTTCTATTTGGCCATCACGCACCTCATGGATGTATAATAGCAGGGGTCTATTAGAGGTCAACGAAGCCAGCCTGGACCAGAAAAAACACCCAGACAATAAAGTATCAGGAGCTAGTCACAGAGTCACAATAAGTCCACTTTCTTAAAAATTACCTTTTGTTATTAAAGCACAAAGTCTTTTCTCAGATTGCCAAACAATCAAAAAATGTAGTTGCCAACTGGTGTGTATGTTAGAGATGCCCCTGAATCTTGGTAGCCATTGTGGCTATCTTCAGGCTGCTGGTTGTCCACTAGTTAAACCAGCCATGTAACAAGCAGGCCCTTGGCCAGATACACACCTCAGTTAGAAATGACAATTCTCATTGTTTTGAGGACTGAATGTGTGTGTAGCATATGACGTCAAGGCCCTGTCCATGCTGCTTGGAATTTCTTGAAATGCTTACATGTGTGCTTTCACCCTCAACAGCCAGCTTTGACGTCTCTTAAACGGAAGACAGACAAACCTTGAACATCAGAGATGCTTTGCTTGAGACCATGGAGAAAGAGAATGCCTGGGGTGTATCACTCAGTTTGTGGTAGATAAATAGATTTGTGAAGACTCCATGCCTATCTCTGAGCAGAACAACTTTGTGGCATGATTCTGACTTCAGAGTTGCTGAATTGTTGAGCCAGAATTACCTTCCATGTCTTTTCTGGATACCATATCTTTGCTTAGCCTCTAATTGGCCCAATTCCCCTCTCTTTACTGGATTTTCCAGCAATCAGTTTTATTTATTAGTTGATTGAGTTTTGTTCTAACAGCACTGAGAATTAAAAACTGGTCCACACCTATTCAAACAAGGCCACCCCTCCTAATCTCTGTCAAATAGCACCACCCCTAATGACCAAGCATTCAAATCTATGAGCCTATGGGGGTCTTTCCTATTCAAACCAAGACACACACACACACACACACACACAGAGAGAGAGAGAGAGAGAGAGAGAGAGAGAGAGATCTTCAAACAATCCAGTCAAATAATTGTCAAAGGATTTAAACTGATATTTTTCTAGAGGAGATATAGAAATAGGCACAGAAGAACAGGCTCAATATCACTAATCCCTTTAAGGATGTGGGAACATGGAAACCCTTGCATACTGTTGGTAAGATGCAAAATGGAACACGACTGTATAAAACAGTACACGGGGTTTCCTGAAAAAAGTTAAAAATAGAATTACAGCTTGACCTATGTATTCAGCTCCAGTATATATACTAGGAGCAATGGAGACCAGCATCTGGATGAGGGGTACAGATAGACTTGTTCATTACAGCATTGTTCTCAGTACATTAGAAGTGACAACCACCCAAATGTCTATCAATGGGTGAAGAAACTATGGTGCACACATGTAAAGTGTCCTTTAAAGGACATATTGACATATGCTACAGGATGCTACAGCCTTAGACTTTATGCTTAAGCAGAGAGATCTCTTAACCATGAGCTCACTCTCATAGAAGACAACTAGAGTAGTCAGATTCATAGCGATGGGAAGTAGTAGTGGCTGCCAGGGGCAAGAGAAGGGAGAATGAGAAGTTGTTTAGTGGGTTTAGGGTTTCTGTTTGCAAGAGGAAAGCACTATGGGGAGAGACGGTAGCTGGATGGTGGCGTGACATTAGTAAGATACTTCATTGTACTGAACTGCATACTTGGGACAGACAAGGAGGAAGACTTTGTTGTGTCTATTTTACCACAATAAAATATAAACTTTAAGATGAAAACAATAACAACAAAAAAAATTTTTTTTGTGTGGCTTGGAAGGTTCTCCAAGACTCGGCTTTGATGGACTCAGTTTTGATGGTGTCATAGAAGAAGTTTAAGCTATGAACTCTCTGGCCTTGCCATCTGTATTACCTACTATTCACCCAAGGGGGTCCTTATTCACTCCATTTCCAAAATGTACTCTCTGTACTGCCATCTCCAGAACCTTCTACCTATCTCAACTTCCACACAGATATTATCTTGATTAATTTTTCTCAGGTACAGAACTTGAAGTTGGTGACCAGTGATGACAGAAGGGTACCGAGTACAATAAGCTGCCTATTCTTAATACTGCACCAGGGGCCTCAGCAACAGAGACAAGTTGGCCTGATCACTCACCTATAGTATCTACCATATCTACTGCCATTTGTTCCTAAAGATTCCTATCTACCTTTCCAATCCCTCATTGAGCCAGCACATCTCCCGCCCCTCATAAAAACTGCTGATAATTTCATCAAATGTGACCTCTTTTGACCAGTTTTCTTGTCTCTCCAACAGTTCTGGCCATGTTTTGCCTGGGGATATGTGTGTCGGTGTCTACATAACTCAGTTTCCCTCTGCAACCTTGGGCAACTTAGATCATCTCTTAGCCTCCATTTTCACATAAGTAAATGGGAAGGGGATGGTGTTGCCCCAGAAGCTTGCTCTGAATTGATTAAAAATCCATGAGCTGCTCCATAAAGTGTGGAGGACCGCAACCACATATTCCATTACAAGATGGCGCTGGCATCCGGTTTCACCGCCAGATGAACGCACATGTACTTGGTAACTTTTCACTGCTGCATCCCTGCCTACTCCCAAGGCATCATCTGGGATAATGGGCAGCAGACCAATCCAAGAGTGACATGTCCGAAGTGAGGACTGTTTCCTATATAAGGGATGGGTTCCCTCATTTCAGAGTCTCTGCTTTGGAAACTTATGCTCTCTCTCTCAAGACACATTAAAGCTTTTCTACAAAAGGATCCTAAGTGTCCCGCGTCGTTCTTGCGGGCAAGAAGGAAGTGCGGGACATCTGGTGCCAAAACCCAGGACGCCAGGAGACCCTGACCACTACTCGCACCGCCGGAGACCCCTTGGACACAAGGAGGATTCAGAACTGCAGGTCTGCATGCTCAGAGAGGTATGACTATTCCTGGACTTTTCGATTTTGGGCTTGACTTGTTTCCGAATTGGGAAGGTTTCGTAGAGGCCTTGGTACTTCTTAGCAGTTCTCTTATCACTTTGAAATTGCTTAGAAGATAATCCTGCCAGGTGGTTGTTGCAGAAGGACGAAATATATTGGAAAAAGTCCAGGATAGCATATCAGAAACTGAGCGCAATGAGAGGTTGGGCGTGCGCGCGCAAGAAAAGGACAGTCCCAGATAAGGAAAAAGGATCCCCCGGTGGTTCTAAGAAAATAAGAATGGGGGAGAAGACTGACCTACAAGGTCAAAAGTTTTCTGATACCAACAATAAGAAAAAAGGACAGATGTATGTTATGTTATTTATGTTGCCTTTTGTGTACTGGACAGGAGAAAGATATTTGAACTTAGGAACTGCTAAGAAAGGTATTTTGAATTTAAAATATGGGCCTAAGGATATGATGTTTTGGAAAAGAGGTTCTGTTTTCGTCTCTACAGAAAATAAGAGCCTAAGGATTTACTTGAGATTTATATGGTTTAAATCACCAAGACCTCCTAAAATGTTGAGGTAAATACCCCTAAGAATGCAACGTCCCTATTCAGCAGGAAGTAGCCAGACAGACTGACAACGCCCAAATTCCCTAAAAGATTGTTTAAATGGGGTCCTTTCAATGATTGCAGAGCAACAAGCCTGCTTCCCTGAGTTCCACTCCACTCCATGCACCAATATGGACCTAAAACAAAGGCAGCTGGGGCTAAAAGGCAGCTGGAGCAGAGCTTTGCTAGATGGCTATGGTAAAAGGCACATTGCCCCAGCCCAGTCGGTGCCTAGCCTGATGGATGCCACAACAATGCAGTATGCCTGGAACTGTGAGGGGCTCTGAGGCTGGAATGGCTCCTGCTCCACTTGGCTAAGCTGAACTATGCTGACTTCAGGCCGGACTGGTCATAATTATCATAATAAAAGCGCAATTAAGGTTTAGACACAGTAAACAGGCAGTACCATATTACCTCTATTCATCTCAGGCCCAAGATATAATGATAAGAATGGGCCATAGGCCAAAAAAGAGCTTGGGTCGCTCCAAGCAAGGAATACGGGAGCCAATAAATCCTAAACCTAATATCAACAAACAGGGCCTGGGTTTTTCCTAGGCACCATTGGGGCAACACGGCCCATACCATGGAAAACAGAGACCCCAGTATGGGTTCCCCAGTGGCCACTTACCTCTGAAAAAATTAAAAGTAGTAAATCAGCTAGTTAATGAGAAATTGGGTCTGGGACACATAGAACCATCCATCTCTCCATGGAATATCTACTTAAACAAAAAGGGGGAATAATGAAGGAGTTGCCCCCGACGCCAAGAATGGTCATTGCCATGGCTCTGTTCACTATAAATTTTTTAAATTTGGATGATAATGGCCAGAATGTGGCAACACGACATTGTTCGGATCCGCAGCGGCCCAAGGATTTGGTTAAATGGAAAGATGTGCTTTCTAATGAATGGAAAGGCCCAGATCCCATTCTATTGAGATCCAGGGGAGCTGTTTGTATGTTCCCGCAGGATCAGGAAAACCCATTCTGGGTGCCAGAGAGATTGACCCGAATGGTAAAAAGTGACCCACAACATGCGGACTCACCTAAAGATTTGGCTTCTGTTCCTCCTGCCATTTTGCGGATGGATGACAACAGTTATGATGGAGCAGCGATGGGGGATACTCTCAGCCTTCCCAAAGCCGACACCAGTCAGCCATAGATTGGCAGTGTTTCCTCGGTTTTTTACAACCAATAAGACTCTGGGGCTCCCCTACCTTCCTAGAGATGATTTATAAGCTTAGCCGAAGGATTCCAGTCCTGGGTCATGTCCTTCATCTCCTACTTTAAAGAATGGGTGGGGGTGGAAATGTTTGGAACAGCCCTATGCTGTGGAATAGTGTTTCTCCTCTGGATGGTCTGCTGATTCAAATCCCAAAGTCGTAGGGACAAAGTAGTTATTGCACAAGCTCTGGCTGCCCTAAAACAGGGGGCCTCTACTGATGTATGGTTATCTATGTTGAAGCAGTAAGGTTTATGCCAACCAGCTCCTGCACCCCTAGGACAATGGTCCATTGCACAGGGTGGAATGCTTGGCTTAGCTAGCCCTGAAGGTTGTCGAGCTGAAGAGCATCGCACAGAGAATGGCCCTCTCTGAGAGATATGTCGCCCTGCATAAGGGTTTCCTGCCGTATATTCCCTTTCCCAGAAAAATGGCAGAGGACAGGCCGGATAAGTTCCAGGTGTCATGAACCTAGGGACAGATTCCATACAAGCCCATCATAATGTTTCCACTTTGGGAAGTGCGACCTCTATCTTTGCCTTCTGAGGGAGTTGCCTTTCTGCAAAGAAGTAAAAAAGGGGGAGATGTGGAGGACCACAACCACATGCTCCATTACAAGATGGTGCTGGCATCCGGTTTCACCGCCAGATGAACGCACATGTGCTTGGTAACTTTCCACTGCTGTGTCTCTGCCTACTCCCAAGGCATCATCTGGGATAATGGGCAGCAGACCAATCCAAGAATGACACGTCCGAAGTGAGGACTGTTTCCTATATAAGGGATGGGTTCCCTCATTTCAGAGTCTCCGCTTTGAAAGCTTATACTCTCTCTCTCAAGACACATTAAAGCTTTTCTACAAAAGGATCCTAAGTGTCCCGCGTCGTTCTTGTGGGCGAGAAGATAGTGCGGGACAATAAAGTACCTCACAAACAGCTGCTCAATAATTGTCATGGATGGTGATGAAGGAGACGGCCCTTAACTATCTGTTCTTGATCTTGGTATCTGATGATACCTTAGGACATATCATATCATAAGCCTTCAGAAAAACAGAAGTTAACAATAAATTAACAGTAACCCACATTTATTGTTATGACCTTTCTTTTGGTGACATCTCAGAGGCCAGGGGTATTCTCCATCAGACAGAGGCAGACCCCCATTCATGCCCCAACCTAGTTTGGTGAGTGATTAAGCTTCCTCCTCAGTAAAATTACCAGTTCAAGTCTCCTTCTCCTGTTTCATGGAATCTTTGGCACATTAACTCAAGTTTTAAAATGTTCCACTAACAATTCTTTTGTGCCTAAGAGTGGAGGGGTTGAAGTCCAAAAGTCAATTCTGGGTGTTGTTCTTCCATAGCCACCCACCTTATTTTATGAGAAAAGATCTGTCACTGGGACCTGGAATTCACCGATTATGCCAAGATGACGGTCCCCTGAACCCCAGTGATCTCTACCTGTTTCTGCCTCTCCTGCCCTAAGGTTTCAAGAATGTATTATCAAGCCTGCTTTGTGTGTGTGTGTGTGTGTGTGTGTGTGTGTGTGTGTGTGTGTGAGAGAGAGAGAGAGAGAGAGAGAGAGAGAGAGAAGGTAAGTGAGCTATCTTTCTGGATCTGCATTAGCAATTCTTTTTCAGTCCTCTGGTTGGGTAGTTCACACATATAACCCTGGCTCTGGAGAGGCCGAGGCAAGAGGGTTTCTCTGACTTAGAAGCCAGCCTGAGCTACACAGCTCCAGGCCAGCCTGGGCTCCAAAGTGAGACTCTGTTCATAAAAGCAAAACAAAGCAAAACTTTCTGAGATAGATTCACACCAATCCTGGTCTGGCCTCAAACTCACTATATAGCCAAGGATGACCTTGAACTTTTTGATTATTTGTTGGTTTGGTTTGGTTTTTTTGAGACAGGGTTTCTCCGCGTAGACCTGGCTGTCCTGGAATTCATATTCTGTAGACCAGGCTGGCCTTGAACTCACAGAGATCCTCCTGCCTCTCGAGTGCTGGAATTAAAGGTTCTACCACTGCCTGACCAACCTTGAACTTCTTAGCCTCCTGTGTCTAAATCTCAACTACTGGGATTATAGGTGTGTGCCACAGTATCAGGCTTTTGCAGTGCTGAGAGTTGAGCAGGGCAGGGAAGCACTCCATCAACTGAGTGAGCTACATAAGCCCCGCCCCCATTCCCACTCCCCCCCCACTACACAAATATCAATATTTGATGTTGGCTACTGACATTTTTAGAGACTTAGAAGGATCTCATGATTCCTATCTGACATCTAAGATACAAAAGAACTAAGTTAACACACATGCAGAGGTGATACTTCAATGTGCTATCATGGACTAGAGAGATGGCTCAGTGGTTAAGGAAGCACATGCAATTCTTGCTGAGGACCCAAGTGCAGTCAGTTCTCACACACAAATCCAGCAGCTCCCAGCCACCCATAACCCCAGGGAATCCAGTGATCTTTTCTGACATCTGTGGCACCCCACATGTACATAATCTCTCCTGCATAATCAAAATAATAATAATAATAATAATATATCAAAGTGACAATGTGATATCATTTGCCTCTTAATTGGGCAATTTTCTGCTAGGTAAAGATAGCTTTTCTCCATGTTCATTAATTTCCTCAGAACTCAGGGTCCAGGGTCTCTGTTGTCCTTTGGATACTTCTCCCTTTACTGTTTAACGCCCCCCCACACACACACAAAGTTACCTGTACATATTTTTACCAATGTAGGGAACAGAGAACTCATTTTTGCCTCACCATCCCTACCTGACCTGCCCCAAAGTTCTAGGCAGAAATTATCTTGCTATATTTGGAGAATTTATAGCAAAGAGGTAACTACTGTGAGACAGATTTATTGTGTCATGTTGACACTCAACAAAACAGAAAATAGAGCAAAACTGAGTCCTGATCAGCCAGCATCCACCCTCAGTATTATCCATATTGAATTCCACAAAGCAAAAGTCTAGTCAGCCAAAAAGGAATCATCATTCTCTTGAAAGAAAGCTGCTTGGTATTTATGGGCGATTGTGGCTCATGCCTTAAATCCCAGAACTCAGGAGGCAGAGGAAGCAAATTGCTAAGTTTGAGGCCAGCCTCTACAGAATGAGTTCATGGACAGCTAAGGCTACACAGAGAAACCCTGTCTCTAAAAAAAAGAAAGAAGGAAGGAAGGAAGGAAGGAAGGAAGGAAGGAAGGAAGGAAGGAAGGAAAAAGAGAGTTGCTTGGTATAATTCAGTAAGAAGGAAGAAAAGGAAGGGAGAGAGAGAAAGGAAAGAAAGGAAGAAGAAAGAGAGAAAGAAAGAGAAAGAAGGAAAGAGGAAGGAAAAGAAGCTGCTTGATATAATTCAATTAAAACCCTGTTTTACTATATGTTTAATGAGTGGTTCAAAGCTTGTCCCGTAATTCTAGGGAAAACACAGTAGTTTCAACTCAAGATGTTTCTGGTAGGAGAAAAGGCTTGGCCACCCCATGTTTCCCAAGAGTCTCTCATTTGCCAGTCTTCAATATTCAAAACATTGTGATTGTGATTGGGTAAAACCTACCAACTCCTCTTTGGCCAGTTTTGACTGTTAACTTAAGTACAGAGGAAAGTCTCTCTAGAATGTACACCCTTTACCCAATGGTGAATGAATTTGAAATGGGGCAGCGAACATTGGGAGAATTATTACATAATTAAAATTGCCAAATTTGAAAACCCTCACTCAATTATTTGTTTTTTCCAAGACCCGATTATCTTTCTAATTTGCAGAGATATGACGTGGGATTCCTCTCTGTATACTGTGAATACCACTGGTTAATAAAGGAGCTGCTTTGGGCCCATTGCAGCACAGAATAGGGCAAGGTGGGAATTCCAAGCAGATAGATGGAGAGAGGGAGTAGGCGGAGTCAGAGAGAAGCCATGTAGCTGCCGAAGGAGAAAGACACCTGAGGGAGCCCACCAGAACCTTGCTGGTAGGCCGTGGCTTCATGGTGGTGCACAGATTACTAGAGACCGGTTAATTTAAGATATAAGAGCTAACTAGAAATAAGTCTAAGTGATTGGCCAAGCAGCATTTTAATTAATACAGTTTCTATGTGGTTATTTCGGGTCTGGGCAGCTGGTAACGAACAAGCAGTCTCTGCCTACAGAGACAGATCTTTTTTTGTTAGCTGTAAAAGAGCCAGCTGCCCAGGGGAACTATTTTATGAGCATTAGGAATGTTAGATTTAAATTTCACTTTTGAAACAAGAAAATATATGCAACTTGGAGTGGGGTATAGGTATAATTTGAGTTCAAGAGTAAGCTGCAAAGTTGAACATCATCATCAAATCTGCCTTTCTTCACCCACCCTGACGCTTTCTAGTTTAATTTCCATTGGGGGAAGGTTGGGAGATATGAAAATTAACCCATTGTGCTCTCATGAATTCTATATGCAAATTAAAAGTATTTTCTGAGATCTGCTCTGCCTGCTACCAAGTCCACTGTTGCTACTCAATAACAAAATTTTCTCTTTCGTTAAGTCCAGATTATAACTTGCTAGGGGAGTTAAGCCATGACATTAGCCAGTCTCTATACTCTCCTTCACCCTGTGACCCAAATGTTGGATTAGCGAGGACATATGGCCTGATCCTGCTGATAAAGCCTTTGGGGTCAGCCTTGAGGGCCAAACTGGCACCTCTCCCTGGTGGTCCCTATTGTTCAGCTTCAGGATCTTGAAGGCAATTGTCAGTCCACCCTTGTGCAGCAGCCTGTGGGTCATGAAGGGCTGGACGAAAAGTCAGAGAGAGGAGAGCTTGCTATGTTTGCAGGGTCATGAAGCCAAATAGCTTCAATTCAAATAAGAAAAAGGAGAAGGTGTGGGGAAAGAGAGAGTCATCCTACCCCTGACCAAGTGAAGAGATGTGAGCACAGGGCTCACACACCATCACACTGCTGATGTTCTGATCCATCCATAGCACAGACACCTTTTTCCCAGGACTCCTCCAGTCTGGAACATCAGACTCTGAATGAATGGGGAGAGAGTAGAAGACACAGCTGACTTTTCCTAAATCTCAGAGTATTGGTACAACAGCAAGATGATGCCTGCTTCCCTCCGTAATGGAGGAGAAGTGCCCCCTGAGTAACACCTCTGTGGACCATTAGGAAACTGGACAGGCTTGTTTCTACAAGTAGGAATGTAGCTCCAGACTGTGGCTTGGAAGGGAAGGAAATACACAGGGACCCTGTGTCCTACCTGTCTACCTGTAAAAAGAACTTTCAAAATTGCAGTGTGGGGAGGTAGGGATCGAACACACCATGGTCTCACTGAGGTGAGGCGGCAAAGATTGAAGTTTGGGCCTGGTTGGCTCCAATACGAGGAGGAGGCTGCCAAAGATCACCGAGGTATCAGAGAAAGAGCTCTGCCCATCTGTATAAAGTTCACCTTAATGTGTTGCCCAAATGCAACTCTGTATCGGTGCAAAGCATGACTCTGCAAGGTCTGAGAGGACAGAATCCCTGGGGACTGTGAGCTAAGTGGAGCTTAAGAGGTTTGTATAGAATTGGTGTTGTGGCTTGAACATTAACTGTCCACATAGGCTGAGTGTGAAACCTAATCCCCAGCTAATGGTGCTGTTCTTATAGGTTGTAGAACCTTCCAAGGTGGAGCCTAACTGTAAAGAACTGGGTCATTGGAGTGGGTCCCCAGATTTTATAGCCTGGTCCCACTTCCTGCCTGCTCCTTGCTTGCTGACTGCCAGCACCATGTGACCAGGACCTCTCGGTCCTGCCACCATGCACGCCCCGCTATCCTTCTTGAACCATGAGCTGGAACAATCCTTTTCTTTGTTGTTACTCCTGTTAAGTGACTCGTCACGTGGATGGAAAGAGTAACTAATAAGGATGGGGAGATGCTGGTGTTCTGAGAGATACTGCTGAAAGCCCCAGGCGTTGGGACTGTGCAAGGAAACTCCCCATCTGCCATTACAGGCAGCATGCAGTGAACTTGAGAACTCAAGAGCACACAATCAAAAGAGTATAAGCCACAAAGAATTAGGAAACGTGATCCACAGCAAGAAGCAAGACGAGTCAGGAAAAACATACACAGTAATGATTGCAGAGCTAGAATTAATAGGCAAGGACTTGAGAACGGTGGTTACAGGTAAGTTCAGAGCTGGGCAAATGGCTCAGTTGGTAAAAGAGCTTGCCTTATAATCATGAGGATCCCAATTTGGCATTCAGAATCCACATTAAAAAAAAAAGTCAGGTGTGACTTCATAATCCTACTGCTGAGGAAGCAGAGACAGGCAGATCCCTCAGGCTTGCTGGCCAGCCAGTCTAGCCTGCTTGGCCAGTTCCAAGAGAGCATGCATGCACCCAAACACACTAAACACACACACACACACACACACACGTGTGCATGCACACACGCGCACGCATGCATACTCCCCAAGCAAATAAGTAAATAAAAAACTTCAAGAGGTTTAAGAGACTACTGCCATGTGAAACCTGAAATGTGTGAGCACTTAGTACGTGATTAATACAACCAACTCCCTACCCTGCAGATTCAACTAAGCACAGATCAAAAATATATTTTAAGGGGCTGGAGAGATGGCTCAGTGGTTAAGAGCATTGCCTGCTCTTTCAAAGGTCCTAAGTTCAATTCCCGGCAACCACATGGTGGCTCACAACCATCTGTAATGAGGTCTGGTGCCCTCTTCTGGCCTGCAAACACACACAGATAGAATATTGTATACATAATGAATAAATAAATATTTTAAAAATATATATATATTAAATATTAATTTAAAAAGTTGGTTTTTTTAAAAAAAAAGTTTCTGTGTTTCCATTTTCTGAATAATAGAGGCGACACAGTTCCGAAAGCAACAGGAATAAATCACCACGTTGTATTTACTGCTAAATTCCATATTCTCCCTCAAGCGTTCCTCCAGCAAGAATTACCAGGGAAAGCTGATTTATGTACTCCTCTCCTTATCATTTCTGGACCCACCCTATTTTACTGTAATGTTTTCCTGTTGAAGAGTTGCAGTGGTCATGGTGTCTCTTCACAGCAATAGGACACCAGCTAAGACACAGCCACAACAGGAATTGGCCAGATATCCTTGACCACCCAAGGTAGTCTGATTTTATAGGTAGCAACACATTGTAAATATTCCCTATCTAGTGGGTCCCCAGTTCAGAGGGTGATCAGCCACATCATCCTTGACTTTCCAGAAGAGTGCTGAGTAAAACCAAGGCCTGACTCTATAGTGCAGACTCCTCACTATCCTGCTGCATGTGAGTGTTTGTTATTATTCACAAATGAAAGAAAAAAAAAGATAAGAAAAATGAGACCAAGATGACGAAGGATGGTGGGATGAGAGAGAGTTCACATAGCGCCCTGACTTCCAGAAGTGCCACATACAGGGTTTAGTTCAAGGCTGACTTCTCCAATAATGTGTTTTGACGGGCTTGAAATTGGCCTGATGTAGGCCAATAGCAAGGGGAAAGTCGAGTGTACATAGCAGAAAATCTATGCTCTCTAGACACCTGCTTCCTGCAGGAGAATCCTAGATATCGACCTCCGATTCAGCTCCCGCCTGACTGATGCCGACATAAGGAGAGCTAATCTGTCCACCCTCCAAGGCCCTTCCAGGCCCACTACTTCAGGGGATTGCTCAGCCACGGCTTTGCAAGTCACTAAATGGATCTTTATTGATTCAGGCCAGAGTAACACACCCAGGACAGAGTGTGGCTTCTTTGAGACCCCATTTCCTCCCTGACTCTCCTCCTCAGTGCTGCTTGAAATCCCCCCACTGGAGGCTTGAGAATGCAAATGACCTGAGAACAGTTATTGAGTTTCAGTTCATAATTTAGAACTTTAGAAATAACTGTAGTCCAGGCAGTATTCAGGAATGCCTGCTCACCTGTCCTCTATACTGTTTTAATAATGCTCAAACCCATACTCTGTTTAACTAAGGAGTAATGACTATCTCTGGATTATCAACTTAAACAGATATAGAATCACCTAGAAGACAGTCTTCTGGGCATGGCTGTGAAGAGTTATCTAGATTAGGTTAGCTGTGAACCTCCACCCTAAGAGTGGGTAGCTCTGTTCCCTGCGCTTGGATCCAGGACTACAAAGTACCATCATAATTGCTGATATGGGTAACAGCTAAATCAAGGTAATGGTCATTGTAGCATGTCATCACTTGCCTTGGGAACAAGCATTAGATGGAGCATGAAAGAAAGAAAAACAGTAGCTTTCAAAGGTTTTTGCATTAAAATGCTATTTTTTTATGTCAAAGTCCATTCTGGAGAGTGTCCAAGGTGTTAATTTGTAGTTGCTTCTGCCAAGTACAGTTCTGAGCTTCTCAGGGCCTGGTACGAAAAGATTCTGAGTGAAGCTAGGAACATATTCCAAGCAGGTAGGGAGATGATTAAATACTTGTATTCTTTATCTTAAGAAAGTAGGGGTTTAAAAGTGGATAGTAAGCATGATGAATAGTTAGATAACAAAATGTAAACCTTGAAAATCCAGATGTGAGCAGTTATGATTTATTTGGCCCATCTCTATCTAACTATGTAGTACAGTGGTGTGTGTGTGTGTGTGTGTGAGAGAGAGAGAGAGAGAGAGAGAGAGAGAGAGAGAGAGAGATTCTCATGATATGCATGATGATATAGAAAGGCAGAAAGGCTTACAAAGAATTAAAAACTAAGTCTGAAATACAAACCAAAAGCATATTAAGAACAAATTCATATTGAAGTCAGACCTGAATTTTTCCCACCCCAATTAAGAGAAAAGCTTTTAAAAACAAAATTTTGGGCAGAATTCTCTAGGAAGAATAGAAATGTAACCAAGCACAATTTTCACATTCAAAATTTGAAATCAGGTTCTGTAGCACAGGGAGAAGTTCTAGATGCCATTTGAATGTCAATTAGCCCACACACTTGGGGGAAAAGTGATCTTCTAAAAGTTTAAGAGTTATCAGTTTGGGTTTTTGTTGTTGTTGTTGCTGTTGTTGTTTTTAATTTCTTCCTGAAACATTTTTTCTTGATAAGGATGATTTTTGCCTTCTGTGACCATGATTTCAAATATGACTTTTCTGAACTTTATAGCCTCATTTTGAAGAAAAGCATTTTAAGAGCAAGGGATAAAATTCAATTAACTGAGATGACAGGAAATAATCTACTGAGCGACTAGATCAGGCCCGGGCTGCTTTTATACCTTCAGAGAGGAAATAACCTATTTCATGCCTTGTTATCTATTGACGCAGGAGTTTATTTCTCTTGAAGCTCTACCTAATGAGGCCTAAACACCGCTGCCAAGCAATTAGAGTTTTTATTGTATCACTGATTCCCTTCATTTCCGGAGCTGCTGATAGTCATTAGCTAACACTCTCTCGTCTAATGCACAAACATTCACCCTTGCTGGCTGAAAAATACAAGGGGCCCACTAGCAGCGGCTGAGGTTAGAGAACCCCAGACAGCTACTGACCTGGTAGATTTTGCGCATGAGTGTGTGTGTGTGTGTGTGTGTGTGTGTGTGTGTGTGTGTGTGTGTGTTTCAGTGTGCCGAGGACACCAGGTACAGGTCCAAAACATATGGAAGTCAGTTCTCTTCTTCCACCATGTAGGCTCCGGAAGTAGAATGCCATCTTTCCTCCTCTGAGTCCAGCCACTGTTTCTGTACATTTTATTAGTCGGGTTATTTGTACTGACCCATGCTCAATTACTTTTCTGTGGCTGCTTTCACAATTATTGGAAGATAACAGAATTCACTAATGCAGGCATGCATGTACACACACACACAAAGAGAGACAGAGACAGAGAGAGAGCCCGGGTTGTATTTTCTGAAGGTGGTCACTTCACTGTCATCTTCTAAACCCCGCCATTCTTCCGTCAACAAATGAAGCCTAATTCACTTGCCTTTGAATTTGAACTGTCTTGTGACTCACTGATACTCAACAGCGTTCAGCAGAAGTGACTTCCAAGACACGGTCATAAAAAGTAATTCAGTTTTTCCCTTGGGGACTGAAATACTTGGTGTTATAGACTTATAGCTGCTATGATAGAAGCCCAGAGGACACCATGCCATAAGAAAGCACAAACAATCCTGTGTAGTCAGAGCACACGGGAAGAGAAAAAGATTCGCCACTGTTGTGGAATATTATTTTAACTAGGCAAAGATGTGCTTCATCTGTTTATGCTGCAGAATATTACGTTAACTATGCAAAGGTGTGTTGCAACATTTGTTTAATGACATAAGGATGTGTGTTTAGTTATATAAAGATGCATTGCTTCTGTTTCACCTTCCTACCTAAGGCACCTGATTGGTCTAGTAAAGAGCTGAATGGCTAATAGCTAGACAGAGAAAGGATAGGTGGACCTGGCATGCAGAGAGAATAAGTAGGAGGAGAACTCTAGGCACAAGAAAGAGAAAGAAGAAGAAAAGAATGAAGAAGAAAAGAGAGAGGAACACCCTCAGGGCCAGAGGGTCAGAAGCCAGGCAGTCACCAGCCAGACATGGAGACAGCAGGAAAGTCAGATATACAAAAGGAATGAAAGGTAAAAAGCTCTGAGGCAAAAGGTAGACAAACAGATGGAGTTAAAAGAGCTAGCCAGAAACAAGCCTGACCTAAGTTGAGCATTCAAAACTAATAAGTCTCCATGTCATGATTTGGGAGCAGGTTAGCGGTCTAAAAGAAAAGGCCTGGTACACCCCACCATATATAGATGTGTCACCAGCCATTTATGTGTAAGCTCCGTGAAAAGTACCTTCCTGGATTCTCAACCCACGTAAGACATTGAATAGTAATAAAGTGGTAGCTAGAGATTAGGCCAGTAAGTATGGGCACTGTGTTGCATAGCAATATATAACCAGAATACTGCATCCTAAAACCTTACATATACATTATTTCTATGTGTGTATTCTTTTCCATAATGTGGGTGCTGTAAGTATTCTGAATTCATATCATTAATATTTTTCCCTATTCCTTTGGTATTCATCACTGACTAGCTGTCAGTTTCTTACAAATAGTCACAGTTTGCTCTCTTCCTGGGTCTTGTCCATCTCAGTCTGCATGACCAGGGAAGAGCAGACAGCAGTCCCGGGCAGGCCCTTTATTAATAAAAAACGTAAATTTCTAGATCTATAACCCAATTCTTGCCCATTTCACAGTATATTGGCTACTTTTCTCATCACTGAGAATACCTACAGTGGCAACAATCGAGGAGAGATGTGTTTTGACTTGTGCTTTCAGTCCATCGTGATAGAGAAGGCATGATGGGAATTCACGGTAATGAGAGTGTGCAGCAAAGACACCTCACTTATTGGCTGGCCAAGAAGCAGAGAGCTCAGGCCAGCACTAGAAGCAGCCATAGCCTTTAATGTCTACTCCCAAGTGACCCAATTCTACTGTCTAGACCACAGTTCCATGGCGCTCTGCTAGACAATATAATGTAGATAAAGAAAAGGCACAAGACGGATCCTCTAGCAGAGGATTCATCAGAGGGAGCTACAGTATTGAAAACAGCTTGGTATTGGCATAAGAACAGAGAAGTCGACCTATGGAATCGAATAGAAGACCCAGATATTAACCCACAAACCTATGAACACCTGATTTTCGACAAGGGAGCTAAAGGTATACAATGGAAGAAGGATAGCATCTTTAACAAATGGTGCTGGCATAACTGGATGTCAACCTGTAGAAGAATGAAAGTAGATCCATATCTATCACCATGCACAAAACTCAAGTCCAAATGGATTAAAGACATCAACATTAATCTGACCACTTTGAACCTGAGAGAAGAGAAAGTGGAAAGTAGTCTACAAGACATAGGCACAGGAGACCACTTCCTAGGTAGAACCCCAGTAGCACAGACAATAAGAGAATCAATGAATAAATGGGACTCCAGAAACTGAGAAGCTTCTGTAAAGCAAAGGACACTGTCAGTAAGATAAAAAGGCTACCTTCCGACTGGGAGAGGATCTTCACCAACCCCTCATCAGACAAAGGTCTGATCTCCAAAATATACAAAGAACTCAAGAAACTAGACACTAAAACTCTAATTAACCCAATTTAAAAATGGGGTACTGAACTAAACAGAGAATTCTCAACAGAAGAACTTCGAATGGTCAGAAGACACTTAAGGTCATGCTCAACCCCCTTAGCAATCAGGGAAATGCAAATCAAAACCACTTTGAGATATCATCTTACACCTGTCAGAATAGCTAAACTCAAAAACACCAATGATAGCCTATGCTGGAGAGGATGTGGAGTGAGGGGAACACTCATCCATTGTTGGTGGGAATGCAAACTTGTACAGCCACTGTGGAAATCAGTGTGGCGGGTTTCTCAGGAAACTGGGAGTCAACCTCCCTCAGGACCCAGCAATTTCACTCTTGGGAATATACCCAAGAGATGCCCTAACATACTACAAAAGCATTTGTTCAACTATGTTCATAGCAGCACTATTTGTAATAGCCAGAACCTGGAAACAATCTAGGTGCCCCTCAATAGAAGAATGGTTAAAAAAAGGTATGGAACATATACACATTAGAGTTTTACTCAGCAGTAAAAAAACAATGACATCTTGAATTTTGCATGCAAATGGATGGAAATAGAAAACGCTTTACTGAGTGAGGTAACCCAGACCCAAAAAGAGGAATATGGTATGTACTCACTCATAAGTGGAATCTAGCCATAATTAAAGGTCTTTGAGCCTATAATTCGTGATCCTAGAGAAGCTAAATAAGAAGGTGAACATGAAGAAAATCATATAGTTATCCTCCTGGATATTGGAAGTAGATAAGATTGCCAGGCAAACTTGGGTGCACGGCGGGTGGGGGTGGAAGTAAGGGGAGATGGTTAGAGAGAAGGGAGAAGGGGAGGATGGGGGATAGCTTGGGGGAATGGGATGGGTGGGGAGGGAAGAAGGATGGATATGGGAGCAGGGAAGTATATATCTCAACTAAGGGAGCCATTTTAGGGTTTGCAAGAGACTTGATTCTAGAGGGGTTCCCAGGTCCAAGGAGAGGCCCCCAAATTGTTCCCTGGGCAGCAGAGGAGAGGGTGCCTGAACTGGCCTTGGCCCATAACCATACTGATGAATATTTTGCATATCACCATAGAACCTTCATCTGGCGATGGATGGAGATAGAGACAGAGACACATATTGGAACACTGGACTTTACTCCCTAGGTCCAAATGAGAAGCAGAAGGAGGGAGAACGTGAGCAAGGAAGTCAGGATCAGAGGGAACCTTCATCCGACGATGGATGGAGATTGAGACAGAGACCCACATTGCAGCACTGGACTGAGTCCCCAAGGTCCAAATGAGGAGCAGAAGGAGGGAGAACATGAACAAGGAAGTCAGGACCGCGAGGGGTGCGTTCACCCACTGATAGAAGGGGACTGATCTAATGAGAGCTCACCAAGGCCAGCTGGACTGGGACTGAATGAGCACGTGATCAAACCGGATTCTCTGAATGGCTGACATTGGGGGCTGTCCGAGAAGCCATTGATAATGGCACTGGGTCTTGTTTCGTCTGCATGTACTGGCTTTTTGGGATCCTAGTCTGTTTGGATGCTCACCTTCCTAGACCTGGAGGGAGGGAGGAGGAACTTGAACTTCCCACAGGGCAGGAAACCCTGACTGCTCTTAGGACTGGAGAGGGAGGAGGAGAGGGAGTGGGGGGAGTGGGAGGGTATTGGGAGGAGGGGAGGAAGTGGAAATTTTTATAAATTAATAAAAAAAATGAACTGTATGAAAGCAATTTCTTTGCAATAAATTTTGAAATGATTGGAAAAAAAGAAAAGAAAAGGCACAAGAATGTCACGGCTCTCAGAATGTGGTCAAAGGGGCAAGCTGTACAGAAGGCAAGGTGGAAACGATGCCCGGAGACTCCAGTAGGAGCCTCGTAAAGAAGAGATTTCTGCTCTGCGTGCTAACGTCAGAGCCATTCTGATCTGCCTTTCTCCTCCACGGAACTCTCTGCAGTTGGTGGAAAGGGACTCGGCTAAGCTTATAGGAGCTAAAGTTACTTGCCTGGCACATTGCCTGGCACATGACTGAAGCCCGTGTCTTCGTGATAATTGCCATTCATGAAGCTGCCCACTCTATGTCAGACGGTGCTCGAGGGCTTTTTATACGCGAGCTAGTGGTAGTTTATGCAAAGGGTGTTGTTCCTAAAGAAACATCAGGATGCAAAGCCTCCATAATTCAGCATTAATCTTGGGAAAGGAGGTAAGTACGTCTGATCACTGGCCATATGGTGACAGCACACAATTCACTCAATCTGTCAACCTTGAAATGACACTGTTCCAACCTATTTTACTTCATGGGCTTGCATTATTTCAGATTTGAAGTAAAATATAAAAGAACTAATATTTTCGGTTACACTAAATTAAACTCACCTAAAATTATTTCATGTCATTTGTATGACGTGTTTTTATCACGCTAGCTGATAGCTGCTGTATTAGTTTCTTATCTCACTGGGATGTCAAAGGCAAGTTAAGAAGGAGGGATACGGTTTGTCGTAGTGAGGAAGGCAAGATGGCAGAAGCTGAGGCAGCTGGTCACACTGTGTCCACGGGAAGCAAAGAGAGACGCATGCAGATATTAGATCCATTTGTCCTTGGCATTTAGTCTGAGACCCTAGCCTGTGGTGCAGCGCCATTCAGGGTGGGTCTACCCTGAATGATTTTTCTGGAAACACCCCCAGAGACACACCCAGACGTGTGGTTCCACAGTGACCAGTAGAGTTGGTAATTGTGATCAGCCATCACAGTAGCTAATGTTTTTTAACATTATGTTAATAATATAATTCTACCAGAAAACATTCACGTTTTAAATTCTTTCCATGTGTTAACCATATATATCAAGTTACTAAGGTTGTCTCTCAACCTGAGCCCTAGGTTCAATCCCCAGTACCAGAAAAACAGACATAGATGTGGACACACTCAATCTAAGAAGAAAAATAAATGTGACTATTGTTGCATCTGATAACTAAAGAGAATTGAGACCACAGAGAGATTAGCCTTTCCGTTCCACAAGAAACAGGTGGCAGAAACTGAGCCTTCATACTGTGTGGTCTGGTTCTAGAACTCACTGTAGAGCCCAAGGCTCTACTTCACTTAAACCGACAACCTTATGGTAGACTTGTTGCTTTCTCACGTTGTCAGTTAGACTGGGTTTCAGGAGAGTTAGCTCCAATTCCAAAGCAATTCTATGCATCTCTGAAGCCCACACTGCTTGAGTTAGACTGGGCTGCATCCTGCCTGTCTCCAGCTTCCTAGCTGTGTGATACACTTTCCCAGTATTCTCTGGGGAGGCCTTGCCAGGACAAATATATTTAATATAAATGTTGGAATACAGATAGCTCTTTTCCTTCTTTTTTCCTCATTTACTTTTCAAAGATGTATTATTTTATGTGTATGAGTGTTTCGGCATGTATGTATGTGCACCACACAGGTGTCTGTGCCTGAAGAGGTCAGAAAAGGGCAGCAGATCCTCTGGGAAGTTACAAATGGTTGTGAGCCACCATATAGGTGCTGGGAATCAAACCTGGGTCCTCTGCAAGAGTAACAAGTACTCTTAACCACTGAGCCAACTCTCTAGAGATTTCTTCTCTTTTCTTTTTAAGTGTTAGAAGTGGATCCCAGGTCTTCATATGTGCTAGGCAAGCAATCTGCCACCTTAAACCTAGTTTTTAAGTCCATTTTAACCACGAAAATTGAGGAGCAATGACTTCCCAGCATTCCTGAAGCCTTCCCACAAGCCAGGCACTGTTCCAGATCAACTCCCCGAAGCTTCATAGCAACCAATAATGGTTGGCGTTATAGTAGCATACTGTACTCTGTCACCAAAGGCAAAGAGAAGTGGGTAGAAAGGTTATCAATCACTTCTCTCATTGACTCTTTCTGCTCGGGTAGATGCACCAAGAACAATCTGCTCTCAAAGTCACTCCAATGAAAGCCAGTTCTGATGAACTGCATGGGAGAGAAACTGAGGAGGAGAGGCAAGCTACTCGCAGGAAAGCAGCAGTCACCTTAGCGATCTTCAGAGGCAGAAAAGCAGAGAAAAGACTTCCATCACTGTTCCCCAGGGGTTCCAGAAGAGCTCAAGGAACTGAGTTGGAGATTCCCTGTGAGCTTCATGAAGTGTCCCTGGAGCAATCGTACTGATAACTAATAGAGAGTGGCAGACGGAGGCTAAGGCGTGAAGAAGACACTAAGGCTTGGGTGGTTTCTTGGCTGGAAGGGATGCAGGCACAGCAATCTCCAGGAACTGGGATGTGAAACAAATTGCTTCAGTCTTATCTAGCTGACCATTCACCCTGCAGCATCAGGGATGTCCCAGAACAGACAGCAAGAAATAGGTAGTAATTTGAGGTTACATCTGCACAAAAGGAAGTCCCCAGGAATCACAGATGACTTTGGGAATTCATTTCGATAGATCTCTGAAAGGCCATGGCTCATTAAGGGCTGTTAGTTACTATGAAATACTTAATGATGCATTATGTCTTAAGTGCCAATTTTGCTGTCACTTAATTGAAATTTATTCTAATCTATCTTCCTCTAAGTATTTGGAAATAGGATGGGCAAGACTAAAAAACCAGCAAAGGTGTAAGTTGAAAATTAATAATCCATGTATCTTATAAAGAGGACGCATTAAGACTCTCAGAAAGGTCACTAAAGTTCTATGCATGAGCTATGGTGCAGATCCCTCGAATGAGGCCATGTACTGTCTCCCAGCTGCTGGGAGTGACGATGCCAACAGCTCCCAGCTGTCAGCTTCTCTGGAGAATTGTCCTCAGTCAGCAGAAGCACTGCCCTACCCAGGAGGTTGTGAGCCTGTGCATGGGTACTAGTATCTAAATGAGCTCATCCATGAGCACAGCATCACATGTGCTATAAGACTCACAAGTGTCCCCAAGGGAGATAAATTATGTGATGCAATTCATACTTCGGGGATTTCTCAAAGGACCTACCTGGAGCTTGACTCTAGACAAGGACCATTACTTTGTGTAACATTAGTTGTACTGTTGAAGGATTCTTTACAAAAGGGGAGGCTTAATAATCCCTTTGTCTAGGGTACCACTATCAGGACTCAATTATCTCCGAACAACCCCACCTCTTGATACAACATTGACAATTAAGTTTCAGCCAGAGACATCAGGTGAACATTCAGTGAATACCAGCACTGACTGGCTACGGGTGTTCCAACCTGCAACAGGGATGTGGCAGAACAGAGAGCAAGAAATAATTAGTAATTTGAGGTTACACCTGCACATTTGGCAGCTGTGGCAACAGGTGGAGTAAAATAAGCCAAAGTATTATGAGAATGGCAGAGAGGTATCAGGAAGAATATTTACCAACTGGGGCTGGAGAGATGACTCATAAGTTAAGAGCACTAACAACTCTTCCAGATGGTCCTGAGTTCAATTCCCAGCTACCACATGGTGGCTCACAACCATCTATAATGATATCTGGTGCCCTCTTCTGGCCTGAAGGCATCCATGCAGGCAGAACACTATATACATAATAAATAAATATAAGAAAGAAAGAAAGAAGGAGAGAGAGAAGGAAGGAAGGAGAGAGAGAGAGAGAGAGAGAGAGAGAGAGAGAGAGAGAGAGAGAGAAAGAATGAATATTTACCAGCATATTGATGGCATCCACCCCTGGAAAAAAAAATCTTTTATTCTTTTTATTATGCTTTCCTGTTTTGTTTTTATTTATTTCAATACATAGCTTTAAAAAACTATATCAAGTGAATAATAAACCATCTTGTTTGACTTCTTCATTTTGCAGATGAACACATGGGGCTCAGAGTGGCTCTCATAGACTCACTCAGAAGCTGTTTGCAGTGTGAATGCAGCTCTATGGCCCACCAGGCCTGGGATAGATAAGGATGCTGTCCACAGATGAGCAGCAGAGGTAGGGAAGTTCCTGGAGTGCTTGTGTGTGTTGCTCTGCACCAGTATTTCATTCTGTTAATTGCCAAATAATGTTGCATCCTGTAGGTATATTTGGGTCTAAGGATATGTTGCCTTGGAAAAGTTCTTCTCTTGTTTCTACAGAAGATGAGAACCTGTGGATTGCTTCCAGACCAATATGATTTCATGGAACAAGACCCCCAAAAGGTTGCTGTGAACACCCTCACAAAGAAAATATTTTGCCTAACTTCTGACTGAATTGAACCTAGCACACAGGATACACCATGAAAGACTTGATTAACAGTGCTTCCAAACAGCAGGAAGTAGTATGGACAGAACTAGGCCTATATTCCCAAATATTGTTAATAATTGTTTGTTTACATTTAAAGGGAGATATGATATAGATATAAATAATTTGTATTGGTATGGATCTTGGTTTCTTGATACAAATTTAAGGTAAATTTTGTTATATTGTATATGTATATTTCTGCCCTTGATTAAGATATTGTGTTTGTGTAGTTCACTTAAAAATATAATATATAATTAAGAAATATCGGTTAATAGATAGTCATCTAAATAATAGTCAAGATTGTAGTCATGTTAGTTAGATTTTCTAGATATATAGAGATATATTTCAGTTAGTTAGGTATTCTTCAAATATTTCAGAGACCTTCAGAATATGGCATTTAAAATGTTTTAAGAAGTTAGTACTTTTTATGACAATGAGACATGTCTGCTCCTGGCAACACCAATTACTTCAAGAAGATGGGCATTGAAGAGGCTTCTTATGAAGGTGATTAGACATTTGGGCAAGAAACTGCTATTGCCTAGACTGCTTAACTGAACATGCAGGACCCACAAAGAAATGACTGCTGAGCTTGCCTAAAGGTGAGATGGTTCTTCAGGGTTCCTGCTTCATGAAAAAGTCTGCAAGACATTCTGCAGGATACAGAAAAATGTGACAGACAAACTTCCAGTATAGGTGGAACTGTCTTTGGAATTTTCTGCTTCATGGAAAAGTCTGCTGGATACTATGGGCCTGTAGGCTGTAGATGGATGCCCCAACGATACAGAACAACTTTGGGTGACTGTCCAGGCAGCGAGATGTCTCTCTCAATTATAGAATTTTGGAAGTTGCTTATAATGCACTTCCTGTTAACTTAAGTAATAGTATATCCTTTTGGAGTCTTTGATAGAATTTAATAATTTATAGTTATAGTTACATTTTTCTTAGTTATGGTAAAAGATAAAGTAGATATAAATATTATAACTGTAATTCTTACTTGATACCTGTTTTGTCATATGTAATTTTACTATGTTAAAATTAAAACCTTCCTTTATTATTTAAACATAAAAGGGGAAGTGATGTGGGAGTCCCCTCTGTGTGCTGTGATTACCATTAATGAATAAAGAAATTGCCTTGGCCTGTTGATAGGGTAGAACTTAGGTAGGCAGGGAGGACTGGACTGAATGCTGGGAGAAAGAAGGGCAGTGTTAGAGAGAGCCACCGCCAGAGTAAGACATGCCAAAACTTTAGCCGGTAAGCCACAGTCACATGGCAATACACAGATTAATAGAAATGGGTTAAATTAAGATGTAAGAGTTAGCCAGTAAGAAGCCAGAGCTGATGGGCCAAGCAGTGATTTAATGAATACAGTTTCTGTGTGGTTATTTCTGGGCTGAGCAGCCGGGCGACCAGGACAAACAAGCATATCTCCTTCCTACATGAAATAGTGTTGTTTGAGTGTGCCAGCAGAGGTGCATATCCACACAGGCACTCTCTGTATCTTGCCACACCATGCTTTGTGCTGCCTCAGGACTCTGTCAGCAAGAAAGATATCCCCAGAAACCCCTAGACTTTACTGCACTTTCCAAACTCTGAACCTCTATTCTTTATAAAGTAGCCGATCTCAATATTTCATTATAGCAGTAGGAAACTAGTTAGCACAATGTGATCTCTGAAATGCAAAGTCCTGGGAAAGGGGTTGAAGTTGCCTGAGGAACTCACCTCAAGAAGTCAGCATCACCTTTCATTAGAAGGTGGTGGTGTAATTAGTGATCTTCCATTTGCCAAGCGCTAGACCTAAATAATCTTTGGGCAAATGAGAATCTTGTCTCTATGATGCGATGATTCGCTATGATTTGTGCTAGATGGACCAGTCAGCAAAGAGCTCATCTCCCGATGACCCAGGCCCGTGATCAGAGTTTGGTGAGTACAGCCAGAGCCAGGCGGGACTGGAGTTTGGTTTCCACAATTCATTCTCCCAGGTGGACAGCTTCGCCAAGGAGCCCTGTCAGAAACTGTCCTGCTGGGATCATCCTGGCTGTCAACAAGTGTAGCATGAGGCTAGCTTGTTGGGGCTTCTGTCCCTCCCAGTACCCCAACAGCCGGCAAGCAACAAAGAAAATCACACACAAGACTCCATAAGGTTATAAACTGATTGGCCCATTAGGTCAGGCTTCTTGTAAACTCTTATAACTTATATTAACCCATTATTCTCATCTATGTTAGCCATAATGGCTCCGTACCTTTCTCAGCTGGGCAAGTTACATGCTGCCTCTTCGGTGGTCTGCGCAGGAGTGGCCGAGAGAGCTTCTGCTTCCAGAATACTCCCAGTCTCTTTGCTCCACCCCTACTTCCTGTCTGGCTTTCCCGCCTATACTGCCTGCCTGGCCAATCAGTGTTTTATTAAAATATGATTGACAGAATACAGATAATTCTCCCTCACCATTTCCCTCTTTTTTTTTTTAAACAAAGGAAAATACCCATAATCCATTTGTTGGGAATGTGGGCGTAGTATTTCAGGCTACTTCCTGCTGGTTGGGGGCGCTGATGATCTTATGGGGACCTAAAGAAAATTTAGAGTTATAATCAAGTCCTGACTGAAGTATCCTGGGAGTCTTGATCATCTCAGGCTGCAGTCTTGAATCAGTTCTGGATGTAGAACTCTGTCATCTGGGCCATCTGTTCCTGTTGATTTCTCAGGTGGCCTCCCTTGGTCAAAGGTGATTATTCTTAACTCTGAATAAATCCAGAGTCTCTCGTTTTCTGTGGAAACAAAAGCAAAATCTCTTCTCCAAAGTAACATACCTTTTGACTTCAGTTTTGAAGCCAAGGTATTTTCAAAATTCCTATCTTGGGTTAGTTCAGCAGCATTTATAAACAAAAGTCTTTTAGCAGTTGTTGCTCCTTCCTCAGCAATCAAACAATTTAAAGAGAGCATAAAAGCATACAGTATGAAGATTCTCTGTGCATTTTCCATCTTTATGTGGCTTTATTTTAACCTCTATTTCTTTTATTTTTACTTTTACTTTTTGAGACAGGATCTTTGTATATCTTTGTCCTGGAATAACACTGTAGACCAGGCTGTCTTTGAACTCACAGAGATCCTCCTGTCTCTGCCTCCCCAGTGCTGGGATTAAAGGTGTATGCTACCACACCTTGAACTCACAGAGATCTGTCTCTGCCTCCCAGGCATTGGGATTAAAGGCGTGTACTACCACACCTTGAGGTCACAGAGGTCAATCTACCTCTACCCCTTGAAGTCACAGAGGTCAATATGCCTCTGCCTCCCAGGCATTGGGATTAAAGGTGTGTACCACCACACCCAACTACTCTCTTTCTTTCCTTTTAACTTTAAGAACTTTAACTTTTAGCCTGCATATACACACTGTAAACCATTTAGAGGTTTTCTTCCTCTTTGAATCTCTCTTTATTGTATCTCTCTCTCTTTTTTGACTACATGAGTCTTTAAGGAGAGGACTAAAACTGTGGCTTTTACGGCTGGAATTAGCCCATTCCTTAGCTTTCCAGCCCCGTGGCTGAGATACCAGCCAGAGCTGTGTTCACTGCCACAACTCTATGGCGTTTCAAGGTCCTTGCCAGCCAGCAAGTTTGCAGCATTCTGCTCACAGACCACACTCAGTCGGACTGCCTGCCTGAAAGAGTCAGAGTTTGCCCTGGCAGGACGGCCCAGAAAGCCAGCATTTTCAAACGGTGCAGCTTTTTTCCTACTATGGCTAAAGACTGAAAAGCATGCGTTCAGCTTTTCGTCAACATCATTTAAGTGTTTTGTAACAGGACCTTTAAAAAGAGCTGCAAGGTTTTGCAGCTGAAGCTGAGTCAGGAAGTCTCTCTTAGATGAGAGCACTTGCTTGCCTCTAGCAAGCAGAGCAGACCCGAGAAATTGCTGCTACCAAGAAGCCATGCTTTACTCTATTCTTTACCAAACTTTCTCAAGCTTTCTGTGAATTCAGTTATCCACGTGGGCGCCATATGTAGCATGAGGCTAGCTTGTTGGGGTTTCTGTCCCTCCCAGTACCCCAACAGCCGGCAAGCAACAAAGAAAATCACACACAAGACTCCATAAGGTTATAAACTGATTGGCCCATTAGGTCAGGCTTCTTGTAAACTCTTATAACTTATATTAACCCATTATTCTCATCTATGTTAGCCATAATGGCTCCGTACCTTTCTCAGCTGGGCAAGTTACATGCTGCCTCTTCGGTGGTCTGCGCAGGAGTGGCCGAGAGAGCTTCTGCTTCCAGAATACTCCCAGTCTCTTTGCTCCACCCCTACTTCCTGTCTGGCTTTCCCGCCTATACTGCCTGCCTGGCCAATCAGTGTTTTATTAAAATATGATTGACAGAATACAGATAATTCTCCCTCACCAAACAAGGACAAGAAATTATTTTAAATGTAGAAAGAAGTTGTAGACAACCCCAAGCATTGGGGTAGATACCACGGAAGACTGTCTTGGTTTGTTTGTTTTAGAGACTTTTGTATCCAAGACTGCTATTGAATTCACTTTGTAGCCAAGAATGACCTTGAGTCTCTGATCTTCCTTCCTGTTTCCACCTCTTGGGGGTCAGGATTAAGGGCAAGCCTCACACTTGGTTCATGTGGTACTGGAGAGTGAGCCCAGGTCTCTATCCATGTTGTGAAGCACGATTAATAAAACTCAGGGACAGAAATTGGGGTTCAACTTGAAGGTCAGAAAAGCAAAACAGTCAGCCACTGGCTCTTATCTCTACCTCAGTCTGAAGTGGCCATGCTGCCTCCAGGAATCTCAGAATGAGAATGAGACTAAGAACTGTCTCCTCCCGTTTTACAGTCCTGTCTAGTTCTGGGAATAAGGGCATACACCACAATTGCCTGGTTTCTATGGCAAAGTAGTGTGTCTACTGGGATTAAGGGTGTGTGTCATTGCTGTCTGGTCTGTAAGACTGGTCTGTGTGGCTGTTTTGCTTTTCCGATCCTCAGGCAAGCTTTATTTATTAAAATATAAATGAAATGTCACTACAATGCTAGGCAAGCAGTCTACCAACAGAGCTCCATCCTACCCACCCCCTCTCTAGCCTGCCTTTGCCAGCTCCTACCATGGTGCAGGCTGCCTGACTTAATATGTGTTTCCTCAGAGTAGAGCCTGAGATGAGGGTTTGAGTTTAGGTGACCAACTTCAGAGCTGATGCAGGAAGACCATAAGTGGTGAAAAACAGTCCCGAGGGAACCAGTTTGCATTGGCCAATGGGTTACAGCCATGTGCCCCTGGAACTAACCCCCTCGTGGTCCTATGAGAGCTTGTAAGGAATTGTCTTTCTGGGAAGCAAAGATCCTAGGATATTTCCTCACTAATTATTATCCATCATGGATTGATGGTCATTTCTAGGGTTTTAATTCCATAGTGTGACTGCTCTGCCCCATTTGAGCACCCATAATAACCTCAAACAGAGAGAAGAAGCAAGTTGGCTTGGCAAGGAAACTGTCTGCAGGCTGCTTCTGGGGTAAGTTAAGGGAGCAAAGGCGGAGTCCTGGTGACATCTGTTATATTCTTCAAGCTCTGGATGGAAGAGTTTCCCCACCCGTGACAAGTCCACTGACTAAACCTTTCCTATTACAGCAGAGGCACCAGTGGGAACCTGACTGTGATTTCTGTCCGCTCCTCTGTCCCCTGGGAGGGAGGGGGATGGATGGGAAGGGTGGGAAAAAACACTGATGCAAAAAAATGCAAAAGACCTCGGCCTGGAGCAGATTGACTAGGTTTGAATAAATTGCTTGTTCTCAAACAGAAGGAATTTTATTTGAATAGTTAATCCTCACGTGTTGCAACAGCCCAAAGATCGCCCCCAGATGATTATTATTTGCCCAGAGTGCTGCAGGCTGGGGAAATCTTCATGTACCTCTTTTTCTTTTAAACACCAGATCCTGTAGCCGGGCCAAGATGTTTGAAAACAAATTGTAAGCTCCATCTGCCAGCTGGGGGCATGCTGAGACAAAGGAAGGAATCTTACTGGCAGACCTCAGTGGCCAGGAGACCCTTAATCCAGGCAGACGGATTTGAACACATTCTTTCCCTCCTAGGCAGACATTCCTCCATCCTTGAAGATGCTACATCCAACAGATTTGGTCTGTGGCTGTCAGTTTTTCAGTTTCAATTTAGCTATGGTGTCTATATGATGGCGTCTCCTAGTATCTTGTCTGAGGATCAGCTCCAGGACCCCCTTGGAGACCCAAACCCATACATACTTAATCCTCTAAATAAAATCGTGCGGTATTTGCACAGAACCTAGGAATATCCTCTAGTATATGCTAAATCATCCGGAGGTTACATATAATGCCCAATACAGTAGGAATGCCATTCAAACAGCTGCTGTGCCGTATTGTTAAGGCATAATGACAAGAATGAAATCTGTATGTGTTCAGTGCAGACAGACATTTTTTAGATTTTTTTTTTTAAGCTGGTGGATACAGAGGAACAACTGTATCAGCCTAAGCCAGCAGAGGAGAAAAGCTCCCCAGGGGTCCATGGTAATTCCAAACAAACAGGTGCCGAGGCTGGAGGGAGGCTAAGGAACCCTCTATGAGTCCACTGAATGCTTGTGTGCAGGCTTTCTCCCAGAAGACAGGGAGAATTTAAGAAACAAGAGCGCATCTGTACCACAGAGAAACCCTCGGGGTTACAGCTCATTTTGAAAGAAGCCCTTTACTAGCCAGAAGACAACTTCTTGAGTCTCAGTCAGGGACACCCGCTCGGTGTGGTAGAAAAATGATCCAACAGTGCTGGAATCACAGCCTGCAGCCTCAAAGGTGGAAAACTCAATGGCGTTGCAGTTTAGACCGAGGTCTGCGGCTTCAGCCGGTATCTTAATCACCTACTTAGAATACTTCAACGTTGTGGAGGGAAATCTCACGCAAGAAGTTGTTAAGCGAAAATGGTCAACTCTAAAGGATATTGTCATCTTCCAAGGGCAGAAAAGCTATGTTTTAAAGGCTGTTTATATGAGACACAGTTTTCAAAAAGAGTTATTATACCTTTTTAGACAGACTTCCGTGTTCACTGTCCATCAAAGAACAAAGTTCTAGTTATTCACTCTGATTTTCAGTCACCCAGCAAAGATCCACGTGACTGCTGTCGGACACGGTGTCGGACACTAAGGATAGAACTTTGCTAGAGGCAGTGGCTCAGGGCTTCTGCCCTGTCACTAATCATGGAAACAGGTGGTTGGTGAGATGCTGCAGATTGAGCATGAATCTCTTGTGTTTGTTTGGTTTTCAAGACAGGGTTTCTTTGTGAAGCCCTAGCTGTCCTGAAACTAGCTCTGTAGACCAGGCTGGCCTTGAACTCACAGAGATCTGCCTGCCTCTGTCTCCCAATTACTGGGATTAAAGGCATGCACCACCACCCACCACCCGGCTATATATGAATTTCTTAAAAACGTAAGTTAAAAAAGCAAAAGTATTTTAATAGCTAAAAATCAGAAATGTTTAAAGCAAAGATGCCAGGACTGGATTTGAAGGAGAAGTTGGCAGATTTATGTATGTCTAGATTTAAAAAAATATCACTCCTCTCATACGGGTCTTGGGGTAAATCAAGCTCTTTCCACATGTCAGGGGTAAGGAAACTGGGATAGTGGTGCATGTCTTTACTCCAGAGGCAGAGGCAAGAGGACCATGAGTTAGAGGCCACCAAAGAGTGAAAACCTCACTCAAAAGTAAAAGAGAGTGAGGTGAGTAAGGACCCCTCACTCATCTGGCCGCTGCACACAATGTACACATAAGGCTTAGTACATGATAAATACACCCTGGACATGGCATAAGCTGCTTCCACACGCACAAGAAACTCACATAGCATAGTGTTTGGCACTAGACAACGGTCAGTCAATGTTGATTGTCTTTTACCACTGCCCAAATACACACACATAACTGTAGGCCCAAATCAAAGTGGTGGCAATCCAGTGAGTAAGAAAAAAATAATAAGAGTTCAATTTGTGAGATTTTTAACAAAGAAAAATCAAAGTGATCAAGCCTCTGACCACAACTCATGGGCTGTGGCACAATAACATACACACCCAATGCAAGAATCTATTTTTTTGCTTAAAGATACATCTTCACTGATTGATATTTTCACTGTCAAGAATAATTTTAATTCGAAACCACTTTTCTTTTGAATGTTCAAGAGTATTAACCCATTACTCTTTTAATTCTAGTCGTCTGGTCTTCTGTGCTTTTAACTCCCAGCCACCTCTAAAAACTGCTTGCAGCTCTCAGACCTTCTCCAGTATTGTGCTAATCCAAATATGTGAGGAGAAAGACCACTAACTCAAATCATCATGGCCAAATTAGTTAAAGCGAGCAATTAATTAAAGCAAGCTTTTCATTCCTGTACATGGGCTGCCTCCCCCTAAGGTGGGGTTCAAGAGGTCAGCATTGGACATGGGGAAGATAAGGGTTTTTATAGGTCAGGAATAGGGGATTTCCAAATGAGGGATTTGGCAGACAAATAGGTTGGGTTACAGAAGCAGAACATGACTAGGTGGTCATAACAATAGGTGGTCATAACGATAGGTGATCATAACAATGGGTGGTCATAACAATAGGTGTTAATAACCAATAGGTGGCCATAATAACCTTTTGAAACAAAGATAAGGTTGCAAGATGTTCATAGCAACCTCCTGAAACAAAGGTATGGTTGCAAGGTGGAGATAATTTTTTGAAACAAAGACATGGTTGTCATTTTCTGGAGCAGGCAGTGCAGAACCATTGTAGTTAAGATTACAGGTGAAACCTAGCTCAGTCTTTGAGAAGCAGAGATTTAATCACAAACAGGAATGGATCTAGTTTGTCTTTCTTTTAAGATGTTTTTTGTTTTGTTTTGTTTTGTTTTCCTGAGACAAGGTTTCTTTGTGTAGCCTTAGCTGTCCTAGAACTCTCTCTTTAGACCTGGCTGGTCTTGAACTCATAGAGATTCACCTGCCTCTGCCTCCCAAATGCTGGGATTAAAGGTGTGTGCCAACACCACTTGACTGTAAATTGGCTTTTAAGCCTAAAAATGGAGGCAGGCTAGTTCATCCCTTGCTCTGTGATGAAATCCTACGGGGCTCATAACTGGCAGGAGCCTCCCCTCTGGTTACTCCAGTTGTAATGTTCTTTTGTTTCTCATTTCCATTGTCTTTTCTTTATTTCTAGAGCTATGGTGTATAAATGTTGACTCTGAATTGATCCTTTAAACTTTTTTCTGCTATAGTTTCTCATTCCCTTGTCCTGCCTAGATTCTAGGATACTGCCTCAACTTTATTTTGTAAACTTTCTATTAAGGATTTTATCCCTGATACCACATTTTGATGTTTAAAATTTTCCAAATATATATTTTTTTGCTTTATGGTTTTATTTGATGTTATTGGGGTTTTCTTTCGCTGTCTTAACTGCTAAATTTGTTTAATTAGCTTAATTGCTAATTTGCCTAATTGATTTGCAGTGGCGACAACTTGTCCCAAGGTAAAGATGCTTATCATGCAAGCCTAGAGACCTGAGTTGAATCCCTGAAAGCTATGTACATGTGGAAGTTGAGATCAGATTCAAGGAACTTATCCTTTGACCTACACACACATACAGTGGCACCTGTGCTCCCCACAACAACAAGAATAAAATTGTTGATACTGTATTAGTTCTTCATCTGAGTATATTTTGGCGAGTGTATTTTATTTTTAAAAGCCTTGATCTGTACATGTGATTACATGATACAGTATCAAGAAGAAAAAAAAAATTTCCCACATGCCCTTCCCAAATTTTGCCCCCTACAAAGGTAATCACTAGACTGCATTTTATCACTGTACATTTTTTGCCTGCTCTGAACTCTAATATAAATGGAAATGTGCAGTATATACTATTTGGTGCCCATCTTTTTTCTCTGTACTGGTTCATGAGATCCATCCATACACATACACAAATACATCTATGGTTTCTTCATTTTTATTGCTATTTTTCCAATATTATCATTATATCAAAAATTTATTTATTCGCTCTATTGTTGCTATGATTTAGATACGAAGGGCCCCAAATGGCTCATTTGAAGACTTGGTCCCCAGATAGGGACACTAATGAGAGGTGGTATCATGAAGATGCTAAACCCACCGATGGAGTGATGAGTTCATAGGTGAATCGCCTATTAAGTAGTGAGACCAGATTGGAAAAAGTAGATCCCTGGAGAAGTACCTTCCAGGTGGTATCTGTCAGTCACTCCCTGCTCCTTCCTGCCTCCACTTTCTATACATGATGTAGTAAGCCACTTTGTTCCACTGAATGCTGCTCACCGCGATGCTCTGCCTCCCCACACATGGTCCCAGAAGCAGCAGCAAAGCCGAGTGACCACAGTCTAAGACCTCGGAAATCAAGAGCAAGATGAACCCTTTCTCCCTTCAGTTGTTGAGCTCAGATATTTGTTACAATGATAAAAAGTGGACTGATAAAAGAATGATAAATCTGAGAATATTTTAAGCTTGGAATATTTTAATTTTAATAATGTTTCCCTTAGCATTCTTCTACAAGCCTCTTGAGCACACAGGCAAACTTAACTGGATATCTTCAAATAGAATTCTCAGGCCATATGAAATATATATGCCCTTCTATAGGAAATTTTAATACAAATTTCAAAAGTGGTTGCAGCAGTTTAAAACCCTATCTTTAGTATAGAAGACTTTCCATTTACTCTATATCTTTGGCAGCTCTTACAACTCTCTCTCTCTCTCTCTCTCTCTCTCTCTCTCGCTCTTGCTCTTGCTCTCTCTCTCTCTCTCTCTGCTCTGTTGGAGAACCTCCTTCAGTCAATGGCCTTTGAGAGGCTGGATCAAGATGGGCGATTTACAACATGTCATAGCAATTCTATGACGTTTTAATTTGCAATTCCCTGCTAAGTTGAACAGCAATTAATGCAACGTACTTAAAAACCTTTCTCACGTGACTCACTTTTTATACTGGTTTATAGGAATTTTTTACACGTACAATATATTAGCCTTTGGTCTGGTACATACATGTATTATACAAGCACAAATAATAACATATATGTACATTGCACGTATTTCTCCTCACCTGTGACTTGACTTTTCACTCCTTTCTTTTACACCAGCTGTCATAGCCAGGGTTTCGATTACTGTAACGAAAGACCGTGACCAAAAAGCAAGTTGGGAGGAAAGGGTTTATTTGGCTTACACTTCCAGATCACTATTCACTGAAGGAAGTCAGGACAGAAACTCAAACAGGACAGAAACTTGGAGGCAAAAGCTGGTGCAGAGACCATACACATACTGGCTTGCTCAGTCTGCTTTGTTATAAAATCCAAGACCACCAACCCAATGATAGAGCCACCCACAATGGACTGGGCCCTCTCCCATTGATCACTAATTAAGAAAACGCCCTACAGCCAGGTCTTATGGAGGCATCTTCTCAATTGAGTTTCCTCCTCTCAGATAACTCCAGCTTGTGTCAAGCTGACATAAAACTAGCCAGCACACTAATGATGACTTTGCAAAGGTTTGTTTTCATTCTCTATACATGAATGAATGCTTTGCCTGATGTATGCAAGTATTATAATGTATATGCCTAGTGCCTGCAGAGGCTGGAAAGAGTTATAAGCAGGTGTGAGCTGCCAGGTAGGAACTAAGAACTGAAATGGTTTTAATAGCAGAGTCAGCTCTCCTGCCCAGATCTGGTGATTATCATCATCTTAGAAATGTTATTCTTCTGAAGGATACGAAGATACTCTGGCGTGCTACTTCCGTTCCATTTATTTATTTATGTTGTGTGTGCACGCACATGTGAGTGTGTGTGAGGGGCATGTCTATGCATTGGCACTTATGTGGAAGTCAGAAGATGACTTTAGGGAGTCAGTTCTCTCTTTCTACCCTGCGGATCCTGGGGATCAAACTCAGGTCATCGGAATTGGCAGCAAGTGTCTTTATCCACTGAGAAATTATTTTTTCATTTTGAGAAGTATGATCCAGAAATTTATCTTTATGTGTGATGGAGGAAGGAGCCAATGATTTTTCTTTTCTTCTCCTTTGGATTATTAGTTAAGCCAGGTTTATTTGTAGAAAATATTACCTTTTCCCTATTGAGTTCCAATGGCACTCTTCACCAAAGTCAAAAGCATAAGTGTGTGTGTGAGTCTGCTTCTGGGCCTTGGGATCCATTGCTGTATTTGTCCATCTTGCATCTTTTTCATGCGGCTTTATAATTAGATGAGCTTTGTTTCTAACAGTTTCCTGACCACTCTTGATTCTTTGTATTTCCATAGGACTTTTAGGATCAACTTGTACATTTCCACATTCTCTCTCTCTCTCTCTCTCTCTCTCTCTCTCTCTCTCTCTCTCTCTCACACACACACACACACACACACACACACACACATATGCTGCTTCTGTTTTTACATTGAATCTTTGGATGACTACAAAGAATTAGCATCTTTATAACATTAGGAATTCTCCAAGTTTCCATGGTCCTTTGTGTGAGACTCTCACATATCCATATTTATTACTAAATATTTTATCTTAAATGATATTAGAAATAGTACAATTCTTTTAAAAACTCACATCCGATCTTTGGTATGTCTTGGGAATAAGGCTGGTTTTGCCAGCTGGTCACCAGGTCTTCGGTCTTACTAAGGCCATTTATTAACCCTAATTATCTATAAACTATTTCTTCTTTTCTTTGTATCAGTTGTGTCAGCTGCTTTATTAAATTTTTTTCTTTTTTGTCTTCCTTAACAACATACATAAGCTCCTTTTTTCTTTCCAATTTGCGCTGGCAAGAACTACCTTAAGCTATTGAAGAAATGTGGTGCCAGCAGGCATCCTTCTTTCATTCCCAATTACAGAAGGAAAGCTCTCAGGAACTCACCATTAACTGCGAGGCGTTCTGTGGGACATAGATACATACACATTATTAGATTAGAAAAGTTCTCTGCAAAGGTTTTCTGTCAATTGCATAAGCCCGCTGACGCAGAATGTTCCCACAAGTCAGGCAAAGCAGATTTAGTACAGAAAGCAGATTTAGTACAGCAGATAGACAACAAGGATGAACAGACACTCTCAGGATCCCTGGAAAACTAATTCTGCGAGGCCCAGGCAAGCAGCCTTGCATGGCCAGACTCATGCATAGGTTCCACATCGCACCATAACCGAGGCCTCTGGAAACAGTCCCCAGTGTCACTAAGCATGGGCATGTTGAGACATCACATTCTTGGATGGAAGAGGCTGTGGCACACATTTTCTCCTTGTCCCCAGATGGCACATCTGAGATACATTCGTCCCAGAATTGCAAGACAGGGACAGACATCTCTTCTAGATGGGTCTACCAAGGTCACCTGGGGTTTCTGTCATCCTGCATTTTCTTGTATTCCTCACATGCTGTGAGGCTTTGAATTATGCTTTTAACTTGGTACTACTTTAGCTTTGAGGAAATTGTTTTGGTTTTGTTTGTTTGCTTGTTTGTAGGTTTGTTCTCTCTATACTGGGCACTGAGCACAGGGCCTTCTGCTTGCTAAGAAGGCAATCTACTACTGGGCTATAGCCTCAACACCCGGTTTTGACTTTTGTTGAGACAGAGTCTCACTGTGTGGTGTAGCTAATCTGGAATTTACTATGACCCTGGTTAAACTCAAATATATAGTAATCCTCCTGCCTCTGACTCCTGAATCCTAGGATTATAGGTATACACCACCACACCTAGATATAGGAAATCACTTTATATCTGTCTTAGTTAGGAATTTATTGCTGTGAAGAGACACCATGACCCTACAGAACTCTTATAAAGGAAAACATTTAATTGGGGCTGACCTACAGGTTCAGACGTTTAATCCATTATCACCATGCCAAGAAGCATGGTGGCATGTAAGCAGCCATAGTGCTGGAGAGGTAGCCAAGAGTTGTACATCTGGATTGGCGAGGAGCAGGAAGAGAGAGTGACGCTGGGCCTGGCTTGAGCATGTGAAACCCCAAAGCCTTACCAAATGACACACTTCCTTTTACAAGGCCACACCTCCTAATAGTGCCACTCCCTGTGAGTCTAAGGGGGCCACTTTTACTCAAATCATCATAATATTCTTCTGCTTTTTTTCTTGTCAATATGGTGAATGACATAAATTAGTTTTCAAATATTCAGTAAAGCTCAAATCCTTGGAACCATCCTCAACTTAAACACGATTATCTTTTCAAATGTACATTACTTAATCTGTCTTTGCTAGTAATGTGATTTTTCCACATATCTATAAGATATCTAGCCCTGGTACTTTCTCTTCTTCTTGTGGGGTTGCTGTGTGATGTTAATTCTGGCTTCACAGACCAGACATTGGAAGTGCTTCTTTTTTTTTCTTTTCTGAGTTTATGTAAGTTTAGCATTTACTGTCTGTAAATGTTGGAAGACTTCAACAATGAAGCCCTCTCTCTTGACACTTATTGGGAAGTTTTCAAAGTTATGAATTTGTAGCTCAATTGGTAAGATGCTTACCTTTCCGGCACAAAGTTCTGCATTCAATCTTGAGCACAGTATAAAGATATACACTGTATCTCAACACTATTAGCATGGGGGTGTTCGAGACAGGAATTCAAGGTAGTCTTCAGGTGCATAGTGAATTCAAGGTCAGCTTGGGTAAATGAGACCCAGTATTGAAAATCAAATTATGAATTCCACTTCTTTAATAGATATAAGAAGATATTTAAATTTTCTATTTCTTCATGTATTCATTTTCTTAGTTTTTTTTTTAATTTGTACTCTTTCTCTAGACATACATTGGGATAAGTTATTCAAAACATTTGCTTCTGACCTCTTTAAAGGTTCGCTAGTGATATCATTTTGCTTATTTTTTTCTTAGTTCTTTGGGAACTTTGAGTTCTGCACATCTTTTGATTATGTTCATTCCTCCAACTCTTTCTGGTGCCAACCTCCATCCCTGCCCCATACAATTTGGTGTCCTTGTCTTTTTATGACTTCTAGAGCAATTTGTGCTGCCCAAATATTCTCAGGCATGTGGTCTTCCACTGGAAGTCATCAGTGCATCCCAGGACTCTTAAGACTCTTAGCGGAGAATGTGCCTCCTATACCCAGCAGCTAGCACTCGCCATGCCGTCCAAGGCTAGGCAGGGGACGGTGTGCTGAAGTCCCCTCTCCTTGAAGGGATTTGGTCTGACTTGGACTCACCCAGGATTTGTGCATGCTGTTGTGATTGGCGGGAGATCCTATGCACAACTGCCCTGCTGTGCCCAGGTGTGCCCTTGTACTCACCATTTCCTTTGGTTCTTACACTCATTCATCCTTCTCTTCTGCAATGATCCCTGAGTTCTTGGGATACAGAATGTAGTATATACATTCCCTTTAGGGCTGAACAGTCTGTGGTCTCTAATTCTCTGCACTTGGCAAGTTGTGACTCTCTGTGTTAATCACCATCTACTGAAAGAGAAGTTTCTCAGATGATTGTTGAGAGATGTTGATGTAGGGGAGAAGGTGACAAAAGGTTGCAGAAGACAGGTGGTAAACACGCTCCTTCTCAAGCTTGTTTGGAATAAGATGTAACATTTTTCTACTTCTTGATAAATCTTGCTAGAAGTGTGAAGCTTTTTGATCATTTTTTCCATTGAACTAACTGTTTAAATGGTTGGGGTTTTTTGTATCTCTTTTTTTGCTTAATTAATTTCTCATGTTGTCTTTACTCTTTACTATCTTCTTTCTCCTATTTTCTTTAGGATTAATTTAGGTGTTTTCCCAAACTATGGGTAAGAAACCGTTTTGGAGTTATCTCTTAAAGTTCGGGATGCCAGGCATTTTCATAAACTTAACCATGTCATAGAAGGTTTCAGTTCATTAGATACATAGGCAAAATCTTTCCTTTTTTACACTAAACTCTGTGTGTCTATTATCACTTGCCCTTTACTCTCCTTTATTAGCAGAGTCTACGGATCACCTTACATTTCTGATCTTTTCAGAGAGTATTATTCATTTTAACAGCAAAGTTTTGTTTGACAGTTTGGCTATTTTTTTCTATTTCATGAATTGTGCTCTTTCAAATTCAGTCTTAGATTCTGTTATTTTAAAAAACATTTTTATCTACTTATTCTGTGTACAGCACACATGTGGAGGTCACAGGACAAACTGCAGAAGTCAGTTCACTCTTTACACTACGTGGGGCTCAAGGATCAAATCTTTGCCATCAGGCTTGATGGCAGGTTCTTTTACCTGTTGAGCCATCTCATTCATCTATATTCTGTGCTTTGCGGTTATATATTTGTAGCAAATATCAATGTTTTAAGATTTACCTCCTTATTCTGTACTTCCTGTTTTGCACATTTTCTTTTCATTTTTTTCTCCTCCCAATCAAATAGATTGAGCTTACTTCATGCTGGTTGAAAGTGGGATATCTTCATTTTTATTGCTTTGTATTCCATAGAATGAATATACCATAATTTGTTTAGATAATCAATTAACGTGGACCTGTAAATTCTTTCCAACTGTATTTAAACAATGGGTAACCTTGTTCATACCTCGTAATTCAAGTTTGTCTTATAGTTCGTTTTTTGTCTGAGTGACCTTGACTTCTAGAACTAATAGGCTTTTTTCTATGTTAAGTTCAGGTCTCTGGATTCGTTCCCTGGGATGGGGCATTGTGTCCGTGTCATTAAAAGACTGGTAGAAGGGTGAGAAGGAGGACATGGAAGGACACATGCAAGGTAAAGTGTTAAGCAAATTCTCTGGGGACATCACTTTGCTTGAGGCCAACCGGGGAGGTGTGGAGACAATGCAGGTCCATTTTCAACATGTCCACAGCAGAACAAACATGCCACCATTTTTATAGACCTGGAAGAGTTTCCGTATAAAGACCATTGGCCAACAATGTAAAAAAGTCTTGGGGTCAGCCTATGGACAAAGACATCTGCAGTGGTTTGGGTGGGGGTGAGGGAGCAATGTATGTGAGAAACTTGGACAAATACAACTGCCTGCTGCTGTCTACTGGTCGGTAACCTCATACAAGCCATAAAGGAGAAGCAGAAACAAGGGATGCTAATAGCTTTGATTTTCAGATTCAAAAAACAATGTTGGCCTCCAAGCAAATCAGATCACCGCCAACTCACATCATCATCATTTTAGGTTGGATGTTCTTAGGTAAGACTCCACTTGGCTTTTTAAAGCTACGCTTCTCCATTTGTAACTGGGGACTATGAGAATTTATACAACGCAAAGCTTGGCCCAAAGTCCGTCACAGAGTACGTGGTCATGCAAGTCCCGGTCATCATTAGTGCCCAGCAGAACTTTCCCAGAGTCCCATTCCTGCAGTAACTTGACCTGGTCAAACAACCACAAAGAAGCACCTTATGAAGCAAAGATGCTGGTATTTCATTTTTACATAAAATTCACTCCTGGAATCGATCTCAAGCGTTCACTTCAGGGTCTACTTAGCTGACTATCTGTGTAAAAATGGGACCCTATTTCCAAGGTTCAGGTCTTGGAAATTTACAAACCAATCCGTTTTGTGACTTAATATACAGATTATAATTCGCATAAAAGATTTCCATGTGCACAAACTCACTGGTAAAAACTACATATTAAAGAGAAGATTGTTAAAGCAACTCCTAGATATCTTTATAGTGTTACATCCCCTTAGGGTAAGAAGGTATTACAGAGATAGGATGGAAAAGGAGAAATAGAACCTGGAGCAAGGGTTTGAAGTTAGACGGTTTATGCAGTGACTCTGAGAGGTCAGAGAATGTGAAATGGAGATTTAGAACAGCCAGAGAAGACGGCATCTGTAAGTCTGTTACCTGTAGGCACAAATGGGGTTCAGTGGAGTGGTGTGTGTGTGTGGTGTTAATATAATGTACACCATATCAGTAAAGTGTTACATGTTGTTTTAGTTTGAGCTCACTGAGAAGTTGGCTCTGTAAGTGGAGTTTGTTCACACACACACAAACACACACATACACACACAGCAGACCCAAGCATACTTACGTTAAGTATCCTTCAAGACAACATTGCCCAAGAATGGCCTGGTTTCCCCAACTCTATGACAGGGAAGGAAGAGAACAGAAAGCATCCCAAGAGTAAGAACATGTGTCTTTGCAAACAGTTGGAAGGGAAGTCATTTCCCATAGAGGTTGCTGTTGTTCATCACATGGTATAAAAATGCCTGGTGTGGAAGCATGAAGCCTGAAGCAGTCATGAAAAACTCATCCATAGAGAGAAAGCTCAGCCAGAAACTCCATCTGACTGTCTCACTCTATCCAGGTAGTTTCTTCTGGGCATGTGTAAGTTCCTCAGTTTACACTGTTTGCTCTCTCAGTCTAATTCAGTCATCTCTACTAGATGTTGTGAACACTTGATGTGATGATGTTTCCTTGTATATTTCCTCCTTCTGTCTGCTGCTTGTTATTTATTCATTTAATTTTGCTCTCTATGTGGTTAACAGACTCACTCATGCAAAACTGAAAGTTTGGCTGCCACAGATCACCCTTTGGACTATGGCACGGTGGACTTCCCATCACTATAGCAAAGAGCTGGATAACTTACTAGCAGAAACTGTTCTGGCCCATAGGCTTAGCGATCTCAGTCTGCCATCAATTGATTCTACTGCTTTTGAGCCTGAGGCAGCACATCCTGGTGGGGCAAAGCCACTTGTAGCTGGGAAGAAAAAAATAAGGAGCAAGAAAAGGGAGTTGGAATCCCATTATCCCCTGCAAAGACATGACCTTTAAATGAGCAGACTTTCTTTGAACCTCTTCAATGTTCCACTGTCTCCCACTAATGCCACACTAGAGAACAAGGCTTCAACACACAACCCCTTTGAGGGGCATTTAAACTCTGTGCACTCATCTGACTCTGTGTGTGTGCGCACACGCACATGTTACAGTCATGCTGCAACACGCACATGGAGGTCAGAGAACAACGTGTGGTCATTTTCTCTCCTTCTGCCCTGTGGATTGCATGTTAGGTTTAGTGAAAAGCCCCTCACCCCCTCACCCTATCTGCCATCTTGCCAGCTTTCCTTTCAGGAAGAACAGTTCCTGTTTCTTCTTCCCTTCTCTCCTTGCTGAGTATCAGACTCAGACCCTCACACATGCTGAGCTTGTTTGCTCTCTACCAGTGAGCCACACCCTACAACTATTTCTCTTTTCCAAGATTCATTTTATTCTTAATTATGTTGTGAGGGGTCTGTATTGGGTCATACGCACATGGATGCCTGTGGCCATGGAGGCCAGAGGTGTGGGGTCCCTTGGAGCTGGAATTGTAGGTACTTGTGTGCTGCCTGATAAAGGTGCTGATAACTGAACTCAGGTCTTCTGGAAGAGTAGTATGGGCTCTAAAGAGCTGAGTACCTCTCCTGCTCCTCAAGAATCCAGTTCTCGGACACACGATAAAACCACCATAACTTTTAACATCTCACGCAGCCTGAGTCAGTCATCTCACGTGTCATAATTAATATCAGCACCAATACAACATTTTGATCACTGTATCTGTTACCAAAGCAATCTAAAGGGGCCAAAAGCCATGGAATAACTACGCCCTTGAGTTTTCCAGGCCATTTCATTATTGAATTCCTCTTTTTGAAAGAAATCTCTATTGTATACAGTTCAGACTTTGGTCGGTGGCAGGGGTGAGATTTCCCTCTCTCTCTCTCCTGGGGTCACCAGTGCTTTTAACCACTGCCTAAAGTGTGCCCAGTGTTGATTACCCTACCTCAGATTAACTAGATTCAGCATGCAGCAATCATACACCATTCAGCAGGGCCCATCTCTGGTGAATTGTGGACATTAATGACAGTTGCAAGAGCTCAAATATTATATAATCACTAATTACATTCTGTGCAATTAGTAGAGGCTCATCAGTGTGAATCACTAATGGCTGATCACCCCCGTTCTCTCTGGGAGGAAGTAGACTGGCTGCATAATTTTCTGATTGTATTAGCATAGGCACAAATGTTATTAACAAACTTTGGCGGTCATGAAGAGGCTGAGAGGCTGTGAGGGACAAAAGCAAGCGACTCTACCTGATGGGTGCAGACACTTCACTCTGAACCTCAAAACTGCGTGTTTGTGATTTGGGGGTGCATCTCATTCATCCGCCAGCTTCCAAATGGAAAACCCACTCAACATTCCAGCCAGCAGGCCGAGAAAGGATGGATGCAAGGCCATTTAAAGAAACAAACCCCAAAAAGGCAGTCTGGGGACCTGTTTTCTTAAAATGTGTTCTGAAAGCCAAGTTTTAGGAATCAACAGGATGTATCAAGATCTGAAGCCAGCGACTAAATGAAAGGTATACTTCTGAAAGGGTAGGGTGCTTCTATGACCTTTGTTTACCCTCCACCTACTAGGTTACTTTTTTGCCTTGCTAGCATTGTGGCAACACAGTTCAATAGACTAGGCGGCTTATGCAACAGAGTCAGTGGTTGGCGATCTCTCCTGGGGCCACAAGCGGCCCTCCTTCTTGTTATTCTGGCTTTTCTTTGTGTAGGAGCACCTATGGAGTCTGTGTGTGCAAATCCCCTCTCTGAAGACACATACCATTCATTTGCCTCAGTTTTGCCTTAATCACGTCTTTAAATACCCCTCTCCGAACACAGCCCCATTGTGAGCTGCTGAAGGTTGGGCTTCTGCATGAATTTGGCAAGGATGTAATTCAGCTCATAGCTGGAAATAGTCCAACACAAGTTCTTGCTGGAAGATTGGAGAGAGGCTTGATTAGGGCCATGCTGGAAATGGCAAATTGGAGAAAACTGATAGCAGCCAGCAGCCACATACAACAGCCAAACATGTGTGGTTACTCTGAGTGAAAAATTAATCTTCATTATTATTTTCCATTTTAATTAATTTGATATTCAAAACTAAAAGTGTGTAAAATATTCTACAGCTTAGTTGCTATTTGGGTAAGGCTGAATGTCATTTCAACCACTGAAATTGGAATGTCTAACTTAAGCTGGGTTCCCAGTGTCAAATGCACGTTAGAATTCAGAGATAGAACAAGAAGAAAAAAAAAAAACAAAAAACAAAGCTAAACGTCTCAACATTTTCACATTATATATGGAAATAAAAACTGTTTTAAATCCATTGTGGTAACTGAACTATTCTTTCAAAACTGATTTAACCTGTTTCTTTCGGGGGTTGACGGTGTAACAAAAATAGTAAGCTACATGTCTGCTACTCTATATATGCCTGCTTCCATGTACATGTCTGCTTCTCTCTACATGTCTGCTTCTCTCTACATGTCTGCTTCCATCCACATGTCTGCTTCTCTCTACATGTCTGCTTCTCTCTACATGTCTGCTTCTCTCTACATGTCTGCTTCCCTCTACATGTCTGCTTCCATCCACATGTCTGCTTCTCTCTATATGTCTACTGGACAGATTCAAGGAAACTTATGCTCCTAGTTTTCACCAGAGTTAGGTCAGCACACAAACTAAATTATAGCTTCATCTTGCCAAAACAATTAAGGTTCTGTGTTCTTTTTTTAAAAAAAAATAATAAGTTTTATTTCTCCAATGACTTTTAAAATGTGAACATTCTGAGATTTAGCCGCAGGCTTTACTTCCAAGTAACTTCCTCATTGGTCCTCAGTTCCCTCCGAAATAGCATCCTCTTGTTCCGGAAGGCAGTTAGCTTCACGTCATCCCTCCTGTCTAGATAGCATCCAAAGACAAATCCCACAGGGACAAGTATATGAACCCAGTGTTCACGCACAAGCTGAAGCAAGGTCGTCGTGGCAGCTGCAGCCCGGTGCCGAGCACGACCCATGATCAAGGGCAGCAGTAGGGAGCTAGCAAGTTTCTGTGTTCTTTTGGGCCCTGTGTAGCTAAATTAAAATAGCAAACCCATTTCTCCTTAGGTGTTAATATACAATTAATTTTCCTATTAAGTTTTCTTATCATTTTCTAAATACCAGAATTTAAGTGTCAGAAAAATTTTCTCCATAATGAAAAAGGTAATAATGTTATCCTGGTATTCTGCTTCCACCAAAAAATATATATATATACTAGCTTACTTTGCCCTACCACCACTCCGTCAAACTTACCTCCTTCCCCAGTTGCTAGGAAATCCCTGAGTAAGGTAGCTGATACCCTTTATTTAATACACACTGGACACCTTTTCTAGTTTCTTTTTCTACAGCGTGATGAGGCCAAGAAGGTTCTGTGGGGTCTTTGGTTCTAGAACATCTTTGAGATTTGATCTTTGCTGTGACAATGAGAACTCTGAGGAATTATAGAAATCAAATTCAAGGGTTTCACAGGACTATTTTGAGGATGTATTTCTTCTATTACAAATTAAAATTAAAAACTGAAAAATCACATTAAAGATGAAAGCATTGAACATTACAGCACCAAGGATTAAAGGTTTGAAGTTCAAACAGCAATTGATATTAGGAAAAATAACTGTTGGTTCCTTCTGATTCTTTAATGTGGTTCTTATTTGCTTGTTTCTGGATTTTTACTTGTGCTTCTGAAGGTTAAATCTGGGGCCTTGTGAGTGCTGAACACTTGTCCTGTCCCTGAGCTGCACCCCGAATCTTTAACCTGCTCTTATGCAGCTTAATTCCCAATGTCATAAAGAACAAATAACAAACAGCAGATAGAACATGGGGACATCAGAACCCATAATTCAGCTTGTCCCTACCCCACCCACCAACACATGTGAAACTTCCCATTCTTAACCAATGCTAATAGAGAACGTCGGCAAGTCCCTAAACGAGCAGAGAATTAGTCCAATATCACATTCTCATTCTGAAATACACACCAAGGGGGCAATCAAAGAGATACTTTTTCCCCTTATCTCTTTGTTCTTCCCGACATCAGTGAGCCTTGAGGAATAATGAAATCAGTGCAGACATTCATTGGAAAGATGCCGCCTGCTTTGAAGATCACTTGCTACCTAACTGCCTTGGTCATTTACATGGAATTCAGGGAGGATTTCAAAGAGTTTCTCGCCCTTGTTATTGGGATAAAAGGGAGACTCAGGTGTTCAGTGTGTATGTGTGTATGTGTATGGTTTAATATTTGATGAGGCTTCATTCCACACACACAAGAATTCTCATGTGGATTTTACTTTTCTGTCTTTAATTGAAGTGGTTCAGATTAAATCAATGGTGAAAACTGTATCTAGATTCAAAAAGGAAAAAAAAATACAGTCAGAAAAGGGACACATCAGTAATTTTCAAAATGTGTGGTCACCGCAACGTATGTTTAGTGGAAAAGAATGGATGGAAAGTTGGTAATGGTTCCCAGAAGAAAAAACACAAAGGGCCTACAGAGGAAGAGAAGAGAAAGAGCTGAGTCCTCCTCTATCAAGTTTCGTAGGAAAACGTGGAAAGAAAAGAAGTCCAGAGAACACTCATTTTAAGTGGAGTTTGGAGACAATCGACAATCAAAAGTAGCTCAAGTTGTTGAAGAGTTTTGCTTCCCTTGGAAACCCCTCCACGCTGATCAAGACTGGCTCTTCCAAGGCATTTTCGGCATGACTTCTAATTATGTAAAGAGTCACCCACACTCTGTATCTAGATTTCCCATGCTGTTCACCCACTGTCACCTGCCTCACAATCCCCACCCCACCGTCCAACCCCCTTCTTCTCCCCTTGCAGACCCCAGAAGACTTTCCTAATGCCATTTAGTCAGCTCTCTAGTGGGTTCCCTGGTTAGCAAGTCCAGGGGGCCCATCTCTACAGTGTTGCCTAGAGTTCTGTCTCTTTGCTCTCTTCACCCTTGTGGGTAATGCCTCCATTAGCCACATGTCCAACTTCACATGCATGTCGATGGTGAACAAACCTGGTGTTATCTCTATGCCGATGAGCTGAACAGTTCAGAAAATGGCCATCTCAAACTAGAGGATCCAAATCCCAAATCTCCATCTTCTTTCATGCAGCCTACTTCCCATTCTGAACAGTATTTGCATTTGGATGAATGGCTAATATCCTGTCACCTAAGTGAAAAATAAAGGTGTTGTTCCAGACAGCCATGAAACGCTAGAGACGAAATACACTAAAACATACAAGATCCACAGATAGGAGTACTGAAAACCAAGAAAAGAAAACATTCAAGAAACAACAAGCACTGAAGAGAAACAAATAACAGAATAAAGGAGACAAACCAAATAAACAAGAGCATCAATACCAAAAAAGACACATTTGTCTCTACTCACAATGAGGTACTGTATAGTGGAAAAGCCAAATATACTTGTACTAGAACAAATAGAATAAAGTTCCATATACAAAAATAATTTTATTTTTGTGTACCATAAACAAACAAATGGAAAAATGTTTGTGTGCATATATGCGTGTGGTATAAACATATGCATGCATAGTTACATGTATGTGGGCACATGTGTGTGCAGGTATGCATGCAAATAAACATATGTGCTTGTGTGTATATAAGACAGGAGATGGCATCAGGTGTCTTCTTTGATCTCTGGTCACCTTATATATTTGACTTAGGGTCTCTCACTTGAACTCAGAGCTTGCTGATTTAGCTAGTCTATCTTCTTAGCTTGTTCTGGGGATCCTCTTTCTCTTCATCCTGAGGGATGATCAACAGGCTGCCGGCCTTCCTGATACTACATAAGTGCTAGAAATCCAAACTCTAATCCTCATATTTGCAAGGCAAGACCTTTGTCCACTGTGTCATTGCCCCTTCCCTAGAAAAAGGAATTTTGAAATGTCATCTGCAATAGCATCAAAAACATCCAATATCCAGAGGTGAGTGAAACAGAGTTGCAGCATGTGAAACAGAGTTGCAGCATGTTTATCGTACTGTAATATCACTTTGAAAAGCAGAAAACCCGAATAAGAGAGAGATACAATTTTCAGTGCTTAGAAGACTCAATTTTATAAAGATGGAAATTCTCCCCATATCAATCCGTTTACTCAACATATTTCTAACCCATGTCCCAGCAAGCTTTATTTAGAAACCAACAGACTGACTTTTAATGTGCATGGAAATGTAAAGAATGCAAATTAGCAGAAACAATCATGAGATTAAGAAAAGAACAACTTAGGATAACTAATGTCTCTACTGGATTTTAAGAAACTATACTAGTGAAGACGCTGTGTTGTTGCTTCAAAAACACACACATAGACCAATGTAACAGACCAGTGTCAAGTGTAGACTTACAAGTGTATAGTCAGCTTCCAATAAAGATGCCAAAATAACCCAAAGAGGAAAGGACGATGCTTCGAATAAATAGCATGGAGAGTGGGAGATATATCATGGAGGTCTGTGTGGTCACTTTATGTGGACATTACTCCCATTCGTGAGGACAGAGCTCGCATGCATTCATCACCCCCTCCGGAGAGCCCCACCTCTTAACTCTGTCCCTTGGGGATAAAGCTGCAGCAGGAATTTGGAAGAAACACTGTATCAAATAACTTTTCTCTTGTTGTGATTAGAGAAAAAAAAGAGGAAAAAGAAAGACAAGAGCAATTTAAGGAAGAAAGCGTTCCTTTCGGCTTTCAGTTCCAGAAGGACAAAGTCTGTCATGGTGGGGAAGGCACGGATACAGTCAGGGAAAACATGGCAGCAGCAACCGGAAGCTAGCTGCCCACATTTTCATCTATATACAAGAAGCAGAGACAGGGAGAGAACAGAAAGTGACCCCAGGCTTGACACCCCCAAAAACTGTTTCCAATGACGGACTTCCTCCAGCAAGGCCCCACCTTGTACAGTTTCCATAACTTTCCTAAACAGCACCATCAGCTGGGTACCAAGTGTTCATGAGCACATGGGGGGGGGGATGCATTTCTCAAACAACCACAGGCACACAAACATTCAAACCACAGAGCTGTTACTCAGTGTAACATGACGGGCCGGCTTCTTGGGGTTTCTGTCCCGCCCCGTATCCCAACAAGCCGGTAAGTCCCAAAGAAAATCACATATAGGACTCCATAAGATTATAAAACTGATTGACCTATTAGCTCAGGCTTCTTGTTAACTCTTATAGCTTATATTAACCCACTATGTTAGCCATATGGCTTGGTACCTTTTTCAGTTGTCAGCTCACATGTTGCTTCTTTGGTGATCTGGGTAGGAATGGTGGAGGAAGCTTCCTGCTTCCCAGAATTCTCCTGTTCTCTTTGCTCCACCTCTACTTCCTGTCTGGTTTTCCCGCCTATACTTCCTGTCTGGTCAATCAGCATTTATTTAAAATATGATTGACAGAATACAGACAATTCTCCCACACCAACTCAGCACACTGTTTCTCAGCTGAAGAGAGATGCTGTGGTGTGCTGCCTGGGTCTCTGTCAAGACTGAGACACTCCTTCTTTAGTGACTAAGTTGTGACTATAATTTAATATCAGAAGTCAGCACTTGACACTGGACCGTTGGTGCACAAGGGATCATTATACAATTGTGTTTACTTGTGTCCATAGTCAAAGTTCTCATAAGAAAAAATATCCAATAATATTGTCCTGGTTTGCTTTCTGTTACTATGATAAAACCATCACAAAAGCAAATTGGGGAGGAAAAGGTTTATTTTTACCTTACAGGTTATATTCCACATGAGGAGAAGCCAAGACTGGAACCTGGAGGCAGGAACTGTTGCAGAGACCCTGGAGGAACTTACTGGTTTGCTTTTGTTAGGGACTTTTGGTCACAGCAGCAGAAAAAAAACTAATATATTATTCCTACAAAATTCATGCTCAAACTTCACCAAGTATTAAAAGGTGAGAGCTATTCTGTCCTTACCAATGGAAGTAATGACCACATAAAACTAGCTTGTCCAGCTGCTTTAACTATACAACCCAGACCCACCTGCCTAGGGATAGAACTATCAGCAGTGAGCTAAGAGTTTACCTTAATTAGCAATTAAGAAAATGCCTAGTCACTTTGCCTGATGGGTAAAATAAAAAAAAAACAAACACACGGCTGTGTTTGAGCAATGTTTTTCACACAGTGCCAACCCTTAAGTGCTTTCCACGAACCCTCCCTGCCTTTAAAACCAGTATCACGTGGGAGACTCTTGCACAATATTTGACAAATTCTGCTGCCAACTTGATGTGAGGCTTTGTGTCCCTTCACCAGCCCAGTTCCAGCTTCTGTGCACTGACCCTAAAGATATACTTCCCTATGGGGAATGGAGAAAATCCATAGTTAATGTGTAAAGGATGGATGAAGTCCTGAGTGAATGTGTACTTTGGCATGGACACAGCCATGCCAATAACACTAGTGCCTCAAACCTACGGTAACTGGCAAAGGCTTTCTCCAGGTGTCTTAGTTAGGGCTACCATTATTGTGATGAAACACCATGATTAAAAGCAACTTGGGGAGAAGAGGTTTATTTCACTCACAGTTCCATGTAACAGTTTTCTTAGGGTTTCTATCGCTGCGAACAGAGACCAGAACCACAGAAACTCTTATAAAGGAAAATATTTAATTGGGGATGGCTTACAGGTTCAGAGATTTAGTCCATTATCGTCATGGTGGGAAGCACAGTGGTGGATAGGCAGACATGGTGCTGGAGGAGCTGGGAGTTCTACATCCAGATCACAGGTAGCAGGAAGAGAGAGACACACTGGGCCTGATCCGAGCGTTTGAAATCTCAGAGTCCATCCCTAGTGACACATTTCCTCCAACAAGATCACACCTCCTAAAGCCACTCCCTGAGCCTTCAAATATGAGCCTATGGGAGCCATTCTTTTCCAAACCACCACACAATTCATCATCAAAAGCAGTAAAGTCAGGAGCTCAAACAGAGCAAGGACCTGGAGACAGGAACGAATGCAAAGGCCGTGGAGGAATGCTGCTTACTGGCTTGCTCCTCGTGGCTTGTTCAGCCTGCCTTCTTTTAGAACCCAGTACCACCAGCCCAGGGATGGCATCATTTACAAGAGGCTGGACCTTCTCCCATTGACCACAAGTTAAGAAAATGCTCTACAGCCTGATCTTATGGAAGCATTTTCTCAACTGAAGTTCCTTTCTTTTGGATAACTATGGCTTTTGTCATAAAGCTAGCCAACACACCAGGTGAGACTCAGGAAATCGGCAAAGCCTTCAGCTGGCCCAAGACGGTTTCTCAAAGGATTGAGCAGTATCTGCAAAACCAGTCATTGCAGCTTCCTGCTCCCAGATGACTGCAACCTGAGACTCCCGCAGACACCGCCTGTGGAGACTAGCTAAGCCTCCCTCCTGCAATGTGCATAATAAATGGAGTGAAGTTCTAGAACATGCTCAGTTTTTGGCACTTCACCAGCATGAGCAAAGCCCACCTGATCCCAGCTTTTCTGTACGTATGTCTGTCGGCCTGTCCTTTCTTTATTCCTTCATTGTCACAGTCAGGTTCTAGACCAAAGTATGCTGGACATGGCCCACTTCCCAGAATATTTTGTCTCAGTGATGTCAGTCTCTAATTTTTTTTTAAGATTTATTTATTTAATTATGTATACAGTGTTCTGGGGCACCGTATCTCATTGCAAATGGGTGTGAGCCATTATGTGGTTGCTGGGAACTGAACTCAGGACCTTCGGAAGAGCAGTCAGTGCTCTTAATCTCTGAGCCATCTTCCTGCCGCTCTCTAGTTAATCATCACAGCTCACTTTGTTTTTAGCCCCAGATAGTCAACATCAAATGCCACAGTGGAGCACAAGTAGGTGTCACTCGTTCCACAGATTGCTAAGGCAAACTATCACACGAAGAGCCCTAATAGGGTCTTTGCTTCCCTCTGAAGCTTCACAAGCCAGGCCTCTCCATCATTTGCATTTCCATCAACCTTCTTGCCTACTCCCCACCCCCACACACAGGGTTTCTCTGGATAGCTCCGGCTATCCTGGACTCACTATGTAGGACAGGCTGTCCTCAAACTCAGAGATCCTCCTGCCTCCATCAACGTTCTTATCTCTCAAATTCCCGCTGCTCAATAGCTTTCCCAGCACAAAGAGCTAAACGCAGCTACAGTCTTCTCCAAACCAACATGGTCATAAGAAATAACACGGAGATTTATTAATCATGAAAACTAAGCTGTAACTTAGGCTCATTTCTAACGAACTCTTATAACTTAAGTTACCCATTTTTTAAAATGTACATTCTTCCACATGGTTGTTACCTCATCTCCATTATTCCCATCCTGGTTATTCCACATCTGGCTGGCAACTCTACCTTTCTTTTTCCCAGAGCGCTCTCTGTCCAGAAGTCTCACCTAAACCTCCTGCCTAGCCACTGACCATTTAGCTTTTTATTAAACAATCATAGTGACACATCTTCACACAGTGTAAAGGAATAACATTTCAACAACACTCACTGACTTGCTCAAACCATTTTCTGAAGATTCAATGCTATACTTAAAATTTATATTCTTTAAGTATTTGTATTATATTCTTTCATAAAGTAAATTCCAGAATCTGTGGTTTTACCTTGCCTTAATCTCATGGTTGCTGGTAGAAGACATAAGACTTGTCAGAAGTATCAACTTTATTACTCATAGAAACCATGAATTTTCAAGTTTACAAATGTAAATCTGATCAACATGGTCACAAAATACCACAGCAGTGATGTGGAGGTTAGTCATAATGGGTAATATATACACAGGATGTTTGCATCAGACCTGAAAAATGATAGCTTAGGAAACCCAATCCTTTTTTTTAATTTTATTTATTTTATTATTATGTATACAACATTCTGTCTGTATGTATGTCTGCAGGCCAGAAGAAAGCACCAGACCTCATTACAGATGGTTGTGAGCCACCATGTGGTTGCTGGGAATTGAACTCAGGACCTTTGGAAGAGCAGACAATGCTCTTAACCACTGAGCCATCTCTCCAGCCCCGGAAACCCAATCTTTTAAAGTGACCATAGCAAACTTTGTTCAAATGTTTCACTAGATGAACACATTACCAATTTTAATTCTGGACAGGAAAAAAAATCTGCCTCTCTTCAGAGTGGGTTGCTCTCCTACCTTTCAAGGTGTTCTGTTCAGCCAAGAGAATGATTTATGATATCCATCCTTTTGATTCGAATAGTGAGTTTGTTTTGTAAATAACATCCCAAGTAAAAGGATAAAGAAAAGAACAAGAGGTAGATAGATGATTGATAGATAGATGATAGATAGATCAATAGATAATAGATTGATTGATTTATATAGATGATAGATAGATAGATAGATAGATAGATAGATAGATAGATAGATAGATAGATAGGGCAGATAGTAAAACATCATCAGTTCAGGTGCTCAAAATGTCTAGCAGAAATCAAATGGGGAAGTCCTACAGAATCAGTCAACTGGAATTTCCTTTAGACAGAGTTTCCTTGGTGAGGCTTCCAAGTTAAAGAACAAAAAGCAATAGATAGAGATGACATTATGAAATTATGTGCTCACAGTACCCAGCAGAAACCAACTGGAAAAGCTGAAGTAGTCAACTAGAATCCCTAATCGAGTTTTCTCTCCATGGATGAGCTTCCCATGGATGAACTTCTGGCTTCTCTATCCCACAGTAGGCATTTTTATATCATGGGATAAACAATAGTAACCTCTGTTAAAATGGTTTACCATCTAGCTGTTGTCAAGGACACAATGATACAAAGCTGTTGATTATGTAAATGCCTTTGAAAAGATAGCTGAATAAAATGGCTGTTACCCGATGGAATGCTCTCAGTCCTTCATCATCATCATGAGCAAATTTCTCCAGGCACATACATAGGAGTGTGCACTTGGTGACAAGGAGTGAGTAAATTTTGTGAGTTTTGCTCTGCCCAACATTAGGTCAATGGACTGGCAGTTCATGGGGCCACTCCACTCTTCAACGCCTAACCTAATTTAAACATTCTACAAATATCACCTGGTGACTCATTAATATATGTGTTTGTTTTATCAGTTTATTTTTAAATATTTTCTTTAATTTTTAAAAGAACCAAAAGTTTAACAATGTCAATGTCTCTGTTCACAAGATAGGCAGATGGGACAATGAGCTACCTCCCAACAATATTTCAAGAAGAGAGTACTTCATTACAGACAAGCCTAAAAACAAAGGTCCTTGGACATTCCCCTTCTTCCACGCTCAGAGTGGACTGTGATTTGGTCAGTGCATACATTTCCAGAACACTAGCTAGAAAAGTACAAGTATGTATCTGTCTGTGTAGGCAAACCTCTATGTGTGTGTGTGTGTGTGTGTGTGTGTGTGTGTGCAGTAGAGACATATACAGACATGCATTACCCTACATGCCATTCTGCAGCATGTTTTCATTGAACAGATTCTTGCCATATCTGTCCTCTCTTTCCTTGTCTTCCATGCCAATGCATCTTCCTTTCTCTAATCTGCTAGGTAGAGAGCCATGGCAGAGATAAACCAGTTTAGCAGGGCATTCCTTTTGGTTGTGTCTAGTTCCTCCACTACCACCCCTGTTATGCAATGCCAACCCCTATCAGACAGGTCTTTGCAGAGGTAGTTTACCTCAGGTAAGTTCTGAGAAGGATTGTTGCTAATTTCCCCTAAGATCCTTGTCTTCTCTCCCACTGATGGTTTTTGAGAGTGCCCCGTTCCCTGTGGCCTTGCCAGCCATATATTGTTGTTCACGTTGATTGCTGTGTTAAAAGAGAGACAGAGTATCCTCCTGCTGGTGTTGTATTTGCATCTTCCCAGTCTCTAATAAGCAGAGATTATATTCATACCTCACTTACTGGGTTGCCATATATTAACATTTACATGCCAGGACCTGCAATGAACACATTTTGTGAGTAACCTGTGTCAGTCAGTTTGCCATTACTATAATAAATACTTGAGATAATCGGCTTAGAAAGAGAAAAGGTTGCTTTGAACTCAAGGTTTTGGCCATTTTAGTCCATGATCAGGACCTATAGCTTGGTTCTGGGGCAAGTTAGCATGTCATAGTGAGGATCAAATAGTAGAACCAGTTGCTTGCTTCATGGTAGACAGAAGTAAAGACAGGGAGAGTGAGGCAGAGATAGGCATTCCACAGTCTCCTTCCGTGGAACACCCTCATTGACCTATTAGAGATCCCACCTATTAGAGATCTCATAACGTCCAAAGGCATCATGGACTCAGAAGCAAACTTTAAATATTTTTTTATTTACATGTGTTCTTGAAAGAGTTTATGAGCAGCAGGTGCATGCAGGTGCCCGAGGAGGCCAGAAGAGGGCATGAAATCTCTTGGAATTGGTTTTCCAGGCAGTTGTGAAGCACCTAATAAGAATGCTACAAACTGAACCTTAGTCCACAGTAAGCCATCTTTAACTACTGAGCCATCTCTCCACTTCTAGCTTTAACACATAAACATTGAGGGACATTTCAGATCCAAACTATAACTTAACCCATCCCCAGCATAGTAGGGAGGAAAGAGCCACTATCATTATAAACTGAGAACTAAAAGTTAAATAATTGCTTAAATTTGCACATTGAATGTTGATGGAAGCCAGGTCTTCTTAAGAATTAATTTTAGAGCATCTGTTTTCTTCCTAGCAAAATAATCCTCACTCTGGTAGCAACAACATATCTGGCCTCAAATCCACACTCCCCAGCTTTTCTGTAGATGGAATTAAGTTGTAGGCACAAGGTGAAGGCTAGAGATGTTCAAAGCTACTGCAAGGAGTAATATATCCTTCCTTTTTCCTTCCTTCAGATGAGAAAACCAATGCTTCAGCGGTCATTGTACAACCCCCGAGGTAACTTTGAGGCAGAACTGAGATTGAACTAAAATGATAGAAGCCAGAGGGACTAAAAATATGAACAGTACTTGGGACACAGACATCTTAGCAAGTATTCTTTTCCACCCTAGATGACTGACTTCATGCATTCTCATTACATGATCAGAGTAAGGAAGGGTGCTCAGCTCTTCAGTTATTGTTGATATGGTGATGGAGCCAGGACTTTGAGCAAAGACAAGACTGTGCACTTAACCCTTTAGATGTGTGGAGTAACCCCTTTCCTAGGCAGGGATCTTGGTGTGGCACCCTGTCTTCTGGGCATCACATGGTTGTTGTCCTTCAGAAATCAGAACAGTTGTGGTTTTATCCACAGAAGCCCCTCACACATGAGGACTATTAACATCCCTTGGTATCCCCACCCCGCCCCACACTCTGGCCAGCCTAGGTAATCCTGCCCCAGCTGCATTTGATATTAAAGTAGACAGAAGGTGGAAGATGCCTGGAGATGCAAGACTCCAGAGATGCAGTTTTCATGAATCCTCACCCATACTAGGGTGTAGTTTTTTGGGTAAGGCAATTACTTGAGTCACCCTTTCTCCCGAAATGAGCCCCCTACACACACACACACACACACACACACACACACACACACACCAGATTGCATCGGTTCATCAATCTGGTCTAAGATGGAATGGCTTCTTTGGCATGCCATTGCTTTTCTATTGAGGTGAATTGAAAGAGACTTCTCAGAAAAGACACACAAGTCTTCACTCAGAAGCGATGGGAGGTTGTAGAAGTCCCCATCAGTGGCCAGTAAAGACTCTTGCCCTGGCTCTTTTCTTTGTTTTTATTTTGTTTTTTGAGACAGGGTCTTGGCCTGGAACTCACCATGTAGAACAGTTTGGCCTCAAACTGGCTGTTCTTTTTTAGGATAGTTGGGAGTCTCAAGTCTTGACTCCAAATAAAATTAGTTTCAGTCCCTTAACAGCAACAGAAGATGAAAGGCTTGTGAACAATGACCATAGAAATGATCTAACACTGCACAACTATGTTAACTGATATCTACTCGGGGAAGTGTGAGTTTATAGAAAAGAATCATATGACAGGTGCTTTGAAACAGAGAGTTCTGATCCTGGTTTGGCCATTGTATTTGCAGTTGATTTTTAAAGAAAGAAATCACAGGTTTTCTTTCTGTCTCCCCTTTTCATAATGCTAATAAATCAGTCTTTGTGCCATAAGCTTATAATGAGAAGCCAATGATGACGTTCCCACAAGCTTTTCAAAAAAGAATCAGTGCTGCTCTGAACACGGAAGGAATTATTATGTGAATATTGAATTCCTAGTGTGTGTGTCCCCATCATGCTCAGAGAGCCTGTAGTTATTATTATCAGATTTTGGTGACCCCAATTTTCTCCCTCTTTTCCACTGTTATGACTTGGGAGATCCTCTGAGGCACAGGAATAAAGTCAGAATGGAGCACCCTTGTCATAAGGAAGGACAGGTGACTGTGAGTGTGGAGTGTGTGCGTGGGTGTGCATCTGTGTGCTTGTACACACATGTACGTGCATGCCTGCTTAATATTTAACCTATTTCTTCTTCACTTGTATATATTTTATGCAAAGAATTGCTGAATATTCATTGATCCATCTGGTACCCCACAAGTATGGTATTAGAAATGCATTACTTATCTATATTTTTGAAATGTTGAAATAATTCAGTGTTGATCCTTTGTGAGATAGGTTTGCTACCTTTAAACTGAAGTGACAATGACATCCAAGCAGCTCAAGTTGTACTCATATCCTTGATGTCTCTAACAAACCAGAGCCTGCCTGTGAGAATCCTGTATGTCACTATTAAATTGGAAAAGGCCTGAAATATCAAAACCTCACTTCTGGTAGGGAAGGAAAGCGAGAAAATAGTAAAGGAATGGTTATTCATGAATCCCTGACAGCCTGCCACCATGAATCACAGCGCCCTCACTCTCCTCTTCTCGGGGCTCGTAATTTTTTCCCTGAAGGTGTTTTACCTGCACAGGAAGAACTGGGCTGGCGGCATGTCTAGTAAAGATGATTTTTAAGGCCTCTTAAAACCCACAAGCCTGTGTTTAGGTTACAAGCCTTTCTTTTTTTCATACAGCAATGTCCAGTACATCTCAGCTGCAGAACAAGATAGACCACACAACCATTTGCTGTGTTCGGTCCCGGGTTTTGTGACAGTCTGGTGATATTAAGAGAAATCACTGTTGAGAGAACTTCTTTCTAAAAACTACAAGCAAACAAGTCTAGACTCAAGCTTTTGCTCCCTTGAGCTTGGAGCGTCCATAGCACGGATGCTGTGGATAGTTAGAGAACATGGGTGACTTTCCACATGAAGAGGTTAGGATGTCGTTTGAAATAAAGCACGGTGTTGAGAAAATAATCAGGTAAAGCGTAGCTTCTGGGGCTATCCTGCCCTTCCATTGTTTCAGTGAGGGCTGCGGCTTTCGCCAGTGCTGACGAGCTCAACGCTGACAAGCAACGGCTGACGTGTCGGCCAAAGATTTTTTGTTTGTTTGTTCCTTCTCTCTCCTTATGAAAGATATTTATAGACTCCTAGTTGCATTTGCTTCTGCTTTCCCACACAGTTGTCTTCTTGGGCGTGGATTACGTGTAGATCTGGGTGTTGAAAGACATTTACATAAGTGCTGTTTGTGAACGCCAAGGCCAGTACGTCTATTATCGCCAGAACGTTTAAATCTTAATGACTGGCATTGTTGTCTAAAAGACGTTGTTTTTCCTGCTGAGAAACTGCATTAGATTCAAGAAAAGGAGCTCATTTCCATTCTCTCAGCAGTCTCTCTAGAAATGACATGCAGTGCTTGAAACTGTTTATTTCCAAATTCAGGCCTCCCTCGCATCAGTCATCAGCTTCAATTACCAGTTTTCCGGAGCCGAGCCATCAGGCAGTCTGACACCGGGGTCCGGCCTAATTCCCACCTTCTCCAGAGTCAAGAGCATAATGTGCGGATGAAAAGGTGCAAAATAGCCTGGACTTCATTAGCATGCAGGGCCTGGCTGTTCATTTGCTGGCTGCGAATGGAAGTTCTGACACTCGGAGCTTGCTGCAAAATGAGAAAAGTCCTCTTCAGGGGAGATGGGGTCCTTGGTGGTGAGAAAAGGTCATCAAAAAGCCAGCCGCTGCCCTTGCTCCCTGCTCTCCATGACTGCTTATTGATTCCAGGAACACCTCATTACACGCTGGATCAACATATTATTGCCATGTTCTGGGACTGAATTGTTTACAAGTGTCTTTATCACCAGCAAAGGCCTGCCCGGAGATGCGTGACTACACTCATTTGGCTGTGACCCGCCAATTATGTGTTATCCGATATGTTGCTGGGTATCTTGATCTTTGCCCGGGTCTTCTCCTGGCATCAACACAGTCCCATTTACTACTTCTTTCTACCACTCTGGGAAAGTAGCCATTAGCCTATCTCTCTCTCTCTCTCTCTCTCTCTCTCTCTCTCTCTCTCTCTCTCTGTGTGTGTGTGTGTGTGTGTGTGTGTGTGTGTGTGTGTGTGTGTGTGTTACCTCTATCACAGGAAATATAAACAGCTTTGTTTAATTTCTTGGTGTACATGGGACATCAGTAATTTGATGGAAAAAATTTCTCTCCTTTCTCTCTTTCTCTCTCTCTTTCTCTCTCTTTCTCTTCTCCTCTCCTTTCCTCTCCTGCACCCACCTCTACCCGCCCTCAGGAAACCCATACACTCTTCAATCAGTATGCATGGCAGAGAGTCTAAGGCAGCCTGCTCCCAAGCTGCCTCTGCTTGCATATAGGCCCTACGAGAGAGCTGTCATATTTTATTTGGGCAGAGCCACTGCAAACCACTGCACAGGACCATTTTAATCTTTCATTACAGACACTTCTATGGCTCCATAAAAGGAAGAGTGGAATAGCAACTCGATTAAAAACTCAGTGAAGAGATTGTGCAAGCCCTTTACCCCCAAAAGTAGGAATAGAGTCATAGCTTCTGAGTGCCTTCAGAAGGCACACTTGATTCCCTTTCTGGCATTGGTGACTAAGGACAGAACTTCGTAATCATGTTGAGAAGTGACAGCTTTCCTTCATTTTTATGAATACTAGTTAGAGATTTAATGACTGCCACACGCTTGCACCACCTCAAGCCAATAGTATATAAGGGGCTGTTGCCCTTACCTTCCTAGTTGCTATCCAGACCAGCTCTGAGTTTCTCACAGCAGCACACAGAAAAGCGAATTCCAACACGCTTGTCTCTACTTTTCTTGGAAGCATCCATCCTTGGAAGTGGACACATGCAATAAGGATCAAAATGGCACTCAAGACTATAGCTGCCCTCCAGAAGGTTGCATCTCTGAGTGCATTCACTTCTTGCAGTTCTCCAGATAAGTGTGTTATTTATCTTTTTAAAATTAATTTTCTCCAGGCACTTTTTCCCCTCTCCAATTTTTTGAGAGGAGGAGTTGGGGGTTTTTTTGTGTTTTGTTTTTTGTGTGTGTGTGTGTTGTTTTTTTTTTAAAGAGATGGCGTTCCTTTGTCCTTTCTGAAATCTCTCAGTCCTGGCTTTCTGACAAAGGACTCACTGAAAAGGACAAACAAAGGCACCCTCATCAGAGTGCTTCAGGTAAATTGGAGTCAATGGAGAGATGTTTGCGCCACTGGCGTTTAAGCACACTGCAAATTCTGTAGTGTCATCAGCCAACAAATAGCCTTTGGAAGAGGAGGTCTTAGGAAGGATTACTCACGATTTATTTTTGGAGGGATGATTGCACAAGGAGAAGTTTGGCCAAGGGATAATGATGGGACAAGAGGGGGTGTTTACTGAGGTTCCCAGAGAGATGCAAATGTCAGTGTGGGTAGGACTCAGAGAAGGACGAAAACGGTGACTCGAAAGAAAGGGAAGAGTTTCTTTTACAGTCTTAGAGGGAAATGGGGTAGCAGGAAGAGGGCTCAATCCATATGTAATTTGGGTAGTGAATGTTCTAGGCAAAAGGGACAACTCCAAATTTTATATCAGCTCTCATGTTATTTCTCTCGTAAAACAGAATTCCTCTCTGCTACGGTTTAAGAGCTTTGTCTGCTCTATGAATTCCCTCCAATTGGCACCAAAAGGTTTTGCTCAATTAACTGGGTGACCGCTAAGGTTCCTTACTGTGGTTTTCTTTTCTATCTTTGGGAGTCTCAGGTACCTACTTATAATCTACTGGTGGGACCTGTATACACACAAACTGCAAACAGTGATGTAGTGAAATGATCAGAGAATGACAAAAAGACCCTTGTTTTAAAAGTCTTTTATTAAGTACAATTTGGTACCTAGAAACAGTATTATCTACTTAGGTATTACTCTCAATGATCGTGTGAGTCGAGTGTATCTACCCTTACTTTACAGATGAGGAAATGTTTTCATGCAACTAATAGAAGTTTTCCAGTGTACTCAAGATCACACAGCAAGAGACAGAGCAATTTAAACCTAGGTGCGTTCCTTGGTAGATCCAATTCTATTCTACCTCCTTAGAGCAGAGAATCAACTACAAACTTCCAAGAACCCCAAACAGCACATTTTCAGTACTCCAGCTACCAGTGCACAACATGGTTCTAGCTGTGACAGTGAGTGTATCAGAAGCAACATCTTTGACTCAGCTGACTCCCTCAGCCAGGGGATTCGCTGAAGCAATGCCTCTTTGGTTGATATAGTAAATTTTCAGTATAAAATGATTGTTCAAGCCATTTAGTTAGGAAGTAGGGTGGAATTAGCAGGAAGAACATGGTCAAGAAGCTATATAAATATTCCTTGCCCTAGTCAGTTAGAATCAACTGAGGAAGTCCTGTCAATCTTTGGCTCTTTTGGTCATCCAAGTAGTCTGCAGATCTTCCTTTGGTGACTGTACCAAAAAGAGGAGGAAGAAAGGAAGAAAGGAAAGAATGAAAAAAGTAAAGAAAGGCTGAAGAAACCCTGCGTATATCCTAGGGACATGATGGCCTGTTTTTCCACTTACTCTGTCTTTGGAAACCTAGTGATTAAGAGTTGAATCACAGCATAGGAGACTAGGATCCAGAAACTTGAGAGATTTCCATCAACTGGCCGTCAAGCTATACAAACTTTTTCATTTGTTCTGAAATCTTCCCTAGGTTCATATTTCTGTGTTTCTCTGATTTCCAGGGGCAGAGGAGCTACTTTCTACTGCCCAGGATAATAAATAATTCGTTATGTGTCTTGGACCAGCAGCCGGACTGAAGTGAGGCGAGATGATTCATCCATGGAAATAGCTCATTCTCAGCTCTCTGTTCCACTGATCTTCCAGAACATTGATCCTGCTCTACTTTCGTCTGTAAGAGAAAGAAAAACATTATTCTCATCCATTAATTTACACTACGACATAGATATTTAAATTTACACCTTCCCTGACCCAATTTTAGCTCTAACAGTTATTTATTTTTTAAAAGGCTAATTGTTTGACCAGGGACTAGAATATTATGGTGGAGCTACTGGTAACTGGGAAGAAGAAGCTTGGCCCTTCCAGGTAACCCATTCCATTTACAAGCATTTCTGCATGCCTCATCTAGGTCTCATTCATGCTAGGAGGATTTTAAAAAATAATTTTTACAATATAGTTGAATATGCTAGAATAATATACTATGAATGAGTTTTACTGCTCTAGATGTTAATACAAGAGCATATTGATGCTGGTCATTCTCTCTGCTGGCTTTCATTCTGTGTCCTTTGTATGTATACAAATATGTGCTAAGAATTAACCAATTAACCATGTGGCCCTAACTGTTCAAAATGTCTTTGGAATGCTAGCCTCCATTTTCTGTCCCAGAAGATCAGTGATAAGTTGTGACAAAGAATTTCACAAGACAATAAATGTAAATGAAGACTGCTCTTTCATTCCCAGCTGCCAAGACCTAAATAATCACACAGAAACTGTATTAATTACAACACTGCTTGGTCAATAGCTTAAGCATATGCCTAACTAGCTCTTACATCTTAAATTAACCCATTTCTATTATAAAGGGGAAATGATGTGGGATGTCCTCCTGTATATGTGTTGTTCTTCTTGGTTAATGAATAAAGCTGCTTTGGCCTATTGCAGGGAAGAACATATCCAGGCTGGAAAAGATATAGAGAGAGAGTAGACAGAGTCAAGGAGATTCCATGTAGAGCCAAAGGAGAGAGATGCCAGAACCTTACCAGTAAACCACAGCCTTGTGGTAAAATATAAAATAATGAAATGGGTTAGCTTAATATGTAAGAGCTAGCTAGAAATATGTCTAAGCTATTGGCCAAATAGTATTATAATTAATAAAGTTTCTGTGTGATTATTTGGGTCTGGGCAGCCTGGAAACCAAGGCACAGTCTCTGTTTACAAATAAATAATTAAGGAAGACTCAACAAGTAGGGCTAATAAATACCTTAACAGTTTGGGTGGAGACATAGACCAGAAGACACATTTCTACACTGCCTCATATGGGAAGCCATTCCCATTATGCTTCCTATATGATGTAGGATAGAAATGAGTCCTGGGGATTGGGATAAGTGGAAAGGGGAGGGGGTATGAGCAAGGTGGACAGTACCTAAATTCCTCCCATCTCATGAAACTCCTCTCATCAGGGAGAGGAGCCACTTTCTCTGGAAGCTAAACCAACTTTTTAAGTGTTTTGACCTGTAGAAAAAGACTGGAGTAACATTTCTAGATGCTGGACTGTCTGGGCGTTTAAAAGACCTGTGTTTTCCACTGCCTTTCTCATACAGTTCGGTTGCTATACAGGTGAGATGTCTCTGTTAGGCTATAGGATGTTTAGAGACTCTGGGGGGTGAGAGGTCATCGTGGGATTTCTACACAGACTCTGACCCTCCATGAATAAAAATGCCCAGCAAGTTCTGCCTAGATTTCTGACCCACAGAAAGTGTTGCTTTAAGCCATGATGTCGCAGAATAGTTAGTTAAAAAGCAGTAGGCAAGTGATTTATCATTAATAAAAGGAGTTCAAGAGTAAGTAACTGATTTCCCATGAAAAAAAAAAGTAAAGAACAAACTTATATGAGAAACTCTTAAGTTTGCAAACCAATTCAGCTAGAGAGGGCATTTTAGACTAGTAGCTAGAAGAATACACATTAATGTTGAACCTAAAGAACTTTAATACAGGGGAAAGATCTTAAGACAGTCTATCCAAAATCCTCTGTGGTAGGTGCTACTCAGTATCCTGTCTGTTGTCCCTTCCCTTTTATATGTTAGTGTGTACCAGTTCAATGGTCAAGCACCAGTACCTTGTTTTTTCCCTTCTGAAGCTAACCTTGTTGGGGAAGTCATGTTCACAAAGAATAGCCTTCAGTTAATGACAGAGAGTGGTTGGAGCATAAATACTCCAACTCATAAGGGCTCACAGTCTCTCTAGTTCTTCCAAAGAATTAAATTCTAGTTTCCCATAATAATAACTTGCTTTATAACACACTTTAGTGGAACTCCTCTCCCCTGATACCAGAAAGTTGCCTTTCATCCCATCCTTCAACTAATAGTGTTTTCTGGGATCACCTTCTACAACAGAGCTTGCTTTTGAAGAAATCAGAACTAATATATGCTCACTCCATAGTTAAAAAAAAAGCAAGGAAGAAGATTGTTCTGAATACATGCTGTAAAAAAATGAACAAAACTATGGAAGTTTTAAATCAAAATAGAAATTCTTTTCTCCTCATATAATATTCCAGAGTAAAAGAGATGACTCTCGCCAGGAAGATATGATGGGTTCCCAGAGCTTCTGTTAGTCATTCTCAGATAGTAAGAAGAAAGAGAGAAGCATAAGTGAGCTAACGAGTATGCATGCCAATCTGCTTGTGTCTCATGGGGAGAACATGGTCTCCTGGGCCATATATAGCTGCGAAGAAGGCTAAGCAACACGGTTCAGCTGGACAGCTGTGTATATGCTACAGGAGGAAAATAAATGGTGAAAAGTGGCAGACCGTAGTCTGCGACATAGGAAATCAGGCGAATGCCTGCAGTTACTGAGTGGACAAGTAGAACCACGAGCTTTCCTGCCCACAACTTTTCCTTTGTATTCTCACTCTGATGCCAGGTCCGCTATAGAAAGCCTCAAATACCATGTTGATGAATCTGGTACTATGTGGATCCCTCATTCCTCCTAACAGAGTCAGCAAAGTGGAGCATGCTCCTGAACTCCTTCTTGGGTTGGGTTTACTGGATCAGACTTTCAGAGCAACTCAAGCAGCAAAGGAAATGCATAGACCCCATTACCTGTAATTCTTCCTTTGGAGTAGAACCATGTTGACTTTGGCTCTCGATACAGATTCTCTCAGGGGCACCCCTTTACCAAGGAGTGCTATTGACTTATGCAGAATCTGCACTAACAGCTTTACAAAGCCATAGTCACAGTGATGTGAACAGAGCCCTGAAGAGTGAAGCTGGACCTGTCTAACTACAACCCTGGGCAGGAGAGAATGGGAAAGAACCAGGCGTGTAGCAGACGCCCTTGGTGACCAGAAACTTTGGATCATCATCTCTGGAGAGCCCGGGCTTACTTCTGTGGTTTCCACACATCCAAAGCCCACAAAGATGCATCCTTTTGAACCAGTATCTCAGGTGGAGAAACTAATGCAGTTCATTTAGTTATGAAAATAGAAGACAATAACAACAGACCACTTTATTTAGGTGATCCTGTTCATAACTTTTCTGTTTATTGATGTTTTTCAAATTCAAAGTTTTGTAAGTTTTGAGTGTTAAGCTGACTACATACATAAAAATTATATTTACTCACATCAACAGAAGCAAATGCATTAGAGGAATTTGTTTATAGAAAGAATTTCCTGATTATTTGTAGTTTTCAAAAAGAAAGAAAAAACATCCAAGTCAAACGTATCTTAAAGAGCCTGGGTTTGCTTCCCAGCACTGGGGGAAATCCTTTATCTAAATAAAGAGCACATTGAATCATAATTCTGCCTCTTGGCCTTTAAACTTTCCCCAAGACATGGAATTGCATTTCCTTTTCCAACTTCGGTAAGACATTACCAAAGTTTGTGTTTTTAAAATCTTTTTTATTTTAAACTAACTATTCTCATTCGCTCATTTAGAGAAAGAGATAAAGAGAACATGTGTGCCGTGGCATCTGTACGGAGGTCAGAGAACGGTTTGTGGGAGTGAGTTTTCTCTTTCTATCACATGTGACTTGGGAATTGGAACTCAGATGGCCAGGCTTCGTGGCGAGTACCTTTATCTGCTGACCCATCTTGTGGACCCCCAGAGTTTTACCCTTTAAGTTATCAAATATCACTCATTACAACAGCCCCAATATTTTTAAGCACTCATGGTCATGAGGAGAAAGAGTCACCTCTGATTTGAACTCTACGCAGAAAGTTGGTTACCTACAAACATATAGGATCAAGTTCTGGTTATGTTCAAACCTCCCTCCAAAGATATATCTAAATTAGTAGACTGTTGGCAATATGCGTTTCATCACCAAAGAGCCAAGCATTTATGAGGACAAACCTTCCAAACTCATTAACTTCAATGGTGTCCAGAATGCTTTTCTGAACAGAATGCTTTTCATTCGTTAGTAGGAAAAGAATCTCTACTTTTCTTGTTTTGTGTCTTTACTCACAGAGTCAAAAATATAATCAGTTATCTACCTTCTTATACTAACCATTTTTCTGCCCACAGTGCTCTAAAAAAAAAAACCAGTCAAACACATGTAAGGAAGATATATATGGAGTATAAAAGAACCCAAAGGGGGTAAGTTGTGGGCATAAAAATGAGTAACATCAGAGCTAGAGATTAAGCAGTTGAATATGTTGGTGTTTAAAATAGAATGGCTCCCCAAAGAATTGATAATGTTCCATTTAAGAAAAGAAATGTTTTCAAATTACTCTGGGTGACTAGAGAAGTCTGAATCAAAGTCAGAAATTAATAAAACAATATAGACAGATACCCCAATAATAAATAACAGAGATGATTTGTATGCATATAAAAGCCTGCCAGGCCCCACAGTATCTACAGTTCTGTAGAGAAACCTAATGAAATGCAAGAAGAAAATGTTAAAAATAGAAATAAATGTGCCCAGTAGAAATACTATTGTCCTATTTGTGTGACACAATGACTTGTTTTCTGGAAAAGCAATTCTTCAATTGAGCCCAGGCAAGCATAGCATTCAGTGTAAAGTCATATATTTAGACCTATAGCCTGAAGGATTTGCCTGTCTTTAAAGCTCGATGCTACCAGGGGCTCATTAGAGTAGAAGAATAAAGGTCTATCATATTACTACCTCTACACTACTCAGAACTTCTAGGTAGTTTCAGTGACTTCAAGTACTTAGATTGTCAGCAGTGTGGGAAATGAAAAGTAGGATGCTGAATGCATGAGGTGTGTACATCAAACATGTGGGAATGTATAGACAGAGATAAAGACTCTTGCGGAACACCCTGTTATATTAAAGTCACTGCAGAACAGTTCTGGGGTAAATACAGATTCATTGTAAACAGCCACAATGCACAGGTTGCAGGAATTAGAGCAGTCTGAATCTCATTCAAGATCAAATGGTTCCTTCCTAGACTTTATATCAGGAAGAGGCTTTGCTAAGGGTGGCAGGAAGATAATAGAACATAATGACAGCCGTGACATCTTCTGTATTACAGACAGTAACAGTGAGGGGTTAGTGTCTAAATTCAGGTTGGATTTGACGTAGGACAGCATCATTTTATTATGGCTGTTTCACTAGCTGAGCCAACTCAAAGTTTTGTGGGGGCCCTGTCCATCTGTCTTGTATGTACCTGGGCTTTGTGAGAAGCTGCTTTCAGGATACTGGTGAGTGAATCATGGTGGGTTAGAAGTGGTGGTGTCCAAAGAGGAGCATTGGAACAAATTCGTCAAAGCCTACATGAGCCAACATAACTTACCTTCTTTCTGGTCCTGCGACTTTTGTATGCATTTTTAAAACAAATAACACTCATAAGTAGAGGGCAAAAATGAAAGATACCAAAAGCAACACAGTAAATTAATCTCCATTTACTCCTCTGTCACACCTTGGTTTTCTAGTCTGTCATCCCCCTAAAGATCCTTAAGGATTTATTTACGTACAAGTCCAGTCACTCAATTGTAAAGGAGTTAAAGGAAGCATCCTGCAACCTCTCTTTGCTCTCCCCAGCATCTCATCTTTCCTACACACAGTATGTCTTCACTCTCCCAACACCCCATCTTGCTTACACCTAGTATGCCTTCACTCTACCCAACCCCAGCCTGTTTATTACAGGTTCTCTCGTAGATGACCTGCCCTAACCCAGAACACCCAGGCAGTGTCTTTTTATTTTAAGGGGTAGAATTATTACTCAATGATAATGACTTATTCTACACATTGTCTTCTGCTGATGTTTGAAAGATGGGACATTTGTCAGGGCGGAAGCCTGAGCCCCTCAGAGGACTCCCGGAGATCCTGCCAAAACGTTTCCAAACTGAATAGTCATTGGGCAGCCAGATAATTCAGAAACTATTTGTATGAGCTGTTTATCAAATTATTAACCGCACAGATGTTGTTTGGTTGAAGAGCAGCTGAATCCCCTCTCTGGCAGCCGCGGAGACAAAGGTCTCCAGGAATAATTGGAGATGTGCACGGAATATTAAATTAATTTACTGCTCTTAATTCTTATGCAAATTCTGACCTCTGATGGCGCCTATCAATTACCCCGCACGCAGTGAAAGCGAAGGCGACAGTTTCTTTTCTTTACTTTGCTTTTTTTTTTCTTTTAAGAACTCGAAAAAGGAAATATTTGCAATGAGCAGACCGTAGGAGCTCTGCGTAACTGGAATTGTTTAATTGAATCTCCAAGTTTTAGGTATGTCTGTGGAGGATAAAACCCCAGGGCGCAGAGGAGGGGTTCAGGGGGCAGAGGAATTTGGAGGTTTGGTTGCATATCTGCCAGAGGCAGAAAAATACAGCACCTAGTAGGAATCGGTACCCTCAAATAAAATGTGAATTTGCAGACTGATTGGAGCCTTAGAGCTCCCGTCCAGGCGAACCTTGGTAGTGGCTGGCAAGGCAGTTGCAGAACAGCGCCCTTCTGCAAATCCACAAGCAGAAGTATCCGGCGCCTAAGAAGGCGCCTTTGCGCCGCGTTTGCGCTACCGCTGCCCAGAACGGCTCTGGCTTCCTTAACTGATCCTTTGTTTTCTCTTAGCGCCCTCAATCAAAAACACTTTTTAAAAAATTCTTTGTTTAAGAACCCAACCTCTACGCGGCACTCCCACATTTAACTCCACTGAAATCCCGGGTGGGCCGAAATAAGATGTAATTGTTTCCTGCGTGGACACCCAACTCGTTTTCCTGAATTGAGCAAATGCCAGGGCTTTGTCTGCGCCTGTGGCTTAAACGCTGTGTGGTTTCTGCGCCCGGGTGGTGGGCTGTAAAGACTCGGGTCTCCAAGTCTTTCATCATCGTTCTAATAAGGAAAACCAAATCGGGCGCATAATGTCATCAGCCCTGGCCCGACCTTACGGGGACCTCCACAGCCCGAAGATGTCGCCAGCGGCCCCCGGCGCAGCCACAACGCGTCGCCTTTCAGCTCCTAGCGGTCCCCACAAAAGCCAGACAACAATATCAATTAATCATGCAGCGGGCAAACAAGAAGATTTATCCCGCGACAAACAGCCCCACGGAGAGCCGTTGAATGGGCGTGATTAGCATGTGAAAAGACGAGCAAAACTCCGTGGTTCAACAGCTAAAGAGCAATTTGATGGGACTGGGATGGGGAAATTACTTGATTAGCGTTCGTCGGAGAAGAGCACGGTTACGGTTACAGCCCCTCAGCTTGGACTCCAACTGCGGACAAAACGCGCTGGTAAACGCTGCGACCTAGAGGGACAGCGCGCGAGTGAGGGTGGCACGGGGACCGGCACTGACACGCGAGCGACCGTGAGGGGCGGTAATAGTGGGCAAAGGGGCTGACCTACTTAGCCACTCCCCAAAGCAACTGGAGCCGGGACAGCTGTCCCACTGCCCTCACCTAGGCTCGCAGGCCTGGACGGGGCGGGCACGACTCCCCCAGCTGGTATCGCAGGTCGACCCTAATTCACACACTCCGGACTGGCCTGGGAGGAGTGTGTCAAAGGCATGCGTGGAGGGAAAGGTCCTTCCACACCCTCCCAGTAGCCTCCTCCAGGTGCCCCGGGGCTAGGCCGGCTGCCTAGCAGCCTCTGCCAGCCGAGGTCCGCTTATCAGAGTTGCTGCCGCGCGCGGCTGTTCCGTCAGAAGCTCTGAGGTTCGGTTTATACAGGCGTTAAACTTTCGATGCCTTAAGACAGCTTTTCTTGAACCTCGGAATTTAACCGCTTTGTTCCAACCTCTCTTAGGAACGCCGCCCTTGTAGCCTTAGCCCTTGGGGGAAAAAATGGTTCTTGGGTTACGTAGTACACCCGGAAGAGATGGGGTGCTGAAAAGGGTCACTCCTAATTGAGGATGACCGGCCAGGAGGCTATGGGGTGGGTGGGCGAAATGAGGCGCCAGGGACTGCACGACCATCTTAATGTTAAGGATGGTATGGGGCAGACACCAGAACTCTCCCTGGGTTCTAGTGGTCAGTCCCAGTCTGCCCTGGATCCGGATATGCAAAGCCGGATGGGAAAGTGGGCCCACCCAAGGATCATTGCCCAGATTTTTATTTGGGTACATTGGGCCCCCTCGGTAGGCTATTATTGATGAGGAAGAAAAGTAATCTGACAGAATGCTTCGGAGAGGCGAGGCTTAGGGTTCTCAGGGCAGAGCCTACTGCAGAAAGAGAGCACAGTATCTTACCCATTTTAGGTAGACAGCCCACGTTTTCCCAGTCACCGCTGACCCTGCCCCGGGCGCCCGCCCAACAGGGAGAAACTTGGTACTTCTGAACAATTCCTAAGGGCCCACAACTCGCTTCTCCTTGGCTCCTCCCAATCCCACTAGAAGGGAAAGGCTCTCCAGTAGATCACTGAGGGTCGATTCTACTGGCCCACAACGGGTCCCTTCTTGCTCCTGTGGTCAGTTGGTTGCGTCAGAGAGAGCTCCAGGATCCTGTCTTTATTTTATCTAGGAGAGGAAGAATCTAACCCGCCTTCCTGAAGTATTTAAGCACAAATCTAACAAAGAAAGGCTCCAAAGGTCAGATTTGCCAAATCTCTGTGTCTTAAACACACTCTGTCCCTTGGCATGAAGGAGCTAAGGACTCAATTTTTTTAAGCTCGTAGTTTGGGGATGGAACAATTGTCACTCAGTTGAACAGTGTCAGTTAAACCATAGCAAAATAGTCAACTTCGGAGGGCTTAATAGTTCCTAAAATGACTGTAGTGGAGCGTGCACAGCGAACTAATCTAATGTTCTCTGCTGGCTTTTGGTCCTCTCCTCTCTCCCACTCGACTCGGCCCGCGCTGATGCCCCAATGCAGTTTCGCCCCCTCTGCCCTCTAGGCGGACCCTTGGAGTTGTAGATACCCAATTGACTCTAGCTGCGAGGGTAGAAGGAGCAGGGCTAGAGGGCATGTGGTTGTACCCACGGTGTCCGCAGTGGTGGCACTTGGCTCTGGGAGTGGGAGACCCTGGAACGGGAAAGGCGCAGGCAGGAGTAGTAAAGCCCAAACTTGCAACAGTCATCAAGCACGCTAACCATGCAAGGCAGTCTTGCATGATACAGAGAACTCGCTGTCTCCTGCACCACACTATCTTCCTCTGATGAACACTAATGCACTTCGTGGTTCGAAGCGCTTCCTGGGTGACTGAAACTGTGCATTTTAATTCCAAAGTCAAGTGGTTGAGCCGTCTCAAAGTTGGGCGTGGGGGCTGGAGAGAAGCGCGGTGTCGACTGCTCAGGGTTGGCTTTAGAGTTATTTTTGTAAGTTCTGCCCGGTACCCACAGCATTGGCCTGAAAAGCAAAAGAGGCCGTTGCAATTTATTCCAATGGGCGGTTTTTAAGAAGCTGGCAATTTGAACCGGCTGGGTGTTATTTAGTGCAATATGAAATCAAATGATCCTATTTCTCAAATAACAGTGTCTGCGAGGAAAAGTGAATCCTCTGAAAGGGTAATTGTCTGCTGATGGTGTTTCCCATTATACCCGATCTTGGCCTAAATGATGTTGGGCGGCAGGGCGGAGAGTGAGGGGTGAAATCAATGCGCGCCAACTCGCGCTCCGGTAGAAGAAAAGGTCCCTCCAGATCGCTTACCCGCAAGTCCTGCAGAACAAGGCCGCCGGTGGCACCACCAATTTGGACGGCTGTTCTGCAGATCTCTGCCACCACCAAACTGAAGTGATCTTGGGACTCAGGGAATAAAACTAACTCTCCTTTAGAAACTTTCTGAATCCTCAGCATCTTGGCATCACTGAGTCAGAAGATAACCTGGGAAATAAAACCGAGTTTGGCCATGCTTCCAGCTCCCTGCCGCTAGTTAACATTGAAAACACGGATTAGTTCTTCCGGAGGCACGTTCTGTCTAGGGCGCTAGGCCTCTCCCTGTCGGGTCCCCCGGAGAGCCCACATTAGTTCCTGGGAAAGGTCTTGTTCCCACCAGGCACGAGTTAGTTACGCAAAAGTGTGTATGTCTTGTAGAAAGGTTGGCACCCGACTTTAAAAATGACTCTCTGTAGATCCAAGTCACTGTTTCCCAGAGAACCTGATATATAGGGCTAACTGAATAAAGCACCGACAAGAAACAAATTGAAGGACGAGGTTGAGGGACTGAAACTACTTGTTGGCCCGAGGGCGTGTCAGGACCCCAGAGACAAACAAAGGCAATATTCTGGCCCTGCCATCTACTGAGGCAACAGCTTTGACCATAAACCCTCCTCAATTACTACGAATGCACCTTGAGGGGAGTGGCCTCTCTAGAGCCTGAGCCTGGGGTAGTAGAAGGAGCGGCCTTGGAAAGGAAGAGGCGACCAGGTTTTAAGCCACTTAAGACCAAAGACCGAAGCAGTTTTCAGGCTTCCCTTTTCGCCCCTCCCCCCACTTCAGAATTTCTCTTCCCTAAGACAGAATATCCTGAAATTGTAGTCAAAGTCTGCATCTGTTAACTTGGAGGCATTTCAGGTCAAGCCTCTTAACACCAGTGTAGAGGGCTTTTTTCTTTCTTTCTTTCTTTCTTTCTTTCTTTCTTTCTTCTTTTTTGAGGGTTTTTTTCTACTCTAGATGGGTTTCTTTTCATTTTCTTTAGGTATATATAATACCTTGTATAAACATTTGCATGCACAATAAGAGAAACATACATATACATGCATGTATGTAAACATTTTCTATACTGTGACTTCTATTTACAGGCGTGTTTAGTTATTAGTGATTTTTCTCCCCTCTTTGGTGCTGTTTTCAAATGGTCAAAGAAATTAGGTGATACTGGGGGGGGGGGAGATGATTTTTCCATATCCAAGGAACAGCCCTAGAAAGCTTCCAATCTTTCCCCCTCTTCCCGTCCTCTCACCCTCCTCCAGAGCTGAATGAAGGTCGTGGTTTCCACCCGCAGTTCCCCACTGGATACTATTTCTGAGTTGAAAAATTCAGCCTGGCTAGAGGCCTTCCGCAGGTCTGGGCATGGCGCTTTAATTTTTACCCTTCTGCTTTGGCTCTTAACAAATCTCTGGGGTGCAGTTTCTTAGGGTCTGCTTCAGGAGGGCCTGCCCATCCCTGGCTAAATGGTAAAACCTAAAATATGATCATGAAATAAGAGGTGGCTCCACCGGTGGACCACCGGCTGCCTCTCAAGACCCCTCTGAGGCTACAGTCCCCAGCGCAGACCCTCAGCTCGGCTGAACTGCAAAGGCCACTAGCCACCTGCCTCTCTCCAGGCGGAACTGTGTAGCCGCTTCCTCAGCCAAGTGACAGCCCCCCGCCCTTTTACTTAGAGCGGCCCTGCGCTCACTCTTCGGAGGTAGGTGATAGTCACACCGGAATCTCAGCTGAACCTTTTTTTAAAAACCAAAGGAACCCGTTTTCCAACAATTCCGACTCCGCTTCCCCAAACAATTAGAAGCCCCCAGTCATAGTTTTGTGGAGTCTCTGCGCGTCCCCGCATCTCGGTACCGACTGCACACACATTCTGATTGAACACCGGGCTGGCGTGAACCCCTCTCAGCAAGAGACTCCGCCAGGGTCTGCGGGCTCAGGAAGAGTGCTCCCACCCGACGGGCATCAGGCCTATGTACAGGAAAAGCCACTCCAGGTCTAAGTGCGTGGGGTCCAGGGACAGGTGGAGACCCAAAGCTCCAGGCCACCGGTCCCCCCTTTCCAGGAACGTCAGGTCTCTAGAAACACCCTAGACTCCAGTAGAGGGAAGGAGATTTAAGGTCTGACAGTCCCCTGCCTGAGGCTGTTTTCCGGCAGCGAGCTGCTTTGCTGCGGGAAGAGTGGGCGGCTTTGACCTACCCTGCACAGGGTCCACATCTCCCCTCCCCTAGGCAAACGACCCCTTCCCCCCCCCCCCCCCCCGCCACCATCACCTTTTGAGTTCCTCCTTCCCTCCCCTCCCCAGACCCACTGACCTTGAGAAGGCGCCGACCCACGGTGGCGGTGGCGGAGCCCAGCCAGGCGACGTTCGAAGCTGGAGTGCAGGGCTCGCGCGTGCTGCCTGTACCCGCTGGCTGATCCGTGTCCCCCACCGCTGTCGGGAGTGTGCAGAGCTCCCCTCCCCCACGCCTTATAATTTAATCACATGAGATATTAAATGATCAAGCTGCTCATTAATCATCACTGTAGTTATTGGGATTGAGCACGGAGCCTTGTGTTTTGACAGCCCAGGGTGGTTCACCCGGCGCCGGGTGCGTCTGGTTTTGGGGGATGGGGGACTCTCCAGTCACTCTTAAGAAACTCACAAGCCCCACGCGGATTGTTGGGACCGCTTGCCTAGAAAAATATTTGGAAAGGTGCAGTCCCAGCTTTACAGTTCAGCAGAGAGTTTGTCGGAAGTCCAACCACATCCTTCGCGGCCCATTTTCTTGAAATTTAGATTTTAATCTGGGTGATTTACAGTCGATTTTAATCAATAATGTCCTCACTTGCAGTTTTTCAGAAGGCTGAATTTGACTGAATCCCAGCTTCTTTACTCACGATGGAGCCAGGTCAGTGAAGACATTTCCAAGGATGGCTTCCTTAACTCCAGAGCAATGAGGCTGTCTTATTCTTTTTCTGAACACTACAAATTGCGAATAAAGAAAAAAATAAATAAATGTTTTCAGTTGAATGTATTTGGAGGTTTCATTTTAAAAACATAAAGTCATCTTACTTTCTTGATTCCCCCTTTCCTATGTTTACTAACCAGATCTTTTAAAAATGAATAAACCAATCAATGTTACATTATGATTTAATTATACACACAAGAAACAAGCGCCTATTAAAAGTGGTGTTGGTGCAAAGCAGAATGGCCAGTCCCCAGCATTAAGGCTTACATACCAGCAGAAAGAACAATATACAGAAAGGAAGTTATCCCCATCTTAGGAAGGGGTGAGCTTGGGAAGGGGTGACAGGGATACCCACCTGTCAGCCAACATAAGCATTTTAAACTGTCTATTCTGAAATCCGCATTCAGAAGAAATCTAACTCTCGCACCCAGCCAGTCTCCTCTGCTCAGCCTAAACTGAGCCCAGAGTGCCGGGAGGGGCCAGTCTTTCTAGGAAGAGGCTACAGTGAAGCTCGGTTGTTAGTTACAGTTTTCTGAGGAAATCTTAGAGCCAGCCAATTTATTTTCTCTTCAAAAATAGAAAATAGGCTGGATGTTGTGGTGCTTTCCGGTAATCCAGGTAGAGACAAAAGAATCAGGAGTTCAAGGTCATTCTTAGCTGAAAAGCTAGATTGAGGTCAACATGACCTACAGAAGACCTTTTCTCAAACAAACAAACCAAAAAAAAAAATATACCTAAAACAGATCAATAAATAAAAATATAAAATAAAACAAATGTCAAAGAAGGATATGCTCAAAATCCTTAGAAGCTAAATTACATTTAATTCTCCTACCAGGGTATGATGCCAATTTAGTAAGCAAATAAATGTATAAATCCTGATCCTATGGTTCTATTTTATCACAGAATATCATCAATAATATTAAATGTGTCTAAGAGTATTCATGAGATATTTTCTCTGCTGTTAGTCTGTTGTCTGCATTTTTCTGCCCTGCTCACTAACACACAAAGAGATAGGTATCAAAACTCAACACACACACACACACACACACACACACATGCTGCTAGGTGAAATTCATAAATCCTACAGAAGCTAGTGCAGAGGAGAAGAAACGTAATATTGTATGATTTTTTTCATAAGGCCATGGAGGAAAAAAATATCATGACTATCTTTATCCAGGCAGTGATGCCTGTGTCTATTCTGCAATGACAGAGACATGTTGTTGGGGACTAAGAGATCACTTTGTATCTATCCTAGGAGTTAAAGTGGACAAATGCCTGTCCTGGAGACTTTGAACACAGCCTGAATTAGTGAGCTTGATAGCATTCTCTTCTGAAATGTGAATTGAGGAATCATACTACATAAAAAGCTTTCAAAACAATGAAAACACAATGTTTAGTCAACTAGAAACCTAAATGTGGGGAAAATAATTCTACCTATTTGTCTGTGTTGTCATTTTTTGTTTTGTTTTTGTTTTGTTTTGTTGTTGTGTTTGTTTGTTCCTTGTTCCACTTTTTACTTTTTTGAGACAAACTGGTCAGAATTAATGATCCTTCTGCCTCTCTAGTCCTGGAATTAAAAGTCATTGCCACCATGACAGCTTATACTGCTGGTTTTGTACACATTACCAACTGTTCCTGGAATGTTAGAGGTGTTGGGGGGGGACCACACGCTTTGCACAGGGACTTACAGTGCTTGTTCATAGCTCATAGCCAAAGCGGGAACTCAGCGTTTCTCACTTCCTAGCCCAGGGCTCTGGTTTAAGAAAGTCAGTTGTAAATTTCGAATTAGCTCTGTTTCATAAAGCTCTCCGTCACCCACGTTTGTTTTCTGAGCCTCTTTCAAAATGTAGCCTCACTAATATGGATGATCGTAGACCAGTTAAACACCTTGAAAGCAAAAGCAGGTTTTCTGGAACAGTGCTGCCAAGCCAGCTCCTTCCTGAGCTTCTAATGGCCTGCATGGGTCTGATTTCTCAAACTTTGCATTCACAGGCATCAACCCATTTAAATATATATGTGCACCCCACACACAATCATTCTTTTTGTTGTTGCTGTTGTTTTGTTTTTTTTGCAATAGGGTTTCTCTGTGTAACAACCCTGGCTGTTCTGAAAGTTGCTTTGTAGACCAGGCTGGCCTCGAACTCACAGAGATCCTCATGCCTCTGCCACCCAATACTGGATTAAAGGAATGTGCTATCACCGCCTGGCTCACAACCATTCTTTAATACCCATCAGAGATTGATTCTTAGACCACCTAAAGACCCTAAATAAGTAAATAAATAAATAAAAATAAATAAATATCCATGCGTGTTCAAATCCTATGTGAAAAAAATCACAATTTTTATGTATAACCAGTACGTATCTTTCTTATCTCTTTTCTTTCTTTCTTTCTTTCTTTCTTTCTGAATGAATGAATGAATGAATGAATGAAAGGGCTTCAGTATGTGGTTCTTTCTGTCCTGGAACTTGTTATGTAGTCCAGGTTGGCCTTGAACTTACAGTGATTCTCCTACCTGATTCCTAAGTGCTGGAATTGCAGAAGTGTAACCCCCAAACCAACTTCTAACTTATATTTTAAATCACCCCTAGCAACAGTGTTTAAGTGGTTGTTACATTGTACAGTTTAGGGATAGTCAAAAAGAAAAACAGGTCTATATATGTTTAACACAGGGGCCATCTTTGTTGGCCTGACTAAACACAGCAGCAAAGGTGTAACTGTTTTACAGAAATACTCTGCTGACAGTTAAGATTGTTCAGCAGATAAAGACCCTTGCTTCTGAAGCCTGGAAACCTGCGCTTTATCCCCTGACCCCGGGTAAAAGAGGAAAAGAACTTCTCCACAAGGCTGTTCTCTGACCTCCATCCATGTGGGCACTGTGGCATGTACACAATGCCCCCCCACATGTATGAATAAATGATAATTAATGTTAAAGTGTTTTCTATTCTCAATTGGTTAAATCAAAGGATATGACATAAAACCCAAAGATTCAGAGGAATGACTGTGGGGGAGGGGCAGGTCTTAGAAAACAGTTTGCTGGAGTTGATTCTCTCTTTTCACCATTTGGGACCCAAGGTCAAACTCAGGTCATCAGGTTTGGCAGAAAACATTTTTACCTGCTGAGCAATCTCAATAGCCCATCATCTTTTTTGTCCTTTTATTGCTCAAACATCATGGTTTCTAACATTTCTAACATGTTCATTAGAAGCTTATTCTTACAGAGAAATTCATAGCAGAAATATAAAATAAGCTTAAGAAAAAGAAGAAATTAGCCAGGATTGAAGCGCAGGGCTATAATCACCACTACCCAGGAGGCTGTGTCAGTAGAACTACAAGTTCAAGGTCCACCTAGGCAACTTAGCAAGAACCTATCTCAAAAAAAAAAAAAGGGTTTAAAAAAAAAAAAGGCTAGGGTAATAGCTCAGGAATATACCTCTTGGCTGGGATGTGAAAGTCCCCAAGTTTATTTCCCAGTTTTAAAGAAGGGAAGAAGGGAGGCAGGAAGGACAGTTGAGAGAGATAGAAGAGGAAAGGAGGGGAGAGAAGGGTAGAAGGGAGGAAGGGAAGGAGGAAGGAAGGAAGTGTGAGAGGAAGAGGAGAGGAAGGGAAGGAGGAAGGAAGTGTGAGAGGAAGAGGAGAGGAAGAGAAGGAGGAAAGAAAGAAAGGTGAGAGAGATAGAAGAGGAGAGAAGGGGAGAGGAGGGTAGAAGCGGAAAGGAGGAAGGATGGGTCTTGGAGAAGACACTGGATTATAAAGTTGACTTACTGCTCTAGCATTTCCTAGAGACTGAACATGTTCTGTGTGTTTTTCAGCATCTGGTTGGCCTGATGTGGAGGTTTGAAAGACCATGGCCTCCAACGGGAGTGACACTATTATGAGGATTGGCCATGTTGGAGGAAGTGTGTCACTGTTGGGCAGGCTTTGAGGTCTCTTTTTCTCAAGCTCCTCTCAGTGTGACAGTCAGTCGACTTCCTGCCTGCAAGATGTAGCACTCATCACCAACACCACATCTGCCTGCAATGCTGCCAAGCTCCCCTTCATGGTCATAATGGACTGAACCTCTGAAACTGTAAGTGAGCCCCTCAGCTAAATGTTTTCTTCTTAAGAGTTGCCATGGTCATTATGTCTCTTCATAGCAATAAAAAACTAAGACGCCTGAATTTCTCTCATTTTGTATTGTTACTTCTAGAGTATAAAATTATTTTATCTCATCTACTTTTCCTTATATTTATTATCATTATTATTATTAATTATTTTTATAAAACAGGAGCCCATGCAGCTTGGGCTGGCCTCAAACTCATTATGTAGCCAAGGATAGCCTTAACACCTCCCAGGCACTGGGATTACAGGCATGCGCCACTTCACTCTGCTTCCTGTTTTTAGTTCATCCCACATACTTCAGTCTGAGGAAGAGTGCTGCATAGAGTGTTATTTCTGATTTCCAGTCAGAATTCAGCAGATCTATAACATCTCCTAAAGTCACAGGAGTGCACAAATCACAAAGCTGGACCAAGATCTAGGCTCAGGTTAGCATTTCTGGCTTGTGACCAAAAGTCCTCCACTCTCTAGCTTTTGAGTGTATCTACCAAGTTCCTCAACCCAAGTCTTGGGTGTGGAGGACACCTGAGTGGTTTCTTGTTGGTTAAAGCAATACAATATTGAAACCCCATTATAAGTGTTTTAAAAAATACTTATTTTTATTTTCTGTGTATGTGTGTTTTGCCTGCATAAATGCACGTGTGTCACGTGCCTGCTGAGGCCAGAAGAGGGTTGTGGATCCCTCACAACTAGAGTTATGATGATTGTCAGCTTCTGTATGGGTGTTGGGAACAGAACCTGGGATTTCCACAAATGCAGGAAGTGCTTTTAACTGTTCATCTGTCTCTCTAACCCCCGTAAGAAATCTTTTTTTTAAGATTTATTTAATTATTATGTATACAACATTTTGCCTCCATGTATGCCCGCACACCAGGAGGGCACCAGATCTTATTGTAGATGGTTGTGAGCCACCATGTGGTTGCTGGGAACTGAACTCAGGACCTCTGGAAGAGCAGCCAGTGCTCTTAACCACTGAGCCATCTCCTCAGCCCTCCCGTAAGAAATCTTAAAAACAATATTAGTTCTCTGGATTTCTTAAATCCAGATTTAAGTTTAAGATTTTCTTAAACTTTTTTTAAAGTTTGTTTTGTATTTGTTTGTTTTTTTTCTAGGGCTCTGCATTTCTATATGAATTTTTGTTTTCATTTTTTTGAGATAGGATAGCCCTAGCTGTCCTGGAACTCACTCTATAGACCAGACTGGCCTCCAACTCACAGAGATCCACCTGCCTCTGCCTCCCTGAGTGCTGGAATTAAAGGCATGTGCATGTGGGACCACCACCCAGCTTTATATGAATTTTATAATCGTTCCGTCAGTATCTCAAAAGAAACAAAAAACTGCTGGGAATTTTATTGGGATTCCATTGAGTACTGAGTTTAATCTGAGCACATCTGCTCCCTCAGCCATGTTGCATGCCCTGATCAGCATTTTTCTCAATTTACTTACAAATTCTTTAGCTTCTCTCAGCAATAACCACAGTTTTCAGCATAGAAGACCTTTTTCCTCCATTTTACACCAGGTTTATCCTGAAATAACTCATATTTTTAAATGCTCTCATGTCTACTCCATCTAGTGTTGTAACAGTATATCAGAGATTGTGTAGTTTATAAACAAAAGAATTTTATTTGGGTCCTAATTCTGGAAATCCAAGAATAAATGGCTGTATCTGATGAGGGCTCGTGCGCATGGTGGCAAAGCAGAGGACAAGCAGGTCTGTTAAGATGAGGACGACAGGGCTGGAGAGATGACTCAGAGGTTAAGAGCACTGCCTGTTCTTCCAAAGGTTCTGAGTTCAATTCCCAGCAACCACATGGTGGCTCACAACCATCTGTATGAGATCTAGTACCCTCTTCTGGCCTGCAGGCACACATGGAAGGAATGTTGTATACATAATAAATGAATCTTTAAAAAAAAAAGGAAAAAGAAGAAGAAGAAGAGGACGACACAAAGTGGCCTCCCGTTACGACAACCCACTGTCAGGTTAGTTGTCTAATGCCAATCATTTCCTAAAGGTTGTGCAGTCTCTCGGCACTGTTACACCGGGGAGCTAAACGGCTCCGCATATTGTATGTGGCATGATGACCAGTTCTGACTGTCAAGCTAATTGAACCAAGAAGCACCTGAAAGGTTAGTAAAGCTTACTACTGGACTGGGCTGAAAGAGCAATTCCAAAGAGAATTGAGTAAGGGAGAAAGACGCACCTTGAATATGGGTGGTACCACCCAATAGGCTGGGCACCAAGATGACATAAAAGGCAAAGGAACGATCCTACCCAGCATACCACCTCTTCTCCCGTGAGGCAGATGTTCTGCAACTGTGGTTCAAAATCATCCGTCTTCCTTTTAAACCCTCTCAGGTGTCTGCTAGGGAGATGAGAACTTGACTAGCGCAGTGGTATTTAAAACATTTCAACCCCTGGTTACTTCTTGTTGTTATATATAAATACAATTGTTCTTGTGTATTGCTCTTTCATCTTCCCATCTCCTCCGTAAGTTAGGAGAAACCAGAATGATATTGCTTGGTTTTCATGTTCCCCATAAATCTGTAGTTTAATTTTTTAAATTTTATTTACTATTTGTGTGCAAGTACATGCATGCATGTGTGTGTGTGTGTGTGTGTGTGTGTGTGTGTGTGTGTGTGTGTGTAAGCATGCATACCACAGCACTCATGCAGAGGTCAGAGGACACCTTTCAGGAGTTGGTCTCTTCATAATAAGTTCCTAGGATGGAACTCAGGTCATGAGGCTTGCCTGGCAAGCCCTTTTTACCCACTGAGCTATCTTGCTGGCCCTGGAAATGTAATGTAGATTGCAATGGGTTATCCTTGACTTCTGTGTCTTCTGTGAGACTTTAACAAGCATATAAACTCTGAGTGTTTGGAAATACAGACCATGTAATGCTTGGAGCTCTAATTGCGAGGTCCTGTATGCTAAGAATACAACCAGTGAGTGAACCATAGTGAGTACCATGTCTGCATCAGTGTTCTTAGGCTCATAGTCTAAGCTCTCTACAGAAACTTACTTTGTGCCTAGAGCTAAGCACTCTTTAGGCCAAGTACTCAAAAGTCCTTATTTGCTGACCTATCATGAAGTGCTTCATTAAGGACACAAAAGCTAAATTCTGAGCCAGTGTGTATGCTGCTCCTAAACAGCACTCCACCCTTGCCCATTTTCTCTTGGTTCACCCTGGAAATTTCATTCACAGTTTCTGTGTGACCCAGGCCATCCTGCATCTCTGTCCTTGACAGTGTTTTTGGAATGGGACGGCTCTGAGAGTACATGGAAAATGGAAACGCCAGAAAGCTGCTTTAGCCCGCACAGGCTGCAACAACCAAATAGTACAGTTTGGGTACATCATCAACACCAGGAACTTGCTGCTCATAGCCCTGGAGGCTGAGAGACCTGCAAATTTGGCCCCTTGAGACAGATCTCTGCTTCATGGATGATGCCTTCTTGCTATTTCTTCACAAGGAGAAAAGACAAGTGGGGAAAATTGCACAAGGGCTCTTTTAGAAGGGTCTTAATCCTGTTCCCAAGAGATCTGCCCCCATAACCTAGGATTTTCCAAAGACCCTATCTCTTAATACCAAAGTTTTTGTTGGAGATTCTATTTCTATGTGCTATGCATTTTAGACTGGCCTTGAGTCATTATGTAGCCCAGGCTAGCCTCACACTCACAGCAATTAATACTCCTGTCTTGACTTCTCAAGTGCTGGAATGATAGACTTGCACTATCCCACACCCAGTGTTGTGTGGAAGGCTATATTTTAACCTGTAAGCTTTGGAAGGTCCCAAGTGAAAGAGCATAGCTGGAGAAAATTCCCAAGCGCAAGAGTCTCAATGGGTGATGAGGGTGGGTAGGTAGACTGAAAAGCCTGCTTTGAGTTGGGTGTGTAGTTCAGTGATAACATATGCTTAGTGTGCACAGGACCTGGAATCAATCCCCAGCACCAGAAACAGAAATAAAGAAAGCCAGAGCCCACTTCCTCAATCTTCAGTCAAGATGATTCTGTTCAGTTCTACGTAGTCCTTTGGAGGCTGAGCCATAGCTGCCCATGGTAATCATTTGCTTCTGAGCAATGATTACCTGAGCAATGATTACAGGTTCCTAATATCTGCTTCTGTCCCTTGTGTTTCACGTTCTTTCTCTTCCAACCACTTCCTGGCTCTTCACCTAAAGAAATAAATTATGCTCCCAAACCTGGTCTTGAGAGTATGATTTGGGGAACTAAAATAAAGATACCTCTTTGGGAAAATGATCTGTCTGATTAGTGGAAAAACTAGGATAGGAAGCCAGGTCTTCAGACCCTACATTCTGTCTGACACCATGTCCAGAGGCCTATGGTTGATACTAACAATGGGACACTAACTTTGTTGGGCATTATGGGTGCGGTGGTTTTTAAGAAAATGGCCCCCAAATGGAGTGGCACTAATTAAGAGGAGAGGCTTTGTAGGAGTAGGTATGGCCTTGTTGGACGAAGATTGTGGAGGTAGGCTTTGAGGTCTCATATATGCTCAAGGCATGCCCAGTGTCTCAGACCACTTCCTGTTGTCTGTGAGTCAAGATATAAGAACTCTCAGCTCCTTCTCTAGCACCATGTCTGCCTGCATGCTGCCTTGCTTCCTGCCATGATGATAATGAACTAATCCTCTGAACTGTAAGCCGGTCACTCCAGTTAAATATTTTCCTTTATAAGAGTTGCTGTGTTCATGGTGTCTCTTCACAGCAATAGAAATCCTTCCAGCAGCCAAAAAAAAAAAAAAAAATTCAAGAAAAGATTTGGATGTAGGTCTCAAAATCCATTTAAGGATAATGTCTAAAAGATAGAGGAATGAAATGGTATAGGGTGTTAAAAACATCCCATGGAAACAAAGGGAGGACCTTTTGGCAGTGGAATGCAACTGTAAGTAAGCATGATGTAATGTTACAGGTTTCAGAAAGCCCAGAGGTGTTGTTCAGTATCATGTACTAGAATACATGCTTCTGAAGTTGTTAGGGTAAGATCCCGGAACCTGGCAACCCTAACAAACTAAACTTAGCAACCTGTCCTCAATATGCCAGTGAAAGAGACAAGTAATAGTGAAAAGTCGATGAAGGAACTTATTTGATGTGGCCACATCAGGAAGCGGGACAGACCTAGTGTTCTAAAGTCCATCTTTGGGGCACTGACATAAGACTCTGGTTCCAATAGGGGACAAGTGGTATGCAGAACTAAGTATTCCTGGTCAAGGTGTGGTCCTTCCCATCACCAACCCATTATTGCCTCTACTGCAAGTCTCTCTTGAAAGGTGGTCTGACATGTCAGAGTTGCCCTTCTGGTTGGCACCAGGCTTCAAGCCTTTTCTTTCTTCCAGTATGAGATTTATGGGGAAATTCCAACTTCTTGGGGACTAACAACTTAAGAATATGATTCCTAAAGGAAAAGACACAAATGTCTCTTTTTAGATTTTCTTCACTTCTGACACGATGATTACATTGTCACACACAAAGTACCTGCGCATAGTTGACAAATGACCTCCTGAGTAGTATACAATCATGGGCGGGGCGGTGGCATTTTATAAAGATGTCTACCCTGGTGACATTCCAAAGTTCTGTTTAAAAATATAATTTTAACTGCATTAAATGTCACTGTCAATATCATAGTATATGAAGCAAAAACACATCAAAGGAGGACTGATTAGATGAATTGTCTCAGGTAGCACCCATAATAGACAATGCCTCACAGCTATTTAGAATCTTGAGGTGCCGGACTGAAAATATGGCTCAGTAGTCATGAACACTTGTTGCTATTGTAGAGGACATGGTTCAGCTCCTAGTGCCCACATCAGGTGGCTCACAATTATCTGTAACTTCAGTTCTAGGGTATCCAACACCCTCTTTTGACCTCCTCAAGCACCTGCCTATGACACACATACATACACCTAGGTGTACACATATGCACATAAGAAAACAAAAAAGTCTTGATGTAGATGTATAGATAAATGTCTGTTTATCTCTCCAAGACACATTAGCTAAAACACAAGACACAAAACAGTGGGTAAAAAAATAGTGGAACTGGGCTATGGTGACACATGTCTCTAATCCTAGCACTCCGGAGGCAGAGCCAGGCAGATATCTGTAATTTAGAGGCCATCCTGGTCTACAAAGAGAGTTCCAGGATAGCCAGGGTTGTTACACAGAGAAACACTGTCTCATAGTTAGTGGAGCTGACCAGATGGATGGCTCAGCAGGGAAGAGCATTTGCCATCAGGACCAATGCCCTGGGTTTGGTACCCAGGTCCCCACGTGGTGGAAGGAAAGAACCCATAAGTTGTTACCAGACTTCCACAGGCATACTGTAGTTGGTGCTTCCTCTACTCTCAAAGCAAAACACTCTACATAAAAACATTTTTAAAGTGGTATCATATCTACCTATAGATACAGACAGATGCATGTTTTGAATCACTCAAGAAGGCCCAATTAAGAAAGCAGGAGAAGAAATCGGAGGGTTGCTGGCAAGGATAAGAGGAATTTTTTCACGGTATATCCTTTTCCATAACTGAATTTGCATGATTATTGCCTCAGAAACAATAACGAAGAATGGGAACTCCTGGAAGCTAGCCTCCTTAAAAGAAAAGCAAAAAGCAAAACCTGAGCCATTGCATGATACAGGACCTTGAGGTAAGCAAGGCCTACCCCTTTGACCTCACTCTGCCTCCCACAGGATTGTTTTCTTGCCTTCTAAAGAAACAACTTCAGCTTGTGTTGATGGAACAACTATACTAGGTATAATTAAAAAATATCACACGGTTTGCCACATTTAATCTTCTCAACAGCCCTGAGAGAGGAGGGCACTGATACTGCCACCATTTTATAAGTGACAGACCTGGGACATAGCGAAGATAAGCATTCTGCCCGAGGCACCCAGTTTTTAAGAGCAGGAGACAGTTTACCACGTCAACGATGCACCTGATTCAAAATTCTCAACCTCTGTTCAGCCACTTCTCAAGGACACGGTGTAAGTACTTGGAGTAGGGTGAATGCTCTCTGTGGCTTCACCACCGAGGTGCCCCAGGAATGAATGAGGCCTGTGTTTCTACAAAGACTCCTAGATAATTGAACACAATGAGAAGTACAAAAATTCTCCACCGGTGCCATCTCGCCCTGTAAACATGAACACGTAGCTATCAAATTAACTGGCGTTTATTATGCAAAAACTCTTTAGTTTTAACCTTCCTGTGAGTGCACCATCATAAGAGAAGCCTAGAGTGTCTCTTTGTCTCCAGTCCTTCCAGTTAGGAGTACTTGTTGAACCCTGATGAGAAGTGTGTGCAAGTGGCAAACAATTATGAAATCCACCAAATGATGTTTGAGGAGGATCTTGGCCTTGTTACATCAATTCCTGTGTGTTGTCAACACCTACAACCTGCCACTCGTACATCCAGAGCTGCAGACCTGTCCCTGACTGGTGCACAAAGTCACAGTCCAACTCCTCAAGGGGCAAAGTGTACAAGGATAGGATGCTTCAGGGCTAGCTCTTCAGAGGACTCCTATAGAGGCAGTGCTGGAGAACTCAGAGAAGCTGATTCAAGGACTTAATTGTAGGTAGACAGGGGTTATGAGACCAAGTGAGTCTATCTCATTAAGCAGTGCCTCTAACATTTCATTTTCCCATTACTCCTCTTTAGTCTGTATTTTGACTATTATTTAGCTTTCTGGTAGCTCAGGTATTTAGTGGTTGTTGGGTTTTCTGAATTGAAAGAAAATGAGAAAATTTATTCATTGACATTTTTATTTGTCTACTTCCTAATGTTTCCAGGATCCAAACCAGAGCCTCATACATACCGTTTCTGTTCTTTTATTGGACCACCAATATCTTATCATCTCAATGTCTCCCTAAAGAGCTAAAATGCTCTTAGCAATCCCATACCTTTCTGTTTTAGCCAAGATTCACTAGACAAACAAAACCAGTAGGAGTTACATTGGGAGGTGGGGTGGGAATTGTCTTATGAGACTTTAGGGGTTATTAGTCTTATCTCCTAAGTCCTTTAACTGTTAGATCAGACCCATCCAGGTATGTAGATGCTGTAGTTTAGATACGATGACAATGTATCCCTCAAGTGTTCTTGTGCTGGGAGCTAAGTCTTCATCATGGTCTTGGTCTTGAAGTGGTACCATGTTTCTCAGATGGCACGTTGTGCAGAGTAGTTACTTAGTCACTGTGGGTGCTCCTTGATTGACAGCTCTTATGGGACTTTGGGCTATTCTCAGAGTGTGCTGATAGTAAAACTGCCTGGACCCTTATGCTGTCTTGTGACTGAAGGTCTCTCTCCCTCCGGCCAGTTCCCGATTAACCACTCTGAGGCTTAATACTAATTACAAATTGTTTGGCCTATTAGCTCAGGCTTATTGTTAACTAGCTCTTATAACTTAACCCATTTCTATTATTCTATATTTTGCCACGAGGCTTGTGGCCTATTGCCTCACATCTTGTTTCCCTGGTGGCTGCTGGCATCTCTCTGACTCCACCTTCTTTCCCCATCTTTCTGCTTGGATTTCCGGCCTACCTATATTCTACCTGGCTATTGGCCAAATCAGCTTCTTTATTAACTAATGGTAATAAGACATATTCACAGCATACAGAAGGGCATCCCACATCACTTTATCTGGTTTCCGATGTCACCATGTGATCTCTGTCATAATAACTGCTTCATCATTCTATTGTCTTCTGATAGTAGGCCTTGGCCAGAGACCAAACCAAGAGGTCATTTGACCTTGGTCTTACAGCCTTTCAAAATACATGCCAATAAATCTCTTTCATGTATAAAGTACTCAGCCTTACACATTTTGTTATAGCATAGAAAAGAAGCTGAGCGGTAGTGACTCGCGCCTTTAATCTCAGCACTCAGGAGGCAGGGGAGGCGGATCTCTGTGAGTTCGAGATCAGTCTTATCTACAGAGCAAGTTCCAGGATAGTCTCCAAAGCTACACAGATAAACTTTGTCTTGAAAAACAAAAAAACAAACAAACAAAAACAAAAAGAAAGAAAAGAAAAGAGAGAAAGAAAGGAAGGAAGGAAGGAAGGAAGAAAGGAAGAACTAACAGAGGATCATCTGCCTTATTGAAAGTAGCCTGACTTAAATATTAAACACATCTAAGGAAACAACTTCATAGCAACACCTGGACTTGTGATTGATCAAATTAGCACCAAGGCCTAGCCAGGTTCTCATGTAAAATTAATCATCATACCTCCCCTCTGGACCCCATCGCCTTTCACCAAGAATATCTTACCTGCTAGTTCCTGCCTTTCCACTTTCTGGCATCATGTGTCATCTGTCTCTCTACCATATTTATTTATTTTTCCACTTTATGTCTAGATTCATACTGTCCAACATAACAGTTATTAACTACATGTCAAATTATGTATTAATTAATTAATTAATTAATTTTGCCAGGCAATGGTGGCGTGTGCCTTTAATCCCAGCACTTGGGAGACAGAGGCAGGCAGATCTCTGTGAGTTCGAGGCCAGCCTGGTCTACAGAGCAAGTCCCAGGACAGGCTCGAAAAAGCTACAGAGAAACCCTGTCTTTTAAAAAAAAAATCATTACAATTTCAATTCCTCAGTTGTACTAGCCACCTTGAATTGTGGAATAGACATATATAGCGAGTGACCAGCACATGGGATAGAGTTAAAATTTCCATTATTGCTGCAGTCCCATGGGACAGAGTTGCTTTAGATAGTTTTTCACTAGATATAGCCTTGACTTTGACTTTTTTTATTTGAAAGAGGATCTGATTATACAATATGGTTTGTTTCAAATTCAAAAAGATCCTATTTCCACTTCTGGGTACTGGGACTATGGGCACATACCCTTGGCTAAAACTAACTGTTAATCTTTCTGTTCTAGATTTGCAGTCTCCTTACCATCTAGATATAGAAATACTCATTGAGAATTCTATGGGAAAAATAATTTAATGGATTTGTGTATGAGTCAGAAAATGTAATCTGGCTGCTGAAACAAACACCCTCAAAATACCAATGGTGCTCAGAACAAGGGTTTGTTTATTGCTCAGTTTACTTTTCCTGTGGTTTACAATTATTCATTCTTCTTTTAAGGTCTGGGATACGCCACTTGATATTCTGCATCTGCACAGCTAACAAAGAAAAGCTGGGTGGATTGTGCCACTGTGTTGGAGCCAAATCAAGAAGATGTACATCGTTGAGGCCATAGCTCATTAGCCAAACTTGTTCCTAAAGACTTACTTAACTACTAGAAAGGATGTTGTCTTTCTGAGTGGGATGGGGGCGGAGGCGGGAGGGTGAGAAGGGGAATGATTGAAGCAGAATGATGAGCACAGTGTGTTAATACATGTAGAAAATACATTCTATATAAATGCATCTTGTTCACCAACAATAATCTTGACCGCATAAGAAAAACTCTAGGTGACATAGTATATATTTTACACATCAAATGCTATGGCTTGGATATGGTCTGAGTGTGTCATCCAGGGTTTCATTACCAAAGTTTAATGGCCATTGTAAGGTATTGCAGAAGTAGAAAATAAATCTGACTATGGTATTTCAAAGTAGGGCCTGGGGGAAATGATTTGGTTTAAAATCATTAGGATGGGGAAAACTCTAAGTGATTATCAAGACAGAGACTAGGATACAGTGTCTCCCAACCAAGGAATACCAAAAATTGTCTCCAGCACACCAGAATCTACATGAGTCACTGGGATTTTTCTTGTCTAAGGAAGGAACCAACCCTGTAGAGAATTCCATCTTGAACGTCTACCTTCAAGAACGTGACACAATGTATCTATTGCTTTAGTCACCTACACTGGTGCTCTGCTATAGCAGTACTAGTGAGTTTATTTATACAATACCCAACCAGTTACTGAATTAGCTATACAAGACATAGGAAAAAATGGGAGAGGGGGTTGGGGAGATGGTTAAGAGAGCTGGTTACTCTTGCAGAAGACCCCTCGGTTCTGTTCCAAACACCCATAAGCTCACAACTACCTGTAACTCCAGTTTCTCTAGATTCTGAGGAATCCCTCCCCTAACAAACACACACACACACACACACACACGCACACGCACACACACGCACGCACATACACGCGCATGTGTGTACGTGTGTGTGTGTGTGTGTGTACGTGTGTGTGTGTGTGTGTGTGTGTGTGTGTGTGTGTATGCATGTGGAAATTTAGCGGTAGAACATTTACCTAACATACTTAAGGGCTCAATCAAAGAAGGGAGGAGGACATGATATTTATCTTTTAAAGGGTAAAGTTCTAATTTCAACATATCCCCAAAAGCCACGTTATCTTTTCATTCAGTTGCTTTAATTAACAGGTACAATAACTCCATGTAGCTTATTCAAAGACCCATGTGAATGCTGGTTCAGCATACAGGCCGGTGCTGTTGGCTTACTGAGGACACAAATTTTGAATTAAAATTACACAGATTACCAGCTGCAAGGCTTTTTCTTCATCTTTAAAACGAGGAGACCAAAGTTGAAAGTGGTAGAATAAACCTATAATTTTAGTGCTCAAGAGACAGAGGCAAGAGGATTATCATGAGTTTCAGGTCAGTAAGATCTACATAGTGTGTGGTGGGCCACCAGGGCTACATAAAAAAAACTCTTTTATAAAAAATAATTAATTAATTTAATTAAATAAGGGGCTGAAGTCAGAGTCCTTCTCACCTCTAGTTCACCCTTAGACTTGCAGGAACATTAGACAGTGACTCACAGTCCAGGCAGGCTACTAGAGGAAGTAAATAAAAGTATTGAAAGAGAGTGTCTTCTAAATTAAATATTTCAAGTGAAGAATTCTGAAGGTGTTAAATGCTTATCATTATTCCAAATGTATAATTTTGACATAAATACTTTAGAAATATTCTTTCCATTTGCTGTGTGTTACTGTTGATAAAGGAGGCTTCCGTCTAGAATTATTATATGCCATTAATGTGTCAACCATAGCCTGAGCATTTTAATTATTTTGAGTGTTTATTGTTTAACTGTATTTCATTTTAGATTCTTCTAAACTGACCTGATAAAAATTAGGATGCCAGCCAGGTGTGGTGGTATCCAGCACTCAGAAGACAGAGGCAGACTGATCTCTGAGTTTGAGACCAGCCTGGACTACAGAATGAATTCTCTGAAACCATGTCTGGAAAAAAACAAACCGGTGTGGGGGAGTGGTCAGGGGCAGGATGGTAAATGGTAAATGACTGTCTCTCCTGTTTACTCTGTGCCGCTGTGGGACAATGGCCTTTTATTCTGTCACTTATTACTATTGTTAATAAAACGCTGATTGGCCAGTAGCCAGGCAGAAAGTTGAGGAGGGGCAACAAGAATTCTGGGAAGAGGGAAGTTTCAGTCTGCGGTCGTGACCCAGAGGCAAAGGACACAAGATGTGACTGCCTCGCCGAAAAAGGTACCAAGCCATGTGGCTCACACAGACAAGAATTGTGGGCTAATATAATTTATAAGAGTTAATAAGAAGCCTGAGATACTAGGCCAATCAGCTTATAATAAATGTAGACTTCTGTGTGATTTCTTTGGGACTTAACAACTGTGGGAACCGGGCAGGACAGAAAACTATCAACAGAATGATGCTCAGTCAACACTGCTATTTTCTGAATGTAATTATTAAATTGTTATCTTAGAAGAATGTGCAGACATAAGTAAAATATCTTAAAAATAAAAGGTGTAGTGTTACAGCTCTGAGGGAAAGATTTCCTGGCAGTCAGGAGCCAAGGAATACCACAAAGTCACACTGCACAACAAACCTCACATAAGAGATTTATTGGGAAAGACAGAAGAGGATGTCTCCTCTGCTCATGAGAGAAGCAGCAAAGAACCGAGCAGGAGACATACTTAGGATTTCTTGAGGGCATGAGCTTTCCAGGTTGGCCTGGGATTGGTGGGAGTTTGGGGCCTGATCTTAGGCTTTTTTTTACTGTAAGGTGAAGCTTGTTGGCTGCATTTCAAGGGGCTGGAAATGGTCCATTTAGACATTAGTCTGTGGGGTGGATCCTGGTCACTCACCCCACAGACTACTCTAGGGGGCCTAAGAAAAGTTATTTATTTTTGTCAGGATTCTAGCAAAACTTTTGTTTTATATGTATAGGTTGTTTTTCTCATTGTCATGATTAAATACTTAAGAGAGAGAAGCAACTTAAGAAGGATTTTTTTTCTGGTTTCTGGGTTCCAGAGCCACCATGTTAAGAAAGGGATGGCAGAGTCCATGACAGCAAAAGTGCGCAGTTGTCACTCCTCACATCTGGGTAGAGCCAAGAAACAAGGCACAGGGAATTCTGACACTCATCTTGTTTTCCGTTTTTATGTAGTCTGGCCCTGCCTGTAAAAGTTGATGGCAACTGGAGCCATCACGTTCCTAGGACAGCATGGGACTACATATATCTGCTGAGTATTTGGAGTCCTTAATTTTTTTTCTTCTTCTGGCTTTTTGCTTTGCTTTTTAAGTGCTGATAGCAAAACAACTTTGTTACGGTATCTCCCTGCAAATTCTAAAAAGAAAAGAGGCAGGGAAAGGAGTGGAAACAAGAAACTTCATCTGATAAGATGAATACAGTCGGAAGGGATTCTATAGCAGGAGCAGGGAAGAGCAACGCAGCTTTAACAGAGTGACGGTGACACAACTCCCTGGGCTTCTGGTCCCTAAGTAACCGGTACCACTAGGGTTCGCCTCCTTGCCAGGTTCTCAGCCTCCACCCCGCCCCGCCCGGCATACTGCCCCGCCTCCTCGGCGCCCCGCCTCCGTCCCGCCCTCTTCAGGCGGCCTAGCTCCTTGTTTACCCGCGTTGCATGTCGGGGCGGTCTCCTTTGGCAAAGGAGGCCTTCGCGCTGCCCCCATGGAGATGCCGCGAGGGCTCGGTGGCGGTGGCGGTGGCGGGCGCCAGGTGCCCGCCGCGTCCGCGCCCTTGGCGAGCCCCAACTACTACGAAAGGGTGGGCCAGCTCCTGCAGGCACTGCGGGAAAGGTACGGTCGCGGGACGGGGCGGGGAGTCAGCTGCGCCACTGAGACCTTCGGGTACCCTGTCTGGCGTTCCTTCCCATTCCCTGCCAAAGGTTCGCCAGGCCCGGGACCCGCCTGCGACCCTCCACTAGCTCCGGATGGGGTCTGGAGCACAAAGTTCAACACAAATGACCCTATGTTTGAGTTAGGCACAGAGAGAGAGACTAGAATCTCCCATGGCAACTAAAGCCGTGTCTCTCAGCCTGAGGATGCGGCCAGAAGTCAGAGTGGGAGTTCTTTTGCCTGCCAGTCCCCCATCAAGTCGTGTGAATTTCTCTAGTCCTCCTCACCCTCTCTTCAAATTGTCATCCTAGTTTAACACTCACACTGCATCAGTGAAGACGGGTCCAGGAACGCAGACTGGAGTGGGGTGGTGTGCGTGTAAGTGTATATTTAAAACTCACGCGCTCTGTTAAAATGCAGGAGTCATTTGAAGTTATCTGGGGCTGCCTAAATTTTTAGTGAAGGGATGAAATTTTCAACGAGCTCAACTTCGAGGGTTGGCATTGCCTTTAATTAAGGCATGAAAGATGAGAACCATTGGAAACAGCTAGATCTAAGAATGCATAAGTAGAGAAAATTGTAAAGCGATTGACGATAAATAACCACGTGAAAGATAAGTTGTCGGAACACTTATTTAGCTGCCAAATTAATTGGACTTAGAAATCTCATTAGTTGACAAGAAAGGAAATAGATTTTTGGATCTCTTGATAAATAAAACATTTAATGCGTGTTAAAGTTACAGAATCATTCAGATGGAACAGGAGAGCTCTGAGATAACGAGAATTGCAGTGAGGTAAAGTAAGCGATTTTTCAAAGGAACTACATCTCATGCTAGACTTCATTTTTTTCAGTTGTTTGTGAACTATTTACCACAGGCCTTAGGTGTCCTTTCCGTGTTTTTTCTGTTTTCTACATCCTGTTTTCTTTCTGATGCACTCCTGCTCCTAGGGATCTCGTAATCTCCCACTTTAAAAAAAAAAATTAATCAGTTATGGGTGTGCTTGTGGTAGTGTATGCTGAAGAGGCAGAAATAGGAGGATCACAGGTTCAAGGCCAGCCTAGGCTACGTAATGAGTTCCAGGTCACCCAGGACAATCTCTATGTAATATGTATGTATGTATGTATGTATGTATCTATCTATCTATCTATCTATCTATCTATCTATCTATCTATCTATCTATCTATCATTCCCTGTAGAGCATTTCTTTCCCAAACACTTCCTAATGTTTGTACCTTCAGCTTGCTTACTGCTTTCTTGGGGAGCAAAGGTGACATCTTTCCTTTTTTTTTTTTCCTTTGGCCTACATTGAGTATTCTGGGAGGGAAGAAATGACACCTAGCAGACCCTTTGGCTTACAGTGTAGTTCATTTGGTAAAAGGTGTTTGGTAAAATGTTTGAGTTTATGAGTGGAATCCAAGAGTCAGTTAGCTAGTGTCTAGGTGTTATGAATGCCTTATGTAGAACCCAGTGGCCTCGTGTTGTCATGAAATAACGAAACTTTTCTAGTCATCCAAGGTGATATTAAATGTCTTCATATACCAGATAATTAAAAAACAAGACTTTGTTTCTGTGCCTTTAGCTTGTTGCTGTAGTTGAAGAGTTGTCTAATTACCTTGGGCCTTGACTCATTTGTGTTTCATAGCCAAAGATCTGGTCTTAAAATGTGACTGATTTAAATGACATTCTTTTTGAACTAAGTCCGTGGTGAGTTATTTTTGCTTTCTATGCTTGAAACACCTGGCTGTTTATGGCCCTTATGGCACAGTAACTGTAGTGGTTATCCACTTTATGTTTAGCGCTTCTTGCTTTAATTATTAAGCAAGGTGAGGTTGTTGACGTTATATAAGAAATTGGAATCACATTTTATGGCCTGTTCATGGTCCTGCATTTGAAGATTTGTTTTATTTTTAAGTCAGTATAAATCTGTTCCTGTTTGTGATCATTTTTCATTTTAAGACTCTGTAAGTAATTCTAATTAATGCATACTGCACACAAGATAGAGAAGCAAATAACTTTAGAGAGAACACTACAGTAAGAACACAGGAGCATGAGTTCTAGCCATGGCAAGTCCTGAGACCTTGACAAAGGGTCATCTGGCCTTTTTGAACTTTGGTTCTTCAGCAGAATGAGGGAACTAGATTAATACGTAGAATAAGGATTCATTGTCTTTCTTTCTTTCTCCTCTAATTCTTCTTCTTCTTCTTCTTCTTTTTTTTCTTCTTCCTCCTCTTCCTCTTCCTCTTCTTCCTCTTCTTTTTAAACTAGGTAGTAGGCTTTTAAAATATTAAAGCTGTGCTGGTGAAATGGATCCACAGGTGAAGGTGCCTGCTGTCAAACTTAATGCCCTGCGTTTGATCCCACCTCCAGGGTGGGAGGAGAGAAATGATTCATGAAAGTTGTCCTTTGACTGCCACACATGAATGTGTTTGAGGACACACATGCACACGCACGCACACACACATACATACATACAAATAAATGTAATAACATTTTAAGCTAAAAGCCAGTCTCAGCATAGGGAGCGCTGTCTCCTGAACGTCTGTGGTCCTCTCGAATGCTGCTATTTGGATAGCAGTCGGAAATGCTTTATCAATTTGGAAACTTTAGAGAAGCAGGAGATTAACGGCAACAACAAATACAGTTCAGCCTTTCTCACCCCTTTTAGAGGCAGTCATTGAAAGGTTAGCTGAGCTGATAGCTGGGCTTTCCCTTTGAAACTGCCCTGTTTTGAACCCCAGTCATCTTCTCTGTATTCACACATAGGTGTAATTATATAGCTTGAATGTTTTTCTGTGTGTATTTAGTGCTTTCTCTGTATTGTCGTGAAAGTCAATAATTGAATCTAAAAGAGTCTAATGGAGTGACATGGTGCAGTGTGTATAGTGCCCACAAGTGTGGTAGAAACATATAAGTGGGACGGATGCTTAACAATTATTGTATATAAAAACATCCTTTGAAAGGTCCATTAACCAGCCCCAGTTATTTTCAATGGTGATATTGATTCAGGGTAACATATCATAATGGTCCAGAAATTGACACTGAGGCATTAGTTGAGTAGAGCTGAGGGTGATGGAAAATTGTCGTATTGAGGCACAGACAGAACAAGTGCCTTAAAATGCAGAATATCCAGCCTTGTAAGAACAGCCAGCTGTGAAAACCCAGATGAGAGGCACAAGTGACTGAAGTGTGGGCTGTGTAAGCATCTCAGGTTTGGGCATTTCAAAGTCTGAAATAGAGATTTGCTATGTAGACTTCACATAGTGATCCTACCATTAAGCCTTCCCTTTGACTTTCACTGAGGTAAATATCAAGTTTTTAAGCCTTATGTTTAAAACTCACACGAAGGACCACCATTTAGAGATGCAGCAGCATGGAGGAGGGAGTTAGAAGAGAGGAGTTGGCGAGATCAGCACATTTTGCATGGAATAGAGAGCCACAATGTGTCTGACTGCGGTTGCTAAGATATGGAGTGTTTGGAGAGAGGAAGTGTGATTAGCAGGTGTCTGCATCCCCCGAAGAGGGAACTGAGACCAAAGAACTTACAGTTTGGGAGGTGATGGACTTTTGGGGAAATGGTGCCCCCCCCTTCACTAGATACCACAGATTCATTTTAAAATAAAGTCAGGCTTATAGCAAAGTTGCAAACATGGGACAAAGACTTCCAGCATTTTCCTCACCCCGATTCTTCTGAAGCCCCGATACTGTATTTTCATTTTCTCTTTCCATATGCCTATTCAGATCAATGCTCTTCTCTGCAATATTTGAAACTGCAAGTGTGATAGCCTATCACCACTAAAATCTTCAGTGTGCTTAAAAAAAAAATAAGAATACCCTTTTAGATAGCCACGGTACAGCTTTCACAGTTACCTGTCAGCCTTGCTGCGCCAGTCCACACACTCACGCCAGACACCAGTTGTCCTGGCAATGTCCTCTTTTCCTTCTGGTCCTTACTGGTCTAGGGTTTCATTGGGAAACATGGTTTGCACTTTGTGTGCCATATCTCTTCTGTCTTCTTGGAGGGAATTTTTTGGTCCGTCCCTGTTGGTCATGGTTCTGACAATTTAAGTTTTCTGGGTCCTTTTGAGGATTCCTCATGATCAGACTTCAGTCTTTCAGTCCTGGCTGTAATACCATGGCGGCATAGCATTCTAGATGTACTTAAAGATCCATTTAAGTGCAAATTCCCTGTACCATCTAGTCATTCATTTTTCCTGAGTTAAACACCAAATTGGTTATAGAACCCTTGAAGGTTTAATAATCATGATCTCAACACATATTTCTATTGTGGAAATAAATATATGATGTCCTTTCCACATTTATTCTGAGTTCATTCTTCTTTCTTTGTTTGCTTTCAGAGACAAGGTCTCGTGTCTCCAGCTGGCCTCAAACATTTTCTCCTACTTTGAGAATCCTTGTCAGCTAGGTTTTCACTATATAACCCAGGCTGACTTCAATGTCCTGATCCTCTTGCCATAACCTCTCAAGTGCTGGGTTTACAGGCATGCACAACAGAGCTCCACTGATGTTGAGAATCTTGAGTTTTTGCTTCATATTGGTGTTCCCCTTGTTTCTTCTGCTTCCTTGGTGATAGATCTTTGTTTAAACCACTCATAACATTTTCTCTTTTTTCAAATAGATTGATGGAACAGTCTCACAAAGGCGTGATTTGAAAGGTTGTCATGGTCTGAATACAGTAAAAACAGCGTATACAATACAGTGACTGATTCTCTTGTTGTTGTTGTTGTTGTACTACAGTGAAAAGAAGAGATTCGACCTGGAAGACAAGCTTTCTGAATCCAATAAGTCCGCTAAGTGCAGGTGAGAGGTGACAGTGAGGAGTGTCCAGCTTGTTTGCAGCTGCTAGTCGGAATTTCATCCCTACCCTTGTGGTGACTGCACACACCTTTAATATCGGCACTCTAGAGGCACAAACAGGCAGATCTCGTGAGTTTGAGGCCAGCCTGGTCTACATAGTAAGTTCCAAGCCATCTAGGACTACATACCCTGTTTCCAAAAAAAGGAAAAAAAAAAAAAAGAAAAGAAAAAAGAAAAGAGAACCCCTACTATTATATTATAGTTCTTATAGTTGGAATGTTTTTGTCATTATTTTATTTTCAATGCATAATAATTTGAAGTAAATACTATGATTTTATATAGCTATTATAAACATTTTGTTTTAAGTATTTAGTTTTTGTGTTAGCAATATGATTTTACTTAATTTTTTTGTTTTTATTTTTCGAGACAGGGTTGCTCTGTAGCTTTGGAACCTGTCCTAGAACTAGCTCTTACAGACCACGCTGGCCTCCAACTCACAGAGATCCACCTGCCTCTGCCTCCCGAGTGCTGTGATTAAAGGCATGTCCCACCACTGCTCAGCTTGCTTAAATATTTTAAAATAAGGCAGTATCGTCTTCTTTGTTCTTATTTAAACATATTTATTTCCTGTAGTGGTTAAATCATGTTATTGTTGCAGCTGATTTGCTAACTTTTATCCATCTTTCAGGCCTTGCCTGAGAAATTGCCACCCCTGTGAGGGCCTCCTTGCAGGTTCAGCTAGGACAGGTTATTCTGAAAAGTCCCTTCCTTTTCCTCATAGTCTTCAGCACTTGGTAATTACCTGCTTGTTTTTCTGTTGACTGTAGCTAGACAGTTTTCGTACTTGTACTCCTGAATAGAGGTGGGTTTGCTTGGGTGGATGGATGGCTTACATGACCAGTTTTGAAGGCTAATAGCAAGAGTGAGGACTAGAGTTTGAGTGGAGAAGACATGGCTGCTAAGCAGCTTTATTAAGTCTCTAGATATGAGTGTGTGGAGTCACCCTCCATTACCGTCATTTGTGTCAAAAATGCAGGTACAGGTAGTAAAAACAGTGATAGGTTGTTTTATTCAGAAGGAAAAATGAAGACAGACAATCACAGTTAAAGCACGTGTTGTTAATATGATAATCTTCTGGTCTGGGGAGATGGCTCAGTGAGGAAGTCCTTGGCTGGGCATGCCTGAGGACTTAAGTTCAGAGTCCACATAAAGCCTGACATGGTGGTGCTGTCTGAAATCCCATATCAAGATGGTAGGCAGAGACCAAGCTTCCTAGGAATTTGTAAACCAGCTAATCTGGTATATGTTGTGGTGAACAAGAGACCCTGTCTCAAACGAGATAAAAGGTGAGGAATGATACCTGAGGTTGTCCTCTGACTTGCACAGAACACACATTCATACATTAACACCCCTACCACTGCCCCAAAAATGGGAGGGGGCAGGGATTTCAGAAATCTTGTTGACCTAGAGTTAGAGGTTTAAGATCTATTGTTGATTAAGTTTTGAAATTTCTAGGATCTTCAAAAATCTGTCCTGGGAAGGTAAATACATAGTAGATGAGAGAATCTAAAATATCTTACTGGGCCAATAATATAAATGCTCCATAAGGTGCTTCTCTGTGGTTCAGTTCATTGTGAATAAAGAAGAAGATTAGCATATCAGTCTATGAGAAGAAAAGTTTGTGTACTTAGCTGTCTACTATGTCTTTTAGTTTTACAATTTGGATAAGAGTCTCCAAAAGGTTTCTCAGAGTTTAATTTTGCTACTAAATATTTTACTAACATTAACATGTAATACATTTTTACATTATTTAAATGATAGTTTTTGTATTTTAAATTCTCTTAATTTTATGGACTGTAGTTTATAGTTTGATTCTGCTTTTATATGAACGATTAATTTAAAAATTGCCATCATATAGAAACTGGGCTAAGTCTGCATCTGAATGCAGTTCTCTTGAAACCAGATTCCTGTTTAAGAAATAAATCCAGAGCTGGGTGTGGTGGTACACACCTTTAATTCTGGAACTCAGAAGGCAGGGCAGGCAGATCTTTTCGAGGCTAGCCTGGTCTATAGAGTAAGTTCCAGGATAGCCAGGGCTACAAAGAGAAACCCTGTCTCCAAAAACCAAAACCAAAAAACAAAACAAAAGAAAAAGATTCATGTAGCTGGGCATGGTGCCACATACCTGTAATATTCACACGGGGCAAGCCAAGGAAGAGGACCGCAAGTTCCAGCCCATCCTAGGCTGTTTGGTGAGACCTGTCCTAACTACATGAGTCTTTCCTGTGTTGTCCAGTGGCACTGTACATTTCTCATGAGAAGTATGTCATGCTGTTGCCAATGTGATAGCATAACAATTTTCTTTCTCTAAACTTCCATATGCATTCTGTTCCCTGGGCGTCAATGCTTTGAGTAAAATTTCTTAGATTTTTATTGTCTTATTAACACTTTTGTTAAAGAAAATTATTCTTAAGTTTGTTAAATTTGAGTTATATTATTAAAGATCTACTTTTTTTTCCCTTAAGAGCTGAACTGAAACGTACAAAACTAAAGAAATATCTGAAGGAAATCTGTGAATCTGAAAGGAGGGCTCATCTCCGAAACCAAGGATATTTAAAGAAGTTCGAGTGTGTCCAGACTTACATTGAACACTTGACCACTAATTCAGAGAAGCTTCAGAAACTGAAGGTAGCATCTTGTTTTCTACAATGTGTTTTGAAAATCTTTCCCAGATCAGTGGCAGCCACTTTCAGTTGTCTGAACAGGGTTATTTGTTATTGTGTGAATTTAAGCAACAGTAAGGTTCCTTTTAGAAGTCAATTCCCTCTTTGAGTCCTTTTTTTTTTTTTCCTGTTTTTTTGTCTCTTTTGGTCTGGGCTGCTCTCTTCAGGTCAAGAGTCCATTAGGGATGGGGACCACTGAGGAGTGCTCCCTGGGAGTTCACCTTCATGCTCGTGGCCCCGTGGTATAGTGCCTGCTGTTCACGGCTTCCTTTTATTCTGGCGCCTTAGTTCCTTCTAGTGCATGCCTACATGGTGCTCTGAAACTTATGCCAAGGTTGGAGGGCCGGAAGCTTGGCTTTTCCCCCTGCTGTTTGCAGTGGCAGGTGTTGTTGTCCAGGTTAACCCAACAGAATACTGGCTATAGAAGAAGTTGTTTTCAGTGTTTTTTACTTATGGTCTAGCAGTTCTCTAGCCTAATTTTATTGCAAAACCTTCAAATATACAGAAAAATCAAAGGAATTATTCTAGTGGGCACATATTCTCCACTAGATGTAACAGGTGTAAATATTTTGCAGTATTTATTTTGTATATGCATGTGGGCTTCTCAAAATCTTCTGCTTACATCATGATCCTTCTCTCCTAAGTTCTAAGCACAAGAGTAGTCTCTTATATAATTATATTCTTCTTATCATCCTTAAAACTAATTATCCACAGTACCATTTAATATTCAGCTCATATTCAAATCTTTTCAGTTTCCCTGAAAAGCATCTTGTATTTCTAGACCATGAGCCCATTAGAGTTTACATGTAATTTGGATATATATTATCATCGTGACCTTCAAAGTCTATTTTAATCTAATTCCAAAAAATTTTTTTTTTCATGGCATTGGCTATTTTGATGAAAGCAGCCAATTGCTGGTCACTTGAAGTTTGAGTTTTGGTTTCCTTATCCAGAATCTGCCCCCACCTCCCGCTGCATCCACTATGAACTGGAAATGTGGTTGGACTAGCCCTGCCTGGCAGGACTTTGTGCAGTCCCAAGAATGCTCTGTGTCTGTACAGTGTCCTCTGATACAGCCGTACTATGGAGCCATGACATGTGACTTGACATTATACTGCAGTTCTAGTTGATTTTGGTAAGAGTCTCAGGTGAATCATGCTTCCTGAAGTATCCAATAAGGAGTCCCTGATGTCAGTGTCATGTGGTCCCACATGAGTGAGGCAGTCCTTGAGCTGTTGGTTAAGATGGTAACCTCTAGAGACCTGTTTTAAGGTACTTTACCTCCTCCTCCTACAACATAGTAAATAATCTATGGAGTGATGGCTTGACTTCACTGGAAGATCATATTCTTCACTAGCCTTTTATCCGCTGGTTTGGGGATCTATTGATGAACCTTCCTGAGAGAGTTATTGTAATGAAGTTTGTTCAGAGCGTCATTTTCAGATATATCTTCCATTAACTGACCGTCTTGTCAGAGACCAGCTTCAACAAGGATACCACTTACCAGGATCAGGGCATGGGGATTAAAATATAAGTAAAGAGAACGAAGACATGAGTGAAAATAACAAGCAGAAGTATGGGAAATAACGGGAGTGAGTTCCAGGGAATTCTCAGATTGCCCAAGTTTAATTTCCATTTGCTTAAAATACCCCAACCCCAAAAGGTAGGCGTAAGATAAAATACTGCATTCATGTGATACAAGGGATGAACAGACCAGTTGAAGAATGACGGGCTACGTTCTTAGTTAAACATTCTGTTGCCAGAACAAGATAAGTATTGTTCACACCCTAGGCCAAACTACTCCCTGGGTGGAGTCCATAGTTATCTCCCTAAGGGAATAGGAACTTAGTTGGATCCTTAGACTTTTGTTTGAGGTAGAAACAGATCTATTCCTAATACCTGAAATACCAGGTTTGGATAACAGCCACACCTGTTGACAATAACCTTGCAAGAGCAGAACTCTCTGATCTAAATCAGGATGACTTTAGTTTGAGGTAGAATGGACCTATACCTATGGACCCCGTCACTTTCTTCTGTAACAAAGAGGAATTTCCTCTTTGCGCCCTCCCTATTTCTCAATAGCATGATGAACATAATGTTTTTTACTTAATTAGTATATTATAAACAGGTATTTTTGTTCCTGTTTTTACAAAATAGCCAATGTAAGTCTCTATGTTTGGGTGCTGGGATTGAAACTAGTACCTTAAATGGAGCTCAGCACATATACTGAGCTCCACCTGCAGCCACTGGGAGTCATTAGATGGCCCTTGTACGGGAGCCTTTAGATTGTGAGCCTTATTTTCCTTGGGGCATAGCAGGATGCTGTAAATGTGCCTTGTGTCTTCTCTGCCTGTAGCCTTTTGCTCAAAGGGTTGTAGTGGCTTAAGTGGGGCAGCAGAGTTTAGAAACCAAGTTCTGGGATTAGCTGTGTTTAAGCTTTAGCAAGTTTTCCTCTCAGTATTCCAGTCAAGAGCTTAAGGTTCAGAAGCAGTTGCCATTGTTCACATTGTAAACTACTCAGAGATTTCACATAGAAAGTAAAGCAGTGGACAAATCAGGAATAAAGGAAATAATAGAAAATTTTCTCATTTTTATATCATATGACCTTATCCAATGATTTCTTCTTATAATCAAATGTTAGAGAAAGGAATTGGAATCATCCTTTGTAAATAATTTTATATTAGAGTATTATTTACACATAACATATGTTTTAGAAACTTGTATAATGAGCTAGGAAAGAGTATCAGTATAGGAGATCTTTTTTTTTTTCAGAAAAGAACAAACTTTATAAGAATATGGAAAGTTTTATTTACAACATGCTTCAAAAATTACATAGATTATGTTACTTTAAATTTTGGAACAAGAATTCCTTGTTTGAGACAATTCTGTTGATGAAATAAAAGAATAGGTCATGTAGCTGCAGCTGGAAGGACATGAGATACATGTAGCGCTGGATTTAGCAGTCACACAGAATCCACAGCTGCTTGCTGAGCACATGTCCACAGAACCCAGCACTAATGTCAGAAGCCCAGTTTGTGACCATTAGTTTAGCTGTAAGCAGAGGTTTGTCCTAGGAGATGTTGGTCTTCTATGCCAGTGTCTCGTGTTGGCCTTAGTTATGATGGGGTCATCTGTTCCCTCTTAATGCTTTTTTGCTTTGATGCCAGATCTTTACCTCCTTGCTAAAGACCTTGGGTAAATTACTTAAAGATGTTCAGAGCCCATCACCTAGGCCTCCAAATGTTGCAGACTTTGTCCTGAATAGATCATAGTTAATACACATGAACTTAAAATTCGTAGATTCCAGGAAGGAGAACAAGTAGAAACAATTTTTGGGAGATGGAGGTTTTTCTCAGTTACATTTGGTCAGTTTCTCCTCTTTTGTAGAGATGAGTGTGTCCCACCTTTTTGTATATATAATGCTAAAATCCTTTAGAATAGCTTGAGAGCTGAAAAAGAATGAACTGATCGCATGGCTCAGCTTATAATTTTCTGCAGTGGCTCTGGAGCAGTGTGGGCTGAGAATGAATGGGCAGGGGTGCACATGGTACTGGAGAATTAGTCATGTACTCCTATAGACAGAGAAACCTCCCTGGGCTTTGAGAGGCCCTAAACACAGGTACTCAGGTACTGGAACGTTGGAGCACAGAGAAAGGGCCTTAAGACACGTATAGAGTATTTATTTACTAATATATGTGCAGCCTCCCACACTGCACCAGGCATGGCACCAGCATGTCAGAATTCAGGAAGGGTTATCACCAGGGCAAGCCTCACCCAATTATGAGGTGGTAGCCCAGGTATCTTAGGTCAGAGCCCAGGTGCTGGTCTCTACCTGCTCACTACCCCCACCTCAGTCCTATGATGCACCCCTCATACTTATATACACATAGTCTCTCTTCCTGTCTTCCTTCCTCTACCTCTCCCATCCCTGTATCTTCCCACTGTTTCTCTACTTCTGTATCTGCTGGACATGTGCACCCTTTCTCTCATGATCACATATACCCACAGCCCTCTAACCTGCTGAACAAACAGCATTTCCTTGAATGCCCCACATTATCTCATACCTGCCTTTGTCACTTTGCCCTGCCTTAAGTCTGTGTTGTAATTACCTCTGTCCTTCCCTCATGATATTCTATTTATGTATTGGTTGTTCTTATTTCACTGTGGGTTCCTTGTCTTAGGATGTCGGTGTTCTGTGTCCCACCTTGACTGTGATTCCAATAAGCACTCAGTAAGCATTGAGACCTGATTGAAAGTCAGTTCTTCCATATTTGGGATCTGGTTGTTTTAATGAATTGTAGCCACCTATGTGAGAACTAATATGGAGTTAGTTACATCTTATGTTACTATAAGTGCTAGTTGAATAAATGCGTGTTCTCTTGTGTCTTCTAGTGAGATTCTACTCTCTAGGAGAAAGCACGGGTATTGGAAAAAATAGGGGGAGAGAAAACCAAAGATTCACCTGAGAATCAAATTAAACAATTTATCACTGTGCCCATCTTCAGTTATAACATGTGGAAATGGGGCTGCTGACCGTAAATATCGGTTTAGTCTGTAACTGAGAATCAGCTGTGCAATTCCAGAAACCAGGGAGGGAAAGAAAGTAGTAGGGGAGAAAGGTAGTGGGGACATTGTCAGGCAAATGACAGTGGGGGAGGGAAAGGGGAGTGAAAATGAGAAGGCAGAGGAAGCTTAGTAGGAGGGAAGATGTGTTGTGAGTGTAGGGAGAGCCCAGAGACCTAAAATATCTGTAGGACTGCTTGTCTCCTCTTCCCATGGCCCAGCTTATTGTTAACGGTGTCTAGTAATTTAGCTGAAATCAATTGCTTTTGCATATGAGGAAGCGAGTGGAGAGGTTCTCTTAAATTTAGGTGGACAGCATCACCAGTGCCATGTGATAACACCTTCTGTCAGCAGCAGTTCTGCTTCATGGAAGTGCTGTTAGTTTATAAAAACGGTTTCCCAGGTTGGAGAAAATGACAAGAGGGTCATCCTGGGGATTCTGGATTAGGTGATGCTACTGGGACATGAGTTGCCCTGCCCCCCCCAAATCAACAAATCTAACAAATCTAAGTTCGTGTGTCAGAAGGGAAAGGAAGACTGGAGGGGTATACACTAGAGAGAAAGGATCTGTTCCAAGCCCTGATGTTTTAAGGAAACAGAAAAAACTCCTGAGCCTGATCAGAGAGATTAGGGATGAGGCAAGAGAATGAAGATGCAAACAAGGACATGTCCTCTGTCCAACTAGACTTTTTTTTCTTTTTTCTTTTCTTTTCTTTTTTTTTTTCCTTTAGCAAGAACAGTTAGGAAAATTTATCTGTATGCTATTTTAGAACCAAACTTAAAAAAAAACTTTTCAAGACATTTCTTGTGCAGCTCAGGTACACATGATTTCACCATTCTCCTACCTCTGCCTCCTCCCTGAGTGTTGGGATATGTTGGTGTGTATCCATCCTAAATAAACTTATAAAAGTAGTAGAATCCTTTGCTTTTGTTTAATTTCAACTGGAGAGAAGGTAGAACTAGGGAGCTAATAGTCCTGCAGCTGGAAAATTTCTAGCATTCAGAAGGTAGATATGGTAGTTACTAAATGTCCAGAAAGGGCAAAGAAAAAGAACGGAATATTCTAGGTGGTTATCCTTCTAAAGGGTACAAAGATATAGTTTGTATTTGCTATTAATTTATGGTAGTATCACTCTGCTTTCAAAATTTATTAGACAATTTTTCTTTGATCCATACTTTAGAAAGAGTACCTTATTGTTCAGTAAACTTTCAGTGTATTGAGAACAGTCTAGGTCAGGCTCCTGAGAATGCATTTCTTACCGTTTCCTTGAAACCTTATACAGTTATCATTTGCTCTCTGTTTCAACATAATAAACTGAATAAACCCTTGTGCTTCTGTGAGGAGCACTCGATGTCAGGGAGGTAGCTCTGAAATGATCCGTAGTGACCAGACTGGTCCAGTACTCACTGATCATAACAAAAAAGTTATAGTCACAACAGGAGCAGTTTCATGTGTTTTTATTTTATGTCTCTATTGTAACCTGACTCTCGTCCCTTTTAAAGGTACTTCTAGTATCTGACAAGTTTGCAGTTTGAAAGCGTTTGGGCTTAGGAACTGAGTCTGTCAGAGTGCAAACGTGTAGATGCAGAGCAGAAGCGTGGGAACTGCGTTCTGATAGCTGCCTATTCCACTATCTTTGTTCACTTTATCATCTTATTGTATCATTTGCACTGGGCTTATATAAACTTTAGCTACATAGCTCCTTGATAATTATTGCCCTCTGCCATGTTAATAGCACCTGTTAGAAGAAAAAGCATTACTTAAAAGGTGGACATGTATAATATCTTTAAAAATGTTAAGGCAGATGTTCAGTTTGGGTTATTGTCGCTTATGCATTTTTTTTGTCTGTCAAAACAAATTTTAGACCTATTTTTTGTTCAGAATGGGAGCTAAGGAAACAGCCTTTAATTTATTATCTTGGAGGTATGTTTCTAATTGTTTGTATAACTGCTTAATTCAGAAATATCCTGATACTTACCTGTGATGGACTGCAATCAGTGGCTTTTTAAGGCTTTGAGTAGAAATATACTGAATCAAAGTACTTTCATGCTGTGCATTTTAGAGGAATACATTTTGGAACTGAATCATTGTCATATAGTTTCATATATATAGTTATAGTGAGGTGACAATGCAGGCCTCTTGATGCAGCTACTGATGCCCGAGCAAACTTGATTTTGATGGTACTGGTGACTGCCTACAGTATACTCTTATTCTTAGAGAATAAAACTGATTCAAGTTGATGCCCTAGTAAATAATGTACTGAATTTTGTGACTCTGAGGATCCTAGTGATATAAGATAAAATATGTAATAATACAACAAATCCATAGGACTTCTTTTCCTTTTTTTTTAGGCTTTGAAAATAGACATCTAACATATCTAACTTTTAGAATCAAGTAACTGGGTTTTCGTGATAGTTTAAAAAATATGCTATTGCTGTATATTGAGGATTAAGGTTTTCCATAAAAAGGTAGAAAACTAAAAATCCACTAAGTCTTGTTTTACTTTAAAATTATGTAGCATTTTATAGAGTTCAACTTTTGATATATTATTTGTGAAATTGCCTGTTTTCTAAGATAAGCTGAATTTCTCAGCAACGTCAGCTTCTTTCTGCTCCATTGTTCCTTTTTTGTTGCAAAGATGGCAAGCTATAGGTGGCTTTTACTTGTAATAGTGATAGCATCTCCCATAAAAATCAAACTTTGTTTATGTTTAGACTGAATATGAGGCCGAGATGAAGAAGATGCACCTCCTGTTGAAAGACAGCCTGGGGACGGAAGGTGAAGCCAGAGAACAGGTAGCACAGTAAGGCGATGGATTTTATGGTTTTTAGACATAAAATTTAGACAATTTTTAGAGTGTTCATATGTTGAGAGTTTTAAATAAAATCATCTTATTATAAGGAGTTTTTGAGGGAACCATGATTATCTAAAGAATTTTGCTTCTGTGATACTGTTTTAATGTCTAATTTAATTAAATTTGCCAAAAGGTAGTCACTTGGACTTAAGATTTTATAGAAAACTGAAGGGATTGCAAAAGGTAAAACTGTATTTTTATCATTAGTGTTTTGTAGCTGCTTTTTTATTGGATTGAGAAATGTTTTAAATGAAAATAAACTAAGTATGGTGCTTTGATTCTTTCCTTTGAATGTATAATTTTTTACATTTGGACCTTTTCACAGACAAAGTGGAAAGAAAAGATTGCATATCTGAGCAATAGACAAAAAGACTGGCAAGGAATACTTAAATAAATTCTGCTATGTATCTGCCGTAATACAGGCTTCTAATCCTTCTGCCTATCTCCATATAAATGATTCTGCTCAAGACCATAGATGTTTTCTTCACTAAAAGCAGTAAAGCTCTTTTAGATGAAATGTCTAAAAACATCTTGTAATAACTTGGAGCATGCTGGCAAGAGTAGTCACTTGTGACTATGTGTGAAACCCCCTCAGCCAGTCGATATTGTAATAAGCAAAAATGGTAGCATCACTCCATTATTCAGAGAAGCCACCAGCGTGCTTGTTCCTTAGGCTGCAGCATTCATTAAGAAAAGCTTACTGGGCTGAAAGCTGGAAACAGATGATAACGGGATATGATTTTCATATTTAATGCTTTCCTTGGAAGAGTATGTGTGCTACAGATTGATAGAAGAATCAACTGCTACTTTACTAAAAGACTTTCAGGTTTGCCCTATAGCTACCGATGGAATCATTCAGCCAAGAAATTAACTTTTTCTCCTTTTACCTGCTTTATATATCTGCTAAGCAGGCTGCCTGGCTGCCAGTAAATGTTATTATGCAGTTAACTGTTTGGTATTTAAGACTCTTATCAGAAAAGAAACAGAGGCCACACTATTTTGTTTTTATGGTAGGAGGAAGGTTTTAGTTTTCCTTTCTTCCTTGCACTAGCAGGCATTAATCTGAGTTTACAGAAGTTTTAGTTTTCTTTTCCCATAGATTAAAAAGTTAAAAAGCTAGAATTTAGAGTATTCTTTAAACAGTAAGATACAAAACACCAAGCCCCAGCAACCTTGACCTATATAAAAGGCTTTTAATGATAAGTGATTTATACACCATTAGATGTGGGGCAAATGTGGTGTGATGTGATAGACTTCCAGACCAGACTGACATTTCTGTTGGATGTTTGGCCGGGAAATAATTGACATACTTTGAATCTACAAACCAGTTCGTTCTTTCTCTGCTGTTCTTGATGGACATATTCCAGTTTGTTCTTTCTTTGCTATTCCTGATAGACACATTCTTAGTATGACTATATCAATGACACGTAAAATGGAGAGTTTTAACCCCCTGTCTGCACGATTGACTCCTTACCTATAGTTATGGAGTCTCCACTTGATAATTAGAACAGGGCATTTTCTTTGTACTGAAAGCTGTCCTCAAAAGCTTTGACTGTTGACTGTAATAAAAATCAATTAGGCAATATTTTGAGGAACCTGTATCTTGCCTTTTCTAATTTTCTCTTGATGTCTAATCAGTTAAAAGGTAAACACACTGCAGCAAAATCATGACTTAGTTAATCCTCATTAAATGCTAATTTATGAACAAGTCCATATCTTATGAATTATGTTGTACTTTTTATTGAAATCCAAGCTCCTCTCCTTCAGTCATAGGAATTTCTCCCCATGCCCAGTTACTGGTGTCTGGAACTTTCTAGTGCATAGTTCAGTCACTGAGTAACTGTTCTGTTGAGAAGCCACAGTAGGCCTCTCCAAGAATGTCTTAATTCTTCCTCTCGAGATATTTCTCACAAAACGGTGTTCTTCCTGAGGCACAGGGTAGTGTGTGATAAGTGCAGTTAGTTACGGGGATGAACTTGAGCTGCAGGAGAAAGATGAGGCTGCTTCCCCTGTGATGCCTAACACAGGCCTTAGTAGAGGAAGTGGTGCTTGGCAGTCACTAAAGGATGAGTAGAACGATGGGTGGCCTTTGGCAAAGTGTGGACACTGTTGGTAGTCATAGCACTACCAGTAAAGCAGTAGGAGCAGGGAAGCCCAGAAGGTCATTGCATAGTGAGGCTGAAATCTAAAAGAGATCATGGGACACACCATAAAATGAATTTGGACAGATGTATCGTGTGATTCAGTTACCCATAACTAAGGCTCTGTGCTCAAGAACTGAGCTTTCTTTAGAATGTGTGCTTGTGTGCATATCTGTGCTTATTGGAACAAATGAAGACACATAGACTGATTATATCTGCCGTGCACCGTGGCCCCGGTCTGCGCTCTAAGCGCTAGACCCCAGTTCACAAGCTTCGGGAAAGGGGCTGGAGGTTGAGAATACTCACGCAGAGACAGACCGACACACAGACCTTCAATCACTGGTACCAAAAGCCCTCTTTAATAGCACCTTAGAGGCTTAAACCCTGCAGTCAATGGCCAACAGGTGAAAATCCATCCTCAGATCCTCTAGGCAAAGCACAGCTTTTAGTAACTTCAATTAGAAGGCTCTAGACAGGGAAGAGCAGCTGAAGGCCAGGACTCAGTTAGTCCCAACAATATCACAGGAATGAAGCTGGCCAGGGTGAACCTGGAGAAATCAGAGTCGGGATACCCATAGCAGAAGAAGTCATTGATGGAGGAGAGAGGCTAGATCAAAGCAATAAGACTAGATCATAAAAAGATGGTTTTAGGGATGTAGCAGATTGTTAGAGTTCTTCATGTTTCAGTAATAGGGAACATCTGTTCCAGTTGGCTTGGTTGTACAGTAGAAAGGGTTTAAATGGAGAAAGCCTGCACAGGCAGACACCAGAGTCACTGTGAATCTGCTGGTCAGGAAAAAGTTTTGAAACAGCTTTAACCATTGACTTGAGGAAGGTCAGCAGAGGTGACCTACTTGCTACTTGGAGCATCCCCACTGTAGGAGAGGCAGCATCCCAGTGTTAGATGGTGAGGATGGTTTTTCCTTGCCCAAGTGGGGGGTGACAGCTGTTCTCAACCTCTGAGCAGTATTTATAAAACCAGCACAGCCTCTGCATGGCCAAGGTCATCGCCAAGAGGTTAAGGAACAGACCCCTCATAGGAGGGAAACTGAATCCTAAAGCTCAAGTGCCCCTATTGAAAGAGCAAATGACTTGGGAATCCTTTGGAAACAAATCCCAAGCCAAGGATTTATTGCAGGTACTTACTTAAGAGGTAGTCCCAGAAGCACAGTCAAGGAGGGAGGGAAGTGACAGAGACGGGAAAGCAGCCAGTGAGTGTGTGACTGAATGGGTTATGCTGTGAGCACCTGGCACTCAGCCCACTGGGCACTCTCAGAAGACTATACAAAACATATCCCAGAAGTGTCCTACCCTAGGGGGAAGGAAGGACGGTATTTGCCCTCCAGCTTTGCCACTGTCCCCACTTCTGACTGCTCTGTGGCTGTCAACAGAAGGTCACAGATGAAGAGGGACAGGTGTGGTAGGAGAATGCTAGGTGTACGCCAGGATAATGAGGGCCCAGGAAGTTGGTCCTGTCCTCTTCCAGCTGCCATGGGAAATAAGCAGAGAAGGTTGCTGTCAACAGATCTGTAGAAAGGCCAGTTTCTCACCTTACCAGTTCGTGGTGTTGCCCTCACCAATAGCTTCCTTGAGTCATTGCTCAAATGGAAATAGACTCTTCCCAGAATGAGGCTCTGAGCAGTTGCTTTTGCGGGTATGGTGACCTTCCCTTCTGACATCTAAGTAACGATGACATTCGACTCTGAGCCATGAAAGGTAAAACATTCTGTTTTCAGCTCGGTGTCTTTTCATTAATAGGTTTTTCAGTGCCGAGGACTGAATACAAGCCCTTACAAATGTTTTGTAAGATCTCTACCACTGTGTCACATCCCCAGCTCTTTCTATGGCTTTTTAATTTGTATGCTGGTAATTCAGAAAACAATTAGAAACTAAACTGGATTATAGTAGTTTCTCAAGAGGATTGAGTTATTTAAACAAGTTCAAAGCCTTCTGCAGACTAGATGCACACACCCATTTTTCAGGACTGTGTAGGAAATGCTCTTCTCTCTCAGCTCACAGACCCAAAGGGTGCTAATAGCCTGCTCAGAGCAGAGGAGAAAGTGCTGAGAGCTCTGCTCTTTGTGCGAGAGATGTGCCCTATCTGCAGTAACAGGCCGGATGGAGCTTCCTTGTAGGTGTGCCTTCTAAGTATCTAATGGGAAACCGGTCCAATAGTAACTAACATTGGCTTTGGTCTTGCTATATTTTTGCTCTCATTCTAGGGATTTGTGTGGGTGTGTTTGTGTGTGAGTCCACAGCAGCCTTACAAAATCCAGCATGTTTCATGTCTACTTTCTGAATTAAGAAAGAAGTGCTCAAAGAAGTTCTCTGTCTTTCCCGGACCCCACACTGGTGAGCGCTAGAGCCTGGATCCAGATCCTAACAGACAGACTCATTGTCCGGAGTCTTAAAAAATAAACAAACAAAGCAAAAACCGTAGTTTTGCTTTTAAAGTTTATTTTGGTCAGGAGTCTTAATATGTCTATTAACCTACTTTTAGTTAACCGTATAAGAAAATAGTCGGAAAGGGCAAGTCGTCAAAGAACCTTTTTCCCGTAGTCCAAAACACCTTTGATGGGAGCTTTGTGCTAGACAGTTCTCTTCCTTTGGGATTATGGGAAAGCATGTTATGATGCAGAGGCTCTTACAAGTGGGAAACTCATGCACATAGATACAGGGCCATGACTTGTGGACTGAGGGGAAGGTGAAACAGTGAACGAGGAGGACAGGAGAAGCGGGAGCTAGTTTAGCAAAGACAGGTACATTTTATAGGAAATGGTTTCTTTCCCCTATGACATGGCACAGGGGGAATGCCAGAGGAAAACATACATTACTGCTTTTTTTCCTTTGTCATTTTAGGGTCCTCTACAAATCTCAAACCTGCTAATACTCAGTAAAATAATACATCACTATCAAAGCCATTCTCCATGTAACTGAATGCTTGCTCTGACAGCTCCTTTTCCTTTCTCCTTCAACTTTCTGCTTCTGATTCCCCTGGCTGTAGGGGAAAATCACTTAGAAAAATTAAAATGTTCCTATCAGTTTTCAAAATATGAATGCAACATTGTTTAAAGTAGAATAAGGACCAAGACTTATCTACTTTGAAACTGTAGTTCCTGAGTCCTTCAGTTCTAAACTTGTTGATATCTGTACACAGGTTCCTTTTCTCTCCCTCAGTAAAAATAGCTATTAGTGAGACTTCTGATCACCAGTAAGTATGTTCAACCGTGTTCATTTGCTTTGCTCTTACTCTCCTTAGTTCCCCGAAATTTTAAGAGGTAGAAGGTGGATGGTGCAGGAAAAGGAAGAACAAAGCTGAATTCTGAAAGGATGGATTTACTGCCAGGTCATAACTACACAGCAGTAGACGGGCACAGACAAGCTGGTCTTTATGTCAGATTCTTAAACACTGAACACGTGTGCCTTCTTTTGACAGCGTGCCTGTCTCTTAGAAGCCTTTGAATTCCTTACTCTCGTGCAGTACCAACAATAATGAAGACTGGGAGTTCTCCCTGACTCAGAAACTACTCTGAGAAGACTCAGAAGTAGTTTTTCCTGTTTTGAAGATTATTTTTAAAAGAAAAGAAATATGTGTCTTAGAACCTAGTTATAGCAAATGAAAAAGCTGCCAAACAAAGTCCTGACTTTGTATGTATAGGTTGCTTTGTGAAATATGATTAATAAAAACTCAGAGAGAGAGAGAAATTGGGGTTCAACTTGAAGATCACTGGCTCTTACCTCGACCTCAGTTCAAATATGACTATCCTGCCTCCAGGAATCTCAGAATGAGACTGTACCTGAGAGCTGTCTCCTCCCGTCTTATAATCCTCTCTAGTTCTGGGATTAAAGGCATGCACCACTACTGCCTGGCAAACTAGTGTGGCTACTGGGATTAAAGGTGTGTGTCATTGTTGCCAGGTCTGTAAGGCTGGCCAACATTTACTTTTCTGATCCTCAGGCAAGTTTTATTTATTAAAATACAAGTGAAATGCTACTACACTTGTGTGGTGGTCTTTTTTTTCTGTTGGGTTTATTTTCTAATTTATTTACTAGAAGGAAATTAGGCATCAATCAACCCCCCCTCTCCTTTCTCTCATTCTTCTTACTCCTTACAAAGTAGAAGTACTTTTTTGTGATTATACTACCATAAATGAATAATATGAGTGCAATCTTAAGGAAACATCAGTCAAATACATTGAGAGACAACATGTGCAGGCAGATAACCTGTGTTCTCAAAAACTGCCAAGGTCAAGAATGAGAAAGAACGCCTAACCATCTGCTGCAGATTAGTGGGGACTCAGGAAACACAAACCTAAAGAAAACTGTTAAACCTAGAACAAAGGTAACTAGCTATAAAGGACATTATTTGGGCAATTGACAAAAACTGTGAACTACAGAATAGAGAACAAAATTATATCCTCATTAAATTTCATGATTATAGTAATGAAGCCCACCACTGGGACAAAGAGTGTAGTGCCCCAAGCTTAGGAAACATACAGAACTAGTCTACATATATAAGTAAGTGTATTGCAGGCACATGTATAGAACAGGGAAGAATGGCAAAGAAGTGGAGGAAATGCAAACAGTTGGTCAGTCTTGCTAAAGAATGTTATGCTACTTTTTTCTATGATTCTTGCAACTTTTCTGTAAGTTTGAAATTATATCAGATTCTAAGACATGGGTGCATACATGCACTTCCACACATCACTTCAGATAAGCAAGCAGTGACAGCTAGCCAGTGAAGACACCAAACTGAAGACTTAGGAACTCCTTGAATCTTGATGGGTCCTCTAGAGTTGCCTGTATGGGGTTTTAATGAATGATATCCCACTTCATTTGTGTGTGTGTGTGTGTGTGTGTGTGTGTGTGTGTGTGTGTAGTTAGGGCCATCCGATCATAACTCCTGACTAGCGACAGGCCCCTAAAACCTAAAGTCCTCATTCATAAGTACATTGCTCAGTTTTTCAGAGAACTCAGAATTCAGTAGTCTGGGAACTCTGGTCACACCTGGAAGAATCAGAAAGCACTGAACTACTTCCTGTCATGAACTGTTGCTTCTCCTTGCTAGAAGCAAACCTCTGTTAACAGGACATTGTGTCCACTTCCTGTAGGTCTGAAGCATGACTGTAAGTAAGATCCCATTATGTGCTGCTTTCCCTTGTTTGTATGATGAGCATCTTAATTTGTTCCTGGCATTTGCTTCTCTGAGTTTTGTTCAGTGGGGATCTTTTGCTTTCTTTTAGTCAACCAGAGATCTGAGAACTACTGGGGAATAACTCAGATACACGTCATTGGTCTTTTAGTCAATCAGAGATCTGAGAACTACTGGGGAATACTCAGATACACTTCATTGGTCTTTGCCCTATGACTTTCCCACCTGAGATCTACACCTGGCCCTTTGCTTTGTGTCTTTGGTTTTTGCTTAGAACAAAAAAGAGAGAGATCATGAGAGCTGCTGTGTCCTCTGTTTGCTGGGTTAGTAGCCAGTCTGGTACTCCCTAAATTGGTCTTGAAAGTGAAAAACCAAAGGCCTCTGAGACTTCAGTTTTTCATCAGTAATTTGCCTCAGATCTCTATTAAATAACCATGTGAGGTTTCCAGTTGAGCCTTGGCTCAGTCAGCTAGATCAGGCCATAGTTGTAGCCCATTCCTTGGAACCATCTATTTGAACAATTGTTTGTTTGTTTGGAATAAGGAAAGTATTTGTTGAACTAGAGGAATAGGAACAGGTAATTTTTACTTACCAGTGATACTGTCTCTGAAGTAAAAAAATGAAGAACTGAAATTCAAATAGGTCATGGAGGAAGGCTTCTTTCTTCCTCGAGACAGCTTGTCTGTTCCACTGTGTCTTCATATTCTTCTACATCCTCAATAGGCACAAGAATACTTTTTCTAATCTTAAATTAGACATATAACTCATTTTTTAGTAAGACTTTTTTTTGTTTACCATCCAAACTTTTTATCTGAAGTGGCTGCACCTTTTTATATTTCAGTGATGAGTCTACTGTCTTCACATCCCTAGCCACATCTGTTACTGCTTGACTACTTCTCCTCCTCCCCTTTCTTCTTCCTCTCCCTCCTCCTCCTTCTTCCTCACCCCCTCCTCCTCCTCTTTCCAAGGTTTCTCTGTTTAGCCTTGACTGTCCTGGAACTCATTCTGTTGATCAGGCTGGCCTCGAACTCACAGAGATCCACCTGCCTCTGCCTCCTGAGTGCTGGGATTAAAGGCGTACTGTAGATGGAGACTACACTTTTGTTTCCCGGTTGCCCAAACCTGAATAATCACACAGAAACTATATTAATTACAACACTATTTGATCAGTGGCTCAGGCATATTTCTAGCTAACTCTGACATCTTAAATTAACCTATTTCTATTAGTCTGTGTATTGCAACGTGGCCGTGGCATTACTTCATTTTCTACATGTTTTGTTTCCTCTGCAGCTGGCTGGCATGTGCTTCACTCCGCCTATTCTTTCTATATATTTCTGTTCAGATTTCCCACCTGGCTTTACTCTGCTAAGCCATTGGCCTAAACAGCTTTATTCATCAACCAATAAAAGCAGCATAGATACAGAAGGACCTCTCACATCAGCATGCATCACCACCACCTAGCTTCTCTTCTAATTTTTTAATAAAATATTAGTAACACATTACCTACCTACTCACATTTCTATTTTAATGAATTGAGTCCTTGCTCTTTTTTCTTGATGAATCTATTTAAAAGATTTTTTTAAATTTTTGATCATCTTTTGGTTTGTTGCTTCCCTTTTGTGTCTCTAAATATTATCTTTGCTGTAATTTATTGTTTCTTACCTCTGTCAGCTTTGGATTTAATTTTCTTTTAGAAGCTAATGAGTATAGTTTATAGAAGCTAATCAGTTTAGTTTATCCTACTTTACTTTTTTGAACTCTATTATGTAAGTTCATGGTTTTTTTTTTCTTTCTTCCTTTTTCTGTTTCACACACTTTATTTAACAAGAAGTAATAGGCATTCCTCCTTGGACCCAAAGTGGCTGCTGTTGCACTCCTATGAGACCCATTCCCGGCTCCAAATGCCCATACCAGGACTTCTGGCCATGAGAAGCGGTTTCATGCCCATGGGGATCATGGGCATTTTCAGGGGCATCCGGTGCTGAATTGGCCTTTGAACAATTTGTACACGAGCCATCTGGCACTGTGTCTCTGCTGTCCTCTGAATCTGCAAGCTACTTTTACTGCTGCGGTTGGAGGCCCTGAAGGGAGGGCTAAGTGGAGGTGGGGTTGGTGGGGTCACTTGGCCTTACCCTGGGACCCAGGGCTGGTAGTTTGAGCCCTGGACCAGTAGGATGGAATGTTGTTGGGAGGAGTGGACTGAGGTTGAGAGGTGGGTTGGGGCTGGGGTGTTTGTGGGGTTGCTGGCTGTTGGCCAGTGAGGGTGGTTCGAGTAACAGGAGTTGGGAACGGCAGACCCTGCTGTTGGGCCTGTGGTTGTTGGAGTTTTTGCTTGATGCTGAGGGAGAATAGCACTGGGCATTTCTTCTCTTGGCAGTGCTTGGCCTGGTACCAGCAGAGTGTGAAAAGCTGTGTGCAGATGAGGCATCAATCGTTGCTTTCCTGTTTGCTGCCTTTGTTGGTCTGTATGATCCTCTTCATCTTCTGGCAGGAAGGCAGGGAACAGTTGGCATTGCGGCACTGGCGGGCATGCACCAGTGTGTGCAGTGTTGGATGGTCAGGAGGTGAGAATTAACTGGGCCCTGTGTGACTGCTGCTTGCTGGTTATTGCTGTCATCATTCAAGTCAAGGCCTAGTTTTGTGGGAGGTGATACACAGGTCATAACCTCAGTGCCCTGTGATTTCTACTTGATGCCAAATTCAGTTTCCTCAACTGCCACCAGGTACAGGAAAGTATCACAGCTCAGATGGGAAGGGATTTTGGCGGTTGCCAGCCAAGGAATGGATGGAAAAGCCAAAGCGTTACAGCCCTGCCCCTCTCCTCAGCTCCTGTCTTCCTCCAGCTCCTCTCTCCTCTGGTGAAAGAAAGTCATCACCCAACCCTCATTCAAGAGATTTCTTGGGAGGGAAGAATCCAGAAGAATGTCTGTCTCTGCCTGGGTGGAAGAAGAACAGCCAAGTTCATATTTTCATCTAATTTGGGAGATTTTTCTGTTATTTCTTCAGAACTCCTATTGTTAGAAAACATTGTGTGCAGCTGTGCTGCTTGGCCACCTTTAGCATGGTGGGTTTGCCTGCCTCAGCTAAGCCAAGTCTTTTGCCGAATCTGCAAGAAGACTGTTTCAGAGGGAAGTGGCATAGGTTTGCTAACATGCAACAAAGAAGAAAATTCAAGAAGAACTTATTCCTACAGAGATGACTCAGTTTACTTGGCTGTGCAAACATCAGGGCATGAGTTCAGCTCTCTGGCATCGAATGTAAAAAAAAAAAAAAAAAAAAGCCAGCACAGTGATACACATGTGTAATCGCAACACTAATGAAGCAAAGACAATGAAGCTTCCTGGGGTTTGCTGGCCAGACAGCTCCAGGTTCAGACAGACCTTGTCTCAAGAAATAAGAAAAAGCAGAGGAAGACAACTGACATTGACCTCTGGCCTTCATGCATACATACATGCACAAGCATGTACATATATACACATTAGCCCCTCCCCATTTCTGGAGCAATCTTTGGGGCCACCTACCTCCAGCATTTTTTAAAAGCCAAATCCATGCTTGCTTCTCCCAGTTTGGCACTATTCTAAGATTCAGACTGTTCAGAAGTAAAGGGATTTGGAAGTAGCTGCAGCTATGCCTTTGTGGAGTTTGAGAATGAGGATGTTGCCAAGATGGTTGTGGAAATAATGAATGCCGCCATTTTGGTGGAAGACTTCAGCTGTGTTGTTTCATGCCAACAGAGAAAGGACATGGAAAGCTTTTTGAAGAGTAGAATGCTCCATTTCCTTAGCCATCATATCCGACAGTGAAATGGGATAATCAGAATTGGAAATGTAGGCAAAAGATAGAAGAGTGATTTAAAAGGAAACAAAAGTTACTCCAGAAGAGATTAACTGAAGAAAGAATTCATTATAGTTTTCCCCATGTGCTTTACCTTATATGAAGAAGGAGGTTTTAGGCTTACAGAAGAGAGAAAAGATCTTCATGGGGCACTCCTAACATTCCAGAGAAGTTTGGGACCAGCCAGGGCCCCACTTCAGTTTATATAGCATTTTTTGGAAGGGCAGAAAATCATAAGCGGTTAAAGTGAATGATGATAATGATAATGGGATTGTTTTGTTTTTAAACAGCCTGTGTCCATTGTAAAAGAGCATCCAAGATGCTCCAACACCTATCCACTCAGGGAAACAAAGACAAAGAGAAGGCAGTCAGTGATTCTCAGTGCATATGTATAGCATGTATTTGGAACAAAAACAAAACCAAACTTGTGATGACCCCATCATGAGGGCAGGCTAATTTTTTTTAACAATAAAATGCAAGCATTGACAAGACTTTCAGAGGAAAACGTACTGTTTGTTCCTGTGAGTAAGGAGAGCAGTGACTGATTTTGGCTGTTGTGCCCTTTCTGAAGTTTAAAGGTGTGTTCTAGTGCAGTGGTGGGGCTTGCTCTGTCCTTATCCTGGTATCTTCTAGTTTTCAGAGTTTATAGTTTCTGTTAGAGCTTATTCTAGGTGCATGGACGGATCACCATTAACTGTAGTTTGCATCACCAACGAACAAAGATCCCCAGACCCCTTTGACCATCTGTGCAATGGTTGTGCACACTTAACCCCAAAGGCTATTTTATTTGAGATTTCCACATCTGTTGGCTGAAGTTGTAAGTTATATATATGGGAGTGAGAAGACAGTTCAGGTATTAGTTCAGGTTTGTTTTTGTAGTCAAGTACTAATACAGATTCAGAAATGGTCTGTTTTCAATGAAAACATCACTTTGTTTTTTGGTGGGCTAGCCTGATTTGTGATAACTACCATTTTTCATTAATTAGTATCATTGGTGTGAATTTGTGTCCCAGATTCAAACTATGACTGAAAAATAAATCTTTTTGACAGAGTTTCTATACAAGTTAAGCTTCGGGACTGTAGAGAATAATACTTTTGACTTATTTTTAATTTTCTGATACACTTGAAATTTGCTTATTCCAGTTATAAAGATTATCCCCCCATAACCTTTTTCTGTCCCTTTCCTTTCATCTGGGACTTGAATGCATTTGCTATAGTGGTACTCTGAGGCTAATAGTTTTCTTCATTCTTTTTTTCTCTCAGATTGTGCAATCCCAGTGTACCTATCTCAGCATTGCTAATTCATTCTTCTGTCTGTTTCTGCTGCTAAACCCTTCGTTCTAATAATTATTGTTTTCAACTGAAGAATTCCCACTTGGACCTTTTTAACCATTTATATCTCTTGTGCTATGGTTTAAACCTAGGATTTACTCATAGTTGGCATGTGAGCTACACCTCTATTCCTACAATTTGTTTGTTTTGAGACAGAATCTCACTGTGTAGGCCTGGCTGGTCTGGAATTATCTGTGTGGACCAGATTGTCCTCAAATTCATGGGGATCTGCCTGTCTTGCCAGAGTACTGGGAAGGCATGCCCCACCACATCAAACTAGACCTGTACTTTCTGTTAATTCTTTTGCGATAGCATCTCATGTATCTCAGGCTGACTTTGAATTCTCTGTGTAGCAAGACTGGCCTTGAACTACTTACTCTCCTGCCTCTACCTCCGAACTTCTGAGATTATAGGTGTGCTTGGCTTCAGTCCTGTAATTTATATATCTTTATACTATTCTCTATTTGGACATTTTTCTTGTATTTAAAATCTCTCTCCCCCTCCCTCCCTCTCCTGCCCCTCCCACTTTTGAGATCTTGTAAATGCACCTACTGGCTTCAAAGTCATTCATCTGGATGCCTGAAGAGTCAGCCTCTGAGTGTACTCTAGTTCTTTGAACAAGATTTTTTAAAACTGTTTAACTTATTTAGCTAATTATACTTAATTTAATAGCTTTAGTCAGTTTAATACCTGAACTTGCTCAGAGATTGTTTTTACTGGTTGTATATGCTCACTGTCTATATGAGATAAAGTTTATTACTTCTTCTCATTTTTAAGTAATTATATGTGGCCATTTTGAGAACTCTACTCTCAGAATTTGTGTTAATTTCTCTTTGTTTAGCCATTTTATGATTTAGTTATGTGGAATGTGTATTGTTTTTCATGTGTGGTCTCTGAGATTTCTATTAAATTTAGTTAATAACCATCAGCTTCCATTAATGCCTGGTACTAGGAGTCTCACTGTCTTTACTAATAGGTTCTAAGTACATTGGGCTACACCTTGGTCTTCACTTCTTGCTTGGAGCCTCAAAGTGAGCTTCAGGTGAGAGCTCAGGCATTTATTTCCTATTATTGAGCATTCCCACAGCCCAGGGCATACAGGTGGTCATCCAGATTCCCAGGAGTATACTAGAACCTTCCAGAGCCTGCCACCCTATAGGCAGCTCTTTGACCAGCTTTCTCTTTAAAATGTATGTAGCCTTTTGTTTGTTCCAAGTGCTGTCTACTGCCTTAGGCAGCTTCCACATTGAACAACTGCTTCTGATTATTTTCAGCAAACTCAGCTTGGGAACAAGGATATTTGTCAGCTCAAAGCTAGTTCAAGTCAAAATAGTCTTTTGTGTGGAGTCCCCCGAGGAGATACCCGATAGATAGTCCAATCACCATTGTCTAGAAATCATCACTGTTGTCTGAAAATGGGGCCCGTGAAAGAATTCTGCCTCCCCCCATTCTTCTTCTAGTGTCTGAGTTTCCCTGTGACTATAGGTTGTCAACTTGGCCAGCATCTGGCAGCTTAGAAGCTTACTGTTCTTTCCATAATTTAACTGGTTCTCTTAAGTAAATGCTTCCCAGATTTCCTAGAAGGCTGATTAACTCCCAGAGAGCTGAAGAGCTTTGCTGGGTTGTCAGATCTGTTACAGGGCAGAGACTGCTTAGTACTCTATCCCATTGCCTTTCTCTGGTGTCCTTGATTTGTTGACTTCAGAGTTGGGGGTGGGTTGTGTTTTTTGTTTTGTTATTCCAGGATTAGAAGAGACAATGTTTGAAGAGAAATATGACTGGATTCTGTTGTCTCTGACATTTCTTGTCCTGCAATTTGGATGTTGGTATTTCCTTCTGCAGAGGAAGGGTGTAGATACATTTTGCATTTCCCTGTCCACAGTGTAAGGCTCTGGGAAGTGAGCACTCTTGACTGTGACCGTGCTCTGGTCCTTTGGGAAGAAAAGCACTTAGCTTCTAGAAGGCTCCGTGCTTGGCACCGGGCACCCCTGTGCAAGCTGGTTCTCTGCTCAGCTTTGCTTCTGTCTTGTCTCCTTTTCTCTACCCTTCAAAGGACAGGCTCAGATTTCCTATAAACATGCTAGTAAATTTAAATTGCTTAAAAGTTCCTTAAAGATGTTCAGGAAGTTTTGATGTTAATTTGATTACAGATTATGACTATCCTGTGTTTTAATGCCATTATGAAGGTCACCACTGGAAGTTTTTATTTTATATAAAGCACTAGAAATAGAGTTGAATCTGTTCATTTTTCGTTGTCTGCCGTATGTATTCCCTTGTTTGTTTGTTTGTTTGTTTTCCCTTGGTCTTTGGTCAGGTTCCTTTATAGCAGTGCTAAATGAGCTCTGTGTAGAGGGCTTTTATAACTCAGCACTTTCCAGGGAATGTCGCTGGGGTAAAAGACACATAACCTAAAATATAACTAATTTCATTTTATTTGAGCCATGTACTTCACCTGGATTAAATGCATGCATTTCATTTTTCAGAAGTGAGTTCCGTAGTTTTTTTGGCAATAGTTACTTTGTACAGTGACATTGTTATTACAATAATTATCTGAACTGTAGTAGAGTTTGCCAACTCATTAAGTGGGAAGACATGTTTTAGTGGTGGTAGGTGTTGAATTCCATAGTTATGCTTCCTTTACCTCCTTTTCTTTCTGCTTAATTGTTCATATGCAATGTGTTTAACTCACACCTCTTTTTGCAGTGTGCAGTGCAGGCAGGAATTAACTCAGGGACAGCCATGTCAAGAGGATTGTATCAACCAGCAACAATCTTTATGGGCCACCAGATGTCAGCCATCTCAAGCATGGACAATTTCAGTACAGAGCAGAAATCTAAGCAACCCACAAAGAACTTTTCAATTCCTGACCCACATTCACACCAACAGACAGCCCGGAGCAGCTGTGTGACAGACAGCTGTGTAGTACAAACTAATAGTGACACACAGCGCTTAAATCAGTCTGACAAAATAGATGGAAAGACATCTCTTCAGATGGTTGAGAAAACGCCAGTCACAAGCTGTGTATTGTCTGAGGAAGAACAAACTCATTGCTTGGAGATAGGGAGCAGCACACGTCACAGCCAGGGTAATCTTTCTGAAGGCAGGAAGTCTGCTGAGCTCCATGCCTCGTTACAGGAAAGATTAAGTCCAGAGAACAGAACCACTGATTTAAAGTGTGACAGTTCCAGCAGATCAGAGGGATCAAATGGAGAAATACTGACACAAGAACATATTGAAGTCGGGGAAGAAAGAGCTAGCCCGCTGGGCCCCACGCTATCAGTTTCAGAACACCGTGCATCTGCAAATAAGTGGGCTGGAGAGAAGCATTCTGCTTGGGATGATTTCTCAGGTGAGATGAGAGACTGAGTTTGTTTGCTGAGTTTTCTTAGTACCTACCTTTTCTGGTTATGATCTATAATTTTATCTCTGTCTAAAAACAAAGAAATAACTTTGTCAATGAGTTCCATTCTAATGATTTCTTAAATATGTTCAAGGAAATGGTTCAAAATACGAATTTTTAAAGTCATATGCTAAAATATTTTTGAGGATTGAGGATGTTCAGCTCAATGGTAGATATGTACTTGCAATGAGTTTGTTGAGCCTTATCACCACTAAGTTTATACATTTTTTAAAAAAAAGAACACATTTTCGAAAGATTTCAATACTATAATTGTGAATTGCTGCTATATTTTAATGCATTTGTATGTGTGCATATGAGCATATTTATCTTGTGGAGGATACACATGTGTGTGCATATGGAGGGAGGCCAAAGGACAAGCCTGGCTGTCAACTTTAGAAAGGCTACCTACTTCCTTTGAGTTGAGGCTTCTCATTGGCCTAGATTTCGCCAATTTGTCTAGACTGACCAGCCAGTGAACCACAAGAATGCTCTCTCTCTGCCTGCCCAGTATTGGGATTATAAGCACTCCGCTCCAGCCTGCATCTGTGTATGCATCCGGGGTGAACTCATGGCTTCATGCCTCTGAGGCAAGCACTTCATTGAGCTGTCTCCCAGACCTGTGCATGTTTGTTGCTTTTGTTTTTGTCTCTGTTTTATTTTTTGAAACAATCTCACTGTGTAGCCCTGGTAGACCTGGAATTCTCTGTCTAGACCAAGTGGACCCTGAACTCATAGAGATCCTCTTGCCTCTGCCGAGATTACAGACATGTATCACCACACCAGGAGGCTTCTGTACATTTTTTTAAGGATGAAATTCTGTTCTGTGTTATTTGCATTCTCAGAACTTTGCAACCAGTAATGCATTTGTTTCCCCTCTTGCAGATGATCTTGCTCATGGGGACCCAAAGTCACAAAAGGCCTTTCTAAAATTGCAGGAAGAGCAGGAGGATGGAAGTTCATGCAGCAGCAGTGATCTCACAGTTTCTATAAGTGAAGATATGTGCATTCTGGAGTCACTGCCAAATCCAGGAGCCAAGCTGGAGAGTGAAGATAGAAGGCAGGCCTCACAATCAGTCTACACCGAGCAGCAAAGAGATCCACCCTTCACTGGTTACACTTTGCAGACTGAAAGCCCTCCTGATTCAAAAAGGGAGTCCTCCCCAGACTCACCAAGACAGTAAGCCATTCTTTTTCACATTCTGTTTTCAGTTCATGGTTTTTAGAGTCTATTCCACTTGGAAAATGTTATTGAGCACCCAGCAATGATTGTGTGAGCTGCCTTGTCTTGTAAGTAGGCTTTTAGTAAACTCTCACTTGCTTTCTTTACTTTCTTTCTTCCTTTCCTTTTTATAAATTTTAAGGTAGTTTTTGAAAGTCTGAGTGTCATTGAACTGTGGTAATTGGCAGTTTATAATTTTCCCAGGCAATCCCTGGTAATTTTATGCAACCCCTACCCTTATTTTTTCAGTCCCCTACCATTATTCTTTTTTTAAAAAAAATGGTTTTAATATTTTTCTCCCACGGAAGAGAGAAAAAGCTGAACTTATAAGGAGTTCAACTTCGGGAACTCAGAACTTTGTATCTAATAAGTACACATTTAATCCTTGTGTTGCTTTCCAGGGTGTCACTTTTTCCCTCATGCCATGAAATGAGCTAATACTTCTTGCACTGCTAATCCAGGCTTCCTTTTCTGGGGTAAATTTGAGAACATTGGAGCCCCTGGTGTTCAGTAGCGCATTAGCGTGGTACGTTTTGAGCACTTACTGCTGTCCACCTCGTAAAAGTTAAGGTTGATGTTTTTACAATTGATTGGAAATTTTGGGCCAAATAGTTTTTCTATGCCCCCTGAATAGACAACTTACTAGGGAGCCAGGTGGTGGTGGCTCATGCTTTTAATCCCAGCACTCGGGTAGCAGAAGCAAACAGATCTCTGTGAGTTTGAGTCCAGCGTGATCTACAAAGAGAGTTCCAGGACAGGCCCCAAAGCTACACAGAGAAACCCTATCTTGAAAAACCATTAAAAAAGAAAGAAAGAGAGAAAGAAAACTTACTAGGTCTTGAAAACAAATCCTTTGATTAAACAAACCAACCAATTAAATCATGCTAGATCCTTTTAGGAGAAGCCTAAGTAAATAGTTTAAGGTAGGCCTTATCTTTTATAAATAATTAAACTAAGACCAGGAGCACAGTAGTGTCACATAAACCTTTTGGGCAGTGTGTGCGCGCGCGTGTGTGTGACACACACACACGCACGTACATACAACTTGCACACCTAACTCCTGACCCACCCCTCCAAACCCTTCAATTGCACCAAAATGCTGACAGCTTTTCATTCCAGCAGTGAGGGGCAGTGACTGTGGAAGTGGGTGGTCTGCACATGCACACAGGTGCAGAGTGCTTGCCTGTGCACAAGAGTGGCTGATGACTGTCGCAGAAAGTGGATGCCTCTGAGGAAGCCCAGGGGTGTCTGTTATCATGCTTCACTCATTCAAGAGCTGCAGGTGTCCCATCACACAGAAGTACATCAGAAACTCTATGACTAGAGATGGAATGTGTCTATTTTGTGCTTATAGATGTGCTGGATAGTTTTATCAATTTGACACAAGCTAGAGTCATCAGAGGAAGGGTTCTCAGCTGAGGAAATGCTTCAGTGAGACCCAGCTGGAAGGCATTTTTTCATTTAGTGATCCATGGGGGAGGGTCCAGCCCCTGGTGGGTGGTGCAATCCCTGGGATAATGGTTCTGGGTTCTATAAGAAGGTAGGTTGAGCAAGGCAGTAAACAGCTCCCCTCCATGGCCTCTGCATCAGCTCCTGCCTCTGGGATCCTGTCCTGTTTGTGTTCTTGTCCTGACTTCCTTCAGTGATGAATAGCAATGCAGAAATATAAGACAAATAAGACCTTTCCTTCCCAACTTGCTCTTTGGTCATGGTGTTTGGTCTCAGCAATAGACACCCTAATTAAGATAGTATGCTTATTTTTATAACAATATGCTGAACAAGATGGTACCTCTGTAGGCTAAGGACCAGTGTATTTACCTAAGACTTGATGGTTTTCTGAGGTAAAATCTCCTGCATGAATGACTTTTTCCTATAACCCTAAATCTAAATACTTTTGAATTTTCAGCTATTCATTGGAAAATATGGGCATTTAGTAATTTTTCAATATTCACGCTAATAACTTCTCTTCCTCAAAATGAAGAGGTTAGTCAGCAATGGTTATTTGCTGTCTGTGCTGTTAAATTTGAACTTATTGATTTTCTGTGATGAAAGCACTCTCTAGCAATGAGGTTTAAGGAGGGTTTGTTTTTATTACAATTATTTGTTTATTTAGTGTGCCCCTGGCGAGGGTTTGCATATGTGCATGGTGCAAATGTGGTGGCCACAGGACAACTCAGAGTCAGTTCTTTCCTTCTGTCGTGTAGGTCCTGGGGATGAACTCAGGTCATCAGATTTGGCTGCAAGCAAACACTTTTTCCCACTGAGCTTGGTGTGCTGATATATGTACAACTTTAATAAGATACACTTCACATGCTATTCAAGTCTCCTATTTAGAGTATGCAGTTTAGGATTTGAGTATATTACGCCATTAATTTTAAATCGTATAATAAAAACATAGCATGAAATTTGCCATTGTAAAATATACAATTCATTGACACTAATTATATTTAATGTATAGTTCAAATTCATACTCTAAATAATTCTTTCAAATTCATACTCTAAATAATTCTTGAAAGTGGAGTAACACATACCCCTTTTATGTCTAGCTAATTTCAGTTTAAGCATATGGCTTTGAGGTTCATACATATTCTATCATCTATCAAAATTCATTTCTTTTTATGGTTGAATAATATTTCTGTATATGGATATACCACAAATCATTTGTATAGTTACCTGTTAATGATAGTTGACTTGGTAATCCAGAGTCTGGAGAGATGGCTCAGTAATTAAGAGCACATACTGCTCTTGTGGAGGACCTGAGTTCAGTCTCTAGCCCCCGTTTGGGCAGCTCTCAACCACCCATAACTCCAGCTCCAGAGCATCCAATACCCTCTTCTGGTCTCCGAAAGTACAACACCCCCCCCCCCCACACACACACATATGCATGAGTAAAAAATTAAAATCTTGCTGGGTATGGTGGTGTACACCTGTAAATCCAGCGTTCTGGAGATTGAAGCAGGTGTATCTCTAAGTTAGAGACCGTCCTGTTCTACATAGTGAGTTGCAGGCCACTAGGAACTGCATAGTGAAGCCTTGTCTCACAAATAATTAATAAACAAGCAAACAAATAAAATTCTCTCTCTCTCAGCTAAATGCTTGGGTCAATTTCCAGACCCACTCCCATAAATGCTTTCAGATATTGAAAGCCAGTTTATATAATTTCTCTATCAAAAGTATAATAAACTGTTCTTATAAGAAAACATGCCAAGGACTGGACAGATAGCTCAGCATCTAAAGGTGCTTGCTGCACAAGTCTGACAATCAAAGTTCAATCCTTGAAATCCACACAAAGGGGGAAGGAGAGAATCAAGTCCACAAAGTTATCCTCTTACCGCTACATCCACTCTGTATGCTTATGAGTATAAACACACACTTGCACACAGAGTAAATACATTTTTTAAAAAAACAAACTGTATACTATAATGAAGCCATAAAACGTTACTAAAAAGAGTGATTTTTGAATCTCCTTGTTTTAAAGAATAAATAAATTGAAATACAAGTTGATATCCAGCCTCATGGTTTGAAGCACGACCTTTGTTATTTTCCATGTGACAGGTGGTAGTCCATTGTCACTTGGGGGCCACAGGAGTGACTTGGCCTCATGTTTCTCATCATTTGAAAAGTCAGTATGACCTAGCACTAGTGGTGACAGGGCCTCAAGACAGCATGAAGGCAAGTTCTATTTCCCTAGTGCTTGCTTTGTCTTTGTTCTGTGATTTTGGGCTAGAATCCTGGCCTCCTCATGCTAGACAAATACTCTGCCATAGAGTTGCCCTCAGCCCTGTAGGCGTGCTGTGCAGGTATCTCGTTGCATCATGTTTGATGACTTTCCATTGAATAAAGAGAGTCACAGGGCTCTCAAAGTTGTATTGCAAAAGGATGCACACATAGGATGGGAAGCATATGGTCATTTTTGCAGTCTACTCCAGTATTTCAGGAGAAATTCAGATGAAGAAAAATTCAACGTGGGTTCAAAGAGTCAGGAAAGGTTTTGTTGGAGGCTCAGTGCAGCTTCTTGATAGCCTTTAAGTTAGGAGGGAAAGAGCAAAGTGGGTCTGAAGGAAGCAGGCACACTGATCCAAAGGACACTGAGGTGTGGATGGGTCCCAGCCCTTACTCACTGAGGAGGGGTTCTGGGAGTTAAAGGTTCCAGTGGAGAAGGACCTTGAATAATGCATTTGGAGTTCATTTTTTTGTGTCATGTGGAAGTATTGAACATAGTTTTAAGAGATGGGCAGTGTGAGGAGTGGCCTACTTTACAAGGATTAATGTAACAGCATTGACCTCTTCAGGATTAATTTTCCATATGGTAGGAAGAATTCTAAGTTGGATCCAAGATTCCTGCCCCCTACTGAACATCCAATTTCATTTTCCTGACTATTCTATATTATATGGAAGATAAAGGATTCAGCAGATATCATGAAGGCCCTGAGTTAATTGACTTTGGGCTAATCAAGATTATCCAGGTGGACCTAACCTAATCAGATGAGGCTTTAAAAAAGATTGGGACCTTACTGAGGTCAGAGGGATTCTGAGCAGATAAGATAGACTACAAGAAGCAAAATGCCATCTTGGGGCAAGGAATAGTTTTTATACCCTTCAGGGACTGAAGATTTCAGTTCTTCAGAGACAAGAAAAGGAATTCGTAGAATTGGACCTTAGGTGAGATTGTGACCCCGGCAGATGCCTTAATTCCAGGCTGATGAGACTGGAACAAAGGGCCCCATTCACCTGTATCAAGATCCTGATCCATAGAAACTGAGATAATAAATTTGTGTTAGGTGCCAGAGTTGTGATTTACTATGCAGCAGTGGAAGGTGGATACAAGAATTGAAAGTGAGTTTGCATCTCTGCAAGGATTATGTGAGTAGAAGCATCTGTCCATACTGACAGTGAGAAGGTTGAGTCCATATGTTTAGGGTTCAGTATAAGAACCCATAATAACAGTGTACACAGACAAGGGGAGTCCAGTAGCGAAGGTAACCTTTACTTTCCCTCACCTTTCCTCCTCATCTGATCTAAGTGAGTAGAACATGGTAGATGGATAGAAACCAGAAAAGTAGTTGTGCACATCTACGTCAACAAGCAATTTTTCCTCATGTTGTGTTTCTCTGGTTCTCTAGGTGATGTGGCATGTATTGGGGTTCTTTGTCTTTTGTTCTACTTAAAAATGCCTATATCCACATCACAGTAATATGCAGAATAGGATAGAATAGTTTCACTGTCTAGAATCTCCTATGCTCCATTTTCTCCTCCTGAAACCTGAATCATTGGCAAGCACTATCCATTCTTAAATATTTATTTATTTATTTTACTTTTTGAGACTGTAATCACATTATTCCCTTCTTCCTTTCCTGAATCTCCCATGTGCCTCTCCCCTTGCTCTCTTTCAAATTCATAACCTCTTTTTTTTGTTATGCGTGCACGCGCACACACACACACACACACTCCTAAATATACCTTGCTTAGTCTATATAATGTTACTTGTATGTGTATTTTCCGGGATGACCATTTGGTGTTGATAACCAGTTCTTTATGAAAAGGGTTACTGTGTCTTCTCTTGGCCTATGGCTTATTTTTGTTTGTTTGTTATGTTTTGTTTTGCAGAGAAGAGATTGCAGAGACTTGGTATAGCGCTCATTATCTGACTGTCACTAGAATTCACCAATGAAGGTTAAACACTGATTCAGCTTATGCAATAGCTGTAGGCCTCTGTAAATGATCTATTTCTTCTTGTATGTGATAGATCCTTTCCTTCAAGTAATCTGTCAGTTTTATCTAATTATCATATGGGTAGACATATGCTTGTTCGTATTGTTCTTTTAATTGCCATTTGATATTTGTAATATTGGTAATGAAGAACTGTCATTGCTGAATTTTGTGTCCTGATATTTGTTCCCCATTCTAGTCTAGTATAGTGGACTAGTCTAGTATAGTGGACTAAATAAGTACTTGTCTACCCATCTGCCCACACCAATTCCTGTGTCAAAACTCTAACTACCAGTGTGACTGTTTATGGAATAAGGCCTGTGAGAAGGAAGGTACCAAAAGTTACCTGAGGTCATAAATGAGTCACCTTTTATAAAGAATACCAGAGCTTTCCTCTACACTTGAAGACACAGATGGAAGGTGGCCACCTGCAGGCCTTCTCTGGAACTGAATTGGTCATCCTGATCTTGGACTTCATCCCCCAAAACCATGAAAAATACAATTGAATTATTTTACCTACCAAGTCTATGGTATTTCATACTTTTTCTAAAAATCTTACTTCTTAATCATAATAATTAGTTTATTATATTAAATTTGGTAAGGTCTGTGATATTGTTAGAGTGTGCTCTGTGTGAGTTTGAGATGACTGGATTGTGGTGGTAGTGGGTATAGTGGTCTTCGGGGTTCAGTTACGTCTAACTGCTGCTGCTGTCTGCTTTGCACACTTCTTGACTGCTCACTGAGTCAGTCAGCTACTGATAGAGGTAGGTTTAGGTCTCAAGCTGTCATAGTGGATTTATCTCTAAGATTCTATCAGTTAAAACTGCATTCTACTTTCATTAAGAATGTACACATTCCTAGGTGCAGAAATTTGGGGTATTTATCTTGGTATTCTCTGACTTCCAGATTTTGGGTTGGGATATACTTGTTATTTTGGAAGGCAAAGCCATTGTTGTTGCTTTAAATATTTTCTCTATTCCTTTACTCGTTTATTCTCCTCCTATCTCCTCCTATCTACAACAGATAATGTTGTATCCTTGGTGGTATTTTCACAGTACTTGGATAGCCAGTTCTTTTTTTTCTTCTTTCTCTTTACATGCCAATTTTGGGTTTCTTTTGACATAATCTTCAAGTTCTCATGCTTTTCCTCCCTATCTTCTCTATTTTGCCCATGTTGATTCCAAACTCCTATGCTTGAGGAAGAAAGAAAAAAAAGACCTTCGTCTTGACATCTCATCTGGTCAGTGATTGTTTTCTTTCTTTTACTTATTTCTATAATGCTAGGAATCAAACCTGGACATTTTGCATTTTAGGCAAACTGTCACTGAGCTACATCCTCAGCCCCTTTAGTTATTTTCTTTTTAAAATATGTGATATTTCTCTCTCTCTCTCTCTCTCTCTCTCTCTCTCTCTCTCTCTCTCTCTCTGTGTGTGTGTGTGTGTGTGTGTGTGTGTGTGTGTGTGTGTGTGCGCATGCGTACCATGTGTGTGTACCAGTGCCACTTCACACCTGTGGAGGTCAGAGGACAACTTTCAGGCATCAGTTCTCTCTTCGATCATGGAATCCAAGGATTGCGCTCAGGCCATCTCATTGCCCCTCTCTTCCAATTCTTTTTAAAATTTTCTCCTTTCTATTAGTAAGCTCACCACAGACATTTTTTAAAGCTGAGTTGGAGTTTATCACAAAGATTTTAACATAGATTTAAGCATGGAAATGTATAGAAAGAAGCTCAGGAATAGGATAAGGTACACTCAGCCCACAGACCTTCTATATTGAGTTTAACCCTTACCTTTTTTTCTTTTGAAATTATATTGATGAGATGGATATAGTAATCCTACCTTGTCAGCACTTGGGAGGCTGAAGCAGGAAGACTGAGCCAGCCTAGGGTAAAAAGGAGGTCGAGGGCTGCCTAGGCTACTAAGTGCAATCATGTCTCAATAAATAACAACAATAACAAAAAGAAGAGAGTGGTGAGGAGAAGAGGAAGATTGAGAGTTTGGAGGGGCAGTAGTCGCTTATTAGAACCTGAGTTCTGTTCCTAGTGGCTGAATGGCAAGTTGTAGCGTTTTGTCCTCTTCATTCCTGACTTCACTTCTCCTTTTCATTGTCATTCTTCTTCAGTTCCCCACGGTCCATCTTCCCTTTTATTCTCTTTCTAATTTATCACCTTTGAAGAAAAGTCTTTGAAGCTATTGATGGGAGACTCCTTTTAAAGTAATATACCAATTAAACAATGTGCTTTTAGGAATATTTATGTATATGTGCACGCACACTCGTGCACACACACGCATGCAGGTGATAACAATAAAAAGAGACCATAAATTTGAAAGAGTGCAGGGAAGCGTATATAGAAGTCTTTAGAGGGAAAAAAAGGAAGGAAGAAATGTTTTGATTATAATATCCAATCTGTTTTTAAAAAGAAGAATCATGAGCATGGAAAATATTAAAGTTTTAAAAAGGTATTTGAAAAAGAATATTCAAATTTGATGACTGGAATGGGAGCTCCTCTTGAGTTAGAGGCCAGAGTTTGAAGACAGGCCAAGTGGATGGAGAAAATAGAGCGAAGAGTGGGTCCTATTGTGTTTTCTCTCTTTTATACTGAATCGTACTATCCCTGGTAGGGACCGAGCATTGCCCTGATCTGCGGGGAAATATGACGAACAGTTCAGAAGTCCTGTCCTTGGCTTTCATAGGCTGTCTAGATTTTTCTTTCCCTTCTGCAGAGGTAAATCAGTCAGCCTGGCTGTCATAGTCTGAATGATTGAATATGGTAAGAACAATGCTAGATTTGAACTTGGTTCCTTCTTTGTGGTGAATCTTAAATAAAGTCTTAAATTTTAAGGGAAATGAATCTTTGTAATTTGGGTGCTTTTGCCAAAATCACCTTAAGTGGAATCATTGGTTGGTAGTTCTTGGCATGACTTCCTGAGGAGTTGTGAACCCCAGATAAGGCACCAACATAGACCAAAGAAATTATTTCATCCACGTCCAGTTTCATGAACCAATAAGTATATTGGGCTTAGTTACAAGAATATAAGTGATCCCCGAAAAGCTGTACCATTGTAAAGAGACCTGGGTGAAAATGTTCTAAAAGCTCCATAAGTAAAATGCCCTCCTTCAGTAAACCTGTGTCCTTTATACTCTAGCATCTCCCATGGGCCTCTTGCCTCTGGGGCAGGAGGGAAAGTGACCACAACAGTGGTAGAAGAGTGCTTGCCTGGCCTGTGATAGGCTTCCCATTTCAGTCACCTGAAAAATATTTGTACTAAAATTTTGGTACCTGCTCTAGTTGCTTACTAGAAGATAACAAAATAAATGGGAAAATGGAAAGGAATAGCATGTAGAAATAGATGCTTTTGTGGACATTGATTTTTTTTTAAGAAATCGTGGGCATATGTGCCAGTGGTTTGATTTTCATATTATATATACATTTATTGCCTGCTAGCAAATGTTTTCCTAATTTTCGTATTCAGTGTATTTTGCAAAAATTTCTGTGAATTCAAGTGTTCTGCATCTCAGTGATTGAAAACTATTGCTTTCTTAGACAATCGAATCTCCATCCAGTCTGGAGCCTTGACGGCCTGATTGGTGTGTTGGGCGTATGCTGGTCAAGGTTGCTTCAGGAACACCATCCCATGTTCAGCTGAGAGCACACTTGAAATTGGTATCTGCCATTTTGAAAAATGAAAACATTTGGGCTGTGCTCATATTCCCTGAACTCACTGACAAGAGAAGTGTGTTCATCTGGTTACGGAACTCTACCTAGGAAAGCAAGTAGCTTTGGTTGTCTCCTTACAGCCTTTGGCCTGCTGCTCTTTACAATTCATCCATTTGTTAATTCATAATGAGGTGGACTTTCCCACTTGTTCCTTATCTCATCTTTTTGTTGACAGCTTCTTTCAGCAGCTTCTTAGGAGAATGAGTATCTGCATCATAAATTGATTCAGCTCCTTCAGTTTAATACAAGGCTGCCGCTTAGAAGGGGTCAGCTGTAACCCAGCACAGTCTTTTCAGCAGGCCTGCTCTGCTTCTGCCATACTCAACAGCAGGAGGCAAATGGAAATGGCCAGGCATTTAGTACTTTGGAAGGTAGTTTCCCTGTGTGCTCTCACGTCCTTGTCATCCTAAAGGTGGATGTAGAGCCCAGTCAGAGCTATGGGAGGGACTTGTCCCACCTTTCTTTTTTATTTATTTTGTGTCTTTTTACATATATTTTCATCTCATTCATTTCTTCGTCTGCCCCTACATTCACCCTCTGCCCCCACACCTCCTCCCAAATAAGACAAAATTTAAGGGGGGGGGGGGCGGGAGAACAATAGAAAAAAATGGAAAAACTTAAAAAATCTTGTCATGGAAATTGCAGTGTGACTCAGTGAGTCACGCCATGAACCCCTTTGTCCATTTATCTTTACTTGCAAGTGTTAATTGCAAAACGTCATTAGTTTGGTTTAGAGGTCTCTGGTTTCTGTACCCTATTGATGCTAGACCCTTGCTAGGACTCCTGGATATCCTGTTGTTGTTGCCCTGTGCTGTAGAGGTCCTGCAACTTTGGGTCTACAGGTCAGTTCCCATCACATGCTCTAGCATATCATAGATAGGATGGATGTTGGGGCAGACCAAGTCATATCCTTGAATCTAGGCCTGGGCAGCTGTAGGGTTGCTCGGTCCACCAACTGTGAGATGGGGACAACTCTCCCATGCTTACAACTGCAGGGCTGGCTCACCCACACCTGTGCTAACATAGTTGGCTCTGTTGTGCTGTCCTGGTGAGGTGCAGGACCTGCTCTCCCGAATGTTACAGCTGACGGGTCAGAGATAGGTCCCCCACTCTGTGACCAGAGTCACAGGGCCAGCTCTCCCACCTATCCCAGACATTGATGGGCGTGGGGGAGAAGGGCAACTCTTCTCTCCCAATGCCACCAGCAGACAGATGGGTAATGGTTGTCCCACTTTTATCACTACTTCCCCAGTGGGAAACTCTGTGCTGGACCCCATTCTCATTTCTCAGAGTTAATTGCCTACATAGAGAATCATTTATTCTTGGAAAAGTGACATATTTCCAAGACTTGTGAGTTTTGTTTTTGTTTCTTCATTTTGTTTTGTTTGAGACAGTCTCACTTTATAACCCAGTCTGGCATTGAACTCACCGTACTCCTGACTCAGCCTCTGAAAAGCAAGGATTATGGACATGTACCACTGTGCCCATCTTATTTTTGAGTTGTGAATGCTGCCTGAGGCAAACCTACCTGCAATTTCCCTTTCTCATTTAGCAGCCATAACTTTCATGTCTGCTCTGAGTCCCCTGTCTCCTTCCTTATACATACATGCACACATACATATGTATATACACACATATATTGACCTCCATATATATATATATATATATATATAACCTTCTATATATGTGTGTACACTGGTATGTATGTGTTTGTAAATCCAGACACAACTGTAACAACAAAGCAGTCTGTTGTTTTGCTTTTTGCCACTTTTAGATCCTAGCAAAGATGATTCTACCCTGACTGTATCAGTTGTCTTTTTCCCTCAAGGACCTTCTAGAGCAGCAATTCCCAACCTGTGTGTCATGATTTTTTTGGGGTAGAATGACTCTTTCACAGGGGTCACCTAAGATCATCATAAAACAGATATTTATATTATAATTCATAACAGCAGCAAAATTACAGTTATGCAGTAGCAGTGAAAATAATTTTATAGTTAGGGTCACACTACATGAGAAATGTATTAAAGGGTCACAGCATTTAGGAAAGTTGAGAGCAACTGTTCTGGAGCTTACCTATGGACCCACTTAAAATAGTATCTAATAAATACTTAAAAAGAATATTGCCTATAGTGTTTTAAGACTTTTCCAAAATACAAAGTCCAGTTCTGTTAAATTTAGGAACGGTATGGAGTTGTATGATTATGAAACATTTACCCTGGACACTTTGTTTTTCATCAGATGGTAAAGCAAGATAAGCTTAGCCTGTGTCTGCCCTGGAGATCCATTTGGAGGACCATGAGTCTTATTCTGATGGAGAACTCAACTAACACCCTTTTGATTAAACCCCTCTGCCAGTGGGTCAGTGAGGATTTAAAAGAAATTCAGGAAAGTAAGAATACATTTTTTTTTTATGATCTTCATCCCATCTGCAACTGGGAAGATTTTGTGAGCCTATATATTAAGTATGGCATCCACGGTTATCAAAGAGAGAATGGACTGCAAACACTTATTTGCTTCTTAAAAGACATCTACAGCTGTCACTAATGAGTCTTGGCTACTAGAAACAGTGACAGGTCCAGGCTGGTTATCTCTGCTCAGGGGTGGAGGGAAACGTTTATTATGAATTCTCCCAGGCCTTCCAGCTCCTCATTAAGAAACTTTTAAAAAAATGTGGTGACAGGAGGGGCCGAGTTTTAAGTATGGAAATGGAACAGAATGATGAGGTCTGTTGGGAGGCCAAAGGCGGCTAAAGGCAAGAGTGTTGCTTGTGCGGTTTCTGTGACAATGAAGGGGACCTTAGCACAGTCGGACGGCACCCTACAAAAGGTAGCCCATAATTCCAGCTGTCAGCTTAATCACAGTGCTTCCAGGTAAAGAGAAGGAACCCTTGTTTCCTGGGTAAAGGGAAGCAGCGCTGTTTGCTGACCCCTGCTCTTCAGCCTGCCTCAGACCGCCCTGCTCTGTTGGCCTTTGTGTTACTGGCCCCTCCTTCTCTCCTTCTGGGTATTGTGCCCCCTTCAAGTGGCCCCCTGGAAGGGACCACCCAGGGGGCTGTACAATGGGGACCGAGGTAGCCACCAAAACATAGGTTTTGTAAGACAGCCCGTCAAAGAAAAATACTGTTTAACTATGTATGTGTTTGTCTTTCTGCAATCGTTTTGTGTAGCAAACAAAACGCGGTTTTCAAATTTCACAGTTGCTTCACATACAGCAGTTCCCGGTGTCAGGTGTCAGTCAGACTTGAGATAGTCACAACCAGTTTATTTTCCCAGGGCACTAATTGTTACTGTGGTTTTATTTACGTTCTTGTTATGGCCAGGAAATTTGATATCAAAACAAAGAAGTTGCTTTGGCTTTATTTAACTATTTTATCAGGAGGCCTCAGAGCTGGCAGCTGAACACCACTCTCTGATAAAATGTGTCTGTGAGACTCCTTTACAGAAGCCAGCAGCTTGGAATTCAGTTCTCAAAAGCCATTTACACCTCTGTAAAAGGATTAGCTTTGGGCAATTGTTCCACTGTTTAAATCTTAATTTGCATCCTTATGGAGGTAGCACTTGTATACCTGTTGGTGGGAGGTCACTAGACTGTTCTCTGACTAGTGAAGGCGCCAAACAGCTTTGGATGATAGATACTATGCCACACAGAGTAAATTAGTAACTCAGACTTGCTTTGTCTCATTAGTTACGTGTTACAGCAGGTGGGTACCTTGTATGTTTGCTATATGGATGAAATTAATACAAGTATTTAAACCTAAGAACTTTCATGATCTTAAGAGGATTTTAAATGTTGTGAGTTGTAATGAAATTTCTTTGGGACAGAAATGTAAGAAAAGAGAGACAGAACTTGATGGCATGGTGTTTAAAGGTACCCCTAGTTTCTATTGCCCTGTATTTAAAGGCGCCCTTAGTTTAGGTTGCCCTATAAGCAGTAGATGAAATTGTCTTCTCACCAACACAAAGCAGTGGCTCTGAATTGACCTGTAGTGATTCTGAATACAGAAGGCCACAAAGGAAGCTAGGTCATGAGAATAATGGGGATGAAAGAGTTATGACTTACCTGGATTCAGTAAATGGAACAGATACGATACTTGGTGGGAATGGAAATAAACTTGGGGTATTTTAATGGCTACCTCATCACCAATGCCACTATTTCTCCATCATAAAACAATTGGTCACTTATTCACCAAACATGTAATTGTGCCCATAGGAGACTATGTTCTGGCCACTGAAATAAAAAAGAATTGTATGGGTTGTTGACAGTATAGTGTTCAGGATAGAAAATATAATTTAAAACAGTGGTTCTCAACCTTGCTAATGCTGCAGCCCTTTAATACAGTTCATGTTGTGCGACCCCCAGCCATACAATTATTTTTGTTGCTACTTCATGACTGCAATTTTGCTACCATTATGAATTGTAATGTAAACATCTGTATTTTTCAATGGTCTTAAGATGATTCTGTGAAAAGGTCTTTTGACCCCCATAGGGGTCAAGACCCACAGGTTGAGAACCGCTGATTTAAAAGGCTCAGGCACTCACCACAGTTTCCATGTAACACATGGAAGGGAGACAAGGAGAACACATGAGTTGTTTCTAAGTAAGAACATTGTGAGGCATGGTGCTGCTTGCCTACCATCCCAGCACTAGGGAAACTGAGGCAGGAACAATCTAGTTCCAGGCTGGTCCGGAATTTTATGCATGAAGTTAAAGAATGTTGGAGAGCTTAAGAATATTCGGAAGTGAAAACAGTGTCATGATGCATTGAACCTTGATAAAAGCAGAGTGTTTCAGTATTCCAAGAGACTTGGTCAGGCCCAGAGCCTTTTGAGGTTCCAGGGAAAACAAAAATTAAGTTAGTTTTACTTTTTTGTTGTTAACTTGTAGAGTTTGTGAGACAGTGACTGGCCTCACAAAGGCAAGAGATTATGTTTTAGGAATGAATTAATGATAAAGGAAGAATATCTGCTCATCTTGCTTTTATGTATCCGTATATATACGCCAGTTGAGAACAGAATTTCCAGAAAAGAACGCATCTTTGATTTGTATTTAAAAAGGAACTTCTAGTGTTTGAGTTTAGTCAGCAAGTTTATTTTAAACTTATTTATTTATTTATTAAAGAGCAAAAACCAACAACGTAAACACAGAGACCAAAGCTTCTCAACAGGCTTTTGGTCTTCTTGCCTCTGAGAGACTGAATGAAATTTAGTGCAGAAAAGTGAGACAGCCTGCCTCGAGTTCCCAGAGAGAACATGCTAGCTTTCCGTTCCTTACCCTGCTTCTGTGGAGAGCACTGCTGCTTGCTGGTTTGTCCCTCTCACAGGGACAGCCTCAGGGAGGAGACACTTATTTTAGTTCACAATTTTAGTTTGTCATGGTGGAGTCTGTACCTGAAGGCACATATGGTTGAAGGCCTCATGTCATGGTGAATAGGAAGTAAAAAGAACCAAAAGGAAGGTCAGATTTTAACCTTAAAGTCCACCCTTAGTGGCCTGTGTCCCATAGCTAGATCTCAGAGCAGTACCACCTGAAGGGAACATTTCCCATTCAAACTGCTACAGGAACGGTCCTCAGCTCCACAGCAGAGCGCCCCCTTTCCTCAGAACTGCCTGTCAGTGGTTGTGGTAGCTATGGCAGGTAGAGGGAGCAAAACCAGGATTGGAGGAAGGGAGACCTGGGCCCCTAGAACATGAACCAGGAAGAAGGATAGGGCCAAACTGTGATGGAAATTTTCACCAGCCCCTGGGATGGGAAGGTCAGTTGCCCTTTTCCTTTCTTACCTCTGTGGATGTGGGTTGTTTCTAAGTAACTCACTCATCCTTTGCAATCGCCTCTTTGAATGATGACTTTTGTTGTTGTGCATTTGGAAATTGACTTTCCTTCCTGTAGTGATATGACTAAGAATGGCCCCTATAGGTTCATGTATTTGAATGTTTAGTCACCTGGGAGAAGTATTAGAAGGTATGGTACTTGTGGCCTCATTAGAAGAAGTGTGTCACTGGAGGTGGGATTGGAGTGTGGCTCACAAGCTACTTTCCCAGTATGCCACTCCTGCCTGCTGTCCAGCTACCTGCCATGGTAATAGACTAGGCCTCTGAAACTGCAAGCAACCTCCCAATTAAATGCTTTCTTTTTATAAGAGTGGCCTTTTTTTATGGTGTCCCTTCATAGCAGTAGAACACTGGCTAAGACACCTCTCTAAAAGTTTATTCTTTTCGCATACTTTATATCCTGACAGCAGTTTTCCCTTCATCCACTCCTCCCAGCTCCCCCTTCCCCAAGATCCACTGCTCCATTTCCCTTCAGAAAAGAGCAGGCCTCCCAGAGATACCAACCAAACTCATAAATAAGACTAGGCATAAACCCTCACATCAATGTTGCACAAGGCACCACAGTGAGAGGAAAAGGGTCCCAAAAGCAGGCAAGAGAGTCATACACCCCCATCTCCCTCTGTAAAAAGTCCCACAAGAGCATCAAGCTACGCAGCTATAACATATATGCAGGGAACCTAGTATAGACCCTGCAGGCTCTATGATTATCACATCAGTCTCTGTGAGTCCCTGCTTAATTGATTCTGTGGGCCATGTTCTCGTGTCCTCAACCCTTCTGACTCCTACAATCCTTCCCTTTTTCCTCAGGGTTCCCCGAGCTCTGCCTAATGTTTGACTGTGGGTTTCTGCATCCATTCCCATCAGTTGCTGGAAGAAGCCTCTCTGATGACAGTGGGCTGGGCACCTATCTGTTCTTCTGGCTGCTGTAGACTGTACTTCCCTAAAATTTTATTGTATATGTGAACAAATATAGTGTTTTATGATTATTTTATCTTATTTAAAATACAGTAAAATATTTAAAACTTTAAACAAGAAACATTATGTAGTTGAGTTCAACACCCTTTATAACCATTTCAAGCTGCTCTTCCCCATGGAAAATAAAACTACCAGACCAAGCATAGCTCACAGCAACTGAAATATAAGACTGAAGTCTTCCAAAAGATAGCACTCACAGAAACATGAAGAAGTCACCAGATAGAGATGAAGAAGGGTTTTGTTTCTATAGCCCTTCATATCGGAGTTTAGTACCTTCACTACTAAGTAATTCTCAACTTGTAGTACGGAAATAAGAAAACATAGTACCTTTTTTCTTTTCTATGATTAAAATATTATCCCCTAATTTATGTTTAGAATAGCCTGAATTGACATTATTTTCTTTCCAGTTGTCTCCAGGGATCTTTATTTTACCTCCTGATAGTCCATTCATCTGCCTGGTGACACTCACCATTGACTTTGGGTTCCCCTTACTGCTCTGAAACTGGCTTACTTCTGGGGGACCCTCCTCTTCCAGAAGAATAGGGCAGGTATTCTGGAATGAAGTGGCTACTTGATGAAGCCTTCCAAGAAGAGCCAGGGTCCAGATTCTGCCTGGGCAATAAGAAGTTTTCCTGAATTAGACTGGACTGGGAGGTCTGGAAGGGTTAGGGCAACAGACCTCAGTGGTGAAGGACCTGACACAGGAATCAAGAAACCCAGGCTAAAAGCTTGGAACTTGGCTCTAGTTGGAGCACTAATATCACAGATGACTGTCAAAAGGGGACTTGAATCCAGTGGCTCATTTATATTTTCTTTACTGTAAAGACCTGCTTCAGATTTGGGGTGGAAGGTGTCCGTCCTTGTTCTTCCCCCTCTAGCAGCCAGCCCACATCTTCTTTATCTCTGTGCTGTCAGGCATCCAGTCACCACATGAGCTCAGTAGCATGCCTAAGTATGCTAATTACCAACAAGCTTAATAAGTAGTTTTATAAATAATTCTCATTTTCTTTTCTGTGTATGTGTGCTGAATAGTCCCAGCTCACGATGTAATTAGCTGCTTCTAGGTAAAAATACTGTTTTGGCTTTAATATTTTCTCCCATATTAGTTCAGAATCATACTTCCCACCAATACACATTTTTTTTTTTAGGTAATAACTACCCAGCATTATTGGAGGTTTCTTGGTACAGTGACAGAGCTAATCTAAAACAATGGCCAAATTGTTAAATTCCCCCGATGAGTAAAGAAGCTACCTTAACTCTTCCATGCCTTCCAGTTCTTATTAAAATGAAAGAAACATTGCTGCAGTGGGAGCTGAATGGAAAACAATAGTCATTTTCTGCATTAGGAGTAGAAGATGTAACTTACACTTCAGCCAGAAAATTGCAGTTCCTTAGCACGGACAATTTAAATAAATTTTATAGGCTGTAGAGATCTAACTTTGTAATGATTGATAATATAAAATTAGCCTTTTCTGCTGTTAAGATTATCAGTATTCCCATTGCCATTGTGGAATGACATTGCCCAGCTGTGTATTTGAGCACCATTAAAGTCATCAAAGAGTTAAAAGTTACTTCCTCCAGTGGAAGTAAAACTGCTGCAAAAACACAAGTTTTTCAAGTTGCCACATTTTACATCTTCGTGGAGAGACGGTGTAGTTGCTGCATTTTTATGTCTAGATTATATTACAGATATATTTCAATAAACCACCATGAACCACCAGAGCCTGTAGAAACAGGCAGTCTGTGCTTAAATAAACATCTCGGGCAGTACCTGTTTTATTTTATAGGCTCTGTAATCACAGTGACATTCTGAAGGAAGACCTTGAAGTTTACAGAACAGCTGTCCTTCACAACTTCCCAGACTTGAAGCTGGGCAGCAACGATGCAGAACAGGCATGAAATGGCTGCTGTGGTGAGGCATCCGTCGTGTCCCAGGGCTTCAAACTGAAAAGACTGACACATGGTGGAACTGGTGCGCACTGCACATGCTCGCAGCCATCAGTTTAGCCCTTCGACGGACTTCCTCATCTAGTTGTCTATAAATGATTTGTTTTTTTATTATTAGTGAACTTCTTACATTCAGTGCCTTCTTGTAGCAATGTTTCTGAGACAGGTTTGTCCATAAATATACAAAAGTTTACTTTGGTGAGCAGGGGGAGGGAGATGTAACCTTTGACTGATGTACAATCAGGTGAGCAGCTCAGAACTTATCCACCATGGCTACCAACCGACAAGGAGGACCTCAGCAGATCTAAGCACTAGTTGCGTTCCCAGATTTCCAAGTTCACTCTGGATACAGACCCCTTAGTCTAAAGCTGGTTCTTGAAATGTGGTCTCAGGACCAGTAGCACCAATAGAACTGGGAACTTCTTTTGAAAAAGCTCTACAGAAGCTTCTCAGTTTCAGAAGGTTCCATTTATTAATTGTTGCTCTCAGTGTCTGTGCTACTGGGATTATATTTAGGAAGTGGTGTCCTGTGCCAATGTGTCCAAATGTACTTACCACTTTCTCTTCCATGAGGTTCATTATGGTTGATTTTATGTTGAAGTCTTTGATCCATTTGGACTTGAGTTTTGTGCATGGTGATAGATATAGATCTATTTGCATTCTTGTACATGTTGATATCCAGTTATGCCAGCACCATTTGTTGAATTGCTTTCTTTTTTCATTTTATATTTTTAGCTTTTTTGTCAAAAATTAGGTGTTCGTAGGTGTATGGATTGATACCCAGGTCTTCAATTCAATTCCATTGGTCTTCCTGTCAGTTTTTATGCCAATACCAGGCTGTTTTCATTACTGTAACTCTAAGCTTTGGAAATCAGTATGGCAATTTCTCAAAAAATTAGGAAACAATCTACTTCAAGACCCAGCAATACCACTGTTTGGTATATACCCAAAAGACCCTCAATCATACCATAAGGACATGTGCTCAACTGTGTTCATTGCAGCATTATTTGTAATAATCAGAGCCTAGAAACAACCTAGATGCCCCTCAACTGAAGAATGGATAAAGAAAATTGGTACATTTACACAATGGAGTACTACACAGTGGCAAAAAAAATAATGACATTGGTTTAGGAGGTCCTTCTGTCTATGTGTTGCTTTCATTGACTGAATGAAGAAAACTGCCTTGGCCTTTTGATAGGGCAGAACTTAGGTAGGCAGAGAAGACAGAACTGAATTCTGGGAGAAAGAAAGCAGAGTCAGAGAGAGCTGCCATGGAGCTGCCAGGTCAAACATGCTGAATCTTTCCTGGTAAGCCACGACCTCATGGTGACATACAGATTATTAGAAATGGGTTAAATCAAGATGTGAGAGTTAGCCAGTAAGAGGCTAGAGATAATGGTCCAGGCAATGATTTAATTAATACAATTTCTGTGTGGTTATTTTATACATAAGCTAGCCGGGCTGCCGGGAAGACAAACAGCCCGCTCTTCCTGTTACATGACATCTTGAAATTTGCTGGCAAATGGATGGATTTAGAAAAAAAAAAAACATATTGAGTGAAGTGACCCAGACCCAGAAAGATAAATATATGTGTTCATTCATAAGTGGCCTTTAGACATAAAACAAAGAAAACCAGCTTATAGTCCACAGCTCCAGACAACCTAGACAACAAAGGGGATCCTAAGAGAGACATACATGGATCTACATAGGAAGATGAAAAAGACAAGATCTCCTGAGTAAATTGGGAGAGAAGGTAGAAGGGAAAAGGAGAGGAAGAAAAGGGAGTGGAGAAAATGTAGCTCAGTAAAACAGAGAAGGAAGGAAGGAAGGAAGGAAGGAAGGAAGGAAGGAAGGAAGGAAGGAAGGAAGGAAGGAAGAGAGAGAGAGAGAGAGAGAAAGAAAGAAGAAAGAAAGAGAGAGAAAGCTCACTTTTCAGTCCTACCCTAGACTCAGTGACTCAGGAACTCTGAGGGTAGTACCCAGCCATCTGGGCCTAAATGACCTTTCAGTTTAAGAACTTTAAATGAGTATAAAGCTGGGATGAGGGATGGGGTTACTACTGGTTGGTTTCTACAGTGGCTGATTTGTACACCTCTTTGCTGTGTCAGAAACATTCCTCACTGTCCATATACTTTTTAGCTAGTCTGAGTTTCTCTTTGTGGTCTTAGAAGCTCTGTAGAATCCAAACTGTTTTGGTAATATAGTCATGTGTACTGTTTTGGTAATATATTCATGTGTAACGTGTGATATGTATGATGGAGGAGGGTTAACTGTCTATGTGTTACTTTCATTGGTTAATAAAGAAACTGCCTTGGCTTTTGATAGGACAGCAGCTTAAATAGGTGGGGTAGACAGAACAGAATGCTGGGAAGAAGAAGGCAGTGAGGCAGTCACTCACTCTCCTCTCTGAGACAGCTGCAGGTTAGAATCCTCCTGGTAAGCCACCACCTCGTGGTGCTACACAGATTATTAGCAATGGGTTAGATCAATATGTAAGAGTTAGCTAATAAGAGGCTACAGATAATGGGCCAAACAGTGTTTAAAAGAATACAGTTTCCGTGTAATTATTTCAGGGGTAAAGCTAGCTGGGAGGCGGGCGGCGGGAAGCGGCCCACCGCTCCTTCTACATATGTATAGTAGGTACCTAATGCATTTGCCTAAGACTTACTGATGTCACAACTCTGCTTTTGGATTGAGGGTTGCTTATATCTCCTCTTAGAATATATCCTCACTGTTTACTGGTAGAGAAGTAATTACTACACAGGAATTATCAATGCTTGCTTATTAAAGACCATTGATTGGTGGTATGTTAATTACTTTTCTATTGTGATAAGAGAAATGTTATGTGAAACACTAGGACAAGGACAACTTACATAAGGAAGGCTTTATTTGATGCTTATATTTCCAGAGGGATAGGAGCCATCATGGCAGGGAGCATGACAGCAGGCAGGGAGACAGGCATGGAGCAGCAGGAAACAGAAAAGGACACTGGGATGAGAATCTTTGACACCTCAAAGCCCACTCCCACTGACGTATCTCCTCCAACAAGACCACACCAGCTAATCTTTCCCAATAGTTTCATCAACTTGAGACCAAATATGCAAACATATAAGTCTCTAGGGATCATTCTTATTCAAACCGCCAAGATGGGACCCTGTGAAGTGAGAGAAAGCAACTTAATATCTGTTTGACTTCCATCTAATTCTGTCTTCTCTATCTTTCAGGGGTCACTTATATTGTTGTATGTTAGTAAAGTAACTAATGGGAAAGGAAATTTCATTTCCTTAGAGTAGAATTCAACTTACAACTAGTATACATTCCATCATGGGCTAGGTAGAAGTCAGGATTACTGTCTCTGGAGAGATCGTGACACAGAAAGTGTCAATGGATTAGGTGGCCCCAACTTATAATACTTCTACATTTTCATTTATGATCTCTGAACTGGAAGAGGCTGGAAGTGACCTTCCTGTTTGGTAGTTTTTCATCTTCTATCACATTTTTATCTTGCAGAATAAAACCTGCTGTTCAACTTCTCCCACTGCCAACCTGTGGGAGCCCCTTCAGGACAGGCTGAATCCTTCGATAACCCTCAGCGACTGTTGGGGACATCTTAGTTTCTGTTGCTGCTTGATGTTTTGGGTTCAGCTGATGAGTTTCTTGTAACCAGACTGGAAGGGAGCCTCCCTTTGAGGAGCCGCCTTTTACTATAGCAAATACAGCTGGTGCTGTTGCAGCTCACACGTCCTTCTTAACTCTTCCATAACAGTACCTGAATTATTTTCATTTGTAAGTAGGGCATAATAAAAATGGCACAAAAAGCTGTTATTGAGGTAGAGATGTGATTGATGTCATTTACAGACATATTTCATGCTCCCAGGGTACATGGTTGTGCTTTAGAATAATGCAGTGAGTCTAGGTCACCGTATAGACCATTTTGTAAGACTCAGCAGGAGTAGCATTAGGTATCTAGATTTTGCAAAGCTTCCTGGCTATTTCTATATGCAGTCAAACTTGAGAATGCTTATTAGCAATAACATCATAACAAAATAAATTTTTAAAAAGAAGGACTTGGGAAAGATAACTTTTTTATATTGATTTTATTGAGCTATACATTTTTCTCTGCTCCCTTCCCTTCCTCTCCCCTCCCCTTTAACTCTTTCCCATGGTCCCCATGCTCCCAATTTATTCAGGAGATCTTATTTTTTTTCTATTCCCATGTAGATTAGATCCATGTATGTCTCTCATAGGGTCCTCATTGTTGTCTAGGTTCTCTGGGATTGTGATTTATAGGCTGGTTTTCTTCGCTTTATGTTTAAAAGCCACTTATGAGTGAGTACATATGATAATTGTCTTTCTGGGTCTGGGTTACCTTACTTAATATGATGTTTTCTAGCTCCATCTGTTTGCCTGCAGATTTCAAGATCTCATTTTTTTCCCTGCTGTGTAGTACTCCATTGTGTAAATATACCACATTTTTCTTATCCATTCTTCGATTGAGGGGTATTTAGGTTGTTTTCAGGTTCTGGCTATGACAAATAATGCTGCTATGAACATAGTTGAGCACATATCCTTGTGGTACAATTGAGCATCCTTTGGGTATATACCCAAAAGTGATATTGCTGGGTCTTGAGGAAGGTTGTTTCCTAATTTTCTGAGAAATCACCATACTGATATCCAAAGGAGCTGTACCAGCTTGCATTCCCACCAGCAATGCAGGAGTGTTCCCTTTACCCCACAACCTCTCCAGCATAAGTTGTCATCAGTGGTTTTGATCTTAGCCACTCTTACAGGTGTAAGATGAAATCTCAGAGTTGTTTTGATTTACATTTCTCTGATGACCAAGGATGTTGAGCATTTTCTTAAGTGTCTTTTAGCCATTTTAGATTACTCTGTTGAGAGTTCTCTGTTTAGTTCTGTACTCCATTTTTTTTGTTGGATTATTTGTTTGTTTTTTTTTTTGATGATCCAATTTCTTGAGTTCTTTGTATATTTTGGAGATCAGATCTCTGTCTGATGTGGGATTGGTGAAGATCTGGGAAAGATAACTTAATGGGGTCAGATAAAGAGATATGTGGATCCTGGGGACTCACCAGAGAGTTCGTCTATCTTGAACAGCAAGTTTCAGATTCATTGAGAGACCTGTCTAAAAATTAACGTGGGGAGTAATAGAAGACACCCAATGACCTCTGGCCTCCACATGTGTGAGGACAACCAGACATAAGATACATATACACATATAGACACAGATACATGCACTCAAAGACAGACAGACAGACACACACATACACATCACAGGGGACTTTGAACACAGTTTTATTGTCTAAAATATATTAGGTTCTAGACTTTTCTTGATAAATGTTGTTCTAGTAACGTGGCTATAAGGCCTTTAAAAATATGGAAATTTTTTAATTTACCCATTTCTACATATATTTCCAGATCTATAGTGTGTCTCCTATTTCTGTTTTACAGATCTGAACAAGTACCAGATTGGCACTTACTGAAGACACAAGGACAATGTATGAAGGAACATGATAATTCTCTTAAAGAAGAGGTACGTGGTGAGGTTATTTTCTTAGTTACAACCAAGGACTAGGGTTAGTAGTAACTTTTATTTAAATAAGTTCCAAGATTATGCAAGTTATTTGTTTGGAGAAATAGTATATTCTAAATGATAAACATCTTTGAAAAAATGGTAACAGTGGTAAGTGAGGTTTCATGATTGGCAGATAATATTTTTAACTTTCTAATCTTAGACCTTTTACATATTTGTGAAAGGATCTAACTCCAACTTAATGTTGATTCCCAGAGATATCTTAAATATATCCACTACAACATCTTCAGAGTTTAGAAACATCTGTAACATACTGGTTTTCTGTCAGTGTGTCCAATTTTAAAATATTGTAAAGTCATTAAGGTTAAGCCAACAGATCCATTTTTACTACATTATTGTGCACAGGTCCTTTGGAAGGAAAGAAATAAGTGGCATGTGGCCCTCTCTTGCTGAGGACTGGGTACCAGAAAGGGAGGCCAGTTACCTGGAGGAGCAGTGAGGGAAAGCTTTTGATGGAAGTACAGGAACATGTAAGACATGACCCATTAGAAACTGGCTTTTTGACAAAATGAGACCAGGGAAGTGTTTGGGGTGACAGGGAAGAGCTGTTAGAAACCAGCACATATGAGGCAGTAGATCCATTAATTTTTTCAAGATTTATTTTATTTTTAATTGTGTGTATGTGAAAGTAAATGTAGGTGCTTATGAAGGCCAGAAGAGGGTTACATATTTCCTGGAGTTTGGAACACGACTGCAGGCCTTTGGGCAGGCTAAGATGGCTTTTACTTAAAAAGTGGAGTAAACAAACAGTTTCTCAAACATGTAGATGTGGTCAAAGAAATTCACAAATCCAAAGAATAGTATTAGTACCAAAATGACAACATGCCCGTAAACTTCAATACAAAATGCATGTGTGATTTCTGAAGATGATCTGTGCGTGGGTGCATGTGTGACCATGTGCTTGCAAGTGTGTGTGATGCTGGATACTGAACCCAGAGTCTTGTTCATGTTAAATACATGTTTATCTTTACTCTACATCCCCAGCCTTCATCATCCTCCCATGATTAACTAAATAGAGTATCAGAGTTATTTCTGTGTATTGAAAAGGATAGATATTTAGTAGATACAGTGGGTTAAATATCTCGTGCTTAGAGAAAATCTTTAAAGTAAGTGATTTTGAAAATTTAAGAACGCTCCATTGGAAATTTAAAGTCTAATGAAGCCCAGAAGTATTTACTTTGATCTCTTGGGGAAATGGCTAATTAAACAGCCACATGTAAATGATGTTTACCTGTGGGCCCCTGTGCTGTCAGCTCTAGTCAATCCCTTCTCTTGAGTAAACACATGACCAAAGCCATAGAAACTCACTGCCCCTGGAGACCAGGGAAGATCTGTCAGCACTCTCATAACCCGATAGGCAATTATATAATTGAGCTGCATGCTTTTAATTCAGAGAAATTTGTAATTACTTTATGTGGGGGGAAATGAGTTGGGAGTATCATTAAAATACAAAGTGACATAATACTTCTTTTCTCCCAAGTGATGTCTGTTTCAACATGGGCTGACTGTGACACAAAGGAGCAGCTCGCTCAGAATTGGTCTGGTCCTGCCCCCACACATATTTTATTTACCAGTAGAAATGTCCCCTAAATGATGGATTGTTTTCTGATATCTCCTACATATTCATTTCCTGGCTCTTGTGATTATTTCTTCGTCTTTTCAATGATGTGTGAATAAAATCCCTTTCCTTGCTTTAACTCAGGTGTAACTGGCACTGGTGCATGTGTTTCTCTTCTGAAAATTATTTCTCTGTAACCAAGAGGAAGGATTTTGAGGAAGTGATAGTTAAATCTGGGGACTGCCATTGCTGCCGTTGCACCGCTAACTGCTTGTTAGCACTGCTTGTGTGTAGAAGAGAGCTTAATGCCCCAGATGCTTTCCACTTCTTCCTCTCTGGACTCATGGTGCCTGTAAAAAAATTCAGATTCTTTAGACTTGGGTGTGGTTTCTTTGAAGAAACAAGCAGAAAAATAAAATGAAACTTTGAAATGTTGAACAGAAAAGTGCCTCTGTGTTGCCGTAAGTAATATTGTTGACATGAAGTATGACCTTTAATATTTAAAGTGTTTACAAATAGAACTAGGAGGATAACTGAGTGGTAGACTACATGCTTAGCACACAAGAATCTGGTTTCAGTCCACAGTAACACATGCATGCACGCACACACACGTGTTGCACTGTCAGTGTTTAAACCTCCTTTTCCTGCTTGCCACAAAATGAATTTTCTTTAATAACATCCCATATTCTTGTGTTTCACTTTGAATGACTTTAATAGCCCCTGTCCATTATACACAGTCCCCTGTCCCTATATACACAGGCCCCTGTCCCTATACAAAATCCCTGTCCATTATACACAATTCCCTGTCCATTATACACAATTCCCTGTCCCTATACACAGTCCCCTGTCCCTATACACAGTCCCCTGCCCCTATACACAGGCCCCTGTCCCTATACACAGGCCCCTGTCCACTTTACACAGTCTCCTGTCTCTATACACAGGCCCCTGTCCCTATACACAGGCCCCTGCCCACTTTACACAGTCTCCTGTCTTCTTTTAATTGCCTGTTGAACATTTAAGTTTATTTTTCCTCACTAAGAAAGGTTCATAAAATATCTATATAATTCAGGTTTTCAAATATCATATTTCCTTAGAACAAACTCCTATGTTTAGTATGATCAGGTCAAATGTATATATGTATGTATGTATGTGTGTATGTGTGTATACATATTTTTTTTCAGGTTTTTGCTATGCATTACCAGATCTTATTCTGGAAGGGTCGTAAGTTAAAAATAATGGCTAAATAAAATATTTATTTGAGTTCTTTCTAAATTAAATAGTCAATTCTTTTTTGGGAACCATTTAGAGATGTGAAAATGACATTCCATTTCTTTTGTGTTCCCTTGGCCTTTCTGTGGTGTGGTTAACTCTTTTCCTTCTTGTGTATTGTTCGTTTTTCTACTAGATTAGTAATGCATTTTCCTTATTGATTTATAAGAACTTTTAAAATATAAATTTGTACATTTTGCTGCCATATTTTTGGTAGCTGATCTTTGCTTTCATTAAGGGTAATTTGGAGATGATATCTTTTCCACTAATAGTTTCGCCTGTCTACTTACACATTGCATGTATTTGAAAATAGTAATTGATAAATTTGGGGATATATATGAACAGTCATTACTCTTGTAGGTCTAAACATAACAGGATCCATATTTAAACTGAACTCTGATTAAATTTTAAAAGAATTGAGCTGATAGATTTAGGAATACTACTCAGTGAAAATCATAGAAAAGTTTATATACCATTAACTCTGAAATATGGAAATGTCAACATCAGTCATTTTACAGATAGTATGTGCCCTTGCATGTCATTCCCAAACCCTGTTTCCTGGCCCTAGAAGACCAGTGAACCATTTGATGGTGCTAAGTCTTCAGACTGCTGAGGGTAGTGGGACACTGTTGTAGGGAGAGGGGCCCGCTTGTTTGTCCTGGCCGCCCAGCTAGCTTACACCCGAAATAACCACACAGAAACTCTATTAATTAAAACACTGCTTGGCCATTAGCTCTAACTTCTTATTGGCTAACTCTTACACATTAGTTTTACCCGTCTCCATTCATCTGTGTATCGCCACATTGCAGTGGCTTACCAGAAATTCTAACCAGTGTTCATCTCAGGTGGAGGATCCATGACTTCTCTCTGACTCTGCTTTCTTCCTCCCAGCATTCAGTTCTGTTTTCCCTGCCTACCTAAGTTCTGCCCTATCAAAAGGCCAAGGCAGTTTCTTTATTCATTAACCAATGAAAGCAACACATAAACAGAAGGACTTCCTACACCAGGACACCCCCTAGTTTCTTTCATGAATTCCAAAGGTATCTAATCTAAAGAGAGGTTTTGTAGTAACAGAGAAATTTAAAACCTATGCATGGTCTATTCATAAGCATGGCCAATGGAAAAGAAAGGCCAATTCTTGGTTTTAGAAGGTGAGTCTCCAGACTGCATTGAATCCTAGTGTAGGATGTGCAAGACAGCTTGTTGCTCTAACTCTGCTCTGGGCCTTTGCTCCTTTGCAGTTACAAGAGTCTCCTCATCAATAGATAACCTCCTTTAAATTGGGAATTTCTCAGAAAATGCAAATTTCTCGAACATCTGCAAAAGGCATGCCTTAAGAATGTGTTACAGTGCTGGAAGATGGCTCAGTTAGTAAAGACAACCCAAATTTCATCTCTAGCACCCATGTTAAACAAACAAACATATAGCAACAACATCAAAAACAGTCGGAGAATGAGGCTATACACTTGCAGTCTTGGGGTGCTGTGAGATATAGGTGAATCCTTGGTATTGCTGGCCAACTAGTCAAGTTTACTTAGCAAGCTCCAAAAAAAAAAAAATATAGACAAATCTTGAGGAAAGACCATGATTGTCTTCTGACATACGCATGAACGTACATACACTTGCATGCGTGCGTGTGTGCAGGCCCAAACACACATTGTTTGCAGATATTTTTCTATTGCAGGTATTTTTCATGACTCAGCAGATGTTTTGAATTGGAAAGCTTTTACTGGCTCTTTACTGAGGTCTGACATTTGTCTCTGTCAGTTTATATCATTCCTGCTTTTTAGGGGCTCACAGTACAGATAGATCCTTTGCAGATGACCCCACTGGGCAGATCTGCTACTGTCTGTTGGCTCCATGATCTGGTAGAGTTATGCCTTCTATTTTCATGTTACGATTTGACCATCCACCTAAATTCCATAATAATAAAATACTCATCTTTTAGAAATTATTATTTATAAGATTGTCTTCAAATAACAGTTTTTTTAGCATTTCTTTAAAAAAACTAAGAAATCTTAGTGATTAATATTGAGTAGTGAAGGTAAATGAGATAAAATATACAAAATAACTTAAACCAGCCATGCAGTATGTCTACCACATCGTGTGGAAAAGAGGGCTCTCTACACAGTAGCAATGGTGTTTTCGTCAAGCACATAGGAACTTACTAGACAAGTGTTTGCAATATTATTTTAGCATCTTATTCTGTATTCTTTTGAAGCCCAATTCAAACTCATATATGAAATCTGTACATAAAGCAGATCGATGTGTCATCCTTGAAAGATGACCAGTTCTCCAAAGCAAAGTTTATTTGGGCTAGTGGGACTTGCAGTCCTGCCATGCTGTGGTAGACTACAGATACATCTGAAGGGATTGGGGCAAAGGAAACTTTAAAAATAGAAGTTTTTGAGGAAAAAAGAAGGAAAATGGAAGAATCTACTTTAGGTATCTTGAAATAAAGACCATTATTTGTCAGAGTTTGTGGTTGGCTCCTTAGTGGAGACAGCCACTGTTAGTCAAGTGATCTTGTGTAAGCAGCTTACCTGGAATATTGAGGCAGTTAAGCTATAATATTTCAGTTTTGCGGGATTCTTTGCATATGTGCAAGAAGGTTTGCCTTTTATGGTCTCTTGGCTCTGTTTTGTTATTTTGACATAGTGGCTCCACTTTGATCTTAGTAACTTGAATTAGGGAACAGGACAGAACCTGAAACACTGATGGTCCAAAACAGTGTCAGCATTCAGGGTAGGAGAGAAGTTATAAGGCTGCTTATTTTAAATTGCATGAAAACTTACTAATCTTTACAGTCTGCAAGCTTTATTGTAAGATGTACCAAAACTTCAATAATCCTTCAGTAATTTTTTATGTATACTGACAGTATTCTTTTTTATTGTTTTTATTAAGCCATACATTTTCCCACACCCCTTCTTTTGTCTCCTTTCCGCTTCCAGCCCCTACCCCCTACCCCTGCCTCCCACATCTCCCAATTTACTCCTGAGATCTTGTCTTTTTCTCCTTCCTGGGTGGATCTATGTATGTCTCTCATAGGGTCCTCTTTCTCTAGGTTCTCTGGGGTTGACACTTGTAGACTGGTTTTGCTTTGCTCCATGTCTAATACCCACTTATGAGTGGGTAAATATTATATTTGTCTTTCTGGGTCTGGGTTACCTCACTCAGAATGGTTTTTTCTAGTTTCGTCCATTTGCCTGCAAATTTCAAGATATCATTGTTTTTTACTGCTGAGTAGTACTCCATTGTGTAAATGTACCACATTTTCTTTATCCATTCTTCAGTTAAGGGGCTTCTAGGTTGTTTCCAGGTTCTGGCTATTGCAAATAATGCTGCTGTGAACATAGTTGAGCAAATGTCCTTGTGGTATGATTGAGCATCCTTTGGGTATATGCCAAAAAGTGGTATTGCTGGGTCTTGATACGGTAGATTGATTCCTAATTTCCTAATTTTCTGAGAAGTGGCTGCTGTGGGAGTTCCTTCAGCTCCTTCAGCCAATCGCCGCTGAGTTACCAGCCCATTGGGGCGTGGTCTCTCCCTTTAAAAAAAGCAGCGGCTGTCCTCCACTCTCTCTTTGTCTTCCGGCTCCGTTTCCGGCCCCTGGACTCCTTTCCTGTTCGCGCGGAGGGGCTGTTGTCTGGGACGGTAATCTGTAAGTTTTTTCCCCTTTGAATAAATAACCATTCTATTAATCATAATTCCAAACTGGTGTGGGATTGTCTGTGACTTACGCCTTCATCTGGCGCCCCACGTTTGGTTGTAGAACCCCCCCTTCCCCCCCACTCAACTGCTTGCTACCAGCTCGGCTAGTCACGAGACCTCCCTCAGCTGCGGCCTGTGCCCTGTGTGTGGAGCCAGCAGTTCAGTTAAACCCCACGCCTCCCAAGCTCCACAGGCTCGGGACAGTCTCTGCCTGCCTGGTTTGCTCTTTTCTGAGTTGTTTTTAAATTTCCCTTGTAAGTGCGGTGCTTTAGTGGCGTGAATCAGAACGACTCGGTCACGTGGAGGCATACGCGGCTTCCGGGTTGCTCTTTTCTACCCCTGGATTCTGGGTTTCTGGTTCCGTGTATGGAATTGATTTAATTAAACTTTCTTTCTTGAGCAACTTATATTTCCTAGTTTTTAACAAATACTAAGGCAGACACTGAAACAGGACCTGTTTAAGTCACCTTTGCAGTGGTTCTAGTCGCAACTTGGCAACAGCGCCGCCAACTAGACAAGAGGTAATATGGCAGTTTTTGTTTCCAACGCCAATTTTACTGTTTTCTTTATTAATACAATGGATTATGTCATGCAAGGTTTATATGACTATGGGAATATATTAATTTACTTGTTGCTAGGTTTCAGTTTTCTTTTCAATATTTTATCATTAAGAAAGATACGATTTTTACGGACTAATATTGAACAACTAGTTGAAAGGATTAAAATTATTGAAAATCAGGGGTTATCTGAACAAGTGGATACTATGATAGACAAAATTGACTCCATGTCCAAGGGTACTAGGAAGTTACCTGAAAGGGTACAGGCTGTTGAATTTGACGTTCAGATGTTACCACAAAGTTTTGATAAGGTAACAGATAGAATGAACCTCCAGAATGGGAACCAAAAAACTGATACCTTAGTGAAATTACTAGAAACACGGGTAGGTCAGGAGATTCAGGATTTAAGGGATACAATGATAAAAAGATTAGAAATGATTGAAGAAACTATTGGAGCTGGTGAACAGAGTAAGAAGGCACAAGGACAGGATACAATGCCACCACCAGCTGTTAGAACTGGCTTACCCAGGGTCCTAACAACATACCCTGTAATTTATTCTGACAAAGGGTTAACTTCCAAAGGCTCAAAGGGAGTTAAAGAAGCTAGATGGACACCAATAGCAATGAATGATTTAAAAGAAATTAAGCAAGCTGTCGTTAACTTTGGCTTGCACTCTGCATTTGTTAAGGAAATGATAAGGACTTGGGCTTCTAATGTCAGAGCTACCCCCCATGATTTCTCTCAGCTAGTGTCTGCAGTTTTAGATGATGGGCCTTCCTTGATGTTTGGAATTTATTTCAGAGAAGAATCCAAACATATGGAACAGCAAGGAAGAGCAAAAGGTGTGGAGGTTTCCCAAGATCAAATTCTTGGTGTAGGAGCATATGCTGATCCACAGGTCCAAGCTCTTTATGATGAAGAAGTGCTGTCCTTATGTCACAAAGCAGCCTTGAATGCTTTGAATAGAATACAAGATCCAGCAAAAAGGGTCGAATCATATACCAGGGTTAGGCAGGGACAGAGAGAACCCTTTACTGACTTTGTGCAAAGATTAATTAAGGCTCTGGACATAGGGGTAACAGACCCAGAAGCTAGACGAATACTTCTTGAATCTCTAGCTTTTGAAAATGCAAATACTGAATGTAAAAAGATAATTGGGCCTTTAAGATCTAGATCAGCACCAATGGAAGAATGGATACAGCATACAATGAATGTTGAGATGTTTAGCTATAACGATGAATCCTGGGTAGGAGAAGCGATTTCCAAAGCTATGAGGAGACATCAAACTACCAGGTGTTTTAATTGTGGTAAATTAGGACATCTGAAAAGGGATTGCAGGCAAAGAAATCCTAGGAATAATATCTCCTCTGGGAATGACAAAAGTAGGAGATCTCAGCCTTCAGGTATATGCAGAAGATGCGGTAAAGGCCGACATTGGTCCAACGAATGCAGGTCAACAACAGACAGACAAGGCAACCCGATACCATCGGGAAACTCCTTGAGGGGCCTCTCGCAGGCCCCCAAGCCAAAAGTGGCCCAGTCATTCCCAGTTACAGTCGAAAATGTGTCTCACCAAGAAAATTAAAAACTCCAATGTCTGCCGTAAAAAGTAATACTGGTCTAAATGATGAATTACATGTGGAGAATGAGTCAAAAAATTCAGGAGGACAGAGTAAACGTATATTTTGGCAAACGTATATTAACGATCAAAGACCAAAGCTAAGAGTCTGTATAAATGGCATTTTTATTGAAGGCTTATTAGACACAGGTGCGGATGTAAGTATAATTACTCCAGAATCCTGGCATCCGAATTGGCCTCTTCATGAGGTAGATGTTCAGTTCCTGGGAATTGGAACCCTATCTCGTGTAAAACAAAGCACAAGATGGGTGGAATGCATAGGGCCTGAAGGGCAAATAGGAAGATTAAGGCCATATATAGCAAATATTGCAATAAATTTATGGGGCCGTGACCTGCTACAGCAATGGAATACCCAGATTAACATTCCTGTAGTTCCAGGAACTCACAATTCTGGGAAGGATATAATGAGGTATTATGGAAAAAGGTCACCAGCCATTCAGGCTGTACAAGAACACACAGCCAATAGCAAACCTTTAGAGGTACCAACAGCCCTACCTTTAAAATGGCTAACTGAGAAGCCAATATGGATCAAGCAGTGGCCTCTAGCTGAAGATAAGTTACAGGCTTTGGAACAGCTGGTACAAGAGCAACTAGATGCTAACCATATTGAAGAATCAACCAGCCCTTGGAATTCTCCTGTGTTTGTTGTAAAAAAGAAATCTGGTAAATGGAGAATGGTGACAGATCTAAGAGCTGTCAACAAGGTAATTCAGCCTATGGGTCCGCTACAATCTGGAATTCCTTTGCCTTCTCTATTACCAAGAGGATGGCCTCTTATAGTTATTGATTTGAAAGATTGTTTTTTCACTATACCTTTGCAAAAAAAGGATAGAGAAAAATTTGCCTTCACAGTGCCTACTTATAATAATTCTCAGCCTACTAGGAGATATCAATGGACTGTCCTCCCACAGGGGATGCTCAATAGTCCCACATTGTGTCAATATTTTGTTAATAAGCCACTGGAAATAATTCGTAAGCAATTTCCCAAGTCCATAATTTATCATTACATGGATGACATTTTATTATCTGATTCAAATAAAGATATTTTGGAAAGTATGTTTGAAGAAGTAAAGAAAGTTTTGCCTAGGTGGGGATTACAAATTGCCCCTGAAAAGATTCAAAGAGGAGATTCTATTAATTACCTAGGCTACAGAATAGGGTTAGAGAAAATTCGAACACAAAAGGCACAAATTAGGAGAGACCGGTTACGGACTCTTAATGACTTCCAAAGATTGTTAGGAGATATTTCCAGTCTACGACCAGCTGTTGGGATAACACCTGATCTAATAGTTCATTTAAACAAAACCTTAGATGGTGATAAGGATTTGAATAGTCCCAGAAAATTGACAGTTGAAGCAGAAAAGGAACTGACAATGATTGAGGAAAAATTACAGGAGGCACATGTGGATAGGGTCAACCCGAATCTTAGTTCCATCCTAGTCATACTGCCTTCCAGAATTTCTCCTACAGGGATTTTAATGCAGAGGGAAGATATTATTTTAGAGTGGATATTTATACCTCATAAACCAAGTAAAAAATTAAAAACTTATGTAGAAAAGGTTTCAGAATTAATTATAAAAGGTAAACTGAGACTTCGTCAACTAGCAGGTATAGACCCAGCAGAAATTATAGTGCCTTTTACTACTGAGGAAATAAGAAAGTTATGGGAAGATAATGAACCATGGCAAAGAGCTTGTGCTAATTTTTTGGGAGAAATTAGCAGCAACTATCCCAAAAGTGATAGACTTAACCTCATAAAGAGAACTTCTTGGATTCTTCCTAGAATTGTACGTGATGCTCCAATAACTGGAGCTCGGACATTTTATACCGATGCAAATAAATCAGGGAAAGCAGGTTATAAATCAGAAGAATTGAGTAAGGTGGAACAAAGCCCTTATAATTCTGTCCAGAAGGCAGAATTATATGCCATTCTTATGGTGCTAAGGGATTTTAAAGAACCTCTTAATATAGTTACAGATTCACAATATGCAGAAAGAGTTATCTTGCATATTGAAACCGCTGAATTCATACCAGATGACACAGAGTTGACTTCATTGTTTATCGAGGTACAGGACATAATTAGGAATAGGCTTTGTCCAATGTACATAACACACATCCGGTCCCATACCGGTCTGCCTGGGCCTCTAGCACAAGGTAACGCTGAAATTGACCAATTATTGATTGGAAGCGTTCTGCAGGCCTCAGAATTTCATAAAAAACATCATGTCAATAGTAAAGGCTTAAAGAAAGAGTTTTCCATTACATGGCAACAAGCTAAGGACATTATAAAGAGATGTCCTACTTGTTCTTTCTATAATCAAACACCATTGCCTGCAGGGAGTAACCCAAAGGGTACTCAAAGGAATGAAATCTGGCAGATGGATGTGTTCCACTTTATGGAATTTGGTAAATTAAAATATGTACACCACACCATAGACACGTATTCAGGTTTTCAATGGGCAACTGCCCTGAGCTCAGAAAAGGCTGATTCGGTAATCACACATTTATTGGAAGTTATGGCCATCATGGGTATACCTGCACAAATAAAGACAGACAATGGTCCAGCATATGTATCTAAGAAAATGAAACGCTTCTTTGCTTATTATAATATAAAACACGTTACAGGTATACCAAATAATCCTACAGGTCAGGCAGTTATAGAAAGATCAAATCGTACTATAAAGGATATGCTAAACAAACAGAAAGGGATGAAAGATACCCCCAGAAATAGATTGCATAATGCTTTATTAACCTTGAATTTTCTTAATGCTAATGAGAAAGGAACAACAGCAGCAGAGAGGCATTGGATAATGGAAAAAACTTCTGAACTAAACCAACCTGTTTATTTCAAAGACGTGCTGACCTCTCAATGGAAGCCAGGAGATGTGCTACGTTGGGGAAGGGGTTTTGCTCTTGTTTCCACAGGAGAAGAAAAATTGTGGATACCATCAAAATTAATAAAGGTTCGATTTGAAGAGGAGAAACCTCTTGGAAAGGAGAAATGACAGCATCTACAATGATGATAACCATACAGGTGGTAAGAAAAGCATATAGAATGGGGGCAGGGTTCTGTTCTTATCTCCACAGGAAAACACTGATCTTTGAAAAGTTCAAGGGACCCTGGATATTTGAATACTGACAGATGGAAAATAACGGCCCAATAGGGACTATCAAGAAAACTGAATAGGTTCTGTAAGTACCATATACTAAATCATATTTCTAAATTTATAGAGCTGGTTTTAGAGTTGAACTCTGGCTCAGTCCCTCTCTAATTCCAAGCCTGTTGTTTAAAGAAAAACCCAGAGTTTCTGGAGTTTCTGTCTCATGTCAAGAGCCATGATATGGGACAGAAAGAAATATGAGTTTAGAAAACATCTTTACTTTTCTTCATATCTATCATACCTTCATTAAATATATCTATCATGTCTCTCATTGAATATAGGTATTCATGTATATGTCTATATAATTAATGTTTAAGTTTTCCACAATGAACAATGAGTTTTTCCTACAGTGACATTTGAAGTTTCCAGGAAGAAGATGGGGCCCCATAACAACAACTCCACCTGGTTGATATGACGTCATGATACTGATAGCGCTACTACAAGACCTGTTTTGGGTACCAGCTGCACAAGACGGTTCCAACGTGCTGAAATGGTGCACATCTTGTACAACATTCTGGCCAGACCTCCACAAAATACTCAGAGACTATTTGCAATTTTAAAAGACATTGATCTTGAAATTTAACCATCATTTTACTTTCACAGGATCCCCCAGAAAGAACGTCGCCCCCATGACAGCTGGAAGTAATTCTAGAGAACGACGTCCCCTCTCCCAATAAAGTTTGTCCTTGGGTTTAGGGACATCATTTAGGGGTTGGTTATAATTAGTATACGGTTGAGGGTTGGGGGAGGAATTTTATAAGCACAGGAATCTAAAAAAAAAAAAAAAAAAAAAAAAAGGAGGGATAATTGGATTATGGGATAAATAGATTTGTACTTGTGAGTTATTGCTTTTAGACAAACATATTGGTATCGATTCTTATATATTGATACAAAGTTAAATTATGTTGACTATTTTATGCATGCATGCTTCTACCTCTGTTTAAAACATTTTTATGTATTTGTATATATATATTGTATTGATATATGTATATTTACCATATTGCATTGTACACTTCTACCTCTGATTAAGATACTTATATATTGTTTATGTATTGATATATATTTACCATATTGCAATGTATACTTGCACATTGTTTATATTTGGAGGTCTCATTGTCCTCATTTATTGCACACTTGTTTATTATCTCAGTCTTTAAGTTAGATAGATATTGAGAATTATATAGATCAACAGTCATCTAAGTTTGTCATTTATAATTAGACTAATCAGGTTCTTTAGATATATAGAGATTATATTCAGTATAGATAGATAATCTTCAACCTCTTCAAAGAGCTGTAGAAAATGGCCTTTAATCTAATTCAGAGTTCTATGGTAGGGAGACACAATCACTCCTGGCAACACTGATCTATGCCCGAGAGAATGTTGAGCACCAAAGACACTCCACCTGGAGCCTTTCTTCTTGGCAGAACTGGCCTTTGGGTAAAAAAATGCTCATACCTCAACTACTGACAGAGTTACAGAATATCCGTAAATGGATAAAACAAGACTGTCATATCCTGCCAAGACAGGGTAAGATAGTTTTGAAGTTTCTTGCCTTTGAAAATGGTATGTCAGTTACATCAGGCCTTAGCCAAAGTTGGTTGCTTCAACACTGCAAATGTGACTTTGGGTGTTTGTCCAGGTAGCCAGTTGTCTCTGCGATTTGGTACATGTTCTGGAAGTTGTTTGATTGCACTTCCTAATTACTCAGATAACATTATTTCCCTTCTCAGATCTTCGATGGGATTGAAGATTATATAAATGTAGTTACTTTCCTTTCATGACTTGGCCAAGTTATTTGTTATACAAGACTTAAGCTAGTTAGAATAGGATATTTGTATTTATTGTATATAATTTCGTAGGTTTGTACTTATTGTATATAATTGCGTAGTAGGCTTAGAACTCTCTTACTTAAACAAAAGGGGGAGATGCTGTGGGAGTTCCTTCAGCTCCTTCAGCCAATCGCCGCTGAGTTACCAGCCCATTGGGGCGTGGTCTCTCCCTTTAAAAAAAGCAGCGGCTGTCCTCCACTCTCTCTTTGTCTTCCGGCTCCGTTTCCGGCCCCTGGACTCCTTTCCTGTTCGCGCGGAGGGGCTGTTGTCTGGGACGGTAATCTGTAAGTTTTTTCCCCTTTGAATAAATAACCATTCTATTAATCATAATTCCAAACTGGTGTGGGATTGTCTGTGACTTACGCCTTCAAGTGGCTATACAAGTTTGCACTCCTACCAACAAGGAGGAGTGTTCTCCCTTATTCCACACCCTCTCCGGCATAAGTTATCATTGGTGTTTTTTTTTTTTTATCTTAGCCATTCTAACTGGTGTAAGATGGTATCTTAGAGTCATTTTGATTTGTGTTTCCCTAATGGCTAGGGAAGTTGAGCATTTCCTTAAGTATCTTTCCACCATTTGAGATTCCTCTGTCGAGGATTCTCTGTTTAGGCCTATACTCCATTTTTTTTATTAGTTTATCTGTTCTTTTGATGTCTTGTTTCTTGATTTCTTCATATATCTTGGAAATCAGTCCTCTGTCAGATGTGAGGTTGATGAAGATCTTTTCCCATTCTGTAGGCTGCTGTTTTGTCTTGTTGACTGTATCCTTTGCTTTATAGAAGCTTCACAGTTTTAGGAGGTCCCATTTATTAATTGTTTCTCTCAGTGTCTGTGCTACTGGAGTTATATTTAGGAAGTGGTCTCCTGTGTACTTCCCACTTTCTCTTCTATGAGGTTCAGTGTTGATCTTTTGGATTTCTTGAATTTTGTACATGGCGCTACATCTGGATCTACGTGCATTTTTCTACGCGTCAACATCCAGTTGTACCAGCACCATTTGCTGAAGATGCTTTCTGTTTTCTATTTTGTACTTTTAGCTTCTTTGTCAACAATCAGGTGTTCACGTCAATCAGGTATGTGATTGATATCTGTGTCTTCGATTCAATTTCATTAGTCCTACTGTCTGTTTTTATGCCAATACCAAGCTGTTTTCATTATTATAGCTCTATAGTAGTTTGAAGTCAGGGATGGTGATGCCTCCAGAAGTTCATTTATTCTATAGGATTGTTTTGGCTATGCTGGTTTTTTTTGTTTTGTTTTTCTGTTTGAAGTTGAATATTGTTCGTTTGAGGTCTGTGAAGAATTTTGCTGGACATTGCATTGAATCTGTAGATTGCTTTTGGTAAGACTGCCATTTTTAATATGTTAATCCTACCTATCCAGGAGCATGGGAGATCTTTCCATTTTCTGATGTCTTCTTCAATTTTTTTCTTCAAAGATTTAAAGTTCTTCTCATACAGATTCTTCACTTGTTTGAGTAGAGTTACTCCGAGATATTTTATTTTATGTTATTTGTGGCTATTGTGAAGGTGCTGTTTTTCTGATTTTTTTCCTCAGCCCGTTTATCATCTGTACATAGGAGTGCTACTGGTTTTTGTTGTTGTTGTTGTTAGTCTTGTAACATGCTACATTACTGAAGGTGTTTAGCAGTTGGAAGGGTTCCCTGGTAGAATTTTTTGGGATCGCATAATGTATACTATCCTCTCATCAGCAAATAGCTAAAGTTTGACTTCTTCTTTTCCAATTTGTATCCCTTTGATCTCCTTTGTTGTCTTATTGCTCTATCTAGAACTTCAATTACTATATTGACTAGATATGAAAAGAATGGACAACCTTGTTCTGATTTCAGTGTGATCGCTTTGAGTTTCTCTCCATTTGGTTTGATGTTGGCTTCCTGTATATTGCCTTTATTATATTTAGATATGTTCCTTGTATCCCTGCTGTCTCCAAGACATTTATCATGATGGGGTGTTGAATTTTGTCAAAGGCGTTTTTAGTATCTAATGAGATGATCATGTAGGTTTTTTTCTTTCACTTTGTTTATATAGTGTATGACATTGTTAGATTTTCATGTGTTGAACCATCCCTACATCTCTGGGATGAAGCCTACTTGGTCATGGTAGATGATTTTTCTGATGTATTTTTGTATTCAGGTTGCCAGTATTTTATTGAGTATTTCTGCATCAATGTTCATGAGGGAGATTGGTCTGAATTCTCTTTCATAGTTGTGTCTTTGTGTGGTTCAAATATCAGGGTTGATTTTGGAGAAGGATCCATGATGTGCTGAGAAGAAGGTATATTCTTTTGTGTTTGGGTGAAATGTTCCATAGATGTCTGTTAAACCCATTTGAGTCATAACATCTGTTAGTTCCTTTATTTCTCTGTCAAGTTTCTGTCTGGCAGACCTGTCCAGTGATGACAGTTGAAGTCTCCCACTATTAGTCTGTGGGGCTTGGTGTGTGAGTTAAGCTTTAGTAATGTTTCTTTTACAAATGGGGTTGCTGTGTTTATTTGGGGCATAGATGTCCAAAACTGAGACTTCATCCTGATGGATTTTTCCTGTGATGAATATGAAATGACCTTCTTCGTCTTTTTTGACTAACTTTAATTTGAAGTCTATTTTATTAGATATTAGGATAGCTATACCAGCTTGTTTCTCTTGGTCCATTTGATTGGAAATTTTCCCCAACGCTTTACTTTGAGGTAATGTCTGTCTTTGAGGTTGAGGTGTGTTTTTTGTGGGCAGCAGAAAGATGGATTTTGTTTTTGCATCCAACCTGTTAGCCCATGTCTTTTTATAGGTGATTTGAGTCCATTGAGCTTAAGGGATATTAATGGCCAGTAATTGCTAGTTCCTGTTTGTTTTTGTTGGTGGTGGTATTGCGTGTGTGTTTCTCTCTTTGGGTTTGAGTTTTCCTTCTAGTACTTTCTGTAGGGCTGGACTTGTGGATAGGTATTGATTAAATCTAGTTTTGTCATGGAATATCTTTTTTTCTCCATCTATGTTGATTGAAAGCTTTGCTTAGATATAGTAGTCTGGGCTGGCATCTTTGGTCTCTTAGTGCAAGCGTAATACCTGACCAGGACCTTCTGGCTTTCATTGTTTCCATTGAGAAGTTGGGTGTAATTCTGATAGGTCTGCCTTTATATGTTCCCTGGCCTTTTTCCTTTGCAGCTCCTAATATTCTTTATTCTGTATGTTTAGTGTTTTGATTATTATGTGACAAGGGGACTTTTTTTTTGTCCAGTCTGTTTGGTGTTCTGTAAGCTTTTTGCATTTTCATAGGCTTGTCCATCTTTAGGTTAGGAACATTTTCTCCTATGACTTTGTTGAATATATTTTCTGTGCCTTTGAGCTGAACTTCTCCTTCTTCACTTCCTATTATTCTTAGATTTAGTTTTTTCATGGTGTCCCAGATTTCCTGAATATTTTGTGTTAAAAGTTAGAGTTAACATTTTCTTTGACCAATGAATCTATTTCCTCTGTTGTATCTTCAACGCCTGAGATTCTATCTTTTATTTCTTGTATTCTGTTGTTTAAGCTTGCATCTGTAGTTCCTGATCAATTCCCCAGATTTTTCATTTCCGGATTTCCCTCAGTTTGTGTGGTTTTTTTTTTATTGCTTCTATTTTAGTTTTCAATTCTTGAACCATTCACCTGTTTTATTGCCTTTTCTTGCTTTTCTTTAAGGGCTTTGTTGGTTTCTTCCAATTTTTTTGTTTGTCTTTTCTTTCACTTCTTTAAGGGAAATTTTCTTTTCTTCTTTAAGGACCTCAGTCTCCTTTACAAATTTTTAAGGTCAGTTTCTTCTGTTTCATCTGTATGGAGATGCTCAGGACTTCCTGTTGTAGAACCGCTAGTTTCTGGTGGTGCTGTATCGCTCTTTGTGTTGTTGAGTGTATTCTTACCCTGTTGTCTGCCCATCTCTTCTAATTGTGTTTCAGGGGGGTTCCTTTTCTTCCAGTTGATGTAGTTGGGGACTGTGGCTCCCTTGAAGGCTCTTTGAGGTGTAAACAGGGCAGAGGCTGTGGTGATCCATCCTCTAGGTGCTTCCAGGCCCAAGACTCAGATGGTCGCTCCTTCAGGTGCAGGCGGTGCTGAGACCGAGGCTCCTGTGGTCAGATAATTTCTGGAGGCTGCTGCTGTCACCGTAGCCCACCATGCTGCTAGGGCTTCTCCCAGCCACAAGCCCATGCACCACACTGCTGAGGCTTCTCTCTAAGACAGTATTTTTTAAATGAATTAATTAATTAAAAACTATCTTTTCTCATTTTATATACCAATTCCAATTCCCACTTCCTCCCCTCCTCGCACTGCCTCCACGTTCCCTCCAACCTCCCACCCCCATCTTTTCCAGAGAGAGAGAGAGAGAGAGAGAGGCCTCCCATGGGAATTCAATAAAGTTTAGGGCATTGCTTTGAGGCAGGACCAAGGACCTCCCCACTTTATCTAGGTTAAGCAAGATATCCCTCCAAAGAGAATGGGTCCCAAAAAGCCAGTACATGCAATAGGGATAAATCCTGGTGCCACTGCCAGGGCCCCCTAGTCTACCCGACACAAAACTGTCACCCACATTCAGAGGGCCTACTTTGGTCCTATGCTTGTTCCCCCACTGTTAGACCGGAATTGCCGAGCTCAGGTGAACTGTTTCAATGGCTGTCTCCATCATGGTCTTGACTTCTTTGCTCATTATCACTCTTCCTTCTCTTCGATTGGACTTTGGGAGCTCAGCCCAGTGCTCTGCTGTGGATCTCTGCATCTGCTTCCATCAGTTGTTGGATGAAGGTTCTATGATGACATTTAAGATAGTCATCAATCTGATTACAGGGCAAGGCCAGTTCAGGCATCCTCTCCACTATTGCTTAGGGTCTTAGCTGGGGTCATCCTTGTGGATTCCTGGGAATTTCTCTACTGACAGGTTTAAGACAGTATTCTTAAGAGGTTAAAAATTATTATCAATTATATCACATATTATAATTTAGAAATACACATTCTAAATTCTATTAGAATGTATGGATTATTTTAAACCTGAGAACATAACAAGTTATGGATTTCACTGTAAGATTTCTAAAGGTGAGGTTTCTTTTTATTCATACTTTATGATGCTTTAGGATTTCTGGGCACAGGCAGATAGACCAGGATGAGTCCAAAAAGCCCCTTGGGCAGTGTGAGGATGCAGTTCAAGGGGGCTTTCTTTCTTCTTTTCAGATCTAAGGAACATACATAGTAAAGAGGTGCATGTAGGCTGCTGGGCTCTCAGAATGACAGCTGGTGATGGGAGCCATTCTGGGCCTAGCTTCAGGGGCAGAGCTCTATTTCCATACCTCAGTCTAGTGAAGCAGAAGTCCTGAGTAGTTCCTCTACATAGACTGGTCAGAACTGAAGTAAAATCCAGGCACAGTTTATCCAAACAGAGGCAAAGAGCCTACTGCAGCACAAGGCCCTACCCCGAGGCTAACTTAACGTTAGAGCCAAAGGCTATGATCTTGAAGGATTAGCTGAGCTGAATACTCAAGGCTGGGTCTCCCATGCTCTGCTTCAGTGGCTCTCACATGGAGCATCTTTTCCTTCTTCATGCTAATCATGAAGGATTGTGATTTCTTTTTTGTTCACTGAACAATTGCTTGTTACTCGGACACTGAACTGCATAGAACCTGCGGGCCTTTGTCCTATTGGCTTGTGATATCTTGGACCCGTTTCTCACAGATTGGATGCTGCCCCATATTTTCTATAATCATCAGTCGACAGGTCACCAGCACTATGACCAGGATGGAGCAAATCACCACTTCCTAATAGAGTGTGTACTCTGTCAGTGGGACAGTGGGATGGAGGTTGTCTGCTAGATACCGAACTATTGTTAGTAGCAAAGTTGTGTCTTAGGAGCAAAGTGTTTACCTGGAAATGAAAACACTTAGTTAGCTCAGATCCATTCATTGCCATTTTTCTTCACCTTGCTTCTCAGGTAGGCTATGATTAAAAATCGATTTACCTATATAGATAGGCTAGTTAGTGTACTTTGAAAAAGATATGCAGGGTAGCAGGTGAATTTCCACAGCTGCTCAGGAGACTCAAAGGCAAGTGTAGACTTTTATCCTTGGCTAAAGGTTAATACTCAGACAAGTTGGTTATCTTTTTGCTTGGTGCATTTTTTTTCTTTAATTCATTTTTTAGGTATGTGTGCATGTTTGTCTATATGTGCATCACATACCTGCAATGGTCCAAATAGGGCATCAGATCACCAGAAACTGAAATTACAGGCTGCCTGATATGGGTGCAGGGAACCAAACCCAAGTCCCCTGCAAGAACAGCAAGTGCTTTTCAACTGCCGAGACATCTCCAGCCCTAAACCAACTCTCTCTTCCAAGTCTAGAAAACAGGACTTATGCAATGAAAGAATAAATCTTTCCTTCAGAAAGGAGGTCTGAGGGTCTGCTCTTGTGTATACCAAGGGGAAAACAAGCTAGCTCAGATAAACAGAGGTGACCTCATCTCATATACCTAGCTCTTAAGTAGAACATTTGTGTGCACAAGGTTCAGTCTTCAAGAACATATTATTGTGATGAAACTGTTGTATAGAATTAAATTGTACTGGAAAATAACCAGATGTTACTTTTAATTTAAAACCTTTTGATCATGTTTTTTCCTTTCCTCAACTCTTCCAAGAATCTCTGCACCTCCCTGCCCACCCAACTTCATAACTTCATGCAGATTCTCTTTCTCCCCTTCCCCTTCTCTGCTATTTTGATCTCGAGGACATTTTAATGTCAGGAAACAATCTAAATTCTAAGTAAAGATTAACCTAAAATTATATTTTAAATCTGAGCCTTTGAGAGCAAAGAGAATAGGCTTCCAGTTTGTTTGATTTTGTGTGTGTGTGTGCTTTCTTTGAAACACTGTAGGCCACAACATTATTGAAAAACGTCCTTACAGAAGAATGTGACCATAGGTCAGCTATTCACAGCAATGAATCATCTTGCAGCACGCCATCTATTCTGAATGACAATAATGGAATAAAGGAAGCGAAACCCGCTCTGCGGCTCAACAGTGTTCTTACAAGGGAACAAGGTAACCATTGTTAAACAGTGTCCACAGCAAAAAGGCATTCCAAGTCAATGCAGCATCCTCTTTCTCGGGGTATTACTATAAAAGACAACTAACTAAAGCCTAGCTCAGGTTTTAAGTGCATGGTCTGTGTTTGTTCTATGGTACCTTCCAGTTAATATGTATGCATGTTCTCAGTCAGGCAGGAGTGGGAACCCTAAGTGTTGTTCTGTTAAGCTTCTAGTGAAATAAAATGCTCACAAGTTAAAAAAAAAAAAATCTTAATCCATTCACTTATGTGCCCTTTAGACAAATAAATAGACAAGAATTGTAAATGAAGAGACAGTGAAAAAGAAAAGAATGGTTATTAACACTCCACATACAGGGGTTGGAGAGGGGGGGTTAAGAGCACTGGCTGCTCTTTGGGAGAACTCGGGTTTGGTTTCCAGCATCCATATGACAGTTCACAGCTCTCTGTTAACTCCAGCTCTCTTCCAGCATCCAGCAGGCACGAGACACAGCATACATTTATACATGCAGGTGAAACATTCTTGTAACAAAATAAATCTTAAAACACCTATAGGGCTGGGAGTGTAGCTCAGTGTTACAGAGAGTTTGCCTGTCATGTGTGAGGCTCCAGGTTCCACCCCTAGCACTGAAGAGCAAATCTGTTCCATGAATTTGAAATACATCTTTATTATGTTTTTACTTTTAGAAGTTTCGAGTGTCTGTGGAGATGAGAGCAAGGAAGAAAGCATAGCTGCAACTCCAGTCACAGGTAAAGTTGCCAGAACCTAACAGTTCCAGGTCCAGAATGCAGTCTTTGCGTCATCAGAGCATTCAGGGTCAGTCATTGCTGGGTCCAGTGACTCAGTGAGGAGAGAGATATACTAGCTACTGCATGCGGGCTGTGTTAGCACAGCCCAAGGTGGTAAACAACTGTTCAGTGAGCTCTTCGTCTTGATTTAAACATTCAGTCTGTGAATATCCTCCATCATGCAGCTTTTCAGCACCTGTAGCTATTTGAGAAGTATTGGTTGGACAGAGTGAGTGCCCAGTTACTAGATGACAAGCTGTGGATGTTTCTGATTTTGTTTTTTCTTTCCTGTAGTAGTCAGACTGAAAACTGCTTAAAACTAATGTTCTAAAAAAAAAAAATGGGCTAGGTAGAAATTTGCTCATACCTCAGGTTCAAAAGCTTGTCTGGCAATTCAGAAGTCTCAGTAATCATGCTTCGTCTATCAAGACCTATTAAGACTTCTGCACATGTATTAGGTGTGTTTATAGGTAGAATCTGAATTGTATCATTACATTTTTTAGGCTTAAAGTATCAGCAAGCAGCAATTAGTATTCTGAACAGAACCTTATTTGTTGTATATCTAAATTCACTAGATCCTTATTTTCTAAAGTGCTATGTTGCTTCATTATGAATTCAAAGGTCTGACTTTAAATATTTACAAGTAAACACACCATTGCTGAGGTACTGAGGCATGCATCTGTGCATGAGGTAGTTTTGTTTTCATTTACAAGCAAAAATGAATGGCTTGCTCCTATGGTAATATAGTTCACGGCGTGATGATTAATTTTTAAACTCAAGTTTCTGTTATAAACTCTGGTTTTGAAAATGGAGTTTATAGCAGAGAAATTATTATGTATGTGTAACATTTTACTCCCAAATACAAAGATTTTCCTTAGTTTAAATATTTTTTCCCGATTGATATTCATTGTGCTTTTATTTGTCATTTTGAGAAAATGCTGATAGGGCTCCCTCTGGGTTTTGTTTGTTTATTTTTGTTGGTGATATTACTAGAAGTATAGATGATTCATAAGCTGTAGCTGTCCATGGAGTCCTTTGGTTATCTTTTTATTTGGTATATATTTATTGATACCTTTGAGTGCAGAAATATTTAATGACCTCTGGATGTATTTCAGTTAGGACTATAAACCTGTGATCACAAAGGGCCATCTGTAAACTTATTTAAAATAAGTTGTAACTTTAACAGCCCACCCTCCATCTGTCAATAGTTGACAGAGAATACCATGTCATAGTGTACTGAAGTATTAGCTGTATTATAGCACAGGAGAGCTGCATCTGATGGAGATAGAAGCAAGCAGATCTTCCAGTTCAAGGCCAGCCTGGTATAAAGAGCAAATTTCAGGCCAGTTGGTGGTGGTGCATGCCTTTAATCCCAGTACTCGGGAGGCAGAGGCAGGTAGCTCTGTATATTGAAGGCCAACCTGGTCTACAGAGTGAGTTCTAGGACAGCCAGGGATACATAGAGAAGCCCTGTCTCAAAATAAATAAATAGATAAATAATAGTGTTGAAGTCCTGGAAAACTTTATAAAGTTATTTTTCCCAGAGCATTGCTGTTTTGTCCTCTCCACCCATGCTCTTGTCCTGCTAAGCATCCCCCTGCAGCCTCTTAGGATGTTCTTGCTTGAGACAGGGCTTCTCTGTATAACAATACTAGATGTTAGACACTCGAGACCTGCTGTCTGTGGTCCACAGTAATAGTCCAAATGTTGGTAGCAATAAGGTCTTTTGTGCAGGATATCACACCCCCCAACACTTACAAATCAGTTCCTAGCACTGAGTTAAAAGGATTCTTGCAAAACAAGCTCAAAGAGTAAAACAAGCAAACAAAACAATCATAGGAGTGAGAATGCAATGCCTCAGAAAAAGAAGTCCGTAGATGGGCCTGCACTGCGGCTGGCTGCCTCCAGTGTGTTAGGCTGTCACTGCTTAACCTCTCTGAGTTATGATGTGACTGAGGCCCAAGACCAGCCTGAACATGGTGTAGCTGTGGCTCATAGGGGATAGTACTTCCCAGCAGTACTGCTGAGTTAGCTCTTTCAAGACAACTCCACTTGAGAGCACAGCCAATGATTTGACTCCAGAAAGATATTTTTAACTCATCAAGAAAAAATCCTGAAGAATTTTTGGATACTTTTGGAAATTCCAGTGAGTTCCACAAGTGAAACCCTTACAGATGAATTGCAGACTGGCTCCTGGGATCTTACTGATCAGGCTGGGGGTGTCTGGTTCTGCGTGCCTAGAAGCCCTTAGTGACTCGATGCTCACAGATGAATGTACTGCAAGGTATTTGATGGCCATGCAGCAGGCCTTCCCTAATATCCTGTACTGCATTGATGGACAATGCAACATTACCCAAAATGCACTCTGTGCAGAAAATATTTCAATGAATAACATAGTTTGAGGCCAACCGTGCGATATCTTTAGCTTTCTGTTGCATACATAATGTGCATACCATGATGAAGACTCAGAAGGAAACTGAAAGTGAGCTGCCATTTCACAACTGTGTTGTGTAGTTGAAAATGAAGTCCTGGTTATTGTTGCTGGTTTTTTTGTTTGTTTTGTTGTTTTGTTTTGTTTTGTTTTTTGAAGCAGGGTTTTTCTGTGTAGCTCTGGATATCCTAGAATTTGCTGTGTAGACCAGGCTGGATGAAGTCCTTAATGGCCAACAACATTAACTTTGTTTTTTTTTTGTTTTTGTTTGTGTTGTTTTTGTTTGTTTGTTTGTTTGTTTAACATGCCGTGAAACACATACATGGGACCTTTTCTTTTTCTTTTTTAATTTTATGTGTGAGTGCTCTGCATGTACACCTGCAGGCCAGAAGAGAGCATCAGATCCCGTTGTAGATGGTCATGAGCCACCATGTGGGTGCTGGGAATTGAACTCAGGACCTCTGGAAGAGCAGCCAGTGCTCTTAACTGCTGAGCCATCTCTCTTGCCCCTGGGACCTTAATATAGAGATCCAGTTGGGATATCAGCTTTCTCGGTAGAGTAAAATTATCCTCAATTGTTTTTCTATGTGCCATTTGTGGGACCTTCCTAGTGGATGAAACTGCTTTCTAATGAGACTTGGGGCTACTCAAATAAAATCATATTGGGGTGTTAGGATTGAAAACTACTTATAAAACTGTCCCTCAAGTTCACCAGAAGGTAAGAGTAGTAACTTTGGTGTCTGGAAAAGCTCTCCAGTGTGAGTCTTTCTATGTGTACCTATTTGCTTTGCATCCATTTTAGAAGGAAATAGGAAAGCAAGAGGGCAAGGTAAAATCTAGGGCAGGTTCCAGACTGGGTGGAGAACTCTGAAATTACACTGTTCTCAGAATAAGGGTCCTGAGACAGTAACATAAGAAGGGCACACCTGCTCCCTCTCTTTTTCTGTATATTTGAGGAGCTGCTCTGTGCAAAGTAGATCATTTACTGAGCATAGCTAAAGTACAGATCAGTAACAGAGGCACTTTCTAGCTTTCATATCGTAAAACAAAGCTCAGAGTCTTCTAGATATGAGATTCTGGGCTGAAAACCTGAACCACAGCAGGCCCTGTAGAAGGAATTCTCGTTTATAGAACTGTCATTCCTTCATACAAGACTGGGATTCTCCCTGTACACTAAGGGAATTAATGTGTTGTTGTGGGATATTTGTCAACTGTGTGAAGGTGTATTGCTATGATTGGTGTAATAAGAAACTGAACAGCCAAAAGCGAGGCAGGAGGTATAGGTAGGACTTCCAGGCAGAGAGAGGAAGTAGGAGGAGGAATCTAGGCACTCAGGGGAGTTGCCAGCTGGAGATGCAAGGAGACACGGAGGAAGCAGGATGGGCAGTACATAAATTAATAGAAATGGGTTAATTTAAGTTATAAGAGGTAGTTAAAAACAAGCCTAAGGTAAGGCCAAGCTTTCATAATTAATAAGTCTCTGTGTTGTTATTTGTGAGTTGGTGGCCCAAATAAAGTTGACTACAATATGCCAACATTCTAATGTCTTTATTTCCCCTTCTTACTTATGCCATCCCAAACGTAAGTCTTCTTAGCAGAAAGGTTCTCTTAATTTATTATTCCTCTAAAGACATCTGCTCTGTTAGTCGTCATAGAAAAAGTAAGTTTCTTCACCAAGATTTAAATAGAATACCCCTCATGATAGCACTCATTCCCCAGTCAACAAGACCAAGTCTTTCTACAGACTAGTCTGTTGTTAATACAGTCTACCCTTTTTATTTGTCTAGTGTCCTTAATAAAGAATTGAGATAAAACAGATGAATATTACACCTATGAACATATGTTTTTCTTTATATGATAAGTAATAATACCATTTACATGTTTGATGTATTAGCCTATTACTTGGACTGAATCTCGGGATATCAAGGTCAGAAAAGACTGCCTCTGTCCTCAGTAAGCCTCAGTCATTTTGTTTTGTTTTTTCAAGACAAGGTTTCTCTGTAGCTTTGGAGCCTGTCCTGGAACTGGCTCTTGTAGACCAGGCTGGCCTCGAAGCCTCAGTCATTTCTAATATTCACAATAGTCCTACAGGACTCAATTTGAGTAGCTCATCCTAACATCAAACAGAAGCGTAAGGGCTAGCTCAGTGGATGTGGAATCTAAGCCAAACTTGAGGGTTCGATGTTTTCATTCCTCCATCTTGTCTCTTTTATTACAGCAGCAGAAAGGTGGCTGCATTCAGGCATTTGGGTCAATTAGACCTCAGTGTATACCATAGGAAAGATGGACTTACCAAAGAAGTTCTGGGGAGCAATGTTGAGCTTTCCTTTCTTTCTGACTACACCTAGAGAAGTGAGCAGCTTGCAAAAATTTTCCAAGGCCAGACTAAGAGGCTTTCCTTTTCTAAAGTGTGACAGGCCTGAGCACAGCTGGACCATCTTCATCCAGGTGAAGGATGCAGGATATTCTGGTCAGTTTTCCCTGGAAACACTCAAGCCAGGAGGAAAGTGATGCTTAGTAAGATTATGAGAGAACATGTCCCTCTGAAGTACTCACACCCTCAGTGATGGCATTTCAATTTGTATTCACACCAATGTCCCTTTCAGTATCAAGCTTTAGTTTAAGCAAATGATTCAACTTATATTAAATCATGAAAACCAGTCCCTTACATAGTATGTACCACACAGTGGGCCCTTAATTTGTCAAACAAATGAATAAAAATGGGGAATTAAGGAGTTTCCTTAAATGCTTGTTGATTCAGGCCAGAACACTATCTCTTCAATCACTCCCTCCATTGCCACTTTTCCCACCCCACGTGCCCATCCTGGCAAAACTCATCTCCTTAAGCTGCATGTGAAAAGGGCTGTCAGCTTTCATCTCAAGAGGATTAAGCCTCTAAGAATGTCCATTCAGCCCCTCATTCTTTTAACACCAATTCTGTTGGTCAAGCTGTGTTAAAAGTGTCGCTTCCCTGTGCCATTCCTCCTCAACATTCTCTGGCCAGCTGAAATACTCGCCCGCGTCACACGCATCCACAGAGAAGCTGTACAGGTCAGATCTACTTGCAGGGCGCTGCTCGGAGTTCTGGACACTGCCCTCCCAAACATTACAGCTTCTGTTTTATACCAAGCTGAAAGGGAGCTGGACACATACAATGGCCAGGTTGTCACTGGTGACTGGATTTACCCCAGGAGAAAAGAATGCAGTGACAAGTTTGGGCCACCCAAGTGTAATGGCATATAACCTCCAGGACTGCAAGTTCACCAAGAATGCTTTTTTTCTTCCCTTGTCCCAGAAGTGCTTTACTCAGAAGAATTAGGAGAGACAAGTTATCTGCTGTGCCTGGGTCACAGAACTTCAATGAATGCGAAAGCAGGGCATGGTTTGCTGTAGTGTTGTCCATGGTAGTCAGCACCCCGTCTCTAGGCAGCCTCTAGGCCTGCCAGCGCCTCTGCCATTGAGCCTATTACCTGCTGCTTGCAGCTGGGGGACAGACATGTTCAACATAGATGTGAAAGAAAAAAAGAAGACCTTTCTGAGAAGTGTTGTTGATTAGTGTGTCAGCGTTTGAAGACATGAACTTGTAATTGAGAAGACAGTCTCCCAGTGAATATGCAGTAAAATTCCATGTGGGCTTCCTGCGCTGTGCTACAGCAGAACTCAATGTAGACCCCAGGTGTAAGCATTTTATGACACATCCAAGTCAGTCTCCGGGTCTCCGGGTTGAGAATTAAGCGGTGTGAGTCTCAAAGCTGGGAGAGCCTCTATGTTAGATTGTCAAAGGACCTATATTTTACATAGGCAATTCAGATCAAGAGAGGAGGTCAGAATTTAGACATTTTCATAAAATCAGGACTCAGAGACAGCGTCATTTTCCTCGAGCTGATGTGACAGGTGCCATAAGCTGACCAGGTGCAGGGACCTTCACTGTAGTCCCAGGTCCTCACCAGACTGCAGCAGGGGGAGCATTGGTGCTAACGGGAAGCTTCCCTCAGCAACAAAACAGTGCCACAAACCTAAGATAGTAGAACAATTCAAGATGCAAAAAACCAAGGTACCACCAGGGTGGGGCACCAGGGAAGAATTCTTCCCAGCCCCTGTGGTTCTGGTTTGTGGTGGTTTCCCTTCAGTGTTTGCCTCTGCTTTCTTATTTCCTTTTCTGTGTTTGTGTGTCTGCTCCTTTTAGCAAGCAGATGCCAGTCATTGACTTAGGGTCCAGTGAAAATGCAGGGTGATGTCATCTTGCTCTCCTTAGCTAATGTGTCTGCAATAATCTGTTACAAAAAAGATCACGTTCTGAGATTTGAGTGGATTTGAATTTGGGCTGGGGAAGTCAGTGCGATGTTCAATCCACTGTAGGGCTTAAGAAGGGCATTCTTCATATTTTACATTTCTAGCATTTAGGTCAACTCATACCCATTATTCCTGGCCATTTTGTAAGTAGCAAAGATAATGCCAATATTTCTGATTCCTTCCAACGTATAAATTATTTAGTATCAATTGCTAAAAGTGATTTTTCCAGAAATGTGTAGGGCCTGGAGTGCAGCTTAGTGGTAGAGCACCTACTTAGCTTGCATGAGCCCATGAGTTCACTCTCCGGCACTAGGAGAAATGCAAAGCACTGGAATCACTGTTAAAACCCAGCTTTTCACAGAAATCACTCAATCTTTTAAAAGTTAAAGGTTCCCTGAGTTTGAGAGCTGAAAATCTGCTTCCTGTTACTAAACAGTGATAAGCAGCAAGTAGTATGGTGGTTAAGTTTGTAGGAAGTACAGTTGTCATTCAGTATACAAGGAGAATGGGCCCCAGGACCCCCTTGAATACCAAACTGCACACATGCTCAACTTCTGTATATAAAACTGTTTGGTATCTTCATATAGTCTTCATACATCCTTCCATGTACGTTAACTCATCTCTAGATACTTTTAGCACTTAATATGATGTAAATGCTGCATAATATTGTGTCATTTAGGAAGTGATATCAAAAAAAGTCTGTCCATATCCAATACTAATATTTTTTTTTTCAAAATATCTTTAATTCATGTTTGGTTTTTGGACCTGTGGATATGGAACTGAAGGACACAGAGAAGCTGATATAGCACCCTCGGAGCTATTTCAGTTCAGCTTGGGAGCAGCCATGAAAGGTCAGTGACAAACCTGGCATTTATTTTCAGGTTTAATTGTTGAGTTGCTTCACAGACATTAAAACTAGAATGTAAATCTCTTTTCTGAGACTATCCCAGGCCCCCTGTGAATTAGGAGTGTTCCTTGTGCATCAGCAGCACTCCTGGAGAAAGCAGATAGAGAGACCTCACAGTGGATTTGCTGATCTATGTCTCCAGGGGGCCGAGTTTAGCACTGGAAGTCCAGATGTGAGGATTCCCCAGGACCAATGCTGCCCGCATTTGGAGACTTTTGGCCTCTATCTCTGAAGTCTTAAATAAACAAGAATTTTTTATATTTTCATAATTGTAAAAGCACTTGTATCTAAATATTTTTTTTATTTGAGCAGATTACTAGATAGCTGATTTGTGGACTTAAAATGATAATATATATCTTTTGAATTAATTTTAGAAATATATTTTTTGCTTTTAATTTTATTTTGCAGAAGCAACTGAGTTTGATTTCATCGGCAATGCATCTAATATAAATGGAAAAACATTTTTAATGTATAGAAATCCATGAAAAGTAATAAATAGAACCTTAGCATTCTTTATACAGAAAGCGTTTTTCAATTTTAATTTTAGAATTTCTACCCACTTCATATAGGAACAGTACTTAATGCCCTGAGTTAAATGCCCCAGTTCTTTGTGAGTTCAAGGTCTGGTTTCCTCGCAGCGGTGATAGTATTGTTTGTGTTTCCCTTTGTTATTCCTTTCCAGGCCAACTCTTTTTTTTTTTTCATTAAGGATTTCTGCACAAGCAGTGGCAGATCCCTTGCCTCCACACCCCTCAGAGACTGGTGAAACACATGGTATCTTGTAATGGGCTGTTAAAAGCACTTGTTCATCAGATATTTTCTTTTTATTTGTAGATTTAGGAGTATTTTACCAGGTGTACATTTGCATATAAAAGAGAATAAAAGATAAGAAGTTGGGGCTTTTTCTTTCACCTCTCCTCAGCATCATCTCTCTCCTAGCCCCTTTATTCAGTGTGTTTTCACCTTTTTTTCTCTATAGCTGCTTCTATTTTCTAGACCAAAAATGTATATCAAAAAGAAAAAAAAAAATCGCCTCAGTGCTTTGCAGGGAGATGAATGACTGGGCCAGCTGATGTAACAAAGTAGAGGAAATATATTTATCTTATTGTGTCACCAGCCTGGAATTAAAAAACAGGATAGATTTTCATATATTGGGGACTGGATACTACATGGGATGTAGACCTCTTGCCTTGTTGTATGTTTTAAACTGCAACATTTTCTACTTTTAAGTTTAAGTTTGACATAGAGTTGAATATGTAATGGTGTTTAACTGCAGGATTCAGAACCAAAAACTTGAAGATATATGTACATTTGTTTCTATATATGAAAGAAATTGACTTCTTTTAAAAGGTTGGTTTCATCTAATAATTTTTATTACTCCATAATTTTCCGAGTGGTTGACATTACAAATGAGAGAAGTGTTTCCCTGGAGTTCCAAAGCACAAGCTACAGTGTACATAAAGCCCTTAACAGCCACCTAGTCCTCAGATTTTCAGATTTATGCCTTACTTGCAGTCGATTCTTTATCCATTAGTACTTTGTTTGTGGTAGTCTAGCTTTTATTTCTACATGTTAGTTTTTCTTCGCTGGCTTTACAAGGTAGCAGCATACTGCAACTTCAACTGCACGATTCCTTGCTCTCTTTTCTCCTTACAGAGGAGCCTGGGCCCACATTGCCAAAAACTCACATGCATTATTTGGCCTTTTTGCACTGTGAGTTGGCTTCCTGACTAAGTCTTCTAGACTGTTACAGAAGGGGATCTGCATTCTTTGAGAACTTCTTGCAAAAAGTACACTTGCCTGCAAAGACGAAGCTGATCCACAACCACTTAATACATCACAGCTGACACAACCCACTGGATCATGCTGAGGCCTGTGCCTTCTCAGGAGGGCTGCCCCTAGCATCTCACCTGTACCTTTGGCTGCAGCTTTGCTGATCCCTCTGTGCACCTGGCCTTGCTTTCTGCAGGCAGGCTCCCTCTCCTTAGCCCTTGCAATCAGATTTTTTACTGACCCCATCCTACTGCCTCTGCCCCTCCTGAGATCTTTGCGTTCTCCCTCCTCTCTCTCAGAGCCCCACACTCCAGCATAAGAGCCTGAAAACCCAGGCCTGGAGTGCTCTGGAGTTTACCTGCCTACCCAGGATACATCTGCAGGGCTTGTGATGGAGAGCAGCTGTTCACGTGCTAGTGAATCTACCCAGTCCACCAGAAAAGCTGAGTGCAGTTCGCGACCTCAAATAAACTCTTAAAATTCAACCCGAATCTTAAAATTTAGGTTCAACACAATTTTTATTTGTGGCACTCACCTTTTATGCTATCACTTGGGCTCCATAGGGAGACCATGCATCAGTGTTAGCCACATAAGAGGAATTTAAGTAACAGTTAGGAACAGTGGAAATATTTCTGTGTTTTTCTTCATTTTCTTCATCTATAGAGACAAAAGCTTACCAGTTATTGAAGAAGTCTACCCTTCAGGATAATTTGAATCAAACTGAAGAGAGATTTGAAAGTCAATCTTCAAGTAAGTAAGGACAAATTCAACACTTGAATCCTGTTTTGGGATCAGGACAACAACTACACTATGCTGAGAGAAGTGTGGTTTTAGAGTTTGCTTTGTGAGGGAGTGTTACTGAGTCTGAGTGAGCAAGAACTTCGTCATCCTTAGCAAACAAACATTTGGAAAGTCCCTGCCATCTGGATACATGGGGCTGGCCCAGCATGGTAATAGCTCTTACAGACTCTAGGGTTCTACTTGGTGTTTCATGGTGGTGTCTTTTCACCAGCTATCACAGACAGTGCCCCTGTCTTCTCTTCCCGACATCTCCTCATTTCTGAATCATCAAATGAGCAGCTTTGTGCTGCATGTTCCCCCAGTAAGGTAAAATGTAGGCTTACATATAGTTCCTTTGGCATAGGATTTTGTTTCTATTTTAATTTTCTTATATTTTCCCATTTTACATTTATTAATTTAGTGATTTTCATCTTATATCTTATTTTTAGGTATTATTCAATTTAGCACCTTTTATAAAAGATACATACTACAGAAGAAAGTGTATGAGTAGCTTATTTTTATTTTATTTTATGTGCATGAGTGTTTTGCCTGCATATATGAATGTGTGTCATATACATCCCTGATGTTCATGCATATCAGAAGAGCATGTTGGATTCTTTAGAACCGTGGTTACAATTGACAGTGGGCCACCATGAGAATTCTGGGAATTGAACCTCAGGTCAGCCTGTGCTCATAACCACTGAGCCATCTTCCCAGCTCAGAGTGTCTTTAGTTTTCTGTGATCAGAGTTGTAGTGATTTCTTAATGTCATACAATTCTTGGACTACATTCAGATTTCAGGTTGTGTTGAGCATTTCTTCCTCAGACAGACACCTTTTCAAGACACTTGCTTATGCTGCATCAGAACTGTCTATATTTGAAGAATACATGGCTAGGTAATATTAGTGGTAGTATATTTATTTTGGTTGCTTTAAGGATTCAGTGAACCACTTTAGGTTAAAGACCCCTCCTGGGCAGAGCTTTTGGTAGCTATGATTTAACTCTGAAAATACAAAAATCAAAGTCTCTTGGAGTATAAAGCAGGACCTCTTTCCTAAAGGAGATCCTTATTGCTCTGGAAAGATTTTAATGCCTGTCATCTTTCTGTTCACATTTGAGTCATACAATCTGAATCAAGACTGGTCTTAAAAGGTGTTTGTCCAGCCCCCTCAATTTATAAGTAAGGTCTCAAGAGAGCCATGCCTTGTTCCAAGCGAAACTGCTTAGCAGTCCACACGACTGGGAATGGGGTGCAGCAAAGTTTTTGGCAAATGTATTTTGATATCTAATTGGGTGGTGCAAAAGATGGCTGTTTGGCATAAATTGTCATCTTTTGGCTGTCTATAAAAATTATACTACTGTTAAATATATTAATGGCTTATTTCAAATAATACTCTTTGAACAGTTCATAGACAGTGTATTTTGATCATATCCTGTTAAACTTTTCATGCATGAAATGACACATCACAGGTTGTACAGCTAAGCACAGGCAGGTCAGTTTCCTCGGGCCATCTCACAGTGACACTGCATTCCTTGAAAGACCCTGTGGTCTGATGGTAGTATTGGGCAGGAGCTTCTCGTGCTGTTGACCGCCCTCGGGATGATGGAGCTTTGCATCCACTCTCCACTGGCTGTGCACTGTCTTCTCACTTCTGCTGTCCGCAGGTCCCGTGGGCTGCAGAGACGCAGTTGACCATCTGTGGAGGCAAAGGGAGCCTTCCCAGCACTTAAAGGCGGTGTGGATAGGACTCTTGTCCTCACCCCTCACTCCTGAAGGAGCAGTCGTGTTTCAGTTACTTTCCGAGTTAGATGGTTTAGGTCTCTGTCTCCAGCTCTGTTACAGAGGAAAACCACTTAAGTTTTGGATCCCACTTTTCATAGCCCAAAGCCCTGTCCTATATGAAAGTGGAGGCCCTGTTGAGTTGAAGATGGACCGGGTGCTGCCGGAGCTACTCTGCTACAGAGATGGCATGCAGGCAAGCTGTTCACAGGCTGGAAACTCAGCTAGCTGTGCACTCTCATTCTGGGATCTGGGGTAACTGCCCATTGAAATCAGATTGCTGCAGAAATACCCAAGGCTGAGGTCAGTGAGGACCCCCCCCGTCTCCATCCCCAGGGAAGAAAGTGTGTTGTATATCCATGTCCTCAGCACAAGCTGAAAGAGTGGCCTTGGTGGCTTTTAGTGGAAATTTATTCTTTGTGGGATGGGAAACAGGTTTTAGCAAAGGGGCTTCGGAGTAGGCAGCGTGGGTACTTGACATCCAGGAGCTTCACTTGTGTCTGAGACCTGGTTCCCAGCACTTGTCTTGGTGAGCCATCCCTGCCTAAGTCCTAACCAAGGGAATTAGTCAACCCATGTTCCTATGTGTACATCTTGGCCATTTCACCAGACCTTGCTGAGGACTTAGCTCTAGGTCACCTGGTTGCCAAGCACATTTGAGGAGGCCCTGGGTTCAGCCCCCATACCACAAAATAGAATAAGAAATTGAAGTAAAAACAGAACTCTTTGGGTAGTTTTATTGGTTTGGTTTTGGTTTTTGTTTTTTATTTTACGTTTTTTTTTCTATTACAAAGAAAATTCTCATTTCTTTGCAGTGATCTGCAAGTATTTTTCCTGCTTAAAACCTTCTGTGATTTAAACAGAATTTTGCTCTTGATTTTCCAAAATTATCATGGGGCTGTATCTGCGCCTGTTTCGTGGCTGTTTGGTGGCTAGCTCTCACTCTCCTTGTTTGTGCTTGTCACAGGTTTGGATATTGGCAGCAGCACATTCAAGACAAAGACAGCCCACAAAATCGCTTCGGAAGCTAGTTTTTCATCTAGTGAAGGAAGTCCTTTGTCAAGGTAAAGTCGTGAAAGCCTTTTTGAATAGCAGTAACAAGATGAGAAATGTCACTACGCAATGAATTCAGCCCTGGCTGCTTGTTATTTTGTTGTGTGACTTGATGGAGGGTTATGGTTTGGGTTTTTTGTTTATCTAAAATAGCAGTTGAAACTTCAGTCTACCTCTGAAAATATTTGCACCAGAGCCAAGTATTGTTTTGCAGCTGTTGTTTCCTTGGTTTAAGACTCAATTGACACCTCAGTGAACCACAAATTAGCGTCTACAGCTGCTCGCAGTAGGACTGCTTAGAGACCACACAAAGGAGGTTGTCAGGAAAAGGGCAGGGAGAAAACATCAGGCCTTAAAAGAAATAAAGTGGCATGTTCTTTTTTCTGAGGCAACTGATAGACGAACAGGCAATTGCTGTATGTTAGTTTTTGTGTGTGGTTTCTTTTTCTCTTAACAAGTCTTCGGGCCACATTACTCATTCCTTTTCTAATGCGTTCCGGCCTGTTCCCTTTAAAGAGCAGAATTGATATTTTTACATTCATTAGAATATAACACTCCTTATAAGTTTTACGAGTTCTGATAGGTGAGTTGTGTGCTGAATTTGCCATCTGCCTCCAATACGAATCGTGCAGTGACTTCCAGTCACTTAGGAAGCCTTTATAATGTGAATCTGAGCACTTGCCTAATGCAATGCCTACTCTTTTACTTTTGGCCAAATACTATTTCAAGCTGCCTAGCAAGTTTCCTTTGTAATAGCCTACTCATTAAAAAAAATGTCCTTTAGATGATTGCATTACCTTTGAATTTACTACTTGACCCTGCTAAAATGTTAAAACATGACCTTTACATTTCTACTGCTATGTGTAATGTCCAAATAACAAAATGATTTGATCCAGAAATGTCATATTAAAGGGAAATAAAAATGGAAAAAAATCTATTCATTTGTGTTTTACAAAAACATTTCAGTATTTTAGGACCTAGACTCTTTGGATGGGTTAACTTTCTAAAATTCTTGCTTTTAGAAACTTGATGAGTATCCAAAATGCTTCCTCATTTCTGAGACCTCACCTTTAATCCTGGTTTTTGTTCACACTGTTGGGGAAAACAGGAACTAACTGGGTTTGGCAGAGTGTTGAATCTGATACTGTTAGGGTTACGCTGTAAATTCAAGTTCTCAGTCTTTTAAGAGAATTTTAAAAGGTCAATAAATATTATAGGTAGTTCCCAGTCTTAATGTTAGTTACTATTTGGCTTAAAAATTTATTCCTTCAGTTTTTAAGATTGTTAGGAATATTTGTTTCCATTATATTTTAAAGACATAAAAAGTTCTGTGGAAAGTTCTTAAACACACTTAGAAAGCACTAGGATTATATAGGACATTTTTTCTCAACCTGGTCATTCACACTTGGGCACATTTCAAAGATTAAAATTAAACTTTGTTTCCCTACAAATTAAAACAAGAAGCCTCTTGTTATGATATTTCTGCATGAAGCTAATTTCCTAATAAGTTATAGGTAATCTCATCACCCCTTCCCCCTTTAAGAAAAATAAACCTACTAAAAGGTCTTCCAGGAAGCCCTGGTTCTAGACACTTGATAGTAATCGCGTATGAAAGGCTCCGACGGTGCGCGTGCACAGCTTGGTGAGCTGCTCGGCACAGTTTGGTTCCTGTGCTGGGGCTGTGATTGTTAATACCCCACCCTGGGCTTTGGAGAGCTCAGGTTTTGCAGTCTGTGCCTGGCTTCACTGAAATTTCAGGGTCCCACTTACTGCAGTCACTCCTTGTGCTTTATTGCTTTTACAAGTGGTCTCGAAGCCCAGCACTTGAGAATAAACATAACAGTGCTGCGCTGCTGTAGCACTTTTAAAAATTCTTCTTTGCTCTGTTTTGTCAGTGAGCTGATGAGCAACCTCAAAAAAAAAAAAAAAAAAAAAGAACCCTGTTGGACCTTAAAAAAAAATGGCTTCCCCTGATGTCCTAGAGACAATAATTATGATGTGCTAGTTAAGCCCAAACTACAGCTGAGGGATTTTACTTTAAAGCAGGGGCTTGGGCGCAAAAATGCATTTATAGCTCTTTGTCTGCACCTCATTATGTGTGGGCCTGATTCATTAAGTAATTGGTTTGCAGTTGTTTACATGAGTATTAAGGCCTTCTTTTCAGCCGCCTTTGAGAGATACATTGTGCAAATGTTGCCTGTGATGAATGCAGAATGAGGGCCAGAGGGTCCCTCCTATTGGCTAAACAGTGCACTCTGTTGAAAAGCCAGAGAAAGGGATTGGGTGCTGCTTTGCATAGCAATGACTTTCTTAATAAGCGTTACAGATTAATACACACAGCTATAAAAGATGCAAAGAGATACTCTTAGCACATTTATACATGCTCATTTCATTGTGATGATGGCGGGTCCCCGTGCTTTCATATTCGGTTCTTCAGAGCAGAGACTTCAGTGCATGAGCCGTAATAGAATCCGATGTTTATTGTATTATAAATCACGGGCAAGTAGGCCGATCGGCAACAGTTTATTATTAAAGATTCTTTCAGTGTAAATCTTTTTCTACCATTGTATTTGCTTCAGTAAAATCATTTTGTGGTTGAGTGGGGATGAAAGGCATGATGTCCGAAGGAGTGAGTCCTAATAGGAAGCTGTTCTCCGAGTAAAGACCACTTGTTCCCTTTTGTTCCGGGGTGCATGCCGGAGCTTCCTCTCCTCTGCAAACATTGTCTCTCTTTACCTTCCCCAGGAGGCGGCTTCACTCTCCAGGATCCATTTATTTAATGGAGAGTGTATCAGCACAGCTTCCTTGTAACTTCGGCTTACCGGTTCCCTTGTAACTCCAGCCTTCGGGTTGAATCAAGATAAGATTTTTGCCAAAAGAAAAAGAGTGTGTACTTGCAACACAATTGCCTGGGGGAAAGGTACAAAAAGTCACCCGGCCACCCACACCCCTTAGCAGGGCCACCGTGGGTGGCATTGCTTGCCAGCCCTGCAGCGATGGGAGCGGCCAGCGGAGGGCGCCAGCCTGCAGCTGATGCTCAGATGGTGGCTGCAGCTTTCCTTTCTCATCTGATCATTTGTGTTATTTTCCCTGGAATGGTTTAAAGATTCTTAGACACTAGTTATCCACTGAATTAAAAGCAAAAATTCCTCGGCAGTCGTTTATGTACTCTTATAAAATTGCCTACCTCATCGCGAGCTTAGGAAGTCTGCTTTGACCTTCAATTTTACTAAATTAGAAGCTTCTTAAACAGTTCACATTTGCTGTCATAAACTCATACACTTTGTTTTTCTTGCACACAGCACTTTTGCTTAAGAATAATCACTTTGATTATTTGAAGGAAAAAAGTAAACAAGTTGACCCCAGGGCAGCTATAATTACAGCATGTGCTGTAGGAACTCCAACTAGCCATCAGGGGGCGCTCAGGCTTTGTCAAATTTAAGCAGCCTCAGCCGGTGGCCTTTTAAAATTTAAAATTGATATTTGTGGAGATTTGTTGGTCTGGCCATTTATACTTATTTTCCTATCTTTCTGGATTGCTTTTTGCCCTACATTTTTCCAGAGGTATGTTTATTTTGAAGAAAAATCCAATTAAACGTGCTATTTGAAAAATTTTAATACTGATTTCAAGCCCACAGATTTTTTTGTGGTTCACAGACAGATACTACATCTTACATCTTCTCATAGGTTAGTTTTTTAATGTCTTCTGGTTCTATGGGGGGGGGGGTGCATAGTGTGGGGGGGGAGGTTAATGTTGGATGTTTTTGTTGATTGCGCTCTACACCTTATTTTTCAAGATAAGTTCTCTCATGAACCTGAAACTCATTCATTTGTCTAGATTCAGCCACTAAGTTCCAAAGATGTGCCTCCTTCCGCCCCACCCTGTAACATGAGGGCCGGCTTGTTGGGGTATCTATCCCGCCCGGCACCCCAACAAGTCGGCAAACCCCAAAGAAAACCAATCATATAGAGATCTCTATAAGTTATAAAGCTGATTGGTCCATTAGGTCAGGCTACTTATTAGTTCTTATGACTTATCTTAACCCATTATTCTGATCAATGTTAGCCACATGGGCTCAGTACCTTTCTCAGTGAGACAGCTTACATGTTGCTTCTTTGGTGATCTGGACAGGAATGGCAGAGGATCCTCCCTGCTTCCCAGAATTCTCCTGTTCTCATTGCATCACCTCTACTTCCTGTCTGGTTTTCCCGCCTATATTGCCTGCCTGGCCAATCAGCGTTTTATTAAAATATGATTGACAGAATACAGACAATTCTCCTGCATCACATCCCCATGTGAGCTTCTCACTGGCACCCAGGTCACTGCTGCACTTAGAGTGTGCTCTGCCATCCACTCAAGCCTTCTTCTTTAAGCAAAAGTGCCTCCCCTCAGTCTGGCCTTGCATTTCTGAGCTGAAGGGCAGTGTATATTCTATACAGTTATCTGCAAGTGGCATGTATAGGAGAGGTATACACATTTTCAAAGGGAAATCTTAGCTCACCTCAAGTGAGGTCATCTTTCCAGACTGCCCCAGTGCCATCTGCATTCCGTCTCAAGGAACAGGAACTAGGTGGGCATGCTCAAGAAAGCCTTCCTGGGCTCCTTCCTGACTGCCTTTCGGTCTGCTGATAGAAGACTGCTCTTCATCTTGACCTAGATGGGAATGTGTAGACTCTTGACGCATGTCAAGGCCCTGAAACAGCCTTTATTGTGTTGAGATGCATTCCTTCTGTTACTGGTCTGCGGTACTTTTGTCATGAAAGGACATTGGATTTTTGTCCAAAGCCTTTACTGTATCTACCAAGATGGCCTTGTGATTTGTGTCTTTTGATTCTATTTATTGATATGTTAAATTTATTGTTTTTTATAAATAATATTTATTGAACTTTATTAGGGCGAATGTTTTGTTTTTTTTTTCAATCAGTCTCACTGTTTGTAATAAAGCCCCTGTCTTAGTTACTGTTCTATTTCTGTAAAGAGGCCAATGACCAAGGCAAATGTTATGAAAGAAAGCACTTAACTGGGGGCTTGCTTACAGTTTCAGAGGGTTAGTCCATTATGATCATGGCAGAGAGTAAGGTGTCAAGCAGGCACGGTACTGGAAAAGTAGCTGAGACCTACCTCCTGATCTAAAAGCAGAGTACAAGAGAGGAGCCTGGGCCTGGCATGGGCTTTTGAAACCTCAAATCCCACCCCCAGTGGCACACATTTTTTTTTCCAACAAGGCAATACCAACTCCAACAGGGCCACACCCCCAATCCTTCTAATCCTTTCAAACAATTCCACTTCCTGGTGGGTGACTAAGCATTCAAATACATGAGCCTATGGGAGCCATTCTCATTCTAACCACCACCTTCTACTCTCTGGTGCCCTTAGGCTTTTAGCCATGTAACGCCAAAAATGCATTCATTCCAACTACAGAAGCCCCCATAGTGTATCACAGTCTCAGCAGGGTTTTTTTTTATTTTTTTTTTATTTTTATTTTTTTTTTTTTTGAAAGTAATTTTATTAAATTATAAAAAGTTTCCATTTACGCCCCTCCTCCCAACGCCCTCCCACTCCCCCCCTCCCTCTCCTCCTCCCTCTTTGTCCCCAAGGGCAGTCAGGGTCTCCTGCCCTGTGGGAAGTCCAAGTTCCTCCCCCCTCCCTCCAGGTCCAGGGAGGTGAGCATCCAAACAGACTGGATCCCAAAAATCCAGTATATGCAGAGGAAACCAGTCCCAGTGTCATTGTCAATGGCTTCTCAGAAAGACTGCAGGCCAGCCACATTCAGAAAATCCGGCCACATTCAGAGAATCTGGTTGGATCACATGCTCGTTCAGTCACGGTCCATCTGGCCTTGGTAAACTCTCATTAGATCCGACCCCTTGTATCAGTGGGTGATAGTATCCCTCGCAGTCCTTCATCATTTTCTTCCTCCTTCTGCTCCTCATTTGGATCTTGGGGGGCTCAGTTCGGTGCTCCAACGCGGGCCTCCATCTGTATCGCCATCCAACGCCAGATGAAGGATCCCAGGTAGTTTTCCTTTTTAGAATGTATCTCAGAAAATAGATTTTATCTTCTTTAAAAACACTTTGGAACAAAATTTCATGCTGCATCACTTCAATTTATAGTTAGATGAGTTCTGGTTAGATTTAATTTCCACTATGCCTCTTGCTGTATGTCCAATTACACACTGCTTCTCTCGGGCTGGAACCGTCAGAGACAATGGCACTTGGAGGTTAGGAGTAGCTTTGGGAGGTGTATTGCTGGGGATCTTAACCTGAACCTTGCCAGTCTTCTCCTGTGTGACGATGGGTATGAATCTTTGCTTCAGTGCTGTGTCTATAACCTAGGGCCTTGAGAGGATTAAATGAAAGGACATGTGTGAAAACATCATGAGTCTGGCATGTAGTAAGCTCAAAATAAGCACTGCCTATCAGCAAAAGCGTCTCTCCTTGCTCTTCTATCCCTTCCCCCATCTTAGTTGATGTTCTATTGCTGCGAAGAGACGCCATAATCATGGCAACTCTTATAAAGGAAAACATTTAGTTGGGATTTGTTTGCAGTTTCAGAGGTTTAGTCCATTGTCATCATGTCAGGAAGCAGGGCAGCATACACAAAGACACGTAACTTGAGAGTTTTACATCTGATCTACAGGTAGCAGGAAGAGAGACACTGGGTCTGTCTTGGGCTACTGGAACCTCAAATCTCATCCTTAGTGACATACTTCCTCTAACAAGGCCACACCTCATAATCTTGCTCAATAGTGATACTCCCTAATCATTCAAATTCATGAACCTATGGAGGTCATTCTTATTCAAACCACACCCCCATGCTTGACCCCCCCTCCTCAAATTTATGGCCTCCTCTTCTTTAACTATTACGGTTACTTATACATATAAATATAAACTGTTGTATGAATTAACATATAGATACAAACTGCTGTGTCCCTTCAGTGTTGCCTGAATATATATTTTTCTACGGCTGGCCATTCAGTGTTGGATAACCAAGTATGCGATTCATCCTTGGGGAAGCCTAATTGACCACTATCAGCAGTTGTTAACTGTCTTCACTTAGGTCTTTGGTCCTTTGAGAATTCCTCCATCTCCACTAGGGTCTCCTCAGCAGGGTTTAAAAGTCCAAAGTCTCTGTGGGACTCATGGCAGTCTCTTTACTGTAACTCCTATAAATCAAAATCAAAAAGCAGATGACGTATTCTAGCATCCATTGGTACAGAATATACATTACCATTCCAAAAGGAAAGTCAGGGGAGCATAGTGAGGAAATACTGGACGAAAGCAAGAATAAAAAACAGCAGGGCAAAGGCCAGATTCTGCATCTCTATGTGTGATGTAAAAGCTGTCTTCAGATCTCCAACTCCTTTCAGCTTTGTTGACTGTGACATATTCCTCTCTCTTGGGCTGGTCCAACACCCAGTTTGTAGATCTCGTTGGCAGGTATCCCACAAATCTGGCATCTACGTCTTGAGGGTCTCTAACGCAATCCAGGATTCACCTTCACAGCTTCACACAGTGACCTTTCTCCTCCACTCAAGGACACCCCTAATACACACCTGGCCTCAGTGGCTCTCCGTAACTGTGAAGGGAGACTCCACAACCCCTGTCTTGTGTCCTTGACTATAAGTCAGAGGCATGTGACCAAAACTACCAAGTTCTGCTTGCTGGGGCTGGAACTTGTCCCCTCTTTCAGTTACCTTTACCCCAGCTTTCTGTCTTGGTGTTTCCCATTGCTGCCTTAGTGTTCCTTTCATTTCTTTTCACAAGTCGGAAGCTTAGCAAGATCGGGGTCTTTCCCTGGGGTTACCACTCTCTTTATTCCATTTAGCATAGGCTTTTCTTTAATTTTTTTATCTCCTTGAGTACAGGACTTGACTCGGCATCACCTTTCCTTGTGTTCTGTTTCTCCTCACATTGTACATTTTACATTTCTCCTTGTTTCATGTGTTCCTTCTCATTGAAGGTCTGCATGAAAGTGGCCAGTGGTAACTACATAACGTAGTCATTAATTTTAGTAGCCGGCTGTGTCAGGAAACTCATCTGTTTCTGTTAGATTTTGAATCTAGTGAGTGTCCTAGTTTGTTTTGATAATCACCATGACCAAAAGCAACTTAGGGAAGAAAGGGTTTATTTGGTTGCAGCAGTCTATCCCTTAAGGAAATCACGGCTGAATCTCACAGCAGGAATAGGACTGAAGCAGAGACCATGGAGGAATGCAGCTTAGTGAGTTGCTTTGCATGGCTTGCTCTGCTTTCTTATGCGACCAGGAGCATCTGTCCGGCAGCTAGCACTGCCCTTCCACGTCAGTCACTAATGGAGAAGATGTACCATAGACTTGCCTACAGGCTCTAGAACTCAAAACCTTATTCCCACACCCCAGTCTCTGCAGCCCCTGGTGTTAGATTTCTGAAGCATCAGAAAGAGGCAGAAGGAAGAAAGAGACCAGAGTCTGACTTTCAACATACTGTATTTATTAGCACACACAGCAAGGGGAACTGAAGGCTGCAACCCTTTATACAGGTTAGGGACTTGGAAATGAGGAGAGCGCTGCAGCCTTGGTAGCTATATGTGTTCATAGTCTGTAATATGAGGGGAGCCTGCTTGTTTGGGGGTTTCTTTCCCGCCCTGCCCCCCAGCTGTTTAGTCCCAGAGAAAAATCACACACAGATCTCTGTAAGTTATAAAGCTGATTGGCCCGTTAGGTCAGGCTTCTTACTGGCTAACTCTCACATCTTGATTATCCCATTTTTCTGATCTATGTTAGCCATGTGGCTTAGTACCTTCTTCAGTGGGGCAGCTCACATCCTGCTGCTTCAGCAGTCTGGGCAGGAGTGGGAGCAATCAACTTCCTCCTCCCCAGAATTCTCCTGCTCTCCTTGTATCATTTCTACTTCCTGTCTGGTTTTCCCACCTACACCTCCTGCCTGGCCAATCAGCGTTTATTTAAAACATAATTGACAGAATACAGACAATTCTCCCACACCAATAGTCTCTTTCCTGAAACTGTCTGCTTCAAGCGGACAGACTATTTTGGGAGACAGGCTGTCTTTGCAAACATTTCTTTCTGAGCTGACCAGTGATGTCTGATCACAATCATCTCTAATCTAGTAGGAATCCTGCAGGAATCCCGTTTTACCAGGAGGCGCTCTCTGGCCTGGTCTTTGTGTTGCTGTGTCCTCTTAGACTTTTATTGCTCTGGTTTCTCTCTGTCTTCTTTGGAGCACATGCTTCTTATCTTTGGAGTTTTCTAGCCTTCTATGTTTTCAGCATCTTACAGTGTTGAGTGTTTATGAAACTTAGGAGATAATATGAAGAGCTAGGTGAGGTCTTGCCCATGTGGATCCTTACAGTATGTTGTTTCCACCTCCTTTCCTACTTTAGTATTGCAACTTATACCTTTCCTTAATGAGATAGTCTACATGTACATTGCAACAATGCTAGGATTGTCTCAGAATCCTCAGCATTGCAACTTTCAATAACAGCAAAACTGTGGTCTGCATTATTCATCTTGGACTAGTTCCCAGTGAGTCTCGTTCTCTTCTTGGAAGGTGACTAGAATTTTGTTTTCTGCTGCCCAAGCTCAGAATCCAACTTATGGTTTCCACAACATTTATTTATTTGTTCTTGATTAGAGAATGACTGAATGAGTGAACAAACTCAGACTAGGTGCCATGTCCACACTGGAGGAGGGCGGCTGGAGCTGTTTCCCACCTCTTGGAGGAAGTCCGACGGGTCACCTTCAGTGCTCCTGCCTACTGAGCAGCTAAAGGAAATGTATGTCAACATGTCAGGCCTGCCTCCACTGTCCCAAGCCTTAGTTTGCCTTTGCTCTATGCCTGATTTGTCATCTCTAGTTAGAACTCATACCTGCACACCAGAATATCCAGGGGCTTTTGTTCATTCAAATGTGTCCAAAGTGCTCTGCCTCTGCTTCAAAGTCCACCCCATGAGATCATTTATAAGTTTGCCAGAATACTAAAAGAAAGGCATTGTTGACCCGTTTTTTAGGCAAGCAGACTGATGCTCAGAAAGGTAGGGAACTGGTCCAGGGCACATGGCGAGCAGAGTTGGGTACTGCAGCCTCTAAGATGATATACCTCAGATATGTAAACGGCTCTGTAAATGACAAGCAGGCGTGATCTGTACTCTGAGCTGAGTGGCTTTTATAATTCTACTTTTTGCTTGCTTGTGTGTCCTTCTTTGAGACAGAATCTCTCTGTGTAGCCCTGGCTGTTCTAGACTCAGTATGTAAACCAGGCTGGTCTTGAACTCACAGAGATCTGCCTACCTCTGCCTCCCAAGTGTTGGGATTAACCACTGTGTCCAACAGTCTTTATACTTCTTTTTTTGTTTGTTTTGCTTTGTTTTGTTTTGTTTTTCGAGACAGGACTTCCCTGTAGCTTTGGAGCCTGTCCTGGAAGTAGCTTGTGTGTACCACCACTGCCTGGCTAATTTTTATACTTCTAATTGGTTGTTTAAAAGGGCCCAAAGTAAAGTTCTGTTTCATGACATGTGAAAGTACATGAGATTCAAGTGCCAATCTCTCTTCATGAAGTTTCATTGAGGTACAACCATATTCATTTATAAACACTTTGATGGACTGATGGCCCAAGTGTATGGCCTGGAACGTAAAACCCAGTTTCTTACTCTGAAAAGGGGAGTTCATGTCTACTTTTCTCTCCATAGCTAAACTAATTGACTCTGTCCAGGATTCCATAGACAGTCATTCCCCTGTGCCTTTCTTTTTTTAAAAAAAAAATTGTTTATTTATTATGTCCACAATATTCAGCCTCCATGTATGCCTGCAGGCCAGAAGAGGGCACCAGATCAGATCTCATTACAGATGGTTGTGAGCCATCATGTGGTTGCTGGGAATTGAACTCAGGACCTCTGGAAGAGCAGTCAGTGCTCTTAACCTCTGAGCCATCTCTCCAGCCTCCTCCCACCCATACCTTTCTTTACATGCTTAGTGAGACCCTTGAAAGAAATGTTGACCCTAGGAATTGTACGTAATAAAAGTATCACATTGATTTTTGGAGATGGGTTCCTGCCGAGAGAAAAAAGTTATTGTTCCTAAGATACCAGGGTAGAGTGAAGAATACTTGAGAGCATCCGCTATCTTTCTCAGTGATGAACTGTGACATATGTAGTTCTTAAATAGGTTTCTTGTAAGAAGTCTAATAATTAAGAGTCACTGTACAATTAATTAATATTTCACTGATATTGTTTCCTGCTCCCAATGGTTTAAATGATTCAAAATCATGCAGCTTAACCACGGAGCAAACAGAAAAAGTAAGTTCGAGTGGCCGCATGGAGAGATGATATGCCTAAACTACCTTGGACAAAGCAAGAGGGTCCCTGGCATGCTCAGTGAGTCACCTCCACGCAGTGGGACCTGACCTTGCTGCTGGCTCAGTTCACTTGATTTTGAGGAGTTGGGTGATTACAAACATTCACTTGCATGGAGGATAGTCACACAGCCATAGCCACATTTGCAGCATTGTGTGAGGTATTCTTTTTTTCTTTTTCTTTCCTCTTTTTTCCCCCCCTGGATATTTTTCCCTTGCTGAGAAGACAAAGAAACTCAATCTGCTACTGGAGTCACATCTTAATTATAAACATGTAGATCACATTTTGTGTCATTGAACATTGATCATGAGCCTTTCAGTAGGGCCTGGTGCTTTTAAAAGGTCATTTACTCATCCACCCTAAGCACCTGCTAATTGCTAAGCACCCGGTTATCCACGTAAGCAGCCTAGGGGGTAAGGAGTAGCCTATCGGTTAGCAGAGGGAATGGGTGGAAAACAGCAGTTTGATGAGGACTGCAGTGGAAAGGGAATGGGGATACAGTCAGGAAGCTCAGCATCGTTTGGGAGCCCACCTTGGGAAGTACCATTCAGCATTTAGGCTTTATGCCAAAAACAGTGGGGAAGACATTAAAGAGTTTTTCATCAGAAAATGTTAAGATTTATGTGTCAAGCATCTCACTCTTGTTGCCAAGTAGAAGTTGGATAATAAGAGAAGAAATTAGGTACGGTGTCATCCGTGAAGCCATTGCAAACATTAAGGCAGAAGTTGCTGGTTAGCTTGCCAGTGTGGTGAAAGTACATAAGAAATTAGTCAGGGCCTTGGGAATTACCAGGAAGTCAAGTTGGCAGGGCATAGTTATTGGCTGTTTGGTAAGGGACATTGGGGGAATCAGAAAGTTGGGATTGCTACTTTCTGTAGTGGGAGAAAGGACTATCCTGTTGGAGTGGAGACCACACTTAAAGGCTGGTAAGCTTGACTACAAATTGTTTTGGAGGAGGACAAGTAGAGCTACCGGATGTGGGCTGGACATGTTTCTGGAGCCCATAGTAGTCACTGAAGCTGTAGAGACCTGGCCTGGGCATGGCTGCCTCTATGGTTTTACTCTTGCATCAAAATATTCAGCTGCCACATCCCACCACATCCCATTCCTGAGTCTGGGCCTGCAATGTCCTCTTCCTCAACTAGAAGCACCTTGCCATCTGGGGACCCTGCAGCTCTCAGCCCTCTCTGTCACCAAGTTCTTTGTCCTCTCAATCCCATCCAGCAATAGACTTGACCCTCTTCCTATGCCTCTTACTATCCACACCACAGCTGTCTGAAGACTACCAGTTTCCCAGAGCTTTTATAATCTACCTCTGCCTCCCTGCACCTAGCCCAGCTATCTAGCTCCTCGGTAATGGGAGTAGGTAAATAATTTCACAATGCACATGGAGTTCATTGTGTATGTTCATACCTTACATAAAAGGATTTTTGAGGCTCACCTTGTTGATGCCCACCCCCGTGGTAGCTTGACTATTGACTATCTGTTGGCCCCTTTCTGATGTGTTCTTTATGAAGAATGGGCTCTACTGCTAGATTCTGGTCAGCAGCAGATACAAAGTGCAAAGGAGTACTGTAAGGTACTGTAGATCGTAGAAGATGGACCCTTAGTAGAGCCTGCTTTGCTGATTGTATGTATTAGAAGGCTATGTGTAAACTGCAGGTTGTCAAGACTTGTCCAAGTGGGGGATGAATTCGAAAAGTTCTTCCATCAAGGTGAACAGGGTCCTGGCCATGAGAGGGAAATGGCGATATCTTGTATAGAAAAAGTGTGTTTCTTCCCTAATGTCACCATTGCTCACTTGTCCTTCAGCATGACACTTGGAGAATTTAGGTACAATACAGAGTGTGATGCTCCCAGAAGGGCTCTTTAAGTTAATAAAATTGCATACAGCCCTGGAAAGGCATACTGAGAAATCCCACTCCAAAGAGCCTCTATCCTGCCCTCCTACATTCACCAGAGGAGGCCAGTAGGTACCAAAGGCCATAGCCGCAAGTATTTCTATCAGTGGATATCTAGAAAGCTAAACTTGGGTGCTCAAAACACCTGCTATTTCTCTACTACACAGTGTGTCTACTGTGACTGCCTTTGTTAAACTGTTGGCATTGTTGTTGCTGATTTGACTGAGGTATTTCTACTTCCTCCCCAACATCTTGAATTCTCTTCAGGTATTCCACTTTGCATTTTCTCCAAAGTGCTGACACTTTGTACATAGTGTTTTGCAGAGGACTATTGAACGGAAATCATCCTCTGCCGACTACTGCTGTGTCTCCCTCCAGTAGGAGGACCCCCCAACAAATGCCTCTGGCCACCCCGATCCTTGACACTTTTATGCTTTTAGAGCCGGGGAAGGAAATATAAAATTTCTCTCCTTACCATAAACACCACCGCTTCTTCCCAAGCAGCTCCCTGTGAAACTATTAGGCCAGCTGTCAATTTTCGCTTTCTTATTTTATAGGCATGAAAGCAAAAGGGACCCCGTGACCACTATAAAGTCAAATGGTAAGAAATAAACGGACACCAATTGTCATTTCTCATCTTAACCAAAATAGCTATGTTGTGTCTTTGTCTTCTGTGTCCTTGTGTGAGGACTGTGACATGTCCTGTGAGTCCAGGGACAGCACACACAGGTGCCCATGAACAAGGCCTTCAGTGAAAGGATAGTGAAGGTGCCATGGGCCACAGTGGTAGTACAGTTTATCTGGAATTGACTGTCAGAATTGGTGCCTTCTACCTACAGAGTGTTTTGCCTCTCTTTCCCTGCCCCCAAGGCAAGGGCCCATGAGTATGTATTGCCCATGTCTGGTAGGACTCTTGCAGTAGCCCTAACTGGCTTCTCCATACCCAGTTCCTCCTATCCCTACCAGCTACTAGCATTTAACCCGGATATACTTTCTTCACTTGCTTTCCAATTCCACTATCTCTCACTAATTGTGGCACAGAAGATGTCTGCCCTATAATAAAGCATTGGACATAATGAAAGATAAAAGAAGGATTCTTCAAGGATTGCTCTGGAACAATGTGAAGACCATAGCATGAAATACGTAAATTTGTACAGGTGACACAGTACTATTAGACCTTTAGCAGGCCAGTGCTTCAACTAAGCGGTTGCCTTGCTATTTTGAAAACTCTCTATTAGAGTACAAAATGCTAATGAGCCGTGTCCTGTTCTCTTCCAGCCTTCTGGGGGGAGTCTGATGACAGCAACTCTGACATCGAAGCTGCTCTTCGTCCTAGAGACCATAACATGTCTGATGACTTCGATGATTTTTATGACACGTAAGCTGTTACATGCCGGAAATAAAGTCTTTAAACAAACTGTCACTCTGTGTTTATGTATAATTCCCAACATGAAAATATCCTTCAAAGCTTGCTAGTTGTTAAAGGGGAAAACTGAGACTATTATCAAGTGAGATTGCATGATAGAAATGTGAACAAGGGCTGGGGAGTAGTTCTGTCGTACAGCTCTTGCCTAGCGTGATAGAGGCTCAGGGGCATTAATCCCTAGCACCAGGGAGTTCTATGGGGAGCCAATGTAACTGCACATCTCTCTGTTTCATGGTTGTTATGTCAACATATAAGCTTTCAGCTAGTGCTCCAGGACTGATGGGGAGCCTCAGCCAATCACATTCTGCTTAGGGTGTGTCCCCCCTGGGGTCACACAAAACAAATAAAAGATCGAAGCGTGCTTGCCGCTTACTCTCTTTGCCCCTGCGTTCTCGGATTGTTGGAACCCTGGTGTAAGTTTTCCTTTCTTCTGTTTATTAAAGCTATATCTTTTATATTAAGCTAGTCTGGTTAATTTTTAACTGCCGATCGACCTCGCCCCTTCACAGGACCTTGCCTGCCTGCTTGCTGGCATCCATACTTCCAGTCATGATGGTCATAGACTCTACTGCCCTCTGGAACCATGAGTCCGAAATTAAATGCTTTCTTTTACAAGTTGTTTTGAGCATGATGTTTTGACATAGCAGTAGAAAAGTAACTAAGACAGACCCTGTCTCAAATGGACATGGCATGTGACTAGACATCTCTCCAAAGATATAGTTGGCCAGTAAGCACACTAAAAAGCTTTTAGTCTTTGAAAATGCAAGTCAAAACCACAAAGAGATACCACTGGGCTCTAAAGAGACAATCCAAGTGTAGATGCAGATGTGAAGAAATCACACAGGCTGCTGGAAGGGTTGGATAGAATATGGTACAGAGGTTTTGGAAAACAGCCCTCAAAGGGTTAAACACAACTTGCCCTGCCGTCTGTCTGTTCCACTCCAGGAGAAATTATATCTACCCCAAAGTGTGTTTGAAATGTCCATAGAAATGTTATTCATAGCAAGTATAATGTGGAAAAAATGTCCATCACCTGGTAAGTGATTAACAGTGAGATCTATCCACATAGTGAAATAAAAAGGAATGGAAACTGATGTGTACTACATGGGTAAACCTTGAAAATACCACGCTAAATGAAAGCAAGCCACAGAATACTGCATGGTTTATAATCTGTTTATATGAAATGTGTTCAAGGCTGCCCTGGTCTACATAGGGAATTCCTGGTTAGGTGGGACTATATATATATACAAATATGTGTGCTTATATAATAATTTTAAAATTAAATTATCTGGTGGTGGTTCTTGGTTGCCATTTTGAGGACATTTAGAATTAACTAAAACTAAAGCAGCTGGGTACACCTGTGTGGGTTTTTAATTAAGTAATTTGAAGTGGGTTGACCCACTTTTAATCCAGATCTTTTGAGGTGGGAAGATACATGTTTAATATGGACCACACCTGAGGCAGCCTCTAAAGAACATGAAAGAAGGAAGCTCTCTCTGTGCCTGCTTGCTCTCACTAACAAGTTCACTCCTTCACTGGCATTAGAATCTGCTTCTTTGGGATTACAGCTGAGTCATCCAGCCTCGTAGACTGAACAACTACTGGATTCTTGAATCTTCAGTTGGTTGACAGCCTTTGTTGGACTAGTTGGACCACAGCCTGCAAGCCATGCAAATAAGTAGTGTGTGTGTGTGTGTGTGTGTGTGTGTGTGTGTGTGTGTGTGTGTGTTGTTTATTCTATCAGTTCTGTTCCTCCAGAGACCCTAACTAATATAGTATATTATTATTCAGAATATTTTAGTTTGATGTTCCAACATTTTTTTAAATGTTTGCTATCATGAGAAAGAGAGTTATGTCTTCATAATTGTTGGAATAGTTTGCATGTTATCTCTAAACCTTGTGTTGAGATTTGATATCATTGAAATAAATTTAAGAGGGTAGGTCATAGATGAATGAATGACATTTTCTTGGAAATGAGTTCTCAGTTAAAGGATTAAGTTTGGCCCCACTCCCCTCTCTGACTCACTGCTTAGTTGCTCTACATTTGATAAAGCATGAAGACCTTGCCAAATGCTGGCACCTTCAGAACTAAGAATTCCTGTTCTACTTGTTACCTCACGTCAGGTATTCTGTGATAGCAGCAGAAAAGGCCTAAGACAATCCAACAAATAAAGTGCATTATGGCCTAACATACACAGTGGAAAGAGTTGGGATGCTTTAGGGCTGGAAAAGCTTTCTAGAAGTTATCTTCTCGAGGTTTTTGAGTCAAAAGGGGACCAAATCATCAAACCTCTCATTTTAGAAACAGAAGTAGTCTTTGTGTGTACTGGCTAGGTTTTTGTCACCTGTCACAAGCTACAGTGATCTTGGAAGAGGAATCTCAATTGAGAAAAGGCCTCCATCAGATTGCCTGTAGGCAAGTTTGTGGGGCATTTTCTTTATTAACATTGATTTGGAAGGGCACATCCCACTGTGGATAGAGTGGATAGGATCCCACAGAGGTGGCATGTGGGATGCTGCCTCTTTTCCCATGGTCCTGGATGGTATAAGAAAATTTAACTGGATGATGATGGCGTACACCTTTAATCCCAGCACTCAGGGAGGCAGAGGCAGGTGGATCTCTGTGAGTTCGAGGCCAGCCTGGTCTCCAGAGTGAGTTCCAGGACAGCCAGAGCTACACGGAGAAACCCTGAAGAAAGGAAGGAAGGAAGGAAGGAAAGAAAGAAAAAAAGAAATTCTTTCCATGAGAAAGCCATGGGGAATAATAAATCCGTAGAGTTCTTCAGGTGCTAGCATATGGCAAGGTCTTTATACTGTGTCATATAGTAGAGCAACTGAGAGGTAAGCTGAGGAGGGGAATAAGGCCAGACTCAATCTTTTAACCAAGCAACGTTCCTCCATTACTTCTGATTCCACCCCTGCCTCCACATTCCTGCCCTGGCTCCCCTGGATGATGGACTAGAAGCTGTAAGATGAAATAAACCCTTTTCCCCCATTTGGTCATGGTGTTTTATCACTCTGAGACAGAAACTGGTACCAGATCTATGGGATATTACTGTGACAGGCCTGACCTTGGTTTGGGGAGGATTGTGGAAGTATTTTGGAACTTGGAGCTAGAAAAGGGTTTAATGGGCTATTCTGTGGGGGCTTGGAAGATAAGAATGTTCAGAGTGATGCAGGTGGTAGTGGCCTGACTTAGGTGTTTTGGAGGGAAACAAAGATCATTTGTGTGGTATTTTGTATTAAGAATATGTGGTTCTAGGTAGTAAGGGTTGGATAATCTGCTGATTTGCACAAGAGCAGACTCACTAAAATGAAACCTTTGCAATGGATGCTGCTAAGCTCAGCCGGAAGAATCGTCTATGATTAAGAAGAGACCATCATTATTGATGATGGCACAGTCTTTGGGGAAGTATTTCCTCAGGGTCAGCACACAGAATCCGTAGTCCAGAGAGTGAGCCAAGGCTGTACCTAGTGCTGGCAGCCAAACAAAGTCATGTCATAGACTCCCAGGTGGTACTGGTTTAAAGGTATGAATAGGTCATGGAGAGCAGCTGAGGTTTGGCACAGGGTCAGGAGGTCACTGGTGAAGGTGCAGTAGAAGCCCCAGGAGAGAGGTTGAGCCTGGGCACCATGTGGCAAGGTCAGAGTTCCTGCAGAGAACCCAGAAGAGTCTGGTGGTGACAGTGCAGCCCAGTTGGAGCAGAGTTGACCCTGCACCCTCTCATCTGCCATGTGGTGGCACGGGTGAGGGAAGGATGCTTCCCCCCCTCCCCCTTACCCCTTGTCACATACAGCAAGCGAGAGAGCTGGTCCCAGGGTCATGAGAGTGAGAATTAAAGCTCTGCCCCTCACCAGCTGCAACACACAGGAAAACAGGGTCTAGCACACTATAGCTGACCCTGTTGTGGGGTGAGGCACAGGTGAGCCAGCCCTGGGGGGATGATAACAGGAGAGTGGACACCCCTCGTATACCCCTTACAGCAATCAGGAGAGAGGGCCCTGCACCTTCCCTAGGCAAAACAGTAGAGCTGGCCCTGGTGCTGTGGGTGTGGGTGACCTGGATCTGAGGACCTGAGAGCAGAACTGGCCCTGCTCCTTGCTGAAGACTGCACTGGGTGAGCTTACCATGGTAGTGATGATGAGGGAAAGCTGGCAGAGTGACAATCCAGCTACCACCCAGACCCAGAACCAGGGCCATGTTGGCCTGCCCCAACATCTGCCTTATCACCCACAGATCCAAAACTACAGGACAAGCGACACAGGACAACAGGATATCCAAGAGGAGCCCTAGCAAGAGCTCATTATCAATAGTGTAGCCTCGAGCCAGACCAATGACTCATAGCAATGAACACTTACAAGATGAATGGATTAAAGGGTAAACTAACTCAACTGACCACACTACAGCTTCCATGACAAGATTCTTTATTTTTGTTGTTGTTTTGTTTGGCTTTGGTTTTTCTTTTAAATGTTGTTTTGTTTTGGTGGAGGAGGTTGAAAGGGCAGAGGGCAGATGTGAGGGGATGGGGAAATAAGTGGGATCAGGATGCATCATGTGAAATCCACAAAGAATAAAAGTTAAAAGAATTTTTTAGAAAAGAAAAAGGGAAAAAAAAAACAACTGTGGACAGCCATGCTTCCCATTCCTCATGTACATGCTAGAGCAATGGTTCTCAACCTGTGGGTCTCAACCCCACAGGGGTTGTATATCTGATATTTACATTATGATTCATAACAGTAGCAAAAATTACCGTTATGAAGTAGCAATAAAAATAATTTTGTGGCTGGGAGGTCACCATAGCATGAGGAACTGCATTAAAGGGTCACAGTATTAGGAAGGCTGAGAAGGACTTTTCTAGAGTTACTGTCCCATATGGTTGTCACCAACCAAGAGTAACTTTTGACTACTTGAAATGTGACTAATCCACCTTAAGAAAGACATAACAGATTCATTGAAATCCATATTTATATAAGAAATAAGATAGTTCATTAACTTTATATTGGTTCTATATTAAAACGGGTATGTTGAATATCTCAGGTTAAAATAGCATTCTAAGGACCAGTGAAGGCCGGGCAGTGGATGCCAGACCCTGGTGGTGCACACCTTTAATCTCAGCACTCAGAAAGCAGAATCAGGTGGATTTCTGAATCTACAGCCTGGTGTACTGAGTGAGTTTCAGGACAGCCAGGCTACACAAAGAAACCCTGCCTAGATAGATAGATAGATGATAGATAGATAGATAGATAGATAGATAGATAGATAGATAGATAGATAGATAGATAGATAATTAAAGGCCAGTGGGATAGCTCAGCAGGTAAAGGCTCTTGGTACCTGACCTTGTGACCTGAGTTTGATCCAAACCGTTTCAGAAAGGTTGTCCTCTGGCCTCTACCCATACATCTCTACACATATGCCATTGCACATGTGCAGTGATTTCCCACCACACAAAATAATGTGTGTGTATGTGTGTGTCTATAGACACATACATGTGTGTATGTGTGTGTCTATAGACACATACATGTGTGTATGTGTGTGTCTATAGACACATACATGTGTGTATGTCTGTGTCTATAGACACATACATGTGTGTATGTGTGTATAGACACATATGCGTATATATGCATGTGTGTATAAGCATACATACGTGTGTATACATGTGAACATATATCAGCATTTTAAGCTTACTACTTTCTTTTTCTGCCAGTTTCTTGTTACATCTTCTCAGGTAGTTCCTGGTAGGTGTTAAATGACATGTGTGTCTGACTCTTACAATTTTATTATTATTCTGCTGGCCAAAGCCACTCACTACAGAGAGTTCTCAAAAGAAGCAATCAACAAGGTGTTCTGTCAAGCACCATGACAAACTGAGTGGGGCAAAGAGACCCATACACAGGTGTGGGGCAGACAGCCCTGGGTTCCAAGGAGAAAAACATGGCTGCCTATGGCACCAGGAAGACAGGCACTATTATGGTGAGCAAATAGAGCAGAGGCAGGCAGATCTGAAGAGGTGAAAGTGGTGAGAAGCGGGTAGAAGTGGGTGCCTTGATTGACATCCACGGTCATGGTGACGTCTGGGCATGGGCTGCTGCCGGGGCCTCTGTCTGAGTTCATGGCCCTGGTGCAGCCGCGTCTGTGTTGATTGTCCGAGGCTCCTGATACCACCAAAGACAGGATAGGACTGTACAGTGTTGGCCCCGCCCCTCACTGCAACACTAGAGAGAACTGGACCTGCCTCTCACTGACTGAAGCACTCAAGAGAGAGGATCCTATACCCCACCTGGATAGCAAATAGAGAGCATTGGTCCTGAAGGCGTAAGAATTGGAGAGTAGGTCATGTCCTTATCTGCCTTGTGATGGTATAGGTGAGGGAAAGATGCTCTCCTCCCCTCAACACCTGCAACAGGTGGGGGACCTGACCCAATCCATCACCAGCTGCAGCACTCAGGAGAATGGGCCCTGTGCCTTTCCTGGCAGTAGAATAGAGCTGACCCTGTAGACAAGGGCACGGATGAGCCAGCCCTGAAGGCATGAGAGGGGCATAGCTGGTACTGTCTCCCTCGTGTGGTGTGGGAGTGAGGGAAAGATGCCCTTCCCCTTTGCCCCTACTGGTGCGGGAGAATTATCTATATTCTGTCAATCATGTATTTTAATAAAATGCTGATTGGCCAGGCAGGAAATATAGGCGGGTCAACCAGACAGGAAGTAGAGGCGGGGCAATGAGAACAGGAGAAGGCTAGAAAGGAGGAAGGACCCTTCCCGACTCCTGCCCAGACCACACCGAAGAAGCAACATGTGAGCTGCCCAGCTAGAAAAGGTACTGAGCCGTGTGGCTAACGCAGATAAGGATAATGGGGTAATATGTGTTATAAGAGCTAATAAGTAGCCAGAGCTAAGGGCCAATCAGTTTATAATCTTATGGAGTCCTGTGTGTGATTTTCTTTGGTACTTGCTGGTTGTGGGGTTCTGGGCGGGACAGAAACCCCAACAAGCCGGTCTGTCATGTTACACCCTACCAGCTCCAGATGGCAAGGGAGCTGACCGTCCCCTTTACCAGCTGCCATACTCTGCACCTCACTTGGGTGACACAGTAGAGCTGGCCCTGATGACTAAGGTGTGAGAGCGCCAACCCTGAGGGTGTGAAAACAGAAGTGGCCCTGCCTGTTGCTCACTGCTGCAAGGGATGATGCCAGGACAATGCTGGACAGCTCACCCTGATGATGAGGACAGAGGACAGCTGGCAGGCTGACCAACCCTGATACTACCCAGGCCCAGACCCAGGATTGTGAAATGGCCCACCACATGTATGATCTGCTGGAGCACATGAAGGGACCAGCCTGGCAGACTCTAAGCTTCAGGATCTCCATGACACAGGCAACAACAGGATATCAAAGAGGAGTCCCAGTGAGGATCCAGCATGGATATTAGCAGAAACCAGACGCTTTGAACTGGACCAAAACTTATTACAATGAACACTTACAAGTAAAGCTATATGGATAAAAGGGTTTACAGCATGGCTCACTATGTCATACCACAGCTTCCATGATGAGATTTTTTTCCTTTTCTTCCTTTTTTTCTCTAAAATTTTATTTTATTTTTGGTGGGGGGGGCAAGGTTGTTCAAGGGCAGAGGGTGGATACAAAGGGACAGGGAGATGAATGGGATTCAGATGCATGATGTGAAAGACACAAAGAATAAATAAAAAGAAAGTTTGATAAGATAAAGAAACAATCAACAATTTAGGTAGCGTTGTTTGTAGTAGGAGAAATGGGGACATTAATGCCCTCAACAAGAACATAAGGATTGCTCATTACTGCAGGAATTATTAAGCCTCATTGCTGGAGGCTGGGAGCTGGGTTAGTTGGTAAGCACACTTGCTGAACAACCAGGAGGACCTGAGCTTAGATCCCAGCACACACATAGAGTCAGGTGTGCTGACGTGCACTTCTAGACCCATAGCTATGCAGCGTGCAGACGGGAGAATTGCTAGACTTGCTGGCCTTCAGCATAGCTTCAAGTTCAAGCCAAGATATGCTGCCTCAAGGGAATAAGGCAGAGAGTGAGGGAGTAAGACACCTGACATCCTTTAATAGCCTCTGCTTCTGTGCATAGGATTGTACAGCCCACACACACATATGCACATACCACACACGTACACCTCATACACACCAAAATAATTAATTAATTAATTAGAAACACATTGCTGAATGGTTTATACAATTAGTAAATTATGTATAACACAATGGAAGGACACCTGACTTCACGCACTGTGGGTAACACTGTGGAACATTGACATCAGCCACTCAGAATCAGAAACGACTGAGAGGAGGCAGATCTTACTTGTGAAGGAATCTGGGGAACTAACTGATTTATGTATCCTGTGTTTTCCTTTCTACACATACATGACATCCTTTCCTCTTTTTTTAAAAAAAAATGGTAAAAAAAAAATTATGGTGTGTAGTTTGTTGTTGGAGTACTTGCCTAGCATACAGGAAGCCCTGATTTAATCCTCAACATGACATTAATCAGGCATGGTGATACATGCCAGTCATCCCAGCGCATGGAAGATGGAGGGGCAGTGTCATCATCGGGCACTCAAAGGAGTCCTTTGAGACCAACCTGGGCTATGTGAGACCCTGTTTCAAAAAGACAAAAAGAAAAAAAAACTTTGGTAAAATCCCTAAACTTTACCATTTTAACCACTACAAAGTATGGTGTCAGGTTTTAGCACATTCACCTTGCCGAACCGACACCAGGGTTAAGCCGTAACTTCTGTTCACCTCTTGACAACCATGCTTTAATGTTTTGTCTGGGTGAGCCCCCTACCCCGGGTATCTGACAGTTAATGCAGTACCTGTCCCTTTTTGTGGCCCGTTTCACCCTGAACAATGTGTTCACATTTCATTCATGTTGAAGCAGACTCTTCTTCCTTTCTGAGGCCGAAGAACTTCTGCTGCATATGCAGACCACATTTTATGTGGCTATTTGTCCATGGATGGACAGCCAAGTTTCTTCTGCACTCTGGCTTGTGAAGAATGTTGCTATGACTGTAAGTGCGCAAATATCTCTTTGATGTCCTTGATTTTTTTTTTTCACTCTCAAGGGTGGTCATATCCAGAAGTAGGATTGCTGGATCGTATAACAATTTGATTTATGAGTTGAGTTTTAAATTTTTTTTTCACATTACATTACACTATGAAGAGTCCTGGCCTGAGGTGTACTGTCCACCTCAGCCGCACCCAGAGCCTCCGATGAAGATCATTCATCAAGGATTTTGTATCTAAGTCTTGAAAATTTGTTTTCCAAGATGCTGAACGCTGACATGGGTGCAGGTGATGCTGAACACCAGGAGAAACTGAAATCAAAAGGCTGATTTATTAATCAAGGGTCAAAATTCCAGTACACTTGAAGAGTAGATGCAATTAAACTCTGAAGCTAAAACATTCTGAATGAGGTAACCTAGACCCAGGAAGACAAACATGGTATGTACTCACTCATAAGTGGTTATTGGGAGTAAAGGATAGGATCACCAACCTACAATTCACAGCCCCGGAGAGCCTAAATAATAAGGAGGGCCCAAAGAGGGATGCATGGATTTACCTGGAAAGGGGAAATGGAAAAGGTCTCCTGGGTAAACTGGGAGCGGGGGTCGGGGGTTGGAGGAATGGGAATTAGAGGGAGCCAGTTGAGCAAGCTCAGTGTGGAAGGCAGGTTGGAGGCAGAATGGGGGGAGTAACAAAAAAGAAGTCTTGATGGAGGGCATTTGAGAATTCAGGAGAAATCTGGTGCCCTGGAAACCCCTAGGAACCCACAAGAATGACCCCAACTAAGACTCCTAGCAATGGTTGAGAGGGTACCTGAACTGGCCATCTACTGTAAGCAAATTAATGACTTCCCTAATTGTCATCAGAGATACTATATCCAGTAACTGATGGAAGCAGAGGCAGAGATCCAAAGACAAGCACTACACTGAGCTGAAAGTCTTGTGGAAGAAAGGAAGGAGGGATTATGTCAGCCAGGGGAGGCATGCTGGGGAAACTCACAGACAGCTGACCTTAGCTTGCAGGAGCTCAGGAATGCTGAACCAACAGTCAAGGACCCTGCATGAGACCAGCCTAGACCTTCTGCTTGTGTGTGACAATCGTGTAGCTTCATCTCTTAGTAAAGCTTCTAACAGGGTGAGCAGAACATCTCCCTGGTGCTTAGCTGACTTTTGGTAACCTGCCCCCATGCTGGATTACCTGGCCCCACCTTGACCTAAGAGGAGGATCTGGGTCCTGCCTTAACTTGATTGCCATGCTTTGTGTAAGTGCATGGGAGGCCTGTCCCTTTCTGAAAGGAGATGGAGGAGGAGTGGATGCAGAGGGAAGTAGATGGGAAAAGGGAGGAGACGGGAAGAGAGGAGGGAAGGGAACTGGTTGGTATGTAAAATAAATAAAAAAATTAAATAAGACAAAAGAAAATCCAAAGCTAAAATCAGAAAACCAAGTTCTTGGACGATAGATAGAAAATCTCATGCCTACTTGTATTGTTTATCAAACTGATATAAAAAGTAAAATGTTTATCTATGGAGTTCCTATTCTTTTTTTTTTTCTTTTAACTTGGATAGGATCCAAAGAGCAGCAACTCCATAGATGAACACTTTGCTTTCTAGAGTATTTATGACTTAAGCATATATGAAACCTCAAACCCTGCACCCACAGTGACACACTTCCTCCAACAAGGCCACATCTACTAATAGAGCCATTCCCTATGAAATTATAGGGGCCAATTTTATTCAAACTATCACATACAGTATTTATTAAACAGACTTAGCAATTTCTTTTATTATGTGCCTAGTAAGTAAAAATACAAAAAAAAACATGTTGTGAAAAAGTGATCTAAACCATGAATGCACAGATTCTGTACATTATCCACAATCTCCTGCCTCACTTCCATGTGGTTTTCTTTCCTATGTCCCTTCTTAAAAGTAACTTTAGCTGGGCGGTGTTGGCAAACACCTTTAATCCCAGAACTAGGGAGGTAGAGGCAGATGGAGCTCTGTGAGTTTGAGGCCAGCCTGGTCTACAAGAGCTAGTTCCAGGACAGGCAACAAAAACTACAGAGAAACCCTCTTTTGAAAATCAAAAAAAAAAAAGTGACTTTAACAGTTATCACCTAGTAACATGAGAAGCTACATCCATGAGGTCTCACCAGAATGACTGTCTCAGTCAGTAAAGCAAGAGACTCTTAATCTCAGGGTCATGGGTTCAAACCCCACGTTGGGTGCCATTTGTAGACAGAAGTTTTTGTTCCATAGCTGTTCAGCCCCAAAGAAACACACAGAGGCTTATATTAATTATAAACTGTTTGGCCTATTAACTAAGGATTATTATTAACTAGCTCTTACAACTTAAATTAACCCATAATTTTTATCTATGTTTAGCCATGGGACTTGGTACTTTTTATCAGTGAGGCATTCTGCTCAGTCTCATTCTGAGATTCCTGGAGGTAGGATTCCCATTTTGGAGGTAAGAGCCAATGTCTGGCAGCTTTGCTTTTCTCATCATCAGGTTGAACCCCATTTATTATTTGTGCTACAGATGACACTAATGAACATGCCAAAGTGGATGGAGAAAAGCTCACAAAGACTCAACCCTACACAAAGAACTATAGGAAATTGAGGAAAGCTGGGGGCGGAAGTGGTTTTCTCCAAGGAAAAGCACACCAATTGATGTCCAATGTCAAACAGTCATCCCTGAAAACACACATGCAAATAACATTATTTAAACTCAACAAGTTAAATTTAGGAATGTGTGTGTGTGTGTGTGTGCACGTGTGTGTATGCATGCATGCAATAATAATTAATGAAAAAAGAAGCCATAAAGCTAAAGGAAAGTGGGGAGGGGTACTTGGCGGGGTTTAGAGGGGAAAAGGGAGAAATATTATAATTCTGTTAAGGGAAGATAAAACATTCCATTGTACAGGGTAGCTCCTTGAAACTCAGGACGTGAACAACTCAAAAGGTTCAGAAAGTCCATGAAACTAAGCAGATTCACTAGGCTTCTCCATCCCCAGTGTTAAATAAGCAGTTAGAACTCTGAGTCTCAATCCTACTGAGCTTCCTGACAGTGGCTCAGACCAACTGAACTACGTGAAGAGTCACTCTCCAAACTTCCATGCTCCTGGTAGCAGGCGTGGTCGATCGATAGAATAAATAGACCAATACTATATAAAAGATTTAGCTTTTAATAAAAAAGGGGAAAACTTACACCAGAGTCCCAACAGTCCTTCCAGAACGCAGGGGCCAAGAGAGGGCGGGGAAGCGCGCACCCACCAGGTTTATAGGTAAATTTTTGCCTTAGGGCAACACGCCCCACGGACAGAATGTGATTGGCTGAACTCCCCTATCAGTAGGTGGTGCAGCGACCTCCAGATTTCCAGCTTCCATGAGCTGTCACCCATGATGATGGGTGGCCTTCTGGTGATGCAACTGTCTTTGAGTCATTCTTGCTCCTGAAAGTAATCCCTCACCCATCCTCTTAGAAGAAACTTTCCTTAATAAAATATTGGCTCACCAATCCTGACTTTTATCTGTAATGAATTCCCTACCTGAGTGAGCAGACATTTGTTTACATCTCCCCAGGCATAGTATCATACAAGTTGTTCTCAGTAGAGAACCCCAATTTCAAGATGAATTCTGTAAATCACTAAAAACGTTCATTGATCCTGTCCTTTGAAACCCATCCCTATAACTACCCACATTTTGTCAAGGCATACATCCTAAGAAAGTAAGTACTGGATAGAGATTTTAAGCCCAGATAGTTACCTGTATTTGCTGCCACTAGATCTTGGTTATTCTTAAATGGTTTTCATTTTAATAAATTGTTATTCTACTTTCAAATTCTTTTAAAGTTATCAGCGTACCACCCTTTCCTCTCTGACTTTCTCCATTACTGTGGGATTTGCTATGCTTAACATTTAGTTGTGTTATTGATTGACGAGATTTCATTTAGGTTTCAATTTTCTTTCTTTCTTTTCCCCCAAACAATAACAAAAAAAAAGAGACAAAAAACCAAGCAACTGAAAATCCTAGCAGCTTTTATTTAATTCTCAAGCTTCTGTCCACTTTCGATATCCCTGTCACCAATGGCTGCATCCTTAGCAAAGTGTTCTGGTGACAGTTAGATTTCATTGGATCGGTTGGATAAAGTTGGCAAAAACACATTAAAAATGATTGCAATAATTCCAGCCCCAAATCCAAGCAGATAAGGATGATATTACTCAATAACTTAACTCAACTGACAGGCAGAACTTGTCCAATGGAAAGGCTCATTGGCATTCAGCAGCTAAGATTTCAAGTCCAACTGCTTTAGGGAGTAGTTGTAGATATTTACTTCAAAATCATCTGAAAATCTCTGGCTCCTTGAGGTAGTTCCTTTTAAGTCTTTTTGAAAGACGTGGTGTCATCGTGTACCTCCCTGCGCTGATGTTTTCCATTTCCTCAGGCCAGGCCAGCCATTGACACAAAGACTAATATTTGATGACAGATGGCTCTGTGAGCTTCGGGTAAGGCCATATCTCACTTTTGGAATGCAAGTGATAACCAAGTTCCTCTAGAGCCTTGTTTATTATACTATTATTGTGCACAAACTCATTAGATTAAAGCATCCTGCCAGTCAACTTGATCTTACTCTTCCCCAGCTGTCATCCTGGCAGCTCAAAGATGGCAGCAGATGATACTGACGGACAGTACCTCTGCCATCTCTTGCCTTCCCAGATTCAAAGCTACTCAACCAGGAGAATATGTTGGAAACAGAGCTAGGGAGCCACTGTGCAGCATGCTGCATTTAATCACCGCCGTGGTCACTAAACGGCACTCATGGGGTTCTGCTGGCAGGCCTTGCTAGCACTGGCAAGTCCACACACTCCTACCTTACAAAATCAACCAAAATCTGACTGTATGCCTCCCTCCAGTCCCACAAGGATGCTGCCAGTTCCACATGTGGTCTGGAATCTGGCTGAGGACCTGTCTTTCTCCCATTTGAGATATGCCTGCATCCAGTCTTAATGCACAAACACTTCTTGATGATGTTCCTGTAGCAGTATAGTAATCATTTATTCAACCACTCGTTCCATAAGCGTATTCATCAAGAAGGACTTGTGTGTCAGATTCTACTCCAGGCCGGAAACAGAAAGATGGATTTGGTTTGGTCTCTGCCCTCATGGGCTTGTCTGTCTTACTAGGGGGAAAAATAGAATACATCACCCGACTGTGAATTGTTTAGTTGATGTTTTAACTGCTAGAACAAATGGGCAGTCAAATGCAGTGACTCAGGGATTACTGGAATGCATTCTTTAATCACAGATTAGTCCCAGGGTGAGCAGGTGGCTCTGTTCAGTTGGTTTAGATAGACTCCAGAACTCAAAAGTCGGAGTTCTTCCATTTTGCTCTTTCACCATCATCAGGGTGCAGTACTGGTTTGTGTGGTCAAACTGGGGCCATAGGCAGTAAAAGTAGAAGTCCAAGAAAGGAGAGTTCCTTCTCACATTCTGTTATGTAGCAATAACTCACTTAAAATATGCTGGGAAACCATCTCCATCTTGACACCTGCCACCAAAAAGGGGAAAGAATTTTGCTGGACCCCTGATAGTTTGCTCTTCTTGGTATTGAAAGAGGAGCATCCCCAGAGAGGCTGAGCCGTGTAGTGGTTAAATGTTCAGGTTCAGGACCAGATAAACATATACTGGAATCCCAGAACTAGGCACATTATCCAGCATCTGAAGATACTTAACAGACTGCCTAGACTGCCTGTGAATAGTTATTATCAAGCTGAGATAAGGACATAGCCTTTGGGCTGAATCTCAGCAGTTCAGCAAGAGGCCACCTGGGAGCTGAGTCATCTTGTGTCTTGTGCGTCTGTGAGCCAGGGGATGTGCATAACTAGCAAGTCACGTTTTCCAGTAAGTGATTAGAAGTTTCTCATACCGCAAACGGGTGGCCTGTCTCTTTATGAAACTGGTGTGTGGATGACGGTCCAAGCTGGGAGCTATAAAAGCTGTCAAAACAGACCCTGAGATCCCACAAAACACCTCAAAATGGAGACAGCATCGTTTCAGTTCCTCCAGATCTGGGTTTGATAGTCCTCCCAGGCTGAGAGGCTTGTCAAGGATCCCAAGTCTGTTCTCCACGGACAATACTGTCCTTGTGGTTTTTAGTCTATGGATCTTTCCACAGGCCATGAAGATGGAGCAGTAATCTGTTCTTCTGTCTTCTCTTCCACCGAAGCCTTTCCCCAGTTTCTGGCAAATCTGTTTCTTTGGGAAGAAAAAGGTAAACACCAACTCCTCGGATCCCTTTTAATAGCCAGTGGGGTTCCTAGCACTGATTAAGGAGAGGTGCTATTAAACCGAGAGTTATGGTCCTTTATCCTTCCATTCTAAAGTTCTTTCTAAATTCATGTCTTCCCTTCCCACACATCTATACCAGCATTTATTGTCCTCAGTTTTCTTGATAACAACCAGCCTGATTAGGGAGAATTGGAACCTAAAAGTGCAGTTTTCATTTGCACTACCTGATGGCTGGGGATATGGAATACTGTTTGCTAGCCATTTGTATTATTTCTTCTTTTAGGACTTCTGTGTTCAGCTACACAGCCTATCTTTTAGTTGGATTATTTTCTTGATGTTTCAGTTTGTTTTGTGTGGTCTAGACATTACTCCTCTGTCATATATGTAGCTGCTAACCATTTTCTCCCGTTCAGTAGATTTCCTTTTCACTCCATTAACCCTTTCCCTTGCAGCAAAACCTTTTAACTTCATTGGGTCCCAGTTGTCAGTTGTTAGCAGTATTTCCTGAGCAGTCAGCATCTTATTCAGAAAGTCCTTCCCTTTGCCTGTAACTTGAAGTGTTTTCCTTTCTTTTTCTTCTAGAAGTTTCAGAGTTTCAGATGTTGCATTAAGATCTTTAATACACGTGAAGTTGATTTTTGTGTAGTGTGAGAGATAGGTATCTAGCCTCAATCTTCTAACGTATAGATACCCAATTTCCCCAACACATTTGTTAAAGAGACTCTTTTCTTCACTGAGTACTTTTTAGCTCAAAAGAAAAAAAAATGTACGGCTATAGCTGCACAAGTTTTTATCTGTGTTTTCTCTTCTATTCCATTAATTTATGTGTCTGTTTGGTGTGTGTGTGCCCTTACCATGTTTGTTTGGTTTTTTTGTTGCTGTGGCTCTGTAATATACCTTGAAATTATGTTTGATGATACCTCCAGATTTCCCTGATCCCCTCAGGATTACTTTTCCTCTCTGAGGTTTATTGTGATTCCAAGTGTCTTTTAAAATTATTTTGGAGCCAGGTGGTGGTGGTGCTCACCTTTAATCCCAACACTAGCAAGGCAGAGGGAGGTTGATCTCTGAGTTTGAGGCCAACATTGTCTACAGAGCAAGTTCCAGGACAGCCAGGGCTGTACAGAGAAACCCTGTTTTGGAAAAACTTAGAGCTAGAAAGGAGTCAGTGGTGGAAGGTGTATGCTGCTCCTGCAGAGGACCCAAGTTCAGTTCCCAGTCCGTACAGCTCCCAATTGTCTCTAACTCCAGTACCAGGGATCTGACACTTGTTGTGGACTCCAGAGGTACACATGCACATGACTCCATCCTCCAAAATACACATGATTAAAAAAATCTTTACAGAAAGATTTATTTTGTCTGTTTCTGTAAAGGGTAGAATTTGAATTTTGAGGTGGATTGCACTGAGTCTGCAGATTGCTTTTGGTAAGACAGCCATTTTCACAATATGAAAGTCTTTGCATCTTCTTTGAGTATTTTCTTTGGTTTCCCTCTTGAGCTGTTTCAAAGTTTCAGTGCATAGCTCTTTCATGTCCCTCCTTAGGCTATTTTAAGGTGGCTTTTGTGTGTGTGACAATCATGAATAGGATTGTTTCCCTAATTTCTTTCTAGACATGTTGTTTGAGGCTGCTCATTCATTTCCTGGCTACCCAGACATGAAATAATCACACAGAAATGTATTTATTAAAACACTGCTTGGCCTATTAGCTTATGCATATTCCTGGCTAACTCTTTTATGTTAAATTAAACCATTTCTATTACTCTGTGCATCACCATGAGGTTGTGGCCTACTGGCAAAGTTCCATCCGGCTTCTAGCAAAGTTACATGGCTTCTCCCTGACTCTGTCTACTTTCTTCTCTATCTCTGCTTGGAATTCCTGTCTTGTTTTGTTATGCACTGCCGGTAGGCCAAAATAGCTTCTTTATTAACCAATGGGTATTCACAACATACAGAGGGGAAGCCCACATCAGAGACATGCTTGTTCTTATGTTAATTTTGATTCCTTTCACTTTGCTGAAAGGGTTTATCTACTGTAGGGATTTTCTGGTGAGTCTTACTGTGCCCCCTTTAATCATGAGTTGGTTCTCCTTCCCAGCAGCTTTCAACGCATTTGCTAGTTTTGCATATTTAACATTTTCACAATCATGTGAAGGTTTCTTTTCCGGTCCTATCTACTTGGTGTTCTGTGTGCCTTTTATGTCTGGATGGGCCCCTCTAGCCCTAGGTTTGGGAAACTTTCTGCTTCAGTTGTATGTTTCAATTCAGTTTATGTTTTCTATGTTTTTGGTATGGGGGCCGTCTCCTCCTTCTATGGCCATAATTGTGGATTTGATCTTTTCATGAAATCTCAAAGATCTTGCATATTCTGTTTACACATTTGAAAAATGTATTAGTGTTCTTAACTAATGCGTCAGTTCTTCCACTCTGTCTTCAACCTTAGACAGTCTTCCCTCCCCTTAGTCCATTCTGCCAGTGAAGCTTTCTACTGGGTGTTTTATTCATCACATTGCTCATTTCCAGTGTTTCTGATTGATTTTTTTTTTCAGTAAGTCCTTTCTTGCCCTCCTCCTCCTCTTTTTTTGCTTGTGTATGTCTGTGGCATGTGCATTTTCACATGTGTAGGTGTGTGTGTGTATGTATGTGGGTATGTAGGGTGTATATATATGCATGTGCATATGTGTAAGGCGTGTGTGTATTTAGGGTGTGTGTGTATGCGTGAATGTGTGTGTGTGTGTGTAAGGTGTGTGTATACACACATGCGTGCACACTCTGGATGCCAAAGGTTGATGTTTGGTGTCTATTTTGCCCTCACTGGTCACGTCCCCATCAGTAGCCCCTGCTTTGGATGTTGCCTCTGCTCCACATCATGGATTGCTGGATGTTGTCTCTGTTTGTCTCGTAGCACTTTGCACGGAACAGTTGCCTTCATACTCTTTGGAGCTGTCTAATAAAATATATTTCGTTCAAAGGATCTGTCTTCTCCAGAATCAGCAAAATTAAACTGTGCTAGTAGAAGAGAAAGAAAGAGCTGGCAGGGGAATTGTTTGAGAGGGGCCCAAAGGAACTTTCTAGAATGCTGAAAATGTTCTGTACTTCCAATCACAATTACATGAGCATTATTTCTGTTATCTGCTGCTGAAAAATAAATCACCCTCAAACTTAGTTACTCAAAACAGCTATATAGATAAATAGATAGATAGATAGATAGATAGATAGATAGATAGATAGATATAGATATAGATATATGGATATGTAAGTGGGCAGGGAACTTAGAGAGGGTGCCATGGAGACTGAAGTCTGTGATGCCTGGGGCCTCAGCTGAAAATCAGTTGTCTCCATGCATTCATCAGTTTCCCATCACTGTAGCAAACTCCTGGGATAACCAGCTTACAAAGAAGAGGGGTTTATTTTGGCTCATAGTTTCAGAATTTCCAACAAATTCTTTGGTTGCTTTGGGCCTGTGGCTACACAGTCCATTGTGGTAGAAACACATAGTGGAGAAGGCTGTCACCTTATAGTGGCCAGGAAGCAATAGGGAGAAAAAGGAAGAAAGGGGCAAGCCTCCCACATCCTCTTCAAAGGCACATCTCCAGAGTCCTGATTTCTTCCATTAGGCCCCACCTGTTAAGAGTCCCGTAACCTTGTAATAGTGCTATGGACTAGCTATTAAATTTTTCATCCATGGAACTTTGGGGCATTTCAGAACCAAAGTATAGCAAGCTGTCAGCAAGATCATCCATACATAATTTCTTCTTGTGGCTTCTTGATTTCCTTTGAAGCTCAGGGAGTGGATTTTGTGGAACAGAGAGATGGAAAGAGGAAAGATGAGATGCAAAGGAAGGAAGAGGGGAGAGGGGAAAGGGGGAAGGAAGGGGCAGAGGGAGAGATTTGGGATGGGAGCAAGAGGGCGTGAATAAGGAATGTTCCCAGGCAGAGTCGATGTTGAGTTGTCTAACTCAGTTTTAGAAATCATACCAAATGTAAGAAAGTCACTAATGCCAGCTCAAATTTGAGAAAAAGGAATGACGTGGAGAATCGCACAAGATTTGCAGATTTGTTTTTGTTTTTATTTATTTTGTTTATATTTTTAGACTTATTTTTATTTTGTGTGTTTGTGTGTTTGGGCTGCATGTCTGCCTGTGTACCGTGTATGTGCCTGGTACCCATGGTGTCAGAAGAGGACACTGGGTTCTTTAGAACTGAGTAACAGACAGGTATGAGCTATCATGTGGGCTGGTGGGATTCTAATCCAGATCATCTGGAAGAGTAATGGTGATTTTAATCACTGAAGAATCTCTCCATCCCCTTCAACACACTTTTAAATGCCTACGGGCTTGTAAAACTGTCAGAGCTCCCTGAGTGAACACTTACCCCATAGGCATCTTTCAGTAAGCCAATTATACATTTTTTTTGAGATATGATCTCACTATGTAGCCCCAGCTAGCCTGAAATATACCTCAATTTAAAAAAAGAAATAGAAACAAACATGGTCACCCCAAACCCTAAAGTGAGAGTCCCCCACCACAGTCCTTTTGCTTCAATTTACTTCATAACACTTGTCAAAACCCATCAAAGCATTGCATATTGATTTCATCATTTGTTTGCTGTCTCCCTTCCACTCCCGCTCACAACCCCAATATGCTCATAAAATCTAAGACCGTGATCACTTTATGCTAAACACTAACCTGAGTCAGGAACATGGCAGCTACCCAGCCAGCATTTATGGGATGCACAGTACGGCTCCAGGAAGGACAGTGGAGACCTACACAACTGAAAACAGGGACCCAGGCAGGTGTGGAAGTGAACCCCCATGTCACTGGCACTGGAGAGGCAAAGTCAGAGGGCCCCAGATCAAGTTCAGCCTGGGTAACTATGGTGGTTCACCTGCATCATCAATGTCATTGGATTTGGCATCACTGAGGAGATGAACCTCTGGGCGTGTCTGAAAGAAGATTTCTAGAAAGTTTTAGCAGAGGAAGGAGAACCCACTTTACATGTGGGTGAAGCCATCCCATGGGCTGGAGTTTCAGACAGAATTAAAAGCAACAAATGGTCTTGTTGAAGGAGGGTCTTCTGTCTATGTGTTACTTTCATTGATTAAATAAAGAGACTGCCTTGGCCTTTTGATAGGGCAGAAAATTAGGTGGGCAGAGTAGACAGAACAGAATGCTGGGAAGAAGACAATGTGGTACACTCCCTGGCTCTCCTCTCCAAGATGGACGCTGGTTAGACTCATGCTGGTGAGCCACAGTCAAGTGGCAATACACATTGTTGGAGATGGGTTAAACTAATATGTGAGACTTAGTCAATAAGGGGCTGGAGATAATGGACCAGGCAGTGTTTAATTAATACAATTTCTGTGTGGTTATTTTGGGGGTTAAGCTAGCTGGACACCGGGAACGCAGCCCCCTCCTCACTACAACAAACAAAAGAGAAAGTGAGGGCACACTAAACAGGAAAAGTTTGAAAGTCAAGCAAAACCAGAGTGTATTAGGAAGAACAATCTTATTAGAGCATCTCTATGGAGAACAAAGAAAGGGCAGGGGAAACCATGCCATCTGAGTTATGCTGGCATGGAGGTGGTCCCTGATGGGCAAGCACTGCTTTGTGAACATAGGAGCTTTGGAGAAGGAGCACGGAAAGTTGAAAGTACGAGAAAAAGCCATCCAAAACCAAAGCAGAAAGGGGGAGAAAGGAAAAGCTGCCTCTTTCTGAGTCAGGAAGGTAGGCAGAACCAGAAGCTGATGGCAACATGGATGACTGGGCTGGGGTCAAGAATTCTGGGAAGGAAAATACAGTATTCCTTTAAAGGATTATTCTGCCTATCTCTATAGCATGGCTTAAGGTGCGCTTCCTAGGGCTGGTTCTGTCTCCTTGAGGGGTAGTCCCTTGGTTGGGTGATTGGCCAGCCTGTCTGCATTCATTCCTTTATGTCTTTGATAATCAAGGCCAGACACCCCATCCTTTAATGGGCCTTTACTGCTGCTTAGTCAGCAGTGATGGGAAAAGTCACCAATGCAGTCACACAGTAAGATACAGTCTCAAGACAACATATCTCACTAAACCAAACCTGGGCTTGGGAGCTCAGCCAATGAAGTGCATACAACAGAACCTAAACTCAATCCCCAGAACCCACGTTTAAAAAGCCAAGCTCAGCAGATCCTGGGCCTCTCTGGTCAGCCTGCCAAGTCTAATTGGGGAGTTCCAGGCAGGTGAGAGATCCTATAAAATGTAAAGGGAAAAAGTGTCAAAAAAAATGACTGTGTTAACTTCAAAAGTAATTTGCAGACAGATGCTAGGAGGATTGCCCAGTGTTAAGAGCACTTACTGCTTTTCTGGAGGACGTGAGTTCAGTTCCCAGCATCCCTGTCAGGTGTTTCATAGCTACCTGTAACCCCAGTACTGTAGGAGCTTCTGGCCTCTGTGTTCATATACGTTTATGTATGAATGTATGAATGTCAGACTGTGCTTAGGGCTCTTCAGTCGTGCCAGTACATTGGGCACGTGGAGAGTTCAAGTTCATAGACTTATGTAAGATTAGAAACTCTTTGCTTTTACTTATGGAACTTGGTCTCCTTGTTGGTTTTTTGGGAGACTCCGTGGATCTGGGTATAATAGTGCCCACACAACTCTGAAAACAAAGCAAGCAACAATAAGATTTTTAATGCCCATGTATCACTCTTTATGGACAGGTGTCTGGTTTCTTTCACTCTCAACCCCACTGTTACTGGTTCTTGGGCTGCTGAGTGGATTCAGACAGAGCACAACAGTGTGTCAAACAGTCAAGAGTTTAACTGGAAGCAAGGAAGCAAGAATAAACTCTATATTATTTGAAAATTTTATACATTGCATCTTGGCCACATACACAGCCCGCCACACACACATACACCACCACCCCACCACACATCACCCCTCATACACACTTCCCCCTCTTTTCCTCCTCCTCCACAAAAATATCTCCCCTCTAACTTCAGATCCTCTATTTTTATGACAGTCAGCAACTGCTACTAGCTCTCAGCTAGGGATGGGGCACAGGGAGCACCCTGTTGTGGCATATTCTGTTACACTGTGTGAAGATATGTCACTGCGATTGGCTTAATAAAAAGCTAAGCAGCCAATAGCTAGGCAGGATTTTCAGGCCAGCGAGAATGCTGGGAAGAAGGCAGAGTTGCCAATGAGACACAGAGGAAGCATAACATGGTAGATGAAGTAACAAGCCATGAGCCATGTGGCAGCATGTAAATGAATATAAAAGGGTTCATTAAGTTATAAAAACTAGTTAGAAACAAGCCTATGCTGTAGACCAAGCTTTCAAAATTAATAATAAGTCTCCATGTAATTATTTGGGAGCTGGCAAGAAGGATAGAAGAATCTATTTGTAGCACCCCCAACTACGAATAAACTTCAGAAAATGAGTGGATTGAGCAGAGCAGCATCTACTGGATCCTGGCAACCTATGGGCTTATATTCTTCCCTGTTTGTCCCCTCCCCGGTCTCCTTCAGGGTTGTCACTTTAGGGAAAGGAATATACTTTTTTCCAGAAGCCCATTTTGCCCAGAATTCAGTCTGCTATAAATAAATATATAAGATGCAAGAATATGTGTAGGGCTTAAAGTATTCCTAAAGTTGAAAACTTTAGTAGGGGAAGGGACAGCAATACTTTGCCACATGCTTCCCTGGAGACATTGCTTTGAAGTTGCTTTAAGCTGGCGTAGCTAGTGTGGGCCACTATCAGCCATTGTCCCTTATATCTTGGTTTTGAGGCTCTGAGTTGGCCCAGCTGGAGTTGACCACAATTATTTTTACAGCCTGTTTCAGACTGTTGAGTCTAGTGGTATATTATTTGAGTTTTAATAAATAAAGCTTTCCTGAAGACCAGAGGGCAAAACAAACATACTAGTCAGTCATACAGGCCAGGGAGTGGTGGCATACACCTTTAATCCCAGGACTCGGGAGACAAAGGCAGAGGAATCTTTGTGTGTTCAAGGCCACCCTGGGCTACAGAAGATTGAATCTGTCTAAAATAGAAACAGAGCTCACACAAAGGTGATCCCAGCACTTGGGATCACGTGCCTTTAATCCCAGCACTAGGGAAGGACAGGAGTGATATGGATGGGTGGAGATTCGTGGAGACAGGATCTTGCCCTTGTGTTTGTCTGAGCTGTGGTAGAGATCTCTCTAGTGGCTTGGCTACTTTGCATTTCTGATCTTCAGATTGAACCCAAATATCTGTTTCTGGGTTTTTATTATTCATGCTACAATTGAGCTGGTCTACTCACTGTTCCTTATGTCTTCTTTGGGGTCTGTATGTCCTGGAAGGAGTCTCCTCACTAACAGTATTGAGTGCAGGTCTCAGACGTCACATTCAGACAAAACAAGTAAGATCATCTCCCTTGGACCTCCAGATCTAGAAAGGTCCTTGAAGGCAAATTGGTTTTGTTCCTCTATTTTTAATCTTTAGTTTCGTTTTTAATTTTGGTTTTTGAGACAGGGCTTCTCTGTGTAGCCCTGGCTGTCCTAGAACTCGCTTTGTAGACCAGGCTGGCCTCAATGGCCTCAAACTCATAGAGATCTTACCTGCCTCTGCCTCCCAAGTACTCGAAGTGCTACAACCACCCAGCCTGGCTCCTCCATTTTTGAGGGCTGTGAGACTCTAACAGAGATGAGGAGCTTTTTAGAAGGTTCATAACAGCAGGTTTAATGTCAGACCATGCAATCTGGGTCCTGAGACATGGCTCTGCCACCTCCCCCACCCCCTGGCCCCCATGCAGCATTAGGAAGTTGAATTCTAGTCTGCCCCTGCTGCTGGGGAGGAAATAAGTGAGACTCAATTGCCCTATCAATGTAACGCTCACACTTTATGCTAAGCGGAAAGGATATGATGTATTTCTATATTTGTTATTATTATTTTTAGTTTGGGGTGATTTAATTTGCCTTTGGTGGTGAGATCAGCTGTGTAAAAAGGATTCTTGGTTATTCAGTGTCAATCGCGTTCCCCGGCCCGCTTCTAACCAATGCACGCTCTGTAAAAGGTAAAGATTTCTAAGCCAGCTCTTCCTCAACAACTGCTCCCATGATAGGAAGATATGAACATGTTCGTGCCACTCACTACAAGAAAAGCTTCTGGATCTTATCTTTGTTGCACGCTGAGAACACTAATTAATTTCAGGCATTCTCCTATTGTGTTCCTCAAAACTCTGGAGTGTGAGGCGCTCCAGCATTGTGCAGCACAAGCCAGATAATAGCTTGCTTTTGCATAACACAAGTGCTCAGTCCCGTGTTTTAGCTCTTATTCAAGTTTCTTGAATGACTCTATTTAAGGAACTCACGTCGGGACAAAGAAGCACACTAGCTCACGTGGAGGATTAATTTCCGAAAAGTATAGAGATTTGCAGGACGGTGTACATTAGTTTTGAGAAACAGCAGAAATGACCAATGACCTTAAATTATTAATAAGTTTTGGGCTTCAAGTTGATATCATCATATTACTAAGCAAAATTGACTACTGTTGATTCTTAAAATAAAATTTTTTTCTCACCTATCCTTGTTTTCCACTTCCTCCTCAGTATTACCTTAAAGACATAACAGACTGAGCCAAGAGATTTCATGGGTCCAAATCTGAAATGAGATGAAGATGCAGCCTTGGCAATAGATCCAGACTTCGTGCATGCTCAGCATCACCAAAAGGATGATTTATAATTAGTTTCTTAAGCAGCAAATGAATAACATGACAGGATTGCTGTTGCAGTTGCTTGTCATGAGCCATACATTCCAATTTTCTACTTCATGTTTCAGCTAAAATTGCATCAACCTACTCAGTCACCTCAGGATCTCTAATAGTTTCCTGCTAGGGTCTCGTGTTCTTCAGCTCTGCAATGTGTCCATCAGGCAGAGATGCTGCATATCTGTAAACCCTGTGCCCCCTCACCAAAGCTTTGCCTATAGCAGATGCTCACTGAGTGTTTATCCACTGAATCTGTAAAGACGGAATACTCTCTGTATCCTTCTCCCTTAGAAAATAAGATCCTAAAATAAACAGGTTTGGTATGGAGATCACACCTGTGAAACTTGGCATAAGAACATGGTAAGTCATACCTCCACTGGGCTGTCCAGCATTGGCCCGGATGAACTCTACTGACCCCTGTGGCTAGTAACTGTGTCATGACCACATGGGTGACTGTAGACCTAGTGGAAGCACTGTCACTGAGGTATGGCTCAGCTGTGGGCTAGCAAGTGGCCCACTGTAGTGTGAATGCTAATTGGTGTCATTAATAAAAACCTGGACTCAGATACCAGGGTAAATGCTGAAAGATCAAAGAGACAAAGGAGCAAACCACAGCCACCTCTTACCTCACCAACTTCTCAGCTGAAAAGGGGCCAAACTCCTGTCTCCACCCTGCCTTATCACTGCCTCTCTCTGCCCAGCTATATTACTTCCAGTTTTCTCCTCCCAGGCGCTGGGTTTAAAGGTGTGTGCCACTACTGCCTGGCCTCTATGGTTAACTAGTGACTAACTCTGCACTCTGATCTCCAGACAAGCTTCATTTGTTAGATCACAAAGAAAATATCACCACCTTTCCCCCTTTTTTGTCTAAAATAAAAAAAGGTTATAACTAATATAAGAAAAACTATATACAATAAGTGCAATAGCTATATACAATATATACAGGCAATAAATACATCAACAATGTCTAGTCCATTTGTATTAGATAAATTCAAAGAAAACACTCCATTATCTATCCTATCTTGGTGAGTCCAAAGGATTGTACCTAATGCACTTTCTATTCTAACTTGCATGGCCAAAATTATCTTTTAATGTTTTTCAACTTTATATATTCTTTATATACCTCTTTAGTGAATTTCTTTTCTGAATCTGGTAACAAGAAAACCTATATCTATAAAGTCTTCAACTCCATCAGACACCCGAGAAGGAAATAATTTTGCCTGAGTAAGCAGGAAGTGCAAGTAACAGATTTCCAAAAAATGAAAAAAAATTATAGAAACATCTGACTGCCTTGACAGTAACCCAAGTTTCCTCTGCAGTGTTGGGGCATCCATCTTCAGCCTACAGACCTAGCATATCTGACTGACTTTTCTGTGAAGGATATTCTGAGGGGCTGTCCTATCTTGTGTTGGCAAAGTTTGGCAGTCACTTTGTGTCCTGCTTGTCCAATTTGGACAGCATACTGTTAGCAGTCGAAGAAAGATCCATTTCTTGCCTAGTGACTTACTTTTACCACAAAGAAAGTAAACTCTGTATGGCATTTCTTTAATGTCCATCATCTTCTGCAATGTAAATTGGTGCTACCAGGAGCAGACATGTCTCATTGTCATAAAAAACTATGTTATTAAAACATCGTAAATGCCACATTCTGCACATCTCTAAAGTATTTGAAGATGACTTGTCTATCTAAAATATCTGTTTGACCTTGAAAAGATACCAATATGACTAAAAATTTCATTATAATAGGTAACTAGTTACTAGCCTGCATTTTCTTATTATCCTAAAGACTTGGTAATAATAATTTTCAAGGACTAGAAATTTGTATTACATTGTTAAATGATCTGTATAGGTACAATACCTTGAACAAAATTAGAAACGTATGTATGGTATGTTCTAACAAAATAATCTTAAATTTGTATCAATATACAAAAATTCATACCAATATTTAAATACTTAACATGAGTAGTTGCTCTTTTGATTTAAACGTAGATTCAGCAATCTACCTTTTTATCTTATTTCTACATTCTCTCTTTTTCTTTTCAGAATAGGCTCAATAATCTACTTTTAAATACTATCATATCTATATCCCACATTTGTCTTTTCAAAATAGCAAACCTACATCTAAACCTCTTTGTTCAATTTTTTTACTGACAAATACCAATAACTACTTGTAACCAACCCCCATAAACAATTACAAATAGCCATAACATAATAGAAAACCAAAACCACTCATCCCATATCTTGGGAATGTGGGTGTTGTGTTCTTAAATTTACTTCCTGATGTCTGGAGGCAACAGCAACTTTAGAGGATCCTGAAAATAAAAATTTGGGTTAATTGTTAAGTCCTGGGAGAGGTAGCTGTATCATTTGTTGTCCAGTCTCTGTGCAATGGGAAAATGAAGGACTTGTCTCTAGTCCTGGCTACAGTAGTGTGTAAGGCTGGATCATCTCAGCTAGCCACCTCAAAACTGTTCTGAGCAGTTTGTAGTCCAAAGCTGATCTTCAGGTGATGTTTGTCAGCATAGTGACATTATCATAGCCCTGGTGGAATTGCTGTTGTGGGGCCCCATTCTTCTTTTGGAGACTTCAGAATTTGCTGTTAAGGCATGGTCTTGGTTCACTGCAGAAAAATTAAGCAGATCTCAAAGAGGTTAAAGGATCAATATTTGGTATGTACATCCAGAATATAAAAACATAATTCTTAGCTACCTGATAGAAACTTAAACCCAAAATCATGTACAGGGAGCTAGATGAAGCCTTTTTCTAGAATTACTTAGTACTTTATATGACCATTAATATCACAACAAAAAGTTTAATATATATATATATATTATATAACTTTGAGATAATATTTATACCTTAAGAAAAGCTGATAATGAGTCAAAATAAAACCAAAGGATTATGAGATTAGTGACAATGAAATAGTCCCTTAATTTTGCTTTTTCTTCTGTCTCTTATCAGTGGCTCTTTTCACATGAGACAGAGATTTTGGATTTATAGGGATTTACTTTAACAAGCATACTTGGGTTTAGAGAAGGAGAGAACCACACTCCAACTTCAAAGTCGGCTTTAATTTTTAATTGGACTGGGACCATAAAAGACCATTTTCATTATATATTTGTAGAGAACAACAGAAACAAACATTTGGGAAGATTTATGAAATTTTATTCTGTTAAAATGTGATATATCAATAGACCAATTTACTCTTTTTCTTGGGATATTTTTTTCTGGATGATTTGTCATTTTTCTTCAGACATCTCGTTTGTCCAGTGAGCTTCAGATTCCTTAGCTGGCTGCCTTTATTCTCCTGAAAAGACAAAAGCAAAACCCTGCCACAACCCTAACTTTGGAGAGCTTCCCTTTTGGCAAATTATATCTGACCAAATGAAAAGTATTTGTTAGTTGTATAGGTTAGTTTAGATTCAATGGCCAAGCTGCTTGATGAACTATCATCTCTTCTAATTAAGAGATCTCTCTTGTTCAAATCAAATCTTTATTAATTTTTATGGTATCCATAACTTTTCTTCTCCTGTGGAAACAAAAGCAAAACTCAGATATGCCAGGTAGAGCTATCAGCCTCCCTAGATGTAATGACTCTCTTGCCCTTCCTAACTATAAACAAAAATGGTATTTGTAATGTTCCTGGTAATTCTGCTAATATCTCCTTTATTTTACAAGAGCAAGAAAATCAGGCCAAGGTCACACCAAACACTACCATTCTATTGGCAATCAGCTTTGAAAACAGACCTCTAAGTTCTTATGTGGAAATGGGTTATGTTTGTAATAATTTTAACAGTGATTCTGTGAACCTTTTGACTATGTGCACTTAATGCTGTTTAATTTTATCTCCTCTTACTGCAGTCAATCTCCCACTAAGATAGTCCTGTGAAAAATTCACTGAGGGTATTGGGGTTCCCTTGATTTGCCTCCAAGGCCTGAAAGTCTGCAAGAATGGGAACCCTAATCCTTTTGCACCCCAGTTTACTCAGTGCAAATTTAATCCTAACTCCCATCTCTAAGTACTAATCAAGGACTTCCTTTTCTCACTTCAGCTGGGTTTTATTTAAATAAAATCACCTATGCACTTTCAAGGCTATTTAGATAGGATCACTGGAAGGGCATTGCAATGAACACACCCAGCAGCAACTCCACCTAGCAAGAAAAAGCCAGTTCTGTCATTGTCCAAATTTCCTAATGGGAGTTAGGGTTACCTGGTCAGAAGGGGTAATGATGAGAAGAAGTGATAAAGTTATATGGGCAGTTTAGGGATAAGGGCCTTGACTCATATCTTTCTATCCCCTAAAGTTGGTTAAAGGGGGAAAAAAAAACACATAACTGAACATAGTTGGACATGAGGCAAAGAAGAAACAGGGCTCAGGTATCAAGTGAAAACAACTTATGCCACACAATAAGTAAAATGTGAAACTGATTCACACATTTATGGATTGTGGATTTCAAAAACATCACACAATTAAAGTAAGCCAGACAAAAGACTTTAAGCGAATGACTTCCTTTCCATTAAAATCTAGGCAGAAACCTAGTCCACATCACAAAATGCAGACCAGCGATCGCTGTGTTCCAGGAGAGGGCGGAGCTCCTTTGTGGGGAGATGAGGCTGTTTTAGGTCTGGATGAGTGATGATTTCCAAGTATGCATGCATCAAACTTTCTGAGTCCTGTGGTTAAAAACCATTTTAAAAAATGTTTTATTGACTCTTTGTGGGTTTCACATCATGCATCTGGATCCCACTCATGTACCCATGCCCTTGCTTTCACCCTCTGTCCTTGCAATCTCCTCCACAGAACAAAACTTAAAAGTATAAAAACAAAAACAAAAAACAAGCAAACAACAAAAACAAAAAATAATCTTGGCATAGAAGCTATAGTGTGTGGCCCAGTGAGTCACACAGTACACTTTAAAACAAATAATTTCTTTATTGGTTCTTTGGGAATTTCATATCATGCACTCTAATTCTGCTTACCTTCCAGGCCCTTCATATCCTCCCCTCACCCATGAAGCACCCCACAAAGAAAATTTTTTTTAAAAAAAGCAACATAACAAACAAAATAAGAATAAAACAAATAAAATAAAAATAAAAACAAATAAAATAAAAAACACTTGTTTCTCCTTGTCCCCACCTCTCCAACACCTCTTCATTCATCCTGGTGGCACTAGGAGCACTGTGTCACACAGCATACCCTTTTGTCCAGTCAGCTTTACTAGCAAATGTTTGTAGCAATGAGTCACTGGTCTGGTTCAAGGTCTCTGGTTTCTGGTCCACCATCATCACTGGGTCCTCACCAGAACTCCTCTGGGACATCCTATGGCTGCCCTGAGTTAATCAGAATTCCTCTGGGCTATCCCACAGCTGCCCCGCGTCATGGCGACCCCACTGGTATTGTTCCACAGGTCCAGCCCTTTCGTGAGCTCCAGCAGGTCCTAGATGGGGATAGATGTTAGGGTGGGCCAACCCAAGGCCCAGCTGTGAGCCTGGGTGGTAGCTGAGAGGGACAGTCCTGGCTGCTGGGGCCACCTGCCTCAGATGAGGGTGGAGCCAGCTCCTCTATGCCCATGCCATGAAGGTCAGTTCTCCTTTGCCTGTGGTGAGGGGTGGGGCCATCTCTCCTAGGAGCAGGGGTCAGCTCTCCCATGAGGGTCGGGGCCAACTCTCTTGCTTCAGTGTTCAATGAGAGGCAATGCCAACTTTCCCTGGGCCAGCCAAGGGCGGGGCTGGCTCAGACTGGACCTCTGATTTCATCACATGTGGTTCCTATGGCCCCGGAGGTGACACAGGCCACAGACATCACCACAAACCCCAGCTGCAGCTGGACCATGGTCCAGACATGGTCCTTGACAGCAGCCTGGGCCCAGGTGACATCCTGGCTCCAGGTGGAAGGACTGGCCACTCAGATTGGGATGGTTCTGGTGGCAGCAAGTTCCCCGGACACCACCAAGGCCTTAAATTGCAGCCCCAATTCCAGTGCTCTTTGTCAACTTTGGTAGCAACATAGGACTTGGACTTCAGCACAGACCCCACCCACAGTAGAACCGTAGACTCAGACTTGGTCCTCAGCAGCAGCTAAATATCAGTGTTACCAGTGTATGTTACTCAAGGCCCAGTCAGCAGTGTGGCCCTTGGACACCAACATGGCCCTAGACCTCAGGCATCTCTATAGCCTTCAATGGTAGCAGGAGCCTCAGACATCAACATAGACCCTGGCTGCACAGTATACACCCTTTAGTCCATACATTTTTACTTGTAAGTGTTCATTGCAATGGGTCATTGGTCTGGTTTGAGGCCTCTGGCTTCTCCTACAGCCTTGATACTGGGCTATTTGGGGATATTTGTACACCGTGTAAAGATGATTGGTGTAATAAGAAGCTGAATGGCCAATAGCAAGGCAGGAGAGAATGGGTAGGGCTTTTGGGCAGAGAGACTTTGGGAAGAAGAAAGGCAGATATGCCAGCGAGACTCAGGGTAGCAGGATGTGCAATATGGAAATGAGGTAACGAGCCACATGGCAGAATGCAGATTAAAATATATGGGTTCATTTAAGTTATAAGAGTTAGTTGGGAACAGCCTAAGCTAAAGGCCAAGCTTACAAGATTAATAATAAGTCTCTCTGTCATTATTAGTGACCTGGCAACTCAAAGGAGGTTCGACTTCACTGGGCCCTCTCTGGGATTCCCCTTGGCTATCCTGTTGTTGCTTTGTGTCATGGAGATTCTGCAGTTTTGAATATGCAGGTCCAGCCCCTTCACATGCTCCAGCAGTTCATAGATGAGGTGGGTGTTAGGGTGGGCTACTTTGTAGTCCTGGTTCTTGGCCTGGATGGAGCTGGGTTGGTCGGTCTGCCCGCGTTCCCTCATGCTCGCCACTTAGGCAAACTCTCCAGCACTGCCCTGGCTTGTTCATCCAATGTGAACAGACAGCAAGGAGTAGGGTCAGCTCTTGGGCCCAGCTCCCCCACACTCACTCCACCAGGGCCAGCTCTGCTCTTTTGCCCAGGTGAGTTTCAGGGCCTGCTCTCTGGATTGGTGCACTTGGTGAAGGGCACGACCAGTTCTTCTGTTCTCATGTCCCCAAGCTTGGCTCTCCTGCCTGTTGCAAGTGGCAAGGTGTATAAGGGGAGGCCATATTTTTCATACTCTTGCCATCCCATGGCGTACAAGGGAGGGGCCAGGGGCAGCTCTTCTGCTCTCACTGCCACAGGACTGGCTCATCTCCTGTGTGCTGCAACTGGTGAGGAGCAAGGCCAGTTCTCCTACTCCCGTGGCCCCAGGCCCAGCTCTCTCACCTATCACAGGTGGCAAGGGTTGAGGGGAGGGAGGGCATTTTTTTCTCACCCATGCCACCACATGGCAGATGAGGAGGGGCGGGGCCAGTCCTCCTGCTCTCACCAGCACCCACCCTGCCCAACAGGGTGAGTTGTATTGTGTGGCCCAGATAAGGTACCAGGCCTGGATCTCCCAAGAGCCGCTGCCAGAGGATGGCAGTGCCAATTCTGCCACTCTCATGACCTCAGCATCAGCTGTCCCACCTGCCACAGGCTGCGAGGGGTAAGGGAGGGGGAAGGTCATCCCCCGCAATCCATCATATGGCGGATGAAGGGTGGGGCCAGATTTCCCGCTGTCGATGGGGTCCACTCTAGCTGCCTGAACTAGGTGCAGGGCCCACGCTCCCAACTGTTGCAGCTAGTAAGGGGCAGGATCAGCTCTCTCATGCGGGACCAGCTTTTGCTGCCTGCAGTAGGTGGCAAGGAACAAGGGAGTATCTTCCCACCCCTATGTCACCTTGTGACAGACCAGGGCTAGTTCTCACACTCTAGTGTATTCAAGGCCTGCTCACCCGTACCCTGCTAACAGGGACAACGCTAGTATGCTGCCCCAGGGGAGGTTCAGGGCTCTCTCCAGAACTGTGCAATAAGTGAGTGGCAGAGCCAGCTCTCCCTAGTGCTGCAGCCAGTGAGGGGCAGGCCCAGCTCTCTGCAGCCCTATCTTCACTGCCTTCGGTGGCGACAGAAGCCTCGATATCAACACAGACTGTGACTGCGGGTGGGCCGCAGACCCAAATATGGTCCCTGGCAGCAGTCCAGGCCCAGATAACTCTTTGGCACCAGGTGGCAGTGCAGGTTACTCGAATCTGCATGACCCCAACAGAGATTCAACCCTTAGATACTAACCTGACCCTAGGTGGTGGCCCAGGCCCCTGACATCCGTGTGGCCCTTAGGGATGCTCTGGGTCGTGGACATCAATACAGACCCCAGCTGAGACTATCCAGTCATGGTCCTTAGCAGCCGTCCAGGCTCGGATGTCACCATGGTCATTTAGATCATCATGGACCCAATGGCAGAGTAGCCCTTGAACCCCCACGTGGCCCCAAGTGTGGACTGCTAAGGGAGCTCCTTCCACTCCTTCAGCCAATAGCCACTGAGATACCAGCCCATTGGGGCATGGTCTCTCTCTCTTTTTCTCCTTTGAATAAATAACCATTCTATTGATCATAATTCAAACTGGTGTGGGATTGTTTGTGACTTATGCCTTTAGTGGACCCAAATCCCAGGCAGCCGCACTAACTTGGATAATGACAGGAGCCTTGGACAACAGTGCAAGTCCTGTCTGCAACGGGGCCCCAGGTCCAGACATGACCTCGGCTTCAGCTCAGGCCCATGTGACTTCCTAGCCCAGGATGGCAGTGTCTGTTACTCAGGTTTATATGGGCCTGGAAGCAGCACAGTCCTTGGGCACCAAGAAGGCTACAGATGGAGGCCCAGATCCTGGGTATCAGTGTGGCCTTTGGTGGCAACATAGGCCACAGATGTCAGCACAGAGTCAGGCTGCAGTAGGACCATGGACCCAGATATGGTCCCTGGCAACAGCCTGGGCCCAGATGTCATGTGACCCTAGTTGGTCTTGTAGATTGCCTAGATAAGCATAGCCCAAGTGGTGGCATGGCCCCCAAACACCAACATGTCCTTTGGTGGCAACTCAGACACTAGGTATCAATCAGCCTTCAGTGGCAGTGGGAGTCATGGACATTGACACAGATCCAGGCTGTGGTAGGGACACGGACCCAGATGCAGTTCAGCACCAGACAATGCCATAGCCCTGGGTGGCAACATGGACCACCCAAGTCTGTATGGCCACCATAGCAGCTTGACCCTCTTAGACCAATATGGCCTCAGGTGTTGTTCCAGGCAGTGGGCCTCTGCACAACCCTTGGTGGCAACTCGGAGCCCATCTGTAGCACAGGCCCAGACATGGCCCCTTGCGACAGTCTGGGCCACATATCACCAAGGTCCAGGGAGGTGGCACAGAAATCCTGGATCAGTAAGGCCCCTCTGGAGGCGCATCCCTTGGGCATCAACTTGGTCACAGGTAGTGGCCCAAATTCTGGGCATCCACAGGGCCCTTGGTGGTAACAGGAGCCATGAACATCAACACAACCCCTACATCAGAGTCTTGGACCAAGTCATGACCCTTGGCAAGGAGCCCACGATCAGACATCACCATGACCCTGGGTGGCAAGCAGGACATCTATCTCAGCCCATTCCTCATCACCTCACCACCCTCACCTCCTCTCTTCAGACCTGCCTCTCTTCCAGCACACAAATAATTCTCTCTCTCTCTCTCTCTCTCTCTCTCTCTCTCTCTCTCTCTCTCTCTCTCTCTCTTCCCACCACTCTGAATTCACTAACCATAATGGTGCTAGACTGCCTGGGTAGGGTCATGGGTGAAATTCTTTAATTCTTTTTTGCTTTGTTTTTGTTTAGTTTGGTTTGATTTTTTTCGAGACAGGGTTTCTCTGTAGCTTTGGAGCCTGTCCAGGAACTTGCTCTGTAGACCAGACTTAAACTCACAAAGACAGGAGGCTGTCTGCCTCCTGAATGCTGGAATTAAAGGCGTGCACCACCACTGCCCAGCATGGATGAAATTCTTGTGCTTGTCTTGTGCTTGTCCTATGCTTGTCTTCCAAAGCCTGCCAGGCCTAGAAATGCCCAGCAGTTCATGGGTGAAATTCTTCCTGCCCCAGGACTGTGCTTGTCTTCTGGAGTCTGCCAGGCCTAGCAGTTAAAACACATTTTAATGTGTGTAATTGTACCTAAGTAACTGGACCTCCACAAGTTGGTTTTATTATTATTGTTTTTAGATTATTTGTCTTTAATTTATGGATACGGGTGTTTTGCCTGCATGTTTGCCTGTGTACTACATGCATGCAATGCCCATAGAAGCCAAAAAGGGCATTGGATTCCCTGAAGCTAGAGATACAGCTGTTAGCCTGTATGTGGAGCCCGGAAAGCAAATCCCATGTCCTCTGGAGGAGCAGCTAGTACGCTTATCTGTGAAACCATCTCTCTAGCCCCTAAAGTTAATTAAAAGAAAAAGAAAAAAAGAATCATGGCCAGGTGGTAGTGGCACATGCCTTTAATCCCAGCACTCGGGAAGTAGAGGCAGGCAAATCTTTGAGTTTGAGGCCGACCTGGTCTACAGAGTGAGTTCTAAAACAGCAGTTATACAGAGAAATTCTGTCCCCCCCATCAATCAATCAATCAATCAATCAATCAGTCAGTCAGTCAATCTATGTTGTAATAAAAAACGAACCATAACTGGACATCGCAAAGAAGAAACAGGGCTCAGGCATGGTGGTGCAACCTTTAATTGCAGCGCTCAAAACCCAGAAACCCGCAGAGTTCTATGAATTTGAGGCCAGCCTGGTGTACATAGCAAGCTCCAGGCCAGCTAGAGATATACAGTGAGACACTATCATAACAACAAAACAAAACAGCTTAGAGAGATAGCTCAGCACTTGAGACACGTACTGGTATTCCAGAGGACCCAAGTTTAGTTCCCAGTAACCTCTTAAGCAGTTGTGAATCCAGCTCCAGCAGGATTCAGTGCCTCTAGCCTCCTTGGACACCTTGTATGTATTTGGGTACACATATACACACCCCACACACAATTAAAATAAAATATTTAAACAAAACAACAAAAGAGGAAAATTTCCAAGATGACACAATTACTCAGGTGTAATCTTAACACTTGGAAGGCTAAGGTAGAAAGATGGTTGTGAATTTTAGGCCAGCCTGGGTTACAGAGTGCGGCCTTATTTCAAAACAAAACAAATAAGACTTTTGAGGTGTTTATGACTTAAGATGAGGCTAGACAAGCTCATAACATGGGTCCTATATTGTAGGACAGAATGAATTAAGTGACCAACAAAACATGGACAAGGAGCCGAGGAGAGAAAGAGAAAAGGGGAAGAGTAGGTGGGGAAGTTGGGAGAGAGAACATTGTTTCTTGGCGTTAATGATACATCATCTTTTTAACAATATTAATTTATTTATTACATATACAATATTCTTTCTGCATGTATGCCTGCAGGCCAGAAGAGGGCACCAGACCTCATTACAGATGGTTGTGAGCCACCATGTGGTTGCCGGGAATTGAACTTTTGGAAGAGCAGGCAATGCTCTTAACCACTGAGCCATCTCTCCAGCCCATGATACATCATTTTAATGGAAGTCTCATTTATCCCACCAGGAAGACCTGTTTCTTTTTCCCCTCCCTCTACCGATTCTTGCTTCACTTCATCAGCACTCACGTTAGGCCTTTTTTCTTTCTGTCTTTTGAACTCATATACTAAGCTCTGTTAATCTAAATGTTTACGTTCTCTCCCTTCACAAACTGCTTGATGTTATTTACTTTTAAATGTATTTATGCGTACTCACCTTGGAACATAAGCTCCTTATGGTGACATTGGACCCTCAATCTTCCATAGTTCCTTTTAGAGCTAGGCAGGTCTAGAAGTCCTTCAGTCATCTTGATTTTCAGTTGCCAAAACTGGTCTTTAGTAATCCATTGTTTAATTGGCAAAACATGATTTCAATCAGGAACAAGAATCTCTTCAGGGACTATCTTTATAGACAAACTGGTGTTGGTGTCGTAAGTCTCCACAATCTCTTTTTCTTCCAATAAGAAATTTCAGCCAGGGCAGTCACATTTGTATTCGAAGCCTGCCAACTCTGACCAGAAATCAGGTCTCCATTTAAAGTCACACCTTGACAAGTGGATTAGATGTTCTAGTGAAAGGCAGATAAATGTCACTCATGTCACTAAAGAAAAGTCAGGGCTGGCTTATCAGCTTGTAGGGTTGAGGTCTTACCTTCGACACTTCTCAGAGTGCTTTACACTTTATTATCCATTAACTGGGGTCTTTTCCATTGAGCCTCTTCCATTTGTACCACAGAGGGAATTACACTGCTCACTCTTAGGAATATGTGACTTCTGACAACAGCCTGTCTTCCTTTAAGAGACAATACAACCTGTGGCCTTAAATGGAAATCTTCCAGAATTTCCTCAACTGTCATATTACAGAAGGAAATGGAGTAGGCTCCTTTCATTGTACTGAATGTAGGACATCTTGTATCTGCTTTACCAGCAAATCATGTTGTAGCAGGCTCTGATCATATAACTCCGAGTTTAGACTCAAGCATAAGATTTGTCATCGAAATCTATGTAATACCAAGTGTGGATTTAGGTCTGTTTTTATCTTATCTTTCTCCCCGAAACCTAGTACATGCAGCCAAACTTACTAAATGTTAGTAGCAGGTACCGACCTCTATATATATAGCCTCAGTTCTCAAAGCAGCTAAGGAATGCAACTGTTTTGCAAACAGTAATCTCACTGGCAGAAAGATTTAGAGATTGGCTGCCAAAGAGGCTTTAAGGTGACCACAAAATGCAGTCTGCTTGGTTACAAATGCCTGGCTATTCCACAAAAGAATCTTTCTCACAAACTTTAGACTACACTACTCATTGTTACGTTTTCTTGTGGCTGGGGATACGATATGGTTTTAGTTGACTTAAGATGTGAGCAGAAGCTGGATGATGGTGGCACACTCCTTTGATCCCAGCACTCAGGAAGCAGAGGCAGGCAGATCTCTGTGAGTTCAAGGCCAACCTGATTTACAAATCCAGTTCCTGGATAGTCATGTCTATACAAAGAAATCCTGTCTTGAAAAACCAAAAAATGTGAGCTTTAGCGGTGGAACCTTAGAATTGAATAATATTTCTGATTATACTATCAATGTATCCTTACTGGAGCTTTAAAATGCATATTTTAATTATCTACATTTCTATATTACACTTCTGTCCTTGTGTTTCTGAGCTACATTGTAAAGGCTAATGAGGCTAGAATTGTATATAAACAAACATGTTCTGAATGCTTGCTCACCAACATCCTTTTTACTTTTGTCTTTGAAGTACACTTGGAGATTATGGTGGTTAATCTTCACTTTCACGCTGACTAGATTTAGAATCGACTAGGAGATTTACCTCCTGGATGGCCTGTGAGGCTGATTCCTGAGTGGTTTAGCTAAGGAGAGAAGACTCCTCTTACATGTGGATAGCACCATGCCAAAAAGCTGAGGGCCCAGCTGGAATAAAGAGGAAGGGAGGTGAAAACCCATTGGGCGAGGACATTCATCTCTCTCTCTACTTCCTGCCCTGCCCAGATGGCAGTGATACCCCAAGAGAAAGCCTTCTCTACTGTGATGGACTATGATGCCTCTAACTATAAACAAAATAAATCCTTTCTCCTGTAAGTTGTTATCAGGATTTTGTCACAGCAATGAGAAACAGGCTGTGTACAGAGCACTGGACTGAGAAGTGGAGCCCTGAGTGATAAACCTGACCTGTGGAACCAGATGTGGGAATATGAGAGCACGAATAATAAAAACCCAGAGAAGATATTAGGGTTCAATCTGAAGATCAGAAAAGCAAAAACAACCAACCATTAGAGAGACCTTTTACCTCTACCAAATCTTCAGACCGAAAGGGCGAGAGCCTGTCTTCATGAACAAACTTCACACTCCTTTGTGTCTCTTCCCCTTTATATCCTTCTCTCCACTCAGCCATAGCACTCCTGTCTCCACCTCCCTAGTGCTTTATGTGAGCTCTGTTTCTCTTTCAGACAGATTCAATCTTGTGTGTAGTCCAGGGTGGCCTTGAACTCACAGAGATCTCACTGCCTCTGTCTCTGGGATTAAAGGTGTATGCCACTCCCTGGCCTGTATGACTGACTAGTAAGGCTGTTTTGCTCTCTGATCTTCAGACAAGCTTTATTTATTAAAACACAAATAATATACCACTATAGAACTTGACTTCATTTTGTCCGTGTCCTAAAAACTTGAGCAAACCTGAATGAAAAAGTGATGGATTAAGTTATTGGGTGGAGGAAATCCCAAGACAGCATAGCATTCAGGCTGTGACTCAGTTTACCACTTACTGTGCTATCTATGCTTATACTGAGAGAGTAGAGATAGGAAAACAATGTGCAGTTTGGTGAATAAAGGAGTACAAACAAGATTAAAGGAACAGACAGGGAGGGGTGCAAAGTTCTGTAATTCCTAAAGTACTTAGCACAATTAAGGAGAACCGTGAGCCATGGGCAAAGTAACGCAAACAACAATAATGACTACAGATTATTTTAGGTTGTGAAGAACATTTAAAATGGAGCCTGAATATGTCAAAACCCTAAAAATCTGAAAGACAACCTTTGGATAGGTTCCAGAAACAGAAACTAGTAGTTCCCTTTTCTAGCTTTATGTTCTAAAATACAACTTTTCAATATCTTTAACCGTTAGGCCTCTTTGTACTTGTCTTTTCCCCAGTGTTTATTGTATGTTCAACAGTGTTTTGTCTGCATATATGTCTATGTGAGGGTGTCGATGACCTGGAGCTGGAGTTACAGACAGTTGTGAAGCTGCCATGTGGGTGCTGGGAATTGAACCTGTGTCCTCTGGAAGAGCAGTCAATGCTCTCAACCACCAAGCCATTACTCCAGCTCCTTTATACTCTTGAAAAGTATTACATTTTTCAAAGCACTTTGTTTAGATTTATTTTGGTATCATGATAAACCAAACTGGAGAACACATCCTTGTCTCCAAGAAACTATGTTCTATTAAAAAGTCACTTTTTGTCACGCATGGTGATTCATGCCTAGCACTCGGGAGGCAGAAGCAGGCAGATCCCTGTGAGTTTGAGGAGACTATGATCTACATAGCGAGTTCTGGGTCAGTTAGGACTATATAGTAAGACTCCAGATCAAAAAATAAAAATAAATAGCATATCTATATAAATATTATATAAATATAAATAAAACATGTCATATGTATGAGTGGTTTCCCTCCATGTTTGTCCATATAGCAGGTATGCTTGATGCTCTAGGAGGCCTGGGAGTGTCAGACTCCTTGGAACTGGAGTTACAGACAGCTGTGAGCCATCATGTGGGTGTTGAGTACTCTGAAAGAGCAGCCGATGTTCTTAACCACTGAGCCATCTCTCCTGCTGCAGAACTGTGTTCACATTTCCTGTTTTTGCCCAAAGTTTAGTAACAGTCCAAAGACTCATTTTATTTCTTCCTTATGTTTTGATGATTTTATTAGATAACAAAATCTCTACTTTTTCTGAATGTTATCTTATTATGACCTGGAAAATTCATTTGAAATCTAATTAGATGCAATGGTGAGAGATTTTCCTTAAATTGTTATGCAATTATTGCTGTGTCTCATACTGATATTCGATACAGCAATACTTAACTCTTCCTAAATTAATGTTTAAATGAGTAAAGAAAATAATCCATTTAATTGTGTTATTTTCATTTTCCCCTTTTATGGCTCCAAGGATATGTAGATCTTTTTTATGTGTGGGTGTTTTGTCCACATGTCTATTTGTATACCACATGCATACAGTGATCATGAAGGCTGAAAGAGGGAATCGGACTTCTTGGAATTGGAGCTACACATGATTTTTAGCTACCTTGTGGGTTCTGGGGACCCAGCCTAGGTCTTTTGAAAGAGCAATAAGCTCTCTTAATGCTGGGTCATTTCTGCAGCCCCAAGATTGTGGATCTTAGATAGTTAGTAAGTTGATTTGCATCTAAGCCTGACAGAGACAATGCTATGGGTTCAACCAATCCTAGTTCCTTTCCTATTCCTGAGTACTCAAGATGACTACTTTGCCTGGTCTTCTTCTGCACTTGGGACCAACATGTTTGGGCCTAGTGAATGTAAGTACTATAAGCTACCACTAAGTATGGCCCTTAAAAAATCCGGCTCAGTCCCTTCTTCCTCAACTTTGCCTTTGTAGAACTGTCTCAGTTACTTTTCTATTACTGCACTAAAATCCCATGACCAAGGCAATTTAGAAAGTGCTTAATTAGACCTATGGTTTCATAGAGTTAGAGTTCATGATGACAGAGTATGGTGGAAGGAACAGCTGAGAGTTCACATCTTGATCCACAGGCAGGAGGCAGGGAAAACTGGGAAACCTCAAAGCTTGCTCCCAGTGACACACCTCCTTCAACAAGGTCATACCTCCTAATCTTTCCCAAATAGTCCTACCAACTGGGAACCCACTATTCAAACACATGGGCCTAGGAAGGCCATTCTCATTCAATTCATCACAAGAATCAAAGATGAAAGAAACAAGATCTCCAAGTCACTGTGAGGATTAACATTATGTTTTAACTGCAAATTACTGTGCTTAAGATTTATGGGAAAAAAAATACCTCTAATCTGTGAGTCTTGCTTGCCCAAGGACAAATCATTTCCTGGAATGTTGCTCATATAAGATAACAAGTCACATGTTTTTGCTTTTGTTTTTTTTAAAATTTATTTATTTATTTATTAAAAATTTCCACCTCCTCCCCGCCTCCCTTTTCCCTCCCTCTGCCCCTCTAGTCCTAAAAGCAGTCAGGGTTCCCTGCCCCATGGGAAGTCCAAGGTCCTCCCCCCTCAATCCAGGTCTATAAAGGTGAGCATCCAAACAAACCAGGCTCCCACAAAGTCAGTCCATGCAGTAGAATCAAAACCCAGTGCCATTGTCCTTGGCTTCTCAGTCAGCCTTCATTGCCAGCCACATTCAGAGGGTCCAGTTTGATCACATGTTCCATCACTCCCAGTCCAGCTGGCCTTGGTGAGCTCCGATTAGATCTGTCCCACCGTCTCAGTGGGTGGACGCACCCGCTGTGGTCCTGACTTCCTTGCTTATGTTCTCCCTCCTGCTCCTCATTTGGACCTTGGGAGCTATGTTTTTGCTTTTGTAAACAAACCTGGTTGGACCAACTGTACAGGATGTGCTTGATCACATGTAGGTGGGTGATACATAGGCAGGAAGTATGTCAAGATGTATGCTTGCCCCTGATTGGATGAAGACAAAAAGTACATAGCCTTGTGGGTTTTGCCTTTATAAATCTCTAACTTACATAATTTGGTGCCATACTATGGTGATCCTGGGTATGTATCTGGTCAGTGCCCATCATTCTGAGTATTTAATAAAGCTTACTTCAAATTTGGCTCAAAAATTGTAGTAGTGTTCTTGTTCTTGCCTGTTTGGGATTTACTTCACCATAAGAAGACCCACCCTGGAGCTTGGCCTCACAGATGACAAATGCAAACTTCAGAATCATTTGTCCTCGCAACAAATCATACCTTCATCCTCATACAATGTCAGAACCTCTAGCACCTCAAAATGTGAATGTATTTGAAGACAGGTCCTTTAATGAGCTAATTAAATGAGGCTATTAGGTCTTAAGTCATTATGTTTGACCTCCTTAATTAAAAACAGGTGTTTGATGCCAGTTGAAGTAGAGCATACATGTAACCCTAGCAACTGGAGGCTAATACAAGAGGATTTCAAGTCTGAGGTCTGCCTGGGCTATACAGTGCTGTGGGAGAACTGTTTGCAGTGCCACTCTGCTGTGCCAATAAAGTTTATCTTGAATTAGAGGGCGGAGCTAGCTACTAGCTGACCAAAATTAGACGTAAAAGTTTTGGAGGACCTAGGACATATAGGAAGTAGTATCAAGGGTTTAGGAAGATGTGCGGCCTTTTGGATGGAGGAAAGAGAGAGAGAGAGAGGTTGTCACTGGTTGCTTCTCCACTGCTTCTCGGATCAATCAGGTTTGACTCCCGAGCTTCTATTAATAATAAAATGATCTAGATAACTGTATCTTTAAAAAGTCTCTGAACTGAACTCACACAAGAAGGAGGCTGAAATAAAGTTATAGAAAGAAAAGGGCCAAGAAGAGTCCGTAGAAGTGATAGTGTACCTTGGTCTTGGACTTTTGAAACTGTGAAGGTTGAAGAAAAAGTGACTGCTTTAACTTCAAGGGACTATTGCAGCTGGGGGCTGAAAAGATGATGGAGTGTTAAAAAGAGCACAGAAGAACACATTACCCACACCAGGAAGCTCATAATCTGTAAGAGCAGCTCCGCGGTCTCTGGGGGCAGCCATGTGCACAAACCCCTCCCTACACATATATAATTAGGATTCTTTTCAAAGTCTTAAGAAAAATGAGACTAGATTGCAGCTGGGCATGGTGATGTATGCCTACAATCCCAGGATTTAAGAGGTGGAGGGAAGAGGATCAGAAGTTGTAGTGGCATTTCATTTGTATTTTAATAAAGCTCGCCTGTGGATCAGAGAGTAAAACAGTCATACTGACCGGCCTTATAGACCAGGCAACAATGACATATACCTTTAATTCCAGTAGCCACACTAGCTTGCCATAGAAACCAGGTGGTAGTGGTGCATGCCTTTAATCCCAGAACTAGAGAGGATTGCTTATAAGACAGGAGGAGACAGCTCTCAGTCTCATTCTGAGATTCCTGGAGGCAGGATTGCCATTTTGGACTTAGGTAGAGGTAAGAGCCAGTGGCTGGCTGTTTTGTTTTTCTGACCTTCAAGTTGAACCACAATTTCTATCTTTGAGTTTTTATTAATTGTGCTTCAAAAAGTTCAAGGTCACTCTTGGCTGCAAAGAGATTTTGTGGCCAGCCTGGGCTACATGAGACTGCCAAAACAAAACAAAGAAGACTGTAGTGTGGAGATATAACCTAGGTTAAACTGACAAGGATCAAGAAAGAAGGCATTCAATGATCTAGAAACCACTAGTAGGCAAAGACAAAATATTCCCTATGATAGTAACAGTGTTGAACCTTTTGGGGTCTATTTTTCCCCCAACCTCCCCACCCTACCTCCAGAGAGCTCACTGATCCTATCCTTCCAGATTTGGCTTTGCCCCCACTTCACTGACAAAGTCCCCAGAGAAGCAGGAGTGTTCATGTTGCTCTGATAGGGACTGTGGTAGTTTTGCATTCTTTAACCTAACTATTTGCTGTTGCTTTTGATTTTTGGTTTTCTTGAGACCAGTTTTCTGGCTGTCCTGGAACTTACCCTGTGGACCAAGCTGGCTTCTAACTTAGAGATCCACCTGCCTCTGCATCCTGAGTGCTGAGTTAAATGTGTGCACCTCCACCGCTGGCCAGAATAACTGTTTTTTAAGAATCGCCCTTACTAGGCCAGTGAGAAGACTCATCCGATGGTAAAGGTGGTTGTGGTTGTGGCAAAGCCTGAAAACTCGAGTCTGAATCCAGGGATCCATACGGTAGGCTAACTTGTCCTTTGACTTCCATATATTCATTGTGACATGTGCTCCTCCTCAAATAAATAAACAAACAAACAAACAAGTAAGTAAGTAAATAAATAAATAATAAAAGTCGCCTTTATTGAGTCATATTATGAAACATATATTCTTATGGCAGTTTAGTAAAACTTTTAGCTGCTGAAAAATCTAGATTTTTAAGGTACAACAAAAGCTGAATATCCTGCTTTACATATTACCCTTTGCTTTGATGGAATTCAGATGCCAGCTGAAAGCTTTCCTCTGGCCATGAAATCCAGGTTTGCAGACGTCTACAATCTGCTTCAACATTCCTGTGCATTTCCAACATTCCTGTGTATTTCCAACACTCAAATTCTTGTCACCTCTTCTGTTGCCTCCACTTGTAATAACAGACCACAGAGATGCAACTCGGCTTCTTCCTCAATTTATACAAGACAAATTCAAGCTTGAGTGGTGTGGGACAATTGTCTATGTTCTGTCAATTATGTTTTAAATAAATGTTGATTGGCCAATAGCCAGGCAGGAAGTATAGGTAGGACAACCAGACAGGAAGTAGAGGTGGGTCAATGAGAACAGAATTATGGGAAGAAGGAAGCTCTCTCTGCAGTCCTGTCCAGACACCGAAAAAGGAAGATGTGACCTGCCCCGCTGAAAAAGGTAGCGAGCCATGTGGCTAATATATACAAGAATAATGGGCTGATATAAGTTATAAGAGTAAATAAGAAGCCTCAGCTAATGGGTCAAACAGTTTATCATTAATATAGACCTCTGTGTGAGGGCATAACGGCTGTGGGACCTGGTGGGAGGACAGAAACCAGGCAGGACAGAAACCCCAACAAGCAGGCCCTCATGTTACACTTGAGTAGTAAAAGACTTCAGAGGACACATGGGGCTGTAGAAAGTATCATCACACTTAGTCCACAGCCTCCTGCCACCATCTGGACTCCATCTCATTATCTTCTTCACTTCTTTTTTCTGAGTGCTGAACATCCAAATTTTAAAGAGATTTATTTATTTTTATTGTTTAGTGTATAAATATCTGTGCATCATGCACATGCCTTGTGTCTGAGAAAAGAGGACACTGGATTCCTGAAATTGGAGTTATGGATGGTTGTGAGACATCATGTGGGTATTGGGAACTGAACCTAGGTCCTCTGCAAGAGCAGTTAAGTGCTCTTAACTGCTGAGCATTGCTTCAGCCCCCAAATGTTCAGTTTTTCTACCTCTTCTATGTAAATAAATTGATTATTTCACTACGTAAGTGAATGGGCTTTTTAGCTCCCCAAATTCTGCAACTGGTTGGTTAGGACAAGTCTTTACAATAGACAGAGGCTTAGCACAAAATAGCTTAATGTAAAAGTGCTTTTTGGGGGTGGAGGCTCATGTATGTAATCAACAGACAAACATACTATATTAATTACTTTTCTATTGCTGTGATAAACACCAAAACCGAGGCAGCTTAATAGAAGGGTTTATTTGTGCTTACAGTCCCAGAGGGAGAAGAGTCCATCACCATCAAGGTTGGGAAGCATGGCAGCCAGCAGGCATGGCAGCCAACAGGCACAGTGGCAGCTGCCACAAAAAGCAGAGGGCTCCCACCTGCTGAGAGCTCCCACCTTCAACTGCAAGTATGAAGAGAGAGAAAACTGGAAATGGTGCCTAGCTTTTGAAACTCTCATAGTCCTTTCCAGTAACATACTTATGTCAAGAAAGTCATACTGATAAGTATTGGATTTCTGTTTATTGGGCTTCTCTGTCTATGAAGTAAGCCACATTAGACCGAATTACTAAGACCAGATTTAATAAACAGAGCCAAGCAAAGCAGAGCACTAATGGGTGACTTTCAGAAAGGCAGGAGAGGAATCACAGGGCAGGTGTGGTCTTGAGCAGTTCCTGGGGAGGAGCTGACCCTTGGCCGGCTTTCTGAGGTGCAGGATCTGGAATGGGAGTAGTGAGACCTGAGCAGAGATTCCCAACACATACCTTGTAAGCCTCTCCAAAAATTGTCACCAACTGGGGACCAAACATTCAAATACCTGAGATTATGGGGGACATCTTATACAAACTACATTTATCAACCAAATTACAAGGGAAGGTTTTTAGCTGGGTCTCAAAAACCCCTGGAACTGGTCTTACAACTGTTCCTCCTATTGTAGACTAGCAGAAGTTTCCTTATTTTTCCTGTTTTTTGCAATAGGGCCTGACTCAGGCTAGCCTCCTGCTTCTTCAACCTCTTCAGTGATATAATTACAGGTCCCTGCCTCATTGCCAGACCAAGAAATTTCAATGCTTATCATTTTATACAGCTTTAACTTTCTTTACATTTCAAAACTCAAAACGATCTGTGATGGACTCTCCTGGGCTCAATATAGCAAGCTGCTTGCTCCTACCCAACTGCCTACAAATTTGTGTTCTTACGAAAGCATAGCGCATCCCAGGGGAACCAAACTCTCAAGAAGGGCTATTTCCAATTAAAATGAGAAATTTCATCATAGATAGAATATTCTAGGATTTTTATTTTTTACTATCCTTAAATTAAACATGGGTTAACTACCTAAGTTCCATGCTAGAATTTAAATCAAGTCATTGAATCACTGAGGAAGGGGCAAGATTTACTGCCTGACAGGAAGCAGAGAAACAGGCTTCTTGAGGTGAGCCTTTGGGATTGAGTGTGATTTGTCAGGCCAAGAAGGGATTGGGGAAGAGAGACTTCCAAGCTTGAACAAATGGACACAAATATCCCCTTTCATACTTCTTCTTTCATATGCTGAGGGAAAATATTTGAAGCCACCAGAAAACAAGGGATAAAAATATCATGTTGGTTTGAGGACAGAGGATTAAACGATCCTTGCTTGACGGGAAATGTAAGCTTTACGAACAAGTAAGCAATTTAACCCTTTGGCAACCTGACTTTATCTGTTAAGTGTTACAAAAATGGTTCAGCAGGACCACAGGAAGGGTGGAGTTGTTACACTTCCTGCAACGGGCCAACAGGCCTTGCTTCAAGGTCAGGCTGTTACCGCCCTTACTACAAACACAAACACACTCTCCCAAAAGCAGCCCCTTTCAGCTTTTCCTTTCTAGTCTGCTGCCTGCCCTGAATCTGTTTTTCTGTTTGGAGACTTCTTTCCCTACCAGAGTCACCAGCCTAACACAGCCAGCCAGCACTGAAGGCTCAAATAAACAAGACAATTCTTCAGTTCCTTGCCTTAGCACATTGTAAGTCCTTAATAAATGATAGAGCATGGCACTAGCAAGTGTTGATACACGGAGTAGAGCGGCAAGGTTCAGCAAATTCTTGCTAGACTCTGCACCTATTTAAAGTGACTTGTTGGGCTGAGAAATGGCTCAGCAGTAAAGAATTCATGCTGCTCTTCCAAAAGAGCAGAATTCGATGCCCGGCACCCACATCAAACAAATTATGGCTGTTTGTAACTCCAGTTCCGGAGAATCTGACGCCTCTGGCCTCCACAGGTTCCAGCACTCATGCACATACCCACACGCAGACATACACACATACACATAATCAAAAATAAATCTTGAACATTTTTAAAGTTGCTTATGCAAAGCAGATTTTTTTTAATTGTAAAATATCCTATGATGTTTTTTCATAGTTCTGCCAGGTACCGTAGCATCAAAATGAGAGAAACAAGGAAATGGAAACTAGAGCGCAGCCCAAGACTGATTTTTGCGAAAGGAAGCGAGACAGGCCACGCCTTTCGAAAAATCGTAACTACACCGGCAAGAGCCTGCTACCGCAGGCCTGCTGTGCCACGCGCCCCGGGACTACTGCGGGCGAAGACGTAAGCCCGGAGCCTAGCTCTGGAAGGCTCGATCTTAGAACGCCGCAAGCCAGGCCTTACCATCCCGCCACACAGTCTGCCCAAACCAGCCACAACTTGTGCCGTCTAGGAGCTCCTTCCACTTAGCCGAGCTCCTTTCCCGGCTTCCCCCGCGGTGGGGCGTGACGCCACTTCCGGTCCCTGACCGCACGTGGGAGGAAGTGTCGGTGCCCGCGCCCGCTGCTCCTGCCAGTCCCGTTGGTTACACTAGCCCGCTGGCCCGGCCGCTGCCCCGTGCCGCCCGCTGGTCATGGGAGTCCCGGCGTTTTTCCGCTGGCTCAGCCGCAAGTATCCGTCCATCATTGTCAACTGCGTGGAGGAGAAGGTGAGGAGGCTTTCATGACGCCGCGGTGGGGATCCGGCGCGGCACGTCTAGGCCGCGGCCCTAGGAGCCGGGCGCCTGCCCCAGGCAGCCTCGCGGGCCGCTCCGTGGATTCGCGGTTCCGGAGACGGTCAGGGCAGAGCGAGGAAGAGTGGGGGCGTCCATGGGGGCTTGGGCGGCTTCTTCCCCGCCTGCCAAGCCGGACACCCTGGTCTCTGTCCACGGCTTTGTTTCCTTGACTGCCCGCGCAGCTCAGGGCTCGGAAGGGCGCCCGGGCTGGGTAGACCCCTGACGCGGGCTGCAGGGATGGCAGGATGGGGACCGCTTGCTGGTCCACACGCGTATTGTTTCCGGTGGCCGGATCGCGTGTTTTTCACCCGAGCCTGGCCATTTGTTGCTGTCAGAGTGGCTAGTTCCGAAGGACTGGGACGGGGGAGCCGTCGGTCGCCCGAGCGGGCTCCACTGTAGGGCTGCGGAGCAGCTTGCAGTTTCACTTTCCGGATTCTCAAGTGGTGTTAGTTTACTAATTTGCGGGTAGGCTTTTAGCCGTTCCTATTCGTGGGTTTTGCTTTCATCGTTCCCATGGTTCTGTCTGAGTTCGACTTTGTACTCAGTTAGAATTTCTGGATTGGAAAAGTTCCGTACACATGTGTCCCCTCCCACTTTTGGCTTTAGAACCTACTACTCTCCTGTCTTTAAGAACCTATTTCTCCTGCTTTAGGTTATTTGCTCTCTCTCTCTCTCTCTCTCTCTCTCTCTCTCTCTCTCTCCCTCTCTCCCTCTCTCCCTCTCTCCCTCTCACACCCTCTCACCTCCTGTCTTAGAAGAAACCACACGCATTGTTTTGGTGACATTCCTAGCATTTCTTGTGTTCTCAAAAGACAAGTTGCTAAGCTGAATCGTTGTTTCCTTTGTAAAACTTGATGTTTCTCTGGGCCAAAGGGAAAGCAACAGTTCCTTGTTCCGTCCTTTCCGGTCTGGTCTTCCCTTTAAAGACAGTCACTTTGAACTGTTTTGACTCTATTTCTCACTGTGTTTATATTTGGTTTATGGGTCTCAGGTCTATCTAATTCTAGGTGGAAGAGGAATTAGACATTTATTCACCACCACTCTGCCTTCCTAATGCTAATACACATATCTCACATATCTGACAATGATAAATTTTGTAATTTAACCGAGAATGCCTTTAAATTTTTATTACGCGCATGCCTTTACCCCAGCATTCAGGAGGCAGAGACAGGCTGATCTATGAGTTCCAGGTCAGCCTACTCTACGTGGGAGTTCAAAGCAAACCAATCTACATAAGCGTTCAGAGCAAACCAAGGCTTACATGTGAGACCCTCTCTCAAAACAAACAAAAATTCTGTCGCCTTTATAAAGTATCATTTTACTAGTGTCTGTAGCCTATACAAAGTATCCTTTTCTAGTTTCTAAGGCTGATGTTAGCTTTTTCTCCTCAAACAGTCGTAACTTCGATCAGCTGTACATTAGCTCTTGTTCCATATGAGCTGCGAGAGAAGTGGTCTTGCTGACTGTTATGTATGTGATTAGTTTAGGTTGCTTATCTTTTACCCAAATTGGCCCCTCCAATTTCCTCATATTTCACCCCTCTTACCTTTCCCCATGCAAATTATTTTATCATGCATTCTGTCAAGTCCTTTTGTTCATTAAGCTTCTTTAATTTTTCCTTGGATGAAGAATCTCAATGCTTAGCCACAAACTCCAGACTCTCGGATTACCATGTACACTGCCACTCCCAGCTTGTCTTTATGTCTGTTTTCTTCACAGCAGTTTTTTTCAGTATGCTTCCTGGAGGTGATTCCTGGGAATTACTGTTTCCTGAATTTTAACTTTCTTGGCTTAAAGTGGCCTTTCCTTTTTGGTTTTGAATTGAATTCTTAGGAAATGCCACTGTGTGTCATCTGAGTTTTCTGTTCTGAGTTTTCATTTTAGGTCCCAAAATACCCTTATTCTCCTCATGATTGAGTCCAAGTTGGAAACCCAGTTCCCATGAAGACGTTGGAACCATTCTTTTCAGCTATTATTGTTGATGAAAAGTTCAGTTTTAATTTTCCTTTTTTAGACATTGTCTTACTATATAACTCTGGTTGGCCTGGAACTCAGAGATCTGCCTGTCTCTGCCTCCCAAGTGCCAGGATTGAAGGTGATGGCTACTAGGCCTGACTGTTTATGTGATATTTATTTATTTAAGTAAGTTTTTGGTAGCATTTACAATGTATCAGACACTGAACACTATTGATAATAGGTTGATAGGTGCTTATAACAAACAGACAATAACTGTCAGTACCAATATGAAAACTAGGAAAGCCATGCTTCTGATGTGCGACCCTCCCATTTCATTCTTTGGAATTGATCAGTTTTTTTACTTTTCATTGTGCCTTTTGCACATATTTGCACATTTAGATACCAGTTGTCCTTCCTTACAGTGTCTTGCTCCTCTCTTGCTCATCTTTATTCCCAACTAGTTACCCTCCTACACTGACTTTGTGTGAATTGGTCAGTTTTATTAGTATTTAGAAGAATGTGGGTGAGAGTTTTTTTTTTCTCTCTTCTTATTTTTTGTTTTTCAAGACAGTGTTTCTCTGTGTAGCTCTGGCTGTCTAAAACTCATTCTGTAGACCAAGCTGACCTGGAACTCAGAGATGTTCCTGCCTCTGCCTCCCAGGTACTGGGGTTAAAGGTGTGTGCCACCAGTGCTTGGTGAAAGTTTTTGGGTGTGTATGTATGTGTGTGTGTGTAACATGAGGGCCGGCTTGTTGGGGTTTCTGTCCCGCCCGGTACCCCACAGCTGGCAACTCCCAACGAAAATCACAGACAGAACTCCATAAGGTTATAAACTGATTGGCCCATTAGGTCAGGCTTCTTGTTAACTCTTATAACTTATGTTACCCCATTATCCTTATCTACATTAGCACATGGCTCAGTACCTTTTCCAACAGGGCAGCTTACATCTTTCCTCTCTGGTGGTCTGGGCAGAACTGACAGAGGGATCTTCCTAGAATACTCCAGCCTCTTTGCTCCACCTCTACTTCCTGTTTGGCTTTCCTGCCTGTACTGCCTGCCTGGCCAATCAGCGTTTTATTAAAATATGATTGACAGAATACAGATAATTCTCCCGCACCAGGTGTGTGTGCAGACATGCGTGCACCCTGGACAGGAGTGGAGGGACAATAACATGTGTGCCTTGGCATGTGTATGGAGGTCAGAGGACAACTTTGTGAACTCGGTTCTTTCCTTCTAAGCAAGTACCTTAGCCCAGTTGAATTTGTGGTTGACCCCTCCTAATAGTCTTCATGGCTCATTGGCGTTCATGTTACATAGTTAGACTTTGAGACTGATATTGTTGCATTGTGAAACAGTAGATCAAACTTTTCAGGAACTCAGGATCCTTTCTACTGGGTGCTGGGATTATAGGCATGCACTACTGTGCTCAGCTTCATTACAGTTTTAAAAAATATATATTTGTTATATTAATGAATTTCATTACCACATTCTCATGTGTTTATGTTATGTATTCTGCTCTTCTTTATTTACTCCCTCCCATTACTTTCTTCCGGCACAAGTCTGGAATCCTCATGAGAGAATGCATGCATTATTTGTCTTAGCCTGCTTGTTTAGCATAATAATTTCCAGTTCCATCTATTTTCCTGCAGATGACATAATTTCAGTCATCTTTGTGGTTCAATAATACTCCAGTGTGTGTATGTACACATCTTTCTGTATACATGGAACTCCTAGGCAATTTTTTTTTATAAACTGAATACTGGCTATTAAAAATAGTGTCTCAATAAATATGGATATGCAAATATTTCTGTTCTGTGCTGTCTTTGATTTCTTCTAGTATATATTCAGAAGTGGTACAAAAGCTAAATCATGTCATATGGTAATTCTACCTTTTTCTTTTGTTTACTTTTTACTTTTTTTTTTGAGTAATCTCCATACTCTTTTCCATAAAGACTATAGTTAATCATTTTTCCTCTAGCAATGTGTGTCTCCACTCCCCAGTATCTTTGCCAGCTTACGTTGTTTGATTTCTTTATGATAACTATTCTCACTGGGGTGAGATTCATTGTAGTTTTGATTTACATTTCTTGATGACCAAGGATTTTTTTTTTTTTTGTATTATCGACAACTTTATCTTATTGTGTTTCAAGACAGGGTTTCTCTGTGTAACAGTTCTGGCTATCCTGGAACTCATTTCATATACCAGGTTGGTCTCAAACTCACAGAGATCTGCCTTCCTCTGCCTCCCAAGATGTGTGCCACCCTGCCCAGCCACCACTTTAGTCTTTTAAAGGTCTTATTTAACTTTCCTGTTTATTAATTAGATTCGTGTATGTGTGTAAAAACTTTCAGTTCTTAATGGCCTGTCAGAGGAATAACTATCAGGGATGTTTTTCATTCTGTGTACTTGCTCATCACTAGTTGCTCGGTTTTCTATACAGAGATTTAATTTCATTCATTAATTTTTTAAAAATTTATTTTTATTCACGTGTTTCTTTGTATGAGTGCCCTCTCAGGCCACAAGAGGGCATTCGATTTCCTCTAGAGCTGGAGTTACAGGTAGTTGTGAGCCGCTTCCTGTTGGTGCTTGGAACAAGAGCAACAAATGCTCTCAACCTCTGAGCTGTCTCTTCACCCTCTCATTTGTCTGTTTTTTTCCCCTATAATTTCCTGGACAATTAGAGCCTTTGCTTGTGTGTTTATCATAAAATGTCTTCTTATATTTTCTTTTGTTATTTGTAGAGTTTCAGATCTAGCATTTAAGGTTTTGTTCTATTTTGAATTTATTTTGTACTAAAGAGATACGGTCTGGTTTGTTCTTTTGCATGTAAATACTCAGTTCTGTAGAAATGTTTGTTGAAGAGACTGTTTTTCTCTATCTTTTTTTTTTTTTGACACTTCTGTCAAATGCATGAAGGCTATTGCTGTTTTATTTCTGGGTCCTCTATTTTATTTCTTTTTTTACATGTCTTTTTGTGATTGGTAATAATGCTGTTTTTGTTACCATGGCTCTGTTGTATAATTTGAGATGGAGTGACACCTCTAGTGTTCTTTCTGCTCAGGATTGCTTTGACTTTTTGTGCTTCCTTATGAATTTTATTTCTCTCTGTAGAGAATATCATTGGAACTTTTATATAGATTATATTGAGTCTGGATTGCTCTTGGGTCAATCCAAGGTATGGGAGGTTTTCGTCTCCTAGTGTCTGCTTTCTTCAATGTTTTATTTTGGGGATGTATGTGTGGTGCATGCACACGGGTATGGGGTTGCTTGTGCTTTGCTTGTATGTGAAGAGGCTTAAGCAGGACATTGGGTATTTTTCTTATTTACTACCTACTTTATTCATTTAAGACAGGGTTTCTCACTGAACTGAAGCTCACTTTTTAGATGAGGTAACTAGCTAGCAAATTTCCAAGATCTCCTTGTGTGACCTTCCCAACTCTAGGTTGTACTTATGCGCAGCCTGCTTTTTGCACACAGATCCTGGGATTCAGAATTAGATGCTCAGTTCTTACAGAGCACACACACTTACTTATTGAGGCATATCCTCATTATAGAGTTCTCTTACCTCCTTGATCATACTTACTGTAGAATGGGTTGGTTGATTTTTTTTTTTGAAGCTGTTGTGATGGGATTTTTTTCCCCTGGTTTCTCAGCATGTTCATTATTTGTATGTTAGAAAACCGCTATTGAGACAGGGAGTATTGTTCTATAGACCAGGTTGACCTCTAAATCATAAGATATCTATCTGCCTTCCTAGTGCTGAAATATGTTTGCCCTTTGTCTTGTTTTGTCTTTTTAAATGATATGTCACGGATTGAATCCAAATAATACTGTTCACATGTATATGGAGGTGTTGGACTGGAACATCAACAATGTGCTGGAGGTTATACGCCCGAAGAAAATTGACTCCCTTCTCTAGCTAGGGACAGGACTTTATGAGTCCTTCCCTCATCCTTGCTAGAATATTGACTGGCTTGGTCTTGTGTAGATTTTGTGCTGGTAATTCCAGCTTCTTATGAGTGCAACGACCATGTCATGTCCATCAGACAGGATTTTACAACACCCTTCTCCACCCTTTAAAACTTAGATTTTTCCTCTTCCATGATGTTCCCTGAGCCTCGGTGGCATGAAAGTTGATGTCCATTTAGGGATGAACACTTAATATTCACTTATTCTCAGCTGTTGCTGAATAAAACAAAACAACCATACTTTCTTTTGTGTGTGCATATGCTTGTATATGGGTGTGCCTTAGTGTGTCTGTGGAGGTCAGAGAACAAATTTGGTTCTCTCCACTATGTAGGTCCTGGGGTTCAAGCTCAGTTCATCAGGCTTGTTGATAGTTACCTTTACCCCACAAGCTATCTTGCTGGCCCTTTTGCTGGTTTTATTTTAATGGTGATTTTATATCATGATATTTCACTGAAGATATTTATCTGCTCTGAGAGTTTTATGGTAGAATTTTGAGGGTATCCTTAAATGTATTTTTTGTATATGTACAAAAATACATGAGCATATGTATGCAGTGACAATAGCTTTTATCCAGTGAGCCATCTCGGTTAACCCGTCCTTAGCACCTTTTGAGTATAGAACATTCAGTCTACAAATAGGAATAATTTACTTTCCTGTTTGTATCAGGTTTCTTTCTCTTGCTTTATTTCTCCAGCTAAGAATTCCAGTGCTGTATTGGAAATACGAGTGGATAGAGTGGACATCCTTGTCTTGTTTCTGTTTTTAGAGAAAATACTTTTGTATTTTCCCCCATTTACTATTGACTGTGTTGCTCATAATAACATTTGTTATGTTGAAGTATGTTTCTTCTATTCCTAATTTCTTGAGGGCTTTATCATAAAGGAGTGTTGAATTTTGTTGGAGGTCTTTCCTGCATCTGAGATCATATGATTTTCCTACCTTTGCTCTAATTTATTTATGATGTATGAGATTTGTGTACACTGATTTGTGTATGTTGAATAATCCCTGTGTCCCTGGGATGAAACAATCTTGGTTATAAGATCTTTTAAAATGTATTGTTGATTTAGTTTGAAAGTGTTGTAATGAGAATTTTGTGTCTGTGTTCACAGGGAAGACTGATCTACCTGTAGTTTTGTTGTTGTGTCCATATTTCCTTGTGTCAGAGTGGTACTATTTTTTTCAAGAATGAGGTTAGCTGAATTCTATTTTCTGGAACAGTTTGAAGAACATTGGTGTCATTTCTTATTTAAAGATCTGGTAGAATTTAGCAATGAATTTGCCCTAGCCTGGGAGATTCTATTACAACTTTACTTTCACTGTGCATAAATTCTAAATTTAATTTGGTAAGTCATAAGGGTCTAGTCATTTATCCAATTCTAGATTTTCCAGTTTATTGGAATAGAGTTTTCTCTAATGGGCCTCTGAATTTCTTTACTATTTATTATGTTGTCCCCTTTTCACTTCTAACTATCAATTTGAGTATCCTCTTTTGTGGCTTATTTGATTAAGGAATAGTAGTTAGTATTATGCTAAGGCCATGCTTATCTTCCCTGTTTGTTACAGTTTGAGTATGTACTGCTGAAGTAAGCACAGGATCAGTCAATCTAGATAATCTTTTCGAGATTGATAACATATTGTCTTGTGGTTGTGTTATATTTGTTTGGTTTTTTTTCCCCATTCTTCTCAGGAACATTTGCCTTGTTTCTAGTTTGGGACTGTTAGAGAAAACCCATGAGCATCTGCATACATCTTCAAATAGACACATATACTTCCTTTTATGTGTGGAAATCTAGGCGTGAAATGATGAGATTCTGTGGTAGGTGTATGATTTTGCAAGAAAAATCAGTCCTCCAGCCTTTTGTTGCAAATCAGATCTGTCTTTTTGACTTGAGCAGCACATGATCGTTCTCAGTTGCTTCATTACCAATGGTTAGTCTTCTAGGTTTAGATATTCTAGCGTAATGTCATCTGATTGTGGTTTTAAACTTGCATTTTCCTAGTGACAAATGATAATAAAGCATTTTATCAAGTGCCATATGTATCTTCTTAGGCAGAAGGTCTGTTTCAATTTTTTTGACCATATGTGAATTAAGATTATGTTCGGTTTTATTTAGATATTCTAGATAGAGGTCTTTAGTTTGATAAATATTTTACATATATTTTCTGTTAATCTTCAGATTACTCTTACTTAAAAGAATACCTTAAATTAAAAATTTTATGTTTATGATTGTTTTGCTTGGATGTACGAAGGTCTGTGCACCATGGATGTACAGTGCCTGAGATACCAGAAGAGGGAGTCAGAATACCTGGAACTGGAGTTACAGAATTTTGAGCCCTGTGTATTGGGAACTGAACCCAGGTTCTCTGGAAGAACAGCTGTGGTTTTACCCACTAAGCCTTCTCTCTAGTGCCTTAAAATTTTAGATTATAATCATGAGTTTAGTAAGTTTTCTCTTTTAAATTTCTGCATTGTTGTTGTTAAAAACTTAAGTTTATGTCAAGATCATTCAAGCTCTTTTTTTTTTAAAGAAGTTTGAGTCTCTGTTCATTACATTGATCTTTGTTTTTTTTTTTTTAATATTTAAACCTAGTTTGCCTTCCTTGGAAAGACCACAGAGGTCATATTATATTGGTTATTATAATTGTTGTTGTGTTCAGTTCACTTTTTGCTTGTATATTTACAAAAAATACTTGTACAATTCTTGCAGTGTCTTTTAGTGGGTGATTTGTGTTTTATTTTTTGAGATGGGGGTCTCACTGTGTAACCCATGTTGTGGTATTAGTATGATATAGTAAGTTTTTTTCATTTTTTATTGAAAAACTATTTTTCATACAATATATTCTGGTTACAGTTTCCCCTCCTCCCAGATCCTTCCAACCTCCCCACCCACATCTTTTTTTTCTCACTTTTTAGAAGGCAAACGAGTTGGCAACAACAACAACAAAAAGAATTTTAAAAAAGAAACACACACACACACACAAAGCAATAAGAATACAAAATTGGAAACCATGCTATACAAGCAGACCAGTAAGACAAAAAGAAAAGGAAAGAAAGAAAGAAAGAGAGAAAAATACCCAAAGCATGCTGGGACAAAAAGTCTATAAAAGTACCGTGGGGTTTGCTCTGTGTTGTCCATCTACTGCTGGGCCTGCCCTTAAGTGTGGTTAGTGTACCCAGTAGGGTTCCATTGAAGAAAACTAGGTTTTCTTTTGCAAGTGAGTAGCAGTTGTAGTTGGCATCTTGGTTAGGTCTCAGAGCCCTGGTCCATTTCCTTTTCTCAGTACTGGGAATTCTTGGAACACACACTTTGGTTCTACTTTCTGGCACTGATCAGGGGCACCGATCAGGTGTTTGATAAATAAGCAGTCAGTGTTTTCTTGGGGAAACTCAGAGGGGCTTTGAATGAAGGTGGGTGGCTCTCAAGCTGCCATCATTCCAGAGCATTTGCAGAGACTGTTTTCATTTTCTTTCCCAGGACTGGTGTCATAAGCCACACCACGACAGACTGGCCCTGTGGCTTCACTCAGCCCTGCCCGTCACACCCTGAATGGTGGGGGGTTGGTGGTGGAGGAGGTGGGGGTTTGGGAGGCAATACTCTCAGGGAATGATCCCAACCCAGTGAAGGGGAAGAAGAGCCGACTTGGTCTGTGGTGACCTTCACAGACATGAGTGACCCTTTTACCAAAACCAACTACTTCAATTTCCCCTTGAGGCTCTATAGAGACAGCAAACCCGGTCTACAGAGCAACAGCCAAGGCTACACAAAGAAACCCTGTCTTAGAAAAAAAAAAGAAAGAAAGAAAAGAAAGCTGGGGCCCTGATGGCTCATGCCTTTAATCCCAGCCAGCACTTGAGACAGAGGTGGGCGTATCTGTGTGAGTTCGAGGCCTGCCTGGTCTACAGGTCTACAAGAGCTAGTTCCAGCACAGGCTCCAAAGCTACAGAGAAACCCTGTCTCGAAAAACAAAAAAAGTAAAACAACAACAACAACAACAACAACGAAAGAAAGAAAAGAGGGCATACACTTGGTCTGTAATGTCACTTGAATTGAATGCAAAATTTTTGTGTGACAGGAGAAAGGTGGTCATCAACCCATGAAGATAGCTCAGGAGCTCCTAGCTGTGAATATATTCTCATTCTCTCTCTCTCTCTCTCTCTCTCTCTCTCTCTCTCTGTGTGTGTGTGTGTGTGTGTGTGTGTGTGTTGTTGGGGCTGACTATTATGTGTTAGTGTTTTGTTGAGGATTTTTGCATCAATAGTCCCATGAGCTACTCATCTGTAACTTTTTTTTCTTGCTAGGATTTGTCTGGATTTGGTGTTAAGATACTGACTTTATACAACATATTAGGAAATGTTGGAAAGGGTTGATGAATAATAGGTGGTATGAATTCTTTTTGCATACTTGGTGTAGGATTCACTGCTCTTGGCCTGGGGTTTTCTTGCTGGTCAGTTTTGAATTTCTGATTAGTTTCTTCACTTATTATTGGTTTGCTTTGATCATCTTTTCCTGAATGGTTTTGGTAATATGTTTGTCTGTGCTAGCTTATTTGTTTATATCTTTATTTGTAGTATTTTAATAATTATTTTTGGTTTCTAAAGTTGGCAGTAAAGTAAGTTTTTGTGTCGCATTCTAGTAATTTTAGCCTTTTTCTTGCTCAAGTTAAATAAAGGACTGTCAGTTTCATTGATCGTTTTGAAGGATTAGCTTTTAGTTTCACTGACTTTTTTCCTGTTCTCTGATTATTTTCTACTCTAGTTTTGCATTCTTTTTGTTTACGGTAGACTTGATTTATTCCTTTTCGTGGGGTCTTGAAATGGAGAAAGGTTATTGAGATATTTATTTTTTTATTGTGATTATGATTAAGGTGTAGTCTAGCTATACAAGCAAAACTAACCTCAAGCTCAGGCTCATGTTGTTTCAGCCGACTGAGTGCTGGAATACAGATGTTTGCCATCTTGCCTGGTTTGATTTGAGATCTTTTTTTAAAGGTATGTTTTTATGTTTATGTTTATGTTTGCCTGCATCGCATCATGTGTATGCTTGGTGCTCACGGAGCTAGAAGATCTTTCTCTTTTTCTCCTTCTTCCTCTTCCTTTTCTTCTTCCTTTTCCTCTTCTTTTTGGTTTTTTAAGACAGTTTCTCTGTGTATCCTTGGCTGTCCTGGAGATCATCCTGTAGACCAGGCTGGCCTCAAACTCAGATCCACCTGTCTCTGCCTGCCTCCCAAATTCTGGGATTAGAGGTGTGCACTACCACCACCATGCTAGAGGATGTTCTTTTATTAACATTTTTTAAAGTCCTGTTTTGAGGGCTGGTGAGATGACACAGTGGGTAAAGGCATATGTTTTCAAGCCCAGCAACCTGAGTTTGAGCTCTGTAACTCACACGATGGAGAGGATTCTAGCAGGTTTTCTGATCTCTACATAGGATTAGTGGCATGTGCATGTTCCTTACCTCCACATACAAAAAGCAAATAAAATGTAGCTAAAAATTAAAAGTATTGGGGGAGGGTAAAAAGGCAGATTAGTAGTTAGGAGCATTTGTGGCTTTTGAAGAAGACCTGTGTTCATATCCCAGTACCTACCTTTGGTAGCTCACAAGTGCCTGCAACTACAGTTGCATAGGATCCAATGCCTTCTTTTGGCCTCCAAGGATACTTGTATGCATGTGGTGTGCATGTAAACAAGCAGGCACACATACATACATACATACACAATGTAGCTACTGCAGCTTTCTTTCATTGGTTGTTTGCCTGATTTCTTTTCTCTGTTAACTTCTACTCTTTGTGTTTGAATCTCAACCCTGCTTCTTATAGATATATTTTGGTCCACTGGCTTTTTCTGTTGTATTTATGCTGTAATTACCAGTATATTTGGATTTGTGTTTGCTATTTGACTTTCTTTCCTATGCTTCATATAGTTTTTCTTCCTGTGTTCTTTACTTTCTTTTACACTGAGTGATTATTGTCTTTTTTGCTTTTTAAAAATTATTTTTCTGAAGTCATCACTGTGGAGTTTGAATTATCTTACAGAGTCATTTTAGTCTGAAGAAGATTCATATTTCTTGGAAGTCAAGTCTACTATCGACAAATTCTGTTTCTCTTCACAGAGAAGTCTTTATTTCACCTTCATTTTAAAATTTTATTATTATGTGTGCATAGTATATTATGGTGACTGTGTGCCATGGTGTGTATATGGAGGTCAGAGGACAATTTTTCAGAGTTGGTTCTTTGTCCATATTTGTGGGGCTTTTGGGGATCAAATTCAGGTAGCCAGGATTGGTCAACAAGGTGCTTTTACCTCATAAGCCATCTCACTGTCCTAAATGCTTTAAAATTATGTTTATTTTATTTATTTGGAGGCCATGGGTGCATGTGAAGGTCAGATCTTTCTGCAATGTGGCTTGGCATCAAGGGCCTTTTATTCTCTGAACCATCTTGCTGGACTTCATCTTCATTGTTTAATGATAACTTTCCTACTTCCTTGATAGAATTTTCCTTGGTTAGCATTTAGTATTTTTATGCCATCCTTCTGACTGCCTGAGAAGTTGCTCTTTCTGAGGTTCTCTTGAGAGTTACTAAGCATTTACTATGTATTTGTTTATTTAAATATTTTAGATTTATTATTTTATAGCTTCCTCCCTCCCTGGGGTTTCTCTGTAGCTTTGGAACCTGTCCTGGAACTAGCTCTTGTAGATCAGGCTGTCCTTGAACTCACAGAGATCTGCCTGCCTCTGCCTTTCAAGTACTGGGATTAAAGGTGTGTGCCACCGCTGCCCAGATTTATTATTTTATCTGTATGAGTGTTTTACCTGCGTGTGTGTGTATGTGTGCGTGTGTGCACACGCCCTTTGGAGTTTAGAAGAGAGCATCATATTCGCAGGGACTGGGATCACAGATGATTGTGAGTGCCATGTGGGTGCTGGGAATCAGCCTTGGGTCCCTTGCAAGAGCTCTGAGTACTATTAATCGCTGAGCCAATTCTCCAGCCTGCCTTTTACCATATATTTTTTAAAATTTTTGTATATTTCAGCATTTTTACTGTGATGTTATCTGTAGTTTAGAGTTCATAGAGCTTCTAGGTATAGTTTTTAAATTTGGAATAATTTCTGCTCCATCCTCTTTTTCTCTTCCTACCGTAACAAAAAAAATGTATCATATGTACATTCTTTTGAATCCATTTTCATGGGTTTTCTTGGTAAAGTTACTGTTTGTCCTTAGAACAATTTCCAAAGACTTGGGATATATACATATTTTTATTGTTTGTTTGTGTCTCTCTATGTATCCCTGGCTTTCCTGGAACTCTGATTGAGCCCCTGCCAAAAGTTTCCTTTTTCCATATCCCTCACCCTCAATTACAATACACACTGAATCTTGCTTTCATGCCCTTCCCGTCCTCTGAGTAAACACTTTTCTGAAATGGGCTTGTCGCCATTCCCTTGCTTTTCTCTGCCTTCACTGCATATGTATTCAGTTCTGACAGTATCTCATAACTATATGTGAATGGTATAATATGAATTCTTTTGTCTCTGAATTTTTTTTTTTTTGTTCAGTGGTATGTTTGTGACCATCCAGCTTGCTTTTTAGATCTTACTTGGTCTGGCAGTCCAGTACATGGGTACACTACAGCTTATTCATCATTGTATTCCTGAGGTTTTCCCTACCAAAGTTAACTTCTGCTTTTTATTCTTTAAACAGCTTTGTTGAGATATAACTTTTTATTTGTATGCTAATAGGTTTCACTGTGACATTTTCAGACACATGGAATTATTTTTATCATGTTCATTCTTTATTACCCTTGAAGTATAAATTCTATACTTGAAATTCACTTGCTTAAAATATCAGTTTTTTTATTACTATTTGCATTTTGACAGAGTCTCACTATGTAGTCTTGACTGTCCTGCATGCAGGTCACTGTATAGACCATTCTTGCTTCAAACTAATAAAGATCTACCTAACTTAGCTTCCCACATGCTGGGACCAAAGGTGTACACTATCTTGCCTGGCAGTGTCAGTATTTTTAGTGTATTTGCAGAGTTGTGTGACCCTTGCTATTAAATGTTTCCTTACTACCTAAGGCAGTGCATTCTCATTGTCACTTTTCTTTTCTCTTACCTTTTCCCCATCCTCAGCTTGACACAGCCATTATCTATCTTCTGTTTCTATAGATTTGTCTATTTGAGACTTTCTGTATGTCACAAAGGATGTGGACTTCGGTAACTGATACCATTTTAGCATGCCCACAATGGGTTTTTATGTATGTGTTTGAGGATTTATACTAGTTAAACAAAAATTGGGTCTTAATCTTTCATTGAAGTTCTGGAAGAAAAAGGCAAAAGTACTGTCATTATAAAAGTATAATTGAGAACTTTTGAGAGTACAACCCTATTTCTTGAAGGATTTAACAGTGTAGTTGGGTGGAAGTGACAGATTAATCCTAAAACTGGTGGTACTACAAGAATATAAGCAAAATTCTAAGAAAATATTGGAAGAAAACAGTTTCTTTCTTGGGTGATGTGTTACATATACTGTGAAGCAAGCGTCTTGATTTGTGTCTAGCTGAAAAGTTACTAAGATTTTAAGAAGTGAGTATTGGTAGAGAGGAAGAAGGCATTCTACCAAGAGGGTAAATAGAAAGGGTAGTGAGATGACAGCACTTTCTTGGAACTTTTGTTTTGTTTTTAGGTTTTCTTTAGAGACAGGGTTTTACTCTATAAATGTATAACTTACTGTATAGTGGAATTTATTGTATAGCCCATTAGCCTTAAACTCAGGACACTCTCCTCCTGAGTGCTGGGTACAGGTGTTAGGTACTATATCTGGTTTATAGGAGCTTTTGAGAAATAAACAGGCTGCATAGTATTGTTGTGGGGCAGGCTCATTGTTTAGTATTTGGTATGGAAAGGACTGGGAAAGTAGGCAAAGTTAGACAAAGATGCTTTTGTGTTTTCCTGATTAAACTCTGGACTGGAAATGAGATTGTGTACTGGTGAGGCAGTCGTTGGAAGGTAGTTGTGACTTTCTAGGTATGATGTGCTAATGACATGGAAGGGAGTGGAAAAGCATTTTATGTTAAATTGACAGAACTTGATGTGAATGATGAGAGAAGTCACTAAGATGACTCTCCCTACCCATGTGGATACCTCAGTGATCTCACATAATTAACTTGAGTTAGAAGCCATTCACATTTAATGGGTTAATTTGGTTCTGTTTGTACTCGAAGTATTTTATTTCCAGTTCTGAAATTAAATTGGTTCATATTGAGTTTAGTGCTTGTCTTGTTTAGATTTTAAAAATCAAATTATTATTTCTTCATAGCCAAAAGAATGCAATGGTGTAAAGATTCCAGTTGATGCCAGTAAACCTAATCCAAATGATGTGGAGTTTGATAATTTGTATTTGGATATGAATGGAATCATCCATCCCTGTACTCATCCTGAAGACAAGTATGTAGTCCCTTTTTGCCATTGATAGCACAGGTCATAGAAGTACTATAGTCTTTTACATTGTCTGCTTATAATTATAGACCAGCACCAAAAAATGAAGATGAAATGATGGTTGCAATTTTTGAGTACATTGACAGACTTTTCAATATTGTAAGACCAAGAAGACTTCTCTACATGGCAATAGATGGAGTGGTAAGTGCTAAAATACTTTAAAAGTCTCTTTTTGTTCTTACAACTTTCTGAATATTGTAATGAAAGTCAGCTGACTAGTGAAAAATATTGACTGTTAATTTTAGAAAGAAAAGCCTGATACTTCATAGTTCATTGATACTTTCTTTTAGTGCTTATTTTGTGTCATTACTGTGCCTTATTGGTGATTGCCCTTTTGAAGTGACATAGGCCCATGCGTGAATTTCATTACTTACCAGTACTAGGTGACACATACAGAGGAGTTGAGAAGAGGCAGTTTGGATTTACTGTGGTGATAGAAAGAGAAGGTGGGGAATAATGTATAGATTTGCTTGCGAACATTTTGAATAGCATTATGTAAACATGAGGTATACATTTTTAGGCACCACGTGCCAAAATGAACCAGCAGCGTTCAAGGAGGTTTAGAGCATCAAAGGAAGGAATGGAAGCAGCAGTTGAGAAGCAGCGAGTCAGAGAAGAAATACTTGCAAAAGGTAAGGAGAGTGTACCTTTAATTTGGACTTTTCCCCTTTTTTCTACAGTTTCCAAAGCTTTAAAATTCTTGGTGGGTACCTAGGTTAGATCTAAGTCTCACAGAAGAGGAAAGTGGGAAAGGGATACTGAGGCCTGGTTCTTCTCCTGCCCCATGTGTGTGGTATGATGTCTCGTTGGTTTTATCAGGTTTATTTTTGGTGTGTGCTACCCATAGCAGTCTAATAGATAGGAAAGCCATGATTTTATTTGACACTATAATTGGATTTTACAGCTGAAGAAAAGGATGTCATGGACTGCATTTATAAATCTTATTGTGCTATATTAATTTATTTGGAAGTGTGTAAGTATATAGTTGTTTTAGACATGGCTTTAATTAAGACTCTTAAAGTTTTTGATATCTTAATGATTTATTAATATCTATTAATAAATTAATTAATTAAATATCTTAATGATTTATTAATATCTATTGTCAAAGTTAAAACTATTATCCAGTGCTTATGTTCTTTTGTTACAGAGGAAGGACTTCATGATTTTTTATTCTACTGGTGTTGTAGCATCTTTTGTATGTTTGACAGTCTTGTTAAAGAAGTGATTCTCAACCTGTAGGTCATAATTAATACCACTGAGAGTCAAATGGCCCTTTTACGGGAGTTGCATATCAGATCTCCTGCATATCAGATATTTACATTATGATTCATGACAATAGCAATATGAAAATAATGTTATGGTTGGGGGTCACCGCATCATGAGGAAACTGTATTAAAGGGTTGTAGCATTAGGGAGGTTGAAGACCACTGTGTTACAGTTTTATTTAAATTGAAGAGGGGAAATGCTGTTTTTTTTGGAGAGGGAGGTCACTTTTTTCTTACCTGATAACATGTTTCTTTTATATTTGAATGTTTTTGTTACTGTTCGCTTTTGGTGATTAGTTTATTTCACTTTTTATGGGGAAAACGAAACAAAACATTGTCTCTTTTGTCTAGGTGGCTATCTTCCTCCAGAAGAAGTAAAAGAAAGATTTGACAGCAACTGTATTACACCAGTAAGTAGTCTCAGGTTTTGCTAGCTGCTGCTAACTCTTAAATGATAGGTTAATTTCTTTCTTTCTATCATTTTAGGGAACTGAATTCATGGACAATCTTGCTAAATGCCTTCGCTATTACATAGCTGATCGTTTAAATAATGACCCTGGGTGGAAAAATTTGACAGTAAGTTTCACACTTTAGTACTTCAAAAAGATTAGAGTGACCATTTGAGTCTGTACTTTGATATGACTGATATTATTTATGATTTTCTCCCATAAAATGCTAGTTGACTGTCAGAAAAAAGAGAAACTTTCCAAGTTATTGGAAATGGGATACCTTTCATGGCCAGGTTTTATATAGCTGAATTTTCTCTAATGCCAATTTTTTTCTCTTACCTCATGTGAAGCTATAAAATGGGATTCATAAATCTTAAAAATACATGTCTAAGAATGTAGTTTTTACTAGAAAATAGATTTGTCATTAGATAACAAGATGTAGCAGATTAAAGTTGTGGGACTGCATTTACAAATGCATAAATAAAGCTTGAGTGAACTTTTCTGTAATTGTAGCTTAAGATGTGTTTCCTTTTAATTAGACTTGGTAAACTCTACCTTTTATTGATTGCTCTTGGGTTTGGTACTTTATCCTTGATAGTAAGTAGTCAGAGTCTGTGAATTGATTGGTAGTAATAATGGCTTCTGACCCTAGTCCTTTTCTGCTTTTCCACTCTATGTGGTTAGTTATTCAGTGGTGTACTGTTAGTGTTTAGCACACATCTTTAGAGATTTTTTCCACCTAGTAACACCACGTTAACGAAATCATCTGTTTTTCTTAAAGCAGTCAGTCTCTTTGTTCTGGTAGAAATTGGGGAGATGAACTAAACATATTAAACTTTTTTAATAGGTAAACATATTAAACTTTTTTAATAGGTTATATTATCTGATGCTAGTGCACCTGGTGAAGGAGAACATAAAATCATGGATTACATTAGAAGACAAAGAGGTAAAATTCAAAAGTATTTGATTGTATATTTGTTCTAACAAATATAACACAGGCTGGGGATATAACTTAATGGTAAAAGATTTACCTGCACATGGGGTACTTTGGGTTTTATCCCCAGCACTGCCTGTAAACAAACAAAAAGGCTGTTAACTAGAAAATACTTGGCAAGTTGTGGTACTTCTTTTGTAGATGATATGTTTCTATAAATATGTCTCCTTTTGTTTTTGTTTTTGTTTTTGTTTTTAGCCCAGCCTAACCATGACCCAAATACGCATCATTGTTTGTGTGGAGCTGATGGTATGTTTCTTCTTGAGGATTTTCTGTTCTTGGGTTAAACCAGAGTATGTTGTTGAATTGTTGTGTTGTGGATATTTCAGGGTTGGTTGATAGTTCCCAGATGTCTTGCCTAAGTTTAGAAGGAATCTCTGTTGATTTGCTGTTGTACTGTGGTCACCTGTCAGGAATTTTGTTCTATGTTTTCTTTAAACTTTAGATAGCATGTCACTGACTTTATGACGGGTAGTTTCCCACATGTAATCTGAGTGGGGGTTTGTTGTAGATCCATGTCTCTGAATGGCTTTGTAGACAGAACTACTACTAGGATGACTTTTTGATTTTTGCTTCCTATGCTCTGTGTTTTGTGGGGCTTTTTCTTGCGTCATTGTTTAGTAGTATTTTGATTACGGTAAAGGATTCTTCCAAAGTGCCATTCATTTGTTTTTGGTTTTTTTTTTTTTATTGATTGATAGCTGATCTTATTATGCTTGGTCTTGCTACACATGAACCTAACTTCACCATAATCAGAGAAGAATTCAAGCCAAACAAACCCAAACCATGTGCTCTTTGTAATCAGTTTGGACATGAGGTCAAGGATTGTGAAGGTTTGCCAAGAGAAAAGAAGGGAAAGGTAAGAACTTTAAGATGGACAGTACTGCATTTAAAAAGTATGTTATCATGGGAAAAAATGGCACTGTCACAAAGTATGCCATTTAACTATTTTAAAGTGTACAGTTAAACACCAAGTCTATTCAAACTGCTTCATAAAAGTATTTCACAGAAATGCAGCTTATAAAATAATTTAAGGTAAACCTGTACTCACAAGCTTACACATACTCATATTTTCTACTTTATGTTTTTCTAATATAATTTGTGTTTCTGTGAAGGTAAGTTCTCATAGATGATGATGCCCATTGAATGTGAATTACTATGGAAGATATTTCAAGTGATTAGTATTTTTTAAGGGAGCTATACATCAAATACATTAGATATTTTGTTTTCTATTTATTTGAGCTTACTTGGTTGGATGAAGTTCAACCTACATGTGTTTCTATTTTAAGAACTTTGTGCTTGGAGAAAAAGTGAAAAATAAATATAAATATAATATACTATATGATTTCGTAGTGCAGATAGAATAAATGAAGTATGTATGTGTCTGAGAAGGGACCAGAGGAATATATAACAAAATACTAATATTGGTTGGACATAGGTAATGAAAGACAAATATGTCTTTCATACTGACCTATGAGTTAAAATTTTTTTTACTTTTCTTTAGAAGGTTTTATTTTAAGGTGTGTGTGTGTGTGTGTGTGTGTGTGTGTGTGTGTTACTCTGGATCTGGAGTCACAGGTTGTTGTGAGCTTTCTGATGTGGGTGCTGGGAGCTGAACTTGGGTCCACTGAAAGAACATCAAATGCTCTTAACCACTGAGCCATCTCTCCAACTCCTTTAACATTTTTTAAAGGGTTTTAAATATATTCTAGAACATGAAAGAATATTCATCTGTATCTGTCTCCTCCAAAGTAAAGTATGCACTGCTGGTCCTTCATACCAAATACTTGCTTACTTATGATCTAGATGTGTTTATTTTTAAATAGTTTGATGGGCTTTTCAAATTTAGTACTTAAGTATTAAATGGGATCTTACATTAGAAAAACCCTAAAATTTGTGTGACTAGAAAAAAAAATTTCAGGGTTTAGTCTGGGAATAATCTCCACTGTCTTTCTTACAGCATGATGAACTTGCAGATAGTCTTCCTTGTGCAGAAGGGGAGTTTATCTTCCTTCGGCTGAATGTTCTTCGAGAGGTACGTTTCAGTGATTATTGGAACTGGCATTCCTCAAACATGTTCTTTTCATTGCTTTGATGTCAGCATTCTTCTTTGGTTGTAGTATCTGGAAAGAGAACTCACCATGGCCAGCTTACCATTCCCATTTGATGTGGAGAGGAGCATTGATGACTGGGTGTTCATGTGCTTCTTTGTGGGCAATGATTTCCTTCCTCACTTGCCGTCACTAGAGATTAGGTATGTGTATCTGTGGGATGTCTGAGTGACTGTCTCAGCCTTCTTGACTTTACAGAGCCCACTGGTCCTAATGAATAATGTTTGTCTCCTGGTGGCAGGGAAGGTGCGATTGATCGTTTGGTTAACATATACAAAAACGTGGTACACAAAACTGGGGTAAGTTTATTCTTGAGTAATTTAAAAACAGAAGTATTTGGTTTTCTAGACAGGTCATTTTACATGTATTTTATCACTTACAGGGTTACCTTACAGAAAGTGGTTATGTCAATCTGCAAAGAGTACAGATGATCATGTTAGCAGTTGGTGAAGTTGAAGATAGCATTTTTAAAAAGAGGAAAGATGATGAGGTAAATACATTGCAGTACCTAAAATTACTCCTGTCTCTAGGCTGGGATAGACTTTTTACGTCTGTGTTGTAATACCACTGTAATGTGTCGTCACGTACGTAATCCCAAGCTTGGTACTTGATTATTTTACAAAGGTTGCAATGCTTGCTGTGTGTAACTGTAGTGTACATTATTTGAGTTGTATTGCAGTTTTTCTCTTCCTAATCTTATTTAGGATATAAATCTTAAACTGCTAAAACATGGGTGCCACATTTTACAGAAACTGTTTATACTCTAGAAAACAGGGTAAGGACTAGGAGTTTGTATTCTAGGAGTTCAAGTGTAGGATCTGAGTTAGATAGCATCAGCTAGAGCAGAGTGATGGAAGAATGTAGGCTTTGTGGAGGGTAGTAGCTCTTAAGTAAATTGAAACATAGAGGGAGGAACTTAAAAAAAGAGCACTTGGAAGCTGACCATGTAAGACTGACAAGTGCTTTTTGAGAAGTCCCGATTTCTGTCCTAGGCAGTTTGGTGTTTGTTGAATCCATTCACTGAGATAGCAAATAATGTGAGTAGAGGAGATTGAGGTGAGAGACCAGATACAAATTGAAGTTAATTTTGAATATGAGGGGACTACAGGATGTCTGACATGGAGAAAATCTTGAAAACAATTTTAGAACCTTGGTTGATGGGAGGGGGTACTTGAAGCCATGGTGGAATGTAAAATTCTATGGGAGCTTGAGTAGAATGAAAGTGCCCTACGAGAGCTTGGGAAACATTTACCATTAATAAGAGGTAAAAGGAGATCCCTAAATGGAAGAAAAGCTGCAGGTTAGAGTTTCTTAGTCATACTACCTAGCCCTTGGCCAGGGGTGCAAAGCCTAAGGAAGCTGGTGGGCTGGAATGGCAGCAGTCTACAGTCAGAATGTTTGGAGATGGATATGTAGGGGTAGCAAAGGAGACCAGAATGGGGAAATGAGCTGATAATAGCTTCTTTCTCTCCCTTTTTAAAATCTATTTATTTATTATGTATACAGTATACTCAGTATTCTGTCTGCATGTATGTCTGCAAGCCAGAAGAGGACACCAGATCTCATTAGAGATGGTTGTGAGCCACCATGTGGTTGCTGGGAACTGAACTCAGGACCTTCGGAAGAGCAGGCAGTGCTCTTAACCACTGAGCCATCTCTCCAGCCCTGATAGTAGCTTCTTAAAGAGAAAGAAATTCTTTTCTAAACTAATTTTGTAAAAAAACAAAAACAGAAACAACAAAAAACCCACATGGCTTTATTGAGCAAATAGTAAATAATAATTACATTTTTTTTTAAACTTTGTATATCACAATTCTGTTCTCTTAGTTTTAGGACTTTGAACCTCTCTTATGCATTCTTTCCAATTGCCTTGATATTGAGTTGTTTTCTTCCAGCATCTGCTGGAGCAGCTGTTTTGGAGTGTGTGTGTATGTGCATGTGTGTGTGACTATATCTTCAGCACTTAACAGTGTTTTTACTTTATTACTATTGATACTTAGCAAAAAGTAATATATACTTTGTTACAGCTTGGTATAAAAGAATCCTTGCAAGATCAGTCTTTTTATGTGACTTTAGAAGATGCTATCACGTTAAATATTGATAAGTTAGCATTGTAGCAGAAAAGGTTTTATTTCTGCTTTAGTGTTTCAGACTTAATATGATTTCTGGCTGACCTAGTGAGAAGATTTTTTAAGCCTTGGTGTCCCTTTTGTCATATTGTTTTCCCCATTGGCTGGAAACAGGGGAAACATCAAAATTTCAGTTTGAAACTTCTAGAAAGTATATTTGTGGTTTTTGACACATTCATAAAGGTATTCATAGCACATAAAAATTAAAGACCAGTAAGGTTTACACCAGCAGTATGTTCTTCTGTTTATGTGTTACTACCAACCCTCTGAGTCAGATATTTATCAGATAGCAGAATGGAAGGCTTCAGAAAAGGATGCATTATGAGCTTTGGTAATCTTACTATGAGCCTAGCTATGTGCCAGTGTTTTGATTGCCAGTGATAAGGCAGCAAAAAACCAAAACAAAGCACTAAAGTAAAACCAGACAAAAATTTCTGCCTTCCTGGAGCTTGCATTTTTTTAATTAATTAATTTTATTTTATTTTATTATTAAAAATTTCTACCTCCTCCCACTTCCCTCCCCTCCCCTTCCTCCCATCCCCCTCTCCCTCCCCCTCCTTCTCCAGGCCAAAGAGCAGTCAGGGTTCCTTACCCTATGGGAAGTCCAAGGTCCTCCCCTCCCCCCGCCCCAGGTCCAGGAAGGTGAGCATCCAAACAGACAAGGCTCCTACAAAGCCCATCCATGCAATAGAATCAAAGCCCAGTGCCATTGTCCTTGGCTTCTCAGTTAGCCTCCACCGTCAGCCACATTCAGAGAGTCCGGTTTGATCACATGGGAGCTTGCATTCTTTAGTGGAAGATGGACAACAAACACAGTCACCAACTCCACCATGTAATGTGGTTGTTTTAAATGCCATTAAGATTTAAAAACAAACAAACAAACAACAGCAGTTGAAACAGTATGTGGGAAAGTGGTAATGGCATTAGAAATCATAGTGAGGCCGTGCTGATAGATGAGTGTGAATAATGTGGAGAAGTATGCTGTGTAGATACTTAATGGAAGCACTTAAAACCCAGAGAATAGCTGTGCCAGAGCTCTGGACAGGAGCTGCCTTATATATACACTGAACAGCAAGAAGCAAGTATTATGTGGCAGAAGCAGAGGCAAGAAGGTAAGAGTATTAGTGTGGAGTTCCAAAAAGTGATGGGGGCCAGATCTAGTACCCCTATAGGCCATCTCAAGGACTTAACTTTACTATGCATCAATGGAGGGCTCTGGATAGAAAACTGACAAGATCTGACTTTCCACCTACCTTGTTTTGATTAACTATTGAGGGCAGAGGGATTCTGAACAAGTTTTGAAAGTAGTGCCAATGGGGCTGGCTGATGGGCTAAATGCAGGTTGTAAAAGAGAAATGAGGTGTCCGGAATGACCCCAGTGTACTTCCAAGCAGTTAGAAAGTGTTTGGAGCACCTCCCCTAGAAAAGGTTAGGGTGCAGGAAAGTCTTAGAATTGGAGGTGAGTATTCCATTTTGGACATATTTAGTTCAAAGTACCTAGATGGAGATTTTGAAGGGGCAGATGTCCTGTTTAATAGCATATAGATCGTGTTTAAAGCCAAGAGCTGGTGCTCATTCCCATGGGAAGAGAGAAGTGAAGATGTCCAAGTACTGGGCTCAAGGCAACAATAACATTGTGTAAAGGCAGGAAGCAAGGGTAGGGGAAAGCCAGGTGAAGAATGTGACTGGAGGAAGTTCTGAAGAGTGACAGATTTCACAGTCTACAGATGACCTAGGTAGAAGCTGCTTTGAAGGGAGAGAGGAAGAAAGCTTTATTAGAGAAATTAGTGAGGGAACCAGCTAGATAGCTCAGTGGGTAAAAGTTCTTGCTTCCAAACCTGCATTTGGTTTCTGAAACCCACATGGTAAGAGAGGACAGACTCCTGTAAGTTCTCACATGTGTGTGTGTGCTCGTGCATGTGCATGCACATGCATACTCCTCTCATACATCTCTCTTTCTCTGATGTAAATTAAGAAAATAATAGAGAGCTAGGGATATAGCCGAATACATAGAGTACTTACCTCACATGGAAAAAAACCCTAGGTTAGATTTCCAGAACCACAGATAGAAATCAAAGAGAAAGAAATCAACAGTTTCCATACCATTGGAGGTTTCATAGCCTCATCTTTAGGTATGCTTTGTTAAACCTCTCTCCTGAGCTGGTGTGGTGGTGTATATCTTTAATTCTAGCAGAGGCAGGTGGTTCTGTGAATTCCAGGACAGCAAAGGCTACACAAGAAAACTGTCTTGAAAAACAAGACTCCTCTCCTGGGAGAAAACACCAGTTTCAAATCTCATTAAAGTTTTGCATTGCGCTTGACAGAATGCACTTAGGGTAACCACCAGCAGTATACCTGCTGCCTTCTGTTTCAGCCCCAACAGAAGTCGTGACCATTCTGTTTTACTTTGTTGAATGTGAGTGTGCAAAGCTGTGGAATGGACCATTTGTTAATGAGCAATATCAGCCCTAAATCCTAGAGAGCTGAAAACATGACTGCCCTTTGAGAACAGAGAGAAAGAACTCTACCCTATTCATAAACTTGGCCCAGAATAAATAGTAAATCTGAATTCTCTTTTTCCTGTTGATAGCTTTTTGGAAGCTAGGGGTTAGTGTTTGTGGAATTTCACTTCTTTCTTGCTTGCCATTCATGCTAGAATTAGGAGTGGTTAGCAGCCTTTAGTAATGTAACCAAATGTTTTCATTCAGCTATCTCATAGAGGTTTTAAATGGTAATTACATTTAACAAGATAAGATTCATTGCTTTTGTATTTGTATTTTCTCTGTATTGAAAGGCTTATTCTATCTAGGTAAAGCTAAGGTCTTTATCATAGTTCTTTCATTTTCCTGCAGTGTATTTTTAAGATCTAAAAACTTCAAGAATAGTTTATTTTTATCTAAATTTAGTCTTTCTGCTTATCTAGAGTTCTGATAGACAGGGCTTTGTATATATAGTGTGACTCCTAGTTTAGTTAAGTTTCCATATTATTGATATTTTCCTTTAAAACTTAAATGGTCTTTCGAATCACTCCTGCTAATGTTTAACTCTGACATTTTTGTGTAATTATTTGACAGAATATGTGGATTTTATACTTTTAGGACAGTTTTAGAAGACGACAGAAAGAAAAAAGAAAGAGGATGAAGGTGAGTTTTAATTAATTGCGTGGGATTGGTCATAGTTTAACTTTTTTTTGAGCACGATAAATATTCCTTAGTCAAGACCATCCACCTCCAGTTCGCTGTCTTCTGTGTATGTGTGTGCGTGCACGCATGTGTGCATGGGCATGTTGAGATAGCCTGAGTTGGTCTTGAGCTCTCAATCTTCCTGCCTTAGTCTCTCAAGTGCAAAAGATTACTGGTATGTGCCATTATACACAGTCATTTTTAAAGAAGTTCCTCCTGAGCTTTAGGAGTTCTGCGTGATGGACAAGAAGTGGGCAACAAGTGGCATTTTTCTACTAGAATTGTTTGTAACAGGTAGTTTTTGTAATAAGAATAGTTGGCCCTTTGTATCTTCTTGGAAGTTACTGTACACATTTTCTCTTCCTTCATCTTTGTCAGATTCTAATCCTCTTAGAATGCGACCCTCTGAATTTTGTTTCTCACTTTGAAATCTCCTCAGACTCCTTTGTCCCTTCGGTATTCAGTTGTGTTGTGGTCAGTTGTGTTGTGGTTTTGATCTAATTCTGACCATCTAGAATCACCCCCCATGTTCTAAACTCACCTATTGTGCTGTTGAGGGGTTCCTTCATTTGTACTTTTAATTACATTCCTGCTTTTGTTGCTCCCTCCCATTATACACATGACCTTCTTTGTTGGTGTTGCTCCTAATATTGATCAGTCCTTTCTCTTAACTATGCTGCTTATTGTCTGACTGTGATAGATTCTGTCTATAATTGCATAATGCTTTATAATCACTTCACCTTTTTTTCTTACCGATGGATTTTCAAACTTGTTGCCTTTACTGTGTTTTATAAGAACTGAGCAGTATCTGAAACCAAAAGGGAGAAATGTTAAGTTGCTTACCATTGCATTTGGATTCAAGAGCACTGTCTTAGTTAGGGTTATCATTGATATGATGAAACGCCATGACAAAAAACAACTAGTAGAGGGTTTATTTCTCTCAGAGTTCCACATAAAACAGTTCATCATCAAAAGCACTTATGAGGACTATTCCATTATCTTCTTTGTTTCCTGTCACTAATTGTGTTGTAATTTAATTTTACTTCTATTTTATATTAGAGAGATCAACCAGCTTTTACTCCTAGTGGAATATTAACACCTCATGCCTTGGGTTCAAGAAATTCCCCAGGTTGTCAAGTAGCCAGTAATCCAAGACACGCGGCCTATGAAATGAGGATGCATAGTAACTCTGTAAGTGACTTGCTTCTGTGTGGTATTGCATGGAGAATGTTCAGTTCCTTTTAGAATTGTGTGTCTGTGGATTTTATTATTTTGTATAAGGTTTTGTTTGACAGGGTTTTCCCAACATTGTCTCAGAATATTTTTAACTTTATTAAATCTATCTTTATCAAGATGAAAATCACTAAATGAAGTGAAAGAAAATCGAATAGTCAATACAAGTTATATAAAGAGATAGCTAAATGGCATAGCGTTCCTATAATACATGGACTACAGCTGCTTTCTCTACCCCAAAGAACTGACTGGTGGATGGTACTAAAAATGTAAAAATTTGGGGTAACCAAATGTCTTAAGGCCTAGACTAGAGGGGACAGTGACTTTTGCTTTCTTATTTTTCCTTCCTCCTAGGAACCAGTTTTGAGCTTTTGCCATTTGTTTTTTATCTTTACAAATACAAAGTAACCAGAATTTGGGTAGTAACGGATACCTTAAAATATCTTTTCAGAGTTGTTCCATTCCTTAATTAAACCATGAGGTTTAGTCATTGAGGAATATCTTTTTTTTTTTTTGATAGTCTAAGAAATACTGTATTTTGAAAAGCATACAATTTCTCTATGCTTTTGCTTGGGCAGTTAATATGAATGTCACCCAAATAGATAAGACTTACCTAATAATGATCATTTACTGGTTGATTAACTACTTGTGCTAGACAAGCATAATGCTAGTCAGTGATCTTTGACACACATGATTTTATTTAACACTTGTTATACCATCTGAAGAGAATATCATCATCAGTGTGCGGTGGAGCTAACAGGTTGCACTGCTCAAGGCCATGCATGCATCCAGTAGAGACTGAACTTGGTGTGTCAGACTCTTATCAGTCTGCGGATAATGCCTCTCACTCTCATTTTCCAAATACAAAGATACCTTTCTGTACTGATTTGTTTAGACACTGAATATGTATTTTTAAAAGAAATTATTTAATGATTATTACTGTGTTTGTACATGGTGTGTGTGTGAGGATGCTGTGAATCATCGTGTACTTAGGGAAGTCATAGGGCAATTTGTAGACTTGGTTTCACCTTTCACAAATTTTTTTTTCTCTTTTAATTTCTTAAAAAATATTTATTTATTTATTATGTATACAATATTCTGTCTGTATATATGCCTGCAGGCCAGAAGAGGGCACCAGACCTCATTACAGATGGTTGTGAGCCACCATGTGGTTGCTGGGAATTGAACTCAGGACCTTTGAAAGAGTAGACAATGCTCTTCTTAACCGCTGAGCCATCGCTCCAGCACCTCACATATTTTTTTAAAGACAAATTCTAACTATACAGTCCTGGCTGGTACTCACTGTGTAGACTAGGCTAGTCTCAAACTCATAGACTTTGTGATTAAAGGCTGTGTCAGGCCTTTTCCTTTTTGATATATGTGGGTTGAACTCAGAGTCTCGTGCTGGTGCAGCAAGTGCATTATTCACTGAGCTGTCTTTCTAGCCTTGGTTTATTAAATTGCTCTGAACAAAGCTGACATACATTTTTGAAAGGAAAGTACTTTAAAGTTCTATGTGAGGTATAGCTTAACATTTTTTTTTAGTATATAATGTGGACTGTCTTCATGCTAAGATTTTGGTTGTAGTATCATTAAAGCCTTGAGAGCCTTGTGAGCTCTCATTTTAAAGTAATTCAATTTATTTAAAATAGCTAATCTGCTTTGATTAGCAGAAGGAAAGCTTAACTATGAAAATGTTACCTATCATGACAATTTTGGTCACTTATTTTACCTATAATCGCAAAGATTTTTTTAAATAATTAATTAAATATTAAAATATTTAGGGTCCTGTTGTGTTCTTTGAGTTTGGTACAAAGGAAAAATAGTAACTTAAAGTATCATTCAAGTTTTTTTGCAATACTAATAAAAGTCCCCACTTTTCTATTTTATATACTTCATCTTAAAACAATACATATAAAATAATTTAACAGTTTTCAGATAAAGTCTTTGCTGCTTTCCAGAGTGGTTGGGTATGGCTGAACCCTTACTATTTGATGACACTCTCACAGCTTTGTCTGATGTATGTAAGTGTGTATAATTGTTATGTATTACAGATAATATGTACCATGTATTTGATTTTCCATTCAGAGATTTTTTATAACTTTATTGTTTGATAGTAGAAATTAATTGTAAATCCATAAGGCTCAAGCTGAATAATTTTTTATGTTTGTTAAACTATTGTGTTTTTAAAAGCATGTTTTGTCTTAATAATTCTTCGGAATTTGAACATAGAAAGCTTGGTACTTTGTTGGATTTTTTGGGAAGGGAACTGGTGTGGGAGGTCAGTCTTTTTCTAGATAACGTTTGCTCTCTGTTTAATAGTTTTGAAAATTATCACCATGAAACTCTTAAGTGGTAGATATTTGCCTATATCTTCTTATGTAAAATGAATAATGCCGTCCTTCTGTAATGTCATAATTGTCTGCAGAGTCCCTCAGTATCTCCTAATACAAGTTTTGCATCTGATGGCTCCCCATCTCCACTAGCAGGAATTAAGAGAAAAGCAGAAGACAGTGACAGTGAGTCAGAGCCAGAGGATAACGTCAGGTAAAGCCATTTTTTTGGTAGTACTTTGTTAGCAAATTGCTGAAATAGATGTGGTCTAATTAATGCTATTTAGCTTAGAGCAGCAATGCCTTCAGATACTCGCCTGTGATCTTTTTATCCATCAGTAATTAATGTGGAGAGTTAGGATAGTCACTAATTCCAGGGAGATGTGTAAGCTGTTGCTGTTAAACCCAAGTATCTAGATTAGTATGCAGGCAGCTTTCTGTCTTCCGAGCCACTTTCCCCTCTGAGACCAAGCGCTTGATTGGCTAGGCACGAATATTTAGCTCCAGTAATGTGATCTGAATGTTACTGTTTGGAGATTAAATTTTGAAGTTGCTTAGCCTAGAAAGTTCAGATACATTTTGACAATAACATACTTTACTTTAGTGTTCTCAACTGAAAAGGTTGCTCTTCAAATGAAATGTGCAGAAGTCATTTTAAGATATAAATATGTATTTTTTAAAAAAGAACTATAAAACTGCACATGTACAATTTTGTTTCATGGCAGAGGAGTTTTCTTCCTTTTAACTGCATACATAAATTTTATAGTGAGAAGCTTTGATTCTGTAATTGGTTCAGAGGCTGGACTTGGAGTCATTATGTAGAAAGATTATTAGCCTCTCGTATACCCAAGTCCAGATTACCCTGTGCTCCCTTTACAAAAGGACAATTTAAAACATTGTAGCTCATTAAGAATTTAGGAAAATGGTGTCTTTCAAAGTCCAGCAAGGCAAACTTCTTGCACAGGAAATAGAATGTGGGTATTCTTATTTATGATTAAGAACTTCGTGTATATATCATATATAACTTGATTTTCCTAGAGTCCTTTAATATTGGATTAGTAGGGAAAAATTAGATCAATGAATTGCCATGAGACAAACATTTAATTAATATATCTCCGGTCTTTGCCCTATCACTTTGAGTTTTCATCCTAGAAGTTTTCTTTTATATATATTTATGTGTTTTAGCCTGAATGTATGTCTTTGTACCATGTGTGTGCCTGGTACCTGGAGAGGCAAGAAGAGAATTTCAGATACCCTGAAATTGGAGTCATAGATGGTGGTTGGGTGCTGGGATGTGAACCCCAGTCTTCTGGAAGAGCAGACAGTGCTCTTAACCTCTGAGCTCTCTCTCCTCTGAAATGTCTCCCCAACCCTCTCCCTTTCTTTTTTTAAACACAAGGCACTGAGTAGCCTAAGTTTGTGCGGAAATTGTTTTGTAGACCAGACTGCTCTTGAGCTGACAGAGATGTGCCTGCTTCTGCTGTTGATTGCTAGGATGCCATCTTACCCAGCTAGATTGTTTTTTGTTTATCACATAGCCATCATGATAAACACTAGGTTAATAGGTAACTTGATTTGTTCAGTAATTTATTATTTAATGGATGCCAGGGTTATTCAAAGCTTTTATTAAGAAATGGTTAAGGCTTTTGTCATTTGTTTCATTTATACTTTTATGTAAAACAGTAGAATAGAGGCCATTTCTTCCATTCTCTGAGTGTTTTTGTTTTTGATAGCTAGTTTGGGAAGATAGTGTATTCTCTGAAGTTACTTTGTTAAAGTCTGACATGGGTTAATTGGGAAGGACTTGATGTTCTTGGGCTCCCTTGATTTTTTTTTTTGAAAGTGTTTTTTAGTTTTTTCTTGTTCCTTGAATAACATATTTAAATCTTTTAAAGAATAAAGATACAAAACAAAACACAATATTTTGGGAGTGAAAATTTGTTTGTGGGGCTGGAGAGAGACAGATCAGGATTTAAGAGCGTGGGCTGCTCCTGCAGAGGACCTGGGTTTCATTCCCGGTACTAATTTGGCAGCTAACTCCAATTCCAGGGAATTCAATGCCCGTGGTCATGAGACGTGCATGTTGTGCTCAGTCATGCATATAGGAGCACACATATAAAGTTTAAGATGTGATTGTGTATTTTCAATGTTAATGATAATTACTAAATTAATTGACCTGTTCTAGGTTATACCAGAACATAAGTGAGCAGAATAGGGATATGAGGGAAGGGGGATGCAGAAATAAATCTCTCTCTCCTAGTAAGTCATCAGAACTCTGTTGAAAGAGGCATGAGGTGAGCCAAGATAGTGAGTACAAATATCACACAATCTTTGCTTGCCTGCTCCCTAGAATTTTTAATATCTTTTTAACATTTAAAATACATTTTAAAAATAACTTACTTTCTTTATATGGTTTAACATACTGTGACAAATTTGAAATATAAAATGTCTTCAATATTTTAATCTTAGAACATAGTTTCAGAATTATTAATAAAAAACATGGAAAGCAGATTTAAGATTGGCATAAAGGAGTATAATGTATTTACTGAAAAAATGGTTATTCTTTTTTTTTTTTTCAAATGTAGTTATTTAATGGCCTTACCATAATCATTATTTGGTTTTTTTGATGTCTAGTTATCATTGGTTCTAAAAGTAGAGCTCATCATTTTAGAAAGTTAAATGAATCTCTGTTAGTTTTTCTGTTCAGCTTCTTCAATTTCCCTTAGATATTAAATATAAATTGATTTAGGTTGGAATCAGTAGATTATTGCTGCAGATGTATTAATTCAACATTAACTTATTTCACCTAATCTTTAGGTTATGGGAGGCTGGTTGGAAGCAGCGATACTACAAGAACAAATTTGATGTAGATGCAGCTGATGAGAAATTCCGGCGTAAAGTTGTTCAGTCCTATGTTGAAGGGCTATGCTGGGTTCTTCGATATTATTACCAGGTACCAAAAGAATTTTTCCTTTTAAGTTTTTTGGCTACTCATTTTAGAAAACTAGTAATTTCTGTAGTTGTACTTAATGTTGAATATTTTTAGATAAAATCCATACTTGTTATTTAAAACTTTCTATTAAAAATTGCCATTAGTAATATTTGTAAAGACTTGGAATTTCCTTAGAAATTACGGTATCAGTGAAATTTGATTTTGTTACCTTAAAAGATTTTAGGGTCAGAGTGTTTGAGTTGATCTTTAAAATAATTAAAGTTTACTGGGGTTTTGGTTTGTTTGTTTGTTTAAATAGAGTTTAAAAATAAACAAATAAAATAAAAATATAAAGTGATAGTCACTAAGTAAAGAAAAGATACAATGTAAATCATAGCAATAGAAATTTGAAAGGAATTTGGTTGTACCAGCTCTCCTATAGTATTATGATTTTTATATGAAATAGGAAATTGAATTTCTTGTTAATTGGTTTTATTTGATGATAGAAGCTTGAGATTGGAAAGAAATGTCATCAAATATATTAAGGATAGATATCTTAGCCCAGTTGTGTTTGTGAAAAAAAAATTTGATGTTAACTACTGTTTATTCAAGAAGTTTCACCATATGTTTTAGGTATAGGAACCCCTGATATGAAGTAGGCAACTAAACAATATTTTGAACTCAGAAAATTAATGAGTGAAGTATATACCAGAAGGCATTTTTTACAAATATTATAGACTTTTTTTTTTTTTTACCATGTTCATCATTAAGAGTATTTTGCTTTTGTCATTAATGATTTTAGGGCTGTGCTTCCTGGAAGTGGTATTATCCATTCCATTATGCACCATTTGCCTCAGACTTTGAAGGTATTGCAGACATGTCTTCTGAATTTGAGAAGGGCACAAAACCGGTAAGCCTCAAGTTGATGAAAAAAAAATAGTTAATTTGAACTGGATAATAATTTGGAGTCTTTAACCTTTCCCTCTCTTGCAGTTTAAACCATTGGAGCAACTCATGGGTGTCTTTCCAGCTGCAAGTGGTAACTTTCTACCCCCATCATGGCGGAAGCTTATGAGTGACCCTGTAAGTCTTAATGTTCTAAAGTATGCTGGCAACATTAGTCAGAGTTGCTTAAGCATCTCATAGTTGAATAACTGAAGTACAGAAAGAATAAATTCTTCCATATATTTTTCACCTCACAGTATGTTACTCTGTACTTTATTTGGCTGTGAGTATTCTGTCCAGTAAATAAAAATGATTTATTTTCAGTCTTCATGTAACTTTTTTGAGACAGGGAACTGAGTAGATACCCCTGGAGTTCCCTCTGTAGATCAGGCTAGCCTTGAACTCACAGAGATCTACCTCTGATTTCCAGTATCAAAGTTGTAAGTCACCATGCTCTGCATAAGTATTCCAGTTTGTTTCATCCCTATATAATGACTTTAAACATGCTATCTGACTTACCTAAAATTACTGTTAGGAATATTTTCCTAACGTGAGCTCTCTGCCGACGCAAAATCCCATCAAGCCAAATCAAAACAAGCCAAATAAAGAAATATCCAGGTTTAATGAGAGTTTTGTGCTCTCAGGCGAACACAACCACTGGGAGGAAGGAAAAGAGACCACGTGTTCCTCTTTTGGGCGTTCATTTAAATTCTCTGTGGACCTGGCCTGCAGGGATTTGGAGTCCAGACCAATATAACTCTCAGACTTGGGGGCTGGGATAGATGCAAGGGGCTTGGGCCTACGCTCCCAACTTAACAATTACCTCTAAGCTTATTTTTTTTGTGCTAGTTAAAAAGTGAGACCCAGCCAGGGAGAAGGAAATGTTGAGTAACTAAACCCTTCAGTGACTACATGTAGCCCATAATTAACGGTTCTGAAATTCTTTTTCTTTGTTTAAATAAAGTTTTTAATTTTTTTTACTGCACCTCGTATTAGTAACCTCATGCCTTAGCATTTAGAGAAAAAATATACTTCAAAATTTCTCCATTGAAGTTTGATGACTTGAACAAGAGTCCTGTCATGTTTCTTGTGACAAAGTATTTGACTTTTGTTTTTGATTCTTTTACTTTCTCCCTGAAATAGGATTCTAGTATAATTGACTTCTATCCTGAAGATTTTGCTATTGATTTGAATGGGAAGAAATATGCATGGCAAGGTAAAATCTAGATATTTTTGTTTACTTTTGTTGTTGTTGGTTTTTTTTTTTTTTTTTTTTTTTTTGAGATATGGTTTCTCTGTGTAGCCCTGGCTGTCCTGAAACTAGCTCTGTAGACCAGGCTGGCCTTGAAAGGCATGCACCATCACTGCCTGGTTTGTTTACAGCTTTTTAAAAAGGCTGATGATTAGTCTTGACTTAAGGATAAAAGAATTCTGGAAACCATACTCTACACTTATTTTCATGGTTACATTTGAAAGTGGATGTATCTATTCAATCCATGATTGTCAGTGGTCAATAGTAATTTTAACAGTAACTTTCTGGTAAATAGTAACCTGTTGAAATGGGTTAAAATTGCAGGTTTAGTATCCTTAGTGACTTTTTTTTGTAGTTAGCAGTCCATTGTCTGAGAAACTGCTGAGAAAGAAACAGGCATGCCCATTTGGGGTTATACCCTGGTAACTTAAAAAAAAATGTACTAGAAATTTAACACGTGAAATTCATTTATTTTGTCTGTTTTTAAATTCCTTTTGTGAACAAATTTTGTAGAAAAGGCAATTTTAAGATTCATACTAAATTTGAGCTGTTCTTTACTACTCAACAAATGTTGATCATTGAATATAAAACACAATTAAAAAAATCCTTGGCCAAAGACTTCTTTTAGCAAATGGTTTTGACTTATTTTGTTGTTGTTGTGTACTTTTTTAGGATTCTAAGCTCAGAATTGTGAGACAGAGGGGCATATGAAACAATTACAGACTGAAGGACTGGGATGTAGCTCAGTGGTAGATCATTTGCCTGGCATGTACAACTGACTTTGGTCCACAGCAGCCTCACAACATTCACCCTCACCCCCAATGCTATATTTGAAAATTTTAAGAGATTTGCGGGGGAGGTTGGGCTTTGGTTTACGTAGTAGTGATAGTTTCATGTTACTTTTGTGATAATGGAAATGCATCCTACTGATTAGGGGTTATGTAAAATGTTTTTGTCTCATATAAATGGTTTAGAATCTCAGGGGGTTTTAAAGGAACTGTGTGGAGGATGTTTTAATTAAGGAAAAGGAGCATAGAAAAATGGAGGGGTGATAAAAAATAAGTAAATATATTTGTGTTTATTAAATAATTCAGTCCTTGCTTAGGTTTATACTAAATATATATATATAAGCATATAGATTATTTGCCAACTTACGTTATTATAATTATTATATAGAGAGTTTTGAACACACTTTTAAAACTTGAAGTAGCTGGGCGGTGGTGGTGCAAACTTTTAATCTCAGCACTAGGGAGGGAGAGGCAGGTGGAACTCTGTGAGTTCGAGGCTAGCCTGGTCTACAGAGCGAGTTCCAGGACAGGCTCTAAAGCTACAGAGAAACCCTGCCTAAAGAAAAGAAAAGAAAAGAAAAGAAATAAACTTATTGAAAGCATTGTCAATATATTACTCGGTAACGTTTTTGCCCAGGTTGATTATATCTTAAAATGATAGAGAACCGCAGCTGGGCAATTTTTAAAAAAACAAAAACAAAAACATTTTTTTTTTTTGAGTGTGTGTACTAGAGGACCTTTATTGAAGTGACTCTTTATCTGAGCAGAACCACGGCCTGAGCTGGATCAGGGTGAATGTGAGGATCAGAAGAGGCAGTGTATGGACTAGAGCACCGAGAGATGAACTGTCTACCTCACCTTTACCTAGGCAGCAGCGGCGATGTGTTCCTTGGTGACTTTAGCACTGTCAGTGTTACTGCAAGTTGTTTCCTGATTGGATTCAGCTTCTGGAACTAATATTGTAGAAAAGTTTTACTATAGGAAAGTCTTGCAGTACTTTTTTTAAATCCTGAGTCAAATGGGTAGAAAATAAAGATAAATAATGACTTGGGTATTTGTTGGTATATTTCTCCCAAGTGTATAACTAACCAGAATTTGAACAACTTGAACAACTCTTTCTTTTCTTCTGTGTTTGCCAGTAATTGAATTTGGCTTTATTGATAATAGGTGCTAGTAATTTTGAGATCACTTCTTTTAGGCACTGCAAAATTTATACCAGAACTTAGTTTCTTTTTAAACTTAGGTTCATATATGGCACTAAAATCAGATGCTTCCTTACTGAGAAAATAATAGTAACTAAATCTACTTTGGAAGTTTTTCATTTCTTATAATTTTTCAAATACAGTAGTTTGGAGTGGTGGTTGTTTTAGAATTATTTAGTTCTATTAAACATTTGTTGTTGCTATTTATCTTTAAGTTTTATTTGTTCATAATATGATTTTTGCTGTTCTCTAGCAGAAAATAGATATGCTTCAGTAACCCTTTTTAGTATTACAATAGGTACTGTATTAAGGATAAACTTCCCTGAAAATAATAACCTTAGGTCAAATAAAACAATGCCTTTAGTTCTGCATACTCTGGGGGCCATTTTTAGCCCCATGTGGGCAGATAGTTCTATTTCCCAATAGTAAATTATTTAGGCAAGGCTCTGAAGAATGCTTGCATACAAATTAATCGGATTAAAGTATAAACAGTGCTTTGGAAGCTTAGAAGTTAAAGAGACTTCATGTAGCCCATAAATAGAACTTCTGAGTATGTTAGGTAAATGACCTCATTTTTACAAAAAATCAGGAAGGACAAGTCAAGCTCTAGGAAGATTAGCTGCTGTTGGCCGAAGGGCTTTAGTGAGGTGCCAGCATTGTAGGTATGAAAAATAGGGGACAGTTTTGGTCATTACTACCGCATATGAAAGTATTTACATCAGAGTTTTGGCTACATGACAAAATAGAGTTTAATGTCTTTGTGTCAACAGAGATACTGTACTAGAATGTTCATTTGAACCTATGAAAATCTGAAATCAGGTGATTTTAATAGCAAGGTGGTTTGTTGATTTTCCCCAGGTGTTGCTCTATTGCCCTTTGTGGATGAACGACGGCTGCGAGCTGCCCTAGAAGAAGTGTACCCAGACCTCACTCCAGAAGAGAGTAAGAGTCACAGCTTGACCAAATGGCAACTTGGTCAATGTTGAGTTTGTGCAACATAGATTTTACATGTCTGTATAAAATGACTTTTTTTATTCTGTTTGTCCAATTTCTCATATAAAAGGCACAGATTATTGTTTTACTTCTTTGTAGCAGACATTAACGTTGCTTCTTAATCTGTTATCTGGAAATTGACTACTAAATGACAATTTTCTATTTAAAAATATTTGCTAAATTTATTTTATAAATTACTGTTCTACTGTACTTGGTGGCACAGTCCTCTATTATCCTAGTACTGAAATGGGTAAAGTAGGAGGATTGCTCAAAGTTCCAAGTTCAGCTTGGGCTACATTATAAGACTTTCAAAAAAAATTACATTTCAAGAGTATTGTTTGAGTTATTTCAAGGAAGTGGACCGAGGAAACATGGTATTGTGCCTGACAATATGTATTTCAAGCCCAAACTAGTGGAAACAGATGAAGGTGGTCACTCCATACTGATTAAAGGACAATCATCGAGAGGATGTCAGTATTCTAAACCCTGAATAGAAGTGCATCCAGTTTGATAAAAACAAGTATTGATAGAGATAGTGTCACAGATTAACCCCAGCAATTGACAGGTAATCCTAATCCTGACAAAAATATCTGAATAAAATGACATCCTAAAAACCTAAATGCCCCTCTACTGAAGAATGGATAAGGAAAACATGGAATATTTACATAATGGAGTACTACACAGCAGAAAAAAAATAATCACATCTTGAAATTTGTGGGCAAATGGATAGATCTAGAAAACATCATATTGAATGAGGTAACCCAGACCCAGAAAAACAAATATATATGTACTCACTCATAAGTAGCTTTTAGACATAAAGCATAGAAATCTAGCTTACAATTTTACAATCCCAGAGAACCTAGAAAACAAAGAGAACCCTAAGAGAGACACACATGGATCTAATCTACATGTGAAGTTGAAAAAGACAAGATCTCCTGAGTAAATTTGGAGCATGGAGACCATGGAAGAGGTCGAAGGGGAGCAGAGAAAAATGTATAGCTCAATAAAATCAATTAAAAGAAAAATGACATCCTAGGTCAATGTACTGAGCAGATATATATAGAACATTCGTTTCATCCAAACTGCAGAATACACATATTTCTTAGCAGACCATGGAACTATCTCTGAAATAGATCATAAAGTAGGACACAAACCAAGTCTTAACAAATACAGGGAAATGGAAATTGCTTGTATTCTGTCTGATCTTACTGGAATAAGACTATAAATAAACAGTAAGAGAAACCCTAGAACATTCACAAACCTGTGGAGATTAAACAACACACTACTGAACAATGACTGGATCCTTGAAGAAACTAAGAAGGAAATAAACATTCCTAGGTTAATTAAAAAGAAAAAAGGAAGAATACCCTTTGACATTTTGATTCTTAATGACATTCACACACGAAAATACTCTTGCCTCTTAGGAAAGCATTATTCATTTTCTCCATCTGCCTTCTTCCTGTTATCTTCAAAGGATTAACTTTTCTTGAAAGAGTTGAGTAAAATAAGCATTTACCCCTAGAGGGCTATTTTGAAATGTTACTCTGCATAAAAAAATAGCATTTTATAATTAGTACAGAATACTTAGATTGGAAAATTGTAAAGATGAACTCAGTTTTGAAAATTTCAGTATCAATGTAACAAGTCTAAGAAATCGTTGGTTTATTTTTGTTATGATGTGGTTGTTTGTATTTCCTTAGAGAATGTTTATGACTTCTGCAAGAAATTGGATACATTATAGCTAAGAAAGTTTTGCCCTTTATCTTGCAATATATCCAAGTATGTCTCAGCAATAACCACTTTCTTAGAGTTATTTGTTCAAAAACTCATTTCAGATATTATAAGAGTTACACATCACACATTTAAGTTTATCACTTATAAATTATTTTTCATAAACACTGTACTGGGAGTATATTTAGAATGCAGGTACTTTCCTTTGTTGTAGTTTTATAAAAATACTCTTATTAGATGTAATTGCTTGACTATGGTCCTATTCTTTTTTATTTAGACAGGAGAAATAGTCTTGGAAGTGATGTTTTGTTTGTGGGGAAACTTCACCCACTACGTGACTTCATTTTAGAGCTGTATCAGACAGGTTCCACAGAGGTACGGTATCTAATTTGTAATAATTAGGAACATGTGCATGCGTGTGTGTTTAGGATTTAATTTACTCATATCTTTTTGGAGCATAAAATTTTGTGACTCTTGGTGTATTTATGGTATTGTACAACTAAAACCACTATCCATCTGTTGAACTTTTCCATTTACCCATTTAGAAATTCTATGCCCATTTGACAGTATTAAACAACATCTCTGTGATCCCCAAAGTCAGATATTTATCTGTCTCTATGAATCTGTTTATTCTTGATACCTCATATAACTGGAATTCAACAGTGTTAATCCTCATTGTCTGCCTCGTTTCACTTTGCATGTTAAAAGTTCATCCATGTTTTAGGCATTAGAAAAATGCCATTTCTTTCTATGACTGAATAATGTTCAGTAAGAAGCAAATACACAATCTGTTTATCAGCTCACCTGCCGATAGATCCTTGGTTTGTTTGTACCTTCACCTTTGGCCCTGAATAACAGGCCTCTGAACTTACATCTTCTTAAGAGAAGGTACACAAGTCTCTGCTGCATCCTTGTTTACCATTCATTCTGTAAAATACAGAATTTCATTTTTCCACAGCCAGTAGATGTGCCACCTGAATTGTGTCATGGGATTCAAGGAAAGTTTTCTTTGGATGAAGAAGCCATTCTTCCAGATCAGTAAGTACCCACTTGTACATCATTGAGACAACTACAATGAAATTTAGTTAGCTTTTCCTTTTTGTCCAGTGTGACGATTATAACAAAACTCTGCTATACTAAAATACAGACATGGATTCCTAGTCCATCTGTAACATTTAGTAGCTTTGCTGCCTTCTGTGGGGTTTCTGGGTTCCTAAAACTAAGGCACCTGCACAGTCACAGCTGTTGTCTTATGCTACTACTATTTCATTGCCACTTGCTTTCTCCATTCTGTTTCTTGAACACATGGTGGAGTTTTCAGGGGCAATATGTGGGATAAGAAACAGAAAAGATGATTGAAATAAATAAGACAGATTTTTAGGTTTAAAAAAATGTAACAGGAATACCCTTATTTCTTGTTTGATTTTGTAAAACACAGTTGTTTTACATTGAAATGTTATTTGCTAATTTAGTATTTTAAACATTTTAAATAGATAGTTATAACCAATAGAAAAGTTCTTTGAGATCCCCCTCTCCATTGTGTATGTATACAATGTGTGTGTGTACACAAGTGTGTGCATACATTCACCTGTATAGAAACTAGACAGCTATATTGGATGCCTTCCTCATTTACTCTCTACTTTTTTATTTTCCTTTTCCTTTTTGAGACATGGTCTCTCTGATCCTGGAGCTGGAATATTGGCTACACTGGCTGTCCAACAAGTACTTGGGATCCTTCTGTTTCTACTTTCTCAGCACTGATATTTACAAGGACAGTTTGCCATGCTTAAGTTTTTACATGGTACTGTGGATTAGAACTCTGGTCTTCATGCACTTTACTGACTGAATCATTTACCCAGCCTGACTGCATAATTTTCAAGAATATAAAATAGTTCTGAGATCAGAGTTTTTGGACCGCTACTCAGGGCACATATTCAGTAGGAGACTTACTAATCATTAAAGCGAGTTGGATATTTCTAAGTGATTACAATATAGTATCATCCTAGTGAGCTGTAGTGTGAGAGGTTGATACTCTCTGCTCAGGCAGACCCTTGAGACTTTGTCACCTCTTTCTTTCTTAATCTGTTCAATGATCTCTTGTGCTTTACTGTTGTATTTCTCTGTTTTCTACTAAGATTAAATATTTTACAGTTAATTGTTGTCTGGGTTTCTGTCCTGCCCAGTTCCCACAGTCGTTAAGTCCCAAAGAAATCACACAGAGGTCTACATTAATCATAAACTGATTGGCTTATTAACTCTTATAACTTACATTAGCCCATTATCTTGTCTATGTTAGCCACGTGACTCGGCAAGGCAGTCACATCTTGCTTCTTCTGTTGCTGGGTCAGAACTGCAGACTAGGACTTCCTTCTTCCCAGAATTCTGTTCTCATTGATCCTCCTCTACTTCCTGTCTGGTTGTCCCGCCTATACTTCTTGCCTAGCCACTGGCCAATCAGTGTTTATTTAAAATATAATTGACAGAATACAGACCATTGTCCCTCACCACTGACTATTAGGCTTTCTTTTCTAAATGATTTTCTTTTAATCATGTGAGATCTTGTCTGTGTGTGGGTGTGTGTGAGTACCCATTATTTGTGGAGGCCAGACAAGAGTGTCAGATCCCTCTAAAACTGGAATTACTGGAGGTTGTGAGGTTCCTTCCCTTTTTGGATTAACTGGGGTAAGGGAGAGTGTCTTTCGTTGTTCTGTTTTACAGATTTTAATATAAACTGTCCATAATTATTTTCTACCTATAATAAACAGGGTCATCTTATATACTATTGCTGTTAGTGCATTTTAATGATTTTTCAAAAGCCTCACAAATAGTGTGTCTTACTTCCCCAAGAGTTTCACTGTGCTCACTGGTGATTCTTCTGGTTTTCTTTAGAACAGTATGTTCCCCTGTGCCCATGTTACGGGACCTGACACAGAACACTTCAGTCAGGTAAGTTTTCTAGAATTTGGAGCGTTTGCCCAGGGCACAGTTTCACAATTACAAGTGAGTTTTAACATATCTCTAATTTACAAGGAAATGGCAGTGTTAATTTACCAGTTCTTTGAGATTGAGAGTCCTTGTGTTGCAGACCTCAGAGCAGAGCCTCTTGACTTTAAATTATGTATATTGTTAAGGTTACTGATTTAACAAGCATGCTTATCTGTTTTCTGGTTTCCCTTGACAACCTCTGATTCTTCCAGGATTAGAGAAAGTGGGAGGCGGAAATAGAGTCTGTGGGTAGCATGTTATACAGAAGCAGACGAACCTTACCGCTCCATTGACTTACACTGATTCGCTGTTTTTGTAATTATTGCTATAATTGTGGTCCCGCAGAATTAAAAAATAAAAATATTATGTAGTATATTTTCTTAAGATTAGCTGGAAAATTTACCCCTAACTTCAATATCTTCTATTGAGTTCAAAAAGGGGGGGAGGGGAGGGTGGGATGTAACTGTTACAGATAAAGTGTACAATAGCACACTGCTTCTGTGTGCAAACTCTGAGTTCATGCTGTTATTATTTTTGGCAGTTTTTAGGCAAGACCAAATCAAATACATTTAAGAATTTGGTAAATACATGATAATTCTAAGTCTTTCTCTCTGACCCATTGTTAAAATTGCTCATACTTTCAGGAGATACTGTAGATTTTACTTAAATTTCTCATTCCAAACTATAATCAGTTTATTTCCTGACGTAAATGGATCTAGCAAATAGCTAATTGCTGTTCTAGAAGAGCTTATTTTATATATATGTTTTGCTGTTTATCTTTTTATGTGGTTTGTCCTGATTCTCTCTTTGTTCTTTTGTTAAGGGTGAAGTGCAGACTTAAAAGCCATGCTCCTAAGCCCATCACAAACAAACTGGCTCTGCCACATTTAGTGTGGACAATGCATTAACCTGTGGGGTCTCTGCCTCACATTGGTGCTTCAGACCAGTTAATTACACCAGTTCTCTATTTGAATTGTTACATTTTTGTTTATACTCCTTGGGTTTTCTGCATTTTTCAAAGGCTTTACTACCAAGCCCTCTAGAAATGGTTAATTCTACTCAAGTTTCTAATTATGATAGAGAAGTTTGCCCGTAGGAGAGCTATAGATCAGTGGACAAGTCCTGGAGTATTTTTTTGAGTGATAGGTAATGAACTTGCTGGCTCATTGTTTCCAAACATAAAGGACCCTGTAATATTTGATGCCTAATGTATCTACTATTCTCATTAAGTTTATAAAACGAATCTAAGTTCTAGGTGCATATTCAGCTTTTTGTTTAAACTTCTTCAGATGTGGACTTTTTTTGAGACAATTTTCTAAAAATTTGTGGAAAATTTGAGCTTATTTTTATTTTACAGTGTAATTTTCAGCATTTTCTCTGAGAGATGAATTTGAGGCCAAGATCCAGGTTTTTGCAAGTGTGTGTGTGTGTGTGTATGTGTGTGTGTGTGTGTGTGTGTGTGTGTGTGCGCGTGCGGGCGTGTGTGCACACTCGCACTTGCACACATGCATGCATGTGCATGCACATAATATGTCTGCATTGTATATTCCAATTGTAATTGATAAATGAAGATCAAAAAATAGAACCTTCCAGTCATTATTTTGACTCTTTTTATACTTTCCTTCAGCCAGTATCTCCTTCCATTCTTGAAATTCTTTCCTCAGATTGATATTGGTTCCTGTCACATCTGGTCTTACCTCTCAAATTCATTATAAGCAGATATAACTTGTGGCCTGGGAGATCTTTCATTTTTTTCAGTATTGATTTCCTTAGCCATTCATTGTATTAGTAGCTTAACTTTGATCATTTAATTGTCCTTATCTTGGTTTTTTCCTTCACAATTTAATTTGTTTGGACATAGTGTTTTTTCTAATAATGCTAGTTAACTCTTGTTGTTTTATCTTTGACACAGTGACTGCACCTTAAACTACTTCTATTTCGGCCTGCAATTGCAACTCTGCAGTTCTCGGCCAGTTTCTCTAGCAGCAGCCTGGCTGCTCAGGCCGTAGCCTGGTGGGAATTCAGTTCCCACAGGCATTGGCCCTGTTGCTGCCGCTAAAGGTAGCTTTAACTGAATTTCTATCATTCTATTTATAAATAAGACTCAAGATTCTAAGGCTGGGGTGAAAACCTGCAAGCTCAGAGAGACTGAATAGCAACTAGCTAACCCTCTCTCCTTACTGACATCTCTGAAAGATCTGCGTTTCTTCTGGTCACCTATCCAGAAAAGGCCCAATTATCCCAACTTACTGTGTCTCTCTATCTCTTCCAGATACCCTCTGCTGTTCTGTGATTACTGTCAACTAGTTGCTAACTCAGCCTCCTGACCCAAGGTTAATTTTATGTAGTCAATGTAAATGCAAGCTTGGGGCTCATAGTGTGATTGATATCCCCCAATAAGCTCTAAATATATAAATCATGCTATATATGACTTAAATTATAGAAAAGTACAGTTCATCAGCACAATTGCCTCTTCTCTTGGAGGGGCAGGAGGCATTCATACACACTCAGTGTGTGCTTCTAGGCCTGTCATGATTTAGAGCAGTGATTCTTAACCTTCCTAATGCTATAACCCTTTAATACAGTTCCTCATGTTATGGTGACCCCCAACCATAAAATTATCTTCATTGCTACTTCATAACTGTAATTTTGCCACTGTTATGAATTATAATGTGGATATCAGCTATGCCACTCCTGTGAAAGGGTCATTGGCTCTGTGGCTTGAATCTCTGCTTTCTTAAGGTTACCTCCTTGCCATTCTGGCTGTCCTTTCAACATTGCTTTGACCTTTTTGCCTTTCTTTCAGTGTTTGAAATGTTCTTTCCTTATTTATTTGCCTGTCTATGAACTAACTTCTATTGCTTTTTTGATTGTTTTCTGTTTAAAAAAAATGTGTAATTTGTATAATTTTGTATTAGACATTTTCAGTTATAACATTTTTTTTCTTGAAAGAGTTGTGTCTTTCAAAGTTACTCTGATCATCTTTGAATAAATGTAGCATAGATCATTTCATCTCTTCAGACAGTTTTGCTTTTTAATTGGATTGTGTGTAAGACAAATTTTAAATGTTAATAATTACCATAGTATTTATAAGGCTCACAGCTAGCACATAGGTAACTGAGAATCAAAGCCTAGAGGAAGTGGGATACATACACTCAACAGCAGGTCTAATGGTGGAAAACACTTAGGAGGATTTGCATCTAGGACATTGAACTGGTTAACCTCTCTTGATAGAATGTCACAGTTCTACACACTCTTTGTTTTAAAATGTCAAGTATATGAATCATAAAAACTCCCTGCAAGAACAGATTGCATTGGTTTAGAAACGGTAGAGTAAAAATGAATCTTGCTGTGTGGAGTTTTCTCCTTGCTTTGAGAAGCATGCTACCATTCTCAAACAGTGTTGGAACAGCATTTGTCAGAATAATTTTTTTTTATTTTAAAATTTGTTATTAGGCATGCAGGTATATGTGCACAATACACACACACACCACACACAGCACATGTGACTATCAGAGAATGACTTGAGGAGTTGGTTCTTCCATCTTTTTGTGGGTTCCAGAGATGAAACTGGGTTGTCAGGTTTGTACAGTAAAGGCCTTTACCCTCTGCAGCTCTGCAACATCTTGACAGCACCTCAAATCTTAAAATGAACTAAGTCAGATGTTGAGTCAACACTGTTACATCTGTTTGAAAAAAGCAGGTGAAAATATTCTCAGGTGCACAGTTGTATGGAATAAAGTAAATCTGCTGGTCTCAGCCAAACAACCTTTTGAATTCATAAGCTGGGCTGACTTAGGAACTTTCATTTAAAGTTTTGGGGCACATACTCTACCACAGAGCTATAGTCCTTTTGCCATAGCCATTCTGCTGTTGACTTTCCTCTTCTTTGGACTTTCATGAGAGGCAGGGTGAGTTCTCTCTTGTCTTAAGCGTTGGGGCTTCCTTTTCCAGATAAATTCTACCTACATACTAGTTCCTGTTTCTGGTTTGTAGAGATTTGGGTTGGTCATCAATATGTATCTCTTCAGTGTTTTACCTGAGTTCTTACAAGATAATACACCTGAGAGAAGTGAAGGGACAGGAAATGTATGGACCCATATCAAAGATTATCCTTAGCCAGAGATATCTCAGCAGGTAAAGGTGCCTGCCGCCAAACCTGTCTCTGACCTTGTACCATGGCTTGTGTGTTCCACTGCACAAATAGATTGATAAATAGGTAGGTAGGTACATAGAATGTTTTTTAAAAGGCTTTTGAACTTTAATAGATTTTTTTCCCCACTTTGAATCTTTGCCTGGTGGGTTTTGCTTTAGGGAGTAAGTTTGTGCTGTGGCTGATGTTACAACATTGGAAAGTACACTTCTATATACATTTTTAGTTATGATTTGAAATTTTAAAAGTCTTTATTTTTTTTATGTTCTCAGATATCCAGTGAGTAAAGGAATGATTTAATCTTTAAGATTATAAGTAATATCTTTGTCTCCTAATTGCTATGTCCAGATTTATTTTTAGATACTTTTCTTTCTTTAAATGATTTGTATAATACCTTAAGTATAAAAATTATTGTTCGGGTGTGGTTCTGAGGGAAACTTTGGGAATTTTTTTCCCTATTGACTTGAACTTCTTCCCCTTCCAGAGAATGAGCATGGAAAATGAAAATATTTAAGTTAAAGGAATGGTACATGAAGTAAATTGCAAATGAGTATATTTGTTTTCCCAAATGTTAGTTCCAGCTCTTATTAAATCTCTTTGTTGTTACCTAGGCATGCTAGTACATGCCATTATTCCCAGCACTCAGGAGGCAGAGGCATGCAGATCTCTGAGGCCAGCCTGGTCTACAGAGCCAGAGGAGATTATCTTTGGCACCCTGAGCCTAGTTCCTCTTCCCCAGAGCTTGTTATTTTGCTGATCTTGTTCATTTTCTTAGTTTCAGATCATTCTGTGTGTGACTTGCTGGAGATCATCCTTTCACTCTGTCGTCTGAACTTGAACATACCCATTGAACGCTCTTTCCTAAACTGTCTGTTCTTTCTCCATAGGAGAATAGAGTCTTGAGAATTTAAGGCATTTGTTGTATGCAACAGTAGAACAGTACTAGCTCTATGTCTTCCTTGGGAGAATTTAGTAAGTACTAAGATCATTTTTATAGGGTTTACAGCTCTCCCAGATCCCTATTGTGAGAAGGACTGCTTCATTTAAATTGCGTTTTTCTTTGGTCTTGGGAAGAAGACCATGCCTTTGTTCCTTTTAAAAATCTCTCTTTGGTTTTTTAACATAGGGTTTCTCTGTGTAGCCCTGGCGGTCCTGGAGCTCACTCTGTAGACTAGGCTGGGCTTGAACAGAGGTCCACCTGCCTATGCCTCTCAAGTGCTGGGGTTAAAGGTGTGGACCACCACTGTCCAGCTAATAGTTTGATTTCTTGAGCCTTTTATGTATCTTTGCATGAATTTTTTTGTCAGTATCATAATTTTCATAGATGTCTTTTACTTCTTAGTTTAATTTATTCCTAGTTTTTTTCTTCCTTTAAAATGTTGAGTATGAGAAGGAGACTGCCTCTAAAAATGTGTTTTTTATGTGTGTGTGTACTTGAATGTTTGTATGTGATCCATGTTTGTGCAAGATCCCCTGAAACTAAAGTTACAAGTGGTTGTAAACTGCCTAGTATGGGCACAGGTCCTCTACAAGAGCAACAAGTGCCTTTAATTGCTGAGACATTTCTTTAGCCCCATGAAACTGCTTTTTAAAAATTAGCTTTTCAGCCAGTTTGTTATTAGTGGGGTAAAATGCTTTTCTCTCTCTCTCTCTCTCTCTCTCTCTCTCTCTCTCTCTCTCTCTCTCTCTCTCTCTCTGTTACTTTCCCTGTGTATTGATTTTTGTATCTTGTAATTTTACTAAATTTATCAATTGCATTGGGTTTTAGTAGTCTTCAGGGGATTCTGTATATAAGAGCATATAACCTGACAGCAGTGAGTTGACTTGTTGGTTCTTTTGTTCCGCTTTGGATGTCCTTTTTCTCTTTGCCTTACTTAATAACCCTGGCAAAATTATGTTAGATAGGAATGGTGAGCATAGAACCCTTTAATTTGTTTCATATATCAGAGGAAACAGTTTCAACCTTTTCCCATTAAAGCTTAAGATTGTTTTTGCTTTTTCATATATAACCTTTGTTATGTTGACCCATTTTCCTTTTATGCCTAACTTATTGAGGGTTTTTTTTTTAATCAAGAAAGACTGTTGTATTTTTGCCGGATGGTGGTGATGCACACATTTAATCCCAGCACTTGAGAAGAAGAGACAGGCAGATCTCTGTGAGTTCAAGTTCAGCTTGGTCTACAAAGCAAGTTCCAGGACAGCCAAAACTGTTACACATTGAAACCCTATATCAAAAGAACAACAACAAAAAATAATGAGTGTAGGTGTAAGTGTGAATCCACAAAAGCCCAAATAAAAGGATAGCAAAGATATATTAGGGAACACTCATGAATAATGACAAGGTGGACAGCTGCCAAGGTCTTCCACCCTGCCCAGGGATGAATGGAACCAGTAGTCTGATCTAGAAGCTCTACCTCTATTGGGCCAGATAGCCCAAGGTCATGGATGGGGTGAATACTCACTACACGTCTCACTTTTGTCTAAATAAGAATGTTCTTCCCAAAAAATAATAAAAAAAAAAACTGTATACAATAAGAACAGTTATCAAGTTTTGTCCAGGAAAAAGAAAGGGTAACAACATATGTTGACTGAGTTTCTGTCCTGCCCAGTCCCCCAGCCGTTTAGTCCCAAAGAAATCACACAGAGGTCTACATTAATCATAAACTGATTGACCCATTAGCTCAGGCTTCTTATTAACTCTTATAACTTACATTAGCCCATTATTCTTATCTGTGTTAGCCGCATAGCTCAGTACCTTTTTCAGTGGCATAGTCACATCTCGCTCTTTCTGTGTCTGGACAGGATTGCAGAGGGAGCTTCCCTCTTCCTAGAATTCTCCTGTTCTCATTGACCCATCTCTACTTCCTGTCTGATTGGAATCTATATAATTCCACCTATATTTCCTACCTGGCTACTGGCCAATCAGCGTTTATTTAAAACATTATCGACAGAATATAGACAATTGTTCCACACCAAACATACACAAAATAGAACTACAACCAACAAGAACAATATCACGTAAGAAATACATCCTAAATATCCAGGCTAATGGGTAATTGGCAAATAACGGAGATTATTTCAACAGATACCCTATTCTGATGAGTCTAAGTCTTGTAACTAAAATGCTTTAGCTAAAATATGAGAGGACAGTGACTGTGACTATGTAGTCTTCAACCCCATCAAAGACCTGAGAAGGTAAATATTACCTGAGTAAGCAGGAAGTGCAAGCAAATGACTTCCAAAAGGTGTAAGAAATGACAGGAACAGCTGGTCACCTGGACAGTTACCCAAGGTCTCTGCAACATTGAGGCAACCGACTTTGGGTATAGGCCTAGAATATTTGACAGACCATTTTTAGAAGCAGGAAAAAATCAAAAGACTCTCCTACCCCGTTTTGGCAAGGTTCAACAGTTGCTTTTTCTTGAATCCTGTTTGGGCAGCATGCTTACTGACTGCTGAGTCAAGGCAAGGACAATTCTTCACCTGATAGGCCAGTTTTGCCAAGAAGAAAACAAGCTCCATATGAAGTGTCTCTGGTGCCCATTATTCTCTTGGGAATAGTTTGGTGCTGTCAGGAGCAGTTGTGTCTCACATCAGCAGAGTTTTAAATTATTAAAATATTTAAATGTCAAATTTTGTAGGTCTGAAGTGTTTGAAGATCTATGTGGAGTACATCTCTGTGCATATAGAGAAGCTAGCTAACATAAGTATAACAAACATGGGTGACTATAACCTATATTTCTCAATAGCCTATACAGCTTACAGACATGAACTTTACATAAAAGTAATCTTTAAACAGATGTGCAGCATAAGGACAATGATATCAAAATTGTAACATATATAAAAATATCTTGATCAGAGGTAGAAATGTATAGTGTAATATGACAAAAATATCCTTAAATTCTGTCAATATATAAAGTATCTTAAGCATATATAGAAACATACATATATACATGCTATATGACGAAAAGTGTTACATTTGTGTGCAAAACATTGTAAACAAAATAGGATCATACATAATCTGATAAATATAATTTTAAATTTGTATCAGTATACAAATTATCTTAGAAATGCAAAATAATTTTACTCAACGATATACAAGAATCTCTATCATTGTAAATTGTCTATAATTAATAGTTGCTAAAATAGTTTACAAGAAGACACACTAATCGATCTTATTATCCTATCCTATCTATACCCCTTTTTTTCTATACCAAAGGAGATTCCTGAATCTAACTATTATTATTATGCTTCCAACCCTGTAATAACTTATAATCAACCATTAGAAAAACCAAACCATCCCTTTAGAGATGGGGCTTTGTTTTCTTAGAATTCACTTCCAGCTGCCTTGGGGGAATATCTCTATGCGATCCTGTAAAGAAAACTAAAACAATGGTTAAGCCAGTCTCTGAGTAGTGGTTAAGGCTTATCTGAAGTTCCTATCTGAAGTTCTGGCTAGATTGTTGTAAGAAGGTAGACTGTCTCAGCTAGCCAATTTGGGATTTTTGGTTTTCTGTCCCACAGCAAGCGACTCTTCTGAAACTCTGAATTCGTCTTTTAACAACATGCTTGGGTTTAGAGGAGAGAGCCATGCTGCAACTCCATAGCCAGCTTTAATTTTTAATTGAGCCAGGACTGCCAGTATACTGAGAAGTAAAGAGAGAGATGTTAAGATAGTGAGATTTTATCCTGCAGAGACTATTGCTACCATAGGTCAGATTTCTCTTTGCTTGATATTTTTGTTCTGGATAGCTTTCCCTTCTTTAGACATTTAGATGTCCAGGGTCATTTGATTTCCTTAAGATGGATATTTCTATTTTTCTCTAAAGACCAAAACAGAACCCTTAATCTCAGGGTTGTGGGTTTGAGCCCATGTTGGACGCCAGATGTAGGAAAAAGTGTAAATCCACAAGAGCCTGAATAAAAGGATATCAAAAGATTCATTAGGAAACACAAATAGCAAGGTAAAGAACTGCTGAGGTCTTCTGCTCTGCCTGGGGTAAATGGAACCAAAAGTCAATATCCAACCACCACACACCTGCCTCCTTCCTTTTAAAGGAGTTATGACAAGAAGCTCCACCTCTATTGAACCAGATAGCCTAGTGTCAAGGATGGGACAAATAAACCCACTACAAATGTTGGATTTATTGGGTGCTTTTTTAAAAATGATCGTATGGTTTTGCCTTCCTCTTGAATTATATTACTTCCACTTTAATTACATCCACTTCCAATACATGAATGTAATGATGCTTTAGTTACTTTTCTCATTGCTGTGACAGGGTCCATAAAACAGCTTAAGAGGATAAATTATTTTGGCTTACAACTTTAAATAGTTTGGGTCTTAATTGTTTGCTCTTAAAAGCTTGGGCAGAGCACATGAAAATGCTGAGCAGAGGAGAGTTGTTTTACTTCATGACTAACCAGAAAACAGAATGTGGCAGAAAGTGGCCATAAATAATGTACTCACAAGGACTTCCTCCCCAGTAACCTATTTCCTCCAGGTGAGCCACCTTCTGGTTTTTACAACCTTCACAAAAGGTTACTAAGTAGTGACCAACATTCAAATCATGAGTGTGGGGAGGACATTACATATTCAAACCATATACCAGAGGCACTGTTTTTACTGACTTGTGAAAATCCCATCACATCTCTGGGATAAATCCTACTTAATCTTGGTGTTTCATCTTTTTGATGTCTTACTCAATTCAGTTTGACAGGGTTTTGTTGACAATTTTTACATACATATTCATCAGAAATATTGGTCTGTATTCTTTGTGGTTATTATGCCGTTTGTGTGGTTTGGTATCTGGGTAATGCTAGCCTCATAGAATGAGTCTGTTTTTGACACAGTCTGTTTTTTCAGTCTTTTGGAATAGTCTGAGAAAGACAGCTTTTAATTTTTCAAGTGTTGTATAGATTTCAGCAATATTTTGGATTTTTTTTTTCGTTTTGGTTTTTTTGTTTTGTTTTGTTTGAAGCCTGTCCTGGAACTAGCTCTTGTAGACCAAGTTGGCCTCGAACTCACAGAGATCTGCCTACCTCTGCCTCCCGGGTGCTGGGACTAAAGGCCTGCACCATCACCGCCCGGCAAGATTTCAGCAATATTTTTTTCTGCCATTCCATAACTAGCCTTACTGTACCTCAGACTTCAGCCCCTTTGGTGTTTTCCTTGGTTTCCAGTTGAAAGAATTTCCTTGTTCCTCTCCCCCATTCATGCATACCTTTGTTTATGAAAGACAAGTGCACACAGCTTTTATTTGGCATCTTTTTATGGCATCTTATTGCATATCTACTCTCTTGTTTACAAAACAACTATGACAGAGAAACCGCATCACATAACACTAAAAAACAAAGAAACAAAAACTGTGAAGCATTCTTTAGTTCTACTCTGAAACATTTCATTGCTATTCCAGTTTTGCTATAGTAAATTTTTCTGTATAACACATGGACCCTAGTTGTAAAAATGATGATATTGAACAAGAAAGAAAATTATTAGCTGCCTCAAAATGCCAACTTTTTTTCTTTTTTCTTTCTTTTTTTTTTTTTTTGGAGACTAGGTTTCTCTGTATAACAGTTCTGCCCGTCCTGGAACTCACTTTATAGATTAGACTGGCCTCAAACTCAGAGATCTTCCTGCCTCTGCCTCCCAAGTGCTGGGATTAAAGGTGTGTGCCACCACAATCACCTGGCAAAAGGTTTTAACTGACTATAAAAATTAATTGTAATTATAAGAGTAATTTAGAAAATATTAAAAAGATAGGATTGACAAGGAGATAATGATTACACAAAGAAAATAACAGTTACTGAAATGTATCTTTGGTCTACTGTGTATATACTTTACACGTTATTTTTTTGTTACTAAGTTCTTTTACTTGTCTCCTGAGGATTTCATTTTTTGGATGAATCTTGGTTTCTTTAACAAGTTGAAATATTATTCACACATTCAGATTATAACTTACAACATGGTGAATAAGGATGTCATAAGCATTCCCGAGTATAAGCCTGATGCATAACTAAACTAGAATGGTTGGTCCTGAGTTAGAAGGAAGACTCGGACATATACCTAACAATTTAGGGGCTAGATATATGTACACCTGCTACCACCAAAAAGGGAAAATTTGATAGAGCTACTCAGTATATCTTTAGTTGTTAACCAAGATTTTACTAAGGAAGGGTGTGTGATTCCAGCTATGACATTTAGTTAAGCTCTTAATGTTTGTCGTCCCCTGTCCCCAGAAGTTGCCGTCTTAGTTAGGATTTTTATTACTGCACTGAAACACCATGATCAAGCAATTTGGGGAGGAAAGGGTTTATCTAGCTTACACTTCCATATCAATGTTCATCATCAAAGGAAGTCAGGAAAAGAATTTAAAAGGGGCAGGATGCAGAGACCATGGAGAAGTGCTCCTTGTGACTTGCTCAGCCTGCTTTCTTACAGAACCCAAGACCACCAGCTCAAAGGTGACACCACCTGCAATTGGCTGGGTCCTCCATCAGTCCCTAATTAAGCAACCTAATTTATGGAGGCATTTTCTTAATTGAAGTTCCCTCCTCTCAGGTGTCAAGCTTGTGTCAAGTTGGCATAAAACTAGCCAGCACAGTTGCTTAGCTATTTGTGTATACATTTTATTTTTAGATATTGTTATAAACTTCCTCTGCTTTTCTGGTATTGTACTGGAACTACTCAGGATTTGGGATAATGTGTATTATTTTTTCTGTAGTCATTTATAGATGTAGAACCTGGCTCTTTGTAAAGAGAGTTACCTGAAGACAAAACATTAGAGATCAGAGGTAGTTTGGTAAGAAAGATATTTAACCATTTGACAACAGCAGTATTCTAAGATAATAATGTGGGTAGTTTTGAATTTTAGTTACCCTGTTTAGACATTAAAAAAAATCTTTGTTTACTTGATAATTAAACCAATGACATAATCAAATCATTAAAATTTTTGTTGTTCTCTTTCAGTATTAATTTTAAAGATCCACAGTTTGCTGAAGATTATGTTTTTAAAGCTGTAATGCTTCCTGGAGCAAGGTAACAATAGTAAACTACCTACCTACATGTGTGCTTTGTGATAGCGTCCATCCCTGTATCCTAAATAGTGTATTTTCAAATGATCAGGAAGCCAGCAGCAGTTTTGAAACCTGGTGACTGGGAAAAATCCAGCAATGGACGGCAGTGGAAACCCCAGCTTGGCTTTAATCGGGACCGGCGGCCTGTTCACCTGGACCAGGCAGCTTTTAGAACTTTAGGGTGAGTTTTATGATTCCTGTTTGTATATTATATTTTTTGAGTCATTCCATAAACAAGTTAATATTTCTGCCACAGATATTTAAGAGACTAATCAGTACTACTACTTTTTATCTATGTTAGTGATTTTGATAATCTACACCCCCCCACTTTTTTTGGCTGCAGGATCTTTCTGGCTGTCTGGTCTGGAACTCGCTATGTAGACCAAGCTGACCTTAAACTCAGAGCTCTGTCTGCCTCTGCCTTCAGAGTACTGGGGATTAATTTTTCTTTTCTTTAGATGTTTGTGTATATATGTATATATTTAGCTTCATTTGTTGCATGTAGAGTCTATTCTCTTTATAGGTTTTTTCTAGTTTTCTAGCAGACACAGGAATGAAATATTGCCTTTAATGTCAGTAAAGTTTGAGTTTGTTATGCATCACTACAACAGAGTATCTTTATGAATATTAACTAATATATTAGTGCACAAAGACACCAGGCTCTTAAATTTTATTTTCCTTTGCTTAAAAAGTGGTCTCTCATTGTTGTTTGAATTGGCATTTCCATGCCCACTAAGATAATGTTTATTTGACCATCTGTATTTCCTTTATAAATTTGAGTTTTTTATCTTTTACCCTTATTTGCTGTTGGATTGTCTTTTTCCTAGTGATGGAAGAAACTATTTACATTTAAAGAACTTTGAAGCAATGATAGTTAAGTCTGGGATAAAAAGAACGATGATAGCCTGGTGGTGGTGCATGCCTTTAATCCCAGAATTTAGGAGGCACAGGCAGGGGGATCTCTGTAAGTTTGAGGCCAGCCTGGTCTACAGAGTGAGTTTCAGGACAGGCAGAGCTACACAGAGAAACCTTGCCATAAAAAAAAAAAATCAGAACAGTGATGGGCAAGGTCACAAGTTGGATCCAATCTGGGCTGCAAAGTGAGACCCTGTGTCAGAAAAAGCAGCTCGTTAGAGGAAATGTTAATGATTCATTGTTCAGGAATTAAAATTATAACTCATTAATAAATATTTTTGATATTAACGAGACAACTAAAGAAAAATAGTGTCTTAGAGGTTAAGCGTAAAACTCATGTCTCTTTGAAGTTTCTTCCTGTATTTATAAGTTATTATACTAGTCTGCATCTAAGTGTAAAGTGGACAGTGCCTACCTTATGAAATGGTAATAGCTTCAACACTGTAAATGTCAGCTGATACTGTCACTGTTTGGAAAGTCTTTCTTCTTAAGAATAAAAGAAACAACTTTAATAGACTCAGTAACATTTGCTTAATTTTTAGTCTTTTAGAAAGCAACCTTGAAGTGCATCTAGGTAGAGTTCCTAGTTTCAAAGACAATATTTTAATTTAGATACTTATTACTTGGAACTTACCTTGAGAAAATAGTTTCAAAGGAGCATAGCTGTATCCCTAAATATGCCTTGCTCATCAAAGCCTATAATAATAGCACTAAGTGAGAGAAAAGTTTTAGTAACTTAGGGAAATAGCCTATAGATTGCATTTTATAATTAAGAGTAAAGAAAGACACAGGGCAGTGTTTGATTTAATAAATTAAAATAGCAGAATATAGGATAATAATTAGTAGTGACAGCAACAGGATTAGTAGTGACAGCAACAGAATAGATCCTTGAGGGAAAAAGCTTACATATACAGAAAAAAATTAGTTGTTGCCTTTTGCATAAGTAATTAGATGTTTAGAGGATTATGGCCATCTTGATATGGCAAATGAGCATTTGCTATCGCTATTATGTATACAGTTTTGAACATTAATTATGAACCTTTTATTATATGAATCAGGTATAAAATAGAGGCTACAACTAGTATTTGATCTGTCAGCTTAATGTATTAATATATTTGTATATAGCTCTCAATATCTTTTCTTATTTGAGGATCTCTTTTACAGCCATGTTATGCCAAGAGGCTCGGGGACTGGTGTTTACAGCAACAATGTACCACCACCTGCAGCTTACCAGGGCAGCTTACACAGGCCACTGTTGAGAGGGCAAGCTCAGATTCCAAAACTTATGTCAAGTAAGTTTTTACTGATTGGTTATTTTATATTCTAAATGAAATATGAGCAAAGACTGGTTTTCATCTTCATTACCAAAAAGATTGGTTGCTTCACTGGAGAAGCAGAATTAAGCAATTCTAGAAGAGTTGTAAGAGAGCACTTAATGAGAAGTCTTCCAAATACTTTGTCTCTTGTTTATATATAGCTAATTAAGGTGAACTGAATTTCTGCCTTTCCTTTCTTTATAAATCTATTTCTGAGTTAACTATGCAGAAAAAGGTATATGTAGTTGATGGGTGCCCATCTATTAATTCAAATATTTAAAGAGTTGAAATTGTGATCATTTAGATGTTAAAGGATTAAAGTATTCCTATCTTGGCCCAAATTGTATGTTAGTTCTACCTAACATGAGGCCAGGCATTACTTTAGTTGGTAATACCTCTCATCTGAGAGAACCTTGACCTTTCTTTCACTTCTCAGAACTTGTGTTAGAGACAGTTTATAAGTCAGCCTCAAAAGAATATAGTATTTTGATCGCCATAGTAATGTTAGAAAAGAGTTGAGTACTTAGGTTTTCCATTGATTTTAATTTTATTCCCATTTAGTGTTATTTTTCAACCCATGGCTGTGCCCATTCACCATGAAAATACAGATCAGGCTACTATCTTGATACAGCCTTTACTTTTCCATTCCTGGTTTTCTGGTTGATATCCAGCCAGGCAAGAGTAGCAGTGGGGAGACTATAGTAAAAGGCCACGTGTTTGTTTCTGTCACCCAGCCCCAAAATAACCACACAGAAACTTTATTATTTAAATCACTGCTTGGCCCATTAGCTCTAGCTTTTTATTGGCTAACTCTTACATCTAAATTTAGCCCAATTCTAGTAATCTGTGTATTGCCATGTGGCTGTGGCTTACCAGGTAAAGTTCCCTCTGGATCTGGCAGGACTGCATGGCTTCTCTCTGACTCCGCCCTTCTTTCTCCCAGCATTCAGTCCTGCCTACCTCAGTTCTACCCTATCAGGCCAAGTCGGTTTTTTTATTAACCAGTGGTATTCACTGCATACAGAGGGGATTCCCACATCAGGGGCCGACAGTTTGGCTTTGGCAAGAAGCTAGCATTTGTTAAGTCAGGGGTGCAATAACACTTAAAATCTATTTTTGAATGTTTGTAATCTTATTACAAAAATTTGATTTCAAAGAAGGATGAGAGCAGGAAATGTGACTCAACAATAGATCTTTGTCTTGCTTGTCAGGGTCTTGTGTTTGATGTCTGCTACCATGTGTAATAAAAAGAAAGAGTGCTGCTTTAGTGCAGAGAACTCAGAAGTCTTTAAGCTTCTCTCCCTCTCTCCCATCTCAATTGTTTTGTTGTTGTTTTTTGTTGTCTTTGAGATTAGATTTTGTGTTTGCCAGTATGTAGGTCTCAGACTTCAGAAATCTTCCCCTTTTTTGCGGGGGTGGGGGGGGGTGGGGTGGTGGTTTCGAGACAGGGTTTCTCTGTAGCTTTGGAGCCTGTCCTGAACTAGCTCTTATAGACCAGACTGGCCTCGAATTCACAGAGATCCACCTGCCTCTGCCTCCTGAGTGCTGGGATTAAAGGCATGTGCTACCACCACCTGGATTAGGCTTCAGAAATTCTTTTGCTTAGTCTTCTGAGTGCTGGAACAACAGGCTCAATCTGTCACAACAGATTTAAGCCATCCTTTCTTGATCCAGATTGTATCTCAGTACTTTATGCCATACAATCAGACATTGCTTTAGGTGGGTATGCTAGGTAGTTATTAAAGTGCCAGGTAAAGTTGGAGATTGTTAGGATGTGTCTGTGCTCTGTGCTTATCACAGTTTTAATGCCAGTTGATTTACAAACCATTTCTAACTTGAAGCACAGATTTTCTGGACATAGTCCCTAAGAAGAAATGAGTTCTGAAGATCTCATTCTCTCAGGGTCTACTTGTTATCAGGTATGCTATCTGATGCTTTGGCTTTTCTGTGTTGTATAACTTACTGAAATCGAATACAACAATCATAACTCACTGTCAGGGAAACTTTGTATTGCAACAGTTTTCTTTTTTCAAGATTTACTTTTATTTATGTGTCTTGTATGTGTTTATGTGCATGCCACATGTGTATGTATGCCAGTGGAGAAGGCATAGATTCCCCTAGAGCTGGAATTAACAGGTAGTTGTGAGTGCTGGGAATGAGTATTCTTGACTGCTGCCATCTCCCCAATGCCTTATTCTATTTTTTTTTTTTTTTGGTAGTGCAGAGGGGTTCAGAGAAACCCTGTCTAGAAAAACCAACCCCCCCCCCCCCAAAAAAAGGAAAGAAAGAAAAGAAAAAGGAATTGAGATGCTGAAATGCTAGAGCCAATGTAACTAATCTTAGTTTAGGTACTGTTTCTTAAGATGATAGTTAACAGGAATTTGTACACACTTCATTGTATATACTTCCATGGAATGAAACAAGTTTGCACAGCAAAGAGAGAAGCATGTGCTCACCATTTAATAGCTCCGTCTGTCCCTTATTCATGAAATGCCTAAGGTAGGATAGCTTAAAAAGAAAAAAGGTTCTTTTTGTTTTGTTTTTGTTTAAAACAAGGTTTCTTTGTGTAGCTCTGACTGTTCTGGAACTCACTCTGTAGAATGGACTGGCCTCAGACTCACAGAGATCTACCTGCTTTTACCTCCCAAGTGCTGGAATTAAAGTCATGTGCCACCACCGCCTGGTCCAATAAAGAAATTTTATCTGGGCTCTTCATTCTGAAAGAGCAGGGTTAAATTGGCAGAGCCCTAAAGCAGTATTTGACAACGTATAGCAAGAGATGGGGATATTTTCTAGGCTTAGTAAACTAACTGTGATTTAGTCATGAAGGGGACCCCATGATGATCGTAACCTAATTGTAATCACTCCTTTTTCTCCCTGTCATTGTCCCCTTATAGCCTCTCCGTTCCTTTTTGTTTTTCAGACAAGATCTTAGTATTTTGTACAGGTTTTCCTTAAAGATTTGGGCTAAAGCGATTCTACCTTAAGTATCCTGGGACTCCACCTCCTTAATACCACACAGTGAGAATCATATTTCAACATGTCATCCTAGAGGGACACTTAAGCCATAACTAACCCAAAGCATTATGTTCCTAAGTTTCAGTAACAGCCTACTACTGCTACTGTGATCTCTTTGGATAGTGTCTGTTAGATACTTACCTTCAACTCTTCTTTTTCCTCAATTTATTATATATTCATAATTATATTACTATTATAACATATTGGATGTGTCTTTTTAAAAAATGGGAAGATGGCTCAGTGATTAAGAACAGTGACTTTTCTTTCAGAGGACCCAGGTTCAAGTCACAGCACCTACGTGGTGGCTCATAGCCATCAGTAACCCTAGTTCCAGAGAATTAGGGGAATCTGATATTTCTCTTCTGACCTTTGAGGGCACTGCATGCACATTGTAGACAGACATGTGCAAGTAAACATCCATAACAGATATGTAAAAATAAATAAATCTTTGAAACACACACACACAATAAAGGCCTGATTGTGACTACCAAAAATCAGTTGCACTAGGCATGATAACACACATTTCTAATCCCAGCAGCATTTGGGAGACTAAGATAGGAGGAGGATTCCACAAATTTGAGGTCAGATTGGGTCACAGAGGGAGACCCTGTCTCAAAGAACAATACAATCTACCAGACAATGGTGTTGCACACCTTTACTCCCAGTACTAGGGAGGCAGAGACAGGCGGGTCTCTGTGAGTGCGAGTACAGCCTGGTCTACAGAACTAGTTCCAGGACAGTCTTCAAAGCTACAGGGAAACCCTGTTCAAAAACAAAAAACAGTCCAACACATCTGTGATGATTTGACAGAAAATAACCCTCAAAAGATTGACACTCTTAGGAGGTGCGGCCTTGTTGGTGTAGCTATGGCCCCGATGAAGGAAGTGTGTAACTGTGGAAGCAGCCTCTGAGGTCTCATATATGTTCAAGCCATACCCAGTGTCTCAGATCACTCTGCCTAATCAGTTACAGAAATTTCAACACCATGTCTGCCTGCTTGCCACCATGTAGCACCATGCTGATGATGCACTAAACCTCTGAAAATGTAAGCCAGCCCCAATTAAATGTTTTTTCCTTTGTAAGAGTTACCGTGGTCATGTATCTCTTCACAGCAATAGAAACCCTAAGACAACATCCCTCTGGGAAATGCTACACTAGGTCAGTGGTATTTGACTTTGGTGCTTGACTTAACAGGAGTCTTTAACCTGTAGAAGAAAATCACTCACTATGAAGAAAATTACTCACTAGAAATTTGAAGCTTGAAGCTTTATCAGAAACTTTTTTACTTTAGTAAAATTGAAGACTAAAACAGTAGGTGGTGGTGGCATATGTCTTTAATCCCAGAACTTGGGAGACAGAGGCAGGCAGATCTGAGTTCCAGGTCATCCTGGTCTACAGTTAGTTTCAGAACAGCTAGGGCTGTTACACAAAAAGAAACCCTATCTCGAAAAAGAAAAATACTTAAAACATTTAGTCTTTTTTTGTTTCTAATTAAAAATTTTTAAATTTTACTAGCCCAGTTCCCCCTCCTGCTTCTCTCGCTTCCCATCCACTCCTCAGCGGAGGTAAGGCCTCCCTTGGGGAGTCAGCAAAGTCTGGTATATCAAGTTGAGGCAGGACCAAGCCCCTCCCCGCTATATCAAGGCTGAGCAAGGTATCCCACCATAGGAAATAAGCTTCAAAAAACCAGTTCATGCACCCAGGATAAGTCCTGGTCCCACTGCCAGCCCTCCCACCCCAACAGATAAGCTACATAACTGTCACACACATTCAGAGGGCTTAATTCGGTCCCATAGAGGATCCCAACTGCCAGTCCAGAGTCAGTGAGCTCCCACTAGCTCAGGTCAGCTGTCTGTGTGGTTTTCTCAGTCATAATCTTGATACCCCCTTGCTCATATAATCCCTTTTCTCTCTCTTCAACTAAGCTCCAGACTTGTGCTTGGCTGTGGATCACTGTATCTGCTTCCATCAGTTACTAAATGTAGGTTCTCAGTTCAGGCACCATCTCCACTATTGCTAGAAGTCTTAACTGTAGTCATCCTTGTGGATTCATGGCAATTTCCCTAGCACCTGGTTTCTCCCTAACCCCATAGTGGCTCCCTCTATCAAGATATCTCTTTCATTGCTCCCCCTTTCCGTTCTTCCCCCCAATTTGACCATCTTGAGCCCTCATATTTTCATTCCCCATCCCCTTCCTTCTCCCTTCGCAGTTTACCCAGGAGATCTTAACTATTCCCCTTTCCTGGGGCCTTCCATGTGTGTCCCTCTTAAGGTTCTACTTTTTACCTAGTTTCTCTGGACTAAACCACTTAATCTTAAAAAACAAAACAAAACATTTTTAGTGCCACAATTATTTTCTGTAATATGGTTTAAAATTTACTGAAGATGAACTATTTGGTCAGACTGCTACTTCTACCAACTGTCAGCCATTGGTGTTTCTGACTGTTGGTGTTTAGTTTGCCTTTAATGTGATAGTTTGGAGCTCTAATTGTTCATTTATTGATAACTGTTGGAGTCAAGTGTAGCCCTGAGCACTCAGAATGAATTAAACATTGAGTTTCTGCATTCCAAAGAACCTGATGTGTGATTTCTCTTCATTTTGGACAGTAAACTTGTCAATTAGCTGCATTTGAAAAGTGATTTGTGATCACTGCAGTCAGTAAACATGGAATCTTTTCTGTGATTGGCACAAGGATTAAGTAAATTGTCACTTGAGAAGCTAATGGCAAAACTTAGTTGATGTGGCCTTAGAGCTCTAAAAAAGGGATAGGTTTTTAAAGACCAAAGGAAAAAATTAACTGTCTTTTTATTCCCCTTTGCGCTTGTACCTTCTTGAAGTGCAATTCATTGTCTCACAGGGTTTTTTTCTCCCACTCAAAAAGATCTTCTGTTAGAGCCATACAAATGAATGGTAATAAGTTTGTTTTACTGTCTACTTCATTACTTATCAGCCAGGAAATATTTCTGCTTTATGAATACTTAAGGGCTGTGTGTATTACTCAGAGCTACATGAAAAAAATATTTAAAGATAGCTTTGAAAAATGTTATCTCTTTTTTGTCATTTTTCTTTTTGGATTAAAAACAAAGGATGCTTAATAATTATGAAAAAAATTTTTAAATTTTATATTTGCTCAAGTTTTAGGAAAACATTATGTATTTGCTAATACTGAGATTATGTGGAAAGGGGTTGTTCTGAAAGTAAGGATTAAATACGGAAACACTTGATGTACCAGAAATGGTGACATGGGAGTGAGTGTTTATCACCATTTTCTAGAACTTAAAGGTAGATTGTTAGGGAGTGCTTAACCCTTGATGCTTGTGTAGTTAATTTCAGTTCCTGAAAATAATATTTTCTTAATTTAATGTGCTGCAGGTTTGAATTGAATGTGTGTGTATATTGATGGTAGTAATGGCATTACCCTCCAATTGTACATGTTCTAGGAGAAAATAAATTTTCCCTTCATTTTCAGAATAAATTGGTCTAGAAAGTTTATTTTAATGTACATATATCTTTTTCATTGTCTTCATTTGGTCTGTAAAAATCAGGTTTCATGTGAAAGTTTTTTCTAAATACCATAGAGAGTATGTATTCTGTGTTTATTAGGGGCCATCATGGAACCAGACTTAGAGAGTAAGTCTTATATTAAACAAAGGCATGTTTCCGAGGTGACGTGAAGAAGCCTGCAGAGCAGTGTGCTAAGGGAGGTCTGACCCAGACTCCTTCTGTTGCTTTGTTTTGTTTTCTTATCATTTTAACTGATTCTTACTAATTTTTGTATACCGTTGAATTGGTTTTCAAGTTTATAAATAATCAGAAAAATTAGAAATGCTGATTTTTACTTTCAGTAGACTGCTTTCTCATAAATTGCAACTCATTGAAAATTAACTATGTGTAGTAAATCTCACATTTTCCATCTAAGGAAGCTATACAAATGAAATAATTGCTGTTCTTGTAAGAATTTCTAGACTTTACCTGTTTTTCTTTGGGGCTAAGGTTTAGCTTAGTTGGTAGAGTGCTTGTCTAGCACAGCCATGGGTTCAGTGTCCCAGCACCATGTGTACCAGGCCTGGTAGTGGTGCTTACCTCTAATCCCCAGTACTCAAAACTAGAATCAGCAAGGCCAGAAGTTCAAAGTCATCCTTGACTATATAGAGTTGAAGGCTAAGCTAGACCCTGCCTCAAAAAAATGAGATAAAATACAGATTTTTTTCTGGCAATTTATAGTTTGTAGTAGTGATTCACTCTGGGCACAACAGGTACCTTTCTTCTCCATTTCTGTGAACTTTATGGTAATAAGCTTCCAAAATTTCTATGGAGGCCTTGAGTTATATTTCATATCTGATAACCAATGAGAAACCTCCTCTCTGTTATGATTCAGCTTGACTGCTAGTAATTTCATTATTAAGGAGTAAAACAGGACATAATTCAGCTAGAGAGACTGCTTGATTTGCTGGTGAAGAGCACCCTTTCCATCCAGAAAAAGGACTACTGGGGGCCGTGCTTGTTGGTATGGACGTTTGGGTAGCATGTCCACATCTAGAGAATTGCCTCAGACTGGCCTTCTCAGTACTGTGGATGGAAGAGAGCCCAGAGCAGAGGAGGCCAGCTGTGTCATGCTACAATCATCAGTTGCCACATACTTAACTTTGCCCATTTTTGCTCTATGAAATTTTTAAAAGCATAATTCTTTTTTTTGTAAAACAAAATTGTACATTTTTTGGTTCTTAACTAGGAATAAATGTTTTATTTCTTCTTTCCTTTAAGAAATTAATTTTTAAAAGCATAGTTTTGGTTTGTGTTTCCATTAAAATATGGGCCTGGGCCTGAATACATATAGTAAGCTGTGCTGTCCCTGGTCTTAGGGGTCTGGAGGTAGGTACTGTCCTCACACAGTGAACTCATTACACAGTTTCTGGATCCAGCTGTTTTAACTAGGGTACAGCAGACCCTGCTAAAGGCAGATGATAACAGCAAGGCTGACACCAGGAGCAGTAGTTAGTTGATTCTGTCCCTCTGAGTGCTTTGAATGTGAATGTCACTCCTGGACAGGAGTTGATGGGTCTTTCCTTTCATGTAATGTTCAGTTTATGGCAGCAGCCATTGTTTTTCTTCTAAGTAGATAAAGTTGCCAGTTCAGATTTGCACTAATGGGGTAGGAGGTTGATGACCAGGAAACTATGTAAAAATGGGTGGTTCTTTCATTAGCTTCTCTTGGTGGTTTGTGCTGGATAGAGATTGTATGCTTTCCACTTGACAGTGTCATAGCTGGCACACTCATAAGGAAGTATCAAAGTGTAGTCGAATTACTATTACCAATTCAGTGTGCAGTCATAAACAAGGCCAAGATCTTCTCTTTCATGTATAGCATTTAAAATATACATGTAAAAAGTGTGTGTAGTATATAGCTAGACAGTATAGCAAATGAGAGAAAAGTGTGAATATGGTCAAGGTTCTCAAAACCAACTTGTTAGCAACATAGACATAATCAGCAAAAGTCTTTTGTTGATTCTGTTGGTTATTTTTACATTCATGGTTAATTCTGATTCTAGCTTGCTTACTTGGTTTACATGTTATCTTGTTTCCTTTTTAGGACTTTGAATTATAAACTATGTGGACAGGTGATAGAAAATACTTTAACAAGGCTTCTATGAACTCCTCCTATTTATTTTCCAGATATGAGGCCTCAAGATTCCTGGCGAGGTCCTCCTCCTCTTTTCCAGCAGCAGAGATTTGACAGGTAATGCTAAAGCAAGCATGTTTTAAACGCTTCCTGTATTGATATGGTGTGTGTTTGTGTGGAGGGGTGGTTGGCTGCTTACAAAACCTACCTGGTTTGAAATAATACTTTCCCCCCACCCCAAATAATTTTTCCCACACCTGTTTTTAGAAAATATGAAGTTAATACTTGGAATTAAAATGCTTGTGTTTATATAGATTCCTATGTTTCTTGGTTCTCTTGGACTTTATTTTATTTAAGCTTTGAGGTACTCTAAAAAATGCAACACAGAGAGCTTAAAATTGTATTAGGTTTTTGTCAGGCTAAACAAATTTCTTTTAAGCAGGGTTGTGCAGTTTAATGAGGCATAACTAATGATGTTCCACTTTTATCGTGTCTGCCAGCAGCACAGCATTAGTACAGACCAGCTATTGATTCTTACTACAGACCTCTTCAAGTCCTAATCAGCTTCTTTGGTACAACTTTTTCAGGGCTGACAGGCCTATTGTAGGGCAGTGTCACTGTAGGTCAGTAGTTATTAGTTGCCACTGAAAACAGTTTCTTCAACTACTTAAAACTGAACTGAATTAAATGCAGAAGGGACTCAGAAGAGGATTATGGGATCTGCTGTCTAATAAGTACCATGGACTAGAAAGAATGTGACATGGTTTAATAACAAGGGATGTTTGACATGTGTTCCTTCATTCATAAGTTCTGTGTCCCTAAGTCAGATGGACTATCCATGAGAAGTCAGCTGGGCATGTTATGAATAATTTTTAACATCTGTAGGATAATATTTTTAATGATGCTTTAAAATCCAAGCTGGATTTTATTTTGTCAACGTCCACAAATGTAAAATCAAATGGAGTCCCATTCCAATTAAGCTACCCTTTTCACTTTTCCAGTTATCTGTTTTTATCTTTGCGGAGTTAACCATTTTGATCTAGTCACATCTGTAATGAATGGAGTGTATTAACAAATGGCGCTAGAAATAGTGTTCTTCTTACACAAACACTCAGTAGTATTCAGATCATCCAGAATTCTTTCTGTTGTTTAGTCAAGATTACCACAGAGATTTGTGTAATTCAGCTGTTTGCTGATGGTGTCATGCAAGTAATATTTTAAATTTAATACAACTGGTAAGCATATATTGATGTTTCTAATGCATGTGCTCAAAGCATAGAACATGTATTATTTAATTGTCACCAGGGAGCCCAGGCTGTCCTTGAACTTCCAATCCTCCTACCTCTCCCAAGTCTGAGAGTAGATTACAGGTAAGCAACACAACCAAATTAACATGAGTTTTAGAGAGAAGTAAAGGGATAAATTCTTCTAAATTATTAGACTTGGTTTCTTCCTATTGTTTTTTTTTTTACTTTTTTGCTATGTTAATAACAATTTCTAACAATTATCTTCTGCTTAAGAATTTTCAGCACTGAATTAACATCTGTTTAAAAATGTGAGTGTATGTTTTTCCCAGCAACCTTCTAAAGCAGTTGCTGTTAATTTTCATTTTTACTTAAAGTGAAAGACATAGTTCAGTAGCTTATCCAAGGTCACTCTTCCATGCTATTCTTTACCAAGAAACTTTTTAGTAGAACAGAACTCACCAGACTGTTTACTCTGAGCATAATATAAAGCCACAGCACATCAAAGGAGGTGAAGGATCGGTTTGCACTTCTGAGGCTCCTTCTGTAGTTGCAGCAGCTTTCCTTTCTCTGTGTACACATGTAAAGTATTTCTAAGACTACCGTCTTTGTCCCCTTCTTTGCCCTGTCCATCATTTTCTTGTTCTTATTCTACCCTTACCAACTAGTATTGTTAACCTGGCTGACTTTGTGAACCTAGGAAGCTAGGAATGAGTTTTGTGTGTATTTTGAGTTGTTTTAGATACTTTAAAGCCATCCCTGAAAGAAAAGAGTAAAGGTAAGCATTTATAGAATCCTTAATTCATGTTTTTTTAGGAAACGGAACTCTACTTTTTTAGTACAGTTTCACTGTATGGCCATGTTGGTCTGCAACTTGCACCTTTGTGTCTCAGTCTCCTGAGTACTAGTGAACGAAACCATTTTATTCATAAATAAAAAGTAAGTTTGAATTTTGCTCTCCTAAACTGTAGCTAATAAGTGGGTACAATCTGTTATTCATTTTCATAGTACTTGTCAATTCCAGCTATTCAGACCTTACAAGACAGAGAGGCGGAACCATTTTTCTTTAACAAGAAGTTATGGATAGTAGATGGTGGTAGTCATATGAGAGCCAAGCTTTTGTAATTCGTGGTTCAGAACATTTCCAGCGCACTAGTTTTGAGTGTCATTGAGAATCCTATTAGGAAAAAAAAAGCTTTTAATATATCTTGTTTCCTAAACTTTGATATGTTGTCTTGAATTATTTTTTTCTCTTTATGATAGTAGTACTTTAAATTCATATATTCCTTTGTCCTAAAAATACAGTGAGAGGGCTCAGTGGGTAAAGGCCTCAGCCACCAAGCCTGACAACCTGATTTATATCCCCAGGTCTTACATGGTGGAAGGGGAACACTAATTCCTTCAACTTATCATCTGACCTTACACACATGCACACATGCAAATAAATAAATAAATGTCATATCTTTAAGGAAAAAATCAGAAAGAGACTTCTGTGGTGGCTTACATCTGTAATCTCAGAATTGAGATGGGTGAGGCAGAAGAATTTGAGTTCAAGGCCTACCAGAGCTGCTTAGACTCAGAAACAAAGAAGTCATTCTTCTCCTCCCTCAAACAAAATAAAAAATGGTGCCAATACTAAGCAGAGTTAGCCTCCTTTTTAGTATCTTTTCAAGCTATTGAAGGTAAGCGTTTAGGTTTTTTTTAATTTGTTTTTGGATTTTTTGTTTGTTTGTTTGTTTTTGTTTTTTACTTGTGGGTGTTCAGTTTAATGATGGGAAAACTTTTAAAAACTGTGATTAACCATAGTACAAACTTAAACTACCCAGATTGGCAGACTTCATTTAACAACAGGTCTCCAGAGCAGTGATTTAGAAACATAACAGGATTGTTGCCACTGTGGTACCTACTAAAAAGTACTTTGACTTATAAGTTACCTCAGTTTATAACCACTAACAAGGTTTTATTTTTTGTTTTTGTTTTTTGAGACAAGGTTTCACAGTGTTGTGTAGCCCTGGCCATCCTGGAACTCACCCTGTACATTAGGCTGACCTCAAACTCACAGAGATACACCTGCCTCTGCCTCCCGAGTTCTGGAATTAAAGGCATGCACTACCATTGCCTGACTATAGCCACTAGCTATTATTTATTTGTTTGTTTGTTTATTTGTTTATTTTGCTTTTTTGAGGTTCAGGGTTCCACTATGTAGCTTTGGCTGTCCTAGAGCTTCCTAAGCAGACCTGGTTGGCCTCAAATTCATAGGAATCTGCCCGCCTCTGCCCCCAGAGTACTGGGAATAAAAGTGTGGGCCAACTGTAGCATTTCACTCTCACACTTCAGAAACATTTTGTCAGATAACTTTCAGTTTGCTTATATTTGCAAATTAGTATAATTAACATAAAATGATTGCTTTGTGGTAAATACAGGTGTTTCTGCCATCAGACAGAATACATAACCACCACTGTTTAATTGTACTTTCTCTTTAAATTTTATTACTATTGATTTTTATCATAAAAATTATCTTTGAACAAAAATAAAAATTGTATGTTTTACACTGTGGCTTTGTCTTCCAAGCTATTTTATAAAACTAAAAGGTAATGTTAATCATCGTAAGTATATGGCTTGCAGTTTTGACTTGTGAACTTTGCACATACATCCCAGCATTAATGATCCTTGATCAGAACCCATTACCATATTACTCATCTCTCTGCAGAAGCCGGAAAAGACTATTCTTGTGTGTTGTTAGAACTGTTCTTGTGAATCAGTTAGGGCATTCTTGCCAGAATTTGTCTGTACTGGTGATAACCCGTCTCTCACTCTGACTTTGACTCACATGCAGCATGTTGTAGTAGAGCTCTGGTTTCTCCCACTGTCTCTAAAGAGTAGCTTTGGCCTTTCTCGGTCGCCAGGAGCTGTTGTCTTTGAACTGTTACACAAGAATAATTACTTTGCATTTTTGTTGTTTTGTTTTTAAGAAGGCTTGTTGTAAGTGGTGAGTAAAGAGGATGGATTCAGATGAATAGCTAGCTCTAAGAATGAGTCCATCATCCAATGATCCCAACTTCAGGCTTTTATGCCTAAGATTTTTTTCTCCCATGAAGAAGTGAAATTCATATGCTGATATTGTTATAGTGATGCTGGCCAGTCAGAGCCTTAGTGAATGCAAAATTTTACTAAGTTCTTCCTATCATCATCTGTGGCCCCAAGGTTTCTATAAAGTACACAGGAACGTTTGCTTCTTTTTATTTTTCTCCTGACTATAAAATAAAAGTTGAAAGTGAATACTGAGAAAGTTCCATTTTAAATGGTGATTATTGCCTTTAGAAATATCTTTGCTACATTGTTGATGTGACAGGTTTTAATTAAGTTATGATTTAATGCCTTCTACCTGTTGTTGTATATCTAAAGTTAAAATAGGCACTTGAAGACAATTAAAACATGTCTTTCAACTAGTAATCTGGGATAGCAAACTGGTTTATAATAGCTGTTGAATCTGCGTTCCCATGTAAACTGTACACCAAATGCCAGTCAGCCCATGCCAATTAGTGCTCATGTTGCTAGGTCACCATGGTCAATTGAAAACTGCATCAATAGAACTTGAAAAGGTTTCTTCACGATCAGACCTTCTAACATATTGAGCAGAATAATGGATGGGAAAAAACAGCCAAATTCCCTACCCTGGATTCAAAATACTAAGCAGTAAGAATTCACTTGCAACCTGCAATTAACTAGAAAGAATAGAATCTAAGAACGAGTCTGGACATTTTGAAAATAAAGCCTCTTTCTCTTACTCGTACATGTTTACTCTTTTGGACAGCTTCATAAATGTAGCCTGCCAGCTTGTCAGGATCTAGAGCTTCATATGATTCAAAGAAACTTTATATTTACAACTGTACAAAATATTTTGTATAAATTAATCACCTAACTTTAAACATCCTCATTTTAAAAAATTACTATTTGTGTGTGTGTGTGTGTGTGTGTATACACTAGTGTGGCAGGGTGTGTGTTTCATAGTGCATACATGAAGGGTCCAGCTTGGGTCCTGGGTATTGAACTTGGGTCATCAGACTTGTAAGACATGCACTTGTACCATCTGAGCCATCTCATTATCTCTAAACATCCCTTTTAATAAGCTGTGGTGCTTTATGAAATGCAGTACACTGCTCTGGTTACAAGAGACATAAAGGCTACCATATTGCATATCCTATAAAACAAATCTAGGCAAATTGAGTTGTCCTAAAATTTGGAGGAGACAACCTGCCCATTTTAGGCTTATGGTGTAAAACAGGCTTCACTTCTGATATAATTATGTCTTTCTACAGAAGTGTTGGAGCTGAACCTCTGCTGCCGTGGAACCGGATGCTTCAAACCCAAAATGCAGCTTTTCAGCCAAACCAGTACCAGATGCTGGCTGGGCCTGGAGGATATCCACCCAGACGTGATGATCGAGGAGGGAGACAGGTAATAAATACAACGTGGGCTTTAGAGGAAAGCAGCATATTGATCACTGTTAAGCTTCTTAGGACTTAATATTTTCTTACCAGTATTTCTGGAGAAAATATTAATAGAGTAGTTCAGCTTTTGTCACCGTTAAAAATGCATCTAAGGGAAGTTCCCCACCTATGTAGTTTATACATGTAGGCTCAAGAATCCCAGCCTACAAGTCCCCTTTGTCATAGCAGTCAGTAGTGATTAGTATGAGTCACAGTCACCAAAACATTTCTTTTTACCTTGAAGAATATCATTCTCTAATATAAACTAGATCCATCATTAACAAACGAAGACTGACTGGAAGCTGAGAAAAACCAAACAAACAAACAAATAAATAGATAAAACATCCTACCCATTTACCAGTTGTCTTTATTCATCCTAGAATTCTTACCTGATTCATCATTGAGTCCCTCTTGTGGAAGAAATTTTTTTCTTTGATGATTTTCCATACATTTTTATACTAAATGCAAAGTGCCGTGTGATTCTAATGAACACTACAATTTGTAGATCAATTGAGATGATACTAGTTTGTTTTATTTTTTTTTTTAATTCCACCCAGTCTTAGCAACATTTAAGGCTAGAATCTACTTAACATATTTTCTCCTAGCAATTTGATACCCTGGACAGAATTTATATGCACTTTAATCCAACCCTTGGTAGAGAACAGGATTGGAATGATGCAACTCAGAGTGTGTCGTGTTCCTGGAATTGGGCACCTGCAGCGATGTGAAGGGATTTTAAGTTTTAAATTGTATGCCTGGTGTTGCCTCCGGGCCTTTTGCAGTGCTTTGTGTATTGATTTTCTAATTGTGCCCCTCTTTAATTTAAGATCTCTGACATATAAGGAAAACTTGTCTGTTTCAACCTTACAAGAAAGTAGTCACCTTAATTGCTTATACTTAATTCCTTTCGAGAAAATTTTGTTACAATCCATTAAAATCGTTTCATGGAATTTTACTTTTAATTTGTCCACCCAACATCTTTGAAAAGTCACATCAGGAAATTGCTGCTCTGTGCTACTGGGGTTTAGATGACACTGGTCAATTAAAATAACAACATTTTTTAAATGAAGACATTTAGAACTGAAGAAACCTTGGAGCATGCTATGTCCAATCACTTCATTTTGCAGGTCAGGAACTCAAAGCCTGTAACTTCATAGTTTGGAGCAGAGCTGGGAACACTGAACCCCAGTTCATTTTCTTTTCAAGGAACTCTGCTGTTAGAAGAGGTGGAATTCTTCACTGAGAATAAATAAACAAGTTGGAAGACTTTTAGAAAATATACTCATTCTTTTCAGTCTTATTTCTACTTAGTTTTTCTAAATCACAACTAATAAAGTTACAATATGTTATTATAGAAAGTCATGTCCATGCCTTCATTTTTTTAGTGACATTGATATGTCTGAACAAGTCCTTAGTCCACATTGTGCAGCCTTGAGGATCTCTCATACTATATAGTATAAACTGCTTAAGTGGCAAAATGGAACCCTGTGGTCCTAAATAAAAATTTTTTATTTCCTTTGGAATCAAACCCAGTACCACACTTACTTCACAAATGCTCGTACCACTGAGATATATTCCCAACCATACAAATTATTTAGAAATTATTTATGTATAAAAACGTTTTTGCAAATTAATTATGTAATAACTTTATTATTTAATGTTTGGCTTTTCGTTGAACAAAAAAAATATATTCCTAAATAATTGGTCTTTAGGCCTCAGTAAATCTCTTCCTTTGCTTAAATAAGTGACTTTCCTCCCAAGTGCTCAGAATGGTAGGAAATTTGTAAGCACTGTCTCTACAGCATGCATAATACCTGTGCAGGCTCAGGCCAGACACAGTCCCAGCATGGAGAGGGGAGGTTGGACACAAAGTCCTTAGTTAAGGACCTACTGGCAGCTGCTAGCCACTGGGAGAGAGGGAAAGTAGTGGTGGTTTTTGTTGTTGCTGCTCTTCGTTTGCTTTAAGGGTATGGATCCTGGTGGGTTGACCAGTCTTCAGTGAAGGCCACATAGCCAGAGTATATGGGCAGCAAAAACTATACTTGATGGGTTAAAAAAAAATAAAAACACAATGTTGAGTGGTTTGAGAGGAGTAGGGGAAGGGAATGAATACGATCAAAATACGTTGTTTGAAATTTTTAAAGAACTAGTAAAAATGTAAAATAACTTCACTGTACATATTTACAAGAAATATTTCATTGTTCTTTCGTATTGTAGGGAATTTCTTAGATGTGGTTATTAATGCCTGTTGGGTACTCATTCAGCCGTGTGTGTGTCTTCAGCTTTGTAACAAACTATGTTAGAGCTGTTGGCTTAGAGCACATACTTACAAAGACTTCCCATTCCCATGAGATGTACCTTAAACAATCCACTTCTTCAGGATGTGCTTTTCCACAGAGAAGTAAGGTGATTAGGCATATTAATCCAGACGATAAACTCTTTCTTTTGTTTACTTTCAGGGATATCCCAGAGATGGAAGGAAATACCCTTTGCCACCACCCTCGGGAAGATACAGTTGGAATTAGGCTTTTGTAAAGCTTTCCCAAATCATTTCACTATTATATACTTTTATGCTATTTGTGGAAAGATTTCTTTCTCAAGTAGTAGTTTTTAATAAAACTACAGTACTTTGTGTATTTCTTTTAACTATGTGTATATTTTTACTGATCTGATCTCACTGTTTTATGTTGCTTTCCAGAGATGTGTGTTGCATAATCCAGTGGGTCTGAATTTATTATAGCTTGTAAACACATTTGATGAAATTAGGAGTCCTGGGTTTTCATTATGGTTAAAATTCAAACCAGCTCTATGCTGATTTTGACACACATGAATAATTAGGTATGGACATTTGAACTGCACATTCAGCAGACTAGAGCATATGTTGCTCAGCATTTCTTTGGAAGCATTTCATTAAAGTACTTGTCTTATAGAAATTTGTGGACTTTAGTAAAAAAAATAAAAATAAAGCTAAACTTTAAAGCTCTGGTTACTTGTGTTCTTTATTTTAGCTCAAAGTCTTAACTTAGATGCCTTTTTTGTTAAGTCAACTTTTACAGAAAACAGTTGCTACAATTAGATGTCAGAAGCAAATCAGGGGCAGTATATTTCAAGAGGATGTGCTCAGCACTTCAACAGAAGCATTTATTAGCATGTTAATAACACATCTTTAAATATTTACAACTTTACAAATTTCATACTTGTTTTCTGGTTTTAAGGACTTCTAAAAGCTTAGGGACCATCTAAAACTTTCAAGCTGAAATTTTAATTTACAACTAAAGAATCTATACTTAGCATATTTTAAATGGAATTTCACAGTAGAATTCAATTTGAACTCTTCCTTTCATTTGAGCACACTAAGACCCTAAATGTGTGTGCAGTTCACACACAGCCTTTTCATTTAATTACCAAAACAAACTTAAGACAAGACACCTTCCTGTAAAGACTGAGGCTTTGTCTCAGTTTTTCTGTCGTAGCCTAAGCTTGTAAGGTAAGATTTCTCTTTGACCTTCTGACATTTTTGCTTTAATACACAGCTAAAGCACACTTGTTAATTGTTGCTTATGTGGGGGAAATCCACCTTATCTTTGAATAGACAGGCATTTTGAAGCTGTTGAGTCCATTGCTGATGCTGTGAAAGCAGCAGGATCCTTTTGTTAAAACAGTCTCCATTAGGAATTCTCAGCCTTTGTCACTCCACATAGTAATGAATCCTATACTGATTTCTTTCATTTCCAAATATTAAAGCTGTCTAGTCTTCTAAATAAAGTACTGTGTATTCCAAAGGGAGCATGTATCTTACTGTATATAGCTTCATGGGCACCCCAAATCCACACTAATGTTTTTTATTTCCCCAATTCCTTGGTTTTGATTTAGTTTTTAAATTCTGTTTTTGACTGACAGGTCCTGAAGAAGTCTAAGCAGAAGGCCTAATGAAGTTAGCTGACACTAGGTTCCCTGTTTTGAAAGAGGCGTGTCCTGAGAACATCTGCCCAGCTCCTGAATGCTCTTCCTCCTCCCCAAACTCTTCCTGAGTTGTAACCATGTTAGAATAGAAAAATACCATTATTTCATTTAAAGTGGGATATTTACGGCTGTAAATGTCCCCTTAAGTTCTCCTGTTTCAGGCAACAGGCTAGTTTTGTTACTTGTATTCTGTTACCTTTAATGCACCTTTTTTTCAGGGTCTCATTAAATTGTGTTAAGTCAGTGCCTGTAAACATCTCCTAAGGGAACCTCGTAAGGAGCAAGCAACTTCCTTAGCCCTACAGTACCAAGAAGGTGATGTAAAAGTACAAAGCCACCTTTGAATCAGTATTAGATTGCCTTTTAGCTTTTCAAAGGCAAAGGGTATAAATGACAGGTAGGTTAATTTCCTTGCAAAGACATGGGACAACATAACAGGGCTGGCCAGTTGTAGGGATCCACCTACCTCTGGATGGAGGTCAGTTGCTCAGGTTTGGCTAGGATGACGAGTTAGGGCACAAGTATTTCACAGTTGAGGCTGAGCTGGTGGCAGTGCCTGGGAGCAGCAGGTTGGCAGGGCCAAGGAAAGTTGGCTACCTCTCATAGTCAAAGTGTCATCTCTGTGGAGTCTGGAAGCTGCAGTCATTGGCCCCAGGGTTCTGACGCCCCACAGTCTCAAGGATCCCAAAGCCTGCCCAGGAGCAGGCAAACTGACAGTGTTGAGTAGGGTGGGTGTGGGGAATTTCAGACCTCCACCTTGGGAGCCTTGTAGCATCATCTCCACTCCCTGGATGCAGTCTCATCCTGCAGTTTCATCCTTTCAATTCTCCAGGCAAGTGCACTGAACCTGTAAGAAAATCAGAAACAGCCCCCACCTCCGCCCCAGGTTTCTGTTTAAAATTCACAGTCTTGATTGTTAACTAAATTTAGCTGTGCCTAGAAATCTAAAATCTGGACATTCCCAAAGGTCACAGAGTGGCTTTGCAACACTATATTCTCAAGACTTCAGGTTCACTCTAAAAGGGTCAGAAAGCTAAGGTGCCATCAACTGTATTCCTGGTGACTGACCAAGTCCTCCATTTCTAACCAGGAGAAAGGTCAAAGAACAAACAAAATAACAAGTGGCCAATTCTTGAAATATGTATCCTTCATTGAGTATTGATTCCAATAGATGTGGCTGTTTTTCTATACTCTGTTTATGGAGCTGGGGTAAAAGAACAGCATGCTTTAATTTGTATTCACTGCTGCAAAATTGTGCACTTTAAGCCTATACAGTATTAATGATTATTTTTTTATTAGAAGCTACCTAAACAAATACTGAGGTTACAGATTTTTTGTTTTTTGGTACAGCATTTCATTCCATTTCAGATAAACATTCTAAAGCAAAACTAAACAAAACCAAAAGCCCTCTGTCAGAAAGTTCCATCACCATTAAAATTAGAAAAAGCATCCTGGAGATCAGAGAAATCTCCATACTCACTGGAGGGTGACATGTGGATATGGTTCTCTAGTCTGGATCTCTGAAATTTCCCCAGATACTCTCACCAATTCTCACTGACAGTAAAAAGGTGTCTTATGTTTTACAAATGTATACAAGTTCTCTGTCTCTCTGGGCTTGTGGATAGCAAAAACAGTGTTATTAAAAAAAAATTCAAATAACATACAGGAGTTCACCACGATACTGTGTCATTAAATGGCAGGGGAATATTGTCTTTGCTTTGTGTCTGAACTGGAAGTTATATTGCCATCACATAATGCATTACTTTCTCATATGCACAAGTTGATATCTAAAAATCAAATCTATACATCTTTATATAATTATGGTCCAGAAATTCATTTTTAGAGCCATTATTGTTCATTGTGGTTAACAAAGCAAGCCTGTGGAAGGTGTGTGCATTTAGTGAGCAGGATTGAGTCTCTGATTTGCTTTAAATTGAAAGTAAACAGCTACTAGCAGAATGGAGTTTGAACACATCTGTGTTGATTAACTACTTGTTCTGACCTTTAGATTGTGGTTCTAAGCAAAGCCTTAAATAGGGCAACTGGGTTACACTCTCACCCTTGCATATACAAAACATCCTTCTTGTGTCCTTCAAAACTGAACACTCTCATACTTCAATTTACATCCTAATGAAGATTACATGGAAGTACCTGCAATCCCTGCCGTTACTCCCTGCAACTTTCATTCTGCATTTTGGTTTCCATGCTTCTGCTGGAAAAGATGTTAGACCCCAAGATGTATTGCAAAATGCCACGTCTGCAGAGTTAGCATTTCTGAAACCTGGTTTTGCTGTGGCCTCTGCTCAACTTAGAGAGGGCTTTGTTCCACCCAGCCCCTGCTTCAGTTCTCCCTCTTGGTTGTGGAGACACTTATCCTCCTCTTCAGTTAATGAGTTTCACCTAGTCTAGCCGTTTGTATTTTTATAAAAGATTTGTGAAGCACCAACTGCAAAAGAAGAAAAAGGCTCTTGCTTTGCATTAATCAGAAAGTGGAATTCTATAGTAAAAACATTTCTTTCAATGTTTCAGGAATCAAACCTTTTCCTAATGTCAGGATGTGCTCAGTAAGTCTCTGGGTGTAGAATGTTAAGCCCTCTGCAGCAATTACCTCAAGCTTGGGGTTTTTACTACTTAAGAGAACGCTGACTGGAAAAAGATATGGCTACAGTAAATATACTTTCAGAAAATGGTGAATGGAAAAAGATTGTTTGCTCCTGGTGACATTATTTTCAGTAGAGTTCATTTAATTTAAAGGACTCTTTGTTCTGGAAATAAGTTATCTAGGAAAAAAAAACTGTCACAGGTTTATTTTCCTGAAGGGCATCACTGGATGCCCATGGACCATAAAGCTATTGTTTTTGTAAGTGTTGATATGTAAAAATAAAAAAATTTGCAAACTGTGTATTTTTAAAACATGTTTTTAGGGGTAATATAGTCAAACTGATGAAAACAAAGCACTCAACTGCAGCACATCAGTAATAGCTTCACTGGCAAGATTAGCGCTGACTTCTGAAGTCAGTCTGCTAATAATACAGAAACTCATGCTGGGAAATTTTTCTGTATGTTTATCACACCATTTTTTAACTAATTTGTCTATTGAAATGCTCTAAAATTAAATCTCATCCTCCAAAAATGCACATTGGTGGTATGATAAGACAATCTCTTTGCTTCATAGTCCCTTCCCTTTTCTTGCAGTAAAAGGAATTAGAGTTTTTATTTTTAAAAGGAGGATTTACTTTATAAAGTACGTTTTGGAGAAAGTTCAAGCTTGATTCTATGTACTTTCCTATAAATTTACTTTGAATTTTCCAGAAAAATGTTCAAGCCATAAAAGGAAATCGAATGTTTCAGTCTCAAATTTGTTCTTCTAAAAACTCAAATGCAGGAGAGGTTTGGGGTCTCTAGTGACCTCTGTTTTGATTGTTTGAAAGTACGTTTTGCCCATTTTACTTAACTTCCATTAACTCTAGAAGTTTACACTTTTCAGTCAGCTTTAATTTCCTCCATTATGATTATTTTAATATTGAATAAATGAGCTGTGTTTGCCACACTCCACCAAAAGGAAAATGAAAAAGAAAATCCCTACACCACTTAAGAAAAAGAAATGACCCTTTAACTTTTAGAAAAAAAAGTACATTTTTTAAAGTTATATTTAAATATTCATTTGAAGTATTGGAAATATAAATTGGTATATTAAAGAGCAAATACATTTCTTTGTACAATAAAATTGGTACAACTCAAGTTCTAAATATTATGGAAAAGTATAATCTTAATTTTTTGTATATCTTGATTACAATTATTGACATGTTTTAAAATAAACTGATAGTAAGTAATAATGGCAATTTTACTTGTTTGTTTTAGTACTTTGTCGAGGAGTTCAAATTCAGGCAAAAATACTTTAAAGTGAATAAATATCATGTTTATAGAAGGAGATGGTATGTTTATCAGTTAATTTGGAAAGATCAGATTCTATATAAAAATTATTTTACAACGCTTTTTATGATGAGCTTCATCTTGGGAGTTGGGTTGTGGTCCTCTAGAAAAAAAATACAGTTACTTGGTTGTCTAATAATGAACATGATATTTTAAAATCAGCATTTAATGTAAAAACAGTAACGATCCATATAATTAGTATTTCGATTCTTTTTATTCCATTGCTCTATTTTACCCAAATGGCAGTAATTCCTCGGCAATCATGTTGCTGTGTATATGATCCACTCTGGGCTACAATTCAATTTACTTTCAATCAAGCATTAACGAAATTGCACTTAGGGGAGGGGCTTTGCAAATTAATCTCCCAAAATAAATTCCACTTCAAGGATTCATCGTGAAAGCTGGTTGATTTATAGAGATACAAACACCAACAAAAGTTTCCAACTCCTAAAACTCTGAGAGCTTTGGTTAGGAACGTGGTGAATGTGGATCCCGTCAGTTCTTCACATAACTTAGGAACTTCGGAAAGAAGGGAAATCACCACCTCCAAGTGTGGTGTCACATTATTTGGTCCTGGGCTGTAGCCTTCTCCCACCCCCAGCCAAGAGGTTCAAAGCAGTCTAACCCTCTCCGCGACTCTTTCGTCCTGATCTCCATGCACTAAAGGCTCAGCTTCTGTCCATTTTCCCCTATTCGTTCTTGCAGTTTCTTGGCAGATCCTGCCAGTCGCAGGCAGACCCCCGGGGCTCATCACCACGTCCTGCCATAGAGCAGGTTGGCGCCGAGGACGCCTCCGCCGTAGTCCCCCGTAGCCGCGTCCAGAGCCGCTAAGCCACCCCCGGGACCGTGCAGCGCGGGTGGACTGGGCGACAGCTCCTCCAGCTCCGGGCCGGGCGTCGGGGCCTGCGGCTGCTGGCCTCCCTGGGCAGGCGTCGGGGTGCCCGCGCCATTCTGGCACGGCTTGCCGTCCTTCACTAGTACGGGTACGGCCACGCGGCGCGGCGACGGTGGCGGCGGAGGCGGCGGGGGGCCCAGGCCGCCCTCCTGTTGCAGCTGCTGCGCCGCCTTGTCTTTGGCCTGTCGCTTCATCTTGTAGCGATGGTTCTGGAACCAGATCTTGACCTGCGTGGGCGTCAGGTGGATCATGCTGGCCAGGTGCTCGCGCTCGGGCGCCGACAGGTACTTCTGCTGTTTGAAGCGCCGCTCCAGCTCGTAGACCTGCGCTTGCGAGAAGAGCACTCGGCGCTTCCTTCGCGGCGCGGCCGCGTGCAGTGGTGCGAGCGACTTGGCGGCGTCCGCGATGCCGGTCAGCGAACCCATGCCGGCTACGTTCACGCCCGCCGACGGCCCCATGAACCTGGAGACTGGGGAGGGGGCCCAAGAAGGACGGCCGGTGAGCCCCAGGCCCGCGGGCACCGCTCCCGCCGTCGCCCCCCTCGCTTTGCCGGACGGCACGGGTCCCTCGACCGGCTCGCAGGTCCCCATGAGCGCCGCGGCTCGCGCCCCGCACCCTCCGCGCGCCCAGTGGCCCGGCCAGCCCCGCGTGCCCCGGGGGGCTCCCAGGAACCCCCGCGCGCCCCAGGCCGCCCCGCGCGTCTCCGGCCGTGACCCAGAACCCCTCACGAGCCCTAGGCCGCGTCCCAGGACCCCCCGCGCGCCGGCCCTCGGGCGCCGCTGACTGGAACGGCAGCACCCAGGCGCCCCAGCTGTGGCGGGAAAAGCCCGCGCCGCCCGCTCGCCCTCAGTCCCGCGCTTCTGGCCCCGCTCACTTGACGAGTAGCGCGGGTCCGTGTTGGCGCCGTACCAGCCGGTGGCCGCGGCTGCCGCGCCGCCCCGCATGCCGTCCGTGTAGGCGGGCAGCTCACCCATGTTGCCCAGGCCGCCGTTGCAGTAGCTGCCCATGGCGCTGTGCGGGAACTGCGAGACGCCCGGCGGCATGTGATAAGTAGCGGCTGCCGCCGCCGCCGCCGCCGCTGCCGCGGCCGCTGCCGCCGCGTTGTGTCCCGCCATGGCGTGGGCCGGCTGCATGCCCGCCACGGCCGCAGCCTGCGAGGAGGGTCCGGGCGGCTGCGCGCGGTAGGCGGCGGCCCCCAGGGGCGTCCCCAGACCGGGAGGCGCGCCGTCCATGACGCCGCCGAACTTCTTATAGGTCTCCTCGATGGGACTCAGGATGTCGGACACGGAGAAGGGCGTCGTGTGCTTGGGGCTCAACGACATGGCTCGGCGGACGGCCAGGTAGGGGGGCCCGGGGCGAGCGCGGGCGGGCGGGACGCGGCGGCAGCTCGTCGCCGCCACCTCGGCCCGGCGGCAGCGCCAGTGGTGAGCTGTCCGCGGCGCGGCGAGCCCCCGAGCTGCGGAATCTCGGGTTTATTTTAGTCCAGCGCCAGGTTTACGACAGACTCGGGGGGCGGAGCAACATCCCCAACGAGCAAACAATGGTCATTGACATCTTTTTCTCTCACCCCCCTTCCCCATAACGGAGGCAAAAAAGGTAAAGGGCCAGCTGGATGTTTCTTGAAAAGATCACTCCCCTTTGCGATCTTCATCCTTCGCACTTCTGCCTGGGTTACCTTCGCCCTCGAGAAATAGAAACTCCGAGGCCAGTGAAAGACGCCACTCTTGTTTCATTCAGACTGGGAGTTTTCCTAAAGTGACTTTGTAACAAACTTCAGTACAACGTCGAGGGTGAGGGGAGGGGGACGACCAGCTGTAAAGTTTGGGGGGGGGGATGGTTTGTAGGGCTCACCTCCTTTCCAGCTACTAGCCCCTCACTGGCTCCATCATCTAAAGTGTTAAAAAAAAGGGCTATTGGGTCCCACCATAAGAGCCCATAAAGAGAAGAGGTACAATGACGGTCCTCTGCCATTGTAGGGCTCCCTAATTTATGCATCGTTAGATCCTTTAAAGCATCATTTTGTAGGCAACCTAACGGACACTTCCAAATTAGCTCAAAGTATCCAAATCCAAAGAAGAGGGACAACACACAGAGAGATACTGGCTAACAGAGATGCTGGCTTGTAAGTATGCTGTTCCTACTCTCCGGATGGAAACTGAACAAGAGAAAGTGTATTTGCTAAAAATGTTTCATATTTAATTTGCACCTCCATTGCCGCTGCCTTTCCTTTGTTCACATCCCCAGAATCTGATTTAGGATTTCTTCATCTGTCTCTACCCTGAGAGGGAGAGAAAGAGGGAGGGAAGAGGAGAGAGAGAGAGAGAGAGAGAGAGAGAGAGAGAGAGAGAGAGAGAGAGAGAGAGATTTTACTTGTTTGTAATGGATCTTTTTGGTGGTGGTGGGAAAAATAACCTGTTTAAGAAATATGAAAATAGAGAAGGATGCAGAAAGCAGGTGAAAATGGCAGCTCCTCTTGAAATATGCAAACGTGTAAGCTGGTTTTCAAAAATTGTCATCTGTTGGTTTACAAATGTTCTTAAATGACAAAGAACTTACACCTTAGAAACTTACACCAAATGCTGAACAAGACAAAAGACAAAGAAGTGTGCAGGCATGGGTAAAATTTGAAAACATAAAGATGAGAAGGAAACAAAGACAATTTTTAAAGTTTTTTTGGAAGCTGGAGTAGAAGAAAGAAGCCTGCTTCTTAAGCAAGATTTTATTGTGTCTAATAACAAAAGGATAACTCCCAAAGTTTAACCTGGCGACACATGTCTGTGTTTTGACGATCTGAACAGTTCAGCATTATCTTTTTCTTGGTTTCAGTCCTGTGGGTTGAATGTTCTTGGTGATTTTGTCTAATTATTTTAAATCAACAATTGTGTTCATTTCAGTACACTTTTGCCAAGAATCTGCCCTTAGTAGGGAGAAAAAGACCATATGATCACTCATGGAAAGAAAGTACCAACCAGAGGGGTGGTTAGTATTTTGAAACACTTACTGTGGTACAAAATGCCAGGCTCTACCAGCTGTTTACAGTCATCAGTTATTGTCTTAACAAGATTGGTGTTGCTACAGTCTGGCATGATGCTACCTTTACAGGTCTTTCCTGAACTTGAGACACTTGAGCTTGCACTGGAACTGCTTCCTTGTATTTCTAAAACTAATGATATACAAAGAAGTCAGGGAGAACGAGGGAGGGAAGGGAGAAGGGAGAGAGAGAGAGGGAGACAGAGAGAGAGAGAGAGAGAGAGAGAGAGAGAGAGAGAGAGAGAGAGAGATCTCAAATGCTGGGAAACTTTTACAATGTGGGTTTTAAACTTTGTTTTACTTTAAATTGTATTGCTTACTACTTACTAGATTAAAGCAACAGAAAGTAATCTTAAACTTTAATCAACAATGAGATAAGTAAATATAGTTGTCATAATATTTGAATATGAAAGTCTTAAGGAAACCATTATGGTTTTCAAGTTTAGACACATTTAATAAATAAAAAAATTACTGTAACTTCATGTTGATGAGTTGTCCAAGCTGGAAAAAGTGCTTATAGTTTTTTCAGATAAATGTTACTTACTCTGTTTTCAAATTACAGATTTTATCTCATGATGTTTTATTTGTAGAACTTCAGTATGGCGATTTTATAGGTAGCTGTACTATATTTTGCTGCTTAGTTTATCCGAGCACTCACATGTGGAAGTTTCTCATCTTTAAAAAAATAAAAATAAAACAAAGCAGAGTCTCTGCCAAAATTCACTTTTTGACTGCTTAGGAGCATCATAAGCCAAGTAGAATTCCTTTTCTGGACATGAATAGTTCTGAAAGAAAAAAATATTTTAAAATTTTCAACATTTTCTTGAATCAGTTATTTGTGTCTTACCCTGGATATTTAAAACATTTAAAATGTAAGTGCTATTTGTGTGTGCAGATGAGTTCGATAATAGAATCTGGAGAATGTATACATGTATATTTAAAGACAAAATATTTTGGTATTCTATTGAAGATTTCCACCAAACTCGTTTCATCCAATTATTTTCTGCCCAAATTGTGAATGGAAATTTATAGTTAGTTGATTGTTAAATATTATCGACACAAAAATTGTTACAGAAAATGTCTTCCTCAGGAATGTTTTCTTGTTGTTCCCTGACCTCATGTTAGCACTCATGGGAAAGAAAGTAAAAAAAGGAAGGAAGGAAAAAAGAAAGGAAGGAAGGAAAACAGACAAATATTCTCAAAGGGAATACAGTAGTGAAAAGAGATTATTCCCACTCCCCAGCCCCCCTTTTGCTCTCTGGTTACATTTCCCATTTCCTCTCCTCACAGCACTTGACATTGTTATTCTGCTGCTGGGACTGGCTTCACATCTTGAAGTACAACACTGCTTTACACATCAGGGAGAGTATGTATTTAGTTTTTGGTACCTTGATTATTTTCCAGAGATCAGATTTTTGTAGTTTCATACATCACACAACACCGAACACTTAAGATAGCCTATAAAAATAAAGAACAAGTTGAAAGACAAAAAGATCCAGTAGGTTCTCCTGGCCTTTTTTTTTAAAAACAAAACAAAACAATAACAAATAACAAAAACTGACTTTTATTGATCTTTGACATGTTTGTTAACATTAGAATCAAAAACCTTGGCAAAAATTTAAAAAGTAAAAAAAAAAAATTCAGAAGAAAGAGCCTTCCCTGCAATTGGGATTTACTGATGTCATGAAGCTCAGCTAGAGGGGCCTGGGGAAGAGGGAGAAACCTTGTGACAGACCCCCTTTGAAGTAGAGTTCCAGCCAGAAAAACGAAGAGGGAGATTTTGTCTTCCTATGGTGGCACATAGATTGTCAATTGCTCCTGGCTTTCTACATCAAGTTGAGCCATTCTTGAAAATACTACTCTCTACTGACTAATCAAGAACATAAGTGCTATTTTAGAAATGAGGCATTTGCTGCACTTGTGGCTAGTTTGAAATAGTTGTAAACTAATTTGGTTAGTAAAATTCTCATGTTGAAGAAGTAGCTGTAATACTACAATTATGAACTTTTTACTTGGAATGGAATTAATAATCATGTCAACATGGAGGCAGAATGTAGTATACATAATAAATAAATAAATCTAAAAAAAGAATCTTGTCAATAGCACAAGTTTTGTGTAGCAAAGGTATAAGCAAAATGCTAAGGAGACAAAATGAAATTTATTTTAATTTTTTGCTAATTTTATCAATTTCTGGAATCTAGTTCCCATTTTTGTTTTTACTCTTCTAAATGATTTTGGTTTTAATTGATTATTTAAATTATTTCACATTTCTTTTGCTAATTTTACTCCTATATTTATGACCTCCTCTGTTACACAACATTCCTTTCATATTTTCTTTAAAAAATATAAAATCCTTGTAATTTAATACTGGCAAAAAGACTTGACTGAACATTTTCTATGATTCATATCTTCTTAGATTGAAAATTGTTTTCTGCTTTCTTACTAATGGTAAGTCTAACCAAAGAGTTTGTTTTAAATTAGTACAATTATTAATAGTATAGCTATTAGTACAACGTTAGAACAAATGGTAAATATCAGAAATATTATTTTTGGCTAAATCATAATAGTAAATTTCAAATATGATTCCCCAAAGCAAAAAAAAAAAACAAATAAAAAACAAAAACCCTAAGACAAACAAGTAATATAAAAACAGCTCAAACTGGACAATGTACTTCTCCTATAGGAAAAGTGTAATCTTAGTTTTTAACACACAGGAGAAAATAACATGGTATATATGGCAAGAAGTAAAAATACATCTACTATATTAAAATTCTCTTACCTTAAAAATATAAACTTAAACTAGATATTTACATTTTCTGTAGTTTTAAAAATAATGATTTAAAGTTTTGTATGCTATAGGAAAACTGACAATACTGAAATATAATTTTCGTTTCTGAATAACAAGTTTACTTGTATAGCTTGCTACCACAGAAACTTTAAAACTTTATTTCCATTTAGTTGTTTTTTTCACGTGTTATAGAATGTCATTAAATGCCCATTATAGAGAAAAAGAATGCTTTGAATTTTAAGAAAAAAATTATTTTAGTTTTTTTTTTTTTGCAGAGAGCAAATTTTAAATGTTCTGTCTTTGTACATTCTTAATAAGAATGACTTACACACAGCTTTTTAATAATATACATCTTCATAACTTTTTCATATACAGTAAATTTCCCCAGTCTAGTAGTCAAGTGATTTTATCGCAAATTATATTAACATGGTATCACCTTAGCTTTACAGATGAGCTTGCAGTGCTCAGAGGTGTCCTTTTCACATCTGTCCTGGGTAGCTGGGATATTTGTTGCCATCACTTACTTGAGGGAGAACTCCAAGTTTTGATGTTTGGTGACTTGATTATTAGATTATTATATTGTTATTAAAGCTTATGTACATTTTGAAAGGAATAACTAGAGCAATATTACAATTAGAGAACAATTTCTTTAATTTTTTTCTTTTTTCTGTGTATTGCTAATTTTGAGATGTTAGCTAGCAGCTGTTTATGATTATCGGTCTGAATTTTAGGTTGAGAATTGCACATAAAAGGAAGCAAAAAGCTAGTATTTACTTCATAAAACTGTCTGGGCAAATTTCAAGCAATTTAATTATTAGCTTAATAGTTTGCATTTTAAAAGCCTGATACAAAATAGTTTAATTACTCTATTCATTGTGAGTACCATCAGGAAAACCTGATTGATCAAGTTGTCTCATGTGATCTCAAAAATAAATAAAATCAAGTTGAATACAGTGACACATTTGTAATCTCTAGTCTCTTGAGACAGGAGAATTGTGAGTTCAAGGCTAGCCTGTGTGTCATAGTGAGTGTGAAGCCAACTTGGTCTACAAGAGGAGACCCTGTCAATAAACAAACAAACAAATAAACAGCAGTGAAATTTTTAGTGCTGTTTTAGTTCTGCAGTGCTGAGCATCAATCCCAAGGCCAAGTGCTGTAAACTACATCCTCAATAAAAAGTCAGTGTCAAACCACAACACATTTGTCAAGTGTACTTGGAAATTATTGCCCTAAAATACTTAGCTTGTGAAGTGAACTAAGAATGGGATCTGACCCTTTAACGAATCTAATGTTATCTTAAGATTTTAAAAAATGAAATACTAGATATGAAATATGACCTATAGGAAATTATATAGCAATAATATGGGAAAGGTGATTAAAACCATTTTTTCTTGTTTGCTTTTTTCTTTTGAAAATATAAGAAATTCACAAAACACAAAAGTATCACAACGTATAGGGAATTGTAATTCAATCTAAAACATAACTCCATAGAAATAAGAATTGCTTGAGAAATTCTGTACTAGTTTAAATGAAAGCAATTTATTGTTGGTGTGCAGTATGTTGTTAAGAATGTATAATAATCTAAAATAAAGGCAAAGTGGCAAATTACCTTTTCCTTTATGAAAAGCATATATATGTAGAATCACTTTTAAACACAACACTAATTCAATAATGAAAATGGTGCGTCTCAATGGGTAAAGACAAATTATGTAGTAAGGATAAAATTTTTAACAATTGAATTGATACTTTCATAAAGTTAACTTTTAGATAATATAAACAAGCATTGAGGGCTGAAGAGATGGCTCACAGGTTAAGAGCACTGGCTTCTCTTCCAGAGGTCCTGAGTTCAATTCCCAGCACCCACATGGTGGCTTCCGAACATCTGTAGTGGGATCTGACACCCTATCCTGGCATAAAGTCAATAGAGCACTCATGCACATAAAATAAATAAACAAGCATTAAAGGACAAGTGATGTGCATGTGTGTGCGAGCGCGCATGTGTGCATGTACATGTGCCCTAGGATTTGAATAATAAAATTATTTATGAGGCAGTTTAAGAATGAGAGTTTATGTTTTATATGCTTATCACTGTAGACATGTTAAGATGTATGCTAAATGGTCTGAAGTTTTGTCTTTATAATCTGATAGGTATATGTTCTAGAGTGGATTCTCTTAAATGCAATATTTCATTAGAATAATCAGTGATAGTGCATATATGATTGAGCTGCTGTTGGCAGACTGCCTTGACATAGCTTTTACCAACAATTTGCAGAGATTAAAAGGGTAGTGGAAATGGTGATTTAGAAATTGCTTTCTAAAGACACTGGAGGACAGAAGGGAAACCTGGGGCTTCCAGTGCCCTCTGAAATCCTCTTCGCATAAAACCAGGTTTAGCAGAGACAAGTGTCATATTAAGTGCCCTTTCATGAAAAAAAAATGTGTCAAAAACATTTTATTTGAGCATGGTTCTTTAATGAACAAATTAGGGTATCTATTCTATACCCAAACCAAAAAAGAAATGGAGAATGTTGTGTATATTCAATGTATTCTCTGTGATTGAATTTATTTTCATAGATAATAAATTAACATGGGAAGCAGTCATGAAACGTCAAACACTTTTCATGACCACGAAAATCTAATCACAAAGGCATGCATGGTGACACACACCTTTAATCCCAGCATAAAGGGGATGATTAAAGGAAGATGGTGGGTTTGGAGTCAGCCTACGCTTCATAGTGAGACCTTATCTTTAAAAAAAAAAAAAGGAGAGCTAACCCATAAACTGTACTTATCTTTATTCAGATTGCATCATTTGTTTGTGTTCAGGCCAGTTGCATCTCTCACATAAATATTTCGACTCCCAGGAGGAATTGTATGAGGCAAAAAACGCAGTTTATTTTTTCTCTGATTGTAAAATTAAAAGGCATTCTGACTATAACTGACAAATAAGAACTTTATTAAAAGAATAGAAAGGAGAAACATCTAACTATACAGACTATATATATGAAGCTTTGTAAGTATGTCAGCTTCTTGGAACATGTCCTACTTGGTAGGTGAAAATAGGTTAAAATTTGAAAAGTCATTAACATTTATTAATGTTTTGTAACATACTCAGTGCTGTCATGAGTCTTATGTGCTTATCTTATTTAACTGATACATAGAACTTAAAAGTGTGACTGACCCAAACATAATAATAATTTTGGCTTATAATTAAATATTTTCATTAGGAGAGAAAAGGAGATCTCAGAAAACTATACATCACTTTCTTGTAACTCTGCAAGGGTGATGGGTCAGGATTTATGCTATCTTTGAGTGTCAGTTGTGATAGACATTTTTATATTGCCTGATGACTTTGATACTACTCAGACAAAGTTTACAAAGTAAATATTCATCTGAATATTTGTATCATATAGATATGTATGGATTCATATGCACATGTATGCATGTTTATATTATAAGCAGAATAGAAAGTCTGAAAGTTTCAAGTGCCTGTAAATGGTTAATTGATGAAAGTTATTTTTTTTCTTGCAGATCCTACAATAATACAATAATTTTCTTAGAAAACTTAACAGTATGATTTCTCATGTTATAGTGAATTGCTAATTTACAGACCACTGTTATTGATCATTAATATCAGCTTATTAAGATTGTAAGTAGCAAAGAGAAGCTTGTTGCAAATCAGTTCAAGTAGTAAGTATATATACCAGTGCTCTTTCATAGAAATATAAGGCAATATGTAATTAAAAAAGCTTGAGTAGGTGGGTTATACTTAACCCAATATAACTGAAATATTATTCTCATCCATGAAGTTAATTTTTAAAAATTTGTTTATTTTTATTTTAATTTATTTATTTATAAAAATTTTCACCTCCTCCCATTTCCCTCCCACTCCTCCACTCCCCTCCCCCTCCCTCTCCAGTCCTAAGAGAAGTCAGAGTGCCCTGCCCTATGGGAAGTCCAAGGCCTCCAGCATTCTATCTAGGTCTAGGAAGGTGTGCATCCAAACAGACTAGGCTCCCAGAAAGCCAGTACATGCAGTAGAATCAAAATGCAGTGCCATTATCATTGGCTTCTCAATCATCCCTCATTGTCAGCCACATTGAGAGAGTCCGGTCTGATCACATGCTCGTTCAGTCCCAGTCCAGCTGGCCTTGGTGAGCTCCCATTAGATCAGTCACACCGTCTCAGTGGGTGAACGCACCCCTCGCGGTCATGACTTCCTTGCTCATGTTCTCCCTCCTTCTGCTCCTCATTTGGACCTTGGGAACTCAGTCCAGTGCTCCAATGTGGGTCTCTGTCTCTATCTCCATCCTTCACTGGATAAAGCTTCTATGGTGATATGCAAGATATTCATCAGTGTGGCTGTGGGATAAGGCCAGTTCAGGCACCCTCTCCTCTGCTGCCTAACAACCTAGCTGGGGACATCTCCTTGTACACCTGGGATCCTCTCTAGAGCCAAGTCTCTTGGTTTTATTTTTGTGTTTTACAAGCATGTAAGTACAATGTGTGTGTGTGTGCAGTGCCTTTGGAGGCCAGAAGATGGCATTGGATACCCTGGAACTGGCGTTGCAGACAATGTGGGTCACCATGTGGGTGAGTAGACTGAGTCCTGGACCTCTGGAAGAGAACAGCCAGTGCTCTTAACAACTGAGCCATCTCTGCAACCACTGTATATGAAATGATTAAGGAGGTATTTTTTTTCTGTCTGTGTGCTAGACTTTTGCAGTTGTATGCTTACTGCACTCCTGGTTTGGAGTAACCATACTTCAAGGTCTCAGTGGGCATGTGTCTCTCATGGTTATTGTATTGAGAGACAATGATTCTATAGTATTTTATTCACATTTCCTGTGTCTCCTCCTAAATGTATGTTCATTGTCATTACAAGTATGTTTTTTCACAGAAATTCACATGGATCTGAAAGTTGTGCCCCAGATTTGGCTTAGTATCTCTTTCTATATCTTCCAGGAACTAAATTGGTTTTATTCTTTTTTTTTTTTCCTTGAAAGAGTCTTGCTCAGTAGTCCTGGTTGATCTGATATCCACGCACCCAGATAAGCCTCAGACTCATGACAATCCTCCTGCTTTGGCCTCCTCAGTGCCAGTATTACAAGTGTGCACCAACATTAAATCAAATAATATTAATTTATCTCATGTGAAAACCCTATAAAATTCAGATTTAAGTACTCATAAGTAAAGGTTTATCAAACACAGTTACACTCATTTGTCTATGACTGTGTTCATGATACAGCAACAAAGTATCTACAACAAAGACCATATGGTCCATAGTCCTAAACTTTTACTTGCTAGTGCCTTTATAAGTACCGTTGACCAACCCTTGCTAGTAAAATAGAAAATCACCTTTGCATACACGCAGTCCCATACCTGTCTCCAGAACTAATCACTATTAAGTTTTTTTATGTGCTTTTCCAGGTATTTCTTTATACTTTTATAAATACAGGTGTGGTATAGTGTGCTCTACATGTGTGTGTGCATAAATATATAAGCATGTATTGCATACATAATCATATTCTGTAGCAATTTTTATGTATCTAGAACATACACCTTTTTATATAATGGAATCATTACATTACTCTGATTTCCTTTAATCAACTATACTTCCTATTCATTGGCACATCAGCAGTTACACATATGCTCCTTGTTATTTATATGTATGTTTATATTTAGTACTTGTTACAGTGTAGATATCCATCATCTTTTTAATGATCACATCCTGTTCTACAGTATGAGCTCACATAAGTTGTTTAACCACTCTCCAATGAGTTTAGGTTCACTCTTTTCTTTTTCTCTTCTCTCCATCCTTCCCTCCATTCTTTCCTTCTTTCCTCAGTTTCCCATTCTTTCCTTTATTCTTTTTATATTATAAGCAGTGCTGTAGGTAACATACATATAGATCCTTGTGATGCAGAAAATTTTGCAAGGTCTATTTCTAGTGGTAAAACTTAATCAAAGGTTGAGTTTATTTTATTTTATTTTTTTAATTGTTTCTTTTTTTTAAAGTTTATTAAATTATGAAAGTTTCCATTTACGCCCCTCCTCCCAACACCCTCCCACTCCCCCCCCCTCCTCCTCCCTCTCCATCCCGAAGAGCAGTCAGGGCTTCCAGCCCTGTGGGAAGTTCAAGTTCCTCCCCCCTCCCTCCAGGTCCAGGAAGGTGAGTGTCCAAACAGACTGGATCCCAAAAATCCAGTATATGCAGAGGAAAGAAGTTCCAGTGTCATTGTCAGTGGCTTTTCAGAAAGGCTCTGGGCCAGCCACATTCAGAGAATCCGGCCACATTCAGAAAATCTGGTTGGATCACATGCTCGTTCAGTCCCAGTCCAACTGGCCTTGGTGAACTCTCATTAGATCAGTTCCCTTGTATCAGTGGGTGATCGCACCCCTCGCGGTCCTGAGTTTTTTTTCATGTTCTTCCTCCTTCTGCCCCTCATTTGGACCATGGGGGGCTCAGTCCGGTGCTCCAATGTGGGTCTCTGTCTGTATCGCCATCCATCGTCGGATGAAGGATCTAAGGTGATAAGCAAAATCTTCATCAGTATGGTTATAGGCCAAGGCCAGTTCAGGCACCCTCTCCTCTGTCTAGAGAACAATCTGGGGATCTCTCCTTGGACCTGGGATCCCATTTATAATCAAGACTCTTGTAAACCCTAAAATGACTCCCTTAGTTGAGATGTATTCTGAACAGAGAATTCTCAACAGAAGAACTCCGAATGGCCAAAAGACACTTAAGGTCATGTTCAACATCCTTAGCGATCAGGGAAATGCAAATCAAAACAACTATGAGATACCATTTTACACCAGTCAGATTAGCTAAAGTCAAAAACACTAATGATAGCCTATGCTGGAGAGGATGTGGAGAGAGGGGAACTCTCATTCATTGTTGGTGGAAATGCAAACTTGTACAGCCACTGTGGAAATCAGTGTGGCGGTTTCTCAGGAAACTGGGAGTCAACCTCCCTCAGGACCCAGCAATTCCACTCTTGGGAATATACCCAAGAGATGCCCTATCATACCACAAAAGCATTTGTTCAACTATGTTCATAGCAGCACTATTTGTAATAGCCAGAACCTGGAAACAACCTAGATGCCCCTCAATAGAAGAATGGTTAAAAAAGGTGTGGAACATATATACACTAGAGTTTTACTCAGTGGTAAAAAACAATGACATCTTGAATTTTGCATGCAAATGGATGGACATAGAAAACGCTTTACTGAGTGAGGTAAGACAGACCCAAAAAGAGGAATATGGTATGTATTCACTCATAAGTGGATTCTAGCCATAATTAAAGGTCTTTGAGCCTTTTATTCGAGATCCTAGAGAAGCTAAATAAGAAGGTGAACCTGATGAAAATCATGTACTTATCCTCCTGGAGATTGAAAATAGACAAGAGTCCCAGGTAACCTCGGGTGCATGGGGGGGTGGGTGGGAAGGTTGTTGGAAGGGGAGAGGGTTAGAGAGAAGGGAGTAGGGGAGGAATGGGGAAAACTCGGGGGACTGAGATGGGGGGAGGGAAGAAGGATGGATATGGGATCAGGGAGGTTGAGTTTTTTTACATTTGATAGCAGCTGCCAAATTGCCTTTCAAAAAAAAGCTATCAGTTTGCATGTAAGAGTGCATAAACTTTCTTCGCATGTTTCTCATCAACACTAGCTAATAGCCAATTTTTAAAGTTACATTTATTTTGTGTTTGCATTTGTATGTGTTTGTGCACACATGTATCACGGTATGTGCTTGCATGTGCGCACATGTGCATGTTGTCATGTGTGTGCATTGTGTGTGTGTGTGTGGTGTGTCAGAGGACAACTTGTTGGAAACAAATCTCTTTTTCTATCATGTGGGTCCTGGGGATTGATCAGGCTTGGTGGCAAGTGTCTGAGCCACTGAGCCACCATTTCATCCTTAAGCTCTTCAATAGTCCTATTTAGTACTAGATAAGTATTTCACTATATCCAGTACTTTTCTGCTTTTGAAAAATACTGTCACTCATTTTTCAAAATAGAAAAGAAAATTAACGAAAACTATTTAAAGAAGAGACAGTTCCCTAAAATAATGTCCAGAGGTATCAGTGTATAATTACTCAAACTAAAAATTTAGCTTAGAATGCTGTTTTCGTTATTTTAAGAACAGTATACATTGTTGACTATATTAAAAAGTGATTATGTTTTAGAATTACATGGACTTTCATTGAATCCTACTCCACCAAACTGTAAAATTTGGTGGCAAATATTACGAAAGCCTTTTGAATCACTATTCTTAACTAAAAATGTGACAGATAAAATGGGTTAAATTGTCTGTCATAAAAGTTCCCCACCCCATCCTGTTGTTGGTTGTTTTTTACTTTTTTACTCTTTGTGGGGCCTGCCACCCATCTCCCAAATAAATCACATGAAGTCTTAATTCTTTCTTATGAATGCCCAGTCTTTGCTTGGCTTGTTTCTAGCTAACTCTTCTTAGCTTAAATTATCTTGTCTACCTTTGGCCTCTGGGCTTTTAGCTTTCTCTATTTCTGTATATCTTTCCCTTCCTTCTTACTCTGTGTCTGGCCCCTTCTTTTCTTTTCCCTTGATCTTTACTTCTTGTTTTCCAGATTTCTCCTCCTCAGAACTATTGAGTTAAGGACGTGTTTAAGATGGGAGAGAAAGAAAACTACTCACTAAAGTAAGGTGGTAAGAAGTTAGAAAAATTAAACATTATTGCCACACCTTCTGTTTTACAATCTGATAGATTTCATCTAGTTCTCGCTTTTAGACTTTACTGTTATCATTGCTGCTACTATGTTTGCAACACTCGTGGGTTTTGTTACTGTTAACCCCCTACTTTATGCTCATTGTATTCCAATATTTACTCCCTTTTCTTTTCTTGCTCCTTACAAATAATGAAATATAAAACTCAATCCATGATGTTCTGATTAGTAATAAAACTCAAACTTGTTTTTACATTAATAAAAAGTAAATAAATGTAGCCAGAAAAACAACAAACTACCATGCAACACCATCAAGTCCTAGATCTTCCTACTTTTTATTGGTAAATCATAGGTTGTTTGCTTCCACCATGCTTCCTTCTCATTTTTCCAAATATCCATCAAGAAAGAGTGCATTTGTTTATATTACTCTTCAGGATTCCCTGCACAGTAGCATTAGCTTTTATCTGGCTATCTCATAGATTGAGAGAAGGGAAGAGACAACCTTTTATGGAAGTACTCAGTTTCCTTGACATTTATTCAGAAAATCTTTTGCTCTTAGGGTTCCAACAACAACTCTGTAGATGACTTTCCTAATGTTCTATTTCCAGAACAAGTTTGGTGAGCTATCACATTGGTCTTCTTCTTATCCCAAGAATAGTTCTGCTACTCTACTTTTGTGCTGTCCTCCTCCCAGGAGCCCATATACTAACTATACATCAATGCCCAGCTCAGATTCTCTCCTGTGGTGACTCTCCAGATAGACTAGCCCTTTGATTTTTCCTTAGACGCCATACTCCATTTTAGAGTTCTGGATCTCAAAAAACAATTTTGATTTATTTGAGATAGCTTTTTGCTGTATATGTATTTCTAGCCATTTTGGAACTCTTTTTGTAGACCAGGTTGTCCTTGAACTCACAGAGATCTGCCTGCCTCTGCCTCCCAAGTGCAGGGAATACAGGTGTGCACCACAAGCACCGAGCTGAATTTTGAAAATTGATAAAAACATTTGAGTTTCTATGATATTAACTTTATCAATTGTATTTATCATTTTTGTTATTTTGTTGTTGTTCAAGAGAATTATGTGGAAACAGCTGTATTCTGATAAAAACTGATCAAGTGACTTGGCCTGAGTTTGTTTGTACATGTGTAGAATGAAGAGCCTGGATTTGCTTTTGGAAAACATTACAAGTTAAATTCCAGAGGAGTTCAAAATTAATATGAAGCAAAATATATCACAAGCAAGGCTAAAAGACATTTGATAGGGGAGGTGAACTAAGACTGTTAGTCCTCACATCATGTTTAAGCTAAGCTGGGTAACTCTAGCCCTCAGGAAACCCAAGGTATGATCTGAAACATACAGGCAGAGCAGTCTAGCCCAGGGCCTTGGTCTCCACTAAACCCCAAGGTTTAAACCTTGGGGTTTAGTGTCTGTATAACAAATTTTGATAAAGTTATCAATTTGATAAATATTTATCAATTTTGTAGTAGTTCATAAGAAAACAAAAGACATCAAAGAATACATTTCTCTACCTACAAATTTATTTGTGAAGCCTGGCAGTACAATTAAGCTCAAGATTAAAACCGCTGTTTCCTAATTCTTAAAGACAGCTGTCAGAATTTAGAAGGGGGCCTGGCAAACAGGAAAAAAGGTTGTAGGCATGGGAACATTGAAGCACATATATGAGATTTTTTTATATCAAAGCTAAGTAAGGATGATGCTTTTCCTCTGCAGTATGTTATCTATTCTATCATTGGCTTTGCCCATTACTTGGGCATTTAAGTAGTGAAAAATATCAATGCAGAAGAGCTGGCAGCTTACCAGAAGGATCAAGAGGTATTTCTGGCTACTCAGAAAGAGGCAGATTTAGCAGCTCAGGAGAAAACTGCTAAGAAGTGACTGCAGCATTCTACTTTCTGGAATTTTGAAAGAAAAAGTCAAGAATAGGACTGGTTAAGCAAGCTGTGTCACTGTCAAAAAATACTTATGATTGGAGAAAAATGTATACTACTTGTATATAAAAAAGTGATATTACCACTTATAGTGGCAGTGCCTTCAGACAAGCCAGCAGAGAATAATTTACGAAGGATATTGGATAAATCATCACCGTAAAAAAATGTTTTTATTCGCCTCTAGTATGAAGGGCTTACAAATATAACACCCATGAAAAGACATTCTTTGCTCCCAGAAAAATCTGTATTATAAACAGAGCTAGAGAATATAAAACCACATAGGCAAGATTGTTGACAAGACTGTGAAATAATATAGCATTTTTGACTGGGAGTTTCATATGGACATCTCCTTTTATGTATCAAATCCAGCTCCAGGAAAGTATCTTGCAAAAAATCGTTGGACATGCTTACACATAAAAACTATCCAGATTAAAAAGGAACTACCATACTCACTAAGTATATTCTTAGAATTTTATCAGTGTGCTTCTGTGCTTAGAAAGCACATCTGTTACAAGAAGTTATACATTAGGAAGTAGAAGGATTTTTTACTTTCTAAATTTGGCTTTTCATCTCTCCATGCTTGCTAACTCGTAAGCAAAGATAATGTTATTCATTTCAGCATTTACCACAGTGCTAATATCTGAATATCTGATCCCACTTTCTTCCTTTGGATAGTTTTTTAATAATCAGCTATGAATATTCTGTGCTTGAGTGTGATAGGATTAAGTGTAGATTTATCTTGCCAGTATTCTCTGACTTTCTGGATTTTCATTTTGGTGTCTATCATTAATTTTGGAACATTCTTGGCTATTATTACATCAATTATTTATTTTGTTTCCTCTTCTTTAGTACTCCTATGAAGTATATGTTCCATCTTTGGAAATTGCCCTACAGTTTTAAGATGTTCTTATTTCTTTTATTCTTCACTTGTATTTGAGTCAGGAAAGTTTCTACTGTCATCTCTTCATGTCTACTTACTGATTATGATTTAAAGTATGTGTCATTGAAACAAAGGCTTTTTAGTGGGTATTAATCTTTGCAAAGACACTGGGAGGCCATGTAGTGCTGGCTACATTGAATATAACCCTGGACCATAAGTCTACACACTCATTTGCAACTGGATTTGTGATGGTGAAAGCTTTATCTCATCTTAATTTTTCTATGGTCCAGCATTATCTTCAAAACAGCAGTAAGCCATCTTTTCTTTGGTATGAATTCAGTTGCCTTTCTTGACTGTGACTATCACCATGTCATCCATACCAGTAGCAGGAATTCTGTTCAGTCATCTTGATCCCGTCACAGAGATGATATATAGAGTTTTGATTCTAGAAGACCCAGGGAAATAGAGAATTCAACACCAGACGACCTACCATGTCCTTACTTTGGTATCCTGAACACCTGGAAAGAATAAAAAAAGGAAGTAGAATATTTCATTCCTTTTAGTTTTCAGCTCTCTGCTTAGATTACCTATGAGTTCTTACATGTAATTCTTTCCATTAGATTTTTTAATGCTTTAATATTGATAATAACTTATTTTTCTTGAGACTGTATCTTATAACCAAGTTTAGTTTGAAACTTGTAAAACTGTTCTCAAATTTATGATCATTAATCCTACACCTCCTGAGTACCTCTTCCATTCTTTTGACAGAAAAGTTAGCAGTGATTGGAGTAGAGAACTATCTTTCCTCAGATCGTGTGTTTCTAATAAAGTGCTTCTCCTGGAGTCTGAATCATGGGCACAGGTAGAGGAAAGCTCTTGGTATATGTCACAATTGTTACTTTCTTCTTTTGCTGTCAGAATCTTAAGGGATTATTTGGCATACCAACGTGGGGCTGTATTCCCATGTAGAGCCCAAGAAAGCTAAAACAAAAACAAAAACAAACAAGCAAAAAGAGAGATTGATATGGTTCTTTTATATCAATGCCCTTAAACAGCATTTTTTAATGCTAAATAGAAACAAAAAAAAACTAAGTAAAAAATACCTGTTTCAGGCAAGTATTGGCATTCTAGAGCTCTGGGGACTTGAATGCAGTTCCTGGGATACAAGCTTTCATGACTGAGAGTGGGTAAAGTCAGCCTATAGAGAAGCTCAGAGGACCCAGTTGAAGCTTAACCGTATGAAGTTTGACGTGTGGCAAAAAAAAAAACCAGAAAAAAAAACACTCCCCAAAAAAACTCAGAACAGTTTGCAGTGTGTTTTACAATGTGCATAAGCGTAAGAAAGAAAGAAAATGGATATATGCAATTATAGAAAGAAATAAATAGCTCTAAAAATAAAGTAAGGGTTTTTATCTTTTTTTTGTTTTTTTTTACTTTTTGTCATTTTATTTTTCCATTCAAAAATTTACACTTCCTACCCTCCTCCCATTCTCCTCCCACTCCCCCACTCACCCTCCTCCCTCTCCCTTCCTCTTTAAGAGAGAGCAGGGAACCCTGCCCTGTGGGAAGTCCAAGGCCCTCTCTGCTTCATTCAGGCCTAGGAAGGTATGCATCCAAATAGACTAGGGTCCCAAAAAGCCAGTACATGCAGTAGAAACAAGTCCCAGTGCCTGTATCAATGGCTTATCAGTCAGCCCCCATTGTAAAATAAGGTTTTTAAAGAGACAGTAATATAAAAGAAAAAGCCACATAAAGATTGGAAATACACAGGAAGTCTGGATCTTGTATGATATTGTGTTGATTTTGAATTTTTTGATTGTTGAAAAATAAAGCACAGCTGCTAAGAGACCTGGAATTGAAAATGGACTGTTGAAATAAACCAGCCTAAATACTTTAGGAATGCCTTAACTTTAAAATAAAAATGTATTGTCAAATAGAAGTTAAAAATGCTTTGGAGAAGAGGCTTTGCTTTTGTTTCCGCAGAAAACAAGAGGCTATGGATTCATTCCAGGTTGATATCGATCTGGTTTGATCAAGGAAGACCTCCTGAAACTTGACAGGTTATATATCTATCAACAAAAGTTACTGCTGGTCTTCCCAGGACTTGGTTATTATCTCAAAGTTTTCTCAGGGACCTTGAAGATGCTTCACCCACATCCAGAAGGAAGCGATCTAGAGGAAACAATGTCCACATTCCCAAGAGTTGGGTTGTGGTAGACTTTTGGTTATTTGGTGAATTATGGATTTTGTTATAATTTAGGGGAATATAGGATAAAAAACCCATTAATCTCAGATATTTTGCATTGGCGTGGATTTTGGTATACTGATACAAATTTAAAGTTATTTTTCTTATACTGTATTTTTCTACTCTTGTTTGTGATATTGTGTTCATTTAAAATGCAATGTATAATCAAGAAATGATCTTAGTAGTTAGTCTATGATAATCAAACTTGTAGTCACACTAAGCTTGTTTTCAAGTTTAAATAGATATATTTAGACAGATAGATGGTCTTCAAACATGGCAAAGACCTATAGAATATGATATTAGGATATGGTATTTAAAATGTTTTGTTAACAGGTCAGTGGTGGCTCATGCCTTTAGTCCCAGCACTTGGGAATCAGAGGCAGGCAGATCTCTGAGTTCGAGGCCAGCCTGAACTAGTTCCAGAACAGCCAGGGCTACACACACACACACACACACACACACACACACACACAAAACCCTGTCTCGAAAAACCAAAAAAGAAAAAAATGTTTGTTGAATTTATCTAGATATGGAAATAACCAGGTAGCTTAAAGATAGACAGATATATTTTATGTATTATAAGGGGAAAACTCATGCCACAGGAACGGAAGATCCAGACTCTGCTTGACCATGGGGGAAGCTACACAGAGAGTGCACCTGTGTGGTGCACAGGTTTTTATCTCCTATTCCCAGAAAGCCATACCTAAACTAGGTTCTACCTCTTAAAGATTATTGGTTAACAAGGCTTTCCCCATCAAATGTTTTGTTAACCTAAGGTTTTTCATGACAGTGAGATACATCTGCACCTGGCAGTACCAATTTACTTCATAAAAGGATGATGGGCATCGAAGAAACTCCATAGGATAGGCTTGGGAATGCCACTAAGATTTTCATGAACATAGGAGGTATTGTGGGCCTCAAGTGAGCATGTGAAAGTAGAAGCTAAATAATAGACTCAGATACTTATGGTAAAGGAAAAATCATCTTTGATGAGCAGTAGGACAATATAATTTCCAATGTGGGGATTCTCTGATTCTCAGGAGCAATTCTTTCAACTTTCCAGAGGAGATCTAGCATGCACAAAGCCTTGTGTTCTAATCCAGCACTGAAAAAAAATAGAAAAAAATTTTAAGGAAGAGAAGGTCCATTTTGCCTTTTAAATAATCATCTGTGGAGGGTTTTTGTTTGTTTTTTGTTTTTGTGGAGGAACTAAAGTTTGAACCCAATGTCTCATACATGCTAAGTCTCATACATGCTAAGGTGTTAAACCTCTGAGTCATACACTTAGCCTGTCTAACTAGAAATTTAAGTGTACTTTTCAATTATAATGGTGATGATCTTTGAAAGAACTGATGTGGTTATTGTTCTGAACTACGTTTCAGGTTTTAAGCTAAGGTTCATGATCCTTTATGGTGGAGACAAGGAATTAGTTACTGATTCAGCTCACTGGCATGTACCTAATATGAATTTCTGTGTATTGATGACTTTTAGGACAAGCTTATTAGCATGTCTGTGAAACAAGGACAGAATAGAATTTTCTTTGCATATAAACTTCTGTGTTATTAACCTTCTTTCTGCAGGGAAGAGAGAGATCTTGGGATTGATCTTTATTCTTGAAAAACTTGTACAGAGCAAGCCTCTTGAAAACACAGAACCTGTGTGCAGTGTGTTCATTTTGTTTTGCTTTTTCACTAAACACTTTACTATTGATAATGAAAGACAGATATTTATTTTACATTTTACTACTTCATTTTGAAGACATTTATTTTTCTAAAGCTTAAAAAATAAATGAAATTGAAGTGTTTTAAAGATTATTTTCAAGGACTAGGATCGTTTTGAAGTAATAATGGTTCTAAATTAGATGTAATTATAGCTTCTAAGTTTTATATTATACAGTGTTTCCTTTATCCTAGCTACTTTAAGAAATGTCTATGAATATATTATGTTCTACAAGCCACTTATATTGACTTTGATATACGTGTTAAAGAGCTGAGCTCAGGTTGGCATTGATGGCCCAACACTGGCCTTTAATCTCAACACTGTAACATGAGAAGGCCGGGCCTGCTTGTTTGTGTTTTTCTGTCTTGCCCAGTAACTTCCCCCCCTCAGCTGTTAGTCCCAGAGAAAAATCACACACAGATCTCTGTAATTATAATGCTGATTGGCCCATTAGGTCAGGCTTCTTATTGGCTAACTCTCACATCTTGATTAACCCATTTTTGTGATCTATGTTAGCCATGTGGCTCAGTACCTTTTTCAGTGGGGCAGCTCACATCCTGCTGCTTCTGTGATCTAGGCAGGAGTGGGAGCAATCATCTTCCTCCTTCCCAGAATTCTCCTGCTCTCCTTGAGTCATTTCCACTTCCTGTCTGGTTTTCCCGCCTACACCTCCTGCCTGGCCAATCAGCGTTTATTTAAAACATGATTGACAGAATACAGACAAGTCTCCCGCACCACAACACTCAGAAGGCAGAGACAGGCCAATCTCTGAGTTAGAGGCCAATCTAGTTTACACGGTGAACACCAGACCAGCTGTGGCTACAAAGTAAAATATTGTCCTTCCTACTCATCCACAGAGAAGAGTCAGTTAAGCCCAGTAGAGTTTGGCCTTTTACCCAAGTCATATTTGGTGGCCAGTGGCAGGAGTTGTATAATAAGTGATTTCTCTTTCTTTTTATTTTTAGACAGGTTCTTTTCCTGTCACTAGATCTCACTAGATATCCATTTGGTCAGGCTGGCCTCAAAATTGCTACCCTCTGCCTTAGCATCCTTCATGGACGTTGGAATTGTAGGACTATGTCACAATGCCAGATAAAATAAAAATTTTTAACACTCATACCTGGAAAATAATCAAAATTAAGTATAAATATGTGTCAGAATTTGTTCCTTTTAGTCTTTCTAGGTTTATGAATTTTGACAAATGTGCAATCATGTAACCAGGATTTTATTAACACCCCTGTGCCTTTTTCACTAATGTTTTAATTTGAGGTTTTGCCCTTTTTTTAGGTCTTGGTCCATCAAGACAAATTTTGCATAGCATATGAGAAAGAATAAATGTAACTTATATTGAATTATAAATGTATCTTATATAAGAAATATAAGAATTATATTTCATCCCTTTTTTCTTTCTTTTTTTTTCTTTTGGATATCTAGTTACTTTAGTAGCATTTATTGAATTGCCTTTGTTAAAAACTCAATTGACCATATATATGTACATATATAATGCCTGAACTTTCTTTTCCCATTTTATTGATCTAAACATTTACAAATCTTACAAATTTTAAATTAGTGTGGTTAAGACTAATGTTATCAGTATTTCTCTATTTGTCTAATCAGTGACACACAAAACAATACAAAGAAGGGCTGATGAAATGGCTCAGTGGGTGAAGCACTTGCTGCTAATCCTAACTGATGAGCTGAGTTCAATCCCAGGATGTACAGGGTTAAAGGAGAGAAGAAAGTCCTGCAAGTTGTTTCCTGACTCCCACATATGCTCTGTGGTATGTGCATGATGCCACACCACAAATAATAAATAAATAGATAAATAAATAAATAAATGCAAAAACTTTAAAGTGAACAGCAACTCTGTGTATTCTCAATATATCTTTAACTTTTTAAAATGCCTTAGGCAACCATAATTCATTGGCATTTATAACTCAGAGCTAAAATAAAGATATTATACTAGGATTAACACCTTCTGTATCTTTTTAACACTTCCCATACTTATATTCTAAAACTAATTATATTGCCAGAATAATGAAATGAAAATGTTAACATGTTTAAACTTGTCATCTGAAAATCTTTCCGATATTACAATGAAATTATTTATGTCTTCCTTGTCACAGGTTGTCACAGTCCCATAATTAAATACCAGTTTTTAGAAAAACCTGTTTCAATATTAAAATATTTAATAACAAAATATTACTTGAGATAGTACAGATGTATTTCTGAACTTCTGATAAATGATTCTTTGTTTTTATTTAGCATGTTATCTAAATGAGTTTGAGTTACAAAAATATGCATCAAGATTGGAGGGACTTAAATTTCTTCCTTGCCTATACCTGAAGCAATTTTTCTTTGTGGTTTTTGACAAACCTTTATTGTATCAGGAGTTTGACTTTATTTTAGTTAGGGTTCTATTACTGTCCATGAGACAGTATGTCCAAGAGACACCATGTCCATGGCTGTTATAAAGGAAAACATTGAATTGAGGTAGAGGCTTACAGTTTTAGATGTTTAGCCCATTATCATCATGGTGGGAGCATGGCAATTGGGAATGTGATGAAATACAGGCAAACATGGTGCTGGAGAAGTAGCTGAGAATTCTACATCTTGATCTGAAGGCAACAGGAAGTGGTCTGTCTCACTGGGCATGGCTTGAACATAAATGAGTATATGAGACCTCAAAGCCCACCTCCATAGTGACACACTTCCTCCAACAAGACCACACCTCCTAATAGTTCCAGTACCATTGGGGGCATTTTTTCCCAAACCATCCATCTTTTAATCCCTCCCTCATTATATATTTAGCTATGGATAGATTTTTGTCTGTTGTTGGTAGTGCAAAGAGCTAGGAATAGAGCTCCCGGCTGCTAAATACTGGGGTTTTCCTTATACTACCAAAGGTTCTCAATTACTGTGGACATCACCATAACTGAGGAGGGAAAAGAAATGGGAGGTGACTTGATACAGGTTTTCTGTTCCCCTTTCCAGCAGTTCTTATCTTACCCAACTATTATTGGGTTGCAACAGAAGCTACCATTTTTTTGTGGCCTTGGAAACCTTCATATCTGCCTTGACAAAAAAGCAAACAAAACAACAACAACAACAAAAAACAAAACCACAGTTTTATATAGTTATTTTCTTTCATAACTTATGTCTTCTCACATTTTTCTCAGACAAAAATATTAATAAAAATATGTTATTAAAAGTTTTTAATATATTGATTATTAATGCTTTTTTGAATCTAAACACAGATCTGTCTTGTTATGAGAATGCCAAATGGTGGAAGAGAGAAGGCTAATATAATATGAAGTCACTTTAAACAGATCTAATAACATAGACTAGCAGTTCTCAACCTGTGGGTTACAACCCCTGGAAATGGGGGGGGGGAATCTGATGATCCTTCCACACTGCATATCCGATATCTTTCATATCAGATATTTACATTATGATTCACAACAGTATCAAAATTACAGTTATGAAGTAACAATGAAAGTGATTTTATGGTTGAGGGTCACCACAACATGAAGAACTGTATTAAAGGGTTGCAACATTGGAAAGGTTGAGAACCACTAACATAGAATCTTATGAACACCACAAAGTAAGATAGGATCAGGAGTTCAGTTTGTGTTGTGTTCTCATAGTCTTATTCACAATTACTCCAAAAGTGCTGTAAGCAAATTAAATGTAGATTCTCCTGTCATTACATTGATCAATTTCTCTCTAATCTACAGCTATCACCAAATCTATACCAGCTTTGTTAATGTTTAAGTCACTAACTAGTAACCTGGATTTTTTCTTTTATTTAGATTTTTTTTTAGAAAAATTAAAGAAAATCCAGGTGAAAGAATCCCTATTCAGCACTATATTGTGAACTACTTTGTTACCACTGGGGAACAGAAAGGACACCACCTTCTCAAGATTAGTTTTAGATGTTGATACTAGTGACACCACACACATACCAATAGGATATGAAAAGCTCTATTTGCATACATAAGTAGTTCTGGAGAAAGCAGAGTAGGCAATACTGAAATGGCTCAAGAAAAACAGGAAAGGAGTGCTTAGGTTTTTCTCAGCTTGTCCAGATGTGGGACAAAGGGATAGAGAAGGGAAAACTCAAATGCAGATGGCAGTCAGAAACAAAACAACAACAACAACAACAAAACCAAACCAACTAGTGGTCTTCCTTTTTCTGAGTGATCTTGTTTACATAGCCACAGGCTCCTCTAATGGTGACAGATGAGAAAAGGATACACTCCTTCATAGGTGAGTTAATACTCAAATACATTTGCATAGTTGCTAATAGCCAGAAATAACCAACTAACTGCCTTAAAATGTTCATGCCAGTAGCACACAAGATCATGATGTGGGTATTTACCACACTCAGCCTGAGATATCTGGGCAGCTATGTTGAGACAGATTATAAATGATTCTTACCATATAGGTGCACAAGTGACCTTATAATACTCTTCTAATGGTAATGTCTCAGTCTTCTGACTTTCTCTATTATGTGGTAATTTAGTTACTAATGTTCTATAAATCAGATGTCAGCAGTACATTTATTTCTAGAATACTGAGTATCAAAACTTTGATAAACTGGGGCTATTTTCCTTTGTGAAAATTCTATTCGCTGATATATGATTTTCTCATTTCTTCCTGAAATCACTCCGTCATTGTCAGTAATTTCACTCTTATTTCTTTAGGCAGCAGTTACTGCCCTTAACTGCTTGCTTTTCAGATTTTCTGTCTTTCTTAGTAACCACTTTCAACAGAACAAACTGACATAATAGAGATTTTTCCATATCTATATCTATCTATCTATCCATCCATCCATCCATCCATCCATCCATCCATCCATCTATCTATCTATCTGCCTTTTTGGAGAGTATAAATGGTCATTTGATTTTTAGTATTTTTTAAACTTGGATAAGATATATGTATGTGTGCGTGTGTGTGAAAATTTTGTTTTGAGATAAATTTGGCTCATCACTTATATGTGACCAATTAGTGCTATCCAATTAATTTTTGCATTCTATAAAAGGTTGTCATATACCAGATTCTTGGGTCATAAATTCTTTTTATAATTTTTTGTTTTAAAAGGTTAGTTGTCTTTTTGTTTTATACTGTATCTTTTAAATTCCTAACTATAAAGTTTGCTTTCTTTTTCAAAGCATAATCAAGCACATTTCACAATCAAACTCCTTTATGTTCTTTTTGTTTATCAGAATTCTAAACTTGACAGTTTGACAGAAATTCTACACTTCAATTAAGTTCATTTAATCAAAAGACATTTTGCTGGAAATATTTGATGAAAATGAAATTGAGGATGTTAATACTTCAAAGATTAAAAATAAGGGACTGGAGAAATGGCTCAGCAATTAAGAGTCCTTATTGCTGTTCCAGAAGATCTGAACGTGGTTCCCAGTATCCCCACACCAGCTGCTCACAAATACCTGTAACTATAGCTCCAAGGTATTCAATGCCTCTGGTCTTCACAAGCACCTGCTCTCACTTGTATACACACACACACACACACACACACACACACACACACACACACACAATTAAAAATAAGGAAAAAGAACTACCTATCCGATTTTGGAAAGAGTTAGGCGATTTGTCACATAAAATGGAGGCAATAATTTAATAAGAATACTGTTGGTTAAAATTAGAACTCAAAAGTAAAATGTAAAGAGATTATATGTTTGCTTTGAGTCAGCAAACTCAATATTCAGAAAAATTTCAGCAAATACTAGTATGTAAAAAACTTCCACCATAACATAGCCAGTGTTATAATTGTAGTATATAGAAATTGCTATCAGTATATCAACACAGTGACTATTGGAAGAGAAATGTATCGTCCCATAAAAATAAACACTATACAATGATGAAACAGTAGCATAAAAGTGTAAAACTGATGTTAATAGCAATAGTTTGCAAGAAAAAGATGCTAAAATGCTAAACTTTAATCACCTTCTTTGCATAGTGGTCAGTATATTGACCTCATATAAATATTAAACTTTAATATATTGTGATCCTCAAACAGTGCCAGCCAGTGTTCTAAGTTTTACTATAATACAGTTACATCAAATACTGTTATCGTGTTTACCACTAGAATATTTCTGGTGTTCTTTAAGAGATTTGAATGAATTGTGAAGACTTGCTCTAGACTGCTCTTTAGTAGTTATTCTCAAGTGACTCAAATATCTGCATGGAATTACTTGGTACTCTAATGCATTTAGAAAGACTAGCCCTGGGAATAGCATGATGCTTATATGTTTCTAATATATAGAATTTATATATTAATAAATTAATAATTTATTAATTATTAATTAATAATTAGTCTAAAACCTTATGATAATTAATTTAATATTTAATTTTTCTATCAACTTGTCTAGACCACAGTGTCAAGTTGTTTAGTCAAACACCAGTCTAGATGTTACTATGAAGGCTTTATTAGAAGCGACTAACATTTAATTCAATGTACATGAATTCGAACATGTTACTCTCCATAATTTGAGTGAGCTTCATCCAGTTAGCTGACAATCTTAAAAGCAAAGATTGCTGTAGCATGATTAATAAAAACCCAGAGACAGATACTGGGGTTCAACCTGTAGGTTAGAAACACAAGCCAGCCACTGGCTCTTACCTCTACCTCAGTCTGAAATGGAGATCCTGCCACCAGAAATCTCAGAATAAGACTGTGTCTGAGAGCTGCCTCCTCCAGTTTTATAATCCTCTCTATGGTTGGGATTAAAGGCATGAACCACTACCGCCCAATTTCTATGGCAAATTAGTGTGGCTACTGGGATTAAAGGCGTGTGTCACCACTGCCTGGTCTGTAAGGCTGACTAGTGAGACTGTTTTACTCTCTGATCTTCAGGCAAGTTTTGTTTATTAAAATACAAAAGAAATATCACTATAGATTACAGTCTCCAGGGAATGGATTTCTGCCTTATAGATCAGATTTTCTAACTCCTAAAGTCCTATCAACCTATATATACTGTCAACTTTACAGATACACGGATTCCATGTTTGTGGCTTCAACTATAGACCAAAATTGTTTTCTAAAATGATATGGAATGTGTATAGACATTTGTTATTATTATCTAAATGATGTAGTATAAGAGCTATTCAGATTGTGTGACTTTATATATGATATAGATAACCAAGAGATCATTAAAATACTTGAGATAGGGAACTGGTGGTGTAGCTCAGAGGAAAAGTTCTTCCTTAATATACATAAGGCCAAGAGTTTAATCTCCAGCACTACAAAGAACACAATAACAACAATGAAAAAGAAAATAAGAAGTAAAGCATATAGGAAAAATATATAGACTCTATGTATATGATATTTCATGTAAGAAATGAGCACAGCAACAGATTTTTGTATTCATGAATGACTGTCCTACAACCATTCCTTTATATATCTTACGGGATGATTATGTGTATACATCTCTTTTTCTCATTTTGGTTCTGTTTCTCCCAAGAACCCCCACTGATCCACCTGCTACTTTTAAAATTAATATTCTAAAATACAGGCTCAGATTTTCATCGTGCTATTACTTTACCATGGTTTTAATCTAAAATATCCTCAACCTTTTAATCTAAAGAATTTTAGAAGTTGGCTACTTGAAGTTCTGTTTCCTCCTGAACCATTCTTTCTGTGTTTGGTACCTATTGGATATAATGCTGTCAGTGAAGTTGAAAGATAGACTTTTGTGAGCATGAGTGAGAAATCAATGAAGGAAAAAATATGACATTAATTGTCTAGCAAGAAATAGAGATAAACCCGTTGTGAGACTTCCTCATACTTTGTACACCTTCTTCCACGTGTCTCTTGACAAGACACAAAGTGACTTCCTGTTATACTAGGACTGAGATGCAGGGCAAATTATTCTGCTTATTTCCTATTTACCCTTTCACTCCAGCATATTCTTTTCTAGTGAAAATCTGCCTAATCTAGAAGGATTATGTGATCTGTTACATGTAAGGAAGTGAGAAAAAGGTAGCTGCAGTAGCTTTGGTGAAAGCAGTGATGCAGGTCACAAGGCTTCCAACCAATACAATATCATGTTTATTTTGCTCACTTTTCTGTTAAAGTTTTTTCTTCACTTTTTCCTTCTTGATCTAAAAGCAGCTTTTGCTTGTTAACAATAGGAGTGTCCTTTCTGTTTCATTTAATTTTTCCTTATTATTTTGGACTCTTTTAATTTATTATTAATTAATCAGCAATTTTTGCCAATGATTGTCTTATTTTATAACTCTTACAGTTATTATGTTTAGAACAATATTGGATAAAATATGTTTTTAATGTACTTACACATTTTCTATAATCTAATATTTGGTAAACTTTTGTAAATATCGCTTAAAGGCTGGCTAGGAAAGTAAGTTCAGTTTTTAGATTTAAAAGGATTATTTTAAATTTTACTTATTATTTTATGTGTATAAGTCTTTTGTCTGCTTATATTTCTATGAAATATGTGCATACCTGCTGTTCATAAGGCCAGAAGAGGGCCCTGAATTCCTCGGAACTAGAGTTATAGAAGGTTATAAGTAAGCCTCCAAGTGGGTTCTGTGACTTGACTTGGCCTTCTGGAAGAGCAGCAGGTGCTGTTAACTACTGAACTACCCCTCCAGCCTGAAAGACATGGTATGTATTTAAGTCAACCTTAAATTTTACGTTATATAGGTTTTAGTGCTTCCTACTTGAATTGAAAGAAGCATATCAGAGTAGTCCCGGCGATGTATATGCAGTTTGCCTTTCTTTCTATTCTTATCCAGTGGTCCTCTTGAGATTCTAGCTCCTCCTCTATTTTTTTTTTTTTTTTGAGAACAGTATTGTCATTGCCCTGGATACTGTAATGACTATTATGCTGTTTATAACTTAGAACTGAGTCATTTCCCTTTAACTGTCTTTAGTAGAGAGGTTAAGACTTTCTGGGGGTATATTCTGCCCCAGAAACTGATAAAGAAATACAAAGAGGACCGGAGAGATGTTAAGTCGTTAAGAACACTGCCTGCTCTTCTACGGGTCCTGAGTTCAATTCCCAGCAACCACATGGTGGCTTACAACCATCTGTAATGAGATCTAGTACCCTCTTCTGGTCTGCAGGCATACATGCAGGCAGAATACTGTATACACAATAAATAAATAAATCTTTAAAAAAAAAAAGGAAATACAAAGATTTTTTTATCCTTCAAGTGAGGACTTTGTTTCAAAGGATCCTACCATCTCCAGAGCTCCCTGTAGGATCTAAGGTGTTTAATGTACCTGCAGAATGTACAGAATGTACAGAATGTACAAAGGGTTTAGGTTTCCTTTGTACTTATCCAGTTTTTACTATTCCATCACAAGAATTAATTTTAAGAATGCAACCAGTAAATCTTTTGCAGTCAGTAACTGTCTCTTTCCAAGGAACTTGACCCATAAGAGTTAGTTACCTTTTGTTTATTTGATCTGCCAGTGGCAATTTCTGAAAGATAATTTTTCTTGTGCTGTTTTGCTTTCTACCACCACTGCTCATATAAAAATGTGCTAGTTTTTGTTCTTTTTGTTGTTATTATTTAGGTTTAATTCATAATCATAAATAATTCTGCAATCCAGCTAGACTTAGAAGGGAATGAGTGTACTCTTCTCAGCTACAAAAGAAATGATCTGGTTTTTGAAATTAACACAAGTCAAAATATTAGGGGTTGTCACAAGTGGCAGTGGTGGTCTTGCTAGCTTTGTCTATTCCTATACTGCAAATGTTCATGCCTCCTATAAGACTCTTGCTCTCTTTTATCTTCCAGAAGTTCATATACTTGTTATCCCAGTCTTGTTAGTGCAGATGACAAACTGGCCAACATTTGTGTTTGTTTCAGCATTTGCCATAGACAAAATGCTGATATGCTCTGGTTAAAGTTTTAATCATAGATAATAAAGTTGCCACCCTAGCACAGGAATTCTGGAATTTTATGAAAGGAGGAACCATTATAACCAACTTCCCTTTCTTCAGTGTTTAGAAAAAAAAACTTTTCTACTCTTTTTGGAAATTGGTCTACAAACAGCTCAACAAAGATGCAACAACCCAAAAGTTTGTGTTTCACACTAATGTCAAACATGGCTGACAATGGGAAACTTCACAGCATAGTGGCATTTACAAAGCCTTAGTAAATTTATTCTTGCAAATACAAGATATGAATATATAATTTCTGTGCATTGTAATGTAATTATACTTAGTACAAATTCATGAAACTAATTCATTTTGAAAATTATAGTCTCAGTCTGCATTAATATCTTTACCCAGTTAATGTTTGCCCTAAATGCTTAGCTGTTTGATATTAATTTTGTAACGTGATTTTGTGTTCTTTGAATTGCCCGATTAATACTCACATGACCTTTTGGTCTTTTTGATGAGACATTGTTGTTATTCAGTCAAGGGATTTGACTTTTCATGTATTTTAATTATTATTATAATTTGTAAGACTTTTCTTGCTTTTGTCATCTTGCTTTTGTTTTCTGTTTCCTCCTTTATCTTTTACTTGTCATAAATAGTTGTGTGCATTTTTCTTCATTTTAAGTCATCAAAAAGACATATTCCTGTCTTAAATTCTGCTAGTGATTACTTTTATACTTTTCAGAAATAATATTTAGTCATTATTTTTGTAATCTTCAGAGACAAGAGAAAAGCTGTATGCTAATATAGCTTCTGTTAGTCAAGAGGTTTGATATTCTTGTACTTCTCTCATCCCTGTTATTTTGTAATTAAGTTTTAGATACAAATAATAACACTTTTATGCTTCATCTTATAATATATTTAAATTTAGTAGTATAATCTTACTTGCACTTACAGTTTTTTTAATTTAAGTGAAATATTTTGCTAAGTATATGATGTCACACAACTGTAATCCCACCACTTAGGAAAAGACAAGAAGATTAAGGGTTTAAGGCCAGCTTCAGGTATATAGGAAATTTGAGACCATAATACTATACAGTACAACCTGTCTCAAAACACCAAGGAAATATTTCTTTTGCAAATTTATTTTTATTATGTTTATAGCATATTTAATTTTATTTAATGTTGGTTTTTATAACCAGACAATTCCAATTCTATTCCTTTGTGTATGTGTGTGTGTGTACAAACTACCCATTTACTTCTCTCTCTATTTCTTCATTTTCTTAGTAAAAGATGCATTTGACTTCACATTTGATAAGAAACATTTAACTGGAGGAGCATGTCTCTAAGCAAAAAATTTCAGTGATAAACTATATGAGGGGAAAAAAGGAAAATGTATGCCAAAAAGATGTAAAACTGTGAATTGAGGTGCGTGGTTGACAGATTAAATTTCATTTTCTTGAGAGTTCTTATAATTTTTTTTTTCTGAGACAGGGTTTCTCTGTGTAACACCTCTGGCTGTCCTGGAATGCGTGCTGTAGACCAGCCTTGCCTTGAACTCACAGAGATAAAGGTGTGCTCTACTACCTCAGGGCGGTTACTGTTGTTTTACCTCTCTGGTGCTACGAAATTGGCTTCAATCAGATCCAGAATGGGCTGGGTAGCCAGGTTTAGTAACCCTAGGACTTAGGAATCAGAGGCAGGAGCTGACAAGTTTAAGACCAGCCAGAGTTTCATGACAAGAACCTCTCTCCAAAAACCAGAGAGGAGTGGGGAAAGGGAGGGGAGAGGTGGAGAGAGAGAGCGAGAAAGAGCTCACTAGCCAGCTCCAACACCACCACTACCACCAACAAAATTGTTATTCCTAATCTGGAATGGATTATATGGAATTGAAAGGATTTTAGCGCCATTCAGTATGCACAAAGCATTGTATTGGGATTTTAACTGGAATTGTATTAGACTCTGTAGATCAGTTTACAGAGAATTGTCATCCTGATATCATGGAGCTGCACAACTTATGAGCTTTTTTGAGACAGAATTTCATGTTGGTTGGTCTTGAACTTGAACTCAAATGTATTTGAGGATGACCTTGAATTTCTGATTTTCCTGTTCACTTCCCAGAGTTCTAAAATTAGTTATGTTCTACATCACATAACTGACTTTATGAGCATTATTTAGAGCTTTTAAAGTATTTACCAGTCATGTTTTAGGATACATATTTTCCTCTAAACATTTTGTAGTTTTTTGCCATTGTAAGTAAAATACTTTAATTTTTTATTGTTGCTAGTATATAAAATATATCTGACTTGTATATATTTGCCTTAAATAGTTTTCATACATTTTTAGGGATTTTGTGTCTATATTATACCTCTCTATTTTTGTTTCTTTTGAGACAGGGTTTCACTGTTTTAGTCCTGGCTTGCTTGGAACTTGTTACAGACCAGCCTCACCTCTAATTTACAAAGATCTCTGCCTGCCTCTGCCTCCTGAGTGCGGAGATTAAATTTGTGTACCACCATGCCTGCAGGCCAAATACTATATACACAATAAATAAATAAATTTTTTTAAAGAATAAAAAAATTCTTTTTTGAAGTTTTCTGTTCAAATTCTTGGTCCTTTTCCTTCCTTTCTTCCTTTCTTCCTTCCTTCCTTCCTTCCTTCTTTCCTTCCTTCCTTCTTTTCTTCTTGCTTTCTTTTAATTTTGGGTATTGACTTTTTCCCTTTTCTTGGGAATCTCTTCTTATATAAGAATGCCAACCCTGTATGCCTTGCAAAAGTATTTTCCTAGTTTATCAAGTGCAGCAAAACCACTAAACTGGACCACTCTATACATAGGCAAAAAAAGTTTATTGGAGGACGGACTGCCTAACTGGCTCACTAGAGTAGAAAGCCGCAGCTTGACAGGAAAAGTCTTGTCAGTGTTATCTTGGGAAGTGGCCTGTAGGACAAACAGCCTGAGAGTACTTTCTGAAGAGTATGGGTACTTTCCAGGAAGAGATGAGAATGACTTTTGGAGGTTAGGTTTCTGTTTCCAAGCAAAAACCAGTTCTGGTGGTACTTGAGCTTCCCTCTTTAAGCATAGCACCAAAACTGACAGTTTGGAGCCCATTTTGTTATGTGTCTTTCCTTTATTCTTTCTAGTATTTGTGTTTGTATATTTTGTGTGCATGGTATACATGTGTGTGCAGATACACTTGCATATGTGTGTATGTGGAGGCCATAGACAACCTAGGTTATCATTTCTCAGGAGCCGCCTACGAGGTCTTTTTAAGACAGATTCTCTCACTGGGGTCTGGGACTTGTCAATTAGGCTAGACTTGATGGTGAGTGAGTTCCAGAGACCATCTTGATGCCACTTCCCTCTCTGCACTAGAATTAGAAAAATGCATCACCATGGCTCGATTTTTATGTGGGATTGAACTCAGATGAATTTATACTTGTGCAACAAGCACTTTATCAACAGAACTATACTGTGAACACATTTCTATATTTTAAAGTCATAATTTCAGTTTTAGATTATAGAGACATTTACTTTGTTCCTTGCTCTCCTCCACGTATTAATTTTTTATGCAGAAAAAAATTTGAAGTGTGGTGAAGGGATGCAATCTGTAGTTCAGGCTGGCATTGAGCTCACCCCATATCCCAGAGTGGCCTCAAACTCATGACAGTCTTCTTGTCAGAGTCTCCCAAATGCTGAGATCACAGATATGTACCTCTATTGCCACATTACAGTCAAATCATTGATCCATTTAAAATTCTTATGGTGTAGGAAGTAGATAAAAACCTAACCTGTTCTGTATTATCATGTAGTTGTTTTAATATCTATCATTTCTTTTCTCCTGAGACAGCTGAAATGCTTGCCTCTTAGATTCTTTTTATCCAGTGTGTGGGATGTGAAGGTAGTATGTTGTATGTATGCACATTTGTTGTTGTTGTTGGTGGTGGTGGTGGTGTGTGTGTGTGTGTGCATGTGTGTGCATGTGTGTGTGTCTGTGCATGCATGGGGAGGCCAGAGCAGGCCTTGTTGCCTTGTTGCCAAGGTCTCTTATTGAACCAGAAGTTCATCATTTTGCTTGGCTAACTAGTGAATTCTCTGGATCCACTTGTCTTAGCCCATCAGTGCTCGAGTTATAGGCACCCACATCCATGCCTGGCTTTTTTTACATGGGTGCTGGAGATTCAAACTCAGGTTAGTCCTCATGATTACAGAGCAAGTTCTGATACCCACTGAGACATCTTATCTCTCCAGCTCAGATGTTTGCCTTTATCACATACTAAATTTCAATTTGCAGGTGGTTTTTGTTTATTAATGTCTTTTTAAAGATGGGTGTGTAGATGGTAGATGTTTGTGGGGTATCATTTGGTGCTTCAGTTCATGCATACAGTGTATCATGTTTAAATCAAAATAAATAAATAATCCCCTCAAACTGTTATATTTGTGGTAAAACCATCAAAAGTTTACTCTTCTATATTCCAAAAAATATACAGGTACATTATTGTTATAGTCACTCTACTATATAAGAGAACAACAGAACTTATTTCTTTTAAGTATAGGTTAATATGAGACAGGGTTTCTCTGTAACTTTGGAGCTTGTCCTGGAACTAGCGATAGCTCTTGTAGACCAGGCTGGCCTTGAACTCACAGAGATCCACCGTCTCTGCCTTCTGAGTACTGACTGCTTGGATTAAAGGCATGTGTCACCACCACCAGAGATGGCCTATTAGTAGGAGAAATTGTACACATCTTGATTAGGTGTTCACAATTAACAATACCAGTGAGGGGCAGAAGCCAATGAGAAAACATTGTGTACCTTCAAATAAAATATTGAGCAAGAGATGACATTACTTGTGCAGTATTCTATCTGAATGTAATGAAAATCAGGTACTCACAAGATGAAAATTATATTTAAAAGCACAACTTACTTCTAGAAGAACCCAAACAAAAATGTTTCTGTTTAAAGACAGAGTGGTTTTTGTTTATTGTAGAATAAGGAACACACCTTCACACACAAGTAAACTCAAATTAACCACCATTGAGCCTTTATTTTTAATTGAATGTACTTCTTTTAGGCACAGAAGAAGACATTTTACTTTGGAAATGACCTGTGCATTATTTAGAAGATTCACCATTAAAAAAATAAAAATAAAGCAAGACACATTGCAAACATAAGAAGTAGAATACTTAACTTACATGAGCTCCAGGAAGTGAATATTAAATAAAGACGAATCCAGAAGGATATAGTTTCTGTTTCTCTGAATTTGAGTTCTAAAAACAGAACAAATACTGACAAATATTATGAAGTTTGAATATGACATGCTTTGGATTTCTTCCTAATAACTGCATTCTGTTTGCCATGCTTTTATATTCAGAAAACTGAAAATGGTAGTTATTCTCACACACAATCAGATGCTTAACAATAATCCTACGAAAATTATCCTTATCTTTGTTTTATAATGAATTCCAGGAACAATCAGGTCAATGGAGAATCTTAGGTGCTGCTGAGAACTACCAATTTTGTGACAATCATTGAAATTGTGCTGCATTACAGTTTCTTTGAGGATGTACAAACAAACCAGGATGTAAATAACCCTCTTCCATTTTCTCGTTTCAGCTCTTTTCCTCCTTGTTAATCAAATCCAATGCTATTGAAGACAACAGAGCATAGAAAACTATCTCGGATTTTTCCAGGTGTTTATTATTTTGCAATTATCTGGCAAAATAAAGACTGATGTTTACTTAATTCCCATATATGAGACATTGTCATTCTGCATTACTTACAATACATGAAAATGTACTTGGCAAACATAGAAAAATATAATACATTCAGTAATCAAGAATAGGAACAATGACTGGCTCTAGATAAGATGAGCTAGTGTTGTGAAATGAGCTTTCTTGGGAGACTGTTTCAGCACTGTGAGTGATGATGTGTAAAGCTCTCTTCATAGGGATGATGAAAAGTGAAAATACAGTAAACTCAAAAGGCTGCTGCCAACTGCCTAGATGACCTTGAACAAGTTTCCTAACCTCTCTTGAATGTTATTGATTTGGTCTGCAAGTTAGAATTTCCATAAGATGTTCTGTAGTGTTTCACTAGAGCTTACAGAATCATCTGGTGCAGAATACTTCACCTAGCAGGGACGGAAGAATTGTGACAAGACTGTTAGTGGAGAAAATGAGGTTCTATTTTGGGGGATTCATAGTATCTTAAATGATTTAACAACAGACTAAAAAGGAAACTTGGGGACAATTTTATTAGATTGTGAAAGAAAAGCAACAATATAGACCAACTTATCCCAACAGTCACCAGAAAGGAATATGGAGAAAAAGTTATGCCTTTTAATTTAGCCATGAAGATCAGAGAAATGGTGAAGAAGTCAATAGTGCTAGGAAAATATGCATAGAAGCTGCAGGTGTAAGTTAAGTGGACATTTGATCTCAGGCTTTTGTATCCCAGGGACCCATTAGAACCAGAAATAAAGAATACTCCCGAGAATAGGAGTGGCCTGATGAGTTGAGGAAAACAGTCCAAAAAGCATCCAGTCACTCAGTGTATGGCCTTTAACAATTACCAGTCTCTCCCATTCATAGTTTTTCCCCAGCCTCTCTATGCTTTGTGATAGGATTTTTATATATTAATATTGGTGTAATTTTATCCAGTCCCCACTGTCCTGTCACAAGAAAACAGTATAAAAGTCTTCGAAGAGAATTGAATTGTTATCTCTACCCATACTTACAAGTGAAGTGTAATCCCACCTCTTTCATAAGAGCAAATTTCAGAGAAGAAAGTAAGCCAGGTCAGCCTCTTAGAAGGCTGAAACTGAAGGATTAGACCTAGACTAAATAAATTTCAGATCAGCCTGGCCTGCATAACAAGACCCAGTTTCATAACAACAGAATGGGGGATACTTAAGGGGATAAGGTGAGATATTGCAATAGGGAGGAGGAATAAAAAGAGGAAGGAAGATGAGGGCAAGAGAAAGGAAGGTAGATATCAGTATAACACAATGATGCCTGATAGGATAGAGTGGAGGTGAGAAGTGAAGCTAGAGAAAGGAGTGAGCTATGATTTGTAAACAGAGATTGCACATTGGTTTCCTGGCTGCCCAGACCCAAGTAATCACACAGAAACTCTATTAATTACAACACTGCTTGGCCTATGGCTCAGGCATATTTCTAGCTAGCTCTTATATCTTAAATTAACCCATTTCTATTATTTTATATTTTACCACGAGGCTCGTGGTTTACCGGTAAGGTTTTGGCTTCTTTCTCCTTTGGCAGCTACAAGGTTTTGTCAACTTGACACAAACTGACTCCTCCTTCTTTCTCCCTGCATTCTGTTTAGTTTTCCTGCCTAGATATATATTGCCCTGCCATAGGGCAAAGCAGCTTCTTTATTAACCAATGGTAATAAAACATATTCACAGCATACAGAGGGGAATCCCACATTAATGATTGGTCTATCAAAAGAAGCACTTCAAAATAAAAATGACATGTATGGCTAGAACGACTCAAGATTAACTGACATAATTGTAACGGGAAGAAAAAAGTCATATGAAATATTTGTTGACAGCTTACCATGTGCCTGGGAGTTGCTAGAAATTAAAATAATTGGATCACAGGTAGCCCTATCCCCTAGGAGTTAAAAATGTGGAAGGTGAGACAGATCCACATGTCATGAAACAGTCTATTTGTTAATCTGTAGATAGCATCAAAATAAAGGTTCAAATCATGGTGGTGGCCCAGAGAATTAAGTCTAGTTCAGTCAAATATAGCAGGAGGGATATGGAAAGACTTATGATGGAACTATTATTTAATGACCTTGAGATAAGTAGGATCATCAGATGGAGAGCTAATGGAAGGGCAGAGAGAATAGGAAGCATGTGAAGAGAAACAACAAAATGAGACCTTGCAATGTACTCAGTAGGAAACCAGGTAAAACAATTATGAAAAGGGATAGTGAAATGGGGGCAGAAGTTGATCTACACCTGGATCAGCAAGGGATTTGAGGAACTTTTGCTTACAGGCAAAAGACTTCAACTACAGTCTAGTAAGAGGCTGGATGGTGGCATTAATACTAGCTACTTTGGCAGGCCTCTTGCAAACTAGGATGAGCCCTGTTAGAGATCTGGAATAGAGGAAAAATATCAGTCTTACAGAACTAGAATGGATGGTTAGAGATTTCAGTGATTGAACTGTAAGATATGGCTTGAAAAGGGAGAGATCATTAATGTTGTTCATGTTTGGAATATTTGTGATAATTAGACTGTTTGATAATGTAGTCTTGGAACTCAGGAGTGGGTCAGGGTTGGATTTAGGCATCTGATGAAACCATGGCAAGAGAAAGATACTTAGTGTCCTAGATTAGTTTCTATTGCTGTGAAAAATGCATACAAATTTGGGAAAAGAAGGGTTTCTTTTATCTCACATTCCCATGCCCCAGGCTATCATTGAGGCAAGTGAGGACAGAAATTTAAAGAAGCAACCAGAACAACAAGCAGAGGCCATCAAAGAATATTGCTTACTGGCTTGCTCTTCATGGCTTACTGAGCCTGTCTTTTTTATATACCACTCAAGACTACTTGCAGTGGGCTGGGCTCTCCCTCACCAACCATTAATCAAGACATGCATCTATAGACTTGCCTATAGGATAGTCTGATGTAGGCAGTTCCTCAGTTAAGATTCCCTCCTTCCCAGATATGTCTAGTTTGTGTCAAGTTGACAAAACTCAACTTGCACTCATAGAAAATAGTGAATGGAAAGCAAAGAAAGTGAGGATGAGTCTTGAGAAACAACCACTAAAAAAAGAACATGGGACATTCCAGGCAAGATAAGAGTGAAAAAGGAGGAATGCATCCTGAAACACAGGTAGTTAAGAATTTGCAATAGAGTGGTTAGAGATTTTTAAAATCTTTAAGGTAGTCAATATGTTTAAAAACTGAAAATGGGCCATTGGACTGGGATATTGCTTAGTGCAAGTGGATATTGCTTTATATATATATATAAGGTGCATATAACATATAGCACCTGCATATCAATTGGTTGTGTTTTCTGTAATGGTCTCTGTTACAAAGTGAATTTTTATGAGGGTGTGGTAGTTTGAAAGAAAATGACCCCCATAGGGAGTGGCACTATTAAAAGGTGTGAATTTGTTGGAGTAGGTCTGGCCTTGTTGAAAGAAATGTGTCACTGTGAAGGGGCAGACTTTGAGATCTCTTATGCTCAAGCTATACACAATGTGGCATTCAGTTTACTTCCTGTGGATCAAGGTGAAGAACTCTCAGCTCCTCCAGCACCACGTCTGACTGCACACCACCATGAAGATAATGGACTAAACCTCTGAAACTGTAAGCTATCCAGAATTAAATATTTCTCTTTTTAAGAGTTGCCATGGTCATGGTGTCTCTTCCCAGAAGTGGAAACCCTAACTAAGATAATGGGTGAGAGTTGCTTATGTTTAAACATTTGGGATTAGGAGCTATAGATGAGAATAGACTATGTGGCATTTGTCTTTCTTGGTCTGAGAGTCTGGGTCACCTCACTTAGTATAATTTCTTCTAGTTTCATCCATTTATCTGCATATTTCATCATTTCATTTTGCTTTACAGCTGAATAGTATTCAGTAGTATATATGCACCACATTTTTAAGTTGTTTTCATTGCCTAACTATTGTGAATAGAGCACCAATGAACATGGCTGAATAAGTATCTGTGGAGTAGGACACCAAGTCCTACTTTTTTTTGCAGGGTAAAATGAAAGACTGAGAACATTTTCAAGGTGTGATAATAGGCCAATGCTGTGTTTCTTCATTTTAATATAACATTTCATTATTTAAAATATATATTTTAGAAAACAGCCAACTACCCAATGAAATGATATTAATTGGAGTGGGGTAGAGGAGGTTATCACAAGCAAGAGTACTTGAGGTGCAGTGAAAGAAAGCCAGTTGCTCATGGATAGAATTTTGCCCAGGTGAAATTCTGAAGAGGAATTATAGATATTCAAAATGGTATTGACCAATATGGCAAATACTGAAAGAAGATTTGGAATTTTAATCTGGTGGAGAGCTGCCTGTCAAATTTTCACAAAAAGCCTCATGTAACCTAGGTTCTTTAAGAGTCTTCAAAGGAATTACTTAGTCTGCTGAATGAAAAATATGTAATTTAGCTTCTACCTGAAAAGCCATATAATACCCAGCTCTCCAGAGTTTAGGTCAGTGGGCTTGATGCTCAGCTCTTTTCTAAGCAGAGCTATGATCAAGACCTTATAAGCATCCTTCAGAATATATTTGCTGTAGGGATGTAGGAGAATTGATACAGAGGTTTATCACAGAGTGTGTGAAGTGGAACTTAAGCAAACCATTAAAAAACCTTCAAAATTCACTGACCACAATCACGTACTTAATCAGGACAGAGCTATAATTTGCTGATATTCTAGGTAGAAAATTCAAGTACAGATTGAGAGAAATTTGGGAAAATATCTGTGTTAATTAAGCTCCATATATGTCAAGTTATGTAAACCTACATATATTTTAGGATTTAAAACTATTGTTTTTCATGAAATAATTGTCTGGTGGACCATCTTGATCATACTGTTTTTTAAAACTTTCATATCATTTTTAAAAAAGTGTTCTGCATTTGGGAGACTTAGTTTCTCATAAGTGAAAATAGCTAAAGGTTTCTGTTATAAACAATGAAAGTGAAAATGTGTTTGAGTAGACAAATCTAAATATAACTAATGCACCTGTTCTATAAATAGAGCAATAACACTAAGTGTCAACATTGAGATCACTGACTGATGTCCATCCAAATCCAAGAGAAATGAGTTACCCTGAAACAAAACTAAATTTTAAGATTACATAATACAATAAAATAACAATAAGCATATACATCCTGTTCAGTTGCAACCTCCAGCTCACCGCTGCATCATCTGGAAAGCCCATTCCTGTTTTTCTAAACCCTGTCCACTCAGAGACTCTCCAAACAAAGGGAAGGCACCAAAATCCCACATTCTTGGTGACTACTGAGGTTTCCTCCCTTGAATTTGCCAGCTGCCCAAGTTTTCGCCTAAAGCATTCAGCTATTGACCATGCTTGGGTACATACCCAGCTTATGGAAGCCACATCATCACCCCTTGCCTACAAGCTATATAATCTTCCTGTTTTAGTTTGGGTGTAGCTTCTCTGGCCTTGATTTCTGGGACTGGAGAACCTGTCTGGGAGGTGCTTTGCTCAAATAAACCTGTTGTTATACCTTTTCAATTCTGCTTGATCTGGCTTATTGTATTGATAGAGAAACCTATCATTAGGGGACAGAAAACCTATAATCTTGGTGCCAAGATATGGAAGGAGTTGAGCTCTCTTGCCTAGTGGACCAGGTCTTCCAATGTGACAGACTTTTGACTTTGGGTAAGTCACCCATTTCCCAACCACCAGGTACTTCTTTCTGGGTCCAGGATCCTCAGGATTCCCTGCCAAACAGTGACCATTGCCCGGGCAAGCCCTCCCATCCCAGAGCAGAGACAGTTTCTGTTTTGGGGACACTTTTGTGTTAAAAGATGTCCTTCCCAAAGACTACCCACCCCCACTGCTCAACCCCAGGCTATTGTGTGGAATGCCTCGCCCTAGTTTTTGGTCTCTGACACAGGCTTGGAAATGTGCAACACCAAATCTAAACCTGATACTCAGTGACCCCTGGTGTGGGGTTTCTGCTGTGAATTTCATCTAAATTGGGGCTGTCTAACACCATTTGACCAAAACAAATGGTTTGAGTTCCCTTATCCAGGGTCTTTGAGCTATGCATTCCTGCCCTTCCCTCTGTAGCCAGTACTCATCGGTCCAGGTTTTGTTTACCAGAGTTGTGGCAGCTCCAGACACCTTTTCACCTAGGGATTGACCCTGAGCCCTCCACCCTGACTGAGCTTCTTGAGTTGCTGGCATCCCCACCTCTCTTCTTCCTCTTGGCTCTCATCCCTATTCTGTCTATGTGCCTGTCTTTCTCATGTACCCACTCCAACATGGCCTTTTGCTCTTTCACTCTCTCCTTTCCTCCAATAAACCTCTTACACTAACTCTGTTGCACTTGGTGTTTTCATTTAATGGCATACCTTTGCAGGGCCTGCCCAAAGGTACCTACTTGCTGTTTGAAAATATTTTCATTGGTGCCAAAGACTCACTAGGTTCTCCTGGTATGCTAGGATTCTACCCACCTGCTCCACCTGAAAAAGATCTGCTCCCTCTGTTTCTGTCTGCTCTCCCACCCTACCATGCAGGGTTCCCACCTGCCCATACCACCTGCAATGGGTCTGCTTTCTTTGTTTCTGTCTGCTATTCCACCCTAAACTCTGCAAATGCCCTGTCCTTACATTTGTTACAACATAGGAGTTAGAACCAGAGTGGCCAGCTCGTGCCTTCTCAGCACATGCCTGTTCTCCCTTACAGCATCTACTGATCTAATCCTCAATAAGATATGTATGGATCATTTGTCTGTAAATTTGATTCCAAATTCTAGAATCTGATTCTTCAACTGCTGCTTCCCTCTGCCCTGTGTCACCATCCATATTGGCACATATGTGTTTTTCTGGCTTCTGCAGCCTTCTGCACCCTTGTGGAATCTCCTCTCCTGCTCTCTCCCCTCTCCCAGCATCCTAGGAAATCCACAGCTTAAACTCTAGGCCACTGGCTTTTTTGACCAGCTGACCAACATAGACTCTTCCCTTTTCTTCTCCCTCCTTATTTTATTTTGCCTTGCAGCCAGCCTGACCACCCTGACAATATTCTACTTGTACTCTTTCTCTCCTTCCATGTGGTTTAAATCTATATAATTTGTAACAAAGTCTGTTTCCTGCAGGAAGTTTTGTTTGTGTTGTTAGAAAAGGTTTGTCCTGTGTGGTGGTGGTGCACACCTTTAATCACAGGTCTTGGAAGGCAGAGGCAGGTGAATCTCTGTGAGTTCGTGACCAGCCTGGTCTAAAAAGTGAGTCCTAGGACAGCCATGGCAGTTACACAGAGAAAACCTGGCTTGAGAAATTAAAAAAAGAAAAGAAAAGTTTGTCTATTTTGTATATATGTGTGGATCTGTGTCTTTAAGTCTTCTTGTGTACATGGAGCCACACAAAATTCTGTCCGTCTCAGATGTATAAATGTGTGTGGCCACTGCATTGTTTCTGAATGGCCTTGGATGTGTGTATTTACTATTTTCTGTGTGTTTTGGTGATAGCTCAGTGTTACTATTGCAACTAGCTGCCAAGGATCAGAATCTGCCTCTGGGCTTTCTGGCCACTGAATCTGATGTAATAACAAAGATTTATATGCCATTTGGGTATAAATAATATTAAAGTTTTGTGATAGTCTATCTTATTTAAAAAACAGTCAAGGGAATTGGATATAGTTGGAAATCTGTAACAAAAAGTTAAAACTTATAACTCCGAATTGGAGCTGTTTTGGAAAACAATGCATTGTTTGCCATCCTCTTAAGTGCAACCATGTGGGCAGTCACCATTTTGACTAGGATTGGAGAAGAGGGGGGTCATGTGACTTTGCTGCCATTTTGATTAAAGGTGACCACATGGAAAGGTCCTACCAAGGAGGCAGCAACAGGTCTCCAAGATATTTTGGATTTTTGTATGATAATTCCTGTCTTGTTCTTAATACAAGGTTTATGAAAAAGGATTTAAAACAATATTGGTTTAATGAGATATGAAACCTGCACCTTCATGCATTCATCTACAGAGACACATCTTGCTGGAAGCCAGATTTTGTAACGTAAGAGTAATCCACTTGGTATTGATTTTAGAGACACTGAATTGTTTGCACTGTTGAAACTTGGTTTTGTCTTCTACAAATTATGGTTGTTTTCTGTGTCTTTATTCTTGAAATAAGAACTTAAGACCACAGCTAAACACTAGAGATTGAGGTATTCCTATTTCATGATGTAGCAAGATGGTGACCTAAGCTGTCTGACAAAGGGTCTCTTAGTCTAGTCTATTCAGACTCCTAGTCTATTCAGGTTAACAGAGACTGATTTAGGAATGTATGTCTAACCTCCTTGCTTACTAATATTGTTAAGCTGTAGCTAGTTTGGTAAATGAAGTCATACATAAAAGCCTTGTTATTAAAAGAGCTTCAATTCAGAAATTGTTATTGTTTTAAGGCTAAACTTAACATGGATAAAGCTATAAAATCCCAACCTTTTAAGACATATAAGTTAATAGTCAAACACCTCATTAGTTATTAAATTCTTTGATATGTACGGATTTAGCTTCTTATATATGTTTTCAAAGTTAAGCCTAAAACAAGTAACTAGAAACAAACAACATTTGTCTAGTCTAGATACACTTAACAGATAATGGTCCTCAAATGCTTCAGAGATCTGAGAATATGGCATTTAAAATGTTTAGTGAAGCCAGGTGGTGATGGTGTATGCCTTTAATTCCAGCACTTAGGAGGCAGAGACAAGTGAATCTCTGAGTTTGAGACCAGCCTGGTCTGCAGAGCAAGTTCCATTATAGGCCCCAGTGCTGCAGAGAAAATATGTCTTGAAAAACCAATAAAGTAAAATAAAATAAATAAAATAAAATGTTTAGTAAAAAAGCTTTTTATGATAGAGAGACATGCTAACTCCTGGCAGTGTCCTTATCTCCTCCAAAGAAGATGGATTGGGACAGAAGAATTTCCAACTGAAACTTGCTTTAAATATGACAAAGCCAGTCATGGAGCAGAAAAAAAAAAAACTGCCTTTCACCTTAACTGCTTCCAATACCTTGTCCAGACTATGGACAGGCAAGATACTGAGGAGCTGATTTCCCTGCTTTACTAGACAAGGTAGGCTGATACCCCCCCTGAGTTCCTGTTCCACAGGAAAGTCTTTCATATCTTCTGGGCCTGGCAACCAAAGACTGATGCTGCCCTGGGACCTCTGCCCTCAACGACCATGGAGGAACCTGGGGTAGCTATCTAAGTAGTCAGAAAGTCCCTTCCATTTTTAATATATTTGGAAGCTTCTTGGTATGTGCTTCTGCTTACTCAGGTGAAGTTAGTCTTTCTCAGATCTGATGGTGCTTGATGACTAGGATACTGATACCTTCTCTATTTTAACAGCACCCCTCCTTAAAGCTAAAACCACTTCGGTAGTTCATTAGTTTATTAGTTAAGTTTCTTGTTAAAAATGCAGACAGGTTTACCTTGTACATAGGCTTCATAGTAAAGGATAAATAGGTTTCAGATATAACTTCCCACTAAAGGAATACAGAAAACGATTTAAGGTATATAAAAGCAAGTTGTAAGGGCATAAAGTAAATGATGAAAAATGTGTAAAGATGTTTTAGACTTCTGTCCCCTTTCTATGCTCCCACTGGAATCCAATGGACACCAGAGCCCAGATTGTTCAGCTCAGAGGGACAAGCCTCCCTGGGCGCAAAGTCAAATGGAGTAGAAGAGTGAAAAATAGACCTGGGGTGGGACACACAGAAGCTGTTAGAAAGAGGAAGGACAGTAGTCCTCTTTTCCTTGTGGATGAGCTTGGTTTCTGTCCCTTCCTATTCAAACTATGCTTTTGATCATTCATGGCAGAAAGACAACTTGTGTACGTGACTCTAAGCTCTAGGTTTTCCTCTTTTTTAAATTAGAGGGGTAATATAACCCCAGACAGAATTTAGATGCTTATGGCCACTGGAAAAGAAACACATTTGCCACAAAAGATTCTCCCCTAATCTATGAGAAGAAAATATTAATCCAGAGTATTTAAGGGTCTGAGGTCTAGCCAACCCTAAAAAATCTCTTACCTAATATTAGCTCATTAATTATATTTAATAATATTTTTATAGGTTTCTTGAAATTTTCCGATAAGGGTGATTTCGTGCTTTTTACTCCAGAAATAACTATTTTATTTGCTATAAAGTTACAGTGTTCAAAAACTGAAAATAATAATGGCAATGAAGGATACTTAGTACTTTAAATGCATAGCTACAGCATCTACTTTTCTGTGTTTTGCATAGATAGCTACAGCATCTCTTTATGTGTGCCTTTTCTAAAATGTGGCCATGACATTCTTCTTTCCAAATGTCGGGTATACACTTTCTGTTGAACAGGAAGGAACTCTTATGACTCGACTGGTAAAGATATCATAAGAACTGATATATAAGGTCTGAGAGAATGCAAAAATGCCTCACATGTGATCTTTGCAATCTTGAGCTTGGTCTTTACAACCCCCATGTTGTAAAGAAGCCAAAGCAACCTGTGCAGCTGACTCTAGCTTCAGTTCAGCTTGTAGTTGATAACTAATTTGATGTGAGATGAGCCCACCAAAAACAGTTGTACCTTCCCAGGTGATATTTCATGAAGAAGAAATGGCCTGTCCCTATCTGACCCTGCATGCTTGGCAGATTTTTGAGCAAAATAAATATAGGTTATTGTTAATATAAAAATCCCAAATCTAAAATTCTTCAAAATGTCTGAGCATGGGTACCATACTCCAAGTGGAAGTCCAGATGGTTCACATGGGTGTATAAGGTAGCCTTTACTTTTTGACCAGTCAATGTTCAGAAATTGTTTTATTTATTATTATTATTTTATTACTTTAAAAAATACCAGTCCAAATTCCCACTCCCTCCTTTCCTCCCACTCTCTCCACACACCCTCCCACTCCTCCCCCCTCCAATCCTAAGAGAGGACAAAGCACCCTGCCCTGTGGCAAATCCAAGGCCCTCCCTACTACATCTAGGTTGAGCAAGGTTTATATCCAAAGAGAATAGGATCCCAAAAAGCCAGTACATGCAGTAGAGACAAATCCAGGTGCCATTGTCAGTGGCCCCTCAGTCTGCCCCAACTGTCAACCACATTCAGAGGGGCTAATTTGATCCCATGTTCGTTCACTCCCAGTCCAGTTGGAATTGGCGAGCTCCCATTAGCTCAGACAAACCATTTCAGTGGGTGAACCTCTCATGGTCTTGACCTCCTTGCTCATATTCACTCCTTTCACTCTTCAACTGGACTTTAGGAGCTCAGTCCAGTGTTCTGATGCTGGTCTCTGCCTGTTTCCATCAGTTTCAAAATTTACCCTTTATTTACACAAGTATTCTAAGGAATAATCTGAAAACATGGCTGAAACAGGATTTCTAGGAAATATAAGGTCATTATCAAGTAATTTGGTAGGTAAAGAACTGCTTCTAAAATAATACTGTTGATGATTGCTGCAGAAGACAGTTACTCTTCTGGTATATTCTTCTTCCACTCTGTAGCCACTTTTTTTGTACAAAATATTTAATTTTATTGTATGTTGGTCTTATCTTTTTCATATCCTTATTTTCAAAGTTATACACCATTGTGCTTATATACAATTTTGCATTATTCCTATTTAATATGAAATATAAATGTCATGTTATTTTGTGTCTTATATCAATAGTTTTAATGACAAAAGAGTCTTTTATTAGGTGATAATTTATTTCAAGAGATATGACAATGTGTCATTGCTTTCCTTTATGCTGTTAAAATGTATTTTTGTGATCTAGTTTTATTTATTTATTTTTTGAAGACAGTGCTTCTCTGTGCAGCTTTGGAGGCTGTCTTGAAACTTACTCTGTAGACCAGGCTGGCCTTGAACTCACAGAGAGCTACCTGCCTCTGCCTCCCGAGTGCTGGGATTAAAAGCATGTGCCACCACCGCCTAGTGATCTATTTTTTTTTTGTTTTTTGTTTTTTGTTTTTTGTTTTTTGATTTTTCGAGACAGGGTTTCTCTGTAGTTTTTGGTGCCTGTCCTGGAACTAGCTCTTGTAGACCAGGCTGGCCTCGAACTCACAGGGATTCGCCTGCCTCTGCCTCCCAAGTGCTGGGATTAAAGGCGTGCGCCACCACCGCCTGGCGTGATCTATTTTTTTAATCACTGTAAACTATTAAGAATATATTTTCAAGAGTGATGTTTGGGGTTATGATGTTTAAATATTTTCAAATGTTTTGAAATGTAGTTTCTTCATATACTACTGTATTCTTTGCAGGCTTCAACTATGTAGATTAAGTCTGGCTCAGAGCTACTGATCCCCCTTCTTCAGCATTTCAAGTGATATGATTAGAGGTATGTACCTGCCCACAACCTTTTTATGATTTTATGAAGGTTGCTTTTTGTTTAATAAGGGAAACATGGAACTGATTAATTTAATGATGTATATGACAATATTCTTAGCTATTCCAAAATAAAAGTGAAACTTATGTGTATTTTTATTTAAAAAGCAAAGAGAAAGATATGATATCATTACTGTGGGAGATGGTTTTGTGGAAAACTTGAGCTTACTGTACTTAACAAACGACTAGTTTTTTGCCTAAAAATAAGACAGACATAACCAGATGGTGGGAGGGATGAAGTTTTTTTTTCCTAACATTATATGAAAAATTTCTAACTCTTTGTTACCTATTCTATTTATTCTAAGCAGTAAATTAATGGAAACACTTGCATTTAGAACCACATGAGGCAGAACCCATCTCATCACTTGCTTAGCACCTACTCATTTGGACTTTTGTTTTTAATACATGTGTTTACCCATAATGTCTTTTCCTCATTCTCTTCATTGTAATCATGATGAACACAGATGTTAACAACATAGAATTTGTCCATTTAAGTCTATTTTTTTTTGTAAATGCCGCTCTTCCTGAAGGAGGACAGTGTTACAAAAGAATAGAAAATTTCAGACAGTGTGTAGTAGTTTCAAGAGGCTTCATGTTTGCAAGAGACAAATTAAGCAGCCTGCCTACTATGTAGACAACATCTGTTACACAAAGTCATTGTTAATGATAACATTGGGATCTCCTTTGTGGCTGAGTTTCATCCAGCTGCACCTACCCATAAAAGATGCCAACAGAGGGGCTGCATACTTAGCTGTCAATTCAGAATGACTTGGGAAAACAGCATATAAACCCAAAGTGAATCTTTGTTAACCTTTGAAATCAGAGCATCATTAATCATGATGGATAGCTTGTATTCTTTTCACAGCCAACTCATCATCTTCAGTCAATGTCTGGTAAGACGCCCCAAGCCTGGTAATACAGAGGAAAGCCACACACCAAGAAACAGTGTTACGGTGTTCACTTGCAAAGGAATCAACTCAGCCATAGGTTCAGTAATTACAACTTTTTTTCCCAAAGTTTACTTCCATACAGCATTTCCACTCACACTAACATATCTGTTACTATATTAGTAAAAACAAAATTCCTACATATGGATATAGATTGATTTGATGAACTTTCATTTTTACTTGGATTAAACATTACAATTGTCAAGTGAAAGCAATCCAGAAAACTAGGAGAAAAAAGTGCCCTTTGCCCATAAGAATAAGGTGTATGAACTCTCTCACAATTTATTTGTGAAGTGCATTCGGCTGTATTTTTGAAGTTTTCATTGTTGCTGTTGTTGTGCATGAACCCAGGGCCTTGTGTATGCTAGGCACATATTCTACCACTGAACTAACATCCCCAATTTAACATTGTAGCACATTTTCTTTTCTGGGTTTCTTTGTGGTTTGCATTTTATTGTAAATCAGTCAACTCACTTGATACCAATCCAATACCTTTTATATTTCAAGTTTGATGCTAGGTACTAAGAATATGCTAAAGAGCAAAGCAAAATTTCCACTCTCAGATGATTTTACTGACCATATAGAGGACAACAAATGGCAATGTTTATAAATACAAGAAGATTGGTTGGTAATGGTATAGTAAATTCCATGTTCAAAGAGGGCCTCTATTTGTCTGAAATCATAAATTAAGAAAATGCAAAAAAGTGTGGACATTTAGGGAAAGAGTCCCTGGACTAGGGAATAGCAACTGTGTAGGTGTCAAATCTGGCACGTGCAGGGAACAGCACAGAAGCTTGCTTGGTTAAATGATGATGCAAGAGGAAAATGACATGACAGCAAAACTGTGAAGGTGGGCAGGGGCCAGCCCTTTAGCAACCTGGCAGATTATAGTATGGAGAAGAGACTACCCTGTGTGAAGGAGTGCTGTTGGGGTTTTTAAAGAACTGTTCTAGCCTATTTGATTTAATTCATTATTGTTATTTTTGTTTGTAAGTCAGGGTTCCATGTAGCCTTGATTGGCCTCAAATTTCCTTTGTAGCCAAGGCCTACCTTGAACTCCTGGTCGTTCTGCTTTCTCATCGCAACTACTGGGATTATAGGTTTGTGCCACCATGCTAGGCTTATAGTCTGGTTTATAGTCATCTTTTTAATTTTGTTAATATTTGTTTTATTTTTAATTATGAGTGTGTGTGTGTCTGAGTGTATTCCATGTGTGTGTGTGCGCAGACCCATAGAGGCCAGAAGTCATGTTGGAGCTTCTAGAGTTAGAGATACAGACAATTGTGAGCTGCATGCATGATATGGGCTCTAGGAATCAAATTTGGGAATAATCTTAACCATTAAGTCAACTCTCCAGCCCTCATTTAATGAATATGGTATATATTCATCTTGACTCAATACTAAATTCCTCTAAATACATATTTTTCATACCAGCTTAAAGATCTCTTGGATCCTAAAGAAATCATAATGTAACACAGTTTTCCCATCTATGACAAATTTTTTTTAGATCCAGGAATCCGTATGTGTGTGAGAGAGTTTTGTGTTAATGTAAGACACCTGAGAACATCATCTTAGAGCTGGTTTGTTTTTTGCTTACAGTTTGAAGTTTCCAATCTGTGACTGGTTGGCCCCATAGCTTTGGGGACTGTGGTAAGATAACACATCATGCTGAGAATGAGAAATGGAGTGAAGGAGAGAAAGGATCAGAATCCTACTATTTGTTTGAGGGCATTGCCTTCAATGACCTGACAACCTTCCAGAAGACCTCACCTATTACAGGTTACACTGCTTCCTAATAGTGCCTGCTGAGGACCAAGGACTCAACACATGGGGATTTGGGAGAACTTTCAGACTTAAATTTACAAAATCTAAAGAATGCTTGCAAAATCTTGTGTGTCCATGCAACTATTTAAGAAGCTGAGGACTGTGGTCTAGAAGGCCTTAGAGGTCCAACCGCAAAATTTCCGGATCCTCAGCCCTAACTGTGGCTAGCAGTCTCCTATTAGTATATCTTAAGGGTATTGCATTTTTAATTTTAATTTTTTAGATTTGTTTATTTTATTTTATATGTATATGTGTTTTGATTATATGTATGCATGTGCATTAGATGTGTACCTGGTACACATGGAGGGAAGAAGAAGAAGTGTCATTCCTGAAGCTAGAGTGATGCATGGTTATGAGCTACCCAGTGAACCCAGGTCCTGTGCAAGAACAAGTGCCTAACTGCTGAGACATCTCTCCAGCCCCCAAATTTAAGTTTTTAAATGTTATGTTTCTTTTGGATTTTTTTGAGAGTCTCACTGTGTATCCCAGGCTTGCCTGGAACTCTCAATCCTACCCTAGTCTCTCTGGGTGCATACTAAGACTTTAAGTGTGTACCACCACAATCTGTTTTATTTAGCAGATCTTGAAATGAGTGACCTGGTTGTTTACTGATGTTTTCTTTCTTCATCATTACCAAAAACATTCTCAAAACTCTGACCCATCTGGTAAATTGTATGACAACCTTCATTGATGTAGGAGGTCCTTCTGTATTTGTGTTGCTTTCATTGGTTGACTAAAGAAACTGCCTTGGCCTAGTTGATAGGGTGGAACTCAGGTAGGCGGGGAGACAGAACAGAATTCTGGGAAGAAGAAAACAGAGACAGGCAGACGTCCTGCCCAAGATGGATGCTGGTTAGACTCATGCTAGTAAGCCACAGTCAAGTGGCGATACACATTAATGAAGATGGGTCAGATCAGGATGTGAGAGTTGGCCAAGAAGAGGCTAGATATAATGGGCCAGGCAGTAATTTAATTAATACAATTTCTGTGTGGTTATTTCGGGAGTTAAGCTAGCCGGGCAGCGGGACGCAGCTCGCTTCCTCATAGTACACTTCATCCCTTTCTGTTTTGTGCCCTTTGCCCTTGACACATGAAAATGGATGATACAAAAGCTATATTCTCTTCTATTATTTAATCTGTTACCATTACTCGATTTTGATATTGCATAGGATATGCCAGCAACCATTTTTCTAGCCAAATAATTCTGTGACTTTGTTTGGGTGACCATTTAAATGGCAAAACTCATTAAAGTCACACCAGTAACATAGCAGTTTAACTACACTAAGATTTCTAAAGATAATGGCTTCTTAATTCAAACAGTCGTAAGTAAAGTTTCAAGTGGAACATGGCATTTCCCTGAAGGAATTCTAACTTCAGACTGTTGGAGAAGTTCACCAGTTGTCTTCAAAGTAGACTAACTTTACATAGCACACTTAAAAATAAAGGTATTTATCCAGTGACATTATAATAATGATCAGATTATTATATTTAGCAGCCAATAGTATAGGTGAAAAAAGTCTGCAAAAAAAACCCTTTATTTGCAGATGCTTAACATTTTTTACAGAACAGAAACTAAAATAATTAGTTATTCAATTAGTCACAAATATAGTTCTGAAGGGTTTTTTTTACCCATGTGTATAAGAACTGTCTAAACATATCTGCATAGAATCTAGGCATCGCTACCAATATGCTTGAATGAATTAACAAATCTGTTGTAACCTCTAGTTTCTCTGTCACTCTCTGGCTTTTCTCATGCTAGGCTGCTCATTTCCGGCAAGAATTAGAACCTTTCAGCTACTGCTGCTGAAATTACCATAGCCACCTTGGTTTTCGTGACTTAAAATATTGGCCTCCACCACCATAAGGGCTAGAACTTTTGCCTCCAAGGTTTCTTCCCTTCATTGCTCAAAAATTTGAAGACTTCTTGTTTTAATTGCCAAAATCACGGTATCTTCTAACATCTCCAAAATTGTTTCCATCAATACCATCCATTATAGACATCCCCACTGCCACAAAATACTCTACCACCATAGCAGCCACCAAGGGCATCATGATCACTGAAGCTTCCTCTGTCACCAAAATTGTTACTGTCACCAAAACCATGTACACAACCACTACCAAAGTTTCTGGAACTACTTTAACCTCTTTGGCTGGATGAAATACTAGCTATCTCTTGCTTTTACAGGCCTTTTCTTACTTCACATCAATAGCCATTCACAATATTGTGCTTCTGAATGACAATATTATCTACATGGTCATCAAAAGTGACCAAGATAAAGTCCTTCTTTTTTCCCCACTGTCTGTCAGTCATTTTAGTCATTTCAGTTTTATCATACTGTTCAAAATAATGTCAAAAGTGTTGTTCCTCAGTGTCTTCTTCAATACCAACAATATTTTTGGAGTCTTTTTTTGACACAGCTTTCTTTGGTTCTACAACTCTTCCATGCACCTTGTGTAGCCTTGCATTCATAGATACCTGCATCTCCACAGTGGTGTGGGTGACAATTCCAAAGCCTTTGGAGTGCTTTGTGTTTGGATCGCTCATTGCCACACAGTGGGTGAGTTTCCCAGTGCTCAAATGAGTCCTCAGAGACTCATTGGTTGTCTGGCTCTCTGATGAAGAGCTTCAGCAGCTGTTCTGGTTCCTTAGGAGACTCTGACTTAGATATGATGGCAGGGAGATAAGACCTTTCAGCAATGCTTCTTCCCTTACTGCATCAGCAGGCAGAAAGTTGAACTGGTTATTTTAAAGTTATACTTATTTGTATAACTTTATTTTGAGCCCTGATTCAAAACAGAATACCTAATTTCAAATTGTATAACCATTCTAACTCACCCTGGTTAATGCTCCTTACCAGTAACCACTCCAGCTTTCCATTCAAAAATTGGCACAGCTGCTTGAAAAGTCCTATTCCTAGAGGGCTCCACTAGTGACAGAAGGGTGAAATTTGCAGCCATAATCTCATAATGCTGTGATTCAACCTGATAGTGGAATATGCCCCACCATTCTTGCTGGCACCAGCATACTAATGAACTACACAAATCCCCCTCCAGAGCAGGGTATAAGCAGCAGAACCTTGCTAAATGGCTGTAATGAATGTAAACTGTAGCATAGCAGCTGAACCTTGGGATATGCTTAATTGCGTATTGGGTGGCTTAATCTTCAGCCCTGCCAGTTGCAGGAGGATTACTTGTCTTTGGTAAACTCAGTGGAGAGTTGAAAGTAAATTTGCTCAAATGATAGTAGACTTTAGAATAAGCATAATGGAAAAATCATAAATAATCACTAAGAAAAGTAAACCACAATCTAGTCTATGCCTGATCTTTGCTAACCAAGGACAGCTTTCTTAAAAATGGAACCACTGACTCTTGATTTAAGCTTTCATTAAACTGTAAGTCATGAAGAGAAAAAGTGAGTTGAGTTCTCTTTAAAATAAGAGGCATGTTCAGTGTTTAGTGCCACAACAAAGTAATATCTGGATGCTGAAGTTGTACTTAGATTGCCTCAAATATACGACCCCCACACATCTCCAAAAGGCCAGGAATGAGAGAGGCTGCAAACTGACCCAAGATTCCCAATCTTGCCTCTTCCCCAATGAATACAAATGATGTAGCCTTGGTTCTTAATCAGATTACATGTTTTTTTCTTTATAAAATTTTGTTTAGGCTGGCAAGAGGCCTGGCTCACTAAGTAATGGCACTTGCCACCAAACCTCAGTGAGTTCAAGCCTCGGGACCTACATGAAAGAAAAGAATAAATCCTACAAGTTGTGCTCTGACCTCCAAATGTGCACCACAATGTAACCCCCTATAAATAAATGTTTTTTCTTAATTTAAGAAGTTAGAGATGTAGCTCAGTTGGTAGTCATCTTGCCTGATATGTGCAAAGCCCTGAGTTCTATCCTCAGGTGTGGTCCATGTCTGCAATCCTGACACTAAGGAGGAGGATAATAAGAAGCTCAAAATCATCCTTTATCATATGTGAGGTCACTTTGAAATATGTTAAGACCCTATCTCAATTTTTTTCTTTGAAGAAGTGACATAATGAGATAGTAAAGTTTATTGAACACAATAGGAATCCCATAAAGACACACCTACTCTTGGGACTTTTTGGATTACTTTGTCCAGCCTCAATATGAGAGTTTTTGCCTTGGCTTATTGTTTCTTGCTTTGTCACGATCTGGTCTTTTCTGAAGGGAAATGGAGAGGGATTTTATCTAGGAGAGAGGGGAATTGGAGCTAGGAAGAGTGGAAGGAGGGGAAACTGTAGTCAGGATGTATTGTGTGAAAGAAGACTCTTTAAATAAATAAGAGAATGAAAGAAAAACAATGGAAATGAAACCTTCCTTCCTCAGGTGTGCTTCACTCTTAATTCCTCAATTCAACTAACGTGACTGGAATTATTTGTTCCTTGTGATAAAAATTATCCCAGATAATTGAGAAATGGATAATCTTCTGTACTGTTTGGTTTTAAGATTTATAAATGATAGCATAAAGAGCCAGTTACTTTCTCAGTGCAGTTAATAATTGTTTTTATTACCTGCCTAGCTTCAATTCTACAGAGTAGAAAAAAATCTTTCCCAAATATAAATGGCTAAAGAAACCTTTAGAAATTATATCTAATTTTCTATGTCATGTAGAGGAATTAGATAGGGGTTTTCTAGTGATGGTAGAAAAGATGACTTCAGAGAGCCATGTTCCTAGTGAGTTTATAGAATTGCTCTGCTGTTTCTATAAACTGTCTGCTTCTAAACAGATGAAAAAGTTTTCTCTGATATATTAATTAGCCAAGAGGAGGAAATCCCACAATCTGCCATATGCAATCTGGAATTATAAGCTTTAAATCCTGGTCCAAGACTGATTCCCTGAGAACCAGGAGAGTCACTATTCTAGGGAAGGAGACATCCTAGATCAGACAGAAATAAATTACTTCACCTTCTTTTCCTGTCCATCCCTCTACAGACTGGATGATACTCAAAAGTTTAGGTGTTGTCAATATGACAGGCAGTATTTAGAAGTACAGCATCTTAGAGGTGGTCAGACTTTGAATATTCATTCCTTGTGATGGAATTAATTCTTTTAAAATATCTTCATGTTGCTATTTTGTTCTCTTACCTCTTTACTTTCTGCCAAGAGTGTGGGGATGCAGCAAGACCTGCTGGAAGTGAAACATCCCGGCACCTCGATCTTGGATTTTTCTTCAAAAATGAGCTCCTGTTACTTCTGAGATATTGTATGCAGCCTTGGGTATTCTGACACAAGATGGATCAAGATATACACCCTTTATTCCACCACTGTGTCCTTCCAGGCAACCAACATTCCACATCTCTGAAAATCAGCTTACACTGTCTTTATTTTCATAACCACTCCTCTTTTACTACATACTTTTCAAAACTGTGATGTAAAATGTATTTACTCAGCCTAAGAATTTTCTGTGTTGTCAGTGAGTTTGTGAACATGATGGAGAATTTGTTTGGTGTAGGAGGTCCTTCTATATTTGTGTTGCTTTCATTGGTTAATAAAGAAACTGCTTTGGGCCTGGTGATAGGACAGAACTTATGTAGGTGGGGAGACAGGACTGAATTCTGGGAGGAAGAAAGCAGAGAGGGAGACCTACTATGTAGACACCAGGTCAGACATGCTAAATCTTTCCCAGTAAACCATGACCTCATGGTGAACACAGATTATTATATTAGAAATGGGTTAAATTAAGATGTAAGAGTTAGCTAATAAGAGGTTAGAACAAATGGGCCAGGCAGTGTTTTGATTAATACAATTTCTGTGTGGTTATTTCAGGTGTAAGCCGGGTGGGATGGAACAAGGAGTCACGATCCCACAACATTTGCTGTAATAGGATTGCCACCATATCCATAAAACAGGGTGAAGAGTCATGGAAACTAATAACACTTTAAATTTCTAACTATATGGGGATAGTAAAGATGTTTGTGTAGTGTATAATACAGGTCTGTGTATCGCTTTCTCTTTAAATGTGTTTTGGTTATGGAGTGACATCATTTTTCCACATTACTGCAAGTTTGCTATAACAAGTATAGATGTAGAAATTGCAAAGTCATTGCATAAGTAACAGTGTTTATTTTTGTGAATTGTAACCTTTTTTAAAAAATTAGTTCTGTTTTAATAGAAAATACTATCTCACAAGTAGAAACAGAACACCTATCTCACAAATCAAAAGGAATAACTTAACAATGTGAATATTCAATGAACATTTTCCCCTTCTACTCTCGCACAGCTCCCATATTCTTAAACTCAAGAATAATTTCTGTATTTTATGTGTATATTGTATATAAATACAAACAAATATGGCTACATACTGATGCTAGGGTACTGTAACTTGCATTTTTATCTTTCATCATGTATCTTGGAGGTTTTGCAAATTGATTGTTTTCTTTTCTGAGACAGGGTTTCTCTATTTAACAGCCCTGACTGTATAGGAACTCACTCCGTAGACCAGGCTAGCCTCAAACTCACAGAGATTTGCATGCCTCTGCCTTCTGAGTGTTAGGATAAAGACATGCACCATCGCTGCTACCCAGCATAAATTGATTCTAAGGAATCTCTGCATCCATTTTAAAGCAGCACAATATTGCATTTTCACAACCTGACATGAGTCATCAATTAGTACCCCATTGATGGACACTGCTACTCAGAACAACCTCATACATGCCTCATGTAGAATATGAATGGTCAAGCTAGGTTTGGTGACATGCACCATTAGCAGCTCAGGAGGCTGAGACATGAAGATTAGCAGTTTGAGGTCAGCATTGGCTATGTATCAAGACCCCTTTCTCAAACACTGCCCCCATTAAAAAAAAGGTTCATGATGTCTGCTGAATGAATGCCTAAAATTCAGGAAACTTCTGGGTCAGAAGGCAGAGGCTTTAGTGATTCAGTAGATTACCTATGCAAAATGCCAAGTTCATTGGTTTTAATGAACCAAAAATCATCATACAAAAGTTCAAATAACTTTTAGAACTTATTTTTAAAATTTTGTTGGACAGAGAACTCGGTAGCTCAGTCAGTATACCTTTTCCTTCTCTGAGGAACATTTACTGTGAGGTGAATTTTGCGGACACCACTGGAATCATAGTCTTATTGAGCCTGAATTTTCCTCTGTGCTGCCTTGTTAACTGCAGTGTTCCTTTGGTTTATTTTAGCCAAAGTCGAAGACAAGTAAAGAATCCAGTGGTCAGAATGTAAGCATGGCACAGCATTTTTAAAATTTAAAATTTAAAATTGCTGTAAAATTTGAGATAATATTTTCAATTTCTTGGTGATGAAAAAGAGTAGGTTATAAAGCTGTACCTAATTCATGAAGGCAAAGGTAGAAGGACTTGCAGTGACTTAAATTTTTTATTTAATAGCATGTCTTAATATAGTTAAAAAATAATATAGACAATAACCTTTATCAAGCTCCCCCCATGATAACATCTTATATAAAAATACCACACTGTCAAAACCAGGAAAATGACCTTGAAACCCAAGGTTAATGTAGACCTGTTACCATTCTCTTTAATAGAAAAACTTGATTGGAGTTGGTCAACATATACTGTATTATGGAGGCATAAATAAAACCACTTTCTTTTTTTTAAAGCAATCCTTTACTCTGATTTCACCTGTTTTTTTTAAAGATTTATTTATTTATTATGTATACAACATTCCATCCACGTACACCTGCATGCCAGAAGAGGGCATCGGATATCATTATAGATGGTTGTGAGCCACCATGTGGTTGCTGGGAATTGAGCTCAGGACCTCTGGAAGAGCAGTCAGTGCTCTTAACCTCTGAGCGATTTCTCCAGCCCTAAATACAACCACTTTCTAACTGAAACAGTTTATCTGAGCTAATGGGAGCTCACCAACTCCAGCTGTACAGGGAAGAAACCAGCATAGGACCAAAATAGGCCATCTGAATGTGGATGACAGTTGTATGACTGGGGCAGACTGCGGGGTCACTGGCACTAGCACCAGGATTTATCTCTACTGCTTGTACTGACTTTTTGGGAACTCATTCTCTTTGCATGGATACTTTGCTCGGCCTAGATATGGAAGGAGGGGTCCTTGGACCTTCCCTAAAGCAGTGTGCCTTACCCTCTCTGAGGAGTGGTTGATGAGTGGGGTGGGAAGGAAGGTGGAGTGAATTGGAGGTGGAGATGGAATGGGAACTGGTATTGGTATGTAAAACAAAAAAAAAGGTTGTTTTCTTTTTTAAAAAAAATAAAAAAGATAGATTCAGAAGAAGAAAAACTCTCTAAACAAGTCACAGTGTGCTTAAAATGTACATAGTCTTGGGAGAGAGGAAAAAAGAGTATAGACAGTTTCAAAAAATAAAACAAAGTCTTTAAAGAAACAGTAAAAGTAATGTAAAAAAGCCATGTAAAGATGAAAATACAAGAGTCTGGAGTACATATACTATTGGGTTTTCTTTGAATTTTTGACTGTTAATGGGCTAAATACAGAGAGACATTTGATTGTGGGGGTTGTTAAGATAAACCAACTAAAGATATCTTGACTTCAAAATTTAGGTCTAATGATATTTTGCTTTGGAAAAGAGGTTCTGTTTTTGTTTCCACAGAAGATGAGAAGCCATGGATTCCTTCCAGGCTAACATGGTTTCATCAAGTAAAACCCCCTTGAGAGGTCTTCATGGGAGCGATGGCCCAGGTGATCCAACATCCAGAACAGCTTCAAGACAACTGACTGAGATGATGCAGCCTCACAGACTACTAAAGTCAAGATTTAACTATAATTCTAAATTTTCTCAATAACCCCATAAGATTACCAGCACCCTCAATCAGCAGGAAGTAATATAGAAACCATGCCCAAATTCCCAAAATATTGTTTATAAATGTTTGTTTTTATTTAAAGGGTTATAAATAAATAGTTATTTAAAGGTTATAAATAATTAATGGTCATAGTCAATCTGTTTATAAAGAAAAAAGGAGTATATGATATAGAAATAAATACATTGGTATGAATTTTGATTTACTGATACAAACTTGAGGTCAATTTTGTTATACTATCTGTATATTTATACTCTAGTTTAGGGTATTATGTTTATGTAGCTCACTAAAAATATATTGCATAATTAAGAAATATAAATTAAGTCATCTATAATAGTTAAACTTATAGTCACATTAGTTAGGTTTTCTAGATATGCAGAGATACATTTCAAATAGATAGGTAATGTTCAAACACGTAAAAGAGCTACAGAATACAGCATTTAAAATATTTTATGAACTTAGACTTTTCTCAGCAGTGAGACATGTCTATTCCTGGCAGCACCAATTACTTCAAGAGGATGATGGGTATCAAAGAAGTTCCTTATGGAGTTTGCTTTCAATATGGCAAGGCTAGACATTTGGGCAAGAAAAACTGCTCTTGCTTAGACTGCTTGACTGTATGCTGAATAAACTGGACATGCAGGACCCCCAGGAAAATGATAGCTAAACTTTGCCGAAACAAGGCAGGATAATCCTTCAGGGTTCCTGCTTCACAGAAGAAACTGCCAAACATTTTGCAGAACACAGAGGAAAATGACAAACTGCCAATATAGGTGGGAAAGTATTTTAAATTTCCTGCTTCATTGAAAGGTCTGTCAGATACTACGTGCCTGTAGACTGAATATGGATGCCCCAATGTTACAGAAGAACTTTGGGTGACTGTCCAGGCAGCCAGATGTCTTTGTAATTTCTAGAGTTTTGGAAGTTGCTTACAATGCACTTCCTGTTTACTTAGGTAATATTATAACCTCTAGAGTCCTTGATGGAGTTGAAGACTAGATAATTATAGTTTTCTTTAGTTATGACAAATAATAAATTGAATATAAAACTTGAGACTCACAAAGATAGGGTAGATGATAGAGCACTTTCTTTCATTTTGCCAAATACAAATAGACTAAATATTATAACTGCAATTCTTGCTTAATAACCATTTTGTTATATGTAATTTTACTGTTAAAGTTAAAACCTTCCTTTTTAATTAGACAGAAAAGGACAGAAGATGTGGGATTCCCCTCTGTATGCTGTGAATATGTTTCATTACATTGGTTAATAAAGAAGTTGATTTGGTCATTAGTCAGGCAGAATAGAACCAGGTGGGAAACCCAAGCAAAAGTAAAGGCAAATGGAAGGCAGAGTTTGAGAGACTGGTAGAGCCAGCAGCTGCCAAGGAAGCAAGACATGTAGAAAATGAGGTAATGCCACGGCCACGTGGCAATACATAGATTAATAGAAGTGGGTTTATTTATATGTAGAGCTAGTCAGTAAGAAGTCTGAGTCATAGTAAGTCTCTGAGTGGTTATTTGGGAACTGGCAGGCAGGGCAGAAACATCCAGTTACACATGAGGCCATGGGGGTGTCTTCTTATCTACTATAGTGCAGGCCTTATGGTTCTAGACTGGTGGAACCTGTCTAGGAGGAAGTGAATCAGCACCCTGACTGAGAGAATCCTTGGGAAGTGAGGGGAGTCCTCCATGTTAGCCTGAATGAAAGCAGTCGCTAACATGGAAGATCAAGGGTGCATTGTTAGTAAGGAAGGACATTGGATTGCTTTAAGTTGGGGATTACTTTCTAATCTTGGGGGTGAAAAAAATCTTGGTACCGTTAAAAGGAGAAAAATGGAGACTCTCCTTAAAACTTCCTCTAGTGTTAACTGCTGGATGTGATAGGGTACACCAGGAATGCCAGGACTGATGAGGCTGAGGAAGGAAGATGGGGAGTTGGAGCAGAGCCCGAGCTACACAGCAAGACTATCTCAAAAGAGAAAGGAAGGGAAAGAATGGGAGAGGGGGAAAGAAATGAAAGAAACAGAATTAGCTGTAATTTTTAAAGAGTGCACTCAGTTCTGCAGTGGTCTTGAGTGAGAGTGAAATTAATACCCAGGAAAAAAACATTTAAAAGATGTTTCAGTTTTTGGTATTAATTTCTTTAATTTCCTGAAGTCTGACATCAAAGAGAAATTTTCTGTCACATAAAAAGTAATTCCAGGCTGGGGAGGTAGATTTATGATAGAGCATTTGCCTAATACACATGAGACCCTGGATACATTTCCCAGCAAACACATGCACGCAAGTAATAATAATACATGCACGCACAGACATGCACACAAGTAATAATAATAACAACAGTAATAATCAAATCACCATGAGTAATCTTCTATTTTGAAATAAACTTGTAGTGATTCTTGTTTGTTATTGGTAAAGTTTTTATACATATAGAAATATATATTCAACAGTCTAGAACTCCAACAGTTAAAATTATCTCGTGCTACTCCTTAGGTATCTGTGATGACTGTTCTTGGTTGTCAGTGTGACTACATCTAGAATGAACTACAACCCAGAAATGAAAGGCACACTTGTTAGCGATATTTTGCTTGGTTTGAAGTGGGTAAATTCACTTCAAGTCTGGAGCTTTGAGGCAGGAAGATGTCTTTGATCTGAATCTTGAGGCAGGAAGGTACACCTTTAATCTGGGCCACACCTGCTAGAAGTCTATATAAGACCGTAGAAGAAGGAAGCCTTTTTTTCTTTGCCTGCTTGCCCTCACCTTGCTTGGACATCCATTCCTTCACTGTCAGTAAGTCTACTTCTTTGGGACTCCAGACTACACTGAAGACCAGCTGAGACATCCAGCCTTGTGACTGAGCAACTAATTCACAGCTAGCCATTGTTAGATTATATATATAATCCATGTATGTACATATGTGTTTATATATGTATGTGTATTTAAAGGATTTGTTGGAATGACTTACAGGCTGCAGTCCAGCATGTGCAAGTAAATGCACGCATGCATGCGCGCACACACACACACACACATTCATTCTGTAAATTGTGTTACTCTAGAGAACACTGAATATTTTATTGTGTCTGATTGTAATTATGGTTACTATTTGTTCTCATCTAAACTGTTAGCATCAGTGTGTGGGTCACTTTTCCTGTCTTGTGACAAAATTTAACTGACCAAAGCTACTTAAGAAAGAAAGGGTTTATTCTTGCTTAGAGCCTTTTCTTTTGTTTTATTTTTAGTTAAAATAAAAAGTAATAGGTTTATTTATGATGCTTTCATTGTTTTGGTTGATCTTTCCATTCATGTCACATGTTGTAACAGACCTCCAGACGTAGCACAACTGATGCCATGTTGGAGGCACTGGCATTAGAATCCAGCATGTAGGCTTCAATACTTGCCGAAATGGAAACAAAGACCTAACCCACTAAAGACCCATATTTCTAGGATCCAGAAAAGATCCTAAATGCATTAACCTTTCCTTTCGGCTTCTGTAGTCTCACTTCTCACTAAGTGTTCCTGCTAACCAAAGTGTATAAACGAGGATATGCTTTTTGAACATAAAAGCATAGTTGGTGAGACTGAAGGGCTGCATGATTTGGGCAGGTTCCCCGTGCAGTCAATGGCCAGCAGTACAGACTTTCTATTTGGTTTTAAGAGTGTACTGGTGTTATCTGATGGAATTACCTTGTGACACATGTTCTATCACTCTCCTCACATTCTTCCTAAAACCTGATTTCCCCCTGTCTCATTTCATGGTCTACACCCACAGTAAGTTCACACATGTAAAAATTAGAAACTAGAGTCTACTATATATGAGAGAACATGTGGTATTTGTCTTTCTGAGCTTGAGTTAATTCAGTGTGTGTGATCAATCCATATTCCTGCAAATTTACATAATTTCTTCTTTCTCCTCCTCTTCTCTCCTCCTCCTCCTTCTTTGGTTTTAGACAGGATCTCATCAAAATCTCTCTTCTTGACCCAGGCAGTGGTGATTCATGCCTTTAATTCCAGCACTTGGGAGACAGAGGCTGGCAGATCTCTGAGTTCAAGAACAACCTGGTCTACCGACTGAGTTCCAGGACAGCCAGGGCTACACAGAGAAACCCTATCTCGAAAAACCAAAAAACAAATGAATAAAATTTCATTGTATCCTGATACCTTATGTTTCCTGTTCCTGATGTCTGAGCTGGGTCTTTGAATCCTGGTCTTTATGATGGGATACAAGGGAGAGGAGCTTGGTCCTTCCTCAAATTGATATGCCATGTTTTGTTGATTCCCAAAGGAGACCTTACTCCATCTGAATGGAGAAGGAAGAAAAGTGAATGGGGTGGGGTAGTAGGAGGGATCTGGGAGGACAGAAAAGAAGGAGAGGAAGGAGAAGGAACTGTGGTTGGTATGTAAAATAAGATAAACAAAAAATTCCCTTGTATATATGTACCATATTTTCATTAGCTGTTCATTTGTTGACAGACAGCTAGGCTAATTACATTTCCTTGGTATTATGAATAGTGCAGCAATAAACAAAGGTATGCAAGTATCTTTGTGGTAGAATATAGAGTCCTTTGAGTGTGTGCCCAGGACTGGTATAATTGGGTTATATTGGTTCTATTTTTAACTTTTTGAGAAACCTCCATCCTGATTTCTGTTATGGTGACTGAATATGCTTATACTCCCACCAGAGGTTCCTCTTCCCCACTTCCTCATCAGCATTTTATAAATTTAAATTTAATTTTATGTGTATTTGTAGTTTGCCTGCATGTATATCTGTGCACATGTATGTGTATGGCACCCAAGGAGACCAGAAGAAGGCATCAGAACCCTTGGAGTTACAAATGGTTATGAGCTGTCTTGTGGGTTCTGGGAATTGCAGAGAACTAGGGTTCTCAGGAAGAGCAGTCAGTTTTTAAGTAATGAACCATCTCTCCAGTTTTATAATTGGTTTCTTTGATGATAGTCATTCTGACTGGGTTAGGTGGAATCTCAAAGTAGTTTAGTTTGTATTTCCCTAATGAATAAGGATGTTAAACACATTAAAATGTTATCTATTATTATTATTATTAATTTGCATGTGTGATGGGTAAGAGAACACAGGCATATCTGTGCCGCAGTATACACCCTGAAATCAGAAAGCAACTCTGTAGCCATTTTTCTCCTTTCACCTTTAATGAACTCCAGAGATTGAACTCAGATTGTCTGGCTAACATGGTGCTACTTTACCCACTGAGTGACCTCATTGCTCCCAACCCTAGGATGCTGTATACTTAAAAATATTCATTGGCTTTTGTTTCTTTTCTCCTCTTTGACTTTTGTATGTTTAATTTTGGTAGTTCTTTATGTATTCTATACATTAACTCCCTGTCTGAAGTCTAGCTGGCAAAGATTTTTCTCCCATTCTGGAGGTTGTCTGTTCACTCTACTGGTAGTTTGCTTTGCTTTGCAAAGGCTTTGAAATCCCATACAGGTCCCTTTACCTGTTCTTGGTGCCATTTCCTTTGCTACTAAAGTCCTATTCAGAAGGCCCATGCCTGTTCTTTTATCTTGAGACATATTCTCTTTAACCCTTGGTAGTTCTGGCATTTCAGGTTTTACATGGAGATGTTTGATCCACTTTGAATATATTTTATGCAGGATGAAAATATGGATTTAATTTCATTCTTCTGCAGATGCATATCCAGGTTTGCCAGCACTATTTGTTAAATAAAGTTGCCTCCCAGACCCACTATATGTTTGATGCCTTTGTCAAAATTGGGAGACCATAACTGTGTAGATTTATTTATGGATCTTATATTATGCTCCGTTGATTCACATGTCTGGTTTTTACTAGAACATGCTCTGCTCACCACACCACTGTAGTTCTGCAGCAGTTTGAGGTCAGATTCTTCTATTTAGGACTGCCTTGGCTAGATATCCATAGTCTCTTGTACTTTCATAAGAATGTTAGGACTGTTTTTTCTAGTCATGTGAAGAATGTGACTGAAAATTAATGGGAATTGGTTTGATCTGCAGATTCTTTTGGAAGTATGGCTACTTTCACAATATCAGTTCTGACAGGAACATTGAAGATCTGTCCATATTCTAATGTCTTCTTCAATTTCTCTTTTCAATGTTTTAACTTTTTATTATAGAAATATTTCACTACTTTGGTTAGGATTACTTCTGGGTATTTTTGGAAGCTATTGTAAATGGATATTTTTCTTATTTTTCATCAATAAGTTCATTACTGGACTATATGGAAAGCAATTATTTTTATGTGTTGAATTTGTGTTTTGCAGCTTTATTGAAAGAGTTTATCAGATCTAATAGTTTCTAATGGAATATGCAGGGTCTTTTAAGTATATGATTGTATTGTCTGGAGATAGGAGTAGTTTGACTTCATTTCTTTTTTTAACCCTTTTATATTTTTCTTGTCTTATTCCTCTAGCTAAGACTTTGAGTACTATATTGGATAAGATTGGGGAGATTGAGCATACTAACCAAAACAGCAAGGAAAATTACAGACTATTTTTTTGATGGACACAGATGCAAAATTTCTCCACACAATACTTGTAAACTGAACTCAAGAGCACTTTAAGACCATATATCATGGCCAGCTTGCTCACGGTGTGAGGTTACAGTCTATTGTGGCAGGGACAGCATGGGAATAGTATTGAGGTGACTGGCCACACTACATCCACAACGGCTCTGGGGCTCAGCTGACTTTCTCCTTTGTTTCCAGCCCAAAACTCCAGCCCATGGGATTGTATCACTCACATTCAGGGCGTGTCTTCCATCTTTACTTACACCTTTCTGGAAACACCGTCACAGAGGCTCTGTTCCATGATGATTCTTTGGGGAGAGGGAGTTAAATGGCCATTTATTTAAGTTCAAGAGAATTCAGTAGAATGTTTCATAAACAAAAAAGGCAAGAAAAAGTAGTCCAGCGAATACAATTGATTAGATTTAACAACCAACTCTAAAAATTGAAAGCCGGTTAGATTTTAGGGATCATTTAGTTAAACCTTTTTGTTTTTGACATTTTCTCAAATATAATTTATGTATCACTAAATTTGGCCCACTTAAAGTGTATGATTTTGCTTTTCATATGCCCCTGAGCAGTATAATTATCACAATAGCTTGATTTATGAATATTAATGCCTTGCAGTGGATTGAAAACTCAGTAATAGTCACTACACATTCCTTCTATTCTTCCAATATAGCCCTACACAACTACAAACTAATTTTCTGTCTCTTATGTGTTTCAGATATTTCATGCAACCTGGATGTGACAATCTGTGGTCCTTTGTGACTGTCTCTTTTCTTAACAGAATGTTTTCATGTTTAATAGACATATCAGTACTTCATTTTTAAAGACAGGGTCTCTCTACAGAGTCCTGACTGTCCCAGAACTCACCATGCACACACAGGCTGGCCTCAAATTCACAGAGATCTACCTGCCTCTGTCCCAGAGTGCTGGGATCAAAGCTTTGCACCACCATGATCGGCTCACAGAGATTCTACATCCAGTCAAGATGACCAACATTAAATATCACAATCAGAGAGTGCACATATTTTTCATGCTTATCCTAATCTTGAGTTGTGTACAAAATTATATGGCATAGAAAATTACTTTCACTAGGAGAAACTGACTCATCCCACTTTTCAGAGACAGACTGCTGAATTTTTGGCAGACTCTAAAATGTCTCTTAAGTACTTAAAAAAAAAGTATACTTTTGGTACACGACAAAACCAGACAGCTTCATTCCATTGATACATGTTCATTCAGATATTCACAACAATCTTATTTGACTGACTTTCATGCCTTGGAAATCCAAAGAACCTTCTAAACTTATATGATGTTAAAATATTTTAAAAAATAAATTTGCTGTTAAGACCAGCTTTGAGAAAATTCATAAAGATTACATTGTAGCCAGGTATAATGGCATGCAGTTTAATCCCAGTTCTTGAGTTTGAGATCAGTCAGGGATATATATTGAGAACTTATCTCAAAAAAATTGCAAAACAAACAAACTTAAGAAGGCCATATTATGGAATAAATGTTGATATCACCAGTGTTGAGAGAACCTCCCCCCCACTTTTGAAACTGCATATCAGATGGGGCTTGTAAGTGCCAGTTTATTTTCTGGGATCATTTTTAATTAATATTATATTTTGTGTGTGTGTATGTATGTGTGTGTATGTGTGTGTGTGTGTGTGTGTGTGTGTGTGTGAGAGAGAGAGAGAGAGAGAGAGAGAGAGAGAGAGAGAGAGAGAGAGAGAATATGCTTGTATGCTTTTATAGTGTGGTGCATGATTGCACACGCTCACATGCCTATTTTAAACATGTGGAGGTCAGAAGAGGACATTGGGTATCTTCCTTTATCACTCTCTGTCTTAATCTTCTAAGACAGGATTTCTCACTGAACCTGAAGCTAGATATTTATGCTAGGCTGACTGGCTAGTGAGCGCTCCACCCACCCTAGCCTCAATGCTGGGACCACAGCATTGCTCAACTTTCTAGGTGGATGCTGGGGAATGGAGCTCAGGTCCTCATATCTGCACAGCGAGTGCTCTTTCCCGTGAAAGCATTGCTCCAGCCTCCTCTCTGATCATCAGGATAGCAGCACGATCTCCATTACTTTCCATCCTCATAGGTGAACTCAGTCAGAGCAAAAGCCTCCAACTTTGCCATCATTAAAAGTGGTAATACAGAGAGATGTGGATCACCTTCTGCATTTTGCACCCTCTGCATTTGAACTTGCTGGGTTCCTGCAGCAAGATGGATTTTTATCATGTTTTCTCATTTGATTAATTAACCCAGCTGTGGTAATCGTTTCAACATCCTCCTGCACAGGCAACCTCTCCAGCTTGAGGGACCAAGTTTCCATTAGAGCTTTTCATTGTACCAGCAGGGCTAGGAAGGGCGTTTGACAACGGTGTTCATAATTGCTTTGTCTAATTGCATGAGATCAGGGTGGGAAACTTTAAAAGCATATCTGCATCGAGAGTGGTGTTTCAATTCACCATGTTAATTTTTTTCTTCTGTTGCTGATATCATATCTGATTTAATGAGATTTCATCCTGCCCACAGAAAGGAATGAACAGGGAGTAGGGAAAGGTTAATCTAGGGGCAAATACTGATACCCATCTCTTGCCCCTCACCCTGACTTGTATGTCCATTAAACTACCTTAGGCAAATACTGTTCTACTGTCTCACCATGCAACAGCCCACAGGGACTTCTGACACTATAGCTTTTCCAATGTAGAAGGCATCCTTGTCATCCGAGAGCACACGCTCCATGGAGGATTGGGACATAACCAGGTAGAGTTTTCTAGGTTTCTCTGAAGTTGGCAAATGGGGCAGTTGATGGGGGCAGGACAGAGCAGTCTAAGCTCCGAGATTCTGTCTGTCACTCTTGTAGATCAGGAAGCTCTTAACTTTCAGCCCTCCATCACTAAGGGGGAGAATTACATTTCAGACTAATTTCCTTTATAGCATAAGTCTATTTTTTTTTTCTTAGCAGAGTTCTAGAGGACGCTTCAGCCCATCAGAGGGATCTTTTGCATACAAAAGGCTAAGAATTCTAGGAGGTGCCCACTGTGTAAAAATCCATGCTCTTTGTCTTTCCTGTACTGTTTTATTCTTACTCTCAGTCTGCAGCCTGGATTGGCCTTACACTTACAACAATCTTTCTGTCTCAGCCTCCTAGTTGCTGGGATTACAGGAGGGAGCTGACGTGGCCAGCTGGTAATCAACATCTTTGAGCACTTTTCTCCCCCTTTCCAATCCCAGCCAGGTGATATAAGGAGACAGACACTAAAACTAATGATATTCAGCCAGGCAGTGGTGGCTTTTAATCCCAGTACTCAGGATGCAAAGGAAGGCGGATCTCTGAGTCTGAAGCCAGCCTGGTTTACAGAGCAAGTTACAGGACAGCCAGGGCTACACAGAGAAATGCTGTCTCAAAACAAAACAAAAAACAAAAGCAAAAAGCTCACAATATTCAAAACACAAAAACGTAATGATTTGTGGAGTGGCTTCCAGTGAGAGGCAGTTGGGAATGACGTCATTGCACATGCGAAGGAGTACCGTACTCCCTACCCAGCTCCTAGCCCTTCTCTGTGACTACTCACTTCAGAGTGAGCTAATGGGCTCAGAGAGGAGCTGAAGAGCCAGCTGTTGTTGGTATTTGACACAATGTGAATTAACATCTTATAGGGCAGTCATACGGAGCAACACATACTTTTCTCTTACAGCTTTGGACAAAAGCTCAGTGTGCTCTAGAACTTTATAATCTGATCCTGGAGCCACTGGCCACATGCAGTTGCTTAGATTAACAGCAAGTAAATGAAATTTAAAAATCAGTCCTTCATTTATGGGTGATAGGGGAGTTTAGCCAATCACATTCTGTTTTGGGGGCGTACCGCCCTTAGGCTAAAGCTTACCTATAAACCTAGCAAGCACACTCCGCTAGCTCTCTTTCGCCTGGCTCCTGCACCTGGACGGATCGTTTGAATTCTGGTGTAAACTGTTGTAAGTCTTACTTCTGTTTATTAAAGCTGTATATTTTGTATTAAGATAGTCTGGGGATTTTTCATTACCAATTGCCCTGCGGCATCATATGGGGAGCCACATTTCCAGCATCTGATCACTGTATGTGGCTTCTGGTGCCATATTAGAAAACACAGGTAAAGAGCTCTCCACCCAGAGAGTCTCAGCTGGGCCTGTTTCTCTGGCTTTCTCTTTTGCCTTCTGTTCTAACTTCTGTCTGAATGTTAAATTCACTCACACCCTCTTCATCTCACCCAAATCCTGGCCACAAAGGGTAGGATTATCCTTTTCTGTTTGTTGAGTCAGGGCCTTACTACCTGGGTTGGCCTTGAATTTACAATCCTCCTGCCTCAGCCTCCTGCATGCTGGGATAACAGGTGCATGCCCCCACAGCCTTTGTTTGTGAACCAGTGAGGACCTGGATCAGAGTGTAAGGAACTAACTCGTCCAAAGCTACCCATGAACGGTGGCCATCCTCTGTTGTTGGAACCGGTTTCTTGTGCTTTGTGCCCTCTAAGTATCACGGCAGCAGCCTGTTCTTAGTGTTAAGGGTGGCAGGGTAGCATATGCAGGGTCTCTAGTAGATATCGCTGTGAGTACTGCATTGAGATGATGGCAGACCAACCCAGCTGTCAGTCTCCCTTCTCTTCCAGGGATAGATGGTTTCCCTCTCAAGGCCTCGGTTCTCTCATCTGAAAAAATCAAGAGAATCGTTACACAGCGCCGCTACACTTCTAGCTTTACCAGTCAACAGTTCTCACAGATTGCACTTTATTTATATGGCTTCTGGCATTCTTCCCAAATGGCGGAAGACCATTTTAAAGGTTGGAGTGGTAGCCAGGCACCTGAGCAGACTTCCTACTGACGGCTTGACAGGAGGTGCTCTGATGAGACTCCTGGAGTTACATCTTGGCCCTCGTCCCAAAGTCTGATTCTATACCACCGCAGCACCAACACCCTGCAGGATCTGTATGAATGCAGTTTTAGAGTTATGAAACTGGAATCGGCACTAGAGGAAATGCTTAGTGATTCATTTATGCCCCAGATTTGAGAAACTATGGTTAAGGGTATGAAGAAGGTAAGAATCCATACGAACTCACCTATGTGTAAACTGACTGGAGCAGGAGGGGTATGACACGGATGTGGGTGATGCCACAGCTCCATCCCCC